>NW_028262347.1:78882500-81382500 GCF_047370975.1 Nipponia nippon
TGATGTTTAATTGCATCCCATGTTCAGTAGTATCTAATACGATACTTTTATCATCTGGCACCTGCAAGTAGAGGAAAGGCACATGTTTAATCCACTCACCTTTTTCCATTTGGCAGATATTGATGAATGTGTTGCAGAAAGCCACAACTGCTCTTTCAATGAGACCTGCTTTAATATCCAAGGGGGCTTTCGCTGTCTGTCTTTGGAATGTCCAGAAAATTACCGCAAGTCAGGAGATACGTAAGTACTTTCTTTTTCAAGGTTGAACAGCTTTTTGGTGACATGATCTCCTTTATGTCATGCTGCTGCCAACTGAATACATAACAGATTCTGGCAAATATGTTATTTTGTAGGTAGGTCTTCTGTATGTTTTGCACACACAGGTCTAATCCCTTTCTCATGCTCCTGTTTCAGTCTAAGAAAGAGGTATTCCCTTAAAAAATGCCATGTGTCAGTGGTTTGCATCATAATGATCTCTAGAGCCATAAGCTGATGTCCTCTCTCTGGCTACCTTGCAGGCAACCTGTTAGGAGGGTTACATTCAGCTTCAAAATTCTGACATTTATTTCCTTTCACACGTAGTCTTTCCTTACTATTACACTCCAGTGAAAGAGTTCTTTTTAGCTCTCTCTCTGAATTCTTACCAATGCTGCTGCAAAGCATTGCAAGATTGTCTTATTTTTAGTACCATTTCACCTCTGTTAAAAAAGCTGAGAATCCTAGCAAGGGTGGTATGTTAGCTGCTGCTCTCTCTTAACCTAGCTCAGAGAAAGTCTCTGCATTCTGGTGTTGAAAATATGAGACAGCTTTGGGAGGAGGGGCAGCTGGCAACTCATTTATACGCATCAAATGGTGCTAGCAAAGGGGAGAAGTTGTTGCAAAATTTCAGTTGCATAGCTAGAGTTTATGGCTGATGCAGATGACTGCTTTTCCTCCGGCCCTGTGGCTTTATGGCCCCCCTGTACTCCAGCGATTCCACCAAAGGCTGCTCCGCGGTCCCCCCCATGTGCCCCATACCCAGGTAAGTGTATGCTCTACCAGCTAGGGAGGAAAGCTGGTAAATCACATTTATCATCAGCCTGCTATTGCTTTTCACAGTCAGTGTTCACATGCCCATCATCTTTTCGATAAAATTGAGTACTCTGTGCCTCCTCTGTAGAATGAAGCTAATGCTGATCTTCATCAGAGGGACTTTGTGGGGATTAGTTTCCTTTTAAACCTTAATCTGTGAAATGCCGTATAAGTGGCACGGCAGATATATTTGATCAGAATGCTGTAGAGGGAGTTAATGGTATAAAAACAGATATTTATAAAATATGCTTGTATTCTGAGAAGTGTCAATAGTAATTAAATTATATTTGTCACATCAATAAACAAGCAGTGCCTCGTGATGCAGATGTTCTCTTTATTTGTAATATTGTGGGTTCATTTGTATCCTGATTCAAAAAAAGTCATTTGCAATGGGCCACTAAGCAGAATTAGCAGATTTCTACTCTTATGGACATCCCTGAGTTGCAAAGTTAGGTTTATAAAATACACATCGTACACACACATTCCATTTCATCTTCTTTCTTATCTATATTTTTATGCATGTGTTGAAATTAATGGTTATTTGAGATGTAAGGGATCTTTTGGGGAAGTAGTAGAATGTCTGAGTTGTTTTTCTGTGTCTGGGTTGTTGGGGCCCTGTAATGGCTTACTCTGCCTAACTCAGATTCATAGGGAGAGATTCTTCTGATGTGCTAGGGCTATAATTAAGCTATGAGTCAGACACAAATCCTGTAGCTGCTCAGTGAAGTTCTAATTACTTTAATTCCTTGAGTTATTATCTTGTTGGATTTATTATTTTTTTTCCCTCTCAACAGCTACAGACACAGTTACTAAATTTATTGTCGAAAATGTGTTTGCATAAACCAAAGACAATATGAGTTCATTATCTTTATTGCAAAAAGTCCAAGTTAGTTCAGTGGGTAGATAGGTAGTCTCATACTTAGCCAGTGTACGAGTATTATACCAACATGCCAGGATCAGGGTTTATGTATTGGGTTACCTTGTGCCCACTGGGGAACAGTTTCATAAGACAGCTCTTTAGCACCCTTTTTACATCCAAACCAGTTTACATATTCTTGAATCATTTATTTTTGGCACATATAGCCCAAGATAGCTGATAGCTAGCATATCTTCATTAGCTTTTGCATGATAATGACATTAAATCACTTTTTCACCCAGCTTTGTGCCAGGACTCTAAAATCAAAATAGTTGGCTTCTCATAACATCGCATCTATTACAGATACCGTTTTCCTCCCCTTTTTATTCAAAACACATTCCAGTTTCACCAACTTGGCACATCATAAGAAAGACAACACATTTTCCATTGCCATCAAGTTGGCACCTCATGGGATTTTTTGCCCTATTCTCCAGTATTTTCTTTGGAACAGCTATAATTTAATAGGCCTCAGTCCTGCACATCCAACTTTGTTCATTCTTATTTGTCCTTAAAATCCTTACGTACAGGCAACAGCCCTCAGTGATCCAGAAGCTTCCTTACCCAATACCTTTAAAGCAGAGATTTTTGCATGGTGGCTGTTGCAGTGGTGATTGTCATCAGGTGAAGTAATCGCAGGATCATCCCATGCTACAGGCTAAAAGCTCAGGATGCTGTTAGGTAGCCTGAGCTTCAGGAGGAAACAGCCTGTGTAACCTTCCCCAAAGACCAGCAAAGTGCCTGGCGTGGTCTGATCCTTAATGGTAACAATTTTATTGAAGGTCTTATCTCTTTTGCTTAAATTCTGTTTTTTGGGGTTTTTTTTGGTTTGTTTTTTTTTTCCCCTTGATCAGCCTATAGGCTTGGTATTTTTCCAAGGATAATTAAGATCTACTGCTACTCACAATAGGACTTAACTTGCTGTACTGCCTTGCCAAACACTTCTTGTTTTCAAATTGCATAACAATTAAATTCTCTTTATGCGACACTGAAGTCTAATATTTGTAATATTTAAGCCAAGAAAAAGAGTAGAAAAGATAAAGAAGTGGTTATGGCGGTGTGTCAGAAATGCGTGCTGCACTGAGCCAGGTTGGGAAATATTTTTATATTCTAGACATGTCTGCGTATTATTAAGGTTGCCTGTCGCTTCTCATTATTAGGACCTGTTTTCAGCTGCTTAGAATTTTGCCAAAACATAACCACCAGCTGAAATTTTACATGCCAGGTGTCTGACTCAGGCTCAAGTTTTGGCAAATTTCAGCCAAAGCAGTTCAATCATTTCCAAGAACAAGGGTAGGGAGGAACACATTGTTTTGTGTGTTTAAGACATTTTGGTGATTTTTTTTTTTCTTTTAACAGTTTACTGTCATGTTTTGGTGCATAAATCTGAAATTTGTTAGGAGATTACTTTTGTGCTTTTTGTCATCCTTACCAAAAACCTCTGAAACTTGTGAAATTACGAACTTTGTAAAATTGCATTTAGCCTTTTTTTCATTAACCTTAGGAAATTAGGACCTTGATGGGTGATCTTAATCCACCCCTGTATGCCAAAACAGAGTCAGGTCTACCTGGAGTATTTCTGAGAGTTGTTTGCTTAACTTTGCTTCAAGTCCTTGAATGATAAGGATTTCATAGCCTCAGTGGCAATCTGTCTTTGTGTTTGACTGTCTTCCTCAGTGCAATTTAATTCTTCCTATCAATAGAGAGGTCTTTTTTAGCAACAGACAATTCTCTTCTGATTTAGCAGACCTGAGCTTCTTGCAGCTCTTTACAGCAGTCTACAATGTGCAGGTACCAACTCCACAGACTGTCTGAGCCTGCTCCCAGGTATAGCCACAAGAAAGAAGCCTGATCTTCCCCATAGTGTCAGCTCCTATCTGTCCTGGGCCAGGTGCTGCTGGCCCTGACAACCCCAGAGCCTGTTTCTTCTGTGCTTTCAAAGATCACCCAGACTCCATGGATAAGAAAGCTTCTTTCTAGCACGGGTGAGAGAAGAGCCGACTTGGTAAGAAGGAAAGGCGTACTTAGGGATAAGGAGGCTGAATGCAGGGAGGGAAGGATCTGAAGGTATGACCAGATGAGGAGAATTAATCTGGGAGATGCTTGAGGGGTAGAAGGTAAAATTGGGTAAAATTGGGTAAAACAATTTAGAGACAAGTCAGAAACCAACCACAGGAGTCAGGAGCTTCTGGTTAAGGGTGATTGATGCCAGATTTGGATGAAGACCATCAGAGCAAGGAATAATTTGGGATGGCTGCACAAAGATACTAAGGGAAAGGGTGTATGCTTTGGGACTAGGGCTGTGAGGTAGAAACTGAGAGAACCAAGTGTCAGCCAGGAGAGGATGAAGCAAGAATAGGAGGATTGGTACTGGCTGAGTAGACAGTCCTGATGCCAAACATTGGAGTGACCGGGAAGGGCAGTAGGCAAGGAAGGAGGATAGGAAGAAGGAGCCAGGTTGGGAAAGACAGATGAAGGAGACAAGGATAGGACATAAAGGCTCAGTGCCGAGGGCAAAATGAAGATGGGTCTGTCTTTTCTGTAGCTTGAAAACTCCTTGAGACTTTCCAGCTCCAGACAGGAGGAACATGCAGAGTATTTGTCCATCCTGTCTACTGTACTGCTGTATACTGTATTCCCACCTGAGCCTGAAGTGGGACTCCAGATTCTCCTCTGGTTAAGAAATATCTGTGAAAACCAACCATCAGTTGTTTTCATTCCCTTTAAGTTCTGGTCTGTTTAAGACAAAACCCACCTTCCCTACAGAGCTGCTCTATTAACATAAATATAGACATCCACGGTGTGGTGATGCAGCCCGGCCAATGGCTCATCTGGGCCTCAAGGTGTGGTGTAACCTGCTGAAAAGAAATACACACTGATGATAGCATGAGTGAGTGCCGTTGTAGTGGAGTATATTCTAGGAGGCCTGGAAGATTGTTACAGCTCTGGAAATCTACAGGGTCAAAGCTCAGAGATGTGTAGTGTATAGTTTGGTGATAATACTTGGTTAGTTGTTCAGCATGTTTAGCAGCAGTATATGCTTATTTTTCTAGCCAATGTGCCTAATTGCAGAGGTTTGCAAAGATGCGTATAAAACTGCTTCACTGCAAAGCAGTGCAAGTGTTGCTTGGGCTCTGGGTTGGGTTTCTCTGGCAGCGTCTGCTCAGCGCTCCCCTTCTCCTGCCGGGTCCCCCCGCCCCCCATGCTTTCTCCCACAGCGACACGGCGCAGTGGCAGGGCGCGGTGGCTGTACGGCCGGCTCATCCCTCCTGAGATGCCACGGAGCTGGAGCAGCGCCCGGGGTCTTGGGCTGCTCACTCACTAGCAGTAGACTGTTGTATTCCCCCACTGCATGACTTTCTTCTGCCCACTGAAGGGAAGCATTTAAATAAGATCTAGAGTGTACACTGGGATTTAAATGCTCATTGCTTATTGCCTTTGTGATGCATGACCCCAGAATGAACTCTGGTTCTTGAAAGCAATAATATTTGCTATCTCTCCTTTGTGGTTATTTGATGGAACAATTAGTGCACATTAACTAAACATATAGTGAAGTGTGCAGTGTGTAGTGTGCACCACCAAAGAATAAGATAAAAGATGATGAATTTTGAGTAATTCTGACTCCTAGCCGCAGGCACATCTGTCTCCACAAATAACTTTCTGAATCAGCAGAATGTCCTTTTTCAAATCTTAGGAAGCTGGGAGCTTTGGGTTTTTGTTCTCTTAAAATTCTGGCTATTATTATAAAATGCCTTCTACTTTTATAAAAGAATAAATCATGGCATCTTTATGAGCATCTAAGTGCTCACGAGCATGTAAGTGCTTCCAAAAAGATTTACATGAAGAAAACATTTCCAACTAAGAAATTAACTGCCTTGACTTGCTTCTTGATTTCTGCAAAACCAAGTAGCCTCATGATTTCAACAAAACCAAGTCATTCTTTTTAGTGGAGTTACTGATGACATTTCAGAAAAGAATGCAGAACTCACTATACCTGAAAATATTCCAAGAGTATCCACACCTAATTAGCCGGCCATCCTGTGAAGACTTGTGTGTGCTCTTTACACACATGAATAAAATTAAGAATGCATTTAAGTCTTCAAAGAATTGCTTTGTACTTTGGTTTGCAAGTGGTATTAAAAGAAAACATAGAACACATTAACTGAAGAACTGAGGGTGCTTTTAACTAGTCTTTTTGAAAATGATTATTTTGCATATAATGAGAAGTTCCTGCAATTCAGGTCACCATGCACTGGCAACAAAGTAGTGCTTGCTTATGAGCCACAGTTCTATTGATACCAGATACTCCTGACAGGAGCTCAATTTTATATGTCAAAATAAAATATATGAAACGGGCACTCAAATTTCCTTGAGGTAGTACAAAGCAAAACATGCTTTCATGCTGGAGCACTTCTTAGTAAAGAAATGAACGAATAGTTCAGGTTCCAAAACCTCAGCCTGTGGACTGAATATTGCTTTTGAGTGGAAAGACTCTTGTACATAATTTAATTGATTCATAGCTGTGCATGAAGCAGGTTTGGAGCTAAATGCACAACCTGATCATCCCCAAATTTTGCAAAGTCAATATCCAGCTGAGATTGTCCTGTCTACCTCTACTTCCATGTACCTGTCTGAGAGGATGTTCGGATACCAACTTGAATGTGGTGATTTGGACATATCTTTAATCTGAAATTCATATAATCTTTCCTTGTATGCAGTTCTCTAAAGACTTCTCAAACCCACCAGGTAGCATGACATGTCAGATCTTCATTAATATGCTGGTAAACTACGACATTCTTTAATAGCAGTTACTTTAATGCCCATACCTGTCTGTGCCATATTTTACAGGACAAACTTCACTTCTCTCAGTAACAGAAAGGGAGGGGATTGCTCCCACCATGCAGATCCTGATTTCTAGGGCTGACATTCATTGTTCACTTTCAGCCTGTATGGGTGATCTCTTCCTAGTTCTCTGGATTTGAGGCTGTAATACAGTGCTTAGTGATAAGGGAAGGAAACAGCAGAGGGCAACTTTCTCACTCACCAGCGTCATTCCTTTGACTCAAGGCCGCGTAAGAGTGGACTGAATGCGTAGGGCACATGCTGGAGACATCACACCGTTGGATCTTGTTTTCAGCGCTTGCCTAGGCGTGTGTTAGACTGACTCAGGTTGGTTCTCCTGGTAGCACAGAGAAATACTGTGCCACATCAGGAGGAAGGTTTGTCTTCAAAGCAAATATACCTTAACATACAGGCAGTGTTGGAAATAAGTTTTGCATTCCTCTGTGTGCTGTCAGATGATGAATATGCATAGTGCAGTATCTAGAGTGCCTCTTCTCTCTCAGAAAGACCAACTCCTTGTACGTTTGTGGTTTTCATAATACTTTGCTCAGTCTTAAAATCCAGCCAGACATCCTGAGTAGGACACAGTCAACTCACTAACCACATAGGATCTCTTCCTTTATTTAACATATGTCCAATCAACAAAAGCATAAAACTTGGGGGGGCAAAAAAAGGTCAGTGTTCTCCCTAGGAAGAGCTTAGCTGATCTAAATGCAAATAAACTCTCACCCCCCCTGAGATGCCAGACTCAATCCATCTGTGCATGCAAAGAAATGGCAACACTTCTGAAAACGGCAACGCTTCTCCAAAAGCACCAACTACAGACAAGTTCATCCTTATTTAATAAGTGTCCATTTGCAATATGACTGAGGTGCCAGGCTGAAGAATGGATACAGTATGCAAGTCAACATATCTTTTCCCACCCCCACTGCCCTTGCTCTCCTATCACGCTTGCTAAATGTACACTAATCTTCCTCTTGTCTTGTGTTCTCACTTTTCTTGCAGTCGCTGTGAGCGCTTGCCTTGTAATGAAAATAAGGAGTGCCAGAGCCTGCCTCTGAGAATAACCTACTATCACCTCTCTTTTCCTACCAACATTCAAGTACCCACCGACATTTTCCGCATGGGCCCTTCCAATGCTGTCCCTGGGGATAAAATTCTGCTGTCCATCATCAGCGGGAACCAAGAGGGTTTTTTCACCACAAAAAAAGTGAACAACCACAGTGGCATTGTGGTCATGCAGCGGCAAATCACAGAGCCCAGAGACCTTCTTCTGACAATTCAAATGCAACTTTCCCGTCATGGAACTGTCAACACATTTATTGCCAAAGTTTTTATCTTTGTCTCTGCACAGCTTTGATCCCTACCTTACAGGCATCAGTGGCTACTTTTTCTCTTCTAAGAGTAGCTTTTTTTTTCCCAATTTTAATAAAGTTTTAGTTCATCTGTTGCATGCTGCACTTGCATTTTATTTGCCATCATCGTTACAGTTCTCCACTTTCCCCTATCGCTGAACGTCTCAGTTTGGGGAGATTCTTACGTGTACTCTGCATCATTATAAAAAGCAGAAATTGGTATCCAAGAGCTTATTATCTGAATATACTGAACACTGATGACTATTAATTTACTTCACACAGAAGTGAAGTCGGTCTCATTTGATGATACACAGCTGCATATGTTTAGGTCTAAATTTTTAAAACAAAATAGGTGCATAATTTGAGTTGTCTCAACTGAGACATCTTTAGAGAGTTTCATCACGTAAGGGGCAAATACTGTGCATTTTCTGAAAATCTATTAAAAGGGTATAACTTAGGGCCTTAGGACCTCAGAGGTGCCGCAGCACACAAATCACTTTGAAAGTGTGGAGTCAGATTCTCAAGCTGCGCTAGTTATCATTGCTGTGTTGTAGCCAATGAGCTTGTGCTGATGTCCACCAGGTACAGATCCCAGTTCTAACTTCTAAGGACAGTGCAAAAGAGAATCTCCTCTAAAGAACATGTATTTTAAAGATTTTTCATCTTCCGTTCTGTGGAATTCCCACTGAACTGAAAAACTAATGATGGGAAGACAGCAATGAACTTCCTAACAGTATTCAGCTAGTAGCAGAGAGCTCCTTTCTATTTCACAGGCTATATCCTGAGATGTGTCTACAGGAACATTTGAAAAAGATATTTAATTGGTCTCATAACATTTTTGTCTCTCCAACTTCCATATCAAAGCTGATACATTTTTAACTGTAAAGACTTCACCCACCACCACCAAAAAAACCCCAGCCAAACCCTAGCAGCTCTGAAAGATCAGCCAGAATTCCAATATCCACATCTTTCTTCCTTTACTTCTACGACTTTCTTCCTTTACTTCTATGGAATTTGCTACAACTGGAATTTCTTTGGAATTCTTTTGTTTTGTGAGCTGGAAGAAGATTTATTTTACTCTTCAGTCCTTGTATTGATAAATATTAAAAGGTCAGTCCCAGAGGTATGATCTAAAAATTAATGTTCTTTTACACCATCCTGGGCTATCCAGATATCTCTGCTGCCCGGTGCATAGGCAGAATAGTCAGTCCATAGATGAATGAGGAATAATCCATGTGAATGCACGTATGAAAAATGCCTCACTATGTAAATACAGGCAGCACAGGCAAGGTACAAAGTTAGAAACTGGAAACCTTCTAAACCAAGATCACAAGCCTTAATCACCTGAACACAAGGAATTACTCTGTTAGCTGTAAGCTGTGGGCTCTCAGGCTCATCATCAGCCAGGGACTAGATTGGGGCATGATCGCAGCACTCTGCCAGAGTATTACATGTTCCCTAAGGCAAAGTTTATCCCAGCTGGCTGACAGGAGTTCAAGTCTCACGAGGAATGCCAATGTTTAATAAGTCTGTTGACACATACTTATAAAGCTGCCAGAAGTTGCCAGTGGGGATAGAGTCCCAGCTTTAAATATTGAAAGCACAAGCCCATGCTACTTGAGCTAATGGGGTTTCTTACCGCCACAGAAGATGCTTGTATATAAATGCCCTCTGGCTACCAGTTCATTATGAGGCCATAATTAAGTAGGATAAGATTCAAAAATAAACTTCATTTTTGCAAGTATTAATATATATTTGTTTGGCAGGAAAAGAAGGGAGTACGAGAATTTGGCCCTCAGTATTGTAAAATACTACCATATTAATTTCATTCAGCAAGTAATTCAAGAACATGGAGCTCAGGTTCTCCTGTATTAGATGCTTTAATGCTGCAGTGTAGCTACAGCTTTCAAGAACATGTGTGTAATTATGTAGCACCATTTATGTGCGTGTTTTTTTCCAAATGAAAATGAAATCATGGTTCCTGGTCCAAAGAACTTACTAATTGAATCTAACAGAGAATATGAAAAGGAATGACACCAGGACCCAAGAAGAAATAAAAAATTATATTCAGGAAAGGATTATTTGCAAAATCATCAGAGCAACTGAGCTGTTTCTTAACTTTTTTAAATTAAAAAGGCCTGGAGGAGGTACCAGCTCCAAAGCTGCACTTTTTGTTAGAGGGAGAAAACTTGAAGGGAAGATTTGAATACAGAAAGTTCTCAGCACTTAGGAGGAAACTTTTGTCAGTCACAGTCCCCAGTATAGGAGGACATGAGCAAAAAGGAAAATGTCAGCTAATCAGAAGATCAAATGCAAAGATGATGTGTAAGGATAAAATAAAAAGTGTTTTGAGATCAGAGTACATCATTAATAGCAAATAAGAGGATTTGAAATAGATGCTGGTTGTCAAAGAAGTTGCTCCAGATGTCTAAAGATGTCAAAGCAACGAGAGAACAAAGTGTTACCAACTGCACTTTGGATATGCTGAAGCAACTAGCAGGGATATCAAAAGAAAGGAGATCGGAGAATGAATATTTAGGCAGTGGAAAATGAAAGCACAAACCCAAGTTTAGCAGTGTGGACAGAGCATGCAAAAAAAAAAGGTTGTGGGATTTGTAAGAGGAGAGAGAAATGGTGCAATGAAGTAGAGCTGACACAAATGTTTATCTATATCACATGTATGGTCACAAGCTGGGTGGATCTAGAAACTAGTTTTAGTTAGGAGCTAACACGTATCGATTGTGATCGTTGTGATCTTCCATTTCTGTATTCAGGGTACCTAATTCATGTCAGAATGCTTTACTCCAGTGAATCAGAAGTGAGAATTATGAACGTAAGTCTTACTTACGACTTCATCTTAAACAAATTTATGGCATTATCGAATGAGAATTTCAGAAATATTTGTAGTGTTTGCCAAATTTTGTTCCAGCTGAAGTCGAGAGTAAAGCTCCCTTTCCTTCCCAGGAAGGAGCAATGGCAGACCAATACTGAACACTTCAGACACTCCCACCACAATGTTTTTGCATACAAATTCTATTATCTAAACACAGCTATGAAAATTCAGCATGCTGTATGCATTGTACCGGTACTTCATTAGTGATAATGTCCCAAAATGAGTTATGCAAGCTACTGTTTATAGGTGTCCCTAAAACCTTTAGATGATGGTATAGTTATTATTTATGTGTTATATAACACAAAGAGAGAAACTTTTAAAGAACTTTTTCAGAATTTGGAAACACATTATTGGAAGTAAAACCCGTCTGGCTTGGCTGTTGTGACCCCAGCTAAGCGGGGTCATGAGGAAAGATGCAGTGTTTGGTTGTATGGCTGTATAGATGTAAATGGCTACTGAACTCCTCTATACACAGTAAGGAAAAAAAAAAACAGACAGAGGGAAACAAACATGAATGATGTACATTTTGCCTCAATTCTATTTGTGACGTATTTTGAAATAGACTAGTTTATGCTGGAACTAGAGTATGTAATTTAGCTGATCCTTATTTCAGAGGTTTGAGGGTCAGCTAGCTGGAAGTCCTTTCTTAATTTGGCAGCTGAGTTTTAAAATAAGGGGATGGAATCTGTTATCGTAGGTCAGACTTATGTCCATATATCCAGGATTAATTTGTTCTAAAATGACCAGCATGAGGCATTTCAGCAGAAAGCCCTGTTCTGTCCCTGTGAGATGTCTAGAAAATGATGAAATTTTGTACCCAGGTAAAGGTGGGAAGTAAAAGGTCTCTCCTGGCCTCTGTCTCCTTGCCAGTCTCCAAACATCAACTACAGAGTGAGAATAACAAGCCAGACTCAGCTGGTGTAAATTAAGCCAGCTTCATTGCCTTCCCGTGGACTATGCCAGTTCACATCTGTTGAAGCATGATTTCCTTAATGTTGATTCATGTTTTCTCTTTTATCTTTATTTTAGCTTCATACAATATCAGCGTGTTGGGCTTTGCTTTCTTTGATGAGCAAATGTGGGTAGCATATAATAAGTTACTGAAGTATTTATTATTAATAGAGCCATAAAGTCCCTTTGAACATCTGAAAAAAGATGGCTTGTAGGTGTGGACTTGAGTAACACATTTTGAAAAGAGCAAGAACCATTTGTTTCTAGAGGTATCTGACAAACTAAAGCTTCCATTTTTGTTTTCCTTTTACTCAGTGAATTTTTCTTCCTTTTAATCTTTTAATTCCCCCCCTCTGACACTGCAGTCTTTTCTTTTTTCCACTTAGAAATATGAAGAAATGGGCAGGTCAAAGTTGAGATCATTTGTGGGGCTTAGTCACATTGTAAGTCCCAGCATAGCCCTTTCATCTCTCATGAACACAGACCGGGTATTGTGTGAAGTTCTTGAACTGTAAGTGACTTTAAATTCACTCTAGTGGACAAGGGTGAGAAGAAGTCATTTAACTTTTAATAGACTTTCAAGGACGAATGAGCAGCTGGTTGAGATGGAATATGAAATGACCCTTACCATTTCCCCAAACTCAGAATTCAATCTTTGAGGTTTTAAATAATGTGGTTAACTTTTTTCCTCCCCCAGTTCCCATTCCTCTCTGTTTTCTCAGTTTAGATTGAAGGGGGGGGGGGGGCGTGAAAAAAAAGACTTAAGAGAGGCTTTTCTGGCTCTTGCTGCACTGAAGATCGTGAAAGAAAATTGGCCCTTCAGATATTTCCTGCCAGATTTCCAGAATGGAAACAATTGTTTCTGCTTTATGTGACTGATACCACATGGAGTACAAAAAGGCTTGTGCAAGTAAGTGTAGCTCTGCTGAAATTGGTGAGACCACGCCAGTGCACTGCAGCTGAGGATCTAGCCCTAGTTGTTGGGTCCTGTTTGTAGTTGTAAGGAGACTTTACATGGCATCTTATGCACTACAGTTCTCCCTAGTTTTACATGCCTGGCTTGAAGAACTGGCTTTGAGGGGGTTTTGACTGCAGCTCTTAGCCAAGCCAAATTTTTCAGTGGTCCAGCAGTTCTGATGATCTGCATTTGTCTTAAGTTTTTGAGGTGAAGAATGAACACTTACATCAATTGCAGTTTCTAGCTCCCCAGATTGCAAAGCACAAAGTAATTAATTTTCAGGATATATATGCATCTCTCTCTCGTTTCTCTTAGTGTCAGACTTGAAAAGACAGATACTATCCGTTGCATTAAGTCTTGTCGACCAAATGATGTCAACTGTGTCTTGGATCCAGTCCACACAATTTCCCACACTGTCATTTCACTGCCCACGTTCAGAGAATTGACAAGACCTGAAGGTAAGTGGTTTGTTCCTTGTTCCATTTAATAGACTACAACATATAAAACCTCCACCGGAAATCCTTGCCTAAAGCCAGACTAGCTACCGGTGCAGTAAAATGTTTGCACAGTTCCAAATTATAGTGTACTATTCATTTAATTAAAACCTTCGATATCCAGGAGTTTTAATTTTATGGGGCAAAGAAAGTCATTCTGAGCTCTAACTCATACAGCTTCCCAGTCTAAGGAAATACTGAGTCTGAATTCCCATTTACCACATAATTCACATTTACTCCCATAATAGCAGTGTACCCCATGACTTTCTCCTTCCTTTTTTTGCAGATTTTGCCATAAGAAGTAGGTGCTCATTATATTTCTCTCATCTGTTTATGGTCTGTTTGCTACTGACAGGTGGCTTGTTCCAAGAATATAGCCTTTATCTACATGAAAACGTTAATCACAAAATACATTATATTGAATATGCTATCTAGGACTGTGATTTACTGATTTTTGACCTATGAAAAAAATAAGTGTTGTTTTTTAAAATATAAAATAAAGGAAGGGAAATTCCAAGGACTGGACAGAAAGTTTTTAAGATAAGATCTTCAAAAAGCATCCAAGTGAGTGGCTGTCCAGTCATCCAAAGTGAGTTTTCCAGCCCCAGATGCTGCACTCTCACGGGCATTCGTGTATTTCTTTAGTTCCTTCGGCCTCTGCAGTACCTGTGAGTTTTTAAGTAAGTCCTGCAGTTTCATAAGGATCGCACTCACTTTGCTTAGTTCACATATAAACTTAAGAGATCAAGAGCCAGTTTTTGCTCCTTGGCATTTGCATTCATATTCTGGCAGCTTCATTGGAGATTGCGTACACATCCACAGGCGGAATGACTGCCTGCAGCCCTGCTTCTCTGTAGGATGAGCCACTCGGCAACTTACTGTGTGACACAGAGAGAGAAGAAGGGGATGGAGGAAAGTAAGATTATTTTGGAGGGTTTTTTCAAGATCTTAAATCCCTACTTCTGATGCACCCAGAGTCTCAGCCTTGCTATCTCAGAAAGTTGTCCTAAATGAAAGCCAAAGCTGATTCTTCACTTCTGTACCAGGCAGAAGGAGTAGGGCAAGAGAGGTCCAAATCCTCGTTCGTATAGGAACAATATAACCACTAATAACTTAGCTGCGTAGAGCTGCTGTAGATTGTGTCAGGCCTGTTTCAGGCCTTGGCTGGCCCTACTTCACAGGGAACGGAGGAATGCCCCGTAGCCACTTCTACTCCCATACACGCCCCTTCAGCTTCACCAGATGTACTGGCAGCAGAGCTAAGGATTTGGCCCAGGATGCTTCCCAAACCGTTCCCTCATTAGTCCATCCTCATGATTTAATAAAAAGAGATGAGACCTAGCGAGCTGAGAGTACTAGCGAAGCCTAGAAGATGTTCCTAAACTGTAATTCAGCATATGGCCTTGGGTGAATTCTTACAGCTCCATGGTTTAGTTTCATCATCTGTAGAGAGAGGATAATAATGAGAATGCTAATACTTACCTCCCTCACAAGAGGCTTGAAAAACAGTTTCACTTTTTTTTTTTTTAAATCTAAACCCCTCCTCCAATACTCAAAAGGACTCTGTAATTTGCAATGGCAATACTTTGTGTAACTGCCTAAGGGAATCAGAGTTCTGGGGTTTATCTGTTTGGTCCCCCTCCACTGCCCACCCTGGGGATCCTCAGTGTTGTCCTCTTTGGGTACATGCTGGAAGTCCGACTGGTTTCTAAGAGTGGTCTTTCTGGACTCTCAAAGCAATAGTGTTTTGGCTTCAGGGCTTCTTGGATGGTGCAGGAGGAGAAAATAAATCTATCCAAATCCTCCTTTTCCCCAGATGTTCTTTCTTTCCATTTTAAAGGACAGACTGGGGCTGGGGAGGTGTCCTCCACCAGCTTTGAGGACAAGTCATTTTCGATCAAATTCTGTTGAGTTCTTCAGTGATGTTTTCAAAAACTTCTCAGTCCATTCTGTGATACTCTTTATTTGCAGAGATTATTTTTCTTCGTGCCATCACACCTACATATCCGGCCAACCAGGCAGATATCATATTTGACATAACAGAAGGAAATTTAAGAGATTCCTTTGATATCATCAAGCGTTACATGGACGGTATGACAGTGGGTGAGTAGAGTGTTTTCTGCTTACTTTCTTCTCTCAGTAATGTAGAACAAGGTCGAAGAAATTAACTCAAGTAATTAATTCCCACCTTGATTTTCAAGTCTGTATTGATTTAATATTCTCCAGTCCAATATGTGTAATTTGAACTAATATCACAGATTCAAAATACCAGAGGCCTAAACTTTAATTTGAGAAGTATTTTAACTTTTTTCAGAACTTGCTCTAATTACAAATGCAAATGATTTAGCTTTAAAATGATGAGGTTTGCCCATTATAATCAAACCAAATATAAAACATGTAGTATGTCTGCAAAGAGACTGTAAATTTAATTAACTGTTCTTTCTTGTTTAAACAGCATTGCACCAATTTTTGGAAAATAATCAAATTTTTAAAGCAGGACTGAATTTACTGAAAGTGTTCCCTGTTTTATTTTTTAATGACAGGCTGGTTCAGTTTTAAATAAATACCTCTGTTGAGGGTAAAAGGGATCTGGCAAATGCTGTGGTTTAGAAGAAACTTCAGAATGGATCATACACATTTGATTTACAGTCTCAATTTGGCAGGGAGGAGACATGGCAGGAGGTATACCTGTGTCTATGGGTAATGTGCTAGACCTGCACCTCATTATATAGTGGGGAGGGGCTGCAAGACAACCTGGGGTCGTACTTTCTGGAAGGTTTCTTTCAGAGCAGGGCCCTTTGGGGGGATATAATGCATACTATATCCAGTATGTAATGTGTGTAGTGTATCTAGGATATATACATACATGCACACAGATATATATTTACAGTGTATACTGTAGCTGTTGGCAAATTACGTGAAAGTTGCAGAGCAGGAGCAGGTCCCAGCTGATGTGCTGCTTTGCCCAATGTGCATTGGTAGTGCAGTGGCAGGGGAATGTGCTGTCATTCTCATGATGAGAGAATTAATATGCCAGGTATTAAAAAGTAGTATTTGATTGCTCTTTATTAATGCTTGTTTATGAAAATAAAGGACCGCTGTTCCCAGTGAACATTTGTGCTTCAGTATGTGAATGTGGAGGTTCTGCTCAGGTTTATACATGTGCTTCTGGGCTTCCTAGCAGGACTTGTCTGGATGAAAAGAAGAATCACTGCTGTGCTTCTTCCATACTGATGGTTTGTGAAAAAGTCGTATTTAGCATAATCTGAAGGTGGCACTGTTGCATTTCAGAAGCGTGATAGTACAGCGTCAGCTGTGCAAAGGTTTTATGAACTGTAGATAAAAATCATAAGTCATTAGGTTTATATTTCTTTCTTTATCAAACAGAAGTATACACGTGAATGCTGAGAAAGAGGGAGAGTCTGTTAAAGCGGGATGATAAGATTACAGATTTCAGGTATTGGGTTGATTCTTTAGAAGAGTATAAATGTTATCAGATCCCACAGTAGTTACAGTAGTTTGCTTTTCGTGCTGTGTACTTCTTTCTGCCTGAAGTAAGAAAGAGGGATGTGTTTAGAAATTTGACTGGCCAAGGTATTCGCCTGAGGGAAGCCTTTCCGTTTTGAATAATAGGACTGTGTGTCAATGGTATTTTACTTGGTAAACTGGATATCTGCCTCACAACGTTAGGAGAGAAAGGATATTTTTATACACTGGGTTGAGAAGATATGATATATGCCTAAATACATTCGCAGCTCTGCAAAAGAATTGGGCAACTCTTTCTTCACCTCAGTTCCCCCATGTGCAACGTGGAGATGATAAAACATGCCTACTACTGTCTTAATTAATTCTTGCATGTAAGAGTCTTAATTAATTCCTCTATGTAAAAGTACTTTGAGATTAATGGATGGAAGCTGCAAAGTAAACTGCCTGCAGCAGAATTGGAAAAGGAAAAACAAAACAAAACCCCAGCTGATATTACCTGGAGGGGCAGAGGTTCAGGACAGCATGTTGTATATGTGAAATTAGGATTGCAAATAATTCTGCCAGCAGCAGTTCTGCTGCTCTCATCATAATATCATTTTTCTTGTTATTAATAATCAGAATGTTAGGTGTTCCCATAGAAGTGCTGGGAAGTTTTCAAGACAGATAAATAAGATGGGATCCTAGTCCACAGGAGTTCACAAAGTGAGTCCCTCTTGTAAAGAAAGGGGAAGGGTTTGTATAAGGGTGGAAAAAGACAAAGGGCATAGACGATATCAGAAAGATTTAGTGGTTATCAGAAAGATTTATTGGTTATCCCATTAAGTTATAGGAACATAAGAGCTGTGGGAATGTAACGTAGGGACTCTAGCAGAGCAAATGCCCAACTAGCCCACTAACCAGTGTCCAACATATGGGCCAGTAAGACAGGTATACAGGACTCTTTCTCCAAATATAATGTTCCAACTTGCTGCCATCATCAGTTTATATGCTTCTGAAAAAGCACACCTGGACCATCATGCTTGATGACCACTGATGGATATATACCTCTTGAATCTGTGTAGCCTATTTTTTAATCTTTTTTTGCTGCCTATATTGTAGAGGAAAGAATACATTTACTCTAATAATAAATCATAGATGCATGGGTAAAAGGAATAATAAGGATGTTTCATTTTGTGGTAATATTTCAGGAGCAATGACAGAGTATCAAAGCTATTTTATCTGCTAATGGAAATTAGATCACCAAATATCTTTTCTCGACAAGATAAATTTTCTCTACGAAGCCTCTACAGGAGGTTTTATTTTTTAAAGAAAAGACATGGACTAGCTCAGAGAGAGATGGGATGCTTAACAGCATATAGAAAAAAGCAGGAAAATAGTTACTAGTGTTACTGAAAGAGCTGAGTGTAACAAACCTTGACTTGATGTCAGAGCAGAGGAAACCAATGAAGGGATTCAAAGAAAGGAGGGAGCACTGGAAAAAAGAGGGGAAGAAAGGACAGATCCATGAAAATGCTCTTGTAGGAAGTTCTTTGTTAGTAAAACAGTTTTTTGCTAGGTTGTCACAAACAATAAGAGAGATGATGCCTTAATAAGGACCTGCATCTAAACTGTGTGTAAATGGAAAGGAACAAGATGCTCTCAAAAGTGTAACACTAAAAAAAAGTGAGAAGGTACAAGTTTCTTTTGGTAAAGGTTTAGAGAGGGGGAGGAGCTATTAGAGATGGAGTTACAGAGGAAAAGTGAGTACTTCAACACTCACAGAGAATTGTGGACTGAAGAGAGTCAGGTCATCAGTTTTAGCCATTATCCCTTTAAGTTGACACTGAGAAATCAAGGAGAAGATGTTAGTGAAGCTCAGGAATATGTAGCATTGGATGGATGGAGAGTGGCTGATGAGCCTGGTTTGTGATTTGTTGATGGAGAGAGAGCAGCTGAGGTCACAGGAGGAGACGAGAGTGTGTAGGAGCAGGTTGTGAGGAAGGAAAACGAAGAAACTAGAAACAGAGGAAAGAGCTGCCCCAGGGAATGTTAGAAAAAGAAAGAACATGGTCTCCCAAAGGAGTTGTAGGAGGAGCAGCCACAAAGGCAGGAGAAGAAAGAAGCAAGGACAATATTGCAAAATCAAGGAAAGAAAACTTGTCAGATGGGAATCAATGATCAGCAGTATCAGACATGGAGGAGCCAAAAGTAATAAGAACAGACTCCAAAACTAGCTATGCTGACCTACAGAAAGTGTCTTCCAGTGGAAGAGAAGGAATGAAAGCCAGCCTGCTGGAGTGGCAGTGTGTAGACTTCATGCAAGCTGAAGAAAAAGAAATGTGTAAAAAGTTGCTTCCGATATTTCTACCCTCTTGTATTAAAAAGAGCTGTGAAACCCCATTCTTTCCTGGTTCAAGAAGTGCTGTAGAACTCTCTATTGCCTGGTGTTGTTACAGGCCAAGGTGGCACTGAAGCCAAAAGATACTGTTAACAACTGCACATCACTTATTAGCATGGGCGGTAGAAAACCAGAAGTGCAGACCTATTCAGGTGGGTTTTTTTAAAGCTTTTATAGACTTTTCACTGCATTCCTCCTTTAACCAGCTGTCAGTGAAAAATGAAGAATGCATTTTCAACCTGTACAAAAATGTCCTATCAATGCCTAAGGTATTATCAGATACTGTAAAACATTTCCCCCCTCAGCTATGCATTCATTTCCTTCGGTGACTGTAATACCACCTTGTAGTCTGGTAAACTTCAGGAAGATTTTAAAATTTCATAGTATAGCTAAAAGTAGTTTTGATAGGCTGAAATCTTCCATATAGCATTGTATACTAACCTAAGCATATATTCTGGCCTATGAAGCAGAATAGTACTATTTTTATCAAAAGCATCCAGAGCCAATACAATTATAAAATTTCAGTTGTACCTATAGAGCTTCTCAGGGGTGTTGTGCTGGTGCTTGAATACACTGATACGAATGGTTGCTTATGATTTTACAGATAGGTACTACTGCTCTCCATTGTTATTTGCAAGGGTTTCATTGCTATCTCTGTCCCGAATTTCCAGCCTCTTTTACACGTGTGACAGTTTATGATGTTGCCTTTGAACCATTACAGAAAGTGTCTCAACTACTGACAGCACAACATTGGACTTATTAGTAGTCTAATTTCTACTATAAGTATTACGATTGTTTAGTATGTTCCAGAGGAGAGGGACTTTTAAAAAATGATGAGAAGGTAGAGAAAAACAGGTACCATAAGAAAGTGTGCTTGTGGGATCCCATATTGGCTGGGGGCAGGAGAAGGAGACTGGAGGTTTATTTGACTTTTTGGGAAACCTGTCCTTAGCACAGGGGTAGTAGTTCTGTATCTCTTAAGTAGTTTAGCCATTCCCAGTGTGGCAAAGTCTTTTCACAGTCTGCCATGCAAATGTTTGTATGGTCTGACATTAAATTCAGAGTCACTGGATTGCAAAAGATTTGGTTCTGAACTTTGTCCCTGGACCCACTCTGCAGTGCCGGGCAAGTACCTTCACATTCCTCTCTGCTTCTCCCTTATCCTCTGTTGCTCTAGACTCTTTATCTTTGGGCCAGAGGCTGGCTGGCTCTTACCGTGCGTTTGTTATGGTGTTTAGCATAATGAGATCCCCGGACTGATTTGGGCTTCCTGGCAGGGCTGTGATGCTGAAAGTAGCAGTTCGCCTACAGTTGCTTTTCTGTGGGGAAATGGAGGGTAGGTGTAGGCAGAGCCAGGGCGTCCAGGAGAGCTCCGCTGTTCAGAGGGGCGAGGATTTCAGCACATACGTTATCTCCCCTTGTGGATACTCTTACTAGAAAGTGAGCAACAATAGCCACCTTTTGTCATGACTATAATGTCATTAGCATGAAACGACAATGGTGTCTGGCAATACAAAACCGATGCTGTCCAGTCATTCACAGTGAGCACATAGAACAGGGACATAATTCAGCAGGTTTTTCGACAGGCTCTTGCAGCCTTACATTAAAAAAGACACAGTCCCTTTCAGTATCTTTGTTCTAGTTTCATCCAGGCTTGCCCCTTTCACAAGAGGAGCCCCTCAGCAAAGAATATTTTGTGAGTTTTTCTCTATGCCAGGTTGCCCTGTCAAAATTAGTAGCTACGCATTTGAGACGAGGGTGCCCAGAAGCCATTTGGTAAACGGGATCCTAGATTTATTGCCTGAACCTGCCCTTTCGGGATGCTGATGACTGTGCTGTTCAGTAGTCAAATCTCTCAACACCCTCCCTCCCCTCCAGAAAAAATGTCAGGCTGGAGAGCTCTTCTGGAGGCAAAGAAGCAACTCGAGCAGGAGGTGAATTTTCATTTCGCGTCTGAGAAATGCTGAAGGTGCTTTTCTGGTGAGAATGAGTCTTGTGCTTGAGTGGAACAACCTTCCTAATGCCAAATTTCGCTCTAGCACATTGCAAGTATCTGGTTAATCAAACACTCCTCCTTGATCAATGTTCATCTCACCCCTCGGGTAGGAAGGTGTAACGTATTACAGAAACATTCATACAGACCACCTTTGGTTGCAGTTTCCATAAAGCCAGCAGACAAATAAATAACGCTGCAACTCTGACAAAGTTTCGTGAACTGTGGCGTGAAGTATAAAACCTGCCAACGTGGGAAAGAAATGGACTGAGTCAGGGAACAGCTAAGGGGACCGCCGAAGGTCCTTGATTCAGATTATGTAGCATGCATTTTTTGATATTAATTTTAAACAGTGGGCTGAGATATTACATCAATGAGCAAATAAAGCCAGATTTGGAATCCACTACACCGAGAAACATACTATAGGAATTCCTCTGAAAGATGTCTTTGTGGATTCAACCTTCTGAGGTGCTTTACCCTGGTTTAGAGTAGTCGGAGACCTGCTTTTCTGAGGATCTCCAAGTGTGAAATATTTGTGTGACTGATTCAGCTGCTTCTGCTGCTGCTCCTGAGTTTGTGTGTTGATAGCAAGCATCTCATTCCTGCAGTAGCGCCCACACAGCCTATAAAACAGGAGATGGAAGGTAAGAGACTCAAGGCACATCGTAAATCTTTCCCAGTATGATGCACAGATGCATGGCTCACTTAAAAAAAAAAAAAAACCATCGTAACTTTTATTTTTAAAGGGGTCAAATGTGGTGAAGTGACCCCTTATTTCAGCCTTATTTTGAGAATTTGGTCAGGGATTAACACACATTAAGATTCAGAAAGCTTCCCTTGTCAGAAGTTCTGCTAACAATACCAGCAGAGCTGTCGCCTCTAGGTGATGACTGAGCCCTGATATAAGGGCTTTCATGTCAAATCCTCAGGATTAGGTACTTTTTCTTCCATAGTAAATTGAATCAGAGAGCCATATCGTGCTGTGTGCCATAATGTGGCTCTTTGCCAAGAAATACGGAGGGTTACAATAATTAATTGCCCAGGTGTCATGGATATGCTACTGTATCAAAGCTTGGCTGAAACTGAATGATGTGGTCGTGGGACAGGTAGGGTCAACTAAGCCACTCTCACTAAATGGAGAGATTGCATGTATGTGATGATGTAGCGTGATGGACACTAAACCCCCTGTAAATAAGATAGTGCGAATAAAGTATCAGGAGGCTGATACATGATGTGATTTTGCACATTTTGGACATTCAGCCTTGAAGTTTTTCCACCTGTTTTTGTAATATGTAAGATTCTTATACTACATAAAGCATGTCACATTCTCAAAGGTGGAACAGGAAGGATTAAAAAATATATGGTGGAAACTATTTTTTAATGAGGCTACTTCAAGTACAGTTATTCCATTTTAGGCATGAGTGATTTCGCAGCATTGTCAACGTTAAAACCCATTGCGAGGTTTGGCTGGAAGGCAAACCAGAGATCTAAAAGCACTTCAAGTTTGCCAAACCAAGATAAGAGCACATCTCTCTGAAGTTATTTGGTGTCCTTAATAAAGATCATAGTATTTGTAAACTAGCCAAACCTCAGTAAAATCAAAGGTTGTTTTTAATTCTTTCATAATACCAAGGCTCCATATGATCCAACATGACAGATAATAGCTTTGAAAATATTTACCATTTGTTTATGGCCAAAAAAATGTATTAATACCATGAGGCCTCTTTATTGCCTCTTTATTTGATGCATTTCAGCAATCAAAGCTTTCTAGAGAAGCCCAAGTGTTAATGAAATTAAACTTTGTTGAGTGGTTGAAGGGTAGCATTTATAATAAATTGAATCCCAAATTCCTGATCTGTTGAATAAGGCTAATCAGAAAGATCCTTTTTCATGCTGAAATGTAACTCCTGTACTGTAGTTTCCTTTTTCTTTTTTCTTCAGAGGTGAAATGAAAGGCAAAAAGAGAAGCAGATTCAAACAGTTTTAGCTAAACTTAAACTAAGACTTGTACCCTAGGTGAACACTTCAAAGGCTGGAGAGTTTTAGACACAATGGTTTGGACAGTCTTTAAATGAGTGCTTTGTCTTTACGTGGTTTATAAACGATTACTGTGGTGAACAGATATTGTGAGCATGGAACAGATCTGAGCTGTTGCTTATGGTCACAGGCGCAGGCCCTCCTCTTTTTTTTTGAGGGATGTCTTGCCTTACCTCTGATCGTCTTCTACACCTCTAAGAGAAGGATACAGTACAGCTCTGAGCTGCACTGTTGGGTAGCGCTTATTGAATTGCTCTGGGGACACAGGCGTTTTTGCCTGTTCCTGAGATAACACGCTGCTGGGGTCACCAACTGGCCCAAGTCGTTAGGAGCCCTGTTTATGCCACTGGTGCAATCCTCACTGTTACAGTACCTAAATCACCATTGCCTTTCTGTTCCTTAATAGGGAGCGTTGGGATGGTATTAAGTGATCTGGAGCTTTGTTGGTGCTCAAAAGGGAAATCCCCCTCTCCTGTCTAGCTCTGAACAAACGCTCCAGCCCTTTCCCTGTTGCCAGCATTAGTGCTTGTGCGGCAAGCTACATTTTTTGGTTTTTTTTCTTTCAGGTGTTAATCCAAGGGAAGGGGTGGAGGATATAGCAGGACTACTATTTTCGATCAGCTTAAACCAACAGTGAAATTGCCCTGAGTGTCACGTAGCTTATGCAAGTGTGATTTTATGTGTCCAAACTGACTCCTGAAGCATTTTATAAGCACTTGATTGCTCAACAGTTGAAAATTAGGCCATTTTCTTAGGAATCTGAATGAAGATCTGGGAGGTCCATGTTTGAAAAGTACATGTTTTTGAAAATCTTGTCCCCAGATACTTCAGCAAAGATATGTATAGCCAGCCACATTCCTGTGAAGGAGTTCTCCATCAGCATGGAAACCTTGTTAACATCCAACTCTAACCTGATTCTCCAAATCTATTATTTTGTGAAGTGTTCACCATCAAACTTGAATGAAAGTCTAATTCACAATGTTATGAGGGCAATACACTTCAAAGCAAGAGGAAATCTATTTCAGGACTTGTATTTTGATTAATGAGTTTTCTGAATCCTTTAACCATATTTATGTTTGTCAGGTGTGGCAGCTCAAGGATTAATTACATCTTCAGAGCTATTTTTCTGTATATGATTTGATGCCTGCAGTGATGATTACCAAGAAATATTTCATTTTCCAAAGAGCAGCCACTTATTAATAAAACAGATTATATCAGAAACTATAGAGCACCACATAGCAGGAGCCTACATTGTTATTGTCACAAATAATTGAGAGAAATATAGATAGCTTTCACAAAAAAAAAAAAAAGAGAGAAAATGAAAAGGACTATTTAGCTTTTGAGAGATGGAGGAATCTAAGGTGTACATTAACGTTCTGAAGTCAGCAGACATCTGGTGGTCTGGGAAGTGCCTGCAGTTTGACAGCTAGATTGTGCCTTTAGGCACAGTCATGAACTAGAGAGGACTGGAGGAACATAATGCCTGTGAGACTGCCTACGGAGGCACAGCCTCCTGCTGTGAAAGGCAAAAAGAAGGGCTTCTACATCAACAGCAAAAGAAAGACTAGCAAAAATGTGGGCTTGCTTCTGAATGGGGCAGGAGACCTGGTGACAAAAGACATGGAGGAAGCTGAAGTATTCAATGCCTTCTTTGCTTCATTTTTTACTGATAAGAGTGGCCTTGAGGAGTCCCGGAGCCCTCAAAGCAATAGGAAGGTCTGGAGCAAGAAATACTCACCCTCGGTGGAGGACGATCAGGTTAGGGAACGTTTAAACAAACTGGACATACCCAAGTCCGTGGGAGCTGACGGGGTGCCCCCACAAGTGCTGGGGGAGCTGGCCAATGTCATTGTGAGGCCACTCTCTATTATCTTTGAAAGACTGTGGTGATCAGAAGTTCCCGTGGACTGGAAGAAGGCAAATGTCACTCCCAACCTTCAGGAAGACCAAGAAGGAGGATCTAATGAACTACAGGCTGGTCAGCCTCACCTCAGTCCCTGGGAAAGTGATGGAGCAAATCCACCTGGAAGACATTTCCAAAGATATTAAGGACAAGAAGGTGACCGGGAGTAGTCAGCAAGGATTTATGAAGGGGAAATCATGCCTGACCAACCTGACAGCTTTCTACAAATCTACAAAGTGGATGAGAGGACAGTGAATATTGCTTACCTTGACTTTAGTACGGCTTTCAACACTGTCTCCCTTAACATCCTCATAGGCAACCTGAGGAAATGTAGACTAGGTAAGTGGACAGTGAGGTGGATTGAAAAATGGCTGAACTGCCAGGCTCAAAGGGTTGTGATCAGCAGCACAGCTAGCAGCCAGTCACCAGTGGTGTATCTGAAGGATCAATACTGGGGCCAATTTCTTCATTAATGACCTGGATGATGGGACAGAGTGCACCTTAACAGGTTTGAAGAGGAAACAAAACCGTGATGAACGGTTGATACACCAGGGGGTTGTGATGCCATTCAGAGGGACGTCAACAGGCTGGAGTAACGGGCTGACAGGAACCTCATGAAATTCAGCAAAGGGAAATGCAAAGTCCTACCCCAAGGGAGCAATAACCCTATGTACCAGTACACACTGGGGGCTTACCAGCTGGAAAGCAGCTCTGCAGAGAAAGACCTGGGGGTCCTGGTGGACACCAAGTTGATCATGAGCTAAGGACGTGCCCTTGTGCCAAAAGCAGGCAATGGGCTGCTTTAGGAAGAGCGTTGCCAGCAGGCTGAAGGAGGTCATCCCTTCCCTCTACTCAGCACTGGTGAGGTCGCCACTGGAGTGTTCTGTCCAGTTCTGGACTTCCTGGTACAAGAAAGACATGGACACAGTGGAGAGAGTCCAGAAGAGGTAGATGAAGATGATTAAGGCACTGGAGCGTCTGTCATATGACGAGAGGCTGAGAGAGCTGGGACTGTTCAGCCTGGAGGAGAGGAAGCCCAGGAAGAATCTGATCAATGTAATGGGAGGGAGTAAAGAAGACAGAGACAGACTCTTCTCAGTGGTGTGGAACTCCATCCTTAGAGATATTCTGTGGTGGGTTGACCCAGGCTGGATGCCAGGCTGGATGCCAGGTGCCCACCAAGCTGCTCTGTCACTCCCCCTCCTCAGCTGGACAGGGGGAGAAAAATATAATGAAAGGCTTGTGGGTCGAGATAAGGACAGGGACAGATCACTCAGGATTTACCATCACAGGCAAAACAGACTCAACTTGGGGAAATTAATTTAATTTATAACCAATCAAATCAGAGTAGGGTAATGGAAATAATAAAAACAAATCTTAAAACACCTTCCCCCCACCTCTCCCTTCTTCCCGGGCTTAACTTCACTCCCAATTTCTCTACCTCCTCCGCCCCGGTGGCACAGGGGGACGGGGAATGGGGATTGCTGTCAGTTCATTACACATTGTCCCTGCCGCTCCTTCCTCCCCAGGGGGAGGACTCCTCACACTCTTCCCCTGCTCCAGCGTGGGGTCCCTCCCACGGGAGACAGGCCTCCACAAACTTCTCCGGTGTGAGTCCTGCCCACGGGCTGCAGTTCTTTAGGACCTGCTTCAGCGTGGGTCCCTTCCACGGGGTGCAGTCCTTCAGGAACAGACTGCTCCAGCTGGGTCCCCCGCGGGGTCACAAGCCCTGCCAGCAAACCTGCTCCACCATGGGCTCCTCTCTGCATGGGTCCACAGGTCCTGCCAGGAGCCTGCTCCAGCGTGGGCTTCCCATGGGGCCACAGCCTCCTTTGGGCATTCCCCTGCTTCAGCGTGGGGTCCTCCACGGGCTGCAGGTGGAGATCTGCTCCACCGTTAACCACCATGGGCTGCAGGGGGACATCCTGCCTCACCATGGTCTTCCCCACGGGCTGCAGGGGAATCTCTGCTCCGGTGCCTGGAGCACCTCCTCCCCCTCCTTCTTCACCGACCTTGGTGTCTGCAGGGCTGTTCCTCTCACATATTCTCATTCCTCTCCTCTGGCTGCAATTGCCGTTGTGCAGAAACCTTTTCCCCTTTCTTAAACATGTTATCCCAGAGGCACTACCACCATTACTGATGGGTTCGGCCTTGGCCAGTGGCAGGTCTGTCTTGGAGCCGGCTGGCATTGGCTCTGTTGGACACAGGGGAAGCTTCTAGCAGCTTCTTGCAGAAGCCACCCCTGTAGCCCCCCCGCTACCAAAACCTTGCCACGCAAGCCAGACTGAACACAGCCGAGAGCAACATGCTGCAAGTGACTCTGCTTTGAGCAAGGGGTTGTACAGATGGTCTTCAGAGGTGCTTCCCATCTCAACTATTCTGTGATTCTGATTCTGGATTGTGGCAGTGTTGAAAACATGACAGGGCTGGATTGCTACAAAAGGAAAAACTTTGCAGCTTTCACTCTACTAAAAGCAGTAGGACATTCCCTAATGTGCAATGTTTGAAGCATTATATTTTCAAAGCTAGGATATATTAAGCAATTACCCAACAGTTGATTCACTTCCCTTCTCCCTTGGCATGGTGTAGGTCAGCAAGTACTCTAGTAACTATGTTGGCGGAGCAATTTAAGCACTGAAAATCATTACGTTGGCATAGCTTTTTGGAATAAAGAGCAGCCTTTAGGAAAGGAATTTAATTAAACTTTAACGTATGCAGAGCCCCAAAGCCTTTTACAGAAAAAAAAAATGGATAAAATAGCCTAAAATATGTTTTCTGTTTGTGACCAGTATGTGAATTATTTTTCAGTCTTATTGATGAAATCTCTGTATTTGAATACTGAATGATGATACTGAATATTGATGAAATCTCTGTATTTGAATACTGAATAAGAAATAACTTTTTTCTTACAAATCTTAACATGACTTCTTTGAGTTCAGGTCTACAGAGCCAAAAAACGATTTGGCTATATAGTTTTGGCTTCACACTGTAGATATGTATTTACATGTTGTAGACTGAGATAGTCTGGTATTCAAGCCTAACCTGCAACTCGTTGTCTATGGTTTGATCCAAGGAAGCATTTATTCATGGCTGGATTTTTTTTCTCTTGCTCGTTTCTGGAATGATCCTATCAATTTTGCCTTTCAAAATAGCCACTGCAACAATCATTTCCCTAGTCCTAAATTTCCTAATTGCCTGAACATCTCTTTTGAAACTAGGACTAGGCTCTTAAGTAACAGTGATGCATCTGAGATGTTTGCTCTTAATTTTGAAAATCTTGGCCAGCAGTATAAAGCAAGAGGCCTTGAGGAGAAAAGGAAACTTGAAATTATAGTCCAGGATCTTGCATTAACATGAGGAGATCAGTCTTCTTGTATTGCTTAAGGGAGACTCATAAACATGCTTTTCCCCTACAAAAAGTTGTTCACCACACATTACCGCTAGCGTGCCAGTGTTTTGGGCTACTTTCCTTTAAGAGCCAAGCAATGGCTTTAGGTTCCAGGAGGCTGAGATAACCTCTCGGCTTCATTAGTGCAACATCCATATGAGTTTAAAGAAGTTTGCTGACATTAGAGGCGAGCCTCTGTCCGTCCTTTGTACGTAATCATACGTACCCATGGCCTGACACAGATTAGCAGACTATTTAAAGGCTATTTTTGTGATTCCCAAAGATCCATTGCTTAAAAAAGGGTAGTTACTGTTGTGGTGTGGCAGCTAGGACTATTCATCTCTGACAAGATGAGGACCAGAGTGTTTTTTTGTGGGGAAACAGAGAGCCAGTAACAGCCAAATGTAGGACTTCAGAACATAGGTTGAGATTATTTGGAAGTTAATATAAAGCCCAATAAATTATCTGAGTTTCAGTTTAATTTAGGCTCCAGCTCCACAGCTCTCACCACATTCCCTGGTACTTGAATTTTTCCAAATTAATCATTTCATGTGCCAAGTAGCCATTTAAAGCACAAGGAAAATAGCTAAAGGAAAAATTATAAGGTGTTTTTTGTGTCATTGAAATCTCTCTCTTGTAGGTGTCACTAGCAGCTCATCCCAAAAGTTCCATCTGAAAACAGACAGCGCTAACTCTCACCATGTAATAGCACGTTCTCTTCACAAGCCTTCCTGTGGTTTTTTCAAAGGGGGCACATTTTGTGATGGGCTTGAGCTTTCGCTTACGATCAGACCTGTAGACTCATAGCCCGAGGATTAGGAAATTTAGGGGAAAAACTGATTTGCTTGGGCTCTTATGCATCTCACATGGGATTTTATTTATCTCATGAGGAAAAGAAATGAGTGTATTGCTACCAAAATGTCATATATTCTGCATGAACAAGCTACGCATTTTTCAGCCCTAGTATGTATGCCGGCTTCTCGCCTGTTAAGCCTCATACCCTGCTCAGCTTTTCAACCCTGCTGGCGTGCCTGCCTTGCTGGTGCGTACTTAGAATCATAGAATCATAGAATTGTCAAGGTTGGAAAAGACCCTTAAGATCATTGAGTCCAACCGTCAACCTATCACTGCCAAGTCCCTCTATACCATGTCTTCAAGCACCGTATCTATCCGTTCTTTAAATACCTCCAGGGGTGGAGACTCAACCACTTCCCTGGGCAGCCTGTTCCAATGCTTCACCACCCTTTCGGTGAAGAAGTTTTTCCTAATATCCAACCTAAACCTCCCCTGGCGCAGCTTGAGGCCATTTCCTCTCATTCTATCACTCGTCACTAGGGAGAAGAGGCCGACCCGCACCTCGCTACAACCTCCTTTCAGGTAGCTGTAGAGAGCAATAAGGTCTCCCCTCAGCCTCCTCTTCTCCAGGCTAAACAACCCCAGTTCCCTCAGCTGCTCCTCATAAGACTTGTGCTCCAGACCCTTCACCAACTTCATTGCCCTCCTCTGGAAGGAGGTTAGAAATGGCCTACTACTTGGTTAGAAATGGCCTGGGTATCTCAGAGCTAGGCAGCCAGTGAAACAGGCTGTATATCGGGCAAAGAAACACCGTCACACCTAAGAATTACCAAGAAGATACTAGGAGATTCTTTGGCTTTCCTCAGCCCTTAGACCCTTTGCTGCCTATGACTGTATTTTACAATGGAGCTGATATTAACATTCTTACGGAGCCATATTCCACACAATAATTCATATCATATTTCATATACCAAGTTGCTGTTAATACTAATGCAAAATATTCTTTTTTTTTTTATATACGGTCAGTAGTTCCACTTGCAGTAGTGTGAATGAAGACTAATTCTCAGTTGTCCTATTAGTTTCTGATTTGTGAAAGTTGATTTTAACAATGCATGGCCAGGATGCCAACACGAAAAAAAATTCAATAGCAGTGTGCGCTTATTTTGAAGGAAAAGCAGACAATGAGCTATGCTCAGACTTGTTTGTCTGCCTTTGGTATTTCAAATATATATCCCATTCTTATTGTCTTAGATACTTTTAACAGTGTTTAATTTAAAATAGATCTCAGAATGAATAAAAAGATGTGTTTGTTCTATTTAGGACTGGATTAATATGTTAACTACAGATTAATGATTCAGAAAAGTGGACTGTTCTTTTCACTGCTTCATGCTCTTTCAGTAACTCCTCACCATCCATCCCAAGATTAGTCAGTCTGTGGTCAGTTTTTAGCTGACCACAAATCATACAATTAAACAATGTTAAAAAAAAAAGGCAAATTTTCCTAAATAAATTATTTGTTCCCAGAAAAACTGGCTAAATTAGTACCTGCCTGTAATGTCAAGTGTGAAGTCTTGCACTAATGAAAAAGGGGCAGTACTGTTGGATTCAACTGATAGTAAAAAGCCACATATCTCTCTCTTAACTTGCCACCTGAGAAGAATCACAAAAAGGAGACTGTGTGGTTGCTGTGAGCACAAAGGAAAAAAAAAAGGTAGTTTTGTTACTGTCCTTGGGCATGTGATGACCGGAACAAAACAATACAGCTGTAACCCCGTGTATGGGGGAAGAGATGGGAAGGTGGTAAGAGGAAAAGAGCTCTTGTGCTTCTTAACACAGAGCTTGAAATGTGGTTGAGGGGATTGATCACATTTTTGATAACTGTGTTAATTGTATTTTCCTGAGCTAGCCCACAGGTTATTTGGAAGAACAATTTTTGATTTGGCAGTAATTTGGATTGTTTATATATACACAAATACATATGCCTGCATATGCATATGCAGGTAAGGCAAGAGGAGGTTTACTTCAGCACATCCCCTCTTCTTCCAGCAGTCATCAGATACAGCTCCCCAGCAACCAGCAGTCCCTGGTGCCTCTCCCTTCAGCCTCTGATCCCTTGCCCGCTCCACTAACACTTCTCAGCTTGATTTTGGGGGGGTCCTTAAAAGTTTAGGTTATCAGAGGCTCTCTTTTTGAGGAATGGGTGCAACTTATGTCTGTAGTGTGTTCTTAATGATGATACAGATTGAAATATTTGACTAGACTCAAGAATCAATCCCTGTGGAAAATCTTGCAACCTTCACCTCTAGAACAGAAAACGTAACATAATGCACCCTCTCTACCAACCCAAACCAGCCTTTTCTAGTGGCAGTGTGAAAATAAGCTGCTTTGGTTCTGCTTTGCTTTCCAGCAAACTGTGGAGATCCCTGTTAGAGGAACTTTCTCTAGAGAAAATGCAAATGGAGTGTCCAGCAAGAGGTGTAAGGAGCACAGTGACCCAGATTCATTGCAAGTGTAATTGCTGCAGGTTTTGTGGTTAGCAGTGGGGAAAAAAAAAAAGAAAAGGGTTTTTTTAAAAAAGTATTTTAAAGAGTTTTGCCAGTGCTCCTTCAGCGTGCTGAGCAGGGAGCTTAGCACAGAAGTCAGAATCAGGAGTCTGGATTTCTGGAGACCAAATGTTAATGCATGATAATGCGGGGACTTGTCATCCAGAATGGGTTAATGTGGTAACAAAACAGCAGTGTTTCTCCTAAGTTCAAAATGGACCTTCTTAGCAGATCAGCTGCATAATGCAAAAATACAAGCAGAAACCAGACACAGAGGTGAATTGCCTGAGGGTCTCACATATTTCAAAGCAGAGAAATGTAATGATATCTTAAAGAGGTACAGACAAGCCAAGGAATACCTGTGGCATCTGATTACAATAATGGAAATTCTGCTGAAAGGCTTAGGTAGATTAACAATATTAACCTTGCTGTCTTATTTATCCCATCTTCTTTGATAAGCAAAGCCTCAGTAATCCAGTGACAGTGGCTCTAAGACTGCTGGTTGTTTTCATTATTCTCACTTGAAAATAAGTATTATATATTATTTAGGTTAATGTCTTCACTACACATGGTGACATACTTAGACAAAATCAAAACATGAAACATGAAAGAAGAAGAAACGGGGCAAGAAAGCAGCTCAGTGTATTAATTACAGAGCTTTAAAAGTTCTGGGCCGTGGTCAGACTATCACTGCAGAAATAAATGTGACATCCAAAAGCTTACTGCCTCTCAAGCCAAGGCTGTTTGCTTACACAGATCAGCAAATGGAAAGGATTGGCATAGATCCTGTTTACAATAAGGGCAAAGTGTGCAAGAAAAAGGAGTCTTATCATTGTTTTCTAAAAGGAGGTCAGCAAACCATGAAGATACCCAAGCAGATTTGGGATGTGTAATAACATCTCTGCTCAGTTAACAAAAAAGCAAAAGCAGACAAAAGTGAGCTGATGGAAAGTAGTTTGCCTGGCCTGTGATACGTAGGGTTTTCTGTAGGTCGATTCTGTGTTTGGGTCACAGATTACAAGCCGAAGAGTATAAACAGCAACAGCAGCACATCCGACTGGAGGGTCACAGCGCTTGCTTGCATAGATGTGCCTGTAGGCAAGACAACAGACGCTGGAGATCGCCTGGCACATGGGACTCAGCAGCAGTGCGAATCTCCTTGTTCATTTATTAACAGTGATTCACCCTGTTTTAATATAGACAAATATTCTCCTGGCCTTTTTTTTTGTGCAAAATGCTAACCTAAGCTGAAATCTAATTTTGTTGGAAAAGGATTTACCAACTGTAGAGTCTGCAGCTTTGGTCCCAGAGAGGACCAGCTGATGGTGGTATTTGAGAGCACTCTGTTTTCAGGTCATTTAATGAGCAACACCATTGTTCTCCTGGCATCCGATAGAGAGTGACTCACAGGACAGTGTGTACTGCTGCAGCGATCCAGGACCGAGTCCCAAACTGCAGTTATCCCCATGTCAAATCTGAGTGGCTCCATCCATCTACTTTAGATTTAGGCTGGTAAAAAAAGAGATCAAAAAGCAGCTGCTTAATTTCTACCTTTCCTGACTTTTCAGTACATTTAAAAATTGTAACCTTCCTATTACTATAAAGTATGTTTTTATACTTAATATTCAGCTATAAATGCTGAAGGATGCCAGACCACAAATCTGGACGCAGCATTAGTCTGCCAAAAGGCACAGTGGAATAACATGTTTATGCAAATGTTGCAGCAACTGATAAATCCACGTCGCTTAAAAACATCCAGAGTTATTACACATGGCATCTTCAAATGTGTCCTGTGCTAAATGCTCTCGAGATACTGACTGATTCATTGAGCCACGTATGTGAATTACATGTACCAGGCCCGAGTCTCAAGCTTTTTCTTTAGACATCTGTTTGTGAGAGTAGGCAGAAGGCACTGCTGGCCTTCTTTGGGTCTAGAATAGCTGCATCTCCCTTGTACCTGACATGAAAGGCACAAAACAGTAGAGAATCAGACACAGGTAGCGTCAAAAGGCAGTGACACATTATAGTAGGTAGCCTTTAACAGCATTTCTGAGACAAGTCCTAGGACCACTGCAACAGGATCACTGGGAATTGGATAAATGTGTAGCCAGGTTTCCGGCTCTGAGCAGCTTTGCTATTGCACAGTTTCCACCCGCGTTTGTCCTTGAGTTTGGTGGAGAAAAATGCTCAGGTTTTCCAGTTTAGCACTTTTCACCAAACAAATGGAAAGCTCTCAATGAGTAAATCTGCCAAGAGCTGAAAACCTGTCATATGCTTTTGTCCACTAGAACATTTCAAGGTTTTTTTTCTTACTCTTTTTTTTTTTCTTCTGCCCATTTAGAATGACTGCATCCTTATACGCATGCTGTACCGCAAACCCATCTGACTGCATCATCCTGTTTGTTTAATAGGAGAGGAAGGGAAATAGTTCTTTTGCACTGGTGGTCATTTCAGGACCATCCAGGACATTGGCACAACAAACTGGATAAATAAATATTGTGTTTCTGTGTACATTCCTTCAATTTCTTGCTTGAATATAGCTGTCTTAACATGGGCAGCATTCGCTTCTCAGACCGTTATTAGGCTTGATTTTAAAACTGCAGCAAGAGAACTGTGTTGAAGAGTACTGCCACATGGATCACAGTGTGTTTGCCTGTTCTGCCTTGAAAATAAAGGTTCCGTTTTTTCTGCCTATTAGCAGAATGCATCCAAACAAGAATGACAAAGTTACTAATTGCTTTGAATGCTACATCAATAATATACGGATAGATGCCATACTGTGGCATTAACCATCCTCAGTGGGATTGGACTACAGCAGACTCTACTAGAGCAGAGCAAGAAAGTGTAGGACACTATAAAAAGATTGCTAAATGGAAACAGCAGCCTTTGCCATCTGAGGCTTGGTGATGACTGCATGAGCCGCTAACAGGGTGGGTTAAACAGCTTGCCAGTACGGAGTGATTCCAATGCTGCGTGTTTCCGTGGTTGTCAGTTAAAGCACTGCCTGCAATAATGTGATGTGTTGTTAGCAAAATGCTTTAAATGCTACCCTAAAGGGAGGGCAATTTTAGCAAGGCTTTTCTTTTTCAATATATCATCTGCCAAGCCCAGTCATTTTTATAAGGTGCAAGACAGTAGCCAAGAAAACTATAGAAAAAAAAAAAAAAGTATGTATGTATGTACATATAAATTGTAGGGGGAAGACTTAAAAAGTGTATTCATCAAATATGGCAAGCAAAGTGAATGTGGTGAAAAGTTCGCAATTTTACTGCATGCTGAAGATATTAGTTGGTATTTAAACAGGACAAAACTGTAATGTCATCGCTGCCTTGGAAAAAGGTGCTGACAGCCTGCATAAGCAAACGTTTATCTCTCCCATCAGATCTCAAGCCAATGTGTTCATAGGGGACTGCTGTAGGAGCTCAGCTGGGACTCCAGGAAGGCGCTGGTGTGCTGCCTGCTCGTGAAACATAACGCTCAGCATGCAGAAGGAATACACCTTAAATATTCTTTTCTTAAACGGTGGATTTCCTTCTGAATCACATGCCCTGGCAGATAAGTCAGTTGTCAGAAGGAGGGGTCTGAGGAGGGGGTCTCCGCCAGACTCTCTGTGCCTGCTGGCTCACCTCAGGCTTACACGATTTTGACCTTTTGGATACATCCTTTCAGATGTGAGCCGTTTGGTAGCTCCCTACTCTAAACACCGGACCTAGAAAATAACTGTGAAGTGAGAACATGTTTACAGTCTGATCCTGAGCCTTTGGAGTCAACGACAAAGCTCCCGTTGACTTTCTTTTGTGTAGATCTGAAGATGTAACACTATTCTGTTCAGCCACATCATGTCAAGGCACCGATAAGACCTTATGGCCCAGATGGGCCTCCCCGGGGTCCTCCCCCACACCCTGCCAGGAGCCCCATTTCAGCTTCAGTCCCTGCCTGAGCTGTGCTGGCAGAGTGCTGGTCTCCAGCTCCATCACAGCTGTGGGTCCTCTTGTTCTAGACCTGACCCATGTGTTGCCTTCCTAGTTTGACTTTGGCCCTCCGTCATCACCATGAACTTGCCCAGTGATCTGGGCCCTTGGTTGTATCCGGCTGCCCCCTGGCCTGCCCTGCTGCCTGGCTGGGGTGGTGGGACAAGCCCTGGCTGGAGAAGCCCTGCCCTGCCACCCCCCGAGGACCTCACCACTCAGCCCCCAGCAGTCCCCGTCCTGCTGCGCCCCTGCACTGGGGCTCCTCCTTGTAAAACAAACCAAAAGACTAGAGCCCTAAAAGACACGGCTCACTTCTCCTTTACCACCATTACCATTACCATCTTTACCATTATCAACAGTGGTGTTGGTGAGGGAACGGCCACCATGCATGTGAGGAGTGACACAGGCACAGATGCTGTGATAGTCCCCCTTTCCTCATTAAACTCGCCTGCTTTTATTCCAGTTGCTTCCAGTGAGGTTATCCATCCACGATGCAACACGCTGTCAATTTACAAATTAGTGTTATCAGATATTTATAGGGAAAGTGTTCATTTTATTGCTGCATTGTAATTGCCATTACAAATAATTTCTACTGTTCCAAATGAAATGTGGTTTTCAACATGGTACCAGAAATTGCATGGCATTCCCAGGTGTGCGTGCTTATGTACTCCTCAGGGCAATGTGTGTGCTGGCTTACCTAGGGAAAGCCTCCTTATGTCCTACCTAAAAAGCAGCGTCACAGACTTCTTAAGAGAGTTTATTGCTCTGAATAAAAGGTAAAACAAAAATTCTCATTTCAGAATATATAGTTTTTCTGCCATTAGCAACATTTTAGTGCTCTTTCTAGATCTTCTGCAAGATATTTTGATTGAAAAGTTATATTTTATTCTTATTTTGCAAACTTTCTTGCAAGCCATTTATGGATCCAATACATAAAATAACTTTCCATCAGCCATGCTGAAAATGGAGTTTTTGTCTTGCTGAAATGGAGCAGGGTGTAGCTCATCCAAACCCTTTTGATTCCCCTATTAATCTCAGCAACCTATTTCTATCCCAACAGGTGTAGTTCGCCAGGTGAGGCCCATTGTTGGACCTTTCCATGCCATCCTGAAACTGGAGATGAACTACGTCATGGGTGGAGTTGTATCTCATCGTAACATTGTCAATGTTCACATCTTTGTCTCCAAGTACTGGTTCTGAGAGAGCGTTTAAAATCCCAGACAAGCACGCCGCTCCAACCTAAATCATTACCACAAACTATTATGTCATATACTTGTTTGTAAAACCCAATAGTGGTTTTTTTTGTTTTATTTTTAAATATTTGGTTTAGAGTTTAAGACAAATAACAAGCTATTATGGTGATTAGACATAGGGTGGAGCAAATTAAGTGAGCCTGATGTAGTAGTTGTCTGTAGAAGTAAGTAGTGTGTAAAAGTGCTCAGCTGCCTTTTAAAAGTTTAAAACTATTCTAAATGTTTAGGCAGATCTTAACTATTGCTCCTTGGCTGGATAACCAGAGCGACTGAGGATGTGCAACAAAATAGATGCCAGAGTTCACTGGGATGAATATGTGGTATCTTTGGACGGAAGAAGTTTGGTAAGGATTAGTAATTTCACCTCAATATTAACTACCTTGAAGGAGGCAGATTGCCAGAAAGTGCTGAATATTTGCTTTTGGGACCCAGTAGGATAACTCTGAATAGGCGCCCAGAATTGCTAATCATCTCTGAAAAGTTTAGCCTAGATATTTAACAAGCGCCATTCAGCTACCGCTACAAGAGGAAGTGCCAAAGGAATTAGAAATAGTAAGAGACTAACAATCTATTGCACATATTAAAAAAATACTTCTTTTTTGTACTTATTATTTGATTGTAAGATTATGTTTGATTCTAATTAAACAAATACCTCTCATTGAAATTAACCTCTTACAAGGATAACGCATATTGCTTAAATTCCATCTCATCTGTACTCAGCAATACGCGGGAAACTCAGACCTATAACTCCTGTCTATTATAGGGTAAAGCTCCATATCTTTTTAAAATTGGTAATAAAACCAGCATGTTAAACTGTACACTGCCTATGCACCAAACCAAGGCATATGTAATAATATAATGAAACTCTCACAAATAAATGAATGTTTAATGTATTTTCTGGGCATCAAAGTAACGTATCTTTTTTATTACAGAACAGAAAATAAATAGCTCAATGTTTCAGTTTGTTATGTTTGTTAAGATATGAGGAAATAAAGTCAGATGGGAAATACTCAAACGTGTGCTATGGTTTCTGCTTACCAGAAAAATTGCATAATATACAAAAATATATCTCCTGTAAGCGAATTAATTATATGTATATATTACACATTCCCCACTCAAAACAGTCCACTATTTCATCAGTCATTATTGGTGCTAGGCATTTGTCTCTTCCTTTCATACAAAAGCCCCTGAAGCTTAAGGGAATCTTTCCATTGACCAGAATGATCTTTGAATAGGACTAATAAAGACCCTCCTCTCTGATCCATTGCAAATAAAAGACCATAACAACTTTACTGTGTACGTGCAGAGCTCTTCATTACATTCTCTGCGGCAGGGAAGCCTCTCTGCCTGCAGCATTCTCACTCCTTAAACGAAGATTTTATGGTAACATATTCTCATAAATAGAATTTGACTAAAGGATACCCTCTTGATGGTATTCGTTCCCCCCACACTTGGAGAGCATCCCAACCCCATACATAGCCTGGTTTTCAGGATGCCATCAGCTTAAAACGTGTTCAGTGTTGATAGTGCCCACCTCTACAGTCCTTAGGATTTCAATAAATAGTTACATATTTGCGTAGAAAAATGCTATGAAGCAGATATATTTAGAGCAGGTGATCTTCATCATTCAACTAACTAATGGAGCTTCTGGAAAACTCCAAAGTACAAAAGATACTATTGACTTCAGGGATTACTGGCCTAAATAATTCCGATTTAGATTGCAAAGTAAAATGTTTTATTACTCTAACAAAGTCCAAGAAAAGGCGGATAGAAGACTCTCCTTAAATCGTCAAGTTCTTTTTCTTGCCAGTGTAGGAAAAGTAAGTATCCTTAGTACCAAAAATTCAAAAACTGTTTCCATCTGATTTTCTAGACTGTAATTTTTGATCCTTTATTTCCTCTGTAAGTGGTATTTAGTTGCAGTGGAAAGAACTTCGGGACAGCAGAAATCTAATTTTAGGATCAAACTGATGAACAAACTAATTTACAAGCTTCTTTCTGTAAAGGAGAAACCACACACCACCACACACACGCACACCTCTCCCCTTCTTCGGTCTGCACTTCTGAGTAAAAATAGGATAGAAGAAGGATTACCACTGCTTCCTGGAAAACTGTTTTCCTACATTGTCCCAAATAATCTTTGAAAATTGCAAGCAGCTTTTTAAATAGTCCTGATGTCATATGAGAACGTTGATCCAGGAGATGATTTTATGTTTCGTGTTTATAATAAAATTAAAGTGTGCTTAGTGCCATGGTCACTGTGACGTGTCTTAGCTTTTAATAGATCAGCATAGAAAAACTAGATAATTCAGTAATGATAGGAAAGATTAAATATTTCTCTCATCCAAACCTATGACAATAAAGTTTCATTTGTTGCAAATGGGACAAAGTAAAACTATTTGTAATTTTTATTGGCAAATCATTAAAGCTGTTCAGGTGGGAGAATGTGCTTATGAAATTGTCACCGAGATCCACTCTGAGGGCTTTTCTTTCGCTGTGCTCTCTTTGGATTGATTAGATCCAAGTTCAAGTCATTTTAATTGTGGGGAAACAGAACCACAAGTAACTGAGCATTGAGAAGAAAACAATGAGAACAAGTACAGAGTGTTCATCAGTCTGCTTCAGTCATACACAGAACGACATCACGTGCTGTGGAAAAACAATCGCACACCGTTAAAAGAATGAGTAATAATAATACACAATTACAGATACTACCTAGGATCAAATTACCTGATAAACTATCTTCGTTGATGCTAGATGAGTACGGAGAGACAAAAATCACTCGCATGAGCAAAGGCTCACCGGTGCTAGCCAGATTCTCGACGGGAGGAGCAGCAGGTCCCAGGTTGTTCTGCCGAGAGTCAGGCATCCTGCATAGATGGGAAGGCTTCTTGTGTGCGACAGGGACTGCTTTGAGGACAAGTCTTACGGCAGGAAAAACTGCATCATGGTTATTTCCAGTGGGATTAGGACAGTTTGCCTTGGTAAGCAGTCTGTGTACGTAGATGGTTTTGAGTAATCGGGGCCAGAGCCTTAGTCAAGTAAAATAATAACAAACCAGGAATATTTCAGATCAATTTGCTGATAGACTGATCTACTTTCTACTTCTTCAGTTTAATAATCACTTCTTGATGGATCTGTAATTTATTAGCAGATAGAGAAGGCAAAATAGCATAGGGTATGTAATCCTAGCGTAGTTACTCCTTTTACAGAGGAGGGGCACGACAGCCAAGGACAATAGCAATGAAGAACAAACAAGTTTCGTAACAGTGTTCAAATCGGTACGTTCCACGTATGATAGCTGGAGAAGCTTGTGCAGTGACGACTAAAGTTATTTCATGATTTGGAGAGAAACACTGTGCCTTTCCAGGGTAGCTCTCCTGACTACAGTGTATGGTAACTCCTGGCAGCCGCTGGTGACCGACTGTAACACTCCAACGTGGCAAACTGCTGGTCAGCACTGTGAATACGTCCATTCTCTGGAGCTTGTGCAGCATTAATGTCTTCCTGACTCAACCACAAAATCACACTATGCCTGAGTTTGGCCCATGAAAAATATTATAGCATCCACTTCGCCCACGCAGTTCGTGACTGCTTCTGTGCCTGAACACATGCAATCAATCAGTTCTGCCAACGTGGCCCTGGTGAAATCTGCCCTGTGCAATGCAGGGTGGAGTGAAAAGCAAGGCCCGAGCTGACTTCTGAAGCAGAGTGAGTTACACCGGTGTCACCAACATGTGACAGACTGCACTTTTTACGGGAGCAGGTTCAATGCAGTTGTGTTCTCGCATCCATACCAGTATAAAGGAATTAAAACAGGGATGGTTTCTAGATTAAATACAGTAACTCTTTATAATGATCTGTAGTTCAATTAGCAAGTGATTGTGGATGACAGCCCATGTTTCAAGCCAGTTAAAAACATGCTTACCGGTAACTGAAGTGAATGCAATTATTATTTAATATCTAATTCTGAAGAGTGGCACAAAGCCACCAATTCAACACCAGCGGCTGCCTTATACCATCTGGTATGTAGGTACCCCCGTGAAGACAACTCCTTCCAGGAGCGTGTGTCAGAAGATGTTTACATACGGTGTTTGTTCCACTGAACATGGAGCATACACTCATCAGTCAATGCGATCTTGCTACCTCTGTTTTTTTAAATGAGTATTTGTATTTTTGGTCTGTTTGTGAAAATGTTATTGATGTGGAAAAAAGTAGGTGCCAGCTGTGGCAGAAATGAAGAGCATGGGCTCTTCGAAACATTGTCTGTAAATGGTAGCCTCGAGCAATCCTCTTGCAACATTTCAGCAGCCTGGATTTAGTATTCTAGAAAAAGCTTTTACACGGATGCTGACACACGACTTTCCTGTATTCTGTGGTGGAGTTAATCCATATTGCATAAGAAAATTTTGTATATGTATATATTAGGTGTAGCTTGCTAAGTAGGCTCTTTAAAACACGAAATCCTGATGCCTGAGGAGCAATTCACACCTGCTGGAATGGACATGTACATGCCATGACCATATTGCTTTATCTTAACCAGCTGAGCTTGACGGCTTGTCTCCCAAGTCTCTCGCTCTTGACACTAGCAAGATCACTAATGCAATGGGACAAGAAACCCACCCCAGGGATGCTGTCTATGGGATGGGCTTTCCCAGGTTGGTAGTCCTTTGCAGAAGTTGAACAAAGGATCCGTTCCCTTTGCAATCAGGTATGTTACATACCGAGCCATTTTAATGTCATGTATATTCCAAACTTCCCATGAAATTGCAGCAAAGTCTAGCCTGTGTCCAGTCAGGAGTAATTGCTATTAGCAGATGAGCCAGGGGGAGCTCATTCTGAGTTTTTCCTGTTAAATTCCAGGTTTAGAGGCAGTTGTGTAAAAATTTATTTCATCAGAAGTAAGGGTGACGCACTTAGTACTGTCCCTGTTAAATATGCTGCCAGATGATATCCTTTTTGAGCAAGACAATAATCTTTCTTAGTTGATAGCTTGATACACTTACTGGCCAGTTGAATCCAAGACATTAAAGCCTAGCCTGGAAAACCCCATATTGCTGCTGCTGCTGGAAGCGCCGAGGCCAAGGCCAGGCCGAGGGGAGGACTGGCAACGCTTGGCCATGGTTGACATGGTTGGGCACAGCACACGTGCAGCACAGCCCAGGCAAGAACCAAGGCTGAGGGCCCCAGTGCAGCTCCCAAATCGATGTGTGCAGGCCCCAGCTGAGGCTTCTGGAAGCCCTTCCGCACACCGCTTTCTCCATGGTGGCCGGCTTGGCATCACCCAGCCGCCCCACGTCAGCGCTGGCCTGGAGCAGTGGTGGCCAAGACCCCAGGAGGAGCCGGGGGAAGCGGCTGCAGGGGAGGGCTACCGAGAAAGGCCGTTACAGGTTGGTCGTGCTAATTAGAGCTTGTTGGCGCATTCAGGGCTGTGACAGGACTTGGTACCCTCATGGCTGCCATTATGGGCAAATACATCTGATGGTAATGGAGAAATTGAAGAGCAAGGAAAATATGTGGAAGAAGTTATGAGAGACCAGGCAAGTCAGAGCAATTGCTTTTACAGGTTGCTGAGACAACAGGCACTTGCACAGTGGCAATAAATAGTTTACAAATACCCTGTGAGCGACCAGTGAATAGCACTACAAGGATTTTGAGAAAGGAACATCAACTACTTTAGCTTACTTCCACATGAAGTCAAAAACCAGGTGTCCTGTGGGGATGTGCCTTGCGTTTGCTGTGCTGGGTGTCACACAGCGTGAGCTGCCGTGGCATTTGAGAGCCCCCAGACAAGTGGGCAATGTGCACTGGTTTCAGTGGCCAGATGCACCCAGTCCGGCTCCCCGTGGGCCCTGCGCCCCGTGACAGCTGGGCTCTCCGGGGGCTGCCTCCATGGGAAGTCCCAGGGCTCACAACCCACCACCCGGAGCAGCCTGTGCATGTACGGGGGCTCAGGGTCCGGCCTTGCTGTGTGTGTCAGATGAGCACAGATTCCTCCACATCCTCCACAGTAGCAATTCCCCTTATGTCGTGTCACCGTGACTTATTTCAGAGAGCTTTTGTGAATGTAAAATATTGCTCACTCTTCCTCTACAGAAATGGACGGACGACTGAGGGATGTCGGCTTGCTTGCAGTAAGTAAAAGTGCCTCGTCTGCATTTTGTCTTTGTCTAAATGAGATTGTAAAGTGTCTGGAAAATGATCTTGTCTTCTGTATATGATCCGTGTGCTGTATTAGATCAGTACAAAAGTTAGAGTTAATGTAGAAAATTGGTTGTTTGTTTCCCGTCCCCCCTGTCGTCGTCCCCCCACCATGTGTTTCATTTAACTTTTTTTGCTAGTAAATTGTGAGGATACCCTTTGTAAGAATAGCAGGAAAAATATTCACGCAGTGGTAAACTCCACTTTTATCTATTTTTTGCATGATGATCTAGTGCATCTCAAAATAAGCGAATGATGCTATGGACAGCATAGTATCTTAAGTTTTGGGCATTCAAAATGCATCTGAGGTAGTTCCAAGCAGAATTCAAGACGAGGCTGTTGGAATTCAGTACAATCAAAATAAATAAATGTGCTCCTTAATATTATTTTCTTTTTCTTTTTGAGAAAATCGAAATCTGCTTAGAAAAGCATTCTGCAATTTTTTTCTACTGTGGGCATACCCTTGATATTATGTCTTCTCATTTGAACGTTATTTGTTTTCCACAGCAAGGTTCGAGTTTGGGTCCATTGGCTGCCGCTTTGCTTTTGTTTTTTAGTGTGTTTAACACCCAGTCAAAACTAATTAAACATATTCCTTTTGATTTGTGGAAAAGGCCATTCTTTCTATGAGGAAAAAAAAAATCCTTCTCTTCCCTAAGTTGGGTGTTTTGCTGGCTCGTTAAAGATGTCAGCTGAGGTCTCCCAGGGATGCTCATTCCAAGGGCGTGCAGTCAGTCACCCTTGCAAGTAGCACTTGATTGTTCTCTCTTGGCCAAGTCTGAAGTGAGCACAGTTTTGATAAAAACGCCAGAGCCACTTCTGGTTGGCCAGCATGTGCTCAGCCATTAGTTAAGAAATACCCTTTTTCCTAAGGAGAAACAGTGAGAGGGACCGGAATCTGATTTATATCTCAGGCTCCTGAGTTTGGCTGAGGTTTCAAACCTGCCTGCAGGCAGCCCTGCACCCTCGCCTGCCCTCTGCACACCTCAGACGCTGCCCGTCACAGCCAGGGCTCCCCGGGCAGCCCCGCGTGCCTGTGGAGGACGCCCTTCCCTCAAATTACCCGTCTGGTCTGATGCTGAATGGTTCTCCCCACTCTGCAACAGCAAGGAATGCCAAAGCCCTTCCCAACAGCACTGCTGCTTTCTGAGCGCCTTTGTTCCCTGCTGCCTGTGGCGAGCGCAGGAGGTGTGAGGCTGCGTGGAAATTGCTGCTACTAGACAAGAGAGACATAAAGTACACCCACCAAGTCTCCAAAATCATTGATCTGATGAAAGATTTTTCATTCCTGCTGTGGCTAAGAATGCACTATCTGTTCTGTAATGAGCGCTTTTTTTTTTTTTGCTTTCACCTTATCCTATTTCATCTCTTTTTTTCCTCTCCTTTTCCCTTTATTGGATTCTCTTCTCCCTCTTCTTATTTTCAGTCCCCGCATCCATCTTTTTCTTTTTCTTCTATCGCTGGCTGAATGTTTACTTGTAACTAGGCAATTGAAATTAAACACGTCCACCCGACCCAGAAGAGAGATATTGAAGAGCTGCAGAAAGAAAACCTGTCCTGGGGTCACGGCAGACAGACAGAGGCACGCTGTGCTTTCATACCCCCAGTGTTTCACCATGGCACTCTGTATCACATCTAGATTACGCCAGCATGGACACCTGCATAGGACAGTTTATGGCCACCCTCTTTTAAGTTTATTTCTTACAATTAAATCCACGTACCCCATCACTTCAAGGTGCAATAGCCAATGTGAAGCATGAGGCAAGATGGAAGACTCAAAAGCCCTTTTCTGTAAGATATTCCCATTTGGGATGGTACTTTGTCACTCCCTACGGGATGACAGGCCGCACAGGGGGTCTCTGAGCTTCCTGCATCCGTGGCAAACAGAATACGTGAATTCATCATGCTTCACCTACATTGGGTCAGAGGAGCCAGGTTAAATCCCTGCGGACCGTGGCTAATGCAGAGAAGCCATGTGAGCACAAGATATAAACATACTTTCTCCCTTCTGCTTCCAGATCTTTTTTTCTGAGGGTTTCTCTGTGTGTGCTGTAGATGAGAGAACTGGCTGCTATCTGCTGCTGTCCTTCAAGCCTGCACAGCCATTTGGGGGACCCACCACGCTCTGCAAGCTTCAGTCACGGGTGACACTTCTGCCAGTAGTGCTGAAGCAAAGGGTCAGTCCCTCACTGTGGGCCCAGACTACCGTATTGCAGCAAGGGCCACTGGGTCAGGGGTGTGGGAAGCCACCTCATGGAGTCTGCACCACTTGAAGACACAAGTTTCCCACACTAATTCCCATGTCCTACTGATAGCGTGATCTCACTTGCCACAAAATGTCATGGCCCCTCCATGAACTCATGCTACAATCAGGTTCTTAGAAGACATTTGGGGTCTGCCTGTGTTAAAAGGCAACTGGCACAGCTGGCTTGTCCCATCAGAAGACCTGGGACTTCAAATAACAGCAAGGTGGGACTTTCCCTCCCCTCCTGCAACGAGTGCTGGTTGCTCTCGTGGTAGATTGGGGTCCAGAAGAACAAGAACGGCTCTTCTCTGGAACTGTGCTTAATCACTCAGCTAGGTTAGCTAAATGTCATGTAGGTAACTACGAACAACTTGGAAGTTTTATGATTATATCATTGGACATATGCCCCAGCTCATGCTGAAATGTTATTTAGTAGTGATAAAAAGTGAGGATTAAGGATCTGGGCTGTTTGATGCTATTCTGGTAACTGGGTATATCATATCCAGCCCCTCCATGCCTTCACTTACACATCTGCTAGTGGCTCTAGTAACCTCGTAACTTCACTGAGCCACCGACCACGAGGAGCAAGGAGACAGGAGTCACGACTCGCTCCCCTTCGCTTCATCAACGGTGACTGGGCTACCCGAGTCCCTCTGCTGGGCTACAGGAGTCTCTCCGCTCTGCGGCAAGAGGAGCAGGTCACCAGCTGGTGTCCGATGATTCACATGACACAGAGGTGCAATGCGGAATTTAATGGTATGGAAAGTGTTTGAGATCCCATGAGGGCAAAGCACTGTTATTTTATGATCACACCCAGCTTAAGTCTGGCGTTGGTACTGCTCTATGGAAATGGATTCCCTCACCCCATTTAAATTAAAAAAAAAAAATCAAATCAAAGAAAAGCAGTTGTATCTGACACCATGGGTGATAAATATCTTGGCCTGGCAATTCTCGCAGAATGACCTTTGCGGGTTGATTCCAGAGATGGTGATTAGCTCTTTTGTTTTGCCGTTAGCTGACGGTTCTCACATGAGTGAGGTGTGGTGCAGGTAACACAGTGGTGGCGGAGGAGAGGTGATAAAAGGGAAAGGCTTTTGGGTTCCCTGAATCAGACTGACCCTGGCAAAGGCAAGAGCAACTTTCTCTGAACCTGCCCCATCAGTGACCTTGGACCTGATCAGAGGGACCACCCTCAACTCTGGATGCGAGGTAAGTTAAATTATATGCTGCTAAATTGTCCTAATACTGCCAACATTTTGGGCAGAAGTTGTAATAATGATAAAAAAGCACCAGTGTAATGGATACCATCATAACTCTGTAACTACAGTTTAGGTTTTGAAAATTACAAATATGTGTTTAAGTAAGGCTAACCAGAAAGTACTAGATGGTGCTTTAACTGTGGCCAGCTGTCTAGTATTTAGAAATTAGAAAAGAATGTTTTTTCCTTCCAAAGTGGAAAAATTCCTGTACGTTTGTACATATTGAGCTGGTGATCATTTGTCCAGCTCAACCTGATGCTTCCTGGTAATCTGTTGTATCAATAGATGACAAAGAACAACTGCACAAAACAAAAGGAAAAACGGACTCTGTAGCCTTCAACTTATGATGCACTTCACCTCTTATGGATTAAAGACCCTGTTTGCAGCCACTAAATGTCATAGATTTTTTTTTTTTTTAATCAGTCCCCATCAGCTAACAGGTCATGGTAAGCTTTGCTTTCTTTTTTTTTAACAGTGAGTTTCATTTTGTCTTGAATTGTATGTGCAAGACTTAGTGATATTTCTTCAACTCATGCCGGCAACTCTGTTCTTTCCAACTCGTGTACCTTTGGCTGCTGATCTCTCTGTAAATGTTTATGATTATAATTCCTTTTTACCCCTACCCTGAGTGAGCTTCACACCTGACCTCTTATTCCACCTCCCCCTCCTTAAGTTTCTCAGATGTGGAACAGCTGGGAACATGGAATGAGTATTTCAGCTGCTGATGTCTGTGTCAATCAAACTGAAATGAGATGTTCTGCCCCCATGAGCCACCGTGTTTGTAGAGCTGCTGGCTCCATGTCAGGCAGAGACCCAGTGAAGAAGGCTATGTGGATGAGATGGGCAGACAGATGCAGGAAAGCATCTATGTTAGCAAGCCAAGAAGTGGGCGTTAATGCAGTCTGAAAATGTGGGCTTTCCTGAACTCCTCTTAGGCAAAGGTTATACTGAAATCGTCAGTGGTTCAGGCTTGACTTTGTTTTTGATGTCTGGCCAAACACAGTTAGCTGATAGGCATGGGTGGCTGAAAGATTGCTCTCATTGAAGGGCATTGACAATATGAGCTTTTTTTTTCCTAAACCCACAAGATTTCCCAGATCTGCAGACAAACAGCTTACTGAGACAGGGTTAGAGAGGAGCTAAAACAGAGCTCCACATCTAGGATAGAGATGGGCTTACCTAGGCAACAGCAACAGGACTCTGAACAGGCACAAAGGGGTCAGTTCAGGTTGGATTTGGAGATGCTCTCTTCAGTGGTGGTTTTGTACTTGACACTTGGTCTAGAGGCTGCCTCTGCAGGAACCTTTCTGGAAGGAGAATGAGCAGTTCAAAGAGCAGTTTGGTCAGCAGGGCCTCTCTGATATCTCCACAGCAAAACTCAAGACCCCCTTTCTCTGGACCCCCATCTCCTCTGAAACACAGAGGCAGTGGGTTGGCAAGACAGACTGGGAAAGACCTGGTTCAACCTCTTTTCTGTGGCAGTCAGTTATATTCCAGTGAAATGGAGAAAACACTCCTACTGAACCAAGGAGGAGGAAAAATACAAGCCAACAGGATTGACCTCCTAGCCAGGAAGCGCTGGACTGAGCTGGATGGATGGTTGTGCGCCATTCAGAATCAGCAGGGTCCAGCAGCAGCTGCCCATGGAGGGGAGGAACGCAATTGTAATAGGAGGAAGGGCTCATTGTGTCTTTGCTCTCTACACAACACCAGGTGTACAGGGAAACCACGCTGGCTCTGCTTGTTTCCAGCTGACTGTACTTATTGTACCAGACCTGGCTTCCTATCTGCTCGGCTGCTGTGGTAGGGGTCTGGATGGCTTTTCCAGTGCAAGCCAAGGAGGCCTCGTGGGGGGTTCCTGAGCTATCTAAAGCAGTATTATCCAGTTACTCTTCATGACTGCACCGGGGTCAGGACACTGACTTTTATTTCATCTCCTGGCAATAATGCTAAAAGCCTAAATTGGTGTCTGTTGAAATTAATGAAAAGTTCATGCTTTGTCAGGCACTCGACACTATAAAGAGACCTTGGGCAAGTGTTTCACCTCTTCACACCATGTTTTACCCATTTCTTCTGTCTATGGAGGCTATGTAGATGGGTACCTGAAAAAATCTGTTTTGTTAATAAATGCCAATTGTACTGAACCATTGGGTGGCAGAGACTCCATGGGAGAACAAGAAAATTTTATTAATTGGTTAATAAAAATTTTATTAATTGGTCAATCTTAATAGGTAGCTTTAGATATATAAAAGTGTTAAGACAGTTTGTGGAAATAACCCAGAAGCTTCGCAGAAACAATGGAAAGGCTGGCTGGAACCACCGCAAGCTGGCGATAGTAATTGGTGAGGCTGAAAAGAAAAGTATCTTCTGTAGTCCTGAGCTCTGTGCAGAGATCCAGCTCGGCACCCATGTTGCTGAGGGGTGCTCATCAGCATGTGCTAATGGGGTGGCTTTCATTAGCTTCTGCAGTGGGATATCGTGATTTGGGAGGGTCCCAAAGGGGTGGTTTGATCCTGCAGAGCCAGTCTGAGGCCTCAGTGCCCCATAGCGCAGTGCTCCCCCCTGCAGCTCTTGGTCCCTGGGTCCCTCTTTCCTTGAACTGACTGAAGTCTTTAAAATGACATAAATACTTGCTTTTGGGGTGGGAGAGGTAGTCTTCTCCTGATGAGTGGATGGGAAGCAAAGGTCTACCAAGCAGCAGAGCCAGCTGGTTGAGTGTGCAGGCGAGAGGGAGGAGAGGGAGCTGCAGCCTGGGAGACCAGAGACCATGTTGTCAAGCCACTTCCTAAGGAAACAGTGGCTCCCTGGAACAGCCACTTCTCTTCAGTCTGAAAACACCTACTGATGGAGGTGCAGGTATACCTGAAAAGCAACTGTCTGAAGCAAAAGTGAGACAGGCCTATTAATCTGTAAAGACCAGCCTGGAGTCTCCAGGGAACTTGGTGAGTTGGTAGCTCGTGGCGCGCAGCTGCAAAGGCTCCTCCACAACATACTAGTCCCTGTGCAATAGCCCCACCATGGCCTTCAGCTAGCCCACCCAGTCCTGTCGCAATGACCCCAGGCAGACTGGTAAGTAGAGAGCCTTGTTTGAATTTGTCGTGCTCCCCTCCATGTGGCTCCAAGACCACATGCTGTGAAGGTAGACTGTCAGTCAGAAATACCACTGTCAGCAAGGATCTGACAGGTGGGATTCAATTGTTTAACCATGGGCTTCTGGTGCCATTTGAGATGTCTCAGGATGTCCAAGACATCTGTGTGCGGCTTGGGATATGACAGAGGACTTCCAGGAGACCCACACCCTTCTGGAGGAGGATGGAGACCAGGGGGCATCTAGGCTGCCACTAACTGCCTGGATTCCAGCACCTGAACCCCACCCCAGTGCCAGGTCCAGGTCACCCTAAAGCTCTGAGCTCTCCTGGGGCCTGCTCTGGTGGGGAGACACAGGGTGGGCATGGCTGGCATGGCCATATCTAAACTGGTGGTGCCCTTCTCTCCCTCTGATAGGCGAGAGCTGGCTTTATTGATGCAGGGCTGGATCCAGTCATTGGTGTCAACAGGAATTGCACCACTGAATTTAGCAGAATAAAAGCCAGCACAGCTTCATGCTGATGGGCTTTCATAACCATTTGTTGACAAGCCACTGTAAAAGGGAAAATTAGGTTTAATCTAACAGACATAATGGGAAAATATAGAATTGTGTGGACAAAAAAAAGCTGTTTGCTGTCATCTTACCATGTTCCTCAGAGAAGATAAGCAAAAGCAGATGCTATCAGTAGAGGAATGTGTCTATAAGCAAGGAAGCAAATCTGGAGGAGAAATTATTCAGTGTTACCTTACTTAGCTGGAAGATGGAAAATGCAGACCAGGAAGCAACTCGGCAAAGAAACTGAAAATGCTCAACTGAGAACTGACCAAAATGGAAGAACAATGTAGGCAGAAAGAAAGATTGAACAAGGAGCTGGAAGTTTATGGTTCTGCTTTTGCCTTTTATATCTGATTAAAGTCATTTCAGCCCAATGGGTTGACATTGAAGTGGTTGAGTGGCTGCTGGATAATATCAGTATAACTGCTTAGATGAGAGAAGAGTGTTTGATAGCTACCTGTATGTAAATCAGATAAGTTATTTATAGACCACAAACTCCAGTATATGAATGAGAGGAGCTATCACTTGGCTGGTTCTTATCAGAAAAAAAAAAAATGAGACCTCCCAGTCTGCCAAAAGCTGTGCCCAGGAAGACCTCTGTGTGAAGTACCTTTGAGGGTCTTGTGGGATCCATCTTTGTGGATCTATCAGTAGGAACTAATAGCAGCAGGCTAGGAAGTTTAAATCCTATTATTTTTCTATTACATATGAAAAAGCAGAGTTAAACTAATTCCTTCCCCCCCCACCCTTCACAGAAAGCACATAGAGATTATGGTTCAGAACGACTTATTGATGAAGCAGGAATGAAACAGCTCCATCTTCTTTTAACTCATTCACTATTGGTGTCCACTAACTTGCATCTTTGAATTAATTTTCTTGTGTAAATGTACATAAAATAGACATAGGCACATTTTACAAAAAAAAAATAATATAATGAATAGAATAATATAGGAAACCACATAAACTGTATGCCATAAAGAAATAAAGACCATCAGTGTGTTGTTAGAGGAAACTGTCATTGAAGTAATTCAATTCTATCAATGGTATTTGTTGCCCAGTGACTCTTACCAGAGGGGCAGCAAGGGTCTGTAACTGAATCTTCTTAAAAAGGCTGTTGAAGTGAATTCACTTCAATATCAGGTATTTTTTATGGAAACTGGTGGGAGCTTTAAATGCGAAACTCCAAATCACCCTGTTCTGCTCCATTTGACTGGAATTTGAGGACTTTAGTCAAAAAGAGGAGTCTGAAAAAATAATCTTACTGTATTGACAGATCCCCAGACTGGGAGGGAGGCTGCAGGCTTGATTTGACAGGGAAAGAGAGAGTTACAAATGCTTGCTTTCCTATCTTTGTTAATAGTGGAGGGGAAATGGCTGGAAGTCTAAATGGTTCTGTGCTCGCAGCTCAGGTTAAGGTAACAGGGTTCACTTCTGCTCCTGATCACAAACATTTGGAAAAGTAAACACAGGTGAGGTAGATGCAGTGATGATAGTGCTCATCCTGACAGAGAGGGGATGTCATAACAAAAAAGATAAAACATAGCTATAACCAAATTAGCCATGACTAATTTACAATGCAGTGTTGGGCACTATCAGATACAGATAACTTCAACAGATCAGCTTCAAACCACAGGTGCCTCACTCAAGGTTTTAAGTCCCACACATGAGATTAAAGGAAATTCAAGAATGTAATTATTTGCAGTATGTTAAAGAGTTTACATCAGATTTTTTTGAAGGAGGAGTTTGTAAAAGCAAGTATATTACAGCCTGTTTACAGGCTAAATACCAACCTGGCAATTATGTTCTGCTTATTTTCCTTTGCAATTCTAATTGCATACACAAGTCGTCTTCCTCCCTGCCCTCTATGGCTCTTCAGCACCTGCCATGCTCTTTGGCATTGCTTCGAAATATCATGTAAGCCACCGTGTCGATATAAACAAGCACTGCTCTGTTCTGCAGCTAGTAAATGTTATATGAAACTTAATTCACACTCAAATAAGGGAGTGCTCAGGTAATTGCAGCCCTGGGTTTGGCTCATAAATACAACATGCTAAAATAACTGAGTAGCATCCATGTCTGAACTTACACTGCACATATGTCTTCCCCAGACAATATGCTTTTATTCTCTTCTTCCAATTGCAGTTCATGGCCTGAATTTGCTTTCCTGAAGTCAATGGAGCATTGCCATTAGTTTTGACTGGAGAATTTCATTAATGACTAAACTTCTTCGTCTCTCTCTCCCCACCCTTTGTTTTCTTTTTGTTTGATTATTCTACAGTGCTAATGCATTAGACCTTCTGTAACACATCAACCTTATTTTTTGTTTACCAAAAAGGAAACTCTTGGGGAACCAACAACAAATATTTGATAGGCTCTGCAGATCTGAAAACATTTTTCACATGGCCAGATTTCTGAAGGTCTGCAGATGCCTAGTGAGATTGTCATAAGAGTCAAGACAGATTAGCTATGTGCCATATTTAGGTATGTTAATGCCTTTTTTTAATCTAGTCCTTATCTCCTCAAAATCTGGCTGTATAACAAATAAGAAAGAATGTGCTAAGGTATTTACAGAAAGGCATTTTTTTTTTAATACCATGCTTTCCTGACTAGAACATGAAAATAAAATATATTGGACTTGGTAGCAAGTAATGTTGTACTTTCCCACTGCCCACCCTTAAATTTAAACTACAGATTATATAAATAAAACTTGAAGCAAATTGACAATGGTATTAGCACTTCAACTGGGACTGAGGAATCGAAATGCTGATATCCTATAAGATACCAAGGCAATATGATTCAACTAACTGTAAACCACCTACATAGAAGTGCAAATAATCGCTGGTTAAACAGTGGAAGAAAGTCTGCTGATGAAATGACTTGCAGCCTCTTTGCCTTCAGCTCACGGTCAATAAATCTCATTTGAAAAGTAATACTGCCCTTCACTTAACCCTTCAGCATGAAGAGGCCATCATCATCATTGTGCTATATTATTTCTGGCCTCACAGTATTTGCACTGCTGACCTATTATTAGTCAAGTTGTATCATCATCTATGACTAAGTTGGTTTGTCAGAAGCCAGTAGGTGGAATTGTCCCAGCTTACTGTGGCACTCATTGATGGAAATAAAAGCATTTCTCTGTGGGAAGGGAAGAAAGATGAGAGGGACAGGTCCATGCGATGACTGACTGCAGCTGGTGACAGATCAGATATGCATCCTGGTATGAGGCTATATGTAGCCCAAGTTGCTTGGATGCAGTAGGTTATAACTGCCCACTTAATTGTGTTAAATGTCTTGAAGCGGTGAGAAGCAGCTCAGGAGGGCTGAGCTTTATCTTCAAGCTGTCCTTGATGTTCTCTGTTGCCTTGAGCAAATTGTGTAGGCTTTGTCTACGCTAGCGAGCAGTGAAGCGTAAAAGGATCAGATCTGCAGACTGAAACAGTTGAACGTAAGGAGTTGATGTTCACCCTCCACAAACACTACAGTTGTTTGGTTTTTTTTCCCCAAAAAAAGTCTAGTCTGATCCATAGTACCCAACATCCATGAGGCTGGAGCACATTAGGAGCCCTCGTGGTATGCATCTTGATTTAGTTTCATCCAGGGTTAATCCAGCTGTTACTCTACGACCTCTCCACAGTATAAACCAAAGCATAGTAGGTGGGGACAACCAGGAGAATAACTTCAGAAGTGCACTAATGGTACAAACTGAAATGCCAATGCAGACAACCCTTTTACTCCTGCTGTCTCGTAGGGATATTGCTACACTAGGTGCATTTATGTATGACCTGTTTAGCTACTATCATAATGATAGTAGATGTGATAGCATATTTTATTTCAGCATTCACTTGACAATATGTAAGCAAAGACTAAATGATGTTTAGTAGGTGCATAATTAGCAGAGGTTAGACTGAAAACGAACAAGGAGGAGGTGGTTCTTCACACAATGGGTAATTAAGCTGTGGGGTTCCTTGCTATAGGATATTGTAGGTACTAAAACTTCACAAGGTTACAAAAGTGGCTGCACAGATTCCCGGAAGTAAAATTCACAGAGGGATCTTTTTTCAAAGACTTTTCCTGTGTGTTGGGAACTCTGAGCTGCAAATTGCTGGAGGATCAGAGAGTGTCCTTGGGAAGAATCACTACGTGCTTGCCCCAAGTACACAGTATTGGCTGCTGCCAGAGCTAGGGTAATGGAGCAAGATAGACCTCCGATTTAACATGTTAAACAATTTGTGAATTGATCACTTCTTTCTTTAAAAGGCTTTAGATTTTTCAAATTTAATCATTCACATAAAATCATTCCAATAATTAATTTCAATTATTCAGGTTTTGAATTAAATATATCTCTTTGGAAATTATATTATGGTTCCCCAGGGAGAGGGAAACTGCATATTCCTTCTTCCAGAATAGCTGAGGTCCTTCTACAGACTCAGTCTCACAATAACGCCACAAGCCTTCCCCCAGAGTTGGGAAGTGGTCCATGATGGGAAAGGACACAAACTCTGTTGTCTGAATGATGTTGTGGCAGAGTACTGAAAACTGAACGTTGCTACTTCAGCCTCAATATTTCGGGGACTGGGCATGCATGTTTTTCCACAGAAATGTGATTTCCCCAGAACCCAGATGCTTTTTATGAAAACAAATCTGTTCAGTCCACACCTCAGCATCCCACCAAACAACAGGCAAAAAAAATCCCTTCCTGGCTCACATCGAAGCTTTTAATCTGCCACTGGTGGAAAGCCTCAGTGCACACATAGATTTATACTGCATCGTATAGCTTATATGGACACAAGCAGCTAGTGTCACTGTTGGCCAAGCTCAGACTTCTCCATGTTCATCAGGGGATCGGATGTTCTGGTGGCTCAAACCAGGTCTGAGAGAGCAGCTCCATAATACTCAGAGGGGTTATATACCTCATGACAGGTTTCCTTCTCAAAGCCAGTTTGAGAATCTCCTGCTCCTCAGCAGTCTTTTCAAACCCTGTGTGGTGCTTTGCTATCCCATCGCTATGGCTGACGCAACTCTGTAAGCACTTGTGTTGTAAACCAGGTCTTTTATGTGATCTGTATTTAAAAAAAAAAAAAAAAAAAAAAAAATCACTGCTTTGCTGTTGAAGGTGTTTTAACCCAGGTGCTCTTAGCAGTCCAGTATATAGGTCATTACCATAAAAGATCCCATAAACAGAACAAAGCAGCTATAAATAACAGCACAAGGCTGTAAAAAAAGAAAAAAAAAAATTACCTTTGCTTTATCATAGAAGTAAGGTACACACAGTTTGGTGTGCCTATACTTGTAGTGACTATAATTCCTTTGTCCAAATTTTGGCCTCAAAGCAAGCAGCCTTCCTCCGCAGTCCCACGCACAGTTATGGTCTTTGTGCAATTCAAAATACGGACTTTTGATCAACCAGTGGCTAGAACCTGGCTGACATTGCAGGAAATATATTTAACCCCTTCTCCGTAGACTGGGTGAGGTCTGGCAGTTTTTTCCTTTTGGATCTTAGTGTTTGGGCAGAAATTTTTTGTGCCTCAGGTCAGTTTTTGTTTCTTAGGCAAAACAAGCCTGATGTTTTCAAGCATGAAGCTGTGGCAAATCAGAGTGACTGCAGACCTGAGCTGATGGATGCCAAAAGAGGGGGTGAACATGCATCCTGCCACAGAGGAGCATACGATGTGCTGCCTGTTGCTAATGGGAAGTCTAAATTTGCAGTTTTCCTATATTGAAGTAAGCATGGATTTCTCTCTATTTTTTGTTGGTGATGTTTTGTTGTGGTCTTTTGTTGTTGTTGGGTTTTTTTGGTTTTTCTTTTTTTTTTTTTTTTTTTGTCCTGGCATGCTCTCAGGCTGCTGAGCAAGCGCTCCCTAGTTCCCAGGTGGGATGGCCTTTCTGTCAGGCAGGCAACTTTTTCCAACTCCAAGAAAATCTACAAAAATACAAGAACTGAGAAACTTCTGAAAGCCAGGAGCTTGCAAATGCTCAGTCAATAGGAGTATGTTAGGCTTCAGCGCCTAGCCACTATATCTTTTTAAGCAGGTAGAATTTATGTGCACATCTGTTATAGGTGAAACCATCAGATCTCGCCAAGGCTCTTTGGTATTGAATCATCTTAAGTTTTTATCGCCAAGTGCACTAGAAGCTTAAATCTCTGCCATGGAGCACGCCCTGAAGCGTCAGTCTGACCTGCGAAATTCCTGCCTCCTGCCTTAGGTCACACAGGAGTCATGGATCGGGCACCTCTGCAGCCTCTCAGTTCCCTGGAAAGCCCAGTTTGTCAGGTGTGCCAGGCCCTTTTCTTCTCGGGCACTAGACTAGACTAACTATATGTCACCTCTAGGATAGGCCAAATATTTGGAAGGGGACCTGGTCATAATTGTTATACAACCTTTGAACAAGAAGAGGTGATAAAAAGAAATCTTAGAATGGAAAATGGGGTTTGAAGGAAAAATGTCTGCAGCCAATGGGGTTAAAATACTGATGGAATTAACTGTTTGTTTTTCAAGAAAGAACATTTATTTATACAAAATCTCCCAAACCCAAGGCAATTCTCAGTCCCAAAGGTTGTCATGTAATTGTGGTATGGCATTCAAGCTGTTCTGCTGCAAGAGTCTGCCTTCAGCTATATTGCTTGAGAAAGATTAAAGGTATCCTATCTAGCTGCAGCGGCACAGAGCTGTGACAGTAATACTGTGGTTACTTTAGCTGTAGTGATTATATTTTGAAATGGGAATAATGAATTCAATGCAGAGCTGGAGAAAGCTTTGTGGTGACTTTAATTACTCAGTTCTAGTTGTGTAACTGGATTAAAATGGCATTGCAGAATAGTGGCACTGTACTTGACATCCCAATTTTTCTTCCTTAAAGGGTTTACCATGTCTTGAGCTGCTTATTTTCTCCTTGAGATAAGATTTGGGATGCCAGTTTGGAGGAGTTAAGTATATGTTTCAGCAATATCAGGATTACTTTGTTTTTCTTTAGCTTTTATGTTATATTGATATATAAAATGGAAGATGCCAAAAAAAGTGCCTTTAAAACCATAATACATGTTCTTTTTAGCAACAGATCTGCATGAAAAGCAGGATAGCGTGTTTGTTGTTAAGAGCTGCTTGTAAAGGGATACACACAAAAAGCGGTTTGCAATGCGTGGAAGGAAGTTTGATCTGGTCTGGGAGAAATAAGTGCCATCTATTGGGACTTTATCCATCAGCAATTAGCATATCTCCACACACGTCTCCCTTCTAGGATGTATTACTATGCCCTTTTTCAGTTTGAGGTTTACATTTTGTGAAATGGAGCTGTGCAGTATGGGCAGAAAATGGTCAGATGCCCAAAGGAGTCGGCACAAAACAGTGAGATCTGTAATCAGGCATAGAGTCCTGGGAGCACGGGAGGGATGATGCTGTAGTCCCGTTGAATTTGACTGCTACACTGCAGCGTATTTACCCGTGCATTTATGCAGTATCTTGCCTCACCAATGTCCCAGGGCATACAAATGCAGGGCAGAAACAAGAGCCAGACTATCCAGTCCAATCCCTTGCAGAGATAATGTTCTTGCAATTGAGGAAGTTCACTTTTATTCAGCCAAGGCAGGTAATGGAAACCAGGTTCATCAGGCCACCATCTCTGCGTGCGCCCTCTGTATCGCAGCTGCTTTCCTGCTTTTACCCTTCCCGCTTCCTTTCTGCTCCCCCAGCCCCAAGGAGACGTCGGGTCTCCGCTTCATGTGCGCTGGCTCCTCAGCCTCTGCTTTCCAAGAACAGTACTTCCCTGGACCTGGGCTGAGTTTACCTAAGCATTTCCCAGGTATCTGCTTACGCTCCGTGGTGCGAGACGGGGAGCTAGACCTTAGGTCTGACCCGCAGCCGTTGTGTTTGTTGCTGTCTTTGAGCTCCTGAGCTGTCCCTGACAGAAAGTGGGATGTGGATGTGTGAGGAGGGGTTCTTGGCTGGGGATGTGAGGTAGGTTTAGGAGCCTTGGTCCAGGCAAATTTCTCTAATGAGAAATTTCTCTTGCACACAAGCAAAGTGTAGCTAATGCTAGAGTTCTCACTAAACCAAGAGCAGAAAGAATCCTGAAGTCAAAACAATTCAGAGTTCCTTGAATTGTTCCTTGAAGAGTTTAACCCACAGGCCAGTAGGTTTAGTTGACAAAAGGATTGGAAAATCTGATACATGCAGACAGATGCAGACACGTATAAGACACATAAAGTAGTTACCTGTAGGCATAAGGATTGTAATACAAACATACTGATGTTTGTCCTTACATAGGTGGGAATGTCAGTATAAACACTGAAGTGCTGGTTTCTATACCATCATGCAATGATCCATTTTTGACCCTTGATAATGTACAGGGCAAACTTACTTATCCATTCAGCTGATGAGCAGAGAAGCAATCTGCCCTTCTGATGGCATGGTGTTGCCTGGACAGGCTGCAGGTCTCTGAAATTAGCCGAGATCTTTTCAAGACTGTATTACAGCCCGCCTGGGCTCTGCCTGCCCCTCTGGAAAGGTGTGTATCTTCCATAGCTCCTACATCACAGCCGCCAGCCCGGCGTGGGTATCTCGGCTGGCCTAAATCATCTATTATGGTGCTGGACATCTGTGTTCAGGCACCTGAATTGCTCCCCTCAGGAGCTCTGCTGGAGCCTGTATTCAGAGAGAATTATGGCCAGGCAATAGTGGATTTTCACCATTGGGAAGACCAACACACTGTGGAAGGAAGAAAAAAATTATAATAGATTACATAGGGACTGCCTAACTAAAATGCTACCAGCTGTGCACGGGAGCAGGGAGTTTTGTTACTGCTAGCAAGAAAGGGAGTAAAATGCCCACTTTGTTAGTTTGGGGAGACCCAATTTGTAAAGTTCAAATCTGCATTCAGACCAAAGTCCAGGGTTATTTTGATCAAAGGAGTGAGTATAGCCTGCTGCAGAGACACAAACAATAGCCAGACTAGACTGGCAGAGAGCGAGCTGAAGCTTTCAACCACCAGCTTCTCATTTCTTGGAGCATTAAGCCTGGATACGGCTGTCCAGGAGTGAATTAGTGCACAAAGAAGCTGCATTTGGGAGCACTGAGGCTCTGTTAGGTAGATAAGACACTAGGAGTAGATTAGATTGCAGTGTGCTGAAGGAAGATCTGTTTTGGGAACAGCAGGAAGAACAGAAAGAAAAAGACAATATAATGTGCAGAAGTTAAGTTTTTGACAGTATTGTCAATTATTTGACTTACTGGATTTCCACTGAAGTTCTCCTTGTTCAACCATTGGTGAACTTTCCTGCTGCTCGCTGCTGGCACAGAGCTGTGTCATTGCAGGAGGTGCAAGGAATTTGCATATAATGGATACTGCAGTGGAGAAGGGCCAGTTCAATGGCCACACTTGATTTAAAGTGGTGAACCGCACCAAAGACAGCATTTATGATGTTGTAAAAGCAGCATCTGCATTGCTTAGGGTTATTTAAGAACTATCTTTATTGAATCACTCATCGGGTCAGCAACATGAATTTAACAGCACAACCCCCTCCTGCTCACCTCTTTTATCTCTCTGCATGATGTACTTTTGTCCTGAAAAAATAAAAATAACTGGTCCTGACAACAAGTGTCATTTGAAGAAATAAAAATGCTGACAGGACAGAATGGGTCAGCAGCGGACACCAATTTTGCACTTAGGGCTGCAGAGGCTACAGAGAGCTCCAAGTGCTGCATTCCCAATGAGGATAACATCATTGATTTATTTCATAATTTCCCCTGCCTCTCACTGATAGATGACTGCTTATTTTGATCCCTGGAAAACAGTTCTGCACAATAACATAGGTGCATTGAATGCTCCAAAGGTCAAGCAGCTTGAGCATGGGAAAATATTTGTGAATGAGGCCCAAAAAAAACTACTGAAAGAGGTGATTTCTGGCTCAAAGATTAGTCTTCATTTAGAGACTGAGAATTTATTGCTGCCCAAACCAGCATTATCAGCTTTCTGTCAGCAACAATCATCAGGATTTCCTTTCCCAATCAACGTGAGCTGTGACCTCATCGTTGCAAAGGTGAAACCCTGACAGGGATTAAAGGCTAATAGAGAGAAATGAGGTAGCAGGGCTAAACAAAGAGGAGATTGTTACATGGCAATAGCGAACTCAGGCAGAATGTTACAGCTGAAACATGAACCACTGAGCCAAAGGGGAAAAACAGAGTATTTTTAAGAAGAGCCTTAGTAATGCTGGGTCTCTCCGTCTTTCAGTGGAGAAGGAAGGCAGACTGCCATCCTTGCCGTCAGAGATTTTTGAAGCGGGATTAGCATAGCCTTGTGGTTTGTCAAGTGTTTAATTGCAATTCTGCAGGGACGCAGCCTGAAAGACACTGGAAACCAATTTAACAATCATGCCTATCATTATATACACCAAATTGCTCCTGTGCACATATAGTATTTAGGAGTCTGAAACAGAGAGCCGAGTCTGGGGGCAAGGTTTAGAACATGAAAAGTGATGAAAGGCAAATACATGTCTGATATTCATCAAAGCAATTTAATCCACGGCTGAATAGTGAAAAGAGGTAGAAAGGATTTTATGTTGTTGATCTGTGAGTTATTAATTTTTTTCACTCATCCCTTCACTTTCTGGAACCAACAAGTGAGGATATTTATTCTGGGGGGATTCTCCTCCCTTAAAGGTCACTCTTGGCTGCCGCAATATCTTTTCATGTTAAAGCTCACCGCAGACTTGATTCAAGTCCCAGTGGAAGCAGTCTGTGCCATAACTTCCAGGGGGCTCTGGATCAGTCCCTTCGGCAGTCTCCAACATGCCCCTGGTTTTTCCAGCAGAGGTAGACTTGTGCTGTAGTCCAGACCCAGGTGTTCTAGAAGTTCATGGCAGCTAGGTTGCTTTCTGCATGTTTCAAATGGCTTCAGCCCACCAATACAGGGTACCATCTCATCGTCCTGTGTGCAGGGCCCTCTTTAAAGGCAACCAGACAATTTGACCTCCCACTGGAGCACAGAAATTACTTAACAGTGCTGAAGGTATTCAGCACCTTACTGCGTGTAGTCTCCAGGTTGCAATCACTTGTGAGTCTCCAAGTGGAGGATTCGAAACCAAATCCAACCGAAACATGAGAAGAGTATTGAATTTGATGTGGACCTGTTACATTTAACATGGGCTACTTGCAGCACATCTCAATCTGGCACAATTTCAAGTGAATCTTAAGCAGAAAGGCTAGATGAAAACATTTTGATGATGATGAAGTATATCTATGAGGGTCCTTGCTGATACTGAGCAGCCTTCAGAAACTGCTCAGAATAAAAATACCTCCAGCCTAATGCACTTTAGGGCTTTCTGTGATGAATCAACGCATCTTTAAAACCTCCAAGGTGCTTTATTCTTTACATTTTAGAGATTACTGTCAGCCACAAATACAACAAGGTTAAGCCCTTTTCTAGTGAAGAAATAACCAACTCGAGCAATCTGGTTCTTCCCCAGCTCCCAAAAGGTGGAGCTGCAGGAACAGCCTTCAGCTGCTTTTGAAATGTTTTTAAGCTTGCTCCGAAACTTGAAGTCACATGCAGATAATCCCCAGCCCACAGGGAAGCATTAAGATGCAAGGTTCATATCTGCAGAGGGCAGCCCGACTGAAATTTGGTTCCTAACTAATGATAAAAACACATTTTTGGAGGCTGGGCAAAGTCAGTGCCCTTTCTGGGCTGAATTGTGTGGTTTTGGCATGGCTGGAACTTTTCACTCAAGGGCGTTAAAATATTTAATTGTATGAAAATCTTAGAAATATTAGGATTTAGCAGCGCTATAGCTTGAGCTCTGTTTTTTAGTGCCATCAGGCTAAGAAATATGAAGCCTACTGGCATAGAGGTATAGAGTCCTGTAGCAAAACCCAAAGCTATCCAACATCGAAAGGCAAGTGGCAGCCTTTAGATTTGTTAGACAACAGTTTTCAGGGAGGAAGACCCATACATCATGCTGAACCGAAGGGGAAATTTAAGTAGGCACAATGTAATTACCTTACCTGGAATCAGGCCAGGAAACCAGACTGAGATCTTTAGTCTCAGTGAAAACTGCATGGATTTATGCTTGGCAAACTAATTGCCATGAATAATTTATTAATTTATATGCTCTCTTTCGTTTTCAATTTAATTTTTAGTGACCGACCACCTGCAAACAAAGTAAACTCTTCTCTTTTTTTTCTTCCTATCTTCATTTGTGATCAAACACTCACCAGGATCCGTTTCAGTTGCTGCCTTTCTTACAAAGTTCTTGTGTTATTTTACTTTATTTTATTCATGCTATTTCTGCTTCATGGACGACTGGATCTCCAGGCACAAGAAAACTAAGAAGATTTCAAGATCTCAGCCTATTTAAAGGTCAGGTTTGAATGTTTTTACCAACACCTGAATTTGGGGGAGGTGGTTTTTCAGACTTTTGCAACATGGGAATATTTTAAAGACAATATCAATGAACACCATGTCACCTGTTAACATGTCTTATTCGGGAATGAACACTGGAGGTTTCATGCTGGCATGTGGTATAAAGCACCTGTATCTCCCTCAAATTACGGGGTGTGCTGGCACCTTAATTCCCACACAGTCCTGTGAAAACTCTTATCCTACAGAATGAATATACATACCTTTGAGATCTTTGGCCTGGTGTGTTTGAATACATTTTTATTTGTATTATAATCAACTCTAAAGCATGCCAGCTAGGGAAAATAGCTGTGCTTTCCACAACATAACCTATTAAGGGCAGAGACCAGAATTACTCAGCTACAACTACCAGAGCCCTCCTCATTTCCTCCCTCTCTCTGCAAACACACTCTAATTTGGAATGAGCTGGAACTATTTTTTTCACTATATATATATATTGAAGACAGACTTCGTGTTTGTATTGGCCCAGGGCCTGACATGGCATTTGTGAGGATGAACCACAAGCATGCGTACTCCAGCTACACTGAGCTAGGAAAATGTGCGCTACAACCAGAAACTACCTTCTCCCCCCACCCCTCCATTTCCAAACCGATAAGGCAAGGGGGAAAGCATCCTTCAAGCTTCTCCCTTCTAACTTGTAGCCACAGGTTCCTCTCTGACATCCCACCGCTCTGGACAGACACATATTGAGACCACTTTGCAGTGCTAGGGACGGTCAGGGCTGTGTGAGCAAGCTTTGTGGGATGGCTTTTGCAGGGATGGGAGGGGAGGAACATGGAACTGGTCATAAATGGGTAGCGCTTTGGCTTTTTTTCCAATAATTTGCGAGGCAACATAGCTAAGCTTCATGGAGGAAAAGACAATATATGCCTAATATGGGTAGTAATTGAGCATGTTCCCAACTGGAACAAGGAGGAGAGAATATCCCAAGGAGATTATAACTCCATATCCCAATTTGATGCCTGGCATGGATAGCTCGGCCCCAGCTCCAGCTAGCAGTAACTCACACATTGCGGTGAGCAAAACTCCACTGCGTTATACAAAGACGAGTTCTGTAGTAAGATTAATCCGAAACGGTGCGATAGTGCGGTTTGGCGCATAAAGCAGCTAGTGAACTGCAAAACCTTTGACTTGATGGCCATCAGTTCAGATCTCACCTGAGCTGGTAGCAGTGAAACTCCCCCAGACAGAGACTCTCCTGTTCCTGGGCGCCTTTCACAGGGAATTGTGGTTTTCTCACTGCTACCACAACATCTAATACAAATAACGCCTCCCTGTCTGGTAGCTTGCCTGAGATAGACTGGTCCTGCACCAACAGAGCTGATAATTGATCGTATTTGAACAGGTGCCATCTTAGGGTTCTACCTTTGCTGAGGCTCATCAGTGGAAGTGCTAGAAACTGAATGCCAGCTGAGACCCCGGCTGTTTCTGTCCTCACTGCTGCCGTACGGGAAAAGCTCCTGTGATGCTGAAGGAAGCGATCAGATAGTAAGAAGGGAATGGCACCTGCGCACAGTGGTCACAGAGATGCTCGTCCTTGTTTGAGGTCAATGGGAGCTTCTAGATGCCCGAGTAACTTCCATTTTTAAAGCCACTTACTTTCCATCTGTGCTCAGCAGAAGGTTGTTCACCTCCTGGAGGTAATTCCTACAAAATACCTTCATTCACAGTGTGGCTGGAAAAAATACTGTCACCTGAGCTCATTAAGCTCATTTGACCAATTCATTCAGTGAAAGTATTTCTTTTGCTAAACCAGCAAATTAATTCTGTACTTTTTTCACAATATTCCTTGAGATTGCATTGTTGGCACTTAGTATTTGCAGTTCCAGACTTGTAAAAGTAGCTGTGCGTTGTCATTTCTACCTAGATTATGCAGCCAAGGACAGATTAGGATGCACTCTACTTTCTCTGGTTTTATTCAAACACTGCAAAGCTTTTAATGGAAGTTTCCTTCCTACTTCACATTAAAATGTTAATAAACATTTTTAATCCCCACTTCAGAACATGAACAATTTCACAGAATTCTCTGAGAAAAAAATCAGTTACTGTTTTTGCAAAAATCTGAAAAAAACTTTATTTCATCCAAATTCAAAATTTTAAGAGGATAACATCATCCAAAATTTGGAAAGCTTTCATCAGCTCTGAGACAGATAGATTTATAAACTGTCAAAAAGTGGACGTAGTCTGATTGGGATTTTTTGCGACTGAAAGAGACAAAACCTCTTTACGTTTAATGTTAGCAAGAGCTAACAGATAGTCTACCTGAGCATCTCCTCTAAGTGAATTATTAAGAAGGCCAAGGTAGACACATTGAGAAACTGCAGTTAATATGTTTCCCTGATACATTCCTCAGTCATTTACACATCCTCTTTTTGTTTAATCATTAAATCAGTCAATCTTTTCTTTTCTGCTTCATGTGAGTCTAACTTATATAGTTGTGTATGGATCTCAGACATTTTTTCCTTCAGAAACCTTGCAGTGATGAACGAGATGGTCTTATAAATCAAAGAAAAAAAAAAATCAAGAAAAGAGTTTTTGTCTTTATACAAGCCGGCTGGCTTCACTTCTTTTGGAATTTTTCCCCTTTCCTCCTGGTAAAAAAAAAATTTACCTACCTAGCTCCCAGTGAAGCCCTCTCAGCAAGATTCTTAAATGCAAAAGACAAGTAGGACGGTGCTTTTAAGAGAGATTATTGGACAGGGTGTCTGTAGAGGTTGAAATACAACTTTAAAAAGAGAGTATTTTTGAGAATCTTGGCTTGAGGAAGGAAGGTGGAAGCTGCTGTCAGCCCAACTCTTTGTTTGCCAGAGGTCAACGAGTGATGAGAAGAGATTACACAGCAAGTCCATAATACTGAGTAACGAGCTTTGAAACTCTTCTGAAGCTTTAAGCTTGCATTTACTCCTTTCATTTCCTCTGCATCGGCCTGAATAAATCTTCTTAATTAAAAAAATCAACATCTGGAACAAACATTGATTTGTCACATAGACCACAGTGCTCAACAAGTCTTCTTGCTGTTTCTGGCATTAGCAGAGTGCTGCGGGTGAGTGTGTGGCTGCGCCTGCACCGTACCTGCTCAGGGGACAGACTCTGTAGGGTTTTCTCCATCCACCCCTTCTCAGGAACATTTTCCCCTGGACCTAATTCTCTAGAGCCTTCCATTGACTGGCATTTTTCTGCCCTTTCAGATAGGTGTGGGCAGCCCTGTGCTGCCCTGCACCAGGAGGGGACAGAAGGGATGCGGATGGCATTTTCTGTTTCAGGAGCTGCCTGTGACTTGCTTGGGGTCTAGTTTGGACTAGGTCCACTGTAGCTCTGGGCTGTGTCACAGCACTACAGGTGGCTATCTACCCAGCACAAACTGTAAAATTTATCTTCCTTTCCAGCTCTGACCTGCCTCCCCAAAATCACCCACCCTATCACGCTTTGCGGGAAGGATGGCAATGCCAGTTAGCACATCCTGCCCTCTCACGCTCCCTGTCCCTCGTTCCTGCAGGTCCCCATCTCATCCCTTGTGTTAAGGTGAGTGTTGAGCCACCGCGTGGTGGACCAGCATCAGGAACTAATGAAAATAATGACAATAATATGAATATGGATATGGGTATGAGTATGATGTGGCAAAAGCAGAATGGTCAGATGAGGTCACCAGCCCAGACGGACGTGTGGCCACAGAAACACTCGCACCAGCGCAGCGTGGGAGGCGGGGAGGTGTGGGACACCAGCAACCAAGAGCAGGCAGGAGGAAGGACGGCAGAGAGTCCTGGAGTTGGCTTCCAGCCTTCCTGCTGGATCAGCCCTCTGAATTGGCTCGTTCCTCCCCAGGTGACTGCTAGACCTCAAACAACAGAGCGAGGGTGGGAACCGGCACCCAGGGCAAAGCAGGAGAGCTGTCAGCTCCAACATCAGTCTGCAGCCATCGCGTTCGCCTGGCTCGACTCCCTGAGCTGGATCATCAGCAATCACCACCAGCGCAGGAGGGAGGCCAGATAATTTCAAGGCAGATGATTTAAGTCATCTCTGGCTTCTGAGAGGTACAGTGTCTAACAGGGTATTTACTGCTCTTCCCCCCATTCTTGTCTACCTGCCAGGGAATGCCATGGGGCAGAAATGGCGCTGGGAGGCTCTTCTTGATGTTTGCCACTGGACCAAGGGCTGAAAGGCCCCTGAACACTAAGAAGGGCTGAAATATGCCCCAGTTAATGATACCCCAGTAAAATACCAGTGTATTAGAGCAGAGCTGCTTTGCCCTTGTTTAAAGGAATATAGGAGAGGCCAGACTGTGCGAAGGTATCCTCTAAAATGAGGAGAGGAATTTCTTAGACAGGCTTTTTGCAGCATATCAATATACATCGATATGGGAGTAAAGCAGCCCAACTCATTTAAGACTGGGAACATTGTTAAATAGTGAACACAGTGGCTGAGTCTGCTGTTGTGTTTAAAGGGAGCAAGAAAGACAAAAAAAAAAAAAAAAAAAAGACAAAAACGGCCCATTCATGACAAAACCAGTCATTATTTCTTCCTTTACAAACAATGCGGAAGAAAGGGAAAAGTGCTCTCATGAGAACCTGTATGAATTTCCTTAAGAGGGTGTACTTTAGATGGAGAATAAGCTAAATTCTGTGAGATATTGGGTTTCCAAGGTAACAATGCAATGTTTTCAACAAGAAAGCAAATAGATGTGTAAGCCCAAAGTAAATCATTAATGTGCATCAGTATTTTTGAGATGGGTTGGAGTGACTTATATATTGTAGTCCCTCTTTATTTAATATTTCAAAAGTGTTCTTTGATTTAAAAGCAAACACTTAATAGGCCTCTTTTCAGACAATTACGCTCCCTTTTCTACACAGCACTCTGAGAATAGACTGGTTATTGATGCCATCTAATAGAACAAACACACAAATTTGACGGAGTCAGACAGAACAGAGGGGCCTTGGTACATCAAGAAACTTAAACACAGGCATTACTTTAAGGTTGCTAACCATCTCAAGACTGCTCAGTTTCTTGCAAACTTGCATTGGCTTCAGCACCCTGCTGAATTCAGGCTTACTTGGTCAATCTCTGTTATACTTCTTAACTGCAGTGAACAATTTTTGGTAACAGTATTTTTTAACTATTTCTATAACAACAAATGAAAAAGTGGATATAGATAGCTTGAGGCTGCAAATAACTTTTTCCCAAGCAATTCTTATCTTCATATTCATACTGTTTTCCTTTTTTGATACAATTAATTCAGTCCAGGAGACCTGTTCATAACTGCATGATGAATAACTCCTAAATTAAGTTAAACACTCAGTTGAAGAGATTTCTTACAGGATCATGACTTGGCCTGGAGAGGTACTGAAACTCCAGTTGCTAATGGTTGCTAATAATTGTGAACAATCATTTTTTTCCCAAGATCCAACCACTGTTCCAACATCTTTTCCCATTTCCACCGCTATTCTAGTGACAAGTTTCGGCTACATATTCAGCAGCGCTAAAACATGGTCATTTAAAAATGCTACTAAGATGGAACAAATAGAGCTAGAGGTACTTAGCTCATCAAAATTTAGGACCAACAACAGAGGATTATTTCCCAGAAGAAAAAAAATACACTGCACACCTAACATTACAGAAGGGAATTAAACTATGATCTGTAGTCAGAAAATCTTTCTAATGACTTTCATTAGTCCAGTAGAGAAACAAAATTCTTCTCCGATACGGGAAGTGTTAAATCTGTGGCTATTTATTCAATGCTGGAGTTTTTACAGTTCATAATGTAAAGGAATGATTAAAAAAAAAAGTTCTTAAGAATTTAAGTAGTGTTTCTTCGCAGAATTATTTTTGGAAGCTCCTATTTACTGTACGTTATTTGTGTCCCTTCTATCATGAAACATAAGCGAAAATTAGTTTGTAAGCAGCTTCTGTTGCAGGTTTGAAGAACTACTCTGGTTTCTGCAACTGTTAATGGTCTAACAAAACACACCTTTTCTTGCAAATCTTGCCTCTTTTAGACCATCCCAACTACAGCAAACTCCCGCTACTTCCAGACACAGAGGACAGCCTGCTACTGGGAGCAAGTGGTTTCCCTGCAAAAAGAGCCACATCAGGATGCTTCTCCCTTGGGACATCCTGCTGACTGCGCTGTGAAGTGATGTGCACGTATAGAGGAGAGACAGGGGAGAGCGGCTGCACGGCTAAGGCACGGAACAAGGAGGAGGGGGAACTCCACCGACATTCCCTGGGAAGCTCCGAGCCGGGTGATGGTGCCACACCACATCACTGCTGACAGTTCCCTGAGCAGATTCCTTCCATGGGTAATTAGCCTTCATGAAGCATGAATGGACTAGTTTTCTAACAGGAGACTGAATTTTAGCTGACAAATTAGACAGATTCCCTGAGGCCAGAGTTATGCAGCTTTGCCAGTCTCACTAAAAACGTGATTTATAATAGATTCCTCGGTACAGGCACTCCTTGCTTCAGGAATGAAGGCGCACACCACGCTCAGACTCTTCGCCTAATGTGACGGTCTTAGACACCTTTGTCTTCTGCTAGGAAAAACTGACTCTGTTACCTGCTTTTGATTTACCAAGTGACTCCTCTTTTGCCCAACTGAGTCTGATGGTGCTGGGAAACTACAGCCTGTGTTCAGAAGTCAGGGGTGCACAGGTGTAAATCACATTTTAGGAGGGAAGGGGATGTTAGTTTGGGAAGTTAGAGCATATGTAGCTGGACGAAGTTTCTAGCTGGGAAGGCAACTCAACAGATTTTGCGTAAGATACATCTCCAGCTTTTGATGACGTTGGCATAAAACAGAAGCAGCAGAGCAGAGATTGTGGCCCACAGAGTGCAGGCCTCTTACCTTGCATTAATTATACACGAAATATTTCATCCTGCTTTCGATCCTGCAGCCACCCTTGCATGTTCCCCTGCACCAGGCGATGAGCAGCGTGAACCCCGATGCCTGTTATCTCTGAGCATAGCCCCAGGGGCGCAATAAGCCTGCTATACCGATTCACCCTGCCAGAAAAGATGGCTATTTCATCAGCGTGGGGCAAGCACAGGTAAAAGACAAAAATGAAGTCTAGCAGACACGAATGCCATATTCTGCTCTATCCACCTTCTCATCCTGCCTCTAAACCAGACAATGCAGAAAGGGAGACAAACAAGATGTTTTCCCAAGACTAACGGGAAGACCCAGAGTTTTGTGCAGCTGCAGAGTCCCAGGTACCAAAATGATGGGCAAGGAGAAAGGGGAAGAGAGAAGTCAGGAGGGGCTTTAGACTAATATAATCCCAGGCCCCGTTCCTGCCAACTGAGGTTTCACCTCCGACTCACCACTGTGTCTTCTCCTTATCTACCCCTCCAGTGAACCTGGTATTCGTATTCAGTGAATATCAGCGCTTGCTCAGATCAAAAAGCAGGCTCCCCATCCCTGACAGTGTCTTGACCATGTCTGTGTTTGCACGGTATTAACAGTTAATATTTGTTTTAATTATTAATTTATATTACTTAGTAACTGCATGCAGTGTTATTCAGGTACCAGGCACATCCAGAGGCTGGTAAAATATGTGGGGAGAGGAGAACAAAACCCATGTAGTCTAGATCTAGCAAGTGGATAATGTGTGGCAGACAGATGCAGGCTAAGTGATTTTATTTGTATGAGTTTTGGGCTTAAGTAGGACACTGCACAGGTGGACAAACCCCTCCTTCAAAATTTGCTTTTATCTCCACGTGAGCTGGGAAATTCACAGCTCCACAGCATTACTGCTTCCAGTCATTAAAGAGTGTTTTGGTTTTTTTTTTTAATTTAGAAAATCAGAATTCTGTCATGTAAATACAAATAATGACTTCTGCAGAGGCCGAAACTTATAATCAGCACATGCAGAAGGAAACTATCTAATTTCATTTATATTTGTGGCTGCTTAAGGAAGTTAAGATGGTGGTTTAAAAAATAATCTATGTATCACTTAACCTTAGTCTACTGACATGTGGGAAAAAACATATAAAACATGAATGGATCAAAGCTTCCCTTCACATACATAATTAGATGAACTTTTCGGACAGCCTTTACATACTGGTTTAAAAGAAACATAATTCTCTTTTTTTCAGGTCAACAGGTATGACAGCAAAGTTTCATCAGAGGTTTCTTTGGTGTGTTAAGGTTTTGAAATTAAAAGGCAATAAAATACCCTCATATCCACAAATCTTCTGAAATCTTCTGAAGATGTTACTTTAATAGCAACATTTGTTCCCTTCTTTAAAGTTTAGGTTGCATGTTCCTTTCAAAGGAATATAAAGCTCATGTAGGACAATTCTAAGAAAATAAGATCTGACATTTTTAAATAGATCTTCATGTGTTTCATAGTATTATATCAAAATTAATACTCACTAATTTTCACTACGCTTTTCCCGTAAGTGTTAAACTGCTCTTATAGTTGCAAAAATTGACAAAATCTAAAGAAAAAGATTCTGGAGAATTGAAGTTTGAACCCGTTATTTCTCAGTTCTGTACCTGTCAGTCTAACAGCTCCCTCTATATAATTGGATATATTTTGTCTTTAGAGAGAGACAGAGAACGTATGTGGCAACTTTTGAGTTACCAATAGCATCTTCTAAAATAGTATTTCTTAAGGTGACGTAAGACTGGCTTGCATAAACGCTCCGAAACCAAACTTTGTAGGTGTTTGCTTCCTAACACCTAAGATACAAATCCAACTCCTGTTGCCCTTGTCTTAAAAAGCTTACCTGATGACACAGTATCGTAAGTGCGGAAAACCTTTTAAGTCTTGGTTTTATGTGATTTAGTTAGATGCCAATCTTATTTCTAGGTAGGCTAAATGAAATGCTGCAAGTTTACCTATCATCTCCTGTGATTTTAGTTTACAATAAAGACTCATAGATTCACTCATGAAAATATTTTATATTTCACAAATGGAATTAACAAATTAAATGAACTGAACATCTGCAGTGAGTAATATGAACTCAGTATAGTCATTCAGAGATGATTTTAGGTTGAGTTCTGCAGCCCATCATTTTACTTCCACTAGATGTCAGTCTGTTGACAGAGCTGGAAGGGCTTAGTCCCTATTTCACAGTAAGGAGCATGGTCAGGACCACAGCTACAGTTCTTCACTTCCAATCACCAGCAGTAACCTAAAATAGGAGATACTCTGAGTCACTATATTGGTTTTCCTTGTTCTTTGCTCTTTTAGCCCCTGTCTTTCCCTCCAGCAAATTTCTCAGCATTGACAAGGTCCACCAATGCTGATAAATGGGAGCAGCACCGAGTAACGCAGGATTCCCTGTGGGCATTTTCCTGCATTCATCCACTCATAAGGGGCCAGCCTTGACACATCTACTCATGAGGACTACTTCGTTTGCGAGTTCCTCGAAAATATTTAAGTGCATGCCTTTTTACTCGCTGACAGCAACCAGGTGGTGAGGAGCTTTTTGGTTATTTCTGTTCCTTAGGAGGGATATTTATTTTTATTTTCTGGGAAGAAGATATAATTTCAGAAAGTATTCTCACCACTCCAACAGTATCTTGATAAGACAGCTGAAGGAGCCAGGCTTGACTGCAGGCTTAGCAGATGAATTAAATTCCCCAAGCAGCAGAATCAGGATAATATTTCCAGGACTGTACACAGGATTTTGGAGGATTTTGCGCACAGATCCTAACCGGTGGCTTCTGCAGCCCCAAAAAGGTAAGTTTCCCATGTGCAGCTCTGCAAACATCGTGCAAGGTCAGCATGTCAGGTTTAATGTGCATGTGGAGAGTGACTGCACACTGCATGCAAAGGCAGTGAGTCTGCTTGAACTCGCTGTCCTATGACACTAAGCTACTCCGTGTATGCACAAAAGCCTGGTGAGCTCAGTACAGAGCACAGGAGTGATTTATGTGCGCGTACTTAATAGCAACTTTTTGAATGCTCAGCTGTCCAGGCTGCTGAAGTCCAGAAAAACTGTTGCTGCTATCAAAACACAGGAAAAGCCAAGAGTTTCGTAAGAGATGAGACCTGATTGTGTTTGTATGGGAAATCTGTATTATATGGCACAACTTTCAAACTTAGTGCTGCTCGTGGGAGCGTTTTCACGCTGTAAGTGTAGGACTTAAAATAACACTAGATAGTTGAAAAGATCAGAAGAGGGGACTAGTAACTGCACACTCCCACCTTCACAGTTCTTCTCAAGAATATTCCTTTCCCACAAAACCTTAAACAAAAATACTCGCAACTTATTTCAGCTATCTTGTCTCTATGCAGCACAATCCATTTCTGGGTATGCCTTTCTGTAAACCTGCTGCTTACTGTCACCTTCCCCACATCCATCTTTTCTTCTTTATTCTCATGAGCAGTGTCAATGGTAACCTGTCCTGTGGAGAGAGATGTCCTTCCCTGCATTGTGTAATGCCTGGAGCATCCCTGTCCTTTCCTACAGACGTTAAACTGCAGGAACTGAATTCTTTTCCCTGCCACAGTGTTAAACTATGTGATTGTCAACTGACACCCAAAAAGAGGAGAAAATCAGTGACTTTTTAAATGTTTAGTTTTACCCAAGTTTGCATTATTTCAGTGTACAGGAAGAAGAAAAATGTCACCCACAGTGTCTGATGGACAGTGAAGTGGACTGTATCCCACCTTCTCCTCTATGCATCCATTTTCTATTTTGGCCACGCTCACCTCCTTAGTCATCCCAATCCATACTTACCCTGGCTTTCATGAAAATCAGAATGTCACTCCCCATGTGCCAATTTGAGTCCTGATTTAGTGTATACTGTACAATAACATAGACTAACTCCCCATGCTTTTCACAGGTCTCTCTGGTATGCCACAGTATTATATATGTAAGCAGGTGCAAGCACACATGCAGGCATGCACAAACTGAACCAGGCATCCGTTTCTGTAGCAGTGGGATGCCATGAGCTGCAGACAAAAGGGATCCTGTTGTGCCCGTCAGATGCTGGGGTTTTAAGCAGGCAAGCCCTGTGTGCAATGCTGCTCCTGCAACACAGAAGTCGTTATGGATTTTGCCACTGGGTTCCTCCGAAGCAGGATGGTAATTAAATCCCAAAATCTCTGTCAGACCCTGTAATAGGGACATTCTCTATCTGTGAGAACAGATTTCTCAACAGAAGGAGGCCTCGCCCTGGTCGAGGTTTTTGCTTTGCTTGTGCCCTGGCAGCATGGGAATTGCTTCTTGTCACAACTACATCAAAACAACAGGGAGGGAAGAGGTCTCTGCGGCAGGGGAGAGAGCCAGGAGATAGTAGAAAGGCAGGTGGAGAGAGGCACTCGTTAGCATCTCCAGAGGCTGCCCAGCCAGCTCACATCCAAGTTCAAACAGCCCAAGATGTATTTTCAGCTGGAAGACAGGAGAGGCGGCAGCAGCTGGGAAATGCACGGAAGGTGTGCGGACAGAGCCGTGCACAGCACATACGGGTTGGGATGGGGAAAAGGAGGAGGTGGTGAAATAGCACGAGCTTTTCCTCTGTCCTTGGAGGCAGCTGTTGCCACGGGCAAAGCCAATGACAAGCAGAGAAAAAAAAGGACCCCTCCCTGGGTGTTTCCTGGTCAATACAGTTTAAAATCAGAACGATGGAGAAGTGCAGAGGCAATGAGGCAGGGTGGATGCAGCCCTCACACTCCCAGGGCTGACATGTACTCTACTGATGTGTAAAACAATCTCTGTGTCCCTTACACATAAGAAAATTGCAGGACTATGTAAGTTAGCGTACACATAGCCTCCTTTAACTTAGCACCAGCCTTCTTAGAGTTTAACTGCATTTCTTTCCATATCAGAGCAAAACCCGACGTTAAATTCTACATAATATAAATCAACTGGTACATGAACAAGGTGAAATTCAGGTACCGTGAAATTCATGTATCATGAAATTCCCCAGGCTATGAAGGAACCAGACTTTGGGTACCAGATATCCTAAGCAGCGTCTCTCTGATCCAGCTGAATAGGGCAAGGATTGTGTCCTTCCATACGCTCCTGCCGTTGCCCAACATGATGATGCTGATGCTGATCCTGACAAAACCACTCCATGCAGATATGGCATAACAACTTTGTGAAGGGCAGATGACAGTTACGAAATTCCTCATTCACTCTGGAAATTGGACTGCATCTAACAAATGAGGTGAGAGTATCTGCAGTGACTCAGAGCCTGACAACTGCACAGCGGACAGCATTTCATCTGTATTTACTTCTTGGAAGACACCATTCATTTCCATGACAAATTGCAAGTGCTTTGAACATCTCCTCCAGGGCCTTGCAGGCTTTCTTTCCAGACGGAGGGATTTCTTTCTTATGAAGAATTAAATTTATTTCTGCTATTACATAACAAAGGAGTGACACATACATCTCAACATCAAATGCAACCGCTCTTTTATGGCTCTCGGACACATGTGTAACATCTCATCTGAAGCCAAATAACCTCTTGAGTTGTTGGCTTGGGACTGCAATAGCTATTCTTGGGATTAAGACAGTCTGCAGTATCCATTTCATATGAATTCTTCATTGCTCTTGAATACCTCCAAAAACCATAAAAGCTGTTTCGCGTTCCATCTCTGGTGGTTTAGAAGATGGTGCTATCTCCTCTCAGATGTGCTCTTCCTCTTCTTAACACAGGTGTTCAGAATTCCTCGGCTAATTACTGTAATTTGCCTGGTATAAGCATGAAACTGAGGACCGGCATGAGGGTACGGCATGCTCCATGGCTCAGTGGATCTGCCGAGGGACTCACTGCTCAGCAACAAAGGCTAATCAAAAGCATTTTCCCAAATGCATCAATCAGTTTCACTGGATCCTATTAAATGCTAGACCAAAAATAAAAGCTTTGGTCTACAGCTTCAAAGCTCTGTGGCCCAAGTCATACTTAATCTAATACAGGCCCAAAATAAGAGACAGAAAACTAATATTTATGCCGGAAATATAACATGCTGCAGGATTTGCTTCTTTAGTGTAAAGTAACTTTTTCCAGAGCCCAAATTTTATCTTCTGATGGAAGTTACTTCCAATAAAAAAAAAAAGGCAAGGCTAGTATACATCTTTTGATTAAAACGAGCGACCATCTCTCAACATTTGAGACATGAGGGATTCAAAGTCTTTGACCTTCTTTGCCTCCTGCAGAAGCCAGCATTTGCTGAAACGGGGGAACTGTCTCCCTCCGGAGTCTCAGCTGTGGCAGATCTTTCTCTGTGTCCAGCTTCGAACACCGGTGCCTCAAGAGACTGGTCTACCTCTTAATTTGATGCAGAACTCTTAAAAATAGGTTCTGCATCATTTTATTTTCAGATGGGGTAGTCGGCTCTAGGTGGTTTGTTTCCCTTCTTGTTGTTCTCTAAATCTGTGCTAAGAAAAACGAACACTATTCAGATTGTAAGCTCTTTGGGGGAAAAACTGGATCTTTAAGGGATCTGCCTCTGTTCACAGAATCAGGTAGATCAGATGAGCTCAAGATACAACAGCTGTGAGTAATGTGGTAAAAATGACTAAATTCTATAATTTATATCCCCGAGACCCTGCAGAACTCCCTTATGAGAAGCCTATCTCAAAGTATTGCATAGCCTTGTAACAAAGGTGGTTTCGAGTACGTTGTTGAGAATGAGTGAAAGCATGGAAAGAATAAAATGAGGAAAACCAAAAACACTGTGGCTGTTTAAGGCAGAAAAAAATTTCAAAAGAGAGCAGATGCAAACTATTTTTCACACAGATCCACAAGTAATAATCAATAATACCAATTCAAAAGGCATTTGATGAAACAAGCAGCAAATCTGAACAGGATAAAGCTGGCTTATGGAAATTGTTGGAAGAAGATATCACCAAGATCAGGACTCTCTTAAAATTGCCAGAAAAAAAGACTTTTCTGTTCTGCATTGCTTTCTAAGTGTTCTTAAAAACAAAACATTTATACGTGGAGTTGCTGTATGCTATCTAACCTTGCCCTAGGGTAAGCATGAGTTACTTTTGTCTTCCTTTATGTCAGCTCGGGTTAAGTTGAAGCCTTGACAATGTACTAGTGTGAATTAGAGAACTAATGCATCCCCATAGATGTCTTGGACATCTGTGGTCTAGTCTGTATTTTCAGCTATATGATCTGAAATATTTTGCAATGTCACTCATCAGTACACTACATGAAAAATCTGTATACTTAAGGGGGTAAAAGCTGGTTAATGGTCACCTTAAAACATCAGACATCACTGAGAAAATCCCTAAAGACAAATGTTTATAAGGGGTAAACAAGAAATTGTTACTTACAAGATTTGTGTTTGACAAAAGACAGGCAAAATGGTAAAAGATGATGAAGGTTGAATAAAATTGGACTGCTGGGCACACTTTGTCCCTTCCCAAACAGGGTAGGATAGAACCAAATACACAATTACATATCTGCAGGTAATTTTCACAGAGCACGTGTGACTATCCTGTTGGATTTCAGTGTACTCTACTGCTTCCTTCACTGAAGTTGTGATCTGCTGGTTGCCCAGACCTTCTGCATCAGCGGTCATCGCGAATGTGCAGAACAGTGTTGTTGCATGCCGTAGCCGTATCTTCCCTAAAGTCATCACCATCGGGCACAACATACTGAGGCACAGCCAGGACACTTCTGATGCCTCCCTATTCTTCGTCTCGAGTTTCATTGCAGTTGAAACAAATTACTCTTTACTTATGAAGAGGCAATTCTTAAAAGTAATAGAAACTGTTAAAAGGAACAACTTGCATGATTGCAAGGGATCTTGCCTGGCATCTTTTACTTACTTAATTTCTACTTGCTATTTGAAGCTATTTGTGCTATAAAGTTGTCAAGAACTGGTTGTGCATTAGTAATACACAAGAATTGCCAGGAAGAGGCCTGGAAATGGCACTTACTAATGTACGAACAAGTTCGACAGCAGACTTAATAGAAAGTCCATCCGACTGCTAACCCAAGACATGCAAGTTTATTTCTAAAAGAGGGATACTGCCTTCAGACACCAGCTGTGTAGGGACTAGCTCTGGGATGGCAGAGAGCCCCCCTCCGCTCCCTGCAGCGCCAGGCACCGCTCACATGGTCTCAGGTACCAGGAGCACGTTGGGAAACCCGGAGGAAGGCGTGAATGGGGAGAAATTAATCCACAGTGTTTTTTTCTGCCATATGCTTTCTGTCGGAGGTATTGCTTTCAGGTTCTTTCAATTATCTTTGGTAAATTTAGTTCAGCCAGGCCCAGTCTAACGAGGCTTTCTGGAGTATTTGGCCACAATTAAATCTCATTTATCCATGAGAAGCTTTCCCCCCCTCCCGATGTATATATGTTAACTTTTCATACATATGTTTATAACGTGATGAAACATATATTTGAACCATTTAGAGACGCCTCTCTGAAAGCAGGTGGGACGAGGGGAAGGGCCAGGTCTGTCGTGCGCAGCCAGCTTCCACCCCACTCCCTGAGGAGAGCCGAGGGCCCGCAGAAGGAGGCGGGACTGAACGCTGTCCCCACCATCGTTTTTTCACGGGGGGGGAAGGCAAGGTTTGACGCCCCACGGCCCCAGAGGCGGGGCAGCCCTTTTACCGCCGGGCCCCGGGGCCGGCGCCGCGCCGCACCGCGCCGCGCGCACCGCCCGTCCGCCGGGGCCGGGCCGCCGCCATTTCCGCGCGGCGGGGGGCGGAGCTGGGCCGCGCCGGGGCAGGCGATGGCGGCGGCGGGAGCGTTGCCGGCTGTGGCGGCGCGGCTGAGGCGCGCTGTGGCGGCCGCGCCGGAGGCCCGCCTCGATACAGTGCGGGCGCTGGCGGGCCTGTTCCGGGAGGCGCAGCCCAGGTAGCGGGGAGGAGGGGCCGCCCGCGGCCACGTGGGCCGGGGGAGGGAGCTCCGGCCGCGGGAAGCGGCGGTGCCGGCAGGCCTGGGCGGCCTTTGCAGCGGCGCGGCTGCCCGTGTGCCGGCAGGCAGAGCTGGCCTCTGCTCCCAGCGCAGTCCTGCCCCTCGGGGTGCCGCCTGCGGGCCCCGCAGTGAAAGGGGCCCTCAGTGCCCACAGAGGGGCGGCCGGGTGCCACCGGTCCCTGCTGTGAAATCTCTATCCCCCGGGGGCTGTTCGTGTGGAGCCCGGGGGGGTCACCCGTCCTTTCTTCCGTCCTTTTCCTTGGGGTCCCATGAGGAGCTGGCAGTCTGCTCACGTCCCCGCGCCTGTAGCAGGCCTGGGGCAGGGAGGAAAGCTTTGCGTCTCCCAGTCACAGACGACAACGGTTGCCCTTCTAGGCAGGTACGCTCAGGTGTGCTGTAGCCGTGGGAGCAGCTGCTGTGGGGCAAAAAGCCGCGGCGAGCCCTACAGCGCAGCCAGAAATGGGCGAGGTGTGCCTGCGTGAGGCTCTGCTGGGCAACAGTTTCATGCCCATGTGAGGGCAAGGCCTTGGGACGAGGGTGGTGGTTGTAGGCCTCGGCGGCAGAGGGCACGTGTTGCGCAGCAGGACGGGCTGTGGTAGCTTCAATGGGAGGAAAGGCTGAATGCCTCTCAGCAGCTTTAAGAATGGGAGAGAAAGCATGGGGTTACCGGAGAAAGCAAGGGTCTGGTATGGAGCGTTGCTGTTCCTGTAAGGGTGGGGGGACCTCTGCAATACCACACAACACTGTTGGCTGTGGCAAAGGTTGGGCATGCAGAGGCTCAGCTGCATAACCAGGCATACAGCAGGGGTTTCTGCTCTTCCTGGAAGGTGAGAGGTGGCATAGGTTGGTGTGAAGCTCATGCTCACTCCTCCTAACACTAGCTGTTAGGAGGTTATAACACATAAGAGAGAAGAAATCAAACTTTTTAGCTTAGCATAAAATTGTGGTGGTAGTTGTTTTTTGTTTTTTTTTTTAAATTCCCAATACTATTTTTGTTAATTAGATCCACATTGAAAAGTTGAGAGGCAGGTGGAAGATGTATTTACAACTATTCTTCTGTGATCTCTGTGTGTATAGGAGACCTTCTGGTGTTCATCTCAATTTCTCTAGGAAGAGAGGAGGACGTGCAAATTTTGGGCTTACATGCTGATGTTTCTCTGCCAGTTTCTTGCCTTCTTCCCTGAAACCTTTGCCACTGTGTTTGACAGAGAAGTAGATACTCCCCAAAATAGCCAAGTTTTATGGGTGCAGGTGGGCTGGAAGAGAGATGCTGTAATTGCCCTTCCAGAAAGACAAGGCTGTAGTGTTAGCTTACATCCTATAGGATGTGACAGAATGGATCTGAGAGCAACTTTGGCAATAAATTTGTCAGCTGTGGAAAATACTGTTGTTGGTGCTGTTGAACCAGAAGATACAACCCAATGGATGTTTGGTATTTGAAGTTGTGACGTTCAGTGACAATTCTTTTGTTACTACATGATTGTTCAGTGCTTGTGGAAACAAAATAATTTAAAAATGTGAGTTGTAGTGGTCTGTAATTCAGAAGCAAATAAGGTGAGGAAAACAATGCCCCAACTACAAGACCATGGCCTGGAATTTGGGAGACTCGAATTCAGTTGTGTGCTGTACTCGAGACTTCCAGTGCTTTTGAGCAGATGACCTGATTTCTTTATGCTTCCATTACTAATCTACAAAAGGAAGAAAATGGCTTTATTCTATTTCCAGGAATATTGTGACGATAAATACTTTAAAGGCTTTTTAGGGACTCTGCTTACAGGAGTGGAATTGTGTAAGTACCTAAAACATAGAGTAGAAATACAGAAATGCAAACTTCTGGATTGTTTGCATAATTCCTGACTAATTTCATGATTTTTGGAGCCCTAGTCTTTTGAACAGGGTTGTAGTAATGTTTTTAACTCTGTGTTCACTAGCATGTTATCTTGAACAGTTTCTATTTTTAACAACCAAGCACTTGGATCTTACAAGGAGTGACAGTAATCTTTCTTTTGGCATGGATACATGAATTCTGACTCTTTGTTTTGACTTAACAAGAAATTGTGCGTGTCTTCCTTGTCTGGGAGCTGGGCTGCTGTACCCTTTGCTTCTGCTTCCTTTTGTATTCCTGCAGGATACTTGATGATGAAATCAAGGGCAGGTGGCAGTAGCAAATTATGAAGGTCCTGTCTTAGGCAACAAAACTTTGGAAACAGAAGTTTGTGGAATATCCACAGAGCAGTTCTAAATAAATGTCAAGGCCTGTTTACAATAGAAGGTATTTTTTAATTTAAAAGCTACTTAACAGGCTCTTTGCTAGTTTTATAGATTAATATTTAAAGACTAGGGAAAACGTTATGGAAGGAAAATATTTTACTTTTCAAAAATACATTTCAAATAATTGTCGCTGCTATTTTTATATGTATGTGAATCTTTGTCATGCTGCTGGAAAAAGATAATTTTTTAAAAAAATGGTTTTAAGTATTGCTGCGGAACAGTTACCTGAAACCACTCTTGACTGATTTCTTAATGTTAGCTAAACACTTCCTGCCCTCCTCACTAATTAGAGAATTTTGTTTTTTGTGCAGAAGGATGATTTCAATTAAAATTCCTTTGTAGTACACAGTCAAATTGCAATGATGCATAAATGCTGAAGTACAAGAGTCGCATTTAAATTTTCTCTGTATAGAATCCTGCTTTACCAAACAGCCTTTAAGTCATTCCTTGTTCGTTTGGAATAACTTTTGCTTGTTCACTTAGGTTTTTTTCTTCTGTTGTAGGAAGAGATTTTATTTCTACCCAGAAAGATCTGGCTTGAGCACATTTGTTTTCTTTCATAGTGAGCAAGAGAGAGATTTGGAGTTCTGTCTCTCCTCACCGATACGTAAAAACCAGTATCTACTTCCACATTCATAGTGAGGACAGGCGCTTCCTTGTGTACCTCGCATTTGCTCTGTTAAGACAGGCAAGAGTTTCATCTTCGCATTTTACTAGAAACACTCTTAGGTTTTTTTCACTTTCAATCTAATATTAAGAGAAAAGTTGTCACAATGGCCCAGTATGTTTGTGATCCAGTACGTGACTAAAACTTCTGTTCTGCTGCGTAACTCTCTAACAAGAACAGAAACTTTTCCAGCATAAGAATAACTTTAAGGTGTCCTTTTAGTGGCAGACTCACAAGAACACGCACAAAAGTACTTGCAGCTTTTTCATTTCTGTTTTACCAGTTTCAAATAATTGAATGTTGTGCAGTAGTACGTGTCTTGCGCTGACCACTGATTTCTGTATTTTGAAGTTGGGTCAGGAAATGACCAGTTTCATGTGATAATCCAACACATGGCATAGGCAAATAGAAAGGAAACTGCAGTTGGACTGAAAGTATTCCTATTTTAGAATAATGTCAGTGTTTAAAAACTCAGCTGACTAACAGCTGATGGTTCTGTATGGCATCTTCACTCAATAGAGAAAACACGGCTTTTGTGTGTTTGGGACGGGGCCTGGCTGGGCGCTCCTTTACCTTAGCTTTTCTAATGTTTAGAAAAACTTGTGTCTGGATGCATTTGCCATGTGTACTGCAGTATGTCAGCCATTGAATTTCCTTTGGCATGCATGCCTGTGATGAAGCGGCAGGAGCCAGCACCACTTTTGGAAAGTGGAGCGTTCAAGTCCCATGAATGTCTTTTCTTATGTCTTAAAAACAAAACCAAATTCCAAACCTTCTTTCTGGTTATATAAGGCCCGCTGATTTCTTTATGACGGCAGACCACGTCTGCTTTTGGTCTTTCTTGTGCCACTTTGGTATTTTCCCCTTAGTAGTACACCGCTGTAAAATGTAGCTGCTTCTCCCCATGCCCTCCCTGCCCCCGGTAGATAGTCCTGACTGATGGCGTGATGTTTTATTTTAATGTACTTGGAGAGTGTGTAAGGATATTGGTCTTGATCAACTGTGAGGTTGTGGAATAAAATACATACTCCCTGGAGATCTGAAATCTAATGTAGTAATTTAATGATATTTGTGTATGTGGTTTGGTTTATGGATGTGTGATCACTTATGATAAAGAATAGGTAGAATTTCTAATTGTGCAAATGTTTAGACATTTGAGGGCATGGCAGAACATGGGTAATACTGTATCATCCACTAATGTTTGATCAAGAAATTTTAAAGTTCTCCTTTAGGAAGAGTTGTGTGTGAACATACTTTGTTTAATATTACTTTCCATTTCATCTCATTTTCTTTTGTTCATAGCTTAGGAGGTATTTCTCAACCTTACGTCTCAAATCCTAGCTTTCCTGTTTGATCCTGAGTACACAACAAGTCTGTTTAAGGTTCAAGGAAGTTGCATCTGGATTTCCCGTTCTTTGACTCTGGTTGGAAGTATTAGATGAGCAAATTTACTGAGCTGTCCTGTAGCAATGCCATAAACACTCTTTGGTCTGGCTTTTTTTCACCAGTGTGTAGTATCAAAACTGAATTAGCAATATTTGTAATGTGTTCCCCTCATCTCCTTTCTGAATATAAAATCAGGGGAGAGTATGTGAATAGTTGTAGTTTGGAAACATTGTCTGTATTTGTGTGACAGGTCATTTGCAGATCTGCACATCGGTCCTGGGGAGTTTAGTGAATCTACGTAGTGCAGCAGCATCAGCTCTCTCATCCATTTATATAGTATCTCTCTATGTGCTTATGGTTTTGTACTGTTGTTTTCCTAGGTCTGGATACTCTAAGAAGTGGCATGGTATTTTATGTCTTGGGGTAGTTGTCTGCTGAAGTAGACAAGTGTTGACTTTCTCCCTTGGCTTTGATTCACACGTTTCAGAATGATGCTAGTGCAGCCACTGGCGTTTTTCACAACTCTTTTTCCCTTTTTTTGTGAAATTTGTGGCAGGCTATTTTATAATGGAGCTTCTGATACTTTCTGCTGAAACATTTAGTGCTAGACATAGAAACTGTGTTCGTTAAGTAAATAAATTCCTAATTCTTAAAATAAGATGTAGTGTCATGTGTAATCATGGTAGCTTATATACATTGGGGAGACTTTTTGGCTTGGTTTTTTTGTTTATTTGTTTGTTTTCTTTTTTTAGATTCCAAAGAGCTGTTGGAAAGCTGTAGGAATGCTAAGGTGACAGCACGTTTTCTGAAAAGGCTGGTGGGACAATTGTGTGTGTATTTTGCTCTTTCTACTTGAAAGACCTTGTATACTAAGGATAGTTACAGACTGATGCAGAAACATCTTTGGGTTTACAATAAGAAGTATAACTGTCATAATGCTTTTTGATAGAGGCACATTTTGGTTTTTGTTCACTACAAATTTATTTATTTCAGAGAAATGGCAGAAGAAAGTATATTTCAGAATCTTCTGGAAATCCTGATGAGTGCCTCAAGTGAAATTGAGCAGGCCTACAAGAACTCCTGTGAATTGGTAGATCTAGACACCTGCCTGCTGCTCATAGCAGAGTGTTTCAGATGTCTGAGGAATGCCTGTGTTGAGTGTGCCAAGAATCAACATGTCATGAGGTATAGTTATGATCCATTTTAACCCATATAAAAATATAACCTTCTGATGTTTGTGTGGTTTTATATAGAGATTCTTATTTTACACTGCCGTGTTAGTTGATTTATTAACTGGTATTTCCTGCTTGATGCAATCACTTGAAATGAAGTATGCAAGGAACAAAAATAGCTGACCTATTTGTAGGTCAGAGTTTGGGGCACTGCTGAATAATAGAACAAAGTGTTTGTATCCTTAAGTATGAGTGGATTATGCAAATGATATAAGCCTTTTGGAAGTCTGACTGCAGAACTATCCTTTTTTCTCTTTAATTCCTTTAATTTTTTTGATAATATAATGAGTAAGTAAATAGTCTTAATTATCAGTTACAGGATTAGTATGGGATTTTTTAATGTACGTGTCTGGCAGTCACGGTAAGGTATAGCATGTAGAATTGTGCATGTCAACCCTGATACATGTACAGGTAAACTGATACTAATGGATAATAAGTCAATCTGGCTCCATAAGTTATTCAGGCTTTTTTTTTGTGTGTATCTGTTGCAACATTGAGGGAATGCTTGGGATACAAGCTGCTGTAGTTACTGAAAACCTGGTAGTCTACCTGCTGTTTTTAAAATAAACCACCACCACCACCATCCCCCCTGCCCGAAGAACCCAAAACCAACGAACCAACAAAAAAACCCCAACCTGTTATGAGTTTGTTAGATCATGAAGAATTGTTTTGGAATACAATCTTAAAATTTGGTTTCTTGGGACTTCTCAAAATTGGTTTGTTGAACTAAATAAAATTTTGCCATGGGACAAAGTTCCAGCTTCTGTGATGGGGCAGAATTTTGTTAATGCCATAAAAGATGCAGGATTTTTTGTAGAAGGTATTAATTTTGTAATAAGTTAAATCTCAGTTCAGGCTCTTACCTGTTTGTTCCTGGCAGCACTAGCACTCCTGATCATGTATGTTGTGGGTCAAGGAACTAATCTGAGAGGAAATTTACATACTTGTTTATAAATTTTTGCTGAGTGGGTATTCAGCCAGACTGGGTTCCTTGTTGTAACTTACTGTAGCTCCATAGTCACTTATGTTAACAAAAAGAGGGAAACAGCATCGTGTGGCTGGGAATTGGTAGGATTGCCCTTTTCAGTAGCGTGACAAATACGACCCAGTTATGGGTCCTAATTTTTACTTTCTAACAGAATTCAGATAGCCAACCTGCTTCTGAACAAAAACGTGCTCTGCACTGGTTATACTTGTGCTGCGTAATTACCCTCACTAGGCAGTTAGCACAGCCTTGCTCATTTAGGAAGCTGGATGCTAATAATTGTGCTTTCCTTTAGACTGCAGGAGGTGGTGGAGGACCTGTGTGGATAGAAAGTTCTGACCACGTTTGTAACAGTGAAGGACACTGTGGGTCACTCATCGGATACTGTTTTGGCTTTGTAGCAGCATAACAATTTATGCTCCTTTTAATACAGCACTGCGTGCTTTGAGCCAGCTGTTTATTAGCCATATGTTTGTGTTGATTTTAAACAGTTGCTATTGCACAGCTTGTTTAGGGATTAAATGTCCTGAATGATCAAAAGTTGCGAATGGAGGGAAAATTATGTGCCTTTGGTGTTGGTTTGAAGTGTGCAACATTCAGATATTAAAAAAAAAAAAAACCAACCCGAACTACAAATTGTTTGATCAAAATTCAAACTGATCATTTCTAGGAAAGAATGCAAAGATTATAAACATGTGGATTGTGTAACAATTTTTCAACTATTGGGGAATATGAAGTTTTGTTCCTTCCAGGGTCAGTTTTTCTGCTTTGTGTGCTGTGAAGAAATTTGGGGTCTGAAGGAATGGGAAATGTTTTGATTTTAATAGATTGTGTGTATACCAGTGTGCGTGTGTGTATTATATATTTACAAATGTATCTTTGGCTTCTCTTCTGTTAGAACTCAATGGGAAAGAGCATATGTTTCTCTAGCAAACATCTGCAGAAGACAATTATTCAGCATTCATATGTGATGACACGATATTTTTTCAGTAACTCATGCCTGGGTGTGGAGGGTTGGTAGAGATGGAGTTGCCGTGTTCTGAAGTTTCAGCAACTCTGTCTTGGCTGATTGCTTCTCAAAAAGCTTGGCTACTAAAGTACAAATGAATTAAAAGCTGAAAACTTCATCTGTTTATACTGTATTCTTTGACTTTCGTTTTTTACTCCTGTTGCATGCACATCCTGGTATGTTTGTTGTCTACCTCCAGGATTGCTGATCTTTGGCTGTAGAATTATTTTGGCATTTTTGATTCCAAATGGCTTCACTTCTCTGGTTTATCTTCATTATCACCATGTTTTTTCCATGTCTGGAAGTGTTCACGGTCAGGGTGGATGGGGCTTTCAGCTATGTGGTCTAGTGGAAGGTGTCCCTGCCCATGGTGGGCGGGTTGAACTAGATGATCTTTAAAGGTTCCTTCCAACCCAAACCATTCTGAGATTCTACCTGTGATTCCTTCTCACTGGAGAAAGGATAAATGATTACTTAAGATTCCCTCTGAGAATTTTGTATGTTTTCCTATGAACTGACCCTGTTGTTTGTTTGAGGGCAGTCACTAATCACTTTGTTGGTATTTAAAATCCTCAACATTTATTATTTATTAAGTAAAATACATTGACAATTTCCTTGAACAATTGAACTTCAAACAAAGCAAAGTTTTTACACAAATAAAGGTGTTTAAATTACAGGAATAACGTGCTAATTTTTAACATCTGATTTAGAAGAACAGTAAAAAGAGGAGAAGGTACGTAGCTCTGAAGGTACTGTGTCCAAAAGTGTTAATATGCAGGCTGATGCAGTAAACCTGTTCCGTTTGCTTCTGATGGCAGTAGTATGACTCTTGATAGTCAGCACAGTTAAGTAGGAGAAACTGCTTTTTATTTTAGAGTTTCTGAAGATGTTAAATACTTGCTGTTAACTTCAATGGAAAGCCTTTTTGCTTTATTTGAGTGTATTTCATATCAAGTGATTTTTTACATTTTTTTTTTTTTTCCCCCAATATAATAATAGGAACTTGGGTCTCATCTCTACATCTGTCAATTTGATCAAATTGCTTCATGGAATACAAATCAAAGAAGAATTGTTACTGACTGGTAAGGCTGTGGATTTTGTTAAATATGTAGCCTGCCCTATATTTTTTTACGTGGGAAGTCTTGTGGTAGTATCATGTCACCTTATTGATGCATTTTTTTCCATAAATAAGCTTAATTGCTTCTTGAATTGCAGTTAAGAATTGTGGGCCTTCTCTTATACTACTTGAAAAAAGAAAAATCTGAGCCCCAAATCTAGTCCAATTGTATTTTTTCTCAACCGTTCCCTGTAGATTGCTATAGGAAAGATATGTGGAAACTTCTTTAAAATTAACCAGGATATTTGAACAGCGAAAAGGAAAAGTTCCTGTAATACCTCCATTCAAAATATGTTCTGCTGTTTTACTGTCTTTTTATTTGATCTTCAAACATAGTGAAATGAAGAAATACTCCTTTTTTTGTTTTGATGACACTTGAAATAATTTACCTGATTCCAGGAAACAAATTTTGTCTGTGAGGTTTTTTTTTAAATTATTTTTTAATTTTCATTTCTGTACTGTGGTTACTGGCCAGTGAGGGTAATATCTGCCAAAAACTAAGTACTGATTTGAGTAGTGTTCACATTTCCTTAATGGATGAGTTTTTTTCTTTTCATGCAGTGAAGAAAAAATCTGACTATGGTATCCTTCCTCCTTAATGGCAGTTATTGCTACTGATTTCTACCAAACTCATTTCACTGGATATTAAGGCATTTTCAGTAATTCTCTTCACAGTCTGCGTTTCCCTGTGTGTGCATGTGGAGCTTGATACAGGGCATTGGACCCCAGTCTTTACCGTCTGTGGTTGCAGAGAGTAGGGAACATTTGGTTTCTCTTGCTACTTCTGTTTCTTTTCACTCCTGTTACTTGGATGAGGTTTTTACTGGGTTCCTGTTGCTGCTTTTCTATCCTTTTGTGAAGGCAAGTGAAACTACTGTCATACAGTAACTTACCCTCAAACACCTTTATGAAGCTGGGAAAGAGCAGTGAAGTCCAGGATACTGTTTTTCCTTTTGCTGCTATATTTGGCTCAAAATGAAGCCTTTCAGGCATGTGATGGTATTATGCTTAAGCCACGTTCACTCCTTCACCGTTGCTGGAATCCTTCTTCCAGGGAAGGATCAGTGATGCTAGCACAGCCCTTCAGCGTGGGAGGATGAGAACTAAACCCTGTGGGTGGCAAAAAGAGGGCTTGCTCAATGACCATAAGGAGGAGGAACTGACAGCACACAGGAGTGACTCTCAAGCTATGTCATAGGGTCAGACAGGGAGGACTGGGAAAAGGCCTGGAGGGCAAGAATGTCCTGCCCCACAGCTGTGAACCCCTTCGTAGACCAGTAAGAGAAAAGGAAAAGCAATGGGGACTCAAATGTTGATTTTATCCAGCCTGACATTGTCCCTGCTGGGGTCCTTGACAGCAGTAGGCTTGAAAGGCTGTCCTGGGGAAGTGGACTTCCCACCTTCAGCTTATTCAAAGCATGAGGAATTACGGTGTGAGAATACCACCTTTCAGGGGTGCCTCCCAGCATCTGCAGGAGAGTGAGCAGGATGTACCGCTTCTTGGTTACATGCATGGCCTGAGGTTTCCCCCTCAGTCTTGTGGCTGCGGACCCCTCCTTGATGGGTTATCCTATGCATGTGTGCTGTTCTGCTACTGGGATCTGAAGAAGCAGCAATGAATGTTACTCAGCAAAAAAGGAAGGAGGGGGTGGAACCCAGTAATTTGATTAACTGCTTCAGACTCCTTTTCCTAGCCAGAGGACGTTGTAAAATCTCTTTTTATCACCGCTGAAAATTAAGGGGGGCATTGACCAGAATGTTTTTAACAGTATTTCAATAAAAAGTGTTTTGTGGCTGTTACTCTACATAGCCATTCAACAAGTGAGTTTGAGTTATAACTAAAATTTGATGTTTTGACCCAGGATAGATGGCTTGTTTGATACTGTATGTAGTATTGATCTCCTTGAGAAACATCTGCGATGAGCATGGCTTAGGTATTCCGTTTATGTTAGTACAACAAAAAAAATTTCTAGACAAGCAAATGTTGCTAATTCCTTGCTGAGTGATCTGATGAACTTTGTTCTAAGTGAAAATCAAGCTAGACCCTAGAGCGCCAGCTCCTTCTACAGGGTATACCTCAGAATTTAACAGTTACGTTCAACTTTGGATTATTAGTCGTACCTTCTAAAGCGAGGCAAATTGCTAAACTGGACTTGGATAGCACTGTTGAAACGAAAGAAACCCATGAAATTAGTAAATATTACTGTGTTAACTATATTTCTGCTTCATGATTCTCCTCCTCATATATCATATAGGAAATCAGGTCACATATTTTGTTCTAGCAGATAATTAGGTGTTAAGTGGAATATTTCAAGCTGTTCATTTGGTTATGTGTCCTGTTTCCTCCTTTAAATGGCTGCTTGGATTTGATGATCCTTCTCGGTGCCTGTTTATATCCTTAAGGTATTTTAAATACCTTCATCGTGCTTCCATAGCAACAAAATACAAGGGTAAAGAGGTAATGCAGACTGAACAACACTAAATAATGTTTCAGTTCATATCCCTGTGAAAAATTCCCAGAGGAATTGTAGGCTAAATAAATTTGAAGGTCCAACATTATCATATTTATGAAGAAGAGAGATTGAAAAATTATTTTAGCCTGATCTGTGGTTTCGCTCTTTTATCCATTGGTAACTGTTAAGACTGGTAAGTCTCTGAATGGTGTAGTAATTTTTGTAGGAAAGTTCAGTGTAGTACAATTTGTAGTAGAGAAAACCAGAAATGAAATAAAGTATATATTCTCTGGCCACTACTGTGACCAGTATGGTGGTTCTAAGGGAGGGGATGAACTGCCTGTTGTAACAATATATTAGTGATCAAAGCGGCAAAAATGGAGGTGTTGTGCAAAGTGGTATGATTAAAGACTGTTGCTAAGATTCATACAATTAAATCCAGAGTCCTTTGCGTCTTCTGTGGGATAAATGCTTTTTTTAAATAGTTTATCTTAGGCCCAAGTGTTATATACATGGTTAATTTGGCTCCTTACTTCAGTATATTTACTGAAACAACTCTACTGCAAGTTTTCACCATATCTTTTTTTTTTTTTTAAAATGCTATAAAAAGTTAGATAAATTGCTGTATGCTTGTAATGTATTTGTCTCAGCCAGCTGTGGAAAAAGCTGCTGTTTTGAGTACATGATGTGCCACTAAGGGAATGGGTCGGAAAACCTGAAGGTGAGTTAGTATGTCTGTCCTGGAATAGCTCTTTAAGGCTTCAGATAGGTTTAAAAATAACCAGTTAATTCATACATATGGCATATAAAGATTGTCCAACCACACCTGCAAGCCAGCCATCACTGTAATAATAATCTTCTATCTCTTTAATACATACATTGAAAGAACATTTTTAGGCTTTTCCTGTATGGTGTTGCTACAGATAGCTGTTTGTCACCACTCTTCCTCCCTTCTTACTTCCCAAGTTAGTTTTAGTTGCATTCCATGGCCTAGTTTCTCTTCTCGTAATTGCATACAATACGTAACAGTAAATTTGTCTTGAGCAATTCATATTTTGTAGTACTTAGAGAACGGAACCTGCTGTAGGGAGTTGCACAGTGAAAGCCAACAGCCAGATGAGTGCAGGGGGTTGATGGGCAATGATGCTAAACAAGTGTTTAACAATTTGTAGCCCTTCTTCTGGGCAGCGTCAAGACTGATTTGTGTCAGGTAAGTCATACATACTTGTAAACGTGTTCTATTTTTTTATTGCTCCAGCAGTCCTCCCTCCTCTCTGCAACAGGTAGAACTTCCCAGTCAAGTAGAGAAAAATTCAAGTGTTACACTTCTTGGACAGTATCTGAAAACTGGACTTCACCTCAGTGTTGTTAAAACTATACACGCTGAAAGTCTAGGAAGTGGGTGATTGTGTAAGGAGGTACTTAACCTTTTAGATTACGGAGCTTGGATATTCCTGGTGGGAAGACAGAGATGATGACAAATGCTGTGCCCCTGTCTCCAGTTCAGAATTAATTTGAATAGGGATTGAAGATGCAGGAACTGTACATACTCATACAGAAATGCTGCATGCAAGAAGGTCCATTACATTTCTTCGTTAACTGATTTGAGACCACAGTCTTCCAACAAATAGCTAATAAGATACTCAGATTCTTACTTTGAGTCTTAGGAAAAAAATTAAATTTCTGCAGAATATAGATTTAATGGCATTTTCATAGTACCCTCTCCACATTTGTTTTGTTTCAGTTATTTTTTTAATTAAAAAAAAAAGACAACAAACAACTCATCATAGCAAGCTTTTTTTTTTTTTCTGCCGTGGGTACAGAGACCAAGAATACTTGCCAGAGGAGCAGGCTGATGAAGCTGCCAGATGAACTTTAACTGAACTTAAAGCAGACCCAGATCTCTTAAGAGCTAAGAAGTAGTTCAGTATGTCAGGGATTGCAGCAGACATAGGAAATATCCTTGTCAGAAGCCCAAGTAGAAAATCTCCTTCACTTCATAGCATGTGTCTTGGTTTGGTGGTGGGGTTGGTTTTTTTTTTTTCCTTTTTCCTATGGCAAATCTTAAGCTTTCCAGCAGAATCTAGCAGACCTTTGGGAAGGTACACTGAGGTTTGTCAAGATGATGGATCTTTAGATTCCAGAGTGTGAGATCTGTATTTAGGATTCATCTCAGAAATCTGGAAAAAGCTTTGTTTCTTCTTAATAAATTGTAGTGAGGGCATGCCTGTTTTGAAGCAAGCTTATGTTCAATAGGCTGTGTCCCATTTGACCCTTTCATTGATTCCCACCCCCACCCCATCCCGGACAGAAGGAGCCTTAATTTTTCTGTTTGTAAATAGATCTTCTCAAACCTTTCACCGCTTCAAAATATTGCCAATGCTGAAGAATGTGCTTTGAATTCCAACATAATTGCTTAAAAAGTATTTATCTGCCAAAATACTTTTCTCTCCTCTAGGATGAAAAGGCATGGAATGCCTGATAGCTGCCCTGTGTAGGACAATTTGTTGTGCAAGCTCTCTGAATGAGTTGATTGTACTCTCTGAGCAGAACTGAGTGCAACTGCACCACGGCAGCCGCAGAGCAATGCCGCGCCGTTTGTGTGTGCCTGAGAGAGCTGCTCTGAGCATTGTGCCAGCATTCCTCAGTTCCAGGCTGCTGGTGGTACCTGAGCTAGCTTTAAACCAAGTGGCGTGGGTATTGTTATTGTTATGCTGTGCTGATATCATGCCTCTTAAGTTTTTAGGGGTTTTAACCAACCAGGGTAAGCTGCATAAAAATGTGTTAATGGGAGAACGTTAACAGCATACATTCATGTCATGGGTACTCCTTGAGAGCTCAGTCAGAATCAGGGTCTAGATGTGCTAGCTGTTGTACAAAGGTTTAGGTCGTCCGCTGCTCTTAACGTCATGAAGTCCAGAAATGTTGAGTAAATTATAGTGGATGATAAGCTTTGAATCCTTGAACAGGAATTTGACTTTGCTTCCAATTTTCTGAAAAGTGTTCAGGTGTAGTTAAACTGCTACAGATACTCTATTCAGAACAGAACTTAAAACATTCCTTTAAAAGCAGTGATGAAAGATGACTCTATGTAGATTTTTAATACTGTGCTTATTATAGTAACGAGCATTTTCTGGTAGGATGTTCAGCAGCATGAGTGTCATATGTCTAACACCTGTTCACATGTCCCTTCTTGAGGGAGGATGTGTGGGAAAATACGGAATATCTTGTTTTAAATACTTAAAATACTCCAAATGCCATGTACTTACAAGGCAGCTACAAAGAAATGTTTCTTACTTTGAGCAGAAGAGGAGAAAGCCTGTGATGCTGTTCAGGTAAAGATGAGCACAGTGAATCTGAAACGTCTTCAGTGCTTCCCGCCCCCAGCCTGCCAGCAGCATGAATAATAACTGGGGTTCAGCTTCAGTCAGTGTTCTTTAAGTACTCAAAATGATTTGGACCTGATCAGCTATCATGCGTATTTTGTTTTAGTTAATGAAAAAACAATTGCTCTTGACCCATTGCTGCCTTACGGCTTGATCGTGGTCTAGGAAGAAAGTGCATTGGAAAGTACTTTTTAATCTGTCAGTGTGGAAGAGAAGTACTTGGCAGAAGAAATGGCAATAAGTTCTTGAAATTCAGAACACTGTAAAAATCAAAACAACATCTCTCCTTCACGGAGATTAAAAAAAAAAAAAGTGCATGTGCTTCAAAAATAAGGGGTAAGAAACCTAGGCTATAGATTGCTTCCAGAGATACTATTTCTTTCAAAAGCCAGATGGGATGGAAGCATTTCATCTTTGATGAAATAAAAAGACAAAAACTGTCTCCTGAGGTCTGCAGAAGGAGAACGCCACACAATTGAGCAAAGAAGGATACTTGAGTTCTTTGTAAACTCTTGAAGGTGAAGGCATTCTGTGTTAAAAAGCCACTGAATTATAAGCTGTAGGAGTTCATGTAGTACTAGAAAATCATGTTGACATTTTGTTATGAGAGATCCCTGAAAAGAAATGGGGAAGCGGAGATCAGAAATTCCCAGGAGCTGCATTAGGTAGCTTATGCCTAAAAAGTTCTAATTCAAAGTAAGTTTCAAGGGTTTACAAAAAAGGAGATGTTTAATCAAACGTTTTTGTTTTCCTGAAGAAGAATCTGGGTAAAACAGGGAGCTTTGAGTTGTGTTTGCAGAAGTATTCCTGAAAACAAAAATGAATGAATACCAGTTAAGTGATTCAAGTGATTTCTACTTCCTCAAGAGAGGCTAGGAGAAATATGCTTTTCAGTTCTGTCCTCACTCAGTGAAACTAAACGTGAGATGTTTCTTTGCTCTGACCTGTTCCTAGTTCTGCACTCAACCATTTGCAAATTGGAAATGCATTGGAAAACTGACACTGGCTAATTTTGAGGGTATGGAAAAGCAGGGGAAGGTGATGTTCTCAAACCTGCCAAAGAACACTAAATTTATTTTCCTCTATTCTTTTTTTAAATGGGCAGCCATATGTCTTTAACCATTTCTTGGTTCCTGTCAATATTTATTTATCTACCTATTTGCTTTCTTCCCCTGGAAGTCAGTGGCAACAGCAGCGCTGTTACTTTTGGTCCCACTAAAAAGACTGTATCTTGGCAATAGGAAAATGAGCTAGAAGTAAGTATTCAGACCGTTTCAGAATGCATCTGAGTGGTACCTTTGCAGAACCAGTTAGCTTGAAAATCAGGGTATTTAGGGCTTACGTACTGGCATAGGAGTCTAACTATCTGTGGCCTATTTTTGATACTTTTTTTTCTGTACCTTATCATTTGGAATGACTGGTCATTCAGCAATGTATTTTAAATTAACAGGAAAGAGAAACAGAGTGGTCAACTGTGGAACCTAAATATTCTTTAATGAATGCCAATATTGACTAAAGGAGTCTGTCTCTTATCTTTTGTGTGTTTCTTTTATTTCCTGGTCAGTATCTTCCATGTTTCCATTTTACTCTTTAAAAAATTTGCATTCTGCTTTCACTGCTTTTTGTCAATCTTTAGTCATGATACATTGAACTGTTTCATTTCCAAATTATTGCTTGTGCTTTATATATGAAAAATAAATATTTTAAAATATGCCTGGAAAGTGTGATGGAACAGTAGATTTTTACTAGACAGATATAGCAGAGCGAGTATCCAGAGCTCACCCAATGCATTTGGGAAACCACTGCTAAGTTTTATTGCCTATAAATGGAGGTCTTTTTTGCTGTCTGAACAACAAGTGCCTCCACACAGGCTTGGTTATATGGATTTGATGGTAATGTGGCTACAGTTAGAGAAGATGTAACTTTTAAATTGTATCCTGGAGACTCTCAAACACAATGGCTACTAAATTTAAACCAACAGGACTAAGGAAGGAAAGTTAATCCTTCCTCTCTTCCCACATCAGTGCCATCTATATTTATCTCTGGAGGAGGAGGCAAATGGTTTTGTTGGGGGTTTTTTTGTTTGGTGGTGGTGTTGCTTTGTTTTGTGTTCGTTTGTTTTTTTGGTTTTTTTTTTTTTGTGAGCAAATACTGTAAATTATTATGCTGCAGATTTGTTATGCAAGTTATATAGAATCATTTAGGTTGGAAAAGACCCTTAAGATCATCAAGTCCAATCATTAACCTATCACTGCCAAGTCCACCGCTAAACCACATCCTTAAGCATCACATCTACCTGTCTTTTAAATACCTCCAGGGATGGAGACTCAACCGCTTCCCTGGGCAGCCTGTTCCAGTGCCTGACTACCCTTTTAGTGAAGAAGTTTTTCCTAATATCCAACCTAAACTTCTCCTGGCGCAGCTTGAGGCCATTTCCTCTCATCCTATCGCTTGTTACTAGGGAGAAGAGACCAACCCCCACCTGGCTACAACCTCCTTTCAGGTAGCTGTAGAGAGTGGTAAGGTCTGCCCTCAGCCTCCTTTTCTCCAGGCTAAACAACCCCAGTTCCCTCAGCCGCTCCTCATAGGCCTTGTGCTCTAGACCCTTCACCAGCTTTGTTGCCCTTCTTTGGACACGCTCCAGCACCTCGATGTCCTTCTCGTAGCGAAGGGCCCAAAACTGAACACAGGATTCAAGGTGCAGCCTCACCAGTGCCGAGTACAGCAGGACGATCATTTCCCTGGTCCTGCTGGCCACACTATTCCTGATGCAAGCCAGGATGCTGCTGGCCTTCTTGGCCACCTGGGCACACTCCTGGCTCATATTCAGGTGGCTGTCAGCCAACACCCCCAGGTCCTTTTCTGCCAGACAGCTCTCCAGCCGCTCTTCCCCAAGCCTGTAGCATTGCATGGGGTTGTTGTGACCCAAGTGCAGGACCCGACATTCAGCCTTGTTGAACCTCACACAGTTGGCCTTGGTCCATCAATCCAGCCTGTCCAGGTCCCTCTGTAGAGCCTTCCTACCCTCCAGCAGATGAACACTCCCACCCAACTTAGTGTTGTCTGCAGTGTTATGTGCTGATTTATGCAGAGTGAGAGAGTAGGTGGTTATAAAGCTTGAACCATTTTACTGTCATACAGAGTCAAAACATCATGAACTGTTAATACATGACATTTGTCAGTTTAAGTTCATATTCCTATTACCTTTTCTTTCAAGGGAGAGGAAGTGGGAGAGAGCGGTTCCTGAAGGGACCCACAGTTCTTGGGCTTAATTCCCAAAAAGCAGCATGAAAGGAGTATGCCTCAGTTGCTCGGAGGAAAGGAGAATTTAAAAATCTTCACCTCCATTTATTTTTGTATTTGGGGTTTCCTTTTGCTTACTGTTAGCATAATTAAACTACTTATGTTTTACAGCTTAAATAAACCAGATGCTAATTTAAACAGACTTTTTTTAGCCATATAAATAAGGGACAGCCCTGATCTTAAGAGCTGCCAGTTTCCATGTGTGATCTTTGCTTTGTCTGTCTAGGCTTTTTTCATGGGGGATTGGTGCCAGTACTTTGCTGCCACTGTTAAAGTAAAAACTATAATTACATTGTCAAAATAATATTTATAGTATTTTCGGGGAATAATTGTGGGAGTGTGACGAATATATTATACTCATCAAACTTTTATGTAAACATAAGCATGAGTTTTTTATTTGAGTTATTGGTGTTGTTTTTGGCCTTTGTGTTTTTCCAATCTGTAAAAATAATATTGGGATTTTCATGGTCTTTGTAGCATTTGCAGAGTGTATGCCCTAACAATCAGTTGATACACTATCTGGTAGAAGTAAACTGCTATTTGCACTTGTATTGGGATTTTGGTTTCATGTTTCCATAGCTTAAGAAAATCCTGTGTTTTTTTTGAGTTTTGCTATCCCCTAATTATTATAGCTCAGAGCATTTTACTACTTTACCAAACAGGAAAGTTTTAAGTAATTGGTTTGTTCTCTTGGTATCATTAGGGGTTGTTTGGGTTTTTTTGTTCCTTTGTGTTTAGCTCATTAGGTTTTTTTAATTTTTTTTTTTGTTGTTTGTTTGAAAGTGAGTCTGAGTGCTTTAGAAAGGTGACTGTGAGCATCTCCCAGAAACATCTATGCTAGGAAGCAAGTATTAGGTTTTCTAACAGTAGACAGTTGCCCCTTTGCTAGTTAATGGTATAGACAGGACTTAGGCATTCTTGCTCCTGGGTGATGGTAAGTTACCAGGTGTAAAAATACTTCCGTCCTGCCCTATACTGCAGTTTTAACTTTACAACTGCTCTGTGCTGTGTTTTGGTGAATATTGCCACGGATCTTTAATGAACTGTCTGTCTTCACAACATCTACGGCAAGGATTACAGCCGTGCAAGCCTCACTCTTCCTAAGTATGTCAACCTGATGCCACCTTCTGTGGATGAGAGGTTCATTTGGTCCCAAAATCTGTTGAAGGCCATGGAAAGACTCTGATTTGGGTGGGCTTTGTTCCAGGTCTTTGTTCTTTGGCCTTGTTTCAGAAACTGCAAAATAGGGAGCCAGCTTTTGCACCTCTTCCAGCTATCCACAGAAGGAAAAGAGCCAAACCTGGACTAAGGTGAGTCAAACCAATGAATTGTCCTGACTTTGCAAACACTGAATTCTCTTTAGCTCATGTGTGTGTAGTATTGCCCCATCTGCAGTGGTTAGCTCTTGCCCCATGTACCGAGACTCTCACACTTTGAATCTTAGGTAGTGTGTACAGGCACAACTGACTGCTGCTGTTATCCTGGAGGGGCTGTTTTTTTCATAACTGTGCCCTGCATGGCTAGTACAGTAAACTATATTTATGTAATACAGCAGTAGCTGTCATTTTGCATAAATGCCAGTGTTAACTATTTTTTTCAGCTTGACACATCTGTGTTTGTGCACATGACTTGGCTGTGACTTCTGGTATTAATACGGAAACTTTACACGTGCCTTAATTTGTTTTTCTCATAACATCCAGAGTGGAATGAGGTTTGAGGAGATCAAGTTCAGATCCATTGAAGAAGGGCACCTTTAGGACCAGGGATGCTATTTAAATGCAACATATTCTTATGTTAATGGGAGGGGGAAAAAGGGCAGAGGAGAGTACTAGTGGGGCTTCTAATTTGAGAATAAAAGCCTGAGGAGGGCCTGCATCATCATTACTAGACTCTTGATACCACAGGCAAATGTAGGTTCTTGTGTCCCAATGCAGTAAGTTCCAGCTTTCTCTGTTTACCCCGTTAGTCCTCTGGAAGATTGTTACACTTCCCTCTTATTTAAAAACCTTTTCCTAACTCTGGTCAAAATGTCCTACCAAGTTTGAATCCAGTGGTTCTTGATAGTATTTTTATTCCTACTTCGGGCTTTATTCCCTACTTGAGTCCTATTGCTTCTGGAGTGACTTACTGATTTAAGCTGTGCTGAGCTGAATTACTTTATTTACCATGAACTGTCCGTATAAAAGTGTATTATTGCAGCGGCTTGTTGAGGTACAGTTTGAACTAGAGACCAGATCCTGCCTAGCGAGGTTCACCTGTCTGATCCTGTTGCCATGGATGGCATTGGAAGCAGACTTCGGAGTAGCAACAAAAAAAGCTGCTGCTTTCTAACAGTTTGGTGTTTGTTGCACTGATGATCAAAACTGTCCTTTCCATAATACTTACGGAAAAATTTTTTGATTGCTGTACTGGGAGACAGAGGTGGTGACTGTGTCAGAGTCAATGTAAATCATTCTGCTCCTTCTAGAAGAGAGACTAACCTGAACTAATGTCCTTAAGTTATAACAATTAGTAGATCAATGGGCTGCCTTGTAGGGTTCCCTCTTCTAGTTGCTGATACTGCTTTTAGGCAGTGTGTATAGCTGTTTCGGTTTTTTTTTTGCTCCTGCAATTTGGAGGCTTTCTAGTACAGCCTGCCAAGATGTTGCTGATTTATGACACATGCATAGTGGTTTTATAATGTGGACTGATACCCACTTGGAGCACAAAGGAAATGGGAGTTTGCTGATGTCTATTTAATTAGAATGGTTTCTGGTTACTTTGGTTGAGGCTTGAAATGAACAGTAATGCCTATATTTCTGTGGACCTTTAAATACAGTGTTCTGTAAGTCCTTTCCTTCCTTCCTTGCTCTTTACTGTCCCCTACGCTACCAGCAAATAATGTCAACAAGATTCATAATGAGGCAGGTTTCTAATCTACATAAATATATGTGAATCAAAAATTGAAGAAACCATAGAATCATAGAATGTCCTGAGTTGGAAGGGACCCACAAGGATCATCCAGTCCAACTCCTGTCCCTGCATAGGACAACCCTGTGTGTGTGTGTGTATATATATCTATATCTCATGTATATATATATCTGTAGATTTAAGATGGTCACCATTGGTTGACTGTAAAGGGGTGAGGGGAAAAAAAAATTCTGTTCTATTATGCATGGAAAATTTATTGCCTGCCTTTTTCTTTTGATGTAAAGGCTGTGGTGTTTTTATTTTGCTCTGACTTTGTGTGCTGAATCAGCAGCTGCACAGGACAGCTCTGGTGTGAGCAGGACCATCATAATTCTGATAATCTTAACTCACAGCAGCTGCTCGGTGGCTGTTTCTAGCTTCCCGCTACATCAAAGGCAGGAAGAGGAACCAGTCTTTATCTCATAACCTGCTGCTAGACTTTGGCCAGAAAAGGGCAGGTATCAATCGGGTTTGCCAATTATTTACTGTCCGTAATAGATCCTGTGGTTATTGGCAATGATGTGCGTAGTGCAGGTCATGTGCTTCTTCCCTGTCTTATGGCTGTGATGGAGGAGAAGGAGGGGAAGAGAGAAAGGATAAATAATTGTAAAGATTACATTATGTTCTTATGGGGTATGACCAGATCTAGGTTGGCTTTGTTTTCCCCAGCAGGGGCATCAGGATTGTAAGATCAAGGTGGGAAGAATGGGGCAAACAAACCTTTTAATGCAGAGAGCTTCCTAAAGATAGAGCATCCTAAATTCATTGTAGGGAGAAGAAGCTTAGCTGTTTTCACATGTACTGAGAGGAAACGCCCCTGCTAAAGGGTCTCCCATGGAGGCCCCAGAGTGTTATAGTTCTTCCTCCAGGGAAAGTGAAGTTGGAAGGGGGTGGAAAGGAACTGGAGGAAGATCCAGGCAAAAAGAATAACGTGAGGCATCTGCTAAACTGTCACCTGTTTGGATCAAAATCCAAGTAGATATAATTACGTAAAAGTTCACCATGGCATTCGTCCAACCTTTTGATTATCATTGCCATGACACAACTTCTAGACTCTCCAGTTACATGAGCATTGTTCTGGTGGAGAAGGAGGAGGCCATCTGTAACTGTGGATTTCCAGACACAAGCTACAAGACTTTCTTTCCATTCTGTAGTATCCTTTTTGCTAGCATGTTTGGGCTGGGAGAGAAATGCCTCGTGCCTATCCTTCACTTCACAGTGAGAATTTTAGGGAATATTGCCTGTGTAGAAAGGAAAAGTTCCAAGATTTGTACCAGGAGACATCAAGATCTTTCCCTTTCTTCCATCCTCCGGACATATATCATGTGTGATACGGAAGGGACCATAACAAGGCAATGAGAAGAGGCAAGCTACCTTTATAGATGTACAAAAATAAATAAAAATAAATGGTAATGCCCCAAAACATGGACACTAAAACTGTTGCTGTATATTAATGTGGATATGCAAGTAAAAATACCAAATGTAAGCTTACTTGTTGATCTCTGTCTATTGCAAAAGGACCATGATCCATTATTAGCCAGATAGGAATATAAATGGTCCAAGGAAAAAAGAAAGTGTCTGATATCCTTTCCACAGACTTACAGAAAAAGATCATTTAGCTTTTCTAAGGAAAATCTAAGCACTTCAGTGGAAATTTTGGTTTAAATGAATCAACATCCACAGTATGCCATCAAAAATAATTGGAGAAATTTGCTCGTAATCTTGGTTAGTATTTTACATGTTAATAATTTTCTTTTTTCCTTTTTTTTTTTTAAGACCTGTACAAGGTATCATGTAGTTGTGTGTCATATGGTTAGATACCACGAATAACGCATAGTGGGTGGCCAGTCCTTTTTGTTATTTTTCTTGGTTTCCTGGCATGGTTTAAGTCCAAGTTGAGACTCCCCAGTACTTCAAACTTGCTGATTTTGCTAGAGCAGGGTCTTTAAAGAGACATTGTCTGTTAGAGTTAGGCTCCACTTTTAGGTTGATTCAAGTAAAAGATTTTACATCCTAACGCATGCAGGAAGCTTATAAATGCAGTTCCCAAGTCTGTAAGCACTTACACGTGTTTTACTTCACATAGGAGAGTAATCTCAGGCATGTGTTTTTGCTACTTGGGGGGATATAACAGGAGTCCCATTTATTATGCCTTTAGACTTTAATAGATAATTTATTAAAGAAATGAACACACTTACGATGTTTACTTTCTAAAAATAAAATGATGCAATTAAAATACCAGAAGATAAAGAGAACAGTCCTGTTACTGTATTTAATAAGTGTTGCTAATGCTGTATGAATCAAAATTGGTATGAAACTGATCTCATGTCAGGCAGTGGGCTGTCAAACTGACTCTTTTCCTAGTAAATGAACAAATTTGTTTGAATCTACCATTATGAGATCTCATTAGAACTTAATTTGCATCAGAGGCCAATTTGAGTGGTCTGATGGTTTCTTCCAGCTCCTGTCTAATTCACTTGTAACTCCACATTTTTAATAGTGTGGTGGGGATTTTTCTTGTCTTTAAGTCAAGTTCTCCTTTCTAGTAAGAACAAAGTGTTGATATTTTGCCTAGACGTTTATCTTCCAAGGACAGAATGGTTGTCCAGTCACTGCACATAGTGTTCTATTAATATTAGAGTTGGCATTTCTGAAGGGAAAGGAAAAAAAATAGGAGTGTTACTTTCTTTTGGAGGTGGAGGAGATGAGGAGTGGGAACAGAAACTTATTAAACACAACATTCTTGGTATTCCACAGATGGTAAAAACGACTTACTAGTCTGCACTGCAGCAAGTGCAGTATGATCAAGGCGGAAATATAATCGGTAGCTAGACGTTCATTTTATTTACAGAAATAAAACACTAAGCACTATTTTAATAACTTGAAATGACAGAGCCCATATATGTATTGTACATTCAATTCGAGTAGTCTAGACAGACTGTTTTCCAAGGAAAATACATTTTCATCAGTATTTGTGGTATGATTCATGGTGGTGAAGAGGCAAATAACTCTTTTTATGACTGGAAGTTGCTTTAACTTGCAGCCACAAGGAAACAAGTCAATGACCGGATGATAGTGGTGGAAACTAACATTTTAGAGTAATAGAGGTCTACACCTTATGCTGAGTTCAAGGTTTTATTTTTTCAGGGATGGCAATATATCACAAAACATTCTGCCATTGTTTACAAACAGCCAAAGGTGGTCTGTGTAATGGCTCGCAGTCCACAATTTAGATTTGCAAAGTTCACAGGCGACTTAAAAGGTATGCAGGCTGTTGGGAGGCTGTGATTTGGTCCAAGTAGTTTTAAACCTTTGTGCATGCCCCCAGCACAGGGGGCACACCAGCTATATCTTTCATGCATAGTTAATGGTTAGCATTAAAGAGAGATATGTAAGTTTGCTAGTCTTGTGTTTGCAGTCTGGCAAGTGATGCTGTACAGCTTCATACATGCTTTGATAAGATTTATTTTATATGTCTATGTAACTCCAGTAAAGGCAAAGGATTGTACTTACAACTATCTCTGTGCTGTCTGTCCCAGATAAAAAGAATGGAAATACCTTCTTATGACTGTTGTAAGCCTCTGCAGCTGAGGTCACGGTTTTTCAAAGTGATTGGTGAGCAAGTTCACAGGCTCCTGTTCTTGATGAGAGAAATCGTAGTAGGAATTTGAAAGATAAGTCTGATTGTCCACCAGGAAAAAACCTCATATTCGGTAAGGAAGATGTAAAATGTATATGAATATAAACATTTAAATAATATACACTATAGCAAAATATGTTACATAATAACATAATGGTTGTGTGTAGCAATCTAATCAGGAAAGATACTGGGGGGGAGAAATTGCAGTTAATCTTCTTGATAGAGGTTTACCAGCAATTAACTCTTCTGGCTATAGTACTGGAACTTTAATACATTTTTTGGAAGTATTGTCACCTAACTGTGTGGAGCAGAAGGAAACAATGTATTGCATTTTTCAATCATAGTGCTTAAAATCTTTGCCCTAATAACTTTAAGGATTTAAGTTATCATCTAATACACAATCTGATTCTACAAATGACACTGTGAAATTATGTTTTCATGAGGAGCATGATGCAGGATCAGGTCTGTGAAAGATTCATGTGTGTCCTTCAGACCGTCTGCATAGTACTGCAATATAATTGTTAAATGAAAAGCGTGTGCTAGAGCATGGTTCAGTTATTGTGTGATCATAAGAGACTGAAAGGAACAAAAGGAGCTGTGATCTTGAAGGTACTGAACTGCTGGAGTGCCTTTAAGCCATCCTCATGCAGGGCCGTAAAGTAGTATCAGCTGCCTCACCTTTTGCATGGGTGGCATTGAGTAACTCTAAAAGATCAGTTTACATGCAGACAAACATTTAGGTACCAAAATTCATTAGGAGGAGTCAGTGTTTCCCCTTGTACACATTGCCCTGTTGTGTAAAGAGGTTTTTTTTGTAGAACCTAGGAAATTCTCCATAACCCATTGCCGGCTGGTTGTGAAAGCAACGTGTAATCTGAGTATTTGTATTTGCTAAAGAACATCCTGCTTTTATAGGAACCATTGAAATCTCAATAGGGGGAAAAGTTTTTTCAGCTCTAGGGTTGATCTGTGTATCAGAAGTTACATCTTAGTACATGTAATTTCACAGTGGTTGACCATCAGGTTAAAAATAGTCTTGTTGACCACACACAGAGTAACATTTTTAAAATTAAAATTTGGCTGTGCCGATAGCTACAGAATTATTTGTTGACGTCAGTGCTTATAGACATCAGCAGCTAGGGGGTGGGCTTAAGATGTTAAATAAATCAGTCCTGTGGAAAAGACATACTTTTTTATAATTGTGTTTCCCGAATACTAGCTAATGCAGCTGGAAAGAGTGGTTGACAGTTATTTTTAGCTTCATAAAGATCTGTACATTTTCAGGGAAAAGGTGAAATAGTCTTTCTTTCCCTCTTTCCCTCTTTCCCTCTTTCCCTCTTTCCCTCTTTCCCTCTTTCCCTCTTTCCCTCTTTCCCTCTTTCCCTCTTTCCCTCTTTCCCTCTTTCCCTCTTTCCCTCTTTCCCTCTTTCCCTCTTTCCCTCTTTCCCTCTTTCCCTCTTTCCCTCTTTCCCTCTTTCCCTCTTTCCCTCTTTCCCTCTTTCCCTCTTTCCCTCTTTCCCTCTTTCCCTTCTTCCCATTTTCAGAAAGCACATGACTTATTGAATGGATGGCAAAATGGTTTCAGCTGGTATACTGTGCAATGAAGTCTGTCTTAATCAGCTTCTAGATTTTCTTGCTTTTGCTGTAAGAACAATGAAATTGTTGGAGAGGAGAAAAGCAGTATCTGTATTGTACAGATTTCTAAGCATAGTTGAATCGTATGTTGCAGCAGTCAAGTCCAACAGAGGTAAAACAAAAAAGAGAAATGTGCAAATTGAATGATAAGATACTTCTATAGTTGGGAATGCAATGCTTCACTTTTATTGTAGCATTTGCATTTTTTTAACACATGCATACCTTGCTGTGAATTAACAGCTCTAGTTGGATTTTTTGAGGGTTTCTTTTTTAAAGCATAAATACTAAAGTATAGACTTCCAATGCTCATATCAAAATTCACTGTCACTTGGTAGCTTGGTACTAGGCTAGTACCTTTTGTCTGGAATCATCTTTGGAGAGAAACACTGCATATGGGACTTTTGCATACTCCAGGACCGCCAGGTGCTCCTGTGGGGTTTTGCAGGGCAGTGTTTGTTTGGGTTTTTAAGCATAACCATGCAGGTACTACTGTGATGTGATTCAGAGAACAACATGCTGTGATGAGCTAGTTGTGGTGCTGTAATGACTTTTAATGCTGTTTGCCCCTCTTCATAGAATCGTAGAATCGTTTTCCCATCTGTGACTGCTGGACATGGCACATAGAATCATAGCATGGTTTGGGTTGGAAGGGACCTTTAAATATCATCGAGTCCAAGCTGCCTTCTGTGGGCAGGGACATCTTCCACTAAACCAAGTTGCTCAATGCAACTTGGTTTAGGTTGCGTCCAACCTGACCTTGAACACTTCTAATAATGGGGTATCCACAACTTCTCTGGGCAACCTGTGCCAGTGTCTCACCACCCTCATCATAAAAAATATCTTCTTTATATCCAATCTAAACATACCGTATTTCAGTTTAAAACTGTTGCCCCTTGTACTGTCACTATAGGCCCTTGTAAAACATCTTCCTCCATCTTTTTTATAAGCCCCCTTTATATATTGAAAGTCTGCAATATGGTCTCTTGGGAGCCTTCTCTTCTCCAGGCCAAACGACCCCAGCTCTCTCAGCCTTTCTTCATAGGCGACATGTTTCAGCCCTCTGAGCATTTTCATGGCCCTCCCCTGGACTCGCTCTAACAGGTCCATGTCTTTATTGTGCTGAGGACCCTAGAGCTGGACGCAGTGCTCCAGGTGGGGTCTCACTGTGTAAGTCTGTCCAGCTTGTTGGTGAAGACCCTCTTGTCCCACTTGGTCAGGTGAATCTTATCAGCTCCTAGCAGACCCGGCTTCTCAAAGGTAGGTCCGTGATCATGGAAGCCAAAACATAAGTATTCACACTCCAGTACATGAACCATATTTGGCATATGTCATTGGCCTGGCATCACACTAAGTAGTCCGAAATTACTTATTTTTTTTGTAATATGAATTACATTCTTTTTTTGTAGGGAAAAGGAGTTCAGGCACTGCAGAAGCAGTGCAGCAGTTGCAGTGTAGTCGTGAGAGAGCACATGAATTGACTGGAGAGATTGTGAGCTAGGTCCTGTCGCGTCTAATCCGTACTCCTGGTGTAGCTCAATTACCTCAGGTGTTTGTAGAGTCACATCTTTCTTTTGAATTGCTGAGATTCATCACATGAAATTACTTGCATAGGGAAATGTTGCGTTATCAAGACATCCTCTTTTTCTGCTTAGTTGTGATTAGATACAGTTTCTTTTGTCTCACAGGTTATCTGCTTGCCCATATATTGATTTGTGTCCTCTAATTAAAAGCAAAATGTTAACCATTACTGGTTAAAAACAAGCACTTACAAATAAAACTGTTTTTTCCATGGTACATGCACAGAATCATGATCTTTTCCTGGATCCTTCTTGCTTGTTCAGGACATCATGATTCAACAAGGACAGTGTTGGTTGCTTTCACAGATGTTAAAACTCCATGTGTGATTAATGGAGAATGTGTAGATACTTATTATTGTACTGCGATTGTGTTGATAGCATTTCATCACTGTTACAGTAAGAATGGCAACTTTTAAAAGATCTTTAACTTGTTTTTCCCCTAGTCTGTAGTATTTTTTTGACAACTGTCCTGGTTTCAGCTGGGATAGAGTTAATTTTCTTCTTAGTAGCTGGTATAGTGCTGTGTTTTGGATTTAGTCAGTCAGATTTGCATCAGTCGGGGGTGGTGAGCAATTGTGTCGTATATCACTTGCTTTGTATATTATTATTGTATTGTATTATTATTACTACTACTACTATCATTCTATTTCATTTTACTTCAATCATTAAACTGTTCTTATCTCAACCCAGGAGTTTTCTGACTTTCACCCTTCCAATTCTCTCCCCACCCCACTGGGGGGGAGTGAGTGAGCGGCTGTGTGGTGCATAGTTGCTGGCTGGGGTTAAACCACAACAACAGCTTAGTCTCTAATGACCAAAGTGTAACTGATAGCTGAAAAGGGTCAAGCAAATTTCAGGTAAACATTGGAGTATAGTTAAACAACCTTATGTCTCTTTGAAAGATCTTTCTCATAGTAGAGTAGGTAAGGAGTTCACCAAGTGAAATAATACTCTATTCCTAGAAGGTACTGCCTCGTTAGTTTTTTTCTAGCAGGGAAGTATTTCCATAAAATGTCTGCTAGAAAAGTAGCGTGCCCATGCTTGCTGTCCTTCAGAAAAATTCTGAGTCAGCAGGATGGGAACCAGATGGATGGGAGAAGTGGAAGCATAATGATGGGCAGAAAATAATAAAAAAGTGCAGATGTGCAGGGAGAGAGAACAGATCTTAAGAACTAAAACATAAAGGAGAAGACGATTCAAAATGCACTATGGAGAGGACATATATATCTTGGGCTTAAAAAATATATATGGAAAAAAAAGTTACTGTTCTCTCAGCCCAAGTGACCTCATTTGAGACTTGCTTTCTCTTTGTTCCCAAGAGGACATATGCCCAGACCTCTGTAGGAAATCTGGCTGCCAGCTGGCACAGCACCTTTCAAAGAGACCTAATTTTATATTTTCAGAACCTGGCAATATGAGCCACCTCCATCTGTAACAGGCTGCTGTTTGTAGTATCTGGTAAACTGCATTTTAACATTTAATTTTAAGTTTCTTCGCCAACCTATTAATAAGGGCCAGGCTATTGAGAGCTGTCAATAGGGCCAAAAAAAGTGTTTTGATTTTGAGATCTGTGGGTTCATGCTTTTGTTTTTCATGAATTTACATCTTTTGGCAGGCTCTAGGATAGTAACTTGTATGATGAAATATCATGTCTCCATATTTTAAGTCTGTATTGAGAGGAGGCTGGAATAAATCCTTTGTAATAGTAGTAGAAATCTGCCGTATTAAATTCAGTGTTAAAATTGGAGGCAAAGTACTTGGAGTACTGGCTTTAATTTTTCTGGGATAGAAATCAGAAAGTATTGAGCACATCATCATATTCTATAATGATTTGTCCAGCTAAATAGAATTTAACGTGGGTAGCGACAGAGCAAGTTCAGTTCTCTTGCTGTGGCTCTACCTGCTGCAACAAAATTTCCAAGCCCTCTCTGGCCAGCTTGGGGAGGGTGCCTGGGGAGCTCTCTTAGTAGCAGGCAGAGCTGCTCTTGCAGAGTTCAGGTGATGACAGGCAGCTTATTTGAGTTAATTTAATATGAGGAAGAAAGCCACCTCAGATCCCGAAGAGGCAAAAATGGCCACTGCCATGTGGCAGCCACTGGTTCAGCATGGGTCTGCTTCAGTTTGTCCTAACTGTAGCTCCAGGCTTTCATTGATTTCAATCTGTCTTAAACCTTGGCACAATCAATTAGTTCTCGTAATCACTAGTAACCAATGTTTGATATTCATATAAGTCTGAGGAAAAAAATTGATTTGTTTTGGGTATAATTCCAGAATACTTTGTAAAATTATTTGCATTAGAAGAGAAACCAGATATTTATGTACAGTAACAGTGAAATACTGCACCCAAAGCTTAACTGAGATGGTTTCTGTAGTGTATAGCTGTAATGTTGAAAAGTTTGTCATTTATATGAAATTTATTAGTATTTCTTTGAATTCCTGTTAATATATTTTCTGGGTTTTTTTCAGCTCTTCGTTGTAGCCTCCAGTTTCTTGGAAACATTGCAGCAGGAAACGGAGATTCCCAGAATAGCATTTGGAAGTGTGCTTTCCCAGATCTGTTCTTGTAAGCATGGATGCGGGTTTTTTTTATAATGTAATTTCTGTGGTTATATTCAAATCTTTTGTACATGATAGTTGTGCCTCTACTAGCACTATGAAGCTTTGAAAAATAACTTTGGGGAGAATGGGACAGTTGAGACCATATCCTGTAGATGTTTTTTTTGTTAGTCAACCGCAGGGGTCAGGACTTTTAAAAACCTGCTTGTTCTAAACTAACAGTAAATTGATTTTAACAGAAACCGGAAGAAAACTATTTCAAATTATGAGCTTCAAATGTAAGCTTTATTTCAGAGGTGTTTTCAAGTAGTTATACTAATTTCCAAGAAAAGAGCTTTTTCTTTATTCACTTTGCTGCTGTGCAGACCTGTCAGTATTTGTGGATCAGACAGAATCTACAAAAATGATGTAATCTTTGCATCTTCCAATCCTTTTGCCCCCCTCCTAACCTCACCAAAATACCTTCCTGGAGGTTTGATGACATATATGTAATGAAATGTTATATAAACGATTTTATGCAGACACATGACAATATTGTTGATGTGTTTGGCCACATTTTTTGTAGTGAGCTAGTAACAAAGGCACATTCATTCAATTTGATACTCATTCTGAGTGTTTCTGGAGCCCACTTGTCAGCACTGGATGTAGAAAGACTTTATGGTAATAGCAGCAGATAATTATTATGGTTTCACCCAATTTCTAGATCTCCAGTTAGCTCCAGTTTAGCATTAGTTTTGTAAGTTGCATATAAGTTTGACCTTCAGCTGGGAGTCGGATGTTTTTCTTTGCAGATGACTTCTGTCCCTCTTAGGCAATGACAAACTCATGTTTCTCTAAAAGACAGCAAAGAACAACAACTCAATAAGCTGAATGCCGCTAGTCTGTTTTTGTAGGGCCAGTTTTAACTTACTCTCTTAACTCCTTATTTTCTCTTGAAGGACATGCCTAACGTACAGTGATGAGAAAATTGTGGCCTATTGTTGTATGGTCCTGTTCACCTGCCTTAATTCAGTGAAAGTGAGAGAACTACTGGATCCTGGGAACTTGACTGTGGCTCTCCATGTGCTGAAAGTCTACAAAGAGCAGTTGGAGTCTGAGTGGTCGTATGTATCTTTAGATTTGTGTGCCCCCCCCCCCCCATTAATTAGGTGCTTTTCTAGTGGAAATCTCTGTATTAAAATGTCTAAATTTGTGGCACTGCTAAGTAGTGAATGAAGATCTATTTAGAAGTTACTAATTTGGTATAGAGATAATTTTCATGGTATTTTGACTGACTGTTTTGATTTCTTCCGAAATAAGACTACGTTTTTGTTGAGGATATAGATGGGAATTTTAAAATCATGGTCTCTTTTTTAATGAAAGTGTTCTATAATGCAAACTAATTTATACTTGTGTGCTGGTTTGTGGAGATTTTTGAAATAAAGTTAACACAGAATATAGTCTTAGAGACTTCGGTTATTGGGGCATGCTAGGAAGACTTGTATGACTAATGCTTGTGAGTACTACATAAAATGTGGGATTTTTTTTCTTTGACAAATCTGTTGGCTCATGCAGCATGCAATCATTTTTATACTAAAACAGAGAAGACATTTTGTTTGTGAATATTGCACATTTTGTTTTCATACTTTAAGAGCACCTAAGCAGTGGTTTTATTTCACTGATTTTTTTATATTTTTTGCTAATGGCCATTCTTGCAAATTGTTGTCAATTATGCTTTTGAGAAACTTTCTGCCCTGCATCAGCAAGGATACACATTCAGTTAATTCTTGTATGATGCATTCCAAGGGGAAAAAAAGGATAGTTTGTATGTTTTTGTAGCATTCCTTTGAAGGTCATGTTTAAATTCAAAATTTAATTAGGAAGAATTGTCAGGGTTTTACTAGTTATTTGAAAAGTCTCTAAACAGAGTTGACTGAATGAAAAGCAAATGTCACTTAATGGTTTGCTTTTGTACTGAAAAAATGACTTTAAAATTTGTTTGTGGCTGAGCTTTTTTTCATAACTAGATCAATCTGCATAGGACATAAATAGTTTTCAGAAAGCAAACTTAAAGTTTAAGGGCCAGGCGACCAGACTTCTATTTCAAAAGTGACAAACCGAGTCTTTATTTTTGGCATCTGTCAATATAAACACATGTGAAAGATTTGCTTTTCAGATCATTATTTTGATTATCCTTCATTTTCTTTATGTATTGAAGATATGCTGAAATGTATTTTGACTGAGATAGAAAGCCAGGGAAAGTCGGAAGAGGTTGTCATGCTGTTACATTTCTATTTTGAAGGTAATCACAGAATAAATGCAGCATCAGAATAAATGCCGAGGTATCAATTTCCCTGTTCTTTCTAGTCTGAAGTGCATTCTGTTGACATTACAATGAAAATGTCTTACTTCCTCTATGGATGTTTGATGTGGGTGGGAAATGGTCTCTCTTCAGAGTAGTCTTGAAATTAAAAAGAGGCAAACTTCTATACAAGATATAAAACCATGATGAAGGAAAAAAGATGGGTAGAAAAGAGTAATCCTAGTCCTGCTGTAAGGCAGTTGCAGAGTGTTTGCCCTCCAGTTCCTCTCAGAATGCTGAGTTCCTCATACAGTAAATATACAAAAAGCATTGGAATATCTTCCAGGTGTTAAGAAAACAATACACGTGTTTTTCTTTCGTAGTACTTTAACATGGTCTAGTTAAGTCTCAAAGCTCATTATCAGTTTTCCCACTGAAAGAAAAAGTAATGAGTTTGTAGTATAAGTTTCTTCACATTTCATACAGTCGTCTTGAACCGAATTATAAATGGAAATCTTTCAATAATGCTGGCACTGTTTTCAAGTCAACACAGGTAAAGTGCATTCACAATTGCAAAACCTAAACCAAAAAGTGTATTGCAACAGTGCAGTATCAAGCATTGACTAGGTATTCAAACAGCATTACCTTGAAAGCGAAAAAGATAATTCCTTGCTAGAAAGGGACTGATTTTTCTGTCTTTTTATAGCTCTAGAGCCTTTTTGTGATTCATCTTGTACCTATTTCCCTCCGTTTCTTGATCCTCACTTCATTTGTTCTTCTAATACTCAATTTCTTATATCTTCCATCTCAAGAAACACATTTACTCTTTGGTTCTCCCTCGTGTTCATCTGTTCTTATTGTGAGATACTATATGTCATGGCTGAGGGTAATTTAAATGGCAAAATAAGTTCTTTCTTCATATTAGATTTAAAAAAAAAAAAAAAATTCCATCCTGAAACAAACTTATGATATTTATATATTAGAATGTGTGTGTTATCTTTGGTCTACTTGGTGCAGAGGTAAGAAAGTAACATTTTCACATACTTCTTTATTTAAAAAAAAAAAAAAAAAGGTTGGTGTAAGAGGTTTGTTTTTCATATTTTCAATGGAAATCTGCTAGTGTGTACCCTTCCTTACGCAACATTGATTTAAACAAAGTCTTTTTTTTTTCTGGTTTTGGTTATGATTTTTTTTCTTTTTTTCTCCCCTCTTCCAGTTAGCCATAGGTCAGTGTGTTACACTAATGTAACGCTTTTCTCTTAGACCATACGTGCATCTTGTGGGTCTGTACTACGTGGTGTATTTCTGTGTAGTTAAAGGTTAGGAAGAGCCTACAAAGTCGGTAGTCTTGTTTCAAGTAGAACAACCATTGTAAGGTCTTGCAATTTTTTTTTTTTTTGCAAAGTATTGAATTTTTTTTTTTCCACCTGTTATCTTGGCAGTATTAAAACAGCATGTATTTCAGAGGCAAGGAGTTGTTCTTACTTTAGCTTTAATTACAGAGGATATTCGCTTAATCCTATGAGTAACTGACTACATTTTCATAAGGTACCTGCAGTTTGTATCTTAGATTCTTCTTTGCATTTTTCTATCATTTTTCCAGTTGTAAAACACATACTATAAGAGTGTTTACAGGGTGTTACTCCTGATGTCACACAGCTGAACCTCCCACTCCAAATAGTTTTCTCTTTTTTCCTAGAATATTAGAATTGAGGGTAGTCTTGAGTTGGGCCTGAAAGCCTGTTTCTTTTACTAGCCCTAATCTTTCTACTGTGAGATAAACGTGGGTGGATACAATCATGTAATGTAATGATGATACCTTCCGTTGCTTGCTTGCTTGCTTTCCTTTTTCCTATTGCTGAGCAGGAGGAAGCAAGCTAGCCAGCTCTTGTGCAGACTTTCTTGTGTCCTGCCTGCTTGAGCAGTTTTGTCTGCTGTTTCTCTGTATTCAGGGGAAAGCTCTACTGATGCCAGCCATGTTGCATCTATTTTTCTGTAGGAAACTCTTGTCAACTTCTCACCGCTCTCTATTTACTAGTGTAGAGCGCTGGTCTGTTCCTGTGATCAGGCAGTGTCCAGAAATGGCTTCCTAACATGTACTTTGCTGTGAACAGAAAAGCTGAACAGTAAACAGGATTTCTTACTTTGGTAGAAGTAATGTTACTTACTTTGGCTGATGAAAGCTGAAAATTCTTGTCTTGAATATAAGAACATTTTTTTTGACAATGATAAGTGAAAAGCTAAGCTTTGTCCTTGCATCAGTGTTGTTCCTTACATGTAGTAATGCTGTCTCTTTAGGACAGCTTTTGAAATTGTGTAGGTTTGCATGTGCCTTATGCCAATATTAGCTATTCTTTCATTAGAGCCTTCTGTTTCTAAGACATTGTTGGATATTGAATGAATTGCAGTTTTTTGCAATTAGGTGTGTGAAAGACAGACACAGTCGTTTGGAGGATATGTTTAGAATAAGTTTGGACTCTGATGTATTGCTGCTTTTGCTTTGGTGTCCATTTTTATCATTGCATATAATCTTCCTGGTTTGAACTAATTCTTGGTTCATTAGTAAAGTGCTTATTTTTTTTCCCCCTCATCGAGGAACTATATTACTTTCTGATATGGAAGAGTATGCATGAGATATAATAATGTAAAAGTGCATAAAAAGATTTCTGTCCCTTTTCTTATGAAGTCAAATCTAAGCTTTGGACGCCTCTCTGGCTGGACTGTAGAAAAAATATTTTTGTCAGCAATTCATTGAAAATTTGGAGCTGTACTTTAGCTCTCACTGAAGTACATACCACTAGGATTGCTTAAACGAATTTACATAGCCGCGGTATTTGCAACAGAGCCAGTACTCTGTTGTGAAGATTTGGGTCCCTTGCGCCACAGCTAACAAAGTGCACCGCAACCATTTTTAAGCGGCTGTTGCGGCATTATATGGCTGAGCCGAAATACAAACTGTTCTTCGTCCAGGAGGTTATGCTCACTGCTGGACTCGCAAATGCCTGGAATTAAAATGTTCTTACTTTTAAAGTTAAAAATATTACTTAATTCCTGCCTACCTTCTTGTCTCTCAGCTGGAGCATCCGGTTTCGTATTACACCGAATAAAAAGTGAATGCCACGTGTGTTTATTCCTCTTGGCTGGGCTTTCTTGCTGTCAAATGCTGCTTTTAGGTGTTGAAAATCTTTCTGTGAATTACCAGGCAAGTTTTGGTTATAGGCAAAACTTTTATTCACTATTTTATTCCCTTTTCTTTTATTGTGCACTGAAATTTATGACTTAATGTTTCTCTAAGTTAGTATCCAATGAATTCCGCAAATAAACACTTATGATGCTCAAGTTATTTTTGCAGTTGCTGCCATGAACCATTAGGACAGAGAGAGGACATCCAGGACAAATATTTGGATTTAAGGCCATTGGCTGATCTGTAGTTTCTCCCGTGGGGTCCTTACTGCCCCATTCAGCTAGCACATGTTGGCTTTTCTACTCGTCACCCATCACTGGAGGGCAAGCACATCTTTAAAATCTTTTTTTTTTTTTTTGGTGAATTTGCAATTCCTTCTCTGTTCATGATCCCACGTTCATGTATAGAGTCCAGTTTTCTGTCTCCAAGCTGGAAAAGTCCTTAGGGAAAGTTCAGGAGGATCTTCTTTCCAAGTGTGACGCCTTTGGCTTCTCCCTCCAGTCTCGCAGCAGTTCTATAGGGAGAAGGCTTTGTCAGAGGAAATCTGAGATTATTCTGAGGAGTTCCTCAGAGCTCCTTTTTTAGAAGCAGCTGTTGGTAGCGGACCTTTTGCAATTCCTCTTCTGTCTGCCGTAAACCCATCCCCCAGTTAAAGAGAGCAGAAGAAGCATCTTTAAAGGCAGGATGTAGCCTTCTGGAATTTTCCTGTCCTATTTGCCTACTTCTCGAATCACGAGATGTTTGGTAGAAGACAAGGATCTGCTGTCGGGGAAGAGGGAATGTCTGAAGTGTTGGCTATGCTTCCTGAGAGGGGTGGGTTATGGGAGAGAAGGCCTTAGTTTAGCAACTTCTGAATCTAATCAGTGATGGAAAGCCAAGCCATCCACTTTCTAAGTAGTTTTCGAAATAGAGGAGATCTATTTTTCAGATCAGCATAGTGAGATTTTTGAGACTATAAGCACTGACGCATTTTTAAAGCATGTTTGTAGATGGACAGCATAACAAAAGTTGCCTCAGAACTTGGAAGAAAGGGAGGTAACAGTGCTGTGATGCACACCTAAGTGTGTCTTCATGAGTCATACGCTTTTTATTAAGTATTTTCTGTGGCATGCTATGGGCTAAGAAATAGTTAATAAATTTAAGAAGGAAGTCAGTTCTATAAGGAATGCCCTGGTCAAATTTTGTATTCAGTCCTTGTGTGATCATACCTGTTTATCCAGACCACATGGTCTGAAGGCTCATTTCATTAAGCTTGTGGTTACTTGTAAGCATCGGAAATGCTTCTATCTCCGAAATCTGTGAAGTTGCAGAATACAATTCACACATTTAATAAATATTCTCTTGATTTAAGAACTGATACCTCCTCCTCTTTCGCGTTTAGAAGCTTGATCCTCTAAACAGCTCCAAGATTTATTTTTTTTTAATGTTGCTACCTTTGCCGTCTTTAATACTAGATGCTGAGTGGCATTTTAAAATAGTATTAATTAACATATATTAGACAATGTATTTTTAAACTGCCTCTAAACTTCTAGTCAACACAGCTCCTGAACTTGTTTCAGGCTAGCAATCCTGTAATCTTGAATACTAGGAGCTCTTCTGAGGTTGCTGCTGCTGGTCTAACTCCCAAGAGCAATGATCTGAGGAGGCAGATTGTGTATCTCCAACTGAGGTTCTTCAAAATGTTGCCTGACTGGCTGTATACCCCTTTGTTTTGTAGCTTTTGGCTAAAATCTTAGAGCAAGAAGAAACTGGAAGTTTTCAGGACTGAAAGCCGTTGAAACTTACCTGTCTTGTCCTGAATGTTTGGATCTGTAGTTGGGCTTGCGAAGATTGCCCAGAGCTTGCTGCTCTCAGAAAATTTCGAGGAGTATGATGTTACAGAATATACTTCAAAGCGTATGTCTTTGCAAAGACACTGGCTCTGCAGAAACAAGTTGGTTTCCTTTCTTTGGTTTGATTTATGGCATACACTAATTAAATGATCCTATCTCCTTGGCGGTTCTTTGCTATGCAGTTGTCTTCTAGAAAACGTGTTGTTCTTTGGAACATGCAGCTACTATCTAGGCTATTAGCTTAAGAATTAATACCCTCTAACTTCAGTGAAAAACTTCCATGCTGCTACAGTCTGGTGCATGAGTGACCGTTCCTGTCCCATCTTTAGTCCTGAGACCTTGTCCTTTAATGCAGGCGCCCTCTTTCAGGGTTTGGTTATGATCTGTTGCTTCCAGCTTGCTCTGCTCATGATCACGGTTGTGGGATTAGCATTCCTTCTCAAATACTTCCTTGCATATGGAAAGCTTTTAAAACTCTCAACTTCAGTTCAGTTGCTTCCAGCTTCTTCTGATCTTTTTTTTTTTTTTTCTTTTTTCTTTTAGTATTACTTAGTTCCTTTCTGTCTGTTCCCTAAGAGCGGAAGATCTGTCTCTTAAACTGTGATCACTCTTTCTGCATTGTGCATCTTTTGGTTCTGCTTCCTCCACCTCTGTGTTCCATCTTCTGTTTGTATTCAAAGGGATGAGCACGGTTTTCAAGCCCTTGTGAGACAATTATTTATTTTCTGTGTGTCTTCCATCTTTCCAACATACCTCTGTAATGGTATGCTGATTTAATTCTTCTGAAGTGTTGACATACTAAGTCGAATGTATCTTAAACTAGTAAGCAAACACACTTACTCCATAAGCCAATATTCTTTTTCCAGTGCTGCCTTCTTTCAACAGCTGCTGCCTACCAAAGGATGCTCTCTGGGAATTGGACATATCCTTCCTTTAGGAAACAAAGCTGGAATATACTGTTCAGTATCTGAAATGTATTTCCTACTCAATTTCTATGTGATTACTACCAAAGTCTGAAGAGTCCTCTGTAACAAACTCCCTTGCATTTCCAAAGGAACTAGAAAGCACAAGCAGTATCCCGTCACATGTGCAGTATAAGGATTGCCAAGCACTGCCTTTTTTTTTTTTTCAGTAAAAGCTTTTTTTTTTTTTTTTTTTTTTTTTTTTTCCCCAGTAAAAGCTTTTTCTTAAAACATGCAGAGAGCTATGCCTTAGGCTCTGGAAAATTGTGGAGCCTTTAAAAAGTCATTCCTCTGTGTTTCCCTACACATCCACATCCACTCCCTTTTGGGTTTCTATTAATCAACAGCAGAAAAGTGTGTCACACAGTTTAGAAGCTACTGTATTTAGAAGAGAAACCAGCACAGAATGCCACGAGATCTATTTTAGAATATTGAACCTGCAAACATATGTGTTTTGTAAAATAATTAGGAAAAAGTAGTACAAAATTACATTATAATTTATCCTAACCAAGACCAATGTGTATTCTAAAAGCTGTTTATTTTAGAAATACTTTGGTGGTTCCATTAGAGATGAGAGTATAGCTTGTGTCATCAGTTTTTCCAAGTGTGTGCATGGGGCAGTGTAGCTACTATGGAAAGAAAAAACAGGTTGTATTTTTGATTCCTGAAGAGCAAGGAACAAAAAATTCTCCATTTTAAAATAAGAAGCGTAATATGCCCTTTGGCTTCCAGAAAAATGATATTAAGAGTGTGGTCAGCTGTTTGGCATTGGAAGTAAGATTTTCTGAACATCCACTTTCTCTTTTCGAAACCACAGCTCAATGATGACTGTAAAGATTAGGATGTGGGGCTCCCCCTCCCCATTTTTTGCCTTTAGTTATTTTGTCCTGGCTTATGGAAAGAAGTGTGGACAGAAACTAGTGCTCCTGTGGCAAGGAGTCTTGCCCATGGGCACAAATTTAAAGGCAAAGATGGAACTCCTCAGTAGAGTGCTTGTTGCTTAATTGGTACGCATGTGGTACAGAAACCAGAAAATGTTACCTTTTTTTTTTTTTTTCTTTTTCATTTTGGGCTGGCAACTCTGTTTCTTCTCTCTGACAGTTTAGGGTGTCCTCCACCCCCTTCTTCTACTATCCAGAAAGTAATTCTTATTTTTAATTCCAGGAAAGTTGGAGTTATGTTGCAGGTTCCAAGTTCAACTGTGGTTTTAAATAGTACTGACAATTGGAAAAGTTTCCTTAATTTTAGAGATCTGAGTAGCTTCTACTTTCTGTTTGTAGTAGCAGTGTATTGGCACAGATTCCCCCAATCTTTCAAAGCCCAGCCTCACACATTTATTTATCTTATCACCTCTTTCTTCTTGTGGATCTTGTCAAGAGGGGGGAGCAGGAAGCAATTGTATTGCTGATCATCTTCTAGTTTTTCCTTGGTAGCTCTTCAGAAAAAAATTATTCCAACTTTGCCCATAAGTAAAAATAAATCTCTTTCTAGTGTCTTTCAGATGTAGCTATCAAATTGAATGAGAGTGTCTTCTGAATCAGAGAAATATTACAGGTAATCTGAACTCGGTCTTCTAGACCTGTGAGTTGACTTGGTGGACAGTATTGTGTCCTGTAAGGAGGATGCATTCATTATGGGTAATGCCTTTCGAAGATGGAAGGATGTTCACTGTTGTGCTTGATTCCGCTCAGGAGAGGAGTATTGTGGTGCTTGATACTTGGTTCTAAAATATATTCTGGTCCCAAACAGTTCCTCATGGGGCATATTGCTTTTTTAGCATCTAAAAAGACCGGTGATATGGCTTTGAAAGGTTAGCTGTCTAAATTTTCTTCTTTTTTTCTTCAAAATTTGGGTGATTTCTTACATTTGTTTGTTAAACTACAGTAAAAATAGCTATTTCATTCTTACTAAATATTTTGGATAGAGTGGCATTATTGTAGGATGATGAAAAATGCTTTTGGTTTTGAGATTGAAAGAGAAGTTTGCTGATCAAGTAGAGAATGCCATGTCGTCTTCTTTCTTCTAAAACATTTGTGGGGGTTTTCTTCCTAATTTTCTGAGACTGAGGACACTGTTGTCTAAACTTGCTAATGGGATCAAATCAACTTAATATGGAGCATGACATTTGATGATAAAGTTGATTGCTTACACCCGTCTTTGATTGGAGCAAGCTTAGTGGTCATTTGAAATATACTGAGCGCAAATGTGGCTTATACCATTTCATCTTGGCTGCTTCTCAAGTTCAATTTGGTACAATGCAGCCCTTGTGCTGTTGTAAAGTCTTTGAACTGAACATCTCCTGTATTTATCTACTATGTAAGCACTTGATTTTTTTTTAGGATTTTAGCCAAACAATATTTAAAAAGTCAAGAAAATTGGCATATTTAACACTGTTCATTTGTTACTGTGTTACGCTTGCAGAACAACTTTAATTTTCACCATTTCCTTCACTAAATTACAGTGGTCCTCAGTTTATCCCAGTGGTTCTGCTGTTGGCCCCCAAAGAGAGTTTAAATCTCTTACCAAAGCCTTTTGTGTACATCTGAAATGCCATATTCAGTCAGTAACCCAAAACTGAATGTCTTTTTTCATTTCAGAGCTGTGGATGGTCTTACTTTTCCTCTTCTTCTCCCCTGCCCCAAATGAAAAACAGGAGAGCTGAGGACTAAAGATATTAGATTTAATTTGCTGCATCCTTGCTTAACTACCACCAGAATTTCTGAGCATGGTAGCAAGAGTTGAAAGTGCTTTATTCCACTACTAATTCTTCTGTTATCTCTTAGTGGTGCTCTTGTAATATATGCTAGTGCTCTGTTCTTTATGATACAGTAATGCAGGAAGCGGATAAGGTAAAAGAGAAACTTAAATACAGAAGCAGAAATTTCTGAGGTGTTACATCATGTCATGAATTTAAAAGGGTAAGAAACATATACAGATGTCTGTGCTCCTTTATAAGCAGAAACGTTATTCTGAAATGCTACAAGCTCCTCAAGCAGTAGAGGTGTAGTCCACAGAGCGTGAAAGATGTGTGTGAATAAATACAAGAGCATAGACCCAAGTAACGACTGAAGTACAGGTCTTCAGCTTTGCAATAGTAATCACTAATGTGCACCTACTAGCATTAGATCTTTTTGTGATAATTATTGATTGCTTTTTAACTTCAAGGCAAGAAGATTTCCTCAAAGTAATGTTAATCATGAAAATTAAGATCTAAATTCATAGTCCCAACTGCAAAATTGAAAACTTGGGCTTCAGATTGTCTCTTTAAATGCTCTTTTACCATAATTCATTGTGATCTGAAATTTGTACATTATGAGGCTAAGTACTGTGTTCTGCACAACTCTGATTATTATGCTTTTTTCTTTTGCAGCTCCAGATAAAAGCCTTTGTTTCTATTCAAATGCTTAAAAAATAAAGTCAGTTGTTACCATTCTGAAGGTTTAACTGTGGATGGCTTATATGCTGTGAATTGTTGGTTCAGGAACTGTAGAAGTGTTCCCCTTGACTGCCCTGCTGATAGCTTGATTCAGTTGTTATGGCTGAGTCTGCACTGCTCAGTTGGAAGACATTTGTGCTGTTGACTTTGGGGAAGTCTGTAGGTTCAAATTTGTGCTGCGAAACTCTTGAATCAGTGCTTCGCTGCTCCGAGTGCCAATCTTAAGTTGATGGTTCCCTACCCCTATGCTATTTTTTTCCTTGAATGTGTGTACAAATATCAGTTAAAAAAAAAAAGCACAGCACAAAACAGCTTTTCTTCTCCCTCCCCCAGTTAAAAATGTCTAGTTTACGGTAACTGAACCAGATGCTGGCTAAGTCCACAGTTACTGTTAGAAATATAATAGCTATTAATCTTTTGGACCTCTTGTTCTCCTATTTCCCCAATTGTCATTGAGTATTTGACCAAAAAATACTTTGTTGCAGCTGGAAGGCTTCTATGTGATCTTCCTGTTAGCTATGTCGTGGATTATGGATACACAAAATAAAAGGCTGTCAGCAAAGTGAAAAGTAGGGAGGAGGTGGAGGGAATATTGAAATCACTTGGTTTTCGTATTATGTTAGCTATTCTTTTTCAGGAGCTTCATCAGCTCAGAGGATGCTCTGAGATTTGACCTGTAATTATTTTATATTTAGTAGATAGACACGCTGCTTTAAAAATGCATAGCTTAGCAGCATATGTGACACTGTCAGTACTCCTAGGAATGTAATTTGAGGAGAAAAATAATTTTACATACTTTGTTTTTTCCCATAATGCTGAGAGTACATCTGGGTTGAAATTAAATGACTAGCATCTGCTGTTGACTGCTGCGAATGGTGCTTGGGAAAGTGGTCAGTGTAAATATTGGCCTTAGCACAAGGGTGGACTGACCATACCTACCTGCCTCGTAGAGCAAAGAGTTAGATTTGGTTATCAGCTTAGGTTCCTGTTACACAAGGAGGGTATTTTTTTGTGAGACCAGTATTTTACTGTCTTGCATCTGACAAAGAAGATTCCATTTGCTTTGAGGCGTTATTAGAATTTCTGTAAAAGAGAAATCATTTGGGCACTTTTTTGACTGTTTGGTGGGCTTAAAAACAGTGTTTTGACAAGTAGCATAGTAGTTTTCAAGCTTGAACTTTGGCTTTTTGCTGAGATGCATGAACAACTGGATGAGTGTTTTATTATTTGAATTGTGGTGTGCCTTTTGTATAACTGGCAAAAGAGACTAACCAGCTTTCCTTCAAGCATTTGAGTGAAAGTATGCTGAATTGATGGGAAATGGCCATTGCTGTATTAGGAAAAATACTGCAGAACAATGTGCAGTTATTTTGTGACAATTTGTATCTATGAGCAAATAGGATCAGAAGCATGTCACACGGTCATCTACAAGTAAAAATAATCAGCACCATTTGGAGTCAATGTAGATGCTGTTTTTGTAGCACCAGTAACACTCTTTTTTTTTTTTTTTCTTTAGGTTCTTGATTGTTACAGACCATTTGCTGAAATGTCCAGAGTTGGTAAAAGCCCTGTATGCCAAACTGAGCAATCAAGAAAGGTAACCCCAAAAACCAGTGTGGCTTTTAGTATTTAGCATTCCATATAGAGTATCCTGTTCACATGATTGAAAAACTGTGTGGTTTCATAGTTGGCACAAAATCTCTAAATACATGTTTCTATGTCAGTAATGGTTTTAAATTGGTTGGTTAACATTACAGCTTAGCCACAACTGGCAGTGATTTATGTAGGGTTGCAGAATCCAGGTTGGCGCCATTACTCAGTAAAGAAATACTTCAGAAAAAAAAAAAAAAAAGAAAAAAAACCCAACAAAAAAAGACAAGATTTCATGCCTGTGTCTTGATTTCGTAAGAGCACCACACCCTGCAGTGTTTTACAGCTGTATTTTAAATGTCCTCAGCTGTTCATACTCCTGTTGTAATTACAAGAAATTAAAAGGAAGCCTTTACTAAAGTTGGAAGTGTATCTAATACTGGTTAGCAGAACCTAAAAAACATAGATGTGCAGATGCCTATGATTACTTAATCTTTTAGCATTTCCACTATTGAAAATATAAAATGCTTCAAAAAACCTTCACTTTGAAAGAAAAGAGCTAGTTTTCCTTCAAGCGTTTGAGTAACTGTATGCTGAATTGATAGGAAATGGCCATTGCTGTAATTGGGAAAATGCTCATTTACAATTGCTTCAGTAAATAATCTGGGAAGATAAAAAATTATTTTGTTAGAATAATCAACTTTGGGAAATCCTGTGCTATAATTCTTCAGCTCCTCCAGCTGCTTGAAGATCTTCTGATCTGGTCTGTGTATTCAACATGGCTACTTTGTTCCCCATTCACCCAGGGAAACTGCAAGTTCCCCCTATAGCTTTTGCAAGTGAAAGACAAAGCAGTAAACAAAGAAGGTTTTGGTTTTGTTTTTTTCTTAATGTTTTTTTTTTCTGTGTTTTTTGCTGTGACTAAAGCCACAGTGTTATTAGAAATGGGGGTGCTGATGCTGATCAGAGATTGTAAAGAAACAAAAGGGATGGCAGGCAAAGAAAGAGTATATGATAGGTTAAGAACCATAGATGAAATATCATTAATGTATAGGTATGGGATGGAAAACACGGGATGGGAATGATAAGGAGGGAAATACTGTCTTCTTCCTTTATTCAGGCTGACCAAATGGGAACGAATATGAGCTGTGTGCTTACTGTGCCTGGAGGTCGGTGCTCCTTAACTAGTTAGCGGGAAAGACTGTTTTAAGTGAATGAGGTAGATTTAATTATTTTGGGGGATGTCATGAATGGCAGCTTGTATGTTTTCGTAATCCCCTTGAGGACAGCCAGGGTTGTTCAGTTGTACTTACAGCAATAGATGCAATCAGTTTCTAGAAAGGTCTCAGCTGGATTTGTTGCACACACCATGCTACAGATGACGATCGGCTACTTCGAGTGAAGGGCTTTTGGTGTAGGCATCATACGGATGATCACATGTGGGATGGATAGACACAGCATATTTGCTGAATTTATTATCTCGAGTTCTGCAAATCAAGTAAACTCAATTAAGTTTTTCAAAAACATAATCACAGTACGGTTTATTATGAATTTGATACTGCTTAATTTACTGTCAAACATATGGAAGTAAGTGGTGCAGAAATAGTCTTTTTGCATCTGAGTTATAGAAGAAAACCCTGCTGTGGCATCTTCCTATATAATGTTAGCATATTTAAGAATGCATTCTTTTGAGATATATGAGGAGACAAATCCAATTCAGATAAAAACATTTTGACTGTCATTAACTGGAGAAAAAAGTAACCGTATAAACCAAAGCATAGGGAATTCATTGTTTCAAAACGAGACAAGGAGCCTTCACCGCAAGAGTTGCCGCATTGGGTGTCCAATAAGGCTGACTAAGTCATATAAATGAAGAAAGGACAGATGTGGTATTGAGGTGTCTGGGGAAAGCAGCTTGAGCTCATGAATATATGGTAACTCTCAGTTACAGTATTCTCTATCGTGCACGTTAAGTACACTTACTTTAGATGTATTTACTGAAACAAAATTAACTATGCTGAGAAAGTTTGCGAATACATACATTAGTGGCGACTCTTAAAGTTGGCAGTTGCCTTAGATAACCAAAGTATATGCAGTTGCATAACCGCAGTTATTTGCACTATTCACAGTATTCGCACTATTCAAAGTATTTCCTGTAATTGACATCTAGTGCATTTGTGATACTGCGGCCATGGTGTGTGCCGTGAAATAGTTCTTGTTGCAGAAGTGGATCTGGAATCTGAATTTTCAATTAAAAGACAAATTCCTGACTTCTGGACAACTTTCTCTTTCATTTCCAAACAAATTTAGGCACTTCGGTGTTGCATGTCTGAGTTTGCAAATGGCCTGAAATAAATACTGTGATAATATGATCAGCTTTTTTAATGGTGTTCTGGCTTTGAAAAGTGTATGATGATGTGATGATGCCTGCTGTTTCTCTGCAAGTGATTATTGCAGAAACATATGGCTACGATATTGAGCTAAAAGATTGTAGATTCTTGAATTCTTTGCCAAATTTGAGATTTCCCTGCACGTGTGTGCAAGTATTTGGCAGAAGTTAATGCCTTGATAGTCTTAATTACATTGTAAAATCTTCAAAACGAGGACATCTCTATTGTCCCTTTTAAGAAGGGGTCTTGCTTTAACAGCAACAAAAATGCAACGGAATAGCTTCAGGTGTTTTTAGGAAGCTCAACTACTTGCATCTTTAGTTTTGATTTTTGTGTTATTTCATGTGAAGTATTCTCAGTGAATGATGTAGCCATTGATTGAATTACCAGCAGGGAAATGGGCACTCAGGTAGCGTAAGCAGCACCGCTTCTTGCTTATGTTCAGCTACAGGGCTGCTAATGTCAATGTTGTGGTGGGGTTTTGTTCTTGGTAATGCTCACAGACACAGAATAGCTGAAGGTAGTGTTGCATTATAGTCCCTCACAAGTTTACCAGTTTTCGTTTAATAGGATGCTTACAAGTATCGTTCGAAGATGAAAGAATTGGAAAATTTCGAGGAAGGACCTAATTTGTCTTAGAGAACCATTGCTGTCAGTGAAGCATTTCAGGAAAGAGAAGTCCCAGTCACAGAGAGAGAATGTCCCAAGTGTCTGGCACTTGCTAAGAGGTTATAAACCAAGCACACTTGATACAAAAATTGTTTGGTGTTAATACAATCGATAGAATTTTACAATACTATTTTTAGACAGGCTTATCAAGACTTCACTTTAATTTGCAATAATGAGCTTCCAGATTTAAATTGCACTTTCATGCTGTGGTTTATTTGCAGACTACAGGAGACAGCAATGTGTTTTACTGATGACTGTAAAGACTTTATAGTAGTTGTTCTAAGTTCTTGCCAATTTGGTCATCTTCAGGAAGAACTAGTTTAAATTTCGCTGGGGCGGGGGGAAAAAGGCAAGAGCGACAAAAAGTCTTCCTAAGTGGTCCCTAAAGAAAAGGAAGATGACGCGTACAGCATGATCATTTTGAAATAGAAATATAATCATAAATATACAAAATTATATTTTAGATATTGAACTGAGTGTTACAAAAATTCATGATGAGACATGCTAAAACTGGTACTAACAGTTGTCGTATCTGTTGTACTTAGCTATAGGCAAATAAGCAGGAACAAGCTGTCACCTGAATGGCTAAACAGTTGTGAGATCGTTCAAAAGAAATGAGCAAATTGTATTGTGTGGGAGAACTAACTTGGAAAAATTTGGGTGAGTCTTGGAAGAAAACTGAGAGAAACAATAGAAGAAAGGAATGTAAGGGAACTTGCACCAGAACAAAAAGCGTTGCTCTCAGGAAATTGTTGGCTGAATGGCAAGACTTGCTTGAAATTCAGGGGAAAGATGGGCATGCCCTGAATGACTGTGCCTGGAAGAAAACTCAGGAAAACAGTTTTGACATGAATGCCTAAAGAGAACAGAAAACTTTAAAAGAAATTACATACAAGTGGTGTTTTAGTGTCACTTCTGTTGCTCTGAAAGGATTATGGTTGTCTAAAAGGGCACCCAATTATATTGCAAGAGGAAGAGCTATGAAAATATTCCCCTATTGGCAATAATTTCATCTCACTAATACAGTTTATGCAAGTATGTGGTGAACCTCCAACTTCTTTACAGAAGGATTCCTTGTTGTCGTTAAACGTGTATTTGGACCATTGGCGCAACAATAGCTGACTGGAATTCTGTTACGCAGGAGATAGCGTTTTATTGGAATAATTCCCGTAATCATGAAGTCTGCGAGCAGCCTGTTTTCTTAGCTGAGTATATGCTTGAAAGGCTCTAAACTTGGTAAAAACTGGCATGTAAAATCTAGCCCTGTCTTAGGGATGAATGACACGTCTGTGCACTTAACTTGATTTTTGTGTAGTATGCCAAATCTGAAAACCTTCGTTCCGTTAGGGATGTTGGGTAACTGGACTCTGGTAGGCTGTAGATGGGCAAGCGTGTGATACCCAGCTGTAACCTGCAGAACAAACAGAACGACTGTTCTGTGTCGGTGCTCCGTCACATACGTAAGCAAAGCCTGTGAGAGAGGTTACCAGTGTTTGACAGCCTTCTGTCTGGAGTCCACCCTTTCCCAAATGTGTGGAGCGCATTTCTGTGCTACCGTGTTGAAAAAGCTTTTTGTCCTCATTCGGATAATTGTTTAATGCAGCTGTATTAACGACATTGAGTGTTGAGTTTAGCAAGAACTGAGTAGCTGTTACGTGATTAATAGGGGTGGGTTCTTGGAGGTTAATAAAGCAGTGACCGTGCTTTTTCCACAGAAAGAGACATTTCTCTTCTCCCTGTGACAACCTGCTTGGCAAATTTAAAAAAAAAAAAGAAAAAGCATTTGAACTATTCCACATGTTTAAATGTCAGTCCTTCCATCTGAATTGCAAATATTTTAGTGAAAGAAAACCCTGAGCCTGCTCTTGAATTCATACAATAAATAGCTCTCTTTCAGGTTGAGAGAATTACAGTGGGACTTCACTAACCCATGTGCTCCTCTGCGCTGGAGTTGAACAGGGAAGCTGTAGGAGGGCCTCTGCCATGTTAAAGTCCTGCTTCCACAAAATACTCCCAGTTCGCCCTAACAACATGAAAGGATATTGGAAATAAAACGACATTAAAGCTGTTAAAATAAATGACCCAAGTGCATTTATAGAGCAGCTTCATTGTGTATCCACTTACTTGCTGGTTTAATACAATGAATAACTCTTATTGGGGATATGAATAATTAACTTGGATTTACTGTAGTCTATCTAGTGGCAATTATAAAACAGCTGTAAAGAACCGAGTGTGCATATCAAGTTTTATTTCCCCTGTTTCTGCTCAGAATTGGTTTGGGGTTAGGGAGGAGAATTAATGAAGGACTGCGTGCAAGGCAAGGGCTGTGAAAAGCTGGTATTTTCAAACGGAAGCTGTCGAATAGTCTGTGTTTACTTTGCTGAACTTAACAACAGCTTTTAAGAGCTGTTTTGGTGGAAATTTTACACATACGGAATATGCAGTCACAGTAATGTTATGTTAGGACATAAGAAATTAGAAATTGAAATAGACTTGAGAAAAATATTGACTTGACTGTCTGGCCAGATTGTATTAATTGAATGATGAATTAAATTAATGGTGTGCAGAAATAAACCAGCAAACAGGAACTGATTGCCAGTGTTCCTGTCTGGCCAGATTGTATTAATTGAATGATGAATTAAATTAATGGTGTGCAGAAATAAACCAGCAAACAGGAACTGATTGCCAGTGTTCATAAGACTTCTTAATTTTTAAAAATCAGCTCTGTTACTAGCATGCTAATTGTTTGTATCATTTTTAACAACTGTATCTGCTTATTCTACTGATAATTCTATATAGCTTAGTGAATTTGATTAACAAGTTGTTTTCCAATTCTAGAGTTACTTTGTTAGAGCTGATAATGGCGGAAATAAGTGAGAAGAACCCAGTTACTAGTGAAGAAATGAATGTGTTCATGAGACATGCTGACTTCCTTGCAGGCTGTTTCCAAGAGAAGCGTGAAGCTGTGCTCAAGTTAACTTCTGCAGCAGATGCAGAAGATGAGGTATGCCTGATAAAAAACTTCATAGTACTAGAATTGAAGTGGTGAATCTTCGTTGCCACTATTACCCAAGTGGCACTTGTGTACATTCCCAGTTTACTTTATATTGGGAAATCAGTGACAGAGTTCACAGGAGAATCTGTAAGACAGCAGCCAATTTTGCTTTTAATTTGAGGATGACAAAGAATACTGTACTTTGAGATAGAAATAAATCTACCACAGTGTTAAAAGACCTCAAAATTTTAAAAATGTTCAAGTTGGTACATGTTTGGATGTTGTATTATGTTCTTACTAAGGATCGCTTTTATAATTTATTTGGGTTGTGAATTATATTTTATTCAAATATGAATCAAAACTTAAAATATTTATTTTATTTATAGCTGGGAAGCAGCATCTCTTCCCTTCCCTTAAAATTGGGATAAAAATGGACTAAATTATTTTTTTTCCTAGCAGTACTAAAATAAGTAAATCATGGGGGTTTTTCTAAATTTAAATAACTGATGATAACTTGATAATGAATATTTATTAAGGTCCCAAGTACTAGTTCTTTGCAAATGCATTTGGCTACTTGTAAAACAGGTGTTCCTGATCTGTTTGGGACCTGAAACATCAAGTTCTGATCATGGAGAGCTGTGGTGTGTATGTGATTGACTCAGTGCAGGGGAGCTGTCTGAAATGTAGAGTGATCCTCCCTGCAAGCAAGGGCTTTCATTACTGACTCTTCCCCATTTCCCAACGATTTGGGGCTGTCTGGTGGACCTTGCATGGCTCTGACAAGGCGGCACTCCTGGGGCCCGCTAGCGTCCACAGCATCAAGTTGCAGAGCTCGCTGGGCTCTTAGTGGCAGACGGCTCCTGTCTCCTGAGCACCCAGACACTTGCCCCAACTCCAGTCCACTTGGAAGAAATCTGTTATTGCTTCAGACTTAATGAACTGGTTCTGTTGAGGATGGCCACAATGAAGTCCCTTTGCAAGCTAAATAGGAAGGCTTTTATGGGTCACAGATGGTTTGTGGGTTGCACTTTGGGAACCTCTGATGCAGAGCTGTCCTGCATGGCCTTATTTTATTTCCTCCTTATGAAGTATCCAAGAGTTGCTGGCTACTTGCCACACCATATAGTGCAGTAAGGAGGTTTAGGCCATCTAAGGGTAGAGGTCTTTTCAAATAATCTGGTGTTCTATTTTTCCTCTTGCTTTCAACAAGCTGCTTGAAGATCTAACAACGCCTTTGGGAATACAGAAAGCAACTTGCACCATAACTTGCAGTGACCTTATTTGTGCTGTGTTAGATCATCGTATTGTGAGTGGGCACTGCCAGGTCACATTGGTCTCAGTGACTCTATATGAGATCCCTCTCATAGATAAAGTTTTAATGTTTTCAGCTGATTTGGGGGTGAGGTTGGTTTTTTGCGTTTTTTTTTGTTTGGTTGGTTGGTTTTTTAAGACAACTAGCCAGAAAATTAAAAGCTTGAGAAATCTAGTGAGTTTTACTCAAACATAGAATTAATTAATCACTGATTCTCACTGATTAATCATACTTGGTTTCAGAAGTGTAATTAACATATTTTCTTAATATCTTAAAAGGATATTTTAAAAAGTCATATCTAGCTTCTATCTTGCCAAGTGACTACAGTGGTATGTTGAAATTGTGTTACCCAATATATGTGTAGTCGGAAGTATTTTATTGTTAAAACAAAATTAACCTGTAATAATTTCATTTGTAGAAAATCTTGAGAATTCTATCATAACTAATTTACTATCAAAGTGAAAAAATATTGATCTTTAAATGCTTTTATATGATAATGTTACACAGTGTTGTACTTGATGATATTTTTGTTTGTTTAAATGGGCACAAGAATTTTAAATGTATGTTGAGAGGTGTTACAAAAAGATATCAAAAATCACTTCATGAGGATGTGGTAGTTGGATGCATTAAAAAAAAACCACCAACCACACAGCAATCTCTTATCTGTCCAAGAAGCACATCTCCTCCACCCCCCTCCCCCAACTTCTTAGTCTAAGTTACGTTAGAAAACTTAATTGACTGCTTCTGGAAAAGGTATCAGCGTGGCAGTAAGAGGACATCTACTGAGACAATTCCATCTTTCCCCTCCCCCCCCTTCTTTCTCCATTGCTTTCTCTCCCCCCCCCCCCCTTTTTTTTTTATCCTGTGTGGTTACTTTCCAAGTATTCTGTGGTTTCAGTTCTTGGAAAAAAACATTTGTTTGCGCCTAGCAGAAGGAGGTCTCTGTCCAACTTGAAGGTGCTGGGACAGCAGTATTGAGAATATTACTGTATAACTTGCCCTGCTTTACACTGACTTTTTATCCTTCTCTCACGTAAACATGATATATAATAAATGGAGTGTCACTATTTGGTGGGAAATGCGGATCATTTAATGAGCACAAAATATAAGTCATAATAGCTGAATGAATGGAGAGAAATGACAAGAATAGTTTTTAAAAAGTGTGTATATGCATATTGTCTGTATACATTTATTCGTAACATATGCTTGCCATGGGAAAAGAGAAATTCCAGCTTAAATTCATAAAACTGTTTTCTTTTCTTATTAGAAATGATCAAAAATTGCACCAGTTTCTCCTCAATCATTAAAATATTTTAGTTTTTGCAGAAGAGTTGTACTTAACTGAAAAAAAAATGCAATTGTGCATGTAAAGTCTGTCATTAAAAATGCTTTAGGCAACATCTGTGATATTAAACTAAACTCTGCCTGGACTTTTCTGTGGCCCTGAAACCAAGTGCCTTGGTCAGGCTATGTCTGTACTAGTAAGCTGTCTTAGCCTCCAAAACTGGGAGGCCACATTTGAAAACTCTCTTTTGGGAGCAGTCCTTGAACTGGCCTGACTCCCAAAATGTTGTCTGGGTGTCCCATCCACTGTTTAATTTATTATATGTAGACACTGCCATTTTTTCCCTAGGGAACCTCAGGTCTTGTAGCTTCCATCTCAAACCAATGAAAAGCTAATCATATGCTTCTGCAGTGCTTAAACCAATGTTTAAAATAGCTTTTCCATTATAAGCCTGACTTCAACATCAGTTTGCTTTCACTAACTTTCAACCATACTTGCAAAATAAAACCCTCCACTGGATTTTAAGTTCTTATTTCATCTCTTTATAAGGAATATCTTTTCTGAGTCTCTCTTGAAATATGTTTATTGTAAAACTCTTCAGTTATTTCCTTACTTACTTTTCACATTATATGCACATCAAGATGGCTGTCAGATTTCAAAATATTTTGGGGTTTGAACAGCATCTTGTTGCTGAACTTAAAAAGGAAGTATTCTGCCTTTATTGCCTTTCCTTTGTACAGGTGGAGGGCAAAAAAAAATTAAAAAAAAAGAAAAATTGGAAAGCTGGCGGGGGGGAACGACCCAACCAGAGATGTTTAAACAGTTTTTTGAAACTTTCACGTTTCAAATACAGGGGTTGTTTTTTGCTTTTTAAATAATCTCTTCCTCTTCTCAAATCTAGCTGAAACAGTTGCTGAACTGAGCTAGGTGGTGGGATGAGAGAAAGGGAGATTGTAGTATAAAACCCTGGGAAGAAATACGTAGAGGACAGTGAAGAAAGGCGCTTAAAATAAGAAGGGGGAGGGGGGGGCGAGTGTGGAAAAGGATAAGGCTGAGAAAGGAAAAGCCACACCTCATGGTATCTGCTGCTACAGAGCTTGCATTATGTACGTGGGTAGTGGGGTACACATAGGCAGCAAGGGCTGTTGTACCTTACTGGTGTGATTTGTAGTTGCCTATTGATACTGGTTTGCTTTACAGTTATAAAGCACATAACCTTTTCTTGTGCAAAGGTAAGTGTTAAGTGTATGAGCTGAAGAGGCTTTTGGTTAAGCTACTGTCTTGTAACAATGCAAAATGGCTTTAAAATTGTAAATACCTGCTTTACTGTCTGTGAAATACAGTTGGGGTATTCTTACTTTATAACAGGACAATGACCAATGTATTCAGCTGTTTTTGTGCTGTTGAAAGCAATTTATTGACTAACTTAAGGCAAGACCTGCACCTTTCTATACCTGTGTGAGGAAAAAAATGAAAATACAGCTTTAGGACCTGGACCCTATACCAATTTGTTGTCTTCCAGGAGCATAGAAAGGAGCAAAGAATGGATATAATCGTAGTACTTAATTACTGAACACTATTGTTGATGAGTTCAGTTATGCTATATTGATTATACGGATTCAAAAATATTATACTGTTGGTAAGCAAATGTCTCTGTCCTGAACCGGAGAAGGCAGGAATAGTTACTGTGACCTGTGTCTGAGCCTTTTCAAGGCTGCTTGCATTTTACGTACCGCACCTTATGTGGAATCATCTTGCAGTCGCAGTCTGGTTCTTGAGCAATATGTGGTGGTCCAAATTATGCCATACACTCTCAAGGTAGTTTCTGTAAGTGCTGGATTGTCATTATAAGCACGCATCAACATAGTCTGTGAGAAAAAATAGTTCTCTGGCTGCATAAATAATATGCAAATAACATTGTGTGTCTCATACCTAACCAAAATGCTGCATCTATGATCCCAATCCTATTTACCCAAGAATAATGTAAATTCTCGCAGCCAAAGTTCATTTGACCACAGAACTTTACAGAATTCCTGCGGATAACAAATTGGTGTCTTGCAGGCGGTGTTTGTGTCTTTAAAGTGGGACGCTCCTACTGAATAAACTCAAAGAAAACATTTATACAGAAATAATTTTCTCAGCTAGTAATTTTCTGCATTTCTGCTTTTGGAAGCTACTGTGTTTTTGTTAAAATTTTATCCTTTATGGCTCTGTTTTAGTTTCCCCATGATTTTGCAGGGCACATATAACACTGACTGTAGAAAAGAAATTACTGCAGTGTAATACATTATTGTTATTGTAGAAAAATGTCCTCATTTTATATAAATCTATTCTTGGCAGTTTAGGAGGCCTGCAGAGAACCTGAGGTGCTGAGAGTTCCTGTCCTCTGGTTAGATTGTCAGTTTTATGCTCTTATGGTATCCTTCATAAGCCATTTTCAGAAATGTAATTTTCATTTACAGGAAGCACTGGTTACAATTCGTCTTCTTGACGTTCTTTGTGAAATGACATCAAACAACAGACAGCTAGAACATCTACAGGCTTTGCCTGGTTTGCTTGAAACAGCCATAGGTGAGTGAAAAGCCACAAGGTTTATTAACTGTTGGCTTGCTCCAAATCATGTTGCCCTGTGAATGAAAACACATTTTACACAACTGGTGGTAATTATGATTCTGACCTTTTAATAAAATAAATAAATAGGAGATTGAGTTAATCTACATTTTCAAATATTTATTTGTTCCTGGAACTTTTCTGCTTCTCTACTTGCTCTATTGGCTCCTATTACCCAACAGAGCCTTGATTCAACTGTCAGCAATGTGCTATTTATGCAGTAAGAGTTGCGCAAAGGACAGCTGCTTCCTATGTTCTTCCACTGGCTGAATGTGCGTGGAAGAATTTCCTCAAGCAGTAGAAAAAGGACTTTTCCACGCCTGTTCCCTTCTGTTTCCCAAATTCCTGAAAACTGAAACTAAGTACAGTTTGAATGTTCTTAACCAAATTCAGTGACTTTTAAAGGTCAGTTTGAAAGAAGCTTTCTTCTGCTAAGAAACAGCAAGCAAAGGGCTGTACACAAAGAAAATTAAGCCAGGATGGTCCAGAGAGACCCTATATACTTGGGAAGGAAGGAGGAAGAAGTATACATGTACGTATACCTGTGCCTTTCCTAAATCTTAGCACTTTCTGAGGCTGATGTATGCCACTGTTTTCTGAGAAAATGGTAAAATTTTATGGATTTTAAAGAGAAATGTGTAGTATTTTGTCTAAAAAAAAAGAAAAAGGCTGAAACAGCTGTTAACTATGATTATTTTGAGATGTTCAGAGGGTCCTTGCTGTAAAACCAAACCAAACAAACAAAACAAAACCCCCACCAAACCTCTATTTTTGATGACAAGTTTATAGTTTTATTGCTTACAGTAAGATGACTAACAACAAATTATTTTGTTGCATGTGTGTGTGTGTTTTGAGGAAACTCAACCTTATGTATTGTATCATCTGAAAGCTTGTCTAAGTCTCTTTTAACTTAAATGGGAATTTCAAGGAGCTGCAGATCAGTTAAGTTTAGCAGCCTGTAGGCCAGTCCTTCTTGCTCTAGCTGTGTGTGGACTGACTTTTCTCCCCAGCTGTCTCCAGGCTAGTGAAACACGGGTGCAGGCTAGAACATTGCTGCCATGTGCATCCTACGTATTTCCCACATGCCCTCAGCCAACAGGAATTTATCAACTCATATAGTTTCTCTTTTAAGACCACCTTTTGGCTACAAGACTCCTTTAATCCTGGATTAGCAAAAAGGGAAAAAAACTGTACTGATGTGTTATATCACCTTCAGTATTTAGTTCTGAAGACCAGAAGAATAAAGATAGATAGCGCAAAAGATTTTCATCTAATAGATCTTTTGATGAAGTAGTTCTTGAGTTTATATCATGAGACATTTCCTACTGGAAATTACTAAAAGATTGATGGAAAGATCTGAAAAATATCTGAATGATCTTTTAAGTATCGACTACGGAGTGTGTTTTTGCTATTTTCAGTAATTGTTGGATTAAGTTAGACAGTAATACTGCAGTGTTATTAATATCTTTAGCACTGTTAACAGCTTGATTGCACAGTGTTTGGGGAATATCACCATGGAGGTAAATGATCTTTTGGATTGAGGGGCACTTTGGAAGAGTTGCTCTTTGGGATAATGAGAGAACGGCAGATAGAGGTGTCCTTCAGTTGAGAGCAAGGGTGACATCCTGGGAGCAGTTGCTGTGTTGTGTTGATGTGCAGTGTTTGAGAGGAGCACTCTTGGTTGGCATCACGCATGGAAGGTGACTGCTTTTCTTCCACCTCTTCCTGTACCTCTCTTTCCAGGTAGGTGCATTGCTCATTGCATTTTTGTCTGCACTATAATAAAATTTGAAGAGTTTTATTTACTTTTTTGGTGGGTCTTCTGTTTCGTTTGTTTGGTTTTAATCCTTTTGTTCAGGGGTCCTTCTTAAGGGCAAGCAGAGGTTTGGAAAGACTGGAATTCCCTCTTATGTGTCTGTGCGGGGGGAAAATGCTAAGAGTATAAGGCAAGGATGCACACAAAGTGAATGCCATGAGAAGGATGTGAGAGACTGCCAATTTTTATGAATTTACAAAAGCAAACAAATTTCTGTGAAAGTAGATTGTGTTTAAAGCTGTTCTGTGATGACATTTTTTTAGGGACAATCAGGAGGTTGATTGGTTTTTCCTAGTTCAAAATATGAACAGACTTAAGTGGCAGCTCTCATACAGGAGGCCCCTAGGCCCTATTATACTTTCACATTAAAAAAAAAAACTACCAAAAATGTAGTTACTTCTTTATCAGCACAGAGATTTTTTTTTTTTTCTCCTGTATCAGCCATCTGGGAATGAAACTGTAATACGAGGACCTATGAAGTTTCTTTTAATTTAAATCCAGGAAATATAGTGCCTGTTTCACTATGGTGGTTGTCACATCTGGAGCAGAAGCAGCATAGGGCTTAAATACTGCCCTGTGCTATAACCTGGTTTTGCTACATCGTTATTGTTCCAATAGAAGTTGCATGAAGCATTCGGGGACAATGGCATGCCAGGCCAGTTATTAGTATTGCAGGTCGCTTAGAGGAGAAACACTTCTTAATTTTTAAATATAGGCACAGCCTTTAGTGAATTGGGTTCTCAGCTGTATGGGTGCTCAGGTGTTTACATAATTTCAACTTTTCTTCTGGGTGTGGTCTCTTTGTGGAATGTTGTTTTCACAGATTTCAGTTACCCTTCTCCCTGATTTCTCTCTGGAGCATAGTAGAAAAAATCATAGTTGCTGTAAACTAGCATTTCCCATACAGGAACATTAGTATTTCTTAGTTGACAAGATTATGGCACTGAAGGATTTGTAAAGATGTGTGAAGGTGCTAGATGTACTCAAAATCTTTTCTTATACTACAGAGCTAGGAACAAACTGGAGAAGAGAGAAAAAAGGAATTCTGTGATTAGTATGTGTTGCTGTGACAAGTTTGAACTAAAGGAAGTTTTCTAAAAAAACTAGGTTTTAGAAATATATTTATGGTGCCGGAATCATCAACAGCCTATAAATTCTGACTCTTCAAGTAGAGACCCATAGCACCAGCCTTCAGACTTCATGTCTGAAATACATAAGTGCGTATAAAAGGATGCAAAAACACCTTCTGACGCTGGGATGGCCTTCTGTGGTTATACTAGTACAAATTAAGAAAACTTTCAAAGTTCTTTTGACATATTGCTGAATATCTGAAAGTATATTGGTTAACTTTTAACCTAACAATTAGTAGTAAAGCTCTGTGCAAAGTGATACTAATTAAAATATTCTTGCTTTCTGTAGATACCCTGAGATTAACTCATCTTGCTGGGAAACAGGCTGTAAATATTTTCACTGCCACACATGCTATGACAGGGCAGGAAGAAATTTCACATCCAGCTGTGGGTTTTAAATCTCATCTCATTCGTTTGATTGGAAATTTGTGTTACAAAAATAAGGAAAACCAAGACAAGGTAAGTTCATACATTTCTCTGGCAGAACTCTGACATGTGAACAGATGTGTGTGCCTGACCATGACTTTACTGATGAAAATATATTGCTGATGTACAAATAGAGATTAGAATTGGTCATGTAAAGGAGGTAATTTTTTTTAATGTCTTTGAGTTACTGTAACAGGTATGCTAACTTTTTAATAACAATGTGATGTGTGCGTGTCTACATTTTACTTCAGTCCTAAAGAATGCAAGCCAGTGTCTAATTCCTTTATTGTTTTTACATTTGCACTTTCTTTGAAAAGAAAATGTCTAAGAATAAACCTCAACTTCACTTTGAAGGGAAATGGATGGGAATTGTTGCATGAACTTAATTTAAAATCCTTGAATTTAGTCTCTAATGCTTTTTCTCTCCCCCTCCTTAAATTTTTTCATGCCACTTTAAAAATGTAGGTCTACTTCCTTTATCTTTAGAATTCCTGTATGGAAAATGAGTTTTGTTTCCACAATGCGGAAAAAGAGGAAAGAGCAGCATGTTTTTAAATATGAAACCTTTTTTCTTAGAGTGATAAAAGATGTGGCTTTCCTCCAGGACTTGTGAGACTAACCTAATTTTAGCAAGAAAAGCAGTCATGAAGTAATGTTGTCTTATGATTCATCTGAGCACTTCCAAAAATCAAGTAGGTTACTTGTCTCATTTAGCCTAAGCAGCCATGTAGTGTACTACAGTAGCCTCAGCTTACTGAAAGCTTTCTGTTTCTCTAGTTCTTCCTTGTGAGCTTCTTGTTGTAGAGAAACCCTCTGTTGATTCCTTTATCTTCCTTTCTCTTAGAAATGTCTTTCCTGATGGCAGGCTTGTCCTGGAAGAAAATGGTCTTGAGTAGCCTTTGTTATTGATATTTGTTATTGAACAGGGAAATTTAGGATTGTTTTCCTTTCTTCATTAATTTGAATCAAAGTTTTCACCTGCTCTCAAGGAAGCAATTTATAGGCTGGAAAATGAAAAACATAGAAGAAAGGCTGTATCGAAGAAGGAGCAAAGGAGATAATGGAGTATTTTTACTTCCCTCTTATGATGTCAAATGAGGCCCATGTCAGCAAGTACCAAAAATACAGTAATTAATACTGGTTACTCTGCAGCAAGTTACATATGATGACGTACTCCGAGTCTAATTCTGTGTTGCCAAGGAGCCATTGAGACACTGAATACTGCAAAATCAATCTCTGTTAGAAGCTTCTGTTTCCTAAATATTTTTTTGTTGTTGATTACTTAATTTTACAAAGATAATAGATTGTTTTTTACCGATGCCATCAAATCTGGTTTCAACTGCTGCAGTGTCTACCAAGTTAGACTTTTATAATGGCAGCAGGGCATTTTCATAGTATATGAGGGGAGTGCTCCCGTTTCCTTGGGTAGGCAAATGGAAAATCTGAGGAATGCTACCCTCTTTGTCTGACAATTGCTATTAATATGGGCATATAGATGGGAAATATGGTAATGATCCTCCCTTTCCCCATTCATATTACACTATATAATAAAAGATTTTAATATTTCTGAAAAATATTATTATTAATTACCCTTGCGTAGCTTTGGCTCTGACCCGTTGTGATGTAATATGTGTTTATGTAAGTGAAATACATTTTTGTGGAATACCTTATGATAGCGGAGGGGAGGGGGTTGCTTTCATTTTGAAAGGGTTGATTTACTGCTTATTGTTCATTTTCGCTGGGATTTTCAAAGGCCCCTGGAGCAATTAGGCATGCAGGCTTAGTGCTTTCAATGGAAGCTGGGTATTAACTTGCCTTAAACTGCCTGCAAATATTATTGCTTTATGCTGTCTCGAAAATTACTTAGATTCTTGTGTGTGATATCATGGAACATTATTTAAGTGCCGTTGAAACTTTAGAAATGCCGATAGTATGATATCCTGTCTGTACCTTCAGTTTATTTCATACATTTAAATTGATTCTAATAAATGCACTTGTCATTTTTAAGGCAGTTTCCATACATAAACACGTGCTTGTGAGGACAGGGCAAGCAGCCTATATCATTGCACAGATAAAAAAAACTTAAGTTTTGAGGTGGGAGTGAATTGTTCAAAGTGGTGCATGTGTCAGATCTAGAACTGAATGAATATGGGGTTAGTTCCTGGGTTCCCACGTCTCTCTTCAGAGTAGTGTCTCACAATATAAGTCTTATTTTCTATCTATTATTGGGTTCACACAGAGTTTACCTTCTGTATTCACTCAAAAGTAACATAATGCAGGGTAGGTTGTGGTTTTTATATAACAAGCCAACTGACCAGGGCATCTGAGAGACCTTGAGCTTTACCATTGGCTGTTGCTGTTGTGTGATTTACTGTCTGAATTGTAGGCACAGGCTGGGGAAGTGGCTTTCTCTTCAGCCGGTTTAGCTGGTTGCCTGGCATGAGAGGGCTGCACATAACTTACCAAAGGCTCTTGAACAGCACTGCTTGTATTCCGAGTCTTTAATGAACTGGGGCTTTCACACTTGTTTTCTCTAATATTTTTCTGTAATTTCCAGTCCCAGTAGAGCTCTTTGCCCAGTAACAATGATAATGCATTAGTAAATGGAGTAATAGCACACTACTAATAATAAATAACAACAAAAAAATAGCACTTATTCTTATAATATAACCTTAAGTGTTTGGTGTTGGTCTATCTGACTTATTCTGAAAACATAAGTAGTCCCCAAAGACCTGGGGCTCGAATGGTACTTTGGGCTAAGCCCTCCGAGTGGACAGAGTTGCATCACTGTCTTCAGGAGCTTCTTCAAGAATTGAGTGATAACCTGCTTTTCTCTGGGAGGTGGGTCCTGAGCAGCCTACGGCTCATGCAGTGTGTAGCTCCTGAAGTGTGGCGGTGCCGTCCTACTGCATGGGGCGCTAGTGACAGAGTTAAAGCAACAGAGAACGCCTGGAGTGGGAGGATAATTGCTCTGCAAAGGCTCCTTCTCCATCTCTGTTTATGGTCTCCACCTGCTATAAGAACAATAATTGCAGGGGATTAGTGCACTGGTTTGTTGGCAGTGGTGAAAAGTCTTGTAATGCTTTGGAACAGAGAAATATCTTACCTAGTGCTTTATTACTACTTCACTTTCTGTTTAATACCATTCTTTGTTTTTAAAAAGCATTCTTTAGCTGGTACTCTGTTAGCATTAGGAATGCATTCTTTACATCTTTTCTTCCTCATAGTTTTATTTACACTATTGTGATAAGTTCTTAAGATATAAGGGAGTGGGCAGACATTTAAGCCGTAAACTGAGATGCAGTTATTAAAATGGGTCTTGCCAGGCTTACTGCTCACTTGCATGTTTTGCGAGGGTGGGTGGGTTGGTATTTGTAAATAAATAAATAAATAAATAAATAAATAAAAATCTGATAAAATGTTCATTTTGGACTGATAAATGTTGGGTACATGCACGTCCTGAGTTGCACAAACTCTTGCATGAAGAGGAGGGAAGAACAAATAAAAATGCTGTACTTAGGACACCAAGTGTTGAGCTGTTTCCGTGTTGAACCTGCCAAGAGCCTACAATGGATGTGCAGTTCCCCTGCGCGTTCTCTCTCTGTAGGAGGAAAAGCTGACAAGAGTTATTGTCATACATGTGGGGCAGTCCTGTGGCTTGTATTTTGTTATGTCTCCTTCACAAATATGCATTGTATGTTTTTATTAAATATACTGGCAGGAAGGAGGTGGGCTCTCAGGCTGAGCAAGGAGTGGAGGTTTTGGCTGGTAGTTGACAAATGAAGTTATCAGAAGGAAAAAGTGAAAATTCCTCCATACTCCCCTCACCTTGTTTGACTTGTCTTCTAAACACCTCAGTTTTATCATCTGGACAGAACGTATACTGTTTTCTTGGAGGGAGGCTATAGGCACTTATTTTCCACTCTCACTGTTAAAGCTATGAAGTAATGGACTCAGTGCAGCTCTTTCTGCTGGTTTAGTATAGTAGAACTGTTCTAATAAAGAGTAAAACTCATGAAAGAAACCTAATGAATGAATTATAGAGGATATAACCCTTTGTTGTAGAAATGAAACAAAACCAAAATAGGTCATAGCAATTAATCTGCACCCCTATTTCTTTGTTCATTTACAAGAATATGTACTGGAAGGTGAGATTGACTAATCTCTGCCTTATTGTGACAGATAGCACTGCTCCACACAACCTTATTACCTTTCCCTAAAACTGTTGCATATGTTGTGAGGTGTTTATGCAGTATGACTTGTTTAAAATACTTGATTTAATTGCGTCATCAGTACTTGAATAAGGAATGGAATGATATAGACCTTATTCTGCATTGTTTCCCATCCTCTCTTGTAAAGAGAGGAATTACATAGACTTCAATCACATAACCTTGCTGGAGTTAGTAAATATGGAATTGAAAGGAAGTAGAAAGCTTGACGAAGTTTAATTGCCATCTTTATTCACTATTTACTTCAGTTCACTATTACCTCTGAGATCAAGTGGGGGGGAATCTGAATTGCCTGGGGGTTCTGTCCTGTGAAAACTATTCTCAAAGGATGTAGTGTTGTCTGGAACAAGCTAGATGCAAGACATGAGCTGCGTTCCTTGCAACGGGGGAGCAGCCAGCTGGCAGAATATCGACGTGCTGAGATCATGCTGTACTGTTGCCTTTTGAGAGGGATCCTGAAGGCAAAAATTGTGACGTTTCTGAATGCAAAGTTAAGCCTGACTTAGTAAGAACAAAGCATTTAGCTTGGGTTTGGTGCTGTAATCTGGTTGCATTGGCTTTGTCGTCTTTAACTGACTCTTGTTACTTATAGAACAGTAGTTTATTGCTACCTGCTTACTTTGTCTAGCAATACAGTTAGTATGCTGGCACAGTTTGATACACGCTGAGGTCTCTCCGTCCCCTGCAGAACAGTGAATACGCACAAGTACATTTTTGAGATGTCTTTTTTCTTAATCAGCCTGATAAAAGCAAAACCGATCCCCTCAGGTAAAGAAAGCAATCCATACCCTTATGCCAAGGACATTTTAGATACTGGGGATGCTGATGGACCCAATGGTAGGATATTAATCTCGGAATGTGTGTGTTTCATTGGTAAAGTTGTTCTGTTGTTTATGTAGGGGAAAAAATTTTAAATTCAGAGTTGTCTTTGGTAGTGGCACCTGGCACCTTCTTACCTAAATGGAGTCACTCTAATTAGATGAACAATTTATGCAGGAAATTTTTCACATGCCTGGTTTTTATTTGAGGTGGCAGCAATGCTTCCTCTAATGCAATTATACTGGTTTTGGTCAATGCAGAGATGAGAAAGGAAGTCTTCTGGGAGGAAAAAAAAAAAGCTACAGATAAAATTAGTCTTAATAAAAGTAGCAAGGAAAACATCTGGATACTGTTTAAGGTGTTTAATGTAACTTGGAATTTTTTTTTGTATACGTCTAAGCCAAATTGTTTTATATGAGACTAGCTCCCTAATTTGAAGACTGTTCTGCCTGAAAGTAAGAACAAGATTAGACTTGTTTGGAATTCAGTTTTCCATTCCTTTTTTCACTAGGGCTGGATGTGCAATGAATCCACTTAGAATACAGTTAGAAAAAGGTGCCAGCATCCATAGATCAAATTGTCACCACTCAGCTCTTTAACTTAATCTTCTTGCTGGAGTGATTATAAAATAGAAAATTTCAAACTAAAGGCAAATACTTTGTTTTATTTAACAATTGGCTCTTTCTCACCTCAGGTTTTCAGAAAGACCGTATGAGCTTATCTGTTCTTTTTCTTCAGGATTAGTTTAACTTTTAAAAGTAATTGCATTCTTCCTGGCATGGCAGGATTTGGAGTTACTTGCAATGAAGAGCATCCCACATTTATCTGCATATGCTGTTGAGAGAGGGAGGAGAGAAATAAACCACTTTCATTTCTTCATTAGAAACCTACGTAATTGAGATTATTATATTTTTCCTAATGTTAAACCTAAGCCTAAAATGGAAGAGTTTCTTGGTTTAGAGTTGAGCAACAAAGGAGGAGCCGTTTGGATCTGGATGCTCTGAAGTGGTGAGCTCCTGCACACCTCATTGTAAAGTTCTGCATGGTTCCACTGTTTGGATGGGGCTATTCTAACGTTGCAGCTATCTGTATGTTTTAATGGTTTGCTAGATAAGGATAAAACATTCAGGATGTTGCAGGACTGAGCCCTTTAATTGTTGAGTTTTGTCTATGTATAGCACTGTAAAAGTCACCAGTAAAGCTTAAAATGGACTTTCTCACAGAAGTGCTTTAAAAGCCTAGGTTTTACTGTGGAAATGAGATCTCTGCCTAACTAGTATAGAGTTACCCCAAGGAGAAAAGCATCTGTGGTTCAAGAGTGTCTTTAAAAGTAGCTGTTGTGACATATAAGGTAACTGTCTCTAGTTCTGGTCCCATACGGATTTTATGTTAGTCTTCAGCTCTGCCACAATCATGAATCCTTAATGAAGTGCCAAGATTTTCATCAACGTGCTAGAGACTGCTAAACAAAAAAGAATAATGAGATCTCTAAGTGGTAGGACAATATGAGTAATAAAGGGTTGGTGTGGAGTTTTTTTGCCCTGAGGTCAGAGATGCATGCCTAATGCAGTATAGTTTGTAAAGCACTGAATTATTTTTATAACAATGCAACTCATTTGTTGTTAGAGAATAATACAAAACTTTATTCTGTTGTGCTGCCCCTTTAATGTTAATGTTCCCTCTTGTCCTGCTCCTATTCCCCCTTCTGCCCCACCAATCTTTGGCAATTGATACAGTTGATCGAGTTGTTCCTTGTGACTTGTCCAGTTCGACCAATTTCACTTGAAGCCTTGATCATATAATGCATAGAAAGTTTTCTCTTGCAAGGAACTTAGATGCACTTAGATGCAGTCAAAGTTTTGTATTAAAGGTAATTTTAATAGTGCATAAGCTATTTTTTTGTCTTTCTTTACGTTTTATTTTTAACAGCTTCCCTTTGGTATTTAAATTGGATACAACATAGAGGCATCTTTGCATATTGATTGTCTGGATATCCTCAATGATTAGGTGAAGGCTGACATAAGCATAGTACCATACTTCCCTTCTAGTATATTATTGGCCTGCTTCATGTGGAGGATTACCATAATTACCATCTAACAGATAAAGGGGTATAAAGATCAATGTGTATATTATTATGTTCTCATGAATCATAGGCTGAGACTTTGAATATACATAAATGTAAACTAAATTGGCTTCTGCCAATGCGAAGATGTCTGTAGAATGATGATTTTATGCAACATACATTTGCCAAAAGCAAGAACAGGACTTGGGCATTTTGGAGTAAAAGAAAGATTGTGGGAGGAGGATTATTCTTGTGAAGTTCATAGTGTTTTAAATTAAGATGTTGGATAGCTCTAGAAATTACTTGCTTTGATTTATAGTGGAGAGGGAAGATAGGAAAGCGTACAATGACTAGATGTCTTCTAACATTCAAAATTAAAACAAGCTGGCTATGCATATATTTCCAAACAGTTGATACCAACTTATAGGCTTGTTGGTCTCTTCTTGACTCTGAACAGTTTTTTGAACCCTATTTGGTGTTGAACCCTATTACCATTGCGGCGCAGCACAGGACTCTAGCCGTTTTTAAAGGAAAGCTCAGCATGCTGTTGTCAACCAGCCATTTCCAGACCTTTTTCAAACTCACAATAAGCACTTAGAATAAGTGTTGAAACTGCATCTGTAGCATTGATATTTAATGTGCCTGTTTAAGATGAGCAGATCATGTAAAAATACTCGTTTTAAGCCAGACTGAAATCTAAAAATAAGGTATTGACCTTTGTGTGGAAGAATTCCCAGAGATTCCTGTGACTCCTTTCCTGGTCCAATGGGCTGAGTAGTAGTTACCATACATGTGGCAGACATGAATTAAACTTGGCGTTCACCAGAGTGTGTTTCGTGCTGTTGCAGGCTTTTTAGACGTGTTGGTTTGCAGAATGGTCTGATGCAGTACTTACCTGAAAGGTGTGGCAGTCCTCGCTGCTTGGAGTAATTTCTGTAATGAACCAGTACCTGTATAATGAAGGGTTACAGCTGTGCTGCAGATATCGCAGGTGGTTCTTACTGTGTTACCTCCTTTGTGAAACAGAGGAGTGTTCTCCTGGGCTTTGCAGGTGCTTTCTCTCTTCAAGAATAGCCTCAGCATCTGTTGGGCATATGCCCTCATTTAAAGTCCACTGAAATCAGAAAATATCTTTGCTTTCCTCGGTGATCTCCATCAGCCTCATCATTTCTTTTTCTGGGTGTATATTTTGAGGCCTATGAAGATGGGAGGTGGTGTAGCCTAGCTTCTAGAAAAAGGAGTCTGGGAGTCATGACAAGTTTGTTTTCCTTTCTCCAGCTTGGGTTTGGATACTTTTAGTAAGAAGTGGGATGTTAAAGTTCTAGTAGCTTGCAAAAATATTCTGAGGCATTAAGAGATTTTGTTGTTGTTGTTCCGTATATCATTCTCAGTTAAGAGCACTGTATCAACCAAAAACATTCCTTGCTAGTTTACTAGGTGGTGAAGAACTGAATTTGTTTGAGGTACTCAATGTTAGGAAAACTTACTAAAATAACCACCTTCTGATGTGGCTAATATTAAAAAAAAAAAAAAAAAAAAGGCTCAGAAGACATACGGTACCTGTATTGCAGGAAAAGGGTTCATCTGTGTTTCCTGCTCTTTGCCAGTGTTATTGATTGCTGGGGGCAAGACCACCATATGTGGAAGAATGTCTACCTTTCTGAATACATTTTCTCCAGCTCAGAACTGAGCTGTTAATCCAAATTCTTTCCACTTTTACTGGTGTCAGATACAAGTGACATGTATTTTCCATTACTATAACAGGGAATTTCATTAGTTTTCTAGGTTGTTTTTCATTGTTCTAACCTCAGCATGAACTTTGAGTTTCCCCATTTTTTTCTTAACTGCCATCCCACATAAAACTTCCTTTTTTTTTTTTTTTTTTTTCCCCTTTTTCTTTAAAGGTGCACCAGACTTTACAACGGGCTGATGTTATAATGCTGAGAGTGTTGAACGTGATCCCTTTTGGATACATAAAACTTTCTCTTCCTTTCTGCTTACAAGAGGTTGTGTTTGCTGTTTTAATTACCCTGTGAGGCACAAGAATTAGTCATCTTTTCATCTGTTTCCTGTGTGGTTACTAAGTTTTGGTTACTGTGAGATATTAATGTTTCTCAGCTTGTATTTTTATGACAATCCTAAAGTTTTGTAAACATAGGTACAAGCAAAAAAAAGTGAAGGTTTTCTCTTTTGTTGGTTGTTGAGATTTGGCCATCACTCCTTGTGATCTCTCAGTTCAGTTCACATTTTGGAAGCACAAATAAAACAGTTTCATTGAAGAAATAATGAAACATGGCATATGTGGTAGACTACATTTTGTGATGTATTTACTGCCACATAACTCTTGGTTTTAGTGGTACTCTGTGCTACATTCTGGGTGAGGAGGACACAAAGGAGACCGTGTGAAGGGTTTGTGGAAGGGGGTGGTGGAAGATCCCTTACCATTGATCAGCAAGCAGGATGCTGAATGCATGCCACTGAGTCCTGATATTAACTTCCCCACCAAAATCAGAGAAGCATCGAGCTAGACAGAAGCTTACAAATGTGCTTATAGAAGTCTGGTGTCCAGTTTCTGTTTCATCAAAGTGGGGTTCAGTTACTTCACACCCTCCACTCCTGCGGCAGCCTGTCATCAGGTTCATTAGAGGTGTAATGTCTTGCAAGGCTTCAGCCTGGCTTTGCCTTACCAAAAAAGCAGCTGTGAGCCTTCAGTTCTCTTTGCCTCTGTGCCTTCAAGCCAGTATAACTTCTGTTACCAGCCTTGAAAATTGTTTGCTAAAACTCCTGTTGAAGCACGTGAGGCCTTATCAGAGCACGAAGTCTTCAGATAGAGACTGAGCATTTGGTTTTCTTAGTTTTTTTTTTTCCCCCTTTCTCCTGTTTTTCTTTGTGTCTTTGGGAAGAGAAAGGAAACTGCAGTGACTGTCATCTGCAGTTTTGAATTTCTGCCATTGGGTGATGCTGTTTGTTCTGAATTGTAGACCTGCATTATTCTGCTCCTTGCTGTACAGTGTGGCAATGCTTGAGTGAAGTTTGGTGATGCCGTTGCCCAAAGGGAACCAAAGTACTTGAACAGTCTCATTTTTAAAGGCTGCGGAACCAGAAGGGGGGAAGAGAGGGGTGGAAATCCCCACCCTTTTTTTTTCTTTTTTTAATTGTGCTCTGTTAGACAGTGAGGGTCTACCTGCTTGAGTGGTAAGCCTGGTTTTTCCTGCATGTCATAATCACGTTAGGTCATAGAGGAAATGAGTCTGGTGAAATTGTGCACCATTTCCAACATAAACAGTCCTCTCCAGGATTGTTTTCTTTTCACTTATTTATTACCAAGCTTCTAAATATGTCCCCAAAAAGGGTTACCTCACATATTGTAGAGAGTGTTGATATTAAAATGTCCAGATACTGGAGCTTAATTTTTCCTGTTAATTTGGAAGTTTCAAAGTTTTCTGCAGAGCGTGTACATCATTCAGATTTCTAAAAGGAAAAATGACTATTTCAGACCTGGAAAATAGTTCTGATCCTACATAAGCAAATGGGGACATTAAAAGACTCTGCAGTCGCTTGATTTTTCTACATTTATTGTGTTTTGCTGGTGGTAGCAGTAGCATAAAATGAAAGAGTATGAGATACAATGCTAAAAAAGCCTCCTTTTTTCCCCCTCAATGAGCAATTACACCAACAGTTCATGTGCTGTATTTGTCTTGTTCTGGTAAAAATTTAGTTTCTAATCTACTGTGCAAGTCGAAAATAGCAGCAAAAAATTCTTCATTTTAGACATTTGAGAAGTTTATGCACCTCAAATCCCTTTTATATGTGTGTATTGTAGTATTTAAAATTTGAATCTGTTGGCCGTGGTTTATGTGAATTAGAACGGAAAAGGGAGTTTTGTTTTGATACTTGCTGAAACGAATTGACACACCGATGTTGCATTACTGTTACAGTATATTATTTATTTAGCACGTGGGCAGACAAAAGCCTAATTCTGATTTGGTTTTGTCATTTCTGCAGCAAGAGGGGACGGACTGTGATTAATGGCTGTAAATTTACACTCTTCAGATCATGCTTATATAAGTAGGAAAAAAACCCCACACCTCACTTTTGTCTGTGTACGCTTCCTGACCCTGTGGGGGTAAGGGGGCAGTGGGAACGGAAAGATAGAAACGCGTAGGGCTGTGCAGGTGACATGCTTACTGGTCCTCCTTTGCACCCTTGAACAGGTGAGTGGGGCTGTGGTCTCTCCCTGGCAGTATAATTGCTGGAACCAGGGGGTGGAGAGAGCTGCCCCTCTGGTGCTGAGCTCTTGGTGCAACTTGTAGTCCTCTCAGAGGCATAGCTCTGGAGGGAGGAATGTTTTGCCTGTCATGGAGCGCAGGCTGCTCAAGCTGTCTGTCCACTTAATGTATATTCAGCAGGACAATAGCAATTAACTAGATCTAAAAAGAATTACTCAGTTGGAATTTATGTTAAATGTGGAATGATCTTCTAGTATTTGAGATCCAGGTAGCCTGTGAAGCGTGTTCTTTAAAAGTTAAGAAAAGCTTGTACTACAACTGTGCATTAATGCTAGATGAGGAAATGCTTATGTCAACTCTGATAAATTAATTGAGATATTTATTAGGAATTAATAGTAAACAAGAATAGATCATTCTGAGGAGGCAGAATTACAAAATAATATTGTGAAACCCAAAGTCTTTCCTTGCCCATTGCTAAAGGTTTAATCAAATACTATTGCATCAAAGTGCATTCTAGTTAGCATTCAGTATTCACCATGTCCACATTGCGCTCTTTTGTTCCTAAACTAGACGTTGGAGAGAGATTTCCACTGCACACTGTCACAGATTAGGTATTAATTATTGTCTTCGCTAGGTGAACATGTGCATGTTCATTTGCATGGGGAGGGGAGGGAGGGAGACTAGAAATGAGGATGCACATCTCCATGTAGGCAAAGGTTCTGCCTGTTCAGCTCTTATTTGCAGGATTCCATTCAGTTATCTTTTCTGCTTGAAATGTGGGGCTCTTTGGAGAGCCCCAATATTATTAGAGGGCTGCAATAATATAAAAATAAGTGGTGATCACTTTTGCATCCTTTTTATTAACTACAGATTATCTAATCTCCTTGCTATCAACAGCCAATAATTGGAGGAAACCTACCTAGCTTTTCATGCCTTCATTAGTTTAAGTTCCTTGAACAGAGCACTGCCTATATTTAGATATTGTAGCAGCGGGAGCAACATCAAAGTACCATGTCAAGTGATCTCTGTGCTGAAAGTCAGAGCACCAAGATGATGTTGAGTTAATGCTCTGCTGTTTGTGAAATGCAGAATGCACTAGATTTACAAAAGCCAAGGTGATGGCTTGATTGTACGTATTAAGCTTTAGTAGATTAGAGACTGCTAGCAAGGTTCCTTCCATCTTCCCTCCAAGCATTTCCAGTGGAAAACGCCACAGGACTGATTGCTTCTATCACATATCCTGCTGCTAAGCTCTCCTCTAAGGAAAGAAGAAACCTGCACCTCCGATGTTATTTTATTTCTTGCTCACTCAGTAGGGTAAGATAAGTGTTTGCTAATAATCAGTGTGTATCCAGGTGGAGGATCCCCATGGGTTTAGTGTGAGAGAGAGTAACTGAACAGACAACAGCATTGCACATCTGTTTATCCACCTTCCAGTCATTGATACAGGCTCCAGTGGACTCTAGCAGGGTTGTATCTGCTTGGAAAAGAAAAGTGATAATACAAACATACTATGCCCAAACAATTGTCATCTCCAACACTGACTTACTAAATTTTTAGAGGCATCCTCACAGTCTGAAATTCTGAAATGCACTTTTTTGCCACAGATGTGTGTGTGCAGGTTCCAGATGGCTGAAATAGGTATAGAAATTGTTGACAGTTGTGATACACAAAGAAGGGATGGTTTTGACCAAAGTCATTCTTTGCAAGATAAGGCAAGATTGAAGTTCAGTATAATAACTAATATGTAATCATTCTGGTGGGTTATCATAAATGTCCTGTAGGTGTAAAAGTTTGGTGATCTGAGGAGGAGGTACAAAAGAGAGCTCTACTTTGTTTTGCATGTACTTTGAGCACTAACCCACACACTTGTAACTCTTTGTTTCTGAAATTTGCAAATACAGCCTTTCTGTCAAGGTGGTGGTCTTGTCTTATTGTTCATTGTTCTCATTTATGAAATGGAATAGGGAAATAGATAATCAATAGAAATTAGCTATTTTCTGGTTTACTATCTGTAATCTGTATAATTTTTTATATACAGGCATGTGTGTATATGTGTATTTTTCATATATACAGAGGCACCTGTGTGTATATATAATATGTAAATATATACACAAATATAAATATATATTATATAAATGTATACATGAAAAAGAAGTGTGACCAGCAGGTCGAGGGAGGTGATTATTCCCCTTTACTCTGCTCTGGTGAGACCCCACCTGGAGTACTGCATTCAGCTCTGGGGCCCCCAGCATAAGAAGGACATGGACCTGTTGGAGTGAGTTCAGAGGAGGGCCATAAGATGATCAGAGGGCTGGAACACCTTTCCTATGAGGACAGGCTGAGAGAGGCTCTGGGGAGACCTTATTGTGGCCTTGTGCCCATGGCAGGGGAGTTGGACTAGATGATCTTTAAAAGGTCATCCCAAACCATGCTATGATTCTGTATACATACATACATACATGTATATACATACACATGTACAAACTGATCAGTTGCTTCAATATACTACTGTGTGTGGGCTTCTTTGGAAAAAATACAGAAGAGATGTTATTTTTGGTTGAAACTAATCGCATTGTACCTCTTTGATTTACTAATCTTCCCACAAGCAGTGTTTAGATTATATTACTCATATATACTGTTAAAGAGATTTTCAAATATAAGACTAATTAATCTCTTTAGTAAGAATCATAACTTTTGTTTCATTCCTGTGAAAAAAAGTTGCATTGTTAAATTTAAAAAAAAAAAAAAAAAAAAAAAAAGTAGAATGAGTTCTATGTACCCTGTTAGATCTTTTCTTCATTGGTGGCAAGATGTTGTCTTTTGACATCTCTCAATGAACTTTGTTAAAAATGAGCTATGGAGCAGTCTTAATGATGTGAAAAGGAAAAAAGAAAAACAACACTGATACTTGAAAAAAACAAAAAATTTCATATGAACATAAATTACATGAATTTACAGAGGCTGAAAAATCTTACTGTGTAAGCCAACGGTACTTTGAAAACTATGAACGCCAAAAATGTGCGAGTCTTGAACAATGTATGTATCCCACTGTGCAATTTAGATATGATACAAACCATGGAAATTATATTCCACTGATGACGGTTTCCTGAGGAACAGAACGCCCAGTGTAAGGGATCTATTTGCAATATGAATGGGTCTAACCAAGGCTGTTGCAGTATTTTAATTTGAGTTTGAGATTCATTCTGCTTGTGTAACTTCAGAAATATAATTTGGCTGCTTTTAAGTGTAACAAAAAATTTTAGATAGTTGGCTGTAAAGTAAAAATACCCACTGTGCTTCATTTCAGTCTAATAATTTTTGAGACGTGCAATATTTCCTGTTGCTTTAATATTTTTAAGTTATTACAATCTGACTGATATTTCAAGTGAAATATTGAAACTGGACTTACTATGAGGATTAGGTTCATCTTGAGAAAATAAAAGTTTTTGTGTTCGTCACAAACTAAAATAAGCATTGAATTGTTTTCTTTTTTTTTCTTTTAGCATTGCAGTCTGCTTTGGTTTGACATTAATCTTGCCTATGACAAAATAAGAAGGATTTAGATTTTGGTCTAGAAATTACTGTTCTAGAGCACAATTATGGAGGTCAGTGAATTCATATTAAAGTTGGCGACGTCTCTGTTGAGTTTTAGTAAGGGTAAACTGCAACATTTACCTCCAAATCGATTTTTTCCTGTCTTTTTAGAAAAGGAGGAGTGGTACCCATGAAGCTGTTCGGGGTTTGGAATTTTCCATAGGACAGTTTCCAGCTTTTCCAAAAATCCTTTCACCCTTTAGTCCAGCAAAGTTGAGGTTGTTCATTTGGCTTGGGAAATATTGAAAAGTGTTATTTCAGGCAATTGTTCAGTATTGTAGGAAAAAAAAAAAAGAAAGCAGTGCTTTGTCTGCAACAAAAATGGAAACAGTTCAGTGAAAACCGAAGTGGGGGTGTTGGTCAGCAGCTGGCTGAATATGGCCGGTGTGCCCTGGTGGCCAAGAAGGCCAATGGCATCCTGGCTTGTATCAGGAATAGTGTGGCCAGCAGGACCAGGGAAGTGATAGTGCCCCTGTACTCGGCACTGGTGAAGCCGCACCTCAAATACTGTCTTCAGTTTCGCGCCTCTCACTACAATAAAAATGTTGAGGTGCTGGAGCATGCCCAGAGAAGGGCAATGAAGTTGGTGAAGGGTCTGGAGCACAAGTCTTATGAGGAGCAGCTGAGGGAACTGGGGTTTTTTTAGCCTGGAGAAGAGGAGGCTGAGGGGAGACCTTATTCCTCTCTACAACTACCTGAAAGGAGGTTGTAGTGAGGTGGGGGTTGGTCTCTTCTCCCAGGTAACAAGCGATAGGACAAGAGGAAATGGCCTCAAGCTGCGCCAGGGCAGGTTTAGGTTGGATATTAGGAAAAACTTCTTCACTGAAAGAGTAGTCAGGCACTGGAACAGGCTGCCCAGGGAAGTGGTTGAGTCTCCATCTCTGGAGGTATTTAAAAGACAGGTAGATGTGGCACTTAGGGATATGGTTTAGTGGTGGACTTGGCAGTGCTAGGTTAATGGTTGGACTCGATGATCTTAAAGGTCTTTTCTAACCTAACCAATTCTATGATTCTATGAAATTAATAATAAACTGGTAAGTTCCCTTGAACTTGGGTCTAAGTTATGTTCCCTTGAACTTAGGCATCACTACCTTGGCATTTTCCAGCCAAGTCTATTTAGTCGTCTGAGCTCTGCCTGTTCTCCACAGCTCCAGTCATGAGAAGCTCACGTCATCTGAGAGGACATTCACTACTGCTGGTTCTTCTGGAACTTGCAGTCCAGTTGGAGTATTTGGTGGTTGGGAGTACCTTCTTTTAATGCCAGCTCTTGAGTTGTACAATGTCATGAGCACCTCACCATTTAAAGCATTTTTTGAAAGTGCTTTTAGAATTTGTAGCTGCTGAGGAAAAAAGCTTAAAAATGCTTTCTTCATTTTAAAAGTAAAAATGTCATTTTTAATGCCCCTACAATAGATCAATCTGGTGGCAGCTGATTGAGGTTCTGATCCAACACTGTCTCCTCTCACCTTCTGACCCACCATTACTGTCATCCTGCTCCTGCAGGCTTTTCTATAAAAGTGTCGACCTGTCCCTTTGAAAATCAACTTCAAAGAAAACTGAGTTTATTAATAAACTCCTATAGAAGTTTTCTTTGTTCTTTAAAAAAAAGTAATAAAAAATAGTGACTTGTTGATCTTAAGAATTTTTTTAAAATGTTTCTACTTTTATGATTGCATTTATTTTGGTACAAATTTCAGCTATTGAAATGTACCCTCCAGCTCTGTTCATATGAGATCTTTTTTTTCTTTAACGGACCTGCTAGGAAGAGTTGCTGTGCATGTGTAGGTTTCCTTTAATGAAGTTTTAATGACATGCTGTGTGTGTGTATATATATATATATTTAATATAGAGTAATGAAACTGTGTCTTGAAACAAGAACTCTTTCTGGTTTTCAGTTAGAACCTGCAGTCTTGACTTTATCGGTACAGACCTGTAATCTAATTAATAAGCTGTTGCAAGAAAGGAAATAACAATATAAATAAAACTAAATAGAATATTTAAAATTTTATAAGCAGTTGGCTTAGTGCCTGGGGATATATGTACATGTCTTGTTTTGCACAATGATATTTTCATGTAAATTGACCATATGAAAGGATACATTTATTATAGAATTTCTAAAACAATTTGAACACTACCTTTAGAAATTTAAAAACTTAGAATTCTGTTCATCATTAATATATGAGTTCAGCTAGAAGCTGGGAATTTTCCTTTCATAGTACCTGCAGTTATTATCAAACAGCAAGATATTTAGAGACACAAATACTTTAAAAAAACTCTGGTAGTTGTAATTTAGAGGTAAATTAAGAAACTAGTATGCAGTCTCCTTATGTACAGCTTCATGTAGCATCTCGCTCAATAGCCTGAGGCATTAGCAAGCTTTCAGCATGAAATTTAGTGCTAGAGCATGCATACCTGAGTTATTGTATATCATGCATGCTAAATATATGGCTTTTATAGACATATAAATCACAACATCAGGATTCTTGTGTTTTCTAAATGTGAAGTTGATCTTAATCTCAACAAGGTGGCTAAATGTATCTTAATAAGAGAATCTGATCCTGCACAAAGGTTATGCTTGGTGACTCATTAAAAGAAAATGTATATTCTTAGAATTTCAGGTAAACGTAGAGAATAATTGCTCAGCTTTCTGTAAGTCTGGATCGTCAGCCAAGGAACACAGTCAATGTCATGTGAGGACTGGGCCAGTCCCTGGTGGGTACAGCAAGTAAAATGGGTTAGGGACCATTTCTGGCCTTGAGGGCAAGCTACAGAGTTTGATGAGTCACATCCGCATGATAGAATTCTCCTTTATGGGCTTCTCCTCCTTCATCTTCCCCCACCAAAATCAAATCACAGAACTGCCCTTCCCATACCTCTCCGTGGGAAGAGCCCATAGCATATGCTATATACCCGAATGTCCAGAGGAGTGCTAGTTGTCATGAGCCAGCAGCCCCTCGGGGATCATCCGAAAAGTACAGCAAGAAAGGGCAACCGCAAGCCAGTGCTGAAGCCCGACATCCCTACGCTGCATCTCTTACTAATGCAATTAGAAACTCTGCTGAAATGAGTTGGGATTACCCAAGTTTGTTACAGCCTTCAGACTTCACTAGTGTGTAGTTCACCAAAGATGAGGTGGTTGATTCTTTTCCTTCCTTCCACCCTGTGTTCTGCATCTCCTGTAATGATTCCTATACTTGTTTTGATCACAGTAAGAGGAATTAGACCTTGGGTCCCATTGGCTTGGGCCATGGAGACCCGCACCTCAGGATGTTCTGTGTAGGTAAACCTTTGAGAACTCATTGCTGGTTCATTTGCAGGTGTCTTTAATTGCAGCACATGGTTTTGAAGCTGCTATGCCCTGCTCCTGTATTAACCTCATGACATTTTCTGGTTCCTAAACTTTTCAGTGGTTTGTTTTACTTGAAAATAGTTTTCAAAACACAGATAGCTCTCAACCTGCAGGAGAGACTTGTTAAGTATTTACCCGTTTGTCGGGGGATGGGTATTTGGAGTTGGCAGTGGCATTTCAGAATGCAGTGGAGCTGGGTTATGAAGAAAGTGCACTATGTCTTTATGAAGCAAGTGGACTATGTCATTTGATAACTGATTTCCTCAGTTGTCATGGAGGTGTAGTGTAAGGTGCAAGGATTTATTCTGCCCTTACATACTGGTATGTTTGTAGATAACTGCTGGAAGGGGCCAAGTGAACTAGTGTAACCTAGAGTATAATTTGGCTTGCTTTCTGAATCCTTTTGTGGTTTGCCATTGGCAATTTGGGACTTTCCAAAACTATAATGGAAAAGTTATGAAAACTTTATGCCACCAGAATCACACTTTGTAATGATTGTCAGTGGGAAGACTCTCTAGCAGTTATTTTTAACTGCAGTTGCATTAGCAAAATGGGTTGCAAGTATCAAGAATGATGAACAGTCATTAAAGGATCAGCATTCACGTTTCTTTTTCAGTTAAAAATGAAACACCCTCACTAGCAAAATCCTGGAATTGTTGAGGATTTGGTTCTGTTTGTATAAAAGCTGTAAAAAAGACCCCAAACCAAAGTAAAACCATTTTTGTTCTGCAATGTGAGGAACTTTAAATGCTTGAATAGTATGCGTGCCCAGGGATTTCCCCCACTTATTTAGTTAAGCTGATAAAGAATAGCACTTTAATGCATCAATGCTGGTTTACAAACCTTATGTTAATATTTGTCTCTTTAAACGACAGAAAAGGCTGGTTTGTCGTTTTCCCATACATTTCCCATTGATATTTTCCAAGTTTCATATTAGCATACAGTGCTGCTAGCCACTTCGTAATAGGCTGGCAATTCAAAACACCTTCATTAGTATATCCCTACTTCTCGTTAAATGACTAGTTTATATAAGACACAGCCAATGAGAAATCAAACCAAATTTGATTTTAAAAAAAATCAAATTTATAAAATAACATTTGTTTGAAATAGTCATTGTTTTTCACAGTGTCATGAAGTGAGAAGAATGGACACATCATGTTACTGATTTTTAACTTGAATAATGCCTCTCTCAATGTATTTGAACGCTTTTTCCATAGAAAAGTGTTTCTCTCATGCCACAGCTTCTCTTGCATTAATATTATGAAATCTTTTAAATAAGTCAATGAAAGTCTTCTGTTTTCTTTTGATGTTCAGTTTCAGCGTGTGAGAAATCATTTAGTCTGTCTAGGATACTCTGTTTTCAAGAGACTATCTTCTTCAGGCAAAGTTCTTAACCACAAGATTTTTTTAATTCATAAAATGTGTGACGATAGTTGTCTTAGTAAAAATGTGGCTGAAGTAGTTCGTGGCATTATTTCAGTCATGAAGAAATAAATTCATTCTGACTTGTAAACCATGCTAAAGTGAACCCAAAGTTACTCTGTTCATTTTGTAATCACTTAATTTATGGTAATTTCTTATTTTTGACACTGCTTACAAACAATTTGTTTTACTTTGCGGTAGATGCTTTCTACAAAAGCACAATACCAAAACGAGACATAAGAAACTTAAATATGTGAACCCCAGCACCTGTCAGTCAGTCTGTTATTGCTACATATGAAGCAAATGTGGTAGGTTTTAATTGCTGTTCTTCTAGGTAATATGGCAAAAACTGATAGCTGAGTGTGCAGAGCTTGTGAAAGAGGATTGAAAGCAGCTTGGTGCTTGATCGTGTTTAAAAGAGGACCTAGTCCTCGTTACGAAGTTAAGCTGAACACTTCAGCCTTCTCTTACCTTTCCTCAACGTTCCAGTGAAAGTTGTTGGGATTTATTTGTGTACTGAGCATGGAATGAATAAAAATTGTACTGAATTTGGTTGTAAAATGATTTGGAGGAAGAAATGAAAGGGCTTTACAGGGAAGTACTTAGACCAGGATCGATATTTTGTACAGGATTATAAAATGAAAAGGAAGCCAATGAATTACTTCTGCAAAATGAAAGAAAGCGTACTTGCTTGGCTTTGTATTTGAAATGATGTGCCACCTGTTCTATTTTGGATGAAGAATACTCTGCGACTTGAAGGTATCAAAAAGGAAAAAGTTATTTGGTCTCAGCAGAACAGTGTATGTCTAAAGCTTCTTTCCTCCCAACTTGAGACTTGATTTGCACCTGCATTAACCTCCTTTGAAACTGTCCCCAGTAAGCTGTACGTATTGCTCTGCAGTAAATTGAGACCACATCTGTTGGTCCTGAAACAAAGCAATTATTGTAATTGTAAGATTTCAGGTTTTTCTTTCGACAGGACTGTAGTTGTTATTTATGTGTTTCTTGGAAAATGCGACATTTCATATAAAATGGAGTATGAAATTGGCATTGCTCAGTGAGAAGTATTATTTACTGTCGTATTAAGTGTTGGAGTTGTATGGCTAGGCTTCCCTGACTGGTCTGATTTAAAACACAAGCAGCAAGCCCCATTAAACTGTCTTCTGGCTTTAGTAGTCAGCTGGGTCCTGCAGTCTACCATTTACAATTTCTGTAGAGTTCTAGAAAGGCATTTTACAGTCCTTTCCTGAAACACTTGCTTTATTTTACTGTGCTTTAACCTAGTGAAAAATGTAATTATCATCAAGGATAGCTTTAGACTTAACATGTAATGGAGTGCACGTCCTTTACACACATAGTAGAAAATTAATGGTTTGTTCTTTGACCCGTCACTAAAATCCTGGATGCTCTGCATATGACGGAATGTGGAAACAGAGAATAGTGAATGCCATTAACAATGTCTATGTGCTGTTTTCAATCTTCAAGCTTACTAGCTTTCTCCTTTTTTTATTTCCCCCCACCTCCCTTGACTGTGAAGTTTGGGGTGATAAAAATATACTCAATAACTTATTCTTTACAGTTCCTTAAAAAAATTTATCGCTACTAAAGTCACTTCATAATTGCAATAGGAAACTCTGGGGAATTATGGGAAACTGCCACCACTTGGGTGGTTGTGGTACTTTGCTTTTAGTCTTGAGTCTGTCAGTGCACTGCAGGTGCTGCAGTTCAGTGTGGCATGCTGTTGTATTTAGCTGCAGAATTTTACCATGAAATGCAGCAATCACCAGCACAAATCATTGTACATTTTGAAATCATCCTAGATCTTTTCTCACATATTACTTTCATCATTGGAGTGTTGCGTGTTGCTGTCTTTGCCACAGATGGATTTATATGTCTGACATTGAGTTTTTTTAAACCCTTGGTTCAAAGTGAAATCAAAGGAGAATACTAAGTAATGCTGGACACAACAAAAGTCATCATTAGAGCACAGAACATCTGACTGGCATTTATTTTTGCTTGCTGAATTCAGAAGTTTCCAAGGAAGAGTTGTAATCCCTGATGTTGGGAGTGGAAGCAATTTTGGAGTACAGTAGTAATGTGGGAGAATGACACATGTGGCCTAAGTGAGGGTGTGTATTCATCAAAAGAGGGTATGAATTTGAATTGCTTTTTCTCCTTTTTCATTCCCATTCACTCTAATTTGTAAGCAGCTAGCAGTTTTGGGAGATATTTCAGCTGAACTGGGTTTTAAGGAGCAATTGGAATATTGAGAGAAGGTAGCAGCAAAGCAGGTATGCAGGCTGTTGTGGGGGAAATGAAGTAAGTAATGAGTAATAGAGTGAAGATGTTAATGGAGAGTCACAAGACTGTTGCGCTGATTTTCGGCTAGAAGAGTGTGTGATCATGTGTAGAACAGTAATGAGGAAATCTTCAACAGAACATTCTGTGGTAATCTATTTTTCTGTCAATGATTTTCAAAATTGGGACATTTTATGGAATGCCCGGAATTTTGTTCCAGAAGGAAAGCTATTCCAACATAATATAAAATGTGAAACTGAAAAGAAAAAAAAAAAAAATACCAAACATCGTGCCCTAAAAAAAAACAGTACACACAACCAACAAAACAAAGTCCCTCATTTTAATTGAGAGATGCTTAAAATGCTTTGTTAAGCTTGACATGGAAGACAAAAATACTGTAGCCACCAAAACAGTGGCAGCTTGCCAGAACAACTTGGAACTTCCTATTGCAATGGTGATTATAACGGCTGAAATGAATCATGTGACTTACCCAACCTTTATTTCTGTATGTTTTTAGAACTTTGGAGTAATTTGAAGTCTTCGGTTTTCACTCTGCTTTGGAACAAAATACAATTTTGAAATTTTGATGATCTTGTATAAGTTGTGTCCTCAGCCCAGTTCTAGTCACATAGCTAATTCTTACATTTAATTCCCTTTAGCTTTCTTTTTTTCTCCTGGTGAAAGAAAAAAATTAAGAGAACCTCTTTTATAACAGTGACTTGAAAATCGGCAAACTGAGACCATCTGGTTACTGATTTTAGTGGACTGAGAATAAGATAATGAGTGACTCATTAGAATAAGAGAAATAGAGAAACATAGACTCTGTTGTTGGTGCAAATTTGTACAAGCTCAACTGATATAAAGCACAGGGGTTTAATACTGGATGATGCTTAGCAGCATTGTTTTCTCTTACTGCTGCTGCCAGGATAGGCAAAGACCAGACTAGGAAATATCAGGTGTTTCAAGGGAGATCCCTTGTGTTGGACCTTACTTTATCCATGCTAAGTAGCAGATCTAAACCTAAAAAGAGCTAAGAGCCTGGTCCTTATAGCAGCATCTGTTTGTTACTGAAAAGTGGTTTCTGTTTCAGGAACTGTAAATAAGTGAATGATGAAAGCTGAATTGTTTAAAAAACAAACGAACCAATTGTGTTCCTGTCTGTTGCGGGAACCTATTCTGAATTCTCAAGTGTTTATATTATCATCTCAATGGCTGGAAACTCCTGTGTTTTGCTCTTGGAAAGACTAGTGGAAAAAATTATTCAGCAACTGAGATGGCTTGTTACCCTCTTGTAGCAGCTGGACACTCTAGCTTCTGCTTGTTTTGGCTCAGTCCTGATTATGTGCTTGGTACCTTTGCGTTCTCTTCTCTTCCCTTCCCCCTCAGTAAGGCCAGAACCTTCATCATCGAAACCAGTTCTCTTCAGAGAGTTTTAGGACATCACAAAGGAATCCCACTTTTTGATTCTAAGATTTTTTTTTTCAATTATTTTTTTTTATCTCCCAGAAAGAGGCAAAGGTCACCTCTTTTGGGATAGATGAAATAAACCTCATGTCTCTCTGGGAAATAATGCTGAAAGAGGGAGAATGTATTTGAAACTAATGTAGCAGGAGCAACAAGTTTTGTTGCTGTGACTTCTGAATTTCAGACATTAAAATGTTAAATACATGCTTACCTAAACAGTGTAGTAGGTGGAAGAGTATTCTGGGGATGCTGCCTTGACTGAAATGGACATAAAGATCTCTCTTAGCTCTCAAAGGCATTCATGCTGGTGCAAGGAGCTTTCAAACTAGCTAAGCAAGTCTGCTGTGATGTCCTGGAGAAAGGAGCCTCTGTCCACAAGTATTTCAGTAGATCTGCAGGATGTGGTGAACTCCAATAATAGACTTGATTGCCGCAAGCCACAGCTGCCTCTATTCTAAGCCAAAGTGCCTGTAGTCTGCAGTAGACCTAGGAATCCACTAGCACTAAGGGATTGAAGTGTTCTTTTTTCCTTCAAAGTAGAATCTCCTGTGTATTTCCTGCCACTTTTGCTGCTTGCAAAAACAAACAAAAACCCTCAAAACACAAATTCACAAATGAACAAAATGAAATAATATTTTTCAGTTCCATCATATGTGCAGAGGAGCCAATTTGTGAACCTCACCAGTTGATATATTCCTACCCTTATTAAGCTGCTCTGTTACTCAAATCAAATGCTGGATTCTGCCCAGATGTCTAATTAATAATTACCTATCTTGTTGAGCAGGTCTTTGAGGAAAACTGGCTCCTGTTGATCAGCCTGTTTGGTGGCAGGGCCTGAAGGATAAATTTCTGATTATGTAGTCATTATGTAGTCCTCATGTGGTACATTCAGAAGGAATACGACTTAAACGTATCTTTAATGATGACCAAGGATTGGCAACTAATCCCCAATGTGTATTTCATTGGATCACTTTTCTTTGGCGTGATTTATTCTAGTGTGATTTTCTGTCTAAGAAAGTCATGCAGATTTAGAGACAGAAAGGACTCAAAGGGTCACAACCATTCTCCTGTCCAGAGCAGGACTGGTTAGAGTGTTCATGGTTAAGATTTGTCAGGTCATTTGTGGAAATGTCCAATATTGGAGACTGCTCCAGGCGTCTTTGAGACTCATGTTTCAGTGTATTGTAGTGCTTGACTAACCATTACTGTTAAAAATATTTTCTGAATGCTTCTTTCCATGGTCTTAGCCCTTTCATTTTTGTTGGAGTGAGATGGAAAAGTCTTAGACTCACACAGTCATTCAGGCAGGCAGGGATTTCAGGAGGTCTATAGTCCAACCTCCTGCTCAAAGCTGAATTCAGAGCAGGTTGCTCAGGGCTTTATCAAGACAAGTCTTGAAGACCTCCAAGATGCCCACAGACACTGCTCTGTATCCTCATAGTAAAAAATTTTTCCTTCTATCCAGTCAGAATCTTCACAGTCTCATTTTTACGACTGTATTTTTTCTATTTAAACTACTGTGAATCCGAGTCAGGAGAGCAGCTCTGTCTTCTTAGTAAGCTTCTTGTAGGAATGGGAGGGCTGCCATCAGTTTCTCCTGAAGCCTTCTGCTCTCCAGGCTAAAAAAAATGAAGTTCCCTCAACCTCTCTTCACATGGCATAGCTTCAGCCCCTTGAATATGTTGCAGTCTAATGAGTACCAGAGAGAATAATTGCTTCCCTTGATACTGGCTATGCTCCTGTTGATACAGCTTAGGATGCTGTTGTCTCATGTAAGATAGATGTTAATATCTTGATGATTCAGCTCTTGAGAAGTATGTTGAAAGATAATAATTTCAGTACTCTAGGGTACTAAGACAAAACAGAAAATATAGTCAATAAGTTTGTTTTCTGCGACCTTAATACGTTCTTCAGGTTTTATGTGGTCATGCCATCCCAGCTTTGTTATTCTTCCTTTTCTCCCTTACTTTACCTTCTCCAGCTTTTATATCCATTAGCCAATTTAAATCAAATTTGTCAGAGAAATATGGGTATCAGAAATATTGTTATACTCCTGCTTTTTGCCTCATGGGAATCAGCAAACAGGTAAATGAGAAACCCAAAGCAGTGCTCCTGAGAGGGGAAGTTGGGTAGTGACAGCTTAATCCCTGATCCACTGCAAACTAAGGCTGACATTTGGCAACCGATTAGCATACCTGTACCTATGAACCATGTGCTGTTACTTGTGTGTTTTTCGACGCTTTTAGCTGTGTGTCAGAACTAGGAGTGTTGCAAAGAGAGAAGGAGCCATGTCCATAAAAATGTGTGAAGTTTGCCAGTTTTGTTGCTCACAGAAACCTTTTTTTCTTTCAAGTTCCATAATGTGAATTGAAATTTAATACACTGGAGCTAAACGTCGTTGGAGACAGACTTTTTCTCTGGTAGGAAACTGGTGATCTGTAAAGAATGTCATATCTGGAATTTTTCCATATAAATGGTTCCTGCTTGTGCCCGTTTTTTGACTTGTTTCTGGAGTATGTGTTTCCCTGCCACAACCACTTTTTAAACTAGAAATTTGTCTTTCTATGTGTCAACATACTTGTCAGTAAAATGTAAAAAGAAGAGCAAATGGTAGCATGGATTACTCAAACTGTTAGTAATCCACTTCTGTTTGTGACAACACATTTCCCTTTGCTTATCTATAGTTACACCAAACAAAACTTCTAAGAAATAGAAGTATTTCTGTGGCTGAAACAAACACATTTCTCATTCTGCTTTCTGCATCGATTGGAGACTGCAATCAGTTGCATTCTGGTAGAAGAACAATTTACGTTCAAGCTCTTGTTATCTAAAGGCATAAATGTACCTTTTGCATAATATTATTCTTTTAGTTGACTAGGTAATGTTTCTAATGCCTGAAGTGTTAATGATTCTTTGAAGAGAGTATTTTTGCTGAAGGTTTTCTGTTACTGTCTTTATAGTTGCTGGACCTGGAGATAGTAGTTGCATTTTACTAGATGTATGCAGATTTCTTGTTCAGCAACAAGCACTGTCACGTTTGGAAAATTTGCATTCTTACCCCTGAGCTTGGCTCCATTGCTGCTAGAGGGGAAGGTTCAAGAAACAGTCTATGGTTAATTTCTACTTTCTCTGGGCTCTGCTGTGAATGATTATGTTAATGATAATTACTTCTGTGAACTTCATAAGAAAATACTGGGAGATTATCACCTCTGTGCCTGGCAAAATCATGGAGAAGATTATTCTGGGAGTTATTGAAAAACACCTGAAAGACAACGCAGTCATTGGTCCCAGCCAGCACGGATTCACGAGGGGAAAGTCCTGCTTGACTAACTTGATTTTCTTCTATGACAAGATTGCCCACCTAGTTGACCAAGGGAAGCCAGTCGATGTAATCTTTTTGGACTTCAGTAAAGCCTTCAGTACTGTCTCTCACAGTATCCTCCTGGACAAAATGTCCAGCATACAGCTGGATAAACACAATGCAATGGGTGTGCAATTGGCTGAAGGGTCAGGCTCAAAGGGTTATAGTAAATGGGGTTACATCAGGCTGGCAACCAGTCACTAGCGAGGTTCTGCAGGGATCCATCTTGGGGCCAGTGCTCTTCAGTATCTTCATAAACGACTTGGATGCAGGACTTCAAGGTTTGTTATCAAAGTTTGCCGATGACACAAAACTGGGAGGAGCTGTTGACACTCTCGAGGGCAGAGAGGCCCTGCAGAGAGATCTATACAAATTAGAGAGCTAGGCAATCACCAACCATATGAAGTTTAACAAGGGCAAGTGCCAGATTTTGCACCTGGGACATGGCAACCCTTGGATGTACCTACAGACTGGGGAACGAGAAGCTGGAGAGCAGCCCCATGGAGAGGGATCTGGCGGTTCTTGTCGACAGCAAGTTGAACATGAGACAACAGTGTGCCCTGGCAGCCAGGAGCACCAACCATGTCCTGGGGTGCATCAAGCACTGTATTGCCAGCCGGTCGGGGGAGGTGATTGTCCCGCTCTACTCCGCACTGGTGCGGCCTCATCTTGAGCACTGTGTGCAATTTTGGGCACCACAGTACAAAAAGGATACAAAGCTACTAGAGAGTGTCCAGAGGAGAGCCACAAAGATGGTGAAGGGTTTAGAGGGGAAGCCGTATGAGGAGCGGCTGAAGTCACTTGGTCTATTCAGCCTGGAGAAGAGGAGGCTGAGAGGAGACTGAGGGGAGACCCCATCGTGGTCCATAGCTTCCTCATGTGGGAAGGAGGAGGGGCAGGTACTGATCTCTTCTCCCTGATGACCAATGATAGAACCCGAGGGAACGGCAGGAAGATATGCCAGGGGAGGTTTAGGTTGGATATTAGGAAAAGGTTCTTCACCCAAAGGGTAGTGGAGCACTGGAACAAGCTTCCCCGGGAGATAGTCATGGCGCCAAGACTGACAACATTCAAGAAGCAATTGGGCAACGCCCTCAGACATATGGTGTGATTTTTGGGGTTGTCCTATGCAGGGACAGGAGTTGGACTGGATGATCCTTGTGGGTCCCTTCCAACTCAGGATATTCTATGATTCTATCAGAGGTAGTTCTAGTTAGGCACATATCTTTAATTATGCTAGTGACCTTATTTATATATCAGTCAATAAATGTGAATTCTATAAGATAACATAAAAGCTTTAATTTTGGTCTGAATATTTTCACTGTTTATCAAGAGAAAAAGCATAGCTTTTTTTCTCAGAATTGACATGTCCCAAACCATCTGAATGAAACACTATATTGTTCCTTGGCCATGAGAGCAGTGGGCATATATGGTCTGAGCTGGTCACTTTTGTAAGCTCTTGTTTAATATTTACATAGCATCTCTGCCTACATGGGCTTCTGTTTAGTGTGTGGTTTAAGTAATTGAAATAGATTATTAAATTCCAGGTACAGAGAAAGAGAAAAAACCTAACAGTCACTTTGTCACTGGGGAAGGCATTTTCTTTTAAGTGTAATATGTTTTAATGTGTCACTGGCATGATACTGATCTTCATTATGTTTCAAAGGCAAGTACAGAAAACAAGTGGGACAGCAATATAAAGCTGTGTTGTGAAAGATATCTTTCTTAACTGGTGGAGATGGGCACCTGCCTTTGAATGCTGGAAGTTCTATTTTTCTGCTTTTTAGAAAACAGCTTCAGAAATTGTCACAATAACATTAGGCCAAAATTTTTGGTACTGACTTGACTGAAGCACTAGAGATCCCTAGCGTGGAGCTGTATGTTTTTAATTTTTAACTTGTCTTAAGTAACCTTTGTAATTAACATAAATGTGGTCGAGATTTCAGCCTACACATAGGCTGCAGCTTTGTTTATTGTTGCAGTGTAGTTCAGAATAAAGCACTGTAGTTCTTCGTAATAAAATAACCTTGTAGCTTTTTTACAGTCCAGTGCAATTCCCTGTTGTTGGTCAGCTAGGTTGTCAATAATGTAAATGGAGAATAGGTCTAGTGTTCTTTTCTAACACAGGCCAATATGAGCAATTATGTTTACAAGACAAGACACCAGAACTGTCCTGTTCCTTAGTTTCTGTCTCTAATTTCTTCCAAAATCTGGATGGATTACAGCCAGTTTCACACCAGCCACTACATGTTTTCTTCCCAGGCTATTTTTGCACCTTATTTAAAGTGAGATTTGAGGCTTGTGCAATATTGACTCCTTTCCCAAGCCCTGCAGAAGATCCCTGCAAAAAAGGTCCATTGCCTTACTCTGCACTGTGCGTTTCACAGACATTTCTCTTCAAAGGAAAAACTCTGAGGCCAATAATTAGTTGGAAAAATTCACTAACCTCTTTGTATCTGGCAGTATAGTTCCAGTAAATCTGTGTAAGAGGTTGAGACCTAGGGTAATGGTTTCTTGATATTTACAAAATCTGCTGGTGTGGGCGATTACAGGCAGGTGAGAGTGAGAAGATTTGAGAGACTCTCAGCATGCAAGTGGGACAGCCTGATGGGGGACAGTGATTTTTTTCCTTTGACTATTTGTGGCACTCTCATTGCAGAAATGGCTCCGCTACATGCAGAGCAATTACTTAACTTGCTCAGTTTGCAGCCCAGATTATTACAGTGCACTGGCATGGATTTTAGTTACCATAAAATGCTGTTTCAGTGGATCACTGGTGGTTCACGAACAGCTGGCACGGACTGAAACTTCTTTAGCAGTGATTGCTCAGGAATCAGAGCTCTTTGCCTCATGAGTCTTCTGAGAAGTATATAGATTTGTCTTGGGTGGGTACATTGTAAGGTTTCTTTTCCTTGCTTCATTTCACTGTGTAGTAAGTCACAGGTGACATACTAAAGCTGGCGTACTGGTGACAAAAGCTATACCTAACTTGGTCAAATTATATGTACAGTTTAATTGTACGCTGTTCAAGAGACTATGGGTGTGTAAGGCAGTGGTAGTTAGCAACTGGCCTTTATGTAAAGACATCACTAAGGGTATGGTTTGCTGCTTCTGTTCCCACTTATTTTGAAGGAATCTCATTATATTCCCACAGTAACTTTTTGAAGCATGTGTGGATTTTAATTAAAATTTCACTTTCCCTGAATACTTACTTACTCTGTTAACCGAACGTCTCATTTGAATCAAACTGGAACAGATTGCATGGTTTATGTCAGTTGACAGCACTTAATCTAGATTAATTTGTACTGTTCGTCATTTCACTGATGGAAAATAAAAGGTAACATTGTAGGCGTATCAGAGTTTGGCTACAGCATAAAAAACAAAGAACTAACGTTTCCCAAGCATGTGCAAGTACTGTATTACAGAAAGGTCACTGTTTGTTCAGGCTTTGAAGTATGACATCATACATGATGCATGACCTTTGGAAAACACACAAAAATTTTGTGGAAAGAATGGATATTTTAAAACTTGCCTTATTAACTGTATTTCATGTAGGTGTAGTTAAGCGTGTTAGCACAGATGTGCCAGTTAGGTCTCAAGAGCTAGCAGTGCTCGTTGCTTTTCTTTCATGTAAGCCTTGCCTGTTTGTACATCTGTCTCTGTTACTGTTACTTTCTCATGTTATAGCTTGAGACTCTGCAATAAGATTATCTGAAAAGGAACTTGTAAGAGGGATGTGCTCAGATTTGTCATTGAATTCAGTTATACTGATCAATAGTCTGGTTTGGATTTCACATCTAAACCTCCTCCTACCCAACTTTCCTCTCTTACCATAGAACTGCATTTCAGAAAGCTGATCCATCCTGCAGTGTAAACTTAGTGATTTGTTGTTTTACATAGTATATAAAAGCGCATCTTATTTTGGACAAAAAAGATGGAAAGGAGAATCCCATCATCAAGCCACAACCTAAACTGACATTCTGTCTAAATTTCTTTGCCCGCCAGTACTTGGTTTGAAAGTAGATTTTAAGAAATTAAAGAATTTAAGATTTGTACAAGTATGATTTCGCTATCACAGAATCATAGAATGGTTGAGGTTGAAAGAGACTTCTGGAGGAACCTCTTGTCCAACCCCCCTGCTTAAATGCAGGTTAGGTTGCCCAGGACCGTGTCCAGGTGGCTTAAAGAATATAAATAATATACGATTATAAGAATATAAACAGTTAATCCTCATGCTCTCAAGTATTTTTAAAACTACTTTTGTAATTTAAAGAAAAATGCTTATATGTCTTAAGAAGGTATTTCCAAGGCTGAAATTTTGCAGATAATTTAGAACAGATTTTCATTTAAAATAAGTAACACTTTCTAAAGCTGTAAGTATGCATGATGATGTATGGTGTTACTGTGTACCTTAGAAGTCTAGATGAATTTCTTATGGAATATACTTTTCTTAAGATAATTATGCTACATATTTATTGTGAACATCAGCTTGTCCTGAGTTCTTGGTAGTATGAGTGTGTATATATGTATGAGTCTATTAGGATTATACATTATTATCTCATCCACACACACAAACGTATTAGTGTAATTTGTGAATTCACATGTATATGTATATATAGAAAATAAAAAATGACAGATGTCATCTTTGTTGGTTTGCTGATAACATAATAAACACGCTATCAGAGGAAAGTCGTCAGTGGCTCTTACTTGATACAAAGAATTTGTGCTTAGGTGCATACAGGTAACACATTGCTTTTGAAGGCTGCATAGATACAGAAGACACATGGCCCCATGCTAACATGTGTGCATGTGAATATGTATTTTTCAACTTTTTTTTTTTTTTCCTATTTTTTTTTCACTCAGTAGTTTTTCGTGGTTCTTCCTTCTGGAAGCAAGCACGAGCTGTTAATAAGCATAGCTTTTCTGGCTCAGTGTGAGAAGCATGACATAGAAAATACCTCAGTCATACACATGCTAAATGAAGGAAGAATGTGAAGTTAGTGTCTGCTTGTGTTACTATTTTGTGATATTTACTGCTGATAATACCAGATTTACTTTGCAATTTATGTTAACATGTTGAATATTTTTGATGAAGCAAACATCCCTGTTATGTTTTTACATATTTCTTGCATGAAACATCATTAGTATTGTTGAGACATCTGTTAAAATAAACTTTTGTTTTCATTTAGGTTTACGAGTTAGATGGCATCCCCTTGATCCTGGACAACTGCAGCATTGATGACAACAATCCTTGTATCCTTTACTAATTATTGAATATGACTCAGAAGAAAAGGTGTGGGGGTTTAATACATTTATGCCAGCATTGCTTCTACTTGGTATCTAAGTCTGACTGGCCTCATGAGTTTCTAGGTTGTATTTAAATGCTTGATGCAGAAGTGAGCAAACTCACAAATATGTTTTCATGAACTGGATTCTAAGTTGAACTGTGGTTATATTCTGTTTCTTAACATAATAAATATTACCGGTTCACAAATGTCAATTCAGAGAGCAAACTGTGGTAGAAGTCTGAATTAAGACTACGTTTGGTCATTGTATCAGATCTTGGAGCTTTTGCTTCAACTGAAATCTGTTCAGTAGACTGAAATAAGTACCCCATCAATTCTATATGCTTATTAAATCTGACTGGAGAACTTATTCTAAGCACAGAGACAAGGCTAGCAAGCTGTAATGAAAATGTGTATAATTGAGAGAATTAATGATGCAGATTACTGAATTGTTGGGAAGATTTTAATATAAATGGCATTGTATTTCATATTTGGGATTTTTTTTTTCCCTGGGATTTAGGAGCAGAGACTTTACAAGATAGATTGATGTTAGAGGGAAATAACTTTATATTGAACATAAGCACTTGTTAAGCAGACTTATCCATCTCTTCATGAACTGCATAGTAACCCTGCTGGTGTGTTCAGTGGGTTGAGCTATTATTTTCTGTCATCTAATCATTAGCTCCTTATAAGTCGCTGATAAGTGCATCTAGAAATCAAATGCCTTTCCTGTCTAAAGTAATGTCAGCTTTCTTAGACTGAATACATGAAACAGGTTTTTAAAATTAGTTAGAAAAAGCTCACTTTTTAACAAGTACCGTAAAAAAAAAAAAGTTGTGAAAATGTTACATATTTTCATAATTGTGTGCTGTAGAACATCATCTACATATAAATATATGTTAAAAGGATGAAGTGATGTAGGGAAAAGTGATAGGAAAATGTTAACAAGCTGGGTGGAGGAGCAATGGGTGTTAAGTATCCTGTGAGTTGTTCACTTTGTTGCTTTATATGAAAGGTTTCTACATTCATCACTATTCCTGTAGTTGGAGACTTGACAGTGCACTGAGTAGGAGAGTTGTACTTCCATGGTCCAGTTCTGGTAAGGGGCACTGCTGGATGCGATGGGAAGGGCAGGGAAAGTTACCTTTCCCTAAGCAGAAGCGCAGCCCTGAGAAAACCTAGTAAGGAGTTTTGATCCCAAGTTACTCTTCCATTGCTGGAAAGCCCAGCTGTGCAATGACTTTTAGAATTTCTTTCTAGGATTAATCGTTCATTTCAGCTGTTAGTAAAAGAGGATAAAGTTTGAGGCCTTCAAAGGGTAGAGTGGTAATTTACGATCTTGAATGAAATGAAAATAAAATACCATGGGAGCCTTTACTGCATTTTGGGCAATGTGGAACTTCTTGCACCTTTTGATACAGGCTGACATTTTATGGTTGAACTATAAACTTCTTACCAGAAGATAAAACTTTGCTTACTTGGTTTTAAAGACTTACTAGACACCTCTTAATATGAGATTTCACCACTGATCTGTAGTGTACAGTATTCAGATACATGAAAAAGTAATAGCACTTGGGCAGAGTGGGGACCAGCCTGCTGTGACAAAGTTTGCTGTGTCAGCTGTTGGAGTACAGCTTCTGGCTACTATGTTTATTGTTTTGACCTAGAGCTATTCCAGGTGCTCTTGTGCTACATGAGGTTCATGGTCCCCTGCTTCTCTCCTGGCTCTGTTTCTCATCTGCTATGTTCTCAGCATGTCTTATGCAGGGAAGCAGAAGAGGAGTTTGCAGTTTGTATCTGTCTCTACTTCATCTCCTTTGCAGCATATTCTGCTACTTCTAGACACCGTAAACCAAGTCCTTAGTAGCATGTGGATGCCTGGCTCCATTGCATAACATTCCTCTGAAGAGATTTGACTGTTTCTCTCCTCCCGCTGTGTACCCCATCCTGTTTGGTGCAGATCCATTTTGTGATGCTTGTAAACCAGAGCAGTGCTCTTACTAAGATTTCAAAGCCTACTTGCTTAAAATGGAAACATCCTAAAATTGCCTGCATTGTAACTTTGTGATCTGGAGTGAATATATTTTGTCTCTTTTCTCTTTTCAAGGAAGATTAATTGAAAGGAAGTATTTAGGCAGCTCTTGAGCTGGGTGTTGAGAGAGCTGCTGAAATTCGAATGTGATCACCCAGTGGTACTGCAGTTTGCCAGGGTGATGTAGAAAGCTGCAAGGGACGGCTCGGTGTAGCTCTTCAGCCAGGGTTCCTTTTGGGGAGTCATGTCCAGAAACTTCTCTTTACATTCTTGTTTCTAATGCCTGTTTTTGTGGTTTCAGGCTGTGTTACTTGGATTTCTCCTTGGATAAAGCTGACTGGAAAAAGTTTCATCCAGATTCCTTTTATATAAGAACTTCTTAGATTTCTTAGTAAAGTCTTTGTAGATGCACATTTTTGTTTGAGATTTATCTGTTTCAGAGACACCCAAGCTCTACAGTTAAGATGTTATGTTTTCTACTGAAAACAGAGTTGATATACTGATTTTCTACATTTTAGTAACTAAGTTCTGCCTTCAAATTACACATAGAAAATTTTCCAAAGAAAAATAACTTTTGTGGTAAAAGTGATGGGATTTTTTTTTCAGGATAGAAAAAAACATAATTTCCCTAAAGTATGCAATTCATCAGTAGAAGCTGGACTGCCATGTTAGATGTTAAAAGAGCTCTTTATTGCCTTTGAGAGAAATCCGTTGATAAATCTTTTTATTTGTAGTGTATGGAAGCATACTGAAAGAGGAAATGGGTCTGCTCTTATCCTAAAATAAATTCCTTTGTAGACCTGTCATTACCTTAAAATTGCATCCTTTGAGATCCTGAACAGTTCTGTAATGCGCATAGAAGTATCAGGAGGTTCATCGCTTTTGACGTAGCTAGCTGAAGTTCAACTGACATTGTTGCCTTGCTTTAGCTTTCTAGGTTTGAATTCCTCTTTCAGTTATCTTGTCTAATTACATCTCGGGAAGACTTGTATCTTTTACATTTATACTAACAAATAGTACTTTTTCCTTCAGGATATTTCATGAGTGAAAGCAACAAAAAAACCCTCATTAGTAACAGACATGAAGATGATTATGGACAGTTAAGAATAAATTTTCTTTACCTCTTACAAAGATTATTTGAATTGTTAATTTAAATTTTTGGCTTCTGTAACTTTTCATGGTTTCAAGTAAATTCAGTGGAGAAATGCTGAAAGATGCCAGATTTTCAACTGTTAGCTGTCAGGCTTTTAGCACAGGGGAAAAGGTAAATAGAGTGAGACTTGGGAGATGCAGTTGATTATAGACCTTGGGGTCTGAAGAGTTAAACTTCCGAGAAGGCTAAACGTCATTTTAACTTTTCCTATACCCTTTAAATCTTCCATCTTGAATTGGCTGTATCCTAATCATAACTGTCCTTCTGTATTCAAAAGAAAAAAGGGTATTTCAAAACGCAAGTGGACTTATTTATCTTTAGATTAAGGAGAGGTTCTTTCGTGAGATAAATTTTTGGTTTTGAAAAATTCACTTTTTTGTTCAGCTTCTCAAAAGTTGGGAGTGTTGTGCTTTACTTATGTAACCTGTGTTTAAAAACAAATAAATTAAACTTGCCACAGAATAGCAGAGTGGGTTGGAGATGCCTATCTGGGTAATACCAGTAAAAAATTTACTCCAGATCCTGCTTTTCAGGTTATTCGGGTTGAAAAGGTGTTCTAAATTAAAATATCTTCTATTTTGCTCTCTGAGCCACCATCTTCCTCATCTCTGACAGGCTCTAGTATCAGACAAGAGCCCTTCTTTTTGTTCCTGTCTTTTACCTCATCCTAAGCTCTTGTTGCTCCTTCCAGCTTCATTTCTGACCTTTCACAGATTCCACTTGCTTAAGGCAAACATAAGGAGGGAGGCCAGCCCATTCTGATCAAAAGACTATTGACCCTAATCATACAAAAAAGGTGCTTATGAAAGACTTGAAATAAACTTAAACGGTTTATTATTGAAGGCTTTTCAGTTTACCTTAACTAAATTGTCTGGTTTTTCTACTCCTTCCTAACTTTTAGGCTTATGAGTAACACACAAAGATGTACCCTCTGTCTCTCTCTCTCTGTCTCTCTCTCTCTGTCTCTCTCTCTCTGTCTCTCTCTCTCTGTCTCTCTCTCTCTGTCTCTCTCTCTCTGTCTCTCTCTCTCTGTCTCTCTCTCTCTGTCTCTCTCTCTCTGTCTCTCTCTCTTTTTAATTTAATGGCTGTCCTTAAAAATATTTATTACTATTTTAGGAAAAAACGTAATATCCAAAGTACTACAACATAACAGCTGTTAGTTAAACTAGTGAAACTTGAAAATCAGAAGTGAAATGCAGTTTTGAACATGGAATATTCTTGTTTTTTCAGGATGCTTGCCAATCTTACCCTTTTGAGATTCTTATAGTAAGTGTCTTGATAAATTGATTTTGTGAATGTCTGAATTTAATTGGAATGACCATGTAAGTGTCCATATAATATTAACCCCTAATCAGGCATGTTTTTCTGTTAGCCAGAAGTGCAGTCATATTGAAGAAAAAATATCCTGCTGTGTGGTGTATGTGTATGTACACATAGATATAAATGTTTATACATATGAGTAAACACCCAACTGGCTGTTTTAGGAGTAAGAATTTTCAGCATTTGTGAAAGGAAAACATGTGGTTGCTGTGGATTTCCATACATAGGCCCCTTAGTTTGAATAATGGATGAAAATGTAGAAAATGTAAGTTAATTTTCAGATACTCCTTCCCCAAACTTCTGTTATATTCAGTCTGAAAGTCATCTGAGAGGTAGATTGAAAATACTTTTGACTCCATGGCAGCAGCAAGTATAATTGTGGTTCATGAAACTTCTGGCTAAAGCTAGAAGAAATCAAGTTGCTATGGTCTACAACAATGGCAGTTTGTTTTTGTGAGATGCCAGCAAAGAGTTTTGGGGGAGCTGACAGACATTTTATTTCTAAGTTACAGAGTGCAACCTAAACCAGGCCACATACTGTAAAAAAGCCTCACAGCTGAATAGAAGCCAGTAGAAAGCAAAAATAGGAGTGTGAGTTGACTTTTTAGAGTAAACCATCATACAGTTGAGCGTTTTCACGTAAATGTGGCTATCTCATGTATGTTGGCAAGAAAATACAGCATAATGTTACATCAGTAATGGTTGCCTTTCTTTGGAAAGCTCATTTTAGGCACTGCCAATGCATTTAGTAGTTTGAGGTGACCTATTTGATTCCATATTTTCATAAGCATACATAAAATCATGTTATTTCGGTGAATACGGTCAGTACAAAGGACCTAGACTGCTGAGGAAAACAGTAATGACCTCGTCATGCCCAGTCAAGTTCTGCCCACTTGGAAAAAAATTACCCTTTTCTTCATCCCATTGACACTTGCCTTGTTGCACAAGTAAGTCCAAAGTCTGCTTGGGCTGAATGCAAGTGTGTTCTTCGGTAGATGGCTAAAATTTTGGATTATCACAGGTTGCTGCTGCTGCAGCCCTTATCCTCGGACACAGAGCACTATTAGAAACTTACTTTCTGTCAACCAGTACTGATTGTCACTGTGACTTTAACAAAAAGGTAGATAGTACACTTCTAGTGACCCAGCAGTAGTTGAGGATGGCAGTGGAAGAAGGGGACTTGTCAGCGCAGATAAAGAACAGAAATTTGTTGGCCTGAACCTTTTAGATTCCTAGTGCCAAAGACAACACAAAATATCAACAGAGTGGCAGCCAACTACCATAGATGGAACTAGAATGAAAAAAATGGTCAAGCAAGAAGAAATCACTATATTGCCATACTCCAGTCCAATTCAACTCGTACGTGCTGATAATTCTTGTCTAAAACCCTGGAAAGAGTGGAGGATTTCTGGTTTGTGGCATATGCGCAAACCTTAGCTCCTTCTCTGTCTTACAGTTGCATTCAGATGAACTGGTCAGACTGGAAACTGGAACAGGTACAAGTGTGGTTATTCACTGAGCAAGAACAGTCTCTGAGAGGGGCTTATTTCTTTCACCCTATTCAGCAGACCAAATCCTATGCTGTTCCTGCAAGTTGCTATGAATTCTTTATATTTTGTTAGATACTAACAGAGCCTAGGGGTCTGCGTGGCTCAGAAGGGAATCCCTCGGTGTTGCATGATAAGGGTTTTTTTTGGCTGCAGTGGTGGGCCAGTTTCCTAAATGATCCCCAAGAGTCTTCAACCTTCTTGTTATTTCTCATGGTGAAAAACACAGCTATTGCCAAACACTGCTTTTGGTTTTATTTGGGAAGGTTATCTGCCCACCGATGCCTATTTCTGTCACTATGCATCAGATCGTGTTTACACTCTTGAAAGCAGCATTGGAAGTAACCAGTCTTGTTCTTACAGAAGCATTAATGGACTAAAGTCTGGATTTCATTCTAAGTAGGAATTTTCTATACGATATTGAATAAAGTCTCCAAAGTGGGATTATTGTAAAGCTCTGAAGGGGGAGGAACTAGGTGCATGGTCCCTGTTGAAAAGGGTACAGGAGGCATTCGTGTAACCTAATCCTATTTTAAATCACTCCTGACATTGGCTTCCCATCTGAAGAATTGGGATAATACAACTTCCATGTCTTAACCCATTGTTTATCTTTTCTGTATGTTGCAAACTCTTTGGAACAGAACTCACCTAAAGGTGAAGAACCAAGAAAAAACCTACCATGTCAGGATTAAGCATATTTGGTAGATTTAACTTCCGACTCAAAGACTGCACTTCTGAAATGTTTGTTGTAAGAAAATGTTTACTTTAGAATGAAAACAAAAATGTGAAGTTTTCTTGTGAGATGTTCTACATCTACTAGCTATATCAGTAATCCACACTGTTCCCCAAGAACAAATTTTCTCTTGTTAAATGCGAAGTTAACATGAAAAAGACTAAGATCACAGGAGGAATGCAGTGTTGCAGTACAGGAAAAGATACTCTGGGAAATGAAAGCACTGTCCCTTTTTTCCTTCCAGAAATGACCACAGATTAAATTTTGTGTTTGGACATATTAATTTTCTTGAGAGTATATAATTTACTAAAGCAGATTTGCCGAGATGTATATATGAAGTCTATTCTTCAGTATCTCAATTCTACCCAGCTTCAGTAAGTGACAACCGCCATCATTAAGAAACCTGTGTGATGTATAAAGTCCCTCTTAGAGCTGGAGAAAGTTTAACAGAGGTATACAGAATGCAAGAAGCCTTTTTCAAATGTTACATTATAAAATTTCTAATCCCTTGAGAAGAGTAATCTCTGTAGGCACCAACTCATGCATGTAAAAGTGAGGAATTAAAGTTAATAACTCTATTTCTAAACCAAATATTGTCATATTTGTCCTCTGCCCTAATCCTCTTGGTGGATTTAAATCCATGACAGGCTTGAATTCTTGAAAGAAAGCAGATCTTTAGTTACCAGGAGCACCAAAAAAAAAAAAAAAAAAAGAAACAGAGAAAATATAATATTTCACTGCTTTTATAGCTCAAACAGCTTGCTTGATTTTTCTGTAGACTTTCTTTTGAAAAATTCCCCTCTGGGCTGAGACAGAGCACTAGAAATTTGAGACCCAAAGGTTTTTGTTTTTTTAAAATAAAGCTAGGAGTGGTTTAAAAATATTGTTGAGAATGGAATGCCTTCTACAACTGCCTTATCATATTTCAGTCTGTCTTCTTGACATTGTTTCTTGCATGCCTCCAAAGAATATTCGGATGTCATATGGCCAATGCTTTGCATAATATCTTTATTCTGACACTTTTCTGTTGTCCCATTTTGTGTCACTGTTATTAAAACAATCTGTAACTTCAGCTGGCAAATGCATTGTCCTGTGTAGCTCCTTCCTGATCCTTAAATCGTTTTCCCTCACTTCCCCAGATCTTTGTTTAGACTTTGTTCTTTCTATTTCTGAAATGGTTTCCAAAATCTAACCTTTCCTTTCTCACTAAGGATATGTTTTTAGTCCATTCCACTGACCTTGTTGATTTGTTCTTGTCTCTTGGTGCTCTGAGATTTCTTCAAGGAGATGCAACCATTTCCTGAAATTGTAGCAGATATAATTGTGGCTAATGGCAATTTTGCAAAACATGGGAGAAAACCCTTAGTTGGTTATAATTTAGTTGCATCTTTCAAAACACCCATTTATTTAACTGTAGTTATTTTTGGACGGACACTGGACATCATCGGGTATCTATGAGACTGGGACTGGACTGTCATTTACCTTCATTGTTCCAATTACTTGTAAAGTAACATTTGAAATTACCAAAAGCAGCAGGGGAGGGAGTTATGCCACAGAAGTTATTCAGGGACCCTGAATTAATAAAATACTCAAGTACAATGCTGATAGATAAGATGGCATACGTATCCTCGTTGAATGTATATAAAAAGATTAATCTCCGGAGATTATAAATATAAAAAGAGCTTCTATCCAAATTGTGAGTAAGTTTATCTTGTCATCTAACTTAGAGTGATAAATTATAATTAGCTTGACCACATCTCAGATATTAACTAGGTTGGGTTTTTGAGTCTAGTGCCAAATTTTTGAAAGTTTTATTTGACTTCTGTAATTTCCATTTTAAAGCGTTTTAGAAAAGCGGTTTATTTCTATATGTATGCATATAAATGCACATGAATATATTTCCATGTGTAGGTGGATCTTTATTCTTTACATGTCCAAGGAAATTTAAAATGACTACAGTCTGCCTGATATTTAATCAGTTTGTGAACACAATTACCATCCCCCTATGCTTTAGTGCTTTACATCTCAGTGTTTGCGAGTTTCAACTTAATGGAATTTTGCATTTTTTTCTGTACCTGGGAAAAGAAGATAAGCTAAAGCATTTTTAACAGTTAGGTAACAGCAATTGAAGCTTTTTCTTTTTAATGTAACAACCTGCTAACTCTCTGGTACCTCTTGTAGATAACTAACAGATTTAGTTGTCACGAATTCTTAAAATGGGATTAGTGTAATAGAAGGGACTGTAAGAACAGAATATTGTTACTGTGGAGCATTAGCTTAAGATTGATCAAGAGTGTGATTCTTCCTGTTTTAAAACCAGATGATTTATAGTTACTCATAAATTACGGGTTTCTATTAAAAATGTAAGTCATAACTCTAAAAAAAAATTGGCAGCCTAAGCAGCAAAAATGAATGTGTCATATTCATGGTTTTAAGCTAGTATTACAAGTCTGAGTATAGGAAAAAGTAAAACAAACTAGAGGTTATGGCTTAATTTTTTTAAAAAATTCTGTAAGTTTTGGCATAAGAGACATTATAATAAAAATAGCCTGACATAGCTAAACATGTACTATAGCTTTTGTAGCTCTGGAGTACTTGACCGAAATTTTGTGTTTAATTTCCTAGTATATGAAGGTGTGTTGGCACTGTGCTTTTAAGTCCCACAGAGCATGAAAGGAGGCGCATAGAATATGGATTAACTGTTGTTAGCTGGCAGACATTACAGACTAATAGCAATCTAGATATATAATACTGTTCAGTGGTGTCTTGTGTAATCTGTTAACCTAGAAATAGTAGTGGTCTGGGGAGAAAAATCCCCACATTGCTCTAGGTAAGAAATGCCTTAGTAACCCAAATTGCTGAAGTAGTAAATAGCACTTTAATGAACATTGGGGTACCATTTAGCTGGACGTCACTGAAGTGAGTATGTAGTTAAAAGCAGTCAAGCCTCACGATTTGACTCTGGGTGTCAGAATTGGACAGTGCTGAAAATGTGGTTCTGAATAACCTGGAGAAAGAGTTTGGACTCTTCTTGCAGGAGTGTAGCTAGGAGTGAGAGGGCAGCTGAATGTTGTGCGCTTTTTGTTTTTCACTTTTTCTGAATTATTAGTAGCCAGCAGGAGCAGGCAGTTGCGTTGCATCTGTAATCAGCCATATAGCAAACTTTTGGCAGAATTTGTTTCATAGCTCTGGTGCCTATGCTTGAAAAGGGATGCTGAAAAATACAAATGGAGGGAAGATGTATAAAATTATGCAAAGCTTGGAATATCTCCCTCAGTTTCTCTCTTTAGTTCATGCAAAAGATGTTTACCAAGTGCCTTGATTATGATCTGTGAATTTTTTTTTTTTTTTTTTTAATCTGTGATGAAAATCAATGTTTGGAAACAATTCTAAACAAATGTAAACCAGAAATAAATCACAGGCTGTAATGAGTTTACCCACTGGAACAGTTTATTTAGGGACACACGGAAATCTCCCAGTCAAGTTTGGATGTCTTTCAGAAAAAGGCGTGAAATATCTTGTACATGAAACAGAACTGAGAGGCTTGATTTCAAGAGTGACTGACCCTTGGTCATCTGTGATCTGTGCAGAACTGTTGGGCAAAAGAGGTATAATTGCCCATTCTGGTCTTAAAGTAGATTTGTTGGCTCTAAATATTTAAATGGGTGAAGTTTCACTGAAAGTTATACATGAGATATAACATGCCTGTCTGATTACACAGAAGATATAATTCCCATTTTAAAGAAACCTGTATCCCACAAGTCACACTTTAAGAAATGGATTCATCATTACAAATGATAGGTAGGACATTTGGAGACTGGTATAAATACAGGTAGCCAGAAAGATGGCGTTTGTCTGCTCGAGGAAGAGATTAACTACTGGTGTGGGAGGTTAGTGAAGGTGTGGGAACTGGAAAAAAATATTTAATGTACAATTATTTTCTGCTGCGGATGTTTCCTAATTTCTGTAGGCTGTGAATTACAGAGAATGCTGCCTTAGTATTGAAACTATTTTGATTACTTGGAGTAGTTTTGCCTCGTTTGTCTATTCTGAGATGGTATCATTTGAGATCTTTCTCTGGCAAAGCAGTGTTCTACAGAGTGGAATTTGAGCTGCAAACCCCAGTTCAGGTTTTTGGGGATAGGCTTTGGGTCTTTACCAAAACATTTTGTGGAGGCAGATTTGAATGGGGAGTGTTTGCAGAAAGCATCAGAAGCCCACCCTGGCCTTCCTGTCCCAGTCAGGAGTAGGAAAGGGCTGGCTGCAGGCGTCTTATTTCATGCATGTCCAGTGAAGCTTTGCTGCCACGTAGTGGTGGAGATTGAAGCCTGTTTGGCAGTGGATGGCCAACCCTCCTCCTGATCTCTTGGACCGGGTGAGAGTTACCTGTAGCAGAAATGAACCTCTGCTTTAGGTTCCCCAGTGTTACAAATCTAATCCCTAAAAAGTGTGATCAGGAATAAATGCCTCTTCCAGCATCCAATGGTGCCTCTCCACCTTGGAGGCTTCTAGGTTAGATGAGTTGTGCTGTGTCTGCTCTGCAAGAGCCAGGTCAAGCAGGGGAAGGAAGAACGTTCCTGGCTGACACAACACTGCCTGTTTCTAGCCTTTAAACTCAGAACAGGGTGACTGCAATAATAGATGGTAATAGCTGATACGGAATAAATAAAAATACAGGCAACCGAAATATTTTAGACCTTTTTATTCTAACTTCTAGGCAGAGTATTTTAAGTTTGTATAGGCTGAATTTCTGAAGTTTTCTGATGCAGGTAATTTAATGTCGGGAATAAATAGAATCCAAAATATTAATTCTAAAAATATGAATTAGCTTCTTTAAAATAAGTAAATAAATTGAGATAACACCTTTAGTTCTTTACGTTTTTTGTGATTACTTTTCTCGTAATGTTTTAAACAGAAGTAGAAGTTACGTAAATAAGGTAAAGGAGTTGTAAGGAATTGGTATCATTTTATACAGCTGCTAGGACTTCATAAAACTACTAAAACCCCCGACAGGAAGAAACTTGTGGAGCTTTGTAAGCAATTTGGCTGACTGTGAGGGACCAAAATCCTGACTGTCTACTACGTGTGGTCAGTCACGACACATGGATCCGAACTGTGATTAACAGTTGCGGTAGCTGTCTAGAGACCTCTTTTAATGGTGAGAAGAATTATCTTCAAGTTGCTGTGAACCAAAAGTACTAAAAAGGACTGAAAGACTTGAAGGGGAAATGGTTTATGTCTTTTCAGTGTGGTCCAGTCAGGTCTATAAGTGGAAGCGATTCTTCTAATGTGACACTTTAGTATTTCATTCCTGTCTACAGAAGTTTTAGCGATAATTGGATTACTTGTTGAAGACCAGAAAGAAATATATTTAACAAGAATTGTATTTTCATGGTCTCTGGTTTTTAGCCCTATAGACCTGTTGCAGAAAAGCTCGTAGAGAAGCTGGGTGGCTTTAGCTGTTGCATAAACAGCCCGTTTGACTAGGGTGCCAGCCCATGTGGGTTGTCTTTCTTGATAAGGTTTTGTATCTCTTCCTATATTTGACTGAAATGAAGTAAATATTTAAATAGTCAAAAATCTGATTTAAATGATGTAATAGAATTGAGCAAAGAATATTCTCTTTTTCTCATTAGGCCAAATGACTCTTAAGGAAGAGAGTTTCCCAAGTAATCATTTAATTATTGAAAATCAACTGTAGTGCAGGAAATGGTCTACCTAAAAAAAAAAAAAAAAAAAAAAAAAAAAAGTATCTACACTATGTAATAAATCAAACTCTTCACCAAGGATGTTATATTTAGAAATTCCTCAGTATCAATAAATATCAAGGGGACTTAAGAAAACAGATGTACGTATTTCGTTCTCCTTGTTGCCACTCTTCAGTATCCTATATTAGTTAATGATAACATTTAACTATTAAAACTTACTACTTGCCTTTTTCAAGCAACGTACTTTCAACCTTACTTTATGCATTGCTGTATGTCTACCTCGTCAGATTCAAACCTCATTAATAATGACGTCTACTATCTTTCATCCATAAAATCCAAATTGTTGTGTAGAACAATTCATAGAGGTCCTGGTGGCTGTAATAGACTTGCCAATAACATTTAGTCCAAATTGGACCTCCTAATATGTGAATGAAAAGCTGGAATACTCTCTTTGGGAAACGGTTTGTAAGTCTTCCTCTTCAGTAATGCATTGCAATAGGATATTGGTTAGCGACTCCTGACAGTATGAGGTTGTATTTTCACACACCATTAAACTTACAAAACAGTCACTGTGCTATTGCTAGCATTGACTATAGCAACCTCTTGTAGCAGAATCCATATGAAAAGAAACAAGGGAATTGTGAAAAGTTCCCTTTGCAGCCAATGGCAAAACTTCCACAGGATTTAGTGGCATAGATTTTCATGGTTTATGTAGATAGTAAAATTTGTCATCCTTTAGGGCAGATTGCTAGCACATTTTCTCCACCTCTCTTCCTTTCTCCCTGTATTCCCCCCTCCCTGACAACTGAAGTTACAACCCAGAGGAGTTTAGATGATAAATTTTAAATTACTGTATGAAGATGTTACGCAAGTATGGAACACAGGGCAAGTTGATTCAGTTTTGTTATTGTTTGCATAAGTCAAAATAACATAGGAATCCCATAGCATACAGTACTGAAGGATTTTGAAAAGGAGTTGCTATAAATGCGTACAAATATTTGCTTTTATTCCCTAAACACAGGTAGTCTAGTAACGAAGCTCCTGCAAAACAGAATTTTTTTTTTTTTTACTTTTGTATGCCCTCTGCACTGTGACAGAGATATTGTAATCTTCACTTGTCTATAATATTAATTGATTTGAGAATGCAATATGTCCTGTTGGAAAAACCTAGACAAGTCTATGCAATCAGACCTACTGTGCTTGCTGCATTTCTTTTCTTTTATGCAGTTTCACAACAAATAGGCTCATGCTCTTATTTGTAGTAACTATGGAAACTTTAGAAGCTCTCTTTCTAAAGCTGAGCATACAATAAAGTGCTTAAAGTGTTGGTAGGATTAGAGACTCTAGAATATGTTTAATTTTCTCTCTGTGTCTCTATCTTTGGAAAGAAGCAAGAGGGTAATGTGAATATTAGCTGGGGACTAGCTTTAATCTCTGCTGACACTTAAGTCTGTCTAGGTCTGCACACAGCCATCCAAAGGTCTTAGCCTCACACAGCATGCGAACAAGGGAAATCATGCATATTCATGACTGAATTTACAATGGAAAACCTACATACAGAAAAGAGTTTTTGAATGAGTGAAAACGTTATTGAAACCGTTTTGCAGCTTCAGCTACAGTAGTCAATAATGATAAATGCCATAATGATGATAGAGTTCATAAGATAATGGGGATGTCTTAGATATTATGTAAGCATGAATGGATATGATAATAGGAAAACATCATTTGCTGTGGGGTTTAGCAGTGTTTTTGTGTTGAAAGACATAAAGATGATGGTAACAGGATTATTCCCAAGGCTAATACACAAAAAAATTTTTTTGAGAGTACTTTTTTTTCTGTGTGGCACTTTGCGTGATTGAGAACTGTCAGTCTTTGAAAATTACTTTTCTTTTTTTAGGAGGTATTCTTTTATGCAAGTGCTGTATTTTATGCAAAGCTGTATTTTAGGAACACAAGAAGAGAAGTCTGCTCCTCATCGCAGGAGCAGAACCAGGGAGGGTGGTAGCATGTTTCTCACAGTCCATTGGGAGAACTTCACATTACTTTTTGGCGCTCGTGAAATGCCCTAAATCAGACCTCGGAAAGACCTGCTAGCTATCAGCATTTGTTCATCTGCAGTCATCAGCTTGCATACTTTACTATTCTGAAATTTATTCTCATCATTGGAGCTGATGAGTGAGATTCTGCTCATATATGATTTTATTTCTTTGGGATTTTATTGTTGTTTTATATGCTCAAATATAATCTTCAGTGGAAATACTCAGTTTATGTAACTTAAATGTAGCTTGACACTTGTCTTTTCACTTAACTATAGCAGTGATGCATTGATAGAAGGGAATACATTGATATTCTCTGTCATGGTCACCATTAAGGCTTTGATGTGATATTTTTTTTGTTAATTTCTCTCCTCTGTCATTACCTCACAACAGAATTTTTTAAATGAAGGAGGTGTGCAGCATGTTTCCTGACAAAGTCTGAAGAACTCTGTCAGAAAAAAGCCCTATAGTTGTTACTGGTTTGCCATTTTTGATTTTCAGTTCTGGGCTGCTTGAATATGAAAATGAATATAAACTGCTATTAAAAGGCAGGGGGCTGTTTCACTGATGCATGCCAATGCAGGATTGTTCCCTAGCATATATGTTTGTCCAAGCTACTCTTCATCTGAACTCTTCCCTCTCTGCTGAGGATTCCTCGTGTGCTTTTTATTTCAGTCCCTTCTCTATTCTCTTTTGACATCTAAGTAGCACTGTGGTTAGGTATCGTCATAAACGGGTTTTTTTTTTGGTCTTCTGTATTCTCAGTTTATCACTTCCCCTCTCTTAAAATGTAAGCTTGTGAAGGCAGAACCTGGTCTTATATTAAGAAAGCTACTTTTGCTACACGCTGTTGTTCATCCACATTGCCTGCTGCATCCAACAACCCGGCATCAAAGACTGCCTCTGCTGAAAGTGTATAAGCCTAAGGGGTAGTTGGAGGTGGCAGCAAGGTAGGCACAACAGCCAGTGCAAGGTGTGCAGAGAAAATGGCAAGACTGCTACTCTAAGAATGTGCATGCAGTGGTACTGGATTTTCCAAATGCTGTCACGATAGATTGTGTAAGAAAGTCCAGTTCCTGTATTTTATTGTTTTGGCTGAAGTTCCCATCTTCCACAACTGAGGAGTTTTCCCCTCCAGTCACCCCCTGGCAAATGCCCGTAAGAACACTGTCTTATCGCTGTGCTTAGACACTGTCCAACCCAAAAGACGTCAAGGAGATGAGTAAATTATGCATATCTTCTACTGGATGTGAAGCTACATGTAGTAAATAATTGGTGCCCTGCAGGCAAACCACTTTTGTGTGATTCAGAATGGCTTGCCTCCCATATGGGTAACTTGGGAAAGATTATATCATAACATAGCTTTTCAGCTGCAGAATTGGGGCTAACATCTCTGACGCTTCATAAAGTGAACACTGTAGTTCACTTGGAAGATGCCTGACTGATAATCCTGGGAATTTAAATCCTTTGTCTGTGGCCCTGACATGTGCCTCAATCCTGGCCTCAAGGGACCACCTTAGAAGGTGAATAAGTTGCAGCTTGTGCCCATTTAAACGTGAGCAGGAGCTACCTGCTGGTGATCTTAGTGTCTGTTCTGTTGGCAAGTTTGTAAAAGCACCCAGGCACGAAAAACCGAATTTAGATAATGTTAGAAGTTAAATATTTTTAAGTGTCTCCCACATTATTTATGCTATTTTCAGTTGCTGACCTGGATAAGATGTGTTTCTCTTTTTCTACATTTCTTCAGCTCATACAGTGAAAATAATAGTTGTCTTCTTTCTTGCACCTGATTTACAGCTCATTTTGTTTGCCAGTTCTTGGAAGTGTGGTGTTGAAGTGTTCAGATCGTAAACATGGTGACTGACTTTTTTTTTTTTAATCTCACTAGGAAGATCATTGGAACATTTCAATGAACGGTAGTTTTGGTTTAAAACAATATGTCCTTTTCATTCCTGCAGTTCCTTTATGTTTTGGTTTGGGTTTGTTTTTTTTTTAAATTCAAGATAAAACCTAGTAAACTTGCCTGAAGTTAATGGACATACCTCATTTAAACTTAAATTACCTCATATGCAAGTATTTGCAGGTTCAGAGTCATTGCCTGTAAGTGTCTTCCTTTTTCCAGCCCTTGATTTCTACTGTTTTTCTGGGTTTGAGTGATTGGGGGGGGGGGGGGGCGGGCAGCAGGGGGAAGGGAATGCAGTAATAAATTAAAATAAGCATTGTTTCATCTTTAAATAAGTAAATTATCCTTAACTTTGTCCAACAGTTGTGAACCAGTGGGCAGTATATGCTATCCGAAATCTGACTGAACAGAATGAGAGAAACCAAGAGCTTATTGCGCAGATGGAAGAGAAGGGGCTGGCAGACAATTCTGCCCTTGAGAGTATGGGTTTAGAGATAGAGAAACAAGATGACAAGTTAATTCTGAGATCTGTCAGGAAAAAGCCCTCGTGATCAAAACATTAAGAACAGTCAAATCATTAAAAGAGGATTTCTCTTTAAAAATATTTTTCCCTGCTCAGGCAATCAAGATTTCTTCAGTTTTAGCTCCAGTCTGCTGGAAGTGCTACGTTCATTGTCAGAAAAACTGCCAAATGATACTTCTGCCTCACCGTTGTAAACAAAAGGACACCTACACGTTTTCTGAATACCTAGGTAAATTAACCTATGGAAAAAGATCCTTCTTTTCAGATGGTTGAAATTTCATTACTTTCTTGTTTCGTTAGTAGAAAGATGTCATGCGTGCAGTATTGAGTTGTTACAATTTCCATTGCTGAACCTGGAGATAACTATCATTAAAAACTCAACAAAGATATAGCTGCTTTGCAGTCTGCCTTCTCCATTTAAAAGATCTGTGCTGAGTCAGGGCTAAACAATTAAAGTTACTCATTTTCAATCATCGTGCTTAAATATCTCTGCTTATATAAGGATCAGTGGAACATTGGGTGTACATGAATATTTAGTGAATTAAACACAACATGCCTTCTGTGTATTTAAATTATTAGTAAATTGTCTTTTCTACCTTGTTACCTTTCAGTCTTCATGACAAGTGTATTAAAAACAATGCTGAAGCTGTTGTGGCAACAGATGCTACATTCCTTTGCACTGGGGCATGTCTCTGTTTTGGAGACTTGGGTGTTTGTTTGAATTTTATTTGTTCCTTTGGATAGTAAGTCAGCCCACTTTCCTTTTATTTTGCACTTCTCATGGGTTTTCTGAACTCTGGCAGACTGCTGAAGAGGTAGTTTCTCACTGTGATTAATTCTAGCAGTTTCTTTTCACCCCTCTGCCTTTCCAAAACATTGACAAAACTCATTTCCAGTTAATTAATTCAAGAGAGGCAGAAGAATGGAAGGCCCTGCCTCTTCATTTTGGGTACCCTCCTATATTGTTGTTGGACCCTGCCACTGTGGAATGTGGCATGAATGAGATGGGGGAGAAGGGGGGTGAAGGGGGGGTGGGGGGGCACGGTTAACTCTGTGTGTGCCATAGCTTTGCCCTGGTAGCCAAGAAACGTAATCCTCCGTGCCTAAGCAAAACAAGAATTACAGCTTGATATTATTAGTGCTTGTATATCCTTGCTGTCATTTGGTTATCTTCAGTTGTGTCTTAACAGGAAGGTCCCAGAAAAGTTGAATTGTTCGTGTTGTTGTCATCATTTGATGCCATTCTTAAATGGAAAGGCAGGTTTATGTCCTAAAACTACATGTACGTGTAATGGACACTCAGCCATGTGTATCAGCTTTTGCTCCTCCAATTCGTTTTTTGATTTAAAAATGGAAAAAAAACCACGTGGTACCTTGAAATATTAGAAATATATAGTAATGCTTAAAACTGATGGGGAGTATAGCCGGACTATAACCATAAAATTCCAGTGTCTACCATGCTGACCAGGTGGGACTATGGAATTGACCTAGTGGGATCTTGTCACCTGTTGGTTTTAAAGCAATGATATAAAACTGCTCTCTTCGGATGTTTATTAAGTAAAGGATGTATATAAAGGGATAATGGCAATAGGAACAAAGACTATAACTTTTGTTGCTTGTAGTGACTTCTTACTTTAAAAACAAATGGGGGAGAAAAGGGTTCTTTGAGCAAAGAATAAATGTGAATATAAGCAAAGTGCTTTATTTGCTTTTTAAAAATAATTTGACAGGAAACATTTCAGAGGATATTAAAAACTGTTGTGTTTAAGTGCTGGTTTATAAAGTCACTTCTTTACACAGGTAGGTGCCTTTTGCTAGCTGAATGGAAAAGGATATAAGTTTTTGGTTCTTCTTGAGCACATGGTCTGTCAGATTGTGATTTCTCAATGGTTTCCGTAAGCCTTAATTCTTGTGTTTAAGCCAGAATTCATTTAGCAGTTTAATTACTGTGTCACATAAGACTTACAGCTGGTTTTGTTTGGGTTTTTTAATCTTCATCTCCATAACACAATGGAAAATTCATACTCCTAGCACCTAAATGGCAAAAAATAGAATTCTCCTCTTTAAAAACAAAAAATTGTTTTATTCCGAAGGCTACATCATTCAACTTTAAAAGGAAATAATTTAATTTTTGCTAACAAAGGAGCATCAAATAGAATAGCACCTAGAAATAAAGTGTAGTAGTTTTCAGTTGAGTAATTATAAAACCTCAAGCATTTTTACTTTAGCACTGCTACTTAGGAAACTCATGTTAAATAATTTAACAAAGTGAGAAAAGGAAGAAAAAAAAAAGTTATCCTGAAAAGAAAATGAACTTTGTTTAGGGGAAAAATGCAAAGAATTTCTTCCTATTTAGGCTAATAAAGAGTTAAAATCCGGTTCACAAAGCAAATCCAGAAAGAACTTCGGTTGTGGAAAAAGCAGTGGGAGTCCCTTTTTCCTTTTAAGCAGTTGGGAATAGACTTTTTTTTTTTTAACTTGATGCTTGTGTACCCACCAATGGAATACGCACAAACCCATAAATATAAGCCAAATCATAACAAACACAAATAAATAAAAGGGTTTTGTGTGTTTCCGTACATAATGGAGTAATAGTTGTGTTTTCTAAATGGGAAATGTAGTGCTTTCACAGTGGAGAACATGCTGATTACTGTATTGTGAGTGGCTGGCTTTTGATTTTCCTAGATGGATTAATTCTCAGAACACAACAGCTTCCCTGTCCTCCCCCAGTGGAGTCCCAGTCTCCAATAGGCTTGTTTTATATGCTAGGGGATTAATACAGCACAGCAATCAGTCATAAAAAAGCAAGCTTTATTGAGTTTGTAAAGGGGCAGAACAGTCAGATCAAGTCTTGTGACCATCTTATTGCTTTCGAGTGCTTTCAAACAATAGTGATCAGGTCTTTTTTTTTGAGGTCTATTTGTTATTAAAAGGGAATAGGGAGTTGGTTTTTCATCATAAGTGGACAGATTTTTAAAGACCTTTCTTGCAAATTGTGGGAAGTAAGCTTAAATGTTTGCAAAGTTCTGAATTTTTACTGCTTCTAATAATTTAGGTTTGTTTTGCCTAAAGCGCTTGTAAAATAAATTTTTAAATGCAACCAAGAAAAAACAAAAGCCCAGGCAGTTAATGCCATTGTCACAATCTTTATATAGCGGTTGATTCTATATTTTGAGGTTCGTGTGTTTGCATGGTGAGACTCTGAAAACTCCCCTTTATTTGCAAATGAAGAAGTATTAAAAATGTGAGGCTGTACCCAAAATTACCGTAAATCTTGGTTTGTACCTAGCCTTATCTCTATCATTGTTTTATGTTGACTTAGAATTTGCTGTCTGCTTACAGTAGACTTCTTCGTGGTAAATGTTGGGGGGGAGGGCGGAAATTTCTGAAGTAAAGCAGAACAGAATTTCCCTTCCTTTTTCGCTTCCTTCTTAAAATCGCTAAGGCTTCCTTACGCGATACGCACCGCTTCGGTATTTGAAGGTGGCGGCGGCAGCCGGGGGCAGGGAGGGGAGGCGCGCTGGGGGCCGGGGGCCCGGGGCGGCGGCGGGGGCCGGGGGCGGCGGCGGGGGCCGGGGCCGGCGCGGCGGAGCTCCGCCTCGGTGGCGTCCCTCCAGTGCTGTCCAAGGTTCTGATGAAACCGGCCATGTCTCGGCAGCGGGAGAGCTCTGCGAACCTCCCGCCTCCTTCCCCGCGGCGGCAATTTCATAGCTCAGGTGCCACTGTTTGCCTTCGAGTTTCTCTCTAAAGGAAGTACGCTGAGGTCTCAGCTGCGCGATAGTGTGCGTGCTCGTTTTAAAGTATACCCGAAGACGAGCGCTTCTTACTCTGTTACATGTGGAAGATATTTAGGTCTTTGTTGTTTATGGGCAGACCTGTTTAGCAGTGTCTCTGTTTGGGGTTAAATGATGCTTTCCATATTAAGATCCGGTTCCAGTTGCTTGTAGCTTGGCCAAATCGTAACCATTCCAGTGGAAATTTTCCGTGCTGCTTTAGGCTTAATTGGTTTCTTTATGGGAACTTTCTCTCACAGTGATTTCTGATAAGATCTGGTAATTTACGAGGATGAGAAACTAGCATTGGCTTTTGTATATGTTAGTAGTATCCCTAAAATAATTTTTTAAGACTATATCTATTTCCAATATAAATGAGGGTTATGCATTTTCCTCTGTCATAATCCAGTCCAAATTTGGCCACATTGTAAGCTCTGGAAATCCTTGGTTTGTACATTGTAAGTAGAGACTTGTGAGAGCTGAGCTACTAAATTTGCTGAATTTGCTTTTGCGTTGTCTCTGTTCCAGTCATGAATCCAGGGTCTGTACAGGGCTTTTTCAACAGCTCTTGCTCCTCACTAGGGTGGTGCTGGCAAAAGAAATCGAGAACTGAGGGATTCTCTGCACTTCTCTCTGAGCTGCCTGGTGATGTCTGTCTAACATGGAGTAAAGAACTGCTTAGGCTGGAGATGGCAGCAACAAATAAAAACAGATCTCAGAGGATGAGAGAGGGAGAGTAGTTCAGGTCCAAGAGAGAACTTCTAGATGATGGGGAACATTTTATCAGTCTGTTCGTAAAACAAACGAGGGAGTATAATTATTTTACATCATTCCTCCTAGACTCTGACAGTTGCAGAAGTTTGCTATCCAAAAGGTATCCTTTAGGAAGAGCCTCCCCTCTCCAGACTAAGATCAAAGCAATGTCCACTTTCACCCCAAATTTATTTTGGACAGGATTGGATCTGTACTGCTTTTAATTGCCTTATTGGAATCGAGGATGCTCTGCTCTCTGGCTCAGCGTTTTCTGCAGCCGTACAGCTTACTCTAAAAGTAGTATATGGTTCAGAAAATACTTAAATAGTTAAAATATTTAGATCAAAAACAGAAAATATATAAATAAATCAAGAATTCTAATTTTCATGTCTTTTCATAGGAAAGGAAAAAGCAGCTGGAGGTAAAGACAGGTGGAAGTCCAGAGCATTTAGAGTTAACCTCATCCTCTTTTTGCTGCGTGGCATCTCACCTCAGTTCAGAAGCACAGCTAACGCCTCACCAATAGTGATATAGAGACATCACTGAAGCTCCATTAGTAAGATGCACTGTAATTTGCCTTTGGTCTCATTTAAACTTCAGGTGACTCCCATAACATATTTATGCTAAACTTAAAAGTTTCCTGTTGTTTTTGAGTACAAGCAAACATAAGTTTAGAGAGACAATAGCACGAAAGGGATTTCTGTTTGAATTTTTACTTTGTCATTCAAGAATTATTTCAACCTGTCTGTCCACTTGTGGAGTTGTTATGCAATGCCTTTAGTTTTGGTGGGGTGTGTTGTAATAATTCAAGAGTGCTGAACACCTTATTAGCACTTTTTGACATACATTCATAGTCAATATTTGTTAGAAGATGAACAGTCTAACCTCTTATTTGTTTTTTGATGGGGTTGTTTTTAAGAGGTTTTCTTCTCATGGGGTTTTGAAAATGTGACCAAAGTAGGCAAAAAAGCTATGTTGACTAAGGAAAAAAATCTCAAAAATACATCTGAAATGTGCGAACTGGACAGGCCTCTCAACAGTGGTGTTAACTCTAAAACATAAGCATAGCAAATGTTCGTGATGATAGCTATTCTACTGTTGACCTCTTTTTCAGAAATACCTGTTTATGTTGTATTCACAGCACAATAATAAGGAAAAAAATATGGATTATGTAATTTATCTTAAATATCAAGTCCCAACTCTGGGTATAGAGGGGGTTTTTAGCTGTTAGCCTGGGCAGTTTGGGTTTTGAAATTGTGTTTGTTGAAAGTTATTATAAAGCCAAATCCTTCTATTATTACATACCTTTTAAAATCTATTCTTTGTGAGCATTTAATGAATGCTTATAAAAGCATTTTCTTGGTTCTTCATGATAAATCCTTTATATGTTGCTTGTTTTAAATATACTTAAACAACTTTACTGAGAAATCATTTTAACACTGAGCATTAGCATGTAACATGTTGTTTGACACATTTCTCATAGAACAGATCATGAAACCAGTGTATGTGGGCTTTTGTAAGATAAATTGCTTATAGGCAAATTGGGGAAAAATTAGGCTTTTGTAAGATAAATCGCTTATAGGAAAATTGGGGAAAAATTAGGCAAGTAAACATTCATGATAAAGGACTTTTTTGTGGCTAATTACTTACATAGTTCACAGCTTGACTAGTTAAACGGTAAGTGATGATCCCTTCCCAGTAATTTCTGAAAATATTTTGTTATTGGAACTATCAGGAAGTGATACTGAATTTGGGTAGAGCAATGCCTAGGAAGAACAGTGGAAAGAGTGATAAGAAGCTATCATGTTCTGTCTGGAGTGCCTGGACTTACGGTCTCATGTTGCAAGGTCAGTATCTTGTGCTGGGCTTTGCAATGTTTTTTTTTTTTATTTTTGGATTGGGTGTTTTGGGGGAGGGGTGAAAGAATCCGTTTGCTGCTTCAGGTTACCTATTCATCAACTGTGGATGAAGTTGCCTACATTTGCTACAGAACTTTTGCAGCTGTTAATGTTATATGGAAGAATTAAAATGGAGGAGGGGAAGAGCATGCTGGAAGAATATATAAGACAGGCTGACTAAAAAAAGATTAGCCCTAGAAATACAGATCTAAACAGTCTTAAGTTGCCTGTGTTTAAAAAAAAAAAAAAAAAAAAAATTAAAAAAGACAAGCCTTGCAGATCAAAGCCCTCTGGCAGGGTAAAAGTAGCTTATTACTTTGGGGGTGATTTAATTTAAAAGACAAAAAAAAAAAAAAACAAAAAAACAAAAAAACAAAAAAACAAAAAAAAAACCAAAAAACAAAAAAAAACCACAAAAACAACCATAAATTGTTGATAAACCAATTAAAAAATCATGTTTTCCCAGACATAGGTTGTAGAGCAGGTGGTATTTCTGTTCAGTTCCTTACCCCCTTTATTCTGCACCATGTGTTTCTTTTCCTCTGCACATCATAGACTGTTCCTACTTTTCATTAAAAGTGAGGTTCAGTAGGCTGATTTATACAAACAAGGCAAAAATAGCCAGCAGTATTGCATATGCGCTAGTAAATGGGAAAATGTTGGGCTAACAATATTAATGAAAAGAAACATACAACTGTCTTCTATTACCCCGTGTTCCCCTTCAAACTCCTGGGGCAGCCCTCCTGTTCTGCTTTTTATAGGCCCATCACGATAGGTTCTGCCGGAAGTGTTAGTTTGTCAACAAGACTGAGTGCTCTGCATCAAGGGCAGCCTTCCAGCATTACTCGGAGTACTTCAGATAAAAGATTTAAACCCAGCTTCTCTGTGAGATATGTGTATTCCCCCTGCCTGTGGTTTCCTTCAGTTCAGTTTGAGATTTCTTTTCTCAAAATGTTTTGAGAAGTCTTGGCACAAATGTCAACGAAACCACTTCATAAAGAGAACAATGGATGAAAATGCCTAGCTTCTTCCTGGGAGAAAAGCGTCCTTACCGACTAATACCTGTGAGGAGTCTCATCCTTAATGTCAAGTCTTCTCAGCTGGACCAACAGGCTTGAGTACACAATTTTTACCAGTTACTGAGGGGAAAGTGCATGCATAACACTGTTACAAATCACCAAGGGATTTTACTAATAGTGTCATTAAAACTACAGCACGTTCTTTGTCACTCTGAACGTTTGTGTATTGTCCAAGTCTTTGCAGGGTGGCTTCACTCTCTTTTCCTTGCCTTGTAAATTCTTTGTTACAGGAGTTGTTTATTACTGCATTTAGACAGACCTTGGCACCTACCCTCTACTCTCAACTGCTCTCTGGGCCAATATTAAATATTATTTAATAAGCAGGGTTTTTTTTAGGCACGTACTTTATAAAGTGGTGTGTCTTCCAGTCTTTGGCCCAAGCCCATGTCTATTTAATGATACCAAGATGTGTCTGAAGAGTGTCCTCCTCAGTTCTGTGGATTTTGCATTGTCAGTGCTTTATTCGAAATTGCAGCCATCGTTGTGAGCCTGCACTCCACGGGTTAAAACGTATTTTGATATTAGAACAAGCTTTCATTATGTTTTCCCTCTTTCCCCCCTTCTCCCACCCCCCACAATTTGGAACTTTAAGCTTTCTAGTTAAGCTATTATGGTGGCCATAAACAGGTGCGTGCTTCACAGAGGGTCTCATTCTGTGGTTTCCACTGGCATCCCTGGCCTTCTGAACTCCCCTTTGCTACCTCCTTCCCCCTCAATAATTTTTTATGAATGATAGCTTTTCAACATCCTGGGAACAGCTTGTTGGGAAAAACAGTCTTCATGGGGTGCAGACAAATCCTACACATTTCTTCAAGGGAGTTTTATGAAAGGAATGGTACTGTGCTGCAGGTATGACGTATGCGTGGACCCCCCCCTCCCCGCTCGCTCCTCTGCCCCCTGCTTCTATGATTCAGTGTGATAAATTTGCTTTTTAATAATGCCAGTAGACTCGCTCACCACAGGTGCTTCTCAATTAAAATCCACTTTGTTTAAAAACTGGAGGCTTGTTTAACTGAGCCCCTGGTGAGAGTTGTCAGATCCCAAGAAAGGTGACAAAAATAGATTGGTGGACCTCTGGAGTTGCATTGAAAATACCATATCCCAGGGTACCAGAGGGCAGCGTCGCTCTTAAAACAAATCTGCAAGTTTGAGAAGCCCTGGGTAGAATCCCTGGGAGTTGTCATTTTCAGCGTGGGGCTTTTTTTAATCCATCTTTTAGCATTTTGGTTTGTTCCTGCTACCCTTCTCACACCCCCACCTTCAAGTGCTTTCCCCTTCTTTCTACTATTGATTTGGTTATTCAGAAAATATAAAGGTAAAAGGAATATTACTATTTTTTTCCAAGAACAGTCTCTCTTTCTTTTGCAAGAATTAATTGAAATGGCATGGGGGGGAGGGGGGCTTTTATATTTAAAAACAAAAAACAAGCTTAAAGTATTAGAATAGTGATTTTTTCTTTTTTTCCTTTATTTTCTTTTTAAACAGAAAGGAAAATTTGCTTTTGGGTGATCTGATCTTTTCCCTGCCCTCTTAGACGTGTATTTTTAGCATTTTGAACACATGTAATGTCCTCAGATATTGCTTACCAAAGCACTTTGAAATAACTGTAGAGGGTGGATGGGATGACTCAGGGGACTGGTAATTGAATATGGAGCCTTTTCACCTCGAAGTCACTAGTTTGAATCTAACCCAAGTTGCTAGCGACCTAGTGGTTACCCTCAGATGGCTGTTTAGTGGCCTGTCTGAAGTGAGTTGGTGGTCTCCGTCCAGCTTTTCGCAAACAGCTGTCCACATCACAGAAACCACCGTCACAGTTAGTACTAATTAGCAGCCTTGTTGGCAGTATGGGTAAGTGAGGCGAAGGACTGAATTAGCCATCGAGTTGTCTTTTGCTGTTAGAGGTGGTCTCTCCGAAACAGAGCCAAGGCACCCTGCTCTCGGAGTCTTGCAGCAGCAGCAGCTTAGTTTTGACACGGCCTGGATTGTGTGTGCGTGTGTATTTTCTCCCGCTGCGGAGACTGCAGCGTTTCCTACTCCTGCAATATCAATCTGTCAGTTGTGTCCCCGTTTTGGTTTGGTTTTGCTTTGTCCTCTGCAGTTTATTGATTCCTGGTTTCAGGGGCATCTCCATATCTGGCGGTTGGACTTTCCCACACATCCTTTATCAGTCAGATTAGTCTCCTAACTTCTCTGCTAAATCTACCACAAATAAAATTCTTCACATTTCAGTCTATTTGTTTCATAATGGCAATTGCACCGGTGGTAGCTGTCAGTCACAAAAGTTTCCGTACTATCCCCGTCGTTTTGCAGTCTCCTTTCTGAGGTGTTTTTACATTTTATCTCTGCAAGAAGTTTTGTTCTTTTCTGAAGCTAAACCAAAATGTAGCCATTTTGAAGGTGTGAAGAAAAAATAGGTAATTCTGACCTTTTAAAATGTCTGATAGCTGAAAAGAAGAATCTTGCAATAAATATCTTGTATTTTGGGAGTTTTAGAGTACAGCCCTCGTGTACTCTGAGTGGTGCATTAATGGATTCCAAGGCCTACAGAGGATCCCTCTGCTGGTAGTAAGATTTTGGGTTGATGCGTAAGTCTATCTGTGGTAATCCATTTGCAAGATCACAAAAACTTCCACATTTAAAAAAAGTTGAACTAAACATGGTTTACAGCATTATAAGCTGTAGGCAGTTCTTTCTGAAAATGGGGAATTCAGTATGGATACTCCAGATTCCATGCAGGGGAACAATAGTAACACAGTTCTAAGCAAAATACAATGGCTTTTTCCCCAAATACTAAACTAAGCCCTGTAGGAACCCATTTCTGATTTTTTTTTTTCCCTGAGTTTTAATGTTAGCAGTGGTTTCTGCAAAAATAAACGTTCCCTCAAAGTATTGGCAGCCCAAATACGAAAGCCAAAACTGAAGGTAACAATAGTGACCTTACTAGTTTTTCTTCTCTAGCTTGAAAGAAATGGCTAAAGTGAAGAGCACAAATAGAAACAAGTAACATAGATTTTTAAGCTTTTGATTCCTGGTGTTGGTAAAAGGGTAAGGAAGAATCTGTATAATAGGGAATTTACATATTGCCTTTTGAGGAGGAGGACAGGGTCCCAGCTTTTGGAATCTGTGGTTTAGGTTAGGGCTATCATCATGCTACATGCTTCCAAGTAACTAGTTAGGCTGACTACCGTTTCATGGTTTCCATTCGTGCACTGATAGATGATTAGGTCAGGCTTCACTGGGACTGGATCTGTGTTGTGTATCTTTCTGGAATAAGGAGACTGGTGGGAGAGCAGTGCTCTAGGTGGGAACAGCACAACTGGAGGCGAAGGGAGGCCTAGCTCAGGGCTTTCTCTTACATCTTGGACAAGCTCAGGAAATTAACTCTTTTGAGCTGATTGGAAGGGTCTACAAGGAGAATCCCACACTGGCTGGTATCTTGAGCAGTCCAGAAAAAGAGGCAAAAATGGTTGCTGTTTACAAGTTGCAAAAAGTGAATTAAGCCAAGAAAGTGTTTGAATTGGTTTGCCTCAGTTGTGAAACAGTTGTATAACTAATCAGGAGCTGACAGTGGTAGAGCATTCCCTCTTTAAAGCTCAGGCAGGAAGGAGGACTGTACACAACACTGCCCTGAAAATGTGACTTCGAGTAAGTTTTCATAGTCGAAGTACTGCAATTCCGGAGGAGATGAAGTCTTCTAAATAATGATGGTTTTATGGAGGAGGTCATGCTCTCCTCTCACGAAGGAAGGAGATGGAAGGAACTGAAGTGGAAACAGTTGGCAAGGCCAGCCTGTCTTGTTGTCACAAGAGCGGCAGGAAGGAGGCCTCCAAATAAACCAAAGCCCTGGGAGTGAGGCAATTACCATTTCTTCCTGCTCACATCGGATTCTTGTTCAAGGCATTTCCAAATAAGGGTTAGGAACTGAGCGCTGCAACCGCAAGATGACAGTGCAATGCTGTTAAAACCAAGACTCCTTTTTCCTTCTACTTAAAATAATCTATGTCCAGCCATGAATCAAAGTGCCTCTATAACCTGCCATGCTCTAAAATAGACTGACAGAAACCTATACAAATCCTCCTGAAAAAATAAATGATGAAAAGAGCTTTAGCTGGCAATTCCAGAGTAAGAATGATTAGCAAATTGCACTGTTGAGTTAACATGATTTTAATCATGTGCTGCTTGTTAATCTCAAGGGAAAAAATGCCATGATGTGTCTGTTGTGTGAGCACAAGGCACAAAAAATCACATGACAAAAATAATTTTTTGCGTAACGGTACCAGTAAAAACAAAAAAGAAAAAGAGAATGAGGAGCAAAATTTCCTGGCTTATATGAGTTAGCCTGAGATCAGTGGAGCTTTACTCATCTACGCCAGCAGAAGTCTGCCTTGTCACCCATACCCTCGAAGCCCTCCCCTTTAGCTTGCCAACGGTACAGCAGCAAAGAGCCATGGAATAGTTGTTGAGATACCTCACTGAAGTAAAAAGCAAACCAATATGATACTGAGGAAAAGAAGGAAAGAGCAACTTTAGCATTTAAGACTAGGGCAGTACTGTCAGGACAGGGGCAGCTTTGAGTTGCCAGTACTTGAGCCCACTTTCACTTTGTATGAACTTTTAAATACTTGGGAAACCTTCCAGTGCTGATTTGATTTCAAAAGCTATCTGGTGGCCTAAATGTCCATACCCAACAATTAAACCAATAAATTCAGAGGCCAGTCTTTAAAGTTCTGAGCTTCAAACGCTGGCACTAGTGCATTATTCATGGATTTGTTTTTTAACTTTGATATCTCTCTATGGTGTGATCTATATAGCAGAAAAGAACCCACATCTGTCTGTTTACACCACCCTGGAAATTCCTGTGGTCAACCAAAAAAGTCAACCACAAATAACTGCTGGGCTACCAACATACATAGTATCTGGAGCGCCTCCACCCACCTGCCTTGGGCAGATTTCTAAATCTTATTTGAAAATGGGAAAAATCACGGGTGGTGGGAGGAATAGAGGGAGGGCTGGGGGAAAGGACCCATTTGAAAAACTAACCTGAAATTAGCTGAACTAGTATAATTGTTGTTTGGGGGATTTTTTTTTTAAGTGTAGTAGGTTACACATGGGCCCTGAGCTGAGCATCACATCATGACACAGTGCATGTCATTGAATCAGATCATTTGGCTCATGGGGTTTGGGGTTAAACTCTTAGTGCTAAGAGTGGGCAAGTGCTTCTGAGCTGTGTCTTGAGGAAAGGTGGACAGAAAACATACCATAAACCATTTTTAAAACTCAGGAAATATTCTCCAGTTGGATACTGGGAGAGGCTTTAAATTCCAGTTCTGCCCTAGCCACTGGGGGCTGTCTGGTGGTTCTTGTTTTAACCAGGGGGTGTCTTTACATTATTATGGGTCTCGTTGGAGTTACAATTTCCATTGGTTTGAAAAGCTTCTCATCGCATCCAAAGGTGAATTCCTAATCGAGTCCTTCATTTGCCCAGTTTTTTTTACACATGTACCTGAACTAAAGCAATTGGGTAGCCTTCACAAAAGCAATTATAGGAGTTCTGTACTTAAAAGTAGGCATCCAACAAGCTGAATCCCATCCTGTGACTCTGCATCCTTGAGGAGTATGGAAAATATTCCTATTTATTGAGTTGATCCTGCATTGTGCTACTTGATTTGCAATATTCAGTGAGCTCTTAACTCTGCTTTGACTATTTTTTTCTCTCACACTAGTATCCAGTCAGTCAGATGTTCCACTTTAACTTGATACATTATTAAAAAAATAAAGCCATGGTTCAGGTAGTACAAAGATTTCATTGTCTGTAAATAGTTTTTCAGTCAGGTGTTGTATCTATTTTCCAGCCTTTAATTCGTGGTGAGGTGATTTCTCCCTTAAGCAGATCATCTTATGTGCTGGAGTATATTACACTTATGTTGACTTGTCCTCTTGGAAGTTTGTTACTCTTACAGCTTTTATTTCCTGCATCTGGGTAACCGTTTTTCGCTTCTAGTTGTGTTCAATTTTCTGAGAAATACTTTTTCTTTTTTCTTAAAGTAGCATGTCATAATCATTTTTTGTGGAGACATTTACATTTGCTAGGATCTTATGGCTAGGTGGCAATACTCTTCACATCCTGGACCCCTTAAAAAATAAAAATTAAAATTTTTTAAAAAGCTTTTTTTTTTAATGTAATGTTTTTTCTTAGTCTTGCTCTTAAATCAGAAACTTAAAAACTTGATTATTTTTTTTTAAATCACTAAACCTCCAATTTATTCATATCAACTGGAAGTCTAAGCAATTTTTGGATTTGAGGTGCCTCTTTGCCTCTTCCTGACTTTCTCCCTCGTTCTGTTTATCCTTATTGCGGAAGATGACTACAATTCCTCCATGTCGTGCAAATTAGAGGTAGTGCTGGGGTCCCTGGCAAGTTCCCAATACAGGTCTCAGATGACTTAAATCCTTCCCATGGGTACATTGACACATTATTGAGCAATTACATTCTCTTGTGGCAGTCATCTGTGGAATAAGTAAACTCCCTCTATTAGCCACACAATGGTATCATGCACCATAAATGCATGCTTGGCCTCCATTGTGTCAACAATCAGTTACATTCTCAAAGGAAGAAATGTGAATGTAATTCTAAAACTACACTGACTAATAGACAGGTTAGTTTTATGACTTGTTTCTACCTTGAATGGCAAGATTAAATTTAATTTAAAAGCCTACCATAAAAGGAGAAGGCATATACAGGTAAGCATAAAGTTATTATTTAGTCATTGTGAATATATTATTAATTTTGGGTTGGGGGGTCGAAAAGGAGGCCAAAAGAAGAAAGTGACTTACATTTAGATCTTTTTTTTTTTCCTACTGACTAAATGAAATCTGGCCATAAAGATAATTTTCTCATCAGTAACTCTTGCAAGACTATGACGTACATTACTGATCATTCATAGATTTCCTTGCACAAGCAGAATATTTATGCAACAAGATGTCAAGTAATGCTCTCTTGAAAATTAGGACATCTCTGATTACGCAGTATAGTGTACAGTTAATATCGTAATGAGTTTTGGGTTGGTTTGTTGTTTTTTTTTTTTTTCTCTCCCATTTAAAAACACGTGTGTAAATGTTTTGTAAAGCTTTGAAAACTTCCAAGGGCAGAGTGTATCCAAAAAGGTGACCTAACTTTCTGGGTACCCTTTACTAGTATACACTAGCTATCATTAATCAGATAGCCTGTGCTTGGATCCTTTCTTCAGCCTTCATGTGTCTGTGTCATTCAGTGATGTAGTTGATGCTGATCACCTCTGACTGATATGATATTTTAATTTGCTGCCCTGTGAAACTACATCCAGTGATGCCTGCGTCAGGTGAAGACTGGCTTCCTATACACATTCAAGATGGGATGAGGCTAGCAAGTATTTTTACAAGGGAGGGAATTGGGAAGGCTTTAAAGCTTCACACTGTCCTCAGATAAATTTAATGGCCACCAGCTGGGTTGGGACCTCTGAAAGGGAGAAGCCCAACACTCTTTCCTGCCTGGATCACCCTGAAGATGGAGGTGGGCAGCGCTGGGTGTCCTACATGCAAGGCCAATCAGAGGTGGTTTCCCATGGATCTTACATTCTTGCCTGGGACAGAGCACAGATCCCAGTGTGCTTTTCAAGGTTTTAAAGTATTATTCAGTGTGGATGAATAACTACCCTTTGCTTTGTCATCAGAGAATATTTATGACCGTCAAAGCAAGGCTGAGTTCCTGGAGACGGGATAACGCGTGGCTTTATGCTGCCAGACAGAGAGTTCCTTTCGGTGGTCACACCAATGTTTTTTCATACTCCCACGGACACCGCAACTTTTTTGGATAAGGAAGAAGATGATGGAACACAGATGAGGGAAAGAAATGGCCTCAGAGAACTTGGATACGTGGGGGTATTTTTACCCTTTGGGGTTTTTTCTTCCTGAATTTCAATGAGTGACTTATTGGAAACTTCTTTGGGTTTGAAGTGTTTTGTTCTTGTTCCACACACACAAAACAGTTTTGGGTTGTTTTGTTAGTCTTTGTTTATAATGCAGCTGAGATAGGGTGACTTGATATTTTTTAAATAGAAAACTGATGCCTTCTGAGGGGATGGGGGGAACAGCGGAGGACTTTACTAGCTGGAAACGTGGGTCATGCCAAGGACAACTTGTTGCTGTGAAGGATGTGTTGGAGATGGGGGGGGAGGATTGTGTGGAAGCTGGTATGAAGGGAAGAGTAGTGCTGCTTCTTCTTGAGTGCCCAATCCACTGACCGTTCTCCAAATGCTAGACCCCAAGAGATATCTCCTTCTATTTATTACCCTTTTTTTCTCTCTTTCTTTTAAGGCAAATCTTCAATTAAATTGTTCCAACCCACATTAGCGACTATCAGGCACTGAATGCCAAACAGATACCTTCTATTTCATTCACTGCTGTCCTGCTATCTCCTATCACTCCCTAAAAAAAAAAAAAACTAAAAAAAAAATCTGGTCTTATTGTTGAGGTAACAAAGTTAATGGGATTATAAATCCAGTCGTGTGCATTGCTACACAAGAGAACCCTCACAGAAAATGTTCAGCATCTTGCCCCTTCTCATTTCAATCATTACTGGAGCCAATGAGGCACTGTGAATTTAGGAGCATGCTGTTTTGGAGCCTGCTACAGACTGGAGGCTGCCCAGTGCACCCAGGTGTAATAGAATGTCAGAGAAATAAATTGTCAATAAATTGGCAGCTGTGTTATGGAACAGGAGGATAATACACCAATGGCAGAGAGTCTTCCAGGGCTTACTGATCAAATCAACAGCAGGAGTCTCCACATGAGACCTGTTTGTTTCCATTTTATGCTTGTTAGAAAGAGTGCAGTCCTGTTTTCGATGTTGTGCAACTAACTTCATGAGTAGCATGCGTAAGGTATTCTGTTTTTTCGAAATGATCACCCTTGGAATAACTTCATAGTTTGAAATGAGTATTTCCTTGGCATTTCTGTGTCTATAATGTAAAGAATATGGCAAATGCTATGATAATGAAAGGCATAACTAAAATATTGACAAATGATCGCTGTAAGGTCTCTTTGATGATAATCCTCTTTTCCTTATCTACTGTCATTGCCATTCCACAGCTTCCTCACTTTTCTATGGGAACTGGTCAAACCGGAGGCAGGGACCAGAAATTAGTGGTAGTATTGAAATAAACATTGTTCTGAGATTTCTGAATAGCACATTCCTACTGGTGCTGGTGGGGTTCAAATAAAAATTCGGATAGGCTTTGCTAGCTCCTGCTGGTGGACTAAGAGAGAGAGAGAAGGTGGCCTTGGCTGGCATATCCATTATTACCTGATTTTGTTCAGAAATAGTTGAGATTTCATATATTTTGAGAAGTTTAGCAAAGGTACGCTTTGTACAGATTCACTTCAAACATCAGCAGATGCTGAGAGAGCCAGGAAATAATGTTGGACAGGGCAGTATTACAGTCATTCTTTCTACCACTTCCTTTCTAGCTGATGTAAACAAATGCATGTTTTTATGTTCTTTCCCTTGGGAAAGGGAGAACACTGAACTCAAATGATCAATATGTGGTTTTTCCATGGTTACTCAGGAAACTTCGTCCCAAAAATCTTTTTTAATCACAAGTTGTCTGGCATCCATTGACAGGATCCAGCTTTTCATTTTTAGTCCGCTGTAAGTTATGGAATCTGGCTAACAGGAATGAATCTGGATGAGCTGGTTTATGGAACAGTAAATCCAGGTATGTGTGTTCGTGAAAATTAAGGGATTTTTAAAAGGGAGATAATCACTGTTTTTAAAATGGTGATTAATTTTAAATTTTATATGCACTGTAGACTTCCATATTCATTTATGGCTCTATGCAAACATTTTTCATGTTTGTTTCATTTTTTTCCCTCAGCATTTTTAGCAGATTTACAGAAGCTGGATTTTGATGGCTTCAGAAGCGCTGCAATTGCTTTTCGCTTAGCAAGAACCTGAGGCACTCCATGTGTGAATGAGAGGTGCAGCAAGCTGTTTTGTGGTGATCAGTGCCAGGACACAATGGTATGCAATTTCTGGATTGTATTTCTGGTGTGTGCGCTTTGCAGCTCTAGACAAATCACATCAGGGAGGTTTTCGAAGACACGCGTCTGGTATTTATTTCCCATTGACACGCAATAACATGAAGTGATTAACAACCGGTTGTATTTTTCTGAATCCCTCACATACAGTCTTTCTGTTTCCATGTTCTCAGTTATCCCAAATAAAAGGTGAAAACTTTGGGGGTTTCTTCCCTGGAATTTAAGTTCTGCAAAAATATATTTGCAGAGGTGACATTTACTGCGTGCCCAAGAGCACTGGCAGCTCGCTCCTGCAGCTGGAGCTGGCTGGATGAAGCTGCTGGGCACCAGACTGAGTGTGGACCTCACAGACCAGATAGGAAAGGGGTTTCTGAACCACAAGTACTTTCAAGACACTAATGGACAGAGAAGACTCACGTACAATGCTCAGTTCGGCAGTTATGCTGCCAGATTTGCAGGCTCAACAAATAGATTGTGAGGCAGATTGCGCTCAAGAGGTTGGGAGGAGGTGGGAGGTCTGTGGGAGGGTGTTCATAGGACTGGTGAGAGGTGGGCTGACAGTGCCGTGTGTCTGGGAACAGTGGTGGAAGGGCCTCCTGGATCTCCATTCAGGTTTGAGGGGGGGTTAGGGCTTGTGAGGCTGAACATGGGCGTTATCGGAGATAAGAACTGGTGTTTTCTAATGGTATCGATAGCTCTTTTAACAGAGCATGGTGAGGGCAAACAATATATACAGGTACAAAATAATAATACAAGTTGGAAGACACGATAGTCTTGTGGTTCAGACAGTGGATAGGAATCAGGAGTTCTTGGATCGGTTTTTGACTTTGCCACAGGCTTCCTGTGTTACTTTCAGTCAGTCACTTAATCTCTGCATCCACCGTCTGTGAAACAGTAAGGCTTGGAACAGTTTGTGTCTCTGAAAGCATGTATCTCATTTAGCTGTTATTATAAAAGTTAAATATTAAGGAACTGTTACATTATCGTAGGATAGAACCATGCCATGTCTATTTTCACTGTGAACTTTGTTCTTTTGCTATTACATTGTTATTCAGGAAAAACAATGTTTTCACTACGTAAAAATAAGTTAAGCAGAAATTCAGGATACATGCCATGAGACCCATACTTGTGGATCTGATGTCTGACACTAAAATAAGAGGTGCCCATTAAATACCACTGGAAAGACTTCAGAATTGATTGTTCAACAAAGTGAAGCGCAGGTCTGGACATTGAAAGTAAATAAATAACACCAGGCTCTGTAGAAATCAGTCTCCCAAAGCTGTTCAAAAAGTTCAGTCACTTGTGCCTGAATGTAGACACTCCTCATCCACTTGTCGACAGGCATGCTGCTCTGAATTCTTTGTTCAAATTTTCATTAATATTCTGTGTCAGAGAAGGGAAATAACTTAGATAAGATCAATTTTCAAACATGTTTCTTCAGGAAGGAACTAAAGAGTGAACCTGAAAACTACCACCTGGAATGTAAAAATTCTGATCTTTGGTAAAATAAAGGAACTGCTGTGTGAGATGAAAAATGTCAATATATTTGGAGGACAGGTGAGTTTGCCAAACTTGACTTCAAGTCTGTCTTTTAATGTGTGCAGTCAGTTTGTGAGGAGGTGCTTCCACATGTAGGAAACACTGATTAAAGTCAAAGCAGTTTATACTATTCACATTATGAAACATGGAAGCTGTCTGCAATGGCTGGCAATCCCGTGTAGGGGAGATAATGACAGAGACTTTTGAAAAAGTCAGTATGGGTTTAATTCTATTTTTCAGTATTCATTAATACTATGGGAAGAGGTAATTACCTGGTAGAAGACTGGACTAGTACATCTACCCAGCAGAGCTGAAGGGACATCTGTAGCACAATTACAGATGCCTAAACCAGCAGGGAAGCAGACAAAGTGTGGCAGCTCATGTGCCATTCAAAACCAGCAGTCTGGCCAAGCCCACTCTACCAGTGTCTTCATTCTAACTGATAAGAAATTTCACAGCAGAAAGGCAGTTTCCGAGGGGTGTAACCCTGAAAGGCACATCTCTTCTCACCTCCCCCTCCCAGCCCCAACCTAGCAGTGCGAGCTAGTAATAATAGCCTTAGCATTTTACAGAATTTCAAATATTTCACCTGTGTTGTGTCTACGTTGTCACACACACTGATGTCTCATCCCTGAAGCATTCATATTGCTGTATTAAGTACCCTGTCTCAGCTATCTCAGCTTGGTCTCTGGATTTTTTTATTTTTTTTTTTTGGTGGGAAATACTCTTTGGAAAAAGGCCTCACCTTTTTTCTTCACTGAGTATTTAATATGGTCCACAGACTATTTCAGACTGGTTATGAACAACTCCAGAGCAATGTTTTTGAGAACTTTTGCTCCGAGATCTATAATGTAGGTCTCTTTCCAAAAACTCTAGAAAGCATGGCTGGAACCATCAAATCAGGGAGGTATTCAGTTGGAAAATCATTCACCTTTAGTGGAAAAAAAATCATCTGTATTCTTTGGATGGCCTTTTGTAATGCAGGGACTGTTACAAACCTCAAAACCAGAGAGCTCCTTCAGCTTCTGAAACTGCTGCAGATTTGCACAGTTGTGTTCTTGGATGGTTTGGCACAGCTTTAGCAACGCAGAGCCTTGCTCCAAGGCATCTTTGTATCCCTGCCTTGCCTGCTGGGACAGATGTGTTTGGTGATGTTTTGAACCTACCGTGAATTACTTGTGTACCTTGCTGCAGTAGCATCTTCCACAACATATGTTACGTTACTTCTGCTAATAGAGGTTATATTTTATAATCACTGGAGTTAAATCATAGCAGATCTCGCCGCTGCAAACTTGAGTCTCCAGAGTCTAAAATGCTTGGGATTTTTTTTCTTTCTTTCTGTGGAAATGTCAGGAACCAAACACCATTAGAAAGGAGGCATAGTTTGAAGCAAATTAAATTAAAAACTTCAGATGGAGGTTTGCTACACCTTATGACTCTACTTGGAGTTGCGCAGTCAGAGCCTTTTAGCAGCCCAGAGCCCTGCAACAGTAGACAAGGGGCACAGAGGTCCTCCTTGCAGGAATCCCATTGCCAGGAACAGCTTAATTTGTGCAATAACCTTCCAAAGAAGTAGCAGAAGTCATTGCTTGGAAGGGCCAACTAGACTTTATATGGTAGTAGTGTAATATACTTCAGAAAAACATATTATAATGGATCACGTATGATCTAATAGATCCTTTCTACCTGTTTTCTCTGATACACGTGCTGAACCTTAAATACCACATGACACTAAATCCACACTGTAAGGCAAAAGGCTTCATTTTGCATTAGTCACTCAAAGATCAAACAGATTTCGTGCCTAATAATGTCTCTGACAGTGGAAGGCAACAGAATATTTTAACTAAAAAGCTAAAGCAAAGCACTAATAATACATGTTATCTCACTAAAGCCACAGTCGTCTCCCCTGCAGCTACCAGATTTGCCAAAAAAATAAAAAGCCATAGAATAATGGATTAAAGATGCTTTCCAGCCAGAAAGCTTTAGACAATACATTACCAAAATATGATTCTCAGTAGGAATATTGTGAGGAGCATCATCATTTAGAAACCTAGCCAGCAAGCATCAGATTCATCTTTTTTTTTTCTTTTTTTTTTTTTTTTGTTTTTTATCGTTGCAGGCTGGCAGTACTTCTCTCCAGATGTACCATTTGGCACATTAAGCAATTCTTTTCTTAGAAGGGGAACCTATGGTTTTGCCATGTAATGCAAAACACCAATGGAATCACTACATAAGCAAAATGCCAGTAATGGTATAGTGGTCCAGCCACAAACATTGGTATGTTAATTTTGTTTTATTTTTCCCAGTGTGTCATCTGTAGTACTGTATTTTGTATCAGGCCTATGGCTGGGCTGTTTAGTATCAGATTTTAAAGTGCATTTTCAGCGAGAGATTGAAGATAGGAAACTAATGGTTTTGATACTTTAAAAAAAAAAAAAAAGCTATACTTAATATGGATCTAACTATCATTTTAGCATGATTTTAGAGACCAGGTCAAATTTTCCCCTCAATTATAGCTGTTCAACCTTTCAGCTGCATGCATGCACTTTTTATAATGGTATCCAAATACATTGGAAAGCAAGTAGTTTACACTAAGGCTGTGGCTTATACTTGCCATTGCTTCCGAAGAGTAACTATGCCTTCAAATAAAATTTTGATTTATTTGTAAGTAAGGAGATGAAAATAATTATAGCATAGTCAGTTTGTATATGGAAGGCAGTGACTGGCCTCTCAATCCTCTCCGCTATCTTAGTTCTCTAATGGATCACCAGATTGTTTAGTTCTTGCAAATGCAGCAGTAGTAGCTCTTATGTTGTATCTGCTGTATTTCAGCTTACTTTCTGAATTTGTTCTATGCTATTGATGTTGTATGGAAAGGAAAAAAGTTGCAAAAAAAATTGTTTTCAGTTCCTTTGTTCTTCTGGCAGCAGAAAAAGTTGGGAGGAATTACATAGTGAGGGATTTTATCTATATCATCTCTCTGTTTTTGCATGCAGAAGCAGAACATGATTTTTTTCTTTTTATTTGACTTTTCTAGATGAAGATGAGATTTAACCTACAATTTCTTCTGTAGACCTTGCTGAGGGCCATCCAAGATGAGGGCTTTTTTGTATTAAGTGCTGCTCACATTTACTGCAAGGCAGCCCTTGCCCAGGTGTGATTCAGTCTAAAGAGCAGCAAAAAGGGTTGGGGGAAGGAGGGCAAGCCAGGGTAGGCAGAGAAGGATGGTGATTTGCACAGGTCCAAGAAGCACATCAGCAGGAATACGATCTGTGTTTTTCTACACACACACACACCCCGCCCCCGTAATACTCGGGATTGCTGGAAGCTGAGAAGGAATATTTCAAGGAGGATTGTTTTATTCTTGCTATGTTTCTCATACACCTACCCTAGGCATCTGCTGCTGGATACCATCAGAGGCAGGATATTGGATTAGATGGTGGTTTGGTCTAACCTGGCATGCTCTTATATAGTAGTTTCCTAAGATGGGATCTGTTTTCTCACCCATCTTATGTCAAGTAATCATAGAGCTTGTTCCCTTTTCCTACTGCCTTTGCCCTGCTGTAATGCTTCTGATGCCATTAGTCTTGTTTCTGGTTTATGTGTTGTAAGAGAATTGTGGCCATAATCTCTCATCAGCTAGCCACAAAATATGGCAGACGATAGGCTGAAGGAGTGAGTGCATGCCCTGCAGTTCTGTGGCAATCCTGCTTCTTGCTGTGTTAGACCAGTCCTGGGCGCATATGAGGTCCTGAGTTCCCCAGCTTCCTCTGGTAAGGACCTTCGTGTAGGTCATTGGGAAGCATTCTCCAGATGATTATTTAGAGACTCAAGATGGTAAGAAATGCTTTTTCACCTGGCACAAATGGTGACAGCATTACTATAATTTCCCTCTTACTATAATTTCCCCATTTCCCTCTGTCACTATACACTGACTCTTTATGTGTATTACAGAGTATTTCTTCCCATCGATAGGCCTACTCTTTCACCTGTCTGAAGCTTTTTGAAGAATCTCTGCACTTCACACAAAACATCTTATTTTCAGTTCCCTATATGAGGAGGGGGTAACACTTCCCATGGGACCATGGCCACGAACAGCAACTGCTTACTCCCAGCCTTGGGGCCAAGGGAGAAAAAGGAGGTTGGCTATGCAAATAATAAATTCTTCCTCGGCAGGGCTGCTCTTTGCACTGGGAGAAAGGTTGTCACCTTGGGGAGAGAGCAGCAACATACTGCCCAGCCTGACTCCTGCCTTGGGTTCCCTAGTATTTTTCTGTTTGTTATAACAAATATCTTGTAATTCAAGCTCTCTGTAGGTGGGGTCAGACTCTGCTCAGTAGAGTTTCGGTAGATAGCAGGTTTCTTTCTATTTAATATGACAGGTGTTTAGTTTTTAACTGGCTCCTGCCACTCACCATAAATCTCACCTTTCCTCCTCCCAAGTTAAATATGTTAGTTCTGGCTTTTGCCTGTCCACGCAGTCTGAAAATGACAGCTTCTGATTACCCACACATACAAAGCGGTGGAAGATCAACAGTAAAAAAAAAGTGATTTCTGTCCAAGTTTCTGCTTAAATTAGGTTGTGTGGCCATTCCAGCTTGATTAACTATGTAATTAATAATGACCAGGTGTGGCAGGGTAGGCACTTTATTCTGGCTTTTTTTCTGTCCCATGAATGCTGGGAAAGAATGCAAGGAAGGCACTTAGTTGTGAGAACACTTTCCCTCTCCTGTTGGTTCAATTCCTAAAATCTAGTCATGTTTTAAACCCCCAGGAAGAGGAACAAGCAAAATTTCATTACTTCTCTTCAGGCCTGTAAAGGCTAAAGGCTAAACGATTTCTGAAAGAAAGCTAATCCTTACTCCTGGTCAGCCGCAGGAGTGAAAAGGACAGTGCTAACACTGTGCCCTGTTTTGCTTTTTCTTTTTTTCTTTTTTTTGCTTTCTCTTTGAAGCAAACAACGCAGGGCAAAACATGGTTGTGAAGGTTTACAGCTACCCTTGGAGTTGAAGTGGAGAGAGTCACCACCGTGTTGCTGTAAGTTCTGTCATGCTGATAGAGCATGGGGGGGACATGGGATGCATATTCAAGGTAAACTACTTTTAAAAAAAGTTGCTAGCTAAATGTTTCAAGCCATATTTAGGCTTTTCTCACACCCATGTTGCAGCAAATGATTCCCTCCTAGTTGTAGGGTGCCTGGGGTGGGGGGATTGAGGAAGACTGTGAGACTACTATGGGACCATTTCTTTGAGACAAATATGTTAAATACAGTTAAAGTTTGAATTGACATGTGAATGTAACTCAAAGTACTGGCACTGCTTTACTCACCAGTGTGCAATGAGTGAGAGTGCATCCATGAAAGAAATGTTGATTAGGCAATCAACCTGTGTAAGACTTTTCCCTGTGGCATACCATCTAATCTTCATGTTTGCTATATTTTCATAAGACTTAGGTAACTGAACATACATATTCTCCATTCCGAAGTCCGTTCCATTTTTTAATACTTTTCAGTTAGAAGTGGCTTTTCATGCGTGGCTGTCATCCAAATTGCATGTTGAAGGCATTTTTGATGAAACTTGAAGTTTTAGAGTGTTAATAAAGCGTTGCCTGCTAAAATAAAGCCAGATTGGTTCAACATTAATGCTAAAGAGTGTGTAAATAGTAAAGGCTGAAACGTCAAAACAAATAAAGATAAATAAAAAATATCACCCTGTGCTCAAGGTATGTTGGTGACATTTCACGAGCTATTTTAGTGAAGACTATTAAAAATGATGCATTGCCATATGCTGAATATGTCAAGCTTCCCTTCTACTGCTGCTATTCGTATGTCAGAGGATTCTTCTATAGTCATACAAAATCACATCTTATGTTATTTTCCTTCAAAATCTTCCTTGAGCCTGCACTGCAAGAATGCCTACAAAGAAAGTTTTGTCTACAGCTTGTTGCAGGTGCTTTCACAAGGCTGTTCTCCTCCTTTGTCCCTGTGCATCTTGTGTGCTTTACCTGTCTGCCTGAATCTACACCATCTTTCTTGACCTCGTTATTTGGAAGTTCTCTGAGGCAAGAACCAAACTTACTTTCCAGGTGCATACAGCACCTAGATCCTTGCCCATAATTAATGCCCACTCTCCATACATCCAACAGCATATGGTACTTCCCAAGAAGAGTGAGTCCTTTCCTTAAGAGAGGAGTTAGGTTAGTCTTTTATAAGGTTCGTCTTTTAGGTTAGTCATTTGTTTTGTATGTTATTACAGCTTTGGCACAAAAGCAGTGGTCCCTTTACATGAGGTTTCACTTAGAAGAGATGGCTAGCTCATTGATAGGACATATTCTGTGGGTTTTCCCCTTTACCTCTGCCTCACACTCTTCCACATGCTTTTGTCCAAAAACCTTGGTGCTGTGGGCACAATGTGCAAAATGGGATTGTTGGTGCTTTGTCCTCCTGAGTTCTTTGGGATTATGATAGACCATTTCATGGAGACTAGCACAGAGATCAAGACGAGAACGATGCTGGTGCTGATTCCTGACCCACTGAGATCCAGTGGGTACATTTTCATTTGGTTTACATGATTCACTGACAAGTGTCATGCTAGTATGTTGTTCCTTTCCAGATGAATGAAACCTTTAAAGGCTTTTCCTGTATTACCAAAGAAACTGGGTTCCAATAACATCAAGACAACCTTTTACCACTTTTTTTAAAGATGCCTTGAAGAGCATGTAAAATTAAATTTTACATCAGTTTTAATATTCTTTCATGCTACTAGGCTCCACTTTAATATCAAAAGCAGCTATTGAGTGAGGTTGGATTTGATGTAAAGAATAACATTATGTCATAGGAAAGGAAGGTGCTGCTTAGCCACTAAAATCTTTTTAAAATATTTTTCTGAGTAGATTTGTTACTAATTATACTATATAAATTTAAGAGTGGAAATTTGGTTTCTCCATCATCATAACTTGCATGTCTAATATTTTGCACTGAGCTTTGGAGTGTAGCTGAAGTGCAACTCTCCCTGGAAATTTGTTTTTAATATAATCCCATTTTCTAGTTAAACATTGCAAATGAAATATACTGAGCAAGAAAAAGAGGACTACTTTGTTTGGAGTACTCTATAGGCAGAAGATTGCCTGAGGACTTCCTTATTGAGTGTACCTTATCTCACTGTGTATCCAGTAACAGATCAAGTTGGAGTGTAAGGTACCTCAAGTTCTGTTTGATTTTCTTTTTTTTCTTTTTTTCATCTCCAACTACATGGATTAGAGCTATTAAGATGTTGGTCTAAGTCACAAGAGTTTTGGAGACCGGAAATACTTGATTTCAGTAGTTGAATTTAAAGTTATCTGAAGGTAAATATCTCTTATCTAGACGGTGTGTAAATTGTGTATTCATCTGATTTTCTTTCCTTACTGGATATCGTTTTCCCTTGGTGAGTGGTTCGTTTGGCTTCCTAAGCAGAACTAGACAAACTCCCAAATCACTTCATGCTTTCAGTGAGCTGTGTAACCTTTCTCTTTTTTATTTTCTTTAATCATTCTTTTCATGCTTCTGGAATGATTGAGCTGCAGTATTGCGAAAGTTTTACTATCACGTTCTGCGTGCTTGTCTCAAACTTCGTATCTTAAAATTAGTGAGTTTGATATTCAGCTGCCATCTCTCTCATAATGCATGCTTTGGGGTTTGTGATTTCTAACGTGACTGCAAACATTACCTTTCTAATGATACCTTGTATTGGATTAAAAGATGCAAACACCAGAATTGTGAATACTAGAGTTACGTACCCTTACCAGTCTGGGGAGCTGTAAGCTACTCCTGTAAATTCTTCTTCAAGTTTCCCAAAGATAATACCTTGCCCAAATCCTTTATTAAATGGCTATTGTCTATTGCTAAATAGTTTGTGCAGAGCCCAAAGCTGACTAAATTCCAATGATAGTCCAAGTTTTCAAAAAGTATGAGAGTGATGCATACTATACTTGTTGCGTGGGCATTTTTACAAGTACTGTGTGTGGATACACCTGCATATTTGTTCTAATAGCAAGTAATTATCAGTAATATCAATAAATATCAGTAATATATTTGTTAACCCAATGCTTTCCAGAGGACGTTTCTACTTTGAAAAGTCATTCTGAAAAAATTTCACCTTTCCTCCATACCATTATTGCTTCATAACATACCGTTATCGCTTCATAACACACCATTATCAGCAAATACCTGATAACATATCCCTATATGCTTGCTGTTGTGAAAGAAATTAATATTTACTACTTTTATTGCTGCAAGCACTGCCAAAGTGTGCAGCTGTCTCAGTTTTGGAATAAGTCTTGGCACTGTTAACTGTTTTGCTACTGTGGATGCAAATCCTGCCTTTAATTTACCCTTGTTCTACCTTATTGGAAACAGGGAGTTATCTACATTGAGTTGAGGGCAGAGTTTGGCTCCAGGAATCTCTGTTACTGGTGGTGCTATGTAGGCCAAATGAAAACCAGCTTGACTGCAGTCAGAGTCCAGGCTAACTTTTCTCAGCTTGGCAACCATAAGCACCATGCTGCTCAATAAATTGGTATGAGGAAGGACTGATGCACTAATGTTGCTAGGTTGACTGTGTACAGTGGTCATACAATTAAAGTTGTTAAAAAAAAGAAAATTCTCCCAGCAGCACTAACTGGATCTTCTTCAATCTCTACCCATTCTCTGCATGTACAAAGCTGCTGGTTCTGCATTTACTAGGATAAGGGGCATAGAAAGTACTGTGTGGAGACACTTGTTTTCATCATAATTCTTGATGCACTTTCTGAACTATGAAATTAGGAGGCTGACGTGTCCTCCTTTGAAATCCCAGATGAGGGATGGAGGTAGGAGCTGGAAGTTTGGTACCACCCACATGTATCTCAAATCATGTAAAAGCAACAGGAATTTGGAGGGACTGTAGCAGCAAAGAATGTAGGTGCAGCCTCAAAATCACATGAAGCTACCACTGCTTTAAAGATCTGTCTTAAAAGTCTGAGTGTGCTGATTTACCAGCTGATGGACTTTGAAAAGCCCCATTTTCAATGTCAGTCATACGGAAAAAATGGGGTCAATACTCCAGTTCTGTGGCCTTTTGTACTATTTTTTCTACATGATGTAAGTGACGGTCTCCAATGCTGCACGGCCTTCCTGAATAGGAATATTGATACACTTCCAGTTAGGCTGAGACAGCGATTCACTTTTTGGTGGCATTTGTGCAGCCTCCCCTGCCAAAGTTGTGCAGCTGCTTTGTATTTCATCTCGGGAGTAGCATTTCCTTGAAACCAGTCTTCAGGAATCCAGTGTGTAACTTGGAGGGGGGAGGGTATCCTCAATTTCATTAAAATCATATCCAGGACTTTTGTGGAGGAAAAGGCTTGGAGAAAGGGGAGAAGCCAGTGTGCTATTAATGAAAACATTAGATTCCTTGCAGAACGCCACTTTCCTCACAAGGCAAACACCAAAAAGAAGAAGTCGTCATTCTTGGGTTTCTGATTTCTGTGGCCCTTTGAGCTGATTTGCAGCCATGAGAAAGGTGCCAATATCTTTGTATTGTTTGGCAGGGAAAAGATTACCTTGTAACTCATCTTGTCTGGCTATGGCCTGGCACTGGATCATGACCAGGTTGATGGCAGCCTGACAGTTTTAAAAGAATATGTTGGCATTTTATGAAAAGGGAAGTTATTACACTTGAAAGGAAGTAAAAACAAAAACAGAAAACCTACGCTTGTCGGTTTTATGGCAGAGAGGCAGTAAAAATTCTGGCACATTACTTCAGCCAATCCCTGTAACAAATTAGTGAACTAAATTGATTGCAAAATCAAAGATGAATTTACATAAGCATTTGTGTTTTAGTTACCCTGCTCCTACAGTGTGTCAGACTCTCAAAAGAGTCAACCCCATGTCCCTTACACTTAAAATTAGTTTACAGCCTAAATTTAGATGTGTGGCAGCAAGAGGGGAGCATGGAAAGAAAAGAAGAGCATGGGAAGGGATGGGACCTCCTGGGTCACTGGCTCCAGTCCCTCCCAGTCTCAGGAAACCACATTGTGTTACCCTCTTTCAGACTGTGTTACGATCTTGACATACCGTTAGATGATACAAAAGATGGGGGTTTAAATTTACAGATTTGTCCCAGTCCAGTATAGTTTTCCTCTGTCTCCATTAGCTGTGGGATTGGACCAATGCTGAAGCTTATCACAAGTTTTTGCTGGTGGCTGTTTGACAATGAGGCAATGTGCCAGGGAACCGGGGACTGTGGAAGGCAAAGGAGGCAACATTGGCGAGCAGAACATGAAGAATGAGGATTCAGGGTGGCTCTTCCAGCAGCCAGGAGGAGCATGAAGTCGGAAAATATGTTTCCAAACATTATTTCTCTTACTGTTCCCAACCTGCTGTCAGAGGAGTGAAAGTAGATCCCCTACCCTGCAGTGCAGCCTAGGCTGAGCTAGGGAGGCTTGGTTACTGGGGACAGGGTGAACTGGTGCCTGGGGAGCCCCACGCTGCGCCGGCTGTGTGGCTTACCATTTCCATGCTAGCTTGAGTATCCCTACATTGTGCGCTACACCGTCCTTGGAAACCCTTTCTCATGCCATCCTTCAAAACCCTTCAGTAAGTATCTTCACCTTCACACTTGTGTAGGACTTCAGTATATGAATAAGGCATACAAAGAAGGGTTTCTTGGTGAGTGCCACGGCCTCAAAAGTGGTTGTGAATTATTTTGCTTTGTCAGTCAGAACTGTAAACTGCAACCGTATGGCTTTAGCTCCGGAGAGGGCTGAGTGGAGTTCCTAGCATTATAGCGTGTTTTTACTCAGGCGACGTAGCCAAAGCAAATGATGAAACCAGACTTCTTCTTGTGGTCAGAAAGAAACAAACAATTTGTTTTGATTGAAGGCTCAGTGCTGTGGAGAGGCCTAGAGTTATGAGCAGCTGCATAGGAAGCACAATGATATGGGCTGGTGGTTGCCAATACGAGTAACATCCGTCGCAACTGAACCTACAGCACAATGAGTGGCTGGAGTGCTGAGAGCAAGGCTTGCAGCGGAGAGAGAGAGAGAGATCTGTCACTTCTGGCAAGAGGATGACTTGGCCGAAGTGATCTGCTATTCTTAATGCCAATCAAGATTTTTGAATATTGAATGTAATTGCCTGAGTAGATGCATATAATCTTCAGACTGCAGTAATTTTCTACAAGAGTTATGTTTCCTGTTTTGGAAAGGAACAGTACGATGGCGAGTGCATTGGGTCAGTGACACATGCTATTACACCTTCCTGGAGCCAGAGAATCGGCGTTGCTTATGCCTGCATCCCTACAGTGCCTGCATCATCTGGATAACACAGCCTTGTGCTGTCTGAGGCTGTCAGCTTTTTATTCTTTTCTATTTTTCTGTGGAACAGGACTGTCTCTGTGCCTGAAGCTGTGGCTCAAAGCAGTCATTGCCCCATCTCAGTTCTGCCCAAATGGCACTGGTATCTCCCGTTCAGCTAAAACTATGGAAGATGCAATATACATTTGCATTTAAGAATAACTTCAGCTCAATTTAGAAGATTTAGGTAAGGCAGAGGCCTTAGTGAAGGAGTTCCTCCCTTTGTGTTTCACTTTCAGTTGCTCTCTACTCTCCTGTAATATGCTATTGGACCAAAGGGGGAACATTTGACCAACCGCTGTGAACTCACTTTGCAAAGTTTTGCATGATAATATAAACCATAGTGAGTTGGGTGAACAGAGCTTAATATAATGCTGCGGTAGCAGTTGGGCCTCCAACATTGGGAATGCACTTCAGCTTGTCTTTTAATGCTGTAGTTCCCTTTTTAGTTGTTTATCATTGCCTCCTTTGAAATATGAGCTTGAAATCAAAATGCTTTTGCAGTGGATTACTGTTGTACTTGACAAGGGCATACTGAGCATACAAGTTCCTTAATGGCTAATGGTATAGGTGGAACCTGAAGCACATTAAGTGAATACTTTTTATTTATGGCACGTGTGCAGAAGACAGAACTGTGATTTTAAGGCTTTCTATTGCAAAATTTACTGGGAGTTTCTTCCAGAAGTAGTTGTGAGCTCAGAGCAGGTAGATGTGCCCCTGTATACTGGCAATGTTCTGTGGGAAGGTCACCATTGTTCCTCTCTGAATGCCCCTTTGAGATTGGACTTTGTTGGTTCTATGCTATAACCTGCTCTGAATCCTGTCACATTTAGAAATCATCTCTGTTGTCCTTTGTTTTGAAGATGGATTTCATCTAAAGCTTTGTTCAGGTGATTCGAGCTTGCTAATTTATCTATGGTTTCATTTTGGAGGGTTTACCAAATATACATGCGTTTTCTTTAGATGCTAAAAGCAAAGTCTGTTATGTTTGGTATTGAACTCAATATAGGAAGTGTGGTTTGGGTATGCTCAGATTCCTTAAGGGATTTTAGGCCTAAGGACTCCTCCTAATTTGTAATTCCCAAATAGGCAATTTTGCAGGAGATGAGAATGAAGACTCCCTTTTCTGATGAGAAGGTTGCAGTCCTGTACAAGCACAGTGGAAAAACTTTAGGTACTTAAATATATATTTTTCACTGACAAAAGTTTTGCCTAGACAGTGTTTTTGTGAAAGATGTGCTCAGACTTTGAGAGTCCAAATTTCACCTGAAGAACATTAGATGCTTATGTTCAGACTTTGCCTTTTATCATGGGGTTGACAGGGAAGGAGGGGAGTATCTGGTCCTTAACGTCTCTGTGCCTAGTTCCTATTTTATAGATGGGAGATTAATAACACTTCTTTACCATTCAGAGGTATTGTTAAGATAAATATTTGAGCAAACAAATAGCATGGTAATATAGTGGTCATACGTATGGTGAAATATAGTGAGCACCTAAGCTTCTATCTGTCGAAATCTCTAGTTGTTTCATGAAAGCGTAGGTGAGTAGAAGAATCAGACCTGCCACTTAAAAATGAGATTTGCACAAAGCTGTATTGAAATTGCTTCCTGGGAATGGTAGCAAAAGGAAGGTATTTCTACAGAGCCTGTTATTAAGGAAATCATGTTAGAAAATGCGCTAATTTTTACTTTGAAGCCCTTACCAAGAACTAAAACATGAATAAATGAAGTTTAGAGTCCACACTTACTTGCAGAGCTTTACTATCCATCAGTTGTCCATCTGTAAGTTAGATGTTTGTCTGTCCCTGTAAATCTATGCAATGAAATATGGCCAAGACCAGCAAGAGCCGTGTATCAGGATGGGAATTGCCTGGCGGGCCGCCTTGCTGCTCCAGAATACCATCAAGCTGTTCAAATAAAGATGAGCCGGGACAATGTAACAGCTGGCCGAGATGAGCATGGGAAAGAAAAATATGGTGACAGGAGATGCAGAAGTGACTCGGTGTGTTGGCATTCCTTTCTTTTCAGGGCAAGGACATGTGAAAGAGCTTGTCACCAACAGAAAGACCCTCTCACGTTCTATTGTGGTGAAACCTTCGGCCTCCAAATAATACCACAAGTTGTGTGTTTCCAGATGTAATTGGCATATGCGCATTCTCACACCGCGGGAATTTGACTTTGTCTTCTCACACCACAGCCTTGGCGACTCACTGTTTTACTTTGGCAGAGGGTTGGGGGTTTGCTTATTTTATTTTCAAATGCGCGTTTCTGGTAAGTTGCCTTTCCTTTTAGCATTAAATTATATGCAGGCTGAGATCCTTCTTTTGTGATTGATTAACTGAAACTCATTGGTAAATCTTTAAAATGAGAAGGTTTTCTAATTTCCATAGGTTGACTGCACTATGGGATTAGGAGACTCACCTTGCACCTCTAACCATCTGAGCTCAAACTTTTAGTTTAGTGTCAGCAAGGCTAATTCCAGGGAAAAAGTGGAACAAAAGAAGAAAATAATAGTATTTATAAGGAAAAAAAAAGTAATATACAATAGGGAGTTTTATCCATCTGTATTTAACGTGAAAGCCTGTGTTGATTAGGGGCTTTGTGAAAAGTTGATTTTCCAGTTCAGCAAAACTTTTAGAAAAAACACTTGCTTCAGGTCAACTGCAGCTAGTTTCCCTCCCTCTCGCTCATTAAAATGAAAAGCAAGTGTTCCCACTTCATTCAGCCTTGAATGACCTGTTTGATCTAAAGCAGAGCTTCTCCCAGAGCTAGGTCCTGGTCACTGGACTCAGGAGGATTCTTAATTTCTGTGACTGAGATGGCTCTTTGGGTCACACATAATTAGGCCCCAAAACAAGGAATGCAGTCCAGGGTCCCACCCCTAGATGGATGTCTATCCACTGGGATGTCAGGGCTTGTGGGATAAGTTTTCATCAGCCTCTCCTGAGGAGCAGCTTCACTTTGTATCAGATATCTGTTGAGCCAGAGAATTAGGCAGGATGTCGATCTGTAGCTGATGGAAGGAGAAGGTTAAGAAAACAAATCCTCCAACAATTATATAAAGCAGAACGTTGCTGAGTAGTATTAAGATGCTGTCTTAGAGCATAGAGCAATGTTAGCACCTGAATGGATAAAGTCACTAGATTAGATTCACTGTTTGTGGAATAACTTTTCCAGATGGCCATAAATTGACCGTTTAATTACAATGTTAAGTAGGGTTTATTTTTTCAGTAATAATTTTGGTTCATTTCATTACAATGTGTTTCACTTCTCAGTCTAGTGATCCTCAATGCTAGTAGAGTAGCTTCAGCATTAGAAGGGAGAACGGGCACTTTATCAAGGAGTGTGTCCAACCCTTAGCCTTAGGAATAGCGTCACGGAGTCTCAGAGCTTACAGAGCAGGCAAGACAACATTTTTGTGGACTTATTTGAAAAACCTGCCTTCTGCAAGTCTGAAAAGAGAGCTCTGCTCCTCTTCACAATGAAGCAGTGGTGCTGAGGTGCTCTTGTCACATCCAGATCCTTTGCTCTAGATGCTTCGGGTGTGATCACATGGGTTTGATATTGTGCCCAAGAAGGTATGAGATCATACCCTGATCTCATACCATCTGTTTAACAGATGGATTTGTATGGTAAGGCTAACGGTTAAAAACCTGGCTCCACTTAGGTCAGCGGTATCAAGATTTTACCCATGATTGGAGGGAGAGGGGAAAAAAAAAAAGTGTCCAAAGATAGGTTTCCTGAATCGCTGCTGGGAAAGCCTGTAGGCTTCAGAGCCTCGCTTATTTACTGTTCTGTCATTTGGCTGATAGTTATTTGTGCTCGGCCCTTGGGCAGAGTATTTGATCTTTATGCCTAAATCTGTATGTTTGCTGATACAGACTGTTAAAATAGAGACACATATGTAACTGTTGAAAGACATGGAGGAAATACAGCTCTTATTTCTTATGAAACTGTGATTATTATTGACTTGGCTGGTATTGATCAGAATCCTGTTTGTACCTATCTGTTCTGTAATGAATCTAGCACAAATACCAATCACATTTATCGATAAGTTTAGATCTTCTGTTTGCAGCACTAGACCAGATGGTTAGGTTATTTTCTTGTCTGCTGAATTTGCCTGTTTTCTTTTCTCCTCTTTAAACTCCCAACAACACATAAATCATCCCTGGATTTCTTTAACCCACAGAATACAATTGTTCTACCCTCACTGAAATGTTAAAAGTAGTTTGTGGACTGGAACATGGCTGGGTGGGGCACTACTCAGTTTCCAGCCTAAAATCCGGCAATGGCTTCCAAAATACAGTCCTCGATAGATTAAGTCCAGCTGTCGCACAGGTGCACTGAGGCTGTGCAGCAAGGAAGTTTACCCACTTATAAACTTCTGCCTATGTGCGTCATTAAACCAAGATATTTTTGGTTCTCAAATATATACTTTTTGGTTTTTTGATTAGGCAAGGCAAGTGGTCTTCATTAAAGCCACAGACAGCAGAACGGTTTCATCTAAATTCATCTCTGTAATTGCAGAAAGACAAACCCAAGTATCATAACGCTCCGATTCCTCCCCATCCTGCTCATTCAGCCATTCTTATCGTTGGGAGTGAAGCCTACAAAATCTTAATTGTTTGTCTAATTTGACGCTTTAACATCCAATCTGCACTGAAATAGTTTATGTGGAGTTACATTTTATACATTTTTGCCATTGACTCTGAAAAATCTGTGGTATCACATTAGGAAATGGCCTAGAGAGTCAATTTAATAGAAAAGTTGTTTTGAAGAAGTAGGACAGTGTATTTATCTGAGCAATTTTGTGTGCAGATCCAGACTTCTCTTGCCTCTGAAGTATTCTGTTGGGTAAATAATGTGTACAATAAACAGAATTGCTTTATAGTCAGGAAATACTGACTACAACGTATAACTTACCCATGTTTACTGCATGTGTGATTTTTGCAACACTGCAGACACGGTATGTCCTCCTCTATACCATGATTATTAAGACACACATGGATGTATCTTAATGCATATTGAAACACAACATTACTGAATTTATCCTCCAGGAGATTCTTTCTGAAGCTAAACCGATCATCAGCACTGAGGCTTCTCTCTACCCTGTCCCACATCGTGTGAAATTACCTCCTATCTTTCTGAGCAGTGAAAGAGGGGACTGCTCAGGAAACCCACATAGTCGCAATTCCATTTCTTCTTACTGACTCTAGCTGGAGCTGTGGCTGATAAGCAAGGGGAAGGAAAAGCCAACTAGATTGCATATCTTTTTCTTTTAAAAGATAACTATTCCAACGTGTGTAGTGGCTGTGGAGTGTGCAGCCAATAATGGTGGGTCTAATTGTAAGCTTTGCTATAACCTTTCCTGGCTTGAAGACAAAGCTTGTCATGTGCAGTGGCTCTTCCTTGGGTTGCAGCTACAGTCTGGAAGCATAAAGCTTAGCACTTCCACAATGACTAAAGATGGAGAGAGGCTGCAATTTTATGCAACTATCTGTTTCCAATACTGCTACTTGCTGCCTTTCTGATTATTGGCTTGCCCCTGAACAGAACAGGAGGAAAAAGCACATGCGTGTGAACAGGGATCCCCTGAAATTGCATATTTTCCTTTAGATACTTCTTTTGCTGCTTCTCTAAGTTTATTTAGATTAGCAACAGTGTCTCATATTGATTGTCCTTACTATATATGCAAGGCTCTCTCACTGAAAAATCCTTAGTTCTCTTACTAGCCATAATAATTTCCATGCTGAGTCACACCAAATGGATCTGCTGGATCAATCTGCTGGAGGGTAGGAAGGCCCTGCAGAGGGACCTGGACAGGCTGGATCGTTGGGCCGGGGCCAACTGTATGAGATTCAACAAGGCTCAGTGTCGGGTCCTGCACTTGGGTCACAACAACCCCATGCAACGCTACAGGCTTGGGGAGGAGTGGCTGGAGAGCTGTCTGGCGGAAAAGGACCTGGGGGTGTTGGTTGACAACCACCTGAACATGAGCCAGCAGTGTGCCCAGGTGGCCAAGAAGGCCAATGGCATCCTGGCTTGTATCAGGAATAGTGTGGCCAGCAGGAGCAGGGAGGTGATAGTACCCCTGTACTCGGCACTGGTGAGGCTGCACCTTGAGTACTGTGTTCAGTTTTGGGCCCCTCACTACAAGAAGGACATCGAGGTGCTGGAGCATGTCCAAAGAAGGGCAACGAAGTTGGTGAAGGGTCTAGAACACAAGTCTTACAAGGAGCGGCTGAGGGAACTGGGGGTGTTCAGCCTGGAGAAGAGGAGGCTGAGGTCTACCACTACCTTATCACTGTCTACAGCTACCTGAAAGGAGGCTGTAGCGAGGTGGGGGTTGTTCTCTTCTCCCTAGTAACAAGCAATAGGATGAGAGGAAACTGCCTCAAGCTGTGCCAGGGGAAGTTTACGTTGGATATTAGGAAAAACTTCTTTACTGAAAGGGTAGTCAGGCACTGGAACAGGCTGCCCAGGGAAGTGGTTGAGTCTCCATCCCTGGAGCTATTTAAAAGACAGGTAGACGTGGTGCTCGAGGACATGGTTTAGTGGTGGACTTGGCAGTGATAGGTTGACGGTTGGACTCGATGATCTTAAGGGTCTTTTCCAACCTTAACGATTCTATGATCCTATGAAATGTTCTCCTGGCCCAGTACTTGTCTCCAGCATGGGCATCAATGGGTGCCATTTGTAGCACTGTATTTTCCCACAACACCCTCTGAGATTCCACCTGTCAGGGGCATAGATACTTTCTCAGCCAGATGTTCAGTCTGCGCTACTGTTTCTAATAGCTGCTCACAGATGTATTGTCCATGGATTTATCTGAAGTCTTTTTTTAACTCAAACCCAAAACCTTCTCTATCAGTGAGGTCTACAATTTAATTATGTGTTCTGTGAAAAAGTACTTTCTCTGTTTTTTAAACTTACTATCTGATAATTGCATTGGATATACTTTTATACTGTATTTGGAAGCAGGCTATTCTAATAAGATTGATTAACGGGATCCAAAGAGAAGTAAGAGTTTACCATGCTGATTCAATTACATGTGTCGGACCTATGTGCTACAGATTGTTGAAGATCCTGAACATGCTCAAAAACATTTTACAGCCACTGAAATGCATCTGCTTCTAAGTTGAACATGACAGCATGGCAAGATATTGGCAATAACAAAGATATATCAACCCAAAAGTGCATGTAGGTCTTCATCAAGCTGTCATTGTCTGAATTGGAAGTTAGTACAGAAATCCCATCTGGTAATTTATATTCTTGCAAAAAAACACTATGATTCTTTTGGAGCATTAAATTCCTCAAGGTTTCTGATTAATTTTCATAAAAAAAAAAAAAAAAAAAAAGCTTTCAACAGGAATATGAACAGAGGAGCAGGAGCTTGCTAGTGGGGCCAGTCCTCTCCTTGAAGGCATTACAGCATGAGGCCTGCTTAGATTCAGACTCTTACATTGTGCACACACGCTTTATATAAACAGTTAATGGGGTTGTGATCAACTGCTTCAAATGCATCAAGCTGATCCCTGATGTTTCTGAAGTGGACATCAGCAAACATGGAACTTAAACTATGTAGAACCTTTGCTTTTGCAGTGAAGAGCCTTTTAAGAGCCTTTTGTTTTAAGGACATTTTACTTGTTTACCATGCTCTGCTTACTTGTGTTCCCATTTTAAAATAGAATAATGTGTGGTTTTTAATTTTCATTGCATTTACATTAATTTTTATTTCACTGTTTCCATAAATTCATTAATCTTGTTGCTGTGTATGTGAACTGTTTTACCTGTCCTCAACTGATACGTAGTTGGATATCAGCAAAATACAGTCTCATAAACCTTACTGGTAAGTACATCTGTGACTTACTCACAAATCATTTATAGTCATCTCTTGTTCCCTTCTAAATTGATCCAAACTTGAAATACAATTATCAGTAACATCAATTAATCAACATCAATTAATCAACATCAATTAATCTCAACAATTATCAGTAACCATCAATCGATCCAGTTGCTCATTCACAACATCAAACTAACTGATTTTGTACACTGAAAAAAATTTTGGCCTCTCACAAAAAACTGAAGTCTCTGGGGAAATCTGTGTAGGGCATCCCTTGAAGGCATTAGGGCTTGAGATATCTTATGTGAATCAACACTACCAACTCTTGTCTAAATGCCATTTTTTCAAGTACTCCTCGGTCCCCACATGTATTTTGATTGACTTCTCCTCTAAGGTAATAAAGCCCATAATTTGTTAGATCATTTTCCGAAAAACGTTAAATCCTGGTACCTGAGCCTTGTGAGCGGTGACAGCAAATAGTGATGGATGTGAAAGGCTGGACTCAACTGTGTTTGGTCATACTCTGGATCAAATTATTAAATGATAATAGTGTAATTAATTAGTGACTCTATTATCTCATATTTTCCAGTTCATGAGATTTCCTTGTTCCTGGACAGATTCATAGGCAGCTGTGCATCAGTTGTCCTTCTGACTGTCCTCTCACCTACAGAAGTCAGGTGTGCTGTTTCTGTGTCCTTTTTCAGTGCAGGTACTTTGAGGGTATTTCTTTATTTCTGATTTGTTTCCACACTTTTATTTTCTAACTCTGTGGAGAAGTTGTTTTCCCATTGTAACTTTTCTTCCCTCCTGTTCTAGGAGCACCAGAGTGAAGGCCCTGTGTGGCATTTTTCCTGGCAGTGCTTGTAGCTTTTGAATGGGTTCCCTTTTCTGTCAGGTCTTTTGTTTCTATTATAATACTTTCCTGTAATTTTACCTTCGAGTAAATCGTTTAATTTTTTTGCACCATCAAAACTATTGCCCCCTTTACAAGGGGCTGGAGAGTTGGATTTTGATCCAGCTCCACAACTGACATTTTGCTGTAGGATGTAGATGATATTATTGTGAAATTAAATGAGTAGATGAAAACTATTGTAGGAACATGTTCTTTGGGTTACTGTATTATGCAATAGATTTCACTGTATGGGAAAGCTGTCGTCAAGGTGTCATGTACCTTGAACTTGAATTATTCAGAAAACCACCTATAGATAAAGTTGAGATAGCATCAGAGAAATAGATGTTTTCATTTACAGATGTATGATAAAATCAGTGCCATAGTTCTCATGTGGGTTGTTTCTTTGTATTTATTAAATTTTTTTTGAGCATTGGAGAAGGGACCTACTTTTTAAGATGGTGTGGGTCACTCCATCATCTTCCTTTTTCTTCATGGTTGATGTTCTGCTGAGATGCATGTGACATTTTACATGACTCCAGTCTTGCTTAAGGCAGACCACAAACTCAGGAAAACAAATTTTGTATTAATTTAGGTGGCCCTCCAAAATACAAGCCTACTATTGCAAACAGGAGGGAGGCGGGAGGAAGAGTGATTGTTCTGGTTTTATTTAATAGAAGTTGAGATTTTGGAACATAACCTGTAGCCAGTGATGAATTGTGCTGCAAACGCCAGCACGACAAATGATTGAATTCACAGCGTTCTGCCTGTAGCTGAAGTCACATCAACTCTCAGTGCAAAACGCTGTTCATTCCCATTCCATTTTTCCTCATGTTCTCATATGGGGAAAAAATATTTTCATATCTAGTCTAAAACCATATGTGGACTTTTTCAGATAGTTGGTGGAAAATGCTTTTAGTTCCTTGAGTTACAGGAAAGCGCTCTCTTTTGCTGTCATCATCTGCAGCTCTGGAACACCTGAACTGAGAAACTCACGCTTAGCATCTGTCTACATATGAGAGTGTTTCTACTTCATTTTGTGTCTATGTGCCTACAGAGCAGCTGAGAATGAAGTTTTTGTGTGTATGATTGAAGGAGAAAAGGGCAACAGGAGTGAAAGATCAGGAAGACATTTGCAATTTTCATTTTACTTAAGGCTTGTTTGTTTTGTTTTTTTTTTTTAGTATGGTAAATGTAAAATCCATACTCTGATCAAAAACTCAACATTATCTTTGACTTTCCTTATTTTCTGTATTTCCCTTGAGATCAACAGCATCAAACTTTTTAATACACCTTCATACAGAAATATTTTTGTACAACAAATCATTTCCCTAACAGCTCTTTTCTGTGGGGATGATGGTAAAGCATATTGCTAACCACTTAATTTAATTTAAAATACAGTGTCTGAGATCGGTTTCTCTGTCATCATTGCTTGTTATGATGTTCTCATCAGACTTTTTGGAATAATATGTGAAGATACTGATCAAAAATTTATGAGCTTGGACAAATAATAAATATGTCCCTGTTAAGCTAGCAGTTAATTTATATTGCTTGTCACTGGACTTCTTTGTGTCAGGTGCTGTTCAAAATTCTCCATATAGCTATAACACTACACTTCTGTCTCAACTTGTAATGACCTCTGGTATTCCAGTCCAGGCTTTCTTTTAAGCAAAAATTTCCAGTTGTGCAGGATTGTATGGTGGTTTTTCAATGTTGACAGAAGTCCACCAGGATGCAAACCACCAAACTCATTTTCACTGTGACCTAAACCAGGATTTAAACTGAAGTCTCTGGAGGTGAAAAGCTAGACTACTAGCAAGTGACGGGCAAACCTCAAATAGCTCAGTTCAGATAAGAATCTGAAAGTTCAACTTTTCTGAAACCATTCCGGTCCAGAAATCAGCCTTCTAGTCCCATGAGAGTAGTCTGCCTTTTCTGATTTATTGCATACTCAGATTGGGACTGGATTTCTGAGACACCATGAAGACAGCTTTTTTCATAATGCTTTTGACTAAAACCAGTAAGTGAAGACATGCGTAAAAACAAAGAAAAAAAAAAAAAACAAAAAAACCTAATGTTTTGAAATCTCAAGTACTGGATTATTTTTTTTTAAAATCAGGTTTCCTCTTATTCAAAAAAATTTTTTTCCATAATAGTAAGTGGCAATGTTAGAAGGAAAACTCTGGTCCTCACACTAGTGATGGTTAGGACAAGGACTGGGTTTAAATAGACATTAGGAACAAAATTAATAGTAAGAATAGTGAATCACTGGGACAGGAGTGCCTGGGAAAATGGTGTCATTGCCATCACTGAGAATGAGAGAGGCTAGATAAGAGTTTTCAAGAACCAACAAGGGCTGGTCCTGTCCCAGGGTGGGAGTATGCATTGCATGATGTCTTCGAATGTCTTCCAGGCTTATGATTCTGTGATTATTTGTCTCATGCAACAAAACTGTCAGCTATATTAATGTTCACATGAAAATATCTCAGTGAAAAGACATCTGTCTCTTAAAGATCACTCATAATTTACTTTATTTGGAATAGTTTAGCAAAGACTTCTCTGGTAAAAACATGGCAGCCTTTGCTTGCTGGGGCTTCTCTTTGTGACTTCTACAGCACCTTTGCACAAAGCAGTTGGGAGATGCTAACTGACTATTATCTATATCCTGCAACTGCTTTTCAGATTTTAACCCCAAAATAGTGGTTTATTTTGCATACTGGAATGAATAGGGTGTTCCCACTTCCCTTATTCTTGATACTTGAAAATTGAAATATGTGTGGGAGAGACATGCAGAGGAAGAACTGATGATGTGAGAAGATATGACTACTGGAAATGATGGTTCCAGTAGATGAGACCCACTCAGATAATAAAAATGTGAGTCAGCTCTCACTCGTGTGCTAACATGGTAAAAGTCAAATTTTCTCTGACCAACTGTTTTTAAATTTTCTACATAAACACCATGATGCATCAGGATATGTCTAAAAATAATTTTTCCTCCCCCTGGCGGATATATCCACAAACCCTGTGCAAAACCACTCGTGTTTCTCAAACGCAACTACTGTGTGCTATGAAGCTATGGGTGAGTGAATGGGCTTGGTTAAGATGAGTTTCAATCAAACCTTAGCTAAAGATGAGGGGAAAAAAAAAAACCAACTATAGAATGCCAGTTCCAAAAGGGAAGCAAAGAGCTGAATGTGCCACCATGGCTCCTTCTCACTACCATTTAAATATGGTTTTGTCAAGTCTCACACTTTTCATCGGTGTGATGTATTTCTCTGAGCTTCTCCTATTTTTGCTAGTTGCTGGAAGTGCTGTATCCCTCTTAGCACTGCTGTTTGGCTTTCTAAGAACTGTTAAAAGTGCCCCTTGTCTGAGCTGCATAGTTTGATACAAAAATCTAATTCAGCTGAATCGGCACCTGGCAATAAGGTCAGGAGACATGCTAGTTTTGCTGTGGTCAGCTCAAGTGGGAGCTGGGTGAAAGAAGGCTGTCGGATAATATTTGGAGCTGAATGTGGTGGAGGGAAAATGATGTTATGCTGGAAACCAGGAAACAGGCTGCTTTTTACATTTGTGGTTTTGCTTATTAGTAACTGGCTTATAAACTTTTATTGACCTGATATCGATCTATTCTATTGATCTATTGCTGTTTAGTTCCTTGAGACGAAAGACGTTCTGACCGTCCACTTTGCATTGCCATGTTAGACGTGACTTGTTGAAGTGTGCGCAGATGGTGGTGCTTCTACTGGGGACTGTATGGCTGGGGTTTTTGGGTTGGCTGTGGAGCTGGCTATATACAGAAGAGAAAGAAGGATGTGGAAGATGGAACAGGGCAGCTTTGAAGTTTGTCATAGCATGGGAAGCCTGCTCTCTGAACCCCTGAAGTCAGTGGCAGGCTTTCCACTGGCCTCTGTAGGAGTTCCTCCCGAGGACCATCAGGATGGCAAAATGTGTCAGATGCTATTGAATAACATAAACTCTGTAGAGTTTACGGAGTTGTTTGTTTTAAGCTAGACATAAGCAGCTCAGCTGCCATAGCTTCACTGAAAAAAACAATGCTGGTCTCAGTGGAGTTACGGCTTTTTACGCCAGCTCCTGTCACGCTAGCTGTACGACACCAGGCATCTCTCCTCCTGCTGGTCTCTCACACCAAAGCCTGGGTAATAGACCAGTATTTCTGAGCTTTTATCAACCCAAACGTCAAAGCTCCCTCTTACATTCTTCTTGAGTCCTGAAAATCTGTATTCTCAAGAGTGTTAGTTCATTACCCAGCAAAAATGAGCTATCGGACCCTAAATGAGGTAATAGTAGGAATCAACTTGGGATTTTCAGAAGTCTTCTATGATGACCTAATTCTGCTCCCATTTAAGCCACCACTGGGATTGAACTGGACTAGAGTTAGACACAATATTAAGTGCTTTCAAAAATCCTATCCTAAGTACAGAAGAAGAGTTAGGGATATTGATGTGGAACATTCTTCAAAAGAAATAAAAAACAAACGAAAACCCCCATTCAAAGTATTGCTTCAATAAATCCTGTCATTTTATGCAAACAGGCATTTCACAGATATGTACAGTTTCTGCAAAGATAACTTCAGCAGCAAAACTTGAAAGATAAGCAATCATCTTTAACAATTTAAAAAATATATCTTTGCTGGCTGGGTTTTTCAAAGCAGTTCCTAAATTTTAAATATAAAATAGTAAGTGTTGCATGGATTTTATTTTCCCTTAATCCTTGAGTGCATAATCCTGAAATAAATTTTGAACTAAATCCCCTGTGACCAGAAATATTCCTTTAAACTCTAGGGATTCAGCCAGCTATAGTTATGTTTTATGCCAACTAACCAGATGTATTTAAAAGAAAGAAAATTCTATTCTAAGTAAAATAAATTCAAAACTCTTTACCATAAAGTTTAAAAAATAAAGCTAAAAACCAACATAGACTTTATTCCCCCAACAGCACAGAATAAATATGAAAAAAATACATGTCAGATGGGATCAGAACTGATGTTTATGCATTGCAGGGTATTGTCTGCAAGGACGAGTGCAATTGTCTGGACTCATGGAGGAAGTGAATTGGTGCAGGCGTTTTATAATTGATAGAGGCATCCCTTCTCTCGTGTAACACTGAACCCTTTTTTGGTCAAGAAACTGAAATTTTTGCAACTTCCAGTGCTTGGCTGAGCTTCAAGAAGCTCTTGTTTGACCGAAAAGCTCTAGATAACAAAAAAAGGAGCATGGGGCTTGACAGGGTCTGATTCTGAGTGCAGCGAAGCTGATGAGAGACTCTACCCTGACCTGGCTAGACATGTAAGTGTTCGGATCTACACACACAGCTGAATCCTAATAGTGATTTATAAACAGACATTTAGAATTGTTCTGAAGTTACATCCTCAAATGCATGATGGAGCCCTAGTTTTCTATCATTTTCCTCCGCCATCCTTTCCTTGTGTTCCCTTTTCTATATTCCTCCATTCCGCTCCCCCCTCCCCCCCGCCTTTTTCCTCTCATTTGCTGCCATTTAGCATTGCATCAGCAGAAAATCACTGCAGTAGTGGCTTCCATGAAGCAGCAAGTAGACTTAAAATCAAGGAACAGTTTCAAAGATGGGTTTGTTGTGTTCCTGTGAATATATCATAACTATAATGAGGGTTTGGAATACATCTACGCACACCATAGGGGTAACCTCATCGTTACCCACCCATGGTGACTCTGATCTTGAGTGATCTCGTTCCATATCCTCAGCATAGTTCTGGCATGTTCCCTCTGCATGGAGGGGGGAATAGAGAATGACCTTCCTTTGAAATCCTAGAAGTATTTACATGAGAGCATGCCAAATGCATTAACAAGTGGTGGAGTGAAACCCCTAGTGAGTAAACATGGTCAGCCCAAACACATGTAAATAAATCTAAAAATTCGGAGGATGTCATGCCTGCTTTGATTTACACCACAAACTATAGGAGGAAATGTCAGACCAATGAGAATCTGCTCTATTCATTTATTTTTAATTGCTATTTTGTCATAGCACATCAGGCTCTCAGGGAACTGTTGTATCTCCTCCTTGCAAAGTAGACTTGATTCAGGGGACAACCCTGTTTCATTGTGACTATAGTGACGTTTCCTCGCATGTCGCAGCAGCTTCTGGCGGTGGATGTTCGGGGCGTTGCACTCTCTGTACGCTTATCTCTCTCATCATTTGCTACACTCTCACTCCGAGAGAAAGAGAAGGCTGCTGCTACTAAGCTGGAAGCAGATATTTGGCTGAGTGCTTCCCTGGTTTTGGATGGGTGTTCCTACTTTTAGCAGCATGCCTAGACTTTGAGAGGTACCTTATGATGAGTGAACAGCTATATGAGGAACTTTCAAACTTTAAATCGTATCCAAGGAACCTCCGGTAATAAGGGCTTCAGCTTATACCCACAAGTGGTCCTGCGGGAAAACTGGTCTTTGGCTTTTATTTCCTGAAAGGAAGGATTGTATGGCAGTGTTGGGGCTTCGGGGTCTGTATAATCAAGGCTCGGCATGATGAATTTGATGTACTGGCATCTGTTCTGTATGCTTTGTAAGACTTCCAATAAAATATGAATAAAAAAGAAATATGCTTCATATGTCTGTATAGGACATATGGCAGTTAAAGCTTTAGATATGGCATTTTTGTTGAGTTAAGAGGGATATGTTAGAACACACATAAGTGGCACAGTTCTTTCAAAAACAAAAAGGCAGGGAAAATTTAGGAAGGCAACCAAGGCAGAGCCGACAGGGGTTTTTTATTTTTTTGAGGGGCAAGGGGTTGCTTCAAGTTTGAATGCACCTTTGAAAAATCTGAAGCTCCAGACAGCGTCGTGTTACTGTATATAATCCTTCAAAGAGGGCAAGGTGTGAAAACAAGCCAATAAACGTGTAAGGGCTGAAGGAAGATTTTTACAGATCAGAGTCAAGGTTGCCAGCTTTTCCCCACCACAAAACCCCAACGTCCCTCTCCAGGAACTCGGCCGAGAATATTATTTTTGGATGACTGCCTCTGAAAATCAGTACAGTGCAGACGAGGGCCCTCCCCCACGATCACCTTCCACCCCCTCTGTGAGTGCAGAAAAGGCAAAAATAAAGGACGAGGCTGAAGTCTGGGTGATTCTGGTCTGTGATGGATTTTGCAGCATGTCAATGTGCCCTGTCTTTCCATAATGACTGTTAGAATCATGATTAGGTAAATCAAGTGTTTCCTGACTTGCTTGTGCTTTCTCTTAAAGCAAAACCAAACAGTAGCTTTTTCTTCCTCACACTTTTTCTTCAGGTGCTTCACCCAGCTCCTTCTCAGGCCTTGCCCGCTGGTGCTCCAGGGCAGCTCTGATGTGGGGCAGACACCAGGGAAAGAGCCACGGTGGGAGCCTTGCCAGGATACTCCCCGCGTTGCTCAGGGGTTGCATCTCAGCACAGCCCTCACCCTTGGTCCTGCAGTTGCCAGCACTGGTATGAATATTACTGCCTGATCCACAGAGCCCTGTCTGGGAACACAGGGAGTTTCAGTGACCCCTCAGAGGAGAAAGCCCTTTGAAATTTTGGGCTTATACCCATAAAGCAAAGGGTTGTTACAGTTTTCTGCATACGAACTCTGCAGATGCCATTTGTGGGTTTCTGAAGGAGTTAACAGACAGAAATGAAAAAGAGAGAGCTCTTTCCCCTGGAGGTGGTCCAAGGGAATATTTGTGGAAGATGCTTCACAAGCGATGGGTAGCTTATGAATCCTCTGCCTCAAATTTATGAGACATGAATTGGACAGAAGATGAAATGCTTTGTAACATGATTTGGTTTCAGTCATTCAAGCTGATCATGAGCTACCCACTGTTCAGACTGGCTGCTCGCGAGAGCAAAATAGCACCCTTATTCAGTGTACTGGCCTGGCAGAAAACAGCTTATCATCAACCTGTGCCTTCCCGTTGGATCCAGCACCACGTGGTCTCCTCCACATGGTGCATGTGTTTTTGCTCTTGCTGAATCCCCCAAGCCTGTGAAACATCCGAGTTCATTTTACTTCTCTTCTGGCCCAGAAATGTCCTTTCCTGCACCACAGCTGGGACATAACTCACCATAACAGCACCAACCCATGCTCCGCAATTAGAAACAGTCTCCTGAGGACAAAGACAATTGCTGCTCCTACTTCCCAGTCCTCTTCAGTGTATCTGTGGGCTGAAGCCAGAACCCTTTGAGGGAGAAGAACAAAAATTTGCTTTCTCTTTCAGAGTAGACAAAGAAAGAGCAACTAATTTCTGATAGTGCAGTACAGCTAGAGGAGGACATTTTGTGCAATTTGGACTCTGGCTGGAAAAGGCAGTCATTTTCTGGACTCATCTAAGGATCCCCCTTTCTGGGAAACCTATCAGAGCCACCAGCCTGTGTGGACTGCTGTGGTGAAAGGGGTGGTGAGTTGAATTATTTTCAAAGGAAGGGGAGACATCAGGTGCTCAGCTGATGCAGAGCAGTACAACTGCTCTGGCAATGTAATTTACGTCAGCTGTAAGAGCTTTTATGGCTGGAAGCAGAAACTTAATGAACAGACAGGTGAAAAGCTGTGTGAAGTGAAGGAATGCCCCATGAAGGAGATGGGAAGGGACATAGAAAATATTTCAGATTATTTTATATTGAGGCAGAAAGCATCTACTCATGGTATACATTGGGGTAATAGATTCTTAATGCCTGGTCAGAAGCCTCTGGATGCTGTCAGAGTGCAACTGCATTCATTATCCATTCCTTTCTACTGGGACGTCTTTCCTCTCTGCGACCTTCTTGCAAGAGGATATGGTAGCAATGACTCTTGGCCTTGCTTGTCACAGCTCAGTATCACATATGTACGATCCCATGAAACCAAAACATACTCTCAAAGAGCTCTTGTACTCCAGGGCTTCCACTTCAGGAAGGATATTAGATTTCAAAGTATATTTACATATTTACTATAACACTTCCAAGTGCAGAGTTTTTTAAAAGGTTATAGCAACATCTGTTTGCCTTTGATGGGGACAATTCCTCTTGCTTATGTTCCCTAGACTGTTGAACTCCTGAATCTTACAGAAATCTTAAGCATTTTAAGTTGTCTAAAGGTTTTATATTTTTTTGTGGTGTTAGAGGTTAGAAACCAATTGGCTGCAGAGTATCCATAGATGAAACTAATAGTAGAGCAGTGCGCTCTAAAGACCTGAAAGTTATGCTTCTAAGTGTGTTACATTTGCTAAACTTAAGGGAGCAAAAAGAAGCCTGACTATATCTGTGGTTCATACTCTGTTGTGTGTGGTATACAATAGCACAAAGGAGAGAGAGAGTTTTCTGGTTACTCCATAGCAATGAAGTGGCAGAAAAATCTGGAAGAAGTTCCATAGTCAAGTAGCTTTGTGAGTCCTTTGTGGCATCTTAAGTGTTCAAGAATCATGAGTCTAATAGTAATACTACTACTGGATTAAAAATTTGAAATGCAAAGTATGAAACTGGCAGGGTTGAACCTTGGAAGCAAACACTGGTTATATGTTCTAGCTATTTTTTGCAGCCATTCAGTTCAGTAACACATTTTTCTTTAAAAGTTAAAAGTCCATATTCCCAGTTGCTGTAAAATTTATCAAGATCAAATACTGTGGTATATATCAATACAACTCAATAAAAACAGATTAATGCCAAAACACTTTGCTTTTTTGACTGTCAGCTTTGAAGTCCATGTTCACCTGAACATAGGAGAGCACTTTATAATAACTTTTTGGAGTACGCTGATGTGACAGACATTATTTCTATGTGATTTAAAGAACTACTGTAACATTACCCTCTCAAAAGTCAACTGTTTTGAAGTCTGTTAATGGAAAGTGAATGCATTAGTCTTATCTTCAGCTCACCTGCTCTCTGGTTGTCCTGTTGATAGCTTAGCATGAACTGTTCTTTGGGAAAGCTAGTGTTAACGTTGCTTCTACACTTTTCAATTTGTGTGTGCCTTGGAAACGCTGGCTTTCAACTGGAAGTTGATATGGCAGAAGACCAGGATATTCTTTTGGGAATTACGGAGGGGCAGAGTAAATAAAGCTGGACAAGTTGAGTCCAGCAGTGAAAGGAAAAAAAATAGCTTGGGGTAGCTTTTTTGAGGTTTCCCCATCCCCTTTCAGCATTAAGATCTGAAGCTTTCCGAGAGAACTCATTCTCAGCCAGCCTACTGCAGGCACGGGTAAGGCTCGCAGCTACCAATGGACATTTGTGATCCTCCAACATAAATTCAGTTTCACTGGCAATGAACGTGGATTGATGCTTAACTGATAGGAAAGGATACTATCCAGACTATTGATCTCTTTTTTATCCCTTAGGAGTCTGGTCTTCTTAAAGGCATGAAATGGAAAAAACTCAGCTTTTCTTTTACCCCGCCACCCCTGCCTGCCAACCCTGCCACTCAGCTGGCAGATACTGAGAGGGCACCATATGGCCCCACGTTGCCAGGGAATCTCAGCTGTCCAGCCTTATATGAGGATTGTTTTGAGTTAGCACAGTACCGACAGCAAGAGAGATGCTAGTCCCTGTACACTGACTACAGCTGGTGGTAAGTTTGTATTAGACAGTGCTGACTGCATCACGCAGTCTTGCGTCTGTGTCTGTTTTACCTTTTCCCATGTTTTCCTCAAAGAGGTATGCAGAAGATCTCAGTTGATTCAGATCACTTGTCATCTGTCAAACTGCACATGAGTTTTCCAAGTTGGGCTTGCGGGGTCTTTCAGGTGGGGGAGAGAGACAGGGTTGAAGGGTCCATGAGCTTTGGCAAAGTATCTGATCTGACAGCAAATGCGCAACTGTAAGACAGTCATGCTTTGATGTAGAGGAGCAGCAAGAGCAAGGATTGGAGAAATGTGAACCCTAGTACCAGTTCTGACTAACCGTGGGTGCTCAGAGGATGGATTTGGTCTCCGCTCTTTACTTGGAATGAGAAAACCACGACATAAAGGTATCATTTAGATTCACGATTCCTAGAGCTGTCCCAGCTTTAAAAAACATATGGCTACCAGATCTCATGATCTCTCCTAGTTTGTTCTTCAGGGAAGTGGGAAAAGACTTGAAGATTTTGTTTATTAGTTTGACAAATTCTTTCCGTGAACATGGAGGAATGTAGAAATTCGAACAATGCAGGCAGTTAAGCTAATTCTTCCCAAATATTAACCTGTAAGTGAAATTGCAAATGTGATGTTTTTATGTTGATATGCACTGGAGTGAAAGCAGAGATAGAAGTGGGCAGAAGAACTATGGTTCTTAGGTTTTAGGTCTATTTCTAAAATACTTGTGTTTTCAAGTGGTGGTTTAGAGCAAAACTTTGTTTAATTAAAGATGTCTTGTATGTTGGCGGATCATACCTACTGCACGTGTAACATCTTCCTCGTTCTAATGGCATAGCTGGATAGTTGTGAAGTTAGAGCATTAGAGATCAGCACAAAACAAGCCTGCTCTCAGAAGACATCTTGCAGAGGGCTATTAATACACTTGTCTGGGGAGGAGGATATTCTCCTCTTACTTGTGCAAGGCATCTTTTTTTGTCCCTTCCTGTACCCTTGAAGGGAGTACAAGTGACACTGAGTCTTCCAAAGATTTCAAATGTCAACAACTGAGATTTACTGGACTTCTTTTCTTTTTCTTTCTAATCACCTTTCTTTTCTATTTTAAGAAGAATAAAGAGGAGAAGCAATTTTTGTAACATCTGAATGAAGATTGTTTGTTTAGTACAGCTAAAGTTCTTAATCCCACAGCTGCAATTATTTTAAATAAACAAAACCTTGTGTTTTTGTCCCATAGAAAGAATTTCTATTATTTTCTGTATGCTAAAACATCTCATTTGAATTATGTCGGGGATTAGCCTGGGAAATGTTATGCAAGTGCCTGAATTTTTTTAATTTTATTTTAACAGATCAAAACCCCTTTTCAGTTTATGAAAGCCTTTTTCCCATAATTTATATTATTCCTTCTTTTTCTTTTAAGTCCTTAGAGGATTATGAATGTCAGTATTAGAATAAAAGGAAGATTGCTTTAGATAATTTTATGTGCAGGGCTCTGTTCCAAAGGAACCAAACTCAGATGGGGATCTTTGAGAACACTGGTAAAGGGACATGATAAAAATTAGGTGGGGGTGAAGAAAACAAAAGTAGAGGAGGGAAAAGAAGAAAAATCTACAAGTCAAACTCAGCAGAGGTTTCCAATATAGCTGACATTCTGCACTTTTGGTCATTACAATCCATCTGGAACGTTTTGATGCTGTAGGATAACGTTGGTTCAAGATTGTTTTCAGTTAACACTGATGATTTTTTTTTTCCTGACTTCTGTGAAGCTTTCCAGTAATTGGAATAGCATGATGTTATCCTAGATTAACACCGGACGTGACTGTAGGGAACCAAAGGCATTGAGACTACATCCCTAAGGCTGTAATGTGTAATGCCACAATTGTTTTCTGACTCAGGAGCAGAAGATGAAACTTCGAAGGTCAGTTCTTAGTGTATAAAGTCATATTACTTCAGTTTCCACAGAAGACATTACCCCATATCACAGAGATGTCATGCTAGCAAACTCCTCATCTACAGCTAAAACAGGAAAGAGCAATGGCTCTTTTAAAAGTGGCTCTTCTTAACCTGATTTTAAATCCATCTCGAAGGCTGCCCTTTAGTACTTCTCAAAGAGCACATCTGAAGAATGTTTCCTCTCATCTCCATTAGCTGTGCCTGGCTAAGCAACATTTGGAAAGACTAATTATACCACAGCACTGCTGTGTGACCAAGCACAGTCTGAGGGTGACGAAGAGCACCTCGTGGCACAGAAATATATGTTGTATGACCACTTCAGCTGCAGAGAGTACACAAGATACCTTCACTGTCCTCCCACCAGTCAAACTGCATGCTCCTTCTGAAATGCTGTATTTCATTTCAGAAATGGTCATTTCCATGCAACTTATCTCTCTGTGGCATTGCCAGTGCAAAAAAGACTTACTTAGTAAGTGGAAATGAGCATTAGAGGGCCTTATTCATCAGATACCTAAAATAATATATAAGCATAAATGTGCTTTCCTCTTTTCTACAATGTAAATGTTTGGTAATGCTTTTGAGATGAAATTCAATATGGTTTGAAATCAAACCTCCTGTTAAAAAACTAAAGTGAATAAGCTTGTAGGACATCTTGTGTCAATAATTGGAGCAGACCTGTGGGAAACATCCTAAACTTGTACCAGTCAGCCTACAGATTTTTGTTGGCAAGCAGTGATCAAGATTGTTTTCCTCCAACTTTTTAGTGCATTGGCTGTAGCTACCTTAGAATAGCCATAGAGAAGTAGGGATGAAAAGGAAATCTAGTCAGCCTAATGCAGCTTCCTAACAACTTACATCCATCATCACAGGTGATGACAAGGGTAAATCTTTGGGGATGTTTACAAAGTTTCCCCTTTTTACGGGGAACCTCTGCCAGATTGTTATGTCTAGCCCATCCAACCCAGTCCAAGCCTGAGTGACAACAGTAGCATGAAAAAAGCAAGATAAAGAGTCTGTTGGCCTTTTTTTAGGCTTTGGCCACTAGTGCATCTTGCGCACACATCAGTGTTAAGGAGGCTGATGGAGAGGACCCCAGTTCGTTTGGTGGGGACATTGATGTCCTGATGTCGTCTACTGTCCTGGAGGCATCACGATGGTCAAAGTGCAGCCTGTGTCAGGCAAAGTTGTCGAGCCAACCAGCGCCCATGCAGTGCAGCCGCTTTGGGGTGGGGGTGGATCAGGCACAGAAGTTGTTAGACTTCAAAGAAATGCTCCTTTTCTCCCTGGCAGAAGTTATCCAGCAGCACCATGAGGAAGCCAAGCTTCTGTTTGGAGTCCAGTTAGCAACTGACAGTGTTCAGAGTGCAGTTTGGTTACCATCGTTTTAAAGTTGCTGGCTGATTGATAGTTTACTTGTCCTGAAGCTGCAACTTCTGATGATAGGAAGTGACACTTTGCAGTGATTGTTTTGAGGAAGCGTAGATCAGAAGTCAGGACACAGGTTAAGAAGTGAAAGAGCTGGTTTCCAATCTCAGCTTCATTACAGAGGTCATTATCAAGGTATAGTGGTCAAGACCGCAAAGTTAGCCCAGGAAACTGGCCCCTAAATTAACGTAGCCCCAATAGAAGCATTTCCACAGCAAAGCTTTTGTCCACATATGTTATTCCTACACTACTGTATGGGTACTGGGCCCTATTTTATTTTCCCTTGGGCTGAGGTGCTTTTTCCTAAATACCTGTAGAAAAAATTGTGGCTAAATAATGCCCCGGATGATTTAGCCGCTTCAGGTGTTGATACCATTAAATCTGCAGAATGCCATTGAGTTTAGAAGCTGGAGAACTGTCAGCCTAAAATACAGAAAAGCAATGAGACTTCCTCTGCAATAAGGGTAATAATCCAGGCTAACTCTAAAAGTTAGTGTCTCAGAGAGTTAAGGTTAAATATATGAAATATTTTAAAATAGATCATTATGATGGTGGAACATGCATATATTAGATGAAAGTTTGGAATCCTGTTCTAAAGTAATATGCTACAGTCCAGAAATACTTAGAAAGTTGATGAAGATACAGAACCGTGAAGTGGCATGCACCTCCTTCTGGTACCATTTAGAGGTCTTCTAAGTATTTCCATTAGACCCAGCTTTGTGCCACGTGGACATCTTTTAACATTTTGATCCTGCACCATCTGGTTTTACCCAGCTACTTGCTTCCCAATGAGCAAATTGCGTGACTGGTGGAGATTTAAACTGTTCTTGACAACTTGAGCAATTGCTGCCAAATGATGTGGAATTATAATCCAGCAGATAGGCATTCTCATCAAGATCTTTAAGCCCACGAATGAAAACCTGTAATTCTAATTTCTTGTTTAAGAACATGAAAACAAGATCTATGTTTTCCATAAAGCTAGGACTGCACCTGATACCCGTCAGAAGATGCCTTATACTCCAAATCTTAGAAAACCAAAGCCAATTACCAAAGTGCTCAAATAAGGGTTTAGGAACTGTGAAGCAGGCACCACTTTGGGAGATTCCATCTTCGAACAGAAGGAGCTTGGCATAAAACAACCCTGGCAATTAAATAGTAGAGTCTTCTGCAAAAGAAGTGAAAGATGGCATGGGAGCTGGCCAACATGAGATCAAAGCAGTGGTAGCAAGGCTGGAGAGAAGTCAGCTGCAGATGAAAAGCAGAGCTAAAAAATGTTGCATATTTTTCTCTGAAGCCCTGTGAGCTTGCCTCCATGTGGGTGAGTATCACTGATTTTCTAACGAGTCACTGGAGCAGTTGAAGCAAATGATTAAATGAGCAGTAATTATGTGTTGCAACAAAATGCTAAAGGAAGCAGGGTGTCCTCAGTTTCCTGATGTCTTCAGACAAAACCTTTGCTGGAAGATTGGCACCGACAAGACGTAAGTTACCAGCTGCGGTGCTGGGGAAGTTGAGGGGTATTGGCTTGTGTTACAGGGGAGATCCTTCTGACCTGATGGACTGTTCAGTGAAGAGGCGACCTGGATACACCGTTATGGTCCAATGTTAAACCTTTGATTCCTGTGCTGCGTAGAGGGAATAGGGAACAGAAGCCAGGTCAGTATGAGCAACAGCAAGAAGAATTATTTGGATGCGCATCTCTGACAACGGGCTGTGGGACTGAGGGGCTGCCAAATACCCGTTGTATTGTTTATTTGGCTGTAAGGGGGGACTTTTGTCTCACTGGCCTTGTCCAAATAGCTCTTTCACAAGTTTTCTGGTCATAGAATAAGCTCAGGTAGACTGTTACAACCACAAACTGGATGTTTTTCAAAGCAGTAATTTGATTAAAATTCTCCAGGAATCACCCAGGTTGTGGATACCCTCTAAGGTAAAGGTGGGAGCCTTTACCCACGGGTAGCGATGACTTGGATGAGCTCTGTTGCATCAGAGGATTGTTTTCATGCTCACCTGCTTTGCTGGATCAGAGCATAAGTGACTTCCCCTACAAATGTATCAGAAGACAGTGCAAAAAATTCAGAGTATTCCACACTCTGCACTTCCCACATCCCACTGGCAAAATCCTTTCCTGTTTTATTGAACCACTGTGTTTCATTTACTTCAAAGTAGTTTTGCAGCACTTAGACTGGTCTGCACTTCAGTATGTGCCTTTCTTCGGTAAGAAAGAATGCAGTTCTAAGTAGTATCAATCACAATAAATGTAGTTTTACCCTTAATAATTTACAGTTGCTTCATGACTGCACCTTAACATGCAAGAAGGACTGGATAAATCTACAGGGTTCTGGGTGGGAGGTTGTTCTGTTTTATGTGCAGCTTTCAACAAATTAGGAATACAGTTCACTTGGGGGATTTTCCTTCTTTTTCTTTGAATGGTGAGATTCATTTCAGCAACTGGAAAAACTTAGATTCAATGCCACCATGTAGATTTTCAGTCGGACAAAATGATGCCATTGCCTTGTATATTATTATAAAAAGACCACATCAAACTATGCAAGTGTCCTGTAATGTCATGATTACAGTGCTAGACTCCTACCAGCTGAAAAATATGACTAATTGAGTATTAGAATATTCCTTCAATTATATGTTTGGCTGTCCACATAGATATAGGCAGTCTGTTAAAATACTATGTCAATTTGTACTATGGCAAGCTTGGAAGGTTTCCTGAGAAGGAAAGGGGAGGCTGGAAGTGCAGCCTTTAGCGTTCGTTGCGGTATCACCTAATCCTGCCATTTTATCAGAGCCTGCTCACGGGGAAAGCGATGGGAAAGGAAACCCCACAGGAACACCCAGGCAGTGCAGGAAGGTGCTGCTGGTCATCAGGATGAGGGCTGCTTTTCCAGCCTGAATCTGTGCCTCACTGTGGTGTGAAGTGGCATCCTGTGGCACGAGGAGGCCTGGTTTGGATGATGGGAGAAAGGAAGGCGCTGGTCACAGCACGGCTTCTGTTAAGTGTCTTTTTGCAAGAACTTGAAGCACTTTTTGAAAGATTTCTGTTGACAAATTACAGCCTGTGTAATTATATTCTGGTTGCCTCAAGTACTGCAGTTTCAACGGAATGCACAAATAATAAATAATAAATAAATAATGTGTTTTAAAAATGCTAACTGGGCAGAATGGCAGAAGGCATAGGGGTGCAGCCATAGGGGTTGAAAAAGCGTGCTTTATTTTATTTTTTGATACTTTTGCCTGAAATAGCCTCATATTTTCAGGTCAGCTTATGGCCAAGAAAAACACACATCAAACCAAAGCCCACAGGAAATCGTAACAGCCCTAAGAAAGACCAGCGAATGAAGGGTGTAGAAAAATCACTGTGAATGATATCATTGACCACTGGCAGTGGGAAACTCTGAGGACTTGTAGCTGCTCATGAAGAGGGGCTGGGGAAATGAAATGTTAAAATATTCTGGATTTTTATTTATTTGTCTTCTGTTTTCTAAGAATCCTGGGAAAAATGTCTTCGTTATGATTGCCACCCATTGCTTTCTGACTTTTAAGGCCCCATGGATGCAATTTATGCCTCTGAGTTGCTATAGATACAGAGGATGAAAACTGTTCCTGGCCTTGCTAAAGTTGCTGGGAGTTTTGCCATTCAGTAGGGGACAGATTTCCCCGTAGATTTTCAGTGGCACAATCTTAGCTTCTAACAAAGACAGAATAAGTCAAAATGCTGCCACTTCAAAGAGCAACATTTTGCAGAGGAAAGGAGCCCCCATTTAACCGGTTGTGGCTTAGAATCACTTCTGTTACTTTATCAGCATTGCGTATGCTAGCACAGTGCAAATTAAGTGCACAGGATAAGAATTTGCATGTTTAATTAGAAGCAGCTTTCTCTCAAACATTGACGTGGACCTAATGCTAGAAAGCAAAAGTGAGGAAGTGTAGAAGCAAATTGAGAGTGCTTCAGCTGGATATTGAGCTGGACTTATTAGATCACAATCATCTTCTGATGATACAAAAGGGCTTTGTGTTCAAGTATTTTTTTAACGACTGGCCATGATCTTTTGTTAATGCATCTGAATGCACTGGTTTGTGGGCTGCGGTTGTATTCCTCTCCTCTGCTGTCTTTCAGAGACTTGATTTCATTCGTGGGGCAGACTACATTTTAACACAAAGCTTGTACCACAGATCACCTTTCCTACTGTTTCTGAGCACAGATTGTGCTTCTGTAGTATCTGTTGCAATGATTTGAATTGAAACATGATACTGGGAAAGCAGAAAAGATATTGTATATCATTAGTTCATGGTTTCCACTACTCAAAAGTCAAGGAGCAAATGCCATGTGATGAGGCAATTCTCAGCAGACCACAATCTGGGGAACATGGAGTGTAGCTGCACTACTCCGATGCTTTCCCTGTGGGAGCGGGGGGCAGCTGGCTTCTGAGCTGTTTCCATGCTTCGGTGTGTAGGCAACCTCTGGTTAGCAGTTCCCGGCACAGCCTCTTTGGTGCTTTGCTACTGCTGTTTGGATTTGGTACTGTAGCACAAAGGAAACGCCAGCTTGCCTGCAGTTGCAGATATTTCTACAAAAGTGTGCTGCAAGATTACCAAACCTAAAATTGAAGAAGAGGCAAAGTGAACCAAGGTCACAAGTCAGCAGTAAACTAGGGAAAAATCCATTGCTTTGCGTCCCAGTCTAATGCCCTGTCCACCAAACTTGTTGGGTTGGCGTACGGTGCTCCTTCCCCAGCTTCAGCATCTGGCTGACACTGGAATGAGTTGGCTAAATTTCAGTCCAAACAAACTGAAGGTGACGTGGGTAGGTGTTGGTGTGGTTCATCTCATAGAGATGGTGAAGGAAACTGCATTAAATACCACAGTTTTCTCACTATCATCATTCCCCAAAGAGTCACAAAATACTTTACAATTTTAAATTATCTGTATTAAAACAGTCTCTCCAATGCAACTGGAGACCACCCAGAACTGATCCTAGATACAGCAGCATCCTCTCCAAGGAGATAGGCTGAAATTATTTGGAGTTCACTGCCCATAAGGCATATTCTGGGCTGGATATACGCACGCAGGCAGTGCTCAGGGGACTTGTCTCAGAGCACGCTGTTTCTGGTGTGCTTTGTTTGCATTTGTGTAATGGAATCATTTAAAAAATAAATAACAGTTTAAAAATAAATGAGTGATCTTCATATTTAATGTTTATCTAGGATAACGGGCATCTGTGTCCATGCTAAAAAACCTTTACTGGCTTTATGAATCTGTTTATTCAAGTATCTGAATTTCAAAAGAGGCTTATAATATTTGCATGTTAAGTAGCACACAATTTCTTTTATCAAGAAAGTTTCTCCCCTATGTAATCCTATGCTGAAAAGAGAATGTTATGCTTCATAACAAAGCTCTCAACTAGATTTGTCAGAGTTTCAGTAGCACAAGTCGCTCCAGCGTAGTTTTGTTTTGTCTTAGAGTCTTTCGTCATAGACTCCAGACTTGGTGTAAGATCAAATCAAGAACCTGGCTATTTGAAATAATTCATTATTTTGTTCAGCTGTACTTGGGAAAAAAAAGCGTATGTTGATATCACCAGAGGACTTCAGAGAGAGTGTTCTGTGTGATTTTTAAATTAAAGACAAATGATTTATCAGGCATTGATTCTGTATGTGCAGTCTTCATGTATGGTCGGAGGCAATGTGGATTATTAGAGGAGGGTTAATAACCAATTGAGAAGATCAGGAGATCTAAGGCACACACCGTTATCACCCGCCCATTTTGGGTGTCTCCGCGTGGATTGTCCCTTAATTTTATATTAGGCATTCGACAAATTGGCCATATTGTCCCAAATGTTCACTTCCTCCATGGGACTGGCTCCATCCAAGTCCCCTTTTGGGCTGTAAGTGTTAAATGTCCTTCTGCTGAAATAGTCCTGATACTCATTTCAGCTGTGTAGGAAAGTTAGCTGGTGTCCACGGTGCTAATATGAAATACAGCAACACCAGTGATGTCATTTAATTATCTAAAGCCATTTTGAAAAAGCTTGAAACTTTCTTAACCGGCCCTAGTGTAAGTTGCATTGGAGTGAGCTTACTGTGAGGATTTGAAAGACAGTCACGGGGATCAGACACCAAGAGTTCATACCCGTACGAAAGGAACAGAAGAATTACAATGCTCTGCGGACCTTTGATTAACTGTCTCCAGAGTAAATACAACCTCTGGAAACAAAAGCTTTCTCTCACACCAGGCCCCAGAATTGGCAACTTTAGCACATTCTCTTTGTTCACCTCCAGGATGGCTGGCAGGTTCAGCCAAAGGAGAGAGACTGTAAATTACAACAAAAAGGGAATTAGAAGATGTTATTTTAATCAGACTACTGAATGACTTCATTGCCGAGCTAGTGCACGGTGTGCACAGTAATCAGACTTCTGTAGACCCAGCGCAGTAGCTTTCACTGTGGGGTTGTGCCGGAGGAGGCTCAGAAAGAAATGTTTCAGCACACCCTTACGGTTGAACGATCAGGCAAGTCCTGTATCCCTTCCCTTGTACTTCTATTGTATCTACGTCGGATCACTCTTTGCATAAGCAATAAGGCTGAATTCTTTTAGTCGGGACATCAGGCACCAATTTTGCAAAATGTGATCTACTCACGTAGACCCAAGTGCCCCCAGAGAGTTCAGTATCGTTCCAAAAGAGGGTCGGGGGATCCTCGCTAGGAGCTGCTGTTGAATGATTAACTTTCACCCAAGTCCCCTGCATTATTTTCAACTCTGCCCTCGTTCTTATAGAGAAATGCAAAATATTGGAAAGTGCCTTGTGTTGTGCTGTTTTATGTTGTCAGACCTAAAATCTCACCGTTAATTACTGAATTTAGTTTCCTGCTCTGCCAGAGCTCCCATGCAGGCAAGCTGAATTTCCTTGCAGTATTTCAAGTGAGACATTTACTGCCAGTGTTAGCCAAAGAAAGGATTTTTAAATGCTCCCTTATTTTGAATTATTTTCCTTGTTGTTTGTATGCTTCTTCACATTCACTTTCCCTAGGCTCTAAACATCTCTCAGAAAAAGCAACCTCTTTCCCACAGCAAGGTTCAAGAGTTGTCCCCCAGAATCTGCTCCTGAGAGTTGGTATGTGTGGAGCAAAACCAAATTGCAGGATTGGATTTTTCAAGGGAACATACCTGCCATTATTTAAAAGAAAATAACGTTTTCCATTGAACGTTTTCCATTCACACAGGTGACTGAAGAAGAGGCAGCAGGACTAACAGACTGTAACATAGTTGGAAACTTAATGAATAAAATTACTAGCTGTTAATCTATTTAACAGTCTAATTTACAGAAGAACATTAGCCTTCTGAGTGTTTCTGTGTAGCATAGTGGAGTGGATGCCATGACTATCTGAACCTTTTATATGGGGAGGAGAAACTGGTGGTACACGTCAGGAATATTCTTTAGTGCAAGGCTGTGTATTTGGAGAGACTGTGTGCGCAGCCCTGTTTCCCAGGTGAAGATCCACACCACCATCAGCAAAGGAGGTCCACATTTGACCTCCCTGCTCACTCCGTTTTCTAAAAGCTGTGGCTCAGCGCAATCTCAATGTTCACATCTTCTGTTGTCCACTCCCTTTTCCTAATATCACCGACACGTGTACATGCCCACTAAATTCACTGTGCCCAGTAGCTCTTTGTGTCACCAGGCAAGGAGAGCTTCACTCCACAAAATTCAGCTTTTGAGTCAACCTTGTCATGCAGCACACTGCTTTGCAAATTTATTTGTACTTATTCCATTAGGAAAGTGGCTAAATTGTGCTTTTTATTTATTTTTTAAAGTTGCTGGTTGGCCTTTAATTTTTAATGAGGGCTATGATTATTCTCAACTGTGTTACCTCCAACTGTTATGGATCATCTTTTACAACAATATAGCAGGTTCCCCCCTTTTTTTATCCTTCCCATGAAATTCCCAGGACAGCAGCCTGTGTTCTGCAAAGTCCCAAGTGCCAGCCAAGGGGCAGAAAAAAAACCACCAGGCAGGGAGCTCATATAGCAGCAGGGAGTGGGTGACTTCTGAGAAGAGGAAGGGGCAGATGCACGCTGAGGGACTTCAAGATGTGCTGAGACTGCTGCAAGTCTCAACTGCAGGTAGGTCCTACCTCACTGTAAGTAGGATTATGGATGGTAAAAAGCAAACAAGCTCCAAAAGATGCACCCTGCAACAACACAGGCATCAGGTGGGGAAATAATTATTTTTAGTCTGTTTATCCTGTTCTGCCTCACTTTGAGGGCTTTTCGGGGGTCAGGGGAGTGGAGAAAATGAACCTAGCATTTGAGTTTAAAAGTCTTATAAGTATTTTTAGGGTGCTTAGGATAAGAGCCTGGGCAGACTCATCTCGGTGTCATGCTTCTCTGGTTAATGCCTCAATATCTGACACCATTTTTGTCGTCTCTTTCATCACTAGAATTTTTAAACTTCTGACATGGTGTGTGGCTGATATTACCAAAGTCATGTAAGTGTAAGGTGTAACCATCAGTATAAGCCTCAGTTTGCAGAGAGAAGTCATCCAAAGAGTTCGTGATAAAAAAAAAACACCCACAACATAGCCTTCCCGCTGACCCCACCTCCCCAAACCCCAAGGACAGATTCATTTAATGTGACCAGCAGTGATGCCTACTATTGCATGGGGCACATGGTACAGCTACAGACTTCTCCTCCTTGTGAAATGCTCATCTATAGAGAGAGTTTCCACAAAGCCTGTTTGTCCTAAGCCTCTCATAGGCCTGATTTTGAGAGCCAGAAGTTATTTGTTTCACTCAGAGTGCTTTCCAGGAGGGTAAATAAGCCCAGACATTGCCAGGAGAGAAGCAGACCTAACCTGGACATCTGTAGAGGGAAAAAGGACTGCTACGGAGACACACGCAAAGAGCCTTTGTGATAAACTGTGCCCAGAACATGAATATAGCTATGTGGCTTCGTTGAAGAGATAAAGGTTAATGATAAAACAACTCTCTGTGGGGGTTTGGATGTCCTCTCCTCATAGACTGTTGCCCCATGGCGGTGTCTACAGAGCTCTTAATGACTGTCTCAGGAGCAGCCATGAGTTCAACACACAACTCTCTGGTGCACTTCCCTGCAGAGAGCCTTTCCAGTCATACCTGGCAGCGTATCAAACCACTTTGTCTCCTCAAGTGTGTGGGGTCCCCTTTGTCACGGAGGGACAGCGTGGGGCTGCACACTTGCAGATGTGTGGTGCACCTGGGCAGCAAATTGGGTCTTGGCAGCAGCCCCAGGATGCTTCTCCGAACACAGCATAAATGGTTCCCCTGCATGGTCTTTCAGGGGTGTCTAAAGAAAGTCTTGAAAATCCTAATAGTTTCGTCGGACTGTGCTTAACCTACTGACTGATGAAGGCTAGGACTGGTTAGCCCCCACATTGCTTTGTCCTTCAGCACCTTGGATCCAGGCCACCCCTTTGGCAGGGGTCTAAGGCATTAGGAACTTTTGTTTTACCACTTCATTACTTACCTGGACAGCCATCTCTTGCAGCATATGGTTTGCTATTGCTGGCATCATATTAGAATAAAAAATATTAAAAAAAAGAAAATACCCCCATAAAAAGAAAAGCCAAACCCAAACCAGAATTCAAGGTTGCTCCTTAAATTTGGGACTTTCTGTTGCTTGCATGAGAGAAATGAAGGACTTGGGTCTGTTCCCTCCCCCTTAGCCCTTCTTACATTTTCTAATTTCTTCTGGTTACATTAGTTTTCTTTTCCAGTTGCAGTTCTCTCATCTTAAGCCTGCATTAAGTCATGAGCCAAGGGTGCGTGTTGTTCATCACACCATGAGGACCTTGCTAGCCGTACATCTTGATGCAGTTTTGTACGGATGATTGCAGAGTTTGCAGATCCTTTTCCCCCTCCCTCATAGCTGTTTGTGAGGTTTTGAGCCCTTTTCTTCTGTGAGCCTTGCTGCCATGGTTTTCTTTTCAGTGGTTTGGATGCTGAGGCTAGCATTAGCGCCAGTGCCATATTGCTTGTTTTCAGCAGCACTGCTAGACTATTTCACTTTTTTCCTGATTTGGATCTAATCTCACAGTTTGGTTATCTATACTCTTTGAAGTCTGCCTCCAGCCATCGCGGAAGAGCTTTGGGGTCCTGTGGGTACTGGACTGCTACTCTTATATCAGCGTCACTGCTGACTTCCTATGTGATCTTGGAGAAGTCATTTTGGATGCAGTTTTCAAAAGCACTGTTGAAAGTAAGTGAGACTTTTGCTCCTAAGCTACTTCAGAGAGTTGTTGTGTGGCTTTGTCACCTGCTTGTCTTCCCACCTCTCCTCCTGATGGCTTGTTCAGGCTGCCAGCTCTTTCGAGCACTGCTGCTTCTTGCTGCTGTTTCAGTCTATGTGCCTTTGGCCTAATGCGGTGGGATCCTGGTCTCAGTTAATAAAGACAGCATCTCAGGGTGAACAAATGCAGGACCGAACTGGAGCTCACTGTGAATGAATCTGAATTCTAGGCTGGAATGAGCTGACCAGGGGATATTTGTATTAAATATTCTTTTCTGTTAATCAGTTACATATGGTGGCCTGAATAAATAGGTGTATGCAGGGCTGGGTGCAGCCCTGTTTAACATTCAGGATAAGGAGTTTGCATCTGCAGACCTGGGTCACAAAAGGTGAGTGTGGAAGTACCAGGGTCCTTTAGTGAGCCCACAAGTCACGGATGTGTCCGACCCACATGGGCAGGGCAGTGGCTGCTCGTCAGGGCTTGCAGATGCCATACACCCAATTGCATCTAATGCCCTGATCCAGCCAGCCAGCAATCCAAAAGCCAAAGCAATGCCCTGCTGCAGCCACTGCAAGTGAAGGAAGGAGAGAGTAAAGACCCATCAGCAGCCCTTAATACATCTGTACCTAGCTGTGATATAAAGAAAGGTGCAGAAGGTACAGGTGGGACTGTGGGCTAGTGCAGATTTTTTTTTTTTTAATCTCATTTTGGTTAAGGAAATAGAAAACGCTGTTATATAAAATATGACAATTTTTTTTTCTTTTTTTTAAGATAAATATTGCTGGGGAGTTTATTCAGCTAGCATTTCCATGTACATCTTAAGATATTTGAATCAATGTTTTAAAAAGCAGAATTTAAAGCAGAAAATCCAATACATGAGCTTACCTAAATGAATGATGAGTTCGCATCAGTTCTGTCCAAGGTCGATCTGAGGAGCCCAGGAGATACTACTGGGTAGTGGGAGTTGTTGCTCTTTGTGCTGTTTCTTTGCAAGTGAGAATTTGGGGTCTTAACTTTATGGCTCTGTTTTGCAAATCCTGTATAGCTTTGCTTACTGGAAAATGTTACAATCTATGCAAAACGGTAACTATTGTGTGCCACAAGCCTCAGATTTTCATCACTTGACTATTACACCACCTGTGTGTAATTAACAGCTTGACATCAGATGATAACTAGAAGGTTACCTTAAAATGGAAAACCTAGGCAACCTGATTTTCTATTTTCATTTTAAACAGACAAGAATAGACACCACAAATGCGTATCAATCCCTTCTGTGGACATATGCTCTCAAACATTTTTTAGAGGCTTTACTCTTTTAACCAAGGACATAACTGGCTGAATGCATATCAAACACATTGTTATTCATGCTAATATTTTCAAATTAGAAGCTATCTGTGGTATATTTTACAGAAACTGTTTCAGTGCTAGCCAAAACCTGAAAGCTGCAGTTACTGAAGGTCTGGCAAGACAGAAATCTAATGTTGGTTTAAAGGAGCAATGTGTTGTGAGTGCTTGACTTGCCGTCAGGAGGAGTTCTGACAGACGGAAGGTTTTAAGCTTATTAACTTTGTAAGTCAGGCAGATGTTTTAGTGCCTGTGTTGTCCATGCTGAATGAACATAAAACTGTCCCAGAAAGTCTGGGCTGAGGCAGAAGGTCTGCTCAGAGCAGGAAGCAACAGGGACATCTCTGTGTCGTGGCTTCTGGGTACCATCCGTGTTTCCAGAGGTGCCATGGGGAGCGTGGCACCTGAATACCATTGCCTTGCCTACTTAAATGGCAATCAAAAAAAGTGAGAACCAGCCCTGCAGCACACACACCTCCCAGTTTTATGATCCTTTCACTGCGTCCCTTCCCCAGGACTAGCTTGTCCACTGCCAGACTGCATGCAGCACAGCACAACCACATGAAACCAGTCTGGCCGACTACGAGGTTTCTTGTTGCAGAGCCAGCTTCAGAGTGAACTTGGCCCCTGCTGCAGAGTTAATTCGAAATATTTGTCCAGTGAACTAGCCTGGCGGATTTCGAGTCCTGTTTGATTTCCTCATTCTTGGTGTTTAATCTGTGATATCAGAATGTGTGGCTTAGTACAGTTGGTTGGTACTATCTAGAGGAGTGGGAAGGACGGCGGATAAAGGCAGCAGACAGTGCAGACCCAGCGAGGCGAGTCCCGTGGATCCCCACCCGCTGGCAAGCCTGATGGGGACGAGGCGGGCAATGTTTCGGCCAGAGATTTTGGAGGAGGAGAGCTGATGGACGGTTGCCTGCTGATAGCAGGCACTGGTTGGATCATTGGCATTCAGTACAATGCCCTCCTTTGGGTAAAAGTAATAGAAGGAGGATATCTCTGTGCAGGATCATTGGCTGATTATCCCAGTGTAATTGCCAAGCAATCCTAATTGCATGTGTTCTTTAATCCAAAATTTTCTTAACCAAGTCATCTGAACCCTTTAAAGTAAAAGTATTTGTTTCATTGCTGCTCTAAGAATAGGTAAATCTCTTCTTCCTTGCTCTTTTTAAACTAGTTGAGCAATACTTTGACTTTGTTTTAAAGCCCTTTTGCCAAGTTTTTGTCTTAAGCACCAGTGACAAGAATACGAAAGGAATTAGGAAATTATTATGGGATTAAGATAGAATCTTGCCATACACAAAAGACATGTTGATTCCTTGTCCTCCAAAGAGAGCAGTATAGGTTCTGCAATTAACTCTAGTGTAGCTAAACACAAAAGGAGCTCATGTGCAGTAATGTATTTGGTAGATAGGAAAGTAATGCAGGCAACAAGCTTTGATCAAAAAAACCAACACACCCCCAAAACAATCTTTAAAGGAATAGCCAAAAATCTCTTTCAATTTTTAGTGAACTGAAGAAAAAGTATTCTTCACCTATGTTTGCGAAGAAATGGTTACTTCTGTCTATGGTAAATAGCAAAAGTGAGTACACTTCTGACTTACTGATTTTATAATGTGTTGTTTCTGTCTCTCTTTCTCATCAGCAAAGAGATGCTTTGCTGCATGGGTGGACATATTTCTAATTCCACAGTAATTTCCCATGTAAAGTAAAATCAGATGGAGTACAAAAGTAATTTATTTGATACTTCTTTCAGAGTTGTCCTCCACATCTAATTTTCAGCAAATATAAATGCCCCCCTCCATATTCTCTTCCTTGTAACCACAGATATGTCCACAGTTTTCATAACAATGCTGTGTATATGAGAAGGAAACTTTTTTGTGGAAAATGACATACAGCTCTCTGGATTCCTGTTTATTACAAAATCTGACCAAAAATAATTACTTTAAAACTCTACTGAGTGGACTTTCAACTGTTTGAAACTCCCGGCTAACTGATGGTCAGTCTTAAACCATGAACTCTAAGCTTAGTGCTTGCAAACCATAAAGTTAATGTCAATGGGAATCTTGCATCAGTGAGGACTTCAGGATGTGGCCGTGTGCATTACTCTGTTGCTTATTCCAGTTCCTGTTTTCTTCTCCCTTTGAAAGCCCCGTTTGAAGTTGCTTCTTAATCTCCTAAGTTGTTGACTTGAAAGTGCATATCGGCCCTCTTAAGTATGAGTCACACCAGCCCTCAGTCATCAGTATTGTCCAGAAATGTAATGCTTCCCTTCTCATCTCTTCTTACCCCCTTAACCAAGGGCAGCTATGATTCATACTGTAAAAGGGCTTGATTTGCATTTGATATGAGTCAACGGCTAATTCAAGATCAAGAAACAGCATCAAACAGGCCTTACAAAAAGGGAAGGAAGCTTTCTTGTTTACTGTGGCTGATTCAAAAGTAGAGGCATAGACATTATACTTGAAAAATCAAAAGGTAGGTTGCACTGTCTTGAAAACCACTTCGCACAGATACTACAAAAGTTTGAAGAAACTAATGTTAAAATATACTATGTTCCAAGCAAATCAAAATGGTGTTTCTTTCTTAAACATCCCTGCCAAGGAAACATTTCTGCTTTTCTTTCTTTACAGAAATCTTTGTGCTAGACTCTTTGCAGGCAAGCAAAACAAGATGAAAAAATCTCCCATAAGAAATCCTTTTAGGAATGCACTTAAAGTGTACAAATCTCATCTTTATTTTAGACATAAGTAATTATGTGCTTACCTGCTATTGATGTCTGTAGGCTTTAATCACCTCTTTAAAGTTAAGTACATTTATATATTATTTTCCTCCACTGAGGTCTAAATGTACAAACCAGAGCAGAGATCTAGGGAGGGGTCAAGACGGGCCAAATGGCTATAATAAAACCATAGGTCTCTGCTTGCCAATCTAGAAATTTACCTCGCAGGTCTTGAACTACTATCATTGATCAATTCTGGATGAGTAATACAGCTGAGCAGGAGCAGACCTTGTGGGATGACTGCACTGTGTAATATTGGGGCTATTTTCCTTGGAGCAAATTAGTATAGGCACTATGAAACTTTTCTGTTTTTTACTCTCTCTTTTTCAAAACTTACTTTGCCCAGAAGATGACCTGTTTCTTTAAACCACCTTGAAAGAAGAGGCTAGAGGAGATGGAAAGGGAAATCCTTAATAACATAGTAAAGGAATTAGTATGTTTGTTTTCCCTCTGCTTGTCTTTTAATATTCAGCTTCTATTGCTCCCCTTTTCCCATCTGCCATCATCATGGTTGTCTCCCTGAACTGTAAGTTCCTTGAGGCTAGTCTTGTGTCTTTATGTGGTGGCCAACAAATCACTTGGCATTTTCAATGTAAGCTAATGACTGCTCAAAGGAAGACTTTGGAGGAAGAAAGATGGATCCCTGATGAAAGCCAGGCTGCTTACATTAATAGCTGTAAACTAAGTAGAGAAAATAAGGTGTCAGACCTCACCAAGGACCTGTTAACCTTTTATTTCTCCATGAAGAAGGGGAAAAAATTTAAGTGACAATGCAGCAAATTCTGCATAGCTCTCCATCAGGCTCTGAGCTGGTGCTCCTTTGCTTGTAGCTCTCCACAATGTTTTGTTCAGTCCTTTAAACCAATGTTGGCTGATCCCTTCTCTCTTTTCTAGTCTGCTCTCGTTTAGATCTTGGAGCCTCAGGAAGTTTGACTTTCCTCTTTCTTTTGTGCAGGCTTTTTTAGTAATCTCCACAGAGAAAGGAATAAACTTATTTTACAGGAGGCAAGTTATTTTTATAACTGCATTTGCTGTCAAATATCTCGTGTGTGCTATTTTGTGACTACAAAGACTTTAAGTCATGTAATACACTGTCACAGTATGTCTTCTGCTTCAATTTGTTTCAATATATTTATAAAAATTTACAAAAATGCACTAATAGCATCATCAGTTCTCCAAGGCAGGTAACTCTATGCAAACAGAAATTTTATATGTGAGCTCACGTATTTCATGGTTGCATATTCTAATGGTGATATTTCTGGACATTAGGGATAATAATCCACAACCAAAACATGTATAGTATTCATCTATGTATGTAAACCTATATATACCAAATGTGGCCTATAGGTCTAACCTTCTTTGAAATTACAATCAGAGTTTCTTCCCCCCCCCAGTTTCTGAATGTTCCTATTTTTGACATTTGTTGTTGTAGTGTTGGATTTTTTTTCCTCCCTATATCTGCATTAATTCTCAGGCAAATGCCACATGTTTCTAACCAGTCTTCTCTACTCCTGATACCCACACACCTTTCATGTACTCACTTTTGTATTTTCTGTGTTAAAATTTTACACACTACCGATCTAGAACCTTTGAGTAAAGTACCATCTGCAACATAAATTTCTCCTCCAAAGCTGTTAAAAGGAGTAGGTTTACGTTCGGAAGGCCAGCCGGCCTTAATCGCTGGTATTACCTTTTGCAAAGTCTCATTTTTGCATTACGGTCTCTTGCAGTGACAGACCGCATCCTGTCTGAGACCGAGAAAATTTTCTCAAACCTATTTACATGAACAACATCAGACTCTGGTCTCTGTACTACCTCTCTTTTATTGAAAGCTCAGACAGAGTGTCTGCTGACATGAGGTCTTTTCCAGGTTTATATTCTAGCTATAAATCATCCAACTGCAATGGAAAGAATAACCTTTTCAAGCAAAGTTGTGTTTGTGAAACCCTTTTCTCCGCCATTGTCATAAGCAGTTTGCAGTCTGCTTCTGCAGAAGAGGAACTGTTTTTTTCGTGCATACATAAGCACTAGAGCCTTTTCATTTTCCTGTCCATATTCGCTGGCGTTCAGCTTAAGTTAGGTTTCCTGCAGCATAACTACAGTCTCTGATGATTCCCATCGTTGCAAAAATGTTGTTGCGAGGCCTTACATACCGGGCTTGGTTGACGATTTTGTATAGCAGTTACCATCAGAGAATCAAACTGAAGGGCCCCTTCTGTATAAACCATTCTTAGGCTAATTATCATGATTAGCAACTTTCATACACTATCCATTTTTTGCAGATTAAAGTTTTTAGATCAATAGTTATGGCAGCCAGATTGGATATAATTTTTTCAGCCAAATTTATCATTTCTGTGTACTTTCCTTCTCTGTAAGTGGAGAAACATTGATAACTGTCTATAACGCCCCAAGGCCTAGCAAGGCCCCTAGATCAGTCCTGGTTTTCCTACATAAGTTAATAATTCACCCCTACATTTACACCGCCGCCTGTCAAGTTTCAAGCTTACACCGTTGGCTCTGTGTCCGTGATACCGTTCCCTTCTTTATACTCACGGCTAAATGCCATCGGTAAACTAGTATCATCCCATGCCTGGATATCCTTTCGTGAAATGATAGGGGTGCACAGCATAGCCTAAAAATCACAGTAAAGCACTGTGTTCAGGGGGCATAAGTTAAAATTTCACAGACATGAACTCTCTTTCTAAAGAAGTTTTCCACAACCCGGTTGAAGTACTTAGGATGAGAGATGAGGGGGAGAGGGGCAAAATACATTTATTAAGAAATGTCTTTCCTGGTAGCTATGTGGAGTTCTGCACACAGGCATTGGCTTGGCCCCTTAGGAGGTAGGTGTAGGTAAAGAGTTTCCCCTTTCTCTTCTGGAGCTGGTAGAAAAAAGACCCCTTCTAAAGGTGCATCAGTACTCTCTGCTAGATTCAGAGCAGTAAGTCTAATTTTTTCCTTAAGTCTTCATCTAAGTACGCTTCTAAGTATATGTTGGCACACATATAACAGGGAAAATGAGTTCTGTTAACTTTATTTTGTATTCCGTTGATAGCTTTTCTATGCCATTAAAAACATCTGAGAGTATGTTTTCTGCCTTTTAGTGGCTTCTGTCCTCCTACTGTATTCACTTTCTTAACAACCTAATATCTGGCATTTTCACCCCTTGAGTAAGTACTCCCTTTCCTGAAAATGTTTTATAAGAAAACAATTATAAATGTTATTTCTTCAGGATTTTGTTATACTTTCACATGGAGTTTATATCCACACATAACAGTTTGATTTCACTCTAGTGTCATCAAAGAAAGCTTTTATCAACTTGTTTTCATATAAATAGGTTTTCTTTTCAAAACCATTTTCGTAACTTCAGCTAAGTAGCAGGCTATACCCACTCTCTGGGTGTGAGAATAACTTATGCACCAAAGTCTAGCCTATAAAAAACATGGTATTTCAGTTAGTGGTTGTAGCTGTATATGAAAGGAGTCCCACATTTTCTTCTCTCTTCCTTTTCAGAGTATGTGCATGCACACTCTGTTTCTTTTTGTCCTGGGGTCTTTTTGCCCTGTCAAAGCCTTGCTAAAGCCAAGGTATACAACATGCACTGCCTTCCCCACTGCCTTTGTCCACAGAGCCTATCACCTTGTCAGAGAAAGCAATGAGGTTGGTCAACATGCATTGCCCTTGGTAAATCTGTGCTGACTGCTCCTAGTCATGTTCTTGCCTTTCTCATGCCTGGAAATGGTTTCTACGAGGATTTGCTCCATAACTTTCCCAGGGACCAAGGTGAGGCTAATTGACCTGGACCATCCTCCTTGCTACCTTCTTGCAGAGGGGTATGGTATTTGCCTTTCTCTAGTGATCAGGAATCTCCCCTGACTGCCATGACCTTTCGAAGAAGACAGAGAGCAGCCTTGCAATGATGCTGAGCTGCTCCTTGAGCACCCTCAGACGTATCCACTCTGGTCCATGGAGTCCTGTATGTCCAAGTGGGTTAAGTGATCCCTAACTTCATCTTCCTCTGCTGTGGGTACTGCTTCATGCCTATGGATTCTTCTAGGAGGCTCAGGGACCTGGGGGCAAACCCGATCAGTGAAAACTGAGGCAAAAAGGCATCATGTAACTTAGCCTTTTCCATGTCCCTTGTCACTAGACCCCAATGAGCAAAGGGCCCATGCTATTCTTAGCCTTCCTTTTGCTGCCAATGTACTTACAAAAAAGCCCTTCTTGTCCTTCACATTCCTTGCTAGTTCCAGCTCCAGCTGAGTTTTGGCTTTCCCAACTCCATCCTTGCCAGCTCAAGCAGTGTCTGTCTCTGTTCCTCCCGAGTAGCTCATCCTTGTTTCTAACTTCTATGGACTTCCTTTTGGTATCTAAATCAGATCAGTCTTCCCCTTCACTTTTGGTTCTGTGATCCACAGAACCAAATCAAAATCTGATTACAAATTTAAGCAGTCACAGACAAATTGTTATAAATACCTCAGAAGTCTTTCCACCTTTTATCTCTCCTAGGAAATTTCTATCCCCGTAGCTTAATTTTTCCTAAAATTGTATCATTGTGATTTCTGTAGTTTAGGATGACAATAAGTTTGCTCTTCTCTTCAATATATCTAGCGCTTCTGATCCAGTACTATGGAAATAACGGCTACTTCTGCCTTCCACCCACTCATTGTCTTCATGAAGAGGAGAATGATGTTTGAACCTCTTCAAGTTGTGTGCCAGATGTATTGGAGCAGTGATGTGACTGACATGAGCTCTGCACTTAGCCCTTTATCTTTTCCTCAAGGTCTGGAGACCACCTCCAAATTTGTGGTACCAGATAATGCTCAGGAGTGATCATCACGCTAGTGAGAATTTTGTGTTGCAACTTATAAACTATAGCGCGTCTTTTATAGAATAAGGAAACTGTGAAAAGAGTGAATTAGTGAGAAACCGAGGCAGAGAGGGGTGTCCACGAAGTTAGCTAAATCTAAGGACAGGATAAAATTGAAACACTCCATGCCTTTTAGAGGGCTAGTTCTCTTGCAGCTTGTGTCTTCTTTTGCTCTAACCCGCAAAAACATTGCCATCATTCTTGCAGAAGCAATTATATGGGCTTGTTTTTAATCATGTTCCAGTTACTCTTGTGCTTGATCTGGAAAGGAAAATACAGAAGGCCAATAGTTGGCAAACTCTTTTTGTATAGCAGTTTAGAGAGATGTACCATAGAGCCAATAATCAGAGAAAATTTATATCCAAAGCCGATTGTGAAAATATGTATTTATTTTTTGAAAATGTTTCCAAACTTACTTGCCTTCCACAATATTTCAAAGAAACTGTGTTAATTCAGATTTCCCCAGTTTTTTCTGTGAACTGTCTTCCTCCCTGAATAGTCCACAGACTTTCTCTGAAGGTACTGATACTTAAGATGACATTCTGCTCTTTGTCAGGGACTGCTGCTTTGACAGGATTATTTACATTGCGTAGATTACATTTTGAATGGGTTTTGGGCGTGCATTTTGAAAATTATTTTATTGCAATATTCAAGCTTTTGGGAATTCACCTTTTCCCTATAAGTTTTGAACTGCTCAAACATTAGTTGAAGGACAAGAATGAATCATAAACAGAATTAAGTAAAACTTAATTTGGCATTTCTAATGAGTTATTTACTGATCATCTCACCCACTTTTGCAGTGTAGAAAGGAGGAGGCACTTACAGATAAAAGCTGAGTGCCTGTAAACTCATCTTTTATTTGTATAGGATAGTGCAACTCTCATTCTTACAGTTTCAGAGGAATGACGCAGAACAATTTTTGTATATTTGTCTGTAATACACAGCAGAGGTTGTAAAGCCAGACTGATTTTGATGAAAATAAATACAAATGAGAACAGGTTGAAGAAAGAGATCAGCAAAACCTGAAAAGTCTTCTACATCAGAGCATGATTCAGGTTTTACAGTATAACTCTGCTCTGATGGCTATGGAGTTACGCTTATGCATTGCCCATGATCTGTTTGGGTCTTGCGTGTTCACTTTAAAGAAGTTTACAGAAAAGTTTTGATGTATTAAAAGATTAGCGAGGATCATACCAGTCCTATGGAGAGTTCAAAGTACTTAGAAGTTAAATGGATAGCTTGAAAAATGCTGGGTGAAATGGCACCTTTCAGTATCACAGCTGATTTTCCAATGTTTTGGAGCAATGTAACTCTAAGCCAGTGCGCCACAGTACATGAAGTTCCTATGAAAGTCAGTCAGAATGTATCCTGTAGGATTGTTATGGAGCACGCAACCATGAAATATGGATCAGAAATGTAAAAATGGACCCAGAAATCTGCAACTAGTTAGGGCTGTGCAAGTTGTCCACAATGAAAGCAGAAACTGAATGAGATTTGTTTAGTTTGAGGATTTGTTTAGAAATTCAGAATAAAAATTGTGTTCGTCCAAAGGTTTGTCCAAGTTCACTAACTTGCCTCCTGACTCCAAATTCATTTTCGAATAAACCTGGGTTGATTTATAAACCGGTATCTAAATCACACTAAACTTGTGGTTTTGTATAGTTTAAACTGGCCATGCTACTAAGCCAGGTAGCACTCTGGTTTTGGCTGGGTTTTGACTGGCTATTTCTTGTTCATTAGAGACCCAAGCTCAAGGTGGGAAGCCTGGAGGTGCCAACCCTGCCCCGCTCCCCCACTTCGGGAGCCTTCGGCAAGGCTGCAGGAGTCGCATGTGGAGCTGGGTCGACTTCTACAAGGGCAGGACTGTAAGTGAAGGAATCCATCTTTCTCTCGGGAGTAGAGGCTCTTCTGTGCTTGATTGCAGAAGAAAACGTATGTGTGTCCATCTGTAAAGAGCTGCAAAGCTGATTTGGGGGGTATGCGTTCAGGCAGAGGAGTTACTGCTGCAAGTTCAAGACTTATTTTTCCAATTGTGAGTTGAGAGTGTTTCTACTTGCATTATTATGTCTACTGGTATTAACCTCCTTCTTCAACACATGCCAGATTTTATCAGCGATATATGTTTTGAAAGACAAGTAGCTATTTTTGGAATGGGGCTTGTGTTTCCGTGACCACTTCTTCTGCATCTGTCGTTGGTGATTCGGGAGCAAATTCATCCACTTGTCTTCTCTGAAGTATAACCCGCTGTGCTTCTCCTATTATGTACATAATTTCACATATTAAATTTATTCCTTCTGCTGTATTTATTTTAAAACTTTATTCAGTCACGTGTCTCTGTGTGCATTTAAAAGGAGCCACAAATATTTACAAGGCAATTTTAACGCTTACCAATTACTTTTGTGGGGCTTAGTATTAGAGTAGGTACTTTAATAGCTGTGGTTGTATCAACCTTGGCTGATATTATCTAATTATTCATATCTAGAAGTGCTATCAGCCATCGCAGAGCGTTACCAGCATCATTTTAAGCTCTCTTCACCTTCTTCAGTCTGGGTTTTATTTGAAAAGCAGACATGCAGTCCCCAGTGAGAATTAAAGTAGAAGCATTAGCTTGCAAAATATATGCCAATGACCTAATGATTCTGACATTTCCACAATACAAGCTTTACAAGAAGGCATGCAGACAGCAAAGTCTGTTTTTCTATCTCATATTTTTTTAATGGCTAAATGTTTGGAGGAAACAAAATGGATTTATTCTGCTCAATCCAGGGTATAATATCAGGACTTATCCGGTTCCGGGCCCCAGGGCTTCAGACAACTAACAAAACACATCTTACTTCTGCTCTGCTAGTTCTCTGTTATGCTTTTCACATGCAGGAAGAAAGAGTAAAAGCATAACCCAATTGAATAAAGCAGCATGGCCTGCTATTCTTTGCTTATGAAGCATCACATGATAGACACCAAATTAAGAAGAACCCCCCACCTGTGGTTAAGTATGTATGCAACTGTCAAGCCATTTTATATAATATAGAGGGAATTTTAACATCCCCTTCACTGCCAGAGTGCAGGAATATGTTAAAAATGTTAATGTCTTACCAAAGCATGCTTCATTATTTTTGAATAGTCCAGTGATTTTACGTCATTTAAATAAAATCAAAGATGCTACTCCCCAATTTATTTTGAAATGCCCCAGCTTTTCAAATCTTTTGCTCTGAAATATGGAAAGAAAACTAGTCTGAGGTTCTCCTTGTAGAATTTAAGTTGCAATTTGTTTTTTGGCTATTCAGTCACTGTTTATGTAAGGATGTATTGGGATAGGGCTGTCTGCCATGATATGGTAAAAAAAAATAACATCTTTTCTAGTAAAAATAAGATGCTATTTAAACAAGAAGTTAAAGGAAATCTATCCTCTCCATTGACCTTTCAGACTGTGGTAAGCATGGAACATATAGTGCCAATTTTATGACACAGTCGCATCAAATAGATTGTATATGATATATTTTAGCTGCGATTTCAAAGAAGGTTTCGATTGTGAGAGTTAGAAGGAAAAACTCATCCAAATGTGTTCTTGTTGCTTTGTGTACAGTAACTTCATGGACCAACCATCTAACACCTAAGACATGCCATATGCAAGAACATTCCCTTAACCACAGGGTTTTCTGGTTCATTTCCTTGAAGTAGTCTAAATTTTTCCTGTTGTCCTGAGAAGTTACAAGCAAATCTGATGGCGATGTCAAAGTCTTAGAGGTGTCTGGCATTTGTTCAGACACTGGGCTGGCAATTTTGTCTTTTGTGTTTTTCGTTCCTCTCCCTCTTTTGCAGGCTTTGTCTACTTAGGTGATGAGCTAGTTGCGGTGATTTCTTGTAGCTACGTATATTAGGGTCCTTGCAGCAAAAGGGCTTAAATTTCAGAGGTGGCCTGTGTACATTAAAACCCTGTACATTTGGATTGTTTTCTTCTGATACAGTGTTCAGCAAACAAGCAATGAAGGAATCATTTCAAATTCATTAGAAGGATCTGTACCATAGTTGCCGTTGCTGACTTCTGTGACAGAAATATTTGAAATACCTGGCTATAGACCAAGGAAATGCAAGCTTCAAAAGTGGCTCATCACTGTGTATGAAAACCCAGTCCTTGCAAAGCGTAAGAATCATTAGTTGCTTTAGCCTGGAATTAATGTGACTCTTTTTCTGCTAAAATTTCTTCCCTGCAGTTGCTGTTTCTCTCTGTGCATGTAGAGGAAAAGCATTGCTAGTGCCATCATTAGTGTACAGCGTCTTTCTTTTCTTTTTAACATGGGCTTCTATTTGCTGCAGAGGTGAAAGCTGCGGAAGCCTTCTGCCTTTGAAGAACTACTTAAGATGAAATGGTTCTGAAGTGCATTTAAGGGCGTTTACTTTAGGCACTTTATTTTTTTCTTTATTTTTATTCCTATTGGAATTGGCTAATGTTATTCATTAAACTAACAATTTCTCCCCTGCCTGTTCTTAAGTGTGACTTGTGACCTTGCAATCTGTGTATTTTGTCATCACAATGTGTTACCATGGAACTGATTTTGATGTCATGAATAAGGGCATTGTGAGTTTCCACGTTCCCAAGCATATTTGAGACACAGGTTTGGAAACAAAAATGACTTCACCAGTTAAATATTGTTAGATCCTATAGTATATCAAAGGTAAGAACACTTGTGCCCTATATTCCTTTACATAGAAGAATCTAAGGTTAGGAATTTCAAAGCAGGTATATACAAGAATGACACTACAAATAACATTTCACAAGATTAAATATTTTGTGAGAGCATTGAACTCTAACCCCTTTATGTTACTGTAGACAAAAATCTTTCATATTGTTCGTGGAGACTTCTCAGACTGTCTAATATGGAGCCTATATAAAGAGGAAGAAACCCTGTGTGCATAACAGCACTTGGGTGCTGCTGGGACTTAACTCCTTCAAGACAATAGCGGCCGAAAGGAATTTTCCGCCTGAGATCGCTCGCAGGCAGACAGAGGGCAATGTAACATTGCTGGTTTTGAAGCCGAGAGTAATATTTGGGCATTTTTTAGAAGAGAGCCTTACACAATTCACAAAGGAAAAATATCCTTTCCTTGTGCAGCAGAGCGCGTGTATTGTGTGCCTTAAATTAAAAAGACAGCAAGTTCCCTCAGTGATCTACCTACCAACATGAGGTTAGAAGAGTTCAATTGAATCCCTTGTCGAGCTGTTCCCCAGGGTGTTTAATTCATCACAGTTAAAGGGTTGATAAGATTCCACAATAATGAAAAAGTTTGAAAAGCCGCAAGTAAGGTTAAAATCCAGGGTTGCATAAAAAGTGCTAGTATAACAGTGAGCTCAGACACATTTCTCTTTATTTGCTCTGCTATTTTTTTTTTCCAGTTGAGACTTACCCATCCTTTGCATTTTACACTCTAGCTCAGTACCATTTTGCTCCTGGCACCAGGCAAATATGTCCTCATTAAGTAAAATTTATGCTAATACCATTCTGATTAGCCAGCAGTCATTGATATTCACTCTCATTAGCTAAATTGGTTCGCTGGAAGACATCCCACTGAGGATTTTTTTTTTCTGTTTTAAGTGGAATATAAAATGTATGGATTCACAGAGATGACAGATGATGATAATTATACCCTGTGTTTACTCGAGCAGTTTTTTTAATCCTAAAGGCTCCCAAAGTACTTTGCAGCATTTACATCTGCAAGGAGAGAGAAGACTCTTTTTTTCCCCTTCTGAGAAAGAGCCGCTGTCAGAAATATAGAAGCCATTCTGGTTTCACTGTCATTAGGACAGATTGCACAAAGGAATCTTCCATTCTGAATTCAGGAACACTTTTTAATGAGACAGAATGCAGGTCAATTCATAGGAAATCTAGCTGGGGAATAAACTCAATTCACGTAGTAATGGGACTTTCTCTGCACAATCTTTGCAGTAACCTTGCAACTCCGACGTAACATCTCTGGGAGTTTTGCCTGCAGTAATATTGTGAAATTAGCCTCAGTGTGAACCTGTCATCAAAATTACAAGGACTCTGTCAGCGCACTCTTACACATCTTGGTTGAGAGGACTGATAATTTCAGCTGAGAATTTTATTATGTTTTCTTATGTTAAAACATATATGATTAATTCAAGCCATGGCTTAATACAGTCTGGTATGATGCTGTGATGAGTTATCATCCATTTTCTGCTAACTCTCTTAAAGGGCTCTTGTTATGCAGGGATGACTAAGTAGGAAGCTGCTATTGCCAAGGTGTGATAATCTTGTCATTAACAGTCTTAGGGCTAAGAATATGTTTCTTTGTATCGTAGCCTCCATTTCAAGTGCCAGATGGAAAGCAGTGATCTTAATGCCTTACAGTCTTAGTTATAATAAAAAAAAAGTCTCAGTAGAGATCTATCTCTATATGCAGGCATATCTGTCCTTTAGAAACTCTGCCCTTGTATTCAACCGATAAAGCTCTTTTTACCCTTAAATATTGGTACTGCGTATGGTCTGTTTTCTTAAAGAGGGAAAAAATTTCTCTGGTCCAGTTAATCCCTGACCTCACTAGAAGGGTTATAAACAAGGATATCTCTTCGTACTGATTTTTTACCTTTTGAATCTGTAATCATTTAGGCTGCCAACCAGCAAGCAGATGCCAGCAACCATTGACCATCGACAACGGCAAGATGGGAAACGCTGGCCTACAGTGACCTTCGACTGGGCTTGAAATTCCTCAGTTTGTCTTTGAATCCCCACCACTGAATAGTTCACATCACCCCTGTGCGATAATTGCAGTGTTTTCACATGTGCTCTTCTGTTTCAAATCGTCTCACTCTTATATTGATCTAATCTTTTCTTCAGTAATCAAAACTAATTTCACATCCAAAAGATGCTTTGGAGGGGAGATCTGTGACCACAAACAGTAACGTGAAACCACCCAGATGCAGATAAATTGCCATTCTCCCTCACTGCGCAGAAAAATTGCATCCTAATAGTATGGCAATTACTTTGTTTCCATGGCGATGTGTGTGTGAGCGAGCGCGCTATAAATTACGTTTGATGTTTATAAACAATTCAGTTTCTACTGAATTACACATACTATTTGTGTGCTGAGATGCACATCCAGTTATCTCACAGCAATAGAATAGTGAACAGAAAGCTGAAAGTTTTGGGAGCACTGCAGTGAATCATGTGATTATTATTTTTTTTCTGCATTTACACCCAAAGGAAAAACTACATGAGCTGAATCTATTTCTTTATCATATGGTATACACTTAATAACTGAAAAAAAAAATATACTAGAAAGAAGAACTCACAGAATTAACAGATTTTTTTGCTACTCATCATCATTACTATACCAGGGCTTTGTCCCAGAAGGTACAAAACATTTTGATTACAACTCAGCAAACCATTTCTGTGCATGCTCATTTTTAAGCCTGTAAACTTATAAAATATCTTAGTTCAATGTTTTAAAATTCCCCTTTTCCTCCATTATTGTGTAATAGTGGAATATTTTCTGTGTTTTCTTTTTGGCACTGAATTTTCATTAATACTGCAAAACCAACAAAGAGCCATCAGCATTTGCTCAAATAAGGTAATAAATTCACTTCAGTACAAGCTTGTTTGCTAGTCACAAATAATTGTCAGGGAAAAAATGGGGCTATTGCTACTATTTAATATGGTTGCAAGAATAGCTGTGATGAAGGCAAATTTTAAGAATAGGCATGTGAATATCCGCTGGCAGGTAGAAACACGCAGACAAGGACGCAGCTCTAAAATGAAGGCGCGCTGTCGATAGCAACACATTAGAGGCATGAAGGGAATCCCTCCTCCTTCCTCCTCCTTGCCTGGGGAAGCACAGTTCACTTCTGCAGCTCCTTGGCCACCGGCCAGCGCGATTAAAACGCTGCACCCTACCTCGGCGTGTTTTAATTGCTGCCTACACACTTTGCGAGTGGTATTTGTACTTGTTTAGCTTGGGACCTTTGATAGGCTTAGCAGCCAGGCTGGAAAAGGGAAGCAAACACAAGCGAACAAATTTATGTTAACAGACGGTAAGTGTTCGTACGGCATAACACCTGTGGGCAGACACGTAGACAGCAGTGGGTATGCCATTTAAACAGCAAGAGAGTGCCATTTATCCATTGTTTAAGAGCAAAAGAAATACATTGCATTAAATTTGTTCCTTGGCAGTCATCCCAGTTAAACTGCCATGCTGGTTAGCTGTGGACGCCCCTGTATTTACATTAAAATAGTTTGGAAAATTTCGCCTTTATTCATGCCCTGAGTATGCAAACATGATCTCCTCAGCGCGAGCTGCAAGTGAGGTGGCGAGGTGTGCTGAAGGCTGGGCTCACGCCTCTCCGGCTCCTCGGTCTGCGCCGTGGCTGTTTGCTGGTGGCAGGGCAGCCTCCCAAGGGCAGCGATCTCAGTCCGGTCCCTGAGCGGACGGGGTCCCCTGTGCCTTTGATTTCCTGACACATGCCACTGCCAAAACGACATGAATGGGATATTTACTTTATCATCTGGGGGGGCTGGTTGGTTGTTTGCCTCATCCACACTTGGAGTGACTCTGCAACCTGTGCTGAAGATGTGTAACAACACGCTGTCATGGCAGCATGTTTATTTTGCACTGATTTGTTGCTGGTCTTGAAAAGAAAGACACTTGCCGCTGGCTTTTGGGAAAGCACCAAGAGAACAAATATACCCAAGGCTTTCCAATTAATAGAGGCTAAATATTGTGGCATTCAGTGGGGAGTTGTTAGCGTTTTCACAGGGCTGCAGTGTGACTTGAGAAGAGCTCTGTGCTTGGGCACTGACAGCATCTCACTCTTCTCTCTCAAATCATTTCTCCATCATTGGCTACCAAGTGTTCTCCTGAGCTGGCACCACGATAAGCAGAAATGACCACACCGATGCCAGAACACTGGTTTTCCAGCAGTTCACCTGTAGTTCCCGAAGTCAAGCCTTGGAGACTTGCCTTCTGCCCTCTTCTCCCCCAGAGAATGCAGAAGCCGTCACCACCCAACAGTGCAGAGAAGTTGGGCACTTTTCATGGCTGAAAATAACTCTAGCCATGAATTGCCTATGGTGTGGCTGTTGGTATGAGTATTTTTATGTTTCGCAAATGGCTGTGGTGATGTTAAAAAGCCATTCTAGTCTGTGCATTGCCACAGCTGGCGTGTGCTCCCTGGCTTCCCAGGTTTGATTTGGTCTCCCTGAAGTGTCCTCTGCTACACCTGACCTCAGGATCAAGTTCTACCAGGGTTTTCTGAATGAAAGAAAAGAGGAAACTACCTAGTCATTGGGCAGTGTTTCACAAATGAGATCTCAAGTCTGGCCAGTAAGCTCTTATTTAATCAGTTGTGTTTATTTTGAAACTGTGAGAGAAACCTGGCTTTGTTTTAATATTAGGCTTCTACTATTTAAATGTTATTTTCTATGTTGGTTTTTTTTTTCTTCATACTTCCACTACATTTAAAAAATACACATAACACCTTTTTGCTTTATATATTTATCTAAGATTAAGATGACAGTATATTCCAGTGTTGTTTGTTTCCGGTGTCTGAACTTGGAAGAATGACATCTTATAATATATAGTATATAACTGAGAAGGCTTAGAGAGAAGAAAAAGAAGGAGCTGTCTTCTTTTGGAACTGAAATATGAATCTCAACCACTGTCACATGGTTGGTCTTTTTACCAAAGTAGGAGGGGAAGAAAGATTATGGGCTTTATTTGAACAGGAATGTTCAAAAAGATAACACACTCCTTAAGCTAGGAGTAAAATGGTTTTCCCATCACGCGCACACACACACAAAAAAGAATCCTGAAAAGCATTCGCTTTCCAAGGGAGCAGAAAAATTTATAGTTCTGGGATTTCTTGGATCTAAGATAGGGTCTGGTTTGGACCAGCCAATTTATTTCATTCTGATAGCTGTGAAATCTTTTTTGTTGCTTGTTTCTTTCCCTTTTTGGAGCTTTTAGCTTAAAAATATTAAAATATATAATTAAAATTAAATAAAAATGAAGACATTTAGGAAGCCTACTCTAAAAGTTTTCTCTCTTGCTAGTGTCCCATTTTTATGATCAATTTGAGAGATTCATCCCAACTCTACCTTACATTGGTCTTCATTAGCCTCTCTTTTTTTCACCAAAGAAAATTTTTTGCAACATTCTCTCACAGGTGTGGGGTTTTTTTCCAACCAAGGTAAGTGTGTGAACCTGTTATAGGACAGATGAACGTGTGCAACCCTGCCAGCCTCATAACTATTGCAATCATATACTGAGTAAGATCTGTGCTAACATTACTGTTCTGCACAGACTCCATCTTTTCAGTAGTTTCAATTTTTGAAGTTTCATGTGACTACTTTTATGACTTTTTTTTTTTCTTTCTGGTGCTTCTGTTGAGTGTGTGAGCCACATTATCATTTTGAGACTAATCCTGAAAATCCCTTGTTGATAGGTCTTTTTTTCAGTAGCTGAATTACTGAAAGGTAGTAAAACATGGGAATTATGCTAAACAAAAAGCTTTTAAACAAAAAGTGTTTCAAAATTTTCAAAACTGAAATGGGCTATTTAGGATGAGGTGTTCAAAAGTCAGAGTCAGATGGAAGTAATCACTTTTGAAGTTGAACTTAGAAAACCCCCTCATTTAGGTCATGGCATCCTCTAGTCCGGCCCTGCTGGACGTAGAGTCGGAGCTGAATTTGGTGATAACCATCACCTTTGACAAGTTTCAGGTCAGGAGCTTGGGCAGAGCCTGATTTGATTTATTGCTCCTTAAATTGATGTGGCTTACCTTGCAGTCATCTGCGGCTGAAGGGTAAGCTCAGTTCCCTCCTCCTGCAGCTGGAGACGATGGGAGCAGGCAAACACTTCACTGCTCTGAAGTGCTAGCAGAAAGGCTTTCGGGACTGTGGCCAACACCCTCTACAAGCACTTTTTGGATCTGTCTCAGCTTGAGTAGAGACATTTGAACAGGCATCAGATTGTGAGGGAGTGTAGCTAACTAAAAAGCTGAAGTGGAGAAAGAAGCTCAAGTGAACCCATCTAGGGAAAAGAGGCGTCTCTTGAATGCAAAAGGTTTTAAACAGAAAACTGAGGGTACTGGTTTTAAAGGAAAGCAAATGGAGGTCCTCGGAAAAGCATCCATTTGGCTGTTTTTAAAAAAAATTAATCTCTGTTTCTCTTTGCTGGTGGGTAGTTGGAGATGGGGAGAAAATTTCAGGAACACCTGAAAACAAAAATTGTTAGTGCTGGTACTTTCACTAAATGTGTTTTACATATACATATGTTGATTATACAGAGTCAAAGACTAGAAAAATGGTTCAAATAATAGTAGAGGGCATCTGACTTACTGAATCTTAATTTCCACTTCAGGAAACCATCATCAAAGGGGTGTATGACCTCTTATTATCTGCTTGTAAAAATGCGTTGAATGAAAATGAGTACTGCCCCTCATTTTAAAAAGTTATATGATCTGAAAAATATGCACTGATTAAAAATAAACATTTTCCATTCATACATTATCATTTTAATATTAAGTTTGCAAATACACTCAAATCATACAGTAGCACTACCAGGGAGCGTTTATGGTTCATTGCTTCCTACTTCAGATCTTCGGGACTGAAAGTTGGTATTTACACATACCGATAAAATGGTAGTATCTCTAGATGAGCTAATGGGAGCATTACCTGCACTCAGCAGTTGCTGTTTTATGAACCTGAAGACTAGAGAAGCAGAGAATGAGTAAAGTCCTTGGGAATAAGGAAATTTGGCGTTCTGGCCTGATGCCTGTATCCTTTTGCTATTACTTTTTTCCTTTTCTAAAATGAATTTGATAATTTTATTGGATATCACATTCTATTTCATGGAAACTTTTCAGCATAGAATACACAGACTGTTGCAAAGGGTTTGGAGATGAAGAGTGCTAGGGGTATAATTAGTCAAAATTAGTGTGGGTCAAAAAAAACCCCAGGGTATTCAACTTCTGTAAAGAGACCTTCAACCAGAATAAAAGAATCTTGTTCAGAGGCTTATACCAAGAATAAAATGTATTATTATTGCTTAGGAGTGGCTCTGTTTGACTAAGAAAATGCCATTAGAACCAAGTATTTATGACTAAACACACTTGAATAGAGAACATGCAGAGAAAACTCTTGGTAGTTCATTTGTCAAAACCTGGCTGAACTGTAGCCCTGTAATAATTATGTTCTGGCTATCACAGGCAGAGAAGCTGGTGACCGCAAACTGACTTCCTCATTCCTTCTCCTTCCTCCAGGAGTGGTTCGGATTAGGTAGTCAGCTGAAACTTCCAAAGCACGTATTTTCTTACCATGCTGCTGCGACCCATCTCCAGGTATTTCTTGCTTAGATTCCCGCTAAATGCATCTTTTTTCCCCTTTTGCCCATGAAATGAAAAGTTTATTAGTGTATTGACTTAGTTAAATGCTTCCCAAGTCCCACTGCGTGCATGCACACACACAAACACACACGCAAATGCACAGAGAGGAAAGCAACCTATGCACTGAAAAGAGACAACTGGGCATTGCTGAACATAATCCAACAACTCTCTGGTTCCTTGTCCTGAACAACAGATATTCTGTATCACCTCATATTAACAAACAAAAGACTTTTTCCCACGCCATTATATGTTTACATTAGCCTACTGTTCAAGCTTGGCACGTTAGCTTCCTAAGACTATTTGATCCCAGATGCAGCTCTGTGCCAGAATTGCTGGAACAAAATGCAGTGGGTGGACAAACCCGTCCTGCTGCATTGCTTCTAGCCTTTTAAAAACAGAAAGCATTTATCTGACTCATTACTGTAAATGTACTAACAGAGCATACCGGTGATGATTTTCTGACTGAAAGTGCCTGCATTTGCTCAAAAGGTTAACACGGGTGCAAAGTAAGTGCATATCATGACACATTTGTTGATACCAGCCAGGGGCAAATATTAAGTAGCTTATCTTTTAAAGAGAGAGATAAGGAAGAAGGGTTGTGAGGTGCTTGCCAATAAACATATATTCATCACAACTGACGCTCCCATGCATTGCAGTAACCACGGCGGGCAGGGCTTTTAATCAGAGCCCTGGACTGACAATCAGGATATCTGAGTTGTAGCCCTAACTCTTGACTTTTGCGGGGGCCTTTGGCAAGTGATTTAGAGCTAAATTAGGCTGCCTCCTCTTCCTGAGAAGGTGGAGGCAGGGGGAAGTCTCACACATCTCTACTTTCTCCAACTGCAAAGTGAGAGCTTTTTTTGCTTTTCTTTGAGACCTACAAACAAAAAGACCTACAAATGAAAGAAAGAAGTGTTATCAGGTGTTATTATGCTGATGATGACACAGTACATCTGAAAGGAAATGTGGAAAATTAGTATCCCTGTATTTCAGTACGAGACCACAAAATCCGTTCCCCTTGAAAAGGTAAAAATTGAGGAAGGATCTTAGAGAAATTGCTCTGAATATCTGCAGCGTGTATTTTTCAAATATGCATACATATATATATTTTTAATATATTTACATATATTTGTGTGTGTGTATCAAAATACATGCACGATGTGTGTGCATATTAGGCTTTTTATTTGGGATATGCGATGCAATTTGAGGAGTGCCTTTTTTCTTCTCTCTGGGTAGGTTAATGGTTTTTAAGTCGTCCTGTGTATACTTCTTTGTCTTTAAAAGACATAATACTTACCTCAGAAAGGTATTGAGAAAAGTAACCGTATTCTGTGTGATGGCTAGCATTACTGAAAATACATGACTGTTAAATTTCACTGTCTTTTTAACAAGCCTAACCTGTAGGCTGAACTTGGCTTCAGTGGCAGGGTGCAATCCCCACAGGTAACTGGGGTGCAGCTGCTGCGAGAGCCCTTTGGCGTAGCCTGATGTGCTCAAGAGCAGCAGCCTGGATGCACTCTGACGAAATATCCAGGAGAGCATTGCAATGCACACCCGTCAGGATCCTCCACAACCGGTATCATAATACTATTAAACATTCACTCCATGGATTAAAGTTCTCTGCACGGCACAAATCCTAAGAGGAAGTCAAAATCATAAATAAGCCGCTTTGTAGGAAACTGCTTCATCAAATCACTGGATAATAGCCCGGCTTTTACAATTCTCTTTGAATTCATTTCTGCGGGGAAATAGTTCATGCATAAAATCAGGAGTCAGAGATTGGTTGGAAGAGATGAGAACAGGGTGGCAGTAAAAAGGAAAAGCAAAGCCAATTTCACTGACATAATAGAGTATCTATTCCATAACACATAAAATAATAAAGCTTGCAGTTAAAAAAAAAAACGAAGGAAAATATAATTAGTGCCCAAGAGCAGCTGAGGCAAACGGTAGAGGGGAAATGGGAGTTCATTCACACGACACAATTTTTGGTGCTTAATTTCAGCAGATGAATTATCGGGCACGTCTCCCTGGGGTTTTTCTCTGGTTGAGAAGGAGGAGAGGGTCCATCTAACGCCCCACCCCCCCAAGCAAGTTCACTCTCCCTATTGTGGAGGGAGTCCAGAGAGGCTGTCAGCTCACGTAGCCCCTCTTTTAGTCTTTTAGGTTGAGTGGTGTGAATAGTCTTCAAAATGCCTTTGGGTTTCCCTTTACCCAAAGATTGAGGGAATGCTCCTTTTCATTCTCAGCCACAGGAATTAAACAATAAGATCAAAATCTTGTAATCTCCTTGGGAATTCCTTTTAGCTGTATGGGATCTAAAATGCTGGTTTTCCCCTAAATTGCTGGGCAAGTGAAGGCATAGGCTGATCATACAGCTGGCTTTCAACGCAAACATTTCCAATGTCTGGTGCGGTGCCATTTGTTTGGGATTGCCTATGAAACAAGTATCTTAATCGTTTTTAATACCTATGCACAAGTTTAAATGTCATTAAGCTGGTTCCTCATTGACCTTACGGTCTATTTACAGGGAGAATAAGAGGACCTGGAACCAAAATAAACTTTATTATTCCCATTTTTTTGGACTTTCATAGTACCAACTTATGGAAAGGACTATTCTATAAAATAGAATCACACCAGGGTCTCCAAAACAGGTAATATTTAGTGTATTGCTTTCAATAAAAACAACACAACTGAAGATTTTGAATTTACAGCAGTATTATTCCCTCTGCCTCAGCGCTCTGTGGAACACATTACAAACAACAGCCATGTATTATGTGAAAACTTCCATGTTTGTTCTTCACCAAACAAATCTTTTAAAGCATATATATCTGTACTGCAGGAATGTGCAGGGAAAAAAAAAAAAAACTAGATCTTCATTTTAAAAAAGAGATGCAAATTTAAAATTTGCAACTCCGTCTCCCTTCTCAGAAGATGATCCCATACAATTTCCTAATAGCAGCTAAAACACCAGAAGGAAAATACTTGCCAGCCTTTGGGTGTGCTTGTTCTCCAATGAAACAGCCTGAATGTGCAGAGATGCAGACAGGGACTTTGGATTCAAGGGGAAAAAAGTTTGTGGGTGAAGTTCAGCCTACAATGCGGTTTGTTTTGCATGCAGGATGTTTCTTACAGTATCAGTATCACAAACTGAAATTGCTTACAACTCCCCCTGCTTTTCCAACTTTGATGTTTTTTCCCTTGGACACAGTTTTAGTCGTATATATCCCACATCTCCTTGTGGCCATCACTCAGAAAGAAGAATGTCGGGTCTTTACTGTACCACTTACTGTACTACCTTCGCTGTGGGAACTGTCATTGCAACAAAAGGCCTGAAAGACTGGAAAGGAAACGTGCAGCCATTCTGTCCAGTTATGAAAATTGCTATGAATGCAAATTATCTCTAGTGTCATAGAAAACGTTTTCTGCTGAATGCCAATAGTGCCTTCAATAGTGAAAGGCGTATCGAGTTATTCACATGGGAAAGCTGGTATAAGGGACGGTCTTGATTTGTTACGTTCAGTATCACTTTTGGGTTTTAACCTTAAACTAAGAAAGAAATCCATGGAAATACGTTTGACATTTTAAGTGACCTACTTGCAACACGATTTATATTTGTCAAAAGATTTGCAAACCTTTTGATGAGTTTCGTCTGCTTTCCAGATGTCATCGTAGAAACGGATATAATATTACCATTTGCTATAAAAACTTCCTGCAGCTCTATTAACAAGGTTCCCATGATGTAATTAGAAAGAAGGTGCAGTGTTTTCTTTGGCATCCATGGGTAAAATGCTGTGCATACTTATACTGCTATAAACCCAGGGCAACTCAGTTCATTTTAATGAAGTTACTTTGGACTTAGTTCATGTGGAATTTGGCTGTACCTTTATCTATAGCTGGTTATCTTCCCCAAGGGGCAAATACAACAAAGGTTGTGCATTTTCTTTAGATTTCATATAGGAAGACACTGTTCTCAGTATCAAGGAGGTTGCTGCTATTCTGACCAAGGTAAATGCTGTAAAATCTTTTAGGTCCAGATTCAGCTAGGTTTTCAGATGTGTCCATAACTTGCTTGAATAAGCTGGAGCACGTGCAAGTGCTGAAGTCAGGGCCTTCAAGCCCCTCCTCTAGACCTCTTATTCCTCCCTCTTCACTAATCTGTTACGTGAGGTTCATGGTCGAGAACCATTTTGGAGTCTGATGCTACGTTTCTATCACAAAATATTTATCTCCTCCTCATATGAGCTACCCAAAGTCTCTGGTAGTAGCAAGGTTGGTGCTAGCGCTGGTTTTTCTGTACCACTGCTGTAGGTGGATGACTTTGGACTTTGATACCAAACACAGGCCCGTTCATTACTGTTTCCCACAAAACACAAAAACTGCTTTGGACTTGAAATCTGCCTATCATTTCTCACCCAGAGAAGCCTGTACACAAATAGCCTTTGCATAAGGCCTTGTTGCCCTCTTTCATTTTTCTAAATAAATAACAAACAAAAAGAAAGGGAACTAGAAGGGGAAAAAAATAAGTTTTAATGCAAACACATTTCATCTTTTGTTTTCTGCTTGCCATAAAACATTAACATAGTAAACAAATTGATCTTTGCTCTTAAATTCTTTAATAACATACAGTATTTTGAGTTTTATCACGGCTAAGGTATGGTTAAATCACGTTGTGTTGCTGGTCGCATTCAAACCTCTATTGTCACAGTTCTTTGACAAACTACATTTTTTAAAATGAAAGTTGTGTGTAACCCACTTATGTTCATAGACACCTTTGTTAAAAGGTCGCCATTTTTTTGGGATGTTTCAGTACATTAGTGGTAATGGCGTTTTCTGACCAAAACTGCTTTTTCTCGGGACATAGTTCAAAGTCCATGCATTTTTGTGGTCAGCCCCTGCTTTGTGCCATACAGTACCTTTCTGAGTGCTGCACCCCCACATGAGCAAAGCTTTTATAAGATGCTCTGAAACATTATATTCTAGACAGCTAATCCAATTGTAGGACAGTTACAATGGTGTTACAGTAGCTGACAGAACCATTTGAAATAGGGGTATGTTAAAAAAAAAAGAGAAAGTGTCACTTTGGTCCACTTTTCAGAGTGGTTGGTGTTATAATATATAACCTTTTTTTTTCTTTTTCAACGCAGTGTAGTTCACAATAATTTAAAATACTCTATAGACATTTAAACGATATACAATAATATAACTTAATTGGATTCCTCAATTGTACTTAACAATACTATTCTAATCTATTTACAGTATCTAGTACCATAAGACTGTGCATTACTGTGCTTGGGAGCTTTATTTGCTTCCTGTCAAGAATGTAGTGAAAATACAGTATATCACTATTATTCAACAACAATACCCATGAATCAAAGGGACTTTAAATTATACGGAGTGACTCTAGCATTTTTGGGGGCCCCTGCTGACTTCTGTGGAGTTGCACTTGTTCGCACCAAGGCTGGTATTTAGAAACCAACAGCAACAATGAAAAAAATGAGCTCTTTCGTTTTGGATTGCTCCGTGAGACACTCATCAAAGGGGTCTGATTTTCAGAGGGTAAGTGCTTGGGGTCAGAAAGGCAGGTCCTCATGAGTGTTCGAATGAAGGTCCCCAGGTGATGAGTTACTTTTGATAATATAGGTCCCTAAATTACGGAGGTAAGCCTGGCTCATTCACGTATCCAGCATGGGAGCTGGCGGAGTGGTAGCTCCACCGGCCCCTTGCCCCAGGACCACCGTCTGGTGTGGCAAGTGCTCCCATGTCAGGTGGGGAGGGCTCATGGCTATGCAGCGCCTCAATAAAAGTAATAAAATGAAACAAAAGATAGAAATGCAGATGTTAGGAAATTTTTAATCCAAGTTTTCAGAAAATTGGGTAGGGACCCTTGGTACAAGCAAACATTTTCATGATTAAATGTGCTGTCTTGTAAGTGGGCATATCTGGCTCTTGGGGTTAAAAACACTAGGTTTTACAGTAGTAAAATATCTGAGGATTTTTTTTAAAATCTCTCATAGGGAAAAGGTGTGTGAATTATAATTTAGTCAGCTTCTTTCTTAACATTCATCTATTTACCAGGGGGTACGTTGTTGCCAACCTTAGAATAATGACGACATAGACTAACCCAAATTTTAGCCTTCTTATGCTCGTGAAGCCACCACAGCTCACAGGTTGCAGCAACCTAGAGCTCAGCTACTATATTTTTATTAACTTCTCGGTTCATACTGAGCATAAGTTATTTAAAACTATTGGTAATATTAACTTTCAACTGTTAAAGGCAAAATGCAATGCTTGGAAGATCCTGCCAGTGCATTTGATGGCAAAGCAAAACCTTTGATATTTGTCAAAGTATGTCTTTGTATCCTAAAACTCCCTACAATGAGCTGAGGGCCGGTGCTCCACACCTCAAGCCTGAGTCTAAAAAGAGTCATTCTTATTCAGGAGGCAAGCAGGAAAAGTCTTTATCAAGCATTTGTAACCACAGTTTCGCGTGATCTTTTTGCTCAGTTCTGGTAATTGCTTAAGGCCTACAGTAATTGAACTCTCTAATAGTGGAGTGACAACAGATCAGTAGCATTGAAGAACTTAGGGAGAACCAAATACAAAAATCATAAAGTCAGAGTTCCAATAAGTTTACATTTAGTACAGAATTAAGACATAGCTACCCGTTAGTGCTTAGAATTTTTTGATACTATTAAAAACATAAATAATTATTTTTAATGTTCATTCAAAGAGTTCCAGTGTCACTGGCAGCTGATGTAATTTTGTGAACGTTATTTTTTTCCAAACTGATAGTGGAGTATTTCCGCCATAGATTTTGTCTCCCTATCAGTTGTGTTCTCTCTACCTGCTTTCTTAGAAATTTAGGTTTTTGCAGCAAGACTGCTGTGTTCTAGTCAGTGAAGATTTCATTTCCTTAAAAAAAAGTCTCTATTTGCACAGGGCTCGGTGTTTTTGTTGTTGTAAAATAGGAGAAAGTGTCTTTTTCTTTTAAATTTCATGGGAACTGCAATACAGACAGCTTCTCTGATATGTATAACTTAAAACACTTACTAGGAGAACTCTACAACACCCAGATTGTAGTTAAAAAAAAAAAAAAAAAAAGGAGAGAGAGAAAGTATCATGTGGTTGTCAACATCACCTTACTCTTGTTGCCCTTGTTTCCAAAGCAGTTACAACAGCCAGCCAGCCAAAATGCACCATCCTTAGAAGTGTAAGTAGTGGGGAGGGATTGGTTGTCGTGGTGATGTTTTGATATTTTTTTTTTTTTCCCAAAGAAGATTAGATGTGCAAAATGATGCTGTCGTCGTTTGTTGTACTCCACTGTCTTCACTCGTGGTGATTTGTTCTGTTCATTTGCATGTGATGCCGTTATTTGCAGGTGAACACCTCTGTCCGCTCGCTACACGTGTTGCACTTCACAAAGCAGCACCAGTGGAATTTGCAATTACATTGCCACACCTTGGTGTACTGGTGTGTGTTGTACCCTCTTCCACAGCACATCATGTCGCACCCATCCGCATTGGGAGAGGTACGGTTGCAGAGTCGTCCCTGGGTACCAACACTCCCTGTGGAAGCATCTTCCTCACAGTAGTTGGGTGACTTTTCGATATACACTAAATCCGTTTCCATGGGTTTCTGGTAACTCTTAATCTGCTTGATCTTCAGGAAGGTTGGCTGTCTTAGTCTACTGGCTCGTACCACCTCCACCTGCACTGCAGCATTGTATTTCTCTTTCAAAATGTATCCAATCTCTCTGAATTTAGGAAGCGTGGTCCAGCAGGTCTTAGTTGTACAGGAACCTGAAACTCCGTGGCACTTGCACTCCAACTTCATTCTCTCTTCGAGAACCTGTGTGTACAGACATTTGCATATTGTTACTGCAGGAAAACAGTATTGCAAGCTTGCCTAAATCTCAGTTCATGTGAATATTTGTTATTGCTGGTTGAAATTTTTCAAATGCATGCTTATAAATCTTCTCACCTCCCATCAGAATGCTTGTAACACATTTTGTATTACATGGTGTTTGGTTGGAAACACAGTGTTTTGTCATTTTATTGGAAAATATTTGCATTCTGTTTCCAAATAGTGGAGAATATTTACTTAAATTTTAGAAGACGTCTTTAGAGCCAAAGTAATTCATGGGACTCCCGTGACTTAAAAAAATTTTTTCAAACCTTTTCATTTTGAATACAGAAAAAAAAAAGGGCTTTAAGATTCAGAATATTTAATCTTAACTGCTTTAAGTAATGTTCAAAGAATGTTTAAAAAATGTTGACCAGCTTTAATATCACAAAACAATATACACTGTTTGGCTGACTAGACATTCATGTTCACCACATAAATAAAAATTTTGCCTGTACCAGCACTGGTAATACCACCATACCTATTAACTATTCCACAGAACACACTATCCCCTTTAAAAACAGCACTCCTTGCAGTATCTAGCCAAAATATCAAGCAAATGTTCAGCCACAAATACATTTTTTGCACCAGGACAATGATTGCACAACATTAGAGGAAATAAAATGCACTGAAGGGTCCTGCTAACCTGTGAGCCAAAAAGAAGTGGGAGTATTTATTATTGCTATTGCTAGAGGAGGTTAACCTGGAGGAGGTTAATCCAGCATCAGATGGTCCCTATAAAGGACCCAGGCTGGCAGGCACTTGGGCTTACGCTCTGCTCCCGACCTCCCGCCTCCACTGCAGCCAAGCCACGCCATGGCTGGCCCATCCCTCCTTCCCCAGGCAGGGGTGTATGCCCAGGGGAAGGCAAGCAGCTGCCCGCTCGCTCTGCGTGCGCAGCGGAGGGGAAACCGGCCTCACGGAAGCGCCTCTCTGTTTTTCTGCCCTCGTGCTACCACTTAAGCCTGACCACAATTACACCCACAGTCATCATTAGCTTATGAAAATCAAGGCCTAAGAACAAAGCACACTGATCTTTCCCCTTTGCAATGGGATGCTAACAAAGAAATATGAGCTACCGAGCTTGTCTTAAAGCATTACTGATGCTGCAGACCATCTCCTGTAGTGGTTTCATTGCAGATCCCAGAACATGACTGAAATGGGCAAAGGATAAAAGGGCCGAAATCTGAGTACAATGGCATAATGAAGTAGAAGGGAAGTAAAAAATGCTTACTGCTTAAGAAACTGGCCTTAAAATAAAAGCTGTACAGATCTGGTTATCCCTGCAAATAGAGGGCACCCTCCTGAGTTGTTCGAGTTTCACTTAAATTGTATGTTTTGTTTTTTCCCAAATTTCTGGGGTTTCAATATTAAAGAGAATATTTGGTTTTGATTCTCCCTTGCCAACATGCAGGAGCAAGTACAAGATAGCTGAGCATCCTATTGAAACATACCTTAGACCTTCTGGAACCACAGGCTTTTCCCAGCTCAAGGTCAAGTTAGCCTTTCAGAGGCAGAAAAGGTGATTTCCAGGAAGGTTTACTGGATTAGGGAAGAAGCTACTATAGCTGCAACTACTCTAAAAAGAAAATCTTCAAGGCTATGATGAGCTGTTTTTTGCGGACACTGGAAAGGCCACTGCTCTCCAACAAACTGTATCACCTTCTTGTCTTCCCTATGTCAAAAAAAAAAAAAGAAGCTGGAAAACTTGATGCCTTCTGCTGTGGCGGCTGCATTTCAGCAGCAGTGAGTACAGGGATGCTTTATGAAATACTCCAGGGTCTTTCAGGGTTCCTCTGTCTCTACTTCATGCCTGTGCAGAAGGATGTGATTTTTCAAAGACCTCCAAAGAAGCTTCCAGTCCTGTTCCACAAATCTGGGTTAAAATAATCTATCAATATTTAGATGTGCATGTATATATACATATAAACATATATGCATATATACACACATACATATATATATGTACATATACATAAATTGCTTATGAGTTTTGCTTGGTATTGCTGAAACACATTTTTTTTTCAACTAGCCTGTTTCTACAGCTCTCTCTTTCAACCACTGACCAACACACAGTTGTAGCCACAAGCACTGCAGCAAAATCCATGACAAAAGGTGAATGGAGACAACGTTCTCTACACCTTCACCACAAAGCACTATAGGATCTAAGAACTTCCAGGGAAGCATTACCAATGGGATGGATCTGCTCCTTTTCTCCCTAAGTAGTAAATCTTGGTGAAGAGCAGGCTTGTGGTTTAGTACGTGTTTTGTCAGGTTCTGCACATGTTTGTGATGTCTGTTTTTTGGTTGAAAAGGCCAAGTCAGTAACTTTCTCCGAGTGGGAGGAGGTGAAGCTTGTGAGGCTTCTTATTCTTGTGTGGGCTCGACACTCTGGACACTGTTCCAAGGAGCCTACTACAACAGAAAATGTCATTGTTCCTGAAAGACAAAGATATCACCCATTCTGGTGTTCTAGGTGATACCTTTGTATATGTATATTTATATATGGATATATGTGTATATATACATTTGCCTGTGTGTGTGCATTTGGTTGAGATGTTGCCATTTATATACAGCACGGCACCCTCTGTAGTACAATCTCCAGCAACTTTATCGTAAGTCTTGATTTCTTTCTTTTTTTTTGTCTTTCTGAAGAAAGTTTCGTGAGTCATTTTGCTGTACGGAAATCTGACTTCACTGCTGTATTTTTTCAAAGGTTCCCACTGCTTATGATGGTGGAAGAACTTGCAAATGCAAGCCACACAGGCTCGAAAAAGCAGAAGTTTCAAAAAAGTATTAATTCATGATCCTGAAGCCAATCTTGCAGGTTTTTTTTTTTTTTTTGGAGGCTTCTCTCATGAATGTGGAATGCTTGGGGTTACAACACTGAGCGCAAGCCCAATCATCAGGTAGTTAAATTCCTGAATGCTATAATTTGTGTGCCCACAGTCAGCTGTGGGTATAGAATTGTGCCCAAAAACTTGGAGGTCAGGGAATGCAAGGCCCAAACTAAGCAGATTCTAAGCAAGACTTTTTTTTCCCTATTTCCACCCAGATGCTGCAGAGCGTTCCTCTTTGCTGGCTTTCCCAGAGGTATGTCTGTAAAGCCCCATGAGGTGCCATGCGGAGGTCCCCACGTATGCCCTGGTGCCGCTGCTTTGCAGCTTACTGTGTAGACAGCAAGCCACACCTTGCTGTGTGGTATCTCGAGCAGCTTTCTACTTGCCAGCAAGGTGCCACTGGACCTGGCAAAGGTGGCAGGATTTGACCCTGTTCACTCAATGCTGTGAATGAAGAGCAACTGATGTTTTTCTTCCTAAATGTCCCTTCAGCTCAGTATTCCTCAGCAAAATTCCCATCAAAGCTTTGACCCTGAGCCTTAAAGGTACTTATTTACTCAAATCTAATACATTATGCCAAGGTAGGTGCCTGATTAAAGACTGCAAATCATTAGCTCGTATGACCCACTCTCTCAGCAGTTTCATTTGTCATATGTCAGTGCCTTGTATCTAATCTTGAATGGTTTACAGCAAGATCTACCTCCCAAAGCAAATTCCCATCATCGGACTGTGCTGCCTCAGGCTAATCATAGGAACATTCCTTAGGTCCCTTTTCCACATACGGGCCCACTCCCACCCCAGTACCATCTTGCCAAGTAAAATTTTCTAACTACTGCTACTTTGTTAAATGAATTGTGAAATATAATTTTAAAGCTTTCTTATCCCACATATTTTTATACCTATATAAATCATACACTGAAAATGCAATTTGAGGATTGTCCGCTGCCAGTTAAGTAGAAAAAGACTTGCAAAGACTGAAATAAAACAAAATCATATGCATGAAAAGAAATTCATTTTTTCAAGTTCCATATCTAGACCCAACTGCATAACATCAGATACAGTTTCTGTACATATTAAAAATCCTATCTGGATAAAATATGTAAAAACAATAGTAACATTTTGTGTGTGTTTGTTTTGGCTTGCCTTTTCTGGTTTGTGTTTTCCTTAGTGGAAATGCACATTTTTGGACCAGATGTTGAATGTAACAAAATCCATATTACTTTTTGACTGCAGTATCAAAAAGAAATAGAAGACTTTAGGAGTTTTCCCCCATCAAATATGCAAGCGATCAACTTTTGGTTTGGGTAATACCAGTACCAAAAGAGATAGATCCTGGTCATAAGATGTCACCACCTCTTTGATACTCGAGCAGCTGCAGCCATGCAAGCCGACGGCGTGTGGGCACTGCCTAACCTTAGTCTCAGTGCAGCCTGGTGTCCACCACAGCTGACAAAATGCTGAGCTCGTGGACCCATCTGGGAAACAAAGTTGGGTTTGTTTGAGTTTGGCTTTTTAACTTGGATAGCCAGGGGTGTGACTAACATTAGTAAGGTGTAATGCTACTCCTCCAGCACAAATGTCCTGAAAATATTCTTCATTAATAGCAGATCACAGAGCACAAAATTGAGCAGTTCATGTCATGTCTCCTCGGGTTGTGCCCAGCCCTGTGAAGGGAAGACATGGAGCCAGCAGGAGAGGAATATGGGTGCTTCAGCTGCATATTTTTCTTTCTGCTCCTCTGTGAGGCTGCTCTATCAAGCATCAAACCAGTATTTATGTTCTCTGGGATGAGAGATGAGGAACCGAATTACTGTGCTTGCTCCCTCTCTTGTCACATCCCTATTTTTCTTATTGCTTACTTTGATGGGAGCCAGGAGCCTCTGCTTTGCAGTGGGTCAGTATCCAACCACAGCGCAAGATGGCTTTTCTCTGGCACTGACCAGAGCTTAGCAGGACTGGGGACCCTCTGGCGTACCGAGAGGTGTCAATTCACCTCCTCCTACCCTTCACCTGCCTCCCTAGGTAAGGCACCCAGTCCCGTAGTATTCCCACTGAATGCATTAAAAAAACTGAAGAAGGCCCACTGCTCTCTTTACCCAAGTTCTCCTCTTGGCTGGCAGGAAAATAAGCCTGGGATTTTGAGACCTGCTGCCCACCAGATGAAAGTCCCTACTATTATGAAGCCCTCTTCCCTACCTTCTAGAAGAAGAGAAAATAGCTTCTACGTTTCAGCAATAAACTGCTGCAATTGGTTAAAACTTTCTGAATTTTATTTTTACAGTAAAATGTTGCAAAAAGCAAAAATCTTGAGAAGCAGCCTTTAAATCATTCCCAAACCGAGCACAATTGCAGTATTTCACTCTCATTTCTATGGCATTTGCTGCAAAGCTTGAAGGTAAAATTTTAAATATCATCTTAAAGGGTTAAAAATATTTCATTGCTGTTTTTATTGTGTCAGGCAGTATAGAGATGTCAGGTTTGAGGGGGTGCAGTAATATTTTACTAGATGGACGATAACTGTCTTGCATACGTTGCATGGTATGCATGGGCATGAGCATTTCTACAATAAAACCATTTAGCAAGTCCTAAAATATTTAGCTATTCCCCCCTTCTAATTTTAAAGCAAAATGTTCAAAAAGTAGGATAGTACCAGATGTAGCTTCTGGCAGTCAATGTTAAGGGTGTGTTTCTGGAAGAAAAAAATAGGCTAGTAAATCCAGCCCAACTGGAAGCAGGAGAACTACCCTCATGAGATTTTGAGCCAAAGCTTGCATATTCAGGACATATGGATAAGCATTAGTTATCCATCCAACCCACCCAAGCTGTAACACCAAACTTTTTGAAATTGGATTTATATCTGTCTGCAAATCAATTTAAGTGGGAAAGTATGCCATGAAGCACAACTCTTGAAAGCTTTTCTTTCATGAGTGTTCGCACAAGGGATGTGCAGTGAAATAGTTTGTCTCTTTTAAGAGAAAGAAACTTTCAGCAAGTGATGGACGCAGGGCTGTAAAACCTGGAAGGTCACATTCTTTAAATCACTGAAATGACTTAGGAAACAAAGTCACATTTTGAAGAATATTTTAGGCTTATAGGAGCATAAAATTAGTTGGCTTTCGGTTTTAAAACTGGGATTCAGCCTCCACTGTGACTTCGGAGTATTTCGTCCAGACTCTTCTTCCAGGAACTACTTCTAATTTTTATGTCCTGTTAGGTGACAGTGAGGGCAGTTTGCAACATATTAGGGCATGCTGTGCATCTTGCAGAAGTGAGCTTATTAATTTAAATATTTCATGTGGGGTGAAGTGAGTTAACGCTTCCTTACATATTTTATGCACAAACAGACAACATATAAATATGTATAAATCTACATAATTATATACCTATACCCTACATATGTGTGTGTGTGTGTGTGTGTGTATGTATATATATATAATGTGAATGGTGACCAACCAATCACCTCATTAGCTGTTCTACCGCCAAATCATGTCAGCAAAAAACCCTTCCCAGTACCACAGTTCTGTGGCGCCAGGAACTGTGAGAATGAGCCATGGCTTAGATGGAAATGTTGTCCCAAGTAATTGAATAATCTCTTCTACAGAGAGTTTGAATTTTATTTTTTTTTGTCCCCACACACTTATTGTTTCAAATGTAAAATAAGATGTTGTCATCTTCCAGGCATTCCAAAAAAACAACAAGAAAAACCCATCGACATTGCAAAGGAATAAATATTGGGATGGTATCAGGCTGAGTTGCTGGCAGTCAGTGTGATGGGTGTGTTTCTGGAAGGGAAAGAAATAGGCCAGCTTTTTCTCCACATAACCACAGTCATTGTCTATCGTAAGAGCCTAATTGATTGATAAACTGTTAGAAACATTTCTTCTTTTTGGTAAAAGCTGTGATCTGCTACCAATTTGTCAGCTTGTTGGTTTAGCTCCCCCCTTAAAAACAAACAAAGAGAAAAACCCATTTTTATAATTGAGATTCCCCATGAGAGACGGTCATTGTTTTGAAGCTTTCAACAAAAAGTTAAGATTAATGGTGTGCGTTCCCAGATGTTACTCTTTCTAAGTTCATTTATCCCAGAATAAAGATACTTGTTTCTAAAAATACATGGTAGAAAGCTGTCTCATAAAACAGCGTCAAAGCTTACTTGGTTTTGTTGGTATTTGATTTTTCATTGCTCTATCAAAGTTTTGCCCACAGATCTCTCTGTAATCATTCAGATTTGCAACAAGCCATCCTTTCAGTAACATTTGCATTAGACTTACACTAATCTTCCTTTGGGGGCTTGTTTTCATTTACCACGCTTGTACTTTCCATTCTGAATCATAGCAGCCATTTAAAAACCGATGGTGAAGTTAGCTACTTCACTCTTTTACACAGCATGGCACTGTTTTGCCGCAAAGCATAAATCTTCCATGACTAGCGTCTCATGTCACCAGGAATTGCTAAGCATTTATTTCTTCCAAATGGTACCGATGGCAAGTTTACTATTTTGTCACTGCTGCTATTCATTACAAATTTACTAGAAACTTCACAAATTTGCCATTAGCTGAAATAATTCTTAGAAATGCAATGCAGAGCAATTATGGGATGCAATGTGGGGCAATTAGGGGCTTCATTCTTTCCAGAGTCATCAGAAATTCCCTGAAAAGCCTAAATATTATCTGTTTTCAAAGAGGTACTTTAGCAGAGTATTGTGCTGAGCATCTCAGCCCCAGACTCAAGTTAAAGAGCCCCCAGAACTATTTCCCCCAACTGTTTGCAAAGTTTGTGCAATTTTTTATACAGCGTGCTGTTTGTTCCTCAAAGAGAAATTCCTCAGGACTCTGTTTTTAACAGCAGTGAAAGACCAGCAGGCCGGCTTTTGCGAACATCCCTGTGAGAGCAAAACATTATAGCCACTGCTATAGTTACAAATGCCTCTGACTCCCAAGCATGTCTGGGACAAGTGCTGGGAGAGATTGAAGATGGGCAAAATTCTGGCCCTGGGGCATGAAAAATTCCATGTGAGGGTATAAGAGAGCATCCAAATAATTGCTCTGGGGGAAAAACTGCTGGTCAGAGTCCTGGATAATGATGCCAGCAATGATCTTCTGGGCACCTGGTAGAGGTCTAGTGAGGTCATCGGGGGCCTTCCACTGACTTCAGAGCAAGTTGGAAATAACTGTAGGTGGGGCTGGGGCCTCTTTGCATCCATTTTTCCTCATGTTTCTGTATTGGGAGGTTCTGGGATTTAAAGAGAGAACTAAAATGAAGATAACAGATTTATTGGCTAAATATTATTGTTCGTATCTAACTTGAAAAGCCAATTCCGTATGAAGTAAGCCAGGACTGAATAAGAACTGTGAGCCTTGCCATTATAGATGTAAATGTGTTGGGGGGGGGGGGATTAATAGTGAAAATATTGTGAAATATAAGACCTTGGGAAATGGACCAACGTTCATATAATCAAGTTGTTGGATTTTTTTCCCTGTACCAGTTTTGATAAGATTGAACTGTAACTAAGAAATATTTTAATGGTTGACAGAATCTCTGTAGGAAGCTACAAAAGCATGTATTTCTTTTACTGTCTTGGCATTCCCACCTTAAGGTTGAAAAGATTATTGGAGAACTTCTGAAACAACAAAGAATTAAAAAATAATCTGAGTTGCCTGTGGTCTCCTTCATACCTTTTATTCCTATTCATAACAAGGGAAAAATATCCTTACTTTGGTCCTTCATAATAGCAGTCATGAACCAGAAGTTTGGCTCCAAACTGTTTGCAAATTTTAAGACAAGTCTCACGCAGATCAGGATTGTACTGACAGAGTCTTACTCAGAGAGGTACGAGCTTTTCCCAGTTGTATTGTGAGATTTTGGAAGGGGAAAGGAGAAAGGTGGAGGTTCAGTGTTGTGATTCAGCAAGTGTCCAGACATAAACGTAGTATTTCTAACTTGAGTGTAAATAAGGACCATGTCAGAATGACATACACACATAAGCAAAAATTCCTGGTTTCAGATTTTGTTTCAGGCTCACAATCCAAGTTTGCACAGGATCCCCAAAACCACCCAGTTTCAGGTGGATGTATGTCAGATTTCAAGTTTGCTTGGATTCTCAGAAGGGACTTGTGATTTCACATTGAAATTGCACAAAACTCTGTGGCTGCTTTCTTAAAGGTCCAACCCAGAAAACAAAGAAAACATGTTCTTGTTTCCAGAGTTTTGTTCTAACCTTAAGTTTCAGTCGGTCTTGAATTCAGAATGTCTAATTTATACAAATAGCAGATGATCTCAGATGAACCAAAATCACTAAGTATTGTATACTGTACAACTTTGCATACTCATTTCATGGGAATGTATGTCATAACACCAACATTATTTCTAAACATGACCCCCAAACCATCTTTTATATGAGAGCATTCCTCGGGATTTGATGGATTGTACTTAAAAACAAAAACAAAAAGAAAAAGCTGCACCAAATCCTTCCAGTCATCCTTAGCTTTTGAAAGCGATATGATGCATTAATGATTACAATGAAAATATATAGGTTCAAATAACTACTGAAAACTGCTAACAACAAAAAAATGGGTAAATTCCAAAATACTATTTATAAAAAAGTGTACTTGGGAAAGAAAACCCTGTGTTATCAATGGTTACAAGCCTTTTTATTCCTGTCTCAAGAACATGAAAGTAAGTTTTATTATTTGTTTCTGCAAGAACATATGCAAAAAATTAAATTTTTAGAAATATTCAAAGAAATGCATTTGCATGAATGCTGCTACCAGAAATATTTGTAAAAACACACACTTCTTTGGTTTGCTTATGTCCCCCTGCTTATGAAATTCTGATGAAGAGTAAAAATGCAATTTGCTTAATAAGAATCAGCAATGTGGTCTAGTGGTTACTGGACTATATTTAGAACTGGGGGACCTGGGATCAGTCCCTAGCTCCGATACTGAGCCGCCTTCTGTCCCTGGGCAAGGGACTTCACTGGTCTCCATCTATGCATCGGCTTTTGCTCTTTTGTCCCTCTTTCACATCTAGACTGTAACATGTTCAAAACAGGACATGCATCAGCATCTCCGTGGGGGTGGCACTGTGCCCACCACAGTGGGTTGCCAGTTTAAGCAGGGATCATAACACCTCTAGCAGTAATAAATGCTCCGTTGCAAGTTTAACATATCACTTCCACCTTATTTTGCATCCAAATGCAATGCATGATGCTGAGGTCAAAAGTCCAGGATAAGAGAAGTGATCAGACCTGCAGCTCATCTTCCAAGCTGCAATACAGCAGTATGAGGTGTTTTTACCCCCTAAACAGAGCAAGTTTGGGGAAAAAAGATTGTGCCTCTCTTAAGGATGCTTTTCTGCCTGGCTCTTCAGTCAGCTGTCTCCTTCACATCTGGAGACCTCAGTATCGAGCATCAATCAAGTATCGATCCTGTCTCTACTCTTGAGATTATGCCCCATAACTGGTCTCTTTCACCACGTTGAATTTATAAAATACTTTCATCCCAATGGATAACTGCCCAAACACCACCTTCGGTTTCAGTGCACAACCAACTGCAGTCCCCAGGAGGTTTTGTTGCAGGGACTGGGTGTTAATAAGCATTCTCCAAAATATAGGCAGTGAGATAATTGTACTGCTTCTGTCACCACCAATTCAACCATCTCTGCCTACCTCAGCAGCTAGTGCTCGGTCTAGGACTGAAAGCACATGCTGTTTTAGAGAAGAAAATTTCAATCTAACTTTGGGGGTTAGGTGTGGAGAAGTGGTATATCGGAGTCTCCTACAGCACTGGAGGGTAGAACCGGCATTTTGCTACCTGGGGGAAAACACTTTGAAGGCTATAGTAAAATCTCTCCTAAGGTAGGTATATATTACACAGAAAGATTTGTTATACTTTTTAAAGGGCAAACTTTGAGAGCTATGAGGATTGTTATTCAATGGACATAAATCGGCGTAGCTCCATGATGTTTATTGTTTCCATTGCAAGCAATTCAGTCATGGTTGTAGACATGAAACTGTTTCTTCTTCCCAAGTGACACTTATGCAGCCATTTGTAGCCTGCCAATGAGAAACGGACAGTTGTGCATTTGCTATGAAGTGTGTATTTCATTAGAGTTGTGGTCAAAGAAGTGTTTTGGTTTGGGGATGGAATAAATAGCTGCAAGTGCTGTCAGAGTTCAGCAATGCAGAAACTTAGTCCAGTCCCATCACAAGCCCCTACATCTCTTGTTAGATTTTTGTGAAGGAGATGAAAAGCAAAGATTTATTGTTATGCCAAACAGCTCCAGAAAAGTCCTCTCTGTTATCAGTGGGACTGGAAAGAAGGCTTAGGAAGCAGAAACATTCAGAGGAGCATCTGTAATACATGGCCAGCTCTGAATAAAAGGAAACAGCAACAAAATGTGAACATTAGATGCCATCAGGTAACTTGATGTGGGTGTGGGATAACAGCAGAGAGAGGGTTAAGTTCTCAGGGAATGCCTCCTGCCACCAAGCCAGCCTCCCCCCATCCTCCAGCGCACACGTTTCCCCATCCCTCATCCTTTCTGGAATACCTTTCTTCCAGCCTCATTGTTGTGCAAGTTCATCAGCCTCCGTGCATTCTTTTTGATTTCTCGGGCATCAACAAACCTCCGGGAGAACTCAATGCCGTATCTGATATCCGCAGAGCAGCCTCCCCACTTCCAGCCCTCCTCCTGGTTGTAGTAGCCCTGTTTCTCTCGGTCACAGCCACAATTGCTGAGGTTGCCCTGGCTGCAGGCGGCCGTGACAGCGTGTGCAACCCCGGCAGCAGTAATGGCATAGGTGAACGCAGCTTCCCTGCTTCCTGTGGAGAGAAGCCAAAAGCTGATGGGTTGGCAGAAAGGTAGCACTTACTAAAGAAAGTACACACATTATCTACAGCAACGGTGTCAGGCAGGAACGTGAGGAGGGCATTACTTCTGGTGGGTTATTCTCATTCTTACAGAATTACATGCATATTTAAAATGCTTGGCTCACCTGGGGCATATTACCCCAGGTAAGCACCAGCCATAAGACAGTCCCACCTAACCTCTTTCACCAGAGGGGAATTTGGCAATAAGTCTGGACAATGGCGAGGAGAGGCAACACAACTTGTTTTTATGCTGTCTAGTCAGGTTTGCAAGCTGAAATTTATCTATATCAGATGAATAATAAGCGAGTCACTGGCGGCAATGCTCACTGGAAAACAAGTTACTTCTAACTGTTGGCACTGCATGGAAAAAGAAAAGTGTTCAGACAACGTAAGAAATACCAGACCCTTTCAGATGCGCAAGAGGGCTGGGACACAAATGAAAAAGGTTATTAATCCACCTTTATAAATGCTCCGGTAGCACCCATTGGTGATGCTGAGTGTGAAGTATTGCAAGAGAGGCCTATAGAGACAAGAGCTGGGTAGGTTTTGTTTTCTTTCAAGGTAAGGTAGAGGCTACCCCTTTCCCTTGCTGACTTCTCTTTTGCATTAGTTTTGCTGTAATGACTCTTTTTCCACACCCACTCTTGACTCAAACCTCTGCTCTGCCCTGGCTATTGAGCATACACGGGATATAGAAGTCCTGTGGCAACATTATTTCCTCTCCAAAACAGATGAGATACTGTCGTGGAAGCACAGCCTTGTTTAGAAAACAGTCTTTTTAGAAAAAAGTTCTTTTTTTTTTTTTCCTATGATGCCACTAGTTGCCAAGGTTCCTCATTTCCAATTCCATGTTATAGCTGTTGATATTGAGTATATGAAGAGAGACAAATAAACTCCCTTTCTTTACTAGGCACTGACTGGCCAAGTTGCCTGCGGGATGCACTTAAGCAAGGAGATACAGAGGCAGAATGATCAAAAGGGATGCTACAGCCCATTCCTGCTCTCACATGAGACCGCACTCTGTCATTGACTTAATGTAAGGGCTGAATCATGGCCCTTGGTGTTTTGCTGTTCATATTTATAACGTTTCCCTATAAGTTCCCTTCTCAGCACTATCACCATTTTCCTCTGTGTGTTTATCTGGTGATAAACAGACAGTCTTGTAATGCCGCAGCCAAAGAATAACTGTAAAGAATTTGCAGAAAGTTGCTGAAATGCTTTAATGACCACACACAGAGCTTTAGCATTGTTAATGGATTTGGGAAGGAACAAAAAGAAGAAATTTTCCAGACGAGATGAAAACCCAAAAAGCTTAGAAGCTATTTTTAATTTTTTATTTTAGGATTCACAGATATCATAACTATTCTGGAATGACCAGTGCACAGTGTGGGGGTTTTTATGTTTTATATTTCTTATTTTCATAGATAGCTTCCTGAAAGGTTACACCGCTGCCAGATACGAGAAAGATCCTACAAGAAACAATCATAAACTGTTTTTTGGCACCATTTACTTGTTTCTCCGAAGCAATAAAAAAGAAACTTAAGGTAAGGAAAAATAAAGGGTGCTGTGTTCTTCAAGTACCAAGACGGTTAAACTGACTTGTATATTATTTGAGTACACTGTGCAACAGAAGGACTGACTTTGCTTACAGACACAGAAGTGTTTTGTTGGGGTGTACGATGTGTGTAGTCTGGTTCAGTGGTTCCCAAACCATGGTCTGCAGAACACTGGTGGTCCAGGAGGCCACGGTAAAGGGTTCGCAGCTAATCCGCAGAGCCATATTAAACACTGTTTTTAATAGTGTTTTCAATTAGAAGTTTCATGATAACGATGCCTGGTGGTCCGCAAGAAATTCTGAGGGTTGATAGCAATCCAAAAAAGTTTGGGAACCTCTTTTCTAGTTCCTAGTGTGTTCTCTAAAATGCATATCAATATTCACTCCTCTCTTCTTCACCCGCCAGCTGAAGTCAAAGCTGAGACCCATGTTTTAAAAGGTATCCTGTTGACTTGCACAATTTCTTTCTTCACCTCCTTTCAAAACAACCTATTCTTAATCTGTGAATTGAAAGACTGGAAATATGAGATATAATAGAAACTACATGTATAGATACATTTTCCTTCCTCTTCAGGATGAGAGTAAATGAGAGTGCAAAGCCAAACCCAGGAAAGTTTTTGTGTTCAAACATCTCTGAAACACATGTAATGCTTATAAACAAGCAGAATCATATTCCTGTCAGGGAACATAGCAGCTGTGAGCTACAGTTCAGTAGGTTTACTCAGAGATTAACCAGAGAGAGGTTGCTTACATTTTATGTTTAAGCTCAATGTACTCCACACGTATCCAGAGTAGAAGGTAAGCCATTTTATCATGGCCACTGTGTCTGTGACCTGTCCGTGAGTTTTCACACCACACTTCCCGTGATCGGTTTTGTAAAACTAAAGAATATCCTGGCTTTGTCTGCCTTTCGCTCCCCCTCGTTCTCATTAGACCCCAATTACCTTCAGGAACAGAGAAAAATATCTTTCCTTCACCCACCTGAGAGTTGCAGCAGTGATGGAATTATCTCAGCCATGGGATAATACCGAATGGAAACCATATTGACTCTCTGAAGGGATTACTCTTCTGTTTCAATGCAGCTCTAACATAAGCAGAGCTCAGAAATAAGCTCTGGCTTGAAAATCAGATTGCTTTTGCAAGTTAAGTTGTCCTGCTAAGAATTAAGTTTTTTTGGTTTTAGTTTTTTTTTAACTAGAGGATGTTCCAAAACTTCTCTTGAACTTCAGTGTAAGCATTACCTCAGCAGTTCTCTAAAGTCCTAGGATCAGTAGAGTCTATCAGAAAATGCTGATGGAGGAGGGAGGGGAACCTCTGTGCTCAAATAATGTGTCTGCTGTACACAAAGCTTTCCATTAGCATGTCATCACTTGGAATCAGTTCTAAGCAAGTCTTTGTTAGGCAGCTAAAAATATTTAAGTAATGATGGCCGTGATACCTGAATGGAGAACAATAATCTCATTTTATGGAATTTTCTGAGATTTCAAAAATATTCTTGTTCTGCAACGAAACAGAGAGAAGTCTTTACAGAAATGTTCATGAAATGGAGAAAGATTATAAATAGCAGAAGATTTGGGATTTGACCTAACTTTGAAGCTAGATTTTTCTTTTTCCAGTGAATATCCTGGCCACCTAGTTGTTTGGCTTTATATATGCTCACTATCTTTCTCAGAAGAAAAATTCTTGTTTGACTTTTTAATGTTTTCTGTCATGTAGACCAGAATAATTCTGTTGAGATTTTATTTTGGTGAAAAAGATACTTTTTTGTGCAACCCTTGGATTCATCCATTTCCCTCTTAGAAATTCCTGCTTTGGTGTCAAAGACGACAGTTCTGAATTATTTCCCAAAACATAGAATGAATGTTTTCATGAGTAATGTGAATGTCTGATCTGATAACTGTCTGATCTAATAACTCCAATAGGAGATCACCACCAGTACTAATTGAAATTAAGCCTTTTGTCTTTGGCGAAGGTGCTGAAGGTCACTTCTTGCAATCTGCTTGGCCATGAGAGAAGTCTTGCCTGTGGTCTGCTGGTCTGAGTTGCTGCCATTTGCTTGAGTTCATTTGCATTGTATCTGAGGGCTGTATCTTAAAAGTGCTCTAATACCCAGTAATGCAGGCAGTTGCTGCTCAGACAGACAGATATTGGATCATTGCTTCCTAAAATGAGTGATTTCTGGCAGATAGGGTGAGAGAAGCCTATTTATCCGTTGTTGGAATCATAGAGCAGCCTATACTTTACCTCTAATTTAGATGTCATCTCTGACTAAGTTTTAGACTGCTAACTGAGCACTAAACTTAGTATGGTCTGATGTGGAAACTATTTCAAGTTCCATAATTGCTACAGTTTGCTACACTTTAACATGCATATATTCAGCAGTGTATTTTCATCATGTATCCGCAATCAGCTGAGAATCATATATGCTAAATAAGTATTTTGATCATTCAGCTGTGAGTGCAGGGTTAAAAATTTAACTGTTTCATAGTTATTAGCAAGGCATCTATTTTTCTGATTAACTAGATGATATTCTCATATTCTCAGTATTCTTGCTATTCCACACATCATTCTGAAATGTCTTATGTCATCAGCTAGATGAATAAGACTGCCACTGAGTGTCAGCTATTACAACTGTAATTTAACTTGAAATATTAAACTGTAGAATATATACTGTTTAGACAATAATTTGCTAAATCTTGGATCAATAATGATAGGAAAAACTACTACACGCTGCTGTTAAACAAAACAAATTCCTCATGTACTTACACAAGACACCAGACTGATTATATGACACAATACAATATAGGTCAGTGGTAAGAAGAAATGAACCATGGCAGAAGTTTGATTTTTTTTGCCGAAGCTATCCTTTTCAGCAAGTCTTCTTTTGCAGGTGAAAGCTGAGGACACGTTGAGTCATTTTTTATGGGCAAAAGACAATAGATACATCTAGATGAGTAAACTAAAATTCAGACAACAGCACCCTAAGTAGGGTTGAATGAAGACTTTTACAGACAAGTTTAGTTCCTTTGTAATTTTGTATATTTTATTCAACGCACTCAGTAGCAATTCTCAAGGAAAATAGTACAGGCTCTTCTCTTTGGGTTCAATCCAAGGGCAATACAAGTCAGTGAGAGTTTTCTCACTGTCTGGAAAAGATCCTTTCTCTGTTTGCATTTTCAGTGTAATTAATTTTGGGCTTCTTGGTTTACAACCTAAAAGCAGGGATTGATTTAATTTCTCTATCACTCTAATTTACTATACCCGGTGCTGCATGTCAGAACTATAGACCACTGAAATCACTTTGTAAAAGCAGAAAAAACACCATAGAAAAGCAGGGCTGGCAAGAACCTCAGGAGGGTCTCTAGACCATTCCTCAATCCTAACGTAGGCTAATAACGCACGTGTCCTTCACAAAAGCTTTTTTCTTTATCCTGTTCTTAAAGATCTTCAGTGGTGGGGATTCCACAGTCTGTTCCAGTGCCTCGGGACCCCTATTGGTACACATTTTACTAATATTAACCTGAAACTGTCTTTCTGAATGCAAACCCACTGCTTCTTTCTCTACAGATGCTAAGAACGAATTGCTCCCTTCTTCTAGCATGAGCCTTTAAATATTTAAAGACTTCCACCCCTTTCTATTTGTGTTGCATCATCAGTCCTTACACAACAGTTTCAGGAGCTCTGATCATTCCCCCTGCTCTCCCCAGGCTTTCCCAAGAGCCTGTGCCTTGCGGTGCAGTGCCAGAAATGCAACAGGGAGATCCAGCTGAGGCCTTGTCTGCTTGGGGCCAGAGCAGAAGAAGCACTTCATATGTCTCGCATGCTACACTCCTGTTTACTCATGCCAGCATGGTGTTTTCACAGCAGCAGGACATTTTTGACTCTTACACAGTTTGCAGTTGTCTTCTGTGCAGCTACTATCACACCAGATGTTTCTCATCTTGCATTTGTGCAGCTGATTATTCCCATGTATAGATCCCCATGTATTTGTCTTTCTGATTTGCCTCCTCTTTGTTCTTTTTTTCTTTTTTCTTCTTTTCCAGACCATTTCTCCATGATCATTTTCAATTTTGACCCAAACTTCCTCCAGTTTCCTTGCAGTCCCTTCCAGCCTGGCATCATTTGTAAATTCAACGTGCACAGCTTATTCCCGTGGTCAAGTCAAGAGTATAATACTGACTGATACCAGATCCAGCACAGATCACAAAGGAAGCCCAGTTAGTACATCCTTCCATCCTCCCGTTTTGATAGCAACCCTCCAAGCACAATTTCCAGAGAGTATGTACCCATTTGGTTAGCTTTTCCTTGGTTTTCTTATGAGAATATCATATAAAGCAGTGTCAAAAACTCATTTAAGTCCAAGATATACAGTATAAACTGTTTCTTCTCTGCCTCGGAGGCCCTGGGTGGTAAAAGAAGGAAATTAGATTGTTTTAACATGATTTGTTCTTGACAGATCCTTGTTGACTCTTACTCATCTCCTTGTTCTCAGTTATGAGCTTACAAATGGGGTTTTGTTCCCATATTTTTTCATTTACTGAAGTTAGGCTGATTTGGCCTATAATTCCTTCCTTTTTTTCTTTTAGACAAAGGCAATACATTTGTCTTTTCAATTCTTCTTAATTAGAGTTCTCCACAACTTTTCAGTGCTAATGACAGTCAGGACTAATGGCTCTAAAATGGCTTCATTGAATGTTCTGAGATGAGGGACAGCTAACTGGAAAGCATTCAACCTGGACAAATACTTCCCTCTATCTAACACAGAGATGATATTCCTCAGTCGATTATATTAGTTCTATAACCACCTGCTCACCATTGACCTTTTTAGTGAAGGCTGATGCAAGAAGTGCTTGGCTTTCTTGACATTACCCTTGGTTTACACTCTCCTTGGGGGTCCACTCCACTGAGTAATGGACCAGCTTTTTTTCTTCATCTTCCACTCACTGACAAAGTACTGACTGAATGACTACTGTGTAGCCTGTTGTCAAAAAAACAGATATAGTCACGCGTGGCCATGAGGTTCCTCTTGTAGCACCTGTGCTCAGAAGTGCTCCTGAATGATGAACCTGGTGCAGATAGAATTATCTGTTACTATGGCAGGACTTCGTGGTCAAATCTGATATAGATTCTTCCGATGGTCATGCTGATAATGTTCTCTTTACAGTATTTATTTGTTTCCCATTTCCTCCTTAAAATCTTTTTTTTTCCTACTACAGTCTAATTAAATTTGTCTTCTTTAATTTTGCTTCATCCAGATAGAGCTAGAGCAGGAGTTGCAAATGATTTCAGCAGCTTCTTCCTAGATTGCTCATTATGACTATTTCCGATTCCACGTGGTTGGGACAGAGAACATTGCAGATTTCAAAGCTGAGAATGTGTAGTGCTATGACATAATGTTTTATTTGCAGATTCTTCTCTTATTCAGCATTTTTCATCTCTAGACTCCCACTAAGTTTTTATGGTTGGAGGTGCCAGAATTTTGGCCATCAGTCTAGAATCACACTGTCAACTGGATTGTTTTCTGTTGCTTATGTGGGTTTGTCAAATTTTCTTGTAGAATGGGATATACATGAGCCAGATTTATTTCACACTTTCCTTTTTGCAGCTCCTTGCTGTCACTATTTATATACTTTTGGAAGCATGTCTATTAAAAAGAGCTATTTACTATGCCTCAGCTTTTCACATTTTTTCAAGCATTTTTCCTATTTCATGGTTATTTTCTAAAGATTTGGTGGTACTTTCCACAGTGGTTTCTGTAATGAGGCTTCCAACAATTTACAGGATTTTTTTACTCTAATTTATCCCCTAAACATGTTCAGTTAACTCCTGGCAACCGTAAACAATAGTCAGTATTTCTGTTCCAAAGCGAGCATAATCCTGTTGTGTTTTTGACTGTCTTTTGGCAGCAGGTCCCTTGGTGGAGTTTTCTGGGACAGCTCCTGTGAGGTTAGTAAGTTAGCTGTGATCTTTGAAAGGATGTTTAGAAGTGCCCAGAGAAATATGGAATTTTTGGACTGTCTCCTGTAAAACTATATTTGTCGTAATAAATATGTCTTACTAACTCAGCCCTAACAAACAATCTGTATCTCATTCTTACAGAAAATGGGGAAATTAAGGTTTGATCCAAAAGCACCACGGCTTTTTTTTGTCAAGGTTTAATCAGAACATGGTGCTAAGCACTCATTTAAAGAATGCACAAGAGCATGGCTTGAGAAATACACAGTGCCCAACGCATGAGGGGCTAGTTCCCAGATACACTGTACCATTGAGAAAAGCCTGTGCAGTGTCACAGCCGGCTGTGTTTTCACAATGCTACCGCTAATACTGTCAAACTGTGGGAAGCAATAGCTGGAGCAGAGAGATTGTCTCCTGCCTGTGTTCTCCTCTGGACCGACTGACGTCCCATTGTGGGGCTTAATGATTCCCTGCTGAATGTTTGGTGCTTTTTCTTTTCAGTGATGACTAGTGGTTTGATACATCGTAATATGTGAAAGCTCAGCTGGAGACATCTTGCACTGTAATGGGATTTTAAAAAGTTCTTTGCACCCCTTGTCGGAAAGCATGGACTCCTGAAGGCATCTCAGAGAAACTGGGTCCTAAAGTATGCTAATGTCCTAATATTGAATGGGGCTGTGAGGAACCAGGTGTTGTTATAATAATTCAATCACTTCAATCTATTCATGATAACAGTTCTCATGTGTAGGATCCACCTATGCATTGTGGTCCCTTTTTTAAGGGCATTTCACAGGGAGAAATAAAAACAATATTTAAGAAAAAGGGAAGGGAAGCTACAGTATGGGGGCGCATACTTTTCTTTTTTCAGGTTTGCTTTTGATAGTGCTGTTGCACTACAATATCACCTGTTAAAGGTTTCTGAGAGATGTGTGTATGCTCAGCAAGGGAAATATTGTCCACCCTGATTTAAGAAATAGAAAATATGCTTGCTGCATCCTTTAAAAAAAAAAAAAGGCAAAAAATAAGCCTCCACTCTGAACCTGTCAGGGAAATGGAGGACAGTACTACCACATTTTTAAAGTAAATTTGTTTTCAAGTCAACTTGATGCTCCAATTTAGCAGGACACAACAACAGGCTAGGCTGCTACCAAACCATTTTCGTCACTGAGATTTTCATGTGTGTGAATTTTATAGACTTGAGCCTGTAGTGAGTGAATCAGTTCAAAATGGATATTCTCCTTGGCTGTCAGTAGAGGATCCTTCCAACCTAAATTATTCTGTGATTATATTTGACTTTGCTATGGTCCCAGTTTCACAAATAATGTCATCCCTACTGCCATGACCATGAATATTAAGAAGCCATCGCCTTGGAGAATCAGACCTTCTCAGGGGACTCTTTGCTGGGTCAGTATTTTAATTAACTCATTTCAATCATTTCAGTGGCCTGACATAAATATACTGTGTTGAAGAACATTTCTTTAAAAATAAATCTGCACTGCCATTTGCATGAAGTCATCTTCTCCTGTATTATCTTATGTCACTTCTAACCTAGATAATAAATCCCTGAGGGGAGTGGTCATGTCTGTATTCTTTTGTAAATCACTGTGCACACCTGTGCTTTGCTGTAGAAACACGTTAAATAATAACACCTTTTAAAGGGTTCACTGAATTATGAGTAGTTGTAAGCACTAAGCTCCTATACCTGGGCATGCCAGAGTGTCTGAGGGTGGGTGTCTGTGGATGCAAATGTCTGTGTACATTGCAGATGAAATTTCAGCTCTTGCTTCGGAATTTCTTGAGGCGGTTCAGTTAAATCATGAATGTTACCTCAATATATTGCGCAGAGCCTATTAGTGGGCCAGTACCACTTTGCCATAATTATTGAATTACAGATATACTCAGTGATACCCAGCTGAAATTGGTGTTACCTCTCTCACAGGGGCACAGAGAAGTTAAGGCATTTATCCATATGGCAGAAGGACCCATAACAGAACAAGCTGTCCTCTTGTTGGATTCTCTTTGTGGGGAGGCCACAGAGGAATTTAGCTATAGACTTCTCAACTGACAACTGAAACACAAATTCAACCCTGTTTCCAGGGAGGGTGTCCATGCAGCTGCATGGTGGGATAAGAGAGCTCCAAAAAAGAAGCAGCAGCTACTGGGACTGGGGCTTCTCTGCTCTGCTCTTCCACATACTGTTCTAGCATAGTATTGAATTAGTCATCTACTGCCAGACTCAAAAAGGGATTTGGACACAGCGATACTCAGCATCACCATGCCTGCCAGCAATGCAAGAGAACTACATGGCACTTAAAGCCCGCTCCTAGCGTTCCGCACTTACACCTCCTCACATGCCATACCTGCATAGCATTAGATCCAGATGGCTTCCTTTACTTTTAATTTGAAAAAATAACTAATTTAAGTGTCTTGCCAGAGGTTTTGCTGAGGTTGCATTTGCTTCTGTTTCAGACACATGCTAAATGTTTTCATGTCCCCATTTGGAGTTGATGACATTTCTTGACTCCTAGTAAGACATGCAGCTTTAAGCAGGATTTTAATATCTGGCTTCTTCTTATGTGTCAGCATAGACTTTTTGCTCGTACTCACTTCTCACAGTTTCATGTTAGCCAAAACAATTGTGTGATATATATAGGTATTAATCTAGAAACGCCCTTTTGGAAACACATACAAAGCAAGAGCAGTAGCAAGCAAGCCTAGCCCAAGACATTTTGCAGGTATGAGGTACTGCTTTCAGATTAGATGCCAATGTTTACAGTATACAAAATTAATTACATCTATAGGGCAAGAGCTAGACACCTCCAGCTAAATCTGCAAAGGGATGTTGGCTCTAAAGCCTATCTTTTAGATGTTCATCCACCTAGTATTTTCCATGTGGCCAGGATAGGAATCCAGCCTCACCAAGCACTGAGAGAGTTAGCAAAAAAGCAAGACTTCCAGAAGCTATCAAGCTGCATGGGGAAGCCCCAAAACTGGGAGTAGAATATGCAAAGAAAGGGAGAGAGTCTAAACTTATCCCATCAGGGATTTAAGCCAGATTTCTCTGCACAGTGAGCCTTTCCAACTATGCTGGCAGCAGTCATCTAAGTGTAATTGCTGAGGGTATATGGTGGTTTTAGAAAAGGAGATCCCACCCTTAAAATATTCCACTATCAGTCCATTTATCCTGTTTTATATTCTGACTGAGGAAAAAAGATTTCGTTACATTAAAAGCTAGAAGATGACTTTGTTGGTTTCACTGATTAGGATAAAGATATTCTACTGAACACAATATAATTTCTTCTAGTGTATTTTTCTAGTTTTTTCAGAGTATCATTTAACTTGATTCTATCAAGTAGAGAGTTAGGATGATTTTATATAAAATAAAGTACTAGTTCTACCTAGACATGACATTTGTAAATTAAGGTTTATGAAGAGCAGCAGTATCTTTTCTTAAACGGAATCACGTACACTAGGCATCTCACTTGGTCTAGACAGGATCTAATAAATAAATATTTATTTAAAGTGTTTGTCAGATTTCCAGTCTAAATCCAGAGAAACACCATAAAATGGCATAACCATCCATCACATTGTAGCTTTCACTGCAAGAGCAATACAAGAGGAGTATTACGTCAAATAACTATGAAATAATGACATCTAGAAATACCTTGATCTACACACTCTTTTGTGGTAATAGCAGTGAATATGGAGGAAGTACTGCCCAACCTCAGAAATGGTGACAGCCAGGCTGATGCCTCTGAAAAGCATTTCAGACTATTGGTCATGGAGAAACCGCTCCTGTGCGCCTGGGATAGCACTTTCCAGGCACAGAAATTGTTCTGCTTTCATCTTGTCCAGTGACTCTGCTCTTCAAGGTGGCCTCAAGATATTCTTCAAAACTGTATAGACATAGACAAAAGACTATTTCCTATGCTTGACAAAAAAGGAAATATAACTTGTATCAAATAGTGTACCATAATGTTGCCTTTTTCTGTAAAATTCTGCACAGGGACATAGCAGAGAGGTTCTTATTGCATTTGCTGGGAATTGCTGTTGGATTGTATCCTGGAGGAAAATTCTGCATATTGTTCATTAAGGTTGTCTTACAAATCTGTTGCTCACATAAATTCCTGGCATGGTTTATGATGCCTGGCAGGACACCTTAGAGGACCAACTCAATCTGTCAAATTTCACGACCAAATCTATAATGTGAGCACTACCGCTGGTGACTCACCACTCATCCTTTAGGTGTGTGGGCTTTAATGTGTTTCTCTCATGCATTCTTGGCAAGGTAAAGTTTGACAAGTGAGACGCGGTGAGTCTTGATGTGGCTGTTTAGGGTGTTACCACTCCCTTGATATCTCCCATGGTAGCAAAAGGACCATGCCTCATTGGCTTTAGCTTACAGTCCAGCCCAAACCAGCCCTTCCTTGGCGACCGCAGTGGAGAAGCTGGGTTTGCAGATCGTCAGTATGAGCCTGCGTTCTGCTCTGCTAATTCCACTGCAGAGATCACATCTTCCAGGCGTAGGGCAAACAGCTGGGCAGTAACCTCATAAGTCACTGGCATCCCCTGTCAGAGCTCAGATTTTGTGGAAAGCAAATGAGAAAGTTCTGGTGAAAGTGCTGGGTTGAAAGTTGCTTTCAAATTTGCCTAAATATTTTCCAAATGTTCTTACACTGCTTGTGTGGCTGCACTCACATTTCTGATACATTTGATTTGCCTGACAATCTTTCTGGGAGGAGAGCTAGTTCAAGTAATGATGTCTACATTTCTTGGTGTTTAAAGGGTCTTTGCCTGGTATTCAAGTTTGTAACCCCAGTGAACAAGACACGGCACAAATCACACATATGAAAGAGATTTAAAAGAGTAAAGAGCTCAGAGGGTTTTGGATAAATACACAAAGTTTAGATTCTGGTCCAAACCTCTCTGGTTTGCAAAATGAGTGTGGAAGCATCACAAGAGCAAAGCCTTTTTTTTTCAGCTCTGGAATTTCTGGTCCTGACAGGAGTTGGAAGTGACAAGATTCACATAAACAAGGATTAATTATATGAATCGTCTCAGGACTCATGAAAGATACTGAATCAGTGTTTAATCTGAACCTGTCCAGCTAACCCTACCAGTCGGGTTATCTTATCTAGTAGACCAGTGGTTGTTATTTATTATTTGTGTCGTGCTAAGCTTGTGTTTTGCCAGGTACTGAGCAAGCTCACCCTAAGATGCTGATCCACACCTGCAAGGGTTTGATAAATGGGCAGATGCCAGCCCTGTAAGTTAGCTGCCCTTTCAGCTGAACAAACTAAATCTTAGGAGGATAAAATAATCAAATTTCTAGTCCACAAAGAGCTTCCATTGTTTTTAAGTGTGATACCCTAGAACTGAAGGAAGAGTTTTAAACAAAGATCAGAAGCAAAATCTGCAGGTTTTTAGGGTGCTCCAGCTTCAGACCAGGATGCAGGCTTTGTGACCAGAACAGAAGGGACAAGTCCCTTTCCGCAGTATAAATTCAAGAGTATTTAATTAGATAAATTGACATTTACACCAGTCTTCAAGATGCTGCTTATGTAAAAGTACTTTTAAAAAATGCTAGCAAGTGTCTCTACTGCAAATCCACCATTAAAACGAGATATGAGTCTCATATTAAATAATCTTTTCAGCCTCCTGCTTTGTAGCAGCCCGTTTCCAGATCTGAACTTTGAAGCTGACCCCTGTCTTTGTGATGGGCCAAACCAAAAGCCAGATCTGAACACCACTGAACTCTGGGAAAGTTCAAATCTATCGTTTGTGGTTCAGGTTGAGCTCTAATTAAAACAGACCAGTTAGAAAGGCAAAAGTCTTAAAACCAAAACAAAACAAATGTTTCACGTGAAAAGTCTTGGATTAGGCTATATGGTACCAAGTAGTGTTTTTGTCTATCACATGATGTCATCTTCCTCTGGTTAATACAAACTGACAGCATGCACATGGTGCTATATGAGATATTCCGTGCAGACACTTTGAATTTAACTTTGAACAGGACAGAGTATTCACGGAAACACTTCATGCTGTGCAAAAGCCCACCAGCAATCTTACTGCCACTCAGATTTGAGGGTACTCTGCTGCCTTTCAAACTTTCCATGCCCATCCCTAGTAGCATAGTAGTCCAGGGTCTTTTAAAAATCAGTGTCTTGCCTTCTTTAAGCGAAGCTTATGCCTCATTATGTCAGTAGTATGTGGAATATTGCCGCTAATCCCTGAAAACAAACAAGAAAGTAGCACTGCAGAAACTTCGATTGTGTAAGAGGGCAGGGAAATCCCAGCTAACTCTTCTGCTAAGAGCTTCTGTTTATACTGTAGTTAATACTACAGTGTCTGTAATAATGCAACGTGGTTGATCAACGGACAAGGGAAAACCAAACAAAAGGGAAGGGAACTTGGTTTCAGCATTACTGAACTGCTGAAGTAAAAGAAAATGGGAGACAGCAAGGAGAAAAAGAAAGGGAAGGAGGGGAAAAGTGTTCAAGCCCCATCGCTGATGTCAGGATGTCACTGTGCACCAGTAGCTAGAAAAAGAGGGCCTTGGACAGGAAGATTTACTCGAAGAATCACAGCACACATACAGCGAGCGTACAGTAAGTAACCAGCAGTTACTCTCCCTGTGGGCTTTATTCTCTCTCTTTTATGTTACATGTAAGTACTGAACATGTAAGTATTTTTCTCTTCGTGAAATTTGAGTTTAGGCTGTTTATAGACAGCTACCTAAAGTTTCCAAACTTCCTTCTTATGCAAACTCAGCTAATAATCTTACCAGGCCTATTCTATTGAGAGTTTTCAGTATGGTCTTTTTTCAGGCCCGGAATCACTTTCTAGAAGACCAAATCCCTCCTCGACATTTCTGTCCTTTGCTTCCTGTTTGGATAAGAAGTCTTCAACAGCAACCATTTTTGTTTGAGGATCCCAGAGTAAGTCACAAATATTTAAGTGGAGGTTAGTCCACATTAATTAAGCCTTTCGATTCCCCACTGAAATTAGTCATCTTTAGTCTCCAAACAGCGAGGTATGAAGTGACTTGCCCAAGGTCATAAGAAAAGTATATGGCACAGCTGGGAACAGAGTCCAACTCCATTATCTCCTGGTCCATGCTTTAACCATAAAATGATAGTTCTCACATTGAACCAGGAGCCACAGGGTATGTGAAAAATGATAGGAAGGGAATTGTATTGAGCTTCTTGAGGTGACGCCTTCCTCTCAGCTTGGACAAAGAGAACGAAAAATGATTTTACCCGTTCAGAATGAGTACTTCCCAAGTTAAAGAATATGCAAACATTTTCACTCTTTGCTGAGAGGAAATTTTCAGTTCAGGCGTTTCTTTACTGGTCAAGTTGTAATTAAAAGAACAACCTTTCTAATTAATCATTCTCTAGCAATATATTAAATTCTATTGATGGCATCCTTCAAAACACACCGAACCAATAGAAAACAGTAAAAGACACATCTATGCAAAGGAATGAAAGACTCACAGTATTTTCTTCTGCATCAATTTTGTAATGTTCATGAAAGAGGCTTGCCAGGAACCTACATATTACTTTAGAATTTTCTTCAAAGCAAAAAGTAGAGTAGAATGGGAAAAGAGACCTACTCATGTCCTACACATGATAATATATTGATTTACAGCAAGTCTAGTTGAAAGAATCACATGGTCTTGTGACATTTTGAGAACTACGGCAGAAAATATATGCTTATCAACTTGTGCTAATCTTTCCCTGAGTGTGGAGTACCACAAGCACTTAGGAATGAGAAGCAGTTAGAGAATAAAAACCACTTTACTGTTTAGGAAAGTTCACCACCTTTGCTATGCAGTTAATAAAATATCCCATGTGTTTTCGCCTGGGATACTGGCATTGGCAGTTTTCCAAAATACTGACTTATACATCAAGACTATCCTTCAGAAATGCCCTGACCTCAGCCTTCTTCCAGCTACTTACCATTAATAGCCAGAACTAGCCCAACCGAATGAAACAGCAACGCGCAGATGCTCTGTGCTAACCACTTCTGATTTTGTAGCCTGCTCTTTGCCATTCACCATTACCGATTTTTCCTGCTCCCGGCCCATCTCTTTTTCTTTCCTTCTCCCTTTACATGCATTCATAGATCTGCTACGCTCTTTCCCACTTCCTCATGTCCCTAGCCAGGCAGTTGAAAGGCTTCCATCGTGGAGATTGAAAACATACTCCATATTAAATGTAACAGAATAGTATGACCGGCAGGTCCATGTTTCAGACACATTCAATTTATACCACAGCTGAGAATAAACAGCAGGGGAAGCAACTTGATGGGTTGCTGGAGGCTGTGGCTACCCTTTCTTGTGGAACATGTCTCTGTCACTTGCTAAATAGGTGCACCATCTGGTGGTAATTTTGGACTCCCACTTGTTCTTAAATTTCCAAATAGCAGTGGTTGAGTTATGCCTGTGGTTGCAGCATTTTTTTTTTTTTTGCCAGTATCTATCTGAAAGTCATCAGCTAAGACAACCTTTGCAGGTACTACTGGTGAATGAGTATCAAGAATAGCTAGGACTTCAAATGAGGGTCATGTTTCCATGACTGCTATGTGGGGCAAGCAGGTATATGAGAGGACTACATGCTCCCCTGAGAAATGTATATGGAGAAGAGCAAAAATTTCACAGACAAACCAAAATTAGATATTAACTGGCTTGATGCCTAATTAGAGAGTTTAAGCTCCCAGGATAGCCAACGGGGACCTCCAGACAGTCGTGCAGTCAAATTAAGATCCAAATTGCCCTCTGAAAGTGCTTCTCTCTCTTCTTTAACCATACAAGGAATACAGGCTGACTAGGTGCCTATCTTAGACATCTCATCCAAATGCCTAGAGCTATGTGGTATGAAGCTGGGCCAAAGGAAAGAAGTGAGGCAGGGGCTCCCCATTTTTCTGCCTCTGTTGTCTGAAGTCCTTTAGTTCAGCAACAGAGACAGAAACCACTGCTACCACTTCTGCTATTACCTCTCAAAATCTGCAAGGTTGCATTGACCATGATATTGTGAGGAGACTTCTTCTGAACAGGATGGGTGGAGGCTGAATCAGACAGAAAATAATTTTCCACGTTGTCATGAAGAAATGAGTGAACAGGTATAAATAAATCATGATCCATGAGTAAACATCGTTCATTTTAGCAACTTGCATAGGGCTCTCCAGGCTACAGCAATTCAGTCCATGTATGTTGAGCTTCTATCTAGAGACAGAAGTATCCAGTGGGATACCAGTGAACTTTCTGGGGAGCAGTCTACTTAAAGACTCCTCAGCCATCCAAGCCCACATTTTACACCAACACTGGTTAAATCTTAGGAATCATCTTTCCTTCACAGTCACAGAAATTGGAGGTTGAACCTCTGCAGTGGAGAGACCATCAGAGATTACAACAGATTACACTTGTGGCTACAAGTTGTCTCCTAGATCCACTTCAATCCTAAAGCCAAATCTGATCAAAACTGGATAGGTGTGACACTTTTTACTAGCTGAAGGACCCATTGTCAGCTTGATCTTCCATGCTGGCTTTCACCATGACTTCTGTATTCTGTAAACCATTTGGGCACACATTTAAAGTGAAACACTTTCAAACCCTCTTTTACTTCAATAGGACTTAAAATGGGGGGGTTAAAGTTAACCACATATTGGGTAAACAGAGCACAACTAAAGTTGTTGGCCAGTTTGAATCCTGAGATAACAGCTGCCTTAGTACTACCATGCTAGATTCATTTTTTCAAGCCTCCAAATAATAGATTATATAGTCCCCTTGCTTGCTTGCTTGCTTGCTTGCTTTCATTTTAATTTGACTTTTGTACCAATAACAATAATAACATACTTCACAGTTATGGACATACAATACATCAGTAAGAAATAAACTACAGTCACGGGTAATTTAATCCAATGCTAAAAAGTCAAGCACGATACTCAGGAAGGAAATTTTGTCAATTAGAAAATAAGATATTTGTCAGACATAATATTTTGGAATATGCCAGCCACTTCATTAGAAAAAGAAATTACTTGTGACTAGAGGCAAGGCAGCAAACTGCATGGATCGGTGACCTAAGCCCGAATGCTAAAACATTTGTTTGCAAACCAAAATGTACAGATCAACAAATACTGTGTTTTTTGTAGCGTTTGTAAATGCCTCTCTGTGCATTTCAAGCTTTTCAATTTAGAAACAGATGGTTTACCAAACAGAACGTATCCCAAAGAACAGAGGAGGAAAGGGAGGGATGCTGCTACACATGTAACTCTGAAGACTAATGTTATGTTTAGCCTGTCCTGCTTGATGTAGAGGTTGAACTAGATGACCAAACCTATCATCTGTAATTCTAGGGAAGAGATTTTGACAACATAGTTAACCGCAGAAGTAAAGCTCAAGGAATCTCCAAAGTCATTAGAACCCCAAGTTATTACAGGATCACATACCGACAGGTTAGCTGCCGTCCTGTGCTACCTGTCATCTTACGTAAAGAACTTTTCTTGCAGGGGCAAGATTTGGCAGCACCTGCCTGTTTGCAAAGTTGCTCTGTACTTAAAAAATCAAATGTTCTATAGTTGATTTCCATTTAAATAATTAGGTTTTAGCTGAGTCCCTGCTGTGAAATTCAGCTCCACTTTGGACTTCTGCTTGTACCCAAAAGCCAGGAGCCTTTTTAGTGGCTGTAAAATCCTGGCTCTAGAGAAAGCAGTGGCAAAATTTCTACTGACTGCAATATGACCAGAATTTGGCCCCTGTCATTTTGGATTAAGCCCAGCACCACTTTATTTAACTTTAAATGTTATTTGTCTTCCTGTTTTAAATGTGCGTTACGTTGTAAGTCATTGACCAATAGAACTGAGACACTGGAAGTAACTAATTGAGTTAGCATGCTATAGATCATTTGTAGCCAGCAATTTTATTACAAAGTGACATGAAAAAAAATGACATTAAAGGAACATTAACGTTCCAAATGAGGCTCTTGGAAGTAAAGAAATGCCAAACAATGTTGCTATGCAAAGTTAGCCCTGTTGTGTCCAAATTTTGTTACAGTATTCAATTAAATAATAGTCTAGAATTTGCATACTATCTTTTCCACGGGACCTCTGACTCACTCATCCCAAGGCAGACCAGTAAAGTAACATGGAAAATTTTATCTTAAGTAGCTAAAGACAAAGTTAAAAGCAACAAAAAATGAGGATTTTTTTTTTTTCTTTTGGCCAGTGCTGAAAGGGAGACGATCAGAGTTACAGGTCATTACAGACTCTGCCTGTAAGGCCCAATTATACATAACGGTACCCTTTTCCACTACAGCTAACTACATATTTATTAGGATGATCCCAGAATGCCAAAAAACCATAAGTACCTGTCCCTCTCCAAAAAAATGTTTCTTTTCCACGTTGACACTTTAATGGAGCTACTCCATTTAATAAAAACCAGGTCCATTTAGTTTTGAACCATTGGAAAAAAGTATTAAACTGCATCCCCACGGCAGTCCATTGTTTTTTTGAGAGCATAATGGCCTTTTTTTAACCTGAGGTTTAAGGTCACAGGAAGGCAGTGTGTCATAGAATCATAGAATCGTTTAGGTTGGAAAAGACCTTTAAGATCATCAAGTCCAACCATTAACCTAACACTGCCAAGTCCACCACTAAACCATGTCCCTATGATACGTGATGTCTCTTATCAAGCTGTGCGGTGTGTTGTGGAACCATATAGCTTAGAATACATACAGAAGCACGTGAGAGCAGAGCTCATGACATACAGAGGCTTGAGTCTCCCCGGTTACAGTTCCCTGCATCAATTTACATCAATGCACTTAATTAATTTAAAATTAAGAGCATTAACTAACCAAAATGGAGTTGTTCAGAGTCAGGTATATCAATCTATTTTAGTTTGAAAATGTCTGCAGAAAAACATCTGTTCCAAGAAAATCTTCATTTTTACATGTAAAAATGGAATGAAACAGAAGTTTAAAAAGTTAGCACTTCCCTCAGGATGGAAATTCCAGATTTCATTCAGGTCAACATCCACCATTTCTCATCCAGCTGCAAGCCACACAGAGTTCATGAAGTAATTGTATTAACATATTAGTGCTATGTTTAGAATAAGGATGTCTGCCTTTTAAAGCAAGCCTGCTGCCAAAGAGGTAAATATTTAAATTGCAATAATAACATTTTAATTTAGGAGAACTTATACTTTTCTTCAAATTCATGACCCTTAAGGGAAAAGGAAACACAATTGAGCTACACTTGAACTAGACAGTAGTACCTTACAAAAAGACTAGGGAGTAGAGAACATAAATTGGGAAATATAAAAATCTGCCTATTCATGGTTGGAAATTATTATATGCTACTGATTACATATGCCGGACATTTCTTTTATAGGGTGACAATAAAAAAGAGATAGAGATGACAAAATTGATGTAGCAAAACAACATTTTTTCTGGTAAAGTCAAACAAAATTTATTACTGTCAACTTATAATTTAAAAATGGCAGTGTCCATTCACATTTATCTTTTCATCTATGGTTTGTAGTGTGTTTTGAAAACATTAATTAAGCCTCGCCAGATCATTATGAGGCTCTGGCATCTAAAGACATTTTTAAAGCACAGAGAAATTATCACACACAAATTTTTGAGTTGATTCACTAAGATGGGAATCCTCCATCCTCTCAAAACAGGATGTTTCTTTAATACAACAGTAATTCCTTAGAATAGAAAGATATTTTTATTTTTCTAAAAACCTCCAAGTGACAGAAATCTACTAAAATGAAGAAGAGTCTGAACCTACCACTCACAATGGGCTGTCTCCTCAGTTGAAATAATATAAATTCTTAGCACAGTAGTTGTTTCATAACTTTTTTACCAATCCTTCCCAACCTCAGCTGCTGCCAGCTGGGAGGTTTATTTTCGTATTCTGGTTTGGGTTACTGTCTTGCTTTGCTACTTGTGATAGTAAAAAGCTTATCCACCCTTCCACAGCCAGAAAGTATGAACTGTTTGAATCAATTCTTTAATTTCCTCCAAAGATGATAATACAAACTAAACCAGCCCTCTCACTTACTTTATCTTGTAACAACTAGATTATCACAGCTTTTTTTCCACTGTTTAGCTTTCCATCAAAATGAATTGCACGGGGAAAACTGTCCTTGTAAGACAACTTGCATACCTTGCAGTACTTACTTTACTGCCCGTAGGGTAACTAATAGAAGTGCACGGGTCTTTAGGTGGAATAGCCCAGCTTTGTTCCAGCATGGCCTTTCTACCTTTGTAAGGCAATTTGTGGGACAGTCACTGACATAACTGAAATCTTTCTGCAATAACATATATCTAATAAGCTAGAACAAATATACTGGATATCCTTAAGGTTAAGGATATTTTTGTTTCTCCTTCCAGCAACAACATGTCAGTTGTGAAAAGAAATGCACTGTTTGAGACATTTTAAGAGAAGGCTTTGAAATGAGTGTTTGCAGTTTGGTAAATCTTTCCTGCAAAATGAGCACACTGAGGACGTCCTCAGATTTGTGTTTTTTTCTCTTTACCAGCTGCCTCTGCCTGCCTGCCTGTCATTTAGCCAGCTGGTATGGGTGGTAGTTCACTATGCATGTCTTGTTGCGGTGGGTTTTTTTGTTAATTCAGCCTAATAATGAGAAAATTCTCTCTCTAAATAACCAACAATTATACGTCTTGTTATACACCATTGTGCTTGTATTAAAAACTATCCTTGCATAAGCCACAGCTCATTAAATTTGCCATGGTATTTTTAGCATCTACTAGTTTTACTAAATCACACTTGCAAATGCAATAGCTCCAAATGACATTTTCTGAAATGGCCATCGGCAGTCACTCCAGGGTAGCCACGTGAGTAATAAAGACCTGGAAGTTGCACACAGCCCTAGTACAGATTTCAGCTGATTGAATGCATCCTGTGTCCCTCTCTCCTGGCATCCCAGGCAGCCTGCTGCACTAGGAGTTGAAAGCTGATGCCATCCCCTGAGAAGCCACCTCTCACACTGGAATGGTTTTTACCATATCCTAGCACCAACGCAGACATCCAGTTCAAATTACTGAAAAGCTTGAATGCTCAAAGGACATTGTTGTCTGGAACCATGCTATATGACAACAACAAAAACCCAGAAATTTTTCCACAATAGGTCCAAAAGCCACTGTGCAATTGAGGTTCACAATAACTGACAAATGCCTAAACCAATCATAGCACCTACTGCTATGACAAAGATAATTACTGCCTTTCTGTCGGTGAAGTGTGTACCCTGCTCTGTATCATATTTAAAATAATCTAATTCTAACTCATTTTCCCCCTCCAAATTGTTTCCAGCTGTACAATTCCTTTCTTTCCCCCATATTGTTTTTATTGGATATAATGCAAGTCCGTAAAGATAGATTTTCCCATAATAAACACACAGATGTTAGAATAATAAACATACAGTCAACCTGATATATGAATATTACTAAGCATTAATAAATATATAAGTAACAACATAAATCGATTTAAAAAATGGAAAATGAGAACATAAAGTAACAGAGAAAGAAGTGGCAGGAGGAAAGAAAGGCAAAAAGTGAGATAGAAATGTACTTACTTTAGGCAAACTATCTGGATTCATTTACGGTTCCCTTTATTGATTTGCTGATAGCATTAAAGCACAAGTATGGTTGTAAAACATTCCTAAGAATGCTGCCTGTCTTCATGTATTGGAAGTTTTCTGCTCTTACTGAAAGTCAAGCTTTCCAAGTTGGCCAACTCATACCATACTAGACACTACTGTGCCAGATTAATGTGTCTACTTGGAAGCGAATTTCCATTTTTGGAGAATAATGAGCCTCTCTACTCCTCCCATTTTTGGTAGGAAGTTTTTATGAACATTTGGCATCTCGGTTAAACCACCATCATAGCCCAGAATAAAAATGACTGGATTCATATGTGAGTCTGAATCCAAATTTAATTAAGCCTATATATGGCCTGAACCAAGAATAATTTACTGGCTGACACCCCCTCAGCATGTATGAGAAGATGTCAACCATTTCTCCATGATGCCATCACTTACATATCTTTCATGCCCAATTCCCATGTTCTTTCAGGCCTGCAGCTAAAACACTGGGATCCAATGTGGACTTAGTTACCTGTTTCCAGTACAAATACAGAAAGAATCACTTTTTTTATGAGTATCTTTCCTTCAGAAGATGTTCCCCTCCCTTTCTTAGTCTTCTGTTCGAAATTATGCTGTCTTCTTAGCGGTTTATGGGTGCGTGTGTACGAGTGCATGCTTGTATATAACCATGAAATTCAACTTTATTTTCTGATTGTGTTTCTCAAAATAACTTGTAAAGTCTTCTTCACCTGTGAGTTAATAAAATCCATGCAAAGATTTTGTTAGTCTTTAAAACTGTAGTTTTCTCTCCCATCTCTCCCCCTTTCTGCCTGGAGAGTGGAGCAAAAGTTGAGCAACTGAGTGGCGACAGGAAGCTTCTTAAAATGTGGTTCTTCTCCTAAACCTCCCACAGCAAGCAAGGCTTTAACCTCACTTCAGATGCACCCTTTCGACATGCCAGAAAACTATAGATCAATACAAAAGGTCAGAGATTTTTTTTAAAACTTCAGAACACCCTTGTTTTTTGCCTATTTGTTGATTCTTCCCTGTCAGGTGTCCAGTTCAATAATTTGCCAAATCATTGTATCAATGACACAGCCAAATGAATACTACTAAATCATGATCATTTTCCACAACATGAGTCTGACGAAGGAGACATCTACAGATTATTTTTGATATCTTGACAGCTATATTTTTCAAAACACCTCATTTTTGCCCTGGATTTAGCACTGATAAAAGCAGTTTGTTTATAAGCACTTCAATTTGGAGAATTCCAGCGGAAATGGTCAACGCAGAAATAATTAGCCAGAATAATCCACTGTCAAAGAACAACAGTAGGTTTCACTTCCATTATTGATTCTGACTCCATATTTCAGAGGCTGCACTACTTAGTTTTTTGCGTGGAGTTATTTGCTTCCAACTGTAATTAATGATCTGTAACTTTTAGAGGTACATGATAGATTGCTCCAACCATCATTTGGGGGAATAGAGACCAGTCGCTAGTGCTGGAGCTCTCTTGCATCAATAACCTGACAGGACCACAGGCTTTACTCTTCCAGATCAGGGTCCTTGCCTTCAAAAAGTTAGGACAATTATCTTTCAACAACGGTTATCAGCAATAACAATTGATATATCATTAACCAATTAGTTTTTTTAATCCATTTGTTAAAGAGGTAATTTTTAAAGAGGTAGTTTGTTAAAGAGGCTTACAGCAAGAGGAATGAGTGGAGAGTGCAAAAGACAACTTTATGTGAGAAGCTGGCATGAAAACTAGACATGAGTGCACCAAGGTGACACATACATGTACAGGAACAGGATGAATAAAGTGAGTGTAGTAGTGACTTTTCTCTGGGGATGGCATGGCTATGGAAAAGTTCCCAGCTATAAATATACCAAAAAAAGCTACACACAATGCTTGGCTAATTCATCCCATGCCACATCCTTTGTTCATGCTACTAATTTGGATCTCTGTCACTTTTTATCTCTGGCTGCTATAAATCTTTCACATCAACAGGAATGCCCCATGTCTAACATAATTTCTATAGTTTTTAATCTGTCCTCTGAACTATTCCAACAATTTTTAATACAGACTCCCATGTACTATATAAGTGGTACAGCCCTCATGCACTCAAGTACCTCTTTGAAAAAATAGCTGAGCACTGATCCAGCTTAGCTAACTTACTGGGGATTTCCCTGGCACAGTAGGCTCCCCAGAAGTCACAAGGGTGGACATTTGCTCCTGCGTCATGCCTTCTGGCTGCTGCTTGGTTGTGACAGGAAGACGTGCATAGTTGGAGTACAATGACGCCCAAGAGGTGATGTTGGCAACAGATGCACAGCTGTTGGAGAAACGTCATGTTGGGTGAGTCTGGGGGCTTGCTTTGAATTTGGTGGGGAGGAGTGTTGCATTGGGATATGAATTAGAATAACCCTAAATCTGCACTTGTCAGTGCTCGTGGTAGAGCCTTGGCCCAGTGGCTAAAGAGTAGGTCCTCTCCCATACAGACAGAGAGCAATTAATATGCTATCATAGCTTACTCGCCCCCTCCTCCCTATGACCTGAATAATTTGCCATGATTGTTCATCTCCCTAAGTGATTCTGGAAAAAGCTAGATAAGCTTTCCTTTGGGGTGAAGTACTTAAGTACTTAAGACTTTTTCAGTCTTAATCCTTTCTTCAGTTTGTTCAGGCAGAATCAAATGTCTGGTTTAGTGTTTCTGTACGTGTCAGACACAGATGTGTTTTGTTACACATGTGAATATTTATGCTTACAAGTATTTTGTACCTTTGAAGTATTCTTTTTTTTTTTTTAGCTTTGTCCTTTAAACTTTTTTCCCCTCACTAGTGTAATAACACCACTTCCTAAACCCTGTCCTTTTCCTAGATACTGACCACATTGTCTCTGGGTGCTACTCCACTAATAAAACAAATAAGACATGTGGATTATGGGATCCTTTATAGACATGCATGGAACTCATCTGGCTCAGCTGGCAAGGGTCATGTAAACCTTCTCCATCCGTTACAGTTTGTGTGGTTTCACACCCAACAAATGTCAAAGCAGAACTCAGCTGCAACTGCCAAGTTTTGTCTGTGTTTGGGTTAAGCCATAAAAGAACCCACCAAATTCCACATCGGTCATTTCAGAGTTGCAAGAAACCACCCAGGTTCGGTGAAGAAGTCAAAAATCTGGTGAACATTTTGGCAAATACGGCCTGAACAGTGGCTCAAGAAAACCCTATTTTTTTCAAACTTTGTATAGTCTGACCAACCTGATAGCTGGTCCATCCTGATGCCAAACAATTTTTGTTCTCTGTAGCTCTTATTTTGTATAGGGACGTTCAGAATGAAAGCACAGGCCCAACTTGCAGTCCTCTTCAGGCATTTGGACTGCACTCACTTGCAAGATTTCTGAGGATGAAAGGAATCTCTCAGTGGTGAAGAGGATTAATACTGATGAGTACAAGGACGGAACTGATGAAGTGTCACAAGATTCCTAGCTTGAAGAGAAAAGCAGAAGTGGCAAAAGCCTTTTCACTAGGAAGCTTAGTGATGACACTGACTCTGGTACAATCCTCCAGAGTGTGCCTCTTCAAGGACATAAGTGATCTCACAGAAGTTGAGAAGACTTACTTGTCTAAGGGTCAGAGCATGCCTGCAAGCTTTGGCAGATCAAGACAACACAGCATGAAGAAGTACAACAGTGGCATGCTTGGCAGCTGTATATTTTCTGGCAGCAACATCATTTTGGACATCAATGTAAGACAAACAAGTGTAAGACCAACCAAGGAGGACCAGACCTGTGCTTCTAATAGTCAAGTGACTAGATGTTTTTCTGGTTCATTTAAAGTTGAAGGTAAAAGTCAAATGTTAGGTTATTTCCTGTATGTGGTGTCTTGAGGGTGTTTAATGCCTTCCACTTACACTCTTTTTAAGAAACGAAAGTTAGGCAAGAAGTATTATCTAAACAGAATTAGAAATAACTTAGGACAAATGTGGGAAGAGACACTGATAAGCAAATTCCTCACCAACAGCTTTTTGGCATCAGAACCAAATTCTACCAAACTTTTTTCTGAGGTTCGAAAAGTTCAGACTTTTCTTTTGCCATTAATTTGGTTTACTGGGTCTTTTTATTATTAGTTATAGCCCTCTCCACTTCTGTGACTTGGTGTGGAGTAATGCTCACAGCATATGACAGATTCTCTGTGGGTGTAAGTCAGTTCCCCTGATGCCAATGGATTTATTCAATTACAACACCTTACATCTGGGCCACTGTGCCCTTAAAAAACCCAGACCTCAGCCAGAATCTCAGACTTGCATGTTCTTTGAAAAAATATTCTGTTCCATCATTGATTTAAGCATGCCTCAGCTTTTGGTGTCCATTTCACAAAGGTGTTGGAAAAAAAACCCAAAGCCTTGATCTCCAGTAACAACCAAAGCACCATGGAAGTCATTTCCTTTTTGCACAGATGGGATGAAATGTTATGCCTTTGTTTCACACAGTTTTGATGAGATCTTATGTCTGACCACATTCAGTTGTGTTGGAGGCACAAGACTCAACCGAACCGTTGAATTCAAGAAAGAGGTGTCACCCAAAGAAGACTCAGACACAAGAAGAACAGGCTACAGCCCCACTGAGAAGCTGAATGGCCTTTGTGAGAGACACACACTACAGAATGTTATCCCAACACTGAGCAGCAGACAGCATGGAGGATGCTAAGTGGGCTGCCCTTGAAGGAGAGAGGGAAGGTCAGGAACAGGCTAAGGATACTCATCTGGGTGATGAGGAAAATAATGATCTCTGTGCTGGAAAAAATTTGCATAATCTCCCCTATGAAATAATATCAGACATAGGGTAAATGGAAAGTGATCAATTTAACTTTTGGTAGCTAACAGTTTGTCAGGCCAAGGTCCTGTATTATTTTCTTTGAATAGGTTTCCTGCCTCCAATCACTTTCAGTATTTTCTTTACAATATGATAGCAACACTAAAATGGATACGTATCACTGCCATATATTGGAAGGCCAGTGTTGTATGCACTGTACTTCCATCAGTTAATTGGGACTCTCCCATTACTTAAGTTTTTGGGAAGTCTGCAGAGCTTTTTTTGGAGCTGATTTTAGTTCCCTTTTGATTGGTCATAACATGCACTGTGGTTATCTTGGCAACTTCTAACAGGATGACAATTGGAAATATTTTTTCATGGGGTGTGATGTGTCCTTGGATGCCCATGCAGGCATCTCAGTCATTGCTGGGTATGAAGTTGCACAGATATGAATGACTTCATCTAGATACCACTAGAGATCTCCTGTCTCTTGCCAGTTACTTTTCAATGACTGCAAACATGCAGACAACCATTCTGGGAGCATCACTGTTCAACTCCAGTAGGCAAATACCAGAGGGATATAAACCTTTGCAGGACCGCAGTGAGAAAGCTAAAAGAAATACAGCCCCAACATATCGCTTCAGCACTGTATTAGAGACACCCTTACCTACTCGAAGCTCTTGTCCAAAGACTGTTTTCTCTCCCAGTGCGGAGCAGTTCCACCTCCCGTACCGAAACTGGTACTGGCACTCATTGATTCCCATTTGTGCCCCTTCCCCGATCACAATGATGGCATCAGGGCGGCTCTGGCAGATGGCTCGCTGCCGAGGGGCCAGGCCTGGGATTTTGTTGCAGATGATATTAGCTCCTAAAGCCACCACCGATGACAAAGCTCTGAAGAAAAAAAAAAGCAGAAAGACATATTGTAAACAAATTGAGGCCATTAATTGCTCTTGCTCTGTGCTGCCATGTGACAGGCTAGGTGCTGGGCAAAAGTGGAAGGGCTGGAAGTCGGTTCCTATAGTTATGCAGACTTATCCCAACCTTTCTGGTCTGGTAAATGAGGTTGGAAATCTTGCAGTAATTCCTGATCTGATTTGTGCCAGAAACAACAAGCAAATGGAATTTTGGCACTTTTGTTTCCAGTCTTACATGCAGCCATCAGCTGATGAGATGTGGAAAGCAAGACATATTTAAAAGTAAAAAATAGTGATAATTGATTGTCCACAAATCTTTGGACCTCATGTCTGCTTTGAATGGCCTACGTAGATTCAGGCTCAGCATTTTAGTTACTGCAGCCAGTTCATCCATCCCTCATTTGAAATCGTTGAGCACAATTTCGAGAATGACTTCATGCTACTAACCCTCTTGCCCGTTATTATACTCAGGGTATTGAGTGATTAAGGAAAGTTCACCAGCATAAGCATACTTTTAGACCTGGCAAATATCATGGAGCACATACAAATGATCCTTAATATGTGCCATCCAGACTAGAAACATTTGTACTTCTCATTCTTCAAGCATATTTTCAGAATTCATTATAAAGTTTGCATATAACTTGCACCTGCTATATATTTTCACTTCAGTGCATTTACTTTTCATTTTTCAGCTCACTTTTCAACATCTTTACAGGCTCATTTTTCAACACCTTCACAGGCTACATTTTAAGTGGTAATATTTTGAAAAATAAGAGAACATGGGTACAGGTTCAGTGATGCCTCAAGTCACATCTACCGAGTACCAGCCAGGCCCATGCCGGGATTCTTCAACTGGTTCTGGACAAGTCAGCAGGAGCAAAGAGAGCAGTATAGCTGCATTAGCAAAATAAGCCTTGTTCAGCATGGTGTGATGGACCCTGAGACAGCTACGCAACCAAAGCCTGGAAAAGCCCCTGCCACACTCCCCAGCTGGCTGTCCTGCTCCTCGGCTGGCAAACCAGGGTGCCGAGTGCATCACTGCTTCTCGGCACCTGCAAGGAAGTAGCTCCACAAACCCTCTTCCCTCTTTAGCTTGTCCCAGCCTGGTATGGGATCATAGAGGTGACTTCATTTTCCAATCAAATGCCGTTGTTGACTGCCTGTGTAATGTAAAGATGCTTGCCCAGATCATGCTGCAGCACCTTGGGTTTAAATGGAGTTTCACAGTAACAGAAGTCACCATATATAAATAGGTTAGTAACAGGATACAGACTAACTTCTCCATTACCTTCCTCTCCATCTTGAACACTGACTTAAGCCTTTCTTCTTAGTGTTAAAAATTTCACACTGGAAATGCTCCTTTTGGAAAATGTTGACTAAACAGAATTAAAGAATTTATAGGAATTTATCAACTTCATCGCAAAGGTAACTGCAAAATTACATAAATGTTGCATTTCAACGACATCAGAGTGTTTCATTTTGCTATTTCAATAAACTACAGTAAAGCCAGAGCAGAAAGGGTGAAATGGAGAACTCTTCCCTGGCCAAAATGAAATACCACTTTTACTGTGGAATGGAAATTCCATGATGATTCACTCTGCCTTTAATAGGTATTTGTGCATCTTTTCCGAATTTAACAATCCATGAGAAATTCGCCAGTTGTGGGGTTTTTATTTATGGCTTGGGGGGTGGGGGGGGGGGGTATAGATATAGAGACAAGGTATTGCAAACACAGAGCATGCATGCCATGTGGTACTACCTATTAAAAGTCTTATCCCATCTTAAAAATAAAAACAAAATGTAGTTGCAGCTCCGGCCACTCACAGTGTTTGGAGCAGGAGCACTCAGACCTGCAGCTTTAATTCATGTTCCGCTGGGTACTGACCAACAAAGCTGGAGCATCAGCTGGAAACAGCAAGTGCCCAAGACTCATGAAGGTTTTGAGCTAAGGTTTTGTTTCTGGCCCACCTCTGCTTAAACAACTGAATGAAATATTTAAATTATTATGTCTTTAAATCAGGACTTTCCAAGGGATATGATAATCTTCAAAAAAACATGAGTTTGATGTAGAGATAATAAGATTCTCTCTTTACAATGGCACTTTATGTATTAACTTATGTATGGCTTCAAAAGTTAATGACATTGACAGAGGAAAGTATCAATATTTAATTTTTTAAAAATCAGGCACTTTTCAATACTGACAAGTAAAAGTGTTGTTTTCTTTCATAGCTCATGGAGCTTTTACCTCTCTGACTTCAGAATCTTTCCACATCAAGTAGGATGTACGTTCGGAAAATGCTAGAGCAAAATGCAAAGAAAAGTATTTTTCCTTTATAGCTGATGTGTTGTATTCAGAAACATATACTGATGTTTCTATACTGAAACATACTCATGACTCTAAAATTCCAGGACCCTTTTCCAAATCATGTTAGAATCATAGAATCATAGAATCACAGAATCGTCAAGGTTGGAAAAGACCCCTAAGGTCATCGAGTCCAACCGTCAACCTATCACTGCCAAGTCCATCTATACCATGTCTTCAAGCACCGTATCTATCCGTTCTTTAAATACCTCCAGGGATGGAGACTCAACCACTTCCTTGGGCAGCCTGTTCCAATGCTTGACCATCCTCTCAGTGAAGAAGTTTTTCCTAATATCTAACCTAAACTTCCCCTGGCGCAGCTTGAGGCCGTTTCCTCTCGTTCTATCACTCTTTACTAGGGAGAAGAGGCCAACCCCCACCTCGCTACAACCTCCTTTCAGGTAGCTGTAGAGAGCAATAAGGTCTCCCCTCAGCCTCCTCTTCTCCAGGCTAAACAACCCCAGTTCCCTCAGCCGCTCCTCATAAGACTTGTGCTCTAGACCCTTCACCAACTTCGTTGCCCTCCTCTGGACACGCTCCAGCACCTCGATGTCCTTCTTGTAGTGAGGGGCCCAAAACTGAACACGGTATTCGAGGTGCAGCCTCACCAGTGCCGAGTACAGGGGCACTATCACCTCCCTGGTCCTGCTGGCCACACTATTCTTGATACAGGCCAGGATGCCATTGGCCCTCTTGGCCACCTGGGCACACTGCTGGATCATGTTAGGATCCAGGTCTGGCCCTTCCATGGTTTTAAAGTGGAAAGGGAAAGATATCTTGTACAGAGTAAGTAACCTGAAGGTGCCAGGAGGACAGGGGACTCTGCTGTTACAGCTTAGTCCATAGTTCTTCTGCCCAAGGGAGGCTGAAGGGAACCCAGGTTGGCCACTTGCTCTCTGCTGGGATGCACAGGCAGCAGGTCAGCTGAGGAAAGGGTGAATTTCTATAGCTGTTCCTCAGAGCAGAGCAACAGCCAGGGCTCCCTGGCAGCAACACCTCCCTGGCTTGGCACATGCAGCGGTTCTCTGGGTGCCTCTCAGGCTGTACCCCATCCTTAAGCCCACCCCTTCCACCTGGCTTTGCGCAGTTCTCCGGGACAGAGCAGGTGCCCAAGCATCCTCCAAGACTTCCCCATCCGGTAACGCATTTCCCTTGCAGCAGGAGCTGCATCGGACACTGACCCTTCTAGGAAAACCTAATCCTGAAGGAATCCGGGGTTGGGTCCTAAGAAACAGATATGCACAAGCATTCAAAATTTAAGTTGATGCTCAACATATGTGCAGAAGACACACAGTTCTGGTCCCCTGACTGCCCGACAGTCATTGACTTACTGAGGCCACGCGACCAACTTAGTGATAAAAAATATATATAAAAATTATTTGTATATGTAATAAATATATTTTAAAAATACTGGTAAAAGGTATGAGGTAACATTCTGACATCATTTTTTTTAAAGTGCTGAGCCCCTACAGTTTCCATTATTATCTCAAGTTGAGCAGCAAAAAGTTACATCTTTTAAAACAAAGGAAAGCAAGAAAGAGTTGGCTACAATATCTACCCCACGTATAATTTTCAGTTTAGTTGCTTCCTCCATACACATTGCTAGTGTCTCATAATTAGGTTAAAGAGTGTATTCTTTGGTCTGCCATTGTTTTTGGAGCAGGCCTTGGTCAAAGTATTTTAATACAGTGGGTCAGTTTATTCATCCAGAAAATAAGCATGATCATATCTGCCTCAGAAGGTATTGTGAGGATATCATAATTATTATGTGTTTGTAAAGTGCTTTAAGACATTCCTCATTAAAAGAATTAAACTGCAATTATTGGGGGTGGAGAGGGTCTTAGGTTTTTTATTATTAATTCCAGGGGCTTCCCCCTCTCTGGCCTGAACTTAGCAGCATATTCCCTCAGACTTGTTTAGCCTACTTTTAAATTGTTACTACAATTTCAGTGCCAAAAGGAATGCTGAATCATGAAACTGAGGTTTTGGAAAACTTCATTTATATTAAAGAAATGTACCCAATAGCATTTCAAGCTTCCTCTACACTATTTCTTGTGGCATCCCTCAGCTTGTGCATCCATCACACATTCAGGAGGGTTGTGCCATGCTCCTGCCCCTCAGCAGGTTGAAGGCTACTTTTTTTTTTTTTAATAGATGGAGAATGTTTCACTTTATAACTGTCAAAAGGCAGATCCCCGTGCCACATTTTGGCATCTTCTCCCATCTAATCTTTCTCTGCAGTGCAAACTTCCTTGATTCTTAACACAAGGAAATCCTGAGTGCAGCGTTTCATTAAGATTTCTGGTGCAGTTTATGGTAATTGTAACCATCCCACACCAGAACAGCCCGCACACGCTTCAGAGTTTTATGTTGGGTCATCCCCATGGATTATCCAATTAAACATCATCCACATGGGTTATCCAACCGAACAGCATTAGTGGAGTAATGTCACATTTCTAAGCAATTAACAGTAGTGGCTGGAATATGGAGAGCCTTCACCTTTCTTCATCACTTCTTCATCATTTTTCCCTTTCCAAGGGAAACACCAGTACTGAAATTGAGCAATAGTTTTAAACAGAGTTACATCCAAATGAAAAAAACACTGATCTGGGCTTGGATAGGACCTTGCAGTTCAAACTTCCAACAAACTAAACCTGAGGAGCGATGTTTTGGAAGCCTGGTTTCTGCATCAGAATCCTGAAACATCAAGTTTTTCATTCTTTGAAAAAAGAACTACGACTGCATTCATAGCAAGCAAAAGCTTATGGCAGTGGGAGACAAGTTTCAGCTTATTTTCTGAAATAATGTTTGTTCAATTATGCAAAGACAGATGACTACTGTTGCAAAAACTGAAAATTCTCCCTCAAAATGTATTTGCTATTATGGTTGTGTCTTCTCTCCCAGACCTAAATAACCACAGCTTTCCTTTTCACAAAGTTACGTGGAAAAATTGAAAGATCACAACCATTAAAATTATTATATATTCCAAGCAATTCATAAAAGTAAAGGTCTTTGAAAACACTTCAAAAATTAAACACTAAGGTCTAAAATCATGTGAGTTTTAAAAACATAAAATTTAATGCAGTATTTCTTGTCAGAAGAGAAATGTACTCCTCATTCATGATTTGCTTTCTTGAGCTTCTATTTTATGTTTGCAAATGTAGGCATTTGCTTAACTTGAGCACATTAGCCATTTCATTGATTTCAAATGTTATGTTCTTGCAACTTCAGTTGAATTTCACATATAGGAAGGTCATCACTTGAACTGTATTTTATAGAGGGTCTTAGAGGCTTTGCACAAGTGGAAAACATATAAATATAAACTAAATCCTTATAATGGGCAGTTGTACAATCACATGCACTACATGGGGAAAATTCTAATTTTTACTGTTGTTAGAAGAATCTGAATTTTGACAACATTATGAAATAGAACTGTCTACATATAGATAAACAGCAGTAACTAACCAGTCTTCAGAGTTGTCCCCAAGATCCTGTACAGGCACAGATGTGTACTGAGATTTCTCCAAGGAGCTTAAAATTCAGTTCCAACAAAAGTATAACAAAAGATGTAAAATAGAGAGATTAAACCAACAACACATTTCATACAGACAAAGCACTTAACCAAGTTGATTTTAACCTTTTGATTAAAAAAAAAAAATTGCCCTAAAAATTCTTCTCTAGCAATCCTTGCTCCCTGGGCAAATAACATTTTATTGCAGGCCAGGGGTGGCTTCAGGAGCTACACCTTCTCCTCTGACACCCTCACTCATTTGTATTCCTGGCTGCACAGCAGCACAGTGCACATTTCCCCCCGAGCTGCCGAGCCAGCCTTACTGCAAGCCCTTTGAATAGGCGCCCATAAGGTCACCGTGATCTCCCCCCTAACCCTGCTACTCAATATTCACCTGAAGCTGCTGTTGGGCAGGGGGTTCATTTTCAGCAAGGAATGAAGGGATTTAGCCACATGAATCCCATTAACAGCAGAGGAGCTGCACGGCTTAAACCTCGGCGCACTGTACCGAAAACTTACCCCACCATCTCTGATAAAAATCCCCATAATGGATTCTTTGTTAGAAGGAACCACCAAGATATTTTGTGGTGACACTGCAACTCATCTGAAACACTACACCACTACTGAATGGTTTACTTAATTAAGAATTCCTAAGTAAATATTTTGAGCGTGCATCAGTTGCAGAAATTGGCAGGAGCGTCCTGGGCTCTGAATGCCATCTGCATATGTTTAGGCTTTCAATTTTGTTTTCCACCACTGGCTTTGGGAAATCATTGTTTGGCACATGTGTTATTGAAATGGAAATCAAGTAGGACTGCATGGTACTGTCCTGCAGTGCACTCATCTCTGCTGGAGCTCCAAGCCGAGCCTTTGGACCTGGGGGCCATGGACAGCAACGTGTTCACTCCCATTAAATGAAAGGCAGAGATTTCTCTGAGGAGCTCGCCCAAAAAAATAGAGCCCACTAGATTATATAGTGCGATTGCTGGCATGGTCAAGAATGGAAGTGGTGGGATAGGTAAGCTTGAGGGATGACTCACACAAGGGCAGAGCGTGACTTGGGCTAAACGCCTGCTTGAGAGAGGAGTGAGAACAAGGACTCCATCCCTGTATACAGTAGTGATGGGGGGGAACATCAGCAAAGCCTTGGATTTATGCCCTCCCCTGCCTGCCAGCTGGGAGGCACAGGATGGCTGCTGTGAAGCCAGCAGCAAATAAAAACAAAAACCTTCAGGTTTTTTTGTTAAAAACAACCCCCAGGTTCCCGGAGGAAGGAGGGGAGACATTGCCTAGCAAAGAGATGTCCCCAGGTCACAGCTCTGGTGTGGCGGTGGCCTGCGTGCTGCCCCTAGGATCCACGCTCACAGACTGCACCACAGCAGCAAGCACCGGCTCTGACAAGGGGTGTCCTCAGGGCCTGCACGTTTTCGACTCCTTGGAGATGACACTTCTATGCAATCCCTGCTAATGTGGCATTTACCCTGCTGGTTTTCTAGTGTATACCAAAGAAAAGCTTACACCGAGTACCAGAAGCAGCAGTGCAAGCGTGAACATTATAAGACAAAATAGAGATGCTAAAAACCCCATTACTCAACAGAGCACCTTCCTCTACAAGAAGGGTTTGTAGCTTGCACTGTGTTTTTAGCTGCTGTGCAAAACCATAGGACTACCAGTGGTCCTGAGGCTGAAATGGAGGATAGCTGGGGAGTGGTACTTGCTTTGGCTTCCTAACGCAAGAAGCTCCAACTGAAGGCCCAGAAGCCTCATCTAAATAGCATTATGGCAGGGTAGGAGGGCTGGGAGTGATTAGAAACAAACTTGGACTCTCCAACTCACCAGCTGTCACAGATCCTATCAGTGCTTGGTACCGGCCTTTAGCTAGTTCTTGCTCGTCATGCCAGAGCAAGAGACAGCAAAAGCATCTAAGATTCAGGAATATTTCTGGCATGATGTCTCCTGAGAATTATCCTCAAAATGACAATCTATCTAATCTGTTTGTAAGTTGACCCATAGCTTATTTGGTGCATGGCTGGTCCACTGTAATAATTTTTATTCATCAGTCAGTGAGGCAACACTTGATACACAACAGGATGTCTTGAAGACCTGTTACATCTCTAATTTACCTGTATTCAATTTTTTCACACCAAGGGAAGACTCATGGAAAACAGAAATGCCTCACATGCCTCATATGTCCTATTGTACAGATCACACTGGCAAATTGGACATTTACATTTACATTGGACATTTACATTTACATTGGACATTTATTGTCTTACAGCAGGCATTCTGAATTTGCATGGCAAACTTCTATATAACAAGCTTTTTCTTTCTTGTCTCCAATCACATTATTCTAGAGGTATCTTGTTATATGTGGAAAACATTCACATCTTGTATATATAAAAATCAATAAAAGTAAAATAGGATGTTAAAATATCTGAAGTGTGGGGAACATTGATTCCAAAGCAATTTGGGTTTCAAGAAGTGTTTGGTTTGCTAAACCAGTGTAAACTGATAGGCCTGTGTTGGAAGATGCAGGAAGGCAACGGCATGCACGGGGCAATTCATGAAAGGCTGGAATATTCCCGCTTTGTCTTGCCAGTGATGAGGGTGGTGATGTACATGGCATAATTGAACTTACATGATTAAGTTTAACGAAAAATGATGTTGATATAAAATTATTTGATTCCTTTTGAAAACCCAGGACCTTATCAGATTTAGAAATCAAACTGAAACACTTTTGTTTCATACAAGTTTTTTTTATGGCTACATAAACACAGTTAACAGGACCTACCATTTCAGTTCTGCAAGCATCCACACACCTGTGTTATGCCCTGCAAAGTACCAAGCAATTTCCACCATCAGTAACAAAAATGTCCATTCCTGAATGCCAAGATGCCTGCTGAGCACTTGCAGTTGGTATTGATATCTAGTGCTATTATTTGCCTTCCACCCCATTTCTGTTTTGCTTTAGCACTAGAAAGAGTCATGCTGACATCTAACAGTAACTTACAGAGTTGTTTGCTGAATAGTGATCCACCACAGTGGAAAGCAAAATTACCTTGCAGAATAACTGTGGTGGGTTATTGCAGTTCCCCTGTGGGGGAGTACAACTTTGAAATACTGAAACGGCTGGAGGAGATAAGCCGCAGATTTTCTGTGTCTACAAAAAAACCAATTCAATATTATGGAGAAATAAAAATTCCACATTGCAAGATGTAAAATCCATGCTTTTGTTATGTTTTTCATATAGCAAATAAGAATTAATAAACTCTCTCCATCACACATGACATATGCATAGATATGGGCATTTTCCAAACCTTATCAATTCCAAGTCTTAATTTTGCATAACTGAAGTGCATATTTTGGCTTTATCCAAAGTTTAGCAGTCTGCTCTCTCCTGTGAAAAGGTTGAAATGGAATGAGAAAGATTAAGTCCTTCAGGCAAAGTCCAAGACTTGGCAAGACCATACACTGCTTAATTTGTGAGATTTGATGAAAATGTGTCACAGTCATGGTGTGGCTCTGAAACCGTGGTAGAACAGTCCTCATGCACAGAAGCGTATATTCCTTGGTTCGCTCACTCTAAAATGTCATTCAGTTAATAGCAGGTGTGTATTGTGGGTTTAAAATCTTAAAGATGGACTGTTGGTGGAATCTATTTTAAAATATATGCTTTGGTATATTTTCCATTTAACATTTCAGTCTATGATATATCTTAATTTTTTGGCTTTGCATGCACAGGGCTTCCATGGATATGACATGAAAATTGAAAGAGGAAAGCATGTAATAGTGGGTCTACAGGAAAGGAGGATACCTGCTTCCCAAAAGGAAATCATCTGGCTTTACTACTATGGTGGTTCAGGTAGGAACCCATTTTTGTTAGTCAAGATCTGAGCAGTCAATGAGAATAAATTCTGAAAATCTACTAATAAGCCATTATGTTGGAAAATTTAGTCTTTTGTGTTAATTTTAAGACTACAATGCAGTGGCTATTAATCATGAGGATGAAAGCATGGATGTGGCTTTAAGCTACACCTGAAAAGCCATACAAAGTAGTCTCAGAGGTCCTTTTAAGTGAGGAAGGTGGAGAGGCCATACTGACCCCACACACAATGTGCAATTTGGACTAAATGACCACTGGAGGTTGCTCTTTGTGCAGATATATGACCACAAATCAAGCTGTCTGACTGGTCTTGAATTAGCAGCAGAACAGAAAAAATCAAATTCATTTTGTCAGTGACATTGAATTTTTATACACTGAATACACCGATATACCCTGAGTCATGATTTATTTCTACTTTTCCTTTCCTCATCACTATTTTCATGGTGGCAAATCTTTGCTAAGGCCATGACATATCAGGATATGAAATTAAATAACGTGCAAACAAAATTAAAACCAAAAACCCATAGGCTTGATGCTGTCAGGTTCACTTCCTGGCCTGTTTCTACATCTGGAATGGGTGCATTGCTCAAACCAGTGGCAGCGTTTGTTGTTCCCATCTGCTCTAATTGTCCCACTTAAGGCAAGGCTGTGTTTGCCAACACAGAGGATGAAGAGCATAAGGTCTTCTCTTGATTTTTCTCTACAATTGATGAAGCTTTGGGATGACACACCATCAGGGGAAGCGCAGCCTCTCCTGTGCAGGTGTGCAGGAGGTAAGGAAGTGAGCGTGAGGACTGGGAGCATCCCTGACAGCACCCAAGTGTACCAGGCAGATTGTTGGCTCCTTGGCATACTCTTACTTCGGTTGCAGAACCTTGAGCCCTAGACTTTTTCCTCCTCAATGGTCCACTTTTATCCTTCCCTCAAATTATGCTAGTTGATGTACATTCATTTATAGTGAACACACTTGCATTGTTTCCAAGATGTGGGAAAAACTGGGAAAGAAACACAAAGTCCCAGAAGCAGAAACCATTGACCTCTTCAGGTTTGGCATGAAGGCAGGTATTCTTTGCCCTTTTTCAGAGCAACTAATTACATCACAGTTTCTCCTGGGTGATCTGCTTTTGGAATCAAGATATTTTGTCTCTTCTAATATTTTTCTATTGATTTAGAGGCCCCACACCCATTCTGTGGTTAGTACTGCCATGTCACTACCAGCAAGCAAAATGCCATGTCACATGACTCAGTGGCAAGTCGGCACAACCAGAAGCAGAATCCCCAGAAAATTACACAGGCACAAGCTAATGGAAACAGCAGAGTGGCATCTGTTCAATTTTAGGTGTCATGGCAGACACAGCCTCCCTCCTGTCCTTGGTGTTGGAGATTCAGAGTTATCGCACAGCCAACCTGCCTCTCAGACCAGGGTACTTCTGCGCCACTGCCCTGCCATGAGTGCAGCCTCACGCAGACATATCCAGACTAGCTTTAGTTACCTGTCAGAAGTTGCAGTGTAACCACCGTAGACCTGAGATTGGCATGGGCTGATTGCCTGGGTACTTGTCCTGCTCCCGGGACAGGTTTGGCAACCAGGAGGTTGTGCTATGGCTAGACAGGTAGCTTTACATGAGTTCACTAGGCTGGCTGCGACATGGGCATGCTCCTCAAAGAGAGGTGCCCTGAAAGTCCGCTTCAGCCTGCACGGCTGAGATAAGATCTTGCAAAGCCTTGATTTAAAGAAGGAAAATGCTGTTTGGACCAGCATATTAAATACAAGAGATCTATCACAGATTTCAATATGCTAGATGCACAGTTGACACCCTTCATGCTTTCCTGGTCATGCAGTCCTGTTTGCTTCAGCGGGAAATTTGCTGTTAAGCTGCAAGTCAGCCTAAGTAAATGTATCAGAATACATCCCTGCATAAAGACTTCATAGTAAACACCAAATCTCAGAATGAATTGAAGAGGTAGAAGCTTTGCACTAAGGTAGATACTTAAGAAATACAGAGTGCAGAAACACTGCATTCGGTAGGTTTTTTATAGTTTTAATAAATATTTGTCTAAAAACAAAAGAAAAAAAATTTTGAAGAAATACCAAACTGAATTGCCCTTGTAAAAAAAAAAATAATAATAGCCTATTAGTGTATTAACTAATCTTGCCTTTTTTCTTCAGAGTCTGTTTGGTGACCTTTATTTCCTAGTGACATAATTTTTTCCACTATATCTACACCATCATAACTAACTTTAAGCCAAACTGCTTGCCGCTTTTATGGAGCAGGCCTGAATTCCTTGCACCCAGTGAAACTCCCACTGGCTCTTGGTAATCATGCAAAGGGAAATTCTGATCCATGGGATAGATAATTTATGCTTAACTTCCTTCATGAATGATCCCATTGAAGTTGCAAGACAGTTTGTGTACGTGAAGTTATTCACGTAGTAAGAGAATGAAAGAGGGTTTGGTTGTGACTACACCACAAGACTCATCAGATCTTCAGATCTGTTCCCAGAGGTTGGACATCATTGTTATAAAATCGCTGCAGTCTGGGAAAGCCTTGAGGGTAAAAAAAAGGGGGAAACCCCACTGAAACTGAAGAAAATAAAAAATATATTTCCTATGCAGATTTCCAAACACTCAAAACGTTATTGTATTCAGCATGTAGGATTTCTGCAAACAGAAACACTGTGTTTTATAATCTGAACTGTCAACATTGGTGCAAAACAATGTAACACCCAACCAAGCTATCCATGAATTTCTAAGGTTTCTTTCAGCTGCTTATTTCAAAATTCTAATTTTGAGTGATGCAAGAGCCATGGTAAACCACACAGTAACTTTTCTAGTTCCCTGGCTTGTTGAGCTTATTCCAGGTGTTCAAAAGGATTAGCAAAAACCATTTTGAGTTGTTTTTCCAGAGGGAGTTTCTAAATCTAGTAGGCAGCCATAAAAATCGTGCATCTGTGTTATTATCCCAGTGGCCCATGTTGGGTGTGTCCCTGGCTTTTTGCAAATCACTATAAGCTTGTGCAAGCAGCTGGATGAAATACTTCTCCTTCTAAAATCTTCTCTCAAAAGATCACACACACACTGACAATCACACATATCCAAGCGTTTACCTGCATTTTTGTTATGGTGTGTATTGACCCCAATTAAACTTCTTCCTGCCTTCAAACTGAAGATGCTGTTGGCTATGGGCATCTTGCATGCCTTCTTCCTCCAGTTCTCTTTCTAAATCTAATAATTCGAAGAAGTCCCTTTATGGCCATGTAATCCAAAGACTGAACATATTTAAAGAGGTAAGTGATAATAAATGTTTGGGATTCACAGCTGAGCCAGCAGAGGTGATACTAAAACAGCTACATAAAAATGAAGCATGTGAAATCTGTAGGGTATAGAGGCAGATGGTGTGGCACATGCAGTGTCAGTCAGCGAGCACCCAGAGCAGGTTAAGCATGGCTTAACAGCTACATCTGAGTCACACTCTAGTCTTCATCTTCTGCCATCCTCACACTCTTAGATAAATCTTCCTTCACTGCTAACAAATACTTACTCCATTTTTTTCCCAATTCTGTTCTGTCTGAATTTAATTTCATCATTCTAGAGAAGAAAAACTTAAACTAACAATATCATAGACTATAATTAAGTCTTCAAACTATTGAATTTTCCTAAAATCCTGCAAATTAAATGTCATTAAGCCCTGTGGCACTTACCCACTACTCAGAAGGTGTGAGGTTAGTTAAAAAAGGGTTGTGATTACAGCCAAGGTTAGTCATGGACATGCTCTAAGATGTGAAATCTGCAACCTGCATTCTTAGTTTCTCCCAGTGGGTACCCAGATGACGTGACATGCCTTTGTATATGGTGTTAAGCCAACCCTGGCAAAACAAAGCGCACACGTATCTTTAAGTGTACCAGCAGAACACATGCATCAAAGGATCTATAAGCACATGCCAAAGCATTCTGTTGGATTGGCATATGTACGCACAGCAGCGTGCAGAGCTGGCCACTGTATGCTTACATTGAAAGGCTCCCGTTAGGATATTAAAAGACCACAAATTCTGGAGACTGAATGAGCTGCATTCCCTGGAGAGAGCCTTGTGAAAAAGCAATGTGGTAATCACTTCTGTCTGAATGGTGATGGGAAGGCACAGTATTAACAACAGAAGGGAGTAAATAGGACAGAAAGTGACCTTAAGGAGACATTAGTCTACCCACCATCCGTAAGGCAGGATCAGCTACACAATTCTCACCCCTGACAGATACTTATTACTGTTTATAAAAACACTCTAACTTAATTTTCCCTAATTTTCAAAAATTAAAGCTCAGTGCTTCTTCTCTGATGTCCCACGGAAACAGAGAATATTTTGTACCCAGAGGTGTTGCACAATCTTTTACGTTTTTTATAAATATTCTGCAGAGCAAAACAGTCCTCATTCAACTTTTCTTCTCAGGCATGAGACTGCCAACCATTTCTACCGCTCCCTTCCATGTTTCCTCCCACCGGTACATGTGTTGCTGCACAAGAAGCTGCTAAACTGAGTATGACTGGCACTGAAAGAAACACACTCCCCTCTCCTCCTCACAGGGATACAATAATAAGATAACTGGGTTTGCTACCCCACACATTTAGTGCCATTCTGGATGCTGCCTGCTAACCACTGATCCTGAGCTTAGCTCTAATTCAGGTGATATCCCAATGCAGCTGTGATCAGTGGGTATCTTCTGTATCACGCTCTTACCCTTCCTTGCTCACCAACATTACATCCCAAACCAAACCCCAAAGTGTCGCTCCTTCCTTCATACCACAGTCTGAAAAGGCATGTAGCAGAAAAGGCAGGAGTGCTGCTCCTCTCAGGTTCAGTCTAGCGGAGACCTGCCCTATATGAGGGGGATGACCGACTCCACTGACTTAATTAAGGACCAGAGACCTCAGGCCGTCTGCAATACTGAGGCTCCCTGACTGCCTATGTTAGATTAACCACCACACTCTGGGATAGCTGTAGGTGAGATCTGAGAAATCGTTGGTATCATATTGAGAGTGAAACTTAATATATCAAGTGTATCAAAACCAATACTGGCTCAACACGGAGGTCTTCCTTTGTATCCTTCGTAGCAGTATAGGAGGAAAATGAAGCAAAACACTGCCAAATCTGAAAATAGGTACACATGGAGGGAGGAGAGAAACAGAGCCGAGACCTGAAGTAAAGGGACTATTCAGTCCTCATTTTACAGTGAGTTTCCATTGCTTCTGACTTCTTCAGTTCCTGCATGGACCCAGTGTTAAGGCTATCTTGCAGCTGTGTCAAATGAGCCCTGCAAAAATATTTTGACTCCTTGAACTTGTGTCTCGCCCCCTCATTAGTGGAGCAGTAGCAGTTGTGCAATTAGCGTCCAGTTATCAGCACTCCTTTGATTTGCAAATAAGGGGAGTTGCAGCATCTGACTTTGAAAACATGGGGCAGGTGGAGGGGAAGTACGGTAAAAAGTGTAGAAATGTAATTTGCATAGATTATGCTTGATATTTCCATTAAATCTTCTAGTGTATGAACAGGGTAAACTCTGCAAGTAAAAGTATCCTCACTAAATACTTAAAATACAAAAAGGTCGTGTTTTAAAAATATCTATTTTAAGAGTCTTAGAAATATTGCATATGTTGGCTTCCACCGATACACAGTCTGAATAAATCTAAACCAAGTTTTGGTGCAGTATTGAGTAGAATTACAGCAGAGGAAACTAGTTTCCCAGTAAGAGATAGCCAAAGTAAGCTTGATGTGTTTTGGTTTCACTGCACTTCTGAGAACTGGAACAACTGCGCAGGAGAATTTTTCTGATTAGGGATCTGTGAACTGGTTAGGAGAAATGAGGTGGCATCACTTCCAGCCTTACTGGGTCATTCGCTCGTGTCTCAAAACAAAGTCAAAGAAGTTTTTGTTGTAAGGAATGACACACGTTGGTGGAAAAGTGTCTTTCAGTTGCAGGCTGAAGTGCAGTCTCTCTTTGTTTAATTTCTAGGCCAGTCTGTATGCTCAAGGTGCCCTAGGAGTTAAGATTAAGAGCCCAAATCATTAGATGCTTCTGAATCTGCTATAATTAATGGATTTTCTATAGAATGTGGTATAAAACTTTCTATCCAATACCACTTTAAATAAACAGTTCTAGAATTAAGCCAGCATTTACATTTTTTATTCAATTTCTGAGCATTTCATCCTGGTAAGAATCAAAGTGCCTTATTTGATTGGATTACCATTGTGTTACTCCATCAAAGTGAATCCTTAAACTCCAGTTTCCCTAGCTCACACACAAAGGACTTGTACCATATCCTTGAGCTTTCCTAGCTTAGCCGATAGGATCCAGGATGAAAGTTTACTGTCATGGCAAAACAAATATGTAGCACGGGAAAGACATCACGGTAATACAAAAAATGTGTGGAAGCTGAAAGCCCAAAGTAACTTTGAGAGCAGGGTTTTGATTTCTTTGGATCTTTAATCCCCAGAATGGCTCAATTTTTTTGTCCAAATTGTTCACCCAGGTCTAATGACCATTGAACAGTCTAGCAGGCACTACACATGAGATAGGATTAGGAGGTCATGGGTTCAGTCCGTAAGTAGGACCACTCACCCCTGTCACAAATCTACTCAGTTGACAGACAATTCTTTGTGATGAGCTGGCCACCCATTTTGAGGGTCAACAGAAATCTCGCTTATTTTGAAAATTTGACCATGAGACACAAACTGCCTTTCTGTGTGGGGAAGCCCACCCCACAGACGCCTAGAAAAAAAAAAAATCATAGCTCATGCTGTTCACTCTATCCTCCCAAGGCTCTTCCTGTGGTGGCTAGTGATTTCCAAGCTGAGTGCTTTTATTCTGACTTCTCGTGTGTTCCAAAAAATACTTACAGAATACTGTAATAATCTTTATTTTAAAGGAAAAACTGGTTGCAGCGGGTGAACACCATACGTATTTGTTCAGTAACTTTAAAGAAGAGAATGTTTTGAATGCTTTCACAAAAAAAGGTGTTATAAAATAATACCTGAATGCCATGTTTTAAGGTATATTTTAGACCTCTCTTAAGCATCTTGTTTGTTGTGCTTCAAAGCTTCCCGTCACCCAGAAAGGAAAAAAAAAAAAAAAATCCACAGCATTCTTTCTGTCTTACAGAAGTACAAGAGTAAGAAAATTGCCCCTTTGGGGGTTTTTGTTTAGTGTTTGGAAAACTATAGTTTCATGAAGGATCTGATAACTAACCCATCTGGTGCATGATCCTGATAATACAATCCAAACATCACAAACCAACTCCCCAAAGCTAACAAGAATCAGTGTCTTTGTTGCAGAACAAAACAATGCTAACCCAAAATCCAGTTCCTCTGGAGATACCAAATGCCTAATTCACAGTGAAAATAGATGGTGATAGATGATGACGCATGTCCTACAGTTTGATGTTGCCTCCCAGAGTTGAAACAGAGGGCTTGATCTCTTGTGGTGCTAAAACTTCTCTGGCATTTTTTGGAGTCAGAGAACTGATGGAAAATCAGATAATTATACTTGCCTGTGTAAAATTCCTGCAAGTGTTAACTATATATTGTATTCTCCTCTTTCTGTTTAAACAGTTTTTCTGCATTTGGTCTGCACAACGACCATCCTAGCTTTTTTCTGGTAAAGCTGGGGGCAAGAAACCTGCTGATTACTTGAGTAAATGTGACACCGTTTCCTGATGAATGGCTGATATTTTCCAGTTCTGAATTGAAAGATTCTACCTAGGAATTTAGGCATGGTTTAGTATTTAACTCTATGGCCCAGCAGGACAACCCTGTGAATGTAGAATTGAGCACACGTGTCAGAGGCCTGCAGCTGTTTTGGGACTCCTTCAGAAGGGACAGAAATATCATATATTCATGACTTAGTTATATACAATGCATACAAAGTGTAGGTGGATGTGTCTGTAACCCAGAAAGAAAAGGTGTATGATTATGTGTGTTTGTTAGGACTCTCTCTGACTGGAGAAGTGAAGTGATGCCAGGATGGATTTTGGCCATAACCTACCACAGAGGAATTGTGGGTGGCAAAAGAGCTGGCTTACAGTATGTCCAGACTTACGAAATAGGCTTACTACTTTTTAACTTAAGTCATGTACTTTGAGGATCTCAGGGCTTTCTAGAAATGGCAGTGAATGAATCTACAATGCACAGAAGAGGATGATCACCCTTCTTGTTTTGCTAGTGCAGGAAAATGTGATTCACAGAACTGGAGACTTCAAACACGAAGCTTGACATTATAATCGTTTTCATACCATAGATCCTTTTTGAACCACAAATGTCACGATCAGTCCTCTAGCCAGTTTGGTTATTTAGCCCAAAACTACCCTTGTGCTATTTCAGTGAAAGACATAAGCATTGACAGGCAGATTCTTGGTGAAGGGATTATTCTCAGTTCTGCCAAATGTTCAGCACAATGTATCCTCCATCTCTACACAATATCATTGCACAAAACTCTAACACAGAGAAAAGCTCATCAAGAGTAAGAAATATTTCCCATGACAGAAAAATCAGTCACTCAGAAGGAAAACATAAACCCAAAAGAGAAACAAAATAGTTCGTGGTATAAGGTCCTAACAAATTGCACCCCACTAAAGTCACTTTTACTGACTGAAGTCTACAGCAAGACCTGGCTGAAATGCTAATAACTTCCAGGAATGAGATAGGAAGGACCAGAGAAAACTGGAAATCTTGGGAGAAGGAGACCTCATAGACCAAACCTGTTGCCCTCCATTGTTAGAGTGTCACCTAAGTCACCTAAGTCCATAATGTGGTCACAGCTCTGACAGCAGGATGGGAAGACCTATGCAAGAGACCAAACAATGTAAAGAAGGCAGAAGGGAACGCAGTCCGGCCTGAAGAAGCTGTGCTTGGTGAGGCTGCTATTCCACACCAAGCACCACACTGTGCTGCTAGTGGTACCCAAGCTAAGCAGGGTCTGGTGATACCAACAGCTGCAATATGCAAACATGGCAATAGCGATCCCAGAAAATATGTGCACTAGGGCAGAGATGATTGAGCTGCTTGACCTTAGATGACTCAGCATGACAAATGCAGGGATTGTGAAGGAAAATTAAACTCTACATAGCCAAGAGAAAAAAGTGATAATCCAGTAGTGGGTGTTTGCCTGATGGCTTTTTTCCAGTTATATAATGCATTCTCCTCCAGCTCTTCCAAGACATAGTTTGTGTATTTTTTAATTTGAGAATGAGAGGACAAAAACAACCTTGGTACCCTTTGTCTTATTGATAGACTGTCTTCCTAGTGGCTGAGAACCTTGTGTTTGATTGCAAGTTGTTGACTTGCAAGCTTACAGCTGTCCTGGCCTGTGTTAAGTCATAAGGAAAGCTGTGTAGAAAGCAGCCAAATTGTAACCTGACACTGGTATGGATGACTAAAAAGAAAACATAAAGAAATAGGTCCCTGTGAAGAACTTGTAAGTTACTGCAGCCAGGAATCGAAGCCGCAGAATTCTGCGATTTCTGTACAGCAACTTTATCAAGGAATTAAGTGTTGCTGCAGCAATTCAACACTTATCCTTGCTACAATGTGCCTGTTTCCATTCTTTTTTCTTAATTGGCATCATCTCTCGGTGGGATCCAACACGTTCTGAACCTTCCTCTGAGCGTGGTGAGACACTGTACAGGCAAACCAAATCATTTTCAAACCTGTCCTGTGTGAAATAAAGAAAAGCCTAGGGTCTTAAAAAATCAGGGATTAAAAATTCCGAGCAATAGCAATAGATGAGAAGTGGTACTGTTAGAAAAGCAAATATTGAGGCACAGAACTATGCAAAAAAAAAAAAAAAACCTGTTTTGAATTTGAATGTGGGAATTAATCCAAAACATCTTCTGCTTCACAAAGCTTTTAATGAACTTTCATGGAAAAGCTGGAGAAGAATATCTTAAATGGCTCCCTACCATCTGAACTTAGTGAAATTTTTCACATGCAGTATCTTTGCCAATCAAACTCTTACTCAACTCCTCAGTGCTTATTGAAGCTTGCAGAATTACCTGTTCCCTTTTGGGGCTGAGTGATTCCAAACATTATAGCACAACATAAAAGGAAGGGATCAAAACCCCCCACAGGAGTTTGTAGAAAATTGTTAGCTGTAGTTTCCAATAGATGTGCACCTTTAGATAGCATCAAAACCAAGCAGTTGCTGGACACTAGATTAACTTTTGCTGGTTTTAACTGTCTGCCTCAATATTCTCCACATTTTAGAGGCTTGCAGCTTCTAAATGGCCTGGGAAGCCTCCCTGGCATATACTTAGTGCAGTATTTTACAACATTTACCTTTCTATTGTCTTTCTGAATGAGAGACTTTAGCACTATAATGTCAGATCAGGGACACGATAGGCCAAATCATCCCATATGTTTAGGATTTAAAATGGAAATCTGAGAGATTGTCCTCTGGAGTCACAGACTCATAGAAAATCAGGCAACCTGACTCAGGTCTTACGCTGCTCTGTTCACATCCAGGGTATCAGCTCACTTCCCATGTTCACAGCCTGAGTGAGGTTGTGTGACGGATGCATCAGATAGGTGCAGGATATCAAGAGTCTCCTGGTCCTGAGGAGCAGCCTACACTTGCTCTCCTTGCTTACCTGTTCTTCCAGGAGGTCCACAGACAAGAGATGCAGAGCCACTTCTCCAGTGGCTCGGATACTGGATCAGAATAACAAGATTTGGTCCTAGTCTTGGCTCTGATTTGTTTTGTATCTTTGGGCAAACCACTTCATTGCCTTGTGCTCCTTTCCTGCTTCCTTGCATTCATCTGTTTTACCTTCCTAGATGGTATGTGGGCCGGGACAGTGACTTGCCCATTCTTGTAATCTCTTCCATGGTACGGACTCAGTGCTAGGCATTAATTTAGTTGCAAAGTTAATTAGAAGGCACATACCAACTGACTCCCATATAGGTACCACCAGTAACAAACAAGCTGACAGCAAAGAAAGGAGGCACTAAAAAATTAAAGAATACCATCATTTTTAGTGCTTCCCTCTGCCATACAAATTACCCTTTTCAAACTCTTTTAAATGATCCTGATCATTTTTGCTGTAGTTGCTGTTATTCATTTGCATGGAAGAAAGATGTTGGGTTGGGATTTTGTTTTGTCTTTCTAGCTGCCCATAGGTTTTTTTCCTAGCTGAGATGATGCTATTGCCAAGTAGTAATTCTAAAACAAACTATTCTCTTCAATTTTGCCAAACATATGTCAGCTTTTTCCAGCTCCAGAGAAGGTACGTGAGTGTAGGTATAGCAAATCTTAAATGTCTCCTTCAGGTGGCTCAGCAGTACCATCTTAAGGACCATTTTCAAATTCGGCTATGTTAAACAGACTAACATTAACTAACATGTTAGTTACATGTCTAAGATGTCAATGTTAGTTTGTGTATCAATTATCTCCTAATAAAGACAAGGAGGACATACTGAATATATTACATCTCAAATTCTTATCATCAATGCAGGCCAAGTATAAATACAGCAGAAGTTTTGTGAATTTATAAATGCTGACTATGTTGACTCCCCACTTGGCAATAACACACCTGTTCTCTGCTTCACTGCCCTTTCCTTCCTTGCTTGCTGCACATCCCCCTTGGTCTGAAGGAACTGAGCTCCTACCAACAAAATGAAGCTACTGCACTGTGCCTGGGCTAGTGCAACCACAGGACACCCATACCTGCACTGCCTCTCGCTCCTCCACCTTGGAGGAACCAAGTGGCTGCATGCTGCCGTCTAAAACTTTGTAATGTCACCCAAATCCTCTTTTGACCCCTAAAGATGTCACAAATTACTCATCTGAGAAACCCAGAACTAAAGCACATGCCAGAAAGGATGCAGACTTTATGTGAGCACTTCCCAGGATGAACAGCCCATCACTCCCCTTAGCGGTTTGCTCCAGTGACTCCTACTGTAACATTTGCTGTCATAAAAATCTGAATTATTCTGTTTTCAGCATCCAGTCATTGATTCAGACACTAACGTTTGTCACAGAAGATCAAACAATGGCCAGAAAGAAAACTGAAACCTCTGCAGTCCGAAATTTAGTTCTGCCTTATGCCACTGACAGTAGCATCGCAAGATATAATTGCTTTCTCTTTCTTCGCTAACCAATCTCACTGCTTTTCCTCGGGGTAGTTAAACGGCGAGATAGTAAATTTACCCATTGCTTCCCATGGCTTAGGTTTTTCCCACCCACCCACTTTCTTTGGGTGTTCAAAGGCCAGAGGGTACTACAGTGTTCACTCTACAGGTTTAGCCACAACCTAGGAGCCTCTCAGAGGGAGAACTCTCACCTTTCCAGGCCTGCCTCTTGGCCTTGGAGCTAATGCTGGAAATAGGAGTGTTAATTACAGTTAGTTACAGAAGTGGCTTGGTGGGACCCATGCTGTCAAGCCACAACATCCATTTTTCTCCTCAACCACCCAGCAGCCGTGGTGTGATGACGTCTTCCAGCAAATGCTGCTCTAGACAGAATTTGGGCTGGTCACCGTGAAGCTGGGAGATGTCTGTTCCATGAGCTTTGGTCAACCTCAGGCCACCACTTTTCTGGTCAGATGTATTCCACAATATCCTGCTTCTACTGCCACCCTTCTTCATTTACCCTGGCCTAACACAGCCAAGCTGGTTTGCAGGCTGCACCTTTTACAAGTTTTCTTTCTTTAAAAAAAAAACAAAGCAAAACCAGAAATTGCCGTGGTTGATTTTTTCTTTCAAATAATAGTTAACTTCACCTTTGTTACAGATACCTGCACACACACACACACACATACACACGTACCTATGCTCACACACACCCAGCCATTCACCTTGCCTTCCTTCTCTTGCAAAGTGTAGTCAGCCTTAGAAATTACAGTGTGTTCTAACATCTTTATCTAAAAATACACCTTGTTTTAATAAGAACTACAGTTTAACAGTTAGGATGGATTTAACCAAGAGCTTATAAGCATGGTGCAGTCTTCAGCAAACTATCGTGTGAAATTATCACTTAGCAGTTTTCCATCAGCTATGTGGCAAAGTTTTAATTTGCCCTGTGAATGCTTCTGTTTCTTTGGCAAGATACAAAGTAGTTCTTTTTTTTGCCCTGCAAAGGCATCCAAATATGTCTTTTCGTTTACTGAGTTGTTGACACAAAGGGGTCCAGTGTAATAGACCAAGTCGATGTATCTCCTCTTTGTGAGTAAGGCTAGCAGGATTAACCTTCCAAAATGAAAGGGGTGCAATAAGCCAAATACCAAAGTCATTAGAGTAATATGAGGGATGAATTTGGCCAATGACTCTAAAATCCCAAACTGTTAAATTCTAGGATTTAACAGGCTTCAATTAACTTGTTAATTTAAAAGTGAGTGAGCCAATATATTATGATATGTCATAGAGGAAGCCTCAGAAAATTAAGTATGGAAAGAACTGTTCCCTAAAATGAAAACAGGAAAAAAAAAAACCAACAAAACAAAACAACAACAACAACAACAAAAACAATTTACATCAGGGTTTCATGTCCTAGTTCATTCTATCAGTCTTTCCATTTAAACACTGTAAGCGTACATAATATTAACTGATAGAAAGCAACTCTACACTAACATTTCAAGGTCATGAGGTCAAGCACTTGTAAATTAGGAAATGCCAGCACCAGGACTGACAGTGAAACTTTAATTCATCTGTCTTCTGTGTGTGCACAGTGATACAGCCTGCAGTTCAACGGCAACACAACGTTTTTTTCCACAGGACCCTCTCCCCCACTTAGTGCAGAGGGTGGATGCGCTCCCTTGATGAGGAATTGCTCTGTCTTGCTTTCTCCTTGTTCACTGTGCCCACCTGAGGCTTCATGAGTGCTTCAAGCTCCATTTTATTGATGAATTCTGAGCTTGACCTTGGCTTTTTTATAGTGCTGATTAATACAGTGTGTGAGAGAATCACAGAAAAATCATTTCATAATACCTGTTTGAGGAGGGGAGACACAATTCCTCCCACCTTAGGAATTTAGTAAGATTTAGCTATGAAGTATTCACCCATCCAAGGAGTTCAGTTGGACAACTCTTAGGACACCAGCCTTCAAATAATCTTTTTGTCTGAAACACTGATTCTTCTGACTTCTGCTGCAACTGGGATTGCTCGCCACTTCAGCAAGTCACATCCTGGGAACCTGAAGTCAAGCAACCAAATACAGGGACCAGCTACTACTAATTAAAAAAAAAAAAAAAAGTTTAAATGACTCAGCTAGCAATACACAGGCAGTCGGACCAGAGGAAGGAACAGGACATAATTCCCAGTAGCAACACTCAAATGCTTGACCCATGGGACTCTCCCACTCCCCCCCAGACAGCCTGTGCTCAATCACAGCCCCTGGAGGAAAGCCTACAGACCCAAAGACACTCTAAGTAAATGCCCCAGAGCATGCGCTCCTGAGGCAGGGATCCTATGGGAAAATGTGACCGTGAATTAAAGACCACACACTAACGCACACTTAGGCAGGAGCCACACTCAGGATCCATTGGCAGTTCTCAGGAAAAAATAAATAACTACTAAACTGAAATTTTAACCCAAACTTGGAGCTTTCAAATGCCAAATTTGGACACAACTCCAATACCAAATGCAAATTCCTGTTCAAGGGCACTCTAGAGATTACAAGAGAAACAGTCATGAAGGTCAGGAGAGTTCCTTTCCTGTAGCCTCTTTCGAAGAACTGTCTTGTCTGAAATTACGGAGGCGGTCACAGATTAGGAAAAGTCTCAACACCAAATTAAAAGCATAACACTCCCTCCTATAATCTCAGATAAAAATTCTCCTTCCCTGCCTTGGCTTGTATGTATAGTCCTAACTCATACCAGATGCAGGCCAGTTCTCACCCTTATATCCATTCTGAATAGTGCTCTACTTAACCTGTAGATGGAACCACCTGAGAAGGTTTAGAGTCCAGCACTGACAATTATATTTGAAATTCACTGCAATCTGTCCTCCAGAAGAGGAAAAAAAATAAATCACTTCTGCATGTTGGGAATGCCCAAAGTTTAGGCTTTATTTTATAACATTCTAAAAGAGTATAAGAAAACTGTGTCTTTTCCTAGGCATTGTACTGCTGCCTTACCTTCAAAGATGCATTTCTATCACTTTTTTTCACAATGTCTTTTTTGTTATTAAAATCGAAAAGCTATGTAAGAAGATTGTTATAATGCTTATCATTTCCTTCACCCTCCAGTGCATTTTCTGATGAAAGAAGAAAAACGAATCATTGACAGGCTATTGCATGCCACAGGGCAGGCCCTTGTGAGAGATAATGTTGTGAAGTAAAAGTAGTAAATGGTGATCTCTGCATTGACAGAACTCCCCAAAAGCAACTTTCAGAGTTAAAAATATTTCTGCATAGATTGTAAGCCTCTCATTTCAGTGCCATCAGAAAGCCAAAGCAAGCAAGACACATAAAACTGAAATGAAGCAGTACATCCAAAAAAAAAAAAAATGTATCTTGCAATGCTTTTTGTGCAAAACTTACGGAGTTATGGAAAGAAAAGCCACTAGAATAAGAAGGGTTTTTCTTGTATTGTTCATGCATTCTAGCACCCTTTTAATAAGAGATTACCGGGAAAAACAACACAGCATCTTTCTGAAAAAGCTAATCATCTGATCTTGTTGTCCATGCCACACAATTGCTGCTAATCCATATTCCATTACGTCATACTCCGCAATACCCCCTCCCTTGCATTCACAGTCCTGTTACATCTTTTTCCACCACTCACTTCTTCTCTGGTCCTTCTAACCACAGGAAACAGTTTTCATTTACTGCTTTCTGAGAGTTCGTGGTCGCTGAAATCTTTTTGGTATTTATGATAAATATTAGTATCTATAGGATTCGATTGACTCACACAGGAGCCATCTGCTCTTTCATGATATTTGCCTTCCACCCACACTCTCTACCTTCCCAGATTTGAGCTCGCTTCTCTTTCTCTCTCTCTCTGTCCCTCCCTGTGACTCACTCTTGCAGCCTGGAAGTCCCAAGCACACTTCAGCAGCTCTAGAGATTGTGTTACCTCTCCCCGAACTGCTGCTGAACCCCTTACCTGAATTAGAAAACAGGTTTGCTCTGCCTCCTCCTCAATTGTATATGGGCCATGGTGCTGACAACCTATAACAAAGGCTGAGAAGTTGTTTTTCTTCGGGAACAGCGGTGTGTGGGTATAAGTGGGTCTTCACTATCCCACCTTCAAAGAAATGTTGCTATCTGTGAGTGCCATCATACTACTCGGTCCAACAGCCTAAAGAAGGATGCTACTGCTGCAGCACCTCAGGACTATTTTAATTTATGAGGGGCTTGTACAGCCCCCATTCATCAATCCGAAAATCCATGCAGTACAAAGACTGCCAGTGCTGCATTTTTCCTTACACTACTTGTGACCCACGCATATCATGGGATCACAGACACAGAGCAGAGCTTGGTCCTCTGCGTCTTTAGCATCCATCCCATTTGCTCCCTTCTAACTCTTGCATCTCAGCATTCAGGCAGCTAGGCTAGGTCTAATTCATTTAATGGGAATTAAACAAAGATGCCTGATAACCTTCTACACTGGGTCCCAGTTTCTGTGCTGTTCACAGTGCTGCCAGAGGTGCCTGATTTAGGCAGCCAAGTGCCCCAGGTTCCCTCTACCATCAAGGAAAAAGCCAGCCACCTCCCAGGATGATTCAGAAGGGAGGTGGATTGAATTACCCCATGGACCTGCCTGTTTCTCCATTAGCTATAGGAGGCACCCAGGGAGACCAGACTCCTAACTTGAGAGCCTCTCTTCATTGCCTAAATTTGGTTGTATGAATCCACCTCTGCATGTTGCTGCAGATAAACATTCAAATGGATTGCAACACGCCGCCGCCTTTCACAGCTCCTTTTGTTCTTCTCTTTGTTTACCTCTTATCATGGAGCAATTGTGGTTTCCGCATATTGAATTTTTCAAAGGAAAAATCCTACACACAAACATATATTCCAGCTGACTTTGAAAACAACTGTGGATGTTAACACCGAGCCAATTTTCCTGCCACTCTGCAGCGAGTCATCTCTGAGGAGCCGCTCTGGTATGCCTTGGCTTTAACAGGAGCTACCAAATAGGAGCAGAAGCTGCAATATCTGCCATCCATCCTTCTGGGCCACATGTTAATGTTCAGTGTGCGTTATCAGCCACTCCTGGGCTTGATCCAAAGCCTATTGAAAACAGCAGGAGTCTTTTCACTAGATTAATTGGACTGGGAAGTCAGTTCTCATATCAAAAAGAGTACTTTGCATGCTCATCGGTACGTGACAGACAGGTGGGTTTCGGATGTTTCATAAGAAAGGGGTCTGAGCTATGACTGGATTGAGGTGTCAGTTCTCCAAAGATCAGGGGCCATTTGGGTCCACTGTTACAGTTTCTAGTATCTATACTTTTTAACGCTGCTGGTGGTGCACTAATCTTCATTTGTTAGGCTGGGGATGACTTGTCATAACACATGAGTGGTTTAACAAGTGAAGATAAGAGCCTTTTCTAACACTAAGCTCTTCTGTATCTGCTTCATACAGCATTCTGCATTTGAATAACAGGGCTGTCGAGTAATCTCAGACTTGCACTACCATTTATGGCTTAGCTTTTGACTTTTATGCAATTAGCAGAAGTGGTAGCATTTATTTGCTTTCAAAGGAGACTATTCCCTCTTTCTCCCTCCCACTGCACCCTCCACACCCCACCCCACCCCCTTCAGTCAGCTGTGTCTCAAACTGGGAGGGAACTGGAGTAATTTGACTTAACCCATTAAAGCAAATGATTGTATCAAACAAAGGTGGCCTGAGCCAAAGTCCGTTTTAAGTCTACAAGAGTCTCTGGGGACTCCAAAGAAATGACTGTTGTCACTGGCAATACGTGTATAGGAAACTAGGGTCAGTATCAGCGCTCATTACTGTTGCCTTAGTGTTCCTGTCCTGTGCAGGACCTTGCCTGTGCACAGGTTTTTCCCTTTCCTTCCCTGTTAGACCAGGGGCTGGGTGGTAGATGATGGTGCTGGTGACTGGCCCTGCTAGAAGCTACTTTGTATGGGCAGCTGTAGAGCAAAGGTCCAGCTTAAAAATAAATAAATAGCCAATGTTAGAATGGCAATGAACGAGAAAAGACAACACTGGGGGAGGAGTGACCGTCCCTAGAGCAGAGCTGGAGAAGACCGAAAATAAAGGGTCATGCCACATTCTCTGCCTATGGGCTGGTAAGGAAGCTGGGGGTGCAGCTCTGTGCGAAGAGGCACTGGGAAGGGAGCCAGTGCTATATGCATAGCCAGGGAGTGCGTGCATCTTCAGCTGGATGTACGGACAATAGCACACACGTGTGAGTGAATGAATGTTCTCCGGGTTTTCAGGGGAGGTGATAACCTTCAGTAAGCTTTTAACAGTGCTAGGGATGACAGCAGAGACAGATAATTAAAAGGAAATCTGTCCAGCACGCAGATTTTCCAAAGAGTTGAAAGCCAGATTTCCAGCACAGGAGCAGTCTGATTTCCTAAAGAGCTCGTATCTCCCTTAGGCATCTATGTGACTTTACACATTCAGCATGTTCCATATGCAGATTTGTCCCTTTCGATTTTGATGATTGCAGGCAGATTTCCCAAAGAGGTCTGAGCTCCTGCGTTAAAGGCAGCTCTTAAAAAGTGACGCAAACTGTCCAAGCAAAAGTCTAAGAGCAAAGGGACAAACTAAACAACCCTGGTCAGGAAAAAAATGTAACAGAAAACAGCCTGGTGAAGCAACTGCCCACCCGAGGGAGCGTGCTGTGACCAAAGCACACACGTCACCCGTGGCTGCTGATGACACTCAGCCCCATGTTTGCCCCATGGAGCACACCGGGCATGGGCTTTAGACGTGCTCTTAAAAGTGTGTGGAAAGTTTTAAACACGCATCTGTTCCCACTGAGTTCAAACCAGAGCCAGTGGGATACTCCCAGGCTTAAGTACTTTGGTGAAATTAGGCCACAAAACGTCAGCTTCTTGCTGAACTGAGCTAGGCGGGAACCCAATACAACAGATTGCTTTGTTCAGCACATACATTGATATCACTTACATTGTGGTGATATCAGCTGGTCAGCTGCGGAAATACCTCCTACGTTACTTATCCTGCACCTCTCATACTCTCAGTCCATTAACCCAGGTTTGCTGAAGCCACTTCTGAAGCTCCAAACGTAAGCAGCAGTTATAAAACCACTAGTGCATAAATAAACATATTTCCCCCCAGAATCGGTATTTCCTACGTCAGAGATGCAACAGTCAGCCTTGGATGATTGACAGGCTTCATGTGTAATATCTTATAAGTCATTACTGCTGGAAAAGAGCATGCTGTACCACTGAGGAGCTAGGAATTTTCTTCTGTCCATTTCTAGGCCTTATACGATCACACTTATTGACTCTGGGGCAATCTGCACTTCTATGTAGATAGTGGCCTCAGGTTGCCTAAAAAGTGCTCCTGTTCTGACATGTTCTCATTCACCCTATGGCCTGTAAAGTAAGAGGCTTTTTACACTTACAAACATACGATTGCATTTTCTCCGGTTGCAAATAACTACACTAGATAACAAAATATCCCATCCAGCATTGGGACCCAAGTGAGAGGACATGATGCTGAACTTTGATTTCCAGATCTACACCAACTGCCAAGTCATTAGGGCAGTGTCACCTGAAGGGATTTTGCGCAACTGGACACTTTCACAGCTGGACATTTTCACAGCTCCACAATGCTGGTGCTGTATTACAGACAAGTCCCTGAACTCTTAGTATTAAAAACATCTGGCTTTAGAAGGAGATGGGCATGACCAGTAGTAAAAATAATATGGTTTATAACACTCTCAGGTATTTATAGGATAAATCTTTTTTCTGTACAGGGCATCACACAAGAACATAGAAGACAAGCGCTGCCGGGCATCACTCTGGGCACTGTCTGGCTGCAATCACATCCTAGCATACAGGAGCGCCCACAGCGTCTGCTTGTGCCATGTGTGGGGCTCCAGGAAAGCCATCCCTGGAATACATGGTGACAGAGGCAACAAGGCTTTGCTGGCAGAAGTTTACACACACCTGGGAACACTTTGCACATATACTGGCAGGCTCTCACACAGACAGTAATTGGGACCAACTACATTAACATGTCCTCGCTCACTGTTTGGAAGCTGCAGCACCATTCTGATCCTGAGTATTTTCTTAATTAGTTCATTAGCCCTTCAACATACAAACTACTGTAACCTTGCTGTTCCCCTCAGTCTGCAAGGAGTCTGAAACAACAGCTCTGAGAGAAATGTGAGCTGCACAGTTCGTGGTACAAATCTGCTTTTCCTGAAATCTGGCAAAAATGGCAATTAGTGTGCTTAATCATTTCACTCCTAATGTAACCAAAAGCTCTTAGGTAATGTGCTCATGGATCACTTTTGGTTGAAGTAGCAGCTAAAAGGGATGCAGCATGGAGAAGGTTCCTCAGAGCCATTGTTGGTTGTGGGACTTAAGGAAGGAATTCAAGCCCTGCACCTTTGCTTAACAGCCTTGCTCCACCTCCTGTCTAGAAGATATCCCAAGGGTTCAAGCCACCAAAAACCCTTCCTGTGGAAGCTTCCCAAGCTTCAGAAGTGCCAACTCCCAGACCCTATTTCTCTGACAATCTCTTGCATTAAGGAGGCATGGGGAAAGGATTAATATTGCATAATTAAAATTTGGAGTAACACAAAATGCCATGCATTTTACATCAGAATATATAAGTGCACAAAACAAGCCTTTTAACAGCACAAGAGGTCCTGCCCGATCAGATGTCTTATGTGACTTCAGAGGTATAATTTAACTGCAATGTTACTGTGACACATTTCACTGGTGCAGGTATAGGCCAGATGAGCACAGCTCCATTTATTTTCTCTCTCATAAAATTCAAACTTGTTTCTGAAGTCACAGCTCTAGTGAGACTAGAGATTTTGACGAAGAACAGTGTTCGAGTTAGTCCTTGGAGCTAGTCCAGCTCCAGAGGTGGTGCAATACAGAGGAGGAGAGCAAGCAGACATAAAAATACTAATGAGAATGCATGCAGGGTCTTATAGGAAGGGGTGTAGACAAGTGTCGTTCTGATATTAGTTTCCCCCCTGTGCTCTGCAGGATGGTTAGCAGCGAAGTCCAGCATTTTTCTATCTGGTCTGAAACATGCCAGCATACTGCCAGACAATTTTTGAGAATTCCCTGTTCCTCAGTAGTTAAATTTTGTCCTTTGCAATTTTCAGATTTCTGACAGAACTGCTGGTGACAGTTGTAATAATATTCTGTAAAATGTTGTGGTGGTGATTCTTTGAATGCCTTTGTGGTTTGCTGTCCAGAGTTATAATAACCTATGTTTGCCCAGATATGTGTTCTCAACTTGGAAGCACTGGAGCTAGCATTTACTCTTCTGCCTGGGTGACTGCACGTGTGTGCCAGCGTGTGTTGCTGAACATGCGAGCGAGTCTCTCTCCAGGTATTTGCCAGGTGCTTCCTGGTCCCTGGAAAGCATATTTTTGGGTTCACATCTCAGGGAAAGTGGGTGACTTGAAGTTTATTCCAAAGAGGAGAATCCACCATTGTGGATCATAGGTGGTTTCTGAGCCTCCTTTCAGTTTCATGTGTTTCTCTATCAGTTATGTCCTTCCTTAATCATTTTATTTTAGGAACAATAATGGAGGGAATAGAGGAGAGGGAGAAAAAGAAAAATACATCTCTGCGATTGTATGACAAGACCGAAACCAGCATAGCTACACTGAGATTAGTTTTGATAAGATAGTTTACTTCAGATGACAATCTTGCTCTGTTCATCTCAAGGAGTTTAATTTGAGCTCCTCAGAAGGATGAGATACAACAGCCAGCTTACGTTAACATTTGCCTGGTCTTAGATCTAAGCATATACGTCCTTAGTGAAAACTGCTGAGTGAAACTTTGAGAATCAGGCTTGTGAGACGTAGACTGAAATCGTATATGTGTGTATGAGGCACCAATTTCAACTGTGTGCAACGCTGGAAAGAGAACTCTAAACAAAGCTAAAAAGAAGATCCCGAAACCACTCATAGTCAGTCATAAAGGACCTTCTCCAGAGTCTTTCTATATCTTATAAACCCTTTATATATATTTGTGTCCATGAAGAAAACAACAGAAGAGAGAGATGCAAAATACCCGTGGTACTGGACTTAGTTTTATATAAACAAAGATATATCCCCAAAATACTTTACAAAGTAATAAACTAGACCCTGGTAGTGCATGGATGCTATAAAACCCAAGGTCTCTAATCTGTGCCAAGCAATAGCTCCTATATATATTTTAAAAACTGGATCCCAGTCAACTGAAATATTGAAAAGAGCTAGCTCTAGAGATGAGAAGAGCTGAATTTAATTTGAGAAGAAAATCCTTCATGGTTTGGCTGCACACAAACAATGCTATACCCCCTGAAAGCTTGGCTTTTGAAATGAATTCATGCTCTAGAGGAAGCAAAAGCTGAGCATCCCCTCAGTAGTGACTGTCCCAGTTCAGCCTTGCACACCGGTATTACACAGCATTTGCTGTGACTGAAGAATTGTAATATTATGTATTGCATTACGCACTCCAGTTGTGGACTCTCAGGCCAAAGAGTACATTTACCCCAATTCTCACAAATGAAATCCTGTAAAGAGAGCCTTTAATCCATGTCCTTTTTGACTATTATTATTACAGCATTTCTGAATCTCTAAACTTAAAAGTGCACCTGCATAAGGCTTTAGGTTTCATGGATGGTAGCATATTGGGATGCTAAATAGTAAAATTGTCCTTAGGAGTTTAAGAGCCTCATCAGAGACCCCAAAATCCTTCAACTGCAGAGCTAAGTACAATTTATGTGGAGCAGCCATGCAGAAAATCTTCTTCCAAAGCCAAATTCTCTTATTGATGTAAACTGTGCTTTGTCTCTTACCTCTTTTACATTCCTTCTCCTGCCCCTCTCCCCCTGCCCCCTCCTCAAAAAGGGGATCATCCTGTGCTAGCTGAAATTAGCCAGCTATGAGTTGTGCTCTGTCCTTTGTTGTCTCTCTTCCTGACCAGTGATGGTCAGTCGCATCCTTTCTGCTGACAAATAAGCCTCAGCAGCACAGCGGGTGTCTCTGGGCTGAGGTTGGCTTCCTGAGCTGTTCTGCTCGTGGGCTCTAATCATAGTTCCTAACTCCTTGCATGCCTCCTGGTTCCAGGCTATGCTCCTCTCCAGACTGTGGTCCTCATGCTGAGTTCCAAAAAGCTGCTCTCAAGTGATTAAATTTCTGACCAACTGATGGGGCCATGACTTGGACCAACAAGACAGGTTGAACGATGACTTGGCTAAACGCTGAACCTCCCAAGAACTGCCTCCCTCTCTGGCAACCACCCTAAAGCCTGTTTCATTCTCCAGCTCCATCTTTTCTGTTTTCCGTGCTTCCCCAGCTTCCCACTTTCTTCCTTCCAGCTGCTGGGCTCCTTCTTTTCTCTTCCTTGTTCGCCCACTCTCCTTCCCATTGGGTTTTCCACCCCACGCTTCTCTCCATTCCCTTCTCCCTAGGGAACACGCAGACCCTGCCCTGGCTGTCCCTCCCTTGCTACCCAGCACTCCCCATCACCTTTCATCTCAAAACTCCTGAGACAGTAAGTTTGGTCTTCACGCACAGCCAATAGGCTGAAAGGAAAAATCTGGCTTACTTATATAAACTCATACATCCCAAGCTGAGATTTCACTGACACTCTGACACTGTACGTTTTCAGCCCACTTTTCATGAGTTTGCTAGTGAAAAGGTAAAATCGAGAGCTATCACCTGAATTTAGAACTTGGTTTAGGAAAGAGTTAAGCATGTGTTGGAATCCCTTTGTACTTGGAGAACATACAAGGGTGCTAGGCACTCTATATGTCCTGTGTTTTTTATGTTTGGGACGTGGTCTGCTTAAATATATGCATGTAACTACAAGCTCTCTTAAGCCAGCATGCTTACATTTCTCCATGTGTTTTTTTGAATTTAAGCCTCAGCTGCTATTGAAAGGAAAGCTTCTATTTTGGAAAGAGAAACTATACATAAAAGGGCTCCAAATAAGCAGAGAAACTTAAAAAAAAAAAAAAGAGAGAGAACTTTGTAGTGATGCATTTATTTTTTTAAGAATTAAAGAATTATGATTTCTATACATATCTATATGACTGCATACAATCTTTCAAACACAGTTTTTCCCCTACTTTTTCCGCCTTCTCCTATTTCTCTTAACAGAAACAATTTTTCACAGTGGCAGGATACATTGAATCAAATAATTTTTTGTTTATTATTTTAAACAAAATTAAAGTAAATCCAAAATATATGTTTCACAGCCTAATGCCAATAAACCACTGTGAGATATCTACTGGTAAGATGCTCCTGACACTTTTCTTGTGTGATAGAAAGCAGATTCTACCACAGCCTCACAATACCATCAACTCAATACCACGATTTTTTCCTCTGTCTGTTGCTTCTGAACATCCGTAACTGTAATGGATCTGCTCAGAATTTTCTGTCATCTTAACAGTCACTCCTTTGATGTTGCTGCATGCTTCACTTCCACGTGTAACAGAGAAGAAGGTGGTAGGTGACTCACTGTTCTAAGGAACTAATGGAAGCAAAGTAGTGCCTTCATGCTAGCGTAAACATAAGTTACCAGCAGGAAAGAAAAACCCAGTCACCTCTAAGGATTTGCTTCAGCTCAAGGGAGAGACGGTGACAATATTGCGCAGCTTTGTGTTACCCAAGAAAGGCCAGAAAGACATTCCTTCAGCATGCCGACAATGTGCTTCTCATCCTAGGTTTTCTCTGAGACTGGGTCTCTTCTGGGCGAGAGACACGGCCACAGGAAGCAATATTATTCATTGCCAACTAAACTAAGAATTGCAGCTGGTCCTAGCTCCACTCTGAAGAGAAGGACTGCTAATGGTTTGGGGGCTAGGCTAAGATCAGGAAAACTCCACTCCAGTTCCCTGCCCTGCTGGGCTGCGTGATTTGAGCCAAATGATTTAGCCTCTGCCTCCTGCAGTTCTGCAGCATCTGTGAAATAAGTCATCTCCTGACGATGTGGGGTGCTAGTGGGTATGCAGGAAAGTTTGTGGTGGGTTCAGCAGGGACCACTGACAGTATAATTATCTGCTGGAAGAGCTACCAGCAAAGCCGGCTGATGCCACAGATCTGACACCGATATCTAGGTATCTCTGAAAGAAGAAGAGGAAAGGAAGCAATATGATCTTCTTCATTTTAATGGCAGTTTCTCTGCTGAGGGACTGCATGATAAGTTTGAAGGTGTAAGATCAGTTTTAGGTCCAAATATCGTGCCAACTGAGGTGCCAGAGTATGTAACCACTATCTCTGAGAGCTCATTCTGGATCACACCACATGGATCTGCCACCTGCCATCTTCCAAAATCTTTCCCAGCACCTGAACCCTCTGCAATCAAGTAATGAAAATTATGCACCTTAAAGGGCCAATACGCACGCTGAAAATCAGCAGATCAAAGTAGAACCTAGGACAATAAATAATGTTTTCCTTCTTTAAAAAAATTATTCCGGGAAACTGTATGGCTCAGGGGATTGGTATTGGGACATGGAGCCTTTCATCGCTGATCCAAACATGACCCAAGTCAGTAGTGACCAAAAAAATGGTTACTGTTTGGCAGATGCTTTGTGGCCTAGAGTATTTGAAATGAGTTGATGGTCTTAATCCAGTTCCCAGTGGACGACTATCCACATCACAGAAACCACCACCACAATTGGCACCCTTATTGGCAGCCTTAACATGTTGGCCAAGGATTAAATAAGTACAGAGACTGAGCCACCCGCTTATGCCTAGCTAGAGGTTGCCCCTCTAGGTCATGGATGAGACACAAGGATGGGGTGGAGTGGGGAAGCTCACACACCCTCTGCTTGTGCTGTACTGGTTTTGTGGGTAAGGAGAGGAATTCATTTTCCAGGGCTGTGATTCAGACACCCTTCATAAGCAGTATATTCATGTACATGCGTTTAAACATGAATTTAAAAAGGAGTCAGAAATTGAGAGAATGTCAGGATTTGCTCTCAAAAAATAAGGCACCAGATTCGTTTCTGGGGAATTTGTCAAAGTCAGGGTAGTTATACCAGGGCTGCATTTAACAAAACGCATACAAGCAACCTGTAAAGCGTCTCTACTTTGAGAAACATTCCTTTTGCTGTGCTATGTTGTCAGTCATCGCTTTAATTATCTCACAAGATGTCTTAGAGTGAACATAATCCATGCCAGCTATTGTCAGAAAGCTAAAGCTGATCTCTAATTAGGTACAATGGCAACTATCATGTAAGCAAAGATCTGATACACCCCAAAAAACATACCTGTGCAATATGAAGAAAAGCAGGACTTTTGTTAGCACTGAAACTGTTTTTCATTTTCGGAGAGGTAAAATACACCAGTCCTTCTGATTTGTCTTTACCCAACGTAGGAGATCTTCCTCAGTGAGTTGGTGGATTTTACCATTTCTTTCCAATAAGCAGCACTGTCCTAACAAAATACTGTGAGCTAAATCCTGCACTTATTCAGGCAATGTTTGGATGGAGCCAAAATTTAAACTTAAACCTTAAACCGGGCAGCACCCAGGCCAGCTGAGTGAAAGGCAAATAGCACAAGTTTTGCACGGGCTTCCCTGTGTGAAAGCACAGAGAGATCTTTCCCCACTTGCAGCCCAAGCAAGCAACACTGCAAGAGGAACCACAGCACACAGGCAGGAGAGGCTTCCCTAAAGTCACACCAAGACCTCGGCAGCACTTGAAGCCACTTCTGTGCTGTTTCATTTTATACCTCTTACAGCATTGCAGCAGACATGGCAAGCAATGACAGCTCCGCCCAAGTAAAGACATGGGAAATGAATTCTGCAAGCAGCTGGAGGCCCCCCTTTCCTATTCACCTCTGTGATAGCCAGAGCACCTCATTGTCTGTTGGACCTTATTATACCAAGTCTTTAATAAGAAGATAGGAACCAGTGTAAGTGTCTGGCTGGTATTTTTCACTACCAGACTGATTTAACGCTGAGCTTCCACGCCTGCCTATAGCAAGACTGAAATGCGAGCCAGCCCGTGAAAGCAAGGCATTTTCTACCTACAAGAATGAACAGTCATTTGATCTTTGCTGCAGTACGGCCCTCATACGTTTTAGTTTTTAAAGCACTTCTTGCAAAATGGAAATCCCAGGAAGAAAAAGTGGCAAACTCTTAAACAGTTCCTTGTCTGTGGCACATCTGAAACAGTGTGTCTTGTCCCAGGGAGCCGTTTCCACTTGTTTTTATTTGCACCTGAATTAATGGGTCTTCACGAGAGGAAACAGAAAGGGAAGGTCCAGGTTCGGAAATAAGCAGAAAGCAAAGTCATGAGAAGTAGGATCTCTTCTCTGCCAGTTGCAGGAACACTACGCAGCACAGTGCGTTGCCTGACCCTGGACGTCCACATGCTCCTGCCATGCCAACACATGTTAGATGTGAAGAGCACCCTAATAGAAGTACTTGACCTAAACTGAACAAATTTCCTAATTGCAGTAAGACAACACTTGAGGGTGTGGTTACCACAGAAAATCACACCCATGGACAGATTAGGAGCACCTGGCTGCACCTCATGCCTCCTAGTGTCCCAGGGGCATGATTATCTCATCAGGTGCCACCTGCCAAGTCTTGCTGCTGAGAAGCTGGCTTTGGCACGCTGCGTAGTTGGGGTGGGGAGAGGAGAGGAGCGCACAGGGGCAGGCACAGATGCTTCTCCTAAGTGCATTCCTTAAAATCGAGTATTTACACAGAGACGATGCCTTGGTTCTGCTCAGCAGCACGGCTGCGTTTGGGGGTTACAAAGGAGAAAGCTGTTGTTTCTAAATCCTGTCCTGCACCCCCACACCCTCAGCACGGCTTGCATTGTGTGTTACTGATTAATGGACCTCCCTGAACTTGCCACTCTCCAGCCACAGCTCTTCCAACCGCTCAGTGCAGCCTACAAGAGACCCAAACAGATGGCTGAGCCTGGAAAATTGCTTGGCTGGCAACTTTCAAAATGTTTTGCCCTTTTTCTCCCAAAAGAGGACAAAGCCAAAGTGAGACACAGGCTTTATGACTTCCAAAGTGCTCTGACCATGGAAACAGCATGCCAACTTCAAAGTAGATAGCATGTGTCCAGGTGAGGTTGTACTGTGCACATTGCCCCTACATGCAAGTCCTTCTCATCTTTCCTGTTCTCTTTCATCCCCAGTTCAAGGTGTGAAGCCTAACCTACACAGAGCAATTAGTGGATCATGGCCCAGCAAGAGAAGACAGACGAAACCTCTGCCTCTGCCCAGGCTGTTGATCTCCTCTGCAGCAACGAAGATCATAAAACACAAGACAAAGCTCTGAGCCCAGAGGTAAGTTACTCTCAGTCGAAAGGATCTGTCTGGGGAAAAAAACTTCCAGAGATTAGACTAATCCAGAGTCTGATGACCTTTAGGTCATAGTGCAAGGACTTCCTCTTTGATACATCTTTTACAGCATAACCAGAGTGACATTAACAACAATAACCTGACCCCATCCCTCCCCTCAGAAGCACCTACCCTGGGCAGAGCTCCCAGAGACAGAGAGGGGAGAAGAACAAAAGACTCCAGGAAGTCTACTAGGGATGTGCCAATCTAATTATTATGGGCGGTGCTCAGATACTGTGATGAGAGGTGCCAATAAAAGAAAACAACCAAAAACTGTAAAGCTAGATGATGTACCCTTTAGGCCATGGGAGTGGAGAAAAAGGAATTTACTATGAATCAGATGAAGCCATATTTATTTGCATTCCCACCCTTGGCCCTTTTCATAGCATCCAAGTCCACTGGATTTGAAGCTACCCTGACAGACTTAGCTGTAGCCCACAGCAGTAGAGAATAGATTTAAGCCCTGTCCTTTGCTCCTTGCTCACTGTGCTGCACAGCAGTGTTGTTCTCCATCCAGCAAAATCCTCCTCTCCTTTAAGGCTCAGCACAACAGGTCTGATTCAGAAATATTCCCCTTCCTCTTCATTTGCCTTGAATTTCTCACCCTGAGTCATCGAACTACAACATAACTTTAATGTGGAAAGTTTTGTGGGTATGTTTTGTTTTCTTTTAAGTTCAGAAAAGAAAAGGTACAACCAGAGGGGGAAAAAAAAGTGTCTCATGGTTGAGAGGACTCTTTTAACCAAGGAGTCACATGGCTCCCTGGCGAGCAGCCAAAGGAGTCATGAGAGATGCTGCCATTCCCCTCAGCACTCCCTTAACCGTGTCCTGCCTGCTACCCAGCCTGCGACCGGCCACCTCGCACCCCAAGGCCAGCAGATCTCCTCAGCCAAGCCTTGCTTGTCTGTGCCCATGGGTGGCTGGCTGGCTCCCACGGAAAGGGGAGGCACTGTCAGAAACGATGCGATGCTCATGACTTTGGTAAGTGGCGCTTTCCCCCTGCCCTCTCCCTGAGGTCGCACTGGACATGGTGGTGAAGTAGGCAATAGCGATGCCATGTTTCAGCTGAAACGCAATCACGCCATCTCCACTGCTTGTGGTCGGAAAAGAATCACTGGAAGTAATGACGTGGCACTTATGCCACATCTTCTGTTCTCAAAGTGCTGCGGCAGCTTTCGCTCTCCTGCCCCTCCCCTACCTCCAAGCCGTGCCAGCGTTGTTATTGCCCTATTAAAGCTGTGGGAAAACGAGGCAGGCAGAAGTCAGGATACTGCTATCCAGCATCTCAGGCATCAGTCCGGTCTCGGACCTTGCCTGTCTTCACCGCAGTGCAAAACCCACCATGGAAAAGTGTAATCTTTAGAGGGGCTATGCCGCTGCTCTGGCCGGGGTCCAGATCAATGAGAGATGCACTTGGGCTTTCTCAGATGCTTTCTTGCATTGCTGCTGGGGATGTTGGGACCAGTGCTGGTCCTGCATGTCCATACAACTCTGCTGGGTGCTCCATAGCAGCTGCTGCATTCCACCCCAGCAGTGAGTGAAATGATCCTTGCCCAGTTCACTTGAATGCTGGGAGGATTAATTCACTTACGGTCCTTGAATGAAAGAAACTATTATTAAATAGCAGTCACATTTCATAATTATGTCTCACTTCAGCCAGATTAGAAGGGTGGATATGATATCCAGTCCCAGTACTGCAGCACTTAAACAATTTTAAATTAAATACACCTCAAATTGTTTTCCAGGCCCTACTTGCAGGCAGACAGTGGTTTATATCTTTACAGCTTATGCTTAGTTCCAGCTTTGAAAGCTGGGCTGCCCCACAATGCCTTGCACATAACGAGCAAATGCCACAGTGCTTTTGAAATGCTTCTCCCCTCAAAAAATAAATAAGTTTTTGTTTTTATGTCAGCTCTTACTGGCACCAGAGGCCATAATGATTCTTTCAATAGCCCATAGAACTGATTTTGGGTTTTGTCTGACATGGCCTCCTATTAATATTGCCTTTGCTGTATGTTCTTGGGAAATATGGCCACATTCCCTTTAAATTGTGTAATATGGCAGGCTGTGCCAAGGCTGTACTCGAATGGATACTGGAAGAACAGGGCTTGTGCTGACTTTCCATTTGGTTCTCCTCTCACTTGCACCAGAGTCACTCCGCTGACTGCAGCAGAGTTGCTCCTGCTTTACTAACTTGCTGAGCTGTGGACGTAACCCCAAGGGAGAGAAGACTTGGGCCCTCGGGGCTGAAAAGACAAGATATGAGAGCTTCCCAAAATGCTGCACAGATCTATAGTGATGGCTATCCAGAAGAAAATATTTTTTAATGCCTTTGTTGTGCATTCCAGGTACGTGCTGTGGAAGATACAACTCATTAGCATTATCTTTGCAACACAAATCTGCCAGTAAAGTCCCTGGAATTCATGCAGTTTTGAAAACTCTACTTCAAATAAAAAATTTGGGACATGCAGTACAGTGACCAGTGGACTTGGTGACTCTTCACAGGGGAAAATTCTTCTGCCACATGAAACATCTGAGGCTAGCTTTTGCCCTCATTTGCACACTTGCTATACCACTGGATGTCCATTTTTTTCTTATTACTTAGGAACTCAGGGTGAAATTTGACCTTGGACAAAGAGCTGGAACAAAGACTATGTCACCATGATGATTAAGTGGGATTTTTGCATAAACGTGAATTTTATCCTTTGTGGGTTCCTGCCACGAGGGAAATCTGATCCACAGGCATAGGCTAAAAAGAAAATAAATGTTCAAAACTGTAACTACGACGTGAGTACAAACTGTCTGCGCTATTAAAATTATTGCCAGAAAAAGATACAATAACTCTCTAATTTAGCTTGTCTTCAGATTTTCTAAAGGAGGTATGATTTGCTGTAAAATAATTAATAGGTGATAATCATCTTGCTGTCAGATCCTGGTGGAAGAAAGATGTTTTTGTGATGAGAGCAACTATTTGGCCTTGACTATCTTAACTTTAGAAAAGCTGCCTACACTTCTTTAGAACTAAATGAGGCAGCTAACTTTCAGCTCCATCAAACTATCAAGAAAACTGCCTTTTAGAAAGAAAGCTCAAGAGGAAAGCGTGGAAAAGACAACTCAGTGCTTTATCTAAAGGTTTGTCCTAACAACATTTAGGCAGTAACAGAAGAGAGAAGTCACGGAAATATATTGCATATGGACAGAAAAACCTACAGAGAAAATACTTTAAGTCTCCAGAATTTCTTCACATATGCTCTCGTTGAAGTACGCGCAATGCTCCTCATGCATGTGTTGTAGCAAAAGGAAATACGTAGGAGCTGTCTTGACAAGAAGTAGCCAGCAAGTCCTATGCAGCTCTCCACAATGGAGAGAAAAATGTATTATTTTACCTTTGGGGGAGGATTGAAGGGAGAGTAAAAGAGGAGGAGAGGGTGCTAATAACCCTTAAAGGACTGAAAGACATTCTCCAGGAACCTGCCTTCCTTGGCTTCTCTTCCAGAGCACTCCTGTGCCTGAGCTTTTGGCCTTTCTTAGCCTCCCAAGTAATTCTGGGCTTGTAAACCTGAAGCTTTCGGTGACAAGTTTGTTCAGCTCATTGCCAGGGTATTCGCATGTGCATGGCACAATCCCAGAACCCAGAAGTCTTGGAGATTTTGCTTTCATGCGTAGATATTTTGGTCATGGTTCTCATGACTAGAGGCCTGGCTGGTTCTCATACAACTCTTCCATGCAGAGCGCTGCTGTAATGCTATGTAAGGTATATACCTGGGGCAGGTTGGGGTAATGCTACACAGGAGGGCAGCGAAGCGTCAAGGAGAAAAGAGCAAAAATTATGAGAAGAATCAAGCAGACAGGTGAACCTGGAGTTGCAAAAAGCCATCTGTCAGGTAGTTAGCGGGTAGAGGTGTTTTGTCAGCATGCATGAAAGACACCAGTGAGAGTCCACTGAGGGTAAAACAACATGCAAAGGCTATGGGCTGAAGAAATCAGGCTTGCAACATTAACCAGTTCTGTAACGCGGTGGTGTCAACACCTCTGCGGAACTCCTTTGATCTATAGCTGGTCCCAGCCTTCCGTTGCTTGTGGTAACTTGGGAGGACTAGAGGATTACACTGTCTTTGGGGGGTTAGGAATCTCCCTGACAGTATTTCAGTCCAAATTATGCAGTCCCACTTGGCACTGTTCTACCTTTAGCATGCCATATTGCCAGGTACGCAGAGTGCGTTTTTCTCCATTGCATAAAATGTGTTTGTCAGTCTAACTGCATAATTGCAGCTCTCTTTGTTTAGCTATTTCACACCTCCTTTAAAAGATTGTCTTCTGAGGGATTAGCCTTGTTCTTTGTTTAATATGCGAGCACATCTGCATGTAATCTTACCTACTCATCTGAATATTTCATGTTGCTTTATACCCACTTGTTATATTACGGTAGTAATGCAGCACATGTAATAATTCCATGCTGTCATCCTACAAATTCTGGATGCTGCCACCCTTCCTTGTAATTACTTAAGTCATTACTTTTTTTCAATTTTAAGGCGTGCTAGACATCTAATTCTCAGAACCTGCTTGCCAAAAAGGATTGAGAGAGGTGCCTACATCCAAATGCATTTGGATTCAAGGATATTCAGAACTTGGGTGCTTGGCCTAGACCATAGCAGGGACAGGGGTGGCCAGTGACGGATTTACCAAAGCTCTCCAATTTTAGACAGGGAATTTCAGTCTGGCTCTCTCAGAGAAATGGTGGACTTCATCTTCTAGAGCTACCAAGAAGTCATATCACAATCACTCTCCTATCTTTGCGTGGCAGCTTCAGTCTATGGAAATAGCCCGTATCAGGCAGGTAAGCCAAGCTCACAGTGATTATGGCAGCCCAGCATGCAAATATTCTTTATCTTTCTTGTTTCTCCTGAGTAAAAGCAGAAACAAGAGCTTTAGGTGATCCTGAAAATAGTCGATAAACTTCGGAGGTTCACCTGTTCTGTCTCTAAGCCAACACATCTCTGGGGGACGGTAAAGTTGAAGTACTATTCCAAATCCTCTTATAGATGACTATTATTACAGCACCATGTAAAAGGAGTATCTAAGGATCTCAACAGAGCTCTCCTTGGGCACAGGATACTGCACAAATAGAGGCTGAGAGAGTGAGCTTGCCCTAAAGAGTGCACAGTCTCAGTTATAGGATGAATAAGGTGCAAAAGCAGGGAAATGACAGATTTACACCACAGTCCGGTGACTGAGCCAGAGACAATCCTGTTCCCATAACCACCGGTTTTATCACAGAGGTCGATACAGCCCTGATCTAACCGGGATGGGAAGAGTGGGCTGGATTGCGTAGCCCTGACTGTATCAGCTAATGTGGGAGCTTCAGTCACTCTGGTTAATATTAATGGGGAAGCCATGCCCCTGTACAGAAGGGTCTGCACCACAGAGCAGGCTGGCCATTCTCTGCTTGCGTAGCTCCCTCCCGCACTGCACAGACTAAGAGACAAGCTTCAGAGACTGTCTCCAGCAGTCCTAATCTTTAGGGATTAAGCATGAGTACTTTCCTGTAGGCATACGAAAAATATGCGTTCCTTCTAACCCACTTCCCACAAGTGTGGAGAAGCCCTGTTGTAAAGGATGTGGAGTTGTAAGGACATGGGAGCATCAGCAGAACAGATGCAAAACGTGCAGAGGGTTTTTCTCCCTCTACATTTCCTAACCAGCCAGTAATATCTACTAAATTATTCGCTGCATTATGGTGTTAGAATACGTAGCCGCTTTGAAGATTTATGCTGCTATTACTACATACACACAGTCTCTCTTATGAGTTATTCCCAATCGCTTTATAGCAAATAAACTGAATTAACTCTGTCTATGTACCAGCAGATAATCCCCGAAATAAGCTTCTTAAGAACCAACTCTCATGTTGCTGGTGAATGCATCCAACCCTAAAGAAGGTGAACAGTGAAAGGGGTACACAAGTGGGAAGTTAGACTAGCACCATCTTTAGAAGAAGCTAAATATGTGTATGTGTACAGGCACATGCACACTCAAACATGCACTGCAAGAAACGCTGCCAGACAGTATTATATATAATCCTGGTTTTTAGACATTTATACTAATTACATCGATATTATTAAATGTCAATTTTATACTTTAAATATGTAATTGGATTACCAAAATATGTCCAGAGCATTAAAATGCATCAATCATCCTACTACCAGCTATTCTAGCTGCAGTCAGTGTTCTTTTTCAAAAAGTTGGACACTAATTGTTTCTGGTTATAAAAATGTTGACAGTGTCTCAGAGGGCCAAAGGTTATTAGGCAAGCATGCCAAAGAAGATTACTTTATCAGACAGCATACTTACAATATAGAAATCAATTTTATAAAGGAGTTGGTTCTTTCAGCTAATTTTGGATGTAGGCTACTATGCCTTAACTTTCTTCCTGGCTACTGCACGCAAAACACCGAGGCCCCGGTGCCTTTTTCATTCTGAAAATGAAATTTCATTCCGTCATTGCCTTTTTTCGTTCTGAAAATCCCATTTCGTCACCATGGGGTTTTTGCTTTACAGGTTTTCTAGCGGAATAAACGAGCCGCATCGTGTCCCCCCCCGCCCTGACTCACATGCAGCAAGAGAGACGGAGCACGGACGCCCTGCGCTCGGTTTGCTCATCCACTACATGTTGCCCCGGGTAGGTTCGTCTTTATCCCTGAAGGACCAGCAACTCCGAGGCCGAGGAGTTGTTCCCATAGCCAAAAGATGATAGAGATCTCGGCCAAAATTAACGTAACCATTGACAGTGCATGAGAGCTCACTAAATAGCAGCTTGGGAAGCATCCTCCCCTCCAGAGAGCGAGGGTAGCAGAAACAGACACCAGAAGATAATGCTCGAACAGGCTCTACTATGCTTTAATCTTCAAAAGCTACCATTAGTAAGCCAGAGAAGTATATTTACCCACAAGATAAACACCACAAGTTCGCTAGGCTACTATCCATTAAGCACTGAAATAACTCCTCTTTCTTTCAACTTTCCAACGGGAGCGAGGCGAAGCATCGCGGCGTGCCCGGCTCTCCCCGCCGCTGCTCCCCGCTTGCGGGGGGCGAAGAGGGGAGCAGGGCTGGGACGCAGCAAGCCCGGCTGGGGGCTGGGGCCGGGGGCGGCATGGAGGGAGAGCGGGGGGGCCCGGACAGCCTCCCCCCGCCGGCCCCGGGCGCGCTGCCCTCTCCCCGGGGAGGCAGCCGTCTCCGTCCCTCCGGAGTGATGGATGGAGGGAGCTGCGCGTTGGGTTGGGGCTCCACTTTGTTGGGTTTCACCTCCTGATCCCTTTCCCTTCTGCTCTGCTGGACTGCAATAGCCACCTCGGCTCCGGCTCCGCGGGCCCAGCGCGGAGTGACCTGCCGCTGAGGGGATGAACTGGGGACGGCCCAGGGGAAGGCGAGGGAGCGTTACTTATCCGCAACAAATTCTCACTGTCGCGGGGCAGCGCTCAAAAGAGCCCCAAGCAGCTCGCTCTAAATAAAGCGGGCATTGCTTCCCTTGTATTTCCCCTCAGCAGGCGCCTTAGTATTATTATTATACTTCTATAGCTTTTGCTTTCGGACCTTATAATTATGTCACACAGCAAGGGAAACCGCTAGCATCCCAGCATCTGGTGTGCGGTTTAAAACTTTTGTTTCAAGATTTGAACTATTTATAGAAGGAAAACTTTGTAGGATAGTAATTTCCTACGGTTTTGAGAAAAATATGGCTACGCTTATATTAAAAGGATATAATTATTTATTTATTACGACTCCTTCCTCCTGTAAAAAAAAAAAAAAAAAAAAAAAAAAAGATAGCCCTGCAATTTTTTTTACAAGCTATTGGTCACCTACCAGCAGACATACCCCACCTGTGAACAGAAACAGGCAGCTCTGGCTATTTGGTTTAATCAATAGCATCCAACCGAATTAAACCTGACGTGCTTCCATAAATCAAGCGCCTTCAAAAATCGGTAGCCAAGGCATGTGCATTTCATTAAGAATTAAGAATGTAGAAATAGGCGTTTAGTTTCTTTTTATGGGTGTGTTTATTCCTACTTTTCTCCCATAGCGGTGGGTGATATTTTTCTATAGCCCACAGAAAATACACACAGACACGCAGAGGAACACACGCACACGTGCTTGTTTATGTGCGTGTGCTCCCGTGCACGCAAACAGAGGGGGGAAAAATGAGATAGAGAGAGAGAGAGATAAATATCCACACACTGATCTGGGGTAGGAGCTCAAATTTTGCAGCCGCCGGGGTGCAAAAAGGTCTGAGCTCGGCACGGGGCTGGGAGCGAAGGGAACTCCGCAGCTGAGGGGAACGCGAGGCCGGGGACACCGAGGCGGGTGTTCCCCATCACCCACCAGAGCTCTCCCGAGCCGGGGTGAGCCCCTCTTGCCGCGGCCCCCGGGCAGCCTGGGCCCCGACCCGAACCGCCCGCCGCGCTGCCCAGAGCTCCCCCGGGCCCGAGCCCCGAGCCCCGGCACGGAGGGGCGCGCCGTGCCCCGGGGCTGGGGGGATGCTCAAGGGAGGGAGAAGGCTCCCGATTTTAAACGGGCCCCAGCGGCGGGGGGACCTGCCGCCCCCAGCGCCCTCCTCTCCCCGCCGCTGCCGCAGGGCGTGCTCAGGTCTCGCCCGGAGTGCGGGGGAGCAGAAGCCCTTGACAGCTCCCCGGCAGCCCCTCCGGGCTCCGGCCCCGGCCCCCCTCAGCACCGCGGCTGGCCGGCGCGGGGACCCCGGCCCGGCGGCCCCCTAAGGCGGCGCCCGGCGGGGACAGAGACCCGGCGGGGACAGAGACCTGCCGGGGGACCTGCAGGAGCACGGCGGCGGACGCTCTCTCCGCAGCCCGCACGGACTAAGCCCGGCCGCCACTTATCCACCGCAACGTTAGATACAGATATAGATATTAAAAAAAAAAGAGACCGAAACTCCTTGCAGTCCCACCCACCGACTCTCATTTCCCCCACCCCTACCTCCACCCCCTTCCTCACAAGGAAAAGGTCCTGGAGCCAGCTCTAACGGCGGGACTGGAGATCCCTCCGGAGCCAAAGCAGCCGGCTAGCAAGCGCCTCCGCGGCCGGGGGGCTCTCCCCGGGGCCGGGCGCTCGCCGCCGGCTGCAGCACCCCCGCGCTCCTGGGTACCTCCGCGCCAGAAACACACTTCCCCCGGCGAGCGCGAAGCGATGCCCATCTCCGGTTTGGCAGGAGGAGGAGTCGGGGTCGGAGTCCCCAGGGGAGACGCCGGCCGCTCCGTGCCCCGTTGCCCCGCCGCCCTCCAAGGTGCGCCGCCCCCGCTGCGGGCACGCCGGGCCCCCGGCCCCGCCGGCGGGGCAGCCCCGGGAGTTACCTGGCGGTGTGCACCTTCCCCCGGGCCGGCTCCGAGCAGCAGCGCCGGCACCGCCGCCAGCACGGCACCTCCGCCGCCGCCGCCACCGTCCTCCTCCTCCTCCTCCTCCTCACCACCGCGCACCGCAGGGAGCCGCCGCCCGTGCTGGCTTCTCCCGGCTCCCTCTGCTTGCTTTGCGCATTGCCCCTAGGTAGCTGCTAGCGGGGTCATTTCAAACAGTATTTTGAGAGAAAAAAAAAAAAAAAAATCTGGATCACTTACAGGTAACTCCCACTGGTAAGGATGAGGAAAATCTGAGGGTAATACACTGAGAGTAACACACTGCGAGATGAAAAAAGGATCATGGCTGAATCCCGTTTACACTCTTGGAGTTCGCTTCCTTGGTTATTCCTTTCTGGCCCCCCCTGGTCGTAATTCCCCACCCTTTTTGGTGTCAGCTGTGGCTTGAATCTGAGTTGGAATCCAGTCCCTTGGGCTTGGGGGGGCTTTGTCTGTTTGTTTGTTTGTTTGTTTGTATTGTTGTGTCTAGTATTCCCCTGGTGCTAATGCTGCTCCCTGTGCAGAGTATGTGCTGCTGCTGCTGCTCTCGCTGCTGCTGCTGCCTCTGGGCTCCTGCCTGTCATGTCTCAGTGGTTGGAAGTTGTTACAGTGGGTTCTCGTGTTGGAATGAGGATGGTTTAAGGGATTTGGATGGCAGAAAGTGCCTCTCTCTCTCTCTCTCTCTCCCTCTCTAACTCTCCTGAGACTCGGGGCTGCCATTGGGCAGTCAGTCACTGCAATCCGCCTACTTTTTTCTCTCCCTCTCCCTTTTTTTTTTTTTTTTTTTAAAGGGGAGGATGACAATGGAGAGACACTGATCCAGCCCGGGCTGCGATGGATCCGTGCTCCCCGGCCGAGCCCTCTCCGTACGCCTGGCTCCGCAAGGGCTCCTCGCCCGCTCCATGGGGCATTTTTAAAGCTCTCCCTCGGCGCTCGGCGGGCTCCCTGCCTCTGCCGTGGCACCCTTTCAGCTCGCCCTGGGAGAGATCCTGAAGGAGCTGGCAGCTCCCAGCTCCGCTCTCGGTTAATTGCTTTATTCTGGGCGGCTGCCCCAGTTCCCCCGAAGGGCTCCGCCGTCCCTCCAGCCTCGGCAGGGGTTTGGCTCTTCTTGTCCCCGGTGTTGAAAATTAAGCTCCGGTTTCAGGGGGATCCTTCCAAAAAAAGGGGGGAAAAAAAGCGTATATGTTGTCGTAGCCTGCCCGAGTGAGAAATAAAGACACGCACACTCGTAGCTTCCCGGTGAGAGGCGATTTGGGGCGAGAGAAGGGGAGGGAAAGGACTGGTGTGAAACAGCCGGTGCAGGGGGGCGAGCGGGGGGCGCAGCCCCTCGCCGGGGCGGCGGCGGCGTCTGCCGGCGGCTCCCGGCGGCTCCCGGCTCCCCGCACCTCCGGCCGCTCCCGCAGGAAGAGCTGGCGGCTCCTCTCTTCCCTCTCCCTCTCTCCTTCCCGAGAAGATGCCAGTCCGAAGAGGCGTTTCCCGGCAGGTTAGTTGCCTCTCCCCTGCCTTTCCCCCGAGCCGGGCGGCTCCTGCCCCTCGGCACCGCCGGGGCGAGGGGATGCTCGACCCTTCCCCGCTCCGGCGGGAGGGAGCCCGTCGCCCGGTGCAGCCCCAGCCGTGCAGGAGGCAGCCGCTCGTCCTCTTTGCCTCGCTGGGCGCTTCTCCTTTTTTTTTTTTTTTCCAGAGGAAAAAAAAAAAAAAGAAGTTTTAGTGTCGGGAGAGGTGGTGGAAAGACGTGCGCTGCCGATGCCGGGGTTAGGGTTTGAAAACGAACCCCGAAAGAGAAACGTGCACATGTTTAGCACAGATAATTTAACACAAATGCAGCCGAAATGAGCAAGAACTAGGCTCCGGAGTCTCCTCGGTCCGTAGCGTTTGTAAATGTTCGTCTGGGGTTAATTGCCTAATGACTGAAGGAGTTTTCTTGGCCAAGAGCTCTTCCAAGCACCCTGGGAACACCTCCTCCGGTTAACCAGTCCTGGCACATGGGTGCAGCGCTCTCCGCGACACAACGAAATATTCCTTCAGACGGAATGGGAATTGCAGAATTGGTGTAAAACCGCTGTCCGCCGCCCCATGTGCGATAACAATCTTCTCGGGGTTTGGTTTCATTTAACCACTTTCATCTCCAAGTTCAGTGCAGACGCTGGGACAGTCGACGTCCTTTCGAGAAACGCTAATCTCGATTAACAAGAGAGAGAAGCTTAAGCCTTTCAACGATTATTTACATCCCAGAACCGTCTTATTTACAATTCTTTAAGATTCTAAAATCGTCGTATTTATACTTCTGTAAGTGTGCGTGTGTGCCTGTGTGTGTATATATATAGATAGACATGTAGATGTGTGTCTCCTATACCGCCCGTTCCCCTCTCAGGCACGCAGGCTGTGGTTGGGGCAGCTGTGCTGAACGTGAACTGGGAGAACGGGAGAACTTTTCATGTTTTATTTCTAGCATTTGTTCGGCTTCGGGTATATTTTTAAACGTGCAACTGCTTTTAAAGATGTGCCTGGGGGAAAGAAGAAGAAAATTGTAAAAATGAAAAGTAAAGGCTGGCGCTGGAAAACTTCGAACTGGTGCTGGCAGAGTTTGACCCAGTCCAGCTGGAACGAAGGCGGTTTACCAATCTCCGCAATTTTCGGATCGAAGCTGGTTTTATCCACAGCTTAGCTGTGTAGGGGGAGGAAAGTTGTATAAAAGAAACCAAAACGTGCCGTTTCCTTTCGGGGAGTTAAATTTTATTCTAAAACCACGGGCCGGTTATTACGTCGGAAAATTAATAATGACGATGATAAGAATAACCTGCTAAATTCCATCCAAATGGTTTCTACACCTATGTCAGCCGGGGGTAGCGAGAAGTGCACTTGTTTTGTTGATTGAAGCCGAAGATACTCCCTTCAATAAAATGATGTGGCACCGGGGGCAAGGTTGTCGTCGGTAACGCCTAATGAGGGCATTTCAGCATCTGTCGTTCCCTCGTCCACGAACACGTATATTTCGGACAAAACAGGGGCAGAGCGGCGCTGAAATGGTTGCCGACACCATCCTCGGGCAGATGAAGCAGACGGGGCACGAATAAAGTATTTCCTTTTTTTTTTTTTTCTTTCCTTTTATCTGTCTGTTCCCAGCTGCGGTTTCTTTCTTGCCCCAGACCTGCGGAGTGTCCGGCAGGAGAGCACGTCGGGAGCCGGGAAGAGCTGCGGAGGTACGCCCGGTAGGCAACACACCGCACTCCCCTCTGGTCGGAACCGGGTATTTCTTGCGGCTCACCGAGCTGCAAGCCGAGCGCCAGGGGCAAGAAGCCGGGGGGAACGATGAGCCGCTTGAAATCAGCGGCTGCCTCCTCGGCGGGGAGGGGAGGGCGCGGCGCGGCGGCGGCGGCACAAGGGAGGGCGCCGGTGGAGGGGCCGGGGCGGGTGTCGCCCCGCCGGGGGACGGTGCCAGGCAGCCCCGCTGCCGCTGCCGCAGCCGCTCGGCCCGGGGCTCCGAGGGCGAGTCCCGCGGGTCTCCGCCCGGGGGCTCCCGGCGCTGCCACGCCGTGCCCGCCGTCGAGGCTCCGGGCCGGGCAGCCCCGGGGGCGGGAGAGGGGAGCGGGATTTCGTTGGCGTTGGCTGCGAGCGCCGCAAAGCCAAGGCGAGCTTCGCCCTCGGGGCAGGGAGCGGGGTCGGCCGGCCCGTTCCCCGCCGCAGGGTCGGCGGGAGCCCCGGGAGGGAGCGGCGTGCTCCGGCCTCCCCAGGATGGGCCGGGGTCGGCGCCCGCAGCCCTGTGCGCCCCCAGCTCCCCCCGGCTTTGCCGCAGGGGCACGGAGGGAGCGTCCCCGCCGCCCCCCGAAGGGGTGCAGGCGCCTTTCGTCGCTGCCTTGGGCAGCGCCAGCTCCCAGCGCCTGCGTCCCCCGCGTCGCACCGTGACCTCCGCCCCGCGGGAGGGGGGGTCCTCTGCCCTCCCCTGGGCGCTGCCCGGCTGCCCCCCTTCTTTCCCTCCAGAAAAAATAAAGAGAAAAAGGGTGGGGTTTGCCCCCAGAGCCCTGATCGGGGCACTGCCCGCGGCTCCGTCTTGCCGAAGGTCACATCCCTCATCCCCAGAGCATCCGCTTGGATTTGCATCTGTGGTACAGCTGTGATTTCTAACTTCCGACGTATCTATTAATTAAACTGGAGCCGAGTGTTCTGCGATCTTCGCAGGAAATATTCCTGTTTCAACCCTGCTGCTAGCCGGGCTCAATATTTGATGTGAGCTATTTTCGCGAGGGGCTGCGTGGAGTCAGCAGGGCTGCAGGCTCCCTGCGCTTCGCTGCCTGGGCGGAAACGTCATCGACAGAAATATCAAGGGATGCCTCACCTCACGCCTCTCCCTCCAGCAAACTCGGGGATAGGAAACAGAAATGGGAACGACGGGAATTCCCTGAGAGGGAGGGCTACCTGAGCGGGATCTTGCCCTCTCCTCCCAGCTGGACATAGCGGCTTCTTTAGGGTACCCTGCCATGTCACCCCTCGGGGCACCCCCGCCCCGTCCAACAGCTGGGTGAATACTTATGTACTGAGTTATTGTCTCTCCCCTCGGTCTCATGGTTGCCACTGAAAGTGGAGCTTTTAGCACGTTTTATTAAGACGTGAACACGTGCTCCGTAGCAAAGGCGGGGGAAAAAAAAAAAAAAAAAGCGCCTGCCAAGTCTAACCTCTTTGCTATCGCTGACAAAATGGCTCTCTCCTTCACGCTGCAAAATAAACCTAATGCACTGGAAGACAAACCACGTTTTATCTCACTTCATCTCCCCCCCTTTTCTATGCAAGGGCTCACTAGAAAAGGTATCATTACACTCAAAGGATATGGTTTCAACAAAATGGTAGTTCCAGTGGCTGATGAGAGAGGCAATAATTGCATCCCACATGCCTAGCCTAGAAGTAGCCCTGGATCTCAGAGCAAATTTCTCTCCTATTGTTCAGAGAAAGTGAAGTATCCTCATCGCCTCACAGGCATGGTGATGGATCTGATGGGGCTTCTGTCAGGGCTTTTACTGTTCCTGCTGTCCACTCGGTTTTACTCCCAGACTCAGCCCAACAGCGTTCTTGTGATTTTTGCTCTGAATCCCCTTCTAAAACAGCCACAAGCAATTTCGAAAAGAGATCTGCCTTCCAGACTGTAACGTGTGCCCAATCTTCTGTTCCCTTTAAAAATAAAACCGCAGTGAAAGCGAATAGCAATATCATTACCCTTATTTTGCAAAGCATTTTCTTTGAGCTCGCCTGCCTCTCTGTGAGGGATGTGTTGTACGAAGTGCTCCAGATATCGAAGTAGACGGGGTGCCCCCGTCATCGCTTCATTTATGGATACACAGCCTCACCGAATTCACTTCTCAACCAAACCCCTGTCAATCTGAGCCTGGAGGACGACGGAGCCCATCGCTGCCGACCACAGCTACCACAAAGGGCGGCGCAGGTATGCAGCAGGTTAGAGCACGGAAAACACCCCCCTGTCTCCAGCAGGCAGGGTTTGGGGCTACCCCCGGCCGTGTGCGCCGGCCAGGGCAGGGGTGGACGCGGGCTCCTCTCCGGGACCGGGCAGGGGGCAGCGCGGAGGGCGCCTCCCGCGCCCCCTCCGCGTCCGCGCATCCTCCGCGGGTCGCCTGCGGGACAGCGCCGTGCTCCGCCGGCCCCCGCGGCGGCACCTGTGGCTGTGGGGGCGGGCGGAGAGCCCTGCCAGAAATAAATAAATAAGCAAACGCGCAGAGGGATGCAATCCGGCTGGTGCCCGCCGAGCAACCTGCAGGGGACCCTCCGTGGCTTTCCCCGGCAGCCCTGCCCTCGCTGCCCGCAGCCGGGGAGGGAGCGGGCAGCGGGAGCTCCCGGCGGGGGGCACCGACCCTGCCTGGGCAGCGCCGCTTCCCTTCTCACCCCCGAGGGGCCTGATTTAACCCGCCCCCCCCGCCCCGATGTAACCTTAATCCTCACTCCTGGCGCGCTCCCTCTTGCCGACTCCCTCCCTTCCCCCGCCGGCCCCCTCCCGCCCGGGCTGCTGACAGCGGGGACGGGGCTGTCCGGGCCGCGCATCGTGCCCGGAGCAGCGCCCGGAGGGGCGGGCGGGCTGCGCGGCCCCAGCAGGTCCCGGCAGGCGGGCGGACAGGGCCGGGCAGTTCCCCGCCGGCCGCCGCGCCGCTGCCCTCCCGCTCCGGGCCGGGCCGGGCCGGGCCGGGGTGCTGCGCCCCGCCGCGCCGCGCCGCGCTGGCGGCCGGCCTGCCCGTCCCGCCGGGGAGCTGCCCCGCTCTCCCGCCTGTGGGGGCTGCCCTGTGGCTCTCACCCCCGTATTGATTTCAAGGTGGAAAGCGAGGGGTTTCGGATTGAAACTCACCTTACGCATTCTAGATCATTAAAAAAAAATCCCGCAGCTATGCAAAAGACAGGATCTTTAAAGAGTTTGTAGCTCGACAGGTAAGGACTCGGCTGGGGCTCAGGAATGTGGAAATTCAACTCAAGTCAGCCTACTGCGACGAGCAATATTAATAAGGGCATACAGGTACGGGGGGAGAGGCAGAGAGGGAGAAACTTGGCAACTAAAATAACAGAGCGATCTCGATCGCGGTGATCGAATACCGAGGAGCAAAGAGCGGGCTCCCCCGGAGCCCCCGCTGCCAGCCGGCCTGCGGGGCCCCGAGCCCGTCCCGCCGCCGGAGCCCCCGCGCCTTCCCGGGCGCTTCAGCGCCGAGGCAGCCGGACCAGTTGTCAAGTTAATTTCAACACGTCCGTGTGATGGATAGAAACGCAAATTGTGTCTAGGCCTGCATAAAACAAATCCCCGAGTGCAGGTTCAGAGCAGGGATTCCCCTCCTCCCGCCCCTTTCGCCTTTTTAATACTTAAGCTCGGCTCTATTGTCCCAGCAGCAGCGGCTGACTTAACTCTGTCAGGCCGCTTTTTTTTTTTTTTTTTTTTTTTCCTCCCCTTTCTGAGGGTACTGTACGCCAGAGATAATATTTAAGTTCGCTTAAGCAGTACAAAATAAAAGGCTCCGTCAGCACCCGCGACCGGCTCCCTGCAGGCCGGGCGCTGGGGGAGCGCCGCGGCGCTGGGCGGCCCCGCAGCCGGGCATCGCCCGCCGCGCTGCCCCGGGGCCGGGCAGGACCGCGGGCCTGCGCCGGGGGCTGCCGCCGCCCGGGCACCCGGGGAGGCGGGGAGGGAGAGGAGCAGTCACCTCTTTTTCTTTTTTTTTTTTTTTTTTTTTCTTTGCAACATTTTGTTCACAACTCTGTAATAGCGTGACCCAAAAGCCAAGGAGATTTGTCGTGCACAAGGACTTACCCTAATTTGACATAGATGACTCCAAAGCATAGAAACACGTAGAAAATCCACTTCCGAAAGTTTCTGTGCATGATCTAGAGAATGGACTGAGCCATAAAAATTGCACAAAAAGTCGAACTGATCTTGTCGATTAAATCCCAGTCAAGAGCATTGCTGAAGCTACCCAGGAGCAAAGCCGGCCGAAACGTAAAAAATCAACACCGTGCAGATAAGCAGCTCTTCCCAGAGCCATGGTGACCGAAACCGGCTCCGATATTAAAGCTAAAGAGGGAGGGAAAAATAGGAAGAGCTGCTCAAAACGGTAAAACAAAAAGCCAAGACAGACAGTCTGAGGGAGAAAATGAGCAAGCACTGATCTTGATCAACTGCCTCATAGAGCCCTGAAGTTCAATGTGTTTTTACTTGTTCTGACTTCCCCAGGTAACACTACGTATCTTGCAATCTATGGCTCCAGGTAGGAGGATCTCTCTCTCTCTCTCTCTCCCTCTCCCTCTCTCTCTCCCCTGCTCTTCCCCCCACCCCGTATGTGTCAGGATCTAATTCATATCTTATCTGTCTGTGTGCGTGTGCGTGTGCGAGCTATGCGTGTGTTTGTGTTGCAGAAGGCATGTCCTTAAGCCGGGGTGTTGGGGAAAACACATGAAACCTATCCAATAAGGGAAGTAAAGGACTCGTCCTCTCAAACCGAAGCATTTTTTCATTTCCTCTACTACGGTAATGCGGCTGGATTTGCAATCTCTTCGTAAAACAGATTGTTACAACTTCTTTTTCTTTCACCCCCCCCCCTTCTTTCTCATCAAAAAGAGGCAGGCGTTAGCCCCCCTTTGCCTACAGCTCCGTATCCTAAAAGGCGAGGGGTGTCTGCGTGTCCAGACTATTTCTCTTTGGCCATCCGACCCTGTTGCACACTTACAAACGCCTGTCACTAAATTTGATTTCATTTTCCACCGTAAGAAAACACTCTTCCTCCTTTACGAAGCAGATATACTTGGCTTTTAACGCAAGTTTAGCATATTCAGTTCGCTGCTCCTAGGGAGATGAATCGGAGAGACAAAAACTCACTTTGTGTTCAGACACTAACAGGCAGGCGAGGCTTCCTTTTCTTTCTGTCTTTTCTTTCTTCCCCTCTGTCTTTTCTTTCCTTCTCACTGATTTCTGAGCTGCTCAGTTGATTCCTGCGTTCTGTGGAATTATCTATTCCAGTCTACTACACAATCTGTGCCTGTCTGGAGGCATATATCTGCATGCATATGCACGCTTAAATAGCACTCAAATGCAAGTTTGTGGGCTGTGGTAAGTTATATAGGTATGGGTAAACCCGTGCACCTATGCCCACTTGTTCACATACATTTATATACATGTAGTAACAGTAAACATAGATAGCTCTAGGCATCTCTCAAAGAGAATCGGCTAAACGCACACCAGCAAAGGCTGAAAGGAAAGCAGGCAGTGACAAGCAAGCAAAAGAGGCTGAACACAGAACTTCATCGTAAAGTATCTATCCTGACGGAGAACACAAAGGATTTTTGAAAGCCCAGCCAGGCTGCCGTGGCTGAAGAGATGCAGTGTGAAATCGCAGGTCGTTTTTAGATGACTCCCACAGCCACCTCGCCATCACCCACCCAGCTCCCGAAAGGAGGGTCTCCTTGGGGCACGGCGCAGAGACCCCGAGCCGCTCCCGGGGCCGGGGGAGCAGAAGCGAAGCGGGAGCGGGAAGGGCCCCGCTGCGGGGCGGCCCACGCCGAGTCCCCGGGGACGGAGGGAGCCGGCCCGGCCTGCCGCCCCGCCGCCCCGATCTCTCCCCGCTGATGGGTTTCGCTCTGCCTTTCCCCCCGCATTCCTCACGGTTTATTCTTTAATAATCAATGCTCCGGCTCTTGCGGGCAGCCGCCCTTCCTCCAGACCGCTTCTGCTACATTTTTCCTAATACTTAACCATGAACCATTTGTCCTTTTAAAATGCTGCGTTTTCCCTTCACGCTCTTTCCCTTGTATTTGAATGTCCTTTATTTCCCGCCCCCCCCCCCCCGACCCAATACCTCTTTGGGTTTGCATCCCCACTATTTTTTTAAGGATTTCCAGGGGAGACGAGGCCATGTTTCCCTGTTGCAAACTCATTTCCCCAAGACCCTCGTAACTTTACCCAGCGCTGCCACCCAAACTCTCTACCCAACACCCAGAGGGCATTCAAGATGCACACACACCCCCCACCCCCCCCTTTCCCCCCTCTTTTTTTCCCGTTTTTGAAGCTTTTTGAAGGCGAAGATCCCCCCGAGAGCCCCGGGCGCTGCGGCGGCGGGAGGCGCGGCGGCCGCAGAGGCCTCCCCTCCGGCCGGGCGGCGGGAGGCGCGGCGGCCGAGCCGTGCCCGCGGGCGGCCGGGCAGGGCAGGGCCGGGCCGGGCAGGGCCGAGGCGGCGGCGGCGGCAGCGGGCAGTGGCGGGGAGCCCCTGCCCCAGGCCCCGCCGAGGCCGGCGCGGCGCCCGGCCGCGGAGAGCGGGGCCGGGGCGGCCCCGGCCTCGTCCCGCGGGGTAACACCGCCACCCAGGGGCGGCAGGCGGCGGCGCCGAGGGGGCGGCCGGGCAGGGCCGGGCCGGGCCGGGCCGGGGCGAGGAGGGCCCGGGCGGCGGGGCGAGGGGCGGCTGCGGGGACTGGTGGGGTGGAGGGGGTGCTCCCCGTCCCCGCCGGGCTGCGGTGGAACCATGAGCCGCAGTTCCCGAGCCCCGGCCTCTGCCCTCCAGCCCGGGCCGCGCAGGGCGGGCCCCTCGAAGAGCGCCAAACCCGTGTGGTGCCCGCGGGCCGCCCGCCGCTCCGCGGCACCCCCCGCCCGCCCGTGTGGTGCCCGCCGCTCCGCGGCACCCCCCGCCCGCCCGTGTGGTGCCCGCCGCTCCGCGGCACCCCCCGCCCGCCCGCGGACCCGGGCGTGGGTCTGAACAGCAGGGCGGAGGGGCACGCTTCCTCGCTGCGGGGCTCTGCAAACCGGTTTGCCTACAGGAATTGGACTTTTGCTGCGCCGGGGAGATTAAGGAAGAGTGAGGGGCTCAGCAGCACAGCTATTAATTGCTGTGTTACTTCTCTAAAGGTTGCACGTACAGGTTGGTTTGCTTTTTTTCTGACAAACCCGGTGGAAGCGGGGCTGCCGGTCCGATGGCCTCACCTCCTCCGTGACTGTGTGCGAACCGTCGGGCCAGCCCGTCCCGCCTGCGGCTGTGCACTAGTAAGCCTTCTCCGCCTTTCCCTGCAAACCCAAGAAGTTTCAGCAAAAGAAACTGAACTAGATTGTGTCTTAACCAGCTTGGAGATAGCAAGCAAGCATTTTCGGGCAAAATCTTTTTCTATTTTTGACCCTTACTCCACTGTTAACTTCAGCTAATTGATTTGAAGATACTGGACTGGGAATAAATGATCGATAGGTTTTCTTTCCTTCAAATATTAACTATTGCTGAAAATTTAGGCTGAGGATACCATTCTATGGTTCTATGAAGCTTAATAATTCTCTGATTTAAAAAAACCCAAACCTGTAGAATATTAAAATAGGTAATTCTTACATTACTGTTCAGAAATTCATATAGTTACTTCAACTTTATAAGCAAAATATGTAAAGCTTGTTAAACTACTTTAAACAAATACCACCTTAGTAATGCTGAAAGACTACCAGAAAGTAAGGTAATAATACAAAAGCATTGGTAGATGTGGGTTGAAACCATTTGCTGAATGCTCTTCTAGTGCACAATCATCACTTTTTACTCATCCAAAATAATCGGGGTGGCAGGTGATATCGTCAACTGAAAATTCATTTTTCCACCCATTGACCTTCTGCTGACGAAGCTTAACATTCACTCCTCTCAACTCGCAGAGGGAAAGGTCATCTCTACCACACTGCTGCCTGATCCCCAAACCTCCCCATAGCCTTTTGATAAAATGGTTCCTATGATAAAATATTTCAAAGGCCCGTTGGACTGCAGCTTTCACAGTCCATCCGCTCCTTCAACTGGGGAGGCTTTTCCTGCACCTAGGGATGAGAATCCGAGTGACCTTCAGAAGTCACCAGTCAGGCTGTGAATTTGTCTGACAGCTTAGTCAGCAGGAGGTAACTACCGGGTGTGCAGCTACTCACGGGTAACTTGGGTGTCAGGTCTCTTAAAAAAAGGAACGAGATTCACTGGCCGAGGCATGGGTTTCATTTTATTCCAGAGGCACATCACCACAAGGGACACCGTGCTGTTAGTCTGACCTGGGCTGCTACAGCTTGCAGGGCCTGACAGGCAGGGGACTCTGTCCCGGCAGGAGGAGCGATCCTCACCCTGTGAGGAGAGCCATGCCGCCTGCTGTGAAGCTCTGTAAATGGAAGCACGAGCAGTGCAGAAGGGGAAAGGAATTTTAAACTGCCGGCCACAGCTCACATCATCTTCCCTAGAGCTTATTTCCAAGCATAGTGTTCAAAATCAGAACAAATCCCGTGAAATTTCTGGGGACTGCAGACAACAGGCATAATTCCTCTGCGACAGGCTGCTTTACGTGCCTTTCTCGTCTTTCCCTGCTGCTCAGATCGATCACAGGTAACTAGTATGCTTGTTACAGGTCCCAAAGGCTTAACTACAGGGAAAATCCAGCTGCATTTATCCCAGCCAGCCACTGTCTGGCACTGTTGCTCCACGCAATCGTAGATGAAGGCCCCCATCTAACACTAAAAATAAAAGCGCAAAAATGTTCCTCAGGGAAAATACACAGAGTATATGCGGTTGAAAAAGAAAGAGAGTAAAAGAACTAAAAGAAGAAAAATGAAAAGAAGAAGCATACAAGGAGACGTATCTTATACCTGACCAGGATCTTACACATGATTTACATGTTTTCTTTACAAATGTCTATGTTGTGTGTATATATGTATTTACTATCAGTCTTCAATATTTTGCATTTATGTTATCAGGCCTTTGCACAGGAAGGCATTTCTTAAATGACTCTCTCGTTTACCCAACTGCTTCTAGGTCTAAGATGGCTGTTCTTCCTGAGAGACTACCAAACCCACTGTCTGCCTCTACCGCTTTTCTTAAGACTCAGGATGTCCTTCAGTGAGCTTCTGATGCCGAGCCCTGTTCTCAGTCGCCTGGTCTTTGCGCTTTGATTCAGCAGAAGGGTGTGAAACTCGTCTGATGGGAGCAGGCAAACGACACGCTGTTTATGCTTTTGGGGCATACGTCTGGCAAGACGTGCAGCACAGCGCCCGTTAATGGCAATAGAAAGTTTGCACCAGGTCAAGGTTTGAGTCTGGTCTTAGATAGTGGCTATACTTTCCATCGCTCCTCTTAGTTGTTTTCTCACTTGGTATTACACAAAACAGCATTTGTCCATGCCTTTTGTTGCCCCTGGCTTTCATTTATCTTCCTCCTCTGTTTTCCGTTCCCTGTTTCTCTCCCTCCTCTTCTTTCCTCTGTTTTACATCTCGTTCCCTGGAATATGTTCTGCTTCTCAGGGTATCTTGTCTTCCTGTAATTCCTAAGCCTGCTAACATTTCAACAGTTTAACAGACACCAAATTAGGTGAATAAGAAACGTAGGAGTCCATGCTCGGTTGCTTCACGTATTTCACATTTTCAGATTAATCCTGGTTTGAAAATTTTCATTTACTTTTTGTTTCATCAAAGCTGAGAGGCATTGTTCAAACCACAGAAATGTATAATTAGATACATTACACGTGTCTGGGGTACCACCATGAAATGGCATTAACAGACTTTCTCACTAACTCCTCCCTTACTAAGTGGATATTTACTGGCTTTGTTGCACTGCGCTTAATACAATTTTAGATTTTTTTCTGTTCTTCATGAGCTGTCTTTGACTATGTTAGTCTGAAAGATTCTCCGCAGAAACAGGTTCAGCAGTTAAAATGGAACGTGAGTCAGCAATATAATACAGCTGCAAAAAAAAGTTAAACGCTCTGAATAAACTGGCATGTTGTATGTACATGCTGTATGCGAACTAATCCTTTTGCTCTGTGCAGCAGTAGGAAGCCTAGACTGATGGATGAACTGTGTCTTCTGGGCAGCATACTTCCAGAAGGATATCGACCAACTGGAGGTGACCCAGAGGTGAACAACAGGAAGATGTGTAGAAGACATGATCCATGAAGAAAAGTTGAATCAGCTGTGTTTGTTTATTTTACAGAAACATGGAGTGAGCAGAGAGGGGATAATAGTCTTCAAATGTGCAAAAACACGTTGCAAAGATGGCAAGGTAGGAAATTTTTGTCCGCACACGCAGGGGATAAATGGATTTGAGCAGCATTTAGACAAAACTAGCTCAAGAATTAGGAAAAATCTTCCCGAGATTTAAGATCAGGTTAGGTAAACATCTACAGAAATTTAGTAGCACAGGATCCTACTGCAGGCTACAAGCATCAAGGTCCCTTTCAGCCACGATGCCTATGACTCAGTGACTCTGCTTTCAGTCACTGTGCTGTGAAAATTCTATTCTCCTTCATAAAGCATGGCAAGATATAAAATAAACCTTCCCGACTTACTCTGAAAGAGTTTCAGAAAGCATCTAGCTTGACCAAAGGAGATGTAGTTTGTATCCAGGAGTTCGGAGGAACACCCAAAGCAGTTGTCTCTAGGGAGTATTTCATAAAGTGACCCATTTCATCCTAATCCTGCAGGAAGAAGTGCTCTTACTGGTCGTTACCAAAAAAAAAAAAAAAAAATCTAATAAAAGGAGTCTTTGTACATTGCTAATTAGGTCAGCAATTCAGAGACGTAAGGTTTCAAACTTGAGGTTTTGAAATTCTGTGAACAACTTTCATTCCCTACTTCAGGTAATGTATTAGAGTGAGGCAACCTCATTGAACCCAAGTCTGCTGTTTGCCTAAGGTAGCCCTGCTAAGGCAGCCCAAATGAATGCAAACCAAATATTGAGTTCAGCAAGGTTTATACTGGAATCATGATAAAATAAATTTAGTCCTGTAACTTAATCTGTAATCAGCACAATCTTCTGCTGTAGTTTTTGTGTTATTTAAAGAGGAATCCCTTCTCTTCTCCTTTTCTAGGAGCCATTGTAGGTCTCTAAGTCAACAATTACCTATGATGCACCAAAGGAAAATCAGGACTCAGAAGTAATTTTTGCTGTGATTTACATTCTCCAGTCATGTTTTCTGATCATATTCTCAGAAATGTCCGGGTTCTTTTTTTCTAAAACATGTTTTTAGTTCTTTCAAACGATGAGTACAAAAGGTACTACGGTGGTTTTAGATTACACTTACATCTTAAAATAATCTTTTCAAAAGCTAGGTGACTGAATAGTTTTATGATAGCCAAATGGTATATTCAGCTTTTTTTCTGCCTATAGTGTGTTTATAATGTTAAAAGGGAAGCTATACATTGTTAAGGACTCTATAAGAGAAAGTCTTTTTTCCTAACTGATCTTTTTCTGTCGTAACCTTATGCCATCTGATGCAAAATTATTTTTGGCTTCTATGAGTTGCAAACCAATATGCATTGATAATCAGCCTGCAAAGACTAAATCCAAAGTCTGTGTATTTGGCCTGATGTTTTGTCCCAGTGAAATGGCACGATGGTAGATTTCAAATACGACTTAGAAATGATTTGCATCACAGGAACGAACCTTGGCATCTCGCTAAGGCAAACAGCATCTTTGCCTTCGTTCAGACAGAGGGAGACACACACAGCATTTGTCACTGGGGCAGCATCCCCGTGTGGGTAAGGCCAGAGGAGCCACCGTGCCAAATTATGGGATGAGATTGTAGACAGAGAGCATGGCACTCTTCTACCAATGCTAAGGGGAGATTGCTTCCTTGCAGCAATACAAGAGAAACATTATTACCCTTTAATTACCAAACAGAAAACTCTGCCCGGCCCTACTATAGCCTTGCCGCCACTGCAGCTGTCCCCTCATGTGATGTTAGTTTCATCCCTATTACGTGTAGCTAGATTGTGAGTCTAGAGTTGCAGGCTCTTTTGACTCCTTCTTCAGGTAACCTTCTGCAGAGGTATTTCTCATTGTAAGAACCTGAGGCATCTTGGTAAGAATCGTCAAAGGTATACACTAGGAATACTCATTAAAAAAAGAAGTGGGAGAAATATAGGGGGAAAAAAGCATTAGTGATAAATAAAATGGTACAGTGGTTCTCTCCTCCAACGGAGTCAGATGCCAACATTTGGAGCTCTAAGGTCTAGTGGCATTTCCACTTACCCTGCCTCATCTCCATCCACCCATGCCCCTGCCTCCCTGCTAGACAATGAGAGAGAATTGACTCATTTCTAAATTGAGCAGTGTGGAGATTACTCAGTTCTCATTGGCTTGACCACAACATGGGTGAGCTTACCTCTTTTTTCATTTATCAATATATCACTGGTGATACAGCTTAATCATGTGAATCCTCTTTAGCAGTTCATCTTATTGCTTTCAAAGGTATTACTCATAATCTCTCAGATAAACCATTACATGTGTTTCTATCATCAAAAGACGATAGAAAAAAAAAAAAAAGATGCCGCTGTGGGATTGCCACCAGACCAGTAAATCAGCATTGCATTTAAGCATACAAAAATCTTGTAATTTCACTAATTGCAAATACCAAAATCTTGTAACTTCACCAATTGCAAACAACTATATCAAAGCCTGCCTTTTTTTTTTCTTTCTGATTTCTAAACTACATTTCCCAGAAATCTCAGGGCTAGAGCCAAAGTGCACATCCGTCTCTTGCTATAACAGCTCCAGCTATCTGGTGCAGTCTCCTGTGAGGGAAACATCCTGAAAGGCAAACAGCAAGTGCAGAAAACCGTGTAACAGCATCTTTTTTTCCGCTCATATCAAGAAAATATTAAAGAGATTTCAGCAACCAGTAAGAAACTTTATGACAGCAGCCATATGTTTGGGTCCTATTTTATATTTTGTAATTGAGTTTTTAAACATTCATTTTTTTTCCTAAGAATAACTCGTTAAAGGACTTGATAACCATCTCTGCATAAAAATACAGGACTTTATAGGCTTTATTAGTATTGAAATTATTAATTTGTTTTATTATATACTGCTTACTATTTTGGGATAAATCTGTATGAATGGGTGCCCTCCTGTTGGGAATAAAAGTAGCATCTCTCAATTTTAGGTATGTTGTTTCTAAAAATTACTCTGATGATCCATATTTATATATGCTTGGCAGTACATCATTGCCAGATTTCAAAAGCTAATTGCATGCCTTCCAATGCTTGATGTTTTTAAATAACAGATGAGATGAGAACCTCTGGATTTTTTTTCCATACATGTGAGATGCCAAGAAAAACTCCTAAATGTGATTTTTTTCCCCCCTCCTCTCTTCTAAGAAAAGAAAACACATCTAAAATGGCTATTGTAAAAATGATCCTGATTTTTTAAGTAAATCTAATAATGGGAGTGGGGGGAGGGAGAGTCCAGGCATTAGTTTTGAAAGCATAAGACTGATGATACTGATGGTGCCAACCTAAACATGAGGACATGGGTTTGTTTAGCTTCCTGTCTCTTCCACCCAGCCATCATCAAGGACCATCTACTGCTCTTACCCAGGAGGGACTGTATTTCATTTAAAGCTACACTATTGACAGTGCTGAGATATACGTGCATTCATTAGCCTACTTCTTAAGAGTTCAATCTATCGCTACTGTCTTAAATCTAAACAACCTGCCCCATTAAGGAGGTTTTCAGGTGAACAGGATGCCTAGTGAGTAGTTTTCTAAAGCTGTGTCCAACTAAGTTTACTACATTCACCCTTGTGTCTGTTTTCCAAAATATTTGTCCCTTTTACACTGATATTTTAATCTTTGCCTCTGTGCATCAGGTTTTGACTAACCTAGCTATGTTGTCACCCTGCAGTTCTATGGTATAATTGTACTGGATATATTAACTTAGTTATACAGAAATGGCCAGACTTTGGAAACAATCTAGAAAAGTTTGCCGCTCTTCCCTTTACAGTTTTCAACAATTCATCAAATAATGTTGTTTGTGTCATGTCCTCCCCCAGATCACTGAGTTATAATGATCACTTATCTACAAATCTTTCCTACATTTTCTTTCTGTTACAATGAGCCTCTCTTTCATGAGGATCAGTAGCAAAAGCTGCAGGATATTTTATCTGGCTGCAATTCAGCTTCATGTGGGGGTGCTCACATGCACCCTGCGGTATTTTGTGCAGTTATAAGCAATTTATGAGATGTTTAAAAGTGCATACTTTAGTTTTCAGATTTAACTCTTTGCTTGAACCCAGTGTCTGATTAATCCCAGTACAAGATTTCTGTAGAGACCAGGGTGACTGCCTCTACTGTTTTATCACCTTCATTGGAGCTGAAGATTCTGAGCATTTTTTTGGATGCAGCCCTAACATACCTTACATGCATTATAAAAGATGTTAAAAAATTATTTCCAGACTAAGCACAGGCTTACTGAGGAAGGGCCCAAAAGGGCAGTATCTTCCCCATTATGCCTTCCTGGTGTGACACCTGCACTCCTGCATTACCTGAAATCATCATGTGGCTGCCATAGCCCCTGTCTCCCCGCCTCCGCCAGTGCGCTCCCTGGAAGCTGCAAAGCGTGAGGACAGGTTACCCAAGGAAGCATGCAAACCAAATCTTGTAAGACACTGGGCTGGCAGATGCTGGGCCTCTGTGATGCCATCCATGATGGCAAAACATGTAAAGCACGGAGCAGAAATCAGTTATTCAATGACTTCAGCAAACAAAGTCTCCATGACCCTGCCTTAGTACAAAGTCTTCGATTCTCTGTGGCTTCTAGAATCAATTTATCTTTCTGCTTGTTTAAAAGAAGGGGGGAAATAAGTATAGGTGCCACTGTGCTTGTACCTGTGCACCTGGACCTGTGCCTCCAGAAAAGTGAAGAATTGGGGCATCTTTGGAGAAAGTATGAACAGTCCCTGAAGGATGGACAGGTTTCACACCAGGGTGTAAATGAAATTCTTACAGTTCTCTTTGGGTGCAGGCAATGACTTTTTTCTACTCATTCCTACAAGGGTGAGTGAATTGGAGACTAACTTTGTGACCTTTATGTGATACTATTATATAAACATTGAGAATGAAAGCTGTTTGTGCTAGTAGGAAATGGTGGGGCAATATCATCTGTCCATGGAGATTTCTTATACAAAAAAGAGTAGCTGTTATGTAGGTCTGTTCACTCATAGGGTCCTAACCAAAGAAAATGCATCAATATAAATGTAACGTAATTCACACCAGGAAATGTTTTGATATGGTCTCGGTATATATGACACGTAAGCCAATGATAATTCTTCCTATTTGTAATGGCTGTCTATTGTCTGATCTAGCTAGAGAACAAACACAATCAAGAATCTAGGAATTCTGACTGCTAGACTGTCTCTTGTTTCCTCCATTAATCTATCAGACATCCTCCTCCTCCTCCCCAAGCTGGCACCGCAAGACAGATTCGCTGATTACCAAGCTTAAATGGTTAGTCCTCACCACCCTTCCAGATGCAGAGTCGAGCCCTGAAATCTAGTACCACTCTGTGGGATGTTCCTCACCGCTACACATTTTGTCTGCAGGATCTCTGGGTGCAGGACAGTTTTACACTGAGTAAATTATTCCCTCTAAAGCGATAGAAAGTTTTATTCACAGCATCATTATGGGCTTGTTTGTGTGCATGCCAGAGCTAATACGGTCCTTTGCCTTTTGCTCTTTGATTGGTATAACAAGGATCTTTCATACAACAGTTGATTGTTACGCTGTTGTCTACTGAGTCTCCATGAGCCGTAAACTGAGAACGTATTTATTGCTTTTACCAAACACAGTCCCGTGGCTAAATCTCCTTACTCATTTTTTTTCACTCCTTTTTTTTTCTTTTAGAAAGTCATAACTTGGTTTGATTCTAAAGGCAATGTCGCACTTTGACTATAGACAATGTCTCTCACAGTCAATGGAGCATAAAGGTAAGGGGAAAAGCCCTCTTTTGGCTGACAGCTGTAGGCGTCCATTTACTTTTGGTCATTAAAAAAAAAAAGACATGCAATTTTCTAGAAGTCCTTTTCAACTTTCCTATTGTTGTATGGGTACTTTTCCTTTGTAATGTGGAAACGAAATCTTAATTGTCTGCCATTCCTTAGAACTGCATTGTGTCAGCTTGTGTAAAGATCGCCCTAATAATAAATCCCACTTTTTGGTGTCATAATACAGAGCAATCTGTTTTCTATATGTAGCATAAGTATATGCTTTGGAAGAATTCAATATAGGACAATAAGTATTCAAAGGGCTATAAGGGTGGCTATTATATCTACTTAGACATTGACAAAAAAAGACTGTAAGAGAACAGAAAGTGTAAGGTAGTAATTTCTAGAGAAATTGGGAAAGAACAGTGATGTAAGAGAAAAATGGTGTGCAGAAGAGAGTCAGCAGGCAGTGAAAAGAGATGCGTTAATTGGCATAGGAGTGAAGGAAAGAAAGATTTTGGAACCAAACGAAAGAGAAGCACTTTGGTAAAATGAACCATTGTATTAAAAATACGCAGGAAATACAGCATTTCTTTGATATTTCTAAAAATTTGTTTGTAACTCAACAACTATATTTTGAAAACAAAAATGAAAGCTGGGTTCAAGAGCATAATCCTACAGCATATGTAGTATTTCTGGAATCCACAAGATCCTGTTTCTGCTAATAATTTCTGTGGCTATAGCTCCCATTTTGAAATTAGAATCTGTTACCTCTCCTTCAGACCTGTGTGGCTTTTCTGATGGTTGTCTTTTTAGATGCTGATAAACCAACTCAGTTCCAGTTGTTTTAAATGTATTACATTGTTTGTCTGTCAAGGCATCCTGCTGATAATGTAGTGAAATAATACAAGCCTTACCCATAGAAACCTAACAATTGGCAAGTGGGCACCTTCTGCCTTTTAATTCTTTGTCACGGGTTACTTCAGCTAGTCATTGTTCGTGTAGTTTGTCATGACATTGAGGAAATTTGAGTACACTGAATTTGACATGCCTAGTGCTAGTCTTCACTGAATCACTGGCCTACCAAATGACTTTGTGTGAGTCACTTCCATCACTGCGCCTCCTGCCTCAGCGAGGAGATGGGGACATTCATCCTAGTTCCTTCTCTATGTGCTTTGCTACCTGCTCATAGTGCTATGAAAAAGCAGTGGTGTTAGTAGCAATGCAAAAGCTAAACCGATCGCAGTAGATTTGGCTGATACAAAAGAAGAAATAACAAAGCCGAAAGATACAAACATACCACCTTCTTTGGATGTTTGAGCCAGTTTTGCTGAACGGGAAATGCCAAAACCGTGAGCTGGACTTCTGTCTTCATGGCTTGCAAAAAGCAATGGGGATGTTTTGCTGTTATTACTGACAAGATTATTAACAGTTTGTTACATAAAGGGCAGGATATTGGCCACTCTTGCACAATTTGTAATGAAGGCATTTCTGAAGAAGTCATCTGTAGATGCTAGTGACCGCATCCGTTGTTGCTCCTTATAGGGAATATCGCTGTTGGTGTTCTCACCTAAGAGGCCTTCCTTTCTTTACCTGTTTGACTACTGATATGGTTGAAACAGGGAAAAATTACCATTTCCTCCCAGGGACAGAAACAAGTAAGGAGATCAGGCTTATCTTGTTGAAGACACCATAGGTATCTTGTGAGATATACTGATATTCCCTGAATCACTCTCAGCTTGTTCAGGGAATTTTGTGGAAGTACAAGGCCTCTGCTTTCAGTGGCCATTTCTACTCCCTTCATAAACACTGGATACTAAAATAATGATTTACCTATCTTTCCTAAGAGCACTGAAGTTTACAGAGACACTGGAACAGGCTTCCTAGAGAAGTGGTTGATGCCCCATGCCTGTCCGTGTTTAAGAGGTATTTGGACAATGCCCTTCGGTCAGCCCCGAAGTGGTCAGGCAGTTGGACTAGATGATCATTGTAGGTTGTTTCCAACTGAAATATTCTTTTTTCTTTTCTTTTTCTTTTCTTTTTCTTTTCTTTTCTTTTCTTTTCTTTTCTTTTCTTTTCTTTTCTTTTCTTTTCTTTTCTTTTCTTTTCTTTTCTTTTCTTTTCTTTTCTTTTCTTTTCTTTTCTTTTCTTTTCTTTTCTTTTCTTTTCTTTTCTTTTCTTTTCTTTTCTTTTCTTTTCTTTTCTTTTCTTTTCTTTTCTTTTTTCTTTTCTTTTCTTTTCTTTTCTTTTCTTTCTTTTCTTTTTTTTTCTTTTTCTTTCTCTTCTTCTCTTCTCTTCTCTTCTCTTCTCTTCTCTTCTCTTCTCTTCTCTCCTCTCCTCTCCTCTTCTCTTCTCTTCTCTTCTCTTCTCTTCTCTTCTCTTCTCTTCTCTTCTCTTCTCTTCTCTTCTCTTCCCTTCCCTTCCCTTCCCTTCCCTTCCCTTCCCTTCCCTTCCCTTCCCTTCCCTTCCCTTCCCTTCCCTTCCCTTCCCTTCCCTTCCCTTCCCTTCTATTTCTATTTTATTTCTCAGTATGCAAATAGTCTGTATGAAAAAATACTTTCTTTTCCCAGTTACTTAGAGAAAATGGAAGAGTCAGATTCAATTCAACCAAGATAACGGCGATACTACTACGTAGATATATCTAAGAGGAAACAATTCAGGATGATAAAGGTATACCGTTGATGCAGAAACAATTTTCACACAGTGTGTTTGTTGCACTAAGCACAAAATATAAAAAAACCCAACATACTAAACAAGTTTCCTTGGACCTTAAGATATGCAGGGTATCCCTCGTTTTACTCAGGGCTCGACTCCAAATAACTGCTTTAAGGGTAAACCATTACTCAGAGGTAAGAGCATGAGAATAGATACACAGTGTCAAAACACACTCCGGTTTATGCACCAGTCTGGGTTTTGGTGTTGTTTTTTTCTTTTTTTTTCATTTGAGCATGATTCGTTGAATAAAAACTTCACACACAGAGAGAATTCTCATGGCATAAGACAAATCTCCAGCTATGTAAACCTCAAGTACTCATTTAAAGGAGCTCACTTGCGTTTCTTTTGATATGTCTACAACTTTCCATTTCTCTTCCTCCAGTTGTTATTGTTTTACCACTCTCTGTGTTCTGCATCTGGGTTTACAAGATGCTACTGACCACACAAACAAAATTTAATATCCTCTATTTGGATTCCTACCAAACCACAAAATTCTATTATTTTTTTGCTAATTTTTTCTGTCTCTCGTTTTTTCTTTTATGTAATTCTCAGTCTCCTAAGAACAAGCCCAACTCTTTCTGTGGTGCTGCACTAATGTAACTGAAACTCAGATTTACCCCTTAGAAATTGAGACTCAGTTTCTTCTGTTGATACCAATAATACTTGTTCCACAGACTTCCTCATTCTCCCACTATTGTTTTATGTTACAGCAGAATATTATTCTAATTCAATCATTTTTCAACCAATCATCTAATACAGTCCCAAAGTGGATTAGCCAGCAGGCACTGGTAGACTGCACATCCATCAGTTGACAGCTAAAAAATCACTGGATAATTAAATCCAGAGAGAGATCCAGAAAGGGAAGGAACAATTCATTTGTCTCCTACTTCTCCATCTGTTGCTGTTCACTCCATACAATTGAAGATCAGCTCCTTGGCCTTTCTTCTTCCAGCCACCCAAAGCTGGAAGTGGCTTCCACCCCAGGGCAGGAGAAACAATGCTTTGAGAAACTGAATGCGACATAAGGGAGCAGAGGAGATGTCTGATCCCCCCACTCCCTTTTGTCCCTAGGCAGGAAGTTTCTTCAGAAGTCACACCAATACTACAGTATCTACAAAGGGATTTGCAACCCTATGGCTTGCAAGTCACAGTGTGGGCATTCTGTAAACCATCTGTAAACTGTCCTAAAAGCAGGACAATATATGATACCTTACCATTATAGTGAAGTAAATAGAATGTCATAATTCCATTACTGAGTGCTGATGGTTTTCTCCTTTGTGTGCATTTTTACGATGGGCTTTTTTTTTTCCCTTCACATTTCATCATGTTTTGACAAAATAAGGGGGTGAATCAGGGTTTTTTTGTGAGCTTAATTTCTCTCTTTCTCTCTCCTCTCCTTTCCTATCTCAAGTAAATGTCACCAGAAGATGCAAGCATGCAGGTTTCTCTAGTCATGATTTCTTTTAATCATGTTCCTTTTCTAAGCAGTTTTTCTTAGATTGCAGAAGTTATCTTCAGAACAAAGAATGAGCTTGAACTTGTACGTTCTGTTCATAACAGGATGTCTTCCTTCAAGCTGGCTGAAAAACACTATGACAATACTAATGCTAATACTGATTAGTATGAGCATTACTATTGCTGTTCTTTGAGAAGGCTGTTTATATAGTAAATTTATATTAAAAAATACATATATACACTATATATAGTAAACTTACATAAATTTATATTTACTGTACATATTTTCTATGTAATTAATTGCGTTACGGTGTTTATCTAACTGAATGTGATCGGTTATAAAATGTGTAGACTTTTTCCCTGCTGTACCGGTATCCCCCATGCTGTCTTTTCCTTCTGACATTGTCAGAACTGCCATGCCGCAAATGCTGCTTAATCACCAGTCCCACCAGTGAGTTGAAAAAAATAAAACTTCAATGAAAGTAAGGAAGAGGTCCGTTTCTCCTTTTGGGTATCTGCCAGCAGATTAGTTGGTGGGGGAAAGGTGGTTAGGGTTTGGGTTTTCCTTTTCCTGCTTTAAGGAGCGGCTGTTGAGGGAGGCTCGAGGAAGCTACTTCGGTAGGAAGAAGCTAAAAGGTTTCGTTAGTTGCTGTGTGTGCATGAGACAGATGCTGTAGTGCATTTTTGTCAGTCTGAAGTAAAATAGCTTTTTTAATGGCGTGGACCCCTCCCTGCTGCCCAGAGGGTGCCTCGAACAATTGGAGTGGAGTGGGAATTTCGGGGGGGAGGAAGATGAAAGAGCCACGAGGCCTCCAAAGGACTCGGGTTGCCCATTCCACAGACCTCTAGCTCTTGTCCTAACGTTTTAAAATAATCCTCTGGCCTTTAAAATAAACCTAATTTTCTTCTCCTTGGACCACAAACAAAGTAACATTACTCCTTAACTCTTCAGATCCAGCTCTTTTGACAGAGGCCTACAACAACTGCCTTTCTCCCACTCCAAAAAGGCGTTTTGTTAGGGTATGGCTTTATTTCTTTAACTGATCGAAGGGACTCGTGATTAAGCAGCACCCAAAGCAGGCCAGTCCAGACATCTTGACCTTATAACTCACCGTACCTTAAAGCCAGAAGCACCGAAGCGATCGACTGCTTGCAAGCAACCCCCGAAACAAGCACCAGCCACCTCCCCGCCGCCTCACACAAGATGGCTCCACGGATGGCCCAGGGCAGGATGGCAGCAGGCCGCGCCGCCGCGGCGGCCTGCCAGGGCTCCAGCGCTCCCTGCCCTGAGCCTCACTATTTTCAGGGATTTAAGCTCAGCTCTGCGTTCAAATATCTTAGTCTGAAGGGTCAGGAAAAGGTTTTTTGTAACAAATTATGGTTCTACTGGAATAAGTCATACTAAAGACACAAGGACACTTCCGTATCAAGACACTATACAAGTATAACCGTAGCTTTAAATAAGGGATGGCTGATTGAAGTATCTTAAGTGTGATTACAGCTGCAAAAATTTTTGAGATGTAAATGTTGGTGTTATTTTGTGGTACTTCTGACAGCATCATTTATTAAATGATACAGTGCAGCGTTTATGTACAGAAGCTGATCTTCTCCACGTAACGGTCTGCCACCGCTAGATTTGTGTGCTTTGGCACCCAAACCGAGACACTTAACGCCATTTCGGTGGTCGGGCACCCGCAAAGCCAGAGGGAAGAGGGCAGCTAAATAAAGCACCGCGCTGTGTGACGAATGCAGCACCTTCCCGGAGGAGACAGACCCCTGAGGGCACCGGGTGGCACCCCCGACAGAGGCCAGCTCAGCTTTACAAATGGTGGAATTAAGGGCCTTCTTCCCGCCTCTCGCTCTTGAGCTCCCTCTTCCCCACCCGAAACAGGCTCCCAGCTCCCCGCTTCTTCACGGCGTACGCTGCGGTGCGTCTTTTTGTGCGCATCACTGCAAAAAAGGAAGGGGACGACGAGCACTCGATCCTGGCGGAGGGCATCCTTCTCTCTCGCAGGACAGCGAGTCGTGCCGGCTGGCCACAGCGGTGCTGCAATGAATTGCCTTCCTGCGTTTATGCGGGGCACAAATTCATCCATACCCCTTTTTACTTCCATGAAATCCCAAACCATTATCACACCTTAAAATAGCGTCTCAGTGCATGAACGCAGTGTCAGCAACGCCGTACATAGCGTCAGATAATCTTTGCTTTTTAAAAGTTAACTTAGAATAAACCCTTGATTACCTGCATAATTAATCCCCATTCACAGCAATTTGCATGCCTGAATAATTAAAGAATTAGGGCCTAAAAATGAAAAGCGAGCAAAGCCTGCATTTTTGTACTTGAAAAGCTACAGCGGCAATCATGATAGTTCAAAGCACATAAATAATTCAAATTGAGCTTCCTCGCTTTTTTTTTTTTTCCTTGCAGAGATCCTCTTAGTGCTTCCTAATTAAATGAAAATATTTTATAAGCCATCATTTTGTGACATGAGAAGAATGTTTTAAACTCTGGATTAGACAAGCTGGATTTACATTTTTGGTATTTGCGATCTGATATTTGGAGCCATTTAATGGCGCTATAAACCACCACAAAGTGCTGATAAATTGGGCACGTACTTTTAAAATGAATGAAAAGAAATCTACGTTGTGCTCGTCAGCTGAGTTTAACTCAACTTTTAATTTTACTCGGCAACTCCGCACTTCTGCCTTAAGACACTCAGGCAGTAAATAAAAGCAGTTTGACAAAATCCTGACAAAAATTGTACAAACAGCAGGTGCATGTGGGGGGGAATATATATTGTGGGATGCCAGATCAGCTTTGAAAGATTATTTTTTTTCCCTCACAAAATTGTGGCATTTTCCATTTTTAACGGTAACCGTTTCCCGCTGCTGGCCCGCTGCGGCGACCCCGGCGGTGGGCGGAGCCACCCGGCGGGGGCGGGGCTACCCGGCGGGGGGCGGGGCTACCCGGCGGGGGGCGGGGCGGGGCGGCGTGCGCCCTAGGCGGCAGCAGGGGGCGCCCTCCGCTCGCCGCAGCCAGCGCCGGCCCCCTGGCCCAGCGCGCGGAGAACGTTCTGGAAGGGGCTGTTTACGTCTCCCGCCCCGCGGCCCGGTACCCTCCGTCAGGGGCCGAGCCGCGGCGGGCGGCGGCCTGGCCCTGCCGACCGGGTGCCCGTCACCCCGTCCCCAGCGGGTTCTGACTGAGCACCGGCTGCGGAGGGCCGGCGCGGCGCCAGGCGGGGGGGGGGGGGGGGAGGAGCGACGACACATCCCCAGCCCCGGCGGTGCCGCCGCTGCGTGTGGAGACGCGGACCTCCAGGGGCCGTGAGGGGCCGCGCAGGCAGGCCGGAGGCGCGCCACGACAAGGCCGCGTATAGTTGCAGTTTCCCGGTTAAGGGTACGGGAGGCGGGCGGGGGAGGGGGCTCGCCCGCTCCCCCCTTGGCTCGAGGCTCGGGTCGCTCCGGCGCCAGCCCGGGCCCCGGTCCGCCTTCGGAGGCGGAAAAGAAACGCTGCGCCCCTCCGCGCCGCTCCTCTCGCCCCGGTTCCCGCCCCGCCAGCCGCCGTGCAGCTGCGGAGCGCTGGCGCAGCCGCCTCGGCTCGGGCCGGCCCCGGCGGCAGCCGCCCCGCATCCCGCCTTCCCTTCGCCTTCCTCCATTTTCTGTCTCCGCCTCTCGCCGCTGCGGGCGTTGCTCGCTGTCCCCGGCCGCCCCGCGCTGTGCGTGCCGGGGAGCGCAGCCGCCCGGCGGCAGATGTCCCCGTCTCCCCCTCCCCCGGCCGCACGCCCGCCCTGCCCGCCCGGAGCCCGCCCTTGTCCTCCGGGCCGGCGTGGGGAGCGAGCGGGCTGTCGCGGCCCCGCCGTGCCACGGGAGGGCGGCGGGGCCCGCCAGGTGCCGGCCAGCGGGACCCCGGGCTTGCGAGGCAGAGGCCCGCCGCCCCCTCCGCCGTAGGAGGGGGAGGACCCGACGGCAGCGCGCAGACATCTTTATTTTCGGTCCTACCCCCTCCGCCGGGCTGGGTGACAGGCTCAGGCTTCGATTCCTGGGGGACCCTGCCTGGAAATAAAGACTCGAAAGGGTTGCGATTCTCCTCCTTTATTATTATTAATTTTTTTTAAAAACTTTTCGGTTCTCTGAAGCTGCAGCGCTCTCGCTGAACGGGCGCCGGGGGGGGGGGGGGGGTGCAGGGCTGCGGTTGCCTGCCTGTCTGTCAGTCTGGCCGTGCGGCAGCCCCGCGGCGGTGTCGCCAGCCGAAGGGCGGTCGTACCCCGCTGCTCTCCCCCGTCTCCCGTCGCCAAACTCGTGCAGGAACCCCGCAGGCGGGACCGGCCTCCCCGGGCCGAGGGATCACCTCGCTCCCTCAGCACTTGCTCGGCTTCTCCGCAGCCCCCCGGATAATGCTTTCATTGCGGTTCGAGGTACTCCTATCCTCCGCCGGCCTTCTTAATGCGCAGGAACCGGGGCCTCCCTGGTGGCTGCTTAAAATGGCGAGGATGCCTGCGTGCTGCCCGTGCGGAGCGGCCGGCCGCTCCCGCTCCCCGTTCGTTTTGTACCCCCGTATTTCTAAAAACATGACCAGAAGGCGAACGTCCCGCGTGCCCCGGTCCGCCCTTTGCCTCCCGAGTAACTGAACGCGTCATAGCCAGCGGCCCCGAAGTGTATTTTAAAATCCAGGTTGCTGACATCATACCAAGTCTTTCACAATACGTGCATTGCTCCCGGCTCACAATTCCGTAATGAGAGTTTGTCGCTACCCCTCCTGAACCCTGCGGTTTTTACTGTTCGTGAAGAGGAAGGTCGGTCCCGGGACTGAAAACGTTCCCCGGTGCCATCGTGCGTCTTAATTCTGGCCGCCGGCCCCGCGGCCGTTACTCGCGAGCAGGGCCGGTACCCGGGGCACGCACCGTTACGAAATGACCCGGAGGGACTGTGTGGAGAGTGGCGCGGTCGTATTTCATCACCGTGGTGTATCCTACTGCTGAGACTCACCCAGGGATCGTTCTGCTTAATCCGTTTTAACGCAGCGCTGTGTAAACCAGGCATAAAGAGAGCGCCTGGCTAGAGAAGCTGCTTCTGTGACGGACTTTGCAGTATCTCGGGTCTGATCTGTTCCCGCGACACTTGGAGGTGCGGGTTTTTAATGCAATAAACGTCAGTCCGAATCTCTCGGTCCTGCGCATCCCCCCCGTCCAAGCGGGCGCTGTGTGGGGACGCCGTGCGAGGCCTAGCGCCGGGAGAGGGGTCGCTGCCGTCTGCCGGCGGGGAGGACGGCTGCTTCCCCGGGGGAGCGGCGGGAGCGGCGGCCCGGCAGCGGGTCGGTCGGTCGGTCGGTCGGCCGGGGCACGGCGTGCTGCGTTGCCGACCGCCCCTCCTAAGCTGTTATTTGTTGGGGTTTTTTTGTTGTTATTTTTTGATTTGCTTTGCTTTGCTTTACCGAGATCTCAACAACGTTTTGAGTTTCGGTCTGCGGTAATTCTGTTACCTGTTCCTGTGGCTAATTTAACGATCGGGGGCGAAGCCTGCGGGCCCGATCCCGCAGCCCTGCCCAGCCCCAGCGGCGCAGAGCCCCCGCCGCTGCCCGTGTCGCCCCCTTCGCGTCGCGGCGCCCTCGGTTCCCGCCTGGGCTCCGCCTGTTCCACTGCCCGCAGCCCGCAAGCTGGGCTCCAGACACATCGCCGTTAAGTTTTAGGGGACTGAGGTTTCTTTTTTTTTTTTTTTTTTTAATATGCCCCCTCCTCGGGGCAAAAATCTGATCGGTTGCAGAGGCCGGACCGCGGACGGAAAGAAATCGTGGGCGTCGGGGGGCATCACCGGGTTCTCGTCCCCCGGCAGCTTTGCTACGGGGTTACTACTCGGCGGCCCTCGTCCTGCGCAGACCCTCCCCGCGGGTCGGCGCCGGGGCCAGGGGTTTTACCGGCGAGTTTGGCACTGCCGATACTCCGGTCGGGACGGCGGTGGGGACGGACTGGCTGCTTCCAGAGGGAAGGAACGAGTTTGCAGATCGTGCTCCACAGTGCGGCTGTCACTGTGCTAACGTCCCCTAGAATAATGTTTTCGTTTGTGATAGCCTTTTTTCTTTTTTTTGGCTTCAGCTTTCGCACACTGTTTCTACAGTGCTCGCATCTGTTTGTGTCATCTTTGGAGCGTGGTAGAGTGAATTTCGGACTGAAAGGAAGTCGTAGAGCTGCTTGTTTGTTAACGTAGGTGCTTAAAGTTAGGCTATATAAGTCCATAGTTAGGCCTTCGTGGAAAGGTGGCCTGTTTCCTCCTAAGGCTTCACTACCCGACACCTTCCAGGGAGATCAACAGGAATAGTGAGTGCTTAGCAAGTGGGAAAATACTTTTATTTGTGTTAAAAACGGAACTAGGAGCCTAAGTGTAGTGTTCGTCTTGCAATATGCGGGACTAACTCTTGTGTTTTTCTATCTGAGAGCCCTCTCGCTTTCTTCTTACAGTGCGTATCGTACCCACGGTAAGTGGCGAGGGACTGGAAATTGCAATGAAGTTTCAAATAAATAATAACTTTCATGGAGCATTGGTGATTAAATAACGTGGGTCATTAAAACAGTTAGTGGGTCGTTAATAAAATAAGTTATTTGAAACGTGAATGAAAGCAGACTGTTTCGGGGTACTTGAAGCCCCTTTCACTCCGCCGTGGAAAGCACATTTGCAAAGCCCCTGGCTTGTTTCTGCCGGGTGGGAATACCGGCTTACTGGGAAACTAGGGAGCACGCCGGCTGGGAGCCCGCGAACGCCTCCGTCTGTCCGTCCTGCTGTCCGCAGGTCCCGCCCCGGCTCCCTGCACACCGAGGCGGCAACCGCCGGCAGCGGGCGGCTGCCACGCCTGTCCCGGCCCCGGCCCCGGCCCCGGCCCCGGCCTCTTCCCTCCCCTCTCCCCACCTTCCCAGGGGACGGAGGGCAGCGAGGCCGCCGGCTTTCGGAGCGGCTCCCGGCGCTCGGGCAGGGAGGGCAGCGGGCAGCGCTGCCCCCCGCTCCGACGGGCCGTCCCCGGGAGGGGACCGGCGGCTGCCGGCTCTGCCGCCCCCCCGCCCGCCTGGGGCAACGGGAGAGCGGGTGTTCGGCGTCCGCCTCCTCTCGCAGGGCCGGAGGGAGAAAGGAAAATAAACGTGGCAGTAATTCTCGTCGGGCCTCTTTCTGTTCCCGCGTCAGTCAATAGACGTGCTGTCTTTCACTTCATTAAGGAAGTATAGTCAGGCCCTCCTCATCGCCTCCAATTTTTTTTTTTTTTTTCTTCTGGACACTCTTATTGATGGTAATAAACATGGACACAAAGTGGGCAATAAAAAAAAAAAAAACCAGTAAAAGCCCGAATTAAAAAAAAAAAAAACAACAGCCTATAAGCAAAAATACTGAAATACTGAAATCCGTGAAGTCTCTGTTGTGAAAATAATTAATTAAAAAAATCAATTCTTTCTAATTAGGGAAAATCAATAGCTATGGTAGTCTTGTTACCTAAAATGGTTACTTCTTAAACTGTTACGGTCGTATTTTAAACGTTCCGTGCGTCCGTAATAGCGTCTTACTAAGAGATCTTTAACATCGGCGGTTTCAGCCAATATTTCAACTACAAAAAGAACAATGAGGTGGTCGGGATTTTTAGAAAGGTACCGTGTGTTGCCTTCTGAGCACGGGGACGTCGGTTGTCCGTGTCGTCGTCCCCCGTCCCCCCCCCTGTTTTTTTTCCGCCGACTCTCAATTCCTCAGCGTCAACAGGCGTCCCGGGAAGGGACCCACAATTTTCGGGAACGCTCTGCTCTTTTCCAGGCATTTCCAGATAAACTCCGATGTGGTCTCATAATGAGTTCCTGTATTTATATGTTTATGATTTAAAACTAACTGCGGCAAAGCAGCCCTTGATAGTTGAACGTTTATAATCTATAACGTTGATTAGCTTCCCAACAGGGAGCTGTCGTCTGTATTCATTTCCCCCCCTCTCCCCCCCCCCCGCCCCCATTTTACTGCTGCTTCCAAGTAACCCCGCATCCTTCCAGCAGAAAAGCCGGGGGAGCTTCTTCTAAAATGTTATTTAACGCGAAATAACGGCGCGTTTGAGCATTCACGAAGTACTGATTCCCGGTGCCTGTCCTTCATCTGCTACCCCAAATAACATCCCGCGTCGCCTTCGGGGCAGGCGTTTGCTCTCCCGGCTCTTCCCGTGTCTTATGCGTAGGACAAATCCGCCTGCACATGACCCTTCCTACAAATATTCGGCGACAGTTTGCTTTGACTTATCGCTGGCTGCAAAAATTTTAATTAAACCCCCCCCCCCCCTTGCCCTCTTAAGGCACTGCGATGGGGATCTGGGGGTGGAAGAGTCGCACGCCTGTACGTCTACAAACCAGGTTAGGTGCGGAGCCTCGCCCGCACCTTGGCAAGAGAAATCTGCTGGCTTTTATTACATAAATTGTGTTTAGTTTTGTATTTTTTCCCCCAAGGAAATGTGTTTTGGTTGGTGTGCAAAAAGCAGGGACTTGCCGCTTATTTCCCCAAACTTTCTCAAGCGTTGTCAGGTGAAAGCACTTATTTAAAAAACCCTCCTTTTAAAGCCCCCCCCCCCCTTTTTTTTTAAAGCCTCCTTAAGAAAAAAAACCTCACAACTTTTTTTTTTTTTTTTTTTTAAGGTAAATTTGTCCTTAGCTGAGGGAGAAGCCCAGCGCCTGCTGCCTCCGTGGAAAGGATGCCGAGAGGAACAGATGCGAGCAAAAGCGAGCTAAAAACCCCGTGAGCGGCATTGCTGGAACCAGGTACCGACGACGACCATCGCGACATCTCCACGGGGTTTACACCACGGTTACTGCGGTGGGGGCCCCGGCTGCAGGTCAGCCCCCCCCCCCCCCAAAAAAAAAAAAAGGAGGTACCTGCTTTTTATCAGGTCTCCTGAAAGGGGTTGGAGGATGTGGTTGCTAGAAGATGGGCCATTTGGGGAGATATTAGGAATGAAAGAGAAACAGCTAGTAAAGCTGAGCTGGGAAGCTGCCTCCACCCCCCCAATCACCCGCCCCCCTTTTTTTTTAGGGGTTAAAACCAGAATGTATTCCCCCAGCAGGTACCTAAAGGAATAACCCTGCGCTTTGCTCTCCCGTTTTGATCTGTCGGCCCCTTTTCGTTCGTAGGTAGGCTTTTGTGTCTGCGTTTTGTTTCGCGAAATTAGCTACAAATTACGCGTCATTATTTATTGTAAAGATCTAAAAAAACCCAATGTGAATTCGCAGAGAGGGCTCCTCGCTGTCCTGGCAATTAAAATAAGGGTATCGACTGCAATATCTTCAATTTTAAGCGAGAGGTGCTCGAAATCAAGAATGCCTTTTTTTTTTTTTTTTTTTTTTTTTTTTTTGAGGCTCTTCCCGCTTAGTATTAAAGTCATGTAGAAGACATTTCTCCTCCGTGCTCGTTTAGGCTAGCCCTCCCTTGGAAACCCCAGACCGGAGGGAAACAGGCGTGCATTTTTTTTTTCCCCTTGAAAGATGTTTGTCACGCTGCAACCATTATTCCGAGAAGCCTGCGATGTTTTTATTCACCGCCCGGTTTTCAAGGCTCCTTTCTTCACATCGCAGCCGGCTCAACTTGAGAGTCCGGAGCAGAAATAAGGAAAAAATAAAAAAAAAAAAAATCAAGACAAAATAATAATAAATTAAAAAATAAAGCAACCTACCCTCCCCATCACCTCCAAACTAAGCTGTCCCCCAAGCAAGGCTCCCCTTGTCCCGCCTCGTCGCTCGGGGAAATTACTCCTTGCCCTGCCGGCACGTTTAAGAGTCATTTTAATCTGCCTGAACTTTGAAACAAAGCTGGTTTCCAAAGGAAATTTCCACTACTGCTGCTGCCTCGCACCAGAGGGCGCCGGGAGCCTTCCCAGGCTGCGGGCCGCTGCTTGCCTTCGACCGCTGCTGGAAATTAACTCTTTGGGCTCTCTCCCTAAAGGCTTCTGTAACCTTTTCCTTTAAAAACAGACAGCCTTATTCGAACTCTTTTTTTTTTTTTTTTTCCTTCTGTAAAATGCAGGTTGGGGTTTTTTTTGTGTTGTTTTGGGTTTGTGGTTTTATTTTTTTTTTTTGCCGCCCTTGTGTTGCCCTTTCCCAGCGCTGCAAGGGCTTCGCCCTCCCGCAACAGCCCCCCCCGAGGAGTCTCAGGAGATTTACAGCCTCTCTCCCTCTCTGCTAACTTGGTTCTAATTAAGTCACTGGATCACGTTTGCGTGACATTACCGTGTTTTCCCTCATAATTGTCTGGGATAAAAGTTTGTCTGGCTGTGTTTAAGCTTAAAGGGTCACTTAGGGCTCTTCAAACAGAACAACACTGGAGCACGACACCAGAGGAAAAGAAGGGAGTAAGACGCTCGAAACGATTTCGCTTGAACACCTGTAGCGTTTAGCTTTGTGCCTGAAGGCTGCAAAGCCAACACCCCCTATTAATGCCACACGGGCAAAGATTTTTTACGCTGAGACCTAAGGAAATTCAAAGTTAGGTTTCCCATGGCGCCTGTCACAGGGGCACGTTGCGAGGACGTCATACTTGTGCCCGCTGTGTTTCCGTGCCTCAGCGGCTGTGTCGGATGCCCTGTTGTTACATCCTTACTCTTCGGAGCTATAGGCTGGTGTATGCACAACTGCAGACGCACGCGATTGCGTTGTGTCCTCTGCTGCGCACCTGCCTGCTTTGAAACCGGTGGGAGGCAAGCATCGCGCTAGAGGAGTTTGCCACAGTTCAAAGAGTAGTACCAGAATAAGCAACCTCAGCCCAAACAGCAAATGCTTCAGGATATGATTTTTACCAGCAACAGGGGATTATAAACCCTAAACTTCAGCAAGAGCATTTCTTGTGTTTATCTGCATATGTAAATATTGTTGCTCACCCACTGAGACACAGTTTTCGTGGCGATGTAGGTTGATGATTCACTGAAAAAAAAATCAGGAAGGCCATCTGGAAGGCTTTTTTCAGTGTAACTTGTTTTATTCATACATGCTATGTATGTGTGTATATATACATATATATATACACAAAAGTACTGAACAGAAATTATAACAAAGAGCAAGTGGGCAAGTCTTTATTATTACTTTATTTATTTATTATAGCAGTCTGTTTCCAAACATCATACTCCAGATTCTGATAAGCAGCTGACTCCTCGAGTATTCATTTTCACTTGAATATTTAGGAGGCAATTTAGCTGCTTATCCTATACACCTCCCCCTTACTCGCTGAAATGTGCCCAGCTGAAAACCACAATGCAAGTATTTCAGAAACTACTTACGGCTTACGTATTAAGAAGAAAAGAAGATGCTGGCCTGAATGTTGATATCGGGTGACTCCCATTCTAATACGATGCATACTACCACATTAAAAAATGCTCAGACTTTTTTTTTTGATATAACTTTTAGGAAGCACATAAACATGTTTTCTTCATGACCAATATATTTGTGCTACATTTAGCAATACCCAGCTAGATCAAGAACCCATCAATGTGGGCTCTGGACATATACACAGGAGGGAGTTTCCAACGGAGCTTATAATTCTAAACAAATGGTCAGAACAAAAAGGAAGATTAATAATAATAATAATAATAATAATGCTGCCATCTGAGATCTGGAGGAAAATGAATTTCATACTAGCCAATGCTTAAATTTCTACAAAAATCTTTGATCAAACCAGCAACTAAAAAAAAATCACCTTGTCCCAGCTCAGTGGCTTCACTGCAAGTTTAGTTTTCCTTTAGTTTTCTTTAAATATATGAAACTATACAGCTAACTGAGAAATGTCATTATTTTTCATTCCTTTTTTTTTTTTTTTTCTTCATCTCAGCTTTTAGATGTGCCAATAGAAAACCAGCTGTTTGAGATAAATGTCTGTGGTCAGATAAATCCAGTGGATGCAGTTAAAAAGCTGGGCAGATATGCAGTTTGCCTGGGTTATAATTGTTCATTTTGTGAAGACTGTTGCCCTGATGCAGTTGGTATTTTAAGGGATGTCAAACAAGCTTTTTGGAAAATACACCGCCAAGAAATGCAATGGAGGATGCTTTAGAGATGCTTAGGGCACTGTAGCAGGGGAACATCTAAAAGACAGGAGAGGGGGAAAAAAAAAAACCAAAACAGAAGAAGGAAGAAAAAACTAAATATTAGGACGTGTCATTTCCATGTTCCTGTAAACTTTTATCAAGAAGCTGAATATGCTTTTGCTATTCACATATCACTTAAGGCTCAATAGAAATGCAAAATGCATGATGTAAAAAATTATTCAAAAAAACAAGCATAAAACATAAAAACCAACAAAGAAAAATATTTTAATACTGGAGGCTGGTGGAAAAACTCAGTTGAAGAGAAATGGTGTTTGTCCTTGAGTTATTTAAATTAAAACATGGATTTTAAAAATTTGTGGGACTGTTTCTTCATGTATCTCATTTAATTTGGCATCTGTCAATCATAAAAAAAGAAAATGGATCAAAGGCTGCTGAGTTTACTCAAACTCAAACCCCTTTTAAAGGATTGGATTTTATCACTTACGACTTCATGTTGAGTTTTATCTTTGAAGTGTGTGCGTAAGGTGAGAATTTTTGTCTCGGAGCAAATAAGACAGTGTGTTGGATATAGTCAGAAAGGACCCTAAAAAGCAACAGAAGCTTCCCAATAATAAACTTAGAAATACACTGTGTTTCTTTCTGCCCAATGTGCTGTGCGTGGTGGAACTCTGATATTCAGACCCCGCTTACTGTTCCCTGCGCAGAGGTCTCCATGGATGTTAAAGTCTGGCCAGGACAGTGACTGATGCTTGATAACTTGCTTGAATTTTTTTTTTTTTTTTTTTTTTTTGAGGGGTGGGGGGGGCCTTTGGAGAAACTTCTTGACTCAGAACGAAATAAGAAAAAAAAAATCATGGTAAAATGCCTCTTGGCCCTTACGCCATTTCCATTGAAGCTGATGGTAAAAATCCTCTTTGACTTTACTGGGAACAGGACCGAGCCATTTTAAATGCTATGTTGTAATATAAATCTTTTAAGTCTTAAATATTTCCATACAGTGGAGCAAAGAAGTCTCAAACGTCATCAAAAAGACTGCTTCTTGTTAGGCTGTTACAATGTGCTATTTCTGTTCAAATAACGTTTACTAATATGAGAGACAAATAGATTTATACAATTTGGAAGTCTGACACTGCAGTTGGGTGTTCACAGCTTTTATACATTATGGTATTTATGAAAATAATTTTAACTCTTCGGTTGCATAAAACAAAGCACAGATGTTTCCCAGCAGCATTTCCTCATCAGGCCTTTTAGCGTAGCCTTACTGGAGTGTAGCAGAGAATTTGGTTACAGTTCAGCTCAAATCAAAATATTCCAAGAGTACGAAGGCACTACGTGGCGAGGCAGGGGTAAGAAGAGGGAGGAGGGACATGGAAGGAGGAAACAATCTTCTTCTCCAGCTGTCCCAAGTCTTCCACCTGTGGAACCTCAGGGAACTGTAAGTTCTCATCTTTGGATCTTCTCCCCTCCTTGGCTGTGGCTTTAAAAAGGTTTAAGTGAGAGAACAGTAGCAGAAAAAGTCCTCAAAATATCGTACTCTGGGAAGGTCAGGGAGGTTTCCTTCTCCAGATATACAGGGGCTCCAGGGATCAAAACTGAATCTCTCTGTGCTCCTGAGTTGCTGTGATGTCCTGCCCAGCATCCTCTCTTCTCACCCAGGGACACATTGAGGGAAACACAATTTCCATGAATTAGTTGTTTGTTTGTTTGTTTGTTTTCCCCCAGAGTTAGTTTGGCTGGGTAAGCATGACTGAACAGCATTCATGGAGTCATTCAGGTCTTATCAGTGATCTTCTGACAGGGGAGTATTGCCCAAGTGACAATTTACCTCATCTCTTGCCAAATACCACTACAGGTCTCTCTTTTCTATCTTTTTGTGTGTGCGTGCATTGTGTCCAACTGTGGTCTCTTGTCAGACGCTTTATTGTAAGCTCTTCAGGAGAGGAACTGTCTTCATAGTTGGTGTCTTTACGTCATCTTGTGTAGTGGCCCAGGATCACAAATATTGGTGATAAGCTGCCCTCATCTGAAGAAAGACAGGCCAGTCTTTCCAAATCCATATTTCCAAGCAGATGAGGATTATCAAAGAGAGAGAGAAAAAAATAAAATAAAAAAAAAAACAACAAAAAACCCAAAGAAGAAAAGTGAGAGGGGGCAGTATACATCTTGGTGAGGCAGGAGACTTCCAGTGTCTCTGCACTTCCATTGCCTCAGGAAATATCTGCTGCTCCTTGTGAGAGGTGTATGTCCTAAGAATGTTTCAAGGTGTACTACAAGGGAAACCAAAGACAAAAATGTCAAGCATAAAACTGTATGAAGGAAAGATATCTTTCTGTGAGAAGGTTTAAACTGTGGCCTTTTCAGAGAAGAAAGAAATACTAGCAACAAAGCCATGATGAAAGCAGAGGAAACAGAAAATACTTCTGTAATGGTACTTGTACATTAATAGCAGTTGCATAACCTTTCCTTGTGCTTTGGGTCTGATCTTGAAGAACATCTTAACCAGCTATCTCTTAGGACCATAGTGGTACCATATAGATCACTGTTTCACGTGTTGTGGGTCAAAAGTGGTCCCAACCGTCAAAGGATAACTATCAGCAGAGGCTCAAACCCCTTCAAGTCAGTGGCAGCTTGCTTCCTCCAGTAAGAGGAGTGAAAATGCTCTATAATTGCGTCCTGAAAGGGTTTACCGATATCTACCTTGAATCACTGAAAGCGGTTCAGTCTCTCTTTGGGAGAGGAGTGAGCTTAAACATTTACAGCTAGTGATTACAGCCAGTTGTGCCTTCCATACCTTCAGGACCTGAACTGCTGCTGATTCAGACACTTGCATGAAGATACAAAAACTGAGCTTCACATCAAAACACTGGGAAAACACAGAGATGGATATGGTGAATACTGAAACAGCTGGTAGGACTATAGATCTGCACATAAATGCAAGCATAGAAATGGCCAGATTTTTACCAACAGAGCTCTTTGGGCATACTCTAACTGCATTAGGAAGAAATATTGTATTTATTGTTCAAATTAGTGCAACATAGTCCATTTTGACTCTAATCTTTCCCTTGAAAGAAAAAGGCATTCTCTCTGTGAATATTAGATTGAGTGGGACAGCAGTAGAAATCTCAGTGGGATTTTCAGGCAGGGAAGCAATGCAAGACTGGGGCTGTACACGTGCACTGGCATCAGCAGAGTCTCCGTCACTCTTTTGTTGTTGCTTTTGTTTAGTACCTCACCTAACCGTGCTCACATCTGCAGCTGGAACCCTGAAGCACTGTCAAGTAACACAAGTGCAGTAGGAGACTCAGTACAAAAAACTTTACATACTACTTGTTTTTCACTTAAGATACATCTGAAGCTACAGCTGCTAAAATATTTCTCTTTTCATTACTTCACTGTGGCAAATTCCACTCCTTTACCTTAATGTCAGCCTTATATTCCGTTTTATTGTTGGTTTACAGCAACTTTATTTTAGATTGAATTTATGAGCACAAATACCACCATTTAACAATGCTCCTCTGTCCACATTTGTGATACTTTCCAGTGCACTCCAGTGGAGCAAAGGGAAAAAAATATGGTAAAACAGCCTCCTGTTTTGATGAAAAATTGCTAGCAGTTATAACGTAATTAACTTAACCAACAAGGCAATAAAAATTAAGTGCCCTGTTCATGAGTGATGCATATCCCACATTAAGACTAAATTGCCTAGAAGTTACACACGGAAACATTTTCCAACAGGCCTTTACTGTATAACATTCATAAAATTTTGTATTCAACAACATTGTTTCCTTGGGTCTTTTGGAATGCAACAAGACGGCTGCAATTGAGAGAGAAGCAGTGATATACATGACCAAAAAGTTGTGTTTCGTTCGTGGGAATGCTTAGGGAAAATGTTAAAAGAGTTGCACATTATATTTTTCTCTGACCAGACTTTACTTGAATGATCAAACCCTAAGGTAATTATTTTTTGTATTACTGAGGAAGTAGTATTTTTACTATTTGTAAGTGACTGTTTGTAAGTTTTGCTGTAGTAGTAACTACCTATCCCATCAATATCCATTTTAAAATCTCTTTTAATCTCTTGAACAAATACGTTTACAAGAAAAATTCCAGTTTGTTCAGAATCATGGAATGATTACGGTTGGAAGGGACTTTGGAGGTCTTCTGGTCCAACCTCCTACTTAAAGCAGACCTAACCTACTAAGCTGGGTTTGGGTGGCGGGTTTTTTTGTTTGTTTTTTTTGTATTTCAGTCACAGTATTTTATGTCAATAGTTCTTGCTGAAGAGCTTGTTCCAAACCAACTTCCATTTACTAGATTTCCCTTTTTATCTTCTCTGCTATGAATCTACCCTGCACTTACCTTTTTTGGAATCAACAATCCCTGTTCTTCTTTTAACAGTTCAAGTTCACAATTTATTCTGCTCTTTCCTCCTGCATTGAAAATGGAAAAGAACGGAAACTAATCTGAAGATACAGGGTAAAATGCAGTTTGGAAAATGTTGCTTTTTCCTGTGTCAGAGGGTTTATAATACCATATTCTAAAGTACAACCATATCTTCAAATCAAGATTATTGCTTTGAAGCTAAAAGTAATTAAACCATTCTTCCATCTTCAAGCCCAGAAGAAAATGACTTAGTTTTCCGTATACTTCCGGAGACGATGAGCTGCTGATTTACGATTCTACTTAAGTTATAGGAGAGCTGAACAAAATGTAAAACTAAAGGCCTAGCTTTGCTCTCAGCTGTTCTGGTGTAATTCCAGCTCAGCTCCTCTGGTGTTGATGAACTTATTCCAGTTTTACACTGCTGTGACCAAACCAGGATTTATTTTACAGTCTCCATCAAAGAATTGGACCGTTTCCTTCTGTTTTCAGAAGATGAGCTTTCTCTTAGTTGGTCTGTAGTCTTTCCCACGCTTTTCCTATTTTATAATTTTTTTAAGAAGTGTATATTTAAAAGAACAATGACAAACTTTCTACCTGAAAAACTGTGTTACACACACAGTCTTGCAAACTCCTGTTTTTTAAAGAGAAATCCCCTGCAGACCATGCAAATGTGCTGTTTAAGTATGAGGAACGCTGCTCTTAAGCAGTCCTGGACTCCTTTTACTTAGTTATTTAGTAATTTATTTTTAAACTTGCCTTGTCATTGATTTAGTGACGGCTTTTCTTTACATCAGCTGTACAGATACATATAGGGAAAACAGTGAGACTTGCTTTGAAACACTCGGAACCAGCTTTTGCAGAAGAGCCCTTTAAACTTGGGAAGGATCCTGTGGAGGATTTGGTCATGTTTAGAAACCATCCAAAGTAGCTATGACAACTTAATGTTCCAGGGCCAAGATCTTGTGCACATACCAAATCTCTGACACTATCCAAGATCCTTATCCAATGTGAAGAGGAAACTGTAAAATTAGAATTGCCTAAAACAACCCCTAGAGAGTATTACTGATTCATGAGAAGATTTTTTTTTTTTTTTACTTTACATCTTAAAGACAGCTTTTTCTTAAAAGGTCTAAACCAGGAAATTTGTAAAAGAAAAGAAAATAGCAAAATGAGGAAGGCATCCACAAACCCCAGAAAAACAGCTTCCCAGCTAGGTCCCTTCTTTGATACTTGTTGCGATTTCTTTATCCTTCTTCAGTCAGTTAAATGGACTTGGACTGTTTTAGAAGTGTCTAAAATAGACTAATATAATTTTCTTGGGTTTATATTTTAAATGGGAGTGGTATCTAATCTGGGTTTCAGCTCCCCCTAATCTGGATCATCTGGGATTAATTCTAAATGCAGCCGAGGAATGAAGCCGAATGAAGCCCAGGGAGGCTGATCTCAGCAAAGGCGGGTGGTCAGAGTCCGATCGATCACCATGTAGCTGGTCCAGGCGGCTGAGATATTGACTGTATTTTTTTGTTTGGTATTACATAGGGCAATGAAGCATTCTAACTGATAAAAATATGCTTTTCTATGCGATGAATATGTTGGGTACAGTGCCTGCCACCTGCGCTTCATGGTAAAAGCTAAGATCTGTATTAATTCTCTTCATTATTGATTGTTAATATTGTTTCTGCTTCCCATCCCTTCATGTGCATAGCAATGAGATTTTTGCATCCTGGCTGTGTTTGATCACTTTCTGTTTCTCTGGATGTGACATGGTTCTGCAAGACAGCTTTTTCTAAAGGAAGAAAGACCTGGAAAATGCATTTTTAAAGGTACTGATTTAAAAAAAAACAGGTGAATGAATGATGTTTTGGTTTCAGCAGCCATGCTGAGGTTTTAAACACTGGTTCAGGTAGAATCAAACCCAAACATTTTAGTAATGGCATATTAACATAACTGTCTTATACAAAGTATTTCTGGCCCCTTTTAATGAAAGTAAAGAGAGAGCGATGTGTCTGCATAAATAGGAGTAGACGGTAATTTTTGTTATTCCTCCTTTCCCCTCTCATTTTACTAGTAGCCCACTGAGTAGTTACCTGGAGAACTAACCGACAAAATGGTCAAATCTCCTCTTTAGTGAATTTGGAAGAGAAGCTGCAAAATAGATATCCCAACTCAGGGGCAAATGCCTTACCCTTTGCCCTGTGGGGTCATGCTCTTGAACACTCTTCATCTACTGAGTTAATAGAGCCAAAGGATTTTCGTCACTGAAAAAAAATGTTCAGATGTGTTTGCCAGATTTGACATCCAGTTAAGGATTGCTTTGATTTGTGAAAACTGCATTTTCAGTGAATAAGTTATTATCCAGGAAAAACTCTCCACCGTGACAATGGTTATCTGCAAGTCAGTGTTAACTTGGCAACCTTAACGTTTGGCAGCAGATTTTAACTTTACATGACACTGAGTTATTATTAATGTACCATATTGCAGATTTTATGAAGGCATCAAGTTCTCAAGTGTTTTTTTAAGTCAGGAGGTGCAAAAGATAGGCTTTTTACAGAGGTGTGACTTTAACTATGCTCTATATATCCTGTACATTTAATGAGTTTTCACTTAAAATAACAATCATTAGGTTAATGCACATATTTAGTAATCAAAGACATGTAATATACTGCCTGAATACAAAGAGTCTCATGTTTCAGGATATTTTTCATTTTCCTAATTTATAAAATGACCAATATTAATATTGTACTGGCATTGTTTTTCTTTATTTATTTGACACATGACTTAAGATGTCTGACTGGTCCTTGTTCAAAGTGTCTGTCACATGAGTTACAGAATTTCTCTCGGTGACGATTGCTTTGTTTTTAAATCAAGTGAGTGAGAAAAAACATCTGTAAAAGGCTACAAGGCGCATAAGGATAGTGGAGGATGCGCTTGGTGACAGCAGTTCAAAACAGAGATGGGTAAAGTGGTATGAGCCTGACATGTATATAGGGATGACACATTACTTGCTTATTCTTTTTGTCTTTTTTGTTGACTCATCTTTTTATCTGACTCTCTGGAGTGAGGTACGCTGGATATACTGTGGCTTTTCAAAATGCAATACTGAAGTAACCCACGTCTAACTATAAGGAAGAACAAACTGTCATTTCTAACACAAGGCACATGAAGAAAAGCCCTTTCGCATCACTTTGTTTCCTACTCAAAGCTGTTTATCAAACAGTGTAAGATCTCCAGCTTATGTTATTTTTCTGAGGAGCTTCATACAAAGAGTTGTTTTCTTTTTTTCCTAGCAAGGCAAATGTGGTCCTATAGCAAAAAGATACTAAATATCAACAAGTAAATAGATAATCTGGCATTAATGTTCAATGTGTTGATTCATTTCTAAATGCATATTAATTTTGTATAACTTTGCCATCCCTGTGCTAGAATTGAAAGTAGGACATCTGTAAGCCCAGCAATTAAACAAATTAACTAAATGCCTTTTTTAAAAAGACTTTGCATGGCAGTAGTCCTGCAGGTTCTAAAAAAAGTGGGTGCTTTTTCTCTGCTTTCCAAAGCTGAAGCTAATTCTGCTCTAATGTGCATCATGATCCCATGTCTCTCGCGTACCAGCAGTAAGAAGCAGCTTCACCGATTGCCTTCTTAGTGCAGCAATCAAACGCTGCTACCACAGAAAAACTAGTGAAGCAGTTCTGACTTTTCCTGCAATCCTTCAGCGTCACCAGTCTTTCCACCTCCTTTCTTTTGGAGGACACGAATTTTTATAGTTGGAGTTGAGGCCAAAACAAGTTTATTGATACATGCAGAGGTAACTGAGCTTTTTAGATTGGTGTTGGAGATGTTTCTTTTAGGACCAGGCCTACATTAGAAAGTTTTGCTCACATGATGATGTTAGCCTGGGTCTGAAAAAAACAGAAATCCCACCTGCCCAGTGGAGCTCAGCCAGCAAAGTTCCTGGTGTGGACACAGCTGTGCTGCCGGGAGAAAGCTGCTGCCAGATCGACTTGTTGGGTTCAGAGCCTACTGTAATGACAGTGGCACAAAATCTCCGGCAGTTGGCAACCCTTGCACCCACGCTGCAGAGCTCTGCTGTCGTGGCTGCGCTGGTGTAACACTCACAGTGACTGTTACTTTAAACAGATCCTCGTCTGAAGCTTACGTAGGCCAGTAGCTGAGATGTACCTTGCATGAGAACAAAGAGGAGATAAAGGTGCTGAGAACAGGCCACTGAGAAGACAGTAAGAGTAGTTGGCAGGGCTGGCAGTAGGTGTCCCTTCGGACTGCAAGAGCTCCTTTGAAAACTTCCCACATCATAAATCAATTTTTTTTCCCCTGGAAGTTACATATCTTGTATGCGCCAGTTTCCACCAGCTGCAGGAACATCTGCTGATGTGACTAGGTCTTCTTTGCCTCAGAAACACCAAGCATTTATGCCGTTGCACTGGCAGCTTTCATGCTAAAGAGTCTGTCCTAGGAGGTTTGCTCCGTGTAGGAAAAAGGAGCCGGGTCTTCAGCCACATCCCAGTGGGACTGTAAATGGCCCTGGTGTTTAGCAGATACTACAGTGAGTAAGAACTTTCTCTGCCTGCTTCACAGTCACAGCAAAAGGACTGCACAAAACTGTAACACAGCAGTATATCACGTTCAAAGTATTTCTTCTGTCATCACATGCATCTGCCTTAGGTTATCAGAAAACCGCAGACAATTACACCAGCGAGGAAATATTCGAAGGTCAGCCCAGGGTCAGTCTGGGTGACAGGTGATGATTGTGTTTTTACTGAGTTTTCTGTCTCCGATACCTGTTGATGTAGGAATGACTCAGTTCCTGGGAGCTGGCAGCTCCAGGACCCTTTAGTGTACGTGGACTTGTTTGGTTACTCTTTCTTCCTGAGATGAATGTGAGAAGGCTTGGAATGGCGGCAGCAGTGGCAGCCAGAGGAACATGGCTGGGATGCTCTTTTTGACAAAAATCAATCATCTGATGCACTTCAGCATGGAAAAGAGGTCGCTGAATGATGACACAATAGGACTGAGTGGAGTGAAGAAGCTGAAGAGGGATTGACTGTTCACTGTTTTCTCCAGTATGAGAAGCAGAGGGCATCAAATAGAGTTTAAATTACTCAATACATAATATCTCTGGTTCCTGAGTGGAGTCAGTTGGAAGCTGGATGAGTATTCAGGGCAAGTATCAGGGCACTGGTCTTAGACTCTAGGCCTTTGCAGGGCAGCTGTTTCTTCTGGTTTTTTTTCCTCATTCAGAAATAAAAAACTAAATGCCCTCCTCCTCTGCCCCATGAAGAGGCTGACAGAGAACTCCTGTGAAGACAAGGAGGTGAGGCTGCAGATAGGGAGGGTATCAAGAATGAGAAAAGAGGAGGAATGCTGCCAGAAATTAAACAAGAAATTCTGGAGGAACCGGAAGAGTGGCTGCAGCCTAGCACACGCAGTGTTCATATGCGCCCATTTTCCCTTGTATTGGGAAGTGATGCGGGCCTGGGAACCCTGTGAGTGTGCCCATGTCTACTGCTCCACGAAGCAATCTCCAACTTATGTCCCTAGTGAACCAAGTTCCTTGTAGCTTGGAGTACAAGCTGGCCAACCGGGGCTCCTCACCAGTCGTGTCATGGTAAGAGGGACAGCCTCTTCCGATGGTAAGAGGGGCAGCTGCTTTGTGGTCTAGTTGCTGGGAAAGGGAGTGAGAGGAATATGAGCTTGTAGAACTGTCTTGGGGGCACAGTGTGGAGGTACATCAGGCGGTCTTCCAATAGTGCTGGGTGGGAAGTGGCCAGGGATGCTCATGAGGCAGAGGAGCTCTTCAGGGTCTGTGCTGGGCTGCTCTTGCACAGGAGTCACCTGAGACAGAAGATTGTGGGATTCAAAGCATCCCTCATCTTCTAGAGTAAGCTGTGGGAGGTGCAGTAGCTGCTCATGCAGTGCGCTGGGCAAGCAGCACAGGATCCACTCAGTCCCACCAACCACAGTCCCACCAGCCCACAGACCATCGCTGTGATGGGGGGGAATGAGGGGAATGAAAGTGGTGGCAGAGCTCTCTCAGCAGCCTGCACTGTTGGGGCGGCTGTAGCCTTTGGCCTGTCCTCAGGAGGGTCTTGGCCATGGGCCCAGTGGCAGCCTTCTCAGGCGTTACACAGAGGGCCTCTCTTCCTGCAAGAGAAGCATGCAGTGGGCTGTGATTTGTATTTGTCACGTTTGCCCCTGAGATGAAGGTCTGCACTTCCTCGCGGATGTGCCCAGGGAGGGGGGTAGCAGGTCTGGGCACAAAGGCCAGACAGCAGGGGAAGGGGAGCAGAGGAGGACGTGGTCTCCCACGGCAAGCAGCCCTCTGAGGCTACCTGGGGGCTTCTTTTGTTGCCCCCTGCAAGGACCAGGAAAAGTGCTAAATGGTTGTTTCAATGAAAACATTACAGTGTTAAAAGTATTTTTGTTTGAATATTAGGAACTAGTCATGCTAGTTATCAACATTGTTATCGTACAGATTTGATAATGTAGATATTTAACATCAATATGTTATAGTGTAATGTTTTGACATTATGGACCTGAAAGGATTAGTGAGTCAAACACAGTAATTTTGACAAACTCTATGCTATGGAAAGTTTTCAGTTTCCTATTCCAATTGAAGATTTTAAAAAAAAATAATCCAAGTATCAGAATTTCTAAATGAATGTTTTGAAAAATTGGTTGCTTCAAAACAATATTCAAGTCATAAGATACAGCAATCAAACAGAGTGTATTAGTGGTTCTCTTATTGGGAGCAACCTGTTTGTCGGCCAGAGACTGACAGGTCAGCAAATATGACTGCAGTCAGACTAGCTTTTGTAAATGGGCAGAGAACATGGTGTAAGGTCTGCTGCTTTCCCACCATGGAGGAAATGGTCTAGCACCAACCTAGAGACAATGGTAGCACTCCTAGAAGCTCAGAGATGGAAGAATGAATCACAAGAGGACATGAAACAGGTTTTTTTCCAAACCAGAAAAGCCTTTGCCCCCAAGTATTTTTAACCCGCGTATTTCAGAACATGTCAGACAATTGATTAGCAATCTGTTGCTGAAGTGATGTATTTATCTGATGCGTGGTTTCACTTAGCAGCTACGACACGTACAGCAAAGAGTTGAAAAAAAATGAACTGGAACTCTATGCAACATCTTTTATTCAAAACAGATGTATTATTTGGTATATGTTTAACATTCTCCACATAATCCCAACTTGATCCTTAACCATCATGCATTAGAGTGTTGCTTTTAAAGAAGATGAAAATGGGCTGCTAAAATGCTGCCCATATAATCTGAATTATTTTCAGCCCTGTTGTTAAAGCTTAGAGATAAAATTATCTTTTGAACTAAGGTTGAAGGCATTGTGTTTGATATATTGGTATAATTCCTGCAATATAAATACTCATAAATTAAGTTAGTGGTATGGTATGATTTCCTGTAATCTGTTTCCAGAATCAATATTTTATTGAATGAACTTCTTATTTTAACTTCTCATTTTAACTTCTCACTTACTGACCCAGTGGCACAGCTGTAATGTGTGCTTGATCACTCACTCTCCTTTATATTTTTTTAAATCAGACTTGACTGTGCAGCAGTGTAGACAGGGCATGTTTTTGGAGGCATTACACTTAATATTGTGTGGAGAGAGATTGAAAATAGCACTGTCGTGCCCTAATGTAGAGACTCCCATCTAAACATCCTGTAGTAATTTAGAAAATGGCTATGTAACATTACCCCCATTTTATGGGCAGGAAAACTGAAGCCATGATTATTTCCTTCTTAAAGGATGCTTAACGTTAAGCACCTAGTATTACATTTACTTTTCTAAATGTGGATTTTATTTTTAAAAATCCTTTATACATAGTAATTATCATTTAGTTCATTACCCAAGATTTATTGCAAGCTTCTGCCAATGAGTGTGTAACCTCATGCACACCAAAAGATTGTTTATTCTGAGCAGGTAAAATTATCTCACCTATTGCACCCTGCTGGGAATGTGTTGATGGCTAAAAGCAGCAGTAGATGAAGATGCTCTGCAGTAGATGTGGTGGCGGGGGTGGTCCATTGACATGTGATAGCTCAGCCTTCTCCTCTGGTTTTTAGCCCTCGTGACTGCATGAACAAGCCAAACTTCAAGTAGCATGATTGCCACGTGCTGCTCTGGTTTTAGCGTCTTTTGGTTTGCATTACAGTAGCATAAATTATTTATTATTAGTGTACTATTAGTAGGATTAAACCTTTTGCTCTATATTCTCCCCAGAAGGCAGTACTTGATCTACTTCTGATGCAGAGGCAGTGACGAAGATAGATGGCAATTTGGAATTGTTCCCTTGGCTGACTTTCGACAAAACGATGACTGCAGAGAAGCAGATTTGTGTGCTTTCTTCCCCTCATGTTACTTTTACTTAATCATACAATTCCCACATAACTCTCTACAAGTCAACTGTGCCCTGTATTTAGAAGTTACCTAGTGCAAACCGTCTTCTAGACTAGAGGGACTGGTAGTCAGAGGCACCTCCCCCTACTTGGTAAAACCCAACAAGAGCGAGATCAGTTGTCTGGTTAAGAATATAGAAAGGCAGAAACAATGACATGCATTTGGGGAACATTTTAGAGGATAGACGTCGCGACTGGCTAAAATAAAATACAGTAAAAAATGAAAACCCTACAATGAACACTTGAAAAAAGCAACCAAAAATACTCAGCGTTGTTGGTCCTGATGGTCTTACACAACGGTTTTCTGCATCTCCTGTGAAAGAAATCTTGTTGCAGAATTGCAGCTTTCATCACTTAACCATTCTTGATTATAGAGGAAAGTTGGGTATACGAAATCTAACATCCGAAAAAAGACAGCAAAGATCATCCCAAAACTTTTTTTTTTTTTTAAATAAACTCAAAGTTACTAATATAATTTTTCCTTCTAGAAAAGCCTGTGATTTTTGTAAGCATTTAGGACTGGAAATACTGAAATACTTAAATAATAACAACAACAACAACAATAACAATTTTTATTATAATTAATATAATAAAACATATACTTATTTAATAAATATTTATTTAGCATATTTATATCAAATCGTGATACCTTCTTCAACAACATCAGCTTTGTAGTAATGCATAGCTCCTGTGCTGTATCCTTTTCAGGAACACAAAAATTACTAGTAATCACCATCAGTCCACACATACCTTCAGGTACTCCAAGTCTCCCTGGAGCTTTGGGTTGCTACAGCAAAACCTGCTGCTACATCTTTAAGCCACAGAGCCAATGATTTTATGATCTCCCTCTTTTCAAACAGTTCCTTGCTCCCTTTTTTCCTTTGCTCTTGCTTGTTCTGTGTCTGTGCTTTATAGGCTACACCACATTTAAACATACAGTGATCCCACTGCGGGTTTTGGGGGTGGAGAGGGGAATGCAGGGGAAGTACTAACAGAAAAATTGCTCTTTCTGTGATGGCCAGAACAACTGTATTAGTTGAAACCACTTTTTTTTTTTTTTTATCAGTGTTTAAAAATTATTTTCTGATGTGGTAAAAACTATTATACAGATGGAGTTCAAGAAGGTAGAGGATATGTGAAAGCATATTTTTATAAAGGGAAAACTGGACTGTTTTATAGTTAGGGGTTCTGTACTTAAAACATCTCTACAGATGAAATTTCCCATTTCTTTGTCCTCAGACATTTCATTCCAGATGGACAAACAGAGAATGAGCAAGAAGGTTTAAGTCGTTGCCTTCATAGACATAGTCTGAAAAATTTTACTTGCACATCTTGGTCTATAGGTTTATATGTGGATGATGCCACCATAAAACTCTGGGACATCACAGATATACTGCCGATTCATTTGTAGTCCTATTACTGAGAAATCACCTGAAGCCAGTGAATACTGACTTTATATGAGCATGACACGAACCTGGCACCTAGCCTCATTTTCCTCCACAGAATTGCCCAGCACATTGCTCTCGATGTCTCCAAGTAATTTAAACTCCATGAAGGCTGGTTTCATTTACCAATGGAGTTTAAAAGGGAATTTGCAAGATCTGATGTTCCTGAGGGCAGTTGCGTACTGTGGTAGCATGAAGGAAACAGACCTCCAAAAGATGCCACCATAAGAAAAGAGCAAGGAAAAGGCCAGTCCTGGAAAATGCATTGGCACAACAAAAAAGCACAGGAGTCTAGAGGAACAATGAATTGGAGCAGAATAATATTATATCAGCTCTGTATGCTTTCAATAGTTGGAAAATCTTCCACGAGGAGTTTCTGTTCAGTTTTATCTCATTCAGGGACAGAAGTTGTTAATTTGGTCCCACAAAGAGCTGAACATGTTAGAAGTTTTGTTACATTGGCATTGGAAGTTATTTCTTATGTAAGACATTTCAGATCTATGTTCTTACTTCAAAAACAGAATTAAAGGCATAGGGCCTGATCCAGAGCTGTCTGAAGTCACTGGTATCTGGACACTGACTTCTATGAGCTGTAGAGCACATTCTTTTTTTTGTGCTGCCTTTTTATTAATTGCTGTTTATACAACAGTTTTAAAAATTTGGAGAACTCGCTGCACACACAGAATTTGCACAGCCTATACAAGGGTCGACACTGCAGTACAACAGTTCAGGATAGAAAAGGAAGGATACTGCATCCAACAAAACCAACCCCTAACTTCCCTGCTACTTGCTGACTAAGCATAAAGACAGTTTTCCAGCTCTCCCTTGACTGGATGCAACTGACAGCTTATTGCCTGGGTTAATGCTTCTCCTGGTAAACCGCTATTCATCTAGTCTCAAATCTACAGAATAAAGGAACCGGATAATCAATGACACTCTCATCTGTCCATATTTAAACATTTATGGGATAGATGTTGACAGATGATCTCACCATCTAAACTCCCTTTGTAGTTGATGGAAGGACAGAGACACTTCTGTCATATTTTTCTATATGCATATAAGCAAATGTATACACATACATACACATTTAAAAACTCACAAAGGTTATTTTAAATGGTATCATGATAAAACTCAAGGAATAGAATTAGATGCTCTTACCTAGGCTTGTTTTTTTGCCTACACTTTGCCAATGCAAAGTAAAGTCAGTGTGCTTTGAGCCGCCAGGAGTATGAATCTATTGGAACTCCAGCAAAAATATATACAGCAGATATAAATACAAATAAAATTCAGGGTAGGTGACATCTTTCTTGGGTGTGTGTGACTGGATATTCTGTTTAGAAATAGCTGTTATATTAAGGGTGTGGGAACATCTACAGACAACTGAGTTGAAGCTTCATTTTGGCCACGTTTATAAGGTTTTCAGCGTCCTACTCCTCTTCTGGGCTTTTGCATTACCGGACCAAAAGCTGTACCATCATTAATACAGGGAGAGATTCTTTTTTGCCCTGCACCCAGCTGATCAACTTTCTCCTTTTGCTTCATCCTGCAGTCTCCCTCTGAAGGAGAGCTGCAACCTGGGAGTCACAGACCCTGGAGAGTGCTTAGTTTCCTGAGAACAGACGCAACCACTGCTATCTTTGTACAAAAAGATTTATCTTAATATAAAATCAGCATCTTGTCCAGCCCCAAAAGCTTTTCTAACAAGGTTAAACTCAAGAGAAGTCTCAGTCCTCCCTCAACACATGTGATTTTGTCCATCATGAAGGCTGCAAAAACAGCTGTCCTGGCACATCTGGCATCACAAGGAGACTGATTAAAAACCTGGAAGACAGACACTTCCCAGTCTGAGCTTTCTGTCATGGAAGCAGGCACCATAATGCAAACCTGACTGATCTGTTGCAAAAAAAAAAGGATGGGAAATGTCTTTGTAGTCAGTTGCTGTTTCCGCGTTGTTCATGAACTGATGGAGCCCTCTCATGTTTCATTAACGTAATCAGTGAGTCGTCATGGTAAGCTGACGAGACAGGCAGATAGATTTGGAGGAGTTCTTGAATGTAGACAGAAGTAAGTGTTATGTACTTAGGAGATCTGTGTTTGACTGATAACAGCCTAGTCCAATTTGTAGGCCTACGGCATATCTACACTGGAGTGAAGTGCCGTGATGTTTTTTTATTGTGATCCTGATTGCTTTGGTAGGGTGAGAGAAAAGGGTGAGAAGAAAACCAAGCAGAATGAACTGGCCCGTTCCCGCTGGACGCAGTGTCTCTGTGGGCACAGCTGGGTTCTGCCGCTGCCCGTGATGGTCCTCTCCTGGGCAGGGGTGGCGTGAGGGTCTCTGCACCCCACGATTTCACTGCACGGCTCCCGGTGGCACACCAAGTTATGACCGAAAGCTAGTAATTCTCTCCTCTTCCTCATGTCTTGATACGGAAAAGATTTCACCAGGCCTGTCAAAAGAGAAGTTTCATTAGTGTAATTAAAAACTATTAATTTAATACAAAAGTCTTGCATTACAGCAAACCGGCTGTTTTGCCCACAGAAAACTGACCATGTTTTTGTTTAAGCCATATCCCATTGCCGATATTTTTATATTTGTGCTACATTTACATAAAGTTTACTGACAAAATGTGTCTTTCCTCTTGCGTGCCTATGTGTTTCATGGTTCAGCACATCTGTGGAACTGTTTAGCTATCAACAAAACGAATGCAATACAAAAACTCTGATCTCATTGTGGCTTTCTCTCACCAGCTTGGATATTGTGCTTCAATTATTCCTAAAGGTAGGTTTCAGCTCCAAGCTGTTCCTTGCTCTTCTGCCTCCTGGGGAGGAGCGCTCATCTGCTGAAGATACTTGGGATGTTGGTGTGTGACTATGTCCCGGTCAGCTGCAGGAACCAGTGAATATGTAAACATGAACGCACCTAGAGGTGGGCCACCTGCTAAGCCCTGCGTTAGACACATCCACTTGGAGTTTTATCTTAGCAGGAATGCAGAATCCCCCTTCCTAGAGCTCGCAGGGCACTGCATGGGGATGGATGGCTAATTGTCATTGATCCTTAATGGTAGTTGGGTGTCTCTTGTGCCTCTGGAAAATGACCGCGATCTGACCAGAGAAAGTCACTTTTCTCTATCTTAGCAGCCAGTTCTCTCACCATATTATTTCACACTTACTAGCACTGTGGGAGTGTCATGTTCATACATGAGGGAGGAATTTAACCCTCTGAATGGACCTGGGTGTTATCAGTTTAGTGATACTGTTCAGATAAGGAAAGAAATGCTACATGATGGTGCTTATTCACACTTGTGATAAAACAGCATCACACCAGCTGATGTACAAGCTTACTTTGAAAATTATCTGCAGAGTAGCTTTCACCTTTATAAATGCATACAGAAGAAGTGGTTTGGTTGTATTAGCATGAGCCTTCAAAAAAAAAGTGATATATTATGCAACTGATTCTTAGTTTTTAAATTGTCACAGGTGAAAGAGGCACACATTGATCAGGACAGAGTCATATGTGAATCGGTTGAATTGGGAAAAAACTTGCGGTGGCTCAGTGTATAACAGTTGGTTAAACGTGTCCGGGAGCATCCTGCGCTCAGGGGCCAGTTGGCCTGGAACAGCCCACATTTACACTAGTAAACTCCTGGTCCCTAAACCAGTGTGTTTGCATACAAATTGCCTATTGGGAGCAGTCCCTGGGATGTTTCAGCTGCCAAATTGTGGCCAGGAATTATTTGGAAGAGTTTTAGTTGGCCCAGGCCAAGCAGTGCCAGTGAATGTGCTAACGGCACAGTCAGTCCTGTCCCAGGGCACATGAACAGCTCAGGCATTGAATTTATTAGTCTGTACGTAGCTACTGATTTCCACGGTTCCTTGGTTCTTAAGCGTGCCAAGGCCATGGTCTTACTTATTGACATTAGTCATTGCTTCACTGCTGGTGGCCCCCTCTAGAGCTCTGAGGTGTATATTACTTATAAATCATTGCATATTTTAAATGTTGTGATGGTAAAAGTACAGCTTTGTGAGAAGGTATGAAGTTGTTCTTGATAGTAAGCATGCTGAATTGCCTTTCTTTTTGAAAAAGAGCAGAGAAGAGACAGAAGCAAAGAGGTAAATCATACCTGACTGATCTTGACTTCCAAGATAAAATCACTGGATTTGTGGAAGAGAGGACAGCACTGGATGTCACTTTAGCAAGGCCTTTCAAGATTGTCCTCCACAATGTTTTCGTACCCAAGTTAGGACTTTACAGTCTGCATGGGTTGACAAATAGATGCGTAAAAAAACGTTTGGATGGTCAGGCTCAGAGGGTAGGGATTAATGGGTCGTACCCTAGCAGGAGGTCAGTGACAAGGTCAGCACCACAGCAGTCTCTCCTGGGACCAATCCTGCTCAGCAGTGCCCTGGAGGAGGTGATGGAGTGCATGTTTATGAAGTTTGCAGATGACACCAAATTGGAGGGAGCAACTGATACACCTGAGGGCAGGGCTGCCATTCAGAGGCACCTAGACAGGTTGGAAGAATGGGTCAACAGGAACCCTACAAAATTCTACAGGAATAAATGCAACATCCTGTGCTTGGGAGGGAAGACTCCCCCTGCAGTGACACAGGCAGGGGCTGGGGAGCAGCTCTGCAGGCAGGGCCCTTGGGGTCTTGGCAAACAGCAAGCTGAGCATGAGCCAGCCCTGTGCCCTGGCAGTGATGACAGCTAACAGCATCCTTGGCTGTTTAACAGGAGCACAGTCAGTAGGTGTAGGAAAGTTACCATCCTCCTTTACCCAGTGTTCATTAAACTGCACTTATAATACTGTTTTACCCACCCCTCCCAATACAAGAAAGGCATCAACAAAAGGAAGCAAGTTCAGTGGAAGACTGTCAGGATGGCCTGGGGCTAGAGCACTTGTCTGGTGAGGAGAGGCTGAGGGAACTGGACTTGTTCAGCCTGGAGAAGGGATGGCTTCAGGGGGAACTGAGGTCCTTCCACTACCAGCAAGGAAGTTATCAAGAAGATGGAGCCAGGCTGTTCACACTGGTGCGTGATAGGAGGATGAGAGACAAAGGACGTAAGTTGAAACAAGAGATGTTCATGCTGGATATAAAAAACCCATACTTTTTCACCAAGAGGCAAGTCAAGCAATGGAAGAGGCTGGACAGAGAGGCTGTGCAGTCTCCATGCTCGGAGGCTTTCAAGACCCAGCTGGGCGAAGTCCTGAGCAACCTGGTCTGACCTCATAGCTGTCCCTGCATTGAGCAGGACGTTGGACCGAGGTTCTGTGAAACAGGGTCAGATCCTCTGTGATTCATTGAGGCTCCCCCTGAAAGGTGATTGCATGCTCGGCTCATGACAATATCAGTGAGCTGACGGCATTTTTACAGCATCATCCCTACACAATGGCTATAAATGGATAGGAAATATGTGCAGATTTAAAATATTAAAACCACAAGTGTAATAAATATCTCAGTTTAATGTCAGTGAGTTAATGCTGAGGAGGTAAAACAGAACTTCAGATGTTCTTTTTTTTCCCCAAAGCCCAACTAACTTCACAGACAGAGGATGTCATAGAAGCAGTTTATGAATAACCTATTTCAACAACAGGATTTGTGGTTTGCATATTATTGTGGTAACACTACTGCAGCTGCTCCTTCAACAGTTCGGCTTACACGTATGCACTTCATCCAGCAATTAAAATACATACTTTGAGTAGTGTGGTAATTCAACATGCAAAATTTCCTGGGTGGGCTGCAAATCCCTAATGATATGCTTTTGCAAGTCATGAAAGTTTCTTAACCTTTTTGCATAATTGTTGTTCTTACTCTCCTTTCCACCTTACAATGTCTCAACACAGATTATTTTTTAGAAAGCTAAGAGTCAGGTGGTGTTTCCAGGGAAAAAGAACAACTAAAAATAGTTCTATACCGTATTCATTCAGTGGCAGTGTCTTGTACCGTATTACGTGACATTGCTGATCTAATGTAACTTGACATTTTACAAGAACGTGAAGCATCAGCCCAAAACTGTCATAAGATATGAAAGCACTTATGGCAGACCTAGAAAGCACTGTAGAGTGATAACATGCCAATTAGATGTGTCTATTTGTGTTACTTGCAGTCAATGGAAGACAGCATTTTCATCCTTCCTTCCAGATAAGCCATCTGTATTAGTTCTGAATGAGAAACTGAAACTGTGAATTACTCAGCCTGTTTATCAAGGACAGCAAGGGCCAAATTCTTCCCCTTACCTGGCATGAAGCATTACTTTTGAATTTAGTGGGAGCTTCTGGGCTATTCAGTGTAATTAGGGTATCCCAATCAGGGTGGTATCATCTGAAAATATTTGCCACTATTCCCATTTCAAGACCATAGTACTGATGAAAGTACTGATCTTCTGGAGTGGCCACCTGGTTATCAAGAAGCAGCCTAAATGTAAAAGATAAACCCTGGTAACAAGTTTCAACCACCAGGAGCACAGGCTGAATTTGAAAGATGAGCCTGAAGTTAAAATATCGTCCATCTCATAAGTCATCTGGCTGTCTTTCCTTTCCTACTTATTTAAACACAGTTTTGTACAGGCCATTCTTTTTTGGGTTTTCCCATTCAATATGGACAGACTTGCCTCCTTTTCCCATCTCCTGACCCCCCGGTTTCCCGGAGGGATGCGGTCTGACCCAGCTGTGCCGGATCCCTAGAGGTGGCGGGGCTGAGGGGGATGAATTCTGCAGCCTTTGATCACAGATCTCCTCTCCTACAAAATTCATCTGTGACAGGTTGCTGATGACTCTTGCTACCGTAATTCTCTGGTTTTGGTGCGGCCATGTGTTCAAGTATAAATTGATAGACCACTTGGGCCTAATCTATCATCTGATTTTCCTGCTTTTCGGAGGTACTGGGAAATTTAAATCTACTTACTTAAGTCATACTATGGAAGGATGCAATATAGAGGTAAGCTGCCTAATGTGATAGCTGACTGGCCACATCTTGTTAGCAAAAAAAAAAAAGTACCAATATTTGATGTACCTTTTGTGGCCCTTTCACATTGTTTCCATTAGACATCATATTTCTTGTATCTATTAGCTTATCACTAGGAAAAAAAAAAGGATTTATCTTCATCAATATCTATCTAACTTAATCATAGGAAAGTTAGAGTGCTAAATTAGGCATACACTTGGGATTTTTGTACCAAAAAACCTGAAATACTCATAACCCTTCTCCATTTCACATAGGGTTGCCCTTTCAAAAACAGATGTAACTCATGTAGCCATCTGATCCTTGTTTCCTTCTGAAATGCCTATCTGTAGAATTATACCAAGTCACACAGCTTTAGTTCTCCCCTAACTGAAGTCAGTACCAAAATTTCCATTGCTTTTAACAGAGAAGGAACAGCTAGTACCGGTGCTAATTAAAGTATGTAGAAATTTTTCAGCTGTTTTTAGTGGAAGCTGCAATAAGCCCCTCTTCTCCATCTCAAGTTCTGACCTATTTAGTTCGATCTTTACCAAAAATATTTTCCTGCAGCTGATGTCCAGTTTACATTGGTTAAGATGTTCCAAATCTCGATTGCTGATTACACCGAGTAACCTTGCCTGTCATGAGAAGGCAAAGGAAATGTTGGTATCTGGCTTTTCAGTCCTTCCTCTCACTATTAAATTAAATACTTTCTAATAAAAGAAGGCTTGACCCAAAGGCTGCTGAAATCAGTGGAAAGGCATCCACTGAAAAGGGTTTTAAATAAGGCCTACCATTTTGAAGGCAATTAACTCACATACAGCCATTCCTTCGTGATGGATATTTGCAGCTGGGGCTAATAATAGTCTTTAATGTTCTTTCTGATAAATCTCTTGTAATATGTTTAATATGTCCAGTGTTAACTTACATTCGAAGCACTAAATATGTTTATCTCTACTGGGAGTTATCAGATGTAAACACACAAAAATGCTGTGACTATTTAACCCCTGCAAACTAAAACCATTCTGTAGGATCAAAATCTCTGGATAGAATTATTTCCTTTTTTAGCATCCTTTGATGGAAAGAAGTTTATACTAGACCTTGAAAATGAGCTTTATCAGGTTCTCTGATAGATACTGTCAGGCTGGTTCTTTGCTTTTGCATTTTTTTGGAGCATCTCTACATATCGTATTCTCTGCAAAAATTGTGTATCAGTGGAGGGGAGTTTTGTACACATGCTAGTCATCAACATATTATACAGTGTAAATTTTGCTTACAAATAAATTTCTGAATAAACTTTTAAATTTTGCCAGGTCACTTTCTATCTTCCTCTTGTATATGCGTTTCTGACACAAGCAAAAGTGTCAACAGCAGTTCAGGTAAGTTAGGCCTCCTCGACAACAGTGTTAGCATATGAGGGAACTGGGGTTGTTTAGCCTGGAGAAGAGGAGGCTGAGGGGAGACGTTATTGTTCTCTACAACTACCTGAAAGGAGGTTGTAGCCAGGTGGGGCTCGGTCTCTTCTCCCAAGTAACAAGCAATAGAATGAGAGGAAATGGCCTCAAGTTGTGCCAGGGGAGGTTTAGATTGGATACTAGGAAAAATTTCTTCACTAAAAGGGTAGTCAGGCACTGGAACAGGCTGCCCAAGGAAGTGGTTGAGTCCCCATCCCTGGAAGTATTTAAAAGATGTGTAGATATGGTGCTTAGGGACATGGTTTAGTGGTGGACTTGGCAGTGATAGGTTAATGGTTGGACTTGATGATCTTAAAGGTCTTTTCCAACCTAAACGATTCTATGATTCTATGATTCTATGACTGAGGGACAGGCCTGTATGCTCACAACTATGCCTTGCTCCACACATAGAGAAGAGGAGGTGGATATGTCGCTAGAATCTCTTCCTCCTCCTCTCTGTAACTAGTCACGTTTTGCAAAACTGGCATCAGCTGCGAAATCAGAATCAGTTTTCTGTCCAAAACTCACTGAAGTTTTGAACTGATGGAGGGGTTTAATTTGGGCCTTCTCCCAAGCAGAAACACATTTTGAAAGTTGAACTTAAAGTCTATTTCTGAAAGCTGCATTAGTATTAGCAAACACTCTTTACTGTCGCTGTGGGATACAGCACTTTAAATCAGCTATTTCATGATGGAATTTTCCTCCCCTTCCTCAGAGGCTGTGAACTGTTCAATCTAAGTCAAGCAGAGCATTGGCAATACTTGCAGTCCCCTTTGGCAGGCGAACAGCAAATGACTCTCGGCTGGGATTCTGTCCCAAAACAACTATCCCTATTGGAAACCTTCGCTAAAACAAGGAGCGCCACATCTGTAATCTATACATTTCTCCTGCAGGCCTCCTAAAATAAGGCTAGATAAATATAGAAACCTGTCGGGGCCAGCATGTGGGGATGAAATTTTTATTTGAAGGGGGGAGAACAGACAGATGGTCATGTCACTGAGTTGGAGGTAAATCCCAGCCTTGCTCCCAACCTGCTGTGCAAACCTAGGTGGCATTTGCACCTAGATGGCTTTTCCAAGTTACCCTGGGAGGGTTATCAGAGTGGAGAAGGCATGACACTAGTGCTGGGGTGAGGAAAGACATGTCTGTGTCAGACGGTGTTGCCTATTTCAGTGCATTACCACATCCCACTCTGCAGGAGCTCACAACACTAAGACTAGGAGTTTAGGCACTGGAGGTTAGTTTTCTGGAGACCAGAGTCCTGCTTCTGCCACATCCTTGTGATTGTAGGAAAGTTGCTTCACCATTTGGTATCTGTTTCTCTTTCCTCCTTTCACTGGCTAGTTAGGTGGTGCAGGGATGCACATGCTACATGCTGCAAGAACTCTCCACCTCAGTAGTCCCATAAAAGCTTTAACATAAATTTGCAGAAAATGATCTGCTTGGGCAAGTCTGGGCAGTATGTGCTACTCATGATGCTACATGTGCTCAGGCAATGCTGTTAGATGCAACTTGGTTACTGATAGAGAATGAAATATAGGAAAGCAGATGAGAAGAATACTCACTTGAAAAGCAAAGCAGCCCAGCCTCTATTCAGGCATACATGCATTGATGTTATAGAGCTAACAGAAGGTAAGATGCCTATCTGTCTTTTCATTACTGTCCTCAACTGCACCATCAACCCCCAGGCAACACGACTGCAATACCAGCGTCAGTATCAGAAAGTAGCAGGAAACCCAGATGGCCTCTTTGCTCTGAAGTATGTACAGTTTGGGATATTGTCATAGCCTGGATTGTGGCTTTTACAATAGGAAAAATCACTCTAAGGGACTCCCAAAGAACACAGTGACTCTGAGTTATGCACAAATTGTCCATTTTATCCAGACAAATCATAGAAAAAATCGTCATTAACCTCTGCATTAGAGTGAATACTTGTAAAATAAGGATAAGTAACGCTTTCTGGGGGGTGAATGCAGGTGTAATTCATTGCGAGCCCTTTGAAACTCTAGAGGGAAGGCACTGCCAAAGTACAACACATTACCATCTGAAAAATCAGGAGCTGAACAGATAAAATATTTGAGGCAACAGAACTTCTGTGTATGAAGTATTGCACTGGAATCTGCTAGACTGAGACTTGGCACTTGCAGAGATAATCACTGGAGCTGAGGCAGGGTTAAATGTTGAATTAATACACATGATAGGTCACTGTCCTTTAGTCTTTCCTTCTGGGAGGAAGTAAATAAATGTGTCAGTTTAATCTAGCACATTAACCTCCTTCTTAATCCTACAATTTACTTACTAGGGGATTTGTATAATCTACCCGATAAATAAGGACAGTAATTATTCCTGCTACAGAGGGCTGTGAGAAATATTTGCAATGAAGCTTGAAGCTGGATTTAAAAACTGTTTTAGTTTTGTTAGAAACACAAAACTCTGTCCAGGTTTCCTGGAATATTCCATGGGGCCCAATGCAGGTGGAAGCTCATTTTCTGTGTGTGTTTGTGTTTGCTTAGCCAAAGTGTAGATCCAGGGTTGCACGCGGTCCTGAATACTGGAGAGGAAGAAGCTCTAGGAATATCTTTGCAGGAGCACACTGGAAGAACAGCCTTCTGCTTGATGGAGGTCCAGCCACTGCATGATCCCACCAAGAAGTCTCATGGTGGAGAAAAGCAACATACCCCCACCCATCCCCTATCTGCTAACAGGCCTTATTGCCTTCTCCACACATCCCTGGATGCCCATCTGTTGTACCAAAACTATTTCTTTAACTTCCCTTTCAGGAGAGGAACTCAAATGTCACCTGAATGATCAGAAATCTACTAAAGACAACTAGCAGGACTACAAGGGAAAGTCCTACAGGACTTCAGCCATTCCCTTGAACAGAAAGCCCTTTTCCTCTCACAGCAGTGAGTGAAGCCATTTCTTCCCTGAAGATAAAAATGCTTTTCAGAGTTTAACACGGTGCCATTTGAGGGCTCAGGACATCAAGAGCAGCCTTTGCATTCCTCCGAACTCCTGTTTTACTGGATTATATAGGAAGGGCAAACTCTTCACTCTTTCCTGAACTCTGGATAGCACAGCCGTTGACGAGCACCTTTCTCATTGCAAACACAGCTAAGATCAGCAATTGAAAAGAAAATAGTCCTACCTCCTGGAGAAGTTTTTTTGCTATTTCTCATTGCTAAAGGTGTGTTTGTAGGTATGAGTGAGACAGAGAGGTCAAGTTTGTGATCGTTGTAGTCACTCTTTGTTGGTCTGATTTCATTGATACAGATTCCCTAAACATGCACTCACACACAAAGCTTGATTTAGCAGCTCGGGGTGATGGGACATTTGGACAATTCCCATTATTAATGTCGCTTCAAATGTCTACACCGAATACACGTACGCGGAGGACTCCTGGCTTCCCACATTCACATCCATCTGTTCAGATGGCAGGGTGCCCACGCAGAGACTAGCTGGACTTTTGTCCCAGGATACAGGTATTCTGCAATAGGCGGGTCACTTAGGCCACACTTTAAACAATATTAACATCATCTCTTCATCAGGACAGCCTTCCTAGTGGGTAATTAATTGAGCTTCCAGCAGCATCTGTCAGCTGTTTGCAACAAGCTGGTTTGCTTGACTAAGCAGCCACGATGATACTAAGCGCTCCGTTTCCTACCAGGTCTGAAGGGTGGGGGACTTGGCTGTATTTAAGATGATTACGTACGAATCAGGCTTTTGAGTGCTTGGTTCCTATGCCTATGTGTGCAGCAGACAATGAGGGAAGCTAGCTTTGAGCCGGCCTTTACAGAGACAGGAAACCGAGCCTAGCACAATTGGTCAGAATTAAATGGGAGAAATCTCAGTAGAGAATGGAATTGAAAAGGTTTAAAGTTACAAATTCATTCACAGTAAGAAAATTGTTGCAGCTGTTTTCAAAACTCTGTGCAGCAGGGGAATCTTTTCAGGGACTGTGGTGGTATAGAGGGGGTTGTTTTAGTGCGTTGTCCTATAGCGCCCTATACCATGGCAACAGAGGGCCTTGTAGGTGGATCTCCTAACCCTCCTCAGCTAAGAATGCTTTCAAATACTCCTGTAGGTAATGTGGTAGACTACCATACGCAGTCTTATACATCTAGAAATACAGGCATCAACTCCTTTAATAATAACCCCTCAAAGTATATGCTATTTTTACTATTATTTAAAGACTTCAGTAGCTTCCTCAGCACTTACAGCACCTTCCAGACACTTTTTCATTACTCATTCATACCATCAAAAAAAACCCAAAACCAAACCCTGGTGTGCTTTATGAAGCATAGAAGAGAGATAGCTATCTTCGGATATGTGGGAAGCTGCCTGTGATACTGCTCTAATGCACCCATTGCTCATCTCTCTTTTGAAGCAAAACCAACTTTATGAGTTACCACAGCTAATCTATTTAAGAAGCCCTTTTACGACTTTTATCAATAGTTATTTTCCCCTTTAAGTGGGCCAAGCAGAGGGCTGGGACCTAGCTCTCCTGAATGAATGAACAACCCTGAGGCATACAAGGAGGTTATTGCTTCCACCTTCCCTCCTCCCACTGCCATGTCAGAGCACCTGCCTTGGCTGCCTCCGGACCCTAAGGGCACTAATAGGCCTTAACTGCCCTAAACAGCCACAGCTGGGGCCTCCACCTGTGCAAACCCCACCTATCACTCCAGGAGCCCCATTTAAGCTCAGTTTGGGGGCTTTAGCCCTCTCCTGAGCTACTTCATAGGAGTGCTTGTGCTCTGCCAGTTCTTGCTGCCCCAATTTCCTGACTGGTCTTCCTGGATGGACCCTAAAGCTGTGTTGCAGGTAGCTTTGTGTCCAGTCCTGTCTCTAGTCCTTTTTCCTGGCTGGAAAATTTGTTATAGGTAGCCCTGTTTCTAGGCTCGTTTTATGCTGTTCCTGACTATGCTCTCTGGATGGAGCTCAGGCCAGCTCAGCATCTCGCCTGGTCTGGGATTATCAGTGGATCTGGGCCCTGCCGCTGTCCCAGCCCTGCTCACACCCTGAGGGGTAAGGGCATTGCATGGGCTGCACTGAGGTCACCCTCAGCAGTTGGCTTGTCTCCCTGGGAGTCCCACTGTGGCTGGATGCTTAGATTAACACCTAGGTTTTAATGAGTTGTGCTCCTAAGGAGAGCAGGCCCTGGTTTGGAAGTGTTCTGTGTTTTGGGGAGGGACTCTTGTTTCTTGCAGGGAAGAGAGAAGAGCATTTCTTGTTAATTGTGTCAATAGACAATCACAGTTTGTGAAAAGGCACAACAAAAAAAGGCATCATTCAGCATCTTCTCTGATTTATGGATTGTTTCTGAATGAACTCTTTAACAATAGTATTTGTTCCCATAGTACCCATTAAATGCAGATGGCTCATTTATTTCCCTGATGTTCCCATCAGGATGCAGTTCCAAACTGTGCATGGCAGGGGGATTGCTGTCCTTGCTGGGTGGTTGAAGTCGCTTGTGCTTTAGCCTCTTGCTGCCACCTGAGGCATATGATAATCACTGCCTGTCATCTTGTATTGCTTAGCTGTGTGTCCTACTTAAATGCAGCCTTGTCAAAAGTCGCTTTGAATTATTAGCAGAGAGGCCACCCAGGAGACAAAGATCCTGCAAGCAAGGAGTACACCACAACGTATTAATTGGGCATAACAGTGCTATCAACGTGCTGAACAGTGCATGTGCAATATATGGGATAGTGGAGCAGGCTAAAGCTTGCAAGGACTATGCATAATGTTAGCTCTAGCCAAGTAAAGGTGTGGGTGGCTGAGAGGACTTATTTTGCCTTTCTCTGGCCAAACCCTGTAAAACTGGAGCTGCAAATCCATCAGTCCTATGGCACTGTCACAGATGCTTGAAGAAAAGGTGAAAATGACTGAGTTTAATAATGTTCAACTTAGTTATAGTTCAGGTGGGAGGAGCATCAGCAATTGTTCCCTTGATCTCCTCAATGGATAGAGACAGAATGACCGGACATCACTTAAATACAGGCGTAGATTTATGGCAGGGGAAAGGGGTGAATGAGTCTCTTGCCAGAATTGCCCTGTGCAGTGTGTGATTGCCCCATCAGGGCTGCGTCTGCCTCGATAGCTAAGGTGCAGAAAGGTTGCTGCGGCTGTATGAAGGCATCTGTAGAGGTTCACAGGGATATATGTTTTGATAAGAATGTTGTTGAAGGCTGTCTCTCTTGATGTGGTGGTATTAAGTCGGAACAGCAAGAGCTCAGGAGATGCAAGGGGATGTGATGCAGGAGAGGCTGTTTCACAGGTGAAATAATGACAGAAGAATGGAAATAGGAAACCAGATCCAAAGACTACCAAAACCCAACCTAAAATAAAGGAAAACAGTCAGCTATTATTGCAATTCCCTGAGGCATAAAGGAAGTGCAAGTGACAAGATCCATAATGTTCTGGGCCAGGAAGACTGCTAACAAATTGTAATTAATACTTAGTAATGCACAGTTATTGTGGTCAGCCTCTTGAATTAAAGCAACTGGGGATTTCTGCGCCTGTACAGGCATGTTACAAAGGCAGTGATAACTGAAGCTTCACTATGCTCATCAATTTGGTGACAGATGAGCAAGATAAAATTGGTTGTGAAATGTTAGGTTGGTGATATAAACCAGAGGTTTCACTGCAGGAGAGCAGTTGCTTTATATTTTGTCACTATTGATGAAGAGAAAAATTAGCAAGTGTATTTTGCTGATCTTCATCGTGGTGATTACAGACCTTTTTTAACCTGTTGCTTTTGATGGACTCTTTAAATGGGTGGCCACAATGCAGAAATAGCAATAATGTATATAACCTTTCATTAAAGCTCAGGCGAGGTCAGCGTACTGGGAATGGTCATGAACAAGTTAGCTTGGTTCCCTTTGTGCAGAGCACCAAGGGTAGGGTTGTTGATGGATGCTGTGCTATGTTAGGCATTAATGAAGATGAGACTGTGGCTTGTCTTCAAATGAATGGGAAGGAGGGGGAGTGGTGGTGGTGGTTGGATTTGGGGCGGGTGTATTGCTCTCTGCACTTTCCTCAGTCCATATTACTTTCTCATTCTGTTACAGAAACCTTGCACCACCTCTAAAAAAGGATCAGGAAAACTGAGTAGGTGTCACTAGAATGAAATGGTTGGGGACACTTGACAATAATCAAAAGGGTACACTTTCTTTCGTAACTAGAACTTTGTTTACTGATAGTTCATCTTTTTTTTGGTGCTGAATTTTTTCAAAGGACCTCATTATTTTTCAGAGGGGCTTCCGAGAGGTGCAACTTTGGGCTTGGAGTAAAGGGGGAGGGGAAGTAGATTTGTTCTCCCATATATGCCTTTATCTGGAGCAACTGAGACCCTGAATCAGTGTGTGTGTTGGTCAATACCATGCAACAATTCACTGGCTACAATTATGTGAAAATACTCTGAGATGCAGGGAGATGCTGGAGTAGCTCCTTTATTCAAGTAATCTTGTTGGTTTTGTCAACATGATATCTATTTTGAGTGCAAATGGAAACTAACAGGCTGAGTATGTTCTTCTGTTATCTTTTGTACTTAGCCTGCCTACTGTATACTACCAAACTTGTAGGTTGTGATTTGGGGCTAAGGGGGGCAGAAGTATGTGTTTAATACTTAAAAAAGTGGATCCTTAATACCCAGCTACTAAAGTGTTTCAGTTAGTGGTATCATGCTAGTATCTGAGGTGGAATCCTTATTTGAGGACTTAAGGTACTATCACACTGGGAGGTGGGAGATGTATCGTGTTTGACATACACAGACCACTAAAAAGCTAGCATAGAAAGATTTCTTTTAATGTTTTAGATGTTTTGAATTGCAAGATGCAAGAAAGAGTATGCGCTAATTTTAAAAGGTATGTGATCAAAAACCCTAAAGACTTTACTTGAACGATGTGACAGTGTATTTAAGAAACTTTTAAGCCCTGTGTTTTTTGGTAAAGTGTTCATTTTGAAAGCAAGCTAGTGTGTTTAAAGGGGAACAAACAGGATCTATTATTATTTCTTTTATTATTTTTTTATATTCTTGCATTGTTCCCAGAAGGGAAAAGATTTTTTCTTTCAGATTTTCATTCTCTCAACTTGCTCAATGTGACCCATGAAAAATTAACCAACGTGGAATCTGGTAACAGTGCAATGTAGCTGGTTTCCTTAACTCTGTCAATTTGACAACATCATAGGTAATTGACAAGAGATTGTTGCCCTGGCCTAGGGAAGACCTCACTAATACTTTTTTTATATAATGAGGATAGACCCAGTACAGCTTTGTTGTGGCTTGTCTATCAGTTGAGATGCCAAACTTGCCTAAGGCAAACACTTTTTTTTTCATTTGCATTAAACAAAGAAGCTTTTGAGGCACACTTGTAAGTCTGAGACCTCACTTGTCTACCAAGTAAACAATGTCATATGTGCACTTTGCCTCCCTGACAAAGGAGGGGAATATCCCATTGCTGTGTTACAACCTATTTAGTTCCTTCCTGTGGGATGTAAGACTACACAACTTTCCCTCTTACGAAGGGCTCTTGTACCACACAGTCAGAGGCAGACTCTTTCCCACTTGCCCCATGCAGTAACATCCCCCTTGCAGTAACCTTAGATATCGCTTCCTGATGGATCTCCAGCATCTACATGGTTGACCCCAATGCCTTTGCTGTGGATTGAATTTCTTTCATTGAAACTAAAACTTTTGGATTATTTTCTTAAATTGCATACTTTTAAAAAGCCTTTTACAAAGAGTGACTTTTGTTCTGGTTTTGCATAGGACATTGCAGGTTAGGATCCTAGTTCAGGATATTGTTGCTATTTCAATATAAATGCCTAAGCCCCTTGGGAGAGGAAGAGGGTAAAGGCAAGATAATTGTGCTTACAGTACTTTGAGACATGTGACTTTAGTTCAAATCCCATAGTCCGAAACCAAAGTTTTCTATGCAGAGGCATGGCTAAATTGCAGTAGAAAAAAAGTGTAACAGTAGATCTTTATGTGAAAAGGCAGCATTTCAGTTTAAACTGAGGAAAATCCTTTCTGTTGGGGTCAAATTTCTGAGTGCATATCTTCTACTTCACCTAATGTCTAAATATTTCTAGATAAAACCCTTTTTTCACACTAGTGTGTAGTTTAGATAAGAACACAGGCTTACCTGTGCAGTTCCTCTCCATGCAGTCTGTTCCTGATTACAGAAAATCAACAAACAATAAATGCTTGTCATCTCTAAAAAGAAAAATCACTCCCAGGTTAGAGCCTGAATTGGTTAAAAAGGTGATTAGAAGTCACGCGAACAACTCTGGTTCACAGTAAATGAAAATATGGCTTGCTGTCTTAATCTCTTCAGAAAACATTTTTTGATTCAGAGATAGCATCACTGAATTTCTTATATAATAAACCCCATGACCCTCTCCTTATGAAAGTTATTTGAAGTATTCTTTCACTTAAGGCTATATGCTCAGTGTCGGATTTTTCTCTTTCTTCTCCTTAGTTCACCGCTAGCAGGTAGCTATTGACAATTCTGTATTCACATACATCCTGGAGCTTTGTTAAAGCTTTAATTTAATATATGAAAAATGACTTACTGAAGTATAATGTATGACAGCTGTCTTTGTAAAGAAGTTGTAAAGTACCTTATTAGATCAGAACGTGCTTCACCTGAAAAGCCTCCTGCAATGTGGTTACCCACATAATGACTGCTTAAGTTCTCTGTAGTTATAGCTCTTTCAGTTTTGTGATCTCTGACATGTGAAGGGAGATGTGGTTGCTGTAGGAAGGCAGCTGCTACTTCAGGTCCTTTCAAGATATGACTTAATATTCAGGTGGTGGATATTGTTTAGCGACTGCATCCATGGCAAAATTAAATTCTGCCAGGACTTGGGAGGCCCAGGTCAATTTTAGAGCCAATGTAACATAATGCAGAACTGGTAGCACAGAAGAAAACATAAATCTCCATTCCCCAACAAGCTTTCATGAATAATTATGCAAGAAATTGCCTTCAAAACCCCTTCCAGAATGTGCTATGGTAAAAGACCAGATCAAAAAAGAAAATGCAACAGAAGACTGTAAATAATGAGTGGTGGTTTTCTTTCCAGATACAGGCTAGCAGTTCGGTGTGCGGAGTTTTTTCTCACCACAGGAATGGTACAGCAGCTAGAATGGGGTACTACGGGATGTTACCTCTGAAGTAAAGGAATAATGCTGGGAAGGCTCATCTCTTCAGTTTCCCGTGGTCAGCACCTGCAGTTAGACTGGTTTAGCATTAGTGTAAATCCATAGGATTTGATGTTTAAGCAGTATTAGATGGCCAATGTATGTAAACTGCTTGGTCATAGACACACTTAATTAGTTGGGATCAAAGCAAACTACTTTTTTAGGATATGGAGGCAGGATGTCTTAAGTAAGCTAAATCTGCTGAATGGGGCATGTCAGGTGGCAGCCTTATTGTGTACGGGAAGGAAAGCTAAGGTCGCTCTTGGTTATTTTATCCAAAAGCTCATTTGGTAGCACAGCATCAAACTGAAGCATCACAGAGTAAAGGCTTACTGGGTGTGCTCTAGTTCAGCTGGAAGGTTTTGAGCTCAGGTTTGGATAGCTACTGGGTGATCTGATTGTAATCGTCCCTTATGACTTCCATCTCTGTTCACCCTGGTTTTGTCAGCTTGGCCTGACAGGGAGCCACAGTACAAAGTGAATCTGAGTCAGATGTGAGCACCTTATCACATTGATATCAAATTAGGGAGCAGAATGCAGAGGTCATGCTGCCTTTTGCTTTTGAGCCAGCTTAGTGCTAGCTGCAGGAGGACAGAAGATACCTGACCCAGCATGACAGAGTATTGTGTAGAGGTAACTGATCTGGCAACTAATGCTGAGTTGATATGTCAATATTTTGGGAACAAATTTGAACTGGCAAAGCGTGCATAGCAGATGAATGCATTGTCATGCAGGCTGTGGCATTTTTTTTTTTGTCTGACAAAAGGAGCCCTGAAGCCAGAATTGCTTTATTGTCAGATCCTGGTCTGAGGGCTGTGGGTAGATAGATGGACCATGCCTTGATTGCATAGTTATCACCTGGAAAACTCCTGTGAATTATCATTTACCGGGCTTGTCCTGGTCACCAGTGTTCACGTACCAGCATAAATTCCTGTGTAGAAAGTCAAAATTGTAACTTATTCTTGAGCTATATACTTGTGTTTAAGGAAGCACAAGTTCTACCATACCTGAGTCTTGGTGGCTCACAACTGAGCTTTACACTGGAGTAGGTACAGATATCTGAGCATCCCTCAGAGTGTGCACAAATCTGTATATCTGTCTCTTCTGGCAGATTCTGCTGGCAAAAGCAGAAGTGGAAAACCACCTTTCCTCTTCAAAGAAGGTGGCTTCACAGGGAATTGAGACTCAATTTGTTTTTTCCTCTAGGATCTTTTGTGTTTTGCTAGTGAAGATCCTCAAAGACTACATCAGGTAATAATCCCCTTCTCAACATTTGGCCAGAGGCTATTGTAATTTGTATGATAGCCTTCTGTAAGACCTATCAGAGTAATTTTTTTTAATTATTCATTTTCAGGAGGTAGGTTTCCAATCAATGAAGTATGAACTAGTAAGTTTGCAAAAAGTTCATCCTGTGTTGTGCTATTGTATAAGTCTTTTTCCCATAAATCAAAACACAAGTATATTGGATCACCAGATCAACTATTTAAACTGTGGACCAAAGACCCAAACAGCAAAATGAAGCAAAATCCCCCACCTTCCTCTTCACTATGATAGTAGAAGCACCATTTGGTGGAAGTGACTGACCTTAAGCATCCTGGCACTGGAAAGTGTTTTAATAGAAAACAAAGATTAAAAAAAATATATATAGTTTTCCCTTGACACCTACTAGGTTTCCAGTACTGCATGTGCAGCATACATAAGCAGTCCTCAAGGGAACAGGAAGGGTTTTTATGGACAAGAATTCAGGTTTTCAAGGACATGGAACCGTGTATTTTTCAGATATAGTCAGCAATTCTTGCAATGCTCCAAATTCTATTTTGTTTTGTTTTAAATGGCACTTGAAACTTAAGTTGGTGTCAGTGCCTACAGAGATACTAGATTTTTTTTCCACAGATTTTCAGAAAATGAGTGACCGTTTTTCTTGTAAGAAGCCTTCTGAATCTGAGTCCTTTCAACTCCAGGGTATACAGGTTTTTATGATAACTATTCCTCATCAGAATATTCTAAAATGAAAAGGAAAAAAGAACCTTTTTCCTATTCAGAAGAGCAATGACTGAGCTTTAAAAATCAGATAGAAGTGGCACCAACAACTCATAATATTTTGGGATTATTCCCTGAATACATTTATATTCTAATAAATTTATTTAGTTCTTCTTTTCTTTCAAGCTTTGTCCTCTTTTTTGCTTATTGTTGGAGAAAAACCACTGAAAGTTAAAGGAAAAGGAGCATGCCAAGTAGTAAAAACAACTCTGAACAGAACCTCTGACTTCTTTTGTGCCAAAAAGTCCATTATAGCTCTGGAGCTGGTGGTGAAATAACTCTTTATGTTGCATTATTCTCATGCAGCTACTAAAATTCTTGTTCATTTTAAGACCTTAACACCTGCTTCACCTTCTCTGAGCTTCCAAGATGGTTTGCCAGACACATGTGCTCAAGCATAGGCAAGGATATACTTAACTGACTGGAGAGCCATACGTTGGCTCCATAACAACAGCAGTCAGATCAAAGTGAGGTTCGAAGTCCTCATGAAATACCTGGTTTTCTGTCTTTCTCCCCTGTATAAATTCCTTGTCAAACAACTTAAGGTTTGTGACAACTTGTGCTTTATTTGTACAGATGTATCACCACATGAAAGCTGAGTTTTCTTTTGAAGAGTGGGAAAGAGGGAAGGACTGAAGGAGGTTCAAAGATAATTAAGACCAGTACTTTTGAACTTAGATATGTAAATTTGGGCTCCCATGTTGTTTTACATCAGATTTGGTGAATACCTGCTGAATTTATCAAAAGGTGTCATTATTTAGTATATTTTAAAAATATGCCTATTCTTTGATTTTGATATTTTGCTATAAAAACCTTGTTCTGTATTCTAGCCCTTTTCTATGAGGTGTCAGCATTCAAAATATAAACTTGGGCTGCTTGATTTTGTTCTAGGATTGAAACAAGCTCTAAAACTCCTCAGAAAGTGCTGTAGTAATGCTTTTTTGGACATGGGAATATATACACTCATAGTTGGTAAGACAGCTCTAGGAATTAACCTAAGGAAAAATGTTGTACTTCTGCAAGAGTCTGAATGTTCCTGCCCTGGTTTGTGGCTGGGATGTCACTTGCTTAGAAAGACAACTTCCCACGTGTTAGGTGCACTGCTGACAGCTGTAGCAAGCACCCTCTTCCTACCTCCTTTACTGTGTCGGTAAATGCAGTGTGGTGACAAATCCCAGCCTTGCCTTCTGCAGGGCATTGTAATAGCCCTTCTACAAACTACTTGTGAGGCAAAGAAGAGGTGGGCAAGATGAGCAGGAGCTGTGCGGCCAGTCTTTGCTCATTACCCTGCCATTACCACCAGGAACCACAGTCTGATGTCAGCTCCAGGACTTGAACAATATGGTGTTGGAGGATAATATCTCCTGTAGTGCTAAGGAAGAGACATTCCTTACCGCTAAAAGAGGAAGATGCCGATGCTGAGGAGGACCTGTCCACCCCAGGATCCAGGCAAGTTTTATTCCTGGAGTGACAGGAAGCTCCTTGCCTGAGCAATCATATGAGTCCAAAGGCCTTGCTTCAGCTGAGGATGCAGAGAACATCTGGCAGGCGTAGACCCATAAAGATACACCCATGAAGGTATTAAGGAGACTCAAAGGCTTAATAGACAGAAGGAGCGAATAGGAAGTATGGATAATAATGGGAAACCAGATTATGGACACATTGCAAAGATGGAGTAGGTAGAGAACTGGACAGTAGAAATTAATGATAAGAGAGTCTCCTGTTTGATCTTGTATGTGTTGGAGGTGAACAAATTTGAGGGGGTGTCTTTATAAATGTCAATAGCAGCATATTGCTGCCACTGGTTGCATTCAATCTCCTGTCCAGAGCTATGTGAAACAAAATGGCAGTGGAACTATTTGCAGCTGAGAATAGGATGTACGCAGGGAGGTGACATGCCACAGACGTAGTTCTGTGACAGTGGATGTGGATAGCTTGGGGTGTATGGCATTGACATTTGATGCTAGCATGAATTCACATTTTGCTCAACAACTGTCAACTAGCCTTATAAGCTGTCTTAACATTGTTTTCTTGAAGAAAAAAAAAAAATGGAAACACAGAGGAGTGTAAGGTAGAGGAATTTAACTGGCTAAAATACAGAATAAGCTAATGAGTCATACCAGTGATTTAAACAATGTGCCAGCACTCCTGGAAAAAAGTATAGAAGGCCTTAAATAGTCATTGGAAAAGCTGAGGTTGAAAAATACCCAGTAGTATAAACAGGCTGCCCCTATGAATCTGAAGACATGTAACCTCTTAAACCTGGTAGCTCAAGGTGGATGGTGAACTCAAACTTGGATTACTTAATTTAAGAATAAGAATCACTGATAAATGCAAGGGGAAAAAAAAGTTGCTATTTAAAAAAAAGTTGATTATTATTATTTTTTAAGCAGACATTGGTAGAAGGGGATGCACAAAAAGGTTCTGTTAACTATTTCTTCTGATGTGTGTTTCTTGAAATACAGTGTAGGTGGCAATCAGGCAATGCAACTTAAGGGCTGGTGGCATAATGACTTGTTTCGGATACTGCGAAGCGTCAGTGAATTGAGCTTAAAGATTGAGATCTCTAGTTTCTTAATAGAATAAATGAATCCATATCTATACAATGCCACTGCATTCAAAGTCCTCTGAAGAAATCTTAAGGAGAGGTAGGTGCTTACATTTGTTCAGACATGTTCTCACTCTGCTCAGAGAACAAAATTTCTCTGCTGCTGCTGAGGGTGAAAATGGACACCCCAAATGATGCACATGAACTACTTCATGCTGCAGTTATTTTTTACGAGGGGGTAAAACAGAAGTGACCCTCCATTCCCATTTTGTAAAGTGAATGGTGTCCTGAATAGATGAGAAGACTCTTGGGGTTATGCTGTTGTGAAGTGGGGTATGAACAGTTTGAGAACTGTACAGCGTTCACTGGGTATTTGAATAGTTATGGAAATGATCTAGTAGAATTCTGGAGTCTCTTTTTTTTTTCTATTGCAAATGGGGTATTTCTATGCTGACACTCATTTCAGAACAGTCCCATCTTAGATTCTTGGTGAAATGGACAGTTAAAAGCTTTTATTCATGTTAAGGAATTAATAATTGCTGTACTTCACCATGTGTGCTGTAATTCTTTTAATAGCTTCATTCCATTATCAACTATTTATTAAAAAGATTTCACCACAGATACAGGCTTTATGGAGATTACTGTGCACTATACTTAATTACCAGATGTTCAGTATGTTTACAGTATATCTGGTATTCAAGTAAACTTCTCTGTGTGAAAACCATCTAAAATGAACAGTTAAAATACCACTGCAAAGCTTTATATTATAATAACTTGAAATGGAAATTCCAGCTGGGCAGTGTTACGAAACTAAAACTATAAAGAATTTCAGCCTTACTCCAAAACAACCTTATTAAACTCCAGTGAAAATATGTTTTGCTGTCTGAATTTACCTTGTATGTTCAGTCCATCAGATAAACAGTCACCCATGTGCTTTTCATATTCTTTTAGTTAGTTTATTGCTGTCTTTCATCAAAACTATATAAACTCAACTATATGCCTGAACTTGTAACCAAACTTGAGTTTTATGGTTAGGGGATTTAAAATCGAGAGGTGCCAACGGCAAGTCTCCATTCCGTTATGTAGCTTCCTTAAAATTCTGTTTTTCACGCAATTTTTTTACTCATTAACTTGGATCTCTTTAAATTTACCCTTTTTAGGAACATGTGACTAGTAAAGATCTCCAAGCCTAAGGCCAGTCTGTTGTAAGTTCACCTCACCACCTTAGAAGTACAGAGATATTTTGCTCTTCGTGTCTCACGCAGTTGGCTGATCCAGAATCTTTCTCTTTCTAATTTTGAGCCTAGTTTTATTCCTATTTTATATCACTTTGTACTGAGCTGACATTGTTTTTCATTTAAATGATCCTTCTCCTTGCCTATTACTGATCTTGAGCAATTGTAGTCTTGTAGACTCCCTATTGAATCTTATTTAATCCTAGGCTAAGCAAGTCAAGCTGTTTTCCAGTCTACTTTCTAGTCCTCTGCTAACATGTTTTTCTGTTTTTCATCCTTGTGTGACCAGAGCAGCACACAGAAATTCTGCAAGAAGTCTCATGAGTGCTCTTGTAATAAAATCAATAATTCTTTTTCAGGGAAACATTAATGAATCCCAATATATCTTTCCATAGCTGCATCATATCAGCAATTCATAGTCAACTTGCGGTCAATTAAAATAACCAGATGACTCTGTTCTCCTCATTTCTACCTTAAGAGCCCCTAGTTTGAATCCAAAATACTTGTCCCTACACTCTCTATAGAAGATACAGCACTCTGTATTTCACACTTTCTCTGATGCCACCAAACACAGCTCAGAGTGTACTTTGATTTCTCCCCTCCCAAATGTGCAGCTATGTGTCAAACTGTTGTTAACATTAAATTTATCTTTCTGCAATTATCTTTCTATCACACTTGCGCTATTTACCAAAGCCCATTCCGAAGTTTCAGCGATTCCTTGGCAAATACATCTGTTATCCACGTGCTGGAACAACTGAATTCTACCAACAGGACTGGAATTTTCCTCCTAGTTTTATCTGCTGCATAAAGGGCCCGAATGACCCAATTCTTAGTAGAACTTAATTCTGTAATAACAACAATATGTATTTCTGCCTATATTCAGCTCCACGTTTCTGTCTGTGCTTGCTGCTGGCAGTAACAGATCCATCCCACTGCTTCAGCAAAACTTCTTTTACAGATCTCTTCCAGTCTGAACCTCAACTGTTTCGCTTTTAGTGTTGCCCCTTCTCACTTCTTTCAAGCCCAACAAATATGAGTAGCAAACAGTGCTACCTAACCTCTTTACTTTCATTTCTGTTTTCTGGGAACTTAAGGGGCCTGGATCTGCTCTCAATGACACCCAGGGAAGTTCTACTGTCAGCTTTAAAGAGAACTGAACCAGGAGCTAGGTTAGCAGTGCCCCACGGCTGATACCCACACCGCAGTCCCTTCAGCCTCAGGTGCGATTATTCCTTCAAGAGCTGCATAATAAGGACATGAGGGCAAAAGCTGGGGCAGTGCATTTAATCATTTTCCTGTAGGCTTCTCATTCATATAATAGGTTTCTTCCCTTGTCACGACTTTATTAAAATGGCTATCACCATAGATACAGCATCTAAAGGGATTATCACATAGTAAATGTAATTACATATTTCTCAGTATGTTTCCAGTATTTGGCAGTGAAACACAACAGATTTGATCCTTGTTGTGAGTATCTTCCAATGTAACTGCTACAAGTTTCAAAAGTATCAAATTACCTGAAATAAAAAATGTAAAGAAATCAATGTATAGAGGCACAGCTAAATTCTTACTAGTGTGTAATGTGTTTCAAACATTTTAGCTTGAGGTCTTATATTTGCTTTGCAATGGATGTGGAAGCAGTGTAAACACGCTTTGGAGGAATTATTTGTCTATATCCCAGTAGGCTAACTTTTGGTTGCATATGATTTGTGCCAGAATAATTATTTTAGTAGGGTAGCAGTAAAGATGACCAAAAATACTATGCATCCTCACCTACGCTATTCTCTCCAGTTCTTGCCATTATAATTAGTTCTTGAGACTAACTTGCTACTTTTGGTCTTTTGAAGTAGCATAATCCAAAATGTTCACTACTCTGTTATCGTGAAAATACCTGAAGTCATAGGATTGTTCCTCTAAACTTCGAGACGCAATTTAACCACAATTTAAAGCAAGCTGCAAGAAATCAAAGCCAAGTGGCAGTGTTGTGGCTGTTAGCATTTGTACTAACGCTGTTGGCAGGACTCAGGTGCTATCCCAACAGAACAAAAAGGCAATTTCTATTCCTGAAAAGTTAGGGAGTTGTAACAGTTTTGGTTATTTTTCATATTAGTATTGGCAATGCCAATTACGACAGTGTCTGAAAAAAATTAATTAAATTTTTAATTTAAAAATAAAAGCATTCTAATGCTTATGTGTTTTGGAGGAAGTTTGAAAAAGCCAAGACAAAGGCTCAAAAAAACAGGAAAAAAAAAAAATTCTACAGTGGCTTTTTGTTTGTTTTCTGGAAAATCTCTTAAGTTCAAGCTACTATGAGGATTGCTTAATGTTTAGGATTGGCAAGACTCTGCTGCTTCTAAAAGGATGCAGGTAAGCTGCTGTTGAGAAATGAGGTAGCATGCTACTTGTGATGGGGGGACCAGGCAGGGTGGTGTGGACACAGAGTTATTGGGATACTGGCAGGAGCAGTAAGGAGTAGTGTCTTGAGAAGCTAGCCAGGATGTTATAAGAAATTTGGAAATGCTGCTGGACGGTAGGGATGTATACTCACGTACATGCTGGAGGATGTGAAGAGGAAGAAGCAGGCCGAAGAACATGACAAGGCACAAAAGGAAAACGTGAAGTGCAGGAAACTTGTAGATTGAAGGGGAGCTGTCAAGGGATGAAGGATTGAGGGGAGAGCATGAGAGAGAAGTAAACTAGGCAGCTGCCTGTCTAGACTAGCCAGGGAGGGAGACAGCAAACACAGCAATACCCAACACTCTACCCTGCAAGGGTGAAGTGCAGAAGAGTTACATTCACCCAAGTTATGGCAGCCAGCTGTGTGAAGCGATATGTATCGCAGACACAGTCATCTTAGAGTTTGTCTTGTAAAGCTGCTCTTTGCAGCGCTCTCAGTTGCACGCTGAATTAAGTGTGGTACGCGTTTTGCACAGGGTGAGAGAATGTAAGCTTTTCAAAGCAAGAATGGCTGTAATTAGTTCATTTGGAAAAAAGACCCCTCTGGGCGGCAACTTCCTCCCTGCCTCACTAAGAAATAGCGTGAGATTTGCTCATTTCTGCATAAACTGGGAGCGACGCGGTGACTCATACTGTACGTGACACCCAATGCCAAGCTGCATGTGGCATAAATGACAGCAGAACAGGCCCTGTAGTGTTTTAGGCTTCATGAGCTGGGAGAGCCTGACAGCTTTCTCTAAGGCTAATTCACCAGTTTCCTTCCAAACTGTCAAGTCTACATTTGTACCTACAACTCTCCATTTCCAAGGCTATGATGGGGTATTTTGGGTGTCTGTAGGAGGCTGCATGGAATAGAAACTCTTTTGCATCATTGGTTCCTTGTGGCTAGGGTTTTTTTTTCCTACCTTTCTCTCTTCTTTTGTGTTCAGTGTTCCCTAGCTGCTACTTTTAAGATCTAAGTGGAATCATGAAGCTTTTGATTTGGATTTGTCAGCAGGTGTTTAACTAAATTGGATGTACTAGACACATGTTTATCTTACCATTTCATAGTTCACCATCCTTAAGCCCTCACTTGAAACTAGAGAGTCTTGAAACAAGGTTACCCACTTTCATACTGCTCCATTTGACAGTCGCTTTTTGGCGTGGCATCAGGACAAACAAGCCTGCGAGATATTTATCCCTTTTCATTTGCTTTTTGCAATGAGAGCAGAGGGCAGTCGGCACTGCTGTAGATGAAAAGGCAGAATACCAGCCTCCTCCTAGCCTTTCCCATTTGCTTTCCACAAAGGAAAGATTATTTTTTCCATTACTTTCACTCTTTCAGAAACAACAAGCAATTGAGAATAGGGGCCACTGTGGATTTTATTGATTGATGGTTTGTGGTTTTTTGGGGACTGTTTGTCATCTTCATGTGTTTCAAAGCACTAGCTCTCCAGGATAGTCTATTTAAGAACCTTGTATTCAAAACCTTACCTCTTTAATACCTCTGCTTGCCTGTTAGTCAAGGTGACAGAGGTATTTCTGTTCTGTGTTCAGTGTAATGGGTCTTAGCTGAGTAAAGCTGCCTTTGCAAGGCTAGCGAATAGGATGTTTTGTCCAAAGTTTCCCTGAAAATGTCTACAGTTGAAGCCCTTCCTTATATTTGCACACTACAAAGAAACACTGGAAAAGTCATGTCTTGCTCTTATTTGCTACCATTTGTTTATATTTCCTGTCAAACACCTTGCACAGTAAATTTAAAAAAAAAGACTGAAGCATTTGAGAGTACAGTGATAGGCAGGAAACACTGATTTCATTGAAATCAATGCAAAAACTCCCTTTGACATTTGCAGTTAGGATCGTGCATGAAAAATGTGGTAACAATTAGAAACAACTGTGTCCCCTTTACCACCTTACAGTTCCTACATTACACCTTAACTCAACATCTAATGCAATTGAACTTGATGCTAACCTGAATTAAACTATTGTATTGAATTATATTATATCATATCAGACTTTAAAAAGCCTTCTAGATCCAATACTTGTCTTGGATTTAGAACAAACTACTTATATTCTTTCCCCTGTAGCCTGGAAAGAAGAAAGCTTCCGGTTATCCTGATATGCTTGCATATTGAATAGCTCAGTTATTTACATAAGGAAATTGCATGAGCTCTGGAGCTACTTTTCCACCCTGTGTTGCAATAAATCTTCCAACTATTCAGTAACCTCAAGGTGTCGCTCCTATAGGAATAGAAAATGCGCATGTTCTAAGAAAAAGTTTAGCAAAATAAATCTGATTAATCCAGTGACACTGTAGTTCTCTAAATATTTTCCGTCTTGCTTTACATGGCAAGATGAAAGAAAATTATACCACTAGGTGTTCCCTAAACAGAATTGTTCATGAACATAGTTTCAATGCCTCAAATCCACGCACACATTCAACACAACATCAATCAAGTGTCAAAACAGATTAATTGCTTTTTTCACAGCTTTGATCATACTTGTGTTTTATTGGACTGTTCACATTTTCTGTTATAATCACTTGTTTTCTTTCCATGCAGTTCTAATAAGTACCATCTTCATCAAGATTTTTGTCATTCAACCTCCCTATTTCATTTTTAATCTGCTAAATGAGCATTTCCTCCTTTAGAAAAACAAATAAATCAAAAGGGTCAACTTGCTTTTGTGTCCTGAAACAAAGCTCTTTTTGTTTTATTACTGCCCTGTCATCTATTATCCGCAGCATGTTCGATATTTGTGATAACAATTTTTACATGGAATAAATTACATGCGCATCCTGATGAATAAAGCCCCTGTTATTGTGCAGTTAATAATGCTGGTTGCAAACTCTGTTAATGTCTTACAAATATTTTCAGTAATAACACATCATGCTGTATTTATATTTCCTAGGGGGCTAGAGAGAAAGCTGTCCTTTAACGACTCACAGTTTATAAAGGGGCATGACTGGTGTTATCCAAAGAGATTTTAAACTTAAATCCTCCTGCTCTCAATTAAAAGGTATGACATAATTCTTTGTTCAGCTTGCCTCGTATTTACATGAAACATAGCACATTCTTTAAAGCAAACACTATAATTATGTATGCTTCATCAAGTCAGGGCACAATAATGCATGTGCAGTGTTCAAGACACAGTTTGCTCTTTAGATGCATTATAACCCATTTGGCATGTTTTTTTCCCAGTTGTATATATTAATGGCCAATAATGGCCCTGGTCCAGGAAAGCTTTTAAGCATGCACCTAACTTTTTCAGGGATCTGATCACCTGCTTACTTGCTGTTCTTTGCTGGTTTGTGCTTTAAACAAGCACTTCACCCCAAACCTTCTCTTTCCTGATCTGATCTTCCTTGTTTGCAAGGATCAGGTCCAGCAGAGCACTTCTCCACGTTGGGTCCTCAGTCCCCTGTATGAAGGAGCTGTTGTCGATGCACTCCAGAAACCTCCTGGATTGCTTGTGTCCTGCTGTGTTGCCTTTCAGCTGAAACTGAGGTGGTTCAAGCATCTCATAAGGAAGGACCAGGACATGTGAATGTGAGGTTCCTTCTTCCAGTAGTCTGAACACAGCTGCTTCTTGACCAGACAGACCATAGCAGATACCCACAACCACATTTATATTCATCTGCCCTCTAATCTTGAACCCTAAGCTCTCATTTGGCTCATCGTCTGTCCCAGGCAGAGCTCCACCCATTCCTGCTTCTTTCTCATATACTGAGCAACTCTTCCTCCTCATCTTCCCAGCCTGTCCTTCCTAAAGAGCCTGTATCCAGCCATTGCAGTGCTCCTGCTTGAGCTACCCCACCACATCTTTGTGATCGCAATGAGATTGTAGCCCTGCAATGGCACGCAGACCTCCAGTTCCTCCTGTTCGTTCCCAATGCTGCGTGTGTCAGTGCACAGGCAGTAGCCATAGACTATCAATAGAGCTTGCTTTTAGCATGGTTGCAGATATATATCCACATATGTAAATATATGTATTTATGCACACAAAAAAATCTATGGGTTGATTTATCAGGTGAAGTGATTTTTCTGTTAGGTTCCTGTATCAGCTATATTACTGCTAGCTGAAAATGGCACCTGGGTCTGGAGCCTAAATGAGAAATTTAAACTAGAGATTAGAGTGTCATTCAAGAATAACCAGTTAATGGCAGGGCTCCAAGGTAGGAGGTAGATCACTTAGTAAAATTAATCCAAGACGCAATACCTCAGTTAAGGCAATACCACAATTGCTTATATTTGCACTGCTTTCTTCTTAGATTCTAGCTAAGCACAGAAAATTCTCAATTTAAAAAAAGGGTCCCTAGCAAGTACTGGTGTTATGCTCTTCTCATATGAATAGACTCTCATTTCTCTCTTTTTACAAAGGCCGTGTATCCAATTGTGAAAACATTTTTCAGGCCTGAGGTTATGTTCTCAGGATGTCGGACTCAATGACCCTTATGGGTCTCTTCCAACTTGAGATATTCTATGATATATCCCTCAGTGTTTTGTGTGTACTGTATAGAGTCTGTTTATCTGTTCGGTGCTTTACAATTTTTTAAATCCTGATGGGCCTGATAATTTTCACCTTCCTTATTTACTGTTTCTTCTGAACTGCGTGGAGAATGGAGATATAAAACCCGTGATCTCTTTCATTATGCAGTAGAAGCATTAGTTGCATCCTGCGATGGTCCTGGCCTGCTGCCTACCTCTGGCTATAGCTGACAAGGATCAGTGATTAGGTGCTCACTTGACTCTTCCCACTAATTTTGTTTAGTTTGTTTTCTATTTGCTCAAAGTTCAGAGATCACAGCGTTTTTTGGAGAAACTTTTATTTGTAAGTGTCTCTGTGATTCTCTGTGACTAAAATACCCAGTGGACGAAGGAGAGGACGAGCCCATTTTGTGCTGTATGTTATTTGACTAAGTAGTGAGCCAAATAAGTTGTTCAATGTGAGAGAAATGATGGAAGGAGAAGGCAAAAGAGGACAGCCTAAGTCAGGAAAGCTCAGATGCAAAGTGCTTATCTCCCAGATGCAGCTTTGCTTCATCAGATAATTTTACATTTAAACTTGGGATGCTCAGGTAGTCAGTGCAAGAATTCAGCTGGTTAGATACAAGAGGTCTGTAATCTTGGTGTGATCTCAGGCTCAGTTCACCATCAGTCAACTGAGTTAGGAAATAAAATAAAAATGTCTTTATGCTTTTAAAACTGGGGCCCATTATAAATACAGTTTTAAACATGACATTTTAATATGATCAAATCCTACAGTTGGGTGTTCATAGCAGCACTGAAGACAGTCCTTTGACTTTAATAAAACTAAGTGCCCTTTTCAACATCCAGATGTGGGATATAAACATGCACACTCAAAACCTGCCCATGTGACGCGTGAGGGCAGTCCATTGTTGGCTGTGTTTTTTCTATGTGTTTCCAGCAAAAAGGAAAGTTAACTTTATGGACTATTTTTCTTTTACATTTGCTTGTTTCTAACGGCAGGATGCCTCGATCCTCCCCGCATATTAGAAATCTACAACTCTGATTCCGTCAGCGTCTGGGTCTATAGGAAATAGGAAGGGTATTCTCTTTCAGATCCTCTTTATTAGTGTTCTGCCTCTGGAAGTTGTGCGTGTGTTTACACAGTACTAACCTAGGGTACTTGAAGTCTAAAAGTCTGAATTACTGCAAATACAACTTCTATCCTGAAAAACACCATTATAAACTGAATGTTCCTTAGGGCAATGGCTGACTTTTTTTTTATTGTCTCTGAAAACACCTACAGCACTGTATAGTTTGAAGAGTTAGAGCAGTGGAAGAGTGAAGAATGGCTAGAGAGCGTTTACTTGAAAGTTACGTGAGGTATTTGGCATTTCACAAACTGGGACCTACGCTTTACTTTTGGCTTTCTTGCCACGCTGTCTGAAATAAACAACCCAGCTAAATCAAATGTGGGTTTTTTGTCTAGTTTGGGTTTGGTTTTTTTTAGATTTAAGTGTATATAGTGGTGTCCTCCTTAGTATGATATAAATGATAGTATAAGGATGTGACTGAGGCAAGCTTTACAAGTTAAAATGATCTCTTTTATTAAATCCCAATTAATGTAGTTGGGGAAAAAAAAAACCAAAATAAACAAAAAAAACCCAAATGAAAAACAGCTACACTTTCAGACATACAAGTTCTTTTACAGGTCTGAGGACATATAAGAGCCTATGTACTTTAAGTATATAAAAGCATAAAATGTGTTTTGTTGGAAAAGAAATTACTATGCTCTGGTTTAAAAAAAAGAAAAAAACAAAACAAGAAAACCAAAAACCAACCAAGTGTTCATAAGCTCAGTTCTACTCTAACTGTACTGCAGCTGTCTTAGAAGTTCAGGTGCTCAGATGGATGCAGTCAGCTTATGCCTCATCCTGCTGCGGCCCGTGGCACTTGGACGTGTTGAGGAGGGTCCCTACGCCAGGACATGCCGCTCCTCCGCTCAGTGGGACAGGGGCATGGAGTAAGATGCTGCTCCTTAGGATCCTGGAAATAGAGGCCCTGAGATAAGGAATAATTTTAAAAAGGCACACTTGGCATTTGTTACTATGGTAAAGTAGATTTTTTTGAAAGACTCTCTTTATACTGCTAAATTTCTTTGACCTATAGGCTTGGAAATGGAGGCGTCTGCATCCAGTCTATATGGGAAAGCAGTACCAATGCAGTTACCATTGCAGTATTGTATTTTTCACAATATAGCTAACGCTTTAGTTCATCTTGCAATGTTACATAATCTCTTTACAGGTGTAGACAAGCCCCCATTTTGGAAAAATCCCTTTCTCTTTCTGCTTAGGCAGCCACATGGAGGCAGCAGTGGAAATTGCATCTGACAGATGTAAATACTAGGCCAAAAAAGCAGGTGTTAGGAGCAGCGTGCCTTTAGGTACAGCCTTCCTTACGGTCCTGGCAGCTCCTCTGAAGCGAAAGCGGTGGCAACAGAATTATTCAGTGTACGAGATGATGATGTCAGTGGAACTAATCTATTTTAGTCTATTTAATCATTATTTTTAGCTGTCATACAGCAAAATCTTCCAGTATCAAAAACATAAAGGCAGACCAACAACTAATTAAATGTCACCTGTTTTTAAATATTTTCTTTAAATAAGTAACACTGTTTCTTTTTAGAGTCAACAATTAAAGAAAGCTGATACATAGGCCATATGAAATATCAGGATGCAGAAGCAAGAAGTCAGAGCCCAGAGTAAATCTGGGTTCACAACAGCCTTTGTTCCAAGTACTGAACAGACATGCTGAAAAAAAAAAAAAAGAAAAATCAACTGTTTCTTGAGGCTATCTGCAATACCTAAGCACAAAGGGAAAGAGCTAAAAATAGACCTGTGATTTTAATTTTGCCCTCCTCAGCTTTTGCCTGTTGCAGCCATATCACTTATATTAGTAGAAGATTAGATTTTTAAAAATTTAAACAGTTAAAAATGACTAGAAGTGATTTATAGCATCGGCCCAGAAGATTTGTTGGTTGTTTTTTGTTTATCCACCTGTTTTCTGACTCCTTGAATAATTTCTTTTTCTTTTAAATAAAAAAAAAAAGCCTGCTGTTACTGAAACAAATAGGTACTGTAGAGCACTTGAGTCCCAGTCTTTGTTTTGCTGCCTGCATTAGGTGGGTTTAGGGGCCAGATGCACTGAACTTTGCAACAGACAGTCCTGGGACCATCTGTGCAGAGTTGGGGGGTGTCAAAGAAAGGCTGTTTGTGTAAGTCGTGGGAAACGTAGTGGCCTGCCTGCCAGTGTGCTACATGAATTGAACTAATTGAAGATTATACTCTAGAGCTTGCCGTAGCTGAGTGAGAGGATAATCCTTCATCAGCTGCAGTCGCAGCCAGTAATTGGAGCTTATTACAGGGAGGAGTTCCCCTGCAGTGCTGCAGAAACTGAGAGGCTTTAGTGTTTAATTACTATCTTTCAATAGAGATGGGAGGAAGGAAAAAAAAAAAAGGCCAGGGTATGAAAGTCCAGGAATAAGGGGAGGGGCAGCAAGTGTAATGCAATTTCTGATAGTCTAGGCTAGACATTTAACAAGTGAGAGCGCCTTTTGTGTGAGAGAACAACATTCTGGAATGTATAATGAACCTCTGTTGTTTGTAATTAACCCCCACGTCACCACAAAGTCTTTGTTTGGCATATTGTCTTAAATGGATTGTTTTCCGCACCTCCGGTGCAGCTGAAAAGACTATAAAGGTCTGATGACTTGCCACATTCATGACAACCTCACTGTTGAAAAGGTGTTTTGGTGATTTTTTTTTTTTTATTTTAGTTTATTGTAGCCCTGACTGGAGGTGATATTCCAATTTGTCTCCAGCTCCACATTCATATTGGAAACTGATGAAGAAGAGTGTAAGGCCATACTCATATACATCTATGTAAAGCCAGCTGAATGATCCCGCATTTCTAGAAGTGAAAATGTTGTTTATTTGGCTAAACAGAGATGCTACTAGGGTTTTATTATTGGGTTTTGGATTTTCCTGATATAAAATTCTTCTTTAGGTTACAATCAGTGTGATGTGATACACCTGAACTTCTCATACGTGCAATTTCTTCCTTTCCAGACACAGTTTTCCCTTACCCCAACTCCTTCAATATTGGTGTTAAATAAATGAGTCTTATCCAGGGAACTAAGATTAGCCACTCTGTTCCACAGTCATCTGGACTATGGTTTGTGTAATAGTTTCCAAATGTTAATGAAACTGAAAAACAAGTTAAAGATGCAACTTAAGCAACGCAATCTAAACCTGTTTCACCAGTTTAAGGGTTGGTGACCTAATGGGCAGATCTGTCCATCTCACGGGCTTGTGTGTGTTGATGTGTCTCATTGCCTATTGCCGTACTTTGAGAAAATAGTTTTGCTGGGTAATATAAAAATAGAACTGGCTGACATCATTCCTGAAATACTCCAGCTCCAGGAACGATATTGTCTCTGTCTGGCTGTATTTACAAAGCAGATTATATAAGCACTGTTATATGAATTAACTGGTGGGTCACGCTATTCACAGCACTTACGGAGCAGAATGAATAAATTATGTACAACAGATACCTATCACGGATTTACAGCATAGCTGATCTTTAAGTAACACAGATTCTTAATGGCCGCTTTGATGGTTTATAGGATATTTCTGAGATCCTACCCTTCTCTTTCTCCTCCAGCAACATGGACACTTGAGTCCATGCCCACAACGTCGGTCTTTCAGGAGCTGCTGGAGAGGCCACACTGCATCACAGATGGGGCACAAACTCCTCATGATGATGGCCCAGAAATGTAAATCCTCACCAAAGAAGGGCAACTCTGTTTGGTCCTTCTAAGTCAGCCTCCACCAAGCCTGAGGGCTATCTGCCCAAACAGATAGCATAAAAAGACACATGCCAGCAGCTTCAGGCAACTTGCTCTCTAAGGAGCACTTGCAAGTGGGAGCCAGGCAGGCGTGTAGGGGCACTGACCTTTGGTGGACATGTGAGGCACGGCAGCAGCACAGCGGGAAGTGGGAATTGCGAGGAAGGCATTGTGGAGGAGAAACAAGAGCCACGTTATCCACGGTCTGAACTGGTTCTGACATAGTTACAGATCTGATTACCTGGTGCCCGATGCAGCAGCAAAACAGCCTTCTGGGGGTCATATAGGGCTATGTTCTATCTGGCCCCTCAGCTGCAAACCACAGAAGAAAGGCAAGGCAGGGCAGGCCAACAACAGGTTGAGGCAGAGAAGTGGGTTAGAGCCCAGACAGCACTGCATATAAAGAAAGATCATTCCTTTTCGGGTTTTTTTCCAACCATATTTTTCTGCATCTTGACCACCTAAGGGCAGCTCCCTTGGCTGGCTGGTGACAGAAAGCAAAGGGGGGCACATCCCAGTGGACACAGCAGTATACTGCACTGTACTGCTATGATTTATTTGCTATAGCATCCTTGGAATAGGGGCAATACTGCTTATTTTAACATCAGCACAAGATTTTTAGAATTAGCTTCATTTGCCTTTTGCTTGCACAAATTGCACAAGTGGAAGTTTGTTTCTTTAACATAAGTCTACTAGAAAAAAAATACAACAGGCTAGCATTGTTGTGATATTACACAAGCTATAAAGCATGCCTGCTGCTAGAAAAGTATTGCAAACCTCGTTATATATGTTTGTCTGTCAACAGATTACTCCCTTTCTGCACATATATAGAATAGGGTAGAGAAGGCATGTCAGTGGTTCTTTAATATGTCGTAAGCAGATAAGTTCAGAATTAAATACAGCTATTAAGTAAAGACAATATAGCTGGAAAAATATATACATCTTTTTCAGAGGTTACTTCTGAAAATGTGCATTGTGAATATATTTAAGTTTTAAGCTTGCATTCTTTTTTTATTGTGGATTTTCTTTTATTTAGACATACAGCCAAGTACTCAACTGTGTGCCTAAGACCTATGGGCTTCATTAGAATGTAAGTATGCATTCAAATTCATTAGATCTCTAGACTATTCATTAATTATTTTCCTCGTGGCATCAGATAACTAGCAAATAGCTGGGAAAAGTCACCATACCATGAAAAAAACCCCACCTTTATTTTATAAATAGCCGTCAGGAGGTATGAAAGCTGTCAAAATAATGAAACAGATCAAGAATTCACAGTACAAATTTTTGTATCAGAAGTAGAAACACAACCAGCAACCTTTTTGAAAAGAAAGAAGCTCTTTTTGTCTCTTGTTACTGAACACAGGCAACAATAATGACCTAAATGAGACCTACTGAGTGCAAACAGAAAACAAATGCATAGTGGGTTTCTAGCAACAGCCACTCTCTGATGTTTAATTGGAAATTGTTAAATGCAGAGAGTTACCAATTTATTTTAACAAAATAGCATTCACAGACTCTTACTAGTTTCAACTTTGGCACCTGTTAAGTAGCTCTTACTGGGTAACAACGAATTTGGCATCAACACTGACTGAGTAAATATCAGGCCACAACCTTTTTTATTAACTACAAACATCCAAACACATCAGTGTTTGGTACGTAAATACGGTATCTGATATATCTGGGAGATGCTATTCCTTTGGTACAATGAGGTGGAAGAAAAGGAAAAGATTCCAGTCTACCAGGATCTGTTCATCTCCAATATCTTTTCCCCAAAGTTGTAGGACAAACGCTGTAATAGATGCAATTGCTAACTGTCCAAAAAATCGATAGCCCTAGGCTCTGTAGTGGTAATAAGCATATAGGGAAAATAAAGTAATCGGAAATGTGACTTAAAATTGATGTCATGAAGAGCACAAAAAAAAAAATTTCCCCAAGTGGCCCGGATTAATCCAGCCTTGGAAAAGCAAGCATGCAGCTAAACCCTAACACAGCAGAATTGGCTAGAGAGAATTAGCTAAAAGGAATCTGAGCCATGCTCAAACCAAACAGGCTGGAATAAGGCTAAACAGAAACCTTCCTGGGATTGCTAGGAGGGCTGGCTGAGTCGCTGATGGCTCAGATCATTTCTCACTACAGGCAAGCTTTTTTTCCAGTCCATCCTCCATCCTTTTCCTCATGGCAGCCAAGAGAATCTTGAAATAGATATAGAGATATGTCTGTGTGTGTACATACGTCCTGGTTTCAGCTGGGGTAGAGTTACTTTTCTTCCTAGTAGCTGGTACAGTGCTGTGTTTTGGATTTAGGATGAGAATAATGTTGCTAACACACTGATGTTTTAGTTGTTGCTAAGCAGTGCTTACACCAGTCAAGTATTTTTCAGCTTCCCATGCTCTGCCAGGTGCACAAGAAGCTAGGAGGGGGCAGAGCCAAGACAGCTCACCCAGACTGGCCACAGGGCTGTTCCATACCATATGACATTGTGCCCAGTATATAAACTGGGGGAGTTGGCCGGGAGGGGGGGGACCACTGCTTGGGGACCGGCTGGGCATTGTTTGGCGGGTGGTGAGCAATTGCATCGTGCATCGCTTGCTTTGTATATTATTATTATTACTACTACAACTACTACTATTTTAATTTATTTTATTTCAATTATTAAGCTGTTCTTATCTCAACACATGAGTTTTTCTTACTTTTACTCTTCTGATTCTCTCTTCTATCCCACTAGGGGCGGGGGAGTGAGCGAGCGGCTGCATGGTGCTTAATTGCTGGCTGGGGGTAAACCACGACAATATATATATGACATTTACGTATCTAATACATATAACTTCAATAACTCCAGTTTTGGAAACAATTTAATTTGATTATAACAATAATAAAGGACAGAAAAAATAGTCTATTCTCATACCTAAAAAGCATAAACAGTCCTTCAAAAGTGTCTACAGATAGATAAAATAAGCACCGTCACAACCTATTTAGAGAAGATTAGCCTTTATGCAAATAACCTTTTTTCAAATGTATTTATCCTGTTTAACATAGCATTTGCTTTGCAATGTTTAAATATCTAAATGTTTTTGTTCAATATCCAGGAAACTTGTGATAGGTAGGTATTTTATAACTTGCAGTGCATTCTTAGATTTCAATAGCTTTTAGGAATTATAAGTTGCTAGATGAAAAGAAGTAATATTCCAGTTATGAATTTTAATAAAGAGTAGTAATGATTCTTCTCTTGCCTCAGGTAGGCCTGAGACCGGTCTTGTTCAAACAGTAGTGATTTGTTAGATAGATAGCAATTGCACTATTAAGCTGAGTTACACTCAGGCAACAGCAAACATTAAATGAAGGGCATAATTACAGTTTGTTCCAGTAAAAGTGAATGATAGGGGAAGAAGCTAGGCGGATCAGCTCGCAGGCATGGAAGCTGCGTATTTGTCTCTGCCCTTAGGCTTATGTGACGGAAGACAGAAATGCCATCTCTTTAGACAATATATTTTTAATTATGATTTCTAGTTTTTATGGTTGTAGAGTAAAATGTTGAACCAAATTTTGGCTTGTTTCTGAACATACAGTAATCAAAACAATAACAGTAATCAAAAAGTAACAGTAATCAAAAAAAAGCATGCAAGATATTTATTTTTACAACTCTAATTATTTTTAAGCTGTCATGTTTTGAAGACTGACTGGCACTTTCGAGTACTTATAGTTGGTAACACCAGAAAACTCTGAGGCCATGTGGAGACAATTCAGTAAGTCTAAACGGTGCGAACTGCAATGATGTCTCATCCAGGATGCTGAATCTTTGCTTACTGGCCTCCTGGTCTTCCTCCCTCATTGCGAGCCTTCGATGTGGCTCCAGAACCAGATTCCTTTCTCTGGACACTCTTGCTCGCTTGTTCATGTTCCTCACAACTCTCTAGCTGAGAATTGCCTTAAACAGGGTTAATGTTACAAGGTTTTCTTTCATCGCTTTTTTTTTTTCTTGTAAGGCCTTAAAATTGTCTACTCCACCTTCTTTCAGTACCACAGAAACTGTGTGGTACCTCCTGTTTTTTCATCTATTGTCTGTTTGTTCCTCAGCATGATGTCACACCAAACAGCTGAACCAGGCCTTACAATGTCTAGCTATGAGCTGCTGCTGCTTAGCAAACCACAGCAAACAAAATTTGCTATTCAACAGCAAAAAAAAACCAAACAAAAAAGCCCCTCAAACCTGGTTTAGTAGTTCGTAAGAAGCATAACTGCTCTTCAGTAATGTCCTCTCGTTCATTTCAAAGCTGTAAAAATGCAATTTAACCTTTCACTGGCAATATAGCCATACTTCTGAGAGAGTATTATATCCTATGAATTTAGGGCCTTGGTACAGAGAGCCCTTCTATATCATGGAGCCACTAGGACTCCAACCCATGAGCAGTGGCCAAAATTTACTCCCTATTCACAAGGATCTCTTATTGGTCATAAACTAGTTTTCTGTGTGAAGTCAGAAAACATATAAACATAGCATTACCACTAATGAAATGCTGATCTATGTGGGGGGATCTTTTGCTATCTGTAAGATTTAAAAGCAGCAGCATATAGGATCAGTATGCCCAAATTTATTAGGTGGTTTTAAAAGCTCCTACCCTCCTGAAATAATTATTAAAATTGCAAGAAAGTCACTGCTCTCTAATAAATATGTGTATTTTTTCAGCTATATCACTGTGACATAATATTTTAAATTAATGTGGCTAATTTAATTCTATACATTTTCCTGGAACATCGCCTTAATCCTCAAATTCCCTTTGGCTTACTGACTGCACAGTCAGAGGTTTCTGTTTATAATGCTAAATGATGTTAAAGTGAGCTTTTGGCCTGATGATATTTAACCAGGAAGGGTAAGTAAATTACTGCTACTAGTATCAGCTACCATCAGAAAAAAAATTACCAGTTAACCTTTTAAAAAAAAAAGTAATTAGGCTATACCTAAAAAACTTTAAATAAGTGCATTTTACTAAAAGCGTATTGGGGGCTGGGATGGAGATGGACACATAGTTTAGTTATAAATGCATGGTTTACACGGTAGTTACAATTCACCGCTACGTAAGGCATAGGAACTTTATCTTAGCTTTTTGATATGCAGTTTACCAACGTATCTGGAGCTGTCATTTTGAAAATGGTCACTAAGTGCTTGCTGCATTTTTCTACTTTCTTAGTCCTTTGCCTAGGAAGTAGTATAATTTCTTGTGTTTTCCCAACAAGATAATTCAATTTTATTTACAAACAGATTTCAACCGTACAACTGGTACATCATTTTAATATTCCTGGCAGACTTCCTGGGTCACGGGACACGTCACTAGTTAGGCACCGGCTTGGGAACTAAGAGACTGGCAGGCAGCTCAGTGCTTGGTTGCAGCTTTTTTCCTTGACCCTAAGTAAATACTTCTAGTGAGTACCGCAGAAGGCTTAGGGCAGGATTTGGGTTACGTTTTTGGTAACCAGTATTTAGGACTGAGCTCTTTGTTCAAATTCATCCAAATGGCAAAGAGATATTAATTCAGAGCAGGCTGAGTTCACTGACGACCGAAGATTTGGTTGAACATGGTTGGAGACTTTGGTCCAGAGATACAAAGAAAAATTATACTGAACTTCTGAGGCTTACAGTTTTGACCTCGTTGTTTGTTTTGACTGGCTAAAAGAATCAAGAATTTGGGATTATAGCATTTAACTCATATAAGAGTGCTTAAAAATTTATGGCTTATTAACCAAATAAAATTTCTTTAAACTCTTATGGTGTCCTAGCTTGGCTGGGCTGCTCTAAACTCCTAAAGAGTTAAGCGCTAAGGAGTTAGGCGTTTGTAGTGTCTTAGCATAGTTAAGATTTCTTCCCTCATTAAAAAGACTTAACCATGCTAAGGTTCCTTAAATATTTAACAAAGCATATATGCACTGTAGTTGTTCCTGATTTCCTTCTTAATTTCTGAACAAGGAAAATCAATGCAAAGCATTGTGCAACATGAATTTGAGAGATCAAGCTCTTGAGAAATTCAAGAAGTGAAGTTAGCCTCAAAGTCAGCTCAGGCACGATGACTGCATATAACGTTTTCTTTGTGGAACAGAAACCTTTATCGAGTGGTTCAGGGTATGCCCTAAGACATAACTCTGCTGTGTTGATAAGATACCATTATGTTGAATGACTTATTTTTTTTTTTAAATGCCTGACCATAAAGCTCCTAATTTTTTAACTTAAACTCCACTATTTTGTTTTTCTTACATTTATATAGGTACCTAAGTTACTAAAATATTCATTAATTTATTAATGTGTTAATCCTATATAGTTAGGCATACGCTAACTTCTACACAGGTCAATAACTATAAAGCCTTTGGATAAAAGAGACTTAAGTTAGGACAGGCTGCTCAATGGCACTGAGTCATCTCTCCTCTAGTTCAGGGCATTTTGTTAAGTTAATAATAAAAGCTTATTTCAAATTGTCCATATGCAAAACCAAAGATTATGTGATGCTTTAAGTGTGTAGATCTTTCATGGACTTATGAGAAGAGAGAAATAAGAAAATTGTAAAACTAAGACATTACTTGCCTCTAGGAATGCAGGATTGGTAATTCCTATACTGCTCTCTGATTTGATTTCTCTTCAAATGTTCTCTGGTTTCGATGCAGATTGCAGCTGGTAAGCAGGTTCACAAACCAAATGGAGGGCTCATCCTACAACTGTTCTTCTGTGAATGAAGCCCTCTTTAGAGTTTCCAGGTGTGCAGTACAGGTAAGAATGGAGTAAAATAGGATCTAAAAGAAAATGGACTTGGAGGGGATAACAGCAAAGTCGGTGGTGAAGTCTCCTGCTCTTTCCATCCTAAGTGAAACACCTTAACTCTTAAAGTAAAATTGCATTAAGAATTGAATAAATATACAGATCATATTGATATATGGTAGCATAACGCAGATAACTGATGAGAATGTTAGTAATATGTGTTACCAGGAGAACGGCTTTGTGGTAACAGTGCTATAATTTAATGAATGTGCCCATTCGGGCCTCCCAGTTTGTCCATCTATAACTTAAAGAATGTATGAAGGGACTATGTTTTTTGGAACTCTAAAAATTTTCTTCTCAGGTTGATGTCTCAAAAATATTTGGTTGTTCATTTCGTGTTACTTGAGCAAGGAAACAAACCATTGTAAAATACTGTTGAGACTTGTGCTGTCCCTAGCTTATACTTGACTTTTCTTTAAAGCATCCAAATTGGACATGACTGAACTGTATTTGTTCAATTAAAAAATTCTGATTCTACTCCTAATGGATAAAACAGAAGTGCAGTTACTAGTGCAATTCACTGGCAGTTCTTTTGGATCTTCCAGATGGGGAAAAAAAAAAAAATCTACCTATCCCATAATGCAAAATAGCATCGGGATGATTTTTAAAGAAGCTCTGATATATACATGCAAGGACTATTACAGTTGCCACAAACCAAAAAGCCCGTACTCTTTCCTCTTTATCCAAGATAGCCTTTGTAGGAAGGGAGGACAAAATATTATTTCTGAAGCAGCATTTTGTGGAAAATGTAGTAAAATGGCTTTTCTCTCTTTTGATTTATTATTTCAGGGTTTTTTTGTGACACATGATATTATTTGGAGAAGATAATTTGTAATGTGTTTTCACCCCCTTGGCCCAAAAGTCTCATATAAATACAAATACACATACCTATACTGAGTAACAAGATGGGACAACAGTCATACTTATGGGTAACAAAGGGTATCCCTCCTCTACAACAGTCACCCTTCCATGGTTCCTAAACAGCTTGGTCTGCCAAACAGCTTTCTTGTCTGTCTTGTCTTTCATAGGAATTATCTGATGCTAAAAGCATTCACAAATTTCAGATGCCCAATTCAAGGTTCCTGAGCTTCAAGAGTTCATAGCTTTTTTATTGCACTTGATATGCCTAAGCTGCAGCAATTCTCAATTTCTTTAGCTCCAGCTGTGACAGCTCTGCATTTTCTCAGATCATGGTCTTGAATCTCCAGTCAGAAAAGAAGCACCACATGATTAGGTGTCTAGCTGTGGAAAAGATGATTATTTTATTTCCACCATATAGGACCTCCACAGCAGAAGCAGATGTAGTTCTTCATCCTCTAATTTCCATCACTTTTGCAGCAGCACTTCTCTGCAGCAAATAAACTCTGTGGCTCTGCCCTGAACTGAAGGCCTACAAACTACCCCTCTCCATTCACAATTTTCTGTTACCGCAACATACCAGACACCTTCAGTTTCTGAATACTTGTGGGTGACGCTAAAGCATGCAGGGATATATCCCAGCTGTCCTAATGCCATCCAAAGTTGAATGTGAATAAACACTGATATGTGGTATGCTGTCTGTCTTTAATGGCTCAGCAGGATGGCCTTTTTTATCTATTTGTGGTGGAATGAAGCAGCTGTGAATCTATCGGCAGAGTGTTTTGTCCTTCATGATGGGCAGTCACTCAGAGCAGTGCTGTGAAGCTTTGAATCTGTAGAAAACACAAGCATGTGGCTGATGTGATCCATGCTATAATCCTATCTCTCTTTAAATGCACGTGGCATTTCTGTAGGATGCATATGAGGAGAAAACATAATGGGTTTATAGAATTTTTTGGCTTGACCAGCAATAGTTTCAGAATTTCTGCATGCAAAAATAAGTTTTCATGAACTTGTGTAGAGATTCCCCCCCAAACCTCTTGAACCACAACATTTATTGTAATACCTGAGCAGGTACAGAAATGAGCCATGATTGCTACGTAGAAGTTGGTTCTTGCAGTCTTTACCAGATCTGCAACTAGTTTGTTGCTTGCAAGTCACAGGTTGGGCTGATGGCAGCTAGATATTTACGGCATTCTGACAACACAAACTTTTCATTTGCATGTCAGGCACCTTTGTAAAATAATGGAGTAATGCTCTGGACTCAGTTGGAGTGATTGTGTCTGGACGTTGTCCCTCTGAAGAAACCAGAGGTTTTTAACCACAAAAGGTACTAAAAAGCATAAAGACTGTGCCAGGGCTTCATGGAAGATGGGTAAAATCAGCTAAGAATACCAAAATAGGAAGCAACTGCAAGTTATACAATTCAAAAAACAAGTTCAGATAAGCTGGAATTTTGAAAGGCTGGTGGCTGGACAGCCTTGCCTCTTGAAATGATTTGAATACCAAAATTGAAAATGTCATGTGTGTGCCATATGTGGGCTGTTGAGCACTGCAGTCTTCCCTTGCCCCTACAGACTCAACCAAAATCAGTCCAATCCAGGTTTCTCTCCCCAGTTGACTCCCTTTGTCTGTAGGCATTGCAGCTGCTGCTGCAGGGCTAGGTCTTGTTCTTCTGATTTCCGAATTAATCACCTTCCTTTGTGTCAGCAGTAGCGGGTCACTAAAAGTACTGGAGAGACAGATACCATGTTTTCTGTTCACAAATATGCCCCAGCAATGCCCAGACCAGAGATGTAAATCTTGTCAGTGTAATTGCCAGTGATGGTTGCTGCTGGAACTGGTCCAGACTTGGGGTCAAGAGGGATCTTCCCCCCACATCAAACTGCAAAAGGACCATTGCCCTCCCCTGTAGCCTGCAGTTTGCTCAGCAGTCTGGTCCTTAGGTCACCTTGAAATCTTATGCAATGACTATATTAGTAATTCCTTCCCACTTCTTTCTCCAGCTTCTACTACTTTCTTCCTGTACCAAACTGGCATAATGGCTTTAATCTCGTGCTTCATGTTTTCAGTGTGTTGTAATAGGGCATTATAATAGAGTGTTTTGGGGCTTGCAGGAGCACATGCCAAGATTGTCTGTGGAGATCTTGGACCTGGACATTGTCTGTACATTTGTCATGATTGCATGGGACTGAATTCAGTCTATTAGGCAGTTCTTTCCAGTCCCATGTTGTAGTAAATTCATACGGGCCACAATTTTTCAAACTTATAAGTAGCCCATACTGGGTTGATTTTCACAGGGAAAGTAAAAAATGTATAATTCCTAATAAAATTATTCCTTCCTGTCAATTTTGGGGCAGTGTGTGAGAGCAAGTGAGCTTTGCAGTGAAAATGCCTCTGATTTTTTTTCTCTGCCTCCCCCCCCACCCCCGAGCGAAACAGAATGTTTTTCCCCTACCCTCATTCTTGGAAATAGTTGTATTTTTTTTTAGCTGAAATTTTCCAACACATCTCAGCTTGAGGCACAGACATTGCATGGAAAATTTCAGCCCAAGTATTTAATGTTTGGCAAAGTTATAAGCAACTGGGACTTAAAACGGGAAGAGTCTGGCAATCTAGGATGTCCTAACAGCCTTCTTTCTAATGAACGTGCTTGTTCAAAGGCTGCTAATATACTCGAAAACTAGTTTGAAAGTCAGAACAGACCAAAAACAATGTTGGTGTCCTGTCTGAACTTTCTAGTCTTTATGGAAAAGTACTTTGAAAGATCATTGGAAAGCAAAGTTGTATGACTAAAACAGATATAAATCTAACTATAATTTTCTGGTAGGCTTAATAGTTGAAATATTGTCTTCGGCTTCAGCGGTGATATTACCGAAACGCAGTGTAGCGCTAGAAAAGCTACAGAAAAGGAAATTGAGAATGATCCCCCGAGATAAAGGAATGTGCAAGATGGAGTGAGGTAATTTGCATAAAAACTGTTAGATCGGTATTTAATTGAATTATATTGGATCTTACACTTTATAGATAATGTCAGTTTGAGTTACTATTGTAGGTTATTATAGACTAGTGTATTATTAAAAACAAATATATTATTGAAACAAGTTTTGACAATGTGCTTACCTGGTAAAGTCATCTTTTTAAAGCACTCATGCTTTCTAGCGCAGTGAAATATGATAGCACTAAATAAAGCCTGTTAAATTTGTGGTTTCCATCATCCTCATTATAGATCTCTCCCACAGGTGCCTAGAATACGTTTCTAACTGATTCAGTCCTGTGCAGCAGGCCAAGTCACCTTACAATTTGGTGGATGTTGTTGATTGATGCTATATAATTATAGTACAGTCAGTTCTTTCCTTCTCCCCCTCCCCACCTTGTTGTTCAGCCATTAAACTACTACTGCCAGGTTAAAAATACCATGTTTTTAAAGCTGCTTGCACGTGTGTGAGTAGCACTGCTCTGGCATGTTAAAATGGAAGAATGCTAAATAATCTAATACATATCCCTGTGTTTATGCTGTTTCTGTTTGTGGAGCTGATTAATTAGAAAGCAAAGTACAGTATTTGCCACAGTGTGGTACAGATTTGGTCTACCAAATAAAATATACTGCCTTATGAGACAAGCTTTTACTGTACCACATCTCACCCATTGCACAATGCTCTGTTCTGGGTTGACTTAACACCTGTGACGACTGGTTTAAACCATGATGTAGAAGAAAAAATTACCTGCCATTTTGAATACGTATAACTATGTTGTTTGCTGAAAAGTTAAGCAATGTTTTGTTTTTTTTTAATCTAGCTGCAGTTTTTAACATTCTGTTCTCTAAGTAGTGATTTTTATCATTTACCTATTCATTGGTGATATCCTCAAGAGTGGAAAGTTGTACTTGAATTGGACCTGTAAGATACTAAATTAATCCAGAAATTTCAATATTCCTGTGTGCTGTATGATTATTAGCTAGTGGTCACTATATTAGTGTCCTCTTGCTTTAAAAATAAACCAGCAATGTCTGTGCCTACATTTTTAATCATACTCATCCTCAGTTTTAATCTTCTGGCTCCCTTTGATTCCACGTCAGCACTGATGAAAATCATACAGATCTTTACTAATGCAGCAGTTAGAAAATCTGATACTTTTGGCATATTCTTAATCGCAGCACTCCCAAACAGTGACCTTCCTATGGGTCACAAAATTCTAGTCCCTCTCGTGACACACTATACGTTGAAGTGGATCCAGCTATAATCAGTTTAGCAGCGTGCTGACTGTTCTGAGTCATGCCAAATGCATAACAGTTAATGACTGTAACAGCCATAGAACACTGATGCTTCTGATTTTTGTAGAAATTTAGTTTTTGCCAACTTCTTTTTAATGTTTCTATTTACTTGTTTGTAATTGTACGTGGTTTTTTAAACAAAGGTTTTTCAGTTCTGATTTTGTCTCCAAGAATCTTGATAGATTGTGAGCTCTATGTGGATATTTTGCTGTGCGGCTAATCTACATAGCCAACTCAGGGGGAGGATTAAAAAGGCTGAGCATGGGGTTTATTATAAACCTACCAAGATATCAGATGGAGATTTTTGCCTTTATTTGCATTAGTAGGTTTCAAAGTGATGCAACCCCTTGAGGCTGAATGAAAGCAGTGCTGGAGAAGTCTTGATAGTCAAGCTGGACTTATGGCCCTAGCCGTGCAAGCAGATCTACTCAGGCGGACCTCTGTAGCCTGCTGAAGTCCGTTGATATCTGTGGTTTTTCACAGAGGTGTAGAAATACACCTGCTTGGCTCAGCTTGCCCAAGGCCCTACGAGTTGCAAAGTATACACACGTACACATATACGCAGAAACACTTATGAAAGTTAGGAAATGGTATAAACACACTGCGTTCTGTTCCGCTTCATCATTTTGGGGATTAAGAACTGATCCTTTCCAAAAATGCATATATGAGGATTCTCTTACTTCTTCTGAAACAGACAGCAAGTCAAGAAGAAAAAAAGGCAGAAACCACACGTTTGCTTTTAATCAACAAAAACTACACCTATGTGATAAGAAGTTAATCATGTATGATGCAGGGTGTCAGATCTCATTGCCATTATCTATTTTAACTTTAGATCTGTTGTTGGGATTTGCAAATTTTTTTTAAATTTGAAGGAAGAAGAATGAATGAAAGCTGATGATAACCTAGTACATTCACCTATGTAATTCTTGCTTAAATTATTGCTTTTCAATAGCAAGTTTTCCTTAAGTATGGTAATGGGGTTTTGGCATGACACGATGCATAATTCTTATGTTTCTCCTTGTAAAATTCCACTATGTTCATCATTTCCATCTGATCCTCCAATGAAATTTTGCTCTTGGCTTCCATTTCGTAAGTACAATGAAGCCAGTGCCAATAGCTTGTGATTATCTAGCTTGGTACAATAGTTATGGTCTGGTTTTCCAACCTTGGGAAATAACTGAAACAATATTGATTTGCTTAAAGGCAGCCAGTTTAACAGGCACCATAGTCAAGATTCTAGTAGCTTTCTAAGTTTTGGGGTCCGTGTTTTGGTTTTTTTCCAGTTTATCTGCCATGTATGTAACCATTAAAAATAAGGGAAAGGCCAATATGCTGTTTTAAGATCTTTTTTATATGTGATTTCAGAATGGAAAATTTGGAGCTGAAGTATTTCAAATAATTTTTAAGAAATGTTGCTGTTATCTCCTGTTTCCTGAGATAGTGACTCAGCCAGATACACTGTTGTTCCCACAGTTAGATAAAAGCAGCAGTTTTTCTCAATTAATTTCATTTCCATACAATACAGGGTCCCTTGACTAAGGACCTGTAGCAATTGAAGAAAAATGGGGTGGAAGGTACTAAAGGAAGTTTTTGAGAACTGCCTGCTGCATCTGTGTGGTGTAACTTTGACATGGCTTGCTCTGACTTCTGATCAGGGTGGGTTGATACGGAATGGCAGTATGGCTCTTTAAGGCAGCCTTAACAGCTCTTCAGACTTGAGCTCCACATCTTAATCTCTGAGCTGCCTAAGGATGGCTCAGATATTAAGGACTTGCATAAATGAAAACAGCTTAACAATGAAGAGAATCACTGCTACCCAAAATTCACATGCACTTGAGCTATCGTAGAAGATATTGGCAGAAACTTGAACAGTCCAGCATTGGTTACAAAGTTATGTTTTACTCAAAAAAATTCCCTCTGAACTTAGAGGTGGCTTTTTCTTCATTACTACAGATTAAAAACATGTCATGTACATTAGATCTAACTTTGAGATACAAAAATGGAAGCCACCAATGTGTGTCATTCAACTAAAGCTATATGGAACCCATGCTTACATTTGAAAAAAAATCGCAAACTCAAAGAAATCCTTTATCTGGGATATAAATACAGAAGAGGTCAGGCTAAAGAAACTTAAAGTAGTGAGCAAACAATAAATAGAACTGAAATTTTATTTTAACAATATAATTTATTTGCTGCAATACATGGATAATTATATACAAGAGGTATCAAAAAAAGTAGCAAGTAGGGTGGTATGTGTGCTTGCAGCTTAATATATTACTATGAAATTCCAACTACACACTTTGTGTACAAATAAATAATGATTCAGCTAAACCAAGATTAAAGGCTTTACACAATTCTTGCTAAAAGAGATTGTACTTCACTATTTGAATGCTGTTAGCAGAAGTTGTTTACCATGTTAATTTCTTCAAACAAATGATTGTCACATTTCTGCAATCATGAAAAGTCTTCCAGAGGCTTTATGTACATACTACTTTCAACAGGCAAAAAAACGGGGAGACAAAACTTAGTTTGAATAAATGCATGAGGACACTTTTACAAATGATGATGAACATGACTTTGAAAATATTAGGCCTTTCCACACCACATGCTAGAGCAAAACACTGTTTATATCTAGGTTAAAAAAAGGCAGCATGGAAAACATACTGGTTTGATGTCTCTAATGCTTTCAAGTTTCTTCTTTGGTAACATAAGAGAGTCCTAGAAAATAACAATGAGTATCTTAGGTTTTCAGATCGATGTACAAGTGCTGACTAATTCTTATCTTTTATCTATACCCATAACATGCATGCAAGCATCTAATCAACAAAAAGTAAATACTAGTATCTTCAATACAAAACATTGCCCATTTATTTATGAGGTCTATAAGATTTCAATTACAGTTATGCTTTAAAAAATTTTCAGTGTATCAGTATTTCCCAGTCAGAAGTGAAAGCTCCTTTATACAGTTCTTCCCATGTGTACACACCTAAATCCACTTGAACAATTTTGCCTTGTGAATTGGAAATTAACTTTTCCCTGTACACTGGAAGGTTTTACTCCTAGCATTTGATCACTCCAAACTAGATATTGAGAGAGAAGTTGCATAAATTATATATTTACTAAATGAAATAGGAAATAAAATAATCAGATTGAAAACAGAGACTGAAGCTCAATTAGAGGAGGCAAGATGTATACATTTCACCCAGACCATTGTAGTTTGGAAGACCGCAGGATATTTTAAGGATGCTATACCAGCAAGCTACAACTGTGCCCCAATTTATGAACTATAACATCCACATTCTTTTTATGGTTTTTTTTTTTTTTTCTCATGTTTCAGGTAAGTTCTCTTAGAAGTTTAGCATATATTAAAAATCACTGTAAAAAAAAATCTATTATTCTTTTCTTTTAATTCTTACATTCTAAAATTGATTTTTTTAATATTTTTTAAAAAAATTATTGCTATATGGATTTCATTCCAAGTACAAAGACTCTGACCTAAGTTTTTGCAGATTTAGTGGGAAAGTTTATTGACAGGTGTGTTGGGTTGAAAATGAAAGGACGGTAACTTCACCTCTTTGGGACTGGATGCAAAAGGTGAATGAAATACACAGGAAAATATCATCACTTGAAATCTTTATGGAGCTTTGAATAAAGTAATTTGATTAATCCTTTAATATGACACCTCAATTCTGAATGCATCAAATATTTTCTTGTTTTTTCTTCTTTTTAATTCTGTCCTTCCGAGTTAGACCAGGGCTCCCTGACCAAAACCTCTCTATTCTACTATTGTAGGGTGGGCTTCTCCCTGTTGGGCTGCCATTCTTTATCCTAAAGGGGCTGTATTTTGGGGGTGACATACTTAGTCCTATCTAAACCCTGCTCCTGCAAATACCTCAAGACTGTTAAGGAATTGCACTGAATGACTCAGTAGCCCAAAGTCAGGGCCGTATCTTGTAAACTGGTCTAGGAATAAAGGTGCTGTATAAATGTAATAATATTGTTTTTCAGAGGAGTTTCATTTCTTTTAATAGGAAATACATCAAAGAGCCTTTCATAGTGTTTTCAGTGTGCAGCAAAATAAGACACCCCCCCAAACTATCCTTTAAGGGGGGGGGGGGGGGAATCACAAAAAAGAGTATTCCGTTGTGACTGACTTCGTAAATTACCTCCCCGATTACCTAGGCGCAAACCGTGCCTGTGCTGCCGCCGCAGGCCCGCCGTCCCTCCCCTCGCAGGCGGCTGTGGAGGCGGCGAGCGGAGCCCCGCTGCCCGCGGGGAACGCGGCTTCCACCAGCGGAAAGCCACGCCGCCGGCACGCGAAGTTTCTCCTAACGGCGCTCGGGATGACGCGAAAACTCCGTATTAACCTCCCGCAGATTTCACTTCGGTTTCCCCGGGTCGTTTGCTTCCCCCGCCCGCCCCGCCGCTGTGCCGGCCGTTTCCCCCCCCCCCCCCCCGCCTCGCCTCGCCTCGCCTCGCCTCGTCAGCCCAACAGCCGCTCTCGCGCCGCCGCCGGCAGCAGGTGCACGGCGGCGCTGCTCGTGGCCGCCCTGCCCGGTGCTGGGCCGCCGGGCAGAAGCTCCCGCCCTCCCCGGCCCGGGCGGCTGCGGTGACTGACGCCGAGCCAGAGGTGAGTGAGGCGCGGGCAGCGTCAGCCTCTGGGCTCCTGAGGGGGAGGGCTGCCCCCGGGGCCGCTGCGGAGGTGAGGGCGCTCGTCCCGCCTGACCCCGCCGAGGGGGGACACAGGAGCGGGGCTGTGAGTGCTTGCTCGGGGCGCTGACAGACCGGCCGGGGCGGGGGCACCGCGAGCCCCGGCTCAGGGGTCCGGGCGTTGGGGATGGTAGCGCTTCCCAGCCCGCAGCGGAGGCTGGGGCAGGGAGGGGAGGGTGACGGCAGCTCCCCGCCCGCCCCTGTGCTGGCGGGAGGGCGGCGAGGGGGCGAACAGGGTCGGCGGAGGTGTGGAAAATCCGTCGGGTCCTGCCGGAGCTGCCTGTGGAGGTGGCTTGTTGGCGGGCACAGGGTTAGAAAGATCTTGGAGAGCCCTCCCCAAACAAAAAAATATCCCCCTCTTAACCAACCCCCTAAAAAAAATAAAGGTGTAAGAGGAAGGTGTCTTTTCCCCGGAGAGGGGAGTGGGGCTGAAGGGAGTGCCTGCGGTTCAGCCCCGGCTGCGCGGGAGGCCCGTTGGAGGGCAGGGGGTCAGGGAGCAGCATGGAGGCTGTGGCACAGTCCTCCCGGCTGGGGAGGGAGGCTGTGTCCTCAGGTGTCCTCCCTCCCCGAGTGTGGGGGGGGAATGAAATGACTGAGAAGAAGGGTTAAGGAGGGGTCTTTGCTGGTAGAAGAGGAAAGGATGGTAGGAGGGCTGCGTGGTGGTGAGAGGGTGCGAAGGAGCTATTTGTGACAGGGCGTGCATGTAGGGGTGTGGGCTGACTGAGCCAGGTGATGAAGGGCAGGGAAACAGATGTGTGCGGCTCCTTTGCTAGGGAAATTAGGGAGTGACAAGTCAACAGCCAGTAGTCATTTTTCTCTTCTGCTTGGCCTGGTTACCTGTTTTGGATAGGTTAAGGTTGTTATATACTAGTTGATCAGAAGTAGGACTTTCTTTCTGAGCTTTAACTTGGTCAGGTGGAGTGGAGAGCAAAAAGAGAGAATTGACAGAAAATTGTCAATGACGTTTAACTTTCGGTTTTTTTCTTAATCTCTCCCTCTTCAGGCAACCCTTTGAATTAATAAATCTGAACACATTTGTAACTCCCAAGTAGCTGCCAGCAGTGTAGGAGTAATTCTTTTTTGATTCATTCATTCTTCCTATTTTTTTTTTTTTAATGGGACTTCACTTTGCATTTTGAAGGCTGGTTTTGATCTGTTTTTCCTTCTCACAGAATAGGTTCAATAATGAAAAATATTCATTCAGTTCTGTGGGGCTCAGTAATGATGTCTCTGCCAAGCTGTTGTTAACACCTGTTGCTGAACTAGCCTGAGTGTAGACGCTATATGGTTTCTATCCCTTTCTGTTTGACCAGTCTTTCTTTATTTAGTCATATGTAATGAAGGAATGAATGTGAAGTAGTGACAACTTTCTAGTTTGTAAAACTTTATGAACTTCTCGATATTTGATCCCGTACACGGTGTGGAATGCTGGTGAACCTATGTTCAGATGCATTACCGTAGTAGTAGTGATGTATATGTTATGTGTGTACAACTTTAAAATGTTTTTGCTTTAGTGCTGAATTTTTCATGACCTTAAACGTGACTTGGAAGTAATCTCAAACTGTTTTGCGGATGGTTTCCAAATCTCCTGATAAAACACTCCTAGTTCAGTTCACTAGAATTTTAATTTGCCTGTTGTGTCTGACTTGATCACAGATAAACTTGTTATTGTCTGTAATGCCTTTAATTTGAGTTGACTGGCCCCTGTAACCTGTAAGTTACAGCTGCTTCAACAAAGTACACCTTAGCTATCCTTTCACAAAACACTGGACACAAGACAGTTTTAAGGCTTACTCTCTACCTGCTGGGAGATAGCTGCATGAAGCCTTGCCTCCGTATAGGGTTTTATGACAAAATGACTATCAAAAAACATAACTACATGTCAGTGAAGGTAAAGGATGGTGCTTGGGGCCGAGAGACCTGCAGTGGTTAAGGGAGGGTAGCCATGGAATGCCTCCCTGTCCCATGACAGCTCAGAGGAGAGGGCTGCTTGTGAGGAATGTGGGGTTACCGCCTGCGCTACATCAACATCCACTCTGCAATTGTTCTGTTTATGCAATTATTCACTGGAAAGCACGATAATCATGCAGTGTGTTATAATGTAAAAAGAATAACAAAGAGCATATTTTAACTGTAAAATGAACTAGTTTAAATTTAAAAATAAATGAGGAGAAAGCTTAGATTATGAGATTTTCTTTTTTTGAGTTTTATTTCTGGCACAGATGCACGTTCCTAGCTGAATATAATTGTAAGTACATAGAAACTGGAAGATGTGATGTTGTATGTGTTTTGAAATCTATAGGTTTTCCAAAAGCAACAGGTGAAGTTGTAAAATTAAATGACCTGAAAATAACTAGTGGTTTTTAAAAATAAAACCACCCTGCCATTATTCTTTTGACTAGACTTTCAGAATTTTCATACTGAGGCTGTACATGGGTGACGCTTTCTTTTAAACGCTCTGTTTTACAGGATGTAAATAATATAAAAATCAGAGAAGAACTGGAAATTGTCAGACTAACACTGTGTTTCTCTGCTCATAGAAAAAAACCAAACAAACAAGTCCAAAACCATAGGATGATGCTATACACCTTTGCCCACTACATGATTAAGAGATCCCCTGGAAAATGTCTCTTTTTCCAGTTAAAAGAATGCATGAGAAGGATGGGATTGGGAGAAAATTGCTTGCAGAACAGTTAGGGAGGAAAAAAAATAGTTGATGTTCTAAAGCTAATTATGTTCAATATATATTTATTGTGAAGGGGTTTTTTCCATCTTGCATATTGTAATGTATTTGAGGCTTATCAGAGGGTATAGTTAGCATCACATTCTGCATCAGAAATACATGTTTTAATTTTTTTTTTAAATAAATGTCAGTCTTAAGGAAGATACATAACTTCATGACAAGCGTTCTGGAGTATCACAGTGATACCTTGATAAATTCATAGCATAAAAATAGGACATACGGCGTTGCCAGACAGTGTAAAACTGCCCACTCCCCCAAAAGTGGCTTACTGCTGCATATACTTTTATTATATTAAGATAGGAATATTATCATTTATAAATGGGAAGGATTACCCCTTATATAAAGTGCACCATCTGAAAATTTACCATTTTACGTGGTAAAGCAGGCAGCAGCCAGCACCGAATGTTTTTCCATTTCAGTAAGCTAAGCCAAATTTTAGTGTGGATGGAGAGCACATTTTTAGAAGCATAATGGTTTTTCTAATCCTGTGACCTGTGTGCCTGTATGGAAATCTTCCAGGAATGCCCCATGTACCTACTGTGAGGCTGTATTATGCCACCTTTGTGATTTGGATGGTTTCTTGGAAACAGTGATGGCTTGAGGGGAGAGACATAATGTTTTTAGTAGGTCAGATGCTCAGGTAGAACAAAGTAAAGCAGTATGAAATCAAAGTCTTCTGTAATTAGTGTTTGAATATCTATGTGATTTCTGGCCCTGAATTACTGTATGCTTCTGTTATATTTAGGTAGAAAAGTTTTTTATAAACCTTGAGAAATAGCATGGTCAGGCATATTTAGTTGTATTAATCAACATAGATTTGACTGATGAAGTAGTGAATAGGGTAGATGAATGTTTCCCAAACTTCTGGCAAATGTGAATACTGTTTGGGCTCATCTGCTTTTATGCAATCCCCAAGGAAAAATTTACTACTGTACTACTTTAATTGCTGGCAGCAGCTAAGTTCCTCAGGGTGTTGGGGCGGGGGGAAAGGCATGAAAATCAGCTGTAATTATCAGCTGCAGGTGTAAATACTCTCTATATTGCCTGGGAGGAACTGAGCTGCTGCCAGCAGTTTGAGGGAGCTGGTGGTTCCCTAGCTAGTGTATATACGTGCAGCTGATAATTATAGCTGCTTCTGACTCCCCTGGAGGAAATGAGCTGCTTCCAGCTGTAAATCAGGGTAATTTGGTTTTATTGTTTTTCTTGTTATTTTTTAATAGCTTAATTTTTTAATTAAGTTTTCCCTTACCTATTTATGACTCTCACCCTTTGAATCTTCCTGTTACTTCATTTAGAGTTGCAGTTCAGGTATGAGAAACACTGGTCTAGGTTATTACTTCTGTGTTAAAAAAAAAAGTAACTTGTGGTCAGATGGCAGCATTACCAGAACCTCCACTGTGGCTTGTTACATTATTCTACCAAATAATAGTTTGTCTTGTGTAAAACAACTGATTCACAAGTCCATTTTTTGGCTCGGTAATAAAAGAGTGTACATTGAGTGCATGACTACTAGCATGAGTTATTTTTGTTGTTAGGGAGAAGATCCGTACAGCTGAAGAAGATTGGAGGATGTGCGATTCCTATTGTAAATAATTCTTAATATCTGCTAATACTTCCTGATACTTCCAGTAAAATAAACCTTAAAATTTTTATCCAAGATACTTTAAAGTCATGAGGGAAGAGGTAACACTAAAAGTTCTAACTTTTCAAATTTCTAAATTTCAAAATGCAAACAACTAAGCTTGCTCTCATGGCGGTTTCTCCTTTTATTTCTTAATATCGTTTGCTGGTATATTAACATAGTACGCAGAAGCTTAGGAGAAAAGAATTCCATACTGCATCTTGGTTGGCTTGTAAATAAAAAGAATTCACCTAGTTACCCTGCATTCATGACCACAGGAAAACAGCAGTGTAACTGCTGTTAATGCCACCTGTATTTGCTGGCAGCTCTCCATCATGCTGCCTATGATAAAAACACCAGCTCTGAGGAGACTGATATAATGCAATACGCATTAAAGATCCAGCTACTGCTTTGCTAGTCTCTTTTTATTAGTCATGTGCATCCTTTTGTTTAGTTCCTAAAGAAAATGTCTCTATCTGCATTAAGAATGGAACTGAGTATTTTCTAATAATTGAGGAAAAATCAGACAGGCAAATGTTGATTTTCCTGCTGGGATTTGTCGCTGTCTTCCTTCAGAATGCAGCCAAATAGCAGTTTCTGTAGTGGGACAAATGTAAAGGGGAAGCTTCGTTCACCAGGGTTCTTTTAAAATCTTACTAAGGAGTTTCCACTAAACATTTTCAGTAGTGGAGAAAAGGCAGGATCTCCCAAGAGAGTTTATCTAAGTGATGTAAGGTATAGTCAAGTATGCCCTTGGCTACAGCTGTTTGGAGTTAAGTGATTACCAACTTAACTTACTGTCAGTTAGTTGCCTTGTTTTGTTCCATTTTGTTTGTTTTTAACTTTGCCAAAGGCTATGACCCTTCAGTTCTGCTAGCATAACTCAAGGTGTAGCTGCTCCAGCCTGGTTGAGCCAAAATTGCTTCAGCTAGCTTAAATGTTTTTAGTAAGACTTTCTAAAAAACAGATACCTGTGGATAGTTTCCCGAGTCTTACCATTATCAAGACTCAGACAGTGTCCTTCTTTTGCAGTACTTTGATAGTGAATGGTATTTTAATGCATGTTTTTAAGCCTGAATCCTGTAATTTTTTCTGAGACCAAGGTGTGTTAATTTATCACTGCTTTGCTTGTGCAACAACAAAATTATCCTCAAAGTTGATTTTAAATATGGAGAGAGATGTACTGACAATTTTCATGAGCTAGTTCGGCAAGCATGCTTTGGCTGCACATCTTGGTTATTTGAAGCTTATATGTGGAAATGGTGCCACATTATTATTAGCAAAGCCACTGTATGTGCAGAAACAAGCAGCAAATACTGCTTGGTTTCCACACAATACACTAGAAAAAGTTGTTCTTACATTCCAGGTTTAAGTTATGAAAAATTCTTTTAAACTTGAGAATTGTCACCCTGATGAGCTTAAAATAGTTGCTTTCATTATGTATTGTGGCTCTGTAAACCAGTCGTTGCCCCATCCTTCTCAGTGGAGGTCAGTGTTGGTAATTTCAGTGTTTTGACTCCTCTCATTTTCTCTGTGTACCCTTAAAATAAACTAAAAAAATCCTTTCAGTAGGAATGTCATGCCTAGCAATGAATGATTGCTTAACAATATATACTGACAAAGTTCTGCTGTAATCCAGCACTCAGTTGTCTTATTTATATAACATTTTTCACTTTCAAGAAGCATGACAGCTAATGGAGGTTATAAAAACATTGGATTTGAATAATGTGTCAAGAGCGAAGGCTGTCCTCTGCTTGGATAACTTGGACAGAAACTGAGTTATCTATACCCTGCTAGTGACATTGGGAAGAAGCATACAAAGAGAGATAAAGTGGGTACATATACTTTATTCACAGGCTCCTTTTTCGCTTTGCAACAACAAAAGTGTTGAAGTGTCAAAATGGTTTAGAGAAGCTGAGGGTGTGTTGGCTTCTTAGGAATACATTGTGAATACAAAAATACAGCTTCTATATTTTTGCTGTCATCCTGTAATGTTTCAGAAGCGTTAAAATAATTTTTAAGATGCTGAAATAGCAGAGAGCACTGTTACTTATTTTGTTGGTATGTGAGGAAAGTTAGGACTGTATTTCCTTTAACTGGTCTCTACCCACAAGTCGTTAGAATAATTAATGAAATAGATAAGCAAAAATTCCTGGGAGGTGGCAGAACGTCTTTCAGGAGCATGTTCTGGGCACCAAATGCTGCATCAAAACTTGTACTATAGCTGTATGGTATAATGTCTGTGTAAACTTGTTTGTACACTTCCACATGATAATGAAGTTTGAAGTACAAAAGCAGCAAAATGTGAGATACTTTGAGTGGCACCTAATAAGTATGGCACGCACTTTCATCACGAGCGATATAGAATGCAATTCTAACAGTGGGCATTTACATGTTGTAAATGTCTTCTATGGTATGTTTTTTTTCAACGTTTGGGAAAGTGAGGGAGAGTTGAGAGAAGTTTTTTTTCTCTTTAGTGAAAAACATGCTGAAATCCTATACTTTCTCTTTAATTCCAGACACATGATTCTTGTAAGCTGGATTTAATGGCTTTGCCCTTTGAGCTATGTGTATTGGTCATCCCCCCGCATCCACCTCTTTCCCTAGGAAATCTTTGTATATTAGTCCTTATTTTTTGCTTCTGCAGGAGTGACACTTGCAATGTATCGTACTTCTCTTAAAATAAATGAAGGGAAAAATAATATGGCTGTTTTTCCAATTCGAATGGCATCATCTCTTATAAAACTGAGTGTTTCACTCTCTCATTTGACCTATGCATTGTTCAAATTTAAATTCATCTTGTTGTTGGTCTAAGATCAGTGCTTTCCATAAAATAAGTTGAGAAGACAGAAAAAGGATTAATGTTGGTTTTTTACATAAGGGAAGATAATAGCTTTTTGTGGTTTTTGCTAGAACATTTGATGGTTTTATGAGATTATGAAATATGACATTAAGTTATTTAGTTACAGTTGCTACCTGGTCTTCTAATTCCCCAATTTCTGTACAGTTCTAGTTGCATATATGTTGTATGACCTGGAAGTGATGTATTAAGGACTCCTCCAGTATGCAGGATGGCATTCAACTCTATTAGTAGGTATATAGTTAAGATGATGCTTAATTATTTTTCCTTCACTAGGAAGAAACATAAAAATTTCATGGCTAAGTAAATACCATGAAAAGCAAAAACGTTGGTAGGCATGAGTAAAAAAGGCTGAAGCAGTTAAGCATGGAAAGAATTGTACATCTCTGTGTTGAAGGAGAGCTGAGAGTGAGGCAACCAGGCTGTGGGATACAAGCAAAGAACTGAATTCTGTAGTTCTCTGTGCCTGCAGTAGTTGCTCGTGCTGTCCAAGAGAGATGGTGTGGTGCAGCAGAGCCTTGGTTTGTATGTTATAAGGTGTAATCTGTATTCCCACTTCAGTTGTGGACTTACTATGACATTTTTGGCAATCTGTTTTGATTTTCAGTTTGGGCAAACCCTGTTCCTCTTTCACCTTTCTCTGTAGTGCTTGCTTACATTGTAATCTATTCTGATGCCTTTTTTAGTTTTGTTTTACCACTTTTATTTATAGCACTAATCATTTTCTCCTTGTAGTTTATCTAAACTTGAAGTGTGTGTAAGCACAACAAGGAAAAGGGCACAGTAAAGAATAGCATCGAGGAGTGGAAGAGAGGGAGAACACTACAGACTAGGTGAAAACATGGGATACCTTGTAGAGTGTAGAATTTGAAGGAGGAGGAGTGTTTGTAGACAGGAAGAAGCGATGTATTTCTTAAGAAGAAAAGATGTCTATATGGGTGGAATGAAAGTCCTGAGATAATGGACAAACTAACGGTATTACTGGGTAGAGAGGGCTAGAATAGATATTCCATTATACAGATGGTTTAGAAAGTGTGGAGTATCATTAGCTGGAACCAGTTATTCTAAAAGTCTTTGGATTGTGATGCCAGGCTTGAAACTACTTTGAGAGCCGCCACTTTCTCATTATGTCACAAACCAGAGTGAGTTACTTGTGAATCCCCCTTAGCACTCACCTGCAAGTTTATGAACCCGCAGATCTGCTTCTTGGGACATAAAAGGCAGTTTTAAAAGTTTTATGGCTATGGAGCCAGTGTGGTTATCCATTTTTAATTATGTATAATGCATATTAAACTGAGTAGATAGTACTCGTTGGAACTCTAGGTGCTAACTTCTGTAGCACAGCCAAGTAGATCTGATCATAGAAGGAGTCTTGAAATTAATCAGTGCTGTCTTATAGAACAAGATTACAGTCTTAAAAAAAATCCAGTTGAGGCATTGCAACTGTATAAAATAGCACAAACCTGTTGACTACATGTGAAAAACATTTTAAAAGTGCACATTGCTGTAGCTAACGAGCAGAATTAATGCTCTAATCTGAATTTCATAGTAGGCATGTTTCACAATTTCAGTTGCTGTTTTACAGTTGTTACTGTGGAAAGACTTGCTGATTTGTAAGTTTGGGGAGGGAAGAAAGAAAAAGAAAAATATTTATACTCCGTGTGTTTATTTTTCATATAAAAAGAAATTGTGTATAACAGATACAAAGTGCTTATGATGAATGTAGTTCTTAACTTAATCTTGGGAATCTGTTGATCAGTGTCTTGAAAGTATTCTCCGAGGGAGAAAATTAATCTAAATAGCTCTGGAATTAATTAAATCCAGAATGTCTAGCATATAAGGGCTGCTTATTTCATTAAAAATGTAGAAAAATAGAAAACCATTACTTTAAAAAGTCAGTTGTTAAATTTAACATGGCCTGCTTCTTATTTAGCATTGAATCTTGCTGTATTTATGTAAAAGGTTTAAAAGAAAATTTATTTATTAGATGCAGATTTTCTAGGCACTGATTTTTCTCAAGTCTAAAGCAATTTGCTTGGTTCTAAGTTATTTTATTCATTTTGCTACAAAACAGTTTGTGGCAGCACTTCAGTTATCAGACAGTTCTTTTCAGGGATTTATCACTTTTTCCGTAATCACGTAGCTCTGCTTGTAGATTGGTGCTGTGGTTTCTGTCTAGGAGGACTTGTTTCCTGCTGAAATAGTGAAAAATAGACTTTTAAAAATTACACAGAAAAACTTTGCAGGTTAAAATATCTTAATTTAAGATTTTCTTCATTTTAAAAGTGGAGAGATTAATCAGTATTAACATTTAATCTTTATTTTAAATATAATCTTTTAATTGGCAAGGAATTAAACCATAATGAGGTTCTGGTGCACTTCTTTTAAACATTAGGATATGAAAACATTGTCCAATTTCAATTACAGTTAGTTGGAGCAAGTTGTAGAAGTATGGAAAGCATGGCTGAGAAATCGCCTAAACTGTCATTAAAGTCTCACCGAGAGCAGGATCAGCTTCAGTAGTAAGTTTGTCAGTGTTTGTCTTCAAACATCTAGTGGTAAAAGGTCTAAGGCCTTCCTGGCAATCCATTCCAGTGTTTAACTGTCTTTACAGTTAAAAATATTAAACTAGCGTATCAATGAAAGCTCTTTTTCTGCAGGTTTTCATTGGTTCACAGGAGGACCATGCAATGAGATGAAGCCAATTCTGAGGGGAAGACAGCGTGGTCCTGTATTCAGAAGCCACGGTGTTCTGAGCTCTCGTTGAGCTCCCTTTGAGCAGGAAGGCCAATAACTGATGCTGCACATTCACAAGTACTAAGCATACTTAGCTCTGAACAAGGTCAGAAGAGACTGATCTCATGTGATCAGTATTTTTCTGTAAATTCTACTTAATGGAAGAGTAAAACTGGAAAAAAGGGTGGTTTACACCCATAAAATCTAAATCTACGTGCTAAAATGTACCAATATTATGGAATTCTGAAGGGATTCTTTGCATGGAAATGCCCAAACAAGAGCTCTCACCAGAAGAGGGCTCCCACCAAAGACAATTACAACTTTAAAATGAAAAACTGAAAACTTCAAGTTTTGATTATAAAAATAAGTTTACTTGCTCTAGGGTCCTGGTTTCCTAGCTGGATTACATCTCAGGAAAGCATCCAAAAGCAGATACTTTTCACAAAAAGAAAAAAAAGTTTTATTGGAAACCTGTTTCACTGCTGAGGACCAGCTTCTGTGGAAAAATTTTGACTAGGTCTATCGCAAACATAAGAAAATAGGAACTTATTCGTGTTTATTCCTGAGGCATCCAGAGTTAGGCATTTGATCTTTCTGAAATCATCAATATACATAACTGGAGAGCAGTCAGTATAATAGATTTCCTGTACAGAATCCAATCTCTGTATGTTAATCTTGGATCTGTTGGATAACACAAAGTGTATTTAATAATAAAGCCTGCCAATTCTCTTCCCCTCTGCTCTTCCCCTCTCGGCAGATTACCAGATTTATGTTTGATTTCTTGGATCTTTTGGTTAACTTTTTTTGCCAAAGAATGTGCTCTGATTGAACTCACTGGAAAGAAAAAAAAAAGCTGAAGAATGAGTTTTATGCTCCTCTTTGTCATTAACAGTTGTGGTATTCTCTGCTTAAGGCGGTAACCACTATGCACTATTGCATTACTCGTCCTGAATACTGGCTATTCCAGAGAGGGATGCAGTGTTCCAGAGACAGTCCTGGGATGGATGACATGGGACATCAGGCTGTAGCAGGTTCCATCTGCAGCAATACCTTCCACCTACCTGCTTTCCTCAGTTAATTGCGAGTGTAGTGATAATACTTCTGTCTAAAGAGAATGTGTTATATGCTGTTTTAGGTAAAGGGCAAGACATCTCAGTGAGACAGTGTGACAAATTATGGCACAAGCGTCAGAGCCAGAACTAACGGTGTGCTTGCCATTCAGTTTTGAAGCCTGTTCTAGGCTTCCAAACGTAAATGAAATGTTACCTATAATTTAAAAAAATTTTTTTGTTCAAAAAAGTTTGTTGAGAGGGATAATACATTGTAGTAGACCTGCTGATGAGACTGGAAAAAGCAAGCGAGATTTCAGACATACTAGCTTTTCTTCAGGTCTGAAATAGGAGTGGTTGTGTGCCTGAAATGTTGTTTCCGTTTCCCAGTTATATCTGTTTGCCTAATAAGAGTTGTTACTGATCTCTGCAAATTTGTCTATCCTATGTTCTTAGACCACAGTGGTTACAGTTAACACCATTGCTGCAATGTGTGCGGTGCATGCCTCCAACTAGGCTTGCCCGCATTGAAATTCTACAGGAGGCTCCCCCCTCTCTCCCCTTCTTTGCCTCGTTGAATAGAAACCTTTTCTTGTAAACTTAACAACAACAACAACAACAAAAAACAGACAAAAGACAGCTTTTGAGACCATCAGCAGGCCTGTACACTTTGCAGTCTTCCAGGAGGGGCATTGCCAGCTGTGAGTTGCTCCTTTGTGTTGTCTTTAAAGCAGGGTACACATGCTCTACTTTACCAGACTTCAGGTTGGGAAGCAAAAGGATGATTTGTGTCACTGCCTTCCTTTCCAATGCCCAAACAAGAGCTTGCCTGTCTGTCTTTCCTATTATAAATAGGAATGGATGAACATGTTTTGCCTAATTTCAAATCCACTTAAAGTTCATGGGTTTGAAATTAAAAACAGAACTCAAATCTTACGAGGTTTGTGTTCTGTTAGGAGCTGGCCTTTTGCCAGTACATGTCTATTCATTTAACTTTTATCCCTGGAATCAAATACGTATCAGTCTGCTATACTAGGTCTATACTACCTTTTCTTACATCCATTTCATTGGCATGAATTTATGGTTATTAGAAAGTTGCTAGCATAGGTGTTTGCTCTCTCATGAGCATAAGACTTTTGCTTTGCCTCTTTGTTTTGTTTTTCACTGTTTTAATGTTCACAATGTGTGCCTTCTGGCCTATTCCTCCATACATCCAAGTTAGTAAACAAAGAATCAAATGCACTCTATGTGAAGACAGTATTTTAGATGCTATATGCTTTGAATATAGAATGAAATAAAACATTGACAGCCCATGCCCTGTAGTGAAGTTTTATCCACTGTGGTAGCTGTTCCAGACTGAGAGGTGAAACAGTCCCAAAAGCTGTACGGAAGACTGAGGAATAGGATCTCTTCTACTGCAAACGTGATTTTTTTTTTTTTTTTTTTCCTTCCCCTTAAGCCTCTCTTGCCTATAGTGCAATTCTCATCCATGCTGGCTTGCATTATGCAGGTGCACGGAACCCCATGCAACCCTTATGCAGAAGATAATAGAAAGCCTGCAAATTGACCCCAAATTGTCTGCAGTATTGTATTTTATAGGTTAACTTAGTAGTAGTCTCTTGATTCCATATAGGTTCACTTGCTGATTTTTTTGTTTGTTTGTTGCTTTTTTTCCTTTCACTATTTGCACCTATTAAAAAAAAATTAAACCGGGGGGTTTGTGTGTATATACAAATAGCACATATCTATGTTATTATTTGCTATTATCAGCGTATTTTAGTTATGTGTTAGCAGGCATTTTTAAGAGGTAATGTATTGATTTAATAAATTATATCCATACTTTCCTTTGGTGAGCAGAAGAGTGTTTATTTTTCAGTATTTTATACTGTGATGTGATTATGGGAACCTGCTGTGATTGTAGCAGTTCACTTAAATATAATCTCTTTGATCAAGATTATCTGTGAATCAGATGCATTTTTCTTAAGTTTATTTGTTTTTTACAGACATCTGATGAAAAACCTACAAATAGCTCTTGGTCTGTCACTTCTGATACTATGTGAAATAGAGATTATTTGAATTGCAGTGTGAATTTCATGATACATCTATGTTCTCTGAGTCTGAATGCAGGAGATAGGATTTTTAGCATCGGTGCTTGTGATTATGAAGTTTGAATATGCTTTCAGTGTACATTCTGTAATATTTACTTAGCTATTGCTGTTTGAATAAATAAGCTTGGTATAACTCACCGGAATTTCTCAGAAAACATTGTCCAGCACATACATGTGAGTAGCACTTTTTAAACTCGTGTGTTAATTATAAATGTATTTTAGTGATATTTTTCTAGATTAAAAAAAAAACAACTGTAATGCCATTAACTTTCTATACTGTATCCTCACATTGGGTAAGGCGTTTATTGTTGATACCATTCTCTAATTTTAAAAAGGGATCATAATACACTGTTTTACTTCAACCTGAGAAGCCAATGAAAGGCAATTCTGCTTTTCTCTTTTAAAAAAAATTTACGAAGGGTGCTATTACCTTTACAGGTTGACAATTTCAGCATTAAGTATTTCATGTGAATAATTTTTTTAATACATTTCAGCAAAAGTTTGTCAACTCTATACAATCGCATATGAGATATTTTTACTGCTACAAGCAGCAGCATGAAAGTATGTGAAGAGCTGAAGTTTTAAACAACAGAATTGGTCAATATTCAAATGTTTGTCAAGATTTCCACTGGGAGTTTCAGTGGCGGCGTTACAAATGAAAAATAAATGATTGGAGATAATAACTCATCTTCATTTTTCTCAAATTTCAATACTTTAAGACAAAGAAATGTTGGTGGGAGAGGCAACTTAAAAAAATTACATTAGCACTTCGTTTTGGGATTTTGCTTTTGCTGTAACTGTTACTAATATCCCATTTTTTCCTGTTTTCCTTCTCACTGGGTGATGTATTGCATGAGGTCTGTAATCACAAATTCCACCTTAAATTTTAGAGAAGGGTTAAATTGAGTGTTAAGAGTTTTAGATACCTGTACTACCAAAGGCAGATTCCGCCCCCCCCCCCCGAAAAAAAAACCAACACCCCCCCCCCCCAACAAAACAAACAAAAAAACCCAAACCAAAACCCCTAAGTTTTAGAATTTCACCATGTTTCCTCTAAGGCCTTTGGATCAAAATTTGGATATAGTTACTGAGTTTAAATAGCAGATCTCTAATAAGAACTATTCTTCGCTATCCTGCCAGCTGTTCTGTACTGCACTCTGTGCCACCGATTGTAGCCCGTAGATGTTATAAATCATGTTATTTGTCCTTTGCCAACTTTGCCCCCTTTTCAAGAAAGAAGCTGCCAGTCTGAGTCTTAAAAGGCCCTCTGTGGAGAGCAGAGAACTTATGGTAGCCTGAAAAACAACTTCTTTTTCTCTTTCAGGGGTGAGTGAGGGGACCAGCAAAAGAATCTATAAAGACAGGGAGAGTGCAGAGCCACTGCTGAAGTTGGAGGCTTTCAACAGCTACTGTTTATTTTGAAGATGGCTCTTGGTTTGATGTGCAAGTATGAGAATGATGGATATGGAACGGGAATGAAGTTCATCTCTTTTTAAATTACAATTAAACAAGCAATTTCAATCACAAATTATGTGTCACCCTGGCTATAATCTACCCATTCACTTTACAAAATAAAGGAGGCAGCTGATTAAATTTAGCCAGCATGTTTTTTTTGCCTGCTGTCTAGACAATTGGCTTGGTTCCCATTCCTCTGGTCTTAGCTTGCTTTCTTGGTTGTAGGCCCACTAGGCCACTTACCCATTCTGCTGTCATTTGAACAGTATGTTCATGAGGTTGATGAAGAGTATGCAGGGATAGGCTTTTTTATCTCTTAGGTCTTTAACAGAGAATGTGGTACTCGTAAATAAGCACACAGAGAGTTTCTGCTAATGCTGAATGAGTCCTGTTAGAGTGAAAATTTATCAGCTCTCTTTCTGCTTTATTGCTCCTAGAACTTAGATGAGCCCTTTCACCTTATTACTGCAGAAGTGGTGTATGTATTCTGGTATCATGTCTTTCCAGCTGTAGTTTGTATATACATTAGAAGTCAGCAAAACATAAAAAACCCTGAAAAGAAAACCAAAAATGAGCTCTCCCCTTCCTTCCCCTAGCATCAAACCCGAACTACAAAGAGAGACCTGACTTTGAGCACCTGTCTCGAGGTTCTTTCGATGTGATTGTCCTTTGCATTTACAGATCCTAAGTGTATAGACATTTCTTATCGGACTGTATTGAAGCAGTAATCTTCCACTCTAAAATAGTGTATATACCACAGTCTTACTGTACTGAGAGCATAGTAGCCTGAAGATTTAAGCTGTTTCTGTTGTACGGACTCTTGCTATTTCTTGTGTACAATTTCCAGGTTAGAGCTGAGGAGTAATGTATTTAGCCATGGGGCAAATTGGAGTTTAATTTTGAGTAATGTTTGGGATGTAAGCTGACAATTTAACGAAAAAAGCGCTTGAAAATTTTAAATGTTCCTATATGCAGTCTTTTGTAAATGGGATTAGCCTTGTGGCTGGAGACAACTGAATGCAAAACGTTTGAGATTTGGTTCAAAGCAGTACATCTTTGTCAGTACAGCACTGAACCTGAGCTGTGTTCGGGCTTCACTTGCACCCCGCCAACATGGAGAGCAGGCAGAGCACACGTACATTTGCTTGCAAAAGGCTGTGTTGATACACATTTAACAACATCTCACAACTCCGGTGGCCACAGCAGAGTCAGCAATTGTGCTGCTTGGTGAATTGTCATAACATACCACTAGAACTCCGCTACGGTTCATTAAGGGAAGTTACAGTCCAGCCAGGAAGCAGGACTTCCATTGTAGAATGGATACATGAGAGACTTGAATTTTCACAAGATACCATGACAATTCAGATGAAGCAGAGCTTTGTGTCCATCCCATCCATAATTAAAAGCCTAATTTTTCCTCTGGAAACCTAGGCATCCTAGTGAATATCCTTTTACCAGCTACATCGTTGGCTTCCATTGTGATTTGTTTGTTTGTTTGTTTGGGGTTTTTTTGTTTGTTTGTTTTGTTTTAGAAGTCCACATTAGTCCAAAATGCTGTATGATCTTTGCCCTTGTAACTTAATGTGGTTTTTGACGTGACACCAGCAAGATGCATCTCATGTGGATACTCGTGTATTCAGCATCCAAACAGACAATCTATCATTCATCTTTTTTAAAATTACGGGGATTTGTTAAACGATCTGTAGCAGCCAATTGTTTTATCCTTTCTGAGTCTACTTTCCTGATTGTCTGCATAGTTTGTGAATTACCTGGGGGTTTTGTTTTGATTGGTTGGCTTTTTGTTTTGTTTTGCCTTGTTTTATTCACCTGATCAGTATAAGGCTAGGCAGATGCCATCTGTTTTGTATTTAAATTTACTATACCTGCTACATTTTCTTTTCTGAAGCTGCAACCTGAAATGTCAATGTCATGAAACTTTTGTCAGAATTTTTTTTTCTTTTTTACCCCTCCCCTTTGTTGTTTCTACTAGGCTCCTTCTAATCCTGCTGGATGATCTGTGTTTTCACTAGCTCAGACTAATGTGCCTTTTTGCCCCACCTGTTTCAAAGTGGATTCATAGTGCAGTTCCTCTGAAAGCCTTGTGTTTAAATCCTCAGTGATTTGATGGTCTTTTCTGTGTTTTTCCTTACAGTTACACAAATTTCTAGTGTTTGGTCTCACAAATGCTTTGCAAAAATACTTTGTGCCCTCGCAAAAAGTCGTACCTTTTTCTTCAATAAACGTTTTAATTGTTTTTAGTGCAAGTGTCATAGTTATTTTCTTTCTTCAGAAAGTAAAAGTTAGTTAATATTTTTCAGGTGTACTTTGCACTTCTTGCATAAAGGAGATAGCCTCTATTTTGCCATTTTTTGGTTTCTGAGTTGGACACATGCAGAGCTAGTTCTTACTTACTGTTGTTAATAAATAAAAAGCATTGTATGTCTTCTGGATATTTTCTGCAAACTATATAGGTTCAACTTTATACAATGGGAAGGGAACACTGAATAGTTAGCTTCTAATTCCAAACAAGGATTAATGCAGTAAGGAAGGCAATATCCTCTTTAAAATCTATTTTTGTCTTTCCCTCCACTTTTGCTATACAGCTTCCAGACCTTCTCCCAGACCCATCCTGCCTGGCTTCCTGTTGCAAATGTGAGGAAACATTTGCATGTATCCTCACAGAGAAGCTTTACTTGTTTGTTGGTCATTGCACATCATTTTCATAGCATTATTCGCAGGTTAGACCCTCCTAAAAAAAAAAAAAAAAAATCAGTTTTGCTGCAACAAAATGAGAGTTTTAAATTAATTGGGACTTTTTTGGCTTAGAGGCTAGCACAGGCTTACTGCCAGTGAGAATAATGTTTAAAACTGTGTATCATGAGGGAGGAGGAAAAAAGGCTGCTCTTGAACCAAATTTCATACTGTGTTGTGTGAGAGATTCCACATGTTGTTACTTCATACAAATGTTTTCTCCCAAGAAGCAGAACAAAGTATGATATTCAAAAGAACATAACAATAAAACATATGGATTAAAAAAAAACCAACTGTCAGCTTAAATGAGCAATATCATTCTTTAGCTCGCCTCCAGTGGATCAGAGATGTTTGTAGGCTGTTTTAAAATATGAGGAGTTCATTCTAGGACAAAGAGAGTTTTCTGTTTTTTACGTTTTCCTGTGTAAATCATTGAGGGGTGGGGGGAGAGAAAAAAGGGTGGAATTATGCTCTGGACGCTGATGCCTTTGCATTTTTGGCATTATGCCTTCTTACTGTTTTATTGTCTATTTTGGCTGAACTTGAAGTTCTAACCATGCTCCCTGCCAAAAAGAAAAAAAAAAAAAGTTAGGTCCTTTAAGGATACTGAAAAATGAAGCCAGTTTTTGAATCGGCCACGTCCTGTAAGCAAATAAAAATGAATCTCTATGGAGCTCAGACGTTACTTCCTGTTCTCCTTTGGATTCCAAGCAGGAATGGAGCAATTTTTCTCTGCATCCAAAAAAAGGAGGGGGGGAATAGAGGGCTTCAAAGTAACACAGGAGAAATCTTCAACAGGCTTCTATGCAGCTAACTTTTAAATTTGTGTAAAATGTTTTACACCTTAAGTAATATATGTCTGTACTTGGAAAAATGTGCAGCAACTCCCCCCACCCCGCCCCGCCCCGAGGCACTCATATTTTGTAAGACAGTGGACATACTAAAAATGCACGATTTTTGTTGTATATTTCCTTTTGCAACTGGTTTTGTAACCATTACTTACTAAGACTGCAAATACTTCGCTATTGATAGCATATACTAATTTCTTAAGGCATGTGAAAGTGATCAAGAAGATCCTCCTTGAGGTTTCCTGAGGAGACCAAAATGAGAGGAGAAGCGGGGGGGGGAGAGGGAGAGATGCTCCTTCCAGATAAGCTAACTAGGATTTTGGTATAGTAATCTGTGTATTGTGATAACTGGTTCTGTGGGTAAAGATTTCAGTTTTTAGGTGCTGCTACTTTCCTAACTTTAGAATGAATGAATAAAATATTCTGACATAAAAGATAAACTGCTAACACAAAGTAGACTTCTGGATTTTTGCCACTGTAAAATTAGGAGTAACTGTAACCCAAGCAGACTAGCCAAGCTTGAAATTCACTGTGGACAAATGTTCTTTGTGCATAATTCTAGAGGAAACTATTTTTGGTAGTGAATGAATATATGTAATCATTAACACATGACGGGGCCGCTGTAAAGGCATAAGGCTGAAGCATGAATGCTTCCAGCACCCAAGAGGTGCTTTTGCATTTTATTTAATAAACTGTCTGGAGTGTGCTATTACTTTTGCTTTTTTGTTTTCTTATTTCTTAAGTTTACATTAATAAAGCAACTTTAAAATCATTTTTAGGAGAAAAGACTTGATTTCTTTTCCTCAGAAGAGGCAAAATGTTGTAGCTCAAAAAAAGTCAGTTATTCTGTTGCAAGGAAATAGAGGAAAGAACGCAAAGAAGAATCTACTGAGATCCCTGAACATCCTTTTACAGGGAGTTTTCAGTGTGTGTATTTACTTGTGCTTGTCTGGGAAAGGTGAATTGTCTGAGAGGCACTTTGGATTTCTGGATAATAGTAGAAGCTATTATTATTGTTTTTGCAGAGAGTTAAGCCTTAGAGATCCCATCATGTTTCTTGCCAACATTTAAAGGCTTCATTTGATTTCTTATCTCAGTGTACAAAGGGACACAGAAGACCTGTCAGCATTGTAGGCCTGATTACAGTAGTTTTTTGAAAGTAGCTTTTAGCACTACCACGCCTGTTATCTCGCTGAGTTTCTGGCCTGAGTTTCAAGCAAGGTTTAGAAGTGATAAGAAAAACCAGAAAGAACTGAATCGATGCCCAAAAGATTGCTAGACGGCATGGAAAGCAATCTACTGTATTGTACGCAACTGAAGGCTAGCCCCGCTGCTTGGCCAATGAAAGAATGCTGTAGTTAACCTAAGTGCTCTCCTTTTTCTGTTGCACAGACAATTGGGTAAAAGCTTTATTCTGTGGGCCTTGTGGGCTATTTACTGTATTTACAATAGGATGGTAGGTAATGCACAGTGGCGTGGATTAAACATGTAAGTGTGTGCTATTTCTGTGGAGCAGTGGAAAGATTTAGGAGATTGTCACTCTCTACCCCATGCTCCCCTTCTCAGTTGGTCCCGAGTCAGATTGTCAATAACCTTGGTGAGATCCCAGGTTCCATGGAAGTCAGTCGGAATTTTATCTTACTGCAGTGGATGATCTGCTTACCTTCGTTGATGGCCTACACCTGTGTTCCTTTATCTCTGACAGGGAATAAAGAAGTTAATAACTTTGTAATGGATATGGACTTTGTTTTTTACTTTTTCTTTTTTTTTTTTTAAGGCTGAACTCAGAAGGGTTATACAAACAGTAACTAGTGGGAATAAGATTTACTTCTAGGTGGAGTATTAAATGAGCTTTACATCTGGAAACATTTACTGGATCAGACCCTATCTGGGATTGTGAGTCAACCAAGGAGCACAATGGGAAACAAAGAAAATGGCACTATAACTCGGAATATTTTTTTTAGAAAATGCGTAGTTCTGAATTTCATTCATGCAGGTTAATATTTATGATTTTGCATAAAATGCATGATTTTCCACATGAGGGTTGGTATAACAACATTTTCACCTGTAATGTTCATTTTAGCTGTTCCGTTGTGTGAGACTTGTCTTTAATCTTTAGAGCCATTTTGGCCAATGATTCTTGACTGCTTTCAGAAATGCATAAAATCAGAGTTTTAACATGTCCCCAGAAATTTTGTGGTACTTCTCTCTTATTTTAAAACTCAAGCTTTCAGACTATAGATTGCAGTGCTGTTGCATTAGACTTATGACTTAGTTTTATAATTTCAGAGAAAAACGTCTTTGAAACAAATAGTACCCCAAGCTTCTATTTTAACCTGTTTTCCTAAGGAGATGAAAGTTACCCAGTTGTGCAATGTCTGTCTTTCACGTCCATGTTAATAACCTCTGAACCGATTACCAGTTTTAACAGAGGTGTGGCCGTTTTGATACTGCCTTTTCACGCAAGGCCTGCTCAATATACTGCCTAAGGCCTTCTGCGGCCCTGAAGCATCAGAAGTGCAAACCACTTCAGAACAGGTACAACCGTGAGCCGCTCTGCCTGTGCAGCCTTACCAACTGGTTAGCACAACGTTACAGCTACAACACGGGCCGGTGCTTGAACAGCAGGTAGGCAAGACAAAATTAATTGGTGGTGGTGGTAAGCACAGGGGTTATTGGAAGGATTTGGGGAATATTGTATTGGGCGGAAGAGAAGCATGGTCCGTCACTGATAAACTGAAATTGTTGGAGGACTATTCGTACACTTTAGTTAGGCAAGCTTTTAATAGAAGTTTGGAAAAAGGAAGTGTCTGAATAGAGGAAAGAACTTGCATTGTTATCCTCATCATGGGTGAGCTCAGCCCTTATCAGACACCAAAAAAATCTTTCTCCTAGATGTACTGTCTCTCCTGGAGATTCTTTGGTGTCTGCAAAGGGCTTTGTTCATGCTGCAGTCTTATGCATCGGTCAAAAAAGTCCGCCTGCAAACACAGGTAGAAATGGCATGTCGTCAGCTCAAGTGCTAGTCTAGGTTTTTTGGATTTATAGATCTGTAGCCTACACATTGCTAAACTAAATTTTCTGAGTGTATCTTTTAAAGATAAAATGCTCCTAGCTAAAATACGTTTGTGCCAAGTTCCATTCCAGACCACAAGCTTACGGCCAGGTTCCATAACCTCTGTTGTTAAGGGGACAAATTTTACTGGAATTTCTTAAATTCATACCACCAGATTTTGTAAGGGTATTCTTGAGTAATATTAAGTTAAAAAAATGCATATTTGGCTTTCTTGAAAATATAGGATACTCTTAACATTAACTAAAATCACTTTCCATTTTATATGCTGCCACACATCATCTGTCTCATTTTATAATTCTTTACACTAGAAAAACTAGCAATCAATAGCAACAGAAAAAAGTGGTTCTAATGATAGCTCACTGACAGCGTTCGCCCTGACCCTGTCTGTGGTTACAGAATTGATTCTGTTCTAACCCCTGCTGTTCATTTCTCTCATCTCTTCCCCCAAATTCTGTACTTTAACCCAAAGTGTTAAAATCATACTAGGAATGGAGGTCATCGTAGCCTCTTCAGGGATGATGCAGTTGAATCCGAATAAGCCTTCCTTCTAAGGAGTGTAGATTGTGTCTTGAAGAACAAGGTTCGTCTGGCATGTCAAAAGGTGCATCCTATATGGGCCTAACCAACCATCCTCCTAGAGGCAGTACAGTCCTCCCCCAAAGAGGTTTTACATTGTCCTGCTTACATGTCCACTGAGGTGATTAAATCCGATTTTGCAGAGTGGGCGGTCATGTAATTGTAGTGCTGTTGTGGGGTGTTGAGCCTGGAGAAGAGAAAAAAAAAATAAAATCAGTGAACTAAAGGGAAAGGAGAAAATGGTACAGGATCCAGGGACAGCCCTAAATCACTGCAGCAGATCCTGTGGAAAAAGATATTTTAGAAGTATCCGTTGGAAGAACTGTGTGCTTTGGCCCTACTGAGGATGGATGTTTGATGGCAAGCCGAGGGAAAGCAAAGCATGCTTTTGGGTTCGCCATTCAGAAAGACTAATGATTTATGGCTTCAGCTATGTCCTACACCTTTCAACAAAAAGATCATATTTCATTATCGGTGTCACCAGTACAAACTCCCTGCTTTCAATTAAAGAGGTGTATTATTTAACCAAACCAGTCCAGCAGCAGCCAACCACCCTGCTCATTTGTACTCCTGATTCTGACTCAGATCTGAAAAGCTAAAATCAATACTTAAAATGATGTAAATCTTTCACGAAGTAAATGTTTGATGCGATCCAAGAAACAAGTATTGCATCAGATCATCGGGCTTTGCTTAGATCTTAACTCACAATCTGTGAGCAAAGCTTGGGGGAACCATATCTAAGTTTTTGCAGCAAGTAGATTTTACCTTAATGCAACAGCATTAAATCAAAGTAATGATAATGGGGAGTTCAGTATTCCTGGGTTTGTCACAGGTTTAAGGTTAACATTATCAAGTCATTTTACTTTGTTGAACCTTTCCATTTTTCATGGCTAAAAATGAAGTCAGAGATGTACTGGATGTTGAAGATTTACGTACATGTAGGGGGGTATGTGTGGTGTATTTATTTTGTGATGATTTGTAAGCCTCAATTAAAAAACACACTAGAAGTGCAAAGCTTACTTAGTACTTGGAGAATAGTGATTCTTATTTTGACTTTAATACATTCACTATTTTTAATAAAGGTATTTTCAAAGAGCTTATTTGTTCTCTTCCAGTTTGGTATTTCAGGTCAAATTCAGGTCTAAAGTGGGCAGGTGCAGCACCATTGAATTGGTGTCTGTTTGTGGCCTCCCCCCTTTGAATAGCTGTCGCTCTTTCATTTTGGAATGGAGTTACTTTTTTCCCCCTTTATGTGCATGGAAGAATAGTATTGAAACAGCTCTTAATGAGTCATATTATGTAAACAGTAGTTGAAAAGCGTATTGATGATGTATTTTACTACTGCATAGGAAAGCCAGGAATATTATTTTGATCCCAAAGTGATTACATGTTCAAACACGCTGCAGGGAGTTAACAATTCTTCCTAAACACACATAGACCATACATAGCAAAAGAGCATCTTTATAGCTAATTGGAGGTTAGCTGAGCTCCTTTCTACCTTAGTCTTTCTGTTTTGCTGCCGTTGACTTTCCTGCTTAATGTGAACGGCAAGAGTTGCCGTTCTCTTTGTTTCTTCGCCAAGGTTATTGCCCTCTGCTTGGTGATTATGTTCTGGCCGTGTCTGTCTGGCCTTCTCCAATATGATCCTTCCATTATGCCTATAAACTTAGAGTTCCCCTGCCAAAGAGGGCTAACAAAACAGATGTACATATGTTGCAGGTGCTTTCTGATACAAGATAAATCCAGAGTAATAGTGGAAATCTGTGCAAATTGTCATGAGAAATTGCTGATGTAATTAATTTTGTAATTTGGGTTTGTTTAGATCACCCACTTTTACCTGGGTGGGTTATTTCTTAGCAGTCTTTAAGACTCAAAAAAAGTTAAATGAAGAGTCAAGGAAACAAGCAAATGCTGGTATCTGATTCTTTGTCTTTGCAATTAATACAAAATTAAAGCAAATGTGTGGGATAAGTTGTTTTATGATGGAAGAAAGATTTTTTTTTTTTCTGTAGATGCTATTTTGATTAATGACATAATTCTGAATTTTTAGATTAAGATCACAGAAGTAAAGACTTGTCACAAAATTTGAATATAGAGACTAGAAGCAAAGAACATTGAAGAAACTTAATTTCCTTAACTGCAGCATCACAATGATAGTGATGCTTTTGGTTGGTAAACATCTTATAGCTCCATATACACTTCTGGGACAGTTCTTAGTTGTGCTAGACTGCCTGATGTTCTGGAGGGCTCCCTGAAGAAAGAATCGTGTTGATTGTTGGGATCTGGGGTGGGAAGGGGAAGAGAGGGTTGGAACATCTTTAATACTTTAAAAAAAAAAAAAATTGCACTTATTAGTTTGGTTCTCTGCATACTGAGAAACAATCCCATTACACGTGCTGATTTCTGTAAAGTTAATTTTTTGTCACTTCCATAATAGACCTGTTACATTTTTGGGGTCTCCTTCGCTTCTTTCTACAGTAGGTCCTGGAATTGACTCTGTATTTCCATCTGTTGCTGGGGAAAAACTTTGCTTCTCATTGAGGTATTTGTTGGCTTGTTGCAGCTGGTCACTGTGTGGGTTTGGGTTTTCTTGGTTCTTTTTTTTTAATTTTATTTTCCCCTCTCCATATTTTTGTGCGGTTTTACAGCATGTCTGGCACCCAGATTTTGGATCCATGCTTTCTTTTGTCCTCAACAGACAATATTTTTCCATGTGTGAAAGAACACTTCTGGTACTTATGATGCATGTATGCAATTTGCTGCAGCCTTCTTGCATATACAACAAAGATTCCTGATTTCAAAGTTTGTCCTTAATCAAAGTTTGGCACAGCAGAACGTCTTGTTTCTCAATGGTTATTAGGCATGTTATCATGATCTTGCAGAGTCGCTGTCAGAATCTTACCTGGCAGTATCCCTGAAGGCATTTTCCAAACCTTCATTAGAAATTATTTTTGTAACCACAGAATCTGGAAGCGCATATGTCTGTGTATCATGTTTATACTTCCCCTTAATGTTCCATTAAATGATGTTTGCCAGATGGCACTGTGAAAAGCATTGATTTGCAGTATTGATAGAATCTCAGTCCTTTACTCTGTTGCTGTGTATTGTTCCCATTCATCCAAATTTACAAATATATTTATTTCCTCTCTCTGTCCTGTAGTGAATAGCAAAAGTTGCCAAGTGCAATCTTAAACCCGGGCCATCTATCATGCAGTTTTTGCAGTTGCGTGGTTGAGAAATGTATGTCCATTTCAGAGCTCCTTTCACAACAACTTTATCAATGAAATCTACTGCAATTTCAGCAGATTTGGAAGGAAGGAGGACAGCATGAAAATAAAGCTATGTAAAGTCTTGACTTACTGTTATGTTTACGTTACTGAACTTAATTGAACTGGATTGACCTCAAGGGCACAGATTCTATTGTGCCAATTTGACAGAGTGCTTTTCCTGGTGGACTTCACGTGAGATTCACCACAGTTGTGTTTTTTTATATGTTTCTATTTTTAGTCTTTAAATGACTCTGAGTCTGTTTGTGGCCTTCATTCCACATTAGGAAAGAACCCTATACAAAAGTCAAAAAACTCTCATGTGCAAGGATGTTATTTCTTTTCATCACTGTTAAAAGTAACTGGTACAGTTAGCTACTCTAAGGGTCACCTAAAGTCAATATAAGTTTTCCTGTAACCTAATGTTTCTCTGCCTTGTGTTTTAAGCTGTAATTGTTTTTGTTTTGATTTTTGAATAGTTTAGTCAATGGAATTGCTCTTCTGTAAACTTTTCTTTGATTTCAGAGGTATTTCTTTACTATATATCATCTTATTATCATGAACTGCAGTAGCAGAAGCTAACTTAAAATAACTGCATGTAGAGAAGGACTGGAAGAAAATACTGCTGTTCATGTGCAGTCTTCTGTGGGGGAGAGTTGGGAAAAAGATTTGATCTAGAATTGCTTTTGTTTTGGTCAATACGTTAAGATATCCCTTAATACAGAGACAAGTTTTCAGGAATCCCAGGTCCCTGAGACCCAAGGAAAAATATGAAGCAACACAGACTTGCTCTTGGTGGAGGAGGATCAGGTTGGGGAACACTTGAACATCTCTCAGTCCATGGGGCCTAACAGATTGCACCCATGAGTGCTGTGGGATCTGGCTGATGTCATTGCAAGGCAACTCTTGATTATGTTTGAAAGGTTGTGGTAATCAGGGTAGGTTTCTGAAGACTGTAATAAAGCAAATGTAACCCTTGTCTTTGAGAAGGGGAACTACAGGCTGGTCACCCTCACCTCAGGAAGTGAGAAGAAGTTGGAACAACTAATCCTGGAAACGATTTCCAGAAATGTGAAGGACAGGAAGGTTATTGGAAGTATTCATCATGGTTTTATGAAGGGGAAATCATGCTTAACCAACCTTATAGCCTCCTACAATGAGGTGACTAGTTTGATGGATGAGAGGAGAGCAATGGATGCTGTTTACTTTGACTTTAGCTTTTGACACTATTTCTCATAATATCCTAATAGACAAGCTGAGGAAGTATGGGTTAGATAAGCGGACAGTGAAGTGGATTGAAAACTCGGTGAAGGGCCATACCCAGAGAGTTGTGATGAGTGGCATGAAGTCCAGTTGGAGGCAAGTCACTAGTGGTGTACACCAGGGATCAATACTGGGGCAAGTACCATTTAACATCTTCATTAATGACCTAGATGGTGGGACAGAGTGCACCCTCGTCAAGTTCTCAGATGATACAAAACTGTGAGGAGTGGCTGATGGGCCAGATGGTTGTGCCACCATTCAGAGGGACCTGGACGTGCTGGAGAAATGGGCAGAGAGGAAGCTCAAGATTTTCAGCAAGGGAAAATAAAAAATCCTGTACCTGGGAAGGAATGATCCCATGCTGGGGAATGACCAGCTGGAAAGCAGCTCTGCAGAGAAGGACCTTGGGATCCTAGTGGACACCAAACTGACCATGAGCCAGGAACACACCCTTGTAATAAAGGCGGCCAACAGCAACTTGGGCTGCATTAGGAAAAGCAGGTTGAGGGAGGCATCCTTCCTCTCTCCTCAGCCTTGGTGACACCACATCTAGAGTGCTGGGTCCATCTGGGGCTTCCAAGTACAAGAGAGGCTTGGACATACTGGCTTGAGTCCAGTGAGGGCCCATGAAGATGGCTAAGGCACTGGAGTATCTGTCCTATGAAGTGAGGTTAAGAGAGCTGGGGCTGTTCAGCCTCGAGAAGGTTTGGGGTCGGGGAGGCTCTGATCTTGTCAATGTGTATAAATACTGAACAGGAGGGGTGAAGATGAGCGAGCCAGACTCTTCTTGGTAGTGTCCAGTGACAGTATAGGAGGCAATGAGCACAAAATAAAATGCACAAAATTCCATTTAAACACAAGAAAAAAATTTTGTTCTTGTAAGGGTGGTCAAACACTAGAACAGGCTGCCCAGAGAGGTTGTGGAGAGAGCCAAAACCTGACTTTAACATGGTCCTGGGTAGCCTGCTCTAGGTGACTCTGCGTGAGCAGGGTGGGACAGACTAGGTGACCTCAAGAGGTCCCTTCTAACTCAAAGATTCTGTGTTATGCCTTAAGAAGAAAATAATCACTCTTAAATTGGCCCTTGTTTTGGGCTTCCCTTATAGCACGTGCAAATATGCAGTACGACATGACATCTGTTTAATGTCATTGTTTAGCAATTTAGATTGTCTTTGCCTTCCTCTACCATGTCTGTTAGCATTGCAACACTTTTGGTCAGAATTTTTATGTCATCTTCTAATGTTCCTTGATAATTGTGCTGCTTTTCCAAGTATTTCTAACTGTGGTACTGACTGATTCCAAATTGTGAGTTTAGGAATTACAGAAAAGTAGTATAAAATGTGATCTTACCAGAGACATAATCTTGTGTTATTTCAGTGACTTAGGAGGAGTAAATCTTGTTCTTAGCAGGTAGTCAAGTAAATGAGTTGAAATCGAGACATTTCTTTGAGAGCTTGACAAGGCATCTTTTTCTGAGGAAGGTAGTGTCCTCTTTGATGTGCAGAGAATATGTACGCTTTCCTATAGCAAAATAAATATCCTCAGAATATTGAGCTAATTTGTTTTCCTCCGTCAAAGCTGTGGAGGGCACATTCAGTAATTTCCTTTTTGTTTTTCTGCATTTATGATAAGCTTTAGTTCCCAAAGTTGTGTGTTTTCTTAACTATAGGTGTGAAGGAAAAGAAAAAAAGATGATGAATTTGGTCTTTTTTCTTTTTTTTTCTTTTTTTCTTTTTTTCTTTTTTCTTTTTTTCTTTTTTTCTCTTTTCTCTTTTCTTTTTTCTCTTTTCTTTTTTCTCTTTTCTCTTTTCTTTTCTCTCTTTTCTCTCTTTTCTCTCTTTTCTCTCTTTTCTCTCTTTTCTCTCTTTTCTCTCTTTTCTCTCTTTTCTCTCTTTTCTCTCTTTTCTCTCTTTTCTCTCTTTCTTTTCTCTCTTTTCTCTCTTTTCTCTCTTTTCTCTCTTTCTTTTCTCTCTTTTCTCTCTTTTCTCTCTTTTCTCTCTTTTCTCTCTTTTCTCTCTTTTCTCTCTTTTCTCTCTTTTCTCTCTTTTCTCTCTTTTCTCTCTTTTCTCTCTTTTCTCTCTTTTCTCTCTTTTCTCTCTTTTCTCTCTTTTCTCTCTTTTCTCTCTTTTCTCTCTTTTCTCTCTTTTCTCTCTTTTCTCTCTTTTCTCTCTTTTCTCTCTTTTCTCTCTTTTCTCTCTTTTCTAATATCCTAAAGAATAGTGTTTTCTGGTTTGGTTAATGAACTGTGTATCAGGTTTGTCCTGTTAGCATCCCAGGTCACTTTCATCTTAGAACTGCACCAAGCGGATTTAAGGAGGTGTTAAATAGGAGTGGTAAATAAAGCCTACATTTGGGTCAAAATTCATCATTGTAGGTATCTGTCATTTCACTACCAATGCAACCTTGTTACTGGAATCCGTTGGGAACACATTCCCGTCTAACCTAAGTAAATCTGCTTTCTCTTAGCAGCATTTTGTTAACAGATGTAGCCCAGAGACTGAACTTTGCAGATTGTGTATCGGAATTGAGATGTTTCAGCTAAATTCAATAAATGTTAACAGCAGTTAACTAATTGGACAAAAAATATATCCCCAGATTGTGAGGAAATAAAGTTACCATTTATGGTTCTGCTTTTTTGTCTTTTTCAACCTGGAGCGTCTTGGGGTTGTTGATATTTCGAAAGGGAAAGTGATGCCATTTGACTTTAATTTTAGTTACTCAAATCCACAGTCCTTCTAAATCTTGCTATAGATGGTTGCAAAAAAGGCAATGCACGTATTTAAAAGCAGAAATTGTTGTCAAATAGACTCACACGATAACTTTATTTTTTCAAAATAACTATTTTTTCAAAACTGTAGTGTTTGAATAAACATTAAACAGGTTGAAAAAGTTGAAAATTCATGTTAAAATTGCTCCAGGCTGATGTAAATTATATGTCCAGCACTTAAGCACTTACCCTGTTCTCATTGACCTTCACAGCAATTACAGAGGTCGTATTTCTCTATAGGGAACTGGAGTCTGAACAATTTATCCACTATACTAGAAGCAAAAAGACTTCATTTGCACATGCACACAACTAGGAGTCTTCCTTTTTAAAGTAAAACTTTCTGTGACCATTGCAAATAAAACCAGTTTTCATTTATTTTGAGTTCTTTCAGGTCTCACCAAAGAAAATGCCTAAGCCAGGATGTACAGTGGCTTTTTTTTTTTTTTTAACTCTGTGAACATGAATCTTGTTGAAGACTGCCAGTTTTACTCTGGTAGAGATTACCAAGCGTTTTTTTTTTTTTTTTTTAAAGTTAGCATGTAGCAAGAACAGTATTTTGTTGTGTGTCATGTGCACTATTCTTCAGTGCACTACTCTTCAGTGCGCTGAGGAAAGATAAACAGCTACACAGGTAACTAGTCCGACTGGAGGATGGGCAGAGAGTATTCCTGGAAGAATAGCAATGCTGAGTATTTAATGGCTGCTTTTAGCCAAGTATGGCTGTAGTTCTGGAAATGTTTCCTTAATACGGGATCATAAAGGGTTAGGTATGGTAAAGTAAATGTAGGACCAACCAGGATTTATCTTTTTGTATTTTAACTATATATCCAATTTGTGTTGTTGAACATGCATTTTTATATGCAGATTGATTTAAAATAATAAACTGCTACCAATGCCTCAAACTCAGTAACTAAACAGGCCGTGTAAATTGCCTTTTATTAAGCTTGGGCACTATCTTTCAGTACTGTGTTTTTGATAATATCGATTCCCTTCTTATCTATTGCTCTTTTGCTTTTCCCTATTTCACTTTTTAATTGAAGTAACTTACTTTATTCTGTCCTTTTCACACCAAAAATACAATGTGAAGAAGTGGTGACATGTTTTACAGAGGCCTCTTCCAACTAATTTTTGTGGAAGTACAGTGATGGATTGTTTTGAGTGCTGAAATAAGAATTTTCATTAGATCAGGTGAAAACAAATGAATTTAACTTTTCCTTCAACTGTTGTAATCAGAGCATCTCCATTGCCAAAGGGGAATAGCTACCCAGTGCAGTTTCCATAGCAGCCAGTTGAACCAGTAATGATTTTTTCAGTGTAGTGTGTCTAATTGTAGAAGGTGGAACTCAAAATGCATGAAGAGGGCTTCCTTCCCTTTCTGTAGGGCCCTTTGTATAGTTTCTTTCTTGAGAAATGTCCAGACTTTTACTTCCAAATGGGTTGAAAGCTGTAGGCACTTCTCTCACTGACTCTCAGGACATTTTTGAATATTCTATGAAAAGGGTTTTAGCTCGTATTGAACGTCTTCCACCAGTCCTCTGCAAGGAGCAGGATTCTCATAGAGAATATAATTTTTTTTTTCAACAATTGATTTGCACTTTATTTTTTAATAAAATCATGAATAAGAGAAATGAGAATATTTTCTTTTGGGAGATTAAGTCTCTATACCGCTTGCAGTTCAGATAAAGAAGAGCCTAATGCATTCAGAAAATGCATCATTTATTTATTTAATTTAAGTTTTCCTTCTTCGAGATGGTAACCTGTAGGAAATACAGGAGATCAACAGTTAATTCCCACACATATGTAGTTCAGATTCTCTTTCTTTTCTGAGATTCTTCATGAAGATGCCAATTGTGGTGCCTAGTTTCAGAGAGGTATCTGATGATAGCAAGGATTCAGCTACCAACTCCATGGAAGTTTTTAATTCAATTTTATACAGTTTGTGTAGCACTAGCAACTCAGAATGGATTTCTGCAGATACCCTGGAGACATGCAGATCCTAGTTCCATTAGCATTCCCATGGTTTATTCATGATATATAGATGTCTTAGTTTGTCAAGGAGTATCAAATGGATATCAGAAGAGGTTTTTGCCATTACAGAGTAATTTTGGTTGGCAGGTTAAACTGTAATAGCTAATAACTTTAGCTTTTTAATTTCTTTTATGTTGATCTGCCTAGGAAATAATGTTTATTTTCTTTAATTAAAAAGAAGCGAAATGTAAGCTAGCACTTCCTAATTAACTTTGTGCTGGAGAATGACTGCAAGTGACAATGAGAGATTCTTAGAGATTTTTAGGACAGTAAAAATGTATTCCACAACTCATGCTCTGTGTGGTATAGCATCCAAAAGAGATCAGTTAAAGTCTGCTGCATTTTAGTGGTTTATACTGAAAAGAACTCATTATCCTGTAAATATTTCAGTAGTTTGTACAAAGTTAATATAGGGCATGTATTTTGTATGACTTATAATAGTATAAATGTTTACTGAGGGTTTCATTCAGATGTAGTATCATTTTACTATAAACTGTTAAGCTCTTATTATATAAGATCAATATTTAAGAATTGGATTTAGATATTTAATTTTACAAGATACATAGCTTTACCAAATATACCAAAGGAATACTTTTCACCTCTAAATTGAGTACAAGTTCATTGTCCCTTGGAAGAAAAAGTAGCATCTTTATTTGCACTCACAGTGCTTTTCATAGGTTACAACTAAGTGCTTTTTGACGACTCAAACGTGTCTTCTGTAACCAAAACACTTTGTTGTAGAGCTTGAATTCAGTAAAATACCAAAACTTTGAGTGAACATAGACCTTATGTGTTCACCCTATAAACTGAATTTGAGTAGTCTTCCATTACTTTTAAATATCGGTGGAGTATTGTTTAAATTTCCAGAAGTATAAGGTCCAAGTTAAAAATAAGAGTTGCCAATATGTTCAGTAGCAGAGGAAGGAAGCTGTCTACAGCAAATTGGTTCTGTCACTGTCATGAGCAGATTGCCCAGTCCCTAAATGTTGTCTTTTGTTCTACTCCATTGACTGTGAACAACTCTTAACTTCGGTTCTGAAGATTTATTGCCACAGATAAATTTTGTGGCAATAGCCTTTTGATCTCCTAGATCAAGATTGAATTATAATGCATACCAGACTGTTTCAAGTTTTGAGTTTTCAGCTTTGGAGCTGTTTTTCTTTTTAAATAACTACTGTCAACATATCTTTATTTTAAAATATCTTAAACCTTGTATAATTTGCTCTACTTTTCAAGTAGACTTAAGATTTGATTTTTTTGTACAACCAACTGCTCATTAAATATTTACTTTTAATTGATAATGCATAACAAGAAGTTATTTTTAGTTTAGGCATTAATAAAACTTCAAATGTTCACAGTTACAGAAAACCAAATTTATTATAGCTTTGCAAGCGTATTTTCCTTGTTTTATTTGTATGGGATTATTTTCAATTACATGACAGATGGGTATATTGGCTAGAAATTCTTTATCAAGTACTACACAAAAATATGTGGCAATGTACAGTGCCAGGATGATAGATAGTGTTTGGCAAAATGCTTATGACAGTATGTTTCAATCATATGCAGACTTAATTCTTCTCTTCAGATCTCACTGTTGAACTGGATAAGCCTAAATGAGATCTGCATGTTTTTTTCCCTTTCTGTCATGGAACAAACTAAATGATAAATAGCACACGAGAGCAAGGTGATTGATAGCATGACGTGGAAGGCATCTTTGTTTTAAAACATTGCAAATGTGGATGCTGATGGAATTTTTTGTTTTTGCTTCTATTTCTTAGGCCTTGCGTTAGGACTGGTCAAGTGCCTGACTCAGATTGCCATCTGGAAGACAAGCAAGCTGTGCCCAGATTACACCATGATGGCAGGTATGTGATGTGTCCTGCATACCTATGAGAGAGCCTCTTCTCAGTGCTCTACTTTTTTTTTTAGAGTAGACGCAACATGCCACCACAATTTCTGCCATAAAGGTAGTTTTCAGTACTTGCTTGATCTGGCAGTCATAGAGTAGTGCTTCTTGCTGAGCAGACCTCTGCAATTTTACCCAGAGGTTATCACTAAAGTTGGATTGAGTGGCCTTTCCTATAGTAGCTGGGTTTACCTGGTTATATTCAGAACTTTTCTTGCTAAGACATCATAATTTGTCTTCAAAAAGATGTATTTAGTTACTTAGAAAGCTAGGAGAGAATCTAGATTTTTAAAAAAGTAATCTAGTTTAGTTCAACTGATACAGGAAATAAAAAGGAGAGAAAGGTGCCTCAAATACTTGTTTTATTTGTAGAGAAAAAGGAGTCTGTGCAAACTTGAGTAAAGAGTAAATACAAATTGAGCTAGCTGAAGGAATGGTCTAACATTCACGCACATGTTTACAGATTTTTTTTTTTCATTGCATTATTTTCTTCTTTTGCCTTTATTTTGAAATTCATGGCTTGTTGTGCCTTTTCCCCTAATTATGCATCAGCTTTTGATGGAATGGCAATGAAGTATGAGGAGGATCTCTTATTTTCTTTTTTTTAATGCCTCATTTAACAGAAATATTTCTCATGCAGCTTAATATAAAATTTAATGTAATATATAAATTCTGTCTTTCTTGTGGTTCGGTTCATTTGCCTTGTAAAGAAGACATAAAACATCTTTTTCACAAACTACATTTTTCTCAGAACACTTTTAGTTATGTTCTTCCCTCAGTTGATTTTTTTTCCATGAATATCCCTTTCTAAAATTATGTGCCTGAACAACAAACCAAATTTGATTATCATCCTAGAATATGTGCAGTGTTTTTTCAGACCGTCGTATACCTTTTTGTTCTTCATTTTTATACTAGGTGAAAAAGAGAAAATATTTTTAATGTTAAGCCAGAATATAACATATATAAATCAATTAATTAAACGTTACTCATCTTTGTTACAAAAGGTGGTCAGTGTTTCATACTCCTAGAGCTCTGTAAAGAGCAATATTAATAAAAATGTGTTTTCCATAATTTTTTTTAGATTAGATTTTAGATTAGATTTTAGGTTTTTCAAGATTTTTCAAGAAAGGCTGGGTCTGATGTTCAAAGAGTCAGGTTTCAGAATCTAGCTACTTCTGATACCTCAACCTGATACAAGGTGAATCCCACTGACTGTTTTTAGATTCAGGCTCTCAGTTATGCTTTCACTTTTTTGTTTTAATAAGATGTTAATCTCAATGAAATTGTTTGTATTTACATCATATAATCCAAAACCAATATTCTCTCCTATTTTTTCCTCTGTATTCTCATGTTTTTCCTGGTTTATACTTAATCATTTTCCCCAGCTGAAAAAATAGCAGCAATACAAAATGCAGATTTACTTGTACTTGAAATCTACATATGTATGCTTATAAGATAAAGTAAATGTTTGGACATGTTTCACACATCAAGAGTGCATAGTTTCCTTGGTGATGTAATTCATATTGGTTGTATATTCAGCTTAGTGGTATGTATTCAGCCTTGAAGTGTAGACATTTCTGTTGTATTCAAAACTGTATTGCAAGCCTTAACTGACTTCAAAGTTATGTTCGTACTATAGTGTTGCATTTATACTATCAATTGCTGACTGGTATGAAGAATTTCTTGAAGTGGTTAGATGATCATATACTCATTCTATCATCAAGGATAAGTTATTCTTTTTATCCCAAGAGAAGACAAAACCTGTTTACAAAAGTAGAATGAGTGCTATCTCAATGCATAAGTGATACCATGGATAATAAAGTTGATAGTATATGGTTCCTATTACTTGAACTGAGTAAATCAGGGAGCATTGTGACCCCCCGAGTTCATGTTTTTTGTTCTGTTTGGGATTCTAGCTCAGTAACCAGGATATTGACAAGGGTTTAAAATATACCACACATCTGTTTGCAATTGCCTAATTTTGATGGTGGATTTCCTGAAGAGTTATGGTAATATAAAGAATTGTGAGAGAATTAAAAGATTGTTGAAGTTTCCAGCTAGCCTTCTCTTACTGTGTTTTCTTTTGGATTCATGCAATCGCTTGCATTAAGGTCAGCTGTTTTTAAAGTACTTACAGGAACAGATTTTTTGCGTTACAGGAGTCTTTAGTGATGACTCTAAATGTCAATAACTCACTTGTTTAGCATTAAATGATCAACATATACAAAGATTCCCAGGCTAGCTAACTAGCTAGAACACAGAAATGGATTAGCTTTTGTGACTGCAGAACAAATAATGTAACAACAACACGCAATTAATTACACATTTCAGCACTATACATTTGAAGAGATGTAGCTAATAGATTGCAGGACTGCTTGTTGACTTAATGAACATATCAGGAGTGTTGACACCTAGGGAGTAGCGAACTGATAAATTGAAGATTATCTGCTTTTTCTCAATCTCTGGTCATTCGTTCAGCAACCCACACATTAGTGGTCCGCTGCTGCTGTTACTAGGGTCTGCCTTTCTAGGACAGGTGGTGTTTTTTGTTTGCTTTCTTTACAAGACAAAAGAAAGACTGGGGAATGCTTCTGAGGGCCTTTTTTTCAGGCTATTGGTTAAATCTGAGTGTAAGTTACTAGGATAGTAGCTATGATGTTGATCCTGTCACTTGTTGAGGGGTTCTCTCTCTTATCTACTTACTTGCAAGCTCAAAGAACTTGGAGAATTCTTTTACAGCCAATGAGAAAATACTAAAAAATTAACGGTAGAGGGAATAAAATGTTCACGGAAGTAGGAAAGCTGTAAACCTAGCCTAATTTTCCTTTGCTGTGCTTTTTGAGATACCTTTTCCAGTGTTTTTTGCCAGTGTGTTCTCTTGCTTCCTCCCCCTCCCCCGTCCTCACTCTTGTATAACCTTCCCCTTCCTGAGGAGCTTTGTATTTTCTTTTTCAGCACATTCATAATCGTTTCCTTGTCTCATTCCTGTCTCCTTGCTTACATTCTTTCTCTGCTCCTGAGACCTTTAAACTCATTCTCTTATCAAAATTAACCCCCTGTTTTTTTTCCCTGTGTCAAATGAACTCCAAGCCATTTGTTCTGGCCATCAGCCTGAAACCCACAGCCGTCTACTCACTGATGGCCGGTGGTGGTAAGAGTTTGGGACTAGGGGGAAGGGCCAGTTTCTTGGGCTAGTCAAGGGAATTAGCAGAGTTCAAGAACTGCAACTTCTTTGTTGGAGGAGAATGAATGTGAGAGGCTTCCTTATTGTTCTTTGTTTGCTCAGGTGGTTGGACTTCATCTTTTGACATCTTTGTATTTCACCGGTGAAAAAGGTATCATAGGCTGTATTCTTGAGGGGCTAGGTAAACATATATAAAAGAATTCAGCAATTAACAAAACTACTGTATTCTGTCTTGAGACATAAGTGAATATAATAAAAGAATATTCCTAGTTAAATGATAGAGATCTGTGACTGCTCTCTCAAAACATGTATTGTATAAACTGCTGGACACACTTGACCAGTAAAAAGAGCAGCATGTGTGATAACATCTTTGCAGCTGTGGTGCTGCAAAGCACATCAGAAATTAAGCCTTATATCAGACTACCTCCTGGAAAAGCAGGAGTTGATTTTAAGCTAAAAATCTAAGGGACTATTTTGTGTAATGGCAGACGATTCATTAAAATCTGCTGTAGCACAGATTTATGAATTTAACATAAATGAAACAGTAGACTCAGGTAATATGATGCATATTCTTGTCACAAAAAAAACATAGCTGCATTTAAATAATTGATGGCAAAACCAAAGTTTGTGTTCATGATTCCAGCAAGTGAATTACCTATCTTGCCTTGTAATTCTTAAAACTTCCTAAAGGGCCTGCCTCAGGCGTAAATGAGGTAACTGACATCTTTCTCAAAGAGCACTAGGAAACACCCGTGTCAGCTTCCTTTACCCTTTAGTACAATCTTTTGCATGACCAGAATTTTTAAAACCAAGGATTCTTATTTTTGGGTGTGAGAGTATGACATCATACATGCTATTTTGAAAACCTTGTCCCTGGTGCTTAGGAAGTTCCAAATAATTGCATTTTTTGCCACCTGTATTAGGCTTTAATCTTTGATAAAATACTGTGTGTGATTGCCACCAGACAAGGTGCGCCTTTCTAACAATGATTCCCAACACTATAAAGATAATGTCTTATTGTAGCCTGTAAACGATGTTTTATGTCTAGTTTTACTTGCTCTTTAACATTATTCTGCACTAACTGAATGACTTCCATTACCATCTTTGAGAGTTTGGTTCAAGTTTTTTTCAGTGTCACCTGTTCAGTATATACTGTTGCTCTCAATTACATGTGTAGAGGAAGTAAATTTCTTTTCTGAGGCTTTAGAAAGAGGCTTCCAAGAGGTGCATCTTGATCAAGCTAAGGAAGCAAGGAGAAGAAAAGCTCAGTAGGGCTTCATACAGCATTACAGGTTCATGAGGACTGAGGAGATAAGTCTGATTACCATTTCGAAGAAGGCTTATCACAGGGAGAGTAGACAGGCTGCTTCCTGTACTTCATTTTCATTGTAACCTCCTCTCTAAAATAAGAAATTACACCTAGACCCTCTGAACTGAATGACTCTTGCAAGTCCGTTAGGATGAATTTCACAGTGAACAAAGAAAGGAGACACAGTCTCGGCATTTTCAAAAGACAAACTCAGGTTATGGGTACCTCAGAGTGAATACTGATAATATTGCTGGCTCCCATCTAGAGTCTTGGAGAACAGTGCATCGTGCATTAGCATTCATAATTCTGCTATTTCATGCTCTGCTGAGGTTTTTTTCCTCTTCCTTAAAACATTCTCTTCATGTTAAAGAAAGGTGGGCTCTGGAAAAGTAATGGAGAGGGACCACAGTGCTAATCTGCAGCACAGATCTGGGGTTTTTTAGTAGGATTTCTCCGAGTGCTGGGCCCAGGTTGATGCCACCACAGTAGAAGCTGGAGCCTGTCTCTTATTCCTAATTGTCTGTGTTTCACACATGGATTTAGGGAATGCTAAGGGTGCATAGTGTTGTAGTCACATGATATCTAGGTTTAATTGCAGAGAAGAGCTGGCTGAAAGCCATTTGCATGTGTCTTATTCTCAGTGGGGAAGGTGTGACTATTTTATACCTCAAAGTGGAATTTCAGTTTTCTTGGTTTGTCAGATCCTCTATACGGTATCTCTGACTGCCTTGAGTAACTCACAGTTCTTTTTTGGGAATCTGTGTTTTATGGTGTATTGTGTTTGAAGAAGCTTTTAACAAAAGGTATCTTGCAGTGAGACAGCAGCAGTGGAAGGAGGGAATTGGGTACCACAGACTTTGTGTAAATAACATTACTCACTAATGACTTTTTCCTATTAGTAAATAAAACACAGTTTTGGAGCATGAGGCTGTTTTTGTTAGTGTTCATTCTTATGTTCTTCAGTATTTGCATGCTTTGCCTGTCCAGGTAAGAGCCGATTTTATAGGTTGGTTGGAAAAGAAACAAAAGCTACCTCTTTTGGCACTGGCTTTTAACTCTTGAAGAAGTGGCACGTGTTTTGCCATGCCTTTCCTTCCTGCCTGCTTTTCCAGACAGACCGCAACTGAATTAAACCACTATAGCTGTAGAACAAACATTCTAATGACTAAGTTAATGCATGGTATTCCTAAATAACTACACAGCAGCTCCAAATCTGCCACATGCCCCAAAGAAAAAGAAGTTTAGGATGGAGCCTGCAACGTCTGCCATCCTGTCTGCCTCTCTGGTAACAATTTCCTGTCTGCGCTGGCCCAGTTGCTGTCTACCACCAGCTGTCATATCTGAGAGTCCGTCTCACGGGTTTGTACATTTGGTTTTATGCTCATCTCAGCCACCAGAGAGCCAGAATGGGAAACGAGAAGAACTTGGAGCTTGTTCACAATCATGAAGCTTCTTGTCTGTCTGGAATTACGGTGTTAGAAAGCCAAATCTCCATTTTGGTGGTTCATTTCCCGTCTTTGATGTAAGAGCTGTAGAAAGCTCAGATCAGAAGGCTATTACTGAGGGTTTGGTTGTTTGTTTGTTTGTTTTTTCCGTCCTGCCCTGCTGCCCCCCATGTGGGACAAGCCAGACTGGCAGAATTACACTTGGTTTCATATTTAGCTGTAATTATCTTAAATGAACATTTTCCTTAGTCGAAGCCCAAGAATAATCAATCAGTTGCTCTCTCAGAACTGTCTCTGAAACACTGAGAGTGGGACTCAGGTGCTTACACATAAGCACCTGATGACCTTTTTTTATGGCCTTGGGTATGTGAGACATCTGCAGGGGGCTGGCAGATATGAAACAGATTTACAGGAGATCTGGCAGGGCATCCTGGGTTTTTAAAAATGGCAATAGACACCCATATTTCAGCACCTGAATTGCACTTCTCTTGTCACCCTGTCAAGTTCACATTCTCCTTTCTGACAGTTTTAAAAGTTAACTCACAAATCTTTGCAAACATTTGTAGCACTGCTAATGAGGCCCCTTTTAGTCCAGGGTGTGCTTGAGTTCTCTGTATCAGTAACACCCCCAATGTCACACACAGACCCTGTGTAAGTTTGGTAGCCAGATGTCCTGGTCAAACCATCAGCGCACTTGCTATCCTTTCCATATAACACCGTTATTGTCTCTTGCTATTTTCTGTGCCCACTTTTTATAAAATGGATGGCAGCTCTAGTGGGAGCTGGACCTAACCTGGGGCTCCCAGCGTTCTCCACTGATCTAGCAAGTCTTGTATACTAACAGAGATGGCAGCTGGCACAGGGCAGATGGGCATCTGTGTCTCAAGCCCTCCGTCCGGTTGCTGTACAAGACTGCCAATGGAGCAGTTGGGCCTTCATTATTCCCCCGGAGCAGCACCTAGGGACTGGCTGCCATTTTCCTTTGAGGAAGTGTAGAGGAAAACTTGGGTCAGCCAGAGCTTTGAAGTATATCTTCCTGCATCTTTCTTTTAAAATGTGCTCACAGAAAGTCAGAGCAGCCTACAAACTGTATCCCGAGTCCAGTATTATTTGGAGACAAACTACAACAGTAAAGTTTTTGTGTGTTTTTTTTTAATATAAAAACACAAAACCACTGAGATCTGGTTGAGATTGGATAAAAATAAATGGTTTGAAAACAAATCTCCACTTTCCTTAATGCGTCACTGAAGGAAAAATCTTTTGCTTCAGTCTTTTTCTCCGTCCAGCAACTTTCAGTGGCTTTTTGGGCTGCAATGATTTTGACACTGACCATGCTGGGTCCTCAGAGAAAAGTCAGACTTTTTCTCACTTCTGAGGCCTGGATATCTTTCTGTTTCTTTTTATGCTGCAGGCTATCTGTATGCTGCGTTTCTCATACTCCCTCCTGTTTCTCCTGCACTCTGCAGCCTTTCAGCAATTGAAAGTCTGTGCAACTCTCAGAAAAGGAGAGATTCCTGCCCCTTCCACCTTTCCCCAGAGGTATCCATCTGACCCAAATCGCAGTACCTGGTGCAAAGCAAACAGGCATTTTTATCTCTGCCTGCTGCACCCCTCCAGCAACATGTAATATTCAATAATGAACAATATATTGGGAACAAATGAAGCAGATACCTCTACCATCATCAGCTGGTTGTAGGAGCTAAGGTGTTGGTTTTTTTTTTTTTTAGTTTATAGTAAGTAGGTAACACCTGTCATCAAATGCGGTGCATTTTAATTCCTACTGGAAGTCAAAAGCTTACTGACTGTAAGATGACATTGCTGTTCTCAAAAAATCCAGGAGCAAAAAGATTCTCCTCCATACACTGCTCCCAAAAAGCAATATTCCAAGGCCTCTGGGGTCATTTGATATCGGCCCAAGACTTTCTGTGAAGACTCTATGTCTTTGCCCATCTTGAAATAAGTTTAGGTGGTTGCACACAGAAACGTAATGACAGAAAAGCAAATACGGGAGAAAGTTCTCCAATTCTAACAGTCCAAAAAAGTCCCCATCCCTTCCTCTGCACTGTGGGGGCTGTGGTAGAAGTGTTTCACCAGAATATCGTTAACAAAGCTGGGCGCTGACAGCCTGCCCACTGTTCTCCTGCTTTAAAGTGTATATTCAGGCTGGTTTCTGGAGATTCTGTGGGAGGGAAAAGTGCTGTATGAGAGACATACGTGGCCTTTTCAGTACTAGAGAAGATAAGGGGAGTCAGAAAAATCATTTAACATCAAACTTCGCTGTTATTATGTCTGCTGCACAATTTGTGATGTTGTAAATCATGAAACAGAGCAAAAAGATGACAGCTCTCTGAGAAATTGCATAGACTTAGTCTAGCCTTTGTTTTGTTCTGTAGAGATGATTCTCTGCCACATTCTGGTTGTTTCTGTTAAAGATAATTTTTTAAATTTTTTTTTTGGCAGTGTCAGCACTGTCAGTTCAAAAACTAATCTACCAGTAAATCAAGATGCTCTATATTTGAGTGCTCTGCTGTATTAAAGAAAGCCAGGAAGACTTCTCTCTGTGTGTCACTTAACTTGATCTTACAAAGAACATCACTGATATTGCTGGAGTGGCTCCAGTAAAAGGGAGTAGCACCGTCTTTGTACAGACTGACTTTGGTCAGGACTGTTGCCTGCTCAAAAAATAGAGGTGTCAGCCATGCTGAACCCTGCTGATTTGCAGGTGATGGGAGAAGGGGCATGCCAAGCAGAGAGTTAGTACAGCTGGATTTTGTACCTGATAGAACAAAATATAGTCAGATACATGCTGCATGAGCCAGCTTTACATGCACATGGAGCTGCTTTTTTCTTGTTCTGAGCTCAAGTATAGGGGGTATGCAAGCAGATTTATGTTGCGTGGCAGTACTGGATTCAGTGTTCAGCCAGCAGTTTTAAGGCAAGAAGGCCAAGGTAGTTGTTTCCCTAAGAAAAAGGAGATCGTGTGTATGTGTGTACAGGCACACATGAGAGAGAGTGCATGTGCAGTAATTACATTATGCGTGATATTTTCCTCTGGTAGCCGAAGTGGTCCAATAAGTAAGAGGTTTGGATATCTTGCCTGTACTGTGATGTTCTTGAAGACGTGCAAAGGTTATGGGTTGCTGAGATGAGGCTTGAAGGATGTGATGATACGGGTTGTGTCCGATGAGAACTGTGGGAGTAGAGATGGGTAACTCCAGGTAAAGGTGTTCCTGGCTTCGAGGTCACCTGAAAGGTCTTGGCAACAAGGCTAATCCTGTAACATCTCCTAAAGTCCAGTCCAAGAATTGGCATTGATGGCACTGCAGGGGGTAGCTATTTATCTATTTGTAAGGTTGAACTATCACGTAAGTTGCAGAGGGAAGAGCTGGCTAAATTAAGGGCAGTTGGTTCGTGTCCTCAGGCTGCAGAGCTCAGAAAAAGTAAGGAGACAATGGGTCTTGCAGTGAGAAGTAATGAAAATTTCCCCAGGACAACAGTAGCTTTATGTGTTGTCTTAGAGGAGAACCTCTTTCACCGTGGCTTACCTACACTATCCATTGAGCTTAACTTTTGGATGATATAATAGTTTTGAAAAGCTAAACATCTGCCCTACCCATCCATAAGACTTAAAAGGTTCAGGAAGAAAAAACTAAGTCTTAGTATACCCCTACAACATTGTGTTTGCTTATCCAAAGGTGCCATTAAAAATAGTATTATAGTATGACACTAGAAGCTTGTAATGGCTTTTCTCTGTGATAGTATTGTTTTCTTTTTCTTACCAGCATTATTTTAATTGATTAGATTGGGACTGTGAGTTTCAAAAGAAGTAAGATACCTGCCTTTTTTTAAATGGCTGTTGAAATTGATTGACCAACAACTGGTCAATCTAAATTTAAACTAAATTTAAAAATCCTTATTCATTATTAATAGGCATTGTTGAATACATATATTCAGTCTTAAATTCCATATTGGCTTTTTTTTTATACTAAAATCCAGAATTGCATTTTCTTGTGTATTTCAATGACTGATCTGTCATTAATGAAATACAGCGTGGTTCTGCATACTACCTCCAGAGAAATAAGGTTTTGAAGTATAGTGGCAGCAGCTAGAGATCTGAACTGTGAGGTTATCTTGCAGAAGAGAAAATGGTGACAGCTCTGGCAAGTATGTGGCACCAAGGAGAACTGCAAACTGAAGCCAGTTTATTTCATGTCACGTCACCTGATACAGCAGAATTATAGTTAGTTAATACTTCTGTCACAAAAGAGATACAGTAGTCATTTAGTCCAAGTGATAGTAGTTTGGTTACATTGAACAATTAAATTTTGTAGAAGCTATGAAGCAAACCAAGGTGGGAAACATTTGCTATCCATTTTTTATTTTTGAAGTGACATAAATATAGATCTGATACAATTTGTGAACTGTGCTGTAAAAATAGAAGAATAAATGTCAGTCTTCTAATGTTTCATTTTGATTTGGGAAGTTTGAAATATTAATGTTTCTATGTTCATTTATGGTACCTATTTGTGAATTCCTACCCATGTTGCCAAATCCTCCATGCAGTATTTGTACTGGGAGCTGTATTGCAAACGTTTCTAACCCATTTAATGCTAAATAGTACCCGAGTTGTTAACAGAGAATTTCTTAGCTGTATAAACATACTATTTGTTGTGTGTAACCAGATACAGTTAACAATTTATTTTTTTTTTACTTCAGATAAAGACACAATATACGAAGAGTAAATAACTAAGCATTAGAGCTGAGATTAAAATAAATGTAGAGATTTACTTGTCCTAGAATAGAGCATTATGAACTAGAATTTCAGAATGAAAGGAGAAACTGTAATGTGACAGAAGTAGGATGTGGTTAATACATCTAAGGCCATGCAACTAAACTAACTAAATTAGGGTACTTAATATCCTGTCTTGGCATCATTCCAATGCCTGTTATGTATTTTGGTGCAAATTGTTTGAGTGTATTCACTTTAAGTCTATTCCCCACTGTTTTGGAATATTTTCCTTCTCTTCTTCCATTTAACTAAAGTTACATGTAAACACTAAACACAAAACTCAGAAAGACAGCTGTAGTGATATTCCTGGTGATTTAACAGACAGCACAGCTATCAAACACTGATGCCCAAGGCTAGAATTTGCAACTAAATCTGCTAATTAGGTTAAGAGCTAAAATGCCAGTAGGTGCCTATCTGCATCTTTAGGCACCTAAGTACCTTTAAAGTATAGCCCCGTTGTCTCTCTTTCATTTGTAGAATGGCAATTATAATAATTCCTCATTTTGCAATTATACTATGAAGACAAAGGTTGTGAGGTGCCTAAATACCACTATAAAAAGGGGCCAGCAAACAAGAGGATCCTTCATAAGTTTCAGTCTCTTTTATTCTTGGTTAAGCCAGCCTGTCTGGCTGACGTTATGGTGTTTGTACTAACAACTTCATTACTGGTAAAAGACCACTTTATCTTTTTTAAAGCATAATCCATATAGCAAGAAGAAGTGTCAAGAGTCAGAGGAGGCTTATGGAAGGAGCACACTGTATTTTACATTGCATGTTACTGGCTTTTAAGCCACCATTTTACATGAGTTAAGGTGGAAAAATTGCGAATCTAGTAATTGCTCTTAAAACAGCTGTTGATAGAAGTGGTTTTGTACTGTGCTGGTTGTCTAAGCATGATTTGGTATGGACATTCATTGGGATTTCATTGTGCTCTTACTAATACGAACTATTGCTAGCATTGTGGTTTTCCTATCTGTCACATTACTTCGTCACTGTCAAGAGATACAGGTTACATACATTTAATGACTGTTTGCATGGGAAAGGCTGTAAGGAATATCTGCTTTACATTTGGCTCTCTTTCTGGAACGGCAGGATCTTTTCCGCAGCAACTCATGAGCTTGTATGAAAGAAATATGGTTTAAAACTAAACTGAAGGGATAACTTAATATAAGTGCAGTAATAAGCAAAAAATGACAGTAATCTAAAAAGATGTTCTGAAGGGCTTATAAATGTTTTCCTGTCTATGGCTTATATGGGAGAATTGTCTTTATAAAAGAAATATGCTTAGACTGCAGTTTTTTATAATGACTATATGAAATTAATGGTTTATTTTAAGGAGAAATTAAACCAGATTCTCCGTGTTACACTGTTATAGACCTAGAATGATAAATCTAGAAGTACTTTTTTGAAGATAGTATTTACCTCAGATTAATTCTAGCATAATTAATCTGTATCTGGAAACAGAATATGGACAGTTGTTTTCACTATAGGAAACAAATTTTTTTCCTCTCTAGTCATGGTGCCTTTTCTCAAAGAAGGAAGTTATTTTGATGATCCTACGTGAAGTTTCCTACATTTAATAAAACCATTTGAAGGCGGTCATTAGGTCAATGGCCATGTATAGAAGGAGCCAGTACACATTCAGATAACTTTATGGAAGAACTAGTAATTATTTTAATTACAGCAGCTATGATATAAGTTACAATAAAGAGTTAGTGCATATTCCCTTACAGATTTACATGCCCACGTCTGCATTTTAGAACATACTTCTGCACATAGTTTGGTTATTAATGGGAATAAAAAATTAAAGAAAATATGGGAATAAAAAATAAAAAAGGATTTTTAAAAGCTGATTTTAAACTTCAAAGTAGGAGTTAATTTTTTAAAAAGCTTGCCAGCAGCAGCTCTATAGTTGAAAGAAATACAAAGATTCTTAGTTTTGCAAAGTCCAAATGAAACTCTTAAATAGAAAAAGAATACTGTGTGAAAAAGTCACTAAGATGACTATTGTCTCCTAATATGCCCAGATAGAAAACTATTTCCCAAAGGTTTGCACATTTGAAAAGTATTTGCATTTGACATCTTCAGTGTACATGATGATCGTGAAAAGTAGGGTGGATTCCTGCATGACAGGCTCTACCTTTGAAATACGAGATGATAAATCATTTCATTAAACCAATTAGTTGGTACAGCCTGGGACATAAATTTAAGAGTGCATGTTAAAAAGAAAAAAAGCAGTCCAGAAGTTATCCAAGTATGTTCCTAACTGGAGAGCTTTGATAGAGGGGGAAGGAAGTAGCACCCATTTTTTTCATAAGGATTTTGAAGAAATATTCTCATGTTGTTCTGTACATCATTTGATTCATCTAATATGTGGCACTCTGTTATAGTAGTTACTTTGTCAGAAAAGTTACCTAGAGAAAGAAAATAAATACTCATTTTGCAAACATAAAAATTAATTGGAAGTGCAGAGAAGGTCCTAAGTGAAGATATATAGGAATGAAAGATATTAGTTATATGAGGGAGGACATAAATAAGGATAGACTGAAGAAATATAGAAATGAATTAGTGGTGTACAGAAGGTGGACTGGGAGGTTTTTTTCCCGTCTTCAGTGTAAGAATTTAGCAACATTCATAACACAAGAGAATGCTACGAACAAAATATTATATTTTTTTCCTTTTAAACATATCCTGCAGTTAAACTGAAGATGTTTTTTAATTCGGGTGTGCAGAGAATATTGTTGAAACACAGAATGAAGTTATGAAAAGGTTGATGGCTGGTGGTTCACTGGTGTGCAATGTCATACCTCTGTTTTCTTCAGCTGAGGATGTGTCTCAGTGCTTAACTGTGTAATTACTTAAGAAAACGAAACTATATGGGATGCGTGCAGTATAAAAGCTCTGTACTGCAAGTCTAAATCAGATTTAAAATGAGCAAAGAAAAAAATCTGCTAATGGTACTAGATTGTACCCTGTTCGGATATTGCTTTTTGCTCCAAAACACTGGGTCATCAGTGTTGGGGATGGCATTGAAGAGTAAGGCAGCGCTACCCTTACCTGCCACAGTGCTGAGGCCTGCGACAGTTTCCTACTTAGGACTGCGAAGTGTCAAATTGTGGCCAGGCCGAAGGGGTGATCTGGCTGTGTCCCACGCCTGCACCAGCCTGCCATGCCCCGTGGGATAATGGAGAGCAGCGGCTCACATCTGCTGCTCTGTTTGCAGCCCCGTACCTTGCAGAAACAGCAGCTGCAGCTGAACGGAAGCCAGTTCCTACAGGGAGGGGTGAGCCTTTTGAATACATTTGTCTAATCATGCAGTCCATTTACTCGGGCTGTGAGCTTCTTCCCAGGATTGGATTCTGAGAGAAGTTTTGCCCTTTTGTTTTCACGTTCAGTGTTTCGCAGCCAATTCAGCTTTGGCTACTTCAAGGCCTCTAAAAAATCACTTGAGTCTAACAATGGCCCTGGCAGAAACCTCTCACAGTCTACTTTTTCCCTTCTGGTTTATGCAGCGTGAGGCTGACCTATTACACTCCACCTCTAAGTCTGTATTTAGGTTGGTTTTTTTATTCTCACTGAACAGAGGGAAACAGGGCTTACAATAAAAATTTCAAGAAAGTTATGTCAGAACGAAGATCAGAGTCAGCCCTCATGTAGATGACTGCAACTCCATCAATTTCAGTGAGTAAGTGCCTCTCCCGGGTTGATCCCCTCTTCTTTGCTATGATGTTAGGCATATTTGCTATAATCTCTCTCTTTCTCCCCAGAGAGGATTTTCCCATACATACACACATGTGTGTGTACATAAATAAAATTAGGATTGGTATCTTAAATATCAAGTGACAGTGTATATCCACCTGGTTCAACATGTAACTACTTACAGCAGTGATTAAAGGTCAGTGTTTACAGAGAGTATTACCTGACTGTAACAAAATTGTTTGGGGAGATTTACAGGGTGATGTCTGGTGGGAGACAGATCAGTGCAGGGTTGATACACCGTTCTGAAATATATGCTTGTCTCTGTGTGTGTATCCTTAAAGAGAATAAAGGAATTTCCTTTGCAGGTAAAAGGAAAAAGAAAAATACAAGAAAAAAAGAAAAAGATTGTAGCTTCCAGAAAATTCGGAGTAGGAAGAATTTTAAATCTGTCGGCAGTGGTTATACTTGGAGATTTAACAAGCAATCCATGAAATAACGTTCATTAAGCTAGAGAACAGCAATATCTGGTAAAGAACGTCCAGCTTGAACCTTTAGAGCTTTCACTGGCCTGCTTTTCTTTTTAAAGCATGCTTCTTAACACTATGGCAAAACTTGAATATTGTTTAAAAAGTATTTTTCCGTTCTCTGTTTGTGGAGTTATAGCATCATAGAAAGTAGGATTGAAAGAGACCCCCAGATCTTATGTCGGCCACTCCTTTGCCCGGAGAGAGGATAAACTGTACTGACTTCATTCCCAACAGATGTCTGTCTAACCTGTTTGTAAAAGCTTCTAATGAGTGAGATCCCACAGTCTCCCTGGAAAATCCATAGCAGTGCTTCACTCTATTCATCCTTAATTTTTTTCTGCCCGCCCCCCCCCCCCCGAGTAGCCTAAATCTCCCTACATCATTCATTTTACATGATGATCTGGAATGCAGTGCTATTTGCTTTCAGAAAACTGTATGAGCAACTTGGCTGCTAGATAATTGTTCAGTTACTTTGGCAGTCTCATACTTCAATCCTGCAATAGGAAATTCTTGCCAGTTCTTTGTGATTTTCTTGTCTGTCTCATGATACTTGGTGTTTTTCCTGAAGCTACAGTTACTGAGTCACAGATATTCACTTTTATTGCAGAAGGAAAAAAAAAAATCAAGTGCCCCCCCACCCCAAAAATGCTTGCAAAGGCTTTAGAAAAAAAAAAAAAAAAGGACAAACAAAGGAATTGGCAACCAATTTTTTTCAAGTTTGCTTTGTAAATTTTTAGGCTTTTAAAATGCTTGGGCTGCTCATTATTAGAGGTTTTGATCCCACACTTATGTGAAAGTCTGCTAACTTGCCTGGGTTCTGTGCAAGCACAGAAATCTGCCCAGAGAAGTGCATCCTAAACCTTAGTAATTTATAACTGCAAAAATATCTTTCTGCTGCTTGCAGAATCAGCATTGAGTTGAATACTACACTGTCCTGTAGAGCCTAAGATTAACGGTTAATAAACTGTATTTTATGAAACCATGGGAAATGCTGTTTGCAATTATAGCATCATAACATTATCAGATCATGGTAAGGAGTGTAGTGTTTACTTTAAAAGAATTGGAGGTTGAAGTGGTTCAGAAAGTTTGGTAAACGGGGAACTACTACAAAAACGAAAATACTGAGTTATAGTGTTCAGATGCGACAGATCATTCAAATCTTTCAAACTAATTTTCAGGAGGAATATGAGAGGCGTTTTCCTGCTTTGTCACATTTACACACTTATTTTTAAATATAAGTGTTACTTCATTGTCAGACCTTTTTCACATAAATGTTACTTTTTATGACAAATAAAATAACCTCATATACATGTAAGAAATATTAAGTTATAAGGCTCTGTGACTTAAAAGTAATGATTAGGTTTTTATAGATCTGCATTAAACTGGAGTTGCTTGTTCCAGAAGAGTTTTGCAGAGTTCTTCAGAAAATAATATTAAAGAAGGGGTCGATGGGAGAGAAATTCCAACTGTCCCTCAGTTTGTGTATTATTAACACATACCACATGTGTCTTTTATAGGATAGGTTATGAGTTGTGACTGAACGAATTTTAGTAAAAAACTGGAACTTTTCAAGTTAGTGAAATATTAAATGCTCTATGTATTTTGTCTGTGTATCAGGTGTAGGTTGTTAAGATGCTCAAAATAGGTTGTTTTTTTTTTTTCCCTCCCCCTGCCCCAAACCAAAATACATCTGGTGTTTGTTGGCTTTCTGCAAATGATGGCTGGACTTAGTGGCTTTGACCCTGTTTCATTGTGATTAAGCTTGTTAAGATTTTATGGTTTTAGTATCTGTTTTACAACAGTTTCATTACTGTGTATTTTATTAAGGTTCAAGTGGTTTGTATTTTTATGGTTGCATCTGGTCTGTATAAACCCTGCTCCAGTTTAAAAAGCTACTTGTCTCAGTACTGGACATGAGGGAATTTTGACGTATAGTGGGATGCCTATGTGTCAATCATTTGTTGGTACCTAGAAAACTTTCTCCTGGACTAGCTCATAATAATCTTACTACCTAAAGTATGGAAAAGGGTGTATGTCTGTGTTCGTGTCTTTGTGTTTGTTCATGCTTATATGTATATGTTTCATATTTCCACATTTAAATATTTTGCGATGTTTGTCTTGAGAACAAGAACAGTTATTCTTGAAAGGTGGTTCAGAATGCCATCGGGGTAAGTTGTATAATCCAAATATGCTATTGGATTAATATATTTTTTTAGTTTAAGAAGAAATCCTATCTATATCAAAGTTAAAGACTCTTGAGTTTAGTTTCCCATGAAGATGGTATGATGTTTTTCTCTCAATAATCAAGTTACTGATTTGCTTTGATGTTCAGCTGGCTGCATGTTGTATAAGCTTCTCCTACATACATTGTTTGATTTGATTTATGTTTAAACTGAAAAAAAAAAAAAAGGATGCTTTCTTATTTTAGTCCCACAGGTTATTTTATTTCTAAAAAGTAAAGTAGGAGAACTACAAATGTAAATCAAAATAATGTTGTATTAAATAACTAGTCTCTGAGACTGTAAATGCACTGAAAAGAATGTTTCCCGAGTCTTTCTTGTTTTTATGATTGTATCCCTTTTCAAGTGTTTTTTCTAGAGCCCTGAGAATTTGCTGTCAGTTCTTACCTTAATGAAGACTTGACTTTCTTTAGAGGTATCTGTTCTGTAAAGCCTTTGCTGAAGTACTGAAATTATTATGCATTACTTCTAATGCATCAGAATGACAGTTTGCAGAAGTGCACAAACATTGAACAAGATGAAACATTCAGCATTCCCTCTTCAAATTCTTTTCTCTAAAATCTGGTAACATACCTGAGGATGCAATCAAGACTTCGGTATGATTTCTGAAGTAGGCTCCTCATTAACTGCTGTATCTGAATTTTGCATCCTTTTGTTGGCTCCACCCTGGCTCCTCTGCATCAAAAACAGCCATTCTGCATCAGCTTTTCAAAGAGCAGATTGTTCTAATCTTGTTGATGTTAAAGTACTCTTGAAAATACTAACTCTTGCTCTTAGTGTACCTCACAACTCCACCACAATTTTTAGTTTATTATTTTATAATTTTTTCCTTTTGCTCCTCCACACTGCCTGCCTGTCCATACCATTAGGCCTTCTCACTTTCTCCTACCAGACAAATGACTGGAAAACATTCCAATGTGCCCTATGTATATAAACTCGTATACATGAACATATATATTTTTGGGCACACAAAGTTTTCACAAACTGTAAGGTGGGAGTCATTGTGCTAACAACAACTAAGCCCCACCCTACACAGCTTCTCGCTCACTCCCCCCCGGTGGGATGGGGGAGAGAATCTGAAGGGTAAAAGTGAGAAAACTCATGGGTTGAGATAAAGACATTTTAATAGGTAAAGCAAAAGCCACGCACGCAAGCAAAGCAAAACAAGGAATTCCTTCGCTACTTCCCGTCGGCAGGCAGGTGTTCAGCCATCCCCAGGAAAGCAGGGCTCCATCATGTGTAACTGTTACTTGGGAAGACAAAACGCCATCACTCTGAATGTCTCCCCGTCCTCCTTCTTCCCCCAGCTTTACATGCTGAGCATGATGTCATATGGTGTGGAATAGCCCTTTGGCCAGTTGGGGTCAGTTGTCCCAGCTGTGTCCCCTCCAGACTTCTTGTGCACCCCCAGCCTGCTTGCTGGCAGGGTGGTGGGAGAAGCAGAAAAGGCCTTGACTCTGTGCAAGCACTGCTCAGCACTAGCTAAAACACCCCTGTATTGTCAACACTGTTTCCAGCAGAAATCCAGAACATAGCCCCATACTAGCTACTATGAAGAAAATTAACTCTATCCCAGCCAAAACGCACACAGGAGTAAAACGTATTCATTGGTGCTCGTAAAGAAATTGGACTGATAGGGCCCTGGTGATTTTTCATTTCCACTTTATTTGGTTCTTCAGGTCAGTTAACGCACTCAAGATTTGGAGGTGGTCAGTATCAGCAAAGTCTGTGTCAGCCTCACAACAGAAAAAAGACCCTTTGCCTTTTGAAGGCCCTTTTCTGAAGAGCCTCCTGACTTTTTAGTGGAACAGTGTTTCCAGTGTTGAGGCAGCAGAAACACTTCCATGCAGTCACGCTGCTGTAGCTCAGCATGTACTAGGGAATGGAAAGAACCGATGGCACGGCTGAATTGGGAGAAGTCACAGAATGCGTGTTTTGTTTTGGATATAGAGCTGTACAGATGCTCCATTTGTGTGAAGATCTAACTGCTTTTTGGATCGCTTCAGTTCTTTTGTATGAGAGGGTAAAACGTTGGTAAGAAAAGCTTTTGTGGATTTTAGCTGGACAAAATTATAGCTTAATTACCTGATCCCTCACTGTGGTCCACGGAGTATGAGAGAACTCAGTGTCTCATGTGCTTAGCCAAATTAGTGAGACTAAGAAAGGGTTAGTTTGATGCCATGAAACAGTGAGATTGTTTTCACAGTACAAGGCATGGCAGTTCGTTTATGTGCACCTGTAGTTTGAAAAGGACAAGTTTATGTCTGCAAAGTTTAGATCTTGTTGCCGCAGGACAGACCTGACAATGAAAAAGCAAAATGAAGGCTAAATAAACACATGCAGGCTCCTTGAAGAGCTCAGTCAGTGTAATCCTTGGGACAGATCAGCATATATTGAACTTTAGCTGGTGGTCATTGAAAAGAATGTCTTGCTTCTATAGAAAAATTTAATATGTACATCTGCAGGCAAGAGGACAAAACAAAGGTTGCCTGCATAAAGCTTGAAGATATTTTCTATAATTTGTTTGGTGGTTGCCCCCGGAACTTACGGAAAACCAATTGCCGTCACCTATGACTAGCGAGCTACGTACAACTGTAATCCCGGGGCTAGCCAGCATAACTTTTCAGTTTAAGATCACTTAATTTTTCTTCTTAAAAAGTGCTTCTGTTAGTTTTAGAACACAAGTACTATTTCAAAGGGTTTGCCTACATAAAACCTTTTTGCATTGTTTATGCTTTCCCTATTGTATAAGCATATTTTATAACTTACTACATTGTGATGAAATACTTTATTGTTACTTTCTTAAAGTGGAGTGTTAATTAAGAACTAGTTAGCATAAAAATATTGCACATTGCATAACTTACTAAGCTTACTTTTTTTGAATTTATGTTATATTGCATTTTATTTATTATGCTCTTAGGTCATGGAATAACATTTTACTGCTGTTGTGAATTTTATCAGAAAATGCAAAAAAACCTCAAGGGGAAGTGGTTGCATATAAACTTCAAGACACAGTACTGTACTTTGACGAGAACGAATAAGAGATTCAGAAAGTTTTATTAGTGCTTGAAAATTATTTTTGCAGTCTCAATGATCTGGAAAAAATTGTAATTTTAAAAAAGATACTAGTGTTAAATGCTGTATTGTTAGGGACAGCATTTTAGAAGCACAGTTTTTCCGAGCCAAGAAAAGTCATGTTGATCTCTAAATACAGGCCGTTGATGCTGAAAATTTTTGACTTGGAAGTGTAACAGTACCTGATTGGTTGGCCAAGAAACGTGGAAAATAAGGTTCATATTGTAACAGTGGTAAGTGATACAACAGGAGACTATCAAACGTAGAATAAATTTGCTGCCAGCAGATGGCAGCAGAATGGAAAAAAAAGGCACATAAATATGAGATAGTGGACAAAAGAACTCAGATTTCTAACAGCTTAGTTTCACTAGCTGATTTTGACTATGCAAGGTAAGTTAAGGTTTAATTGGAAAGGGGAAATGTCCAAGGCATGCTGACTTTTGATACGTAACCTTGGACTGCAAAGAATTCTACTGTACTTCTGTAAACACTGATTTCTGGTGGAAGTTTTAAGAAGAGGTTATGTCTGACTATATTTACACTAATGTTTGTCTATAAAACTTCTGGCGTTTCACTAGTCATATAATGTGAAGAATTAATTCTGATGTCCTGTTGAAAAAACTCATTATAGTAGAGGAAAGTGGAAAAGTATTAATTTTAATTGGGGCTGTCAACTTATGCCCAGTTCAGAAAAGAAATAAAGCCTCTGAGCTGGTTCTCTCTGCACGTGTTTTAGTTAACATTTGATCACTCAGTGTGAGAAATTGCAAATAACTTATTTGCTGTGAATACGTTCAGTATTTCTTTTTCTTTGGTGATGTGTGTGGGGGTGTGTGTGTGTGTTCCCAGAAGAGGAACAAGGAGGAGTGAATGAGGTTTAATTTTCGTCTTTATCTTAAAATCTGCTTTAGTACCATCTGCACTTTAGGGAGAATATGCAGCACTGTCATTGTTCTGCATGCTTTATGGTGTTCTCTACTACGAACTTTTATTCTTATTAAAGAAGACACAGGATTGAAACCATAAGTAACGTGCCTTTCCAGGGTGTGTGTGTATACAGTTATTTATAATATATTTATGATTTATAGTGTTGCCAGGCATGCCATTCCAAAGGTACATTTAAAAAATGGTTTGTAAACAGGATTTGAGGCATAGACAAAAAATTACCAGGGACCCACTAAAGATGAAGAAGGTAAGGGGGAATGTTATTACTTCTGATTTCTTTTTGAATTTGTCCTTTTTTTGAATTTAGACTTTTTTTTTTATTTTTTTTAAAACAAGATGTATGCATTTAAAATTAAAAGAACTCTGCCAAAGCTAAACTGAAGACTCGGGAATTGTTTTAAACCTCAACGTCTGCATTGTATAGCCTTCTGCTAGTTAGCTGGCGATTTTTCTGTATTGCTTTGTGCAAGGAAAACAGTAGGAAACTTATCTCTATCTACCTATATATCTATGTATATCTATAGATCTATGCAAGTTGTTTACAGATATCTTGATTAATATAGCACAAGCTTATGCCTTGTTGAATTTTTGCTTACTGAGAGTTCAGTTTTACAAGGTTTTAGAAGCTTAGCATGATCCATTTGTGGGGTAAATAGCTTGAGACGGATACCAAAACCCCTCTGTTTTACTTGACATGTGCTCATCTTTTGCATGTATTATATTAACACTTGCATTGATTGTGCCACTGTTATTCTAGAGATATTAAAATGTGAGATTTTCTTTTTGACAGGTCAAATCATATAGAACATATTTTTTCACAACTCCATTCAGTTCTGAAGGCACGCAATGAAGTTGCTGGATTTTAATTGACCCCAGAGTCATTTTAAACAAGTTGTTATCCTGTGCTTCAGACAGATTCTATTGTTTAAAGCACTTTAAAAAAGAAATATCCTTTGGTAATTAAAAACATTACTTGCAGCTGGGTGGCTGTCTTACTGATGTGGTGAAACAGCAAGGGCCTACCCTTATCATAATAGAGTAAGCAAGGCACAGGGAGTATCACACTGCAGTTTACTAGCCACAGTGTAGATGAGCAGCACAAATCTGTGTTTCTTGCACTGGAATGGTTTTGTAGTGTTAATTTGAAATACTGTCTATTAGTTTATTATCCATATGGAACTGGCAGTCTTTAAATCTAGAAGCAAGAAACAAGTAGTGGAAGTTGAGAAATTCCATTGACCCAGTTAAATATAATTACAAGGTTAGAACTGGGGCCAGAATATTTGAGTTCTGCATGTAACGTTTCACTGCTCAGCCCCTTTTGAATGGCATTACCTCATCTTGCATCCATTCAGGAAACGAGTTGCAAATCCCACAAGAACAGATCTAAGTTATCCAAGGTCATTGTATGAACAGAATGCGGACAATTCTTTTCACATTTTCAGTTACAAGGGGATGCTTAAAAACACATATGATGCAGCATTTTATCTATTAATATTAGTTTGGCTTGGGCAAAATGTATTTGTCAGACTTGATTGTTCTGCATTGTCTTTCCCACATGTTTCATGTGTCAGGTGCAACTGAGTCTGATCGGAGTGTTAGGAGGAAGGAAAGTATAAATGTGCTAAGGTGCTTTGTAAAATAATGGCTTTATGTGAGCAAATGACATCAATTGGAACAAATTACATACTGCTTCCAATGATGTAATCCAGAAAGTTTGAATTGCTTTTAATGCTTTCGGTCTGAATAAATTCCTTTTCTTTTGAGTTCTTCCCAGTAATCAGCTTTTATATTGCAAGCAGCAGGCTTGATCTCTGTTTATTTCTTCATTTTGAAAATTTTGTGATAGAAAAGGCAGGTAGAAAAAAACCCCACATTGTATAGCATTGTCAGTAATTCAGAAATATTTGAAGGTTTAGATTTTTTAAAAACATTGATGAGTGAGCTGGAGCAGTATTCTTTTTTTAATGTGCATGTTTTTATAATGCTTGTAAATAGTGACAGAGATAATGGGCTAAGTATACAACTGAAAAATTCAAGCCAGGAGTTTCTTGGTTTGTTTTTTTTGTTTGGTTGGTCGGTTTTTGGGTTTTTTTTTAGAATCCGTATTCATTTTTCTGTATATAGACATAAATATCAATGTGATGAAATGAGGCAGTGAAATAACATACTGTGTAAAAATACAAATAAATGTACAAATACAGATTTTTAGTATATGTAACAGATGACAAAGTGATTAGAAATACAAAACATGGAATTTTAAAGTGCTTGCTAAAAATTAAATGGAAGCTTATCTTTCTTGGATATGTTTTAGATCTTGAAATAATACTCATTGCCATTAACAAAATTTCATAGTTGCAAGGGCAGCGTTTAGAAGAATCTTTGTTTCTTTAATACTTTTCTGAAAATTATGTTACATTCTGTTGTTTTATTTTATGAGTTTATCCCTGTAAAATGCACCTACAGCCGAGGCATTGTATCAGTTTCTGGCACAACAGCTGTGTCTTTCAAACTGTGTTTGTCCAGTAAGGGCTTTGAACGTAAGAGTGTTGATTAACATTTGTAATTTCTTGATATACACAGTAGAGAAGTATTACTGAATTGCATCCAGTTATTTAGATTGAAATAAAAAAAAGAAAATTTCCTATAAAGGCTGCTATTAATATTCCAAGGGCTCTTCTCCCACCTCTAGAGGATCAGATGATTTACACGTACCCATCTTTAGTAGCAGCTCACCTCAGAAGGCATGCCATTGATTCCACTAGAATATTTTGTGAAGATAATATGCGATTACATATGAGTGAAGGCAGCAGGATACAGCTGACAAAGTATTTACTGCTTCAGAGAGAGTATGTATTTTTTTTTTGAGTTCGAAAGGAAAAGCTGTCACAACTCTTTTGTTGTTTAACCTTAATTAGTGTGGGTTTTGGTTTTTGTTTGTTTTTTTTTTAATTGAACCCTGTTGTTTTTAAGGGCTCAATCAGCTATTTTATTATTGATTATTTTTTGTGTGTGTGTAATAGTCTCTGGTAGCTTTTTCTAGAACTTGCTAATATTTTTATGAGAGTAACTGCTTGCTGAAATATAAAAGGGTTGTGAAAAGTTTTAACTGTGCTTCTCGGATCACATATACATCTATTGAACATTCTCAATAGCTTCATCTTTCCTTGAGGTAGCTTAAGTTACATTTTCATTATTTTTATCAAAATAGAATGAGAACTAAAGTTGCTTATTTCTTTGTATTTATCTTGAAGGCAATCAATATTAAAAATACATAAGCAATAAAAAAAATGCCTATAATTCTGCAGGTGTTACAAAGTATATTTCTGAAATTGCTCAAGTAGATGATACTTTTTGGAATACTTTCTATTGGTATGGGTTATGAAGAAATGTATCTCAAAGTTTTTTTTGCAGACTATACAAAAGCTTTCCAGTTTTCATTTTTTTCAATATTTAGACAGTTAGGCTGATGGAAAAAGACAGGACTGATTGATTAGACATATCATATAATGCCATTTAGATTTCCAATACAATACATTTTGTGGTACAAGAGATAAAGCGATTTGCTTGAAGGCAAAATATAGGAAAACTGTTACATTCTTATCAGAACAAAGAGTTTCCCCATATACTCTAAAGGATTAAGCTGAGATTGAAAGGAGAGAGCATTATCTTTGAAAGAAAATCAGTCTAAGGGACAAATGCTGAAATTGAATCCCTGCTGGCAGATTCTTTTTCCTGAATGGATGCTTTTGCAGGACCCTAATTTCTCAGTGTAATCGTGGCACTCAGGTGCTTAAGCTGTAGCTGTCCCAAGGAGGGCAGACACTGAGAAGGTACTGCTTGATGGGCTGGCAGAACTGAATTTTTGCAGAGTTGTCTGTCTGTCAGTGAATGCATGCACACATACATATACATAGGTAAAATCAAGCTGATAAAAGGTGTATTTCACCTTTTCATTTTCTGTCAATTACAATTCAACACCCTAACATTTACTCTAAGATTTCAACTTTGTGCGTTTCATCAAACAGCTGCCACTGCAGAAGGGGGTGGGGAGAAAGGGGAAAAAACAATACTAAAATGTTTCATCCTCCCTCAGTGGAATATGGAATTTCCTGCATTGTTCTCTGTGTGTCCAGTGTCCGGGATAGGCAAAACTCGCATGTGGCTCAGTAACACATTTTGGATAAATATTTGTGTCAGAGTTTTAAAACCTCATTTTTTTCCTCCTGTTTCATAGCTAAAAACACATAGGAGCTTTGTACCACTGAAAAAACATTGCTCAGTTCCCTTTGGTTTCAAATCCCACTACATTATCTTTTTTAAGTTACGAGTTTTTCAGCATAAAACATCACATTGTGTGTCTCTTTATAACTTGTTTTACGTGTTATTAATTTTACTGTTTCTTCCCCTCTGATCTGTGCTTGATCAAATCAGTTGTCCAAATTGCTCTGCTGTTGTCAGCAGAAACATTGGCACCTGGTACAATACATGTAGCTTGATGGACGAAATGGTGAATTCAAGTAAACTATAGGGCTTGTTGCTTTAAATGTTGTAAGAATGGGCACACTTAAAACGTGAGTTATGCCATTTTAACTGCTTGTATTTGGCTACTGGGACTGTAAACCAGCCCTTATCTGGTTGGTAATAGAAGTAGAGGGGGGGCGACCAATTTTGTTGTCAGTAACGTGCTCTTGTTGGTGTGCTGTTCCAGGTAGTAGGTATTATCTCTTGTCTTCTGCACTGAGTTTAACATGTATCTCTGAAATAGAAAGTCTACAAGGACTGGTTGTTTCTCTTGTTCAGTGTTTTCTGCACCACTTCTGCTTTGTTTGGACTCTCTCCTTCTAGGGAGTTGTAGGGGAAACGGTACATGAAGGAAACTGGTTATAGTTATTTGGTAACTTCTTGCTGCCTAAATCTCAGTGACATAGGCAATTGCTAATTACTGTTAGCAAAAAAAAAAAAAAAAAGCTTTTAAAACTATATCGGAAGACAATTTTGCAGAAAGAAGTTGAGCATCCTCGCGTTGAATTGAGACTGTGTTGCTATTCGAGCTTTATGTGTATGGAGGAAAACAAGACCAGATAAAAAAAACCTGAAGACTTTTCCAGGCTGTTACTGCCCCTCATTGCTCCTCGGTGTTTTCCTCTCCTCAAGTCTCTTCTGCATCTCAAGTCATATTGCTCTCCTCTCTGCCTTTTCCTTCTACTTTGTTTCAGACTGGCTCAGATACTTCAACAATGTTTTCCAAAGCTAGTAGCCATTTATTATGTGCATGAATTTTCATTCATATGTAGTATTTGTTATTCCACGTTACCTAATTCTTAGGTAGGATTCTTCTCCTCTCCATTAGTCTCCTAAGAGGTGCTACAGAAGGACGCCTTATTCCTAAGTAATACACACACAAATACAATTGGCACTTTCGTACAGCCAAGAAACCCTTACTTCCATGAAACTGCTGTGATGTGTCAAATTAGTTTGTCACATAAAGTGACTCTGTAGCTTTAGAGCAATGAAATCAAGCTTTTATCATTTGTAGGTGGTTGATTGGTTTTATATCCTTGCATAGAAGGAAATTCAGGCATAATTTTCTTTGACTCTGGCAGGTTTGTCCTCTTCCTAAATCTCCAGTTAGCTGTTCTTATGCGTTACTGTACTAAGGTTGTTTGTTTATTTCTGGTCCTTTTCAATTTCCACATCTGGCAGGCAGCGAGGCCTGGTCAGCAAAGCAGATGACCTGGTTCTGTTCCTAGCATTGTTGCTACCTTGTTGGGGAAACAAGTCACTTCTCTTCTTTGTGCTTCCTTTTCCCCTTCCTTGTAATGGTCATAACGATAATGACTTCATATGCTATGCCTATGAATGAATTACCTGTATTTAAAGATTTCTTTATTAAAGAATTTGTAGTCTTTGAAAATGAAATATTTCAAAACACAAGAAGTCAAACCACAGAAAATACATTACTCTCTGTTAAACCTTGTTGTTGAAGGACATGCATTTGGTCACCTGGCAGCCAGCTTCATTTGCCTACTGAATAAGACTGCCTACCAAATATGATTTTGGGTGATGGACCCCAGTTTCAGACACAGAATTTTTTTGCCTGGAGCTTTACAGTCTACAGATGTTTACACTGCACTACTGCCTCAGTGTCTCTAGTCTGGATGTAATCAGTGATCTCATTCGCACTTGAAGTCTCCAGAGGAGGGATAAACTGTACATCGTGTCCTCATCCATCTGTGTCCTCAATGATGTAATCAAATCATTGGTTGAGTGCAGTCTAGTTCCACTGGTTGACTTGCATGGCATCAATATCAGTGCTAAATACACTTCATTGCCACTGCTACATTGGCATACCCCTATGGAAATGTTTTGCAACGTGTTCTGCATTTTGTCAAGGGACCTGTGGATTGCACTTATGTCAGCTGTCGAGCTTATGGACATAGCCTCGGTGTTTTCCTTTACATTCTGGAGATTATGGTTGTTTCCCGAGTCATCTAATCTCTGAATGTTACTGGCAATAGGGGTTTTGACACCCTGGACTGTAGCTCTTAGTGGTCAGTGTCTTGAATAACTAGTAACTTCAATAACTAGTGGCTTGAGTAACTAGTAAGTGCAAAGTTTCTGAAAGGCAAATCTGTTCCCCAAAACCAATCTTTTCAGTGGCTTAATAGTCAGTATTGACATTAGTCAACAGGCTTATACAATTCTGACACAGAACTCCGCAATACAAACAGTACACCTGCTGTTTCATAGTGTAGTCTTATGAAGGTAATTTTTCATAACCATTCACTTTTACCATGTGGGAGAATTAAATGCTGTAGAAGATCCATAACAGTGCACCATAGTACAATGTACTGTTTTTACAGAGTGAAGGAGTGGGAGATCATTTGAACAGAGAACTGCTCAGAATGCACCTGTGCCCTGTTTGCCCTATTCAGGATTTACCTTAGGATCATAGATATTTCAAGGTAAAGTATCTGATCTTGTTGTGAGACAGCTAATAGATATTAAGGACAAGAGATGGTCCCTATTCATATTGTCTTCTCCCCTATTGAGATAATGATTTATGACCTGAAACTTGCTATTCTAAACTTGCTGTTAAACTTTGGAGCAGATGTATTATAGTTACTGCAGACAGCATGGCCAGGAAGGCAGGCATGGGATAAGCATGCTGGCAAGTGTGTCTTTTCTCTTGACTTTCTTTGCTCGTCCCCAGAAATGATCATTTCAGTCTGGTGCAAAGTAAATGGCAAATACTGAAACAGTTTGAGTATACTGGAAAATGATGGACTACAGTGATAGACCATTAGTGAAACAGTATCTGTTGACTATGTATTTCAATGAAATGTCAGCATAAAATGACACTGAAAGGAACACTAAGGGAGGGATCAGCGTTCTCTGTCTCTTTAGATCTTGGTAGAACTCAAGAAGGTGGACATGGACTGTGGGCTGTCAGAATTAACAGGCAAAAGCATAAATATTAACTTCACGCTTACATTGCTTAAGTGGCTCATGCCTGTGGACATGACTCCTAAACACGAATCAGAAATCTTGCCAAAATTTGGGAGGTGTCTCAATGCAATAGTCAGCCCTTTCATGCCTTAATAGCAACATTGCAAAATCTGCTCAGTTTTCTCATGGATTCATCAAGGTTGCAAAGATCAGCCAGTTGTGGGACACTACGAAGTTGTGTTACATTCTGTACTTTCATAAAGCAGACACAGTGAAATTCTCAGCTGCATTAACTGTTTCAGGGTAGCAGTAGTTTAAAGACCTTTATCCTAGTCTCTTACCATACTGTCAGGACCTTGTTGTAGTCATATATAGGGAGGTAATTTTCAGTTCACTTGACCAATTCATGTTAGCATGTAAGACCTATAGTGTTCTAATAAAAAAGGAGGTACAAAACTGGCAAGCTGTCATCTGGTCAAAAGCAACAAGTAATACAGAGGAAGTTTCCATGCAAATAATGCAATGAATTACCTGCTTTACAGAAGTACTGAGGACAAGACACTGAGATTAATACCTCCCACCCCCCCTTTAGAGAAAATTGTGTTTTTAACACCTACAGAGGAGAATAATTAATTAATTTAAAAGTACCTCTAAAAATATTAAACAGTTGGGTTTTGTGTGTTGAGGGGAGGGGGTTGGATGTGGGTTGTTTGGCGGGTGAAGTTGGTGAAAGTTTGCCCTCACAGAGCCAAAGGTAGCCACTGCCTTCTCCTTATGGAAGAAGAACAGAAATCAGAGTTGTATCAGACATTGAGTGAAAGGACTACCAAGGGCAAGAATAGTCATTTTGAGATAGGGATTTTCCCATGATAGCGTACCTTATGTTTTATGGCATAGTCCTGGTGCAGAAAGACATGATGATATGTCAAGATTTTATCAACAGTGGTTTGAAATAACCTGTATGACTACCTATGATTTTATCACTTGTGGGTAATATGGAAAGTCTGTTCTCACGCCAGGAAAACTTGCGTGGCACCGCACAATGTCTTTTCTTCCTAATGCCTCATTTCTAGAGAAGTAGTATTTAATGATGTACTGTGACTCAGCTGGGTGACCTGAGATGGTGTGTCTCTGATGATAATGCTCTGTTGTCCTCCAAATATGGCAATCTCTGAAAATCTGATTAAGCCAAAAGTTCCGAACTTATGCCCAGGAAAACAACAGCTTCCTTAGGAAAAAGAAAAGATTTGTTAGAGCTTTTTTTTTTCTCCTTCTTATCCTCCCCTTCTGTGTAGTTGAGGAAAGGAAGGAGTTGTTCTGTGGAGTATATATCCATGCAGACATGCCAGTTAGCACGTTTTCCAATTCTAGTGTAGATGAGGGATGTAGTCATTTAAATGTGTATAGTTGGTGAAGATGAAATTGAGTTAGAGTTAGGTAGAAGGGTAGGATACATCCTACCTAGCTTGAGGCACCTAAGGCAAGAACTCGGTTGTGTCACCAATGAAGAAGAGTAAGCACTACCAGGAGATTATTCAGCTATTAGAAACATGTCTCTTGACTGTAGGGAATTATAGGGAACCCATTGGGAAGTATGCTCTTTGTTCACAGGCCTTCTTTAGGTGGGGTGATTGTGGGGTGTAAGATTTTGTGGGGTGTAAGAGCGTGTCCAGAGGAGGGCAACGAAGTTGGTGAAGGGTCTAGAGCACAAGTCCTATGAGGAGCGGCTGAGGGAACTGGGGTTGTTTAGCCTGGAGAAGAGGAGGCTGAGGGGTGACCTTATTGCTCTCTACAACTACCTGAAAGGAGGTTGTAGCCAGCTGGGGGTCAGCCTCTTCTCCCTAGTAATGAGCGATAGGATGAGAGGAAACGGCCTCAAGCTGCGCCAGGGGAGGTTTAGGTTAGATATTAGGAAAAACTTCTCCACCGAGAGGGTGGTCAGGCATTGGAACAGGCTGCCCAGGGCAGTGGTTGAGTCTCCATCCCTGGAGGTATTTAAAGAACGGATAGATACGGTGCTTGAAGACATGGTATAGATGGACTTGGCAGTGATAGGTTGATGGTTGGACTCGATGATCTTAAGGGTCTTTTCCAACCTTGACAATTCTATGTTTCTATGATTTGTTCACTGCCCATTAACACTTCTTAGAAGCGGACTGTCTTTGTCATGCTGGATTCTAATGCGCTGGTTAAGACATTAAAAAGCATCCTTTTTTGTAGTATAGATGTGCTATTAAAAATGCACCAGTTTATTTCTGCAGGCTCTTCCTCTCTCTCAATATAAGATACCAGCTGAACAGAGAAAAGAAACCAACAGAAGTTTGTAATATGTCCTCGTGGAAACATGAATTAATTTTTTTCCCTGTTTTAATTTTGTGCTGATCCATAGAGACAGTATATGATAGTTTAACAGACAAAATATCAGCAATTTTAGGACTATGTTTGCTTTTAAATGAAGTGAGTTAATCCAATCCGTGTCTGTCTCAGACAGTAAACTACTTTCTGCTCTATTAGTATGGATTAAATACAAATTAATGCCATTAAATTAATCGGAGTGGAGCACAGGAGAAAAATTAACTGTGTCATATTCTGTTTTTTCTCAGTCTTCCCGACTTGCATAAATTTTAGTATCTTCTGAACATCTAAATATGTGATTGTCTACTCTATACCACAAAATACTGGTCGGATATAATTCAACAGCTGTGAGTTTGAAAATTTGCGATGCAATTCTTGGTTTGGCGAATTTTTCCAATATCTAGCAGGTTTATAGTATGTTTGCGATACACTGCTTACTTGTGCAAAGTTATAATCCAGGAAGCAAATCAGTCTTCCGACAGGCTTTTATAACTTAGCTCAGCAAAGCTGAGCAGAAGTAGACTATTTAACAGAAAAAGTATTGCTTGATTTTCTTCCTTAAATTGTACATTGGCTACAAACCATTGACACTGGGATTCCATCAATACAGTGTAGGACTCTGAGGATGCGTTTTCAAAAATTTTCAAGTGGCTATGTGACTTTGCACAGTATTCCTGTGCTTATTTCAAACTCGTGGCAAGGATATTGTAAGGATATAGAACATGCAATATTAATAAAGAATTACTTTTACAGTACCTTTTTCGCTTTGCTCACAAGAGTCTCAGAATACTTTAAAAACCTCTTGTCAGTGTCTTTAGAAAGCTATAGTATATCACTTGTACATACAATTAGATTGAAGTGCACAATGCCTTTCACCTGCCACTGAAATACAATGAATCTACCGTGATGTGCAGCAGCTGTTTAAAATCGCACAGCCAATCTGCACAAACTGCACTCGCTGGGACAGAAAGCGAGGAGTGCAATATCCAACTGAAATTGCAGGGGAAGGGCTGGGGGATTTTACACTGGTACTTGGCCACAGCACCACAGTGACTCATATACACACTGGATCAAAGAGGATTGGAGTGCTCTGCATTATCCAGCATATGAGTTTTCTAGATAGAAAAGCTGTTGCCTAATACCACCTTTTGGGGCCTCTCCAAGAGTGAAAACAGTTGATCCAGTGTTATATCCTTAATAGTCTGTAGCCATGACAGCCGCAGCACCTTGTGATTACCTGAGGCCAAGCACTGCGTTTTAAGAAGTAACTTCCCCTGCAGTGATTTGTTTAACAGTTTTCTTATGTGCTGGCATATATTCTTGGCGAAATCTGCATTAAAAGAGAATTAAAGTTGAGAATAGATATCAATGACTCCAGGCCACAAAACATTACAGAGCTGTTTTAAGTACCCCAATGAGCAGGATTTACAAAACTGAGGGATTTTAGAATTGCAATGAAACTTTTAAGAACTCTGAGCAAAACAAAAGATAGATAAAAGTTGGTGAGATTGCCTCCTCTATCTCATACTGTTCTGTACATGTTCTTCTGAACACTGCACACAAGGTTTACGGTAGACATACTTCAGAGCCTTTATTCTCTCACTTCTCTTGACATATCTCTCCGTGTTCTTTCCTCTGTAGCATGGGTTATTGTTCCACCTGTTGGCCATATCCTCTTCTCTTTTTTTATTCTTCTGTACTAGGCGATCATATGTTTGAAGAACTGGTTTTCTCATTAAAGGACTTGGAATCAGAGTTACTTCATCTTGATGACTATAATTTTTGTTTGTTTTTTTTTTCTCTTAACTGGATTTTTTTCAAGAAGCTTTTTGTCCACTGTATTTTCTTCATAGAAGTGTCTCTTTCAGGACGTTTTCCTTTGTCCTCCATGACAACAATGCTGGAGTTTACCTTTGCTTAGAATGAAATCCTTGAAATAATCAATCCCTGACATTTTTCGTACAAAGATTGACTCTAAACTGTTGTCCGTGTAGATTGACTTGTCGTGAGGTGGAGAGTGATACAGGGAGGGACAAGTGATTGTGCTTGTTTATGGTCAGTTTGCACCCCATTTCTGTTCTGACTAAGGATCTTCTTTTTTTAGAACAATAATTTAATTGAAGGTAATGTCTTGATATCCTGGAAGTCCATAGAGGTAACAGCCATTTCAATAGCTGACAGTTTTAAAGGAAAGTCTCTAGGGAAGAACAGTTCAGCTAAATGAGAAAAAAAGGCACTTATTTTTAAAGAATAGTATCAAAACCCACAAAGCCTACACATACAATTTGAGTAAAGCTTGTATATAAGATTTCAATGAGTTTTAACTTCACAATAAGTCTAATGAGCCTGCTTTGTTCTGCCGAGGGTCTTAGGAATAAAAGTGTTGGATTTCTTCAAGGACCAATTTTACACTTACTTTAGTTTGTAGACAAATTAATTCACTTCTGAGAGGGAAAAAATAAATGGCCTAGGGACATGTGTATTACTTTTCTGTTCTAAGAGGGAAATTTAATTTAGCCACGGTTGGTATTTTTAAATTCCTGAACTGTAAAAAAACCCAGGTGCACCAGGGAAGGAAAAAAAAAAAAGCCTTTAGAAGGAAGTAAAATACCTAAAAACATTAACAGCCATACCTGATCATCTTGACTCCTCCTGCCTTCTGCTCTGACTGGATGTTAAGTAGACAACACGTACCTTTATTCCTGAGAGACGCTTATTTATCCCGTTTTTTAAGAATTCCAATAATGTGAATTCCACAGCCTTATTAGGTAACCTGTTTTAATGCATATCTTTCTCTATGCTTAGCAAGCTTTCCCAAGACCTAACCAACCAAACATTCCCTTTCTGTAAACTAATCCCATTAACCCCATGGGGTAGAACCCCGCCATGTCTTGCCATATGGACATGGCAAAATTGGACAACTTCTGTCTTAATATCCATCTTCAAATGCATACGCAGTTCACTTCATAAGTCCTGTTTTGTCAAGTCCTTATCACTCTTTTCATCTTCTGGATTCTCTCATTTGTCTAAGTCTGTCTGTCATTGTGTGCATTACCAGGCCCAGCATTCAGCTGAACTTCGCCAGCTTGGTTGAAGGAAGCACCCCACTTTGATAAGGACAAAGTCAACTCAAGTTAACTTTGTGCTTTAAGAAACAGAACAGCAGCTCTCAATATGGTTGCTTAATTGCATCCACGTTCTGTGTGATGCATAACATTTCCCATGTACAGAGCAAAATTAGTAGACAAATGCCCTTCTTTCTCCCAGTGCGGGGGTGGGGGAGAATGTATAAAGATATTATATCTATAAAAACAGATGTGTTAGTTATTTAAATAATGCAAGCTAAACAAGGAACAATTAAGGTTAACTTGCTGCCATTTGAAGTTCTTAAAACCACATATGAGAACAATGTCTTAAACAGAAGGAACTGATTTCAGTGCAGTTGTTACTTGCTGAACTTGCCTGACTTAATGGAAAATAATTTGGTTGCTTGTTCTTTAAGGTGGTAGGTTTAAATAGATATCGTATCTTTTCTATGCCATCTTGTTTCTGTTTTCAGTGCAGTTCTTGTAAAATACAGATTCTTGTCTGTATAAATACTGAAACATTCTACTAGAATTGTGAGTGATCAAATCTTCTGAAAACTAGGCACCATATATAATTGCCTTTTCTAGAAGAATCTTACCCAATTGCAAGTCTTAATCCTAAGTTTTCTTCCTGTAAGGTACAGTTTTTAGTATCAAAGGTGGTTCTAGAAAGTGAACTCTTTGTGAATGTAGTATACTTGTAAAATGCTAAAACTAGAGTTTCTGAAGTTGTTCTTCCACTGGGGCAAAAACGACTGACAAGTATGACAACAAATCTGTAAATTTATATTGACTTGTAAATCTTGTTCTTGAAGCATCCCCTCTGGTTTTCAAGTTGTTAATGAGAGGTAGATGTCTTGGTGAAAATGCTTTTTATGTAAGTTATTGTCCATTAAAATGCATACGCCTCAGATTAATCATATTGATGGGAGTTGCGTGAGAAACGGGACGTAAGTACTCCTCTAACTAATCTTTACTGGGTTTTGGCATTTCATTCGGCAAAGAGTGGAAATTCCTTTTGTCTCTACATTATGCAGGGCTCTTCTGGTGATGTGAATGCATCTTTCCATTGCATACCCCTGCCAAACTAAGCAGCAAGAGAGATGTGGATGTAGAAGCTTGTTCTACGCAGAAGGGTGGCTTGTTGTGTTTGGTTTTTTTTTCTTCTTCTTCCTATGAGAGATCCATTCCATATCCATGCACAGAAGTGAATGTGAATATAAACAAAGCTACTTGTTTGCTTAAATGCTTGCAAAATACCTTATCTATGCAGCTCATGTACATAAATGTAGTATTTTATAGAAGTAGTCCATATTCCCAGTTTCATCTTGCAAAGGCAAAAATGAGGCATGGAATCGAAACAACTGAAGCAAGGTCATTCAGTAAGACAGCAGCATATAGGAACAGAACCAAAGTTATCCTGTCCAATGCTCTGCCCACTAAGAATATCTACTTGTTTGCCTTTAACTTACATTACAGGGATTTAGTCTAGAAACAAGTTTCCTAATGGTACCATAACTGATACACGTAAAGTATTTCTCTTAGTTTTCTTCAAGATTGGAGCCTTATCTAGCAAAAGTCTTTCCCTTGTTTGTAGCAAAATACTGTTTCACTATATGAATTTTACATTTCTCCCCTCTGTTTAGCATGAGAAGAGATCTAAATATGCAGTACGTGCTTTTTTCTTTTTTTTTCAGTTCAACCTCTAACTGCATTCATGGAATGCAGATAATAAATATTTTTATTACAATACAGTAATATGGAAAAAATGGAAAATACACATGGGGCAAAATCCACCACCAGAGAGAGCTTACTAAGTATTCTGAAAAATACGGGAAATGTTTATAAATAAAAATGCAATTTAAAGTTGGAAATGTGAATATATGTGTTAGTTGGGTGGTAATAATTAATACATTTTGACAAACAGCTTTAGACATACACAGTTCTGCAGAATTAAAAAAGAAAAGAAGACACAAGTTGCTAGAAAAAAACATGTTAATATTTTTATTTCTGTATTTGACTCATGGATTGCAAGGACCCTTAGATACTTGAGTTTTCAATTCATTTCCCAGGCAAAGTTCTCATCTTTATACTATATAATAAGGACAAAATTAAACATTGATAATATGGGTGTATACTTGTATAGCCAGTGTCTAGATTCAGGTGATGAATACATAGTTTTCTGTTTTCATTAGAAATACCTGTATACTATGTTTCTTATTCTCTGTTTAAAAGATTAGCTTTAAAACATAAACCAGGCAAAAATAATTTTTAAAAATGCAGTAGTACTTCCCCCCTATCTGCTGACAGCCCTGAAACAGAAATTCTGAGAGTCATGTGCATAAAAGATGCATCAAAATGGAGTTTAAAACCATGGGGCATGTATTAAAAGCAAAGTGTCTTAGCCCATCTAGCCATGCTCTGAGGGACAAAGGAACCCAAGAATCTCTCTTACTTTTCCTTTTCAAGGATGGGGAAAAAGCAAGGAGAGCAGGGAATTTCTGGCCTCAACCTTGAAGAGATACAAGAGGGCATTGTATCTACTAGGTGGAAGGAGAAAGAAAAACATGTCCCTGTTGTTCCAAGTGGGTTTGTAAAGCTGTGGAAGTCTGTTACACCAAATGCATGATGTGCTGAAGATTTGAGACTCCTCAATCATTTGTGTCCTGTCTTGAATTAGGTGCCTGAAAGAGAGATTGCGTGTGGCTTTGCTGTTCCAAGGTGGTGGTGCTGTGCAGTGTTTCATGTGGCACTAGGCTTCAGAGGAGACTTCTGTCCAAAATAAGCTTCAAGTTTTGGCATTTGGATTGTCTGAGTATCTGTGTGTAAGAAGGAATTTCTGAAAATTTTCTGCAGGAAGAGAAAAGAAAGTAGGGTCTATCCATAAAGAGCTTGCTGGCCAACGCGTTCACTCAGGTATTCAGCCAGCCTGAAGTCTTTCTGAAGAACTGGACAGAATGGGTGACTTTCACCTGGGTCTCCTACTTCCTAGGCAAGTGTCCAAATCATCAGACTGTGAAAATGCAGACCAACGAACATGTGATTAAGTATGCAAACTATAACATAAATAGAAAAGAATATCAGGCAGAACACAGAGCATTTTGAAGCCACAGCTCCCACAGTGCAGATGAGTGCCCTGATGACTGAGCTATTTTGTGGTCTTGGGAATTACTCTTTCTGGCTAGAAATTTTATATGGTGTGTGAAAACCCTTCAGAGTGACCTGGTATTTCCCAATGAAATAAGAACACCAGAAAATTCCCAATCTTGTAGATTTCTGAATTACATGGATGCACATACCGTGAGACCCTTTATAATAAAATGAATTGTATGCGTTATAAGATACTATAATCTCTTGTTGTATTAGGTCTAATCCTTAAAGTCCTTGTTCATGCTGAGTTCTCTAAGTCGCTTGAAATTTACCTTAGAAATCACAAAACTTAACGAGAGCACAGACTTCAAGGCAATGCCCAGTGTATATTCTGATTATACTTTTATATTAAATACTGAGCACATATTAGGACTCAGTTATTTCATTTAGTACAATTTTGCATTTTCTTTGGACGTAGAAAGGGAAATGGTGCCAAAACAGTGGACCTCTGAGTTCCTCAGCAAATCTGCTGGCTTGTGCACCGAGAGAAAGAGCAGGGAAAAAGTGTTATTTATGCCAGTGGGTACCATCGCTTGCCTTTTGTGATCAGGAATAGAGGAGAGAAAGGCCTTTTCTATGCAGGAGATTCTGCCTAAAGATTCTGTGGTAAGTTTAGCAATAGTTTGTTGATCAGTTCAAATAATGCATCACATTAAAAGTTTTGAAGGGAATTTCCCTACCTGTTTGTTTTCCTTGTATTCAGCAATCGTAGTTTCCTGATTAAGAAATAGTCTCTCTCTTTCTCTCTCCATTTCACTTTCTTTCTCTTCCTCTCTCCTGCTCCCTCCAAAACTTTTATGATTTTTCCCATCATGTAATTTGAAGTAAGTTCTGTTACAAAAGTTGGATGACTTTATGTGAAAAGTTTTACTGTTAGACTACAATAATGCATGTTGTGCAAGACGTCTCCTTTGAAGGGAGGAAGCATTTAGTAAAATCACTGATGAGATCTTTGATAAATAAGATGCACTAGCAACAAAGTATTCAATAAGGTCACTTATCTCTTAATCAATCCTAATTGCATAATTGAAATCAGGGTTATGTTGTCAATGATGCGTCTTCCTAACTCTGACTATACATGAACCTTGAAAGGTTGGCTAAAATTAAGGTGGACTTCATTCAAGATGCAAAAAAAGGTATTTTTTCATCTCCGCTTTCCTGCATATTGATTCATGCTACATTGTGTCAATGTGTGTTCTGTGAACTCAAAAGGTTTTCTTTGGAAGTCATCTCTCGATAAGAGCAAAAGGCAATTAATAATAGTACTTTGTGTGTAATTCATGTAAAATGACATCAGTCTTTCAGAGGCAGGGAAGATACTAGTTTAAACACTTGATATGATAAAGATTGGACTACCAACTTGAGATTTATGGACTGCTTTAGGAACAGGTTTGAAATGAACAGTGAGTCATTATGTTAGCTTGCAGGTGAAACGAGCTTCAACTTGTCTCACCTTCTTCCCTCATTTTCTTAAAGGGAATCTAAGGTGTCAGTGACTCACATTTGTCAGACTAAGCGAGGGACTGATGTATTGTACAATATCACTGTACCACCTGGAGGTCACAATCACTTGTTCAGCCTCCTACATATATAAGCATGTTGGTTATTGTGAGCTGTTACCAGAAATAATTTGAAATATATTAAAAAAGGATCCAGTAGAAGTGATCTAGCAAGTCCTTCTAATTGTATGAGATTGGTTTCTGCATCATGTTCTAGCTTTGTTTTTGGAAGAGTTTTGGTGTTTCTAATGTATATATTTGAGAGAAGGAATCTATATGTAGATAAAGACTTTGTCATCCCGGTAGAGTAAGGCAAAAGCTGTCCAAGGAGTACACGGAAGGGAATTGCAAAGTCACCATTATTCAGTTGTCAGAGTACCAAAATTGCTTGGCCTTTCGCGCGCTGTGAAAATAAGAAACTTAATCAGTCTCTATCTATTTATGGCAGTGAGTCTGCAAGACACACTAAGGATGTGAATGGACAGATTTCTTGGATAGTTTGAGTATGCAGGATTTGTGTAAACTCAGGTGACATTTTGCACAGTTTTGTATGGAGCCAGGCTTAAAAGTTTCCTTTAATATGTATGAGGTCACCTAACTTCTTGGCTACCTGAACTGAGCTAGAACAGGAAGAACAATATTGACTTGAAGTCAGACTCTGAATGGATTATTCCCATTAGTGCTGGAGTACTCTGGCTGATGAGTTGAAGTTACAAAATTCAGGGAAAGCTGAAGGAAACTGGTAGCAACTCTCCACAGGTCATGCAGTTTTCAGTATAAGGAAATTGTGTGATTTGAGTTTTAAAATAGTTGGCTATGTACTCCAAGAATACATATGTCCAATAGTACTTATGGTATCTCACAGAAGATAGAGGTAAAGTATCTTCCCATAGAAAGCTTTGTTTCTAATCAGTGTGCTTCCCACTCCAGGATAGCAACAAAGGTATGAGAAGTGGACCAGAGGGAGGAGTCCAGACCTGAAGTCAGGTCAGATTTGCTACATAATCGTGGCCGTGGACACAAATTGGAAATGTCTTGCATACCTATGAACAAAACGAACAAAGAAAATCAAACAAAACCAGAAAACCACCAAAACCCTTCCTGGTTATAACAAAGTAACCAGGGAAGGAAAAGATTAAAGAATGTATATACACACATGCAATATCATATATTGTTAATAACAGCTACTACTGACAGAAGTTCAGGTTGCAGAGAATCACATCAAGACTAAGAAGTGTTAGTATGTGGCTGTTGTAACAATATTTAGTTTCACAAAAATCTGATTCTTCACTCAGATACTATTCTTTTTGTATCTAATGTGTTTCCTTGTATGAACATGTACTGCCACTCTCGGTCTTGAAATATAAAAGACAATTTTGAAAGTCAGACAACATTAAAATCATGGATAATGCTGAAGCCTGTTACGTGAAACGTGGAATGATTAGTGGAGTAAACGGTAACAGGAGAGTAGAAATAAGGAAGAAGGAAGACATTTGGTGAATGGTCACATGTGTTCATGGATTCAGTTGGTAAAGCTGATTCACTTTTTAAGGCAAACTTCTGCTTTTAATGGATGATATTTCTGGATTTCCAACTAGCTTCTATTTTGTAACTGTAATCTTACTATTTACAACTATAAACTATAAGACTAAAAATGAGTCTTAGGCTGCTAGTTGATACACTGTGCCACAGCTGTTTATCAAAGGTTCATTAGGTGCATGTTTCCTTTCCTTCTCGTTGCATGCCTCCAGAGTGTTACGCCTGGGTATTAGGTGCCAGATGCACTTCTCCGATGAAGCATAGCATGCGTTTTCTTTCTTTTCATCCCAGCAGCTGCTGATATCCCTTTAACCCTGCTTGTTGCCAGTCAGAGAGGGAGAGTACTTACCTAATCTTTTAGGGTGAGAGCCAAAGTTGAAACACCTACCAACCGACCTGTCAACAGAAACTCTCTTCTTCCTTCCTCCTGCCCAAGAAGACAAGAGGAAAAACAAAATGGAAATGAAAACCAGGAAATTGGAAATAGCCCTCAGTAGCTTGCAACGACTGGTTTTACTCTTAGAACTGCATGTGGGTGAAGAACAGAAGCTGTATTCTTTAATTGATAATGGCTTTGGCAGATGGGAATGGTCAAGGAGAAAGCAAAGAGGGACAAAGAATTAGGGGGAATTAAGACTGGAGAAGTGCATGATAGTAGTGTGTAAAATGGATGTCTCCACGTAGCTTGTCACATTCATATTTTGAAAATCCTGGTGCACTTTCTCCTGGTTTAAGTAAGAGGCATTATAAGTCTTGAATGTGTATTATCTGATTAAACATTCATCAAAGGTTTTGTTAGAACTAATTCACTTTTGTGCTTCCCCCCCCAAAAATAACAGGTAATTCCAAGTCTTCTGTAATTAAGTCCTTAAAAACACTCCACGCGCAATTATTTTCATTATTAAAAAAAAATTATAACAAATAAATGCTTTGCTAGAGTCATTTTGTGTCAGCTTATCTCATGTGAAAACAAAAGCTGTTATTACTGTGAGGTCATTGTGAAAGAGAGATTATGAGCGCAGTGAAGTAGGCATCATCATGTCATGGTATATCTAACGCTACTTGGTAGACAGAAGGCCTATTTATATGACAAGCAAAGGATGGGAGAAAACAAAGGCATTCAGGGATTCTGATGGCAAAATAGATCACCAGACCACTAAACAGCTAAACTGTCTAACTCCTAAACAGTTACAGTAATTCAGTAAGTTTGTGAGTTTTTGCATTTGCTTTGTAGAAAGCAGAAGTCAGGAGAGGACAAACAGATTTGTTTATCTGACTTAAGAGGAAGAAATTGAGCATCTGCCCAAGAATTTTTTGTTCGTGTTCCTGAAAATAGTTCGGGGGTTTCTTTACTGATAATTCATATCAACATGATCTGCTTACAAATCTTTAAAAAATAAGTATACCAGCATTAGAAGAGAAATAGCAATAGAACTATGTGTGCTTTAATCCAGTGCATATTATTTTAGATTTTTTATTTGGGTCTAAAATTCAGTGGACTTGCCCCTTGTACTGTTACAGAGGGAGTAAGGGATAGCAGGAAGCTGAACAATATTTGAATGGTTACCAACAGTCTGAAGAAAAATTTCCAAAGCATTTAGGCTCTTAAATCTTGATTTTAGCTTACTCCATGTGACAGCTTTTCAGAGTATTGATCCTGGTTTTCAAAAATGCAGAGTGAAGTCCTGGGTCTTGATTAAATATGTATGTGTATGTACAAGGATAGTAAAAGCCACAAAACAATAGAGCATTTCTGCACAAAGATGAATTTTTTTGCCCTTTTTGAATATTAAACTTGAGAAGTCAAATAAGCTTTGTGTATAAATTATTGGCTTCCGTTCCTTTTGCAACTTGGCTTTTCTTTCAAAGGCACTACTGCAGTGAGACAGACACCTAAAGATCTTGTTTAGGTAAGGTCTTGTCCACAAAAAGGTATTTGCCAGAATTGCTATACCAGTATAATTATATGACAGTACAAAACAAATAGTTAATGCTCTGTGTGTTCACTCTTAGATTAATGGGGACTTCTTCTTTAGTGCAGCTTAATTCACTTACTTGACATAATTTAAACGTAATAAACATAATTTTAACTAAAACAAGAATATCTGGACAGACAATTGTAGGAATTTTTCTAACATTGTTCAAAACACACCTTAAGTCATTGGTAGCACTGGGAGCACAGACAAGCCTGCTCGCTTTCATCCTAGTGCCCCTGAACGGAAAGGCAAATCATCCGCTGACTTCGACAGCAGCTGGATTGGGTTTTACATTGTGTTTACTGAAAGTAAGCGGGCATCCCATTTCGGTTACATTTCTGCCATTTAAATTTAACATTGAAGTATGTGGGTATAAAAACCTCATCATAGCTAATTGTTTCACACTCTCTGATCTTTCTGTATGCTAATGCTGGTTTTCTCTGAATTTACTAAATATGGATTGTAATGTAACGGTGAAGAATATACATTCACAAAGAAGGTATATGTATGGTGGGAAACACCATCACCGAGATTTAAGGGTTAGATCTCATGTCTGTGTTACATTCTATCTGTTTTCCTGGGCTTGTATTTACTTTATTTAGAGCCCTGAACTGCAATGAAGGCTTTGTTTCATAGCGAAGAAATGAGTCCATTCTTAGGAGACCACGTTGCATCTTCTGTCACTTTCCTTAACGAGAAACAGGAACCTGTTGGAATTAGAGATTGTGAAAATTACAAAAGTGCTTACATCATATGGTTGAATAATTTTATGACAACCCATCATCAAATAGTTTTGTTGTAGGTCAAATGATAGTCATCTGTGGTAAGCCACCAGAAAGACAAAGAAGGGAAGTGGGTAAGGAGAACTGTCAGCATTCTTTAAAGCATTTAGCTAAGTGAATAGGCAAACTGGAAAAGAGAATGTTTAATTTTTTTATGTTGGCCTGAATGTAATGCAGAAAGGCAGAAACTACAAGGCTATTTCTCTACCATGCATAAGAGTACTAATTCTTTTCAAAGTGTGTTAATAGTTGGAAGAATGACTAAACATGGCATCCTGGGAATTTTCTGTTTAATTCATTCCTTTCCCCATGTCTATCTTTGTTTCTTTCTCTCAATGACTTACAGATTCACTTTCTTGCAGGTCAGAGAAGGGTTCAATTTGAAAACCACGCTGTGTGTTTTCAGTGCTGCGTTCGCTAACTGTAAGATTCCCCAGTTGGAATTTAGTTGAGTGCTTATGGCTAATGCACACAGCAGAATACAGTTCAAGTGCTTTCACAGTCTTACTGCTGATACTGTGGTAACTAATGAAAGTTCAGGATTTTTTAATTTTTTTTTGTTATAAAATAAGCAGCTGCGACACAGAAATGCTTTAGGATCCTAAGAGCTGAATACAAAGATACCAAATTTTATATACTGAGTCATCACATCTGAACAGACATAGGCAGATACTTTATAGGAAAATAGATAGGAAGCTCTTCTTTGCTGCTCAGCTAACCAGGAGTATCTGTGAGGCTTTTCTTGGAGATGATGGAAGTCCTAAGTTCTCATCAAGCACCCATTCAAATAACTTTTTTAATACAGATAGGAGGACATAAGTTTACAATTCTACGTGGCATTGGGCTGTCTCAGTTTTTAGGAGGTTGCACAGGTGACTTCTCCGAAGTTCTGTTTTTGCTTCAATAACCTGCCTTCCTTGCCTTCCTTCCATCTTCATGGCTTTGAAGAGAGATGGTATTTGCCTTGTGCAAGGCACCCGTACATCCCCTATAAGCCCTTCACTTTCTGAACGAGAACACCAAGCTCTGTTTTCACCTGAGAAAACCCGTGGGCTATCTTGTGCATCTCAGAATATATAACTCAGGCAAGAACAAGGTAGCAGCCATACCCAAGAAGTCATTTTCTCTTGAAACTAGCTTTACAGACACATATCATCCCTTGAATTGCCTTGAGATTCCCTAAAGAAATACTTTGCTTTTCTTTTTCCACTTCCCCTCTGGGACTTCATGGACCCTTTGACCTCCAGCAGAGCTCGATACAGATGACTGGGTATATAAAGACAGTTTTCTGAGGTGCCTGTTAGTATTCTGCTGACACTGAGCTCGCACACTGCTGGTTCTCCAACACCAGCTTCCTCTCCTGTGCTGAGGAGCCAGGCACCAACGTCCAAATGCATCTGGAAAACAACGGTTCCATCTATCCCAGCAAACTAAACGGGGCCAAGATGTGGGTGACTCAGACACTGGATATTCATCCCATGTTTTTAAATTTTAAGTGTGCTCCCTGGCACAATTTTAGTCTGTGCAATCTCTCTCCTAAACAATGCTTGAGAATATTTATCCTTCCAAAGTTCAATCTGTGGGCTTTAAAACCATCTGGCCTGTATGTAGGAGCTCACTGGAGCTCTTCTGCTGACTGTTTTTACAGAGTTCAGATCTGAAGGGCAACCTCATTTTCCTCATCCAGCTGCCCCTGTTGGCACAGTTCCGAGTCTACTTCTCTCTGAATTATAAAGCCAGTGGAAGGTGGGGTTTGGAAGGGGATGTTCCTCCCACCACTGGTATGTCATGCCAGTCTAATTGCTGTCTCATTTACTAATTGCAAAGCTTACATTTAAGAAAAAAATCAATACTGTTTAAGTATTTTGCATATAGTGCTACTTACCATCATTTTAGTAATAAAAGAAAGGGGAGAATTGCTGCTTACTTGCTTTTCATTCACCTCTGCTTGCCCAGTATGAATTACCGGTTTTAACTTGTTTATGTTGTTGTTGACTTTCTTTTGAAACCTTGGAAAGAATTTGGGGTATATTAAAATTGTCTGGTATATACTGCATTTGTCCTCAAGAACTAGACCTCAAGAACCAGCTGTATGCCCTAGTGTTATTTCTGAGTTTAGAAAACTCTGCGTCTTTGATACATGCTTGGCCAGTCTCCCGGTAGAGACAGTTCAGTCAGCAAGCGGCAACAACACATCTCTCTAATAAGGAGTCCATAGCAGATGTGTTATCTGACAAAACCGAGGGACTTGGCTGTTCCCTGCCTCTTTTATTTTTAAAATATTACGGAGTTTATAGGGAAGAAAATGAATGTTGCTTATTTTCATCCTGCAGGACTGTTGCTTTACTAAATTTGGTGGGTTTTTTCATTGTCTCTATATGCAAAATATTTAGGTTTGCTCAAATCAGTTATGGTGCATTGGCTTAGCCCATAAAATAAAAAGAGGAGTGGTAAGCTCTTGTACTTCCTTTCTCATAGCTGACGTAACTCTAAAACTCAGGGTGAATTTATTAAATTAGCATTTTTTATATTTCTCGCAGTTCTATTATTTCAGCCCATACCAGAACAGCATGGCTGCATATATGGTTAGATGATTTGGGTAATGCTTTCATAAGGAGGTCATAATGAAGAAACGCACTCTAAGTTGTCCGGCTAAGGACTAGGATTTGTCACTGAACCTTATATTGCTTCTGTACTACGTTCATACAAGCTTCTGTTGGGGCAAATCGATTCCTTAGGCATGATTTTAGTCTTAGGTCTTTGGAGAAAAGAAAAAAGTTTGCAGGAGTGTTAATTATCTGTATTTCACGGCCATTTGTTGTGCTGGTGGTGTTTGTCTCTCTTAAGATTTAGAAGTTTGTTCTTTGTAGAAGGCTTGTAAGTTTTCCTGTATGTTTTCCTTTCGTTTACATTTAGTCTAGGTCACTTTAGGAAAGTAAATCGCTTTCTGTATTTGTAGAAACTGCAGAAGAAATGAGTATTTTTGGCAAGGCAGCATAGTTTCTATATGACTGCCTTCACAACTTAGGAGCTTCAGTGTGTGTTTTACAGTGCTAGAACTGGATTGAAAAGGTATTAATGCAAATGGCAGCACAATAAATTATAACAGGTACTTTCCAGATGTCCTAGTCTTTATCCTCCTCTTCCTTTTTTTTTATATGCTACACTGGGAATAGTAAAAACAAATGTGAAAAGACTTGTCCACAGGTTGGATTGGAGGAATCCTCTCGATGTTAAATATGTTGAAATCAGGTTCAATCTGATAAAGGACGTCAATCTGAGGGCCAATGAAGTTCAGCAGTATAAATGCAAATCAGACAAATAAAGCTCTTGGAAGACACACATCCCCATAGACAGATGTGTGAAATACAGCTTCCTGCAGCGCTTTGCAGTGTTAGTTTCTCATCTCTGGGAACTGGTTTCAAATTCCTGTCCAAACTGGTTAACGGTTGGACTCTGTGATCTTAAGGGTCTTTTCCAACCTTAACGATTCTATGATTCTGTGATTCTATGATATGCTATTAAAGAACCAAAACATAGTATTCCAGGCAGTGTGTGGAATGGTTGTAAAAGCTCTGCTAGAAACACAAGTGAAATAAAGATTGACACGACCATGTCCTAGTTCTTAGTTTAGTGCAAGAACCTATGACCAATTGCTAGTAATCGAGTAATTTAAGAAGAAAACCCATATTGATATTTTGAAAGTGAAGGTGTTAATTTTTCAGTATTCGCATATATAGCATCTTCCTTTTGTGAACCCGTTAGATAGCACAAGATGGGCATATTGTGATTGGGCCAATAGTTGAACGGAGGAGTTCTACATATATCAGCATGTTTATCATTGTGTTGATGAGTGTTTCACCATTATTTTTAACCATATCAGTGATGCTGTATCACATAAGCACGGTGATGGGGCACCGTGTTTTATGTGGAACTCCTTGGTATTTCTGTAGTTCGATCGCATGTGGATAAGCAAAGCCATAAAAGCAAGACTATTGCTACTGCAGTAATCATCATCTAACTTCTGTCTTTCTGCTTTTTGTTGCAGTCGGACTTGAATGGTTTCTGTGACATAAACTGTCCAATGCCAAAGCAAAAGTTACGTTCCACTCTAGAAGTTAACACCACAAATTGTGAGTCCAGACATCCCAAACTCACACCTACTTGAAACACAAATGACGTTAAGAAAGAATATAGATACTCATGCAGCTGGTGCAGCTGCATGAGCATGTCTCACATGCATGTGCACTAACTTTGGAAAATGAGCGTTTGTTACTTCAGATCTCATGTAAAAGTTTTCCTTTGATCTTAGTTGGACATTTGTTAGTGGGTTTCAATGGTCAGTGCAGATGTTTGAGTGAAACAAACTTGTAACGGCGAGTCCGTGGTAAATGCTTCTTCAGTAAAGCTAAAACTGCTTGCTCATATTTTCAAAACCAATCATACCAGACACAGACTGTATCAAATTGTCTGTTTGAGCTCTGCTATGTATACATGAAGATGTCTAGAGACAGAAGACCTCCGTGACTGCTTTCCCATGGAGGCTGTACAGACGATTCTTTCTGTATATACGTACAAGATTTCTGAAGGTTTAAATTCTTGGCTAACACTGGTAATGACTGCAGTGCCAATTCAGACAGAGAAGAGTGCTGGAAAAGTGGAAAAACAATGATACCCTGGGGTTGTAGAAAGATGAGATCACTCATGGATATGTTGAATGCTAATATTATGTGACTGCCGATGACCACACCTTCCCAGGGGCAGAATCACTCACTCAGCTTTCAGTGGCTAAAGGGAAAGGTTTCTGGATACAACCTCTGAATTTGCAAGAATAATTTGTCCAGGGACAGGTTCATTCTTGTTTGACAGATTTTTTCAGTGCTCAGCTTGAAGAGCAAGAGAATCTAGGAGGTTCAGTATTTAGAAAAAAAAAAGAATAGAAGTAGATCAAAATAATAAAAAAAACCCCAAGCCCAAACCATAAAACTACAGAAGAATCAAAACAAAACAAAACCTAAGAGGCTTGAGAAAAAAATGTTCCTCTTACCTCTTCCTTTTGCATTATGAGATACTTGCCTGTGCAGCATTTCTTTTCTCCTCCTCCAAAACCTTAAGTTTACATACAGCTGTGTGACCTAGAGGCTACTTGGGATTTGCTTTTCTTGAATCATTGCAAGTGATGTTGTACAGAAGTGGAGACTTCGGAACTTCTGTGGAACACTTCCCTGGTGATTGGTGGTAAAACATCTGAGCAAAGGGTGTCAGCTTGTGTGAGTGCTCCTAAAAATCTCTTTTCTGTCATTTGCACATGTACTTTCTTCCTTGAGGATCTTCACTGTGCACAAAAAACTACACAATTGTTCAGTTTTAATCTTCCCGGACAGCATTTTCCTCTTTTGTTTCCAGCACTAACTGTGTAACTAATAGCCCAGGACTTTGGATGGCTTAAAAGACTAACAAAATTATCAGTCCACAGTTTTCTTTTGTGGATGACTTCTTAAGTAGTCTCTCTTTTCTCTTAGATATGATACTATTGATTTGGTTCAAAATGATGGTAAAATGCTAATAGATTAGAGTGGATGACTACTTATCAGTCTGGGCAGAGATTATACAATATTTGCTTTTATTTACTTTTAAAAGTATATTTCTTTCTAGATAAACTTAATGGTTTTGTAGAGAGGCAAATAGGAATGTGTTTCTTAAGAGTTGCTGGTAGAAATGCCAGTAAGAAAATACCTTGCGTATGAATATAGTAAAAGGAACATTTGTAGGAAAAAAGATATGTAGTTTTGTTTTCCATTTTACATGGATATCATCATAAAACACAAGCAAAAATTCCAAGGTAGTTTTAAGAATTAAAGACTTTGATTAAAGAGATGCCCTTTATTTTACCCTATGGTGAATTTATTCAGTGGCTTGAACTCCAGACTAAATGTACATTGGGACAGAAGATTGCATTGAAAGGACTGAAATCTGAGTTGAGGGACGGAAAGGAAAAAAACCTTTTTGCTGCTGTGTGCAAAGGGACTCCAACGCAGGAGGTGAGACACTCTGACATGATTTCCTGAAGAGCAGCTTGATAAAACACAAGCATGTGTTTTAGCTTGTAAGACACAAGTATAAAACTGGAAATACATGGAAAAGCCTAGAAAAGAAGCCAAATTACTGAGATACATTATATGCCAGGAGAGGATGAAGAAGGAATCAAATGTGGGACTGAACTGGCAGTTTGGTGGCATCAGTGGAAGAGAAGAATATTGATGCAGGTGAACTCACCACGTTGGGTTGTTTTTTACCACGTAGAGGTTACATGAGCATCCAGGGTGAGACGGTGGAAAAGCATTAAGTAATATAGAACTGAGTGAAGACTGTAGGGGGAAGGGATGGAAAGCTACAGTTTGTGAACCAGTAATATGACGATTAACAGAAATTGTGGCAGTAGATATGAATGCTGAGGTATAAAGAAGGAAGAATGAAGCTAAGGGTGTTGTTCAATGACAGCATTATCAGAAGAGAGAGTTTGATGCAGAAATACAAGGAGAACAATCTTTTTTGGCATTCAAATGAAAAATCTCTCAGATACCAAATAAGCAATTTTTAAATGATAGGAACGGATTTTTATTGGCTTTATTTAAAACCAAACTGCAATAGCAGTTACATAAAACAGGGTAGGATATATTTCATATAGATACTAGTTCATCAGATTACTCTTACCTTTCAACTGAAGTGCAGAGACTTTTCGTTCCAACTAGTTTAGTTTTCAAAGTCATTTCTGAGGCACACATTCCTGCTTTTTGCCAGTCCTTTAATACTTATTTAAAGAGCTATAGGCAGTACTTTTGCATCAAATATAATTTATTGACTAGCTTAAAGGAAAAAGTACAACTTGGTCCCATGAAAAGCGTTATTTGCCAGTTTCTGTCTCATTAAATACTCTGGCTTCCTTCATGGTAGCTTTTAGCTGCTGAACTTTTGAAAGATAACATGAAACATAACAGGAAGCAAGAGTTCGCCTTTTTTTCTTCTTTTCCTCAGAAGTGGAGTTTATACTTCTGTTGCTCTAGTAAAGCAGTGTTTGTATGGGGAAATTTATGATTTAATCAACACAAAAGTCTATCCAACTTCTTGTCCGTATGCAGTCTATGGGACTTGAATAATTACTCAGTTAAATACCATATTTAAGGACAAGACAAAAATGAGTTGTGATTTTGCAATCAAGCCATCAAGTGGGCTGTTTTTAAAAACAAAATATCTTTCATTTATTCCATGATTTTTTTTTGCCAGCATATAATATGTTCAGTGCAGCAAATTAAAAGGTATTCTTATGGTTCATGTTTGTCAAAGAGTTTTAGGACTCATTCATATTCTGTACATTCTGCAATCCCAAAACCGTTTCCTATTTCACTTCCATTATTCTCCAGTAGTCCTTGAATGATAGAATTAAATGCCTACGTATGTAGAGGGGACTTCAGGTAAGGAATGAGGACAAGAACTGCTAGAAGAATTTCCTCTTGGAGAGTTTCTTATTCACTGGGCAGCAATCTCATGTTTTTGTAGTGATCTCTCTAAACGCTCACCTCCGTGAATCTCACATCTCTTTCTGAATAGCAGGATGACTTCAACAACTTTGCTAGTATCCTGGTATCCTCCTTGTTGAAGTTGCGGTACTGGTAGGTACAGTGTAGCCCAGTTCAAGCTGAGGAGAGAACAGAACCTGCCTTCCCACTTTGTGTGCATGCCATTAGGCACTAGCATATTATGTAAAGATGTACGGCACCGCAGATGATGTTTATTAGTGGTAATAAGTGAGGCTGTTGTGTTTCATGCTGAACTCAATGTGTGCAGTGAACACTGCTGCATGAATTGGCTACCTCATGGGTTCCTACTTTAAACATGAGATAAGAGCTAAGATAATCTCCTCAGCTGAAGTGGTGGTGATTCTAGGAAGAATAAAAAAATCCAGAAATATAAATAACTAAATGAGCAGAAAAGAAGATGCTTATGGGACTGTTGATATTAAGATGTAAGCATAGGTTTTTGAAATTCTACTCCTAGACTTGTACCTCTAAATAATACCAAAAGGAACTTTACAACCTGAGTGCTCTTTGTGGAATTGATTTTAGTTGTTCATAAAGATGTGAGGAAAACATCATATTAAAGGTGTGATAATAAAGGGTGAAAGAAAAATTGTTCAATTCTACTCTCACCTTCTTGTAGGTATATATGATTCTGTAATACTTACAGAAAATTAGGATGAATTTTTGAGACAGAAAATTGCTTCCAATATGGGATAGCATTCAAAATACATACTGTAACTGAGGTTTTAGATCTAATATTTATGGCTGGAGTTTCTTACATTGGCTGCCTGACAATGTTTGAATAAATATAGCAATGTAGAATAAAAACACTCACCTCTGAAAGGACAAAAGTAAAGCTCTTCGCTTCTTACTCTCCGAAACAGTCCCTCGTGTTATTGAGGAAGTGCTACTAAGAGGAACGAAGTGTACAGAATTCTGGTGTAGAGTTAAAAGGTACTGTTAGTTTCAGCTGAACGCATACTTTGCTGAAATACATAGTCCCTTCCTCCTAGATAATTGCATCCTGGCAGAATAGAACACCGTATCTTTTGGAAATATGCAAGTTGCTAGATACGTACTGCCAAAACTTGCTAGTGAAAAGTTTCTGCAAAGGGCATGTAGAGTTTCCCGGTTCACTTGGGACAAACCTCTATGGTTAGCATTTCTAGGTCTAAGAGATGTAGAAGACTGCTGGCGGGGGAAGACACATGTTTAGCATCTATTTATGCGGCATATATGGCATGTTGGAAACTGGCAGTGGAAATTTTAAGTTAAACTGCAAGCTATGACATTTCCAACTATTCTGTACTTTAAAATGCTGCGATTGTAAATATGTGTATTAGAATGTTGTGCAGTTTCATATTCAGACTTATGCTGTCATCACCTAATACACATTTACGCTCAGAGCAGGCCTGAATTCTGATCAGTGAGAAGTTAGTTGACTGGCAGTCAGTCTCTCATCTGTGTACTTGCACACTTTTTCTCCCAAATTCAAAATTTTACAGTTCTAGTTTTCAAAAATATCCATTCAGTTCTTTGTGGTGGCCATTTTCACATGAAAGGCACTAAGTGAAGCCACTGTTAAGCTGTTTCAAAAGGGGAGAGGATTTTTTAATACCCAGTTTATGATCATTTGAACCTTGTGGCTAGAGGTTCTCAGACAGTTTAGGATAAAGTTACAGTATTACATGATGGTGCTATGTCTGACTCTTCATGTCTCGTTTGAATTCCCCGTGGACAAAAAGGACTTTTACTAGACCTACATGCTCTTCAGCATTCACTCTAGCAAGTGTTTCTAGGTTATATGCAAGCAGTTATCAGGATTTTTGTTTAATCTTCTGTGTAATTTTAATCTGGAACCTGTGTCCACATCTTTTATACTAAAGTGTGTATCAGCACTTGAGGGGAAACTATGACAGTCATTGTTATGTTAGAAAATAAACCATATGAAGTCACTTCAGAATACGATATAGTTGGAAGAGTAGAAGACAGGCTATGTGGTGTTAGAATAAGATTTTTAAGCAGCACTGGTAATTAATAAAGATATGAAGTAAATTACTGCTTGTGAAAGACATGGAAGGGTGTAGCATCTGGAATTGTGAGAATACTGCCTACATTTTGTTGAAGTAAATATGGCCTGGATGGTCCTCTTTTTACTGTACATGACTTACAAGGCCCTCTAATTCAGAGTGACTATGAAGTTTACTTTGGGTTGTAAGCATCTTACAGTTAAATGTGGTATCTTAAGGCTATATATAAATGGTGATTTTTCAACCTCATTAACCTCTTGTGTGAGGCTAAAGCCAATTCTTAATCCAAAATCACTGCCAGTCTGAAACCAGAATCCATTCAATAGTCTCATACTGTTTTCTGAAAAATATGTGGTCTTGTCAGGACAAGTAGGGGCTTCTGCAACATCCCACGAGTTAAACAGTGTCTTGGCTTTCCCACTGTGTGAAGGAGATTCCATGTCACCACGGGTAAAAGCTTTGACAACTCACTTAAGCATGTTTTCCTTCTCAGTGGTCCTGTTATGAGTCTGGTCAGTAAGCATGCAGAGTCATTGAAATGCTCTGGGTTGATGATGTTTCACAGGGAAAGGGCATAATTTCAGCTGTAAATAGAGTAGCTGTATTTAACCGAAGAATTCTGCTGCGTTGCCTGTAAGTAGAAACAAAGATCGTTACAGCAGAAGGAGACATTATGGTCTTGAGAGACTGACAACATATTTCTTAATCTTGCACTATGTAATTGTAGTTACTTGATGGATACAGGTTTGATGCTATACTACCTAGAGTACTGTTTCCAGTCTTTCTGTTCTTCCTACACACTGCTCTTCTGCGTTGCTCTTCTATTGCTAATCCTTCCTTCCAGCTCTTTGTGCTACTGGAATGAAATTTATATTGTGCCTTTCACTTACCTGTTTTGCAGACTTATCTCTTCTGACCAGATTACTTTTGACTTTAGAAAGGCGTAAAAATACCAGTTACTCAGAAACAATGCTGCAAGTAGGAGGTGTGCCTACAAACAGAGGTTTATTTTTTAAGAGATGTTTGACTTCAGAAAATAAATATTTTATGTAATAAGCTTTTGGCCGGACCACATGCTTTTAGAATTGAGAGCGCTGTGTGATATGCAGCTAACTTTAGTGTAACAGATTGCTTTGGAAGATGGTCTTTTATGGTCCATTTTAGATCTTCTCCCTTATTCTCAGCAAAGGTTGGGAGATGTTACTGCAGGTTTCTGTGAAATTTTGGTCAGAAAGGCTATCCATGGAGATACTTTACCAATTTAGGCTCTCAGAAACTTCCTCCACGTTGGAATGGATGGCTTTTTTTGAATATGTCAGAAACTAACAAAAAATACTGGTTGTTGAAATGGCATTATTTCATAAAAATAGAAGGGCTCCAGTTGCATTGGGTTTGTTCTTGTGTAATTTGAACTGTACTTTAAAAAACCCACTAAATCCCACCATTCTTTATCTATCAGTTGCTTTTATTTCCTGTTGTCCTTTCCCATTTTGAAGTTTCTCAGACATTAAATAAATGTTTTAAAAGCTTACGGACTGACATACTTGATGTCATTTTTGAAATAAAACTTTTTACTGGGGTCTGTTAACAATCAAACTTCTGAAAGGCATTCTTGTCAAATTGCAGTATTAAAAATTTTACTTAAAGTTATAGATAGAAAATACTACCTCATGTGGTTGTTGCCAGATCTTCCTATTGCAAATGTCTGTGAAGTTAATGTAAATGTATCTACACTACACAGTAGAGGAGGGCTTCTGATAATACAATATATTTAAATAATACATGTTTTTTCTAAATATAGCTTTGTCTGAACTTGAGTTCTGAGTGATATAAGTGGAATTTAATAACACTTTTAAAAAAAAAGGCTTCTGGAAAAACTGAGAAAACAACAGTTTATACTGCTATATCTCGTTTAGATTCTTTATTAACTCTTTCAGTCACTTCGTAAAAAATACTTTATGTTATCTATCCACAGGGGACTATTTTTTCTCTTTTGAGCGCAAAGGCAATGTAAAATTTGAAAATCAAAATAGCTATTAATTAGGATGCAGCCAATGTCACCAGTGTTTTTTAAATAAAGTAATACATAGTAGAAAAGATATAGAAAGGTAGACTAAAATTCAGCTCCATCTTTTATAGTTTTGCAGCATCAAAAGTAAATAACACTTACCTGTTTATCAATAATTGCATTACTATGACTGTAATTTAAAATGGGACTTCAAGACAATTCACTCTCAGATATGTTTTCCTTCAAGTCAGTAGAGCAGAAACCGTGGTGAATATCTTAAAAAGCAGTGCTTCTAATTTCACTAGTACTTCAGGGTGTAAAATTTGGGATTTTCACAATTGTGATACAGTTAGGAGAATGAATTATCTTAATTATTTATTTATCAATGCAACAGTGATTTTTATAAATGTAAACTGAAAAAAAGGGAACCCAGAACCTACTGATAGTGTCAGACATTTGGAAAAACTTTGTCTTTAGTAAGGTCAGGTTTCTCTTGCTTTATATTACATTTCTCATAGTACGGTCAGTTTATCACTTTTGGCAGCAATTCTTATCCTAGTCAGATGTCGTATAGGGTCCTATAGAGTTTTATGCTTCTGCCTAAGATTTCCATTATGTTTATGCTGCTTCTAGATACTTTACTGTACATCTAAGCATGGTTTTCAATTACCATCTTTATGCTGTGACATCCAGGTGCTGAGAATTTATTTCTGTTCATGTTGAAGAAGCAGTCTTGGAAAATATTTATCAGATGGTCTGTATTACAAATTTATATAACACCTACCAGCAGAAACAAGAATGTAGTCTCAAGAGCATGCAGGTATGAGACTTGCTAAAAGAAGATTGAATGTGTTATTTTTCGTCTCAGGCAATATCCCTCTATGGAAAAGGGCTGTAGAAATTCATTGGGATTAAATACATGTGTGCTTTTCTATAGAAATTATTCTAAAAGCATATATGTTTCATTTCCATGCTTTTTATTTTTGAGAGATTTAATTAATCATCTGTAATTCTGTAGAAGGACCACCGTATTTAACTGTTGGTTGTTAGCATCATATTAAATGCCATGGAATATTTTCATAAGAGCTGCAGTATGTATTGTAGTATGTAGTATATACATGTTAGACTCAGTTATTAATATTACTATTTTGGAAGCAATAAGAAATGGTTTATTTGTCTTACTTTTTTCAGTTAGATTTCATAGTGCAGTAGTATTTTTAAAATACCTCAGCTAATCAGAATTGACCAGCAATCTAAAAGGCACGTGAGTGAACACTGAATTTTGACAACACTTTAAGAAGAAAATGGAGAATGAAAAATGACTGGTTTATATATACATCTGTAAATACATGCATATACGTATATACGTATGCATACACACTCCTCTTCGTGACTGACGTTGAATGCTGTAGCAAACGCTGTGCAGTGAAGCTTTATATGGTGCAAAGGAACAGGCTTTGTTCACAGTGTGTACAGGAGTGATAATATTTCTTGAAGCAACCTCTGTGCTGCTAGTTTCAGTGACAAAGCCTGCGGGCTGCTATCTTCTACATACATACAGCTTACGGATAGCACTTTGGGGCACTGAGTAAGTAATAAACATAAATATATCATTTGGAGGGAGAAGAAGGTGACTGGAAACAATCGGCATGGATTTACCAAGGTTATACTGATTGCCTTCTATGATAAAACAGCTGGATGAGGCTGTGGATGAGGGAGAGCAGTAGATGTCATTTATCTTAACTTCAGCAACATTTTTTGGACAATGTGTCCAAATATTCTTGTGTCCAATTCAGAATGTTATGATCTAGATGGGTGGACAAATAAATGCATTAAAAATGGTTGGATGATTGGGCTTAGAGGGTAGTGATTAATGGGTTGTACTCTAGCAGGAGGTCAGTGACAAGGGGAGCAACACAGGGGTTTCGTCTGGGACTTGTCCTTTTTAATACTTTCAGCAGTGACCTGGAGGAGGTGATGGAGTGCATGTTTATGAAGTTTGCAGATGACACCAAACTGTAGAGACCAGTCTGGAGGGCAGAAATATCATCCAGAGTGAGCTAGACAGGCTGGAGGAGTGGGCCAACAGGAATAAATGCAAAGTCCTGTACTTGAGAGGGAAGGATGCCCCTGCAGTGATACAGGTTGGGGGAGCAGCTCTGCAGGAAGGGCCCTGGGGGTCTTGGCAGACAGCAAGCTGAGCATGAGCCAGCCCTGTGCCCTGGCAGTGATGACAGCTAAGGGCATCCTTGGCTGTATGAACAGGAGCACAGTCAGTAGGTTGAGGGAAGAGATTATCCCCCTTACATACTATTCTTTAGGCCTCATCTAGAAAACCCCATCCAGTTTAGGGCCCTTCAGTATGAGAAAGGCATTGATGAACTGTGGAGAGTTTGGTGAAGGGCTACCATGATGGTCAGGGGGCTACAGCTTTTGTCCTAGAAGGAGAGGCTGAGGAAACTGGGTCTGTTAACCCTAGACAAGAGAAAGCTTTGGGAGGCAGGGGGGATCTAATAACAGCCTTCCAGTACCCACAAGGAGGTTATTGAGATGATGGAGCCCCAGCAGTGAATGATGAGAGGATACAGAGACAATGAACATAAATTGAAATGAGAGTTTCAGACTGGATATAAGGAAAAACTTTTTCACCATGAGGTCAGTCAAGCAGTGGAATGGGTTGCCCAGAGCAAATGTGGAGTACCCACATTTGGAGGATCAAGACCCAGCTGGATGAAGCCCTGAGCAACCTGGTCTAACCTAATAGTTGTCCCTACATTGAGCAGAAGGTGGGACTTGAGACCTCCTGAGGTCCCTTCCAAACTCAATTATTCTTTGACTCTGTAATAACTGGTTGAAATATGCACAGCTGTACACAGCTGGAGAGGAATTGTACTTTATCATTCTTTCTCTGTGCTGGGGAGATGCTGCTTCTGAATCCTTCTGAGCTGTTGCTCAATATGTGAGCTTACTAAGAATGCCTTAACAAAGAGGTTAAATATGGTAGAGAACTAAAACCAGGAGCCTAGTTCTACACCACACTGCAAGTTCAATACAAATCCATGCCTTGGGCACAACCTTCAGCAACTTTCTCACGGGGGAGAAGAATTGAGCCCATCTTACCATGAGGCCAAAGACTATCCTTCCTTCCAGTAAAGCTGCAGGGGCTGTCACCCAGTCTGTCCTCAGCTACTCCATCTGTCCTCAGGACACTGTAAAATGCCTGACATTGAGCCGAAGAGATAGGCTTTTAGAACAAGAGTCCCAAATTCATGTGCGTGAAGGGCAACTGACACTGCAAAGAGCACTGTAAAGAGCTAAGGCTGCACTTCCAGCTCTGGGTATATGCTACCATGTTGTGATACGATCTTGGGGAGCTGGGTCAAAGAGCATGTCAGCTTTTAAGCCATTTCCTGTCTCTGTTTCGATACCTGAATTGCTCTCCTGATTTGTAAATTTTGACTTGTCCTTCTCTTTCAAAATATGCCTCTTTTAATAATGTTAAATATTTCTAAATTTAGAAATTCATATGTATCTTTTGCTGGCTAGAAAAATGTAGCAAAAAATGCCCTTTGCCAATATAGAATGGAAAATGACAGCATGTTTGCATGTGAAATTACTGTGATGATTCTAGAATTTAGTAATGTGTATAGAATTTGTTTTAGTTCAGATGTAGTTTCCTTAATTTTAGGTGTATTTTTTTTCTGTATCTGTTTAAATTGAAAGGTACGCAGCTCTTCTGGTGTTCAGCTTCCATCTTTTTATTTGTTCGAGTGCATTGTTAAGTGCCTTTCTCTAACTAAAAGTTGTCAGTGTGTTGTTTAACTCACAGCTTATCTTTTTTACAAGAAAAAGACCACCTCATATGTTTCTGGTTTGATATGCCACTTTGGAAGGCCTCTAGCGCCTGATCCAAAGCTCTCAGAAACCTCTGGAATTTATTTTTTTCATTGACTTCAGTGAACACAAGCTCAGCAATCCAGAATGAAGCACCTTCAGTTTTTCTTCTGTGGGAAGAAACAGAAAATATTTTTCGGACAAAAATCAGGATAGTCTTCATTTTTTCTATCCAAGAAAATAAAAGCAGCAGAAAGCAACCTGGTCAGTTTACTCGGGCCAGTGTTGCCAAATTCTTAGCAGGCTTATGCTAGAGGATGGGAGTGGAACCGTGTTCAGATGACTCACCACAGACTCATCACAAACTCTGTAGGTGGTTGTCCAAGAACACATCTGATCGGCTCTTTGGCAACACCAAGAGGCTGTTAAGCCCCATTTAGCATTTCTCCACGTGTCTGTGATGCGGTTAGAAAAAGCAGTGACCCCACCACAATATCTATGTCATCTTTTCATCTTGTGTGAGTCAGCCATTTAGAAGAGAATGGAAAGTGTATAGAAATTTGTGGCAGTAAAAAAGTTCTTTATTTTTTCCATATGTACACACCTAGAGTACCTAAACATATGGGTATAGGGTCATGAGAGAATATGTGATATATTGTAACTTCCTAGGTAGCAGACGTGAAGCTGTTAATATTATGATTTGACCAATTGCTTTTTTTTCACTGCTTTTACTGAATTTACAGTAAAGCTTACATTATGCCAATTGCTTGTAGTTTGGTTTCGGTCTGATTTCCTTTGCTTAAGAGCTTTTCTGAATGAGTCAGTACAGTAGCACATATATGAAGTTGTAAAGAAGGAGCAATTTTCACCTTTTTATTGAACCTCTTTTTCTGTGTTGAATAGCAACAGTGATTTTCTATCACAGCATTACTGGTTCTGTGCAAGCTTCTAGGTACAGTGTTTACCTACTTGAAAACATAATACTACATGTTCTTGCCTACTATCGATTTAATTCTTTGAGCCAGGAATATTGAGGATGAATTTCTCACATCTTAACTAATTGTATTAAAAGTTTGCCTTTTACAGTAGAAAGAGTGGTATTCTTAAAATTTCTTTTTATGCCATGTCTGTGAGCTACAACAGCAGAAACACACCAATTCATACTTGCGGTTGCATTTTGAAGGAGTTGCACACACTTAGGTAAGGCCTAACACTGGTCTTTGAGAGACTGTGATGACTGAAGGACCGGAATTTAAGGCAGTAAGAGGAAATAATTTCATTCCCAGCTTTGTCACAGACCTCTGTGTGCGTAACACCGATAAAATCACTTATCTGTAGATCACTTTCCTGATCTGTAAAACGTATAAAGCCCTTTGTAAGGCATATAAGTATTCTGGTGCAGAATTAAAGCCAGTTCTGGAATCTGCCTGGGGAAAGCCCTGCGAACTGCCATAGGCTGATCAGCAGTTCTGGAGCTTGGAGCACACTCTATGAACACTCCCCAATGTGGTTTATGCCGTTCCATGCATGCTCATTCCCACTCAGAGTGGGGCTGCATCTACTTTTCATAGAAAGGCACAGAGTGTTACTTGCTTCGGTAACTAATCCCTCCAAAGGAACACTGTTGAGCATAGGCAGAACTTTGATGGTAACCAGTGAGGAAGACTTAAGAGTGGATGGAAGTACTGTCCATGCTACGGCAAGTGCCAGTCTGCTCTTTATCAATATTTCCATAATGGTGTTTTTCTATGCTATGGAAGAAAAATTTAAAACATGGTATGTCTAAGTCTTTGATAAATAAAAAAACTTGTCAGACTGCCTGTCAAATACTATATCAGGCAGAAGTAATTGTTTTTGTTGTGGGACTTCACATCTTGGATTAGGAAGTGACAGTCTCTCCGGGCTGCGCATGGTAAAAACCAGTTATGTCCCAAGTTATTTATGGAGTCCTTGGATTTGAGGTCAGTACCTAGTTCTAAAAAGAAAACCATATTCGTGTTTAAAAAGAGACTGGATGGTATTTTGGTTTGCAGCCAGTGTATGATGTGTCCTTTCTAGTAATTTGAAGTAGAAATTAATGTAGCGTGATTATTTAATGCATTAAACGTTAAAAAAAAATTATATTTGAGTTGGAAGTCTTTTTGATACTTCAAGACAATGACAACAACAAACATATCTGTCTTGAAATGGATTAGGGTGGTGAGATTTCGACGGGGAACAGTCAAAACACTTATCTCAGCAGAGAGTGCTCAGGATGTCTAGGAAAGCGCATGATAGAAAGAATGAGGAAAAAGGAACTGGAAAGGAGTTCTTCCTTCTCACCAGCCAACCTCCTTCCCTTCCCTTACTCTCCCAGCAGTCCAGCTCTGTGAATCTGCGGTGGGGGAAAGCCGAGGTCTGTGGAAGAATGCCTGACTTCTGCATGCACTCGACCAGCTTGTCACAATTCTGCCGTTTCACCTGGCCAGCAGAACTCCTCAGGAAAGCCTGGCAGCACAGACTTCCATGTAACAGGCAGTGGAAAACTCTTCTGTGTCTGCGTCGGTCTCTGAAAAAGAGATACTTGCTTTAAATGTGGGATCACACTTATGCAAGGATTTAGAATCAAAATGTTAACATCCTGTATTAATGTAAGGTAGCAGATTGCCAAGAAGAACTCTTAAGATGCCCTAGATACTTTTGACTGCCTGTGTGACTTGGCTTGTGAGCATTTCTAAGCAATAGATTGAACTGAAGGATCTCTAAAACGGGTGGGTCACCTGTGTGCAAAACTTCAAATCCTTCATATGACCAATTGCACGGGAGAGATTTAAGGAGGACTGCTATAATTTTTAGATTGTATTTCACCATTCTGTATGAAAAATGTTTCGGTGAAATCAGGAAAAAAGAATAAAATGCCAAAAATTCTGAATTTTGAAAATAAGAATTTAGTAGTTCACCTTCTGAAGTTTTTATTATTAAAAGTACACAGACATCTGATTTGGAAGATCCACAAATTTTACCTTCTGCTGGCAGGGCTAGCTACGTAACGTTGAAAATTGGTCCAAGAATCCCCTTCTGTGTATTCTTACACAGCAATGCCCTGTACTTAATCTGAGATTACAAATAACACGTACTGAGTGTATGCAAAGACTGGCTCAGGGCCTGTTGCAGAAACGGGGTATCTCAGAAGCCCGTAAGGCTCACGCTGAAGTCAGCAGGAGCTCTGTATCTTTGGCCTTTTTTACTTCAATGAAAATGCTTTCCTTGTAGTTTTATGAATTTAGGAATTTATGCTTTTAATCCCGTCCGCTTACAGTTTAGAGGCAGGATGTATTGTAGTTGCAAAACTAAATTGATGAAGTCATGAAGCCAAATCTTTAGAGAAGTAGAGCTTTTGCAGTTTTCACTCAGTTGCTTGCAAGAAAAATGTGCTTGTTATGAGTCTTAGGCTAAGTTTAAAAAATACACTGCAACATGTACCTTTTGGAAAAAGCTGTTCGGCAGAAGGAGAGGACAAGTGTGCTCCTTCCTTTTTAATGTTTCCTGTGGGAAGCAAAATGGGAAGAGAATCCTGCATAAACCTTTCAGTTAGACCTGCTTATTGTAAAACACGGGTTTAGCTAAAAATTTAAATTTGGGTCATATTTGTCTATGTTTCATCCTTTTTTAAGCATTTGTGATGTTTTATTCTGTGCTCCAATTTGCATCTGCTTTCAGATGGCAAAGGAGGAACTTAGTATGGCATCTGGAGGTCCATTTGAAAAAGGAATGTCCTTACCCGTCTAATTACTGGTGTAGTTTGTGGGACTAATTCATCCTCCTTTATTGTTTAGTCCCAATACTAATAATATCTGTGTTACAGAACAGCTGAAGAGTTCACAGTTACAGTACGGGCTCCACTGACGGTTATAGTCTCGATATGTGTCTCGTACCATGTTACTTTACATTAACTTTCGAGTTGCTTTTGTAGGAGTTCCAGGGAGTTCCAGTATGGAACTTCGGTACAGGGTGAAATGGGAGCTCTGGTAAATTATCTTTTGTCTTCCAGGGTTAGTTGGCTCTTTCAGTGCTTATGTTGGCACTGTTGGGTTATAAATGATTCCAAGTAGAAAATTTGTCTTTTTGCCTGAAAAAGTGAAGTTCATTTTAAGGTTAATTGAAGCCTATATATGGATTGATTGCTAAGGAAGATATTTCACCTACTGTAACAGAAAACTATGTTCCAGTTTGTGTTTCGTCTGAGTACTGTGTACCAAGTCTCTCTTGTATTAATTAAGCTATACTACACTCTCGTGAGACACATCTTTAATACAAAGAAATGAGTAGAATGAAGGCTATTCAATACGGTAGAAACTCCAGTATGTATGCTAATGTTACAGAAGACTCAGAAACATTTTATTTTTAAGGAGTCTAACTTTAGTAATTGTACTTTCTTGAAAAAAGACTTTAATCTTGCTCTTATCTGATTTAAATGGCCACCTTTTGTCAGTATAGTGGTTAATACAGTTGATGCCAATTTTTGTAATGTCTGACTTTATCACTTACAACAGTAAAGATTACATCACAGTCTTGAAGAAGGGGATGGGGTTTTTTTGTTTGTTTCAGTGATAACATATTTCTGGTAAATAAGAACACTGTGGTCCAAAGAATTTTTTGCAAATGAGGATATATAATGTTGTTTCCGTTATTTTTCAAATTGAAAAAAAATATATCTACTAAGTATCTGGGGGTTTTCCTTGTCCTAGTGGTAAACTTACTATTTCATTTTAGGGACGTAACATTCTCCAACTGTTTTATTTTATGTCTGAGAGCGTTCTGAAGCCTGTCAAGATTTTAAGAGGTATTTTTACAACATCTTTTTCATCTTTAAGCATTGGAAGCTATGCCTGTCCCCTCCTTGTCACCCTCCCGCCACACCTTTTCATACTCCAATCTGTGGTAAATTTGTCGGAGAGGAGACTAGGGGGACTCTTTTGTGGAATTTGAAATGCTGACAAGTCTGTCGACACTGGATGTGCGATTGTCCCTCGGAGCTTACATCCAAGTTTGTTGCAGCGAGCAGAGAATAGAATGTGGGAGAAGTTATTCTGAGTGTGTGTGCATGTGATTGCAGTTTCCAAGGAGACCACCTTCTTTGTCTGAACATGTCCAAAATGATTGCCTAATTGATCTCATCATGTGGGACACTCTGTCTGTCTGTCTGTCTGCTTCTCTTGCGCGTTCTTTCCGCCACGTTGTTAATCAAAAAGTAAAAAATGAGAAGTTACGTTCTCAAAAAGAGCCAAACAAAGGCAGTAGCCTGCCCGAAGGACGAGTTTGGACCGTCCTTTAGTTAAAACCAATTGCTTGTGTGTCACCAGTATGGATGTGAAACTTGTTTTTGCCAGTACTTCTTCCCAATCTGTGCTATAACTTGTGCATAGATGATGCTAAGTGTTTCTTTGAAAGAGACAGCTGTTAATGCTACTACTGAATTTCCACTAATTATAAAATGAAAGGACCGGCTCTCTTTTCCTTCTCAAAGCTCAATAGTCTAGTTTCACTGATTAAAAAAACCAACAACAAAAAATCCCCCAAAACACAAAAAGCTCAGGGAGGGAGAAGATGTCAGTTAGCGACAGTGCTGAAAAGCAGGCTGATGTGCTTTTTTTGTTGCTTGTGGTTTTGTTGGTACTGATGATTTGCTAATGAAAGCCAAAGCTCTTTCAAATTTAGTCCCTCGACACTGGAACTGGAAATGAAGAGCTCAAGTTTAAAAACATTCTTGCTAAAGGGAGGAGAAGATTGCAGAAGGCAGTAAGAATAAGGTGCTGAGGCAAAACTGGAGGTCACTGAATACTGCTGTTCGTATCACTCAGAAGCAGAGGAGACTTAGGCCGTACCTCGCTCGCTTGCTAAGGAAAGACTCCTATTAACTTCAGGACAAATTTAACCTAAACTATGGAAACAGAATATTATTGAGATAAAAACTGAAATGACATCACAATTCAGTATGTAAAAAGGCGTATTAAAAACATATTATTGAATAAATTTGGTAACTACTGAAAAACATTTTTCTTAAAAATCCTCTCCCCCCCCCTTTTTTTTTAAACAGTCCTTTCCCCTGCAAATGCAGTCCTTAAAAAAGATGAACATCAGTTGCGTAGCATGGTTTTGTTTGTTTATTTGTAATAAGTGTCTGTAATCTGTGTAAAACTGGGGAGAGGGCATAGTCTGTGTCAGTTTATCTACAATGTGTCACACTGGGGGTAAATACCAGCTGGTACATGAAAAAGGTCCAGGCAAATGTAAGCCAACAGAAGTAAGCATGGACAGCTTGAGGAGCGGAGTCTGAGAAAATAAGTGGAGTTTGCAGCAGCCACAGCTCTCAACTTTCCTGGTGGCATTTGTTGGATAGAATATGATTAATCTGTCTCTTCAAGAAAAGATCTCAATGATTGTTAGAAGCCAGTCCCTCCCTGCCTTTACTATAAACTGGAAAGAAGAAAATAGTTTCACAGGCCTTTGATCTTGCCAACTCTTACTCCTGCCTCACTTTACTCATACGAGCCGTCCTGTTGAGCTGCTGGGTACAATTAAACATGAATGAGCGTCCTCAGAGTCTTTGCAATTATATATGACCTTAGCATATGAGGATTTCAAAGCAGTAATTTGCAGGGTTTACAAGTCTTTTTGACAGATAATATTTTCTCTGTGTTTCATAAAGATGAAAATTTAGGCAATAAGCAGCTTGAGGACAACTTAAAGTACTAAGAAGTCCAGGGCAGAGCATACATAGTTTTATAGTCTGAGACCAGTAGGAAGGACAGAGCAGGATGCTGTAAACCTGGGTGAAACACCAGTCGTGGTTAGCACCTGGCTTAATTTAGCGTGGCCTGTTTACAGAGTGTTGCGCCAATAGGAAAATACAGTACTGTGACTACGAGTCCTAAATGTCTGTCACAAGTTCTGTGCTCCTCCCTCTACAATTCTGGGAAGATTCCTGACCTGTATTTAATTAAAGCATGACAAACAGTGCATTTGAAAAAATACGTCTCTCTCCCCCTTTCTGTCTCTCCCCTCAAGTTCTGGCCAAAGTCTGAGGCCACTTCGTATCTCTTCTGTTCCGCAAGAGTGGTATGAAGAAGAGCTAGCAGGACTCATGACCTTTTAATTTGAGTGTCTTATGTTTTAGCTAAGAGGGAAATCAAATTTGTAGCTACGCTGGATTTTTTAAAAATGTTTCCTGTTTGAACCTACTTGGGTTTTGTGCAAACGTGGTACTGGTGAACGTAGTTAATCTTATAAAGGCTGAGCCGTGAGGCAACGCTTTAGGTAGTTTTCCAGAGAGACCCGTTCCCTCTGGGAATCTGACAACATGCAGCACAGTGGGAATAAGGAGAGTGCCTGCAGAGGAGCAGAGGTGCTGCTCCCTCCTGAGAGTGAAGCAAAGTAGCAGCTCTCACATCCAGTGCGTGCACCTGCACCTACCTGACCTGAATGAACAGGCCTTCCAAATGACGTGTGCCTGTATTTAGGATATGGCATGTTCAGCATGCTGCACAAACAGAACTGCTTTTATTTGACATTATGGTAATTAAATAAACATTTAAAATAGACTTTTCTGACTCACTTGATAAAATAAGTCTTTCTGAGCAAAAGGTTGAGGTCTGACAATTGGCTTTTAGAGTACATTTGAAGAAATCCGGTTTCTCTATTTAATCTGTATGAGATTCAACTGTTTTTGAAATACATCGATAATGTGTCAGTGTATTATACAGACCACTAAGTCAGAAGTCACAGCACTGCATTGGCAAAAGCCCCGTCGCTCGTGCACAAAAATACTGAGCTCTCCAAGCATACCTGCCTGACTTCTGCCCTTGTGTAGCAGCTGCCAGAACAGACAGGCTTAAACTTTTCTTCTGTACCCTTGCCCCCTTTCTTAGCTCCTCTTGCAGCAAACTACCAAAAGATGTTGGACAAGGTCAAGCTCTCAAAGAGTGCTTCTGACTCACAGAAAATGTATTTATTCAACCAGCATCCCAAATGAAAAATCTTTAGTTAATCTACCTCCTGGTGTTTCTATGCTTTCCGTCTTTTAGATTCTTCAGTACAATATTCTGTGCCAAACTTCGGCAGACCCAGTCCGGCAAAGCCTTTTTGTGTGAGTGGTTATTAAACTGAAGTTAATGAGAAAAATAATGTAAGAAAGAGCTTTCAGCCTAAGGCAAATTATTTTTTATCACTATATTTTTAAGTTAGGTACATTCGATAGGACTTTGACAAACAAAATTCATTTTCGGAACCTATTTAAACTAAAGAAAAGATCACAAGAGCTCCTCTTTTTTCGACTTATACATAGCTAATATATATATTTTGTATTTGGCACATACTTAACCTTTTCAGAACATGATTTCCACTGTGATGATAATCAAAAAGAGTCAACATATTTTTTCAGTATTAGGAAATATTTTTGAATTTGATTAGAACAAGAGAACAATTTACCACAGTATCAGGCAAGTCAGGAAATCAAAGCATTGACTTTTTACACGGTCTGATGTCTTCCAGAAATACAGCAAGCTGTGCACAAGCACATAACAAACACAAAACAGGAAGGCGCAAACGGGCTTGTCGTTCTTCCTCGTACACTGGAAGTAAGAAAGTTTTTGGAGAGATAGATGTGAATTAGGTAACTGATGCATTTTTTTGTGTTTTAACATTTGATCTCCCCTCTCTGCCTACATAATTCTTTTTGTAACTGATTTCACAGGTCTTTTCTGGCATTTTCCTTTTTTCCGTAACAGTGAAGGCTATTCAGTTTAAAATATGTGGTCCTAAGGGTATGTGGAGCTGAGAGAACGTAGCAAATACGTTAGTCATTTTACTCAATTTGAGTATTTTGTCAAATTTTTCTCCTTCACCCACTATCTTGTGTAGAACATTGCTATTTTCTTACATTTGAATGTCAAAGGACTGCATTTTCTGACTCTGACAATCTCAGATAGATGCATTCAGACCTTTTTGGTCCTGAGAGTGTAAGTGCTAGGGGCAGGACATTTTGATCGACGACGCTACTCAGACACAGACAAGAATCAGTACATTAAGGCAGCGTTTTCTCACTCTCTGTTCTTAGTATGTAAACTTTTCCAGTCTTAGAATGGAGCCTAAGGGTAACTTTTGCAAAATCAGAGCTGTGTAAACTTTTCATAACCATAGGAGAATTTGGTTAGCCTTGCAGAGTATTAGGAGCCAGAGAAGTGTTTTCTGATGCCTGCTTGGAGTGAGTATTAGCACTGTATGATCTTCTGCTCATCTAACAGAAAACCACCATCCCTGACAGTATTGATGATAAATTAATTCATTATATCACCTATGGCATCACTTGTTAGATTGCCTTGGAAAATCAGCTGTGAGAGTAATACTACTTTGTAGACATTTAGAAAGTTAAAATGAAAATTTAGTCCTCCAAATCATTTCTTCTGCATTTCCCTTATGTTTTTCTAATTTAACCATTTCTAAAGAAACATGGAAACAAAAGCATTCATAATGTTATGTGTATTCTGTTATGTTACTAGAATGCAGTCTAATGTTCAGAAGCAGAGCTTCCCATCTTAGTTCAGTGGAGATATCAGAGCTATTTCTATATTTGTCATACAGATAACTAGAGCCATTATTTTATTGTAGGTAGTGGACAAAGGGAAAAAAAAGATGATCACTGCTTTAAAACTCTTACATCTTTTTTTTCCTCTGGTACTTGTCTAAGTTTTGTGGTCGATATGATGCTTATGGCAAATTCACATGGTATTGCCTGGTGATCATGATTTTGACTGAATCTTCCGCTTATGCGTGTAGAAGAAACTAATTAGGTTTGTCTGACTAGCTCACTCTGTCCTTTGTGGAAGTAGATGGTATGGGCATGGAGATGGTAGGAATTAATTAAGAAATGTAAGTTGGAGATGTCTAGCACCGCCGCAGCCGAGTCTGTCGTCAGCTGCTGCCAACAGATCTTTGCAGGTTATCTATTTAAGGGCAGATGTCCTTTGCTTTGTATCCCAGAGTCTTGGTTCCCAGTTGTATATCTTGCAAGTTTACTGCTTGTCATGACCATAATCCTGGCAGACCCCGCTTTCCTTCTGTATGCCCTATCCTGGGTGTACAAGTGGAGAGGGAGCTGCAGAGCACATCAGCGGTGTTCCTCAGGCTTGAATGATCAGGAAACTAGGGCTGTCCCTCAATTTGGACAGAGTGTATGAGACTTGACCAACTACATCTAGGAAGGTTGCCTACGTTTTTCAGTCTCGGCACTGCTGCTTTTTGGCAGCTAAGGCTCTTAGAGGATAACTCTTCCTCTGAGTATCATCAGGCTTCCTTTTTTCCAAAGTGAAGGCCTTCACTGTCAGGAGAAGGAAGCACTTATTTCCTGAGCCACAGTAAGGGGATCAGCTATTTTTCTCGGTAGTTCTGGAATGACAGTTTATTCTCATGTGTGGGCATGTAATGTCCTCATGGACATATGTACACACCTTTGGACAATATCCATAAATAAACCATTATTGGTCGTGGACCTTTGACTGTGTAGCTGGTTCATCAATACATGATCTCTGGAAGACCTTGCATAATCTCTTCTAGTAACTCAAAGCTACTCTTAACAAGACACGCATGCGCGTGCACACATACATCTCTGCCAGTGAGCTATTTCATTTTTCCCCCCCCTCGCATATGTGGAATTTCTCCCCAAAATTATTTTGGCCCAATGCCCAGGAGTCCACAACAGTCAATGGTTCAGTGGCATGTTTAAGATCCGCATGAAACAAGTCTTTATGCTGTTGGAAAGGAGAAAGTCACAGTTTTTGGGACACATGGCACTTGTTACTAGAAGTCTCTAGAGAAACAGTCTTAAAATCATGAGTTTTGCACATTAAAAGAAGCTAAACTGGGTTCTAGTTAGTGATTTTTTAATATATTATTTCTATTTTTTCTTTCACCTCTGAGGATTTTAGAGGCGGATATACCATATTGTAGGAAAACAGACAGAAAAAATAACAACGTTCACGATATTTTCATTGTATATGCAGAATATATAATGATGTGGTGTGTGGTGCTAACGTTTTATCGGCATTCATGTCTGATGGTCTTTATTGCTCTTGGCTTTACAGTTCAGGGGTCTTGTGGTTAGCAGGATAACAGAGATAAAGCTGCTATACCACAGCATTTCCATTCTTTGTAACTTCTGCAGTATATTTGCAGTGTGCGGATAGAATTTACTGTATAAATTACATCTCTTCCATCTTTAAGCACAAAGAGCAATGAAAAAGATTTATTTATAAACTGGATTATAAATAGCACAACAGTTTTCAGGAAGGAAGCTTTTTTACCCACTTAATTGGAAGTAAAGGGATAAAAATTAATAATTGAAATATGGATGACAATCCAATGCAGATGGTGATTGTTTTCCTAAATACCTTAACTAAGAAGTCAATTGTATGTGGCGTTTTATACTAACAAGGCAGGAATGAAAGCTTTTCTTGTAAGTGTCTGTGTCTTGTAGCAGCTTTTCTTCCTCGCTACACGGCAGAGGATTTTGGCCCATGGAACTCATTTTAGAAATGCACTGAAAACTATCCCAGACTTTTAATGGACAGTAAAACACTCTGATATCTCTACCTTAAAATTATAATCATATGGCACAAGGGCTGCACGAGGCTGACCTATATGAAGGGAACTGCCACTAGAAAAGTAACAATCTTGTCATTTTATTATATTTAGTGAACTCTGCCTGTGGTGAAATAATCCTGTATTAAATCCTGTATTAAACTAGGAAGGCCATGAAACCAACTTTTATAGAATTACAGAATCATAGAATCGTTAAGGTTGGAAAAGACCCTTAAGATCATCAAGTCCAACGTTTTCATTAAAGACAATGTGAAACAATGTTTTCCCCCATGCTCAGATGCCTGCGTTTTAAAACTGGGGAGAAAAACCCAAGAAGTGTAAGTGAAGTAGAGAGACACTCGTGCAATGACATTTAAGAAGTGGCTGCTGAAGTCAAATATTAGAATACAAATATTGTGATAAAACCACTAGAGCACATATGCTCTGCCAGATGAACTTCAATACCTTTTGTTCCCTATATGAATTATTTTATAAGAGGCAATTTCAGAGGAATAAACATGAAGACTTTGTCTCTTCTCATAAGAGTACATAATCTTTTTTTTTTTTTTTTCCCTAAGACCCCAGGAATACTTGTACTATCTAAATTTTCTTGTGCTTTCTTACTGTTGGCCTGAACAGAAATTCCATGTAAGTTCTGAATAACCCACAATGCATCAAATGTTTTTGGCATTTGATGGTGTCTTTTACAAAACATTTTAAATGTTAGAAGTGTTTCAGTTGTGAGCTTTCTCCTCCAAGTCACAACAACTTTCAGTAAGTTCCAGTGAAAGTCTGTTAAATACATTAATGCATGTTACTTAAATGTAGTGCAGGTATTTGTTGTGGCTGCTTATGAAAACTGAAACAGAAGTCACAGATTAATACAGATCCTTGAATTCTGCTTTATGATGTATGAAAAAATAATATTTTTTGTATTAAATCAATAAATACAAAGAAATGTGTGGCTAAGGAGGCTGTTGTTATATTTAATACGGTATTCTCCTTTGCATCAGGCAATCCAGAAGTTGTCCTTGGAGGATTTTACAAAACTTGTAAATAATTTTGTGCCACTACAAAAATAGTTTGTGTAGCATGTAGATGTATGCTAATCTGATAGTAATGGCTATACCCTTGACACTTTAGCTCACCAAGGGCTCAGTTTCTCAGTTTTTTTCCACTGGTGTGTTTAGTCCCACATGATCTGCCCTCATTTACATTACAGCTTTCTGAAATATGACAGCATTTGTATGCTAAGGCCAAGAAACCTTGAGCTAAGTATCTACAGTATTCAAAACCTGGAGCTAGAGCAAGATTTGCAAAACAGATCAACACCCAGAAGATCAGTGCTTTTAAAAATTTGGCCACGCTGTTTCATGTGTGTGTAAGAGCTGGGTGCTTCTGCAAAGCAGGCCTTGACTAAGAAAGATGATCTCCTTCAAAAAATGTGACCCTAAAGGGCTTGGCAGTATCTATTCCGCTTATAGCATAGAGCTCCAAATTCTTGAGTTGTCTGTTCTTGTGTTGGGAAACAGCCCCTCCTACCCAAGGGAGCGTGGCCTGACAAAAAGAGCATTGAGATAATAAAAATAAAAGTGCATTCCATGATCCAAAAAAGGGCAGATAGAAATATTTCTAGCATAAATTAATGCTGTTTTTTGCTGGAAGAAATTATGATGTAGAAGAATGTTAGACACTTACCTCGTTTGTGTTGCTTTCTCTCATCTGTTTTAGACCAAAGAATGAAGTTCACAAGTAGCATGAGATAGATATGTATGGAATATAGGGCTATTATAATGCCTTGAGATTGAACCTGTAATTCACTAATAGCACAGAATGAAATCATATTTGCCCTGTGCCACACTTACTGTAATATTCTTATATGAGGTAAAGCTAACCATCCTTCTTTCTCTCAGATCAATACCACGAGCCTACCAACACAAAGGATACCGCTGTGCATGAATGAAGGTAGAATATTGTGGCAGTTTATTCTAAACGCTTACTTTCACAGTGAACAGAATTAATTTTTCTTCCTGTAGGCTTTCACTATTAAACTATTGTTATCTGGGTATCTGATACGCAGTCTAGGTAAGTGGGAGAGACTACATCTGGAAAACTCTTACCAGCATGCATAGACCTGATATCCATATGCAGCAATTTCAGATATATAAACAAAGAGTCTGGTCCAAAGCCCATTTTGATGTTCCTGAAGCACAACTTTGAATTGTCTCATAATTCCCTGTATTTTTTTATGTTTGTGCTAGAAATGAAAACATGACAAAATGTAAACGTAGTAGTATGAAATCAACCCATAAAAAGCAGAATGGATAGTTAAATAACCAGGCCTCAGAGAGAAAGCAATGCTGTGTTGCTATTATGTTACACAAAAAATAAGCAAAGAAAGGATGAATAAACTTTCTAGAACAGAAAGTTGTTGAAGAGGATATGTTCACATCAATGTAGAATGACTTTTGAGACTACTGTAGTTTTTGAGAGTACTGGAGTATTTAACATAGAAGATCTCTGATCATTCCTGTAGGTCTCAGTTTAGCTAATGCCTTCTTAAAATGTTCTTAGTGCAGTATACAGAAATATTAATTTAAAAGGCAGGTAGAAGAAGTCAGCAGTTAAAACCATCCAGAAGATTGTGTACAGCAAGAGCATACCATTGTTTGAGTTTCTCAAATAAAGGAAATATATAGGTAGGTTCATTTTTGGAATACATAAGGCTATGAATGTTTGCAAGTCTGCATGTAAAAAAATCAAGAAGATTGTCTGGAGCATGAGCATATTATTGTGCTAGCTTTTCCCAGTGATAGCACTAACTAAATAAATTAATTCTTGGAATAAGGAAGGGTGTAATTCCATGTATTTACTCTGGGATTCAATTTGAGACAGTATGTGAATTCTTCTTCTTTCCTTCTGATGCAGCTGATTCTAGTGTAGTCTGCCACAACCTCAGAGAAAGTAACTTAAATTTATTCTACATTATCATCTGTGAAGCAAACAGCCTAAAAATGAAAATGCTTCTCTTAAATGTGAGATTAATTTACAGTATTTTGTTAATGGCCATCTCTGTCAGGGAAATGAGGCATATCAAATGCGCGCTCCCTCCCCCCTCTCCCATCATGACATCTACAGTACACTGTGACAAACTGTAAGCTCACAATGTTGTGGAACAACCTAGGTGATTTACTGCAGCCTAAAGCAGGCGTGGGAAATGCCTCCCACTTCACAGGCATGCTACAGACTGCCTCAGTGCAGAACAATTGATGTAATTGTATTGCTTGGCTGTTCAATTCAGCATTTGGAGACTTCCTAATGATCCATTCCAAATGTTTGGGCCAGGCAACCCTTTTGTACAACTAGGTGTATAACCCTGCGTTGCTTCCCATTTTGTGGTATTACAGATAGTATTCTTGTTACGCTGGTTTTGACTGTGTTTCTAAAAATAAGAGGGAGCAGTCTTTTACCTCGTTCATGAACTTACTTATGGGAATATTAGAGGAAGCATCTGAACACAAGAAAGCATCTTAAATTAACAGAATGAATAATTAGAAACACTCGTCTCCCTAGTCACACATATGTGAGTCTCATGCTAATTGTGCAAATCTCTTAACATTTACCCATAAGTTCCTAAAGCTCTGATCTATAATTCATGACAACAACCTGATTTACAGCAAAGACCAGAAATTAAGACGATGGATCCTACTTTCGTCGAAGGCAACAGCAAAACTTGAACTGACTTCGCTCTAGTAGGACAACACACTATTCCTCAAGATCCATCAGGATGTTCAGCATAAACCATTTTTCATATCTTCTCTCCCAACATCATGTGATTCAAGCAGTGAACTGTAGCAGTGGTGGCACCAGTGTAATATTAATAGTTAAATACATTTTGGTAAGTTATTGTAATAGGTCTGGGGCCTGCATGGATCCTAGGGCCAGCACTCACAAGCCTACACTGCATTACCATTCCCAAAATTGACCTTTGGGTTGACTAATTAGGGGTGCTTAGGTTATATTTGGAGCGGAAGAAAGTATAGTCAAGAGGAAGATCCTTTAGATCTTTTGTGATCTGATTGAAATGGCATAGGATTTCTGTGCTGCTGCCCGTGCTGCTGTGTTTGAAAATAAGAAAATGAACTGTAAAACTGTTCTGGGGAGATGCATCAATTTGTTTTTCCAAAGAATTGTATCGCCCCCTTTGCCTTACAGAATAAGGACAAACAGCCCAAGGGAAACACTGTGTATAATACTATGAAGAATAAACATAGTCTTAGAAAAATATTAGTAAATGTAACTGTGAAGAGCATTTCCTGGAAATTAATACACTAAACTAAAAATTGACCAATTTATTTTTTCTTCAGAGAAAATACTGACTATGACACAGCAAAAGCCATAGAAATTGCATCAAATGCAAAACAAAATGAAGTCCAAACGAGACTTTTTACTAAAATGTGTTAGAACTATCAAAGGTTTAAATTTTAATGATCTGATCAGGACTGTTAACATGAATTTTTTCCCCCCTGAGTTTTATTGTTTAAATCCATGGGAAATTATTGCTTTTAAGTCAGCTGCACCTGATAAACATCTATTTTTTATGTCTAGATCCATGTTTTTATGTCTATAAGCATGTGTGACTTGATCTGACAGAACTTCGCTGACATTGCTTGCTCCAGAACACCTGCACATCCCAAATCCTGTAGCTAAAGCCTTCTGTGGCACTCATCCTGAAAGAATACCTTCTCTCACTATCCTTTTAAAATTAGTCATTTCTTATACTTCTATCCATTGTCTGTTTATAGTATCCTGAGAAACATCATGTCAATATGAGTTGTCCCTTTTATGCAAAAGATTTGCATCTTTTCATGTAAATCTTAAGAAAGATTTACCAAATGTATACAATTTTATATGGGGAGGTGACCACTCTCCAGGATGAATTCGTACAAATAGCCTACAGTTTTTAGACTGGGAAATGAAACTAAACCATGTTAGTGCTAACAACCCAACCAAAAGTATTCTCTCCAAATTCTGGGCAATTTCTGGGGCTGAGCTTGGATGAAATCCTCTCTGTGGTCCTTGTTTCTTTATATTGTTCTTTATACCTTGTCTCAACAAGCCCGTCTACACAGATTTAGATGCAGAATTCAAATCTTATTTATGGTAAGCAGAAATATCTGAATATTACTTCTTGCTTTCAGAGATGTATCATTTGAGCTTTTATCCTTGAACAAAATACTGTGTTGAGAGCAAGATTTGCTCTTTCTGTCCCAATGTGGGGTAATGCTCCTCTGTTCAAATAATGATGAGTTAAACTAAAACCGAACAGTGCATGAGAAAATTTGCCAGCTCATAGCAACACAAGAACAGGGATATTTTCTCACATTATCTAATCAGACATACTTAAATTGTCTAGCAGTGATAACTTTCTTTGTAAAGAAAGGATACTTCCATACCCGCAGCTCAGAAAATTCTAAAAGGAAATGTCAGCGCATACCTACCATGTGTTATGTATTACCTTAATGGTGCAAGAAAGGCAAGGTGGTGAAATGCAGAGACGGACATGAGAGAGTAGGTGGTTTAAAAGCAAGTTTGTGCATAATCTGTCCTGGTTCTGATTATACTAAGGTACAAAAACCTAGTAATCAGAAAATACATAATAAGGGCTAAATTGTGCCTGACTGTTTTATGGAAAATATAGAGAAGCTTACTGCCATTTATGTGAAAACTGCCTTGGCAGGAGAGGTCACACAGCATTCTCCACCTTACTGATACGGATTGTGATTGCCTAAAAGAGGTTAAAGACTCTAGAGCCATAGGGTGATTATGGTCGGAAGGGACCTTTGAAGATCATCTAGTCCGACCCCCCTGCCATGGGCAGGGTCATCTTCTGCTAAACCAGGTTGCTCAAAGCCCCATCCAGCCTGACCTTGAAGTCTTCCAGGGATGGGGCAACTTCTCTGGGCAACCTGTTCCAGTGCCTTACCACCCTCATTGTAAAAAAAATTCTTCCTTATGTCCAATCCAAATCTACCCTCTTTTAGTTTAAAACTGTTGCCCCTTGTCCTTTCACTACTGGCCCTGGCAGAAAGTCTCTTTCTGTCTTTCATATAAGCTCCCTTTATATATTGAAAGGCCACAGTGAGGTCTCCCCGGAGCCTTCTCTTCTCCAGGCTGAGCAACCCCAACTCTCTCAGCCTTTCTTCAGAGGAGAGGTGTTCCAGCCCTCTGACCACTTTCATGGCCCTCCTCTGGACCTGCTCGAGCAGGTCCATATCTTTCTTGTACTGGGGACCCCAGAACTGGACATATTACTCCACAGAAGTAGAGGCACATCAGGGCTGGCAGCCCCTGAAGATGTTGAGATGTGTACGTGCTCCTCCTGCTTCAGAAAATCTGAAGAAGCTCTCCCACTTGGCAGTACAGTTTGTAGGTCAACCTCTCCAGGTCCATACTGTGAGCCTTTAACAAATGGGGGTTTAACTGGTGTATCTGGTTACATGGGAACATCATTTCAGCTCTAAGTGTGTGACAGCAGGGCCAGCTGGAGTCGGGATCCGTTGTGGGTGGTACGGCTATCTATGCACTGAGAGACCATTTCAGGCTGGAGTCAGTGTCGATGAACAGGCTTGGAAAATGGAAGCAGCAGCATCCCCATTTTAGATCTTAGGAGCAGTTATCTCGGTTTTCAAGGATCATGCACTCGGTCTGAATGAAGGCCAGGAACTGAATTAAGGTCTTAAGGCCTGTTCAGCTGTCTTTAACCAAGAAATGGTAGTATTGTTGTAGCTGTGAAGCCAGGAAAAGAGCTTACATGCCAAAAAGCTTGTGGTTTTGGTTTTTTCCTGTTAACTGTTTGGTATATTAGTCCCAATCAGTCTTGCCTTGCCTTGCCAATGACAAACTTCTTCGTTCTCCAGAAATGATCTTTTTCAAGCCTCTGTGCTTCAGTGTTTCTAATATGAAGTGCTTTTCAGGAGAGCAGAAATCGATGCTGGTCTAGTGATTCTGTGCCCTGTTTCAGCCTTGGAGATCACTGCACTAGGGAGCTGGCTGAAGCAAACCTTGTGCCGTTTTCATATAGCTATGGGTGTAAAATCTGTGCTGCTTTCATGATAAAAAAAGGCAACTGCCTGCTAGAAATAGAAAACCACTGGCCAAGAATTTCAGGACAGCAGATCTAAAAGGTAGGCTTTCTGAGCACGTTCTTAAGCTTACAGGTAAAGTAAGTAAGCTCACCTTCTACATGAGTGTCCTTTTGCAAGTGCTGCATTTTTGCTTTTGTCTCATCTGTGGCCGCCTTAGCTTGCTGAGGTTTTAACAGCATTCAAAGCATTCCGATTAATACCTTTTTGTATTATATCTAGTCTCTGGTGTTGATGATTTCCCCATCTGATATGAAGCAATTTATTTAAAGAACCCTTGGACTGAAAAGGCTATTTAGTCCGGATTCAAAGTTAAATTGACTGAAACACCTACTCAAGTATTCTTCTTTTAGAATGGCAAATGGGATCACTGAAAAAATCTGCTGTTTCCAAAAATGCTATGAAACTCTTTTTTTCCCCTCTCTTGAGCTTTATGTAAGACGTGACATGTGTGAAGTGTCATGTAAGTTACACTCCTCTGGCTGGGTGTTCTTAGCATCCACTGTGGGTGCACATGTCTATCTTATCACCATTCATGAAAGCCTAAATGGATGTGTCATATCTATCTTTGCCAGCAGTAAGAATTTTCAGTGCATTTTAAAAAGAACAATGACAGGGAAAATAGAGTGAAGAGACTTGTGTTGTTTACAACTACCAAATTAGCAGTTTTAGTTGTAATTAGCTGGCTGATGGAGCTGTTAAATGTAGCAGACCTTTTGGAAAATATATTGTATGCTACAGTTTATAGTAAACTATAATATGAATAAATAGCTGGAGGTTATGTGAGCTTAAAACCAGTAGGCTGTGTGTTACATTAACTGAGCAGTACCCTAAACCAAGGAAGACTAAGGCAGGCTTTTCTGTATCTGATTTGATTGTTTTGGATAGACAGGGTCTGTGTATTTACGACAGGCATCTAACAAATGTGTGAGACATCATAGAGCCCTGTGTACCAGGGCAATATCATAGCTAGAGACTAGAGCTGGGAGCTCAGCTTTCGGTTATGTACATGTTTTGCCTCCTTTAATATTTTCAGAGTTTAACAGGATAAGATGGGAGTTTTAGAGAAGTTACACGCTTTTAAAACCCATCTGACCCTTTAAGTTCTTGAACTTCAGCAGGAAAAGATTTAAAAAAAACCCACTGTTCTTTTTCACGTTGCAACAAGTCCGTAAAATTTAAGTCTGTGCATTTTAACGTGCACTTTAAATGTAAACTTCTTTTAATCCATAGAATAAATTTGCTGCATTACATTAAATTTAAAGAGACCTTTTACACACCTTTATAATTCTGCAATACTATCTGCTAGTTGTTTCTAAGCTAGAATATTGGTAATTTGGCTTCATTCTTCATTTCATCACATGGCAGAATATTACTGACCCTCTGCAATACTAACACCTTTAGCGAACATTGATCTAAAAAAGGCAAAGGAAGATAGTCAGTGTCTTGTCTTTTCTCATATTTGCCTTTCTACATGCTTTAGCCAGTCAATGACTATAAACACAGCAAATCCAGACAAATTAGAATCAATACAAATGCCACTGAAAAAGTATTTAAAAACAAAATAAAGTTAGAAGATACAAAATTTATGCAGAAGTGCAATGAAGAGGTGAATATCAGTGAGTTTTAATTAAATACCTGCTTTTGTTTAACCATTTGTAATTTCAGCGTAGTGAAATTTATTTTTGGGAAGCATTGTTGCTTTATAACAGAAGACGAAGGATAGAAAACTTCAGCCTCTAGATGTTAAATGTCCTGTCTCTTGAGGTCATCAAGGATCCTCTTGTAATAACTGTAGAGGCAGAGAAGGCCGCCTGTCACCTCAGAAGACAACTCCTCTCGCCTTGTCTTGTTCTGCTGGCTGCACAGGCAGCCCAAAAAGCAAGTCACACTTGGTACCTAACACAGGCAGCTGCAACTCGTGGGATGAATTCCAGCCTAAATACCCTGTAGGCTGCTACAGGCCCAAATCTCCCAAATGTCCAAGCGAGTTGAGGATACGTATCTCCTTTCTTAAAGAACATGGCATAATGGCAGATTTTTAGTTCATCACTAGGAGTTCCTCACAGATACGTTACTTTTTTTTGGGACATTTTTTGCATCTGTCACTGCGTATAAATCAGTTATTCTGAAGTGATTCCACATGTGGCTAAACTCCATTTTAAACCTCCTGGTGTATGCTTATGTAGCAGTTTGGTCCAGAAGGGACTTCCTCCTTCCTGTTCAAGTTCAGTAGCCTCTTACAAGGACTATGCCTTACCTGTTGCTATTAGGTGACAGAAATGCAAACTTCTCTTTTTGTGCTCTCTTTTAAGCTGTTCTGAGCGCTGGTTGCCTCTGCATTTTTTATGAACACGGGGGAATGTTTATGAAATGGTTGTATATCATACGCGCTTTAATGGAAACTTGAGACAAATCTTCTCAACTTTCCTTAACACTCTATCCTTAAAGGCCAGATGTTGAAAAGGTTTCAAAAATATATCTGCCATGCTCAGAATCTAAGAGCTTGCACACAATCAATTTTATACACACAAGTAGTTTGCTGAATGCAAAAAGACTAATGGCAGCTGCTTGTAGGACTAGTGCTCTGGCCTGGATTCTTTCTGCTTTAGGGAGATTAGATCTGGGGACTAAATTAAAGTACCAGATTAGGAGTTTGCCCAGACTAGGCTTCCAGCACAGTCAGTTGATGATCTGAATGCTCATCAGGAGGTGCCCCGTTTTCTTCATTGCTTACATACACAGCTTCAGAAAATTAGATGTCTGGACACCTGAATTTAGGTGGGATAAATTAGATACCTGAATTTACCTGACAGTGTTAAGATGAAAATGATACGGCTTACCTAATGAATGTTCAAGCAGTGCAAGCACAGGATGAAGTCTAGGGTGAGACTTAATCACTAATGACTCTACCTAACACACAGCAGGGGTGCTGAGATAGCACCACATTTTCCCCTACCTTACTTTGCTCTTGTTCATCCCTTTCTTTCTGCACAGGGAGTGAAGCTGCTTTAATTGGCCTTTGATAGAAGCAGACCAAGGGATGGCTACTTGGGCCAATTCAGTCACAGGCCTGTGCAGAGTCAAATAAAAGGGTAGCGAGGGCGTGCAGATACTCAAGAAAAGAGCCATCCGCTTCCCTATTTTAACTCCCTCACAAAAAGAAATTATTTGTTTCACCGAATAAATGCCCTACAATGGTGCCTTAGTTCCTTTCTCTGATGGCAAAGGATTTTGCTGAACTACTGTATGAGTTTGATCTTCCTCGTCTGTAGCTATTTTTGGGGCCATATGAAAGCTGGTAAGATCAATACCTTCAGATATCTCCCTTCTCCGAGTAGAAATGCAAGAATAATGATAATTCAAAAAGAAAAGTAATCCAGGGATTTTTGTAGTCGAGCAGACCTTTTACTCTGGATACACTCTTTCCCAAAGTGTAATTTAGTTCAGTGCTAGTATGTAATTCATTAGCACACAACCCTTTTTTAGACTTTGTTATTTACTGTAGGTTTGCTTTTAGGGCATGAAATTTGATGGCTGAAGCCCGATCTGAGTTCAGACGACGCAGTCCCTGATTTTTCCAGTTGCTAATTCCCAGCCTGTTTTCAAAGTTGTGCACTCTTCATTTTAACAGTTAGATAATTTTACTCCCAATTACTTTTTTATTATGGCATTTTAGGTGAAGAAGTAGGAAGAAAGATGGCTTTTTTTCTGGCGTGGTCTGCATTTTATGTCTCCGTCAAGTGCTTTTCTAAAGCTGTTTTTCCCAGACTGTGTGTTTTGCATGGGTGGGACAGTGGGTTATTGTTAGCCTGTTAGACACAACTCGGTTTGAATACCCTTCAGTAGTTTGTGAGGCAAGTCAGCTCTATTTGCATTTGTTCCAGTCACAAAGGTTTATAGGTCAGCAAAGGCTGGCTGGAAAAATTCAACATGCCAATGCACTATTCTTCTATGGTTGTCAGGAATTCAAACGTGCTGGTTTTTATATTTCTTCTTGGTCATGAATATATGATAGCGCAGTCTGAAGTCGCTTTGTTTCTTTGGAGCTTGGTACCAGCTGGGACTAAGATGGAGGACGTGACTTGATGCCAGCTTCCCCCCCCCCCCCCCCCCCTTTTGCCCATACTAATCAGCAGCAAATCAAATGTCAGTACATCTGGAGGCAGTGAGAGGGCAGTGCTCACCAGTGCACTGTATTGCTGCTATTTTTTTCTCTTGGATGAAAAAGAGTCCAGCTGAATAAAAGATGACATTTGTCCTTTCGTAGAAAACATTGCATTAGCTTAATCTCCCTTCTGGTTTGGGTTTGGGTTTTCTTTTTTTCCTGTTTTTATTTAGATACATTTGGGTTACATCCTGAAATGTTTCCTGCTTAGCTACATGCAAAGACTATGTGGAGACCTTCATTTATGCATGGACTGACAAAGAATAGGCATCTTTCAGATTTCAAGATTTCGGAAGCCAGTCATATAGCTTTAACGGTCACATATAAAGATATCTAATGAAAACCATCTTGGGATATCACCAATACCCTGATCTTTTGACAACTTACCTGCGAAGCTTAAAATATATATATAAAAAAGAATGTCTTTCCCAAAGAAAGCATTCCCTTAGCTTTCTTTTTCATCTTCCAGTTTTAGAAGAGGTTTGGCCTTTTGCGGTTCTTAACATGAAATATAGATTTATCCACTGTAATTTGATTCCTTCCAAACTGCATTTTGAATTTTAAATGGTGTGTCTGAATACATTGCGGAGGATACTATTGCAGGTTTGTTAGGAGCTGACATCTCATTTCCAGGCTAGCTTACTGTAGCCCCATTACTCTGAAACCAGTAAGCCCTTCTTGAGTTTGATTTATTTAAAACTCGGTTACAAAAATTGTTTGTCTTTATAGTTGCGTCTTGAGATCTGAGATTTTTCTTATAGAAGTAATAAAATATGCCAGATCTCCTTTTAATATGCTCATTGAAATGCACACTGTGACCTTTCTTGGTCTGTTTTAAAGAGCCTTTCTGCAAAATATGGACTGTTTTGAGTAAAAGGCAGCATAGGCAAGGAAGGTTGCATCTGTAAACTAGAGAGACAGCAGCTAAACCTCATATTGATGCCTCCATTTGAAGCAGCCAGGGAGACCCGTTTACTTTTGAATGCACGATTCGCTGCCAAGTTGGCACCATCTTTCATGTTTATAGATTTAAATTCAGCACATGGCTTTAACTCTTCAGCTGCAGTAGCTGCAAACAATTACCCCAAAACAAATGCTTAGGTATAAGCAGTTCATTGTCTTACCCATGCCAAGTTGCATCTGACCCTTTAGAAATACAGTCGAGAACGTTATTTTAAAATGCCATATTGGGTAAGACACATGCAAATAGCAAAAGCATGTTTGAAATGGAAATGTTTACAAATATTAAACCTTACTGTGAAAAAGCATCTCATAAAATAAACATTTAAAAAATCATGTAATGTATTAATGGGAAGACACAGTGTTTAACAGATGAATCATTGAAAAAGAGTCTACGGTTAGAATAATACTAATAAGCACAGAAAAAATGTTGTTTATGAACCTCCTTTCTTAGCCTACACAACTACTGATCTGGTGCAAATAGCATAACATTGTTGGAAATTCATCTGGGAAGAACGTTTCATAATTTGGTTTTTTTTGTTGTTTTTTAACTCTTAAAAATCAGTTCTGTCACAAGATTGCTTTAGTAAATAAATATTTCAGTCAGTTTTGACTATTTTAATATGTAAAATATTTTACCACACATAGAAATTAATTTTTAAAACACAGCCATGATTGATTTATTAAGAATGTTTTCAGCAATTAGATACATATTGCTTCATGGCTTTAATATTTAGTAAAGGAGCAATAATAAGCTAGCTGCAAATGTAGTCATGCTCTGAAATCAAATTTGGATCTTAGCTTCAAAATGGACAAATAAACATTTAATACAGTGATGTGGGTGACTACCATCCACACAGTGAAAGCGTAGGCTGAATCCCATCAACTCCAGTCACTGCTAGGGTTTGGGTATGGACAAAGGAACGAGTAAATGCAATTCTGAAGTTTTTATTCCTATTTTATTTTTATTTTTCAGCCCTTTATCCTGATCAAACATTTTTTCTAACTTACTCGTATGCTTCATACTCACGAGCATCTCAGTTATGACTCTATTGGATACACAGATAGTATGTTTGTTAGTAGCTGTATTAAATCATATTGTAATTATAACAGTGGGTTTTGGTTGCTTTGGTTGTTTTTTTTTTAATTATTATTATACTCACCTATTTTTTTCCCATCAATTTGCAAGGCACAAAGCACTTTGCATGTGACAAAACAGTTCTTTCATTCACTAATTATTTCATTTAGCATTAACTTCTGGATGCATGCAAGTAGTGACCTATCTGTAAAGCATTCAGTGTAATCAAAAGGTAATTTGGTTAAGTCAGAAAGCATGTCTGCACAGTCATATATCCTTTCTGTGGTTTTAAATATTTTCATAATCATGGAGGCAACTGAGCACGTGGGAAGCTCCTTGTAGCTAGCTCCGAAAACAGACGGAGATCAGCAAAACATCTAGACTACATTACAAACATGTAAATACATTCTGATTTTAGATTAAGAAAAATTTCTTATATTTTTCTCTCCAATCCTGTTGAGTGTACTGGTACAGTATACACTTGCAGAGTAGCTTTCTTTTTGGCTGTTATTTTACTCTTAAAACTCAATAATTCTTTCATAGTGCATTAGATTTACCAAATTAATCATTCCTTGGCATTATTCTTTTAATTCACACGTGCGTGTGTGTGTGTATACGTTCATATGTGCTCTTTTGTTGTTTCTGGAATTTTAAGGAGGTGAGAAGCACACAGACTGAATAGTTTTGTATTCTGCAATGGTTCACTCACTGCAGAATAGAGATTTATTTTTATAAAAATAAACACTGCTTTGTGAGCTAGTGTGAAAGATAATTTATTTCTACAAATGCTAATGTAGGAAAAGCAGCTGTTAGGTGAGTTCCTGCTTTTATTCAGGTGGGTTCCATCAGCTCCTAAACCCCTTGGATTACTTGTAAGTGAAAGTAAAAGTTGCAGGCACAGTTTGGATGCCGTTGGGTGTCCTGGACTGTAGCGGATTCTTTGAGGGTTGCAGCCATGACCAGTAGAGGGATTTTTTTGTTTGTTTTTATGGAATTGGTTGTGAATAGGAGAGGGAAAAGACAGAAATTGCTTATTGACGTTTCTGTGCCACAGAAAAGGAGTGAGAAGACTACTGACATGTCGCAGTAATTTTGGATGAAGACAAATCCTTTAATTAGGTGTGTGCAGTGCGAGGACATTTGCAGAGATCCCATAGTTAAGGTTGTTGTGAGCTTTCAGTTTTCCAGAGAGAAAAATTTAAAAATCTTAATAAATCAACCTTTGAGAATTGCTTTATTTTAAGGTGGGAAAAGAAGAGGAGATGGGATTTTCTTATCTGGTTGTTTGATTTTCATCTACTTGTTCTCTTTTTTTTTCTTTTTTTTTTTTTTATGGACACTGATTTTATCTCTGACAATCTCTCACCTTGTGGTTTTTTTTTTCTCCTGTTAGCTCTGCAACGGGACTGATGGCTGTGTTCAGACTCCAGAAATCTGCGTATCCTTCCTTTGAAGAGGTAGGTTGCTTTTGCTATTTTACCATTAGAACAAATGGCCATTTTCCTCCTTGTGTCATTATGCAATTTATAGACATTAAGAAAAGCCAGTGAACATGACAAGTACTTACATGCCCTGATACTGCCAACAGCCCACTGAGCTTCATTTTCTCCAGGCATGTTACCCCTGTCTCAGGAGAGGCCCTCATCCCCACCACAGCTTGTCCTTCTTCCTCAGCTGTGTATGCGACCCCTCCCCAGTTTCCCTATAGAGCTGTGACAGCCTGTTATTGTGTACCTCTCTGGATATTACAGTGGTAATTTGCTCACATGGATGCTGACTGATTCCAAGATCTTTTTTTTACTCTGTTTTCTTTGCATTTCCTCCCCAACTCAAGCCAGTATGGGTCATGACCACGAACAAGAGTCTGCAAAGGCTGGTCAGTGCTAGAATTTTTCTGTGGTGGATGGTAGAGGAGTTCATGACAGATTTTATCTGTCAGTTCTTAGACAGAAGAATTGTCAGAAAATCTCATCTTCTCCATTCACCTCTTGCTCTGACTAAGGCACAGTGGGAAACTTAAAGGACAAATTCAGTTAACAAATGGAACTCGGATCCCTGCAAAGGAGACATATTCTCCTCCTGTCAAATCTTTGGAAGATCAGAAAAAAACCCTTGCTCTGATTAACTTTAGTGTACCCTCTGACATCCCCTGCTTCGGGACACACTGAAAGTAATCCTTTTCACTCATACTGGGAGAATTATGTTGAATAAGCAAGGAACATGCCTGAAGTTAATGAAGATCCTAGTTTTAAAAGTGACCATTTTTCATTATGAAAAGTTTTGGTTATGCTTTATGTGCGTGTGGGCCTCAGCACAAAAATGTACTGTACAGCTAAGCATAGTTTTACTCCTCATCCTACCCTCACGCTATTATTTTATCTCAATAATTTTTCCTTGATCTATTAAAATAGGAAACACTCCTGAACACTTGCTGTCATTGAATTCAAATGCTCAAGAAAGTGGATACTGATTTTAGTTTTTTGCAATTAAAGTCTTTAAGAACATAATCATTTAAGATAAAAATCAAATTATTTTTAGAAAATGTTAATTTCATTTTTTAGCAATCTAAACCTTGAATTCTCGTAGAATTTTTCATAGTACTTTACTCTTTGGTGCACGTCTATGTGGCCCACTTGCACAATGAAATGCAACCTCTTAAGCAGATAAGGTACTCTACACAACTCAGCACTACTTTAAATATATTTAATTATATTAAAGCAATAATCATGGCACTGCCTGATCATCCTTTTTTATTTCTGCTACGTACAGTAGAAATTTAAGGATATTTCTTGTGTAGACACATGTAATTAAATGCAAGGGTTGTTTGAGGAACTGGTGTGGAGAATAGTCTCCTTTTGATTGCCCGTATGCGAGACCTCCATTTGTTTGTCCATTTTGATGAATTACAAATGTAAAGTGTGTGCAGTAACAGTTAAATCTGAAAAAGGACATCTTGAATTACCTGGCCACGAGAGGTAATGAAAGGGAGCACAGGAGCCCTGAGCCTGTCCCATATAAGAAATTCCACCCTTGCTAATATTGCTGTGCCAATTCACACCAAATTTCCTCCTGTAGTATGGAAATGTGTTGTATACGTAACAAACAAAAAAAGACCCCTTAAATATAAGGAGTAATGCACTGTCTCAGTGCACTGTTTTGTGGCACTCAGATCTGAATGAGGGCAGGATTGTGTGCAAGAGCTGGAAGCCGCTGGGAAGTGGATGGGATGGCGTACCGGAGGCTTAGTCAATGGTAAGGCCTGGAGGAGAACCCAGGGTAGAAAACTGGTGAGGCAGAGGAAAAAAATTGTTGCTTTCCTTGTATCAAGGTCTATATCATCCTGATCTATCCTTGTCCTTCCTGTTGTCACCACGTTAATACCAGCTTCAGTACTCTTAACTAGCCTGTGAGAAGGTGTAAGCACAAACTGAGAATGAGTAAATAAAAATGTGGTGTAGAACTAGGTTGAAAAGTCAGTGAGAGCATTGCCAGCCTTACAAATTTCATTTCTTTTTCTTACAAAAAGCGGGATTTGCACTTGTTGCACTTAGCAGACCTGTATTTGCCAGACACGAAACTGAGTTAGGTATTGTATATAGTACCTTTGGGATTTTGTTTGACATAACCAAAGGATTTTCACTTTACAGGGAATGTTGGCCTGGAATGTGGCCAGTTCTGACCGCTTTGTGTAAATTTTGGGTGTATGTGAAAGGGAAGATGCAATGCTTGGTTGGGGCTCCTTCTGGCACGCCTCGCAAGGAGTGCTTTTCTTCCCTTGGTGGGGTTAGAGTGCTGTTGCTGGAGGGAAAGCTCTAGCTATCTGCTTCTTATAATTTGGAGAGGCTATTAAAAGAAAAATTACCATTAAAGATTAATACTGCATTTTAATTACTTTAATGATGGTGAGTCTAATTCTGCAGCCATTTTCTTTCTTTCTGTGCATGCATGCGTTGCTAGAAAATTTTAAAATAGAGATAAAGGTGAACTAAACAGTTTACTCCCAAAGGCATTTTATAATGCTTCACCTAAAAAAGTGTACTTCTAAACAAAGTGAAAATGAACAAAAAAAAACAGAACCAAATGTAGTTAGCTCTTTTCTGCCGGATGTGATTTTTTTTATATATAAATGATATAAGCTTCCAGGTATACATGTTGGTGTTACATGCATGCCATGGATTTATTGTGTACTATCCTGTCTAGCAGTATGGTGATACCGACCAGATAAACTGCTTTTCATGCATTTTTATCATTAATCCAGCTCTTTCATGACTTTCTCTAACATGCAAAATTTTCTGTTACCTCAGAAAGGCAGGAATCTAACAGAAAAATCAACATCTATCACACATATGTTTTATTACCTAAATAAAGAAGGTACCTAAATAAAGAATTATAGTAGTTGCAGTATTTAGTCTCAGATCAGTTGCACAGTTTTAGGGTCCGATAATTTGGCAGAATAGAAACAGGGAGTTTTATTCCTCAAGTGGCACTCACTTGAGTACAAATTACGACTTCAAGCCTCTAAAAGTCTCGAGACATCAGACTTTGGAAAACTGTAGCATTCCATTGCATAAGAGACATTTAAAATAGTTTTAGGGAGTTTAACACTTACTAGCACTTTGATCTTTGTTCCGCAAAACTTTTGGTAGCTCAAGTAACTGGTTTTAAAATGCAGAGACTAGAGCAGTGCCCGGTAAAAATGCCGAATGCCCTAATGGATTCCTAAAATAGGTTTCTTTCTGCACATTAGGAAGGTATGGTTTTATGTTAATTTGTATTGCATTGTTTGCATTTCTGTCAGCATTGCATGACTCACTTAAGGAGACACGTATCCATCCATTTGGTTATGCCACAAATGCCTTGTAGTTAAATATACTGTGGTTTTAAGTATCTGAAAGATTATTTCACAGGTATAACTCCCGCTGATAATCAGTGAGGGCCAGTTGCCTGGTGCCCCCCAGTTACGCACCTGAAATTCCTCTGTTTAATGTGCATTCCTGGTGTCGGTAGGGGAAAACTGCAAGGACCGTGTGATTCTGTTTCTGCAAGGAAGGTCTTTGCCTGCCTCTAGAGCACAGCGTTTTAATCTGACGCAGTTCCTGATTGCAGGGAAATGCTGTATAATTGTACAGCATCGGCTGATGATAGATGCTATCACACTTCACTCTAGCATGTCAGATGTCCAAACATTTGTCTGAGTAATATTGTTAAAGATTCTATTGTTATCGTAGTTTATTCGTTTCTTGAAAGGATTTTAAAACAGAAAAATGAATTCACTTACTAACTGCTAACACATTCTCTGAGCGCTTCTGAATAGCTGCTGGCTACTGTCTTTGCATATAATAATATATTGGAGTTCAGGCAAAATCACCGACAACTGTATTGGAAATGTCTGTACTATAAATTTTTATGGATTTATAAAAGTAATCTTTATAGAAGGGGGCTGGACTCTGTTGATGATGTGTACTGGCCTTTGCAGCCTTCTAAAGGCCGAAGATGCTCTAGTATGTCATTTTATAGACAATGCACACAATAAAACATCCTCTGGCACTTCAAAATTGGTAAATCAACCCCCTGAATGAAAAGTTATAAATATAACGGTATGCTTTTAGCCTTCCAATGTGCCTTGAAACTTCTGTATCTTGGCTAATTTCTGCCTTCCAACTAGTAGCTGGCAGGGAGGACTCAGAGCCACTGAGCCTCCTCAGAGGGAATGCTTGATGGGTGCTTCACTACCGGGCTGCTCTGCAACAGCTCCGTGTGAATCGGGCATGCAGGTTGCCATCCTTCAGCATGTTTGAGTTCTGCTTAGCACAGGACAGGCGGAAAATGAGGAAAAAATGACTCAACTATAGAGGCATCACCTCTGATTCAGCCTCCAAGTAAGTTAAAGAAACCTGCGACTTGCAGAACTCTTTGTTTTGTGGAGTTTAAGGCCATCTTAGGAGGGACTCTTCTGCTGTAAAATTATGGAAAGAGACACTGTAGGTAAGTTGTAACCTAGACAAGACATAACACATGTTAAGGTAATGGGTGACAGTATTTGAACAGAAGGACCAGCATAGAAATTTATTTTAGTTCCGTAGTTTTGGGTGCATCAGAGAGCAAAGAGAGTGAGTCTCAATTGACCGAAAAGTGAGATGGGAGGAAAGCTTAATTAGTAGCCAAGCGGTCTAGGAGAAAAGCAGACCTTTCCAGAGCAGACATCATCTAACATTATTATCAGGGTAAAGCATTTTACACTGACAGTCTAGTTCTTCTGGCTGAAGATGCTCTTAGGCAAGGCCTCCTGAGCTGTAATGGTCCCGAGGAGGTGGGGGAAGCTGGTCTTGGAAGGACAGGTCTTGCACATAGCATATTTATAGGCAGAAGGCGGAGGGGTCTGCAGGTTCAACATCGTAACTTCCCTGTGTGAAACAGTGTTATTTATTTATGTGTGATGGCATAATGCATTTTTTCAGAAACATTCTATAACTTGGAAAATACTGTAGTATCTTTCAAAAGTTATTTTTGTCCATTTATAAATGGTTATATTCAGCCCTTAAAGATAAGGAAATAGTCTGATGTATGGAGGAAAACACTGTAGTGCATTTTCCTTTCTAAATAATAGATGAACATTTATAGATCAACAGCTCCTCCCATTAGTTAAATAATAAATAAAGAGTTGTATGAGTTTTCTTTCAAATGGAACATTCCTAGTTGCTCCTGATAATCCCAAGCAAACTCAGTTGTTGTGGCGATGGTTGCAAATCTCAACACTGATATCGCTTGACCTCACACAATCAACGTAGAAGGGCATTATTTGCCCAACTGTGGTGAAAGTGCCATATGTCATGGTCTCATGATTAATTTTGATGTAAATTTTGTAAAGAAAAGGCTCCATGTTTTGGGGAGCACTCTTTGATTAGCTGCATGGTTTTTAACTCTGCTTTCCCTCCTCCCCCATTTTTATTTGTATTTACCAATATTTGGATACTTTAGGGTTGAAATAGCAATTAGGGTTGAAATAACAACAGATGACACTAAATCATAACATACAGCTCTGGAATTAAAGGGAGCCCTGAAGTCAGTGATACTACTTTATTTCCATATTGTGTTGCTGGACTACTGGTCTTATCTTAAAGACAGCATTTTCATTTATTTACCTCTTAGTCTTTCTTTCTTTCTTCCCCATTTTACTTGTGCAAAATGATAGAATCTGTCTGATCGCACAGCCCTCAGTCACATCCCTCATTCAGGCTTGTCATCATTAATCAGGCTGTTGTCGCTGGTATTTACTAGTGTGAGCATGAAAAATGCAAACCAGCTGCAGTAACACAGACAAATAAATACAATAAATTGAATCTGTGTATAAACATAAACCCAACTGGACAGGTGTCGCTCCATCAGAGCAAAGGCAGTTGTACCCCTCTGCCCTATTATGTCCGTTGGCACTAAGTATGTTCTGAGAAAACAAGAGGAAAGGTGACTGGCCATCTGCAAAGTTGAGTGTACTGCTCAACAAGTACGCAGGTAGGTAGCACTGGATGACCGAGTTCTTGATCTCACAATTACTGATAATATATGGGCAGGTTTTCCAGCTTGCCTTACACCCGTGCATTTAAATCGCTGACCTGGGCCACAGAGGTCTCTCACCTTCTCATCAGCTCCTACGCAAAGGTGGTAAAAAACACAGCAAATCATGATCGTGCTTTTTAGTATCTATGTGAACAGCTTTTACACGAGTCCTACTTTGAGAATGAACGGATTACTTTCTTTGACCTGATGCGCAATGACGAGCCAGTTTTCCTTCCTCCTTTCGCCCCTGCCCCGTACTCCCCCGGGACAGGGCTGGGGTCCCACGGGCAGCTGTTAGTGCATCCTGGGACCGAGCGTGAACTGTGACGCATCCCCCAACCACTGTTCTTGCTCCCAGTCCTTCCCTGCGTTGTACTTCTCCTCGGTAATACCTATATTCCGGTAAGGTTTCCAAAGCATACTCTACCATATCAGTGCCCTAAAATTAAGAAGGGATCTGAAGTACTCCTGTAGTGCTAGTTAGTATCAATAGTAAATTCTGGAGAGCAGGTAACAGATAACTAATGCCAACTAAACCCATTTTTTCCAAAAAGTGACCAGAAGTTGAAAAGCTCTATCATGTACTGCACTTTGCAGTCCTGTCTGTCACACCACTCTCCTTGCCAGGTTTTTGTTTATAAATAGTGACACAATCTGAAAATGTTTAACCCACAATTTACACGCGCAGCCCTTTTTTCATTAAACAGTTCCCTTTCTTCTGCACAAAGTCTGTGTAAGCGTTGAAGTATTCATCACAGAGCTTAATCTAGGTGTTAGCCAGAGATGACTTAGAAACAAGTATGAGCTTGCGCTCCTGAACCACATGCTCTGCTCATCCACACCAGATGACTAAACTGACTGGCATCTCGAGCCCAGACACTCTCTTTCTCCAGCAAGGTAACCGAACTACATCAGACCTGCCCTTACAGTGGTATTTGCCTCCAGCCTTGTCCGTGCACAGCCCAGGTCCCAGGCTGATATGAAACAATCTTATTCTAGTTGAGTTACAGGTGTTTATGCCAGCCAAGCAAGGCATCTCCTCTGAAGTCTGGAAAGAGAAGAGTGGGGAAGCTGTTCTCTGTAGTTTGCTTCCTATGGGTTCTGCTTTGTCATTTTAGTAGCCTTTCCCTTTGCAGCTGAACAAGCGTTTCATTGTGTGAAATCCCGAGTCCTTTCAAGCCCTAAGGCGTAAGGCCATTGACTGGAGAGGAGAATCGGACCTGTAGGCCTGTGACAGTTACATACTGACGTACATTTGCTTTGTATCCCGTTCGCAACCTTCAGTATTCTTCTGAGCCTCAGCAGAGAAATGGTCTGTGCGGTGTCCTCTAAGGTTAGCTACTTCTGGCTGAGTGCTTGGGCTGTTTTGGCAGGAGGCCTCCTCACGGAGAGCTCGGTGCCAGCACCTCTCTCTCCTCTCTGCTAGGAAGCCTGAGCTTTCACACCCCCGCTCCCTGGCGCTGGAGCGGTGTGGCGGAGGGAAAGGAGTGATTTCTCAAGTGCTGCTTAAGCCATTTAGCTCACTTCAGGTGAAAGAATACATCTTAAACAACATCCATATGCCATGCGGTAGCTAGTACCGGTGAGAGAGAGAATCCCAGTGAGGCTTACAGTAGAAGAGGAAGGTATATGAAACTCCCATGTGAGTCATACACTTATCATCTACATGAGTGTTTTTCATGCATTTTGCTGGAGAGGGTGCTGGGGGGAAATGGAAAATGTTTTAGAGTCGGTTTTTATTTTAAATTTCTTTATGCCTGTTTTTTTGCCATGGATAACTTTCCACCTTTTTGTAATAAAGCGTACATGAAGAACAGATCAGATGAAAAAGTGATTACGCCCTGTTGTAATGTCGAAAATATGCTTATTCAGCTAAACATGTTTTGAAATACTGGCAAAAAAGCAGCTTGCTAAGTTCAGGCTGGAAGCAGTTTACATAGTTTCTGAGACTATTTCCTCTACTGTTCAATATATCAAGAACTCATAGTGCTGCAGCAACTAGTATTTTTCTGCCTCTAAAATATATCTGCAGAACAAAAGCTATTGTTTCAAAGTAACATGAACTTGCTCCCCATCTGCACGTATAGAGAATAACTGAGCAATAATGGGATTATTTTTCCTAAACAAAACTCACAGGTGGATTTTTTTAATCTTAAGTTTTTCTATTTAAAAAATGCTGAACTCAAGATGGTGAGTGTGAGAATACAAAATACAAGTGCCAAACTAAAGTATCTTGTTCTTTTTTTTTTATTTTCTGCAGTTACCAATGTAAGATAACATACTTTTAAAGAATTTTATCTTTTAAATGTTTTTATTGCAGAAGAGGCATATTGAGATTTTCCATTAACAAATAATCATGCACTAAGTCAGAATTTGGGGGAAGATTTCAGAATAACCTATTCTATATATTTTAAAAAAGGAAAATGTTTAATTTAGTCAATAAGGTGCTGAAGTTAGAGTGTTTTTTTTTATTAATGCTTAATTTCTTGTAGCTGCTGTTAACTACTCTGAACTGCAAAGGAATACCCTTAAAATGTTATTTCTTCAGCTAAAAATTGAGATTGTATATTACAAATATGTAAGATAGCTTTTTTATTTATTTTGTAAAAAGGGCCATTGCCCTAAAGGCTTGAGAATCAAAGTCTTTTGTCTTCGCTCAGCACTCAACACAGTCAGGCCCAAAGTTATAGTCCTTGTACACTACTGCAATATAAATGTTCAGTAATTCTGGTAACTTCAAACTGCACAGTATACTCCAGTTTCCTTTAAATGACGAGGAACATAACTTCTTAGAGTTTTTAAATGCGGAGTGGTGTTGTATCTTAAGTGAACAGAAAGTACTGGATATAAAAACTTCAACTTATATTTTAAATAATTGCCCTGGTCTTTCCCAAATAATTGCAATTTTTCTGTTCATTTCCTGCTAATTGCATGTGCAGACAGATTCAGGAAAAACATCTGTGGTGGCTCTAAATAGGAGAATTTCTTACAAAGCAGTCAAGTTCCAGATGAGTTTTGTCCCGTTTTAAGCTCCCTTCCACTTTGAGATTTGAATCCCTGTTAGCATCTTTCTACAGACACAACACAGCATTTCATAGGTTCTGCCCATAGTACCAATAATACACGAATATAGGAAAGCTGTGCGGCTTTCTGCTACAAAGTACAAGCTGAACACAAATCAGCGTGTCTTCTATTATTTTTGCTCAGTGAAGAAAAAAATCCCTCCTATTTTGTAGCTTTAAATCTCGGAATTAGAAAATTGGAAGGTGGGTAAGGCATTTTTGGGTTATGCTGTGCCGTGGTTGGTATGTTTCCCCAGCCTGCACTGTGAAAGATCCATAATTCTCACTGATCTTCATTCAATGAGATTTCATCATAGAAAATTCTAAGTAGGTTTAGGTAGGATGGCAGCTTTTGGATTAAAGATAATACATCTTAAAATAGCGAGGCAGAAATATAAAAGCAAATCTAGAAAAGCCAATAAGGCATGAATCATTCAATAAAATAAGATCTAATAGTAGAAGTGTATTATGGTAGAGTTAAAGTGATCTTTGATGTATTTTTTTTTTTTCATCACCTGTTAGGTTTTGTATATAAATTCAGTAAGTTACAGCTCCTGGAAACAGATTTTGATTTGCTAGATGTATATCTGCATGTGAGAGCTGTAGTCACAAGTATATTTAGATTGGGAGCAGACCAATACAGGTTTATTTTACAACACACGCCATACTGGGAGTCCCATACAAGCTTGTGCATGAATTTCTGACAGATGTATCTGTGTATAAAAACAAGCAGGCAAAATGTGCTTGGTCACTTTTTCAAATGTCAGAATAACCTTAAAAATGCAATTGAATTAACATTGATTTCACTACTCCATCCCATTTTTCATTATTTATTTTATTTTAAAATAACTCAAAAATTAATCTATTTAGACTAAAAAAATGTGGAAGGTATCTTTTAGTGTCAGCACACATAGTTATGTGGAAGAAACTAATGACGCATGACAAAATGCATAAACATTGTTTGTCAGGCAGTCCTATGCTAAAAGTAAATTTATAACCAAAAAGCCATGATTCAGGAACAGTGAATGTGAGAAAAAGAAACGAGAGCTAGGAAACAAGTTGACACTTAACTAGATCAGTTTAAATTTCTGGTTGGTTGATTTTGACTTTTTTAATTCATTGAACAGAGGACTGTTTGGGTTTTTTTTCCACTTCTTCCACTAGTTTTCAATTTAGGTGTCAGCCTTATTTCCCGAGAGTGTATGTCTTGTTCCAGAATACGCGAATGCTGGTCTTAGATGGTTTAGATAAGAATAATATGACTTTTATTCAGAGTATAAACCGCAGTTGAGTGGTTGGGAACCACATTAAGAAGCAAGTTCCAGTACTGTCTCATCTCCGCGCTTTTTTTTCATTTGCCTTTTCACCTTTCAAAATTAACAGTGTCCATAGTAAACATAGCAACTTTAACTCTTATTTTCCTACTTTTTCTTCATTAGATCACTTACCAGATTAATTTTTCCCTAATGACGGGAGTGCAGGGAGGTGAGTTGTACCTTTTCCAAAGAAACAGATTTTTAAAAATGAAAAGTTTTATCAGAAGTAGCCTAACATTCTGTAATAAAATGAAAGAGCTGCTTTCACATTCAGGTTGCTTGGGTTTTTTTCACTGAAAATGTTCACATACTAACCAACAATTTGGGTTGGTTTGGGACATTTTTTCCATGTAGGTCAGCTGTTCTGATCTATGACTGCTAGGATACCAGAATGTGATTTTAGCATAGTTTTTTTTTTTTTTATGAGTGCATTTCTTGAGAAGTTGTATAGGAGTCCTGAGATGAGGCAAGAATGAAAAAAATAATTTGTAGGGAAGAACTTGAGTTTTCATTTCTCCAGGTCAGAAGAGTGCCTTCAAAATTATACTTGAGTCCTTTACAAATTCTGTTTGGACTATTTGAACTGTTTCTCTCCTGGAAAAAGTTTTTCAGCCTTGGTCAAGCTTGCCCTGAGCAAGCTTGGTTTCAGATTGTAGCACTGTACTAAGAACATTTCACCCCAAACAGTCATCACTATTCCGTTGAGAAGATGCCGGTCCTTGTATCGGAAACCACGTTATCAACGTTTTGCCCATTATCATCATAGTTTGAGAGTAATTTGTGTCTAGCATATTCAAGCAACTGTTTGCTGCTTCACTAAAGCATACTGCATCTCCTGTTGGAAACTCTCATCTGATTGCGCTTTAGTTCAAGATTTTTGCTGTTTGCATCACCGTGCTATGACGTAGAAGCTTATTCTTCCAAAGGCTCAGCCTGCCTTTTGGTGCTCAAGGTTTCCTGTTGCTATGAAAAAGGTATTTATGGTTAGATCTTTTTGCAGTGAGTTCTTACAAAGTCATTCACCTTGAAAAACAATTTTCTTTTCAAATACCCTCACATTTAACTTCACGACTCATGTTTCCCATGATTTCTGGGTTTATCCCACTTAGAGTTTTGCTTCCATAGCTAGGTTAAAGCAGTACTGTAATTGGAGTGTCTCAAAGACGCCTGTAAAAGTTAACGTTGGCATTCATGTTAATACAGGTTTCTTTGAGTAATGTTTTCCGGCTCTAGGCACTCTTCAAAACACTTAACATATTCAAGAAACAAGGATGAAAATTCAGAAGATGCAGAACAAATTGAACAAAGTGCTAGCAGCATAATAGTCATCTGAAATAACAAGAAACTCTGATATTGACAGAGGTTCCAGTGAGAGCACTGTGGCCTTCCCCCTGCTGCCCTGACCACGTATCCTCCCACCTCTGATAGTGCAAAAGAAATGTGCATTTTCTGCGCTCTTTCAGTCTTCCTTTTGTGAGAAATGACCAGGGGAGTTGACAGCCCTTTGGCCTGGCAGGTATTTTTGATGGTCACTTGGTAGTGTGAGCACTTGCCCTCGGGTCAGAACACCCGAGTCAGTCCACGTGGACCACTGAGCAGTCATCAGTTACAGCAACTGTGAATCATAACCCATGCGTACTGTATGCTGCTCAAACACAAAAAAGGGAAGGCTCAGCAACCCATTACACCTCTCCCTAAGGCATTACCGGTATTGCCAACTCCACAGTTAAAAACTTATGAGTCAAACCTCCCCCAAATCTTAACATTCACTTAAAACGAAGATATTAAAGGGTAGAAAATAGTTTTTAGAACTGATTTTACTTTATATTGTATTCTGACACTATAACGCTAAGAAAACGAGTTTTATTAAACTGGGATAATGGGAAACATTACACAACCCCCTAGCGCATGGTATTTATTACTTGCTTTAAAACTTTGCCTTGTAAAGAAGGAGGTGTGTGTATTTGGCACAACTAGATTAGGTCAAGTACTTTACTTTTGTTTTTTAGCACACCCAAATTACAAGTCTGTTAATTTTGGTTCCTCATATTCTCATTTGGTTGTGAACTACGGCAAGCATTTGCCACTGCCAGTGAAATCTAGGGGAAGGGTGCTTTCAACATACAATGCCAATATATGCAGTACTTTATAAAGCCGAGTAACTCGAAAAGCTAGCTTCTTCATCTCTCAGTTTGGGCACCCAGAATGGATGGGATACTTGTGCCAAATTCTTACTCTTTAAAATGTGGGTAGTCTCTCTCCTTCAGCTGCCGGGATTTTAATGAAGATAAATCAGTGGATCGCCGAGAAGCATTCAAGGACCACAGTGGTACGAAGTGCCACAGGAAAACCTTGTAATTCAGGCTCTGATGGGTAGTGAGAAGCATCTGGTAAATAAGACATGGGGCTGCACATTATTCAGTGAGGAGAATACAAAATACTGAGTAGCTGCTAATATTGACATTGTTTTGTCCCATCCATTTAACGAAGCTGGGACCCAGCAGAAAAGATGGAATACAGGCCTGCAAGTGAGAATTGTATCATACAAGGGCTGTATACAAGAAGCGTTGCTGCACAGTACATTTTATTCCTATTTTTTCTGTTTTATTCTGCACCCTTTAATCCTGTTCGAACAAGATTAACCCTTGTTTTAATACAGTTTTAACACGTGTATACATGTGTATGTGTGTGTGAATGCACATGCTTGTGCATGTCATTTTTTTGCAGGTTCAGGGGGTTTAAAAGCAAATTGCATGAACAGAGATTTTATCTTGTAGCAGTCTACTAACATCCAAATGAGTCATCAGAAGGAGTGGAATATTCTGAGCCATCCCACAGTGCCCTGCTACTTGAGCCAACTGATGGCAATAAGAAGATAATTCTCTATTTAAAGCGCCTCCATAGAGAAACAACACAGAGTTGTTGGCGATTCCCTCTTTTCTCTTGACAATGTTCTGGCTTCTCAGCACTGTCTCTTTTTTACCTGCTCCCGTTTGCTTCCCCAGCCAAGAGGTCCAGTTTCTTTTTGCAAATAGTTTTAGCTTCCCTGCTCAGACTGAGAGCCTACTCCTACCTTCTGCACCCAGCCTGCCTCCCTGGCTCTGCCGGGCTCTGTCAGTTTACTGATGTCCTTCTCCCTTCTTTTTCTTCTGTTCTGGTTTGATATCTTTAGTTCTTCCATATTGAAATCAAACAACTTCCAGTAGGCTGGCTGGATGCAAGCAGGAGAAGTATTAAGAGCCAAAGACACTTGTTTTGTGGCACCCAGATGGGTGCTTCTGATGGAGCCTAGTTCCGCCATTACAGGGCTGAATGACATAGTTCTGGTGTAGAGCGTGTGGTGCAGAGCATCTTGGCGTAGAGCATCTCGTCAGGCTGGACTGCTGTAGAGGAGGCAGCATGTTTAGCGAAGGTGGGATCTTTGGGAATTTTTCCTACTAAACTTCAGCAAGTCCCTAGCAAGTGTATGGGATCTGAAGTTTTCAAATGTTTACAGCCTGGCTAGAATGAAGGGGCAAAATCCACTTCCGTAACAGGCTACCTCCCGTCCTAATCTCTGCTCCAAACACGGGGCTGCAGGAGCTTCTCAGCGGAAAGGTTTCTCTAATCTGGCAGCATGGACCAAACAATTGATGCTTGGATAGGCTTGTTCTTGGAAAGGTCTAAGCCATTTGGCTGCCGATTTTCACATAAGTTATCACTGAGGCACACACCTGGTGAGGGAAATTTTCAGCCAGGTTAAGTCTGGCAAAGTTTATAAGCAACTGAAAATGCAGTCTTATAATAGGAGGTATCTGGCAATCATAACAGTTGGCAGTTGTGCTAGCCCCACCTATTATATTTTTGGATCGTTTAATAATGTAGTGAAGATTTTAAAGGGAGTATTTTTTCCATTAGAATTTAGTAAGATAGAACTGGGCAGCTGCCTCATACTCCTTTCAGCTACAAAGCATCGAGAGAGGTCATTTTAAGCAAGCATGTCAAGTTTGGAATCACTAGCCAATTCCCAAAAGCTTCCTAATACTGGGAAATCTATAATTGAACATATATGTGAGAAATGAGAAAAAATAGACTAAAATTGTTACTGACTTTTCCAGTTTTAACACCCTCAGTATACTATTAATTATTTAAAAAATATATTTTCACACATTCTAAAAATTATTTTAGAAACAAGAAATTAAAGTCTTACTGATAGGTTGCATCCATGCGTGTCTGACTATTCGGTTAGTATTAGCTCTGACAATGTCACGCTACTTTCAACAAGAGAAAAGCGATAAATATACAGGAATGCTGATGATAAAGAACATTCTGACGTATGCAACTTTCACTTGTTTTGACAAAATATTTGGTATTCTTGTGACTACACTTAGCAAACTTTGTAAGAGAGAACAGCAAGCTTTTTATTAATTTTAAACCAAGTATTTACTAACATTTTTATAGCTAAAAGATTATATCCTCCGAAGAATTCTATAGCCTCTAAAAACAAATACATATCTAAACAGTTTAGGCCTGCCCTCATAAGCCTTTATGGGCTAGGATTTGCTCGGTATGCCTTTTGTTTGTTTACTTCTAGATGCCAACTCAAATGCAAAACATTTGGGTATAACAAGTTGCTCTTCATGTTGCACGGCAGAATATACTTTATTCTCATCATCTGTGAAGGGGATGAAAATTTTCTTGATGGTAGTTATAGAATGATTTTGGTAAATTGCCCAGCGTGGCTTCAGATACTACAAAGATAACCAGATTACACCCAGTAAAAACCTTTATAGAATGTTGGGAGCAGGAAGGAAAACAGAAAAATTTGTCATCCCTGATCAGACCGCTGGTGTTCCAGCTTGCTCCCTAATCTTTGCCATTGGAGCAGTTACCAAATGCTTTAGAGGAAAGCGAGGGGCTCTGGTAGACGTGCACGTATTAATATGCAGATGGGGGAAATGTCTTTCTAATACCAAGCATCTAGAGGATGGTGTTAGGGTCCTAAAACTGCGGCCCTGTAAATGAATGTGTTGCATTTTGCGGTCTCTCCTTTCTGTCCTTGCTCAGAACGTTCATTAATATGCTGAATAATACCAATGGGATTACAGCTCATCAGGACAAACTTGGTACCAGGTTGCGAATTGACTGTACTAAGGAGGTAAAGCATAACGAGCCTAATTCATACCTGGATAAACTCAGCCTGTTGGAGCCGCCTGGCAAGTAACATCCAGAATTCATACTCTTCAAAAAAGGCTTTTAGTAAGTCAAATGAATATGTCCTTGGCTTAAAAAAAAAGATGGCTTTAGTTCAGAGCAGGGTCCATCTATTTTGCACATCCCCCAGCCAAATAAAGCGCTCATCTGCAGAAAAAATCCTAAGTCTTTGCTTCTGGTGCGTAATACTAAATATTAATGAAGGAAATCGAAGATTAAATTGGGATAACTAACCAGTTACAGATGAAGGTCTGCCAGGACTGGGTTTACAACAAGGGAGGGGTTGCAGAAATAGCAGGGTTAAAAACGCGAGCTTGGGATAGGCAGGAAAACGCACGAGGACAGCGACAGCATCTCCAGGGCCGCCACAGCGGCCAGCAGCGGTTTGGGGGTTTTTTTGGTTTGTTTTTTTTTTTTTTTTTTCCGTCATGACTGCCGGCTGCTGCATCACCCCGGTCACGTGAGCACGGGCCGGACCCGCCAGCGGCCGCGGCGCGCCCGGCGCGTGGCTCTGTGCGCGCGTGTCTGCGTGTGCGCGCCCGCCGCCCGCGGCCGCTCCGCGCCCGCCGCCCCCGGCCGCCGCGGCTCTCGGGGGCGCGCCGGGCCCTGGCGGGGCAGAAGCGGGCCGCGAAGGAGGGGCGGGTCGTGGCTGCCCGAGTGCCCCGCTTGGAGCCCCGGTGGCGCGGGTGGCTTACGGAGCTGGCGTGCCCGTGCTCGCTGCCGGGGGGAGCTGGTTGCTGTGCGTGGGGTTTCACAGCTTGAGCTTGCATAGAGTCGGTCTTGGAGAGGATGTCAGTAACCGAAGAGCAGTCAGAAACGCAGCCTTCCCCTTCGAGACAAAAAAAAAAAAAAAAAAAGCACCCGGCATCTGTTACAGTTAGATCTGAAAACTAAGTACTTGGGAGAAAGAGAACAATCTGAAGTTTAAGCTCTCTGATAAATTATCGTTAAATATTTTGATTACTGTGTACAGCGTATTTATGACTTGGCTTCATTTATGTTTGAGGATCTGCGATTCTGTGTGCAAGTTAATCACAGCGTTTCAATGCGAAATATTTTCATAGTTTGGAGCACTCAGATGAGTTTAAATTACACATTTTACTGGGTTTTAATTGCAATATTTCTCTATATAAATAACTCTGTAAATATTCTTTTAACCTCGCTGCATGAAAATACGTTAATTCACAATCACGCTAAAATTTATAAGCCTTTTTTTTTTTTTTTTTTTTTTCTTCCCCTCTCCCCGAACGCGAAGAGCGAATGATGAGCGGATTGCAGCAAATCCTCCCCGTGAGTTGCTGGCTGTTCAGAGCCTCGCAGAAGACCTCACGTGCGCGCCTCCCTGCGCAGCGACGGCAGCAGCGCTGCTCCCCCCCGAGTTCCCAGGCGGCGGGCGGGGGGGGGCGCGCGCGGGCCCCGGGCGCGTGGGAAAGAAGGAGTTAAGGCGGGCAGGCGGTCGGGCCCGCCGGCGGGGCGGCCGGGCCGGGCCTTCCCTCTCGCGGCGGCTTTTCTCTCTCCTTAATTAATCATACGCTGCTTCACAATTTAAATATGGAAATGGCGAGCCGTTCGCAATTATTAATGAGCCTCCGGGCTGTCCTGTGGCGTTTCGAGACAAGCTGTGTCAGCCCGCGGAAAGCAGCATGGCATCTCCTTTCTGATGTGTGTGAAATTTATGTGCACAAAGGCTCCTCCTTATCTATGCGCAAGCTAAATAAATAAATAAAGGCTTTTGTTTGCCAGGCTACTTGCACATGACTGTTGTGACTAAACCACTCCACGTTATTTGTACTTTACAGTGCCTAGGGAGAAAAAGCGGGGGGGGGGGGGGGGAGGGGGGGCGGGGGCGGGGGGGGCGAAGTCCCCGAGCCTGCGGTACCTGCTCCGTGCGCCCGCTCCTCAGCCGCTGCCTCCCGCTGGACCGGGCTCCCGATGGGCCCGGAGCGGGGGGGGGGGGGGGGGGGGGGGGCGTCTCTTAACAAGGAAAAAAAAAAATTAAAATATCCCCATCGCCTCACCCTAGGAGATACAGATACCGAGCGCCGAACAATAAACTTCGCCCTGGCCTGACACCCGCCTTGCGACAGGCGGCTTGGCACGCTGCCAGCGCCTTCACCCGATGAGACGGGGCAGGAGGTGGCGGGCGCCGCGGACAACATGGCCGATGTTGAGTCTCCGCTCCCCGGCCGGTGGCGGGACCCAGCGGGGCGGCTGGGCTGGGCTGGGCTGGGCTCGGCTGGGCTGGGCTCGGCTCGGCTCGGCTCGGCTCGGTTCGGTTCGGTTCGGCTGGGCTGTCCTGTCCTGTCCTGTCCTCCCCTCCCCAGCGCCGGCACCCAGCCGCAGGGGATGGCTCGGAGGATTCAAGCGGCAGCATCGCGCTCTCTTTATTTATTTATTTTTAAGCCCTCCCCTTTTTTTTTTTTTTTTTTTTTTTTTTTGCCCCCCCCCCCCCCCCCCCCGCCTTTCCTTTTTCCGCCGGTATGGCAACCATCCGTTCAATGCAGTGTACGACTAGGTAAAAACCAGTAGCGGGCAACTAGTTTAATTAGTCTGTTTCTTTTTTTTTTTTTTTTTTTTTTTTTCCTTTTAAGAGCCTTTATAAATGAGGAGCAGTCCAAGGTGGGAGGAGGAAGCGAGGAGCGGAAGGGACAGGGAATGGGAATGAATGGTGAGGGATAACAAAGAGTCAGGTGCAGGGCTGGATGTGCGTCCTCCCGGTGGCTTACAGACTGATTTGTCTTTTTTCAAGCACTCCTGTAGCAATTAAATAAGAAAATGGAAAAGCTGTGGAAGCAAAAGCCAGGTTTCTAACGGCAGCTACAGGCTTTCAAAGAAGCGTGTGCATTGTATCAGGCAGAGCCCGTTCCTGTAGCGATGGAGAAGAACGTACCATCCAGTTCTGCGGGACAGCAATACGTAAAGATACGCCTGACTTTGGTTTTCCCGCTCCAATATAGTCCGCTGCTTCACTGGGTGAAGGTAAAATCCCTCTAACGCGTTTTTGCAAGTTTGCCATGTTAGATAAGAGCGTGACTTTGATGTCTTGATGGAGTTGCAAAGCGAAACAAACCGGGGCAAAGACAGGGATTTCAGCTACTGGGGGGGTGGGGGTGGTGGTGGTGGAAGATCAGAATATGATAAACACCACTGAAAAACGGCAGGAGAATAATGTTTACTTTTGAATATATGGCCTGCTGCCAGGTTGGCGCTGGTTTTTAGGTTAGCAGAGGTTGGAGGAAGGGCCAGACTGAGGCGTGGCTAGCTGCTGTCAAGGAAAAAAAAAAAAAGGGGGCTGCAAATTGCTGTTCTCAGCTTTTTTTCTCTCCTCTCCTCCCCCCCCCCCGCCCCCCCCCCCGCCTTCCCCCGAAAAAAGGCAGTGCTTTCTCTTAAGGCTATTTAAAATGATGCAGAATTTTAACCATCTGCTGTACCGGGTACTCTTCGCTGGTGCTGCAAAGCTGTATTTTTGTAAAGGGAAGAAATTGCAAAGCTTTCCAAATAGAAAGCTGTTCTATAAGCATTTAGATCTTTCAGGAAACAGTGTCTTTAAAGAAAGATTCTTCTTAATTGTGAATTGAGAAATGGGTATCAACGAGAGTGAAATGTTTTTACCCTGTTGCGATTGGGTTTTTCGCTAAAAGGGATACAGGTGTACTGCCACTGCACAGCGTATCGCTGCTTTAGAAACGTTACGTGAGCACCATAAGACTCAAGAAATGGACAGTGATAGAAGCTGATAATTTTTGTAGCCCTATGATTTTTTTTCCGAGGCTTGCTGTGGAAGTGCTTGAGTTGTCGTTGACTGCAGCAAAGTCGTTTCTTGCACTTGACCAGCTGCGTATGTACGTATGGGAGTGAAATTGTTTAACGAGTAGCATGGAGACTGGCAAAGGAATCGTGTCGCTGATACGGCCTCCTGAACCATAGTAGTATGTCCAGTGCACAAAGGAAGAATATTTCTAAATAATAATAGATGGGAAAAATGCTTTTGAAGTGGTGAAGCTCACAGAAGAAAAGAGCAGGAATCTTTAATGTGGTATTCTTACTTCTCATAAATTAGATTAACTGTTTGAGTGCCATGAACAGCAAATTAAATATTTCAGTTATTCATAAATCAGAATATAATGTTTGTCTCGAGTAAGAGCTAAGAAAATTGGAGGTTATTGCCTCATAATTCATCTATGTATTTAAGATCAATTAGCAAGTTATTGGAAAGAGAGATTGAAGTGAGGCATGCGCTTCCTTTGAAAATGCAGTTTGGGTTTTCTCTTTTAAGATCTATCAATACTAGATCGTTACCTAAAGCCACTGGTTATTATTTGTAACTGGGAGGGCTGTATTTTCTTTAAATTAAACATCTACAATCTACAAATGTATGTTAGGAAAGGCATTTACTTTCTGAAGCCAGTGTAGAGGCCCAATTAAACCTCTTCATTCCATTTTAATTTAAGAAAAAAAAAAAAAGGACTGTATTATAGATGCTTCGTAGGCTAAGTAAATTTTCTTATTTTTAAAGCTGAAGACTGGGGGCTGTATTCTGTCACCTGTTGCCTACCACAGAAAGAAAAGGGGGGGGAAAAACACTTACTGATCATGCAAGCTTTTGCACAGAACTTGCTGCTTGTCATTTCATTACCGTTCGGTAGAGAAAATAGCCTCTTTTTTTTCCTCCACTTTTAGGTGGCACATAAAATTTTACAATATGTTTGCTTCAGATAGTGCCAGAGAAGCATAATGAGGTGTTTAGTCACAGTTTGGATGTGGTATTGGTAAAAAACCGTGCAGGAACTGTGGGCTAGATTTTCAAGGGAACAGTCCTTGTAATCCAAGGCTGCCTAAATCCCAAACTGGTATCCAGGCAATATCGAGACACTAAATTCTCTGTTTGCTTTTTGTTAGGCTGTTATCTGCTGAGCATTTTCCTTTTCTTGCAAGGTCTTCAGTATGGCTGGGGACTTTGGTGTCGTGGTCTGTTGTTTTGTTTTTTTCTTCTGTTAACCCTTGGATTTCTGTTTGCTCCCCTTCTTCCAGAGCACCTTCGTAAATACAAATGCAAACAGTCTGGAGTAAGTGTGCTTTTCTGACATGGAATATGTGGATGGGAGGGCTTTGCAGGGTGACTGTTATAGACCAGTAAAATACTAACATGCTAACATTTTCCCCGACTGTGTATTTGGATTTAAAAGTCAGTGTTGCGTATTGGAGCACTCCAGTACGGTGAAAGGTACACGTATCACCTAATGTTCTGCAGTTTAGGCAAAAAAGATTTCTGCATGAATAAATGTGTCTACAAATACAAATATAGTATTGATATTATTCTGCAAGTTGATTGTATTTTACTGTATGTGCAAAATACAGTGCGTGTACTTTATCTAACCCTGCATTATGCAGGCTTTGAGATTTCAAAATTGTATATTGGGAACCTATTAGGATGTAGGACTATATGAAATTGTGAACACCCCTACTAATAGTGAAAGTGTATCATTTGTTTATAAGAGCGTTTTGCTGTGGGTATGAAATCGTACAAGAATAAATATGTAGTAGGTGCTGGGATTAAAAGATTATTTTGGATTTGGCATTATTTAATATGCTACCTGTAATGTATGTTGTCATCCCCTAACATACATCTCAATATAACCTTAACGTTTTTATTTTAATATCAATTTGCTCTTTCAGCAAACATAATAACATGAAGCTGTGGATTCAGGTTGCCTATTTAGTTCTAAATTTAAATAAACAAGCAGTTTATTTTAATATTAATTTCACGGTCCTAATGATAGCTGAACAGCAATATCTTTGTGCAGTTGTTTGCAAAAAATTGAGCTTAAGTTGCTGAGCCCTAAATACTGTATTTTTGCTTTGTTCTTGAATGCTGGAGCTGGTTATTTGAAAATAAGTGGGTGTTTTTTGAGACACTGGGAAAAGTTGGTTTTATCACTTTGTATTCATATTCAATATTCTCTGGTTAAATAGAATATGAAATGTAGTATAATTACAGTGTCATTTAAATAATGAGTTAAAGCTAGCAGATGATACAATATGCAAAACAGTTTATAGCAACAATCAATTTCCATATAGTTCTATGTACTGCCAAATTATCGATAAAATAAATTGTATGAAATGTAATAAGGATATGTTGGGTGGTAATCATTATGCAGTATCGTTATTATCTGTGCTAAAGATACTGTGATCCAAATCATTTGATGGTCTGGGTGAGGTTATGAGTGATACATAAACCAAGAAAGTTTTACATAAACACTTTTTTTTTTTTTTTTTTAAATAAAGTCTGAGTTAAACAGATCTGCCTGAGTTCCAAATCCATAGAACCCCACAGACTGAAGAGAGAACCTCTGGAACGTCTTTCTAAGCTTGTCTTGTGTTGGCATCTATTACTATTAAAAAATACATAGGCTTGTCCGAAGATACTCTGAAAAGCCTCTTGATTTGTGAGTTATTCCAGTAGCAATGGAAAACACGTTATGTTAAATTCTAAAAAGAGATAGAGGGCTTGATTCTTCTGTCAATATAGAACACTTTCTAATGATGTTTCCTGTGATTTGAATAGAGAGCCAAATCAGGCCTACCAAATCTGTTTGAAATGAAACAGAAAATGCAAATATATGTGTGCAAATATATTTATTTGTTTCTAATCTGCCTAATTAAATCAGCAATGTGGTATCTGGTGTCCATTAAAAATGTGGTGTGTGTTTTTTGGTTTTTTTTTTTTTCCAGGGCCTGGCTTAGAAAGTATTTGATGGTCAGTGGAAAAAAATGAGGAAGAGGAGGGTGTGGCTGCTGCTTAGAGGATCTGTGGCCCCGCAAACGGGCACTAGCTTGTGCAGATGCGGTCCTTCATCATGACAAAATGAAGACTTCTTTTAGGTAAAACAAAAATATTTATTTTCTAATTAGAAATCAAGTAAGCATGTAATCCTATTATTTCTTAATGCATATTTCTGAAGGATGGTCAGTTGTCCTCACTTGGGTTCGGTGGCTTTATTTACATCTTGTTTTGCCCCAGATTTCTCGGCTCTTTCACTAATCATGACAAAACCCACGAAAACTAGTTCCAACTTTATAGCGTGATAAGGAAGGTGGTTTGATGTTTTGTTTATTCTGAATATCCAACAAGGAACTGATCCCGTAGACTCTAGAATGTATCTGTACCCACTTCTTAATTTCTATTTCCATGCAGTATGCTGCAGCATTAGCCCTTGAACTGGCATATGTACACGCAGCTATTTTTTATCTATAGTTCTTTATATTATGACGGCAATTACAGCATCACAGAAGGCTGGAATAAGACTTTTAGAATATTTTCAGGTAACAGTTCTTGTGGGATAAGATTTTGACAGTATTTCTAGTAAAACTATGTATATATTTTTTAAGACATAGTCCATGCTTGTTACAGGGGCTATTTGTTAATAATGCTTATTTACAATCTTAATTCTGAATAATTGATGTTAAAGCTGTTTTGTTTTTTTTTTCTCTGCTGCTGCAAATGTTGCTGCTGCAGCTGTGTTTTGAAAATGTGTGACTTTTGCTGATACCGTGAGTGAAGATGGAGCTGAAGAAACTTCTTCAGTAGTATAACCACTCACAGGTGTGGTTACAGAATCTGCTCCCTCATCTCCTGCCTATATTTGAGCTCATCATCTCTTAATTATGTATCCTTGTTTTTCTTTGAAGAGCAGCAGTGTGTGGGTTGTGGTGAGGTATTATCACAGTTTGGGTGAATTGTTAGCCACAAGACTGAAGGCTAAGTGTAGCAAACCACCATACGAGTGGCAGTATCCCAGCATCTGACACACATCTTAGAATCTCTTATAATTATTAAATGGTTTTTGCAAATAATGATGTGTGGATGGGGAAAAAGATAATAAAATAAACAAGGAAACACATTTGTATAGTAAAACAATATCTTGTAATTTAGATTCTTGCTAATTATTTGCAGGGAGGGGAAGAGCAGGTGGCAAAGTAAACATACATGTTTTTAAGTATTTTTGTGAAGTTTGAAGGATGCGTTGATAGCATCGTGTCAGGCACAGTAGCTAGCTTAGACAATGAATGATTTCGCTTTGGTTAAGGTGAACTTGTCTATTTTTTTGCCATTGCTTTTGGCCATAGGAAACATTTAAAAGTAGGAATTACTGCATTGGATCAGATCCACAGTCTAATTAATGCTAAGTCTACCCTGACAGTTCTTACAAAGGGTTGATTGGTACGAGAACGGAGGGTGAAGGCGACCAACTTTTGATCCTTTTGGAATACCCTGTCCTTGTCAGAAAGTGGGCCAGCCAGATCCCTTGGCCAATGCCTTTATCGTGGCTTTGCGCAAAGGTCTTTATGGTCTTTCCAGCAAACAATCCCATTGAACACTATATTTTTGTAGGCTATGAATAGAACTGTATTCTTTCAGAATCCCACTGATGTCGCGTAATGATGGATTGTGGCGCTGATTTTCACATGCTCAGCCTGCACTTTGTAAAATAATGTATTCCCATAGTTTGAATTTACTGCTTATTTAATTTAATGGAATAATCTCCCATTCAAGACTGGAAGTAGGAGAGAAAGTCAGACTACAATTCCTGACTTTCAAAGCATGTATCTCTGTTGTCTTCCCTGTTGCTCGTATGCTCGCTAACATAAATAGTTTAATCACTTTATCTTCGTATATGGCAGTCTTTTGGTAAGTCAGATCATTTTAGTCACCTGCCCTTGCACTCCTGTTACTTCTGTGGTTTTAAAGAGGTAAGGTAAAAAGAACTGTAGATAGAGTTCTCCATGAAGGTATTTCTCTGGCAGGTATATATTAGAAGGGTAATGTTTTCAATACAGTATTCTGTGCATGGCCTATGCATGCAACAACTGTTAACCTTTTTCTTATTTTAAAATGTCTTTTTATTCCTACATTTTACTTTTGGCTTCTTGGCTCATTTTTAATCGTGACTCCAACTTTCAGTCATGATTACACCGTTTTCTTTATGGTCTTTATGAGTCACATTATCAAAGCCCTTTTGAAAGGCCAAATAAATAATAATTTCTTCTGCGGATGCACTCCAAGTTAAGAAAGACATATTTTTCATTATGTTAGCAATGTTGTTTTTCTCTCCATTATGTAATCTCTGCCTAGGCATTAAAGTTATAATCTTTTAAAGTAGCCTTCCAGACGGTTTACTAAATGCTAGATTTCATTGACATGTAATCTGGATCATCATTTGTGGCTATTTTTGAGGAGTGCTACCCTTTCATTCCTGATAGGCGAGTGCATGTTTTTGTTGGAAACACAGCCTCCAACCTTGAGCTGCTTCAGAACTCCTGCCTGTGTATCTAGTCCTCAGAATGGCTTGCCTTTTAATTTATCCAGTTATTTCAGCACATTTTGTTTTGTTATCTGCTGCTCTTTCACCCGTTACTTGCAGAAGAACTGATTAATGGGATTTGCTGTCTAGAGGGATCAGAGGAGACAATTAGATGACTTGAATATCATAGATTTTTCCACCTGTATTAAGTCTGATAACTTCTTTTTAAGATGAAAGGTACCTTTGGGTCTGTCTGGATTTCTGGGCATCAGGAGATAAAGAGGTGTATCCAGGAATACGAGGTAGCGTCAATATTGCTCCAGCCCCCCAAAAAATGGACTACGCAAGAATTTTGTGTCACAAAATCATGTTTCCTCTGTTTTCCTGTTCAAGAGAAGGGATATCTGATTCCATAACTTTCTAGAGTGTGGTTTTTACTTCCCATCTTGGAGGGAGAGTGCTGTTGGCTGGTGTGAAGGCGAGAGAACTAGAAAATGAAAGGCTAGGAGGTATAATCTTGAGTTTCCACTGGAAGAAATAGTGGGTATATAGCGCTTTTGTTTGTTTGTTTTTTAAATACCCCAGATCAGGAAACCAACTAACAAGAAATGCTAATATGGTCATACAGAGTGAGAAAGGGTGAGTTCACTCTTTTGCATGACTATATATCTCAAGGTCATAATCAGCCGTTATCTTTTCTGCAGCATTTTTCCTCCTTTATTCACTCTCTTTGTTTCCCAGTACTATTTCAGACTTGCCAGACAATGTTGTGCAGTCTTCCTGCTTCTAATGTATGTCAATAAATTGTCCTTATGTCTTTGGTTCAGTCCTTATGCTCCTAATCTCCATTTTTAAATATTACTTTCTAAGTATATTCTTTGTTCTAGTTGTTTCAGTTCACTGCTTTTGTTTTTTGGAAAAGGTACCTCTTTGCCTGAACCTATTATAAAGCTGTTCTCAGTACTCAGATTGCTCTTGTCCACCTACTTCTGTGCCTAGAGATTTCGTTACCCTTCCCCCCCCCCCCCCCCCGATGGATATGCTATGCCTGCGTAATCTTTCATGCATAAAAGCAGAATGTTCCCATTGAAGTCAATGGGAAGATCTGATAAACATACAACCTCACAATATGGTACTGTATTTCCAGGTAGCTTACTTTAAATACCTGCTGTACATTTTTGTTTTTTTCTAGGTGCTTGTTTTGCTCTGGACACAAGCTTTTCTAAACTTGTTGTCTGTCAAGGCTTTCTGACTACACTGTTCTTTCTTTGACTCCTGATACATAATAAAAAGCCCAATAGTTTATATTAGATTTCAGGGAACAGCAATCACTGGGAACAGTATTATTAGATTTGATTGTTCCAAACACAGAAGTGGACAGGTGAGAAAACTAGAAGAGAGTTATACTGAGTGCCAGTCTTTCACCCACCTGCAGTGGGAATACCGCCCATCACGGTGCAAACACATGGTTTGGAAGTTTCTTCTTTACGCTTGGCCATGTTGGAATCTGTTGTGAGCCATCTGGGCTAAGCCCTGTGCTTCCCAGTGGGATGTGTGTGCTAGGAAGGCTTTCTCCTTTTGGTTTTCTTGATGACAGTAAGTTTTCCTCTCTTCCTACTGGGGTGAGGAAAGATCAGAAACCACAGGAGCAAGGAACAGCAGTGGTGGGTGAAGAAGGAAATGATTCTTTTCAAAAATAGAGAGAACGTAATAAGGCAAACGTAATGTTATTTTTATTGGATTCTTGATTTCATTTATCTGTTCATATGCTTTTAAAAAGATGTGAAATGCATGGGTTCCTGCTATGAAGAAGCCTATGAACAGGGAAAGTGACTTCTCGAATGTCCTGAAGAGGAGTGCAAAGAATCTTCTTTCCTCATCCTGCCTGATGCTTGAGGACGCGAGGCTAGCAAAGAGACGGGAAGGGGCAGAGCGTACCAGTGTGCATGCAGGCTGGGTATAATGAGACCCCAGCTTGCCACACTTCATGCATTAATTCATGTTGCTAGAGACTAGAAAGCTGCATGTATTGTTGTGGATTCAAAAATAGCTATTTTGCACAAAGTGTCTGAGAATTGAAGGACACCCTCTCACCCCTCCTCCCGTACAATCCATGCAGCTAACTCCTGTACCATGCTGCTCTAGGACCTTGTTTATTGGAGTCTGGCACTCCTGGTCCTCCTTTCGAAGTTGCTGGCACGAGGGGTGATCTAGTGCTGATTTCAACTGCATTTAGCCCCTGTGGGGTTTGTCTGTGGTGCTGAGCTCCCTGTGCCAAAGACTTTGATCAGCTTGGACCCCCTGCCTGGCCTTATTCCTATTATTTTCTTCTGGAACCTCTAGCAATGTTCAGCTTCATCAGAAGTGCTTCTGCCTGAGGGTAGAAAGGGGAAAATATCTCAGGCTAGACCACTCCCTTCCACATGCTCTTTTTCTCCCACCCTGGCCGAGTAACTGATGGTAACATCTGCATCCCAGTGAGTGATACCACCACAGATGAGGAAACCAAGGCACAAAGCAAAAGTTGGGATCACCCAGCAGGCCAGTGGATTAGAGGCGAGAATGGAAAGGAGACAATCCAGCATGCTGTCTGATTGGCCACATTGCTGCCCGTATGTTACCAATGCAGCATTAATTTAGCCGTTTCAAGAGATGCTTCTGTTTAATATATTTCATACTAATAATGATGTTCTAGGATGTTATAAAAAAAGTGGATAACAGAAAGCTTAACAGCCACAAGAAGTGCTTATTTAGCCTGATTAAGCCTAGCTGTCACCATACGTGAATTCTCACAGGCAGCCTATTTGCACTTTATTTTCCTTGGATTCTCTTTTGCAAGTGAACCATCCTGGAGTTAGCAGTTGTCTACAGCAACAGGCAACTTTTCTGCCTGTCCACATACTACAGGGTATTTTAAGATTCACATTTATAATAGCTACACAAGATTACACTTTTTAATAACCATTTTAAGACCCAAACAGTTTTATAAATAAACTAAGAACTTTTCAAAAGGAGATAGGAAAAAAATTGTATCGCGGTGAGAGTTTTCACTTAAAATACCGTTATAACTTCCAAAATAACTTCAAAACAGCTGGCTAGCTGTGCAGAAATTAATCTGGATTTGGAAGACCACATGAAGTTCGTACGGACTTTTGCTCTGGAAGTAATGTGCCATGGAGCCTTGGCAGCTTAAGGTGTCTCTATTTTCGAAGGGGGTGTAGGGGGGAAGTCAAATGATTTAGTGACTGAAGAGAGTTGCCACTTGCGTGAGCTCCATCCCTAGGGATATGACCTTTTTAATCCTCTTTAGTTAATGTATTGGTGATCTTTACTTAGGCAGAGTAAACAGTGCTGTTGTGAACAAAGGGGAGGTCATGCTTCCTGCATTACACTCTGACCCCGGGGTCGCGGCCTTTGTTCACTTCTCAATGGGAATTGCTCTCAGAGGGCCACCACAAAATGGAGAACTAATTTAGGCACGTGCTGGCAGAGAATGGCAGAGTATCAGGTTTGCCTCACCCGAACCTCCGAGCCTGCAGCAGTCACGGCGAGAGTAAAAGTCAAACTGTTTCAAAGAGGACGTATTAGCTCTTTACTTACCGATGGCTGCCGCGCTTAATCCCTCGTTGAACTAAATATATTGCTTGGGTCTTCCCCCCAGGCTGCCAGTAATTCAATTTCTCTGTTTTCAGCCTTTAAACTTCCCCCCCCCCCCCCCCATTGGACTGTTCCAACTAAAGCAGCATTACATAAGTGAAAAGTAGAGAATTTTTCTCTTAAAAGAAAGAGAAACCGCATGGCAATTGCAGCATTAAACTTGGGCCTCTGAAATCTCAAAATAAGCATTGTTTCTCAGCCTGTAAGGAAATGTGATGCTGTGTCCCAGCAGATTGTATTCATCACCTTTTTCATAACATTTTCTTTGTGTTGCACGAAGTAAATATGCATGCACACACACAGAGCCCTGTGAAGCTGAGCATGGTAAGCATGGGATACTAAGCCAAAGTGAACTTGGACTTCTTCATATTTATCACTAATTTTATGCAAAAATGATGACTTTTTTTTTTTTTTTTGGCTTCAAAAGTAACTGGTGGCAGAATGTGATGCATCTCGTTTTTAGTTGCTGTGACCAGGGAACATATATAAACATGGAAGCTGAGATGAATTATCTGGAAGACTCGCGTACAGAAAGCCATCACCTTTCACTGAAAGATGTTTATAATTTTTCATCTATATGCTGTTCTTTGCTCAGCAGTAAAATCTGTGAAATACAATGATAGATTATAAAATAATTAAACTGTAAACATGTATCTTCAGTCAAAATACTGCTTTTCCACATTTCTTCCTTCTATCAAAAAAAAAAAACAAAAAAGCCCTTAATTGCTGATGACAGCCAAGTTGTGTAAAACACAGCAGGGTTAAAACTGAGCACAAGGGATGTGTGTGTATTGGGGGGAGCTTATAATGTTGCCATCACAAAAATAATACTACAACAGTAAGCTTCGAGGCTTCTGTGGCTGTCGACATGAATAGGATCAAGGTCAAAACGTGTATGACAGTATATTTTATCTCTCAGACTTGGGTATTTCTGGGTTTACTGGTTTTTTTGGGTTTTGGTTTTTTTTTCTCTTGTTTTATACCGCTATAAATCCCTGGAAGACTCTACTGTATTGCCATAATGGAGTGCAGGTTGGGTTTACCTGATGTTACTGCTGGCTTACGGTACGATCCTGCAAATGCTAGCTGCTGTGGTGTTTGCAGTTGTGTTTCTCTTGACTGCTTTTAGACTGCTCTAGTAATAAGCAGTGAGCCATCCGAGAGATGCTTCTCAGTCTGTGTCTTCTGTACGGTTGTGGGCACCTCTCGTGCTCAGTCCACCCTTGCAGAACGGGAGGCTTGACCATGCTGGAAGTGGCTCACTCCTGCCTGGGGGCTGGGAGGAGTGCGCGGGCAGGAGACCCTCAGCGCCTCCGCCTTGCCCAGAGCATCCTTCTGCTGAGCTTTTCCAGGGCACGGGGCAGGGCTGGAAAAAGAGAGAGCCTGGGGTAGTGCTGCTACATTTGCTACACATATTCGCCTTCTGTACCAGACTCTTCTCTTTGGAGAAGGGAGCACGCCACCTTTTTTTAACTGTTACAGACTTCAAAGCCTTTTTTTTCTCCGCCAGGTTATGTGCCGTAATACGGATTTGCCCAATATAGAATACTGTAACTTTCTTTTGTGTAAGACAGCAAAATTTTTCTCTCTGTTTCTCTCTTTCTTTCTCTTCCCTCATTTTAATTTTTCTTTCCTTTCCAGTCATTTCAAGTGTTAGGTCTTTCCCTTAGTTTTCTTGAAGTTGTATTATTTAAACAAACACTTGTAATCATCTACTCTTAGATTTAAACGTGCATTCTGTAATACAGCAAAATAAGCTCTTTAAACAAAAGAAGTGGCCAAGCAACCGAAACATCATGCCCTTTTAATGAAAAGTTGCATTCAAAGCTGAGCCAAACGTGAACAGCAGAGAGTTAGTACGTGAGCAGCGAGAGACGCTGACTACAGCAATACTGAAACCAATCCTTCTGTGTCCTTTATGTGTTACTTGAAATTCCCAAAGTCCACTAGCTTCAGATTTTAATGGAAGCCAGAGGGAAGAGGTATATTTACTATACCCATTATCCAATAAAAATAATATTGTTGGGTTAGCATACGTATATTCCTCACTTGTGTTACTTAGTTATAATGAATATGTTTACTAATGAAAATGCAAGGTCCGTCCCCTTTTACCGTGTATTCATCAGCACTAGTGTTGCTTTTCTGTTATCTGCAGGATTTTAAAGACTAAAGAGAATGTCAAGGCAATGTCACTTGCATTTATTTTGTTTGGTTTTTTTTTTTCCCTTAAAGCATTGATACAGTTGTGCTTTGTTTGGAGGTAATGAGCTGTAGGAGAATTTTAAAATGTGGATAGCTGCTTAGAGTAAAAAAAAAACAAAACAAAAAAAAAACCCAACAAAAAGTAAGAAAATATTTAGCCAATATTCAAATTTTAAAATATTTCTTTTTTTTCTCAAAAAGATATTGGAACCTTACAATAACTGTAGTAGGTGCCTGCTTGACCAGAAAACTAGTTTTTCTCAGTGTGTGTTAAATATTTCAACATGCAATACAATAAGATACCATAGCAGAAGTGCTTCTTCTGAAAGCTTCTTATTGAGTGGAGCCTTTTGGAGATTTTTTGCTTTGAATGTTCCTGACTCAAACCTCTCGGGATTTTTTTTGTTTGTTTGTTTGTTTTTTCTTTTACTGTTTAAAAAAGAGCTTTATCCCTGGTAAAGTTTGTATTTAATAGAATGGGCAGAGAATAGTGTGTTTTACTGCATGAACTTGATGCCTCAGCATTACTATTTCTGGCAGCGATTCTCCAGCTAGTGTACCTGGTAAAGCTTAATGGTGGTTAAGACTTTTCTCATTTCCTAGACAAAGATGTTACTGAAATTAGAAAGATGAACTCCTGTATTATTTTTCTCAATTTGCTTTATTAAAATTGTTTCCAAATGTGACCCCTGCAGTGAAAACTACGTAAGAACCATTCATATTTAACAGCCTCCTCTCTTAAGCGACTGTTATACACCTGCCTGTTCCGCTTTTAATATTAAGCCATTTCTATTACTCCATTGATTTCCTTGATCCTTTGGACAATGATTTGCAAAATATCAGTTTATCTAAGGAGAGAAAAAATGAAAAATTGAAAAATAGTTTTGTAGAACACAGGTTTGGTCAGGCTTCAGATGTACTATGGAAATTACTGAGTCTATTCTTTACTTTTTGAAGATAAACATTTTTCTAAACATTGGACTGCCGGATATGTATTTAGGCCCAGTGTAACTCGGCAAAATTCATTTGAAGTAAATGCTTATTTGCCTGATTAGTCTTCTGGTAAAACATCTTATTCTGCCTCTTTCTATTGAATACTTGAACAAAAAGAAATACGTGAACATTTCAAAATGCTCCATGGATATAGATAGCTGCCTATCATATATTTATGTGTGTGTGGGTTTTAAATTGATATTAGGGTGAGCAGAAAATACAAGACAGACTTCAGTTGCACCTGTAAAAATAAAAATGCTACTTCTCTGTGAAACTGCATTGCTGTATTTTTCTGCGGTACAAGGATACCATCTTCATGTTTTCCACTGGCATTATCCGCTTTGGAAAGAAAAATGCATGACAGCCTCAAAATGGCGTTCTCTGTTAGGGAAAGGCAAAGACGAAAGCTGCAATAACGTAGTTCCAGCACAAAATGGCCTTTTCCAATAGATTTCCAGTAAATTTCTTAGGCTGATTAAGGTTTTGGCCATTAACTGGCCAGTAAAAGCTGAACACTAATACAGTAAATCTGATATTCCTATAAAAATATTCCCCTGTATGTGCGGGATACCCATTTGCTATACAAGCATGTGTGTAAGTACAGTGTTAAAGCAAAATTGTGTTTTGCAAGTCCCCACAATGAATCTTAAGTATCTATTTTGCTTTCCCCTCTGTGCTGAAAACTCAGAGCACTGCCAGACATTTTGGTCTATGTGTGCAGTGCTTTATTAGACGACATCCCTGATCTTTATGTCAGACTCCGTAATTGTTTCAGGTCTAGTACAGGAACAAGGTCTTACATTCAGGTAGGCACGGAGCAGGCAGTTAGTTGTACATGTTCTCTGAATGTAGTGATGAGTTGTTACGATAATGTCGAAGGGATAAAATTACTGCTGATGTAGTGCTGTTATGATCAACTTCTTTTATATTGTTCTTATGCTATATTTTAGATATATTGACATTTTTTAAATGACATGTTTATTTGTATAACTCGAAAAAAAAATTAGTCCTGAACCATGTCTTCTATGATTTTCCTGTTATAATTCAAATGTAACCCTTTGCTAGTAAACTTCAGGCTGCATTATTAAACTATGGTGATTTCTATTGAGCGGTATTATGTAAACTGAATATTAATTTATAGTCTTACTCTAATAGTATTCATACTTATTGGGCTGTTTGTAACATGAGACCGTAAATGCATGCATACACATACATATCTATCTCGTGTATAGGTCTGCCATATTGCGCACAGCACACGTGTATGTGTGTGGGCACGCACATGCAGAAGAGATGAAGTATGTGATTTTGTCAAAACGGTTGTTGGGGGAAGGGGGAATTGTTTAATTTTCTTACAAATATATGACGGAAGTAATATGGGCTTTAGATGACAACTTCGATTTTGGTATTTGGCTTCAAAAGTTTTTGAAAAGCAGATGTATTTCTAATTGAGTTAGGGAGAGTTCTCGATTTTGAACCAAGTCTCACTGTCCTGTTGCCAAGAGGCAAAAAGTCTCTTTGTCCCGTGCCGCCCCCCCCCCCCCCCTGCACAATTTTCTTATTAAGTTACTTGTTTGCACTAGAAAAAACACCGTGCAGTTTTTTTGAAATTTTTGGTGGACCAAGAAAAATTCATTGCGTTACATTTCTGTTGATAACATTTTCTGGGAATATAAATTTAAGAGTTGACCTTTTAACATTTCAGTGCTTTTATCATCCATCTAAAATCTCCAGTAAAATGCATTTATGCCCTAGGAAAAAATGGTTAAATTTGAAACTTGAAATTTCCATGGATTAGTCACTGATATCCCCTGGGAATTTTAAATATTCTGAAAAGGAAGCGTTTTTAAACAACTGAAAAACATAGGTCGCTGAATAAGTCTGGAAGCAGCTTTTCACAATTCCCCCCCTTCCCCCCTTTTTTTTTTGTGATGCCAGTGTTATCATTCATATTGTACTTTATTAGTGTAGATAGCACAGTAAAAACTCCACTGAATGTTTTCCTTATAAGAGTGTTTGTGTTGGTTTTGTCAGGTCGTAATAAACTTCATTAAAATAACCTTTATTAAATTATGGCATACATTTAATCCGAACAGATGCTGATTCATCTTTTAAAAAGCAAAATGAGAAATCATAAAAAAAGATTTTTTGCAACAAAATTCTGGTTTGCTGGCACCACTGAAATGACCCTCTCTTTTTAAAAACCACTTTACATACCATGTAATGTAAAGGTCATATGATGTAAAGGTCTCTTCTTTCTATACGAACAGAAACGGTTCCTTTCAAAGCCTGATGCTCTGAGTTGAGGCCTTGCTGCTGCTGCATCTGCTTTGGAGTCCCAGCGCCGTCGCTCCACCACTGCAGCTGCTGGTAGTGGAGCGAGTTTGAACTTGCGATGCACGCTACCTAATGCCGTGCGCTGTTCCCGGTCTGTAGCTGGGAGCGGGGCAGTTGTCCCAATTTTCTAACATCCTTTCTCTGTATTCTGTCATTTTTGTCAAATGTGAACTGTGTGTGTATAGATCACGGAATGCTTAAATGTATCTCTCTGTGGGAATACATCTTTCTGGACAAAGGAAATACAGAATCACATGTGTGCGTGACATTTTGTTTACTAAAACTGAAAAGTAGCAGAATACTGTTGAAGCTGAATATGTAAATTTAGGCATCCCTTCAAAATGTAAGAAATTAATAATGCAAGCGTGACAGCTTTAGTAAGTATAACATGACAGACGGGAAGAAAAAACCCAAATGATTCCCAGGAAGACAGTTCATGGAACACACATTTTATCAAGTATTGAATTGAAGATGGTGCTCTGTTTTCACAACTATAACTTATACCTGCAACTGATACAAAGAGTGTAGAAGCCTGTATTATCTGTCCAGATGAATAGATGAATACTTGCAGTAGGGTCATCATTCTCTCGACGTTATATTTTATGAAAATAACAATAATGGGTCAATATCGTTCATGTTAGGATTTTTTTTTTCAAGAAGAGGGATTTAAATGTACCAGTGCCAATGTACTCTGTTACAGTGTGAGATTCCGGTGATATTTTAGATAGCCAGGCTAGGCAGATCAATCTAAGATGCACCTTATGTACCATGTATTTTAGTTTTAATGGGCTAAAGAGAAATATTAACTTGAACTGTAAAACTGAAGTTGGCTATATAAAATAGGTATGATACTAATATTCCGCTCATAAAGAGATCGTGTCCCTATGAATTCTGTATCTGCAACCATTTTGGATTAAGTATCTCTCTGTGTGCTCAGTAATTGCAACTATGCTGTGAATGTATTGCCATAATGGAGAGCCCTTTTTATTTTCTTACAATTTATTTAAATTTTTCATCTTTACTAACATTTCACTACCAAAAAAACCACTAAGGAATTTCTGTTGTGTATCATTTTTGTTCCCTTTGCAGTTCACTTTGTTGAGGATTGTAGCACTCTGTTGTAATTTTAAAAGATGCTCTTAATATCACAGAACTTGGTCACTGGACAACTCTTCACTAGTTTAAAAGCCTTGAAGTAATTTACAATGTAAAGGTATTTTAATCCCTTTTTAGACCGAAGAAATTTTAAGTTTTGATTACAGATTTCATCATATACATTTGCTTACGTTTTGCAGTTTATCATTCTCTAAAAATTAACTTTTTCTTTTTTTAAAATGTGTTATTTGCCGTTTCCTTCTTCTCCCCCCCCCCCTTTTTTTTTAAATTCTCTCGCTTTTTTTTTTCCTTCAGTAGCTATTTCTGCAGGGCATCCACTTTTAAGCAGACGTGGCCATTTAAATAAACGGAGGGCTGCGTTTTAAAATGCAATAGCTTGTCTCAACTCTGTACCCCTAGTGATACCAGGAGAAAGGTATTGCCAGGAGAGAGCATTTCCAGCAGGAGAAGGAGAAATGTCCGTCGCTGCTGCAGGTACAGAGGTCTCGGAGGGGAGAGGTGCCCTGGCGTTGCAGCTTGCAGACCCCCCGTGCAGCGCGGCGTTTCCCGGGGCGAGAGCCGCCCCCCCCCCCCCGCGCCCCGTCCGCAGGCCGGGGCAGGAGCGCGGCTGGGGAGGAGAGCTGCAGCTTTTGCCGTGGTCACGATCACGCAGTCGCGACCGTTCCTGGCCCTTCAGCGAGCTGCTGGCAGCTGCAGCCAGGAACCGCCAAGGTGCTGACTCGGGTAGGGAGGGCTGAGGCCGGCGGGGCAGCCGATCACCTGCAGCCGGTAGCGGCCGGGCCGGGCCGGGCCGGGCCGGGGGAGCGGTGTGGCGTGGCGTGGGCTAGCGGGAAGGAACACGAGAGGGTGATGCAGAGCGTGGAGCTGTATTGTCTGCTCGCAGCGTGAAGAATAAATTACAGTCTGTCAGAGCATGACTTGACAGTGCCAGGGGAGACTGGCTGTGTTGTAAAGTTTAGTTACGTTTTCAGTAAAGTAAAACTGTGGTATTTTACAGCTGAGGAGCTGGCTTCTTATAAAACTAGACGTGGCTATGGCATTGCTTACGTTCCAGCTTGCACCTCCTTCACAAACACGTATTTGCAGTGCAGTTAGCCTCCAGGAGCTTTGTAGCGTATTTTTGATAAATAAGTAGAAGCCAGTAAATAAAGTCTTGTATTGGGCTTTGATTTGCAGCTGCTGATGTAAATTTTCATCAGTAAGCGTGGTATATAAGCAAAATATTAATACCATCAGTTTCAAGTGTACAGCTCGGTACAGTAAAAAAAAAAAAAGAAAAAAGTTGCAAGATAAACAAAATTGTGTCGGTAACACCCTTTAAAAAACTGCTAATGCCATGCACTGTTTAATGCCTCCGTTCTTTAAAAAAAAAAAAAATTAAAAAACAAAACACTTGTCCTACTGCCAGAGTTTCATTTGTGTTGATACCAGTTTAATGCCAAGTTTGCTATAAAACATTACTGTTAAAATACAGTGTACTGAAGGAAGTGTTTTTGCAAAATGCTTCATTATGTGTTGAAGGGAAGAATGTGGAAATATATCCTTGTTTAGCTTGCCTTTACAGTTCAGGATCACTTACTTCAAAATTGTCTTTATTTGGTCTTTAAATGTTTTTTCCCCCATAATTTAATAGACTGCTGATCAATTGCAATTAATGCAAGTTATTCAACAGTAGAATAGAACTTTCCCAAGTAACCTGTACAATGTGTAATTACTGTCCTTTCCATGAAGTGTACACCAGCTATAATCTCACAGAGCACCTTCAGTGCCTTTTGGGATCGACGGACAAGGCTCTTTTGCTTTTATATATTTTTTCATTATTATTATTTTTAATCCCTGGAGAGTGTCTTTAAAAAGAAAAGCTCTCTAAATATTAAGTAAAGCTATTCTTGGTGATTTTTGTAGCATGTACTGGAATTATTGTAATGATACAATTAAAAAAAAAAATCCAAAAATGTGAATTTACACTTTTCTGGATAGCTTAATTCTAAAAAAGAAAAATGTTTTACTGGATTATTTTTTAAATAATCATGTACCTGATCATTTTGTATTAAACATTTCTGGAGGTTGTTAGATTAGAAACCACCCCATATTGAAAATGAGCTATGTTATTTAGAAAGAAAAAAATCACGAATCTGTTCCGACCTGACCTTAGTGTTCATGGCTGTATCACATAAAACTGAGAGGCAAGAACAAGAGATACCACTCTCAGTTAAAATCTAAGCAAATGAATTAGTGTATAGCAGGAGTGTCTGTAATGAGTTTCCAATAGACAGAACTTGCGATAAGGGGAAAGAGAGAGGTTATAAAATTATGTAATCGTATAAACTGCGGTGTGAAAATATTGGCTTATTACTATTTACATAATTCGAACTTATTCAGGCATGATGAATCTTAAAATAATTCTTCCACTTCCCTTTCTGGAATTCCAGTTCTATTAAGTGAAGCTTACACGTTGGACTTAATTGTTTTCCTCTTTCCTGAATCCTTATTTTTTTAGTACCGCGGTACCTTAAAGTTAGACGACTTTCAATCTTATTTTACAACTATGGTGACAGATATAAAGCATTTATATATCTCCTTGAAGAAGGATGACTTTCAGTGAATGAATCTGAGCCATAATTCTGTAAAGGCGATGCACATTTAACCCTCTAAATGCACCAGAATTATCCCAGTTATGAGACAGGCAAAATCAGAGATGAAACTCAGCTGTTTTCACATTTATACATTTATACAAAAAGTGAGAAAGGAAGGGATAGGATCTGTACTTTTATATAGGAAGTACAAAAATAAATAAGGAGCTAAAAATAGCGTCTGAGAAAAAAGGGGAAAGTCATTCAGAAGAGCTATTAAATGCAAGTAAAACACTATCAACTAAGCTGTTCAAATACTTGACTCTGATCCTTCCCTAAAAACTAGGTCTGTCTTTTATATTACGTTGGCATTAAAAGTTGTTGAGTGCACTATCGCATATAATCTCTTTTTTTCTGTGTAGGGTTAACATTCTCATCTGTGCATGTTCTGTTAAAATAAGTACTATCACGAATGTCATGGCATTATTTAAAAAACAAAAATGATAAGAGTTTTAGCTGGACATCATGGCTGTCTGCTGCTAAGCCTGTTACCCAGAAATTTTGCTTGCTTTTACTTTTTAACCACCCAGAATTTATGCATATGCATCCTCTGCATCCACAGTCTGTATGCAATAGATACCAAAGTTATTAGAAGAGGTCAGAATTACTGGGTGTCATTTTACCGAAATAAAAATTTGTGGGAAAGTTACTGTTTAAATATCTTGTCAGCTATGTCCTGATGATCTCTAGTATGCTTTTACTATAATTCCCTAAAAATAAATATTAAAAACGTTTTGTGGTTTCACACCATTAAAAAAAAAAAGAAAAGTTGGTAAGGGTAAACCATAAAACATATATTTGGCTTACAAAAGAAATGTTTATTCTCCTCAGAATGCCAGTGGTTGAGCATTTTCTTGAGATTTGAGGCTGGATAAAAATGTGTAACAGAGGTTCCTTAAATATGCCAGTGCAGTAGTCGTTCAAGATGTGGCACAGCCAGCCAGTTCCGAGAAACCCACACGTGCCACCCTGTGCTTTCTAAACTGGGCTAATATTGGGCATTTTAATAGAGCAAATGGGATTAAAGTCAGGCCTGAGAACAATGAGATGGGTTTTCATATACTTGGTGATGAATAGGTAGAAAGTATTTTCCATCAAATACGGTATATACTGTTCTTGGTAGTGCTTGCTTTTGCCGGTCTTACCAGTTAGGCAGAGTACGTACAGCTCTTGGAATGGCTGTATTACAAGCTAAAATATATTGTAAATAGTATTAAGTCTTTGCCACTGTCATTACCTCAGCTGATCTTTGAAATACTGTGATTTTAAAAATCATGGGAGTTTATGTAAGAAGGAAATGCATGTTGGAAAAAAATCTATGACTCTAAAGACCTCTGCTCCATTTTGCAGGATAGTGCGTTTTTAAGCAGAAGGTTGGAGAGCAGCCTCTTTGGATGGGATCTGAGAGTTGCAAGAGATAGAAACTCACATCTACCGGTTTTCTTTTTCCATTGCATTTTTTTCTGTCACCTCATGATCAATATTTAAAGGAATAAAATATCAATTAATGTGTTTTTTCCTGAGTAATATTTTACAAAGTCTTAGAAACGCATGGTATTGACTTTTCCAATTAGTTGAAACTGCCTAGCTGCTTTAAAAGTACATCAGGAAAGCAATGATAGCATAAGCAAAATAAATATTAAATGAGAGGGACAGCTATGACTTTCCTTAAGTAACCATGTAATCCCTTTTTTCTTACGGTAACATATTTTCCACAGAGAAGACTCTTCAAGGTTGAATCCTGTACGCTCTCCTTCCCCCCCACCCCCCCGCCATGTAGGGCAAATCAAACGCTTGACAACGTTTTTTGTTGGGAAGGCACGTAAAGAAAAAAATTTTTGAATATACCAATAACAGAAAAAGTATATATATTTTTATTGCAACAAGGAGATTTCATTGGTTGAGTGAAATGGCGAGATGTGACGCAAAAGGACACTTGGACGGGTAGAAATGCTGATGTATGCCAAAGCAGGCGTACCAAGAAATGCTGTTGCTATGAGAGAAACAGAGGGAGAGAGAGGGAGAGGGAGATCGGGAGAGAGCAAGTTGTGGAGGCCTTATTTTTTCCTTTTTGGCTTATAGCAGAGAGACTCAACCTCTCCAGTTTCTAGCAGGGAGGGTTTAGAAGCTTTCGGTAGGCATTTTCATTAGACCGAGCATTTAGAGGAGGGGAGGAAGAGGAGAGAGATGCAGGTCACCTTAGAGTACAAAGGCAATTGGAAAGTAGGAGGCTGTATATACTAAGCCAATGATCTGTGCTATGATAGATACACAAATTAGTACGACAGATGAAGCAGCTTAGCTCGTTATCCACCTGATGGTATTATGACTTACAATTCAAAATTACAAAATTAAAATGCACGCAGACACAGACAGACATATATTTATAGTGACCCCACCTTTTCAGCTTAGGAATTATCCAGCTGGGATACCGACGCCTCTCGTGTAACATTCTTAAAAGAGCTGCGGTAAATTCACCTTGTGAGTCCATTAGCCAGAAAAGGGGGAAAATAATTTGCAGGAAATTTTTTTTTGTCTCTCTTCTTCGGCAAGGGGGAAAAAAGTTTGTGCTATGAACTTAGCCTAGCAGCTTCTGGAACGTGAGCCAAAAGGGGCAGGAAGTTGTTTTACAATAGCGTTACAGTGATCTGCCACAAATGGAAAAAGCCAAATGTTGGACTCGGCAGAGAGAAAAAAATATCCTTCTCCCCCTCGTTTCCCTCCTTTTGCCCCGTCAGAGAGAAAAAGAGAAAGGAACGTCGAGCTAGGAGTTCCTTTTCTTTTTTTTAATTACTTCTTGTAAGTAATGGAAAGATTATCGTACTTGCATATTCCATGGCAAGCACGAGGGAAAGAAGTATCAAAGGGACGTTTAAAAAAATGCACTTGGTAACTAGCAACGGGACTTTTGGCACAATTCCTTGAGTTTGCTTGAGGTTATGGAGGGGGGATGGGAAGAAGAAAAGCAAGTCGACGCAGTACGTTTTCTTTAAAAAAGGGGAGGGGGAACGGAGGAGAAACTATATAAAACTTTTTTTTTTTTTAAGGGAAATGTGTGTTGATCCTCTGAAGCTGAATCCTCAGGCATTTGTGGCCCGTCTTCGCAGTCCGATATGTTTTTTTGTGAGTGTGTGTAAGCGCTCTCAATCAAACAGCAATCATGGCAGCTGTTTTTCTTCCAGCACAGCAGTTGAGCTGTCTCGCCCAAATGCTTATCAGCTTTTGACTCGGTGCCAAGATAGTTGTAAGGGCCAAGCAGCCTCAGCTTGGCTGTGCAGCTGGTTTAGAAGTAAGGGCATGAGAAAACAAAATCACGAAGTTTTTTTGTCACATACAGTATTTACTTTTTCAAATACCCCTTTTCAGCTCTGCGGGTTTGGGTTTTTTTGTGTGTGTGTGCGTGTGCGCTGCAGTTTCGTGGTCCTTGCGGACTGCTTTGCTGCAGAGCGGCGTCTAGGTACATGGAAATAGAAAGAGGAGCCCTCTTCTCTCCGTTTTACTCCCGGAAGATATTTCCGTAGGACCTTCCTTTCCCCCCCCCCCCCCCCCCCCCCCCCAATTAAAAGCTTCATTAGCCGCCCTGCGCTCTGAAGCCCGTTGCCATCGCGTGGGTGCGTTCACGTTCCGGCGCAGCGCCCTTCCTCCCAGTTGCTCTTTTTCTCCCTGGGTCCCCCGACCCCCCCCCCCCCCCCCCGGCCCCATCGGGGCCGTCCCCGTCCCCATCGCAAGCCCCGGGCCGGCGGGCGAAGCGGGTCCCGGGGGCGGCGGCGGGGGGCCGGAGCGGTGTCGCTGCCCGCCCGGCTGCGGGGTGCGGGCGGGATGCCCGCCGCGCTGCCTCGCGCTGCCTGTGAGGAAAACGAGCCTGCTCACGCAGGGCCGTGCCTCTCTTTCATCATCAGCTCTAGCCCTCTGCGTTTCGCTAGCTCACGTCCTCCTCCTCCTCCTCTTCCTTAGCCAGATTGCTCCAGTCGCTCACAAGGGGGAGGCTGGACTCTGAGAAAAAAAAAAAAGGTTGCTGCTGCCGCTCGCATTCCTGCTGCAAGGGCCTCCCCTTCAGACGGCCTTTGCCAGAGCAGAACTTTTAAAAATGCTGCAAATAGGATCTTCTTTTTCCTCTGCTTTATTTAACCCTCCTCTTCCACCGTTTGAGAACGGGGCTCGTTTTCTGTCTCTCCTGCGCTGTGCTCGGCTGTACTGTATATCGCAATGTTGAGGTTAAAGCTCCAAGTATTTTCCCCTCCGCTGATCCTTTTCTTTCTCTCTCTCTCTCTCTCTCTGTCTCTCCTTTTCCTCCGTTAAAGAAATTGATTTCTTTGACTGAGCAATGAATCGGGCTTTGCTAGTTTGTATGCTGTGGGAATGAAGGCTTTTATTTGTGATTTTTCTGCCCCGAGTATCAGTGCACAGCGCTGCTTATGGAACAAGCCTCTCGCTCTCGCTGGCTTTCTCTTTCTCTTTAATAGAAATATATTTTTAATGGCTCTAGGTATCTGCGCCATGTGAAATAGGGTGGATGGTATCCCTCCAAACCCCTTGTTAATTTGACCATGGCTGAAATGGAAATATTGGGGGGGGGGGTGGAGGCGGGGGGGCTGGGTGTGGGGCAGGGGGTGCACAGGCTGTTTCATCCTTGCAAACCTCTCCCCCCTCTTTCTCCCCTGAGGAGGGAAGAGGGGATGTGCAGTAAAATGCCGTCTCTGGGACAGGTGCCAGCTCCTAGACAAAAGAAGTAAAATAGGCGGTAAAGAGGGAGGGGGGGTGGAAATTAATAGCCAACAAAAATAGGAATCGAAAATCTCCGAGAGGCAGCACCGGCGAAAGCGATGGTGCCTAACTGGCCTTTTTGCCGAATATTTTCTTAGCGATGGGTGAAAAGGAGAAAGTTGCGGTACAGTTTTTATTCTCGTCTTCTCTGCAGACGTTTGAAAGCGTGAAGGGAGGGTGGAGGGTGCCTTTTTTCTTTTTTTTCTTTTTTTTTTTTCCCTCCTTCTTTTCCCTCCTTTCTACTGAATTATTCATAGTGTCAGTGGTGAAGCCAGGACTATTAGCATGCATCAGACATGCTGTTTGTCTGTTTGCTAACATTCTTCATTCAAGACTTGTTAACTACCAGACAAGCTTAACACGCTTCTCTTTTTCCCCTCCCCTCCTCTCTCCCTCCGTCTCTCTCTCCCTCCCTCCCTGCCTGCCTTCCCTCCCTCCTTCCCTCCCTCCCTCCCTCCCTCCCTCCCTCCCTCCCCTCACTTCTCCCTTCCCTTGCCTTCCCTTCCCTTCTTTTCCCTTCCCTTCCCTCCCTTCCATGCCACCCCTCGCAGCCGCCCATTGTTGCAGCCGGGCGCTGGCAGCCGGGGGCAGTTGTGGCAGGGGAGCGGGCGGAGGAGAAGCCGGCGCCGGTTGCTAGGTAAGGACCGCCTTCCCCTCCTCTCCCAGGCCTGCATGCACTTGCAAGGGCGAGAAATGCCACCGAGCTCGCTCAGTGCCTTCTGCCTGCTTTTCCAGGAGACTGCAGAGCTGCAAGGTGAACACCACCACCACCACCACCACCACATCGGCGGCTCCCCGAGGCTGGCTTCTCGCCCTGCGCAGGGTAAGCTGCTTTCCCACCGCTTCCCCGCTCCCCCTTGACGTGCACCAGCATTTCGTGTTTGTGTACCGCTACGATGGCGTGAGCGGCGAGTAATTGCCAAGTAGAAAAATTAAGTTTCAGAAACTACGCGGGTATCGGCAAATTGGCTCACGTCTGCCTATTAATTTATTATTAACCAGTAGTACGTTATCAGCCCGGCGAGGTTTAGGCTCTTTCAGGATGATCGCTTGCTGGCTATTAGGGATGTGATATACTAATATTTGCTATTGTTGCTATTTTTTAGGTTCTCTTCTCCCTCTCTATCAAGTCTGCCCCTCCCTTCGCTAGTCTGTTTAAAACCAGCAAGCTTCATTTTCTTAGCAGACAAAGGTCGATCACAGCTTTTATTTCTGAATGCAAATGTTCTAGGACTTGTGCCAGTCTTGCCTTCATTGATTACAATATAGCTTCTTTCTTGAATGGCATGCCACCCCCCCCTTTTTTTTAAAAAAAAAAAAAAAAAAGGAAGCTCAAGAAAAGAAACAAACAAAGTTGGGCGGTGCAAGTTTTTATATTTATTTAATATTTCAGCATGTTTGAAACATTATTAAACATCCATGAGCAGAGCAGTTCTAATGCAGCTGCTAACAAGTACGTAGGGTTTTATGCCATTTGTGTGTGTATACACGAGGGTGCGTGTTCGCATTTCTCAATATTTTTTAAGGTGACTGTGTGATGATCTTCAGTAATTGTATCTCATTACAGTTACGCTTCCTGATTGTCTTAGCAATGTGAATTTGGACGTAACTATTTTCAGAGTTCGTATTTAGATTTTATAATACCTGGAGTTGTTCAGGATTAGATTATAATAATTTTTATCATATATTTTTAAAATACTATTTTTGATGGCCTTTAAAAGTCCGTAAGTGCCATAAGTGTATTTTCTTCTTTATCTTTTACATGTGCGCGCGGGCACATGCTCATGCACACTCCCACTCTCTTTCTCTTGCTCTTCGGGTGTTAATGAAGGGATTTATTTTAAGTATATTACTTAAATATTAGAGTAATGCCATTTATAGATCAAAGTAGCATGTGGATATAGATGTACTGAGTTAGGCACGATCTGGCAGACGGTTATACACTTAAGATTTATTACTACTATGAAATTGCCAGACCTATTATAATACTTACTTTGTATTCTTCATATAGACAAGTGCATGTGCAAATTAAAATATCTGGAAATAAATATATTTTTAAGACACTTTATGAGAAAACTAGTCCTTTTATATATATTTGTAAAACAAAATGCTTTCCTTTACACTGAAAAAATGGGATGCTTATGTAAAATATTTTAATCTTTTCCCTCTAATTTTATTTACATCCAGGAATTAAAGTAAATAACAAAACAAATCCAAGTAAGTTGTTGTTTTTTTTTTTTTCTCCATACCCCCCCCCGCCCCCCCCCAAATAATTAGAAAATACCTAGTGATGTGTACAAAACCAGTTTTAATTCAGGCCATTGACAGCATTGTATCAAAACCATCTCCGTATTGGCATTGCATTTGAACTGTTTTATGGCAACATAAACTGAAAAACAACTCATAACTTTAAGTAGTAAAGCAGTATTTATTGGCCGGTCAAGCTCAAAGTAAGTAGAGAATGTTTTAGTGAACTGTGTAGATTAAGAAAGGAATTTAGGAACGTATGGCTTGGTGATAGCTAAAATGAATTTCTTCAAAGTACTTTTTAGAGGCCTGTAGTAGCTGCACAGTACAATGCAAATAAAATATTAGTTAAGGATTTTAACTTGTGGTCATTGTTATAAAATCACAAACTGCTAAACACTCCTCACTGGGAAATTTCAGAGTACTCAATGATATTGCTCCTAATGATGCTGTTTATCTAAATAGGATTTCTTTTTCTTAGGTTGTAATACTTGTTGGGGTTGTTTTGTTGCTGAGGACTAGCACTTAAAGGAATATAAAATTGCTTCTGGTGTATTAGTTCATTATGTTGTGGTGGCTTGCTAGAAATGATCTCTGTGAAAGTAAAAGAAGCAGAATTGCCTTATTACTGGTTTATTTCACAGTGAGGATTTCTGTAAGCATGCTGAAAATGAACATAGCAGTGCATAAAGATCACGTGTACGTTCATTGAAGAAGGATTAAAATCTGTTCATTAGATTGGTGAATTCCAGGTTTTAAATTTAAAATTATTTTTAGTCTGTAACTTGAAATATAACTGCTGATAGGAATATTCAGCCCCTCAGATAAATGCCTTCAGGAATTATGCACATGAGATAGGCCATTTACATTTTGAAAGTGTTTTGTGTTGGACTGCCAAGATTTTCGTACAAAATGTTTGGTGCATGGAATGAAAAGTTAAAAGCATAGACAATACTTTGCTTAATTAAAAAAAAAAATTATAGCTGGCTAGGATGAAGCTTTGCATATTTTCAGATAACAATTGGGTGAAACACAGTGAAAATAATCTCAGATGCACTGGTTTTGCTCCAAACTCCGTCTTTCTCCCCCACCTCCACCCTCCAAATGGATTTTTATCCTCCAAAAGGATATTTAAGGTGTTGCTGATAAATGAACAGTCTCTTCTTAAACTCCCACCTATCTTGACTAAAAATATGGCTTTTACTGAATGCTACTAACGCAGAGAAAGCGGGGAACACGAGGGAAAGGTACATATGTTCCAGGCCTGTGAGTAATACAGAGTGCTCAACAGAGAGCACTGTTACGTGCAAGACAGAGAGCAGCTTGCAATGAAACAAGAGGAGCATAGTCCACGGCATTTAACACAAATAGGTGGGTTAAGATGTGATGGTTACTTTCACAGATAATAAATGGGACGTGTGGCGTCCTTATTCAGGCTAAACTTTTTGAAATTAATTGGAATTTTGCCTGGGTGAACGCTGCCAGGTTTGGATCAGGTTAAGGGAGATTTTATTGTGGGTAAAGGAGAGGGAAAAGGGAGGAGGTGGAGAGAAGAAAGGGAATGGAGCCGGAGTTACCACTTTCAGATGTGGGTGCAATCCGGAGTTCTTGTCTTCACTGGATATAGAAGATAACATAATACGCTAAGGCTGGATTATATTTTGTATGGCTGTATTGGTACAGCACTGCCTTCTAGTATGTGCCAAGTATTCATAAACATTTTGTAGCAGCTAAGGAGAAATAAAAGGAGGAGTGGAAGGAATGCCTTCTTTCATCCAGATTTCTTGGGGGGGGGGGGGGGGGAATTTGGGGGGGGATGTGCGCTTCACATCGAATCAGTGTTTCAGCAGCTTCCTTGCAGGCAGAATGTTTCACTGTAATCGGCCTTCGTCCGTGTGCCACATATTCCTGTGGCGTGATAAACCTCGGCAGGGCCTTCTACCTCGTACGGCAGCGTTCCAAGTCTCCTGTGCACATGGGTGCTCAGGGCATGGGCAGGCCTGTGATCGTGACGCCTTCCCTCAAGAAAATGGAAATGCGCTCTAATTAGGCATTTTTCCTACTAACTGCATCAGTTGCTCTCAGCTTGAAACAGGTGCAGGTAATCAGCCCTCCCTCCTTCTCCCCCCGCAATGGTGGTTGTCGTGGAGGTCTAATATATATAACAAAGCAATACAGCCATACAGTTTTAATTTCGATTTATGGTGCCTGTACCTGCCTGAGAAGAAAAAAAAAATTTAGAAATACGATTGCATGTGTCCGTTTCTCAAATAAGACACACTGTAGAACGTGTTTCTTCATAGCTACATGCGTGTTCGGATAGCGTGCATGCTTGTACAATGTGTTTGATTTTTGCAAAGATAGGTATTCATTTATTCAGTATGCATGCAGCTCGCTAGACTTATGATTGCAGCCGGAAGACAAAAAGTTGAAATCCCTGTAGCCAGCACAATAGACATTCATAAGCAGAGTGATCCCAGTAGATATAAAATGGCGGGGTAGATGTTTTCAAGTGCACACGTACTTTTGCAAGTCCTGAGTTTATACTACCGTAAACTGTACTGGCTGTGCAAATCTGTACTTGTTTATGCATTTGACTCTGTGCCTGATCCACGATAGGATGAATTCTGTTGAGTTTGATGGGCTTTGGAGCAATCCCCCTCTACCCAGATATTCACTAACGTAATACGTATGCACATTTGTGGAATCGCTAATAAATCTGGCCTGTAACTTCTCACGAGTGAGCAAACCAGTTTGTGATTTTCCGAGGAACGATGCAGAACTTTGTTCAGAGCTATTCCTGTACTCAGGTAGAATATTTTAAATCTATTAGTGACCCCAGTACTAGTAGGATTTCATTAAAATTTGACTTATGATCTCCAAAATAGAACATAATTCTGTTTAAGGTGCCTTGATTTATAGGTGGATATGCAGGAATAAAATGCCCAGAATCAGGCCCTTTGCAGCCTGTCTTTTAAAAATATATACTGTCAAATATAAGATCTCATCTTTTTGAGTTGCCTTTTGCAAAAATAGTCTTTTTTCACAGAAGATCAGTGTTACCAGTTGTTTAGCAGTTGTACACTCTTCCTTCTTGCATACATTTGAAATTTGCTATGCCGTACCTCTGGAAACAAAGGATCTGATCCAAAGGCCTCTGAAGGCGACGGGGGTTTTTCCATCGACTTCAAATGGGATTTGGATTAATCCTATATACATAATAGTTTGCATTAATGATCTGACTGCTGTAGTGGTTTTCAGGGTTTTCCACAAAACTTTTCAAAACTCTCATAAAAATTGTCCAGGCATGATACTCCAAAATACATGTCTAAGCATTGATCACGTTTTGTTGTTTTGTTTTAAGAAAAGGGGGGGCAGCTTCCAGAGAGCTTCATCTCACTGATGCTGCAAATGAGAGTTTTATGAATAAAAAAAAGAGTGAATGTTGGTTCCGTATTTGGTATGTAGTTGATGCATTACCTTATGCATTCTTTATTTAAATTGGGCAGTCTTTTTGGAAGGAGTCTGTAGATTTAAGATGGCAGTGTACTACTTATTTATTTTCATACACGTAAGTTTAAATTAACCTCAACCGTCATATCCTGTTATCTGCCAAGGAAAACATTTAGCTCCTCTCCAATCTCTCTGGAGTTTCAAAATGATTCGCTCTTTTCAAACTTGTTAAAACACAAATAGAAAAGTAAATTGCTTTGGATACCTACCAATTGAAGATTTTGCAAAGGGGAAGGAAGAGGAGCTAAGGAAAAATGAATTTGTTATTATAATAAGCAATATACCTTTATTAAATATTAAGTCGTCATTTTCTGTAGCCTTTGATTGATTGTGTTTGAATTGCTGACTGGTATTTTGCAACACTTCGAATCTGAGGTACACTTAGCTTGTTGGCCATGTATTCAGATACCTGCATACACATATGTTTACTGTGGCATTCATTCAGCTCCTGAAATTCTTTTGTCAACGTAAGCAGACATTTGCAGAAGGAGAAGGCAGCTTCAATTTTAATGACAAAAGAGTTCACATGCTTTTATAACTACAGACACAAATATTTTTAGAGTACCCAATTAGAAAAAATAGCGTTATTTGAAATTGGTCTTGTTTTCTTTGTTTTTCTCTATTTTATTTTTTCTTGTTTTAGGTATTTTCAAAAATAGAAAAGTACACTGGAAACAGTTGATCTCAGGAGCTAGAAAACAAGAAGCAGCACCGTCATGTCTGTTTATTTTAATGCTGGGAGCGGGCGGGCAGGCAGGCAGTGGCACTGAGTAGCTTAGAGAAATACGTGGTAGCGTTTTTGTGTTTTACAACCGTGGTAGGCCAAGATGCTTCACACTGAAGTTAATTCATTGGAGAGGTCAGTTTGGGGTTTCTGTAAAGGTGATACACTTAATACTGATTTTTCGACATGAGTTATATTATTCTTTCTAATACATTGCTCACAGTAACTAGTCTTACAGAATCGCAGTAGGATAGGTGATAGAAAAGACTTTGTTCTGGCCAGAAGATAAAGCTGTAGAAGAATTCATTTGCATTTTCATCTGCAAAATGTAATAACCATAAAGAAGTTACAAATATTTACAGTGTTTTAGACAGACAGTTACTTGTTTCAGTTCAGGAAGTACTGAGTTTGTGAACACAAAGCTTTGACATGGGCTTTTAAATGCATTGGCACCCTTTTCAGAATTAGTCTTGCTTTTTTATTGGAATTCAGCGTGCAAAAGGGTAGGAAAGCTATTTGATTGCATTCAAGAGATTTTGATCACTGTATTTGTTTTGCTACCAATACACAAAGAGCTCTGGTATATTTACTTCTACATTTGTATATACAGCAAGTATTATTTTCAGAAGATTTTACTCTTTGATAAATCATTCTTTTTTTCCTCTTTTTTTGATATTTATTTTTCTCCCTGGTTGCAATTTTTTTTTTTTTTTTTTTTTTTTTTTTTCAAAAGAAAGGAGAGTTCTCATGGTATTTTTGTTACCTTTGGCAGATTAGATGTATTTTCTTATTTGTCTATAGGAAACAAAATAGTATATCCAGTTCTGAGTCAGTGGAAAGTCTCCCACAGATATCAGAGAGCTTTGGATTATACTCTCAAACCAAAATAACACTAATTTAAAAACCTGATACAGGAAGCCTGAACTGGAGTGACTCTTAAAGTGCATTTAAAGAACGCTACATTCTGCATGACCTTATGGACGATAGGCAGTTAGCTTTTTACCTTCTTACTTTGTCTAATTTAAACCAAGGAGTGTCAGAGTCTTGCTTTCTTGTTTTAAAGGAAGACAGCATTGGTATTCTTCTTACTCCAGGATGCATTTATGAATTGCAGGGTGCTTGGGAAGGAATTGATCATATTATTCCAAAATGGTTGGAAACTCTGTTACAGGCCCAAGGGGCATGCACATACAAATTTTGCTGCAGGGGTTCATCATGGGGTTTGGTTTTGTTTTTAATGCAGTGTGAAATACAGGGGGGGTTTTGTTGCTTAGTTATTATGTGAATAAACCATTTACTACTTTAAATCTGTTTTTATTAGCAACCATTTTTTTAAATAGTTTTCGAACTCAGTCTGTTACGAAGATAGTTAGTTACCAGTTTTTTTAATGGAAGGTTATACATTTCTCATTCTATAATTATTACAGAAGGAGGAATTAACACGATCACATGGAAATTTTGTTTCTTAAATGGAGATTTACATTGATGGATTGAAGGTTTAAGGTGCAGATTTACATTTAAATTACATATTACATGACATTTACATTTTAAATTATACTAAAACAATTATTTCTACTGTCTCCTTGGTGCCTTCTGAATGTCTCTATAAAATTATTTCATTTAAAGTATAACCCGCTCTACAATATACGTTTCACATATGGGATCAGAGTATTTTTTTGTATGGATGCGCTCCTATTTGGTGTAAACAAAAATGAACATGTAATATTAATGTGTACACATTTAAGATGCTATTTAGTACTTTATTTAGAGTGGCAATTACTTTTTTCCCTATGACATACAATGCTCTCAGGGGGTTGTCTCGAACAGGATAAGAATGGTATCCACCAGGCGCTTGTATTTTTTGCCCCAAAATGCTTTCAGGAGTCAAAACTTGCAGTGTTGCTTAAGGCAAGCAGGAAAGGAATAGCACTTGGCTGCAGATAGAGCCAGCAGGGAACAAGGTGGTCTAGTTTCTAGGGAAAGAGGACTGATTTGGGAGAGAAAAGCAAACCGAAAGGTGGTTGTGCCTGTTGTGAAGAGCGGGCCAGCGTGGAAGTCAGGAGTGACAACAAAATAGTTGTAACTTCATGAAGATACTTCCATGCTTACAGCAGGTACTGTATGCGCATATATATGTACTTGCTGGTGAATGTTTCTTCAGTTTGTGACACTGCAGTCCACGTCTTGCAATCAATTTTAGCAAGTTGAATGAACTTGAAGTATGAGCATGATTCTCTTCCCAAAATAGATTTCTTTGCACTGTTGGTTGGATATGACAGTTTTGCACCCATATAAGGTTCTGGGTTGGACACAGAAGCACTGAAATTCCATTATTGTCAAAATAATTGCTGCAAGCCTTTTAAATTTCGGTGCCTGCCGAGCTGAGTATGTGAAGGAGTACACACCCGCCTGGTGGTGGATTGAAATTCAGGTGGAAAGGGGGTGTGAGTGAGCCAGTATCAAATCCCTGAATTTTGTAACTTCTCTTGTCATCCATGTGTTCCTCCTGAGATACAATCTAACCTAAAGTACAGATTAATTGAAGGTTCAGCAGGAAGAGCTGAACCAAGCCTAGCCTTAACTGTGTATATTAGTTTTAAAGTTGCAAGTAGTGGAAGAACAAATAGAAAGTCTCACAATTCAATTAACATCAAGAGATAAAGCTGAAAAATTTCCATGCCAGTGCACTTGCAGACTTTGTTGCAGCTCTGTATGAGTATTTTTGAAAAACGCTTATGAAAAGGTTTATCCAGGTGATCAGTGGCTGTGTTTCATATCTCTGTCTAGTGGGTATTGCTTCTAATGGCAATTAAAAAAAGTAAAGCCATTCTTCACAGAGTGAGTTTCACCTCTCTGCAGATGACTAGTTCAAGGCCTGCATAGAGTTTAAGTCCCACTCAAACCACTTCAGATAGCACACAGCTTTTTTATGCCCTTTATGTACTGTGAACTACTGCTGTAGAAGCCACTGGGAGAAATACTGGGTACAAAGAATAATTTTTATTGTGCCATTGAAATCAATGGTGTTAACTCTTTCTAATCAATATAATCTGCAGTCCCAAGAATTTGTCTAGTTACTCTTCTATCCTTTAATGCAATAGCCTTTAATTTGTAAGTTATGTATCTTAGACATGCTATTGTCCAGAAGTTAGGCCTTGATGAAGTATTCGTATGTGGGAGTCGTGGTGCCCTCGTCTGGAAAAATGAGTAAGAAGTTGGGAGATTCTTTTACACTCAGCCTTGGGTGTAACAGTAAGAGCCTCTTCAAGTTTCCTCCTCCTGCTCTGCCTCAGCACCTCCCCTTGTAAGCTGGAGAGAACTCTGACACTGCCCATGAGATTTCTTCCATGAGAAACAGTTGATGTCTGAATAAACCATGTACAACATACGCGTGGAGAACACTGAGCCGAGAAGGGAGAAATTGTGAACAGTTTTGAAATGCAGTGCCTGCAGAATTTGAGGGGTTAAATACTGCTTTGCACAAGGCGGCATCTCATAGTCTAGATCTGCGTTGCAGCTGCTATTCCAGTCCTCGACTTCCTTTGAATGGAGACTTTCACTCGTAGCTTTAGGAGGCGATTCCTCTGCCTCCCAAAATTCAGTAGTATTCTCTTCCAAAGTGGAAGGTTTTGTGCTCTCTTGCTTACTTGCCACGAAGTTTCTTTCATCACCACCATCTTGTGAATTAGTTGCTCTGTTTTATGCATTCATAAGTAATAGGAGAGATTGCAGCACAGATGGCATCTGCATGGGTATACCCCAAATCACAGTCTAAGTCTGATCAGAACGGCTCAATGGAAAGATGCTGTGAAATTGCCTGGTCTGTTGCCCTTCCAGTTTAGGATTCTGCTGTACAAGTAATTAAAATCCAGTGTGATGATAGCATTAAGATTGTATGGGGAAATTAATTAGATCATTGACTTAAAAAAAAAAAAAAAAAAAAAAAGGCAAACCCCCAAACCTTTACAGAATATTAAACAATGACCATGGAAACTAAAACTTACAAATCGTAACATCTGATGTGCTCCCTGCAGAATAGAAAACTGGGAGGGAAATTTTTGAAATAAAGACACTGGCATATTTTAAATCTTTCATTTGCTGACATTTTTTCTCTGATAATTTCGCTCTTTTTGTCCTACTGCTTGCCTGAGTGTAGTTGAGTTTAGGATTTATTTCTTTTTACAGCAAACTATCCTCTGTTTGTACTGAGAGTTTAGTTTCTAGAAGACAGGCAAGCGTGCCTCGTTCCTGCAGCATTGGCATTGTGGAGCAAATTACAGTCAGCTTAAGTGAGCAGGCTTTCTTAGTCACCCTGTCTACAATTTTCATCCTCGTCAAGGGCACAGCTACACTGGAGAGTGCCCCCGACACACACGTGATGCACGGAGTGGGGAAGCAGGCGAGGATTTGACTGAGCGCAGAGAGCCACGCTGGTTCCACCATGTGGACAGCTTCAAGCCAGCTAGCTTTACTGTTTCAGTTACTGCAGAAAGCCAACTGTGTTTTAATGAATACTGTAAAAACTGTTTGTTTCCCCCCCAATTTTTAATAAGTGTGCCTGTGACAATCAAATCCTGCAGATGCTCTTGCATGGGACTTACTTTTGCACCCGCTGGTAGTCGCAGACTGTGTTGCTTCCATGTCCTCTCCCCCTCCTACCACCGCTTCCCCTCTCATCTGCAGCTGGTAAGGGCTGTGTGAAAAACAGTGCTTTGAACCAAAAGTGAAAATGCAGGAGACCTAGAGCCAGAGTTTCCTGAAATGTTTCCTAGGAATCCTCTGCCCAATTTGAGAGCTTTATAGCCTGGTTATTAATGGTGCTGAAAATCTTTGGGTGAGTGCTGCTGGGCCCCAGGTACGTTCTAGTGCTTGCATGTAGGTGTCTCCAGCTGGCTCGGGAGTGCTTCTGGTAACCTGTCTTCTTACATTCTCATTACCTGTGGTGTGAGAACACTTCCAGTCCAAGGTGTGCATAGGCGTCCTGAGCACCAGGGAGTGTAAGCTAGCCCCAGGGCAGGCAATTTCCCTCTTCAGTTTACAGTATCGTTTGAGGTCAAATGGGAGAAATTGCGGTGATAAACCTGAGGAGAAAAAGGGACAAATGGTCTAGTTTGGACTGTTAAGTTGGGCAGGGTTTGCAACTATCTAAATGGAGTAAGTGCTCCAGGGGTTTTTTTGATGCTGTTTGCACAAGATTTCAAAACTACTGTGTTTGATTTTTGGGTTTTCACCACTTTTTCTTTCTTTACTCTTTAGGTCAATTCACATCCAGTCTTTCCAAAATTACTGGTAGGCAAGGCTGTGGTTCCAAGAATTGTTTTGGCTTGTGCATCTCCTGTGTAGTGAGGTGATGCTCAGATGAGAGAGGAAGACGAAATGAGAAGTTCCCCTGTCCTTCAACTCAGTAAATGGTATGCTCAAAATGATGAGCAAGTTTCTGCACACTGAGGCAAAGACCTGGTAACTCATTGTGTCACAGACAAAGTGACATGTTTTGAATGCACTTCTTGAGAAACAGAGGTGTTGATTGCTCCAGGAGTTCATTGTCAGAGATAATGAGATCTGCCGGTACACCAGAAATCTTCATGGGGAAGAAAATCAATAGCAAAACAATGTTTTAATCTGTAGTCTCAGTAAGTCATTTACCTTTTTGAATCTAATTCTTCTCAGAGGTGAAAACTTTTCTGTTGGTGTTCTATTGAAACACAGTTTTTGAATAGTAAGTCTGTGTTGGGAAGATTTTTGTTTTGTTTTTGTAGGAAGCCCTTCCAATAACTCCCCAAACTCTTCGAGGCTTTTTTTTTTTTGTGTCTCTGTTTTTAAAAAGAAAAAAGGGGAATATTTGCAAGGTAAACTTTAATTTTACCTCACAATCAGTAAAAGATTCCTCTTTAGCCTGGAATATACACATTACAGACTGTGTTTAACTGTAAACTAATTTTTATATGAGTATATATTTTATGAATAAGTTACTATTATGGCTTATTCTTACTGTGGATGTACTGCTGCAAATAATGTGTTGACTTGTACCTCTGTAGGAGTTTTGCAAAGGGTAACACCATGAGGCATTAAACCTCTCCCTGAAAATGTCTGGGCACTGAAAAACAGTAATGACATAAAAAAAAATATTTTTGTGAGAAACAGAGGGGGGAAAAAAAATCAAGACAGCTGGGTGAAACATGTCGGTCTGTTGATTCAAGGGTTCATATTTTATTTTGTCTAGCAATCAAGATGCATTTTTTCCTTTTAAGAAATAAAAATGCATAATTTTGACTTCCAATTTGAAAAAACAGAAGCCTTAAATTTACATATTTCACATATTTTTCACTAGTATTTTAATTTCGCGTTTGTATGTCATATTTTAAATTTAAATTGTGATGTTGGAATGAATTGCTCTTGTAAATTGTTCTTTTAAAAGGAGAAAAAGATATATTTCAGTTCAGATACATAAAGTAAACGACATGACTCTGTAGCTTCTTCTGGTGAAAGAAAAAAGCATGATACCTTCTGTAACTGCAGCATCAGACCCTGACTGGTTGTCTCTGTAGTAGCATTGCATTAGTGCAAACATTGCTGGCGCTGTACTTTTTAGCAGGCTTCTGTTGTGTCAAAAGGTGAGAGAGGCTTCTATAAATAACTGTGATTGGTTGTATTGTAGCTAGTCATTTTTTGGAGTTACTACAGAAGTTGGTATGCTTTGGGGTTTTTTTCTTCCAGCTTAAATAGCACGCAGTGCTGTACCATTTAGTATACCTTTATTTAATTTGTCTCATCTGTGACACAGTCTCTTCTAAAGGGCTCAAGCTTTGGATTAAAACGTAGTTCTCAGGCAGAAAGAAACTGCAGTAAAAGTAGTTGTACTACTAGTTCATCCTATGATTAATAGCAAGACTTGCTTAGAAGTTAGTCTTTGATTTCCTCTGTTTAATTGTAGCCCTAAGTGAAATGGGTTTTTGATTTATAGAAAATGCAAAATTGGGTACAGAAAGTTTTAAATTACAGTAACAGTAAAAAATTTCCCACAATAATCATCCCATATTGTTTCAATTCAAAAGAGCTAAGGCTTGATTTGTGTGGGAAAGAACCCATAGCAGCCAAGTTCCACATTTGAAACTGGGGAGAGGGGAGGATCAATTACCCTCTTTTGAGGGTATAAAAATATGCCTGAACTTCACTATGTAATACTTTTATCATATATTCTCTCTCTGGAAGGGTGCATGCTAATTAATTAATTTAGAATAGCTATATTCTTACATGGATGCCATGTAAAAGTAAGTGGAAAAAAATGTGTTAGGACATACAAGAATATTGGCAAAAAAAGCAGAAGCCTTAGGAAAAGCAATGGCTCGTAATCATGATTGAAAACAAATTTTTTTTCTTTTTTTTATAATATTTGCGTTATGCAGAATGGTTCGGTATACTGTTAAAGCTTTAATAACTGTAATTTAATAACAGTAGCTTTAATAACAGTAGTTTAATTCCTAAACTACTTTTTGGAAGTTCTGCATGGCTGATCTTGCTGTTGCTTTACCATGTTTATGTTGACTTTTTCTTTCGTTAGACTGCAATCGCTATGTATGTTTACAGCGCTAATCCTAGATGATGAAATTCTAGATAGTTAAAATTCATTCAGTATCATCGAAGCTATTCTGGGGGAAACGACTTTGCTTTAACAGAGTGAGACCAAATTCGGCTCTGTTTGCAGGGATATATGCTGAAAAACACTGTTCTGACCCATGGAGGTCTACATCAGTGTTCCCGAGAATATGAGTTTTGGCCTTTCATATTTACTTTTTCGTGTACCAAGATACAGTTAAAAATAATTTTGAAAATAATAATGCCGTTGTTATTCTCTTGGCCAACTTGCTGATTTTTAAAATCCTGCTTCACAGTCTCTCCTCACATACAGTTTTTATTTGGAACGTACTGAGTTTACAGTTTGAGTATAAAATGCTGCTTCTATTCCATTTGATTTGGCATGAGCAAAATTTAAAATCCAAACATAAAGCATAGTATTGATCCATTTATAAGCATTTTCAAATTGTACTGCACTTCTTGGATAATTTATTGTAGTAGCATTTTAAAGTCAGGTAAGCTCTGCTTTTGTGCTACAGTCTGACAGTTTAATCAAGATACAAATTTAGAAACAAATCGGCACTGTCTTTTATATAGTGCCTCTAAATCCATGGTAATTGGTACCAGACCTTGGTAAAAGGAAAGGATCGCCGTTTCATGCTACCAATACCAGTGGGTGTTGCCCCACAGCTGCATCATATAAGAAGAGAAGATGCAAGAAAAATTAAAGGATCCCCACATGCATTTTTCTTTAATATACCTTTTCCACAGTACGAGGTTGATGGAAAATTCCCTTGAATTCGGTGCGTTAGCCTGCCGTAAATAGTGCCATATGTTCTGCCTGCTTTAACTCTTACCTTTTGATAGCACTGGACAATTTTTAAGTCGGCTTTCTTTACTTTGTAGTTTTGAAACATTAAAAAAACCCCTAAAAAGCCTGTACATAATAAAATCAGAACGGGGAGGGTAGAATAAAAGTGCTGCTGGTGCATTTGGATTACATTGATGTAAACTGGCTAAATTCAGACTCTACAAAGGCCTGTTTTGGGTAGTTTTGTCGTGTCAGAGCATACCTTACAGTATGAGCTGCGGTGCAGGTTACGTTCCTGCTCTCTCGGCGTTTCGAGGATTCATGCTCAGCTAGAGCATATACAAGCTATAGACTGAGGCTGTACGCTCTGGCAGCACAGATGGAGTATTCTGTCATTAGGACTGTTTGTTGCCTGTTGGAACACACAGCATATTTCTACCGTGGCATCAACAGTTTCTAAGAACTGAGGTCAAAATAAACAGGTTGCAGTTGGATACAGGAACAGTCTGGGAAACAACTTAAAATTCCCTGCTTAGGCATAAGCATATTCCTAGATACATGGATAAAAAGGCATTTTTTAAGCAAGGGCTTGCCTTAATTTATGCTAGTGTATGCAGATTAGCATAGATTTGCAGGGTACAGTTAGTGAGTTTTCTATGGATATTGGCATATGTAAAATTGACCTTATTTTAAATAAGTAAGGAAATTTAAGCACAATAATCTTGCGCTGTTTCTCCCAGTACTTGTAGTGCTTTAGCAAAGTGAAAGTGATGTCATCGTGCACATTTTAAAAAATACATGTTTTAATTAGGCTTCAGTCTTCCTTGCAAGCGTGGATGTCACTAATGACACTGGTGCATGTAGTCCCTTTGAAGTCGATAGGATTCTTTACAGGAGTAAAGCTCGAGTAGACAAGCTCTGGCAAACCTCCTTGAAGTGGTTTAAGTCGCTACTGCCCCAGACTCCCGGCTCCACCCTTTTACTGGGGATTAGTGCTTCCTCAGCAGAATTTGGAGAAGGGAACGTGTGCCCACACCTTAGCTGCTTCGTTGCAAAACCCACAGGTTCAGCTCAAACCCTTCAAAATGCATCACTTTCTGCGAAGCTGCTGGAGCGTGCCTTAGGTCCGTGTTTGCTGATTCAGCGTGGAGAGCTGTAATCTCCAGCAGCTAGGTGGAGCAGACCGCTGGGAAAAGTGACTTAGCTGTGTGACTGCAAGATTCACCAGCGCTCAAATGTCTGTGCCCCTTCCGTCACGGGTAAGTATTGACAGGATCAGCCCATATATAGTCTCAAATTCCAGGTGAAATCCTGGCCCCAGAGAGATGAGCGGAGTTTCAGCCAGGGAATATCGGTGAAACCAGGGTTTAATTTGTAGTGTTTAAAAAGCCAGCAAATTTTTACATAACAGGGCAAATACTTGTGATGATTTTGGCTTGAATAGAGATGCAAATAGATTTGCTTCCTGACAGAATCAGCAACAGTCACTTTGAAAGGTTTACTCATATTTACCTAGTCATAGGTCATTTATAGCTAATGTAACTATCTCCTGTTTATTGAACTGCAAACATATAAATGCATAGCAAGCTGCTAGATGTTAGAAAATGTTCTCATGGGGTTTTTTTTTGGTGGGAGGCTTAAATGTAACTGAAGTTTCAGTTGTTAAAATGAAAAAAACGAGGTTATTTTTTCCTTTTCAGAAATGAAACAACATTGAGCTATATGGCATACATAATGGTAAATAGCTAATATGGATATGTGTAGTGGCAGTAGTGAAAAGAGGTGTCAAGAGAATTAAGGAAATTTATAAGACTAATATGGAAAGATGTGTTTAATTCTTTAAAAGAAAGAGTAAAAAAGAAAGCCTCCCCAAATTTTTCATTGCTATCAGTTTACTGCCATTGCCATTCTTACTTCGCATGTCACGTGGAATTCAGTGGTCCATATTACAACGAGACTAATACCAACATTACCATCCCTTCTTACCTTCTGTTTGCTCCTTCCACCACAGTGACAGGGAGAGGGCTCTTCTAGAAAATGTTTTTTTTATGGGCTGATCTTTTTGTCTTCACCATGTTTTCTTTGTTGTTGATCTTCTCCATAGAACCCCTACACACGCTAGGTATGTAACCACGTTTTTTCCCATCCTTTGCAATGACAGGTCTTGTACATCCTTCTTCATGCTAATCCACCGTCTCCTTCATACTCATAAACAGCTTCTGAGTCTCAGGCTCTTTGCTGACTGTGAATGCAGCTGGGAATGCTTCTCCCCCCTTTCTTTTAAGTTGGCTCTCGGAGCCCACCGCAGATGGTCTGTACCTCATACATAATACAGATTTTTTTTTTTTTTTTTTTTTTTCCCCCTCTTCTGAGGCAGGTTTCTATGAATGTAAGAGGCAGACACTCTGGCAAGCTTAGACCTGTGTTTTTATATTTTTTTCTAAGTGAGCCTTGGGGGACTTGTTTGCCATAGTTTGGAACTCCTTAATAGCTTATGGAGCTCAGTAATATCTTGGTGCCAGAAGTAGGAACCTGATTTGTCCACTTGATCTTTTCTTAGGGAAAATTATATAAGTTAGCAAAATGAAGTTGGGCACAGCTGGACAAGAAAAAGAAATTCAGCAGAAGCATTCCAGGAACTGATGAAAATCAGTTGCTTTAGGAAGGTGGTCTTCTAATAAAAGTATAGCAGGTTTGTGCTAACTGTGTTTAGAAGTACTTTGGGGTGGCCTGTTATAACTGTGTATTTCTTACTACTCCTACTAAGTTTTTTTGAATGAGCTCACTCTGCACTATTTTTAGACTTGAATAATAAACTCTGTGTACCAAAATGTGCCCAGGACCTCCTGTCAGAGCTAAACGAGCATTTTCAAATGTCAGATAGTTGAAGTTCTAGGTAGCTCAACACTGTTGCTTCCCTGTTCCTTTGTATATTGCTGTATTTATGTTTTTATGCTCTGTGTTATAGTAGTCATAAAAACAGGTACATGTGTAGAGATCTATTTCATGGGTCTTGCTGTGCATGTGCTTTGATTTTGTGTTATATGTAGAAGCTGCCTGCCTGCACAGGGCTGTTCTTGATCTCAGCAGTATGCTTTGGGAGCTGAAAATGTAGAACATATGCAGGAGAAAAATAATGGAAATACATTTATACCAGCAGTTTTAGCAGCTGATTTGACCCCCATGAGAAAGGGTATGTCAAGGTCAGATATGGCGTTGTATTTTTTGAAAAGGGAAAAATATCCTGAACTAGGTTGGATTTTGTTCATGATGAGGAAAAATATTTACAGGTATTTCATTCCTTCTCTGTTTTGCGTATTGATACTGTAGAAGGGTTACTCATTAGAGAGTAAAAATTACAGTCCAGAATCAACTCATGGATTTCCGAGTATTTGCTAAAACACTTTGGGAGTCAAGTGCCTGGCTCTTAGAGGAAAAAAACCCACTTGTGTTAGATAAGGCACTCTTTTAGGGCCTGAAGGGTGTCAGAGTAAGGGCTCTAAGGAGTGAACAGAGCAAACAGTCTTGTGAGAAGAGACTAGCTCCATGCCAGTTAGGCGGCAATGATCAGCAACACAGAGTGATCATAGGATCATCCTTCAGGTTGGAAGGGACCTCAGGAGGTGTCTGGTCAAAGCAGGGTCAGCTGTGAGGTCAGACCAGATTGCGCAGGCTTTTATCCAGTCGTGAAAGCCTCCAAGCATGGAGACTGCACAACCTCTCTGTGCAGCCTCTTCCATTGCTTGACTAACCTCATGGCAGAAAAGTTCTTCCTTATTTCCAGCCTGAACCTCTCATATTTCAACTTGTCTCTTGTTCTCCCACTGCACTCCGCTGTGAATGACCTGGCTCTGACTTCTCAATAACCTCCTCTCAGGTATGGAAGGGCTATCACCAAAGCCGCCTCTTCTCCAGGCTGAGCAAGCTCAGTTCCCTTAGCTTCTTCTCACAGGGCTAATGCTCCAGCCCCCTGACCACCCTGGGGATCCTCCTTAATCTGTCTGCGTTGCGGTAACGCTCAGCAAGCTGATGAGTGACACAGGGGGCATATCTGGATGTTGCTGGGGCTGTCACATGCAGGTCCGTGTGATGGTTGTAGCCAGGACAGGCTTGGTGGCTGCACGTGAGCCATACTGCTCTGTCCAAGCTCGTCTAAGGTATATGGGTATTTTTGCTGACCATCAGCTAGAAGCACTGCCAGGAGCTGATGCCGTTGGCTGGCCTGGCCTTGGCCTTCACAGCAGATTCCTGGGTTAATGGTGTGGCATTACTAATTTCAGGTATTAATTTAGAAAAATACTAGCCTGGATTTGAAAATCATGGCATAGTTGAAATGCTCTAAGATGTTAAAATGCTGTAGTGAAGCTGTAGTGAAATTCTTTCACTTTGCTGGGTGGTTTTTGAGCTGCTGAGATACACATTTTAAGCATAAAACATGAGGGTTAGAAATATACTTAGTTTTAAAAATTAAGTGTCTTGTAATTGCATAACTGCAGGAGCCAAGGCTTTAAGAACAATACTGCATATCATGAAATTTGTGATTTGATTTTAAAATTAAGCAACATTGATAAGATCAAGAGTCTGTTGCTTTTGTAAAGCAAATGTTCATATAAGAAGGGTTTTTTTCAAATAGTGAACCATGTCTGTAAAGTTCTAAAATGGTAACTGCTATTATGTGCTCATCTGCTTGGCACAGTAATTAACGTATACATTAATGCTCTAAGACGTGTTTAGAAATATGGATTGAAATTAATCACCCTGACACTATATAAATTGCTTGCCGAGTACAACAGCGTATATGTTTCAATAGAAGGTTGTATGTTTGTGTATTCTATGTGGATACAGTTAGGTTTAATATTTAATATATTTAATTTTATTAAATATAATTTAGATACTAAAATAAATTTGGTTTTATTAAATATACGGGGGATTTTATTACATATTTAACCTGTCTGGGACAAGCATTTTTAAAGGTAGATATTGCACTGTAATAACGACTAAAGATTCAATTGTCAGGATACTCGAATATTGCTCAAAGAGTCTTTGAGTTGTCCCCAAGCATCTGTGTGAGCGGGGCAAAGGGAATTCCTGTCTCTGCAAGATTTGAATCACCCGAGATGACGAGCTTCCAGATACACACTGCAGATGGGGATGAGTCTCTCGCAGCACACCAGGCTTGGCCCCTCTCTTGCAAACTGCAGAATGGATTTTTACCAAGAGATGAGCTTTGTGGAGGAGGCGCTTCTCTAGTTAAAAAGCGTGATAATTCTTCAGCCATTGGTTAGTTTTGTGTTAGATTTAAGCTTGCGATGTTGAGTCCATCTCTGGCTTCCTGAACAGTAGGCAGTGTCCTTAGGAAATCTCCAGTGTGAATTTACAGGCTGTACAGTTACAAAGTGAGGTATTGCCACTGTCGGTAACACGGTTACTCTTCGTACTAGAAAACCTTTGTAATAAATAAACCGCAAGATGTTTGAGAAATGGTTCTGTTACTCCTATACTGGACAATTAATCAGATCAGATTTACTCTGTTATTTTACAGGCTACGTGACTTGTAAGTCAAAAAGCAGGTGTCCGTGCTTTTCATGTCGCTGAAATGCATGCGGTGTACAGGTCAAAACAATACTGCTGTCCTGCTTTACAATGCAGAGAACTTCTTTTCTTTTACAGTTTGTCTCACTGTATAGAGAGCAGTTGGAAATATATTTGCACACTGCTCGATCTGTTGCTTTTTCCTCGTGGTACAGTGCAGTTTCCTGACAGACTGTTGTTCTGTACAGTGCAGTCTCGAAGCTAATGGATTAAGATAGAGAAGTATCTAGCAGCGTGTTGATAAAAAGGACACAAAAAGAATAAAATCGTTTTATGGGGAATTGTTTGAGAATTGCCGCTCTTGCAAAGTTAAAATGTGTGCACTAAAAATGTCTTGCTCTTCCCTGCCTACACTCTGATATAGGACCCAATTTTAAAAAATGGATATTTCTGTAAAACTTTGATTTTCAGACTCACACTTCTGTACATACTTCTTTGTATATTTGAGATCTAAATGCAGTGTTCAGGCATCCTTTCTTTTACAGCTAATATTGATGATCCTGCCCAAGAGTTACAAGAGCAGAAAGAAGAAAACCCTTACAGACATTTGCTGCTTCAGTTGATATGTATTTACATGTTTATGCATGGTGAAATATTTTCTCCTTGTTTTAATTACTTTTCCAGTGTATCAGCCTGGATGTAGTCTCCCTGTAAGGAATGTGAAATTTACAGCAGAAGAATTGCAGTTTAACACCGAAAAAGCTCTTCCTCATCTGAACCGTCATTCAAAACACAGGATGAAAGCAGCCGAATAGAAGTTTTCTATCACATTGTCTGCAGGACTCCTAGAAGCTTCTTCTGAAACTTGGGGTAAGATTAAAAAAAAGAAGAAACAACTTAGTTATAAAATAGAAGCTGATGTGAAGCATGAAGGTATAGTTCTAGGGCAGAGAAGAAGATACTGTTTGTGCATTGACCTCTGTGCTGAAATGCTTATAGGAGCGATTCCATGTAAGAAAATTTCAGTGCAGTGCTTGTTAAAATAATGAAAACAGAAACAACAGTAAGCCCAAGTTTACTACCAGGATTAAAAAAAAAATTTATATATATATATATATATTTGAAGAAATTGTTTGCTATTCACAAATGAAAGCATATGTTATGTTTTCTTTATTTTTTGATAATATATGCCAAAGTACAGAAATGTTTAACTATGAAAAATAATCTTTAGTGTGAGTATGGAAAGTATGAATTGCTGAGTAGTACAATATATTTTGGCTTACGTAGCTCCTGAGAAATAGCTGAAATATTTGCACTGTATACAGTTAATGTCATTGCCTTGTTCTTAGTGGTGTTGTTTTGTATTCAGTAGTGGTATCCATTATCTTACATTTGGTGAATGAAATTCTTCCAGTTTATTTCTTTATTGCTATATCAATTTAATACAGGTGGTTGGGGTGTCACCAAGATACCTTCTCTGTGACTGTAGTTGTAGTCTTTCATACAAAGAGCATTTTCCAAGGGGTATCAGTACTTTCTCGTATACATGAATCTTTCTCTCCTGCTTCTGTTTCAAGTTATATATATAACTAAAATCCATGTCAAAGACCTTGTTGTCTAAATGTATATCAGGTACACTTCTTAATATTGCAGGTGTTTACATTTGTGGCAATATAAAATGCTTCTTACGACAAATAATGGAACGCTCACATAATAGCCTTAGGAGTTTGGCCAGGGCATACAAACAATTTATTTTTCATTTGTTTATAGTCAGACAAGTTTATAATTAAGACAGTAACGGGCATAAGCATTCTTGCAGCCTTTGCATCTCATCTTTCTTGTTAACATCAAAGAGAATATTTGTGGTAGAAAACATAGCAGTCGGTAATAAGTGTGGGAGAATCAATAGCATGCAGATTTATTTTTTTTTTTTTTTAAATCTGGTTATCCCCTATCCTCCTGTTGTCTGTATATCTGCAATAAAGGAAAACCATGCGAACTTTTTTTTTTGTTATTATTCCAAATGCTGTAGATAAAAATGATAGCTATACACTGGTACCACATGCTGTGCACTCCCCAGACCACCAGAGATATTAATGAAAACATGCAAAGACTTATATAACCATTACATCAGTGTCTTATTTCTAGAAACAGATAGTGTAAATTACCCTTTTGCTGATGAATCCATTGCACTGATCTGTAGCCTGCGTGGTCCAGCTATGGATTAAATCAAGAACATGATAAAGCTGAACAGGACTCCCGGCATAGGATGATGTTACTTTGTTTTGCATAGGAAACATATACGTGGGTGACTATATGTGTGTTCATGCGTACATGTGTATAAATATAGAAAGTGTTTTGGATTTACTGTGTCTGAGGACAAAGCCTTATATGTGACGGACCTTTTAACTTAAGGAGTTGTGCATCTTTTGTGTCAGTTCTGAGACAGTTGAGATCAGCTGAAATATCAGTCCTGGAGGGCTACTGGTGTGTAAGACAGTTGCCAGCAACACAGTTTCTCTAAGGGCCTTTTGAGTCTATGATTTGATTCCTCTCACAGCTTGGTCCAGAATAGCGTGTGTTATTTGGCTATGACGCCCGTTTATCTCTGCCACAACGAGGGGCATTTGTTTGGGGCTCTGCATATCTACTGGAAAGGTACTGGGGGGGTTGTGAGTTTCAAGGCCTTAAAATAATTATATCGAGTGATGACTTCCGTTGATGAAATGGTACTAGTTTGCTGATTTTTGTCTTGGTTTATGTCTTTTATTATGTGCCAGTGGTGTTGAAAAGCTGAGATTTGGGGTTTCATATGTTTTATGCTGAATTTAAAACATAAATAGTTCACCATAAGAATCTTACAAAAAATAGAGAGGAAAAATCAGTCTAGTTAAGAGGTTGTCATTCTTATTAAGAAAATAGTGAGTTATTATCGCTACCTCTGATGTACAGTAATACATATATCTCTTTAGGACTAGACCTCAGAATAAATTGCAAGATCAGAGACTAAATTACAGTCTTCTAAAACTTGATCCTCATGTAGTTTTAAGTATGAAGTCTTGTTAAGGTTAAAGTGTCTGCAGGTTGAAGTTCTTTTTTTGAGGAAGAAACCCAGCTAACAATAAAACCAGGTAACGCCCAATGATATTGTCACAAATAGTTAATGAAAAAAAATTTGTAGGCAGAACATCTACAGTCTGTATAACAAATACTAACCTCTTGAGTAGTAAAGTAACACTTTCTTTCATTTTACTGGTATTTTGTTTCACAATTTTCTCAGTAATCATATGGTTTCTTTTGTAAAAATGAACCTTTATGTCTTGGGCTCTAACTATCATTCAATAATCTTCTTACTATTTTCTCATTCTGTTGGTTCTCTCTTATGTATTCATAGAAGGATTTTTTTGGAACATACCTCAAAAATCTGTTAATGCCCAATAAATGTTCCTTCTAATACGCTTGCTCTGGATACTCTCAGGGGGAGAAGAAACTCTTCTCCCATACTTCCCAAGTCCTGGATAGGTGCAGCTGACTGTCAGCAGCACTGCTGATGCTTCATTGCTCCAGATAGAAAGAGAAATCAGCAAATCTGTTCTTGTCTCACCTGTTGCAAAGTGAGAAATGAGGCATTTTGAAAACAGATGTGAACACAGATTCAAATTAAGTTTGCTTATTTCTGATTTCTCAGTTTCTGGACCAGGGAGTGTGGTATTCTCAAATCCTCAAACCAGCAGAGGGGAAAGGCTGACCCAGTGCTTGTTACATTTCTTGAAAGTTAAGTTACACGTGTTCAGATGAAGAAAGAGGTTTAGTTGTGTGGGTTGGGTTTTTTTTTCAGCTGCCGTTTTCTTTGTAATTTCACAAGACATTGAATAATTTGGACTTTTCTTACCTAAATCTTTAGACCCACCTGTGAAAAGCAGATTCCCTTGTACACAAGAGATCTTAACTCGGCTGGTGAGAAATGAATGCAGAAAATGAAGAGTGCAGTTGCTCCAATATTAAGTTGCTCTTGCAAGCCTTTCAAGTCTGGATTTCTTTCCAGTCCACGGGAAATGACTGATAACCCTATTTTTTTCAGAGAAGGAATGTGCTGGAATAGAAATATAGTATGTAACATAAAGATTAAGACACATCCTCAAGTTAGTTAATTCATTGGAAAGGTATTGACTTTCTCCGTCCAACTAAAATGATAGTAGTAAAGCAGGGAAAGTTAATTGGTTAATTGTAGGAGAAGCTGGTTGCCTCATATTTGCGTTGTTTTCAGTTCCTTAGAACATTGCCAAACTTAAAATGCTTGGGATGAACTTTCAGCGCTGAGCCTATTATTCAGCCTTACTGTGATAGGGCAACTTCAGTCAAAACAGTTAGCTTTTTCCGAGAAGAGGGCAGTCTTACCTTCAGCGTGTTCTAAATTTTGAGGACTTTATGCTTTAACTGTAACCTTTTTCTCTTCAGTCCTCTAAATATAAATCCTTGTTCGTACACTCAGCTGGCTGATTGAATCTCCGGCTGAAAACTGATTGTGAGATGAGTATATGTTCCTTGTAATTCAAAACTTTTTCTGATAGGTTCTGAAAAATGTCGATAGGCTTAAATAAATAAGGCAGTGGTCTTCAGTATGTAGCTCTTTTTCTCTGTACGTAATTCCTGTGCAAGAGGTCCTGCAAGAAAAAGTGGCTCAGCTCCAGCTAACATTGAAAAAAGCAATTTTATTTTGAAGATTCAAGGAACAAAAAGAGCTTGCAAGGAATAGCGTAAGAAGGTAATTAAATTCCCTGGGTAACCAGGAGAAAGGCAGTAATAGTACTTCAGAGTATTTTGGGTAAGTCATATTCTTTCTCTTATTTCGGTATAAGTCATATTCTTTATTTTCCATACATATATTTTTACAAATTACCAAACAGGTTACCAAATATTTTCATAGTCTCATAATATTACTTGAGTACTTCCAGTAACTTGCTTATATTCGTAATCAATGAAACTGAATTTTTATAGAAACCATGATTATCATCTATGAATTCTTACCATTGGAAGCTACGTACCCAGCTAAAGCGAAATCTGAGACAAATAGACATCAAATGAGTTGGTAGTTCCTACATTAAAGCAGTAGGAGCGTAATTTCTCTGTAGGTGATGAAGTGAGATAGGTGATTTTTTCCACCTACGTTAAAAATCTGCTCTGGATGGAAGGGTTATTTCTGTAAGTGCCTGTATCCTGTTCATCAGGTATGGTGAGTGCCTGCTCCTGGGCACTCAGTGTCTAGCAGACTGAAGTCACAGGAGATGACCCGCACACCCATATTGCTTGGGACTGGAATCAGTGCCTGTTCAATTGACTGGGAAGAGGTGTGCTGCTTTTAACAGGAGAATTCAGGGCACCTCTGTCACATGCAGAAGTGTCTTCTGTGTTCTTGCTTTGCAAAATGCATCCGGAATTATTATTTGTAATAAAAAGAGGTTTCTTCATTTCCCTGTTTGAAAGTAGAATGGCCTAGTTATTAAAAACTATTAAATATATACAAGCAGAAAATCAAAATTATCAGTGAGGTTTTACTGAAAATGTTGACATTGAAGGAAATAAAATTAAGTCATCACACACTCCAGATACATTATTCAGTGCTGAATTTTGAAGAGTCTTGGTGTTGAAGCTTTGTATTTTTATTTACACCAGCAGCCTAATCACTACAGTTAGCAACATGTGGCTGTCCCTGACAGATGCTGCACTGGAGATCAAATTACTTAGGTGATTGCTAATAATGTTTTGTACCTGTGCATGCAATTGATGGCAAAGCATCCTCAACCAGCTAGTGGAGGCAGAGCTGTATAAATCCAAAGCATAGAGTCCTCCTTGTGTTTTGGGACCTAAAGCTCTTTCATCATGGACATCTATATTATTTCTACATCAGGCACGTCGGTATTTCAGCTTATTCCTGTTGGAGCAGGTCTGGAAATAGCAGGATGGCAGATTGGCTCCTGTTGCAAATTTTTTTTTATTTTTTTAAATTCTCTCTGCTAAAAAAGCTGATTAAACACCAGAAGTCAGTTGTCTCTTTTTAGGAAGTATCATAATTTGTTAGCGTCACAGTTTTTCATGTATATGAGTTAGTGTATTTGTTTCTTTACCGAGAGTGGTCAAAATCGGGGTAGAAAGGGGATGTGAAAAAGGTGCCAGTATTCTCATTTGGAATGTTAGTATGACACTGCAGTTCATCACTGACAGATGAATCTGTTAATACAATTCTGTCTCTCTGTTGTATCAGACATTATGTTACTCAGTCTTCGGGCTTCTGTGTGGTTTTAATACTTTCAGGGAAATGGATTTGAGAAACATGCCTTCTTAGTAAATTAAACGCACCTCAGAGAATCAATGAATGGATCTTAAAGGTGCCTGCTGTCTTCTCCCCTAAGAAGTAGCCACAATTTTAAATACAGTCATTCTGGACTTGGCTCTGTGGTGAGGAATTCCTCTGTTAGGTATTTGACACGGTGTGAGGTATGCTGTCTTGTATCTCAAAGTGACTTCTACTCTGCCCTGGTGTACTTGAGACATAGTGTTGCATTAGTGCTAAACTAACCTCGGGTACATCCAGTCGAACGGACTGCATGACTTTCATTAACAGTTTAGTCTCTCATCTAATGATTCTCATGGCTCCCAAGGTTTTTTCCACCCATGCCCTAGTAGTTTATAGGCATGCTCAGTGATATGGCTGGGTGATAATGGCAAGTTTTCTTTTCTGTGAACAAGTCACAGGTATGAAACCAGATCCCAACTTTGGTATTACTGGTGCAGAACACAGATTGGGTGTACAATTAAAGCCGATTTAAAACTCACCATTGAATTTCACTGCTTCCTAGAGGTCTCAAATAGTGCTCTCAGATAGTCCTTAGCACTACCAGAGCAGCCCACCGGCTGGTCAGAGTGGCTGTAGCATCCAGACAGCCTGTAACACAGCCATGGAGATGTTTGATTAGGAACCTTATCTTTGCTCTCATTTACCAGTTGGTGCCTAGCACTAACATTCGCTTCTGACAGCGTGGCCCGTAATAACTGCTTAGAGGCTAGTCTTTAATTTTTCCTTTACGTTGGACCTTGAATGAAGAATATCTCTTCAGGTGACCTGAGAGAAGGGACATTTTGGGTATGCTTTTAAGAAACCAGGTTTAGATGGTGGGTAAAACCCTACCAGTTCTGAGGTCAGTCTCTCTCTCATCTGGTGTTTTTGAAGACACTAGACAGTTCCAGCCTGATGTGCTGCCTGTCAGGGGCTGTAGCAATTCTTGAGATTGATAGCAGAATAGGAGAAGGTGGTATTTTGAAGATATTGGAGCCCTTTTACAGGTGATATCTGGTATTCTTTAATTAAATCTAAACATGTGATAAACAGGATATGATTCTTCTATTTTGTTGGGTTTTTTTTAAATTAATTTTTTTTTTTTTTTATGGGAGAGAACTGCTTCTGGTATATGAAGGAGCCAGAGTACATGCTGTTGGTGAGAAGTAAATTTAAGGACATGTTATTTCTAATGTAAATGTGGAACTGCTGTGGTCACGGGCGCACAGACTGCTCTAAATTCATAGGTTTATGCACCACTACTGCTCTGACTACAAATACTGATTATAGGATAATAGTATAAAGAAAGTGCAATGTGGCCTTTTCCCAATTTTAGATATGGTTTAGCAGCTAGAAATGAAATTAATCAATGCCATTTGACCACTCAGCTCTCTGTGGAAGAGCTCCACAAATCATGAGTGAGTCTAGGGCTACTAGGATGGTTGACATAATCAGAAGGTACATCTGTAAAACTGGTTTTGTACAACCTGGGTTCAAGAAATTATCTGGCCTTTCTGCTCTTTTTTTTTTTTTTAATTTCAGTTCTCTTGAGTATTATTAGACAATGAAATTGTGTGCCCACAAAATTCAGATTTAGTAAACTGGCCACAATAAACAATTATTTATAAATAAAAGCATGAAAGAATAAATAATTTTAAGTGTATATTAGATTTAATTGTAAGAGCTGTGCCATATATTATTCTCAGACTCCGGAATGAGGCGCTGAGACTGACGTAAGTTGCTCTGAGTATTCCCTGGATTAAAAATTCGTGCTGTTTGGATTCTATTATGAAATGGTTGGCATCCCAACAATCATGACAAGTGTATATGTTGGCAAGGAATTAAAAATGGTGGTGCTTCTGAAGTTTTGCAGGAGGTTTACTGCCTGGGGATGGGAGACAGTTGTAGCTGTTACTAATGCCGTTCTGTTGTCTGTGTTGCAGCTAATTTCTAAAACAAAGCAAGATTGCTCGCACCTTCGACTTGGTAATAGGAGCTGCTACGTTTGGTTTTCTTTGAGTGTTTTCTGACACTGATGTTTTCATGTGCCTGTGTCTTTTTTTTGTTGTTGTTTTGATAATAAATCAAATCTGACTACAAGATCTCTCTGCCTTTAAACTGCAGCAAGGGCTGCTTGATTTTTGAAGCATGACCCTCCTAAAAGTTTTACCCTCTAGAGGAAATACCTGATTTTTCATTTGTCTTTGATCTGGTCTCATCAATGCAATTTTACTTCAAACAATTGAGCCTGAAGTTCATTATAGTGCAAGACTGGAACCCTTCTCTTACCTTATTTTTAGCAACAATTACATTGAGCCTTAAAATCGCATTTGCAAAAAGGGAGGCCTGCACCAATCCCTGATCTTAGCCCTTAAAATTTGCTGTCACTTAAGCTTCCAAGAGAGGCACCAGAAGATTGAATTCCAGCACCTTTGTTCTCCCGAGAGAAGAGCAGTTGGATGTGAGGTGTTGTTTGGTGGTGTGGCTTGATGATCTTGCTCTATGGCGAAGGCGAATTAAGGATATGATAACCTCTCAAAACTATTTATGTTCTCGCATCTGTCTTTGCGGTATTTTCACTTACTCTTCTAAAGTAAATGAACCAATGTTTTTACTTCTTTGAGGTGTAGCATTGTTTGGCTGGTGTACTTGACCTAAGGATGCTGTGTCTGTTTTACAGTGTCAGTCCTTCCGGGGGTGGCTGTGTGTGACCCGGTTTGAAGTGCTGGCTGTCATGTGAATGTTAATGGCCACCTCCACCTACGAAATGAGGACGGATGGTCGGAGAGCACTTTGATGCCGTGCCTCAGGCAGGAGCACCCTTGGCGGTGACTCAGTGGAGCTTCTCAACCGGAGGCAGCAAGGCGCTTTGCACCTGCAAAGCAACTCAGCCCAGCAGGAGGGACTGAGGGGGAGCTCTGTTCCTACAGGTTTTAACATCTTCCCAGAGCAGAGCCTCTGACTATTTTTCAGAGCTTATGTACTTGATTAAAACATAATTTCCCTTCAGCTTATGGGGCTGAGAAGCTCTTAGAGGCGTGAATTAATGGGGAGACAGGTTGTGTCTGCTGCAGAGTCAAGGAGCTGTGCTGCAGAAGAGAAAAATCATTCTGCTAGGTGATTTGTTAGGTTCAAGCAATGCTTCCAGAAATTTTCAAGCAAGAATGTTTATCTGCAATTGGGACTGACTGACACCTTCACTTCTTCTTAGGAAACTCTCCGTTAGAGAATGTTGTAGTTTTCTTAAACATGGTCGTTAGAAGTCTAGGAAAAGAAATGTAATACTCAGGCAGCAGGGAGGTGAGGGAGAATACTTCAGAAGATTTGGAGGTGTCTGCCAAGCTTGTCAGAACAACCTCCTGTCACTGTGACTGTGGCAACCCAACTGGAATTTGGAAAGAGGAGCCTAGTTTTACCAGTTTGAAAAACTGGGTATTTTATACTCATTGCACCTGACTGAAATATCCACGTATTATATGTAGTAAAGCTCTCTGAGTACCCATATTAAAGTTGGCTGCAAAAATATGGAGCCTCACCTAGCATACTGTGCATGGAAACATGGTTAGCATTAGGCAGGCTGAGAGAGACCCACAGAGAGAAAAAAATCTGATTAACAGCACCTAGAAATGGGCAAATTAATCCCCTGCAAGGAACCAGATCACTAGGAATGCAAAACTTCCAGGCCAAGCAGATTTCATGTGCATGTGGAAGAATTGTGTCTGTATGTGAAGCTGACAAAGGGAATAAAAATGGCAAAGTGAAGGTACAGCTTTTTTACATCTTCACAGGACAAAACGAAAGAGTGAAATAAAATTGCCAGGAATTAATACACAAACTCTGGAACAGCTGAGGAAAATATTTGAGGAAAATACACACAAGGTATCACAGGGATACTTTTCTCTAAATCCCGAAAGCAAGAAGCAGGGAAGAGATGCTTGCATTGTGTTGCTGAGAATTCTGGCATGCACATGTACTTCAGAGACATAAAAGGTCTCCTGATTAGAGACAGGATCATTTGTGGGACATGTGATTCCAGTTTATAAGAGGAATTGCTGAGAAAAAGACATCTAACCCTGAAGGAATGAATGAATCAAAGAACAAGAGCAGCTGAACTGTCCAGGGAAAGGAGCAAAACGATGGCCGCTCTTGCAATACATAAGCTACGCTTAAAATGAATCCAGGAAACAGGGCAGAGACAGGTTCATGAAGGATGCTGCTGTGCTACTGTGCTGGTAACGCTCCTCTGAACACATACTGGAAGGAGCGTGGAAATCATCGTTAGTGAGGTTTCAGTGCTGTGTGCAGCCTCTTCTGTGAAAAAGCAGCTGGACTTAAAGTTATGGAGAAATTTCCAAGGGACGGGAGGAAATTTGCAGCAAGGCTTAAGCAAATTCAAGATCTTGTAGCACATGTCCACTGCAGAAAGCGGTTGCCACATATGTTTTCATCTGCTGATTGCAACAACTGTACTTGCACTACACTCGTGGATCAGCAGCCACTTGGATGGTGGTGGGGACGTGGAGCCAGCCAGCAGCACTGCTGCAGGGAGCGACAGCAAGGCGCCGCTGGGAAGCAGAGGGCAGGAGGACGAGTGCGGTCGGCTTGTGGGGAGGCAGCCATCCAGGACAGTGGTGAAATGAAGGCTGTGAGCAATGTATGAAAGCAAAGTAACGTTAGGGGCTGGTAGGAACAGTCATAAGAGTATAATTCAGTAGTGAGCAGTGGGCCTGTGCAGTGCGTGTCTGGCTGACACCTCGTGGGCTCTCCCGTCCTCGGCCAGAGAGAGAGGAGGCAGAAGGAAAACAACAGGCAGTGCGGTGGGGCTTCAGCAAGGTGAAGGCAAGTTCGGTTTCAGCAGAACAGGAAACAAGAGGCTGTTGCGGAGCTCAACACGTGTGAAGGAATATGAAATCAAACTGGTCCAAGTGGGCTGGTGGTGAAGGCCAGCCTTTAGGTGTCTTTGGGTTAGCAGCCTCTCGTTAGTCACCGAAATGTTTGCATGAAAAGCACAACAGCTGTCAAAAGCAAAGTTGTGGTGACCCATCTGCAGTTCAGAGAGAGGAGGATAAGTAGGAAGATAATGTTCGAAAGAGGCACCAGGAAGTTAATCTGTCTGAGCATGACCTGAATGTTACCCCCATTTTTTGTGTTTCTGTACACGGTTCTCTAAAGAAAAGCCAATTATATTTTAGAAGAATAGGAGCCTCTCATGTTGTTATTCATCATTTGGTACATGAAACACTAACGCTAACTCAGAAATTGTGAGTTAACCTTGTCCTTTCATCACGTATGATCATCTCATCACTAGACTGGTGACTGCTCAAAGCTGCCTGAAAATTGTTGGGCCCCAGACAACTAAACTTTTATACATCAGTACAAAAGCAGCAAAGAAGATGAGAAGGGAAACTGGTTGTCCCAAGGGATGCAGCATAGTGGTTTGGGTAGTTCTGCTTAGAAAGTCACTTGTGGCTTTTATAATGAGGAACTTAAGGTTTGAATTTTCAGACTTATTAGCTGTACATTTGTTTGTTTTTTATTAACTTAATATGCCACATTTTCTTTGGGGTATTGAGTCAAGTGATAGATTCATCCAGTTTAGCTCTAAGTGCATGGGCTTTCTTTTTCATAAACTTTGAAGGGATTTGGGTCTCAAATTTCCTGAATTATTTTATGCCTGTATATTTTTGGTATAGCAGCTGATGTTTTCTGTCCTGTTTCCTTTCTGAGAATATGTGCTTCCGGCTAAGGTAGAAAGGTAATGTAGTTTTTGTTTGTTCTCCTTCTTGAGCCGTGAGAATTAGGGTTGTCTTATATGAGCAGACACAGTTAAACCATTTCAATCTACAAAAGAATCACTGGAAGTTTCCAATCCCCTAGCTCTCTGCTCCAGTAGAAAAGAAAAACAGGTTTTAAAAAGTCTGAGAAAGATATGGCTATTAGGCTAATACAGTATACTTCATCTAGCTGCTGAAAATCTTGACTGTTAACAGTGATGGAATATAATTGCATCAGTAAAGGTGGTGTAAAAAAACCAACCCTAACTTTCATTAGAAGGAAACCCTGATTTCATTAGAAGGAAACCCTTTGGGAAACCCGGATTCCTTGAGTGAAAAAGTTACATGTAACATTGCTGTTTTACTTTGGGTAGTGCTTTGAAGGTTTCTTAAACCCAGGAATATGTAGAAAGAATAAATAAACCCTAGCAGAACAAATACACAGGTCTGAAGTATTCTGCTAGGTTTCATTATATATCTGCAGTACATGTGGTTTATTCGAAAAGAAAATTGGGCATAAACCTGAAAAGTTAAAGGAAAAATATTCAACCATCTTAAAGACCTGACCAAATAATAAAGATATTTGCAAGAAAAAACAAATGAACAAACCACCAGCTATGTGCCAGATAAAATTTTCATTGAATGGAATGACTCCCAGTAATTTCAGTTAAAGCTATTGTATTAATTCCTTTTTTTTTTTTTTTTTTTTTTGCGCTACTCTTCAATTTGGAAGTGAATCTGTTCATTACTTTAAAAGCTGAAAAACAAATTTGCTAAACTTTTTCTCTTATATTCATGTATTTGAAATCTGAGCGATGTCATGTCCTTAACACTACACAATCTTTATAGAGGTTTTAAAATTTCTCCAAGTTATGTGATCTGAAGAAGTTCTTCCTAGACAATATGATTAAGCATTTTTGGTATAATGCAGAATACCACATGCTGTTCTGTATCCTTGAAGCTGAATCAGATATTTGCAGATTTGGTTTTGTTCTGGAGATGATGAGAAACTAGGACAAGGAAAAGGCTGAGGTACTTAATGCCTTCCTTGCCTTAGTCTTTTAATAGTCAGACCAGTTGTTCTTGGGGTACCCAGCCCCCTGAGCTGGAAGACAGGGAGCAGAATGAAGCGCCCCACAATCCAAGGGGAAATGGTCAGTGACCTGCTACACCACTTAGACACACACACAGGTCTATGGGTCCGGATGGGATCCACCTAAGGGTACTGAGGGAGCTGGCGGAGGTGCTCACCAAGCCACTTTCCATCATCGATCAGCAGTCCTGGCTAACTGGGGAGGTCCCAGTTGACTGGAGGTTAGCAAACGTGATGCCCATCTACAGGAAGGGCCGGAAGAAGGATCCTGGGGAACTACAGGCCTGTCAGCCTGACCTTGGTGCCGGGGAAGGTTATGGAGCAGATCATCCTGAGTGCCATCACGTGGCACGTACAGGACAACCAGGGGATTGGGCCCAGTCGGCATGGGTTTATGAAAGGCAGGTCCTGCTTGACTAACCCGATCTCCTTCTATGACAAGGTGACCCACTTAGTGGATGAGGGAAGGGCTGTGGATGTTGTCTACCTGGACTTTAGTAAAGCCTTTGACAGTGTTTCCCACAGTATTCTCCTGGAGAAACTGGCTGCTCATGGCTTGGATGGGCATACTCTTCACTGGGTGAAGAACTGGCTGGATGGCCAGGCCCAAAGAGTTGTGGTGAATGGAGTTAAATCCAGTTGGCAGCCGGTCACAAGTGGTGTCCCCAGGGCTCAGTACTGGGGCCAGTTCTGGTTAATATCTTTATCAATGATTTGGATGTGGTGATTGAGTGCACCCTCAGTAAGTTTGCAGATGACACCAAGTTGGGGGGAAGTGTCGATCTGCTGGAGGGTAGGAAGGCCCTGCAGAGGGATCTGGACAGGCTGGATCAGTGGGCCGAGGCCAACTGTATGAGGTTCAACAAGGCTCAGTGCCGGGTCCTGCACTTGGGTCACAACAACCCCATGCGCAACGCTACAGGCTTGGGAAAGAGTGGCTGGAGAGCTGCCCGGTGGAAAAGGACCTGGGGGTGGTGGTCAACAGCTGGCTGAATATGAGCCAGCAGTGTGCCCAGGTGGCCAAGAGGGCCAATGGCATCCTGGCTTGTATCAGGAATCGTGTGGCCAGCAGGACCAGGGAGGTGATAGTGCCCCTGTACTCGGCACTGGTGAGGCCACACCTCGAGTACTGTGTTCAGTTTTGGGCCCCTCACTACAAGAAGGACATCGAGGTGCTGGAGCGTGTCCAAAGAAGGGCAACGAAGTTGGTGAAGGGTCTAGAGCACAAGTCTTATGAGGAGCGGCTGAGGGAGCTGGGGTTGTTTAGCCTGGAGAAGAGGAGGCTGAGGGGAGACCTTATTGCTCCCTACAACTACCTGAAAGGAGGCTGTAGTGAGGTGGGGGTTGGTCTCTTCTCCCAAGTAACAAGCAATAGGACAAGAGGGAATGGCTTCAAGTTGTGCCAGGGGCAGTTTAGATTGGATATTAGGAAAAATTTTTTCACCAAAAGGGTGGTCAAGCATTGGAACAGGCTGCCCAGGGAAGTGGTTGAGTCTTCATCCCTGGAGGTATTTAAAAGACGGGTAGACGTGGTGCTTAGGGATATGGTTTAGTGGTGGACTTGGCAGTGCTAGGTTAACGGTTGGACTTGATGATCTTAAAGGTCTTTTCCAACCTAAACGATTCTATGATTCTATGAAAAGTGTAACAGTGAGCCCTGTTTGCTTAGAGAAATCATATACTCCAAATGTGTCCTAGAGAAATAATCATATTTTTTTGTGGGTATTCAAGAGAAGTGATAATTCTGAAGCAGAGAATGCTATCAATAATGTTTCCACTGGGAAACACAGTAAAAATGTACTTAGCCGTTCCCCTAAACCAGCAAAGTTTAAGTCCAGATCTTGAGGTGGCCTATGGTGAGGCACTGAACTAAACTTAATCCTGTGTTGTCTCCACATATAGGTGCTTTCAGCTTTTAAGTTATTAAAGATACTAAACCCATGAAAATGTGTTCATATTTAAGGCATTTAATGAAATCTTTCACGAATGTAGGTGTGTAGATACGAGGTAGATATGCACTGTACAAAACAAAGATAGTGTGGATGATGAAAAATGAGTCCCTTGTGAATTTATTATTCCTATTCTGCTTAACTATTTGCCTTCTATTTTGAGAATCCCAATGTGGAAAAATATTTTCATAATCTGTTTGGCATTTTTGGCCCTCATGCGATTTTGATTCATGAGTTGAAATCCTGTTTCCATGGAAATCAGCTGAATTGTTGATCAGCTTTGAATTTCTCCCACAAATTAAGGCAACTGGGGGACATTATCTAGGCTGATTCTGTCCATAATGTTGGCCACAGTATTTTCCCTTTTATCCCATATGAATGGGAGCTGTGTTCTGGTGATGATTTAAGTCAAGATTCCAAAATGTAAATGTAACAAATTCTCTTATATGAAGAGAGACATGAATTTACCAAAAATGCAAAAAAAACATAGTATGACATGTACACACGTGCTTGACACCCTGGCAACATACACACGCTCAAAAAATCCTCAGGGACAGCTGCAGTCATCGTCACGATTACCTTTTAAGTTTCTGCAACCAATCCACCTCATTTCTAGTGAGGTTGAGTTGCAGCTGTATAGCCTTCATTCATAGCCTGCTTCTCTTCCAGTTGCTGCTAGGGTATTTGACAGACACGTTTCAGTTGAAAGGGACTGAGCGTCATCCACATAAATGCCTGCTGGACATAAACCTTCCTCGTCACCTTCTGGACCTACTCAGCAGGAGGAAAAGCAAAGTGACCAAGACTTGTCAAAGAGAATAGCAGATTTTATTTTCAGACTTCTAGAACAGAAAAAGCAAGTCAGCAACTTTAAGATTTGTAGAGGACACGACAGTGTCTGCAGTGTCTCCTGATGACCAGTGCTAAAAGCTCATAGATGTGCTGCGGTCACATAATACCTGACCATCACAAGTTCTCAGGAGGATGCCAGGGTAATAACAGAGCGCTGTGATCTCTCTGTGTCTGTCCTTTGATCAGCTTGGGCAAATAGAGCTGTTCTGTTCAGATGCTCGAACCTGACAGCGTTCTCAGTAATTTTGTCCAGAAGTGGAAGTTCAGTCTGTGGGCAGTTATTGTCCAGTTGTCAGCATCAAGTGACTTCTTGTGCGACAGCTGTCAACAACTTCCTCAGCAGGAGCCAGCAGATCTGCTCCGTACTATCACCTAGTAATGGGTGTAGTCTTTCTCTGATGACTTTCAGAACAGCTGAAATAAAAGTAAACGCTTTATTTTTTTTAGAAAGTAAAAAAAAAAAAACCCAAACCAAAACCAACAGTGCTTGATAGATAGCTTGGGATGAGGAGTTTAAATTAAACTTATTTTAACTAGAATAGTAAGGAGAAGTGAAACTTAGAATGCCAGCTCTGTTTTTTCCTTAGCTCTAACTGATGGATGCGGTAGGAATTGGCTCCTGTGGGGAGGGTGGGACAAGAATATGATTGTTTGCTGCTTTGAAAGCATTTGTTCGTCAGGCATTCGGGTGGGAGGGTGGCAGTGAAAACAGACTCTTCCCCGCACTGGAAATGCCAGGTGCTGTACTTCAGCAATATTCAGATTCTGAGTGTATTTCTGGCTTTCCTAATCTTTGATCCTGCCATTGAATCCGCGGGGGTGCAAAAATCCACCCACACAGATCCGATTTCGAAATCCTGGCCTTAATTATTTATGGTTTGGTTTGGACAAATTACTGTTCTCTGTGCAATAACCACAGTTATTTCCAGAAATAAAGAACTATCTAAAACATACATATATACGTTATGTATGTATGTACATATTTTTAAGATGTTACCTTTATTAATGTGTTTCGAGGCTTAACCGAAATTCTCATTACTCAGTCTTGCCCTTTGCTGCTTTTCACCTGACCACACTGGCCTGGATCCATAGCAATTAATTTTCAGAAAAAACAGCTCATAATGTTTATAACCTGAAAGCAGTCCTAGAACTAAAAGAAGAACATCTAGCTTTATACACATTGCAACAAGATCCTAGTGTTTTGTTAAACTGCAAATGGACCGTACTAGTTTTTCTGCACAAAACAGACCCCCCTTTTTTTAGTGTCTCTGGTCCCTATTCATAAGACTAATCCGTCTCAAGTTAGATCATTTTAATCTGCATATAAATAGAAGGTGAATCTCTTATTAAAAAAACCCTTTTAAATAAGTACAGTAAATTTCATGAAACAAAAATAAAATCAGAATTTTACAGCAAAATCAGACATTCCAGTGCCATTACAGAGCCTGGAAATGCCAGCCAGGACCATTCTTTAATTAGAGTAAGGCAAACTTGGTGACTTTGATGTGTTTCTGAAAGTCTCCCCCCCCCCCCCCCCCCTTTTCACCGTATGTTTTCCTGAATTTTTAATCATAAATTAATGCTGATATATTTGCTGTCATAATGCTTACAAATAGGTTCCCAGCACTTGAGTGTTGCTGTAAATTTGGATTCTTGTCTTCATTTTTGTCCCTTAATAGACCTGGGTCAAAGAAACATACTCTCTTAAAATGTTCATAGGTAGGATATGGCAAGCGAGGTAATTTCAGTTATCGCATGTTCTCAGTTGGAAGTCAACTGAAAATTAGAAGAAGCTTTCAGGTAATTCCTGTTCCTGCTTAGAATTGTGTAAAACTGAGATTTATTTGAAGTTAGAAATCTATACCCTGGCTTTCAATAAGGTGCTGTCTAGGTACTCTAGAACATGTTCCTAATTCTCAACCGGCTTGTCAAGTTTTAGATTGGCAACCAAACCTGATAACAGCTGAATGTGGTTTTCTCTTCATAAGATTTCAAACACTTGTCTTCCTAAAAGGTGGGGTAGAAGACTTCTCTGTCCCACCTCCTACGTGCTTCTCCAACCAGGGAAACTGACCTCGTGCTTAAAGCAGGGGGCTTGGGCTGGGACGGTGAAGGCTCTGCTCTCAGCTGTGCCACAGCCTTCCTCCACGGCCTCTGTAGGTCACTTACCTGTCTGTACCTTCCTTTCACCATCACATAATACACTACTACCTTGTGAAAGGTCTCTTTGTTAATGTTTGTTGAGCACACAGATGTTTCATGTGGAAGACAGGAGAAATATAAAATACCATTCCTAAATGTTCTTTCCCGCCTGCGATGCATTGAGAAATCATGTGCAAGAAGGCTGTTTGCATTTTATCTAATGAGATACAAGCACTAGTTTTGATTGTCATCAAGTTAACATATGCTTTAGGATCTGAGATTTCAGTCCAGTGTGTTATAGACGTGGATTGCAATCCTGATCCAAAACAGTTCCTAGAGTCACAAACAATATTTGTTTTGCCCATGTTATTATTGAAGAAAACTAAATGGCAAAAAAGGTATTCTAGAATGGAAAAAAAAAAAAATCAGTAAAAAAAATCTAGTAAAAATCAGGTTTATGCAAGTGACCTATCTGAAAATTATAGAACTTCACAAAGCACTGTATATTTGTCTCATAGAAAATAGTATACTTGCCTTTCAGTAAGTAGTATTTATAATTTTTAAAAATAAAATACAGCATTAGCATTTTGCCAGGTTATTAAATAATGCAAAAGACTTCTAGTTCGGTACAGTTAGTTTATATTCCCAAGTCATGGTTGTGTTTAGTGTTTCTTTAAAAAAAAAATTTCTCAAGCTTTGAGAATTGCATATTCCAGAGCTTTGGTACTCTGTTGCAGCCTGTGTTAGAACTAACTGTTTTCTAAGCCTGAAATAAACCTCTTGAAGGGATCCTTAGTCTTCTCCTGATGGAAAGTAACAGTAAGCTAAAGCAGAGGGTCTATTTAAGGCCCTTAATGATGAGAAACCAGTTATACAATGGGGAATAATTTTGCCCTTAATATGTGTGTACAGTATTTTTTTCCCTACAGAATTATCAGATTCTATCACGGATTGTATGGATATTACAAAACTTTTTTTTTTTTTTTTGATTGTGACCCAAGGTTTAAAAATGACTAGTAATTCTAGAAATGGCACTGTTGGAGAGCCAAACTTGAGACCTTGCCGATAGCCCTTCCAAAGGTTTCAAGACATTCAGCAGGAGATCCACCTATAAGGTGTTTCAAGTTGGGATACAAAAGTCCAAACTTGTCACCTTTCAGCCTTTGACCTACTTTAATTTTTATAAGAAAATGCTATAAATGTATACTTGCCTGTTAATACAAAGTGATGTCTTCTATATTTAAGAGTTTCCCACAGTAAAAAATTGCCTGAACATATTTCTATATGGGAAACATGGGGAATGTTATGCAAACAAGAAATGTGTTTCATCTTTCAAGCTACAAGTAGATCGTGGCTTTTCAAAATCTGCAGGTTTTCTCTGTAAATTAATCTTCAGTCTTTTGTTGGTGTCTTTCAAGTTCTGTCGGCTTCCAGCTAAAAAGCTAATGATAATGCATCAGAATTGCACCCTTTTAAAAGAACAAAAGCAGGGTACGCATCTGTAATAATAGTGTAATGACACCAAATCTGGGCCTGTATGGTTTAGTATTATTTACCTAAATGCTCGGTCGTTGGCACGGAGACAACTTCTTCAATGCTTTATCTTCATATTATGTTTTGCAACGCCAGTCTGGCATCATTAGGCATCCACCCACCAGCATTTAAAGATTTTTTCCACACAGCCATAAAATTGCACCTTCCTCGTTGAATATAAAATCAAGTACACCTGTAATAACAAAGCAGTGGAATAGTATGCATCTCCTCCTGGATGTTTAACTGCCTTGCAGTAGAGCTGTGGTGGTTCGCCTCCACAGACTCAGTGAAATTAAAGGTCGTGTCCTAATGTTATGTCTTCCTGTTTAAAATGAATAGCTTGTAAATGTTTATCTCAACTAGAAGTGAGAACATGGTCTACCTTTGTGCTCTCCAATTCCCATTTTGAGACACCGTGCAGAAAACCAGCTGCATATCCTTTCATGTCCTTCTTTTGCTGTTAAACATTTACATCTTTGATTTCAGTTCTTTGCCAGGTTTCCCCCTCCTTGCATTTGGATTTCTGGTTCAAGCTTGCAGTAGTGCTGTCTAGATTTATCATGGCTTACATTGTTTTCTGCAGAAAAGAGCAAGAGCAAGAAATAAATCCAGAGCAGAAGTACTGAGAATCCGTGTACAGCGTCATACAGTATATAATTTCTTTGTGTTCTGCCAATATGTATTTCAGTTTAAAATGTCTTGAGGCTGGTTGGGACTATTTCTATAGAGAGAGGACCAAAGTATACAGTATATTGGCTTCCATTTTGCTGTTTTTGGACAGTCAGGGCTGCTTTCCATTTCCTACAATGTTCCAATATAACTAAATCACATATACTCTGTAATGGAGGCTTCTGAGACCTGGGGCTTCTGTAAAATGTAAAAGAGCAAAGTAGTATTTATACAGTATAATATTTTGATTCGCTAATGAGCTGTGAGGTGGGTGTTATCATGAACTACTGTGCAGCAAGAAAGGTTCCTAAAACATGCATCAACTTACTCCATCTCCGAATCATTGCAGATAACACAGTGTTTAGTTTCTAATTAGACTTGTGTTGTGCTAATTCTCATGAGTAGCGTAAGTGATTGACATTCTGCATTTTAGCGGCAAGTATCAGAGCAGCTGACTTCAGCTCCATGATGAAGCCAGCATACAGCTGCTGAGAGAAGCAAGCCGTTCAGAGAAACTGATTTGCAAGATTAACACACGCTGATTGGTATGGCCTTGTTCTGAGGGGGAAGGAGGAAATACGGCACATAGTCTTGAATTAGGCTAATGATATTCTAGTCCTAAAAGGATTAGGAAAGAAATGTTTAACTGAAAAAAAAAAAACCAAAACCTATGCATAATCGTTCACAAATTATTTATTTACTTTGGATAGTCTTTCGCACTATTTCTTAGGAGAGGATGAACATTATTCTTCTTCCATGCCTCAGTCCCCTGTATTTAAAAGGCAGACGGTTTGTCCTAAGTCCTGTTTTCTGTACATGTGAGTAATAAGTGTAACCTTCAAGGCAGAATCTTGTGAACTATTTCTTGATGGAACACACCAGAGCAGCATAGGCATTTTAAGTGGCTAAAATTATTTCTGAATAATTTTTGCTAATATGTTTTCTCTGTGGCCATCTCAGGCCAGTATTTTTCGCAGTGCAGTTCCACTGTGGAAATAAAAATAGCAATACGGATCGGATATAGACAGTCTCATTGAACTAGATTGGGTTATTGTAAGGTACATCTTCTAGCTTAAACTCTTCGATCAGGTCCGAATCCCTTCAGTCAGATTCTAAATGTTAAGTTTGGCTTTTTCAAATCGTCATAATAATTGCATTCAGCACTAATAAAGACTGTGCCTGTGGCTCTTGGATGTTATTCATGTAGCATTTCAGTTTTTTACAGCCTTCAAAGCCTTACTCATTTCAACCCTTGAAAGTACCCCGTGAGGTAGAGCAGTACTGTTATTCTGTTTTATGGACTGGAGATAAATGGCTGTGGTTAGGTCCCTTGTATGTGTTACAGTTACAGGCAAGGGGCTGGGTAAGGAGTGGTGTTTTCTCAGGATGATCAAGCTGTGGCTTGCTGCAAACCCCATCTGCCCTCTCTGCATGCCGTGTTAGAGGCCCTTCCTGCAACAGGCTCCTCGGGTGGTTTATCTGCGTGAGGTTGCCGGTACAGGATCACTGGAAAGGCAGATGGGACACATGATGGCAGACTTGGAACTAGTTGTGTTTGGCAGAGAACAGATCTGTGGAGTATGATAGTCACTTCATGGGTCAGAATTTCTATTTAAATGGTATTCCTTGTGGATTTCATCACCCAGCCTAGTGTAAATATCAGCGGTACTGTGCAGCTCTTGGATTTTCAGAATTGGTAGGTGTGCACTAGAGGCTGCAAAGGGTGTGTTTGTACAAATCATGAAACAAAAGGCATTCGCTTTTGTCTGGGTGCTTCAGCCTGCCAGTAATACTTTTTGGCAGTCTACGTAAATAAAGGTCTGATTTTGCTTTGTCAGTTGATGTTGGGGTGATCTAAGTTAGACTTGAAAGCCTCAACAATATCCCAGGTAATAAAACTTAATCATGAAGTAAGAATGATAAAATTTGTCATCTGCGTGAGAAAGAAAGGTGTAGGGTAACCCAAACCTCCAATTTACTTCCCCTCTGACCCCATTTCTTTTTCGTCTCTCTCAGAAAATGCAAAAAGAAGGCTCTGGACCTTGTGAGAGCATTAGGAAACTTGAAAAAAAAAAAATCATGTGGCATAACCACTCACTTGACACAACTATGGTCAACGTGTTTTAACTATATGAAATTGCAGACGGCTCACGCTTTATTATACTGAATAAAGATCTGCTGCTGCTTTCTTTGAAGATGAAACTTGTCTTGGACTTCACTGGCAGTGGAATCAGGCTTGCTACAGATCCATGTTGTAGATTAGGTCATTTGCTTATATTTCAGTTACGGTGTTTTTTCCAGTTTCTCTTCCACCGCTGTTCTGTTAAAGTAGTGCAGCTGGCTGGAGGGCTGTAGGCATTGAAAGGGCTGGGGCATTAAAAATAGAAGCTTTGGGTCTTTTTTTCATAGTCAAACAAATTTTTATATCCCAAGTGCAGTATTTTATGCTACCCAAGGAAAAGGATATTGTTTGCTGCACTTTAAAATAACACAAAAGCCATTCCAACTCGCCTTGAAACCAGTGGCACAATTCCACTTGCTTTCAATGGGAATTTGCAGAAGACCCATGATGCAGTTTCTGTCAGAGTAGAAGAAAGCTATGAGTCCCTAGTACCATGCAAATGTAAAATGCATACATTGCCTTTTGATTTCAGTATAACTAATTCTTTCATTATTTTCTTCAGAGAATATGGAAGTGGTTGGTCACAGAAAATAGTTGTAGCAAGGATTGCTGAAACACCTCTATTCTTCCAGACAGTTGAAGGGATGGCCCGTAAACCAAGAATTTGCTGTCTGTGGAAGACTAGCCTAATGGCTGCGTAGGATGTTGCAGTCAGGACTCACTGTTAAAGCATTTGCCCTGCCTGTTCAGCAAAACATTGATGCAAAAGGGAAGCAACTGTGAACATTAGGAAGAAGCAATCATATCATGTCTATTCTAGTTACCACCATGTCTTAAAACACGACAATGAAACTTAAATTTTACAGATAGAGGTATATGATCCCTGTCAACTTGATGCTGCCATATCATTTGCATGTTTCCACGAGAAACTGCTCTGGTTTTGGAGGAAGAGTCCCATAAACCTGTTACTCGGGCACTTCCATGTCATCCAGAGAAAGACATGAAGTGTGTGACTGCCTTCCTATCTGCTAGTATTTTGGGTTTGTATTAGAGCGTAGGGAAGGAAGGACCACTTTCTTTTCCTGGGTGTTTCCTTCAGTTTGGAAGGCGAATTGTCAGCTACTGCTTGAATGTGTAATAATCACCAATAAATCTCTGAATCTTAATACTTGCCCGAATCAACTAATGTATCCTGAATAAGGCTTGTGCAAAGCAGAGACTGAAATGCAAGAACTTCAAGGAAGAGGTCTCTCTCTTTAAGGTGAGTTTTCCCTTGGGCTTCCCCTCCACAGGACAGCAGAAACTGCCCCAGAGGCTGTTCTTTGTGCATCTACTGCTCACTGTGCCTGAGCAGACGCGCAAAGGGGAACCCAACAGTGAACCTTCGGCATAGCTGTGGCTTGTATGAAGGGAAAAGTGTGTAGATAAATGGACTTTCCAGATACCCACATCAGCAGCATGGCAGGAAAAAGAAATTTCTCATGTTCTCTCCACATGAGATCATCCTTAAAATTCTCCGGAACAATGAGACTTCTCTGCAGCTGTGAAGAGCCTTAGGGCCTTGTCAGGCATTCTTGCACTTCTCAGCTTATTCTGTTGCACCTTGATAGAGATAAGACTAATTATTAGATCCTCCGCTTTAGACTCCCTGCAGTTACTCAGTGCACAGAGTCTTTATTTATTCTTTTCCGCTCTAGCCTTACAGTTTACTTTAATGAGATTATATACTTGCTGCTAATGGCAGAATTTGGCTACCAGGAAAGGACATGGTTTTGAACTCCGTGGGATGTTACTGATGTGTAAATCATCTGATCTTTTCCAAATAGCATCCACTCCATCACTTTTCACAATATACCTTACCTTAAGATTTGAAAGTAATTAGTGATTTTGGGTGGTCAGTTTCAGGAATCTTCAGAAGGACCCAAGATCTTCAGAAATTGCTGTTGGGGAAGATTGTATCTTCTAAAATCACATTATCTTCTAAAATGCACAAGTTTTGAAAATTTAAGGCTTGCATCAATATTCATGAGAGGTCCAAGCTCAGCAATATTTAATGAAAGAAAACCTTTACGGAAAGTACTTTACATGCACAATAGAAGCATTTTAGAACCCGTTTGAAATGTATGTGTAGATCCTGATGTTACCAGAAAGGTAAAACTAAGCAAACAGAAGCATTTGAAACTGGGAACTAGCATGTCAGTCTTCTGCTACTGGAACTGGATTTGAGTTAGACCTATACGCTGCTGCGTGACCTTTGACCGCGTAACACATCAGTCTGCCGTGTCCTGTAATCGGCATCGAATGATAAGGAGAGGCAGAGACCTGAAAGAAGCAGGGGGTGGTGGAGACTTGGACTTGTGCCTGTTACAGGCCCGTGATAGTGTCTGGCTGGTAGGGCTGCTCGTCTTCGATGACCACTAACTTTCATCCAGCTGTTTTTATAAGGTAGAAGAAACCAAGTATTGTGCACAACTACTAACTGTAATTTAGAATACGTATTTTTTTTTAACGATGCAATCGCTTGCAGTTGATAGGAGAGTCAGGAGCGTTAACACTCAGATCATACCGATTGTTATTTTTTAAGACAAATGTGAACCTTAAATTGAGACGGCACGTCAGCAATACCTGCTGATGTAGGTAAATTGAGGCAACCAGACTAGAAGCATTTATGATACACGTGGTAGCTGGACTAGCCAGGTGACCTCCAGTGACAGAGTGTTTCAGTCCTGCACCAGGTCTCTCCACTGTGTACTCTGTACCACAGGCTAGCAGGATTTGGAAGAAGCAGTGAAACGGAGAATGCATTTTATTTGATGTTGAAAATTTTGTTTTGAGGAGACCGTATCCAAGTTGCTTCAGCCCAGGAAAGGCTCACAGTGGCCTAAGGTCTAAGGGTGTTAGAGGGGAAGACTTTTGGATTGGGTTTTTGAAACATGAGGGGAATCAAGGAAAATACAGAAGAACGACTGAGGTATGCTTTGGACATTCTGTTAATGTTTTCATTCTCATCCAGATTTATGTGTAGTTGCAACGTTTGTGTGTGTTGATTTATCTTTATGTTAATGTTAGTGAATTGACTCACAAAAATAGAACAAATTTCCTGACTGGCCTGGAGAGAAAAGGGTTCTTGGGTGTTTAATTCTAGTGAATTTAAAGATATTTCACAGAGATTTTTACACTTGCAGCGACCAGATTCTCTGCTTGTGTGAACTGGCACAGCGTTACTCTACTTAGTGCAAGCTTATGCCAGTTTATGTGGCAGATGATTTGGCCTCGGTGTACAACAAATGGTTTGTTTCTCATTCTCACAATTCCTGAGTAACCGATAGAGGGAAAGTTTTCATTAGGTTTTGAGAGTAGTTTTGCTATGATGTGTATACTCTGGGTAGGTAGTCCCAAGCCAGTGAGGTGTCTGTATATCATAACGGAGATGTGGTACTCGAGCTAATATGCTTTTCTGGTTCAACTGAAGACGGGGAGAAGGAGAGGGGTTGGCAAAGAAGCCGCTAAATCCAGCAAAGCATCGAGCTCTGCCAGTAGTCGGGAGAGCAGCTCAGTTCAAAAAGTTCAAGCCCACTGCTTAAAGGAACAGTGCAAATATTTTCCATCCTTTTCTCTGAAATGACATGGTTTGTTTACTGTTTCTTGTTATCTGCTCTGCATGATATGTCACATCTATCAGTAAAACAGACTGCAGGGGGTAACAGTACTTAAATGTTTATTTTATGATATTTTGGCTTTTGCTGTGTTTATTCTGCATTTTCTGACTAAATTCATACTCAGATAGCTTTTTCTTCTGCTGTTACAGCGTATCTGTCTCAGGCTGCCCCTAAAAACATGAAGTAGTAATCTGGCAAAATGAACTCAAGGCAGACAAAGAGAAGACATTTGAGACTAATCTGCAAGGCGTTCAGGTATTTGCGTTTCCGTTATGTATACGAGTAATTGGTGCACGATGTGGGGTACTCTACAGTTTACACACTTGAAGGAAAATGTTCTCGTTAACTTGCGCAAGGGGGTGATAAAATGACATAAATGAAAAAGTCACAAGAAGGATTAAAGCTGTTTAGTCAGAATGCCACCATGCAACTTAAAAATGCAGCTAGGATTGAAAAGGTAGTGTGTCAGAGTTGCAGCTCAAAGTTCAACACGCATTGATGCTTCTGGATGTTCCATCCCATCTGGTAGCTAAGTCAGATTTTACCACCCAGAGCATTGATGGCCATCTGAGGAACGGTGGAGAAAGCAGATTCTTTTCTGATGTTCACTGGAGCAATGTGAACGGGCTCTCCTCTGCTGATGGGCTAAGGCACTATAAAACTCCCAGTGACCTCAGGAATTAGATCCTGGGAACTGTGTAAGCCCTGGGTTAGGCCTACAGTGAGGATGAAATTCATTTTGGTTCCCAGAGATGGCGGAAGGTCCTGTGTACCTCTTGCCAGGCCTCAAGGATTTTAGTGAGATTTAAATAGTGTATATGTCCTGTATACAGTTGAAAGGAAATAAGGCATTTGCAGTTCTTCCCAGTGCAGAAATGGGACTTTCTAGTTGGATAGCAAGGGCTGTCTAGAGAAAGGTTGTAAATTTCTACATTACAGGAAAACAGATTTTTGTTACAAGTACATACAGGGAAAAGTAGTACAGGTCTGGTTAGTCTATGTTATGCATCTCTGAAGCAAAGAGAATAGTTGTCTGATTACTTTTCAAAGCTCCTTCTGAGCAGGTGATGACAGACGTGCAAAGTGATAATAGCAACAAGTAATTACATGTATTTTTGTATTATGATAATAGTATAGAGATATTGACGGTACACAGCTAGGTCCCTTTATAGCTGATAAATTCAGTGAGGCAAATGGGATTGCTAACAGGCGTAAAGGTAAGAGTTGTGTTTGCAGAATGCATCAATACAAAGTGCATTCAGAGAAAACGTTTTACTTGTATAGTCATTACAAGCTTATATTATCTTGTTACAATCATTAAATTGTTATAATTAACGTTGCAAACTATTGTTCATAATTAAATATTTTAAACAAAACCACAAAAGCAGAGGTGCCTCCTAAGGGTATATATTTAACAGCTATGTCACTAATATGTGAAAAATCACTCTTGTTAAATGTTATACCATATGTGATTGTCTGAAAAGCAAATATGAGTAAACAGCAAAGTCACTCAGTATTTTTTTAATTCCTGAACTACACACTGTATCAGCCTCCAGATATTTATTCAAGTTCGTATTTTATTATGTGTGCATTCCCGTGGTTTTGGCAGTGTGTTCGTAGACAGTATTGGTGTACTTTTTTGGATTTTGCTACCAAACTGCTTCTTTGACTTCATGCAGTTTGCTTCATCTGAGGGAGCCTCAGATAACTCATACGCAAAATTGATATTAAATCCCAGAGCACCAGGTTTTGCTACACATAATACAGATATAACACATGGGACCAGTGAATGATGGTGTAGTATTAGTAGTATTTTTCATTTCACTATTTTGTCTTCACTGGCTGTTTTTTTGTGACATTGGTCCTCCAATGCAAGTAGTTGCTAGCAGCAGTATCGCAAAATGTACTGTCAGTGGTGAAAACTCTTGGTTTTCTTCCAAGTATTTTTGAACCTTGAGTCAGATCATTGGCCTTCAGAAACATCCTCAGTCTCTCTTTGGAGCTACAGTTTTCCCTGTAAGAACAGGAAACTGCTGTCAGAATCTCCTAATGTAGATTTAGAAAAGGTTTCTCTTCAACTTTGAAGAGTGGTACTATTTTCCTATAAGAAGATTAATTGTATCTAAATCATTTTAACTTTTAAGCCTTTTGAAAGTAAGAACACTCGAGATTAAAAAGTGTTTAACTACTCAGTTATGCAGTTCCTTCAGAAGAGTTAACACTAAGACAGGAGAAATGAGCCTTATACAAATTTTATTGACAATAGATAGGAAGAACAGTGCCTGAGAACATTCTATAACCTGAAATTAAGCACTAATTCTGTACCCAAAGGTGGTGGTCAAATGAAACATCCAGTATTTTAGATATGAATTACTGACCTTACTTAATGTTCTAAAAACTCATGGTTGTGGGGAAAATAGGCTTAACTTCAAATTTCAGGTTGTGATTGTTCCAGTACTTCTAATTCCCTCAAAATAAGAAAAATCTAAAAGTCAGATTTTCCTTTTAGAAATTTCAAACTATATATGATTTGAATAACTATGAGTAACAAGCTGCTTTAGAAAGGAAGACTTTCTCCTTCTTTGGGGAAAAAATTACACCTAATACTCATTGCAAACCTTTCATGTTTCTAACACTACCCCGATAACACTATTTTCTAAATAAATTACAATATAGCAAAGCTACTTACAAGTGTTGCTGTATTCGAGAGATGCAGATTTTAATTCATTTTGGTTTTCACAGAAGGAGTACTTCTATTCCACAAATTTTCTGTAATTTTGAGACCTGAAAAACTTGAAATCAGTATGTTATTACAGTCAGTATTTCTAGAAGATGATGGCATTTTAAAAGGAACTTTTCCTAATTGGAAAACTTGGTGAAACTCTCAAAACCCTAGTCCTACTTATTCCAAAACACTCTGCATTGAGTATAGGAAGAATTAGTATCAAAACACTAATAGAGAATGTGATACAGGATTATTTCAGTTAATTGTGTTAACCACTTCTTTCATTCCTGTTTGCTGCATCTTGTAACCAAGGCAATGGTTTCAGAAAGTGCAGGAGTATCGGTTACTTTTTTTGAACGTTGATTCTGCGTTGAGTGGTGGCAGTGATGTCTGGGTGCTGTTAAGCTGATGGTGATGTTTGGATGCCTTTGTTTCAAAATGACAGCTTTGCACCTATTATGCAGCCCAGGCATGAGCAGCTCCTACTGCAAAACGAAGACTAGGTAGCAGTGGTTAGTTGAATGTCAGCTGTAAAATCTAAATGCAATGAAGGCACCGGGGAGGAAGAAAATAAAACCTTAAGACATAATGATGATTTAGTTGTCAGCCCTCATGTTGGAAGTTCCTGAACTTGTGGTCTGAAAGTTTGGGTTCTTTGATAATGTTCAAAAACATGAATTGATTTTTTTCCTCTTCTTATGTTTTTTTCCTTTTTGTATTTTTTATTCATTGGACCTAAGTAGCATATATTGAACAGTAATGGGGGGAGGGAAAAGGGTTTCAGATGTGAATTAAGCCTGAGTTATAATGACTCATAACTGACAACAAAACACCCAAGAAGAGACATGAGACAGGATGAGATGAAATGAGACAAGCCATAAAAGAAGGGGCAGATTTATGAGTTATCGGCCTACAGATGGAATGTGAAGATATATGAGTGAAGAATGAGATCATCACAAAGAAGGATGCTAGGCGAAAAGGAGGGGGTTCACAGGACAGATCCCAGTAGCCTCTTGCAGATAGTGGGAGGACTGATTTAAGCCACAGGAAAATTAGTATTAAAAATGATATAAAGATGGGTTAAATCCCAAACCTCAAAGGGGCTTGATTTTTCTCTCACTACACTTCAAAAAACAAAGAAACGACAGTTAGGATGACCCCGCACCTCTAACAGTATGTGGAGACCGCACACCTTGATGGTAATCCCACCTAGCTAAAATCGCATAAACATGCTTTCAATTTTAGTAATGCAAGGCAATTTTCAACATTTTAAGGAAACTGCTGCATTGCTTAGAATAAAGACAGGAGGCAAAATTCTCACCTTCAATCTAAACAATGCAGTCTTTTTCTTAAAACGTTAAAATTTGCCTTTCATTCCTGAAACTGAAAGCACGTTTCCAAGTAACTACGTCCTTTGTGCTACACTGCAGCCAAAGCATTTCTTATGGATTATAAGTGGTGGAACTGATTGCCAAGTCTATTTGAATGAAATTTCAGTTGGCACAATTATAATCCATTTCAAGATTCAGCATCTTAAAATTTCCACCTAAAAGACGAAAATAAATACTTGGCTGCTCACAAAGTATTAAATGGCAGATAGATCACAGATCTGTGAAGTTTCTGTGTTACTTTAGTTGCGTCCCCCGCCCCTTTTCTAATTCTGTTCTCGTATCCTGTAAAGAGTGATTAGGAGGATCTGTTCAGAGAAGTGCACAGAAGTCTGTTATTTAGCTGAATCTGCAGAATCAGTTGGCAGTCTCATGAGAAAAGCTTTCCCGGTGGAATTTCTTCTTAAGTCTGATTCCAATAGGAATAGATAGGAATTGGGAACAGGCAAAAGAGTGTTTCTCACAGATTCAATCATTTTTGCCCTAGAATACTAGGGGACATTTGTGCTGCTGGTCACATTGAATTAAAAGCCATTAAAGTTGGTAACGGATGGGTAGAACTTGAGGTAATCGATAAAGCAGTTTTGATTTTGTTGAATGTCATTAACTTTTCGTTTGAAATTTAATTTTGACTATAAAAGTGAACTTCATTAAAAATTCATGAAACCTCTATTATTCTAAAACTATCTGGAGCTATTTAGTTTTAGGTGGAAAGGAAAAAAAAAAAGGATTTTTTTTTTTTTTTCCCTTAAAACAGTAAAATTAAGAAACGCTGAAACACTTTTGCTCAATTTGAGCCAATAGGCTGAAACAGGGTTTGGTTAAGCCTCAGTCTGTAATATTTTACATTTTGTTCAACTATTGCTGATTATTCACTCAACAGCAGCGTGCAAGGAGTAGAGGGGTTCCCTTTAGGAAGGGCTGGAACATCTGAGCGTAAGAATGAGCACGTGAGCTTAGTCCCGGGACTTGTCCAGCAGCGGGTGGATTGTCCAGCCGCTCGGACTGTCACCTGTCTTCAGCACGGGCCAAAACCGAATGCCTAAGGAAGTGTGTAAGAACAAGGAAATTGTATATCATATTTCGACTAAGTAATCCCTTGGTGTTCAGCCATCCCAGAGATGTACGCAGCCAGGCATAGTTTCTTTCGATTTAGAAGCCACAGTGGATTTCTATTCTGTAAACTTGCGTGGTCTCCCTCCGAGCCCTGCAAACTCCGAGCATCCACATTATTCTGTAGCAAAGAGTCCCACAGCTTAACACGCGTGTTTTGAAGAGCCACATCCTTTTTGTTTGTTTCAAAACCACCTCCTGCTAGTTCATGATGGAAGGATGCTTTATGGAATCTGACAGCAAAGCTGGTAAAGGATTATTGAGATTATATTTTTGAAATGTGATTCATTTTTGGAAGTTAGTGTGGTAGATAGAACACAATTAAGTAATCCAGGACAGGATAGCCTTGTAAATGAAATAACTACTAACCTAAAAGGTCTATGCTTCAAGAGAAATTATGTCTTAGCGGCCATATCAATTATAAGCATGAGCATATTTGGTAACAGCAGAAAAACTCATGATAGGTTCCAGTTAAAGGAAGCATTTAAGCATATGTTTAAATCCATTCCCCTGTTTCAGATTGAGTATATGCTAGGGTACTTTACTGAGTCTGGGTGTTATTCTTCAGGTACCTCTCTGTTTCTAAAATCTAATGCTGCTGGAACACTTTTTTTTTTTTTTTTTTTTTTTTAAATATTTGCTTGATAATCACCATATGCTTTTGACTTTGCTATCATTTGATGTGTGTTGGATATCCTTCATTTTGTGTAGAGCACTGATCCTGATTGGGATCTCACCGAGATCAACATCTTCAGTGATTTTCAGCTTTCCAGTGATAAAAGAGATGAATGGTAGAGAGAAGTGGGAAGAGGAGAGGAAAGGTGCATGATGAACCCTACCATTTAAAGAAGATAGGAAGAACAGGAATCGTCAGCCTGTTACATATTGAGACACAAGATCTTCTTGGAATGAGCTAATAAATGCTTAAATACTACTTAAATAGACAAAGGAGATCAGAAAGACTTTAAGAGTTAAATTGTCAACTTTTCCCCCTTGTAAGAGTTTGATGGTACATTTTCTTTCCTGATAGAACCAGTGTTTTGTAAACACGCTCCTGGTTAATGAGTTAGGACATTGCCAGAAGTCACAAGGTGTGTTTAAGGTTAGACTGTTCTTAAACTCTTTTGGGCGTAACAGTAGGACACATATAATGTACTATGGGTTCCATGTAGCCTCTGCCCATCGCCGAACCCTCAGGTTACGGGATGAAAAGAGTGAGCAGATTTATCTATCCTTCAGAACAGGCATAGCACAGAGATGGAAATGAGGAAGTTGCCGCTGCCTGAGCTGCTCTTTGTCCTCAGACATGGTCGCCCCTTTGTAGCATCTTCTGTTAAATAGAAAGACCACCTCTTTGCTGTGTTTGTAAAATACATTAAGAGCTTCAAATGGAAAGCAATGGAAAGAGCAAAGTATTAAAATCACTATTTAGTCACCAAGTTTTGCAGACTGCTAACATTACTCCTGCAAAACCAGATGACCAGCCGAACAAACATACAAAATCATGATATTGAGAGACTGATTTTAACTAAATCACCATAAAGTCTTGCTGCCTGTGGGAGTTTTTCCTTACTAGATTTCATTTTGAGAAGGTTTCTTAATGCAAACAGACTTTGCATGGTTTAGTCCACTGAAATTGAGCTGTCTTAAATGTCAAATCTTCTTTTTGGCAAATTATTATAGTAAATATAATGTGTGACATTACATTACCATGTTATTCTTAAATTAGTCTTATAGTAGAGTTCCAGGTTAAAATTCAAGACAAGCTGTGTATAGTATAATATTTGATCATGCGTATCCTAAATTCCTTTTATGCAAAGATAAAGCTTGGAAGAAGACAAATACTTTTTTTTTTCTTTTCATATGACGTACGAGGGCACTGAAAGATTAGGGCCAGAATGTCAAAAGTGGTGAAGTCCTATTTAGACAGCAGAACAGAAAGCTGGACTTTCAAAAATGCTCAGCTCTATTGGTCCTCAGCTATTCCAAATATCTGATCATAAGAATTGAAGCAGGAACTAGTTGATGCTGAGCTCGCTTGAAAATCTGACGTCAGTGGTGGGCTTTTAGCACTGGAAAATAGAGAAGCTGTTTTGAAAATCTGTTTCAGTGCAGGAAATAAACCTGGATGCTCAAGCTTAATCCAGTGTTTTAAACAAAACAAGTTTCTGGGGTTTGGTAGCTTTTTTTTAAGAGGCAGACAGTAAAGAAAGAATAAAAAGCCATCATGATGATGGAGAGGAATCAAGACAACAAAAGAGAAGATGTAAGAAAATGCCATGGACAGTACATTGCTGGCAGTGAAAGATGGAACCCATCAAAAGAAATGTCAAAAGTAGCTTGAGATGCCAGAAGAGGTAAAAAATGGGAATTATTGTTCTTGCAGTGTGTTCCTGTTGAACAAAAATTGGAAGGAAACTGTGAGAATCTATATGTTCGGAAAGTGGTACTGCCCATCAAGACATCATAGAAGGACACCATAAAACCCACCATGATGGGATTGGTGTGGGTTGGCAATGACCAGCTTCGTTGTACTAGGAAGATCCCTAATAGCTGTATTTTTCAAATAAGGTAGGAAATCAGTTTATTTCTAAATTAAATTGGCAGAATACTGTTTATAATCAAAATAAATGCAGCCTAAGCAAAAAGTCTCAAATATAAATTTCTAAAATCAGCGACTTTATACATCTTCCAGAGGGCATATACGTCTCGTGTATACTCAAGGTTCGTACTGATACAATGGAAGTATCTTAACACAGAGTAGTTAAGTAATTCTGTCTGTTCGTTTTCTTTCTTGAAGCTGTTTGCTGCATTTCAGACAGGTTAATATGGAGTGTTTTTCTGACTCTTGGGACTGACATTCAGCTTTCCTATTATGTCTTATGAAAGGCTCTGTCAAGTTTGAAAATCAGTAATGTTAAAATAAAAACAGTGTCTAGAGAGAGAGGCACAATATGCTTTAGTTTTCCAGCCTGTTCATAAGGGAAGAGTGGGAGGGAAGGCAGGGTTCACCACAGGACTGACGGCTACTTTAGTCCCTTCTTTAACTGAAAAGGGGAAAAAGGTATTTTTTAGAGAACAGCCTGTATTTGTATGTACTCAAAATACTGATTGATTTGCTGATATTATTGACAGACATGGCATGCATTTCAAGTCATTGAACAACAATTTGCAGTAATTCTGTTTTCCTTTGTGGAGATAATTAAGCCACACAACAGCTGTCTGGCAAACATTAGTGCTCTACTACCTGGTCCCAGGGGAGCAGAGGCAAGCAGGAGTGATTTGACCAGGCGACTGCAGTTACTAGATGGCAGAACTGGGGTAAGAATCAAATCTTAAGCAACCCCGTTATGATAAAGTGATCTATGTTATGGCTGAGGAGGATGGACTCATAGTGGTTATGCTTACAACATCTCATACAGTGTGCTACGCAAATGCAGAAGAGAAAGTCATTTTATGTGTAGAGAAAAAAAGATACAGCTGTGCTAAATGCTCTAAAAACACATAAGAGGAATCCTCATCTCAGCACTGTTCAATCTAACTATCTAAAAGAGATGGAAGTCTCCTGTAAATTTCTTTTAAACCATAAAACAAGGTAAGCTCTGTCCCGACTGAGCAAGATTTAAGCACATATCTTGATTTTCTTATTGAGTCAAGACCATATATTAGTTAAATATTACACCTTTCAATTATAGGCATACTTCAATGCCGTTTCTCAAAATGCGGTGTACGTTGCATTATTTCACAGAATCACAGAACTGTTTAGGTTAGAAGTACAAGCTTCCTAAAACCTCATATGGTTTGTACAGTGTCCTCCTTCTCTATAAATAAGTAATATATGACCTTTGTACTCTAGAAGCCTAGTAAAGACCCTGGCAGGACATCACACAACCTCTTAATATAACTTCCCAGCTATTTGTGGAACTCTGCCTCTGTGTCACTGAGAAACAGAGTTGGAGGTGACGGTTCAGATTTTGCATCCTCCTTCCGGAGGCCGGTTCAGTCATGCAGCCAGTTATGTATCTTACTGTGCATTTATAGCTTAAGGAATCATTTGCAGTTGCAAATAGTCCCGGGCACAGCGAAGACGGACATAGAGTGCTCGCAAAGGTACCGGTCTGTTATTGCTTTAAGGTACTGAAATTAAATGTATGTTTACTAGGTTTCTGTTTCAGTGAAAATGATAATAATAAATGTGATTATGCACAGTTCAGTAAAGATGCAATTTCGAATGCTAAAATATTTACGTGAACTCTCAAATACCATCCTAAGTAGGTGTTATATTAAAATTGCATATTAAAACAAAATACAAATTTCCCTTCCCTACTTAATGTCAGTTACTTTATTTCGATTACTGAAAGTATTTTTCAGTTATTTTTCAGTTTGCTGATTTTTCTTTGCTTAGATAAATAAACTTACAAGTTTAATGAATTTAAACTTACAACCTTCGATACTTAAACTTCCTTCTGCTTTGGTGATTAAAATGAAAAAAATAAAAATGTGTAAAATGCAGGCAATACCGATTTCACACAGCCATACTGTTTTCTGATGTTGATCCATGTCACGTTGTTCTGGATTAACGTATTAATATTGGAAGAAAATATGCATCCAACTATAGGAAGGCTTTCTTAAATCTTTTTGTTGGGTGCCAGGGCTCAAGTAAGCTGTTTAGCCGAGTATGAAGTGAGCAAACCTGAGCATCCTACTGCACATGCCAGTGGATTAGCTTTTGTGTAAAGGAGGGGTTTTCAGACGGTTTAGGGTTGTGACTGCTAAACAAATTCCAGAAGAAGAGTGGATGTTCAGATCCTCTTAAGTCTTTAGAAAGATTGGGTTTCCGTCCAGCATGTATGAACTTGCTCTCTGAGCCACCTGCCACGGAGTTAATTTCTGTGTCCTCCTTGGGCCACCCAGCGCAGGTTGTGAGCTGCAGATCTCGCGCCACCCGGCTTCTTAAGCAGAGTGCTGATAATGCGCAGCCTTTGAGAGAAACAGAGGCAAAGAGGATGTGGTTTTCTAGGCTCTTACATACAGACCGGCACGTAGGGCACCACAGCTAGCTTTTCTTGGTGATGGAAGTGGAAACTGGATTTGGGTGACAGATGCACTCATGGCAAGGACGTTTGTTTTTCTCTTAAGTAGGCTTTGGTGCGTTTTTGGTGACTGGTCAGCATAGGCTTCTCTGAGATGGGGAGAATCACTTACAGGCACAATTTTAGTCTCATGCCTAACCTTCTTAGGTCATTGTGCTACTGGTGAGAAGTACACAGAGCATTGAATTTGTCACATGCATTCTACTTTTTCAGGACAGGAGGACAAATTAGAAGTAGAGATGAGAATACAAGTTCTATTTGCATTGCACTACTGCAGTGACACTTGCTGAAATAATATTAGAGTGCGTGTGGTAAAGCAGCCACTTAATTCAATGTAGGATTCTGGAAAATGCAACAATATTTCAGGTGAAAGCAGCATATACCATTAGCTAGTAAAAAGTAAAGATGGTGATCTTTTTGTAAACTGATTTTTCCTGGATTTTAGACAGAATTTGTGGGTTTTAAGGTTATACTTGCATTAGTGATATGTATTAGTTGGTACATCATTTAGCTTATGTATCTCATCTACATCCCTGGAGCTGGATACGGGTCTGTTAGTGTCTAGTAAGTGTCTACTCTGAGGATATTTTTATCAACGATTAGACGAAGAAAGTTGAAATTAAAGACTTAGACTTTGCAGACTTTGCAGAAATTAAAGACATAGACTTTGCAGTTCTTCCATTGTTTTGCTGTTGAATTAATGAACGCTCAGTGCAAAACTGCAACTGAAAACTTAGATCCCATTGAAAGAGAAACTCAAATACATTTTATGGATTGTTTGTTTTTCTTGCTTCCTTGTGATTACATAAACACTGTATTTTTGGGAGAGTAGGATAAAGTTCTAAGGGCAAGTCTCCAAAACAGGGCAGAGACTTGGTTTAGCCACAGTCTTTGTGCAAATTGACATCTCTAGTCTTCCCTCCTTCCCTGCTGCTGGAGCTAAAAGTGGTTTGCAGCATTTTGGAGTCCCAGAGCTTGTGGCCTCAGTTATGTGGGTATATTCTGTGAGAATTAATAGTGCCGGTGGAATTCAGAGTTGATAAATGCTACTATTATTTTACAATTATATATTAAATGTTACCTGTATTACCCTCTCAGGACAGCACACTGCACTTCCAGGGAAGAAGCACATAACATGACATGAAGAAAATGAGAACATATTTAAATAGAATGTCACCAGGATAGTCTAGGGAGAGATTAAACTGGAATTCAGCTGAAGTCTTTTGTAGGTACGTGCACTAGCGAAGAATTAACAAAATGGGAGAGCTAAAGGGATATGCTTAGCTTGCTGTTTTTCCCCCAGCTGGTAAAATTTGGTATATCATTTCTAATGTAATGTCATTTTGAATATTGTACCCTGTTTTGGTTTGCTTTTAGTTTCTTTGGGAAAATAATTCCAAGGCTTCTTTTCTTTTCCTGCTGTTGTTGGACAAGGTTTCTTTCAGCAATGTCTAACTGGTTGACTTACGATAGGAAAAAGTGCTGTGAAATACAGTGTATAAATAAACAAAAACAGAAAGGCTTTTTATGTGTTTGTTCCCCACTAACTTCTCTCTGTGATGATAATCTCAGTGATTATTTATAACTGTATGAAAACAGTGTCTATCTGCACGAATACCGAGAAGACATGCCTGATTTAGTTGTGCATATGAAGAAAGGGAACTGCATAAAATATTTTTCATTCCTCTTGTTAATTCTTGATTGAAATCCATTGAGCATTATTATTCTTTTGCTGGTAATGCACAGACAAAAGAGCAAACTGTCACCAAAGACAATTCCTTAACTCATATTTAAGAGGATAAAAACGTAGAACATATTATCTTATTTTATGGATATGTATGTGCATAGATAAATATACATCAGTTATGACGGATAGTGATACAGTAAAGCTCTGGATCGAGTCAAGCAGAAGGAAATCCCTAGTGGCATTGCAATACACAGATTGTGGTTATAGTTAGAGAAAACCTGTTTAATCTGTGGAATTAGCACTTGCTGTTTGTAGGCATGCAAAATACAGTGTAAGTGCTGGCACCACCTTTTCTAGGGGACGCAAGAAGTTGTGGTACTTAACCAGGAGATAACCAGAACGTTGCTGGCTTTGAGAGTTTGGAGCAAAGGCAAGGCATTTTATGTGCAAAGGATCAGGCTCATATTGGATTCTCAGTACTGGCGGCATAAAACTTTAATTTCCTTATAGAAGCAGAGCAGTTTGAAGTGATAGGTTTGACGGTGGAAGCTGAGTATTGGTTTTCTTTTTAATTTATTATTTATAATTTAGAAAGTTGTTATTATTTATTTTATTCTACATTCTATTATAAAAATAATATTTAAAATAATAGAGTAACGTTTGCAGTACAGATATGTGCAAATACGTATATATCCATTGTAGAAAAAAAATCTATGAAGAAAAGAAAATAGGCTAGATTTTGATCTGTTCAATTTGACATTGTATGTGTAAGAAAACAGTCTGTTCTTGGGAGCCTGATTTGTACTGATGATCATAAAAATAATTTTGGGGAGGGAAAGAATGTATCTGAAGCAGTTTCTGGAAAATGTCATTAGCAAGACTAAATACGACTTCTCCCTTGAAAATAAAATCACAGTAAAGCACCCTGCAGAGAGTTTTGCTCTTTGTAGCCAAACCGTAGCTGTGCGTAGGCAACTGTCAGAGTCCAGGCAAGGAATATACTAATCTCTCTCTGCATGGGGGCAAGCCTAGTTAGGCACACAGACAACTTTATATGATTCTTTAATTCATATGTGCATTTTTGGTGCAGTGCTTTGAGGAATAACAAATGTTGGGCCTATTCGGTACCTGCGGCAGCAGATGCTTAGTGAAAACTGTATCGTGAATTATACCTTAGAACTCAGCCTCCTGGTTTACTCCCTTTGGCTTGAAAGGCACAATCAGGCTCATTGTGAATAGGTTTAAAACATTTTAAGCTGTATTAGAACACTTTTTTTCTGGTGAATAATTGTTACAGCACCTGCTATTTGGAGTATTTGGAGTATTTTATTGATACTACTTTATGTCTTCAGAAATGCAGAAATCTGAGAAACAGAAATTTAAGAGACACTATATGTAGTGTTATTTAAACCTTTTTCGTCAAGATAGCAAGCCCCATCAAAACTCCTTTCTAATGAGCCATACTTTGGGAAAGGTGAAAGAATATGTGAATAATACAGCAACTACGGCTAGCCGATGATACGTTAAAAAGCTGCACTTCCTTACCAAAATGGTAGGCACATTGTTACTTGGAATTAGAAAGCTGTGAAGTCTTAAAAGCAGTAAACCACAAATCAGATTCCATCACGGGTGTGCTTTCCTTCTTAAAAGATAATTTGCCAATGACATTTACAGGCTTTTTCACTGTTGGATATGCTGCTGCTTGTGTCAGCAGTAGATTTTTGCACAGCTCTGAACATGGGAAGAATGAGGAAACATTTCTGCGTAACGTTCTGAAGAAGTATAAAGTGAGAGTTCAGTCACTGAAAAAGGAAGGTATCATGTCCTGAATATATAACTTAAAGGTTAGAATTTTTCAGTGTGGATTTTGGCACCAGCTCTCCCTTAAAGCAAGGTTCGTGGAGGATGACAGGAAGGACCATGGTTATAATGTGTCCTACTTAACAAGAGTGGTCCTAGTTTCCTGAAGTTAAAATTACCTTCTCAACAACTTTCTAACAGAGGAAGATGGTGTATTTTCCCTTTTGGTACCAGGATGCTTGGAAGTAATTACAAACATAGCAAACATTGTTATCTCCATGATTGGGTTTTGCAGCTCAGTGATGTAACGTTAAATGCACTGAACAGTTCTGGTAGAACCCTTGAACAGTCCTGAGGGGCAATTTGGGATTAGTCCTAGATAACAAAGCATAGTGGAAAAGGTAGATGATTTTTTTTCGCCAGTTAGTTTCTCAAATACAGTGCAACAGGATTTCTTTGCTTCACATACTTCCGCTGGATCTTACGGCAACTGAGAAAACAGTTGCTGATGAAAAGCAGAAGGTATAAGTTACATAGTTGTTGCAGAGATCATCAGAATACTGTAGTCTTTCTATACAGTCTGAGGTTGCCGGGCAGTGACAGAGATTCATTATTCCATTATGAACTCATATGGATTCTTTCTTGATTTTGATAAAAATAGTGATCAGATTATTATCAGATTATAAAATCAAGGCCATGGAGCTTAATTAGATTGATACTTTGTGTTGCTGCATTGCATGCTCACCAGATTCAGCTACAAAAAGCTAAAGTTTTTTGGTTTTATTGAAGTATTCCAATCAATATGAAAGTGCATGAGGCATGCTGTTGATAAATACAAATGTGGCATTCTTTTGTAAGGGAGAGTTTTTTAAATAGTCACAGTGAAAATCTGAGACTCAGAAATGGAAAATTTTCCAGTTTGTTTAAGCAATGGTCGTATTTTGAACAGCATGACAACACTGACAACAGACCTAACAAGACAAAATTAAGTGAGCTTCATACTTTTTCCTGGACATCAGCTGAATTCTAAGTGTTATGGGTAAGATGAGACCTTATTTTAAAATTGCTTTCACTTAAATCTGTCTTGTATGGAATCATTTGGTACTGGCTTCTGATGAGTTGGGATGTTGTCTTTGACAGCTCAGTGGGATTTTCAGATGTGTTGATAGTGAAGTTTGACGCCACTTATGGTTCTTGAATCACGGAGAATAAAAGTAATTCTGAACAAAATTCTTTTCTTTATTTCAGATTCACTGATAACATGCACACCAGAGTCTGCTTACTGTTGTCTGTTCCAGATACGATGTCAAAGCAAACAGGGGAGACTTAGAAGCAGTGTGACTCAAAAAAGAGGCATTTTGGTAAGTCAGTCACCTAATGTGCATTAAGAAGTTGAGAAGGTGATCTTTCACTTGAACAGCTTTTTTTTCTGCTCCTTTGTAGTTAAAGCATGCTTTTAAGAAACATTGCTAAAAACACAGTAGGCTGTTCACATTTTGGAAGGTGTTTAGTCTTTCAGAAGGCTAGCAAATCAAAACCAGTACCTTCCTGCAAGGTATGCTTAGTTAGAATATCCTGCCACAGCCTAAACTTCTGGAAAACTTCGCAGTTCCTTAGCGTTGCGTTCTGGTTTTAGTCAAGTGTAACACAGTGCTCTTCCTATCTATGCAGCTTCCACATTCTTTCAGAGTTAATTATTTGCATGTTTCAGTTAGAACATCTTTCTTGGTAAGCCTACGTTCCCTCAGCATGTCCGAAGGAATATTCTCATATTCAGACATCATCTGCTTGAGGAGTTTCTCACTGCCTTCCAAAATATGTACTGATTACAGCAGAATTTAAATAAAACAAGTCCCAAAACACACACCTAATTCTTGTGTGTTCACTATCTAAATATGCTTTACAGGCTTTTAATCTCCTTCCTGAACTCTTAAAAGCTTGGTTTTTAATGTGGTAACCATATGGCTTTAATACTATTAGTTCTTAAATTTACTGATACTCATTCTAGCATGCACAGTTCTCTTATACCTCAAGGACTGTTTAGTTGTGCTAATATAGCTAACAATATTGCTTGACTTTATTAAAGCCTGCTAACGTGTTTAAATGGGATTGAGAGGTCACACAGTTTCTCTTCACACCAGTAGCAGTCAGTTCTGATCTGCATTTTTGCATGCTTATGTTAATGTATATTACAGAATATCTATGCAGGTGATTAAAAGAAAGAGCTGTGTAGCTTTTTTATGTCACTGGAAAGTAGGATACAGGTGTGTACCCTACTCAGGTCAGGCTGCATATGAGCACATAGATATCACCTGAAGATACATTGCATACACATCTACGAGACAATGTCTGAAGAGAAAATTATATTTTCATGGGCTCCTGTCCCATTTTTATTAATGTCACAAATTGGAGATTCCTAACTGAAACAAAAGATAGTTTCTTACTATAATGCCTGGGAGTGAGACGGAGTGCCCTTTCTGAAGTAAAATAACACTGTCTAAGAGTAATTTGGATAAATACTTCCTCATTTTTTCACCCTGTAGAGCTCTTGTATCAACCCCCCTGCCTTTTTTTCCCCAGAGTTTCTTATAATCTGCTGTTTCAATAACTGCTTCACTTTCTTGGTGTTCTTTATCCCAGTTGGGCCCAAGTAATAAGTAGAGACTAGAGACTTTCCCTTAATCGTTACATCTTACTGCTGACATCTTTATAAGTAAGGAACAGATTATGTCTAGTGTTGTACCACTGTTAATGCATGGGAGTGTCTTCCTTCACTTTCTAGCCTTCTTGATGTTTTTCTAGTCACACTGTTCCCTAACCACTGCTAGTTGACATTATATGTACTCTGGACTGGTGTGCACATGCCGTTCCCTGCCTGTACATGCTTTATCTGTTTAATTAGAGCCACGGAAGACATCTTGTGCACCTCAAAATAGTGCTTCTTGGCACTACAGTTGGAGGAACATACCTGACATCTACCACAATCTGGGATATGACGAGAAGAACAGAGGCTAGCTAAGAGGAGGGTTTCCCAAAATCTTGGTGTATTTCTCATGGTACGCACATGAGAAAAAGACATCTGAAAAATGCATCCAAATGCATTTCTCTTCTGCAAATGCAGACCCTGGGACAGAATTGGAAACAGCTGTAACCCCTGCCCCAGCAAGGTACAATACAGCTCTATTTCTATAGAGATGCTATCCCAGCAAAATAAATTGGGCAACTCCTGATCTAAGGTATTAGTATTTTATTATCATGATATTCTTCTGACACCCACACATGAGCATTTACATTACCAGTGCATAAAAAAGGTCATAGTTCCTTAAATAAATAACATTGGTATTTTGCAAATGAGCAATTAAGTTATGAAAGAAGCTTCTTTTCATATAGCTGCTGGCTTTGATCCTTCTTTGCGTTATTTAACACCTAAGACTCCAGAGTGAATTCCTTTTTGTCAGATATGGAGTGTAGGTTTTCTGTGGTAACATCTCGCATGACCTCCTCACGCGGGGACAGAGCAGACTGCAGGCTGATAGCAGTAGGTTCTGCACTTCCCTATGGTGTTACTGCCTTGGTTGTCTTTGCAGCCTCCCTGTTCACTCGCTCCCGTCCTTTCCCACACCATTCCTTCAGGACTGGTTTCCGCTGGTTCCTGGCACAGAAGTCTGTGGTCTCAGTGCAATATGTGCCCTCTGCGGTAGCTGATTTCTGTCTCGATTGGCTTTTCCAAGGCTCTCAAAACGTTTTCTGTCTTCCCCACGCCTCCTCATTCATATCTCCAAGTGAGAGCACTGCCTGCACAAAATATTTGGCTTGACGTAGGTGCCCTGACATAAGTCACCACAGAGAGGATCCTGAGTGGTAAGCCTAACCTCTGAAGCGGTAAAAGCCGATTGACCAGTGGTACTGTCCCTTTATATTGCAGTTCATCGGAAGGGATTCCAGGAGGGAAAAAGTTAAAAAAGAATTCCTGTGAAATACAGAATTACATTAGTTTTTTAAAAGAAACATGAGTTAATGTTTACTGTGAAGTTCTTTTTTGACTACAGACTGAACAAGGAAGGAAACAAAACATTTGAGTCCTCTCTGTAAGGCAGCTACTTTCTCTGTGCCTTTTTCTTTCTTCTGTTTAATTCCCAATACCCTAGAGACACAGTTTCCTCCCTTAGCAGGGACTGTGACCTTAAAAATAGCCGGCTCCAAAATAAACACAGAAAAAAACCACTTCAATTGTTTCAAAGACGTGGTAAGTAACCAAAACTGCGCCCATGCTAAAGCTGAGATTCATAATCTTTCGGAGCTGCAACTGGGACTTCAGTTTCTCTGAGAGTTAGCATCATTATTTTGTGTTCACGCTGCATGCCTGCCTCTCTCTCCAAAGAAATTTGTTAAAACTTAGGATACCGTTTGTAAGTAATTTGTCACTACTTTTACCACTCTTGCAGAATTTTTAGAGGGGACACTTTCACTTTGGACGAGGGCCAGCCAGGGCACCAAACGCGTAAGGAAGTGGCGTTTTCATGGCGTTCTCCTGATGGGCTCTTTTTGTGCTGGTAGACATCACAGCTGCCTGGGGCCAGCTGGAAGAGCTGATGATTGATCGAACAGAAAGCTTGTTCTGTCACTTTTGCTTCTAGTTTTAAGACTCCATTCTTTGATTCAGCTGCATGAAGGAGGAGGCAGTCCAGCCTGGATCTCCCCTCTGGATTGAGGCCATGGTATAACCCCATCCATAGGCTGTCTCCTTGCCACTGCTGCCTTCTCTCTTGTCCGCAACTGGACCAGAGTTCACAGTTTATACAAAAGCTTTTTCCAGGAAAAGGACTTATCATCAAACAGATCTAATGGCGGGGAGGGGGGGAGAAACCAAGCCCCAACCTATTACATTAGCAGAAGGCTTGTGTACATATGTTAAAGTGGTCGTTAACAGCTGTACTCTGCATTTCATTGAGGAGCCCTTGGTTGTGTATAACCAGTAAGGACAGAAGGACAGGAAAAAGGACATTCAAGTCCTCTGACAAGGAAGTATTGCAGAGGAGTATTTTCAGAGTCTGGCCAATGCCCTCGCATGGAAAAGTTAGTCAGGTCTTACAAATACCTCTCAGTGGGCAGAAGAGTCTTCTGACCTTGCTGAAGAAGGTTTAAAACTGGTTCAGATTCAAGAGTAACAGTCCATTGGGTCTTCAAACACATTTCAAACCCTTCTCCCACAAACAGACACCAAGGAGTGTCTGCACAGACTGTCACAAAATGCAGGTACTCCCTCTGCTTTTCAAAGGCTGAGCTCATGTTGCAGGGAGGAATTTTCTACCTCTTCCCGCATGAATATGCCAGCTATATCTGTGTGGGGTAGCAAACATTTTGGCACTTGAGTATTTTCTTCTGAATATGGTCTAAAATCCTTCATTTATTTAGAAAAATATGTGTTATAGTGTTTTGAAGTCTCAGAGTAGGACTATGAAACTTTTCTGATTAACAGATAGCTTGGTCTTTAGATGTAGGGGAAAGAGGAACAGCTAGAAAATGAGCAGGGGGAAATAGCAAAAGAACATTCTGTGTACTTTTCCATCTAAGATATTGCAGGGTTTGGGAAGGTTTTTTTAATCTGTCATGTTAGCCTAATCCACCAGGAACTCATTTTGAAATTAAATATACCGAAGCATTTATGATTTACAAAGAGGGAAAAAATAAAAAGCCTTAAAAAATATCTTGTGTTTGATCTATTTGTCGCTATGAAAATATTGACAAAAGGCAAAAGAATGGCCTTCATTTAGCTTGTTATTGTTGGCTTGCTTTAATGCTTTCTTATTAAGGGCAAACTCCCATTAAGATGTGAGATTAACTCTTTCACAGTTGCAAAGGAAAAAAAGATAGAAACTTTGAATGTAAAACTCCTGTAAACAGTGATTCTAAATTAGGTAATCTGTATGTGATTCCTACTCAGACTGTAGGCAGAGGCAAGCTTTTAAAAGTAAAAAACATATATGGAATAGTTTGTGCAGAATTTATGCTCCAAAATATCTTTAAAAAGCAGCCTCCCATGTAAAATCAGAAATACGGTGTTAATTACACAGTTATAAAAGTATTTCAGAAAATAAATACTTTATGGGGGAAAAAAGAGCATAAAAATCTTATAAACTCTGAGTATGGATGTGTAAAATAAAGATCTGTCTTCACTGAAGTGTTAACTACAGACCCACCTCAAGCGTTACTGGGTCCTTAACTTCATTCACCCACAAAAACCTCTCTTTTTGTGGAGTGGTGCTTTTCACTTGAGTCAGCTAGTCCTTTGGGAGCCTGTTTTGAAGAACAAGTGCTACCGATGTTTAAATTGGTAATGCAGTAGAGAAGTGGCGAGAGACTTCAAACTTGAGTTAACACAGTGCATCAGCTGCTAATCCAGTCATGCTGTGCCGCTAATCAAATCATCCTGGTAGTCCAAGTGCTGTTTTTCGGTGTAGTCACTGTCATATAAGTAAGCACTAGGCTGAAGCCTGTGCCAGAGCTATATCTTAGCAGAACATACCCAAACCAGCTTCTGGCTGGCTGGCCTGTGTCCCAGACACTGGCTAGATGTGGCAGTACAAGAGATCAGCTTATAAGGCAGATAAACGAGTCTCTTGCAAACACCGTGCTCCAGTGGCTACGCTGGTGCTAATACGACCCATGCCTGTTAGTCTGAAGCCTGCTTAGGTAGCTGAAAACTCATTAAGGTTGGCAGGAGAGTGATTACCTAGCTCCGGGTTAGTAATGTGATGCCTGATGTTGCAGAGGAGGTAAACCTGAAGTTTAAGCTATCTGTTGTCGCTTCACAGAGAGACAGATGTTACTGTTGCCAGCCCAGAATTCCTCAAAGAAATTGCTAATTTGAACTATTTAGTCCAATAAATTCCCATTGAATTAGCATTAATAATGAAACTAATTGTATTGTTATCACTGTAGTATCTGAGGAAGCCTGTTGGCCAGAATGTCATATGAACAGGAATGTCTGTTGGGATATTTAATTTCATCTGCCTTGACAATGTGTGATTGTTCTCTTTTGTTCATTTTCTGTTAACTGTTAGTGGTCTGGAAAACTTTGTGGATTAGGTGGTAGTCACGCCAGGCCAGCACAAAGTACACAGACGTGCCTATCTGAAGAACGCCAACATGCAGGGAGAACTGAGAGAGATAGCATTTCGCTTCAGTGAAGCAAGATGTTCACGTTTTCCTTCCCAGAATTTCCCACCAGGCTCTGGTTATTTTTACTGACCAATACACTTCCATGTCTCAGTAATTAAGAGGAAATTTTAGGATTGCTACTTACACTGCAAGGGCCTGATCCTGCAAAGACATACCTCCTCTGGGCCGTCTGTGTAGTCTTGTTTGAAGACTGTTTGCTCAGATGTACAGGATCTGCTCTCCCTTGGCACTTCATGAGCCTTTCATCACTACCTCACATGAGATTTTAACTGATGCCTTGGTCTCAGTAGGTACAGCGCTCTTAGCATTTAAGACTGTATCGTTGCAATACTTGTATTGCACATTGTGTTGTGCTTATTTTATTGGAGTCCAATTAAGAGAGACAGGTTTTGATCGGTTTGCCATGGGACACAGAAGGAAGTTATGGATGTAGGATGTATCTGGGTCGTTTAGCCTGGAGAAAAGGAGCCCCAGGGGAGACCTTACCGCTCTCTGCAACTACCTGAAAAGAGGCCGTAGCAAGGTGGGGGTTGGTCTCTTCTCCCAAGCAACAAGCGATAGGACAAGAGGAAACAGCCTCAAGTTGTGCCAGGGCAGGTTTAGGTTGGATATTAGGAAAAACTTCTTCACCGAAAGGGTGGTCAGGCACTGGAACAGGCTGCCCAGGGAAGTGGTTGAGTCTCCATCCCTGGAGGTATTTAAAAGACTTGTGGGTGTGGTGCTTAGGGACATGGCTTAGTGGTGGACTTGGCAGTGCTAGGTTAACGGTTGGACTCTGTGATCTTAAAGGTCTTTTCCAACCTAAACGATTCTATGATTTTATGATTCTATCGGTAATAAAGCTTATAATAAACAGTAAGCTTGTGCTTGGAGTTGTGGACCAGAAATACCACTTCCATGCAAAATTCATTCGGTGTGCAGGGTTCTCCTTTTTTTCCTTCAGCTTCTTTTTGTGTTGTATTATTTTGTATCTTTGCAGTTGTGGGGTGGATTCTTTGTCTCAGGAACCTGCAATATTTAAAATATAGGGGTACATTGCTTTATTAAAACAATTCTTTTAGTTGTCACGGCAACTGGTCTTACATAAATGATGAAGAGAAGAAGAATGTATATAAAGAGATACATTAGGTCATAATGGTAAATCCAGTACTTTTTAAACTAACAGGAAAGCACCCTGGGGTTTGTTGCTGCTGTAGTTCATTTTATTCCAGATGATTTTTACAACTTCAGTGTTACGCAGGTTCACAATCAAAAACCACAGCACTTGTATGCTCACAGCTGTATCAATTTGACTCTCTCTCATCTATATAACTATTAAGCTCCTCCATTAGGAAATAGATTTGTCAAAAATGGACACAGAACTATACAATAAAAAGCCAGATGTGATACTTTGTGATTCTCCGCAAAATATTTTTCTGCCCTTCTTTTCCAAAACTTCATTCAGTCAGGCAGAAACTACAACATTAGGGAGAATGCTGCAGTGACCTTGAGGTGATCTGATGAACCATTTAATCCAAATGGTTTATTTTCTTACAATTTTGCTGTGTTAAAGGAAAACTGGAGACGTGGGGGGGCAGGGGATATTATTCTAGGATTAGCATATATAATTTCCACCATTTACAAGTGGTTAGGGAATAGTTCCTCAAAGAAGTGGAACCCCAAAGACCAAAACTGTGCTGACAAAATTTAGGATTTTTTCTCTAGTGATTTCTCTAGTGATTTAACAGTAGAGTAAAAATCAAACAGTACTAATACTTCTTTACTGCTCAAAAAGTTTACTACACTTAAGAAACAAAAAAGTCAAAGAAATGTGCCATAATTAACATGCATAGTTTTTTTTATCCCCGTTACCTGATTTTCAGTATGATTTCTAATCATCTGTTTGTTATCATCTCACTTCTCCTTTCCTCTAACTTTCTCTGTTTTCCCGCTTACAGTCCTTTACTCTTCTGTTTCCTGCATGCCTAAATTAATTTTCACTTTTTCCCTTACAACTGTATGCGCTGCATGTAGATTCTCTTGTTTTCGGTGCTATTAAGAAAAGCCCTTTCAAAATAGAAAATATTATAAATCCCCTACAGGATATGATTATTCCTATTCTATCATACAGCAAGCTAAAGCTGATAAGTTACATGGCTGTAGATCACTGGTGCCCATGTGAATGGTATTCTTCCACACTTTCTTTCCCTCTCTTGCTTTTTATTGTGACCAGAAGACTGGGGCTGCCTAAAGTATTCTGCATTAGCTAGCTAACAGATGCCAAATAGCCCAGAGATTCACACTGTCGTGAACTAATACAATACCCCTCATGGAAGTGACTCCAAGCCATTTGTTTCATCAGCCTCGCAAGTTTGCAGTTGTAGAGATGACTGAAAAGTGCTATTTGAAGAAAAATACTGCTTCAAACCTTAAACCCATGCAATTGTTTTGTCTTTTTAATTCCAGTTCTCCAAATTTACGGGCTAGAACCAACTTCTCTTTCATTCCCTCCTGATTGTTGAAAGTAAGCCATGGTAGCTTTGGTGGTTCTAGAAAAGAGGCTGCGATACAGCCTGTGAGTATGGCACTGCATAACTTCTAGAAATCAGTGTGAGCAGTTGCAAGAACAGCAGTGGGCAGCAATGTTAACAGGGACTCTGCAGTCCACCCACAGGTACCTCACTTAGGTCTAAGTCAAAAGTGTAATGCAACTGTGCCTCTACTGTATCTCCCTGATATTTTTATTTAAATTGAACAGTAGGGTGTGTAAACTTCTGCTTTTTCAAATGTCAGCAGGTGAAACTCAGTATATTCTTCCCAGGAGCTCATACAAACGTTTTTTTCTTAATCTTTGTCTTGCTGTGTTGAAGTTTGCAGCTGCTGGATTCTGCTTTGAGTTTCAAGTTCAAAGGCACCCAGACACAGTTTGTGAAATATCACAGAAACCACTGAACTTCACCTGGCTTTGCAAGGAAATCTTGTCAAACCACGAGTTTCCCACACTTCCAGTGTGAAACCTTGTGTTAACTCCGAGCTTTTTTTCTCCCAGCTTGGATTGGAGTTGGCTTAACTCTGAAGGATCACAACCCTTAGGAAACTTCTTCATGAACTTTGGCCTGTTTTCAAGTTTGTAACAAAACTCAGAATTCTTTCCATGATTTTGAGGTTTTGTAGCAAAAGCAAAGGACATCTGTAATCAACATTGCTTTTAAATCAGTGGTTTTAGAGATGGGTCGTAACCTTTGAACATAGCGTCTGTGTAGTAAGCTTGGCAGGCATCTGCATTTTGGCAGGTTTGTTCAAGTTTTGAAAGAGCTGTCCCACCTGTTGTCACAGCAGTGCGGCAGATTGCTAGCCCCACCGCAAAGATACGGGACGCTGCAAAATATGTCTCGGAGAAATAACATCTCCCATCAAACACAGAGGGCTATATTGTGTTGTAAGAGACAGCCTTCACGCGAGCGCTGGAGGGGGTCGTTTGGCAGCTGGACTCTTCAGACGTGTCTCTCTCAGGGCTTGCTGTAGCACAGCCTGGAGTGGGACCTCCACCATATGTTAACAGCGTCGCTCATGTGCCTGTCCCGGGCAGCTCTGGCTCCGCCGAGGGTACAGGCTGTGGTAATAATTCTCCTCCTGTCCTTTTATATTTCGTACAGGTCTAGGTGGCCCAAATGGTGTTACTGGCAAATGTGTCACAGTAATATGTAAACTATAGGCTAAATTCTTCCCTTTACTGAAAACATTTTACCCTGCTCTCTCTAGGGGCTCAGAGTACTTTTCTTTCAACACAGTCAGGCGCACCAGCTTGCTTCCATTTGCCATCAAGAGACAGAGTTTCAACATGAGCTTCTCCAGGCTGTTTTTCCAGGTAGCTGGTTCACTCTGTCACCTGTGCTCTGGGAAGGGTTACCTCACTTTGGCTTCTGCGTGCCAGCCGTTTCTTCCCATTCAGTTGCCTGTTTCGTGACCTGGTTCGTTGAATATCAAGTAGCAGCATCACACTGGAGTGTGAGTCGTCTTAAGAAAAGAGAAGCGGGAATAGAGATGCATTGCTTTAGCCTAATCTCTTCTAACATCGGTGTGTCTGTGTAATGCCTGTGTTTTCAGCATGCCTATGTAATTATTCCTTACGTGTTTTATTGGTTGAAGTTCTATGTTACAAGTCCCTCAAAATCAGACATGCATTAAAATTAATAATGATTATTTTTTTCGTTATATAATTCCAGGGTGGTTTTTTTTTTTAAACCTATATCCCCCTTTTCAAATACAACATTAGCCCAGCCTCTTGGGTCATTTTGTATCATTAAAAAATGTCAGCATAATTCCCTCAGCCGTTTTTTATTTATAGGAGGGTAACAAAATCAGTTTTTCTGTTTTAAAAGTAGGTTTGGGTTGTAGGTTTGGGTTTTGTGTTTTTGATTTTGTTTTCTTTTCCTCAGGGAACAGTGTAAAAATGTCTGAATCTTTAAACCTGAAATTTGGCAGGTACCTAAATCTTTAATGAGTAGTATGTGCTTTGCAGTTTTTTCTAAAGATTTGCATATTTGCTTCTTAGGATACATCAGCTGCTAATACTTCTCGGAACAGTCTGGTGGGCACACAATTAAAAAAAAAAGGAATGTGCTTATTAATTCTTGGGTTTTTTTGCTTTTATCAGCTACGGTATTACTTTGCTCTGCTTTCGCTGTCCCTAGCTTATTTCACATTAGATAGTTAAATCTGAATAAAAAGTTATCTGCAGAGCTGGAGGTAGGCTCCATTCTTTAAATGTTTGTTTGCTGATTTCATTGCAAGTGCTTTAAAAGCTGTGCTGAAGACTGTAAAGTTCCTGGAGCTGTAATAGAAAACATTAGTGTCTGGACTTTCAAGGGAAGAATGTGGTTAAGATTATAGTGACTGAGTCACTGTCAATGGGTGGTCTTGAGTCCATATGGCACACAGTAGACAGCAGCACAGAAGAGCCTTTGCTCAAATAGGTGACGAGCAGCACTCACCAAAGTGAAAGTGTTTGAAAAGGGCCGTGCTAGGCTATATTTTGCCTGCACGGGGGTAAAATACAGTCAGGTTGCTTCTCAGTGCGGCTTTGTTTTAACTTCGCTACAAAATAAGATAAAGGATTTGCTTAAAAGCTCAGTCGTCGCAATGCTACATGCTCATTTTGGCTCCTCGGATTGCTTCTTTTCATTCGGCACATTTTCATTGTTCTGTTAGGCTTTTAATGAGACAGTTACAAAATGTCTGCCTCACTCTGACCGCCATTTTGTAGCCTGATTGTTGGATAATAAAGACTGTGCGAAGTAGAAAATAAACAACGTGGCATGGAAGAGATTTCAAAAGGAGTACAAAATCTGCATGTTTTATTTAGACGCTTAATTGTTGCCGACTGGCTGCATTTAAACAAGCGACTTTACAGTGTCTGGAAGAAAACCAGCTCCCGAATTTGAGGAGCTGACCTTGGGTAGATGCCATCAACTGTTCTTTTCTATTGGCACGAATGTGCTGCTGGCAGGGTCTCCCTGTAGCTGCAGTCGCTCACCCGGCTCTGAATCAGAACCTGCTTACACTGTACTGGGCCACCAAATTACGCCATTTATTCCAAATATTATTTGCAGCCCCCTCGATAACCAAGATTTGATCTAGAATATATAGGATATTTAAAAATAAGAACCTTCAAAATAGCTATGATTTAGCTTCTGCCATAGAGCAACACATAATGTTGTTCAGAAAAAAAGCGGGGGAGGCTACAAGTTTGCTGAAAGCAAACTAAAAAGGCACGACGGGAATTGAAAGGACACTATGCAGTTGTTACTGTGGTCCTATGGATACAGTACTCACTGTGTGAGGAGTGAACTTAGTGGCATTTACTTGCTTCCTTTATCAAAATCTCTGTTTTGTGTGTATAAGATGGGCAAGGGGGGCTGGGGAAGGACGCTTTACATTCACAGTAGGGTGCAGCTTCAAAGCTGTTTAAAATTCTGCCATATCTTAATGATAATAGTTAATCCCAGTATCAGAACAGTACTTCTATTTTTAAAATGCAATCAATCAATCATTTTAATACATTGCGCCCTTAGTGCCAAACACCTCAGAAAACGGTGTGTACGGCAGTAAAAATAAAGCATCTGAAACTCCTTCTGTAGAGTTGTTCTTCCTTTCTTTCTTACCCATACATGTACAGCAAAATCTCAAAGGTGCAAGAAAAAATCTGGAATTACATAACAGGGAGTAAGACCTCCAAACAAGACCGATTGCCAGGTGGGGATTGCTGTTACGGACTGAGTGAGGAGGGAAGGAGAAATTGCCAAACCTGACTAAAGTTCTCTCTAGAAATACAGTATGTGCTGTTTTGTTCTTGGGTTTTGTTGGGTTTTGGTTTTGGCTTTTGAGGTGGGAGTTGCATACAGATGCTAGATTTTCTTTTAAGAGGATTACACTGAAAATTGCTTCTTTCTGTTTTCTTCTCAGGACAGCTTCCTACGTCTACCATGCTCTTTCAGAAAGCTGTTCATATAGATGTAATAGAGGTTGTAGGTAATTCAAGTTCAGTTTCTGCCTCTGCCGCAGTGATTCACACAAAAGCACAGAAGTGTCTTGTACATGTGTTCTTCACCTGCAAAATAAGGATTAGTGCTTCCTTACCATTAGTGCTTATAAATTACTTTGAAGTTCCTCCAATATGCTGCAAATATACCTATCACTGTTGTTAGTGATAAAAATGTGAACTACATGACTCAGTCATGTTAACGGTGTATTAACGGAGGATTTTTAGCACAACTTGAATATAAAAGTATCAGCACCATATTCCAGCAAATAACCAACTATAGTGAGAGCATACCTCTATATTACCTATATTTTCACTTCCGCATGGATTTTCTCATGAGTGAGCTCTTTCTTGGGTCGCTCATTTTCTGAGACTGACCCTCACCCATTGTATTGCTCAAAGGCTTTGCTTTTTTTAAAGGATCAGCAAGAAACAGTGATGTTTTCAATCATCAAACTGGTAGGACCATCCCATTGGACCAAAAATGCCCCAAATCATTTCACATGAATTACGAATTAATTTCAAACATTCTAGTTGCCGCAACAATAAATAATGGGGAAGTTCTGAAAGAGATTTTTGATTTCAGTTGAATAGTGGCCTCCACAAATAGGTATTTATGTAACAAAAAATAACTCAATGCAAAGCAAGTTTAGTTGAGGTGAAACTGGAAACAAAGGCACAAATGATCTGGGCTCAGATCATAGGTTACAGAGATAAGACATCTGGATTTCCAGTCAATTCGCTGAAGGTGTGAGTAGGAGTTAATAAGGTTTGCTTTCCTGTTACAGAAGAGCATTTTTTACACAGTGTCTGAAATCTAAGTTCCTTGGGGGATTAATAAGTGTTTTTCCATTAATTCAAAATAACCGCCTTGGAACTACAAGGCAGCTTATGATAGTACTTCCTAGCCTCATGCATTCATAACTGTCGTAGCGTATTTTTTTGATTTTTACGTATAAATACATCCTTCCTAGGGGCAGCTGCCTCAGCAAGCAGAATACAGACATTCATGCCAAGACTTCTTTAAAATGTTTGCTGCTCTCTTAAGCCATAACTTAGGCAATATCACAAAAGATTTTTTTAAAAGTAGCAATACTGAGGGCTTATATTTTGTGTTTGTCTGGTCCGCTCGATCCCTTCCCATTACATGTTTCATTTTAACAGGCAGCAAGCGTGTTCCGCTGCTTCCTTGAGATGCGTCTGCATTGCTGACATCTGGAAAGCAGCCATACGGGTTTCCACACATAGTTTTTGGAAACACCATTTGCTGGTGGAACGATCCAGAGCAGACACCTCTTTTGGCAGAACTTTATTGCCATCTATTTTTAGTTGAACTCTTGTACATCAGATTACTGTGTGGGAGCCACAAGAGTGTGGCTTGTAGGCAGACGCTCCAGGAAGAAAGGAAGACTTCTCTGTGTGGCAGTTCAAGTGCTTGGGGGTGAGTTATCTGCGCGTACCTTCCGTGACCAGCCACTGTCTCGTTAGTATAATGTCACAAACTGTATGCAGAGTTGGCAAAGAAACTGAAAGGAAATTGGGACTTGCACTGTCCTTTCTGTTATCCTCATGGCACATGGGAGCATATAATGAACTTCGGAGGACAATGCTGGCCAGAATACTCCAGTTCTAAAATAGCAGACATGATGTACTCCACCAGCAGAGCACACATATGAACAATGCCTCCTACAACTGAATAGATTAACAACTCTCTTTTGGGATCTCTTAGCTGAGGTCTGCAGCTTTCCAGTAATTCTAAGAAGGGCTGTTGACTGTTGTTCTGCCCAAAGCCAGGGAAAGGCCTAGAGTTTCCCTAAATGCTAGGGCAGTGGAGAGGATGAAAAACTGTTTAGATTCCCTGCAAAATTTTGCAGTGCCTGTTTCTGTACGAAACTGCCTTTCTCAGAGGTTTGTGGAAGCAGCTTGTTTTTAGTGGTGTTGATACTCATGCTTTTGTAACTTATTGCACATTTATATGTCAGATAAATTTATAAGTATGTATGTTTTTAGTTCATCATCCTTAAATACCTATGGCATAAATGAAAGACTTAACAGGCCTCTTAGTAGGGTATGTTGTTAGCGTATGTTTTGGAATTCATCCTACGGTTCCACGCGTTGCTTGTGTGAATGGTAGAGGAGAGAGTATCCCAGTGGAGTACATCAAGCGTCTGATTCTTTTCTGAGCCTTTTCTGAAAGAGGAGATGTTGGATATAGGAAGGGCATGGCATGCAAAAACTTAAGTTGTATTTGAATATTTGAAGTCCTATTTGTGCAAAATGCATCATATGTTTACCAGACAATTGTTTTAAGCTCCAAAACGCATGAAGAACCTCCATGAAAAGTCTTACTCTCTTTCATGAACATGCTTGGGCTTATTTTGTAATTGATTTTTTATTTTTATTTTTATTTTTAAGTAAGACCTTTCTTCTCTGTAGATTGCAAGTTTTTGCAAGTAGTTTGCAAGCAGTTAGTTTGCACAGTGTTTGGACACTCGAAAGGACTTCACAGATCAGCAGTGGCTAGGAATGTAAGCTAGTGCCAGGTGAACGGCCAGCTTTCTTTCCTTTCCCATAGTTAATGTCAAAGGGTCAGAAATGATCAGATCAGTTTTTTAAATAAAATTGTAAAAATTGCAGTGCCGACGTTTCCAGAAGCGAAAAGGCTTGCTAACATTCAGCATCAGCTGTGTGAGGCTTCTTGTGGTGATGACTTTTTACTTGGGTATTTGTTTGTCTGATTATTGCTTCTTGACACTACTTTAGCAGAGTCATTCATTTAAAAGATCTCAGGGAGAAGACTTCAAACAAATGCCAGTATTTAAAGGTCCTTACCATTGTTTCCCTTTGATATTAGACACCTGTTTTCATGTAGCAAGAAGCTTTTTTTGCTTCTACTTTATCAGGTCCCAGTTATGATAACATGTGTAGCTTGAGTAGACACACTTAAGATCTAGTCTGGTATCCAGATACAGCTATAAACCTTTAAAAATTACATTGCAGGCTATACCAGTCTTCCTCTCTATATTGATCATTTTTGGATAACAGACCATTCTGAGAGCACTTGTGTTATTGGAGAAGATATAACTGAATTATTTGTGTATTCTCATATGCCTTATTAAAGCAATCCTACGTGTTATGTTCCCATCTTACTCTAGATATTGCAAAATACTTAGTTTACTTACTTTATCATTTGTCATGCAGTGTGGACAGTTGAAGTCATGACGATCTTATTCATCCTTTCTACTTTAATACTTGGTAGTAGGTTATGTTTATGTTAGAGAGATCATAGTTTTTCTTACATGAATTACCAAGTAGGTGAGTGTTATAATTGTTACTCAGAGCTTAGATGATTCATTATTGATAGAAAGTGGTGTTCTTTTCTTAAATGAATGAGCTGTTTATTTGGAACGTTGAGTGTTACAGTTGTCTTTCCAGTGACGATGATTTGGGGTTTGGTTTCTTTTTTGGCAACTAAGGATCATTCTAGCAAAAAATGTTGGTAATCCACCACCAAACTTGGCAAGTTCCTGGTTTTCTACCAGCCCAATCTTTTGTATAGACAATATCAGCTATCTTTGGAGGAGGCAGATCAACATGCTGCAAAAGGCAAAAAACTGAAATGTCATTAAAGAATTCAGAAAGTCTGAGAGACTTTTGTGCTGAATCTTTGCATTTGCAAATTCTCATTCATGTGAAAATTTTCTGTGAAGGTTTGTTTACAATTGTAATTAAAGTACTGTACATTCAAAATGTCTCCTGCTGGACAGGCTCAGCCTGCCTTCACTGCAATAAATCAGCCACACAGGCCAGCTGACAACGGCGCACTTTCAGTATCCAGCAACTGGATGAGAGTGTGTTCTGGGATTATAGTACCCCAGTGCAATGATGCTAATGTTCTCAGAAGAAAAATTACTCCACTGTAGACTTGTTATATCCCAGTTTATCATCCACATTTTATTTTAGAGTGTGTGGCTTTTTAGTTTGTTTTTGTAAAGGTGCTTTCTGTGCACTGTTGATGCTGCAAGACATGGAAATTAGGAAACTTGTATATTAACATTTCCACAGCACCATAAAAGATTGTGGAAAATGTGCGTTTGCCAACATAACTAGTATCCAAAAATGATGCATATACAATTTATAGACAAGGAAATATTTAAATGTTAGTAGGGAAAGTTAAGCTTTTAGATTTCTTAGGTGTTGTGTGTTTAAATATTCGACTTTGATGTTGTATAAATTCTGGATTTTTTTGTTTTGTTTTTTTCTCCTTGCTTGCTTATATATTTACAGGCTCTGCTTCTCTGGCCACAATAGAGCAGACAGAATTACTTGATGTTGAGAACCTTGTTAATTTTATGGCCCATTTTCACATGGAGATCAGCTTTTATTTCCCCTCTCACTCTTTATTCTTGATTCAATTGTTAGTAAGGTTTACTGAGCAAAAACACTGGATGTATTATGGGAAGAAATCTAATCAATGCAGCACCAAGGGACAGTCCTTCAGAGTCCTCCCTAGTGGCTGTGAGCCAGACTAGAGGTTACTACGAGGTTACTCTGTCTGACTTTAACCAAAATACCCATCTACTTCTGAAAAGGCTGCCGGCAGCCTTGTACGTGTGTAACAGAAGCCTCATTAATATAAGCTCCCAATATATATACACCTGTTATACTAGCCCCCAGCACAGAGCCTGTGTTTCCTATTTTAAACACTTTGCATGTCTGTCTACATTCCCTTCTGTCTGCAGTTGCTCTCGTGTGGTACTGCAGAGCAACTCGTATGCAATACCTCCAGGGAATGTAGAAGGCTAAATAAAGTTGTGGCAGATGTCAGTGGACTTTGCCAAACGCTATTTTTCAAGTTAGAGAGTTTGAAAGATTCATTGGCTAATCCAGACTTTGTGATACTGAAGTAAACTCATTAGTAGCCTCTTTAAGTGTGCATTTCTTTAATGCCTGCTCCTTTTTCAGGTATTGATGCAGAGAATCGCATTGATATATGTGTGGGAAATTTTTATTTGATTGGCAGAACTCTGCTCCTCACCTTCCTCCCAAACCCCAACCCTCCTCTTCATGTACAGAGTTTAATTCCTCTTAGAGTTGAATTATTTGAAAGACATAGCACTTCCTTAGGGCTTTTACCTGTCTGAATTCTAATAAATCATTTGACAGCAAAATGACTCTAAGATAAACTTTTCCCCTTTTATGAAATATTTGTTCAGCACATTCCAGAATATGGGTTTACCTCAAAAGTTACATATCTTCTTTGTTAAAGACAAAAAAAGAATCAAAAGCAGTATCAGATACAACTGCTGATTCAGCACAGGAACAAAACCTTCGCATACCCACTGAGCCATGTACTTTCTGGCTACCTAGCTTGGTTTTCCTGACCAATGCATTGGGAATCATGTGTGTCAGTACTTCTTCTAGGCCCTTGCCATATTTTGCATAAAGGAGCAGTAAATTTGCTTCACATAGCTCTCAAGGAAAGTATGTTGTTCCCCCAGGCAGGTCCAAAAATGCTGCAAAGCTGTGACGTTCTGAGGCTCTCACCCAGAAGCCAGCAACGTGCTCTTAGCTGCACACAGGTCGGTCCCGGGGACACCCTTCTGGTAGCTGTGTGGCTCCTGTTACCTCATGCATGGAGCGAAATTTCTGTAATCAGGCACATCTGCTATTGCATTCACAGTTTTCATAATTGTTTTCACAATGCACAGTTGATAATGTCTGTGTTTTATTTTTGTTTCCAAAGCTTTTTCCATGGAAATTTTCAGTAAGGTATGAATCCTAGCACTAGATACTGATGGCTAACAGTAGCCAGCAGTTCTGCTGTGAAATGTGCTGCAGTGAATCACTGGAGGAACTGAATTAGCTATACTTCAGTTACAGCGCTTCTCCATCTGCAGTGATGTTCTTCCTGCTCATACGATGTTGCAACATTTGATTGTGAATTATTATAACCTGAGGAGTATGTGGCAATTTCAATACGCATGTATATTAAACAAAACTTTGAGAAACGCAGTTAAAAATCCTAAGAACTTAAGAATTAAGAGTCTGGACGAGACCAAGGGTCTGCCTGGCCTACTATCTTGTTTTCAGCAGCGATTAGTAGACTTTTATGGAAAAAATACAAGTGATACGTATATGCAATAAATAGGCAGAAGTGCTGTAGTTATTCAAGTTAGTCACGCTGCATGTGGAAAATCACCCTGGACTATAGTTGCCATAGGCCAGAGCATTCTTAGGCTAAAACCTGCGATGTGTATGATTGGATTCACAATAGCGTATTTTAGCATACAGACCTGCACAGTGCATCTTGTCAAACCCCAGACAAGTCTGGGGTTAAGTCCACATATTCCAGCCGTTTCCGAATGAACTAATTGTATGAGCATTCATCTTCAATGACAGTAAATACAAGATTGTTCAAATACAATCAAGAACTAACTCTTAATTATTTAGTAACCTGCTTCTTTACATAATAGTTTTGATTTGCCTTGATTGTTTCCATATTACTTCAGCATAAACCCCATTCTTTTAGTCTTTGCAGGTGTTTTGAGGACTCTGACTGTAGGAGCAATTTTCTTTTGTTGGTTGAAGTGGCATCATGTCACAAAAATTTGCATTTTGCATACAAGTGTTTTAGTAAAGTTGCACAGTCAGGCTGTGGAGCTTATGGGCATAGGAAGTAGCTGTAGTTGCCGTGCCTAGGATGTATTTGGCAAATAGGAAATTATTCCAAAGAAGATTCATAGCCAACACTTTCCTAAAATGAGATTAGTGGTGCCACTTCATGGAGATCCTACTTCAGCCTTACCCATGGTGTTTTAGTAGGGTTCACCTGGGAAGTGTCAGTCATGTAACTGCATTTGACCACAAATGCTATTTTATGCTTTTCATATGTTCTCTTACTTCCACCAAGATTTTCTTGAATAGGTGAAGTGGAAATAAGTTACAGTTTTCCAAGATACATTTAGGAGATACTCACTTCTTTTCTCGAAAGTTTAATAAAGTTCCATTAAGTTAAGAAATAAAAGTATCAGACCCAGCAAGCTAATGCTGAGGACACTAGGTTGTTCAAACACCATTTAGAGCTCAAATCAGTTTTTGTCAAATCAGATTCCTATTTCAAGATAGCAAGTATTAGTTAACCATTTTAAAGGATTAAAACTCTAGTCTGGTCATGATGATAGAGGTAATACCTCTGTAGTGAGCAGTGTAGGCCTATACTTCCAGCTGTGGTCAGGTTGCTTTTTAACAGTCTCGGTGAACAAATGTTTTAGTCCATGTGAAACAGAAATGAGCATTTGATTCTTTTACATGAGTGCTATTAGTTGGGTAAGTTCAGGATTTTTTTTTTTTGTATTCTTAGTAGTAGTTACTTGGAGCAAGACTTTTTCAATGGGAAGACAACAAGGAAGTGACTCTTTGAAAGTTTCATGTGATATATTAGATTATTGAAACCTAGTTGCTATAAGCTATGTTAGTATTGTGAGTATGTTTCTGAAAGGAAACATTTCCCTGAAGAGAACCACTCAGAGCAAGTGCTTTTAATTCTTCGTAGGAATTTGCTGTTAGTTTCAGATCTTGGATTTTCCAATTAAGAAAGGCAAATATTTTCAGTCCGTGAATCAGGTGGCATACACAGGGATCTTTGAATATCGGAGAGGAAAAATGTTAAAACTACTCAAGAAAGATTAGTCAGCAGTCTGACTGGTACAGGGAGGAGGAGGAGGAGGGAAGGGGAACCTGTAGAAGTTGTGAAAATTAGCACAATACTCTAGTTAAGGCTCACTGTAGATCACAGCTCACTGATGTTTTGCTGCATGGAGGAAATAATTCATGTAGAAGTGGGTCAATGGTAGATTCAAACCTACTGCTCTTGATGGCAAGTCCTCAAAAAAATACTTGCATGCTATTGTTCAAGTGGTCAAAAGAAAACCAAACAGCAATGGGGTTCCAGTCAATCATGTTGTTTTGGAGGTTTTAATCAATTAGAAAGATAATTTCTCCTTTTTTTCCATAAAGTAAACATCTTGCATTGCTATACAGTGAACCGTGGCTTTTCCATTTTGGTGGTCATTACGTGTCAGTTATACAGCGTTTGGAGTTTTGCATTGCACTGCTGTCATTATGTGTCAGAATTACATTTAAAAAAATCATGAGTTAAAACAGCAATCCTGTTGTATTGAAACCTGCCATGGTAAAAGGGTGGCTTATCCCATTGGCCTTCAAAAATATCTACTCAGGTTAAGCTAAAACAGGTACATTGATTTCAACTGTCAGCCATTAATCCTTGAGGTTACCTTTAGCACCCGTTTTTGGTGCGTTGGATTAGTGAGGAACTGCGACCTCTGTGACTCTGACTGAAACTAGATGTAGACTTGCTTAACTATCTCAGTATGTAGATATTAAGTACAAAGGACAATTTTACTCTCTGTTCTAGAGATGCATTATAGTTAGTTCTCTGGCTCTCAGGCTGTATCACTTTGCTGTCTCAAATACTGTAGTTAACACGCTCCTGCTGTTTGCCTTCTCTTTTTGCTTTTACTCACAATGTTAAAATACATTTCTTGCTAAAGAAGGTCATACTTGTTGCTTGGGGAACAATATATCCCATGTTCAGTAATGTCGCAATTCAGAACAATACATAAACACATCTTTAATTTGAATTCCGTATTTAAGTAAGTCCTTGAAGCCCTTGAAGCGTGGGCATAGCGCATTTCAGAAATCGGACACAGGTTTAATGTGGTGTTTCTTGTTGTGCATTCTCATGTTTCAACAGAAATATATCTAGCAACTGCTGCTCTTCTATGATAAACCTAAGAGTAAGGGTTTTCTTATTAACTCTCTGGAGAAGGAATTTAAGACCCAGTCATGAAACCACTGACATGACTGAGTAAAGTTCTTCATGTCTAAACATCTGCAGGGTTGCAGCCTACTATAATAATGGAATAGTCTGAAAACCATGTCTATAAAATCTCAATATGGCACTGTATCAACAGATATTCTTTATACAGCTTTAAGGCAGTCAAGTTTGAAGAGTTTCTTTATCTGTAGCATTTCTGTCCCATCTTGTGTCTGGACTTTTTTCTGCCTGTGGGTTCCCATTGGCCACATGTCTGACTGAGGCTAAAGATTTTTTTCATGTACATTTTTGTACAGTACCTATATTCTATTTTTAAGGAAAAATATACACATGCATTTTTCTTCTTTATTAATAAACTGAGTGACAATTTAAAATAAATTCCTTCAGCTGTTCAGAATGGTACACAGATGTACTGTCACATTTCAGAGTAATTTAAATAGAGAGCGAAGGATTATGCCACCAAAGGAGAAAAAGAGGAGCTGGTCTCTGACCGCTAAAGCAAAATAAAGCAATGCTAAGATGGTGGCTTTGAGAAAAATAAGCCAAACTATTCTGGTACTTAGGTGAACTATGGAAGCAGCAATAAAAGAGAGAAAAATCTTACCAAAGGAAAAATGTGGGAAAAGTATAAAGGTGTACTGTGGAGTGAAAAATCAATATTGAAACAGGTGGGAAAAAAATAGAAAATCAGTTTGGGACATAAAGCAAAAAAGGCAGGGGGTGGGGGGCTTATAAAAGCCATAACATTAACATTATTGATATGTTCACAGAAAGAGAGGATTGGAATGAGGAGTGAATAGGCATTGGTATGAAGATCCGTTTGGTATCCAAGCATGGGAATACCAGTCTGAAGTCTTCAGTTCTTGTAGATTGTGTGGGGAATTCTGATGCCTTACTGTATTTCATTCCAAGGCCAGGTATCTCACAGTGGGTAACCCAAACCTAATTTTTAGGATGCTTAAGTCTTTATAGGACTTCGCTCTTAGACTTGGCAGTGAAGAGAATATTCACTTGCATTTAGATGTAATTTAGGTGCATGAATAGGTAATTGTTATTCCTAAGCTGCTGCTATGGAGAGAGAAAAAGAGAGAGAGGCTCCTAAGGTGTTGGTTCAGGGTACCTATGTTAGATATGCACTGCATATCTATGTTAGATATGTACTACAGATTTCTTTCTGAAGGACCCTGTATCTACTAACACCGTATATGATTCTATCATCTTAATTTAGAAAGTTAAAATGAGCCATATCCTCTCTCTGTCTCTTTATCTTCCTATCTGTAAATTAAGGCAATAATTTTTCTACTGTAACATTGTGAGGGTAGCATTCAACAGGAGTTGTGAAGCACTTGCATATTATGGTGGTCACAGATTGAGAAATGCCAAAATAGGAGGTGTCTTTTGTTGGAGGAAAAGAGAGATTTGATGGGCTGTTGCATATATACAAATTTTAAGGACGTTGTGGAGAAAAGTAACCTTTCTTCAAAAAACAGCAGCAGAATTAGCTGAAGAAAGCTAGAAGAAGTGAATAGATTTAGCATGTGGTCTGATGAATAGGCAGAGAACGGTCATAGCATCACTTCTTTGGGATGACCCAGAATAATTTATCTAGAGTGCTGTTTCACATTCCCCATCATTCTATCGCTATCACAATACAAGAAAACAAAAATTGTTATTTCACCATACTGTATATGTTTTTATATGTAATTAGTGGTTTCTGTATTTGACTATGATTACAAAGCATATGCAAAGGTATTACTGACACAAATGCATTATCAAAAAATGTTAGCATCACTGGCTACTGAGACTAAACTGCTGAACACTACATTTTATGAATAATTTATACCTGATGTATTGATGTCCATGCTTGGTTGATTAGTCTGAGCACAGTTAATCTTTCTACTACCAATTGGTACAGTAATTTTAAAGGACTGAAAACAAAGCTGATATTCAGGAGTAAAGGTTGAGATATTTTTATCTGGTAACTAAATAAAAAAAAAGTAGAGGCGACTTTTTTCCTTGAAGCTTTCAAGGTTTGTGGCAGCTAAATTGAGTCGTCTCAGAAATCTTAAGTCATAGTGCTTCCCTGAGGGTAAAGTCATCCCTCTACAAAGTGCCATTGATGCCCCACTTACCCTTGATTAAGGCTTTCAAAATAAGTTTGAAGTGGGACACTGGCCTTCTACTGAAGCACATTCCTCACCTGCAGAAAAGATTTTGGAAGGCCTGCATTTAATATTTGTATGTCTGTTTCTCACTTTCTCCCCCCATAATGATAATGTATAAATTTTATTATTTTTTCTTCTTTCTTTTTTGAAACAGGAAGAGTGACTTACTGGGGAACCAAGTTAGAAGAGGAAAGAAGTGAAGATTGGTCATCGATGCAGAGGAAATGACAAGGTATGCATAGCAATCACACTGGAGATTCATTTCTTGCTGGTGCTTAGGTCTTCATGGTAGATTACTTGTGGCAATAAAGTTTAAAAATAGTCCTCAGAAACCTTGAAAAAGATGTTTTGAAAGGAACTTTTTTCTTCTGTTTGATTGCCAGAGTAAGCAAAGTAAGTATTTATATCTTTATAAATATCTTTAAGATACACCTTTAAACTCGTTACTGTGCTGAATTGTAGCTGTATTTCTACAGGTAAATGGCAGTCACATTCATGAGGGTTTTTTTTGGCAGAGGCCAGTAAAAACAACCCTTCTCCCAACACCAAACTGAAATCCCTCCAGACACTATCAAAGGTAGTTCTTGAGACTTTAAAATAATCGTTTCATGGATTCATTTAAGTCACTGTACACTCAGCGCAGGGGTTGCACCATTTTCTCTTTTCTTTGTCATTTATAACCGTTACAAGGAGATGTGCTAGTACCTATTTTGCACTGCACTTAATTTGTTCTTTTACGTTTGTCGTCCTGTAGATTTGTAATTTGAGGAATGCAAAATCAGCACTACTAACAACTCATGTCTCTCAAATATTTTCAGTAATGTGAATGTATAATATTTATACAGTGACTGCTAAGAGGCTGGCACAAGGCTATATGCCACTTAAGTTCTGAGGTTAAATGTTGCTTCAGTGACGCATAAAATTTGTATTGACCATCTGCCCAGCATTGAATTGAACCCATTAATGAATAAGCCTCACACTATCACTGTGAGGTAGGGAATTATGATCTCCATTTAACAAGTGATAAAACTGAGCCCCAGAGGGCTCGTGTAATCATTTCAAGTCATACAGGAAGTATATAATAGAGCCAGCAATGAAAGCCAGCTCACCTGACCTGCCATCCTTCCTATTTGGGCATCCCTGCCTGTGGTATCCTTTTCACTATGTTCTGTCGTGCGTGGAATGTGTACATCAACAGCTATACCTTCTTCATGCACAGTTTTAACTGTCGAATTCTCTTGCAAAGTAACTTAAAACACACAGTTAATGTGAATCGTGCTCGTCCATAAAGAACAACATGAGACACAATGCAAAAAGGCCAGCATAAACAGCACCAGATGGCCTTTGTAAATTGAGCAAGTTAGCACAAAATGCCAAAAGGGAGATCTGTTATTGTGACCTCTCTTTCTGTTTTTTTGCATAACGTTGAGAAGACGACTGTGCAGATCTTTCAGTAGTACAGAGGGGAACTGCTGGTATAGGACGATTAATGCTTTTCCTTTTGTAATCTCGCTGAAGGTCTCTTTGATTTCCTTTAGTAAATGTCAGGTCACATGTTGGCTGCTTGCATTCTAAAACTGAAGTATAAATCATGTTCTCAAGTGACAGAAACTGTCATTTTTCCTTGCAAAATATTTTTCTAACTATATCTTATGTAACTGTTACAGTTGTTGACATTTTCCTTAAAAGCCCTGTTCGTTTGACACTCAAGATACAGTATAAAGCTATAGACTGGAAAAGAGAATTCTTTTGCGTTTGCTTGTATCTGTTTCCTTTACCATGAGTTGAAGAAAGGAATATTATGCATTTCTGAGTCATGCTGTAGAAAGGTATTTTATTTTTAATATCATTAGAATTTTGAAAGAAGGAGAAGGATAAACCTTAGCATAGGTGAAACCAAGAGTTAATACGCTTCAATTATAGAAAGTGGCTATTAAATTTTGATGGGATGCTATCACTGATAATTCAAATAAAATGTTGATGTGGTGATGTGGGGAGTGTGGATAATGAGTTGAATGCTAGAGAAAGGCTGTTGATTTTTATGGAAAATGTATATAAAAAATACGTGATCCTCAACCAAAGACGTTCATGTGGATATATCCATAGGAAAAAAATCGGAGTACAGACTTCCTATGTCTGTCTTGGGCTGTGTCTACAAGAGCGCAGCCCTATATAGCTGTGTCTTGGCATAGATAAAGACTGAAAGTGCTTGCCCACACCTTATGTTTTATTGTGCCTGATTCCTGCCCAGCATAATTTGCTTTCCCTCTACTCTTACACGTCTGCCGAAAACTATTGATATGTCTTCCTGAGGGGTCTTTTAGATCCAACTTACCAAATGTAACAATTTCTTAGAAAAAATGCTGCAGAATGTGGAGTCAATTGATGTGAAATTACTGCTGGCCTTTGACTTGCGGCTTCCGCTGGACCCAACTGAGGGATGAAAGAGAGAACTTTCGCAGGTATTTCAAATCATTACCTGTGCCAATCTCACCCTAATGAGCAGTGAATTAAAGTGTTTCCAAATTGTTCTGAAAAAATAAGTTCAAGAAACACTGTGTTCCTTCTGTGGGAATGCTACAAGGGTGATCTGGAATGCCAGGGTGGGTCCATTAATCCTAATACATCCAAGTCCAAATGTTTTAGTTAAATTTTAAGCAGGCTAGAGACCTTTATGGTAGATGTAGGGTATTTTAAGACACCTTTAGGAGTTTGAACATGTATTCGGATGTCCCATATTGGCATAGCCTTAATCTCTCAAAACCAGGATCAGAAGTGTTTATTTAAGTATCCTGTTGCTGTCAAAGAACATAGCTGAGTTTAGGAAGGGAAGTCAGATCTTGATCTAAGTATCTCTGCTTTAGAATGAGATACTGTATAATAATCTGCACAGAGAACAGTTGAACTCAACATAGACACATGTTAGAGGGGGCACTTGTCTTGGTTAAAGAAAGGAGTGAAAAGTGCCTTCCTCATTCCCATGACTGGCCTGAAGGCCAGGCTCCCCGCAGAGCTTAGAACAACCTACCTTGGCACCTGTGGCATCTCATGATCATGAGTTTGGGGTTCGTAGAATCACACTTGCCTTCTTGTCAAAGCCAGAAGTAGGAGATGGGTCCCCTGGAAACGGATTCCCTGTATCAATCTACGTACTTATATGATCTTATCACTGAAGATTCTCAAAGCTGGTTCATGGACATTACAAATTCGTTCTCCTCAGCTAATAGAGGTAGGATCATACAATTTTACAGGTGTGGAAATGAAGCACATATGTGAATACTTTAAGATGTATAACCTCAACAGTTAAGGTCGGATATTTAAAAGCATTCAGCATGGGTCAGCTCATCTTGTAATGTTTTCTGGGAGACCAACAGCCGGGTTGCAGTTTGCCTTTGAAAGTCTGACTAGTTATTTTAGCATCTAAAGAAGCCAGGAGAACTGAATTTATTTTTCTGAAAACCTGACCCAAGTATTTGCCCAGAATCATGAAGGAAATGTGTGGTACAGTTGTGAAAGGAATCCAGCTCTCTCAGATTTCTGCATACCCAAAAGACCTTCCTCCCTCCCACCTTACTCTCCTCTCTGTTCCGAAGACTTCTTTTTGCTGAGCTTTTGGAAGACAATGCAGCTCTTCTGTGGACTGTTCTCATTAAATCTTTCTTTCTCTTGCTGCAATCTGTAATAGAGGGGGACTCCCAACAGTACTCTCAGAAGGTCCCGTAGTGCACATTAGACAGTACTGGGTCCTGAACTCTAAAGTCTCCAAAGGCTTACTGGATGATCTGCTTTTAAGACCTCTGTTGGTACCGGTTATCTCAAATTACAAATCATTGGCAGGTCTCAGAAATCTGCAAGAGTAGGTCTCCCCAGTTGTTACATATCCCAGGAGATCTGCAAAGAAAAGGAGGATGATTAAAGTTTATGGCTTGAGCAAGAAGAAGTCAGAGGGAACATTTCCCAGTGTTCTTTTTATGAGTTTTTTTAAAGGAAAAATATTTTTCACTGACAGGCCTTTCTAATGATTGAATACACTGTGAGTTCTGTATTTGCAAGAAGGCCTAGAGGACCACACTTTTATTTTCTGCTGGAAGTCTTTAGCACTCTCAATATTAAGATCATTGGAGCCAGGGTTCCCTGCTGATGTTACTAAAATGAACTTTAATCAATCTTGAAAAAAGACTTTAATAACCTGAATTATGGCCCCCAGTGCTAGATCTTTGACAGGAGAGTGAGCCTAGCAGTATTGATTTTCTCGTGCTCAGCATTTCGTCTGATATTTTTGCCACTTGTTAGCAATGTATAGTTTAATAAAAGCTCGGTTTATGAAGTGCCTTTTCCCAGCAATCTTTCTATGTTTAAGTAGAACGTTTTTACATCCTTCATATATATTTTTCCTCATTTTGAAAAAATGGGGTTTTGGGAGGAAGACTCGGAATTCCAAAACTAATCCAGAAATGGAAACTTCCTTCCCTCTCTAATTATGACACAGCTTTTGTCAGTCCCACCAGATGGGGAAGATGAGCCAGAAAGTAGCCTGGATAGTCAACCAATTTTATTCTTTCATTTTCACTTTTTCTGTGAGGAGGCACATGCTTTTTTTGACTCAATACAGCATTTTAAGACATGGCCTGTATCTTTAGAAGAACTTAGAGTTGGTTTTAATAAAACAGCCTGGAGAGGTTTAGAGAATTCAGAGCCTTCCTGAGAGAACTGCAAATATCTGAAAGGGGCTGCCTTCATTTTTGGCTGGGAAATCTGATGGGGAGTGCACAGGAGCAGTTTACTGTTCATATGTGAAGAAAGACATGCGGGGGGGGGGGGGAGCTCAAACTAATACTGTTGCTAATATTTCTCCAGGTTCATGTTCTAACAATGTAAATTACAGCAAAGTCCACAAGTGGCATCTTGTATGTGGCCTGCAGCCTTCTGACCTCCTTCTGAAAGGTGACCTTGTGGTTTGATAGGTTGGCTTTCCATGAGTAAGTTGTTATTGAGCAGACCACTAATGCTTCTCCACAGCACTATTGCTGTACCTTTATAGGGACTGCTAAATGATGTGGTATGTACCACAGAGACCACTGTCCAGAGGAAAGTGCTGTCAAAGAGCGAGAGGGGGTTAACCACAAAATATTTACCATTTTAGTGTGCACTGAAAAAAAACCCCGTAGCTGAAAACAGGATTTTCCTTCAGTGCTCTTTGTGCATTGTGGTTTCACATTGGCTGCAGAAAAGGTTCTGTACAGTGTTGATTCTCCAAAGCAGATGGCAAACAATGATTAACTAGTTCCTTCCAACCGCTTATTAATGAGGAGAAACCAAGTTGAACCAGTTATTCATATTGAATTAAGCTTAAAAAAAAATCATGTAGTTATGACCATAAATGTTCTCATCTAAATCTGAACTTTCCCAGAATAGTGCACTTGGGGCTGGATGTCTTTCTTCAAGCTTATTTCTAGTGGCAGAGGATATGAAAAAGTAAATGATGGTAGAATATCATTATAGTTCCTAATGTAATTTTAAATTATTCCATTGTAAGTAAAATACGGATGCACAAGAGCAGGACCTCGAACCACATGCATTTACAAGCATGTACTATGCAAAAGTAAGTGTCTTGTATGCTGCTGTTGAGACTTACTGTCTTGTCTAAAGCTTCTTCAAGATTTGAGTGGAAGCACTGCTGTAGCAGTCATATCAAGGATTTTAGATTTATGGCTTTAAGAGCTAATGGGAAGCACATTTGCTGTACATTCACATTCCTAAGCTGTTTTACTCATGGCACTTCAAGGCCAAGTGAGGCCTAGGAGAGATGAGCTTTCAAATTAAAAAAAAAAAAAAAGTTTTAATATTGGTAATTTGGGAAATGGTGTATATACTGCCACCAGCGAGACAATAATGAAACAGGCTGGGGACCAACTGTGTAGGAAGCAGCTCTGTAGAAAAGGATCTGGGAGTCCTGGTGCACAAAGTTGATGTCAGTCAGCCATGTGCCCTTCCAGCAAAGAGCCAACTGCATCCAGGGCTACATTAGCAAAACTACAGCCAGCAGCTCTAGAGAAGTGATCCTTCCCTCTCCATAGCACTTGTGAGACTGCGTTTAGAGTATTGTGTCCAGTTTTGGGCAGCCTCGTACAAGAAAGATACTGCCATCCTGGCACGAGCCCAGTGGAGGGCCACCAGTCTAGTCAGGGCTGGAACACATGGTAAGCAAGGAGAAGCTGGGTCTGTCCAGGCTGGAAAAAGAAAGGCACTGGGGAAGACCTTATTGCCATCTGCAACTACCTGATCACAGGGTAAGGAGAAGATGGAGCCTGACTCTTCTCAGAGGTACACAGCAATAGAACGAGGGCCAACAGCCACAAGTTGGAACACAAGAAATTCCAGTCAGATACAAGGAAAATCTTTTTACCAAAGAATGGTCAAACACTGGGACAGGTGCCCAGAGAGTTTGTGGGTTCTCCATCCTTGGAGGTGTCCAGGATTCAACTGGATACGTGCCTGAGCAACTTGATCTAATTAGACCTGCTTTGAGCAGGAGGTTGGACTAGATGCTTCCAGAGATCCCTTCCAACCTGAATTATTCTATGGTTCTTTGATTCTATCATAACCAGGACTAAAACAAGAACACTACTGCAGACTTGGACAACTGGAAGATCAAAAAGGAACAACTTGTTGAAAATCAGAGTGGAATTAATAATACTGTACATCTGATCAGTTCACCTTCTGGCATCAAAAGAGCCAGGGGTTTATGTAATGAATAGTTACCTCAGCATTTCTTCTGTATGGTTCTGCCTAAAGTGAAAAAGTCAGATAACAAAATTCTCATTGACTTCACAATGCTCTGATTTCTGTCAGCTTAAATGGAGATCATGGAAGGGTTCTTTAAACTCAGATAATGGTTTTAATGTGGGGAGAACTTCAGAGAATAGTTTTCAGTTTTTCTGAAAGTATACTTTACAACCACCAGATTCCTTTCGCATATACAGATAAAGTTATGCTAGTATTGGAAGTAAAAAATCCAGTATTTCTCTCTCAGCCTTGTACCTGTGTTCCTGTAAGCACAAGTATTTAATTGAGTTGCTTATAAAAGGAGGAAAATTGGACAGAAGAAAAGCTTCCTTCCTGTGATCCCCAAGTTAGAAAGTATTTCAAAGCTTTGGAAACTATTGGCCAGCTCTGACATTTAGGAAGCCCATCTTAGGAAGAAAGACTGTGTAAAAAGTCCAAACCTTATCATGTGAGCTTAATTACACCGTGAAAATGCTTGCTTTTTACAACTGTGATAAAACATATAAAATGAAGTATAAACATATAGTGCAGTATTAGGGCATATGTTCCTTCACTGCATTTTGGAAAAGGGGGGAACGGTTTTTAACATTGCTTAGGCGGGCTTTATGAAATGGCACTTGTGAGCAGAGCCGTATAGCCGTATTACTGTTACGTTTATATGATAAAAAATGTCCAGGGTGTTTCCTCCTCTTATCTAACTGGCCTATTCTACTTTATAATGTTGCATATACTATTGATTACACTATTTCTAATTGTGTGGATTATGTGTGAGTACAGGTAATGGTAAATTCACACTGGAGTCTACTTGGCCCGTAAAAATTTTATGCAACTCTGAGGAAAAGTTACTGTTATTAAAGAACCATTTTGGAAACCAATGTGCCTGTTTTAACAGCCCGGCCTTGATACTTTAATGCAGTCAGTGTTTTGGATGAGTGCAGGTGTAGATGTAATTATGAATTTAAAATGGTCCAGGAATATTTAAGAACAAAAATACCTCCAATGTAGAGGTTAATTTCTCGTGAATAATGGCTACAGAACGATTTTGTCATTTTCTGTCTTAACCTTCATAATATACCCTTCCATAAGAACAGTCTGGATCTGAGTGTCTGTCAGCATGTTATTGCCAATTCCAATGTTTGGCATTTGTTATGATTTAATAATAATAATAATAATAATAATAATAATAATAATAATAATAATAATAATAATAAATTTTTGTTTATTTCCTCATACATTTTAGCCTTCAGAACTTGTTTTCTTTGCAGCATTTTCCCTGTAGTCATGAGGGATTTTTATGTATATGTAGAGAATCTGACATAATACATTAGTCCAGTAGCTGGGGCATTAAAAAGAAAGAAACATGACACTTGCGATTCTGAGAACTGGTAATACTGCTTTTAGGATTTAGGAAGATTTTTTTTTAATGGAACGTTTATGTGCTTGTATGTGAATCCGTTACATGACATACACCGTGGTTAGCAACAGCTTATGTGTATCATGGCTCAGGTTCCCATACACTCCTGACAGTATGTATATTCATGAGATTCATGACATTTTCCTGCATCTGCTCTTATAACAGATTTCGTTTCAAAGCAGCACTTCATTGATGTAGTACACTGACACATTTTACGTATAATTGCTTTTCATCTGGTTGTATGATTATTTTGTGACACCTAGTGGATAAATTGATAGTAGTGCCCATTTGAATTTCCTCAGTTTTTTTAGATTCTCTTGACAGACATTCTGGCCTGGAAGCTGAATTCACATTACGAACACATAGAGTCTCTTGCTTTCTTACTTCCTCTCACTCTCTTTTTTTTTTTTTTTCTCTTTAACTTTGCTCATGGAATAACTTGCTCATAGCCAGGTGAACAAATATCCAGCACCAGTCTTGAGGAAATTCCAAGAGTTCCAAAATAATACAAGGTAGTAAACGTTAGAAAGTTTCATGATATTGTTTAGTCAGGATCCCTACGTGTGCAGCATGTGATCTTCACACATCAACTTTATCTACTGTATCAACTTTTCTGTGGTGTCCTTCAAACATACAGTTCCCTTAGGGATTGAGTATACACTACATAAAGTTATAAAAGGTTACAAAGAAGCACTTATACTTATTACCGTATGAGGACTCTTAGAAATACCCGTTTCTTTACTGTTCTTAGAGAATGAAATCTGATAAATAATTAAAATATTATTCTATACACACAAGAATGTTTTCAGAATATTTACATCAAGAAACAGTCTAGAAATGCCTTAAATGCATGACCTACTTTCACAACTAAGATATATCTTGTGAGGTATATCTTAATTTACATGTCATGGATTCTGTGCCTGAAGCTTATTTCAAAGTCATTTCTCCTCCAGGAAAATGTTGAAATACTGTCCAGTATGTTTGCTATAAACGCTGTGAGATAGGAAAGTAGGTATTTTTATACGACTCTATTTTTTTATGTTGATAAGTGGCGGGGAATTAATTATTTCAGTTGCGCCAAGTCTGCTTGCTGTATTGCTGGGTTGATAATAGTGTGCATGTTTCTGTCTTCAGAGAAGGTATAATATGCCCCTTGCCCAACAGATTTTAAATTCTGAAATCTTCTGGCAACCCTGAGCAGGCGCAGAACAATAGCTTAATGATAGCTAAGATAAAATTTTAGTAGTTTTTAAATAGGAGCTAAAAGGAACTGTAAGGCACATGAATTTGGAGATAAGAGGTTATGTATTTTTCATATGTGGGGAATTGGAATGGAGTTGTGCAGAGGACATGAAGAAATTGATTTTAAAGACCGTCTTCAAGATCTTAGGTTTCAGCTTGTCACTTTTCAGAGAAAATGTGTTGCATATTTCCACTCCCAAGAGGCTTCAAAATCAGAAAATGTAATACTAAACCACGTCTTTAATACCGACTGACGAGGTGCTCTTTTCCTGTGCTCTTCCTAGTTGCTCATCCTAACAGTTCTCTTGTGACTTTCATTTATGTAAAATTAGGGCCTGTAGCAACAGCATCATGAATAATGGACACAAAGAGTCTAACACACCGTCGAGCTCTGGCAAAGATCTGCTCACTCTCTACCACCTGAAGCCCTGCTTTAAGTCCGTTAATGAATGTTTAACCAGCGAAAGCTTTAGTCTCAGGTAAAAAGACTTACACTGGGGTAAATCTATGGAGAACGCTGGTCACCTGAGAATACAAAGGGTTGTACAGAGGGAGCCGAAACAGGCAGCGCTGTGTGTCTGGCCACCGGAGCTCGTCGCATGTAATTCATGAGGAGCGCTCCCTGTGCCAGCAAGCGCCATGTCGGTGTCACCGCCCCACTCATCCCCGGCACTCCAAAAGCCTTCACCCTCCTCGGTGCGCAGGTGCAAGTGGTCAGATTGGGCCATTGTGGTGAAAACAGCAATTTTTGATGGTTCTTCCCTTGCTTTTTTAAGACTTGTGTTCTGTAAGCCTGGTTTGGGTGTCAGACTGGGCTTGTTGGACGGCTAATGAGGCTGGTAATCTCATTAGCTCGGGCAGTGAGTGTGCGTATAAGACTGCTTTTCGGTGTTTTTGTTGCACCCGCAGCGTGGAGTACTCCGAATGGAAAATAACTGATCAGAGCAGAGGCAAAGTAATCATGACAAAAGCACATGTGTATATTTTTTTTAATCATAACACAACTTGAGGCAGTATCAAAGGGTGGTAACAAAGCTGTTACTGTGCACAGAGATCATCTGCTGGGAACCAAAGAAAAACAATAACTAAAAGGAAAAAGGGATCTCAATAATTAGCGGTGGTGTTAGCAGAATATTCGTGGAGGTCCCTGGGAGTCAGAGGCATGCAAGAGGCTCAGGCTGCAGAAGGATGGCAGAGGAAGGGGACACAAGGCGGAACGCGAACCGGGGAGGCATTGCACCTCCAGAAGCAGGCACGATGCCCTAGCTGCGCTCGGCAGAGGTCTTCACTGCAGGGTGTCCCTTGGCTGGTGGAAGCCTCTCGCTGTCAGCTGGTGTGCCGTGGCCTGGTAAAGCCATGTCCTCACAGGGACATGAAAATGTCTAACAGGGTTAATGAAAATACTTCCTCTTGCAACGGGGCTTTTTTGAGCATGTCTATAGCCTCCCCTCTGCCCCCCCCACCCCCCCCACCCCCCAAAAAAAGGTCACCCGAAATAAACAGCTCACTGCAGTTTTGGTTTGCAAGGCCTGTACAAGTATTTTCCCTGTGTTAATGTATGTGAACTTCCAGGCTTCTGCTTCTTGACTGTCAGGTTGAACCAAGCTCAGTGGCGTGAGCCAAAATACAGTCCAGACCTCAGAACATCGTTCTAAAATGGAAATGAATTTTAAGCTTTTAACAATATTTTAAAACAAACATCCTACTTAGATTGGTGATTTTATGCCAGCTTTTCATATAATGCTATGAACGATTTCGAATGCTGTGGGTCTAAAGTGATCATGACAAATGTAGCAGTTTGTAAAGGATGGATTTTGCTTGTCTGCTGTAATACAAAGCTTATTCGTTGTTAGCACTCGAGTAACTTTATCCTGTTTGTGGTGATGGCAAATGTAAGTGTGCAGAATTTTAGGCTAAATCCATGTAACGCTGAGTTATTTAGACCCTTGGTCTAATCCTGGGTCCCAGACTACTAATTTCCTCGCTCCTACTTGTCAGCTGCTTGGTCTCACTAAAGGCTAAAATTTAAAATGAAAGCCTTGTGGGGCAAAGGGCAGAAGGCATTTTTCTACCAACTAGAATTATTGGCACGGCTGCATTTCTGCAAAATGAATTTTATTTTCTAGTTGAGGCTTAGAATGTACCCTGACAGGCGTTCCCTCTTGGTGCTTAATTAAGTTAGGACTTGCACATACTGGTTTATTGCATGTCTTTTAAAAAGGAAAACAATTTCCAAGGATTTAAATCCATTTGAGAGTGAAAATTCAGTTTTCCAAAAAAGGAATTTGTGGGTTGAGATTGGAGATGGTGGTTTTTAAGATGTCAGATGAATTTTGTTTTCACAATCTTGTGACTCTGGTTAATGTTATTTTCCTGGCTTACATAAGGAACTGAAATAAATAACACTGCCTGACAATGGTATCACATAGAATAGGTGTGACATTGTATGAGTTGTACATATTAAAAAGCCAAACCTGGTTGGCTTAAAAGTCAAATGGCTTATTGAAGATTCTCTGTGTGGTAAGGGGGGTTTCCATCCAAAAATGCTTAAAAACATTACTGAAATAATTGCTTGTGGGATGGCTGAGTATTTAGCCAGAGAGACAGGAAGACTGTGATCCTGACTGTTCTCTGCATCAATGAGTGTGCCGAGTTGCATTTTTTATTTTCATGGGGCTTGAGGGGAAGCGGGAAAGACACAGTTTTGAAGGGTTGGACATCACATATCCAATCAAAGATCAGGGTGCTCAATTTAAGCGTCCAGTTTTGTGTTCAAAGATGTTAAGCAAATCCAGGTAATGTCAGCTGAGTTACAAAAGTTCAAGTCTTCCAAAAATGAGGTCCAATGTTCAACATCCTAAAATAAGCAAATATTTGGGGGGGAGGGAGGGGGGTCATTAATATTTCATTTTTGTGTCATCTGCATGAATACGATCTGCGTTACGGTGTGGAGATAAATTATGAATGTTTAGGAAATGCTTATTGTAGGAAAGGTGTTACATGCCCCTTTTATTCTTAGCTTTTGTGACAAGAGAAAATAAAACTGACACATTTTCTTAGCTCTTTTCTTAACAAGAAACAATCCCTAATTTGTCACAGCTTCATCTCCTCTTACTGCAGACACTCATCTCCCAGATAATCCATCCCTTGCTTTTTCGCTCCTAGGCATAGTAAGATATCAAGGGTACCTGTAACATTTGTTTATCATAAGATGTACCTTACTTGCCGCTGGTGGATCTCCACACAGGTTTCATCTCCCCTGGATGCTGGCCTCACCCTGATTTCTGGGCATTAGGATCTGGTAATCGTCATTTCTGCCACAGAGAGCTCAGAAACGCAGCCCAGCGTGAGTTCCTGCTGCTGCTGCTGCTGCTGCTCTCGCAGCCGTCCGTGTCACGCCTGGCAGCCATCTTAGACCTGGGCAGAAAGCCCATCGGGGCAAACACAACAACTCGGCTGGGAAGTAAGTAGACGGAAAGATTATGCTAGGAAAACATGGAAGATAAATATTTAAGTCTTACAAAACAAATAGCTCCTAGTACACTGAACAGTTCTGCATTCCTTTTGCAGTTTATTTAAAAAAAATGTATCTCCTTAAATATTTATTTGCTTAAGAATACAAGTGCAACCTACAGAGCAACCAGTGATTAGCCCTGGTTTAATTTCTCTTTTTGCGGAAGCTTTAAGAGATTCTGAGTGTTTTCATCATTCTCTTGAATACTATCTTTTATGGGTTTTTAGCGTTCAGAGTATTACATAAGCAAAACTCAGAAATAAATGCAATAGAAAAATAAAAGTTTTGTCAGTGTAGGTACTGCAGTTTGCATAAGCAGAAGACATGATCCCACATTCAAGAAAAATGAGGTGTTGTTTTGATGGAAAACTGTCTTTTTCCTAATGCATTCCATTTTGAAGCATCTGTTTAACATTCAAGAAATTTTACAGCAGTAAGGCTATGAAATGCCTAACACATATGTATAGAACATGTCTGTGAAGGTGCAGAACGCCTTTGATGTATACCCAGCCCCAGCTCCTTGTCTTTACTGCTAGTCAGATCTCTGTACACCCATTCAGTAGGTTAAAGCAGCTATCATTTAGCACGTCCCATTTTTGATACCATTGTAGACCTTTTCTGAAACATGCTACATGAGTGGTCATTTCCGTGGAGGCATTTCCTTGACTTTTGCATGGATCCACATGAGAGTAAGGAAGCTCCTGTGTAGGTCTGGGCTGGTAGTCAGGCTACAGTATGTGAGATGGAATTATTTAAGCTAATGTATTTTTATGTTTTTACGTTCTGTTGCCTTTTTCTTTTCCCTCATACACAAAATGTTCAAGATTTTAGGAACATACATGAAGTATTGCAGAGCTCAGAGAAATTTAGCCACGGAGTTCTGACTCATTTCACAGCTGCTACTTTTTCCCAAATATTTGCAAACAGCTAGATAAAGACAATGGTTTCAGTGAATATGTAAAATTATTTATTAAATAGAACCACGTTACAGTACCTATGATGTAATAAAAAGTAGACAAAGGTGAACAAAAATTATATAACTGATTTTAATAGAATTGCTGCTCAATGCAAGTAATCGTTGGCTCCTAAATTCTTTTCTGATGTGTAAGATTTCTAAGGATCCAGAAGTGTTGACTTCAACTCCTGTGCCCCATAATTTGTGCTGTATTGGATCATCAGGACTTTCTTCAAAGCCACCGAGGCCGAGTGAAGGCATACCGTTGATTTCAATAGCATGTGAATTGCTCCCCTTCTTAAAAGAAGTCTTCTGATGACTCTGAGGAAAATGTTTCCATGCAAAACCGTGAATAGGGTTTGTAGGAACCAGAACAGCACACGTGAATGTTACAGCACCAGGTAACCTCGTTGATGAGCAGACATCACAAACCATTGATGAGCAAACCAAAGTTGATCACCCATTTGGACATTATCACAAAGGTAGAGAATGATAAATTTGATGTGCTAGTCACAGTCTGGCTATACTAATGCCTAATTAAAGATATTATAAAGTTAGTGTACGCGGACTAATGTTCTTCTGTAGCCAGCTGAGAAAGACAAACACTTGTACAGAGAACTGTCTAGAGCAGGAGCCTAACTGAATCAAATTTTAGACAAAACTGTGCTTGTCCACTGAATGTAGGAGGAGGCTGTGGAGGGTTGGTCCTGTGACTATTTCCCATTGTCCCTGCCTGAAGTTCTGGCAGAATCTGTCCTATGCTATTAAATTACAGTAAAGTTTCACAACTAGGGAAAGAGCTGTCGTTTGCCATTTTAGAAGCAGCTGTATTTCAGTAGTGGGTAAGATCACGATATACATCAAACTTCACAGGAGTCACAGAATCTGTGTTTGTAGAATACTTCTTTACTTCTTGAAGGATGCAAGCTGTATGAAGACAGTGTGTCATTTTTGTTATATTTATTTAAAAATATACTTTAAAATATTGTGTGTGAAGTTTGTCATATGTAGGTCACAGGAAACTGAGTCGTTCCCTCCACCAAGTAATTTTGGTCTGAAGTCTCCAGAAAAGTTACCTGCCATGGTACTGCTCTGTCACAACCCTGTCCTGGAAGGATGATGTAGCAGTTCAAATTCCTGCCCAGGGCCTGATCCAGGGCCTGTTGAATTCAGTCTGAAAGCCTCCCTTGGCCTCAGCATCCACCGTTGCAGAACCTCAGCCATTTCAAATGTTTGTGACATTTTTAACAGTGTTAATAGTCTGTAGGAGCAGAGCGGTGACTGTACAGCACTTTGGAAGCTAGAAGATAATCATTGTATGCAGACATGTTGGAAACTGCTGATCTGGCCTGCATCCAGACCCTCAGCCTTCCTGGGGAATATCCTTACGTTGCCACCAGCCTCTGAGCCATCTCTTTCCCCGCTGTAGTCATGGTGCACCACCTCAAGCCTGCACCTGGGGCACTTACCTTCCTCCTGGGAGCCCAGTGAGGTTTTGCATTTGTAAATCATTCAGAATTTTTGGGTAGAAGGTGCTCTGAAATCACAAAGCGCTTGGTCTATGTTGTCCCGGAGTCTGTTAATTAGTAAGGCTTTTAATTATATAACAACCCTACTTTAAAACTGTCCTCTTTCCTATTACATCATAGAAATAGCAGGCTTGGCCCTGTGCCTTTTTAAAAGTGACTGCTGAGGTATTTATTAAGATCAGTTCCAAGACATTTTTCAGTGAGCAGTGAGAGTTGGAATATGGAAATGTCATATTTTTCCTAGTATTAAACAGTTGTTAAACTAGAAACATAACTCTTGCCAGATAGTTATTTTGTATGCATGTCTTTGCTTCAAAGAAGGAAAATGAACATGCATTTTTCTTTCATTAAGTATTTCAAAGTTCATTGTTGTTTGGTGATCTAGTCAATTAAAGTAAGTTTATGAGCAGCTTGTGAGAGCAGAAGACTAATTAATTTTAGGTGTTGGATAAAGCACATTCTTTTCCATTTTTGTCTGCTAATGAGTACTACTAATACCCATAATAACAGATCTTACAGAAAAATATTACACAAAGTTTATGGTATATTACAAATAATTATCTCAATATCTTTGTGAATTAACAAACTACTCCTATTTTTGTGGGAAAATACACATTAAGGCAACATTATGTCAGAATTGCACATAGAGAAAAGAATCTTTACCATTGTTATCATCACAGAAAATAAGAGAATCCTTTTGAAATGGTTAATAAAAGCTCACTGTTCTTTCAACAAGGGTGAACATTTTCCAATCTCCCACCTAGCATTGCACCTAAAAGTGAAAGTGAAGTCAAGATATATTGAAGACAGGCAGGCAATGTAAATCCCTAGAACATATTCAGGCTTTCCAAAATGTTGTCATTGTTTGGATCTATATTTTCACTTCTATCTCTTAGAGTTACTGGAATCAGGCGGAAGTGTAGGATCTTCATCCAAAATTTCCAGTGGGTGGAGGCATTTGGGCCTGTGGGTATTTCAGGCATTTTGCTACTGTGGACACATCCTTTTAATGCTAGATTGGTCCTTTGAACTGTTTTCACTGGACCATCCAGCATAAAGAGCTGCTACGCTGAAAGGTTACATTGGTTTTATTCTTCCACTATAAAGCAAATGCTTATACAACAGTCTCACTTTGAAGTAAATCACACAATACACAGCTTTCCTCCAATTATGTTATGTAACGCTGTTGTATTTATATAAGGATAGGGTTTATTTTACACTGAAAGCACTTTCTGTGAGGTGACTGCACAATACACAGTTACCCACCCAGCACTGCTAAAATTGACTGACTTCTGCACAGAATTTTAGCTAAAGCTCCAATACAAATTCTTGGCTCTTAGGAAAAATACTGAGATCTCTGACTGCACTCAGAAAGAAGATGTTTGGTTTTAAATATTTTATCTAAAAACCAGAGGTACAGGATAGGTTTTTTTTCCAGAGAATTATTCAGAGAGTAATTGACCTTGCCAAAAAGCTGGCACTCAGAAAATGCAGACTTTTAAAACCCTTAAGTACATAGAGAAAACTGTCATGCTTTCTGCTGCAGAGCTTTCCAAATGGGTTTCTTTGATAGCGGTTAGAGAGCAGCTTCTGCTACCAATTTTTACCATTTACATTAATGCGATGTTGAAATCTCTCAAGCCACTCTTTATGTATAGTGTACAGAGAATATTTTATATCCTTTTTGGCCTACGAGGGCATTGATGTTACAAGATGTGAAATCTGGGGTTGTACAGTATTTCCTCCAATACAGTGGTCTCAGAATGGACAGATTTGCGCCATTCCTGTTTTGTGCAACAAATATGCACCATGTACAGCTCACCACAACAGTAGCCTCTTTCTACATGTGGTCTGAGTCCACTACAGTGAAGTTATCTTTCAAGTTGACAGTATGACATTGACTTTTATAGATTAACACATTGCTGTCTAATTTGGTTAGACATCTGTGTTCTCCTTCCTTCTCTGTTTCGTTTAAAAGTATGTTTGTTCCTTGAAGGTGAAGTAGCCGATACCTCTCTCTGCCTGTCTCTGCAATGCTCTTAGCATTTAAGTCAATCTAAAAAAAATACCTTTTCTTTTTTTCACTATACGTTGTCTCTTGCCTGTCTCTTTGTAAGCGGGGGTCCCCATGGGCCATAGTATAATTGTGGTAGTAACCACTGAATGACAAAGCTGATACTGTGCATGGTTCTCCTTGAGAAAATGTATGGAGAAGCTGCGCTCTGCCTTTGCACGTGCTCTCACTCACCTTATAATTGTTTCAGTATGCAGTGAAATGAAATTGATACGTATGCGTTTTCTCTTGCTCCTCTCTTTTTAGGTCCCCACATCAATTTGCTGAAAGCAGTGGCAGATCACTTCAGTTACCCTGAAAGGTGACCTCCCACCTTTGGGGTAAGATGTGCCTTATAGTGAAACATCGCTTTAGTTTATCTGTGTGTGGCGGATGTACGTATCATTTATTGTTTTCTTTAGTTAACTGTTAACAAAAAGTAAGTTAGCTGATTAAGTTAGGGTATTTGCTTTAAAAGTTTGCTTATTTATTAAAGCAGTATTTATATTACGCTATGGACTGGTATCTCAGTTATTTGCACTTCTTTAGATCTGCTCTGAATTTGGAGTGTTGTGGTCCATCAAACTAGGTGGTGGGGAGTAACACCCCCCTCAAACTCTAGCGTAAGTGTGAGGTTAGAGTAGATATACTATAGTGGCAATTTTGCTAGTCATATTAACCAAAGCCTGTGTAGTACGGTAGGGTATGTTTAGTTTGGCCATTGATTCAGAGCTGGGTTACTGTTAATTGAATCATAGAATAGAATCACAGAATCGTCAAGGTTGGAAAAAACCCTTAAGATCATCAAGTCCAACCATTAACCTATCACTGCCAAGTCCCTCTATACCATGTCCTCGAGCACCGCATCTATCTGTTCTTTAAATACCTCCAGGGATGGAGACTCAACCACTTCCCTGGGCAGCCTGTTCCAATGCCTTCACCCTCTCGGTGAAGAAGTTTTTCCTAATATCCAACCTAAACCTCCCCTGGCGCAGCTTGAGGCCATTTCCTCTCATGCCATCACTCGTTACTAGGGAGAAGAGACCGACCCCCACCTCACTACAACCTCCCTTCAGGTAGTTGTAGAGAGCAATAAGGTCACCCCTCAGCCTCCTCTTCTCCAGGCTAAACAACCCCAGCTCCCTCAGCCGCTCCTCATAAGACTTGTGCTCTAGATCCTTCACCAGCTTTGTTGCCCTCCTCTGGACACGCTCCAGCACCTCGATGTCCTTCTTGTAGTGAGGGGCCGAAAACTGAACACAGTACTCGAGGTGCGGCCTCACCAGTGCCGAGTACAGGGGTACTATCACCTCCCTGGTCCTGCTGGCCACACTATTCCTCATACAAGCCAGGATGCCATTGGCCCTCTTGGCCACCTGGGCACACTGCTGGCTCATGTTCAGGCAGCTGTCAGCCAACACCCCCAGGTCCTTTTCTGCCAGGCAGCTCTCCAGCCACTCCTCCCCCAGCCTGTAGCGTTGCATGGGGTTGTTGTGACCCAAGTGCAGGACCCGGCACTGAGCCTTGTTGAATCTCATGCAGTTGGCCCCGGCCCATCGATCCAGCCTGTCCAGGTCCCTCTGTAGGGCCTTCCTACCCTCCAGCAGATTGACACTTCCCCCCAGCTTGGTGTCATCTGCAAACTTACTGAGGGTGCACTCGATCCCCTCATCCAGATCATCAATGAAGATATTGAACAGGACCGGCCCCAGTACTGAGCCCTGGGGAACACCGCTCGTGACTGGCCACCAACTGGATTTGACTCCATTTACCACCACTCTCTGGGCTCGGCCGTCCAGAGTAGCAGCATATTGTTTAAGTAGGCCATAACATTTCCTCACAGTCTGGACAAATTCTTTCTTGAGTCTTATGGATTTACCCATGCAGAACTTGGGAAGTTCAGTTAGGGAAACTCAGCTCTTCCCTGGTAGGATAATAGAGGAATATCTAGAAGCATGTTAAACAATCCCTCTAAGTCAGCATCCACTCTCTAAGTCGTAGTGATGCCTTTCTTGAAGTGACAAAACTGGTTTGATAAGTTGCAGTCATGTCAGAGCTGGAAGTACAAAAGTGCATTTATTAAAAATGAATGTTGTATCCTCTTTCCCCTCGTGTATCTTGTCACTGACATGACTTCACAAGTTGCAAATCTATTAAACATTTCAAACATGAAACTAGAGCTCATTAAGCAAAATGTCGACTGGTCTATAGCAAACTGTTTCAGACTCAAGACTGTTAATATTTGTCTCCAGAGTTTTTTGTCTTCTAGGTTGTCACCAAGCAATCCAGCTGTCTGGTAATACAGCTTGTGTTTCATCTGATCAGAGTCTGACTGTCCTTTGGGGTGAGGTAGTAGGTTGTATAGTTTTAGGGTTATGCCCTGCCTGTCAGATAACTATACAATCTACTGTCTTTCCTGAAGTGGCTGTGATATCATCGCTGGATATGTCTTCAAAAGACAAAGCAAGTATTTTTCAACTGTATCATTCTCTGGCTCTGTCTGCATGTTGGATTTGGTTATTGTAGCAGGGTTATGAAAGAACAAAAATGTCCTTACAGTGTTTAGATTCCTGTATTTCTCATTCAGGTTCAAAAGCAATTTCCATTTTGTCATTTTCTCAGCGAAGGTGGGGGGTAAGTGACAGGGCACAGAGGTACGACCCAGTCTGCAATGGGCTTGCTCACACTCAGCTTTCTTGGACTGCCATGAGAGTTGCCGTTTGGAAACAGCTGACCCATTTCTCCATTACTTTGTGGCATTCGTGTTTATACTCGGCAGAAAATGCCACTTTTGATTCAGCAGCTATTTAAATCCACTTTGCATAGGCTGTTTGAGAAACTACAAAGTGATGAGTTGGACAAAAAACACAGAGGATGTCTTCCGGTCACTCATGTTCTGCCCTGGAACTGGTAAATGCTTGAGCCCTAAGTAGAGAGGTTTCTTTAACCAGTTTTTGTACTTTGATGTAACTCGCTTTTTTATTACATAATGATAATTTGGGAGGGACAATGCTTGCCAGTGCAGTTCTTATGTCTCTGGAGTCACCCTCCAATTCTGACTGACTTCCAGGAAGAACTGTGAGGAAGGGCCAATAGGACATAATTATGGTCTTTTTAAGGCCAAGAAATGTGTGGGCTAGAAAGCGTTAAGAGAATCTTACTTGCAAATGGCGAAATGTTAGTTTTCTTTGGAAGATGCGCTTGATGCTCTAACAGGATGAGGTAGTAGGTTGTGTGGTTTCAGGGTAGTGATTTTGCCCCAATCAGGAGATAACTATACAACCTACTGCCTTCCCTGATGAGCAGCATAACAACATCAGTATCTTAATTCACAGAAAAACAAGGGCTAGAATATACTTCTGTGACCAGCAAAGTAAGTCTACATACAGTTGTTGTTACCCTGTCCCTAATAGCTCTAAATTTAGTGTCTTGTATTATTTTTAATAACTTCCTACAGAATAATTATCTTTTTAAAAGTCTTTATCTTGAAAAATGGAATTAAAGAAGTTTTGCTTATTTCAAAGTTTGTCTGCTCTTGATCTGTTTCATTTCTGGTTCATTTCAGTGGAATGAAGTTATCAGGGGAAATGATTCAAAAATGCTGTGAACTTGCATTTGAGATGTTCATATTTCCTTGAAATCTAAGTTTGGGTGCAACAAATTTTACTAGCAACGCGCTGGTTTTGTTCAATCTTACCTCCCCCTCAGGAATCTTCCAATGTTTTTCAAATAATACCAGATTAAGTCACACAACATTCTTCAGCAGGTCAACTTTATATTACAAATAAAAAGTTCTAAGAACAAAAATCAAGGCCCAGATTTTAAAAAATAAAACAAAAGCAGACATTGATTCTGTTCCCTCAGTTTCTCATAAGCAGGCTCATTTCATGACATTTAAATGCCCTCAAAAGAGAATTCTCTGCTATCTAAAAGGCACAAATTGCACCTGGAAAACCATGGACAGAAAATGTTAAGTCCATTAAAGACATTTTGAGACTACAAACTATAGAGTCTTACACCAAAAAACTGTGGAAAAAAGGGAATATAAGAACAAGGTGCTGGTTTTGGTTGTGTATATAGAAATCATTCTCCCATATGCAAAATATACCGGGAAATAGGAATCATGTAAAACTTAAGGTTACCTTAAGACCAGGGGTATCGAACTGGTTATGTATAACCGTTTGATTATACAGCATCTCATTACTGTAGACTGTAGTGAAAATTTAAGTTAGTCATAATCCTCTTTTCCTGTCTCGCATGCTACACAAAAAGAAAGCCTTGCTCACGTAAAAAGCATTACCCTCCTATCTGTAGCTAGGCATGCTGAGACATCCACGGTGAGAGCAAATGAAAAAACTGATGTTACATTCGACAGCAGAATTGGGTATTTTATTGCTTCTCTGGTCCAAAAATACCACAGGTATCTGGACTCAGATGGTATTTGAGGTCATCCAACACCTCAAAACAGGGCCTTTTGTTAGTACCTTTAATGAGAGGTTAGGAATGTTATTTGACTCATGTTCATAGAGAGGGATAAAGGCCACTGGTAGAAGAGGAAAAATTGCTGCGTGTCTGAAAAACACAGGAGAATAGGCGATTCTGTGGCTGGTTTTAATCTCTCTTCTTGCTGTTTAAAGAGGATCTCTTAATTTAAAACTGCTGTAAGGATACTTACCATGCTGGCCATGTTCAAGGGCTGCGGGACATGCATTGCGGATTCTGAACTCTCTTTCTTCTGTTGAAAATGCAGACTCACAGCTGCAGTGTAAACATCTTAGATGAGTGTGAGTAGTGATTGCATTGTGTGTAGCTTAAAACATCCTGCTCCTCTCCAGGATACAAAATTGGCTGGAAATTTCTAGCGTAGTCTGACATTCAGTAAATACATAGCAAATGTTCTGTATGGGAGAAGGGGGTGACAAGAGGGAAAACGCTCTCCACATTCTACAGCAGCCTATTAGAGCTTGTCTCTGAAGTCGTTTTTAAATCTTTTGGCTCTGCCTGGGTCAGCATTTTGTTCTTGGTAATGAGCTGTGAGTTTTCAGGTTCTAGTCATTCTGGCAATCCCATGAAAACAAAGGGCCAAAAAAATCCATAGTGTTCTCTTCACTAGGATCTACAGTAAATGCAAAACCATGTGCCTGTATTTAGCAGTGTGCAAGCCTGCAGTTAATCAGGTCTGTCCTTAGCAGTAGGTGTCAATTACAGCAAATGGGAACTCCAATAGAAACTTTAAAGCACAACTCTGTGGTACCGAATATGTTCCAGAACTGTATACTGAAAATGTTTGTATCAAAATGTAAGTAGTAGGTTGGGCTGCTGAAATCATGAGGACAAACAAGCTGTTTTTTTAAAACTCAAGTCAGCATTACTTCTTGAGGTCATGCGCTGTTGTGTGGCACACATTAGGTGTGAGGAAAAAGCATAATCATGAGTATGCGTACCATAAGATAAGTGTATCTCATAACATACCCTTTATTATAATCTGTGTCTGCTTAAACATCTTTTCTTTTTTTTAGTGTAACAACAGCATTAATCGATGAGCAGAAGCTTAATACGTCTTGCTGGAACAAAGCCTGTACGTTTGCTTATAGCAGACCAGGTGAAAATCGGCAGGCATGGGATTTTCTGTGAGGTCAGGATTTCAGTTGTTAGTTTCCCTTCTTTGCCCTGGAGAAAGTACGTGGTGTTTTGAGGCAATGTACGAAAAGGATATCAAGCAGATCCCTGACATTAAATCCACTGTTGCTGAATTTTAGATCTCTGCTGCATAGATGCGTGGAGCATTATACCTTTTCTTTCGTGATCCTGCTCAAGGCTGTTATGTTTTTGTTGTTTTTTTTTAATGTGAGCAAACCTCCGTATTCTCTAAAACCAGATGCCCAGCATGAAAATTTTGACTCCATTTGACAAAAAACTAAAGCAAAGGTAAATGTTTTGGACAATCTGGATAACCCTAATAACAGGCTGTGCTACCAGCCCCACTTGTGAAAATCTGGCATTGCGGCTGTGCGTAGGTACCACAACATGCCAGCTGCTGGGGCTGTTCCTCCGTGGCTGCTCTTGAGACGGCAAAGACCTGGAGCACAGAAGTAGTTCCTGGGCACTCCGCTGAAAGGGCGGATTACAAAGGGGGATTTATACTGGGAGAGAATCCAAAAATGCAGTAAGACTGTAGCTGGCATGCCAGTCTGTGCTGGTACAGATTCAACATGACACGGTGCATATTGCTAAACAAGAGTGGCGCTTATGGTTGCAGAGAGAGAGCTGGTGCTCATCAGGAAAGAAAAAATGCCTGCCTTCCCTTGTGCTTGGAGAGATTCCCCACACAGGGCCTGGTCCCAGGATTGTGCTCATACTGGGGGACAAATATTAAATGAGAACAAAATAAAACGTTAGCAGAAGTCATCTGTGGTAAAACAACATGCACCATTCAGAGAATCAGAGGTCTGAGCATATTGCTAATTACCGTGAATGTGATTGTGCACAGCAGTTACCTAGAGATGGAGTAGCTAAAACCTGTTTGGGCTTGGAGGGGTTTTTGTAACTAACGCTATGCGGTTCGCACAATATGAATGCATACCAGTTCTGGGAATAACAGGTACCAGGATTACTGATGAAATAAAATCATTTTTGTCATGAAACACAACAGCAAATCAAAGGTGGGAAGGGAGGAAGGGTACAGAATTGGATTAAAACTGCAAAAGGGACTGGTAAAAGCAGGGCGGTGGTTATACAAACTGGAATTTGACCAGGACCCCATGGTTAAACTACATATGCTTAGGAAAAAGACAAAACAAACCAACCAAAAAACCCAACAGGAATACCAACAAATTATCATCCAAGCAGGAAGATGCTGCCTCTTGCACTGAATTCACTTTTCCAGCAGGCAGGCAGATGGGCAGAAGCAGTCCAGCTGTGAGTCCAACAAGTGCTTTCGCACGGCAGGAGTGCGGGAAGCAGCTCCCCGCATGTGCTGCGTCACTGCAGGCGGAGCAGAACGACGTCAAACTGCTACAAGAGCTACAGGCACCAAGAAGTGTTTGTATCTTCAAGTCTCTCTCTGCATGAGAGGTGTTTGCTCTGCTGAGCTTCTCCCCTGTCGCTCTCTGCGTTTGGTCTGAATTACTACGTTAATTAATACTCTTAATGGAGGTGCAAGAGCTGAAGCTCACCTAGGTGCCTACAGGGGCCAGCCAATAACAGAATGCACCAAGTTGTGCCCCACTTCCCCACTCTCTGGTAATGTCTGGAAGGTTTTTGAAGCAAAAAGAATGGCAACCAACTTCACAAAAATTTACTAGGAAAAAATCCAAACAATTTGCTCTTGAGATTCAGAGACTTCACAAGGATGTTAGCTCTAAGGAGGCAACAACCTGTCTGGCTGCACCCAGGAAATCCTGCTGATGGCTTTGATTTTACACAGGTACAACTTGGGGGGGGGGGGGGAGTGGAGGTGTTGCTCACACTGGAAAAGGCTGTTCAGCTACATCAGCTTAAGGAGCTTAAGGATCAGCTTAAGGAGTGTGTCTGCTCATATCCCCTCTCTTAGAGCCCCCAGCCCAGCTGGGCCTTTGGTACAATTGCACTGACATGAAGGTGGGCATGCCTCTTCTTGGCAGAGAGGGATTTCCCCTAGGACCACCCAGGATATGCTCCAGGGCCATGATTAAATGCAACCTCAGCTGACTTCCATTGTGCTTGAACCCAAAGTTGTGTTCAGGTTTGGGCTGTAGCACAGCCCCGCCACTTTATCTATCTATCTATCTATCTATCTATCTATCTATCTATCTATCTATCTATCTATCTCATAGATACACCTGCCTGCAGTGACACTGAAGCGCATAATCGTGTCTGCCTGGCTTATTCTTGTGCATTGCTGGAGTTTCACAGAGGCAACATCAAGGAAGCAAATATGGGCTCCCACTAAAAAGCCTCCGGCACTGGGCTTTGCAGAACTGGGAGAGCTGTGAGCAGCTGAGCTGCAGACATCTTTGTTGCTGCCATGCAGATGCAAGAAGTGGAATCAGTGGGAAAAAGTAAAGCTTAGCCCAGTCCTAAGAGCAGCACACCAAACTGGAATGACAGGAGTAATAACATTTTAAAGCTATATTGGCATGGCTCTGATCTGTGTGGCTTAAAACCATCCTTGAAGGTATCCAGGTATTAACTTCCATTACAAGAACTATGGGAGATGGGAGCCTTGGAAGATGTCTGTGAGGATCTGGGATTCAGTGGCTTGGATACCCAAATCTCACCAAAAAAATCAGTGCCAGCACTGCTTAACAGAGCAAGACAAAGACATCAAAAAACCTAGGCCAAAATACCCACTAATTTTCAAATAGATCTGTGTTCCTAAGTCACTTTGGCACTTTTAATTGTTTTACAATTAACAGTAATGATTACCAGTCATGCTAAGCATTTGATGGTATAAAGGCTTTTGTCTGGTTGTGGAATACAGTTCATGCCTAGTCTCCAGCACAAATCAAAACCATATGAGTAACCAGGTTAAGAGACAACCAAGTTGTGACTAAGTTCCCTGATGTGGCTTATGTTTGTATTCCAGCCAGGGCCTGGGGCTCTTACTTGAGGTTTTCCCTGTCCAGCTTGCATATGCAAAAGTAAACAATAATATTTCCATCCTCGAGGAGCCCAAGTGAGATTTTTATAATGCAAACAAAGGCCTTAGTGTGTTAAAAAGGTCTCTCAATCAGCTGAAAGTGTGCAGCAGTTTACATATTAGTATATGTTTTTAATTAACACTTGGAAGAGAGCGAGAAACACTTGATGTGCTTAAAACTAACGTGAATAAAAGTACCTTTCTTACATGTTTCTCAATGTAAACATCTAAACTAAAAATAATTCCTGGTAAGGTAAACTGTCATTTACCTTTTGTGAAAAATGGCAGCTTAATCCTTCCTTTACACAGCAAGACAGGTCTTGCGAACATCTTGCTTTCAGTGATGAGAACATCTCACATTTTATGGAACTGTTAAGAGTAAAACACAGTTTGCAGCACTGCAGGGTCTGGGAGGTTTCAACCTAATCTCGGTCTTCACAGTCCTTCCTGAGCAGATTATTCCCATGTGGACACATACACGCTCCTCTCTCTGGATTTAACCTGAATTTAGTACTGTCTCTCTTGCATCTGTTAAAAAGCTACCCTGCGAGCTTGACAAATGGTGTTGCAGCAGTGACTATTTGAAAATCAGATGGGGAATCCCATAGGTCCTATTTTTATTTAGGCTTGGCTTGCTGGCTCGTTCCAGTGACCTTCGCTGAGGTTAGGCATATGATACGCATGGCTACAATATAAAAACTTTTTTTCCTCTAAAGTTTCAACATGTCCAAAACTTTGCTTATATTTTCTTTTTCTCTCCCTTTTTTTGCTGTTTACCACAGGTAAAGTAAAATGATTGATGGCCCAGGATTTAATGATTTACCTTTTATTTCCCCATCTTATCAAAACTGAGAGTCTGAGTTTGGCTATTTGAATGGACAAATTGGTTTCCATTTCGTTCCCCTTTGCAATTCAGCAGATTTTTCCAAAGCCTAGGAAGTTTTAACTGTAGCAAAAAGAAACCTTATAAATACATTACATTTCAGACATTCATCATATTGCACTAGCTGACAGACAAAGGAAAAAGTGATCATTCCCAAATTTTATTAAAATTCGAGGAAAACAAGAATTAGGAAAATCTCCCTCAGAAAGTTTCCACACTTGAGAAGATTTTTCATGCTACAGCAAAGAGATTGTATTATGGTGGTATATCTGTAGCTCAAGCTATTCCAAAATTTCTAACGGAGGAGCTACATCTACATTAGTTTGGATAAGTATGTGAACACACAATAGGAAACCGTTGTTGCTCGCAGAAAGCTAAAACAGCTACAAAAAGAAACCACCCTCAGCGGATGATGGTGTATTCCTGCCTGCAGCCACTTGAACCACGCTCAGCGTCTGCAGCTGGAAGACAAGATGTGGTTTGACTGTATGTGAGCCAAAACACGTGGTGACTTCGTTTTTACAGATGATGCCAAGTGGAGGTAAACACCTCAGTGCACACGACGTGAGTGGCATCTTTGCTCCAACCTGCCGATACACAAACCTGCAGCTGTAGGTCACATTCGTTAGGTTATTTCCCCCAAAGGTAGTATGGTGCACTTTCTCCCAAAAAAATATTTAAAACGTTTTTATCACTGTCCGAGCCTGGAGAACCCTAGGAACTCTTACTTTTTTGTGCTTGGGGTTAATTGCAGACCATGCTTTTAATCATCAGAAACACGGAGGATGTGTTACTCATTAGATAGTTGCAGTTTCTACCTTAATTCAGATAGCCTGATGGCTGAGGGAGGGAGAGGAGCGGGAGCCCTGGAGGGGCCCAGGCTGGCAGGGGACACGTGCTGGCAGAGGGCTCGGAGTTTGGGGCACAGCTCTCCATAACGGGGAAGAGGGCAGGGGCGAGCCCTTCCCTTGCAGCACAGGAGGGAAAGGCTGTTCCCCCCTGGCCCAGTAAGGAAGCACGGAGGCAGGTGGGCTCCTGACCTCAGCCCGAGGGAGGCCGGGGTCCGGTGGCTGCCATGCGGCAGGCAGGGGCCAGGCTGCTGCCGCCATCCCAGCCTCGGCCCCCACTTCTCCCAGCTAAAGCTTCGCTGCACTGATTTACGACTCCCTCTGAGTGCCTGGGATGGAGTTATAGCCCCTTGTATTACACGGTGCCTTCTCTGTTATTCTTACTGCACGCCACAGATTTATGACGGCTTTTAAGCCAGGCAGCACGTAAAGAAATATGATCTTAACAAAATATAGAAGGGACCAAAGGAGGTCAGAGTGTGGGAGCTGAACACTATACAGTGATCCAGGATTTCCTTTTATTTACTGCTCACACCTTTTCAATCTCAAGTGGATTTCAGCTGTCTCAGGCAGCCCTACCCCAATGGCTGGGGAGGACTCTCTAATCCAGTGAGCCGAGACGCTTCGCCATCAGCGGATGTCTTTTATTATGATTTAGCACACGTAGGAAATCCCAAAATACCATTGGTGAATTAAATGAATTTTAGGCCTAGAGTGCCAGAAAGACGCATAGCAGCAGGGTAGGTAGGAATCCCACATTCATCTGAACAGGCTTTCTATCTCATGCCATCTCCGACTGTGGCAGGGACCTATGCTTTTCTAGGTTAATGATGTGCTGCAGAGCTCCTCTGCTTTTGGTGCTGAAGGAGGACAATTTGTGAGTCTTTCACAGAGAAGCGAAGCAAAAGCTATACCTGATTTCATCAATATGATGGTGTGCCGTGGAAAGCAATGCTGTAAGTAATTCTACTTTATAGCATTATTCACATATATTCATCAATTATTCCAAAACTGTAGCGCATGGGAAAAACACAGGCACTGCCCTTGCTCTGCAGATGGATAACGTGAGACCTTGCAGCACACACAGGATGACACGAGCACAGGGGCAGAGCTGCACAGAGTCACCTGCGGGACCACGGCCTGCATTAAACACCCTACATCAAGATGCAAAGCGAAACAGCTGGCAAGAGGGAGGAAAGCTGTAATTACAGCCAACAAATGACTCCTGAGCCAACACCTACTGCTGAGGCCCTGGTCTTGAAACAGAAGCCAGGAACAGGAGCTTTTTCCCTCCTAGGTGGGTGCCGTAATCTCCTCCAGCTACAGTATCATTCCCTTCCTTAATAAGACAAGCCCTGGTGTGCTCCCTTTCACTCAGATTTATTATCGTTATTTCTCTATCTGAAGAAAGAAATTTGTTTCCCTTCTGGTTACAGCCTAGGGCTATAGCAAGGCTCCCATGGCATGCGGTTTTTGGTGGGTGGTTTTTTTTGTTTCTTTTTTTTGAAAGGCACCCAACAGTCCAAATAATAGTTCACCTGCTCTTCTAAACTTCCAGAGCAGCATACTCTCCAGTTCTCCAGCTGCTTAATGCTGGTCACGCCATAAGCCCTTTCTAAAGCAAGGAGAGCTAAAACAGGTCATGCCTTGGATTACTCTTTGGTAATTTCACTGGCCACATCTGAAGCACATTTTCTTTGGAAGTCTGGACTCTCATGAGATGTAAGATAGACATCAGAACTGACGGTCAACGCAAAAGTGCCTCCCTGGGGTCTTCTGCAGACACATTTGTTTACCTGAGTCCAGAGGTGACTCAGGTTTATAAAGTTAGCAGCACCTCTTTAGTTTTCAACACAGAATATCTTTAAAGACAAGTAAACCAGTTATTGGAGTTTTCAACACAGAATATCTTTAAAGACAAGTAAACCAGTTATTGGAAATAATTTGCATGAGGTTTGTTACACTGCTCAGTTACCCACCACCGCTGCCATTTCTTCCCCAGGTGTAGCGCCTCAAAGCCTGGGGCTTTTCTCTATAAGGTCACAGCTGTGGATCTTCTTCTGAGGTACATGGTCTCCTCCAAAATGGCATCCAAAGAGGGGTGAGTGATGTAACTTTACCAGAAGGGGAGATGCGTGCCTTCCCACTAACCTTGGGATCCTCCTGTTCCCCAGCTCTTTATTTTCCAACTGATTACTGAATTTCTCATGCTTGTTTCCTCACAGTATGTGCTGTTTATGATGAAATGAAAAATAATCTTTTTGAAACATTAACACTACAGTATGTGTTTAAGTGTAATATCTAAATCAGTCCTTGTGTATTTTGAATATGCTGTATCACTAATGACATATGGTAAGACCTCGTAAAATATGAACATGCTACCTCCTTTTTTTTTTTTTTAATGTTGTTTTGATGACTTACCTCATCAGAAGATCCTATGTATTTGCTAAGTGGTTGTCCTCAGCTTAGTCTTTGACTATTGATGATGTGGAGAAAGTGAGCAGGGAACAACTGCGTCCTGCCTCATGCAGTAAAAGGGAATGGCAGATTCAAAATGATCGAAGAGAGATGCTTTTCCCCAAGCTATTATGGTTAAACAGCGGAGATCTTTTCTGTTGAGCACACCATGGTGCCCTTGGCAGCTCAAAGAGCAGTGAGAGGTGTACATGGATGACCACAGCAGATGTAGCACTCCTGTCTCAGGCAAGGATGGATCCTTGGAAGGACAGAGTCTAATTTTATGAAGGGACTTTTTCACTTAAGTTTAAAAGTTGTGAAAGGCTTTTCTTATGATAGGAGCACTGGCTTGAAAGGGTTTTGGCAAGAAGCTACCACAGTACTAACTTGCTTTCATTTAGATGGTTTTCCCTTTGATATGCTTGTTTTGCAACAGTGACTTGGCTTGAAAAGAAGATTGTGGAGATAAACATGGGGAAGATAAATCTCACAGCTGCTGTATTTGTGTGGGTCCCCCCACTTCGGACAGGGGTAGACTTCCAGCTGAAAGCAGTCTTGAGTAGGCAGCAGACTTTGCTAGGGGTGAAAGTTAGTCATTTTTGCGTTACGTTTCAGTACCTTTATAATGTAACGTACTTGGCTTATGCAAGAGACATGAAGATGTTCCTCAGATTCTGTTCTTCCTGTCAGGAGCCTTTTGCCCTTGCGCTTGATTTGTGCGCTCAATTATAACCACTCCAGTGGGACACATAACTCGGATTTTACGATAGAATGAAAGTATAAAGTCATAGCTTAAACTGTATTGCACTTCTTGCTGGGCTGTGCTGTGCGTATTTAAATAAAGAAAGGTCAAAATACTGCACCACCACAGAAAGGGGCACATGATGTCTTTATCTGTAAAACAGGGATAATGCTGTGTGCTTATATACCAAGACTTACTGTAAGTTTAAGGGCACGAAACCCGAAGTTTTTATTTAGCATGGCTAGGATATGTTGTAACAACTGTCAGATACTGGTTAACTCTCGAACAGTAGCTGAAGGGACTGAACATTTTATGCTTGCTGTCGCTTTACACTTAACAGTTTCAGATGAATGCAGCCTCTTGTTTCCTACGCAACCGAAGGTTCAAATGTAGAGAGTACTGCTGATAAAGTAATAACAGAAATTACTGGTCAGTTCTAAACTTTGAAAATGTTCGTTCTTCTTTTGGTGGCAAATCTAGATCCAGGTTCTATATGTGGAAAAAAACCCCAAAAATTCCTAAATATAGCTTTAGTTTTCTACTTTATAGCTACAAGCAGAAAATGCCCATGAATCAATAATGAAGGGCTGTAAACACTCTTCTGGCTCTATAGCGTACTTAATCTCAACCAGGGGCTGTAGTAAACCACAATTCCCTAGCTGCAATAAATGCTGCAGACTCCAGAGCCAAGCAAAAAGTTTAATTAAAAGCAAACTGATATATATAAATCTGCTGATGCAATCTCTCACTCTTGCATCTGAAATATATATAGGCCTCTTCCTGGAGACACTGGATGATTTAGACTTCAATTTCACTTAAGAAGCCTCTCAACTAATACTATCCAGCAAGTGTCTGTGCACACACTACATGAAGACTTTCTGTTAACTAAATGCATTGATCTCCCATTGCTTTACATGCCTAGTGTATCAGCTGTTGAGTTATTTGCCTAATTTAAGAAACTCGGCAATATTTTCCTGTGCTCTAAATAGCCAGGCATCTCTGAACTTTTAGGAGGAACTACATTTGGTGGTTAATGGGTACGACAGCATTAGTGCAATAGATCATATTTTGGCTATAAGTAAGCTTGGCAACTTTGAGGAAATGTCTCACTGGTGGTTTAGCACCAGACAAGCTCTGCTCATGTTAGCAACGTTTGACAAGCTGTTCTATAAACATTTAATGAAATGTAGTTTCTTGTTGATTTGTGTCCTAAGTCTACACACTTCAGCCTGGACTCGCCCCTTCTCCCTCCATACCCCCATGCACTGTAGCTGTTTGCTGGACATGACGCTGCATGCCTCGTAGTTGATTTACAGAAAAGTCTGGGTTAGATGGGACCTCTAGAGACCATCTAGTCCAAACTGCTGTTTAAAGCAGTGCCTTAGATTAGGTTATCCAGGCCATTGTCAAGCAAAGTCTTGAATATTTCCATCAAGAAAGGTCCCAACACTTCTCTGGGAAGCCTATTGCAAAGCTCAGTTGTTCTGTGGCTGAAGAATTTTTTTTTTTCTTACATCCAGAAAGAATTTCCCCTAAAGCAACTTGGGTCCATGGCCTCTTGTCCTGCCGCCAGGAATCATTTTGAAAAGAGTACCTCCATCTTCTCTCCAACTACCTTCTTTGGGTGTTAGAGACACTGACTAGGTCCATCCTGAGCCTCTTCTCTAGGCTGAACAAATCCACTTCCTTTAGCCTTTCTTCATATGCCAGGTTCTCCAACCCTCTAATCGTCTCGGCGGCCCTCCAACGGGCCCTCTCCAGTTTTTCAATGTCTTTCAATATCTTGAGCTCAGGGGCCAAAAGTGGACGTTAAATTCCAGGTGTAGCCTAAGAAGTCCTGAATAGAGTTAAGTGTACATCGTCTGGCCTAATTAGTATGTTCATGCAGACACTGGCGGTTTGTGTGACTTTGGACCAAAAATATTTTGGTGCTGATTTTTCTGAACCTGGAACAGAAGGAGAATTATAATTCTTATGGGAATAATACAAGGCTTAGTTGTTTTTGCTTTCTCAGAAAATAAAAATACTTTTTCCTCAGAAAATAAAAATACGTAAAAAGTATCTGTGACGCTAATGAGTTCTGGCCTAAAATATATTAAAGCAATATTCCAGAGGCAAAACAGCTTCTGACACAATATGAAATAAACGGTTCCAACTAGCTCTCAAAAATTAGAGGTCATGTATATTGGGGACCAAATCACAATGCCTTATATCTTTGAGCAAAAATTAATCTAATCATCTCATTTTATTTGTAGTGGTCTTTGTTGCCTTACATCCATGTGGTGTTTTGGCTGGTGTGCGTTCTATTGATGCATTGCTAAACAAAAGTGAACTATAAAGTTTTCATAGCCAAAACTTTTCTTGTGTTCTTGAGGAGACGCAGTAATGTATTTGGTGCCAATATGTACCCGGCTGGATCAATAAAGATAAATCTTGCATTCATGGATGTATTAGGAGACCTCCAGAAGATTATTGAATTAGGGATATCCTAATCAGCTATTGTTAAACCGACAGAGACAACTGCATTTTGCAAGGGGAGGTTCTTAAACAGAACAAAAAACCCCACAAAATAAACCACCTAGAGTTTCTGTTCATTAACTGAGGCTCTGTTTACTGCAGTAGTGATCACACAAACCAAAGCAACCAAAAATACAGCCCGCAGTTAAAAGATTTGTCTTTACCTGTGCTTCAAGTTTGTGTTCATGTGGAATAGTAAAATTCCAAATGTGTGGAATAAAAGAATAAGACTTCATCTTAAAACATCTAAAACTCAGTTTTGAAATACAGAATGAATTTCTTTCTGTACAAAAACAAGTTCAGAACCATAGATGAACTCACTCCTGTTGCAAGATACTAATAGGAAGATGAGACCTCAAAAAACCCAAACAAAAGCAAACCAAAAAAAATCCTGAATAGCAGTTATTTCATCAAAACATAGGCTTTAAAGCAAATTTTGCCTTTTTCATCTTACTTATTTTGCCTGTTTCATCTTATTTGTGGCAGTTGTGCTGCCATGAGTAGGGTGACATGGAGAGTAAAGCGGGGGGAAATGAGTTCAAACCATATCCTAAGAAATACCAATATTCAAAGCACAGTAATACACACAGTAAAATACCAAATTTAATGGAAATTTATGGGAGAAAATTCTACCTGTCTCACACGCCTTCTGATTGAATAATAGAATCAATGTACCAAAGTCTATTTATTTATTTATTTATTTTTAAGTTTGTATTATCTAACATAGACTAACTATATAACAGGTGTTCTGAAAAGCAGGATAAGGTCTGGATATGCACTAATGGATTGATGTTCATAATTAATGCCCTGAAATGTGTCTAGCCTGATGCTAAATCAAATGTTTAGTGGGCTAAAAGTACTGCAAGCCAAGATAAGGTTGAAACCCAGTATGATGATACTTGCCCATTTTCTCCTAAAGGAGGAGGGAATCCTGAAAATGGAAAATTAGAAGCAGGAGGAAGGGAGGATGTAGGGAGTGACTCAACAAGTGACAAAAATGCGACTGAGATTGCATATGTGCAATGTGATCAGGTTGGAAAAATAATTAGTTGAGCTGGGAGGCAAAATGAACCTGTAGTAGAAGTTGGCTTAGTCAGGAGATAAAAATCTGATGCTGGAGAGAGTCTGAAGCTGAGCCTGATCAATCCAATTTGAGTTTTTCAGAATGCAAATTCCTCCTGCTCAACAGGACATCATCTAGTGAACGGAGTATACATTAGCTTAAAATAACTCCATTTGAATTGGTCTTCAAACTGAGAGTTTGTTTCAAACAATATCTGAACTCTTGAGTGTGTGAGATTCTGCAAGCCAAGCGAGAGCCAGAAGGATCTCCTGCAATTCAATATTCAGCAGCTGTTGAAGCTTTTAAGTTCCTAATGTGCAAGAGGGAGTCATGGAAAAAAGAGTCAGGGGAAAAGAGGTTTTAGAAGCACTGTTATTGACTTGCAGGTGTGAAAGTCCACTGAAGATTGAAGCAGATATGGGGGAACTGTCAGAGAGGACTTGGAGAGAAACACAGAAGCTGCTGAGAAAGATAATATTTCAACACTGTCAAAATTGTCAGTGTGTATATTTAAGATGGCAAGGATAAAAAATTAAATGCTGGATTAATATAACACATCAAGTTGAAATAAACTGAAGAGAGGCTGGAGAAAGATCAGACTAGGGCATCAGTGATCACAGCAGGGATGTGGAAGTGTTTATCTACAGGTGCACTAGAAATATAAAATGAAGACTTCAACTTCCAATCATTGAGAATCTGGGTTAGAGCTTCAGCTGCTAGACTCATCTGAGATTCTGGGAGATGCACGTGAAGGTCCCTGGCAAAAGACAGAAACTGAGACACCTAAAATATTAGGAAATTTTATTTAAGAAAATCCATAAAGAAGCAGTGGAAATTATAAAAGAAAAGCATTGAAACTTCAGTTACGGCTTGCAAACCCCCGATATGAATCTGTCTTAACATCTTCCTTCCTTGCTTCATACTTACTTAACATATTTTCCATGTACAATAGTGCCTTTATATGAAGTTTCAACTCTTCTGCAGCAAGCATTACTGACTTAATATAAGGCTGCTCTCTGAAAGAAGAGTTGCTTTCCCTTTTGGCACTTCTAAATATTTCTGTTTCAAATTTGTGCTCCTTTCCCCCCAAGATCTGAGTTGCAGAGCTGCTTCCTTCAGTCCCCGGTGGAGGCCTATTTGTATTGGCTTTGATGTAAGCAGTAAGCTGCTTGGTTTAATTTTAACTTTTCAGGGGAAGAGTTTATTCACAAATGAATTACACAGCATGAAATCTTAAAAGCTGCAGTTAGATGCTCATGGAAAAAATGCATAATGAGTTTGGTTGGGAAAAACATTACGGAACTGATGTTCTTGTCTAAAAAGACAATGTGCTTTCACGGAGAGCGGGCAAGATGGAAAAGACAGGCTTCGACACCAACAAGTAAAGGGCTGCAGAGTGATATTTAATGTGCTCGTTAGGTGAACTGCATGTGCAGACTGAAATGAGAAATGCTGCACAGGTAGAACCAAAATTCCTGATTTCCAAATAACACGTCCAGAACGTAGTCTGCTGAACTGGCCACCTTGCTTTTGGGATGTTTAGCAATGCTCTGCACAGTAGCAAGATATTGAATACCTCGTAAGCATTACAGTTCATTTTTGTCATATCTTTTAACTCTCTGGGGTCATTTGTTTAGTACCAAAAATGTGCATCGTATTTTAGAGCAGTAATAAATCGTTCTGCTTGAGGCTGGGTAGCTCCCACAAGCAGTGTGTCTTTGATCCTTAGGAAGCCACAAACCTCACTGAAACTTGGAGACATCACAGCTCCTTTCATCCATTTTGTTCAATGAAAGCTGAAATAGTAGATGCTACTACAACAGTTGCAAATCAGCACGGCCATACTGGGCTATGTTGTGAGCTGAAGCCTCAAAAAGAGATCTCCTGACTTTGAAAGCAGATGTGGGAGCCAGGCGCTCTTTTGGGGGAGCTGGATGTGTCCAAGATAAAAGCCAGAAGCAGAAGTGCAAGCAGAGAGGTGTTTTTGGGAAAACAGCACTTTGAGTACATTCTTTGGAAATAAACAGGATTATATAAAAGAAATTACATAAAGGTTGTAACATCATCAGTTAGTCTTCCCAATGGAAACAACATGCAAGACATGGAAAGATGATTAACTGCTGGGGCTAAAGAATAAACTCTGACAGTCTCTCAAAAACCAAAAAGATCAAAATAATCTTAAATAAGAGCTGGATGTTTTCTAAAAAGATTTAAAGTAACAGCAGGTAGCTTCCCAAGATGAGCTTACAGGTGACATAGAATTGAGGAGATAAAACCTTTGGGGCAGCTACACAGCGTCTGGGCAAATTAGGAAGCCCAGCTGCAATGCTGCCAGCTCAGAAAAACACGACGGATAGATAAAGGCACCAGCCAGCTGGCTGCCACTGATCAGAAAATGTCCCAAGAAGTACGGAAGAATAAAAAAGCTCGACTGCCTTGGCTCATACCAGCAGAGAGGAACGGCAGCAGCAAGGAACTTGCAAAAGGAAATTAAAAGATTGTCTAGAAGTTAAAAGCTGTCAAGATTCCTTGATGTGGAGCCATGGGTCCTTCCAGTATTTCAAATTTTCTTTTACTTTGGATACAGATGCTAGTGTTTATAGACCCAAAAATGAGTGCCATAAGAGAGAGTGGAAGGTTATTACTATGAAAGTCTAAATTTCCTAGGGACACAGCATCCGTCAAGACTCTGCAGAATGATTCTGCTGCTCTTGGTTTCGGAACAATAAACTCAAATAGGCCTAAAACATAAGGAGTTGGGGTGGGAATAGGAAGGATGGAAGCTTTACCTTATAATAACTAGAAAAGGAAAATACTAGCTGTAGAGAAAATGTCTTATTTCAGCACATAGGTAAAAACCTTCCCTGAAGTTCTAAGCACAGCCTCGCTATCAGCCAGATCTTCTCCATAAAGGAAAATTCACCAGCAGTTCGAGTACTGCAGGTGTATGAAAAACATCACCAACTTTATATTGGGCGATTATTTCAAAATCGTTTCATAAAGACACTGTAATTAAGCTCATCAATGCTCTAAATGCCTGGGATGAGTAGGAGTACCAATGCCAGATAAAATCTAAGAAGAACAATGGAGATGTTGCATTTCTGTACTTGCAAAACCCAGCCCTGACCCACCAGGAGAAGCTTCCGTAGCTGGTCACTACGTACAATTTTTTTACTCTCTCTTATAGGGTGTAGAGCAATAGGTGATGATGTATTAGGTTTCATTAGAGGCATTTGTGAAGAGAAATCACATTGGGCCTGAATCTAACAATGAAAAATAGCATAATGTCTCCATGGGTCACAAGAAAACGTGGAAGCAAGTACGATATATGGAAGCAGCAATAATGTGTTAGCTTTTTCTGGGAGGTCTACGAAGACATGTAAAATACAGTAATGCAAACAAGGACAGTATCATTAATTTGCTTAATAGACACCACAAAGCAACACAAGATAAGCAAACAAGAGAGCTTGATGTGGTGCAAGGAGGGAGATTTCACAGCCTCTGTGGTAAGAATAAGTCTCAAATTGTGGTGGGCTTTTTTGTGAAAAGCTATGCTTGGAGGAGGTTCTCAGAAGTGACTAAATCGAAGCATTAGGAAATAAGTCCATTAAGAAAAAAATTTTGTTTTGTGATTATAGAACAGGGTTAGTAATCTATTGCAATGAGCTACAGGGGGTGGGGAAGCAATCTGCGTGCCCAGGAATCGGCCTTCAGAAGAGCGTGCGGGCTGCGAGGAGGGGTGGGTTTCTGCCGGAGGAGCTGGAGCCGTGGTCTGACCGAGGCGTGAGGGGCTGGCGATTTTGCCAGACCGCGCAAGGGGAAACCTGTGGTGTGGGCATGTGGCAGAAGGGCTACTTACCTTTTGGTCCCATTTAAGATTTTGAGGACTTCAGTGAGACAGGTATGATGCCGACCACAGGCTGGCCAAGCACACATGTATGTGCTTTACCCACCATGAAGATGTTTGGGTCTGCCAGTGACACGAGAGCTTGCAACCCTCTGGACTCCCAGCCCTCAGTAGATGCCGTCACCTCTACTTACTGTGTGCTGCATTGCCTCTCTACACGCCCCCCCCCAAAAAAAAAAAAAAAAAAAAAGAACCAAATACGCCTGCAGCTGCAAGGGTTTCTCAATTTTATCCTGCCACTGACGCACAAGGAACATCCTCATCAGCCATAAATCATGCTCAAACTAATATAAATATTTGTTAATCTAGGGCCCTTTTAAAGCTGTCTTACAGCTTTACCTGTAATTCTCATTAGGCAACACTGCAGCTTGTATCTGCAATAACATCTAAACCAGTCATTTTTCTGGAACATCTGCACTCAGCTGGAGGAGGAGGGAGGGAGATGTGCAGTCTTACTGATGTAACTATGCAGCTAAAACACATTTCTGCCTCTGAAAGTTAGAGAAACAACAGTCCTCTGCCAGCCTGTGACCTCTGGATTGCTGGGTATGGACTTTATCATGTGGAGCAGTCAGCTACAAATTAGTAGAGAAAAAAATATTCATTGTCCTGTGAACCATGTTATCCACAGACTTACGCCATTATTTCTTTCTTCAACTACTTTTCTGGTTCACTTCCAGTTCAGCTCCGCCTCGGCATAATCCCAGCCAGGCTGAATATGAATTTCAGCTGAACCAAAATCTCTGCTGGTTCAATGCATCTTTCTTGTTGTGATACGTGTATTATCTAGGAATCAGAATGCAATTAAGATTGATGAGTATGAAGATTTTCTGAATTTTGTGGCTCTCATAGTTGTATCTGTTCCAGCCTCTAAGTCTTCACAGCTAGTGGAGCAAGAATGAGGGATGATCAGAATATGTATTTTATGTAAGCAAGATATAACATCAGAAAGACACTAAACAACCCCTGCAAGCACCATTTACAAATACGGGAGACATACATTACCAATATCAGAGGCCTATATAGAGACAAAACAAGAGCAGACACTATCAACTTTGGGTGTTTTGAAGCCAAACTGCTCCCATATGGACTGAAGCTCTGTGACCCGAACCTCCCTCTGCTGAGATCAGAATTCATTTTGAAATTCCAAGATGAGATGAACCCCAATTTCAACTTACAAAAAATAAATATAGTTTTTCAACCACCATCCTGTCATGTCAACAAAACTGGGAACAAATTACCAGTTACTAAAGCACGTAATGACGTGTCTTTTTAATGGAAGAGGCCAACTTGTGTTTGCCCAAGGATCATTATACAACTGTGCAGCACTAGCCTATATATGATTTGAACACTATATTACTAAATGAAATAGTTTTGAAATGCTCACTTTTCATATGCATGTTTTGCTGCAAGGTGAAAGGAGCTGTAATGTTGATTTCCTCTCAGCTGTCTCTCAGTTTCCCGTATGTATACATATACACGTATGTACATATATACATAGGCAAGTTCATAGGAACATGTTCATATGTTCATAGGAATATTTGTTCATAGTGGAGCATAAATTCTTGGTACGTTAATGAAATGCCCAAGTTGTTACAACCTATAGATATATAAATTTAACCACCAAGTCTAAAGCAGAGAATCTCTTCCCCATAACATTACTTGGCCTTTAACTCTAATTGCAAAGTTAGTGAATAAATTCTCACAAATACGGTGGTGAAAAGGTAGCTGTTATTACTACTGTTATTAATATGCTCTTTCTTATACAGTGGCACAAAGCAGAAAGAATTTGGTTTAATTGACCTGTATTACAGGTGTTACAGCACAGAGAGATCTGATCCAAAATTCTCCTTTTGCCCCCTCTCCTCCATCCTTTGGACCTTTAAACCTTTCTGCATACAGTAATATTTAGCCAAGACTATGATTTTGTACTGTCATCTGACTTCTGGATCGCCTATACTATTTACACAGTAAGCATCTCGGTGGACTGAGAAACAAATAGCCAACAGTGTCACAATATTTTTGGTGTAAATCGTTACGTGGCGCGTTGCTGTTACTTTGGGAGGACTGCAGAGTATTTTGGACTTAGGTAAATTACAACCATGAACTTTTTGTATGCCAACTAAAACAGCACAAAAATATATTCCCTCCGCGCCTAGCAGTTGCAAGGCTTTCACAAGAGAAAACACAGTGATCTAACTATAAATAGCAACTTAACTAAAATTAGATAGAACTGGCAGGCTCTCGTCTATGAAGGGGAGCACTGTTAATATGCTCATCAGGTACTGGAAGGGCTCCAAATCTGACAAGGCATGCTACGGCGCAAACTTTCTGTGCCTGGAAAAATGAGCAGAAATGGCTGAATGAATAGGGCTGGGGATGTTTTCATAACTGGATAATAATATCAGAGACTGCCTGACGATGCTGATTAAATTTAAAGTGGGTACTGCAAGTAGGGATATTTCTCCATATTCCTTATTGCTTTGCTTTGTTTGTGCTAACAGAAAATGCCATTAAATCTAATGAATAAAGAAAGAAATGTGGAAAATCATTTAGGGGAAAATACCGAGATACTCAGTAAAGTCAAACCAAGCTGGGTAACAGTATAAATTTAAAGCATGTAACTGCTTTTGGATGTTTTCATTCAGAAATGGTTAAGGCTTCTCTACACTCCTACATGGTGAAGTTCCTGAACAGTGAATAAAAATATGAACTGATGGTACACCGGGTACTCGGTACTAATCTGCTGCCTCTTCCCCTGCTATGGAAACACCAAAAATGCTATTTGGCTTTCTCCCGTTCAAAATAGACCCTATAGCATAGAAAGTGCCATTATGGTCACAAAATGGTAGAGAAACTTCAACTGCACAGATGATATACGCTGACCTTCTTTCTACACATAGCACCACTGAAATACAATCACTTCTGCACCTGCTATCAATCAGCCTACACTTCCATATATAGCTTGTTTTTCCCTAAAAAAATTAAGTTACCTCATAGAAAGACACCTTGAGGGCACGCTGTATTTCCACAAGGGAAGTCAGAGCAAAGGAGCTGATGAATTATGAATTTACACCAAGCTTATTATACAGTGTCTCTCCCATGTTGATAAACCATTAGTTCACTTCAGTTTAATTCACTTTGAGCGTGAATTAAGTTAAGGTAATTATGGCCAGCTGACTCCTAAATGAGCGTCCATAGAGAAATTATATATGCTCGAGTTATATTCACTTTAAATTTACATCTTTTTTTGTTAATTTACTTTGACATGAATTGGTGTTGTCAATTGAGCGTTGGTGGGTAAGGGAAGAGCAAATGACGTCATCTACCTGGACTTGTGCAAAGCATTTGATACTGTCCTGCACGACATCCTTGTCTCTAAATTGGAGAGGCATGGATTTGCTGGATGGACCACTCAGTGCATAAGGAATTGGCTGGATGGTCGCACCCAAAGAGTTGCAGTCAATGGCTTGATGTCCAGGTGGAGACCAGTGACGAGTGGCGTTCCTCAGGGGTCGGTATCGGGACCAGCGCTGTTTAACATCTTTGTCGGCGACACGGACAGTGGGATTGAGTACACCCTCAGCAAGTTTGCTGACAACACCAAGCTGTGCGGTGCGGTCGATGCACTGGAAGGAAGGGATGCCATCCAGAGGGACCGTGACAGGCTGGAGAGGTGGGCCCGTGCGAACCTCATGAAGCTCGACAAGGCCAAGAGCAAGGTCCTGCGCATGGGTCGGGGCAATCCCAAGCACAAATACAGGCTGGGCAGAGAATGGGTTGAGAGCAGCCCTGAGGAGAAGGACTTGGGGGTGTTGGTTGATGAGAAGCTCAACATGACCCAGCAATGTGCGCTTGCAGCCCAGAAAGCCGACCGTATCCTGGGCTGCATCAAAAGATGCATGGCCAGCAGGTCGAGGGAGGTGATTCTCCCCCTCTATTCCACTCTTGTGAGACCACACCTGGAGCACCGCATTCAGTTCTGGGGCCCCCAACACAAGAAGGACATGGACCTGTTGGAGCGAGTCCAGAGGAGGGCCACAAAGATGATCAGAGGGCTGGAGCACCTCTCCTATGAAGACAGGCTGAAAGAGTTGGTTTTTTTCAGCCTGGAGAAGAGAAGTCTCAGGAGATCTTACAGCAGCCTTCCAATTCCTTCCAGAAAGCTGGAGGGGGACTTTTTACTAGGGCACATAGTGATAGGACAAGGGATGATGGCTTTAAACTGAAAAAGGGTAGATTTAGATTAGATATAAGGAAGAAATTCTTCACTATGGGGGTGGTGAGGCACTGGAGCAGGTTGCCCAGAGAAGCTGTGGATGCCCCATCCCTGGAAGTCTTCAAGGCCAGGTTGGACAGGGCTTTGAGCAACCTGGTCTAGTGGAAGGTGTCCTTGCCCATAGCAGAGGGGTGGGAACCAGATGATCTTTAAGGTCCCTTCCAACCCAAACCATTCTATGATTCTATGACAACTTGTGTAGGACAAGACATTGGGTATCTTGGGCTGATGCCAAAGCACCTTGAAGATAAAGAAGGAGATTTTGAACTAGTCTCAACAGACAGAAGAAAAATCTGATTCTCAGAGGCTTCTAGATCAAAAATATTACAGAAATTTTTCAATTAAATAGTAAACATAAATGGCTCAAATATAAAAGCATGTTTAAATATAACTATGATAATTTAATATTTTTTTAATGAGAAACATTAAAATTAAACAATATAGTACTTGGTCTATGCCCTTCTCAGATCAGTGCTTGTCAGCCATAAGGAAAACACAAATTTACCCCTATTATGTCCCAATTAATCTGATCATTTAAATGGGCTAAAATATTTGCTATCACAGCTGTTTTTACAGAAATCATATCTTCATATAGCTGTATCGACTTGGTTTTAATGTGCAAAATTATTTGAGTTGTATGTAATTTCATTTTCATTCTGGCTTCAGGAAATAAGTGTAAGTTGTTCTAACTCCAACTCAAAAAATAATAACCCTTTGAAACTGATATTGCTCCAGTCCTCCTGCAGATTTGCCGCTGTCACGTTAAAAAGACCGTATCAGTGGTCTGAAGGCTTCGCAAAGCTGTAGTGAAAAGTAGGTTTAACCTTAGCTTGCAGATAATGTTTTTGGCTTAGGAGAAAGTTTGTGTAAACTAGTGCTTTGAAATTTAATCCTATGGGGGTTAAAAACAAGACTGTTGTTTCTCATGGAGGGGATTTAATATTTGGATTAACCACTTGATTAGAAAGGTTATGACCTTTGTTTATGGAATAGCTTCTGTATTTTTAGCCCAATAGGAATGAAAGCTTTGATGTACAGAGTGCTGATAGTGAAGTATGTATTTTCACTGGGGAAATGTTAGGTGTCAGTTGAGGAGAAGGAATGAAGTCTAAGGAGGATCCCAGTGCGCTTGTTGAATAACCGTGGGTGCATGGAGAGGAAACAACCAAAGCGACAAACTTACCAAAAACTTCCTATATGAAGATATAAAACCTGTTAGACTATTGCTGTATTTCTTTTGGAAAACCTCTTTTTGGAAGACCACATGCAAGCTTCTTAAACATAGTCATAAATGCTGAAGATTCAAGGAAAAAAGTTTCAGAAGCAAAAATATCCTGGATTCTGAACTGGGATTTCGATAGAAAAGATAATTAAACAAAAACTAACAAAGCAACTAATGAAAGTTCAGGCCCCGCTTCAAAATTCCAGCTTACTCTCGAACCACTTTTTTCCCCCCTTTCCAGCTCCCTCACTTCTTCCACATGAAGTATGCTTTAGTCACTCCTGAGATAGCTGCCGCTAGGGGTCAGGTGTTTATCATGCTCTTTAGTATCATTCATAACCATTAGTGCTGTACAGTTGGAAAGTATCACTGCAAACTGCCTAAAATTATTCTCTTTCTTGTTTTTTTATATGTAGATATAAATACAAATTAGAAATCAGAGCAAAGGTGAATTGTGAATTTACACTGAGCTTATGCGTTCTTTAGAAATCAGAACACTTAAAAGTTAATTAGAAGTTTGTGTAAGAAATTTGTAGTTTGTAGTGTGCTATGTACAAAGATGAAATTTCCCAACACACAAAGAAGCGTTCATTGATTTGAGTTATTGCTGTACCAAAAATAATAGAGAAGCGATGAGAGTTTGCACGTGAGTAACGGTGATGAAAATAATTGTTAGATGCGGGATTTGTACTTTCTGAATTGTGTACAGCAGTTTTTTTACAGTAATTTGTACCAGCCCAAAGTAGGTGAATATGCTTGGTGATGGATACTCCTGTCCTTTGCATTTAGACTGGGTTCTGGTAGGTGAACAGTGAGATGAAGCGGACCTAGCAACGTAGACCCCTCAGTCTGACTTAAACCAAAATTGCCAGAGGGATATTGGATTCAAAGAAATCAAGCCCTCACAAATTACGTAAAAAGTGGCGACTCAATAATCAAAAGCAACACAGATTAGTGTTTGCCTAGCGACGGGGCGTCTTACCACTGCAAAAGCGAGTAGGCAGCTGGGCAGGCAGCACGAGCATAGGAACAAATCAGCTACTTCAAAATGAGGGATGCTGGAGAAGTACCGTTCAGCATAGGGCTGAAAACAAAGGACACGGAGCTAAAGGAACTAGGGGAGAGGAGGTGGCCAGGTGATGTCCCCATCACACAAAATGCATGGGGAATCAGGTTTTGTTTGTTTTCCGGCACGCATACAATGTGTGTCCATATAGAAATAGTTCTACTAAAGTCAGTCCTTCATTTTTCCAGCTTTCTTCCAAGCTCTTTATTAACCACACAATCAGTAATACTACCTTGTATAAAAATACAAAGAACGTAAAAAGTTTATTGGGTTTGGTCTTTCCCAATGAATGCCGTGAATATTCATATAGACTAACACGAGTAGAATAATCATTCCAGGTCCAAGTATATCATCTTTTCACAGATCGCGAACACGTATATATTTTTATATAGGATCATAACACAATGATTTGCTGAGCATATCAATTGCTCCGAAGTGCCTAAGGAAAAAATCAAGAACTTAATTTGTTAAAATAAGATGTTATTTAAATCAATTAACTAAACCAGCACGAGGCGGTGACATCACTGCAATTGTATCTAGCTCTGCAGACTCCACCTATGCTATTGCGCTCCCAACACCAGGTCTCCATAGGAATACTCATTAAAAGATCTTATGGTGATGCCATCTATAGGCCAATGGCACGCGATAGCCTGCGCAACAGGTATTTAATTTAGTAAGCAGCCTTACAGTCACTTGGAAACACACGCAGGCTACATCCAGCTGATTAATGGTGTTTCTTAAAGGGCCAAAACAGCTCAGCAAAACGAGAGAAACTCCTCACTTAACCTTCTCTTTCATGAAACTATTTTCATGACGTGCCCCTGTTCCACAGATCTAAGCAAGAGTAGGTTGTTTTGCTTTTTATAGAAGAGGTAAAAAATCGTCTTTGCTATCCTTCCCTTGTTAAATAAAACAGTTGGGATCAGTATTTTGTCAGAAACCATTCATTAGTAAAAAAGGGGCTCTAGGCTACCTGGATGCAGCCCTTTGGGTGTGTGCTAATCAGCCCCAAGCATCGCTGCCATTCCAGCACTTTAAACTTCTGGTTTTGCTAGCTAGCTTTTCACTGCAGACACTTTTCCCCAGGAAAATCTGGAGAGAATCCAGCTTCTCTTTAAAATGTATTCCACCTGATATGCAGAATATCTCGTGTAAACTGCATAGAGACTATCTTCAAAGCCTGCTCTTTCTTTCACTACGTCTTTCAGAATGCAGTAAATTCTCTTACAACGATTTCTGTGATGGGAACAGCAATCATTATATATGTCCTGGAGCACAGCCTTTTATTCATTGTCATCACTATGTTTTAAAAATATTTCCCAGGTGTGTTTGAAATACATAATTTGAATTTGTGATGCACTCTGTACCTCCATGCAAAATTGCAGGGGACCTTCGGTGCAAGGTTTTAGAATCCTGCCAGCCTGAGGGATGATCGCTGAAAAACTCAGAGTGCCGATTCAAAATTTCTGAGAGATGCAACTTTATTATCAATTAGATAAACACAATAATTGATTAAATACCTGGCAGCCAACTTTTAAAGGGCCTTACTCTCTTCTCAAGGCAGTTTCCCTCTTCTCTTTCCTAGACTTTCTCCTAATTTGTGTTCATTTTGATCAATAGAGAATCAAGCTCCAGAACAACGAAAGACATGTTGAAATTACTGTGGGAAGTCGTAGGCCAGAAACGAAAACAAACCTTTATCTTTTTCAAGATCATAATTCCAAAAATTGCACTTTTCTTTTCAGAAATGCAGGCTACTTCAGAACCTATTTGTAAACCCATTATGTGTGGTTTTTTTAAAACCTTCATCACAGCACCTGACTAACCTCAGGGCTGCTCTAGAGCTTAGGGGAGCTCTGCGATACATTTTTCAGGTCACCAGTAGTTAAAAAGTAAACCTGTAATCACGCTGTTAGCCGTCGTGACACAAGGGAACATACAGAAGCAGGAGTCCATTTCCCTTGGCCGCTCAAGTCTCTTCTAAATTACCTGATTATATTTTAAAACTTGCTTTTCACTCAGTAAAAGGATTCCTGTAACTTCACTAGTGTTTTACGCTGAGGAAAAAAGCGTTATAAGAGCATAGCTCTGCAAAAAGATAAGGTCCACAGTGCCTATTTGATTCAATACTGCATCTATAAGAAAGTCTGGCTTTTCTTTTTGAACTTTACATGGAACTACACATTTAAGAGAAACAATACAGTGAATATTCAGAGAGCCTTGATAATCACCAAATCTCTGCAATCAGGGAGCTTTAGAGACAGCCGTAAAATCAACAATATTCACAGGTGAACTGTGAAATTTGTTAGAGATTTTAAGCCTTTTTCATTTTAAAAAAAAAAAGCCACCTGGAGATGGTCATTCCTGGAGTTACAATCCCAGAAAGGAATATAAGAGTGATTTTTACATTGCAGAAATTGAGTCAAGACATCAAATTCACATGGCTCCAGCTTCAGGGTCTAAATATGGGGAGACTGTATCCTAAATTTCTTTGTGTTGGGCCATGTCAGTCTCCCCTCTCTTCAGGAGACAGATACGCTCAATTGTTCTTCTATGGGTTACGATTCAGGGACGCGCACCATAGGCTCGTAACATCTTTCAGGATCTGGCCCAATATGAAGAACTGCAGACAGTATCAGAGATGGATTGCTGCTTTCTCTGCTACAAAATTCTCTTCAATGATTTCAGAAGAAGGAATAAAAATCACAAAACTTTTAGTACCCGTCAAATGGTTTAGGAATAAGGAAGAAGTGTGGTGCTACAAGTGTATTTGGGGTTTTGAGGGGCTGGGGTTTGTCGGTGGGGATTTTTGGTAGTAGAAGTAGGTCTTTTTGTCCTTGTTCAAAGGACAAATGGATATTCTTATAAGCAGCAGAACGGAAAAAGGGTGCCAGTTGTTTTATGTCCAGGTTTTTTCTAGTCTCTCCACCTTGTTTTTAACATGGCTTGATGCAATGTAATCACCGGTACAAAAGTCTGCAGTTACTCAATGTCCGTTTACTTCATGCAAATATTTTTGTTATGATAGAATCATTATTTTAGAGGATGGAATAATTGTCCTGTTACTATTTTAAACCAGCTGCTGGTAATATGAAACTATTCACAGAGTACTGTAGAATACTACTTTATGGTTTGCTAAAACTGGATTTAGGGTTTACTTTAGTGGTTTTGATGGCTAAGTTGCTCAGATTCTGCTATCTGTGCCATAAAGCTTTGTCTGCTTCTCAGAACGTCCTCAGAAGAGGGACTACAACGTTTGATCCTATCAGAGAGCAATTTAAACAGAAAATGTTTCTTTTTTAGGTTTAAATAATTTCCAAGGGAGGTATTCTTTGTTATTTGTAGAGACAAAATTTTATTTGGAATAAAAAAATATTAGTTTAAGGGAAATAACCTATTTGTGTTCTTGTAATACTGTAAAATGAATGCAAGGAGAAATATTTTTAAATGAGAGAAAACTGGTTCTATTAAATCTGAAAGTCATGGTGTGCTTCCCAGCAAATCTGAATATAATTTTGGTAGGTAGGCACTCGTCTTCATTTTGTGCAGTCAGTGCTTGCAGAACAGTCATGTAAATACATTCAGTGTTAAAAAGTCATTCTAAAATGTCACCTGTTATATCAAGCTCCCACTAATTTGTCATCAGGCCTGAAATCTGTGCAATACCTACTGTGCATGGTTTTTAATATTTTTTTAAAATAGTAAATTTTCCTAGCTTCAGAAGCACCGTGGTATATCCTGAACTGTTATAGCAAGAAATGCTTATCCTCATGGACAACTGTTCCGTTTGTTTCTCAACAGTACCAGCATCTTCTCTGTATCCAAGCAGAACAGCAGTAAGGAAGAGAAAGTCACTTTTCTTTCTGTATGATGGAATTGGCAAAAAGCCACCTCGTTTATGGTGCCAGGACAAGGAAACTAGTAATAATGCAGAGAAGAATATGAAAGAACTGCAGTTGTTACACTGCAGTTAAACCCAGTCCACGCACGACAAACTGAACTGGAAAGAGGCATACCTAGAAGTTGAGTTTCTGAAAAGCAGCAGAAGGTAAAGCTGAGTGAATATCAGGTAAAGAGAAGCTATACGTCCTAATTAATAGAGCATTCATAGCTCCTGTTTTGTGCAGCTGATAGGCGCTGTGGAGAGTACGGCAATGACAGCAGTGTGTTACAATACAGTTTCTTTCGGTGTGCTATAGATGTAATTTCCATTTGTCCTGTAGGGCTGAAAAAGGTGTGCTTACGGACCCGTTGGGGCTTCAGGGTGCACCATCTCATGTGGGGTCTGAGGATGAGTTTTGCCTGAGGTTAAAACAAAAGGTTTGTTTGGTTTGGGGTTTTTTTTAATTATTCCATACGTACAGTCCTTGTAAAAGCTGCAGTAGCTAAATTCACTTTGACTAATATTTAGAGGAATGGCTTGAACAACTCCTGAGTACGACCTGTCAGCGTTCTCGGTGAGGGCTGCTGTTTTCTGCAGGGCTGAATTCTTAAAAATGATTTGATGATGATGATGACTACACACTGACGATACGCTTCTGCGTGTGAGCAGTGCAAGGTTTCTGTGCGTGCTGGCAAATCGGAAGACTAACTTTGTTAACACCAGATGATTGCACTTCGTAAACCTAAGCCACTGCAGATAGTTATTATTAATTTTTTTTTTTCTGAAAAGCAATGCTTTTTTAATCCATTTAATGCCAGAAAGGTTAGTATAAAGCAATGTGTTCTCTGCTTCGGCCTTCATCTCTCTGTAAGTTCTGGCAGTTTTTTGGAGGCATGTCGATAAAAGCTGAATATATACAAGAAATACATGCATCCATGCATGTTACCCCTGAGCCAGGGATTATAACTTTGTTGTGCAGTCTGCATGAGAACTGACCTCCCATCAGCTGTCTTATAGGCTGTAGTTTTGCTGTGTTGACCACTGATACTTTTAGGTAATGATATGGGAGGAAGACAAGAATGTAATTTTGCTGTTTGTTGTGATTTTTTAAAATAACTTTCTGGTTTTGTCTCTCTTCTACACCGGTGAATCTGGCAAGGCAAAAATGATCACGACATTTTTATCTCACAGAACGCCCCAAAAAGAGAGAAAACCTGCTCACAGGGTATGGGATGGGCAGGTACTAATAGAGACGAAAGGACAGAAGTGTCGACAGGCGCCCTGCCTGCAGGCTCCACTCAAAGTTCTTCACTGTCAACCAAGTACAATTTGAAGGTCTCCATTTCCTTCCTCCACGATGTCTCTGCATCTGGTACGTCTCAGCAGTCCATTATTTTCCTTGTTTTTATACCAGCTTCCCACTCCTGAGCCTCAATCTGAATACCACCCACAAAAATCGATGAAGCACGCTAAGTCCACAGCGGCGTTAATATACATGCCACGTCAAGCTTTCATCATGACCTTTATTGTGACCCTTGTGTTCCCCTGCTCTTCTTGGGTGTTATCTCCTGCTGTAGCATAAGCTGCTCTTTGCTGTAAAGCACTCTGCTCTCCCGTGATGAATAAAAAATAACAACGGTGGGTTACAGTATGCACGGCATGAAGGAGGTGGCTGCCAAGAACGAAGGCTTGATCCTCGCGTTCCACAAAAAGAACAGCTCGGTGTATTTAGCACATTGCTCCAAGTGATTAATCCAGCGAATAAAGGTGTTTGGTTTTTTGTTTTTTTTTTTTTTTCCTAAGGCACATGAATATTTTTTAAAAGTAAGTTTCAATTCTGCTGGAGCAACAAAGCCTTAGAATTGAATTACCTAATTTTTACTAGCCCTGTGATGACTTGTGATCAGGAATGGAAAAACAATATAAAATAGTAGACCACTGTATCAAACATATTTGTTCAATTATCTTTTTGGTATCCAGGAGCTTATCAGAAACCTCGTATCAGGTACAGGCTGCTCTGGGTACAGCCTGTTGTTTCTTGCTGGAACAGCATCCCGTTCATCTATCCAAATTCAGAAAGCTGCAAACGGATGTATATTGCAAGAGCATTTAGTATAGATTTTCATACGTTTGTCTTATCAAACTTCTCTTTAATGTAGGGTTTGTCCCTTCACTACGGAGTAACTCTACCTGGAGGCTATTTAATGAACAGCCTTGCTGGACTTAGGCCCATTGGACACAATTTAACATTGTTTACAGAAGAGAAAAGCAGGGCTACCAGATTAGCAACCAAGTCTAAAACTGATTTCAAAGTACATTCTCCAGTAGTAAAATACACATCTTTCAAATTTATGGACATGAGTGGATATCTGAGGAAAACACGAAATCAACCATAATTTATCCAAAGACAGCCCGACTTTCATGAGCGATGGGGACAAATAAAATGTGAATACCTTCCAGAAGAAAACACTGTACCTAGGTCTCGAAGGTAACTAAAATCTGTCTAGATTAATTTAACATCTGTAGGTGTATTTCTAAATCAAAACATCATTAGTGTAATATATATACCAGCTGTAAAGTTTCTGTTTCTGGAGTGAAAAAAACAACGTAAGAGCTAGAAACAGAAACGATAATGAACAAAAGTTAGTTGTTCCAACTGGGCTCTTCTAGGAATTACAGAGTTTAAAAAAAAAAGATGAGCATCGTATTAATATTTTATTTTTAATCAGAGATTAATGAGGTTTGGATTAAGTACATTTTGATTCCAGTATTCCACTCTGATTTTTTAAAATGTATAGTTCACCTTTTTTTAATAATACATATTTTCCTGTATATAGTTTATGGGATTGATAGCGGGATAATGACTGATGTGGGTCTTTGTCTTTTCTCTAAGAGCAAATGAAAGCTGTTAAACTGGCTTAGGATCTTTAGCTATGTATAGGCAAAGAGCACTCTACAAAATGAAGCGAAATGATCAGATTTTGCCCCAGTGAACTGAATACTTGGGTAAACAGGAGCAAGAATTCTAGTATAATTATGTTGATAGCAGTCAATGAAGAGTTGACTAATTAAAAAAAAAAAAGTTTGCAAAAGCAATAGGGCTTTAAGGACTGACAGAAAGACGACAGGAAAGGACAGTGGGTGCGTGTTAAGAGGGACATTGCCCCAGTCAAGGGGTTTGAAGATGGGGGGGGGGGGGGGAAGGGAAGAAAAGAGGAATAAAACTAATATCGGTGCTGTGGGAAACCAAACGACCCAAGAGTGATTTCAACCACTCCTCGATCTACTTTTAAATATCCAAAGCGAGTGGCCTTTACCACCTTCTTCCAAGGTGTGGTTTAACAAACAACTCAACTGATGCAATACTTTACAGCTGCAAGGGGGGAAGATCTCGCTTCCTCCTGCCCTTTTCTGAGGTCCCCTCCTCGCCCTTGTGCCTGCTCTGGTGTTCGGTGGCTCCTGGCTGACTCAACGCCACTCACTAATCTACAGAAAACCATCCAGTCTTTTTGGCAGGTTAGTGACTCAAATTTTGACTCACTAAGGTGTTTGAAAAATACCAAAGCCCAGAGAAGGTAAACGTGCCTGAAGGAAGGGGTAGGAGGAGGGAATGGGATTTTCTGTTTTCAGCAATGCTCAGCGGCTACATCGACATTATTCCAGAAGACTAGTCGGCTGCCAAAACGCCATAAAATTACAGTTCTGTAGCCTGTGACACCTCGGTTTGAGGATTTATTCCTGACTCAGTTTCCAGTCCTAAAATTAACCTATGGCATTACCCTTAATAAGAAAAAAGATGCATTTTCACTTTGTGTTGTCATTAGAGCTTTACCGGGTCGAAAAAAAGGCTTGAGTTTGTTTTTACTTACACCAAGGCCCTTGTCTTAGAGCACAGTAATATGTAATAGTTAATCTAACTGTAAAATCTGAAGTGGAGAGACAGCACTTGTAATTCTACCACCAAGTAATTAGGTGATGTCAGCACACTCACACCCTTGGTTAATCTAGCCTCATTTACCCTATAATAACATAACAGTGCCTTGCCTTCACCCCATTTTTTCAGTGGCAGAGGTAGCTCGCTCTGTGTACGTTGCATTAAAGGCTTTTTGTGTCTGTGTTTGTGTGTGATGACAAACCTGCTGACATGCGGGAGAGCAACAGGGCCCATTATCTTTTACATAGCTTCAACAGGTAAACTCCCAGAATGTAAACATTTCAAGATGAGGCATATAAGGTAGGTATACAGACAAGAGTTTTTTCTTTCCAGGTTAAATAGAAATAAATTGGAGGTATACTGAGCTATTGGATACGTTTGAAAATCCCAGTCTGGACATTAAACAAACATTTGTAATGCTGAACCCCAGGATAAACAGCAAATATTTTGTGTTCTTTAGCAAATATTTGCGGAGCTACAATGAATTAGGTAATCAAAGAAACTGGAATCAGGTAGCCTGACTCAAAATGGATGCAAAACTCTCTGATACAGCTCTAATTAAACACGCTTGTATGATGCTTCTTGTACTTAGCTTCTTCTGGAACAGCATCGGTGAACCACCTGGTGCGTTTGCCTGTCCTGTCGTCGGCGTTTCCCAGTGGCTTGGGAACCTTTGGGGTCTCCAGCTACAGCTCTCGAAACAGGGAACCCAGACAAGAAGTGTATGCGACCCCTGAGAGGTAGGCAGCTGGCAGGAGACCAGCTTTTGAGTATTTGCTGCTTTATGTTCAGACATTATGAATTTTATCCGCCAGTTTCTAGAGCCAAATGTACCTCAAGACATGAACAGGAGGTAAAAAGGGAGAAAGGAAGCGAATTATATTAATGCATGCAAAAGTTAACATCAATTTTTTAAAAAAAGGGGGAAGCCCTTTAAAATAACTCCGTTAAAAAAAAAAAACATCTGGTGATACTACAGAAAAGCAGACTTCAAAGGCCTGCTGCTTATAGAAGTCCTTGCTGTTGCCTTTTTTAAACCATATATCCAGATTTTTATTCTGGCTCTCACTGCATTTGGAATGAGTGAAATGATCTGAGAAAAGAGGGTTTCTTTGTGTATTTTTTTTTAACTGGCAAGACATTAGCTCAGAGATTATTATGAGAAAAAAATGTTTGGAAAATACACTGAATATTGCAAATATTATAGGAAAGCTTTGGAAAACGTGCTGGATTTGCATCCAGATCTGAACGCAAAAAATTTTTATTTCTTGCAGGTTCAGTATCAGATTATTTCCATGAGGTTTCCAGAAGCGAATGGAGCATTTCAGGCATGGTTTCACTAAAGAGAGACAGGTCGGCTGCACAAGGATTTGTCATGTGCAATTTTGTTTACTTCTGCCTGTTTGCTAAACTCCAGCTTCAGTGAGTCACAGTATTTTTACACCATGCTATCCATTCCATAGGCTTTAACATACTTCTCCACTTAATTATTAACAAAGTCCAAAGGTATCCACCCCTCTCCCACACAGATCTTCCAGCTAAACACAGCTCCGAAACGTCGTCTTACTTAAAATTGTCCTTTACGGTTTGGATAAATACAATGTTAGTAGCTGATGCTTTCAAGTTGCTGAAATGACATCCTTCCCAGTTCTCCAAGCTCAGAAGGCTTTCAGTGTTATGGCTCCTGCCGCTGCTTACGTTCCTTATGTCCAAACAACCGGGGCTTGCGGACGCTCCAGTCCTACGGACATCTTTGGGCTTTGCTTCTCAGGATTCTCTTGAAAATCACCTGCTTTCCCAGGATTCCCTATAGCCGCCTTCTAACTAAAATAAGCCCTTTACTCTCTTTCCTTATCCCTCAGATCACCCGCTACAGTCACCTTCTCTGTTTCTTTGGTCAGGCTTGACTGTGGTTTGATGCCAGGCTGGTTTCAGAGGGAATGCAGACGGAAAGAATTCAGCCAGCGCTCCTCCATCACAGCACGCCACCTCTCCGGGACGGCAGGGGCGTGCCGTGAACTAGATCAGGAAATCATTTTTATTTCCTGCTGCTCTTTTTTATTATTTTTCAGTAGAACAGGTCCCCTGATCTGGTTCACAGCACAGCACTGCCAAGAGCTGGGGTTGGGAAAAGTGAGGAGTGGTGCTGTATTGCACGAGGACAAAAAAGGTGGAACTGGGTGTTGGGATGTTCCCGAGGCCACAGGATCAGAAAACTGTGGCCTTCCTGCTACTGGCCTGAGATCAGCCTTCCCTCAATTTCTAGCAAGTAACAAGCTTGTTGGTATGTCTTATAACACAGTAAATCTGCATGTGTTTTCAAATCCCATCTGACCTCCCTCTTCTGGTTACATCCTGCGTTATTTAATGCCTTGTTTGCAAATTATTTTAGCAAACACTTTAAACAATTTTAGAAGTACAGTCTTGCTTTAAAAAAATCTATCTAGGACTTAGTTACGAGCAGTTCCTATTCACACAGCAAAGCTGACCAGTGCAAAGAACAGTGAGAAATACTTGAACAAGAACCTGGACAGTCAAAGTGTGAAGGAAAAACTGGTACCTGCAAAGCATCAGCCCAACTATACGTGCGTTGCTTTTGTTTAAAAATCCGACTTGTAGATATGCAATGATTGAGCAAAGAGCCCAGAAATGAAATATGTGATTGTTCTTCACACAAGGCAGTTGTAGCACACGCTCAGTCTGTCAGTTGTGAATGCTGGAAAAGACTGGGTGTAGCACAGTGAGTGTTAGTCATGGCCTGGAAACGGCAGGAAAACAATTTAAGCTGAATAGTTACTCAGCTAATTGCTTTGAGTAAGTCTCGGATTTACACACCCTAGAACCCAAACTCAAAATTTTTACTTGATAGTATGAGACAAATACGTGCCCTTTCTCCGGGGGTGTGTGTGTGTGTGTGTGTGTGTGAAAAATCTTAGGGGCTTTCTAAAACTGCATTTGCAGTAGTACAAGCAAAGAGGAAACAAAATTGCTTGCATTAAGGATCTTGGAGAACTGCAAAACTGTGATTAGGTGAGCTCTGGAAAACGCACTGGGGTGGATAGAAAGTACCAGTGCTGCACGGTGCGTATCCCACCTGCTCACCACGTGCTACCGCTCTGAAGGGAGCATGCGACCTGTACTTTCCCTTTTATTGCCTCAGTAAAAAAACCCAACAAAACAACTTAGCTTTAAACTCACCTTCAAAAGCCACCGGACTTTGCACCAAAACAAATATACGTGCACGTGATTGACACTGACTCTCTCCTTGGGTGCTCTGGCAATAGCACAACTTTTAAAATCGCTGCATCTGCTTGCTAAATAAACGTGCTTACACCTTTGGTGCATGAAGAACTTGGTCTGAAGTGTGCATGCTTAGTATGGAGACAAAGATAAGTTCCAACTCAGTTTTAATTTCTGCACTTGGACTGAATTATTTACAAAGAGATGAGATCACGGCAAGTTGACATTTACATGGTAATTCCTTCTTGAAATCTGCATAAAACATGAGCAAAGGCGCAGAAACTACTGAAGCTTAGATTAAGGCTGCAACTACAGCCAGACAAAAATCAGTAAGTATTGATCGAAGTATGCTGGGAGAATTTACCAGTTACGGCGTAAGCTGATCTCGGCATGCAAGGGAGTACATACATGCTGCAGAAGTATATAGGGGGACATGTTTTAAAGAAAACCAAGCAGAAGTTGCTAATAATTGTATTAAGAAACATGTTTCACCGTACATTCTTTCTTGCTTTTTTGTTCTAGGATGTCCTGCTAATGTACAAGCTCTTCAGGGAAAGGGCAGATTTTCTGCATGATTATTAAAGGACAGTAGGGAGAACACAGAGTATTACAGGAAAGAAGGGTTGGGAATTGGAAGCAGATGTCAGAGAGGGGTATAGAGTGGACATAAAGAGACTTGAGAGGGACGGTAAAAGATAGCTTTAGCAGGAGAGGGGGAAGAATGGAGGCCAGAAAAGATGTTGCAATAGTCAACTACTGAATAAGATATGAATGACAGTTATGGTGGTGATGACAGGAAGAGATTTTAAAGATGTCACCCAAGAAGAGAATCTCAGTGGACAGATAAAACGCCGAATGTGAAACTGAGATTGGGGGGGAAAAGGGGCAACCAAGGCTTCGTTGAGCCAACAGAGCAAAAGTAGTGAGAAGCCTGGATAAGAAAAGAAACTCTTTCTTTGAAATAGGAAACATTCAAAGAGTATTCAGTAGAAATAGTATTTCAGTAGAAATAGTATTTCAATAAAAATAGAGGGATCAATAAATTAAAATGCATTAAGCAATTAAATTAAGAATGAATGAAATTAAGAGTACATCTATTTCCAAGGATAATAGGAAAAAACCTTAAATATGGGAGGAAACTCTTACCCCTTCAGTGACACATCATGGCAAGTACCATGTGCATTGAAGGAAGGAGCAAAAAAAGCCATAACAGAATAACAAAACTTATCCCTGCTTCAAGATACCGAGCAGTGATTTGTTTTCTAAAATTGTGTAATTTTATTATACTAAGTCTAACTGATTTTTTAGCAGTTCTCAGAGACAATAAAACCATAAATAAATCTGCTAAATCCTGCTGAATCTGGTAATACAGTGTCCACTACAGAAAGAAATGTATAGAAAAGGAATCTTACAGTGGAGAAAGAATCTATTCAGATGAGAAGGTAGGGGGCATTTGGAGAAGAACAGCACAGTGGAGTTTTAAGAGTAATTGCTTATTCCCAGAAACTGTTTTCAAGTCGCTCGTTTCCCCTATGGTTCCTTCACATCCTGTGTAAGGCTCGAGTGTGGGCTTCCCCTCAGAAAAAGCTTGGGGGGGTACTGTTTTCCCCCTCTCTCTCAGTTCACCCTTAATGTGTGCATCCTGCGTTACTGTAAGAAAGGTGCTTGCCCACTGCTAATAGTTTTTCTTTAAAGACGATTTTTTTTACTAAAATGGAGAAGTGAAACAGATTGACATTAATAATGGGCGGGGAGAGAACTGTCACATTAAAAAAATGTTAATTCGACAATTCTCAGCATTGGTGCCAATAATATAGCTATCCATACCGACGATGACAGCACCAGCATAAAAAGGTTATCAGTTATTAGAGAAATTCTAAACATTTTGGGTTAAGAAGGGTTAATTGAAAAGTTTAAGGCACCATCATCTTACATGCAACTGTTCTTAGTCTTTTCAACACAGGAAGAGACGTACAGAGATCTGGAATGTTTGATCTTGACGCTCTGACAAATAATGAATTATTTCACTAGTAAGTAAAGAGTAATGAGCAAAGACACTTTCAAATATGGATAGAAATGATCTGAATGACTGACTCCATACCTTACATTGATGGGATGGCATGGTAAACATCTGTAACGAAAATTAAATATAAGTAACAGCTTTAATCACTTATTGTGATGGGAAATAAAATCTCAGCTTAGGTTTAAAAGAAAAAAAATATCCAATGTCTAAGTAGTTTTGTGGAACATTAGACTTGTAAATCTGTAACTCGCATCCTGGTTCCATCCAAAACCTGTCATATTAAAATGAGGCAGATGAGCCTCATATGATTTATCTTAAAATGTTTTCATTTATCGCCTTTAGTCTTAGAGCTTTGTTCTAATCCAGCAGAGACACGTGCATCTAAAAACAACCAAGCCTCAAAACCAACAAAGCAAAGTAGCACAGAGGTTTCCGTAACAAGACTGCTATGCTGGGACAGAGCTTCGTAATGCAAGGTCAGAACGGATACATCTCACAGGTCTCCTCTGTTTCACCAGTTTGCTTGGTCATTGTTTTTTTTTAAGGGGGTTGATTTGGTGAGAGAGAACTGCCCTTTTAACAATCATTTGCATACTGCGTATGCACGTAACCCGCGTATTAACTTACATAAATCAGATGTAATCATCTCCTGTTCATTATCACATGGGACTTTTGGCTTCGACTTACTTTGACCAGGCACAAATGGGCATGCACAAAATTGTACACAAACAGTCTTAAATTACACACGAATAGTTTTCTATACTTCTGTTAGTGACCTTTGTTCATAAAACTTGTTGTCTTGTGACGGTCCAGCCACTTCTATTCTTTTAAGAAGAGTAATTCAATAATATTAAAATAATTCTCATTTAGCACACGTTAGTTCAGTAAAACTTCAGTAGTCACACAAAGAGAAACAGAATCATACGTATGCTACTTCAGCTTATAAAATGCTGGCTACGATGCTTGGTCTCTGCAGTTCCCGTTCAAATAAATGCCTAAATGGGAACACACTATTTTACTTATTATATCGACTTTGTCGGGAAAGTCTTTCATGATGACCCAGCAAAACGAGGCACACTGTCTGTTAAAATCTCTATCATCAGATCAGCAAGAGAAACCACAGCAAATATTTGAGCACGGGGTCAGCCCACTTCCTGTGTTTTACCAGTAGTCGGAGGAGGTCGCGAGAAGGCGCTGCCAATTTTTGCTAGTATAGTCCGTTTCCCAAAACTTCTGAATGAGCCTGTGCTGACTTGGATCTGCTCATCTGCTTCCACAGCGTTGTTACGAGAGACTCCGTACCTGGCCTTTAAATAAATGGAAAGGCCTTTTTGTTTGGCAAATGAAAGCATTTTGTGACAGAAATGCTGCGCATGACCGTGGAGACCTCTGACAAAGCCAGCTGGCTACTGGAAAGATGGAAAATCAACGACTGCACAAGTCAGGCTGCTTGTTTCACAACTGTCGAGCTGTTAGGCAATAGTAATATGGTTATTGCATATTAATAGAATATAACACTAATTAAAGCTTATTCCAGCTAAAAGCCTGGTAAATAATTTAATTTCTGATTTCTAAAAGCTTGCACATTTAAATAGCTAATGGATGTTTATGATATTTACTATGTTATTAAGATTTGAACTGCGATACACATTTACACAATCCAGTCAGTAATCTACACTTGAAAAGCACTTTCGGTACAAAATGAATCATTACAGTCTCTTGGGTAAATATTTTACATGTGGGATACATTCTCCTCCTTCACTACAGATGCTTTCTCCAACAACAGCCATTTTTATGGACAAAATGTATGCAACTTCTTTAGAAGCAAACACTTCCAAAACAGGGATTAAGAGCGCTCTTGTCCATGTCTGGGATAACGCAGTCCGCTGACCACGCTGTAGACGGGGTTGCTACGAGTTTGGTTAACAGCGAGTGTGGAATGGGGAGCCCACAGCTCATAAACAGGAAACAGACCACAGCTCATTTTAAATTCCAATAAATATTTTGTGTTTTTACTGCCTTTGGGACTGAGCCAGGACAAGATGTATGAAACATCTATTTGCTCCTCAGAAAAGCCTACTGAACTTGACAGCTAGGATAAAGCCTAGACAGCCTAGCATGCCTCTCACTGGCAACAGCGATGCCCTGATATGGTGAATCCCTCAAAAGGTTATATATTCCCAAGGCAAAAGCCCGCAACCATACCAAGATCTTACTTTTGAGAATTGTACTGCAGCGCTTGTACAGTGTCACCTCCGGGACCAGCAACACAAGTACACATGCAAACAGACCTCCGAAGTCCAGTCTGAAAGTTCAGTATGGAAACTCAAACGCAAGTGTCCTCACTCTCCACAGCTTCCTTGCCAAAACAAGACGGGAAACAGTTTTAAAAGCCGATCACATACCCAAAGAAAACCAATGTATGTTTGTAACTGCACAGAAGCCTATTCTGTTTGTGTATATTTTGGGGGGGGGGGGGGGGAGGGAGAGAAAAAAGAGAAGAGAAAAGAGGAATAAAGAAAGAAAGAAAGAAAGAAAACCAAATGGAAAGAAAAACTCACCTGCACAGATAACATTTTTTATGGGAATAGTCCCTGATCCTTGTTATCAGCTGAGCTCTGTTACACACAGACTGTGGGGAAATAAGTAGGTGTTAAAACTGGGAATTAACTTACTAAATCAACTGATTCTTGTGGCTTTGGGTGTTGGCCTAGCTTGGGACAGACCTTGGAGCAGCACTAATGGTTCAGAAGTCCGGCTGTGACCAGAATCGGCTTGAAATAGTCTGAAAAAGCCCTGAATAAATGTGAGGGCTTTCGTTAGCTTCTATTTTACGCCTTTTATTGGCTGGTATTGAGGCTTGCTTTCTGGTGGTTTTTCAGCCTCTGCTGTTACTGTTGTTACTATACTGAGTGCTCCAGTACCCAGGTCCATGTGCTTAACCCGAATTTTTAAGAAATTTATGGAACTAAATGCCTCCAGGACAGTGCTCTCCTTCCTTCCCTTTTGGGCCTGTGTTTCTGTTTTCTGAACTCCCCCAAACTATGTTTCCACTGGCAACATCTGAAATGAGTCATGTTTTCTTCTCCTGGCACCTATGTTATTGACTACTCAGGTCAGTATTAAAGTGCTTTTTTTTTTCTCCAAATGGAGTGAGAACATGAAAGCAAAAATGCAATTATATTATCCAAAAAAGCTAGTGATATTTTTTGTCAAGTGATGACCATGAGGATCATCAAGAAATGTCGTATTGATTAAGCAGTCAAAGAGCAGAAATCGGTGGGGGGGAAGCTGACCCCCTCTTAAAACCGCTGTGGTCAGCTTCCCAAGATTTAAGCGCCTCCAGAAGCCAAAGCCCTTGACGAAGCCTTGTTCAGGCGCTGGCTGGGTTTTATTCAGGATTTCGGGCTTTGCTTTGCAGACGTGTCCCGCGGTAAGTTTCTGAACAGGACAAAGCTTTTCCTAGCCGGCCGCGCTGGAGGAGAAGCCGCTACGCCACGGCCCGCCCGGCTCCCCCGCGCCTCCCCTCAGGGCCGGGCCGCCGCCGCTCGCCCCGCGCCGCCTCTCCCGGCCGCAGCGGGCGGGCCAGGGGAGGCGAGCGCAGACTTCGCCCCGCCGGCAGCCGGCCCGCCCCTCCGCCCGGCGGGCCTTTATTCGCCCTTGACGGCAACGTCCCGGCGCCTCGGCCTCGCCTCCTCTCCCGCCGCCGCCCCGGGCTCCCCCCGCCCCTGTCACCGGTAAGCGGCCGGGGCGCGCGGGGGAACTGGGCGGGTGGGGCGGGGGGGACAAGCGCGCGTACCCCCACGCTGCGCCCGGCCCGCGCAGGTCCCTCCCCTCGCAGCCAATCGCGCGCGGCCATTGCGGGAGGTGTGTGCCGCGACCTCACTTCCGGTACCTGTCAGCCTGCCGCCCAGTCTGTCAGGCGCAGGAGCGGGTGCCGCTGCCCGCCGCCGCCCCCGCCGCCGCCCCCGCGCCGCCCCGCCCCGCCGGGCTGACAGCGCCGGGCGCCTGCTCCCCGTGGCCGAGGCTGTGGGCGAAGGGGTTGGGAGGCGTGTGCCGAGAGCTGGGCGCCCCGCGGGACCCCGACGGCGGGAGGCGGCGGTGCTTACCCGACCCGACCCGACCCGTCCCGACCCTGCCCGGCCCGCTGCGCCCATGGGCGCCGAGCGGCCGCGGGCGGTCGCGCCTCTCCGCCTGCCAGCGGGCCGGCAGTAGTGCACGGTACTGCCTTAGGGGCGCCCCCCCACACCCCCCGCGGTGCAGAGGCTGCCCGTATCCCGGCTGCGGCTCCGGCCGCCGAGGGGGGCACGGGGAGGGGGCGGAGGCGGTAGGAGCGCGGCTGGGTGACGCCCTCCGCCTCGCTAACACGGTGGCGGTTTTGCTAATGACCTGTCCTTTCTTCTCCTCCCCCTCTCTTTTTATTTTTTGTTTACTTACTTATCTCGTCGCCGCGTTGTGAAGCCCTCTGCGAAACTCCGGCGGTGGCAAAGGCGAGGAGAAGGAGTTAGCTGGCCGGGGGAGATGCTTTAGCCGTTCCTGCCGCCGCGCTCGGGCTTCGCGCCGGCTGCCCGCCGTGAGGGGACCGCGGTGGGCGGCAGCCCGGGGTCGGAGGGGCTAAAGGCCGAGCGAGAGCCGGCCCCGGCGGAGGCTGGCGTCTGTAGGTAAAGAGCGATCTTGGAAACTTTGTGGGGAGACTTCAGGGTGCTGGGGGGTGGGGAGCAGAGGAGAAGGCAATGTCCTGACGTGTAAGGTGCTGGTTTGCAACTGTCACGTCTCTTAAATGCAGCACATTTGAATTGTCCTTAACCTGGTCTGAGAAATGAACTCGGGCACTGGGCAGAAAATGCGTGCTGGAGGTTGCTTGGCTTGGTCAGGCAGGTTGTGCTTTTAGCAGTCGGTTGGTCAGAGGAGAGCCCTGTATCCTTGGAGTGAGGAGTGGGTCAGTGGGAGCTCCCCCTGTATTTGCTTTTGTGGTTTGATGAGAAAAATATGTTCTTGGTTGTTCCTACGGGGCTGTCCACTTGCTTTCTGAAAAGCAAGTGAAAAAGACAGCATTCAAACAGTAATGGAAAGGAGTGCTAAAAGGTGTTGCCTTGTATTCATATTAAGATTAGTACAGCCTCACTGACACGAGTAGCTGTTCCTAAGCTCTCTGATGGAACGAGTACAGGATTCATCAAACAGGATTATCTGGAATAATGATGTTTGGCACTTTGGTGGCATTGGATGTCTTAGTAGTACTGCACAAATAAAGATGTTGCATAAGTTTTGTTGGAAGGGAAGTTTTAATCAGACTACTTGTATTATAGAACATGCACAGACTTTCTTATTGGCATCTAACACTGATTACTGGGTTGAAATTCGTGTGGTCTTTGCAGCTAGCAAAGCTGATAAACTATAAAAAGTGTTTCCTTTATAAATTCTGTATCACTGACTATTATTATAATATTGAGGCTACCTGGTCTCATGCTGAAACTGACGGCAGTTGTGGTTCATGTGATGTGGTCACAAGTCTACTCAAAGCTAAACCAGTATCGTAACCTTTGTTATTTGGCATGAGCTACCTAGCAGCCATTGGTTCTTAGTTACGTTTAGTGGCAACTTTTTGGATTTTGAGCAGCGCCATGTACTGTTTCAGGAGGATGAGAGCATGCGCAGACGTTATCAGAGGCTTGTAGAGCTGCGTAGCCAGCATGCTCCCTTTCTTTTCCCATGTTTGGAAGGAACACTTGGCATAGCCCAAAAAAAAGTTATTATCAATCTGCTGATGCCTTATATTGACTGTCATCCTCTACAATCCGGTGGCATAGGGAGTTTTGGCTATCTATTACAAACCTGTATGTCCTGAAAGCCTTGTGGTTTTCTCACTTGCTCTTCAGTAGGTCTTTAATGTCTTTATTTTCTATTTGTACCCCTCAATACTGTAGTCGTCTTAAAGGGCATTATGCATTTTAAACCATAGAGAAAGGTGGCATTTCAGTTGTGATTTCGTATCGGTATGCTTTTAATATTTTATGTTGAACATTATAAAAATATTAGAGAAGATAATGTCCTATAGGAGAGTAGGATACATGGCCTAGGATATTCATCTTGTTCTAGAAAATAGACTGTAGTGCTCACTGTTGACCTGAAGTAGTCAGGGATGGCAATGTAAATTTTCTTAGTATTTTTTTAGAAGCAGCTCTTACTTCAAAATTGCAAATAGCACTTTTTACTTTGCTTTAGCTCAACTGCTGAGATTTGAGTTTTGAGTTCTGTTTCTCTTGCACATGGCACCTTTGTTGCAAGGGGGAAAAAAGAGAACACCATGCTTGTCTTGGAAAATAAATGAAGTTGAATTCATATTTATTATAAATACAAACATATTTTCTTACAGCATTTTTAAATTTCAACATTTTTAATTTAATCTGACTGCTTTTGCAAAATCTCCCTGCATCTTTAATTTGTTTGGTTTTTAGTTGAGTGGGCAGGGGAGTCAATTTAATCAAACCATTTTTTTTTTTTTAATTCTTTTTAACAGGCCTTATAAAGTATATAAAAGTAAAAGACATCTACCTTTGAGGTGTAAATGGTACTTAAAAGGCCAATTGCAAAGACATCTTGTGGGACGTGTGTGTGTGCACCTTGGAAACCATAACTACTCTTAACAGTTTGTCCACATAAAGACTTGGACATTTGTGAGAATGCTTTTTATGAGTAAAAGTATTTTCCTTTATAACAGATAATTAAAATAGCACAAGGCGTTCACTGTAGTGGTCTTAGTTGAGTGCTTTTGAATTTTTCTAGTATGAAGAAGAAAAGATCAGAATGATACTGCGATATATCAGTCATATACCCTAGTTAGCTAGATGTCAGTGTAGTCCTGCTGTAAAACGAGGTGTTGTATTAAAAGCCTCAGTCATTTAAAAAATAATTTTAGCTCAAGTGAAAAGACAGTGGTTTTTTCTGAAAAGCATAAATAAATATTAAAAATCATTATATTACATGATATCATTATAAAATTAGAATAGTAAGCTTTGGGAAATTTTCTTGACTCTTTGGTTTTTTTTTTTTTTTCTTAAGAAAGAATGTCAGCAGTTTTTTATTAATGAAGAGCCACTTGTTATCACCAGCGTGCACATGAAATGGAAAGGAAACAGATTCTGGAAAAAAACTTCTGTTTCAACCTTGCAAGATGCTGCGTGAAGTGGTGAGTACATATGTGGACTGGGAGCTATCTTGGCATTCTTTTTGAACAACTAGAGAAGAAAAAACATTTAAGGTAGACTTTCTGTAAAGAGTGATTAATGTATAGTCAACTGACAAGGAAAGAAATCTGAGCAAGTAGTGCAAACAAATAGTTGATAAATGGAAAGCAGTAGCAGAATCAGGAGAAGAGAGTAAGTGAAATTTCTTTGTGTTCCAATATCTATTGCTGTGTTAGACTTCTGTGTAAAAGTCTATGTAAAAATCCAGCAGAATTCTGAATTCTTAATATTATAGAAGTAGAGTGCTCAGCATTTCACAGGACCAGCTCTGTAAAATTAAATATTGAACGACTTTTTATGAAGTAGAATGCTGAATATTCACTGAATGAAAAAGTACTTATCTGGTAAGGTTAGGCTGTAAATCATCACTACCCTCAAAACAAAACTAAAATCTCTCAATCTTAAAGAAGGTGATATTTGGCATGTTTTAAAAATGTTAAATTGATATGAGCAGATTGTTGTGTGACCAGATTGCATGTGGCATTGAAATGTTGCCAAATCTGATTCCACTTCCTCATACCAGTTCTAATAGTTTCTGCTTATGAAACAATATTTATTTATAAGTGCATTGCATGTGTCTTAAGTATCTAGGAAGTATAATCTCTGTGTCCAGTGAAGGGCTTCTCATGCACAGATTAATACAAATTATAAAATACAATTCACTGGTATTCTAATCCTGATTTAGACTTAGGTTGTTACATGACTGGTTTGTGTGATTGTTTGCTGTGTTTTAAAATGCTGTAAGCATAAGCTGTAGAAACTTTTTTTTACTTTGCAGATTGAAAGAGGAGAACTACCAAACAGGCATAGTTTGTTCTGTGGTACTATATTCATCTAAATTTATTGTTTTAAGTTCAAGTTGTCTCATGCTTGTGGAAACACTAACAGTACGAGATAAATTTGCAAGCACTTGGCAAATTACCTATCCCTTTCTAGAAATGCTGATATACTATCATGGTTTTTAAAAAAAATTATAAACTAAGAGATTATTCACTTAATCTTTCCAAATAGTAAAAGGAACTTGTTCATAAGTCTGCCTGCCTTGAGGAACTCAGAGTAGTTAGCAGCTACTGAAGTTGTAAGATTCTTTGGCATTTGATGCCAGGTAGCTGAAACACATGTGAAAGCAAGTTAGTCCAATATTTTTGTATTACTTCATATTTTCGTATCTCCTTAGTCCATTTTCAGTTTGTTGATAAGTATGTAAAAAGAAACCAGAGCTGCTGTTCAGTGTGCAAATTAACTGCTGATTGAGTAACTTCTTACTCATCTATGAGTGTACAAAATCCTGGAGCTGAGAGCATTTATTGTTGTGAATAGTTTAGAGTTTGATGTATTTTGCATGGAAAAATGATACCACAATCTGTCCTGATGTTATTTAGATTTAAGAAGAAAATGGATCATTTGAAACTCTTCTACAGCTTATGATTAAGGTTTGGAGGCAGGGCTAACTGTCTTGTTGTATGTATCCATGCATCCAGCACGGTTATGTTGTCTGAGTAATTTCTGTTATCTGCATATAGGATTGTATTGCCATTCATTTTTTTTTTTACACAAATAAGAGTGCTACATGCCTGGTTTTGTTTTGTTTTAAATAATTATTTACTGGAAATGATTGTTGTAGCAATTCATAGAAGAAAACACTGAATTTAAACCAGAATGTGAGTGTTCAGATGGTAAGAAGAACTTTTGTCTATTTGCAAAATCTATTTGAAAGTGAAGACTTGAATTACGGATGACGTTTCCTAGCCTCCTGTTAGCGTTACTGCTTCAGAAGGAATGTTATTAAGTACATGGCATTGGAGTCACGGTACAGGCTTGTATTAAACAAAACAAAACCTTCTCGCATCTTTATTGAACATGTGTGGAAAGTATTCCCTAGAGTAGTAAGGCTGAAAAATATAATACGGAACCATTTGAATTTGAGGGGGAGGAAGAGGGAGAAGGTGGGTGTTGTATCAAGAGACTGCTTTGGAGACTCCGGGGCTGTTTAGCAGGCAGCGCTTGATAGCATTCTGTACAATAGGGCCGATGAATGCTCCATTACAATGGTCGATGAATTCACCCACTCTGATGTTGAAATAAAATAAAATTAATGGCAACCCGCAGGTCGTAGTGAATATTGTTGGCTTGTCGGCAATTTTCAGGGGAAGATTATAAGAACTATGCACTACTAGCATAAAAATTATGTTTCTAATGGAGGCTAGAACTAGATTCTTGGTGAAGGTTAGGAGTTCTAAGAATAATTTGAAAAACTAGCCAATGTAGGTATGCACAGAATGTTGGACATTGAAGTTTACTCAGCAAAGTTGAAAATGGTTAGAAGTGTGGCTTTTCAAATCTTTTTTCTCAGCCTGGAAGTAAACATTCATTTTGGAGTAAGTGTGCTGCATTGTGAGGGGGTTTTGAGTGGGTTTGCTGTCAGTGTAAGTTGCTGTATGGATGCAGTTTCACTATAAGAGAGCTAGGTAAACAGGAGAATGTTCTGTCTGTGGTCATTTCTGACCAGTTGGTTGTTGGACATTTTGCTCTGTGGGCATAAGGTAGACTTATGTTGTTATGCTGTATATATGTGAAATTTAAAAATGGTGTAATGTGTATATTCATATTCCACATAGCTGCCCAAAGAGAAGAGCACATAAGAAATTTGAGCTGTTTTTTACCTCTGAAATGAATTCTTCATTCATTTATTTATTTATTTGTTCTTCTCCACCTCAGGACAAAAGACTGCTGTTAAGCAGGCCAGTCTGATTGGAAGCAAATCAGGTAGCAGCTTTAGAATATATGTAACTAAGAGACAAGGAGCACAGGATACTACTGTTGAAAAAAAACAGCAGCTGTACATTTTGTGTACTGTGCTTCCATAGAGATGGGACTGTACAAAAAGAGGCCAGTATTTTCAAACAGCTGTCAAACGTTCAACTTAAATATATGTTTTGGGCAACCGATTTTCAGCATACTGAGCTGCCATAATGCTAATCAAATTTACAAGGAGTTGCATTTTCTCAAGATTATAAATCCTGTAATTAGTCCCATGGAAATGTAATAGTGATTATCCTTTAAGAATATAGAATGGTTCGCTTTGCAGCTATCATTCATTTTATTTCTCTTCTACATGGTATGCATGTTTGCGTGTGCATGTGTATATACATATATGAACACGTAAGTATGAAAAAAAAATAGAATAGGATGTCGCCTCTCTGTGTTGTTCCTGATAGCCCTGCAAATATGAGGCTTACAGGGAGAGGTGTGGTTACACAGCATGGCCTGATCTAGCAACTGTTACAGATCAGTCACGCTCCCTCTTCATGCTGCTTTCCTTTGCTACCGTCCTTGTGTTTCTATCCTTCCTTTTTTGCTGCCCCTTAGTGAGTCTGTTCAGCTATCTCTAGCTATGTTTTTCCTGCGTTAACGTTTCTACTGGCTTAATGATGAGCTGAATTGTTTCACTGGGGCAGTGTGAATAAAATAGGGAATAAAATACGCCAGGGACTGTTCTTTGGACCTGGAACAAAGTGGCAAGGTTGCACACACCTAACAGTCTTCCTCCCAGAACAGCACGGTTGCATCCAAACTGCCAGTGGAGAGCAGTTTAGTGCTCTGCATTTGCTGTCCCCTTAACTGTGCCTGCACATTTGTCTGGGAGAGTGCCAAGTTGGTATGGGCCAAAATGGTGTCAGAGAGGACGCTAACAGCATGGCTCAAGCCTGTGCTCTGGCCCTGTTTTATTTACTATTATAGATGTGGCCAGAGAGGTCAGACAAGTGTGAGAGCCAGCACAGGCAGAATGGAGCTGTGTGGCTGCAAATGAAGAAGGGAGAAGGAAGATGCAGGGCTGACAATGTCAGGGAGCTAAGGAAGGGATATCCTTTTGATGTCAGGGAGCTATTACATTACTTAAGCTGGCTTGTCTAACTGTACCCTTAACATAACTTTATTTTGCAACCAACAACTTCAGTTTGGCTCTGCAGAGGGCTATGAGTACCGTGTCCCCCTAACTGCTTTTTCAAAGTCTGATTCATTCAGCTAACATGCCTTACAAAGTGAATTAAAACTGGTATATGTAAGTACATATATGACTTTTTAAACAGGTTTTCTTATCCTGGCTGTTTCATTGGACTGTTGTTTTTCTTCCACCTTTCTGTAATTCAGGTGCTTCCCTAGTTAAAAGAAGTGGGGAGGAGAAGTAGGGTGGCAGGCAGGCAGCAGTGGTGATACTATTGTCACTAGCAGGCTGTTAAGCTGGTAAGTAGACACCCTTCCTGTCATACGAAGGATGAGCAGAGAGCTTAGATATCAGGAAAATAATTGGTTATATTTTGACATTTTTTGATGGTGCAGGAGTGTGAGGCTTGTGATCTCTATACTGTAGCGAATGACCTGATTTAGACCTGTGAAGTCATGTGTCCTAAGTATATCCTCTATCTGACATGTCAGTAGCTTGGAAGTACAAGTACTTGATGTCCATTTGCCAAAAAATGTAGATTCATTGCATTCATACCTGTTGCCAAGACTCCTGTCAGCAATGTTAATTCAGTGTAAACTTTGTTTTTGTGTGATACATCTATCACAAAGAAAAACTTTTTAAGGTAGAAATTTCTGAATTACCAGAACAAAACTGAAAGCCTTTTTCTTAATAAAAAAACACCAATAACAATAACAACAAAAAGTGAAAGAATTTTGTTTCACATTCCACTCTGGATACTCTGAGTTGTGGCATGCCATTAAATCAAAGTAGGTTTATTTTTAGCAGGTTTTATTTATTTATTTAAATGTAATGCTGAGCAACAAGAGCCTGTTAGAATACTTTGAAGCAATAAGTAAAATTGTAGTACACTGAAGAATAAGTCGACTACACAACTCCAGGTGCTGTTTATAGAAGACGTTAGATTTTGTCTACTGGTAGAAGACTATGAAAGCTAGCCCATTGGGATTACCCAATGAATTTTCAAAAAGACACTTGCAAGCAGAAGGGACCTAAATCTGTAATATCTTGTCTGAGGGTCATTCTCTTTTACAGGATATAGATCCTTCTGTTAAGCTGAATTTATGTTATCAAATATATCTTGTTATTATGTCTGGGCAAGGAAATAAAGTTTATCAGTGAAATCAAACCATCAAAAATACACAGTGGTGGTGTTCTCTGCTAAGAAGGCGAATTCAGGCTTCTTGAATCTCTTCCAGAAACAGATGTAAATTCCACTGTAGCTTTTCAAATAGTGAATAATCATGGTCTGTTATGTTTGGTGATGAATCATGCAAGGGGTTGCAGATGGTGAGAAGAGTGCAGCTGTGCAGATACTAGAGGGGCGGAGATAGAAGACTAGAGGACCTGAGGGGATGAAGGAGGTGATTTGAGGATGGGTTGACATGGCTTATGAAAGAGAGGGATAAGACAGCTGAAAGAGTATTGAAGCTGAGTGTGCCGGATAAAGCCAAAACTGAAACCTGAGATTCGGGGATGGGGAGAGTGCTGGAGACTGAAAAGGAGGTATACTTGAGGCAGAAAGATATTTTTTGTTGTTGTTGATCTTTGAAGCAAAAGTTGCAGCATCAGATGCCAAAGTAACTGGACTTTTGTCCCAAGCCAAAACAAGGAGGAGACTGAGTTTAGATGTGGTAGTTTAAGCTGTAAATGAAAAGAGAAAACTAAGAGGCTTCATGTTCCTTTTAAAGGAATGCTGGTCATAAGTAGGAGAGCTATTGTAGTAACAGGTACAGATGCAGAGTTGTGGGGTTTTTATTTTGATTGTTCTGAGCACGACATGTGTAATGAGATCGGGGTGGCAAAATTTGGGAGTTTGCCAGGTGGAGAAGTTGTTACAAAAAAGGGGGATTGCAAGGCCTAGGTTGTGGTTGAAGGGTAGGTAAAATTCAAGTGAAGCTTTTCATGATCTTAAACCAATACGCTAAAAAGTCCAAACCATCTTTCAAATTTTGCATTAAGTAATTTTAATTTAAGATATCTTTTCCTTTTTTTTCCTCTCTCTCTTTTTAGATGAAAAGTATTGTTCCAAAACAACAGCTCTTTATTCAGGAAGAATGTTGCCATTAAGATGTCTGTAAGAACTAGAATTTTTGCCCACAGGTCAGAAATCCTCAGCCAAAGTGAATATTTAACCACTATTTCAAGGACAGCCAATTATCTTTTTCTTAATAAAGTATGCAATTAGGAGTCAAAGTGAGAGACCCTGGAAAATTGTAGAATACTCCAAGTACAGACATAACTTCAGGCACCCATTGTACTGTTTGTGTGTTCTACAAACCTTAGTAAATATAAAACAAATACTGAAAGTGAACTGGGTGAAAAAAAAAAAGAGGGGGCAAAAGTCCAGATCTATCTTGGAAGAAAGTTATGCTCCAAAACTGCTATACTGAAAACTGTTTTCAGGTTTGTTTTCTCATCTCTTTTAGTCTAGTTACCTAAGAAAGTCAGGTATATGCAGTGCGGTCTGCTGTCCTCTCCCCCCACCCAATAACTTTGAACCTGCAAGTCTTGTCAAATTTGCCAGAGGAATAGTGGTTGCAAAGGCATTAAAGTTCTGTAATTTTTATGAAAGTTGGTAACTGGAAAGAAGAAAGGAAAACACATTATTGACCCTACTGAGGAAATGATGCAATATGAATTCAACAATTACCTGTGCTGTTTGGCCTGTATGTTGCCAATCAGCATAGGAGCACTTGCAAGCCAGTTGCAACATGTAGCTCTGAACCAGCTACAATGTGTTTGCTGTTTGCATAGGGAGTAGTAGTTCAGGGACATCGTGTGGGGAGGGGGAACTGTAAGTGTAGTGAGAAGGGGAAAGGGCAGGGAGACATGATAGGAGAAGGTGGGGTGAAATTAAAATTTTATGTCTTTGGGAGCAGATCAATAGAAATGGAAGCTTTTTTATTTCTTCTCCCCAAAGTTGGCCCTTTCCCAGTGCTTTAATGGTGGTAATAGTAAAACCCGATATGAATTCTACCTCTCAAATTTGTGTACTGTTACAACTTAATGCTCTCAAGCTTTTATCATGTTGTTTAAACTCACAAAATTATATACAACTTCAAAATTTTCATTACCAGTCAACAAACTCAAAACTATTTGGTATTGGTAAAATATTAGATTATGTGGCATAATAATAATATATTATTATTATATATAATATGTGGCCTTGAATTAGGTTGTATTCAATTGAAGTATTTATGTCACGGGAACATTCCTTTGCTCTTCTGTCAAAAAGTAAGCAAGGTTCACAGAATCATAGAATCATTAAGGTTGGAAAAGACCCTTAAGATCATTGAGTCCAACCGTTAACCTAGCACTGCCAAGTCCACCACTAAACCGTGTCCTCAAGCACCACCGTCTTTTAAATACCTCCAGGGATGGGGACTCAACCACTTCCCTGCGCAGCCTGTTGCAATGCCTGACTACCCTTTCAGTGAACAAGTTTTTCCTCATGTCCAACCTAAACTTCCCCTGGCGCAGCTTGAGGCCGCTTCCTCTCGTCCTATCGCTTGTTACAAGGGAGAAGAGACCGACCCCCACCTCGCTACAACCTCCTTTCAGGTAGTTGTAGAGAGCAATAAGGTCTCCCCTCAGCCTCCTCTTCTCCAGACTAAACAACCCCAGCTCCCTCAGCCGCACCTCATAAGACTTGTGTTCTAGACCCCTCACCAGCTTCGTTGCCCTCCTCTGGACACACTCCAGCACCTCGATGTCCTTCTTGTAGTGAGGGGCCCAAAACTGAACACAGTACTTGAGGTGCAGCCTCACCAGTGCCGAGTACAGGGGTACTATCACCTCCCTGGTCCTGCTGGCCACACGATTCCTGATACAAGCCAGGATGCCATTGGCCCTCTTGGCCACCTGGGCACACTGCTGGCTCATGTTCAGGCAGCTGTCAGCCAACACCCCCAGGTCCTTTTCTGCCAGGCAGCTCTCCAGCCCCTCCTCCCCCAGCCTGTAGCGTTGCATGGGGTTGTTGTGACCCAAGTGCAGGACCCGGCACTGAGCCTTGTTGAATCTCATGCAGTTGGCCCCGGCCCATCGATCCAGCCTGTCCAGGTCCCTCTGCAGGGCCTTCCTACCCTCCAGCAGATCGACACTTCCCCCCAACTTGGTGTCATCTGCAAACTTACTGAGGGTGCACTCGATCCCCTCATCCAGATCATCAGTGAAGATATTGAACAGGACCAGCCCCAACACTGAGCCCTGGGGAACACCACTCGTGACTGGCCGCCAACTGGATTTAACTCCATTCACCAGCACTCTCTGGGCTCAGCTGTCCAGCCAGTTTTTAACTCAGCGCAGAGTGCACTTATTCAAGCCATGAGCAGTCAGCTTCTCCAGGAGAATGCTGTGGTTGAAATCATACAGGAATAATAAATATGCTCACAGAACAAAAGATCAGTTAATTATTTCTTATCTTTCATTTTACTATAAATTTAAACTGAAGGCAGGTATTTTTATTTATAACACAGCACGGATTCTAAGTTCTGAAGAGTATGTTACTACCAGTCCTGCCAATAAGGAATTATCGACAATAGATACCAATTGCAATCACACATAGTGGTCTGTGGATATAAAACAAAAGGGATTCTTATATCCTAGTTTATAAAAACACATTTTAAGGTATCCATACATATACATGAACCCTAAAGGTTGTTGAAATATTATCACAGTTTTAGAAAGTGCATCAAAGTTTTTGCTTGACTCTTAAGTTAGTGGCAAATGGTTTTTATTTCTTTTCATAAATATAGTATGTCTAAAATTTCACGTTTTTTAGTAAGAGTTACTAGACAGCTTTGCTTGTAAAAGTTATGATGTCTTTCTGGACAGAACGGTCATATATGTTGTGGGGGGTTTTTTCTTTGGTTTTTTTTTTTTTTTTGATCAAGCATGTGAGCAAGTAAAGCTTCTGAGTTACAGAGGTTTATGTAATGGCACAGTCAATATGTTTAATGGAAAATGGCCAAAAATTTTGCCTGGCACTGCCTCTGTATGTATTAGATTATAATTTTAATTGACATTTTTAGTTGCACAGATGTCTTTAATTTGTTACCCTCTGAAGTTTATTTTTACCATATGCAGTGAAAATGTACTCTGCAGGAGGCTTAGCAAGGGGCTTACATTTTATTTACTTCAAAAATTGATTATATTAAAGGTAATCATTTAGTCACCACACTAAAATGCAATTTGTATTTGCCTTTTACCCTCAGATATCTTTATCCTTCAACAAATGAAGTCTCTGTAGAATATCAGGGTATAGTTAGAAAATTGTTGAGAGGCCACTTTGCATAATCTGAGATGCCATGATCACATGTGTAAGGAAACAATTGCAACATTCCAATTTAGTCTTGAGGATCTAGTTTCCAGTGAGCAGCATGTTAGGACAGATGTGTAGGCTGTTTGTAAATGCTGTACACATCGGAATCAACTTTGACTACACCACTCAAACTTATTTTTACATATTATTTTTAGGAAGAAAAAAATGGATAATGGTTTAGGACATCTAATATGTGCATGCAGTTCATAAGACATAGTTTTTGTGGGATTTTTGGTTTGTTCCTTTTTTTAAAATGCTCTCAATTCTGGGTATACCGTACAACCAGATTTAGCCTCAATCTGAGCACTGATTTCTGAAGTCGACATATCCCTAACTGTTAATCAATTAAAAATCTTGGCTCACGTAATTATCTTGTAAGACATTTGTACAGTGCTGCAAAATTTAGAAAAAACAGATGACTTCCAAATAAATGGATAAAGAGTTTTGGGACACATGGGGAAAGTAAGAGAGCTTTGAGTTCATTAATACAGTAATAAAAATATAGCAAATACTCAGATGACACATTTGTGTGAACGTGACCTTGGATCAAATAGCAAATACATAAATGTTGTGTTTGTCCGAATGTGACCTTGCATTGGTTCAAATATCAATCAATAAATCAAATCCTAGCTTTTAATGTACATGTAAAGAAAACAGCCTCTTAAATGATGCATCAAATCTTTGTTTCTCAGTAGTTGTGGTCTTCATGTGTAAGTGTTCAGCAAACACATGGAGCATCTGTGTGCTAAACACTGTATTCTTTAGGCTTCATCGCCTACAGAATGTTGTCATGAATGATTTAGAATCTGTAAAAGTTTGAAGCCCACATTAATATGGTTGCTATGATTAACATGTGTAATCATTGGAATCTTGCTCAAATATAGAATAATTTGAGTAGAATATAACAGTGACTTGAAGAGATACTGACATTGAAACACATTGGATAAAGAGCAAGACCTGGAGATTCTTTGGAGAGAGAGAAAAAGAAAAAGGGAGAGTGTGTTGCAAGCATAAAGGTATATATAACAGGGAAGTGGGGTTTTTATTAGAAACTGTGGTGAGCTGTAAGTAGTACTTATGGAACCGTATTTGAACTTGAAAGAGAGCACGTGTCAGAGACGTACACAGAGTACTCTATAACATAGTGGTTACTAAGATGTTGCCATGGCTTAGTTTCTTGCGGAAAAAAAAAATCCCATTGTTCTTTTGAATCTCTTGTTAATAAAATATACTCGCTTCATTAGTCATGCCTCAAAAATCCTGGATATTATTAACTCCAGTCCGAATATTTGCTTTACATGCATTAATAACTACTGTGATAAATTGAATAAACCTCCCTCATACTGTTGTCCAGGCTGATTTTTTTTTTTTTAATGTCATGTTAATAATAGTATTCTTATTCTATAGGTTAAGCTTGTAGTCAATTCTCAACCATGTGTCAGAGCTCATTATTTACTATAAAAGTGGAAACAGAGACAGGATAAATAGAGAAAGAAAAAAAATTACAAATTGCCAGTTTTTCAGGATTCCTAGGCATTTTACAATAAAAGTTGAAGCAAGACTAAAGACTTCAACACACAGTTTTCCACTTAAGTCTTTGACAGTGCTTGCTTGGTTTAGAGTCAGGAATCATCTAGACATCAGACTGGATCATAATGTAGTTTAAAAAAACCAAAACAAAACAAAAAACCAAAACCAAACAACCCCCCCTCCAAAAAAACCCAGAACCTCAACAAGCCAAACCAACCAACCAAAAAAAACCCCAACAAAGACCCCACCCAAAACACTTCTTGAAGAAAATTGTAAAGTTAAGAACATTATAGGTTACCAATAACCCTAATGTAATATTATATAGTTTGTTAACTAATATTACTATTGACTGATACTGAAGTCCTGACTAGTCAACTCTTACAAGAACTTAAAGGATTCAGCAGATATAGACTTAAAAGAGAGATTTGAAAGCTTTACTTTGACATATAGGTGCTTCTGACTTTAGCTTCAGTTCAGCTTTCACTAGAAAGAAATGCAGTTGTTCCTGTTCCCAATTACAGAAATCACTGAAGTATTCACTTTTTGGATATGAAAACTCACATTTAGAGGAGAAAAAAAACGCATCAAAAAGCTAAATGTCGTATTGGTATTGTGTGCAGACTTGAATCTATTTGAGCTTGAAATCAGTTCAAGCAACAGTCCAATCTCCACTCGTTGCAGAAATGAGGTAGGAAAACCAGATTTTTCTTTTACCAGCAGGACCTTGCTGCAAATTTGAGTAATGTCACATTTGGTGCATCTGATGTCCATTTATGTGGAAGAAAGCAAGCATGACTTTAGATAGATGTAAACTTGAGGTGACAGACTTGTAAGTTTTGTCTCTGGAGCCTGGAGGCAAAGGTTGCAAAACCTTTGTGTCCCATTGATGATGAAGTCAAATCTGGCTCCTGTTGTTAAAGGGGTTAGCAGTGGCTAATTTAAAGATGGGCTTCAGATCTCATTGTACTGATAAGCTAGAACTGTGGTATTTCTTTACCTCTTAGGCTGAGCTCTGTCTGCTTGAGGTTGACTAGTCTAATGTGGATCAAATATGTTGAAATACATTTTCTGGTCTAATATAAAGTCAGTGTAAAAGTCACATATGTAAATGTAAAGTATTCTCAACTGAGTTCCTGGTTACCAAGTTCTTGAGGGACTTGTTGAATTTAAAATTTCCCATTAGAAAGCCATTTGATGCTAGGATTTTGTTTTATTCTTTACAAGCAGCTGAAGTCTTTCTTTGAGCTAGATTCTACTCTCTGCTTGAGTTTCCAGCATTGAATTGTTATTTTATTTTTTTAATTTTATTGATTTATTGGAGCATGTTGTTTCAACTCAGAGTAAGTGCCTGTATCTTCCATTTACTGGATTTCTGTGGGAGTTTTACTGCTGGAAGGATGATGAATAACTGTGGGATGGACATGATCTCCCCAGCCTATATGACAGTTCCATGGCCCTGTCAAAAGATGATACTGCTTAATCTAACAGAGATGCTGTCTGATCTGTAGAGCGGTTTTCCGCTCTCATCAGAGACTTAAGAGGCACGGCTGCTTTACTTCAGGCAATGCAAGTGCCTGGTTTACACGTCCAGCCTGTTGATACAATCATTGGATTCTTCAGAGGGGATTCAGGCTGCACATACACAAGTATTTGTTGGCTGTGCAGCACATGTATCCCTCTCCCCAGCCGCTTATTTCTGCTCCCTCCGTTGAGCCAGCACAAATATTTGTTAAGGCTTTGCAGTTAACTGGATCAGAGAAGTGATCGGATCAAAAAGTACTGCTTTTTAATTTGTAATCGTGGCCTCAAAGGTCAGTCGTGGCTGTGGAAAGTCCATTGAGTTCCACTCAACCTAAACATGTAAAAGTGAGGTGCTTGACATTAGGTGAGATGAATACCCCTCTTACGTCTGTTTGCTGAAAATTAATTTCTGCTTTGTAATTTTTTTTCTCCATTAGTAATTGCTTCTGTTGTGTGAAAGTGAGAGGGTATGATATTTGGATAAATAGTTTAATTACCTCCCAAATAGTTTCGTGGCTGTCCTGTTATTAGTTACTTCTTAAACAGTAATCTTGGCAAAACAAACAATTTTTAGAACTATTCAGAGTATAATGAATGTGTTACATAATTGAAAGAAAACATTGGAGGAAATTGTGAATATATAATCATGAAGGTATAGAAAGCAGCTGAAGAGTTTTAAAGCAGAAATGTTGCATTTAAGAGGGGGATGAGCGGCCCTGTTCAGAGACATTTATCTTCCCTTAATATATTCTAGGCAATGAGGCTCCACTTCAGAGAGTCAGGACCCATGAAGTAGCTTCTATCGGGTGCCACTAAATCTTGGAAAGAAGCTACAAGGAGATGCCAACAGGGATTGAAGCTGCTCAGTAACTGCAAAGTAGTTGAATAGCGACTGTTAGTGATTATGTGATTGTGCTCTGTATTTTTTCAGTCTGTGCTTTCCCCCTCTTCCTTGGCTGATTAGTTGCTTTTTTGCTGTCTTTTTCTGTTTGTTTCTGTGTAGGGTCTGCCCCAATTTTTGTAGCTGAGCAGTGTTAAGCAGTCATTTCAATAAGTATTTTGGGCTTTTTGGCCTTTGTAGGTTGTGATATTGGTGCCAATGCTAATTTTTTAACTGTGTCTTTGTATATACTGCAATTATAAGCAATTCAAAGTTCTCTTTCAGGAGAGAAATGGTAGCATTTTGTCTAGCAATCCAAGATGACTTTCTATGTCTTGCCTTTGACTGAATGTTTTTATAATCATACAGATTGAGGTTTTAGATTTTTGCTTGGGAGGGACATAAATGTTAAACAGATGTTCCTAGGGCCTTAACTTTCTATTAATGCAGATTCTGCATTATGGCTGCTTTGCACTTGAATAATATGTAAGGAATCTTTCATGTTTAGTATGGCTACCTCCTCTTTGACAACCCTTGCTTGTTTTCTCTACAGAATTTGTATCCTGATGTTATGGTTTACTGTTGATAATACTCTTCTTGCCACATGACAGGTGTTGCTTATGTTAGTATTGCCTTACATATGTTCTTACTTTTAAAAGTGGTTCGCACCAGGAAAAATGTGGATTTGTAGCCCTGACTTGTAAATTACGTTTTATAATCTTATTAAGTCATTTCCTTATTTTTTCAAAGTAAAAATAACTGAACAACTAACAAAACAGTGACATCCTAAGAACTGAGATTTTTGTTAGAATAGTGGGAACCTGCATGCCATATATCATGTGTATTGCATGATACAAGAGTTTCTGGCAACACCATTATACCTTTCTATATAGCTGGAAAACACCTGTTCTGTGTATGCCACAAAATAAACTTAATTTTAAAATCCCAATACTTTGCCTAAATAAGCCACGTTGGCCTTATCATTGCATTTTCTTTGACCTGTGGTGGGCTAATAGAAGTTGGTGCTGCAACATAGAAGAATCATATATGCTCCTCACAGTCTGACAGAGTACATCTAGTTGAAGAATACTTCTGCTTGGTGTAACGTACAAAGTCAGGTGGTCATGTGGTACTGTTCACACCTGACCTGTCATTAATCAGCACTGCTTTTGTGTACATCTTCTTATTGCTAACTTACTTGTACAGCATGTTAATTCATCTGTTTCAGTCCTGTCTTTAAAAGTACTTGCTTATGGTGTTGGCTAATTACTTGTCTGGAAAAGTTGATAAAAGTTGTTAATTTTCAAGAAGGAAATCTTGCCTTTCCTCTCTCCTTTTGGATCGTGTCTTTTAAAATCCAATGGGAAGGAAAGTCCTGGAACCAAAGAAATGCTGCTGCCGGGCTCAGAAAATATTCCCATATTATTTTCACCGCTTCTAATATCAATCAGCAAAATATTTGCAGTGTTTCAAAGCTTTAGCAACTCTTCCCATGTGAGATTAGAAGTGTGTTATCTCTGCATCTTCTGATGCAATTAGGGAAATGTGTTCAGGGGAGAAAAGTAAAACTCATCATGGTCCCTGCTTTCTGAAGCCAGTAGACTTGCCTCTGTGGAGTGTATTCTTCCTTCAAGAAACTCTCTAGTGTTCCTCCATTTCTGCAAGTACTTACGGATCAGAGAAAGAGGATTGTCTTTTCTCCCTTTCTTCTTAGGCAAAGAATGTTCTTCCTTTTTGATCAACCAGTAAATTAACAGCTTTTTTCCTGCTGCAGACTAATATAGACCAGCTTGCCTTACAAGCTGTGTAATTCCACTTCTGTTTAACGCATAACGTAAAATAACGTAGCATAATCAAGGTTGCATAGAATTTTTCATTACGTAACTTTTAAGAGCTTAACTTTGCAATTTTACTATAATTTTTCAAAATTAGGGTACGTGAATTTTGATTTGGTTTAAAGGCAAGGATGCTTATAAGTTGTATATGATATCTTGGAGTACAACTGTGTAGAGGGGAAAAAATACAAAGTTTTTATGGTTTTTTTTGCGCGGGGTGCAACTGGCAGTCTTGATGAAGAGGTGACTCATGAAAATTTTTCATCTCATGCATAGTAGATTCTCTTAAGTTCTTAATACTTTGTAAATTATAAAATATTACTAGTATGTAAGGTTACAAAGTATGAAAACTGAATCAAATGTCACAGGATAGAGGAGAAAACATGCATCCTTTCCCAGATAGGAGACTGGACTTCATATTTTAGGTGACAAATTTTATTTTCTGTTATTTTTATTTTCAGTTGTTTTTTATGTGTTGAATCAGGATATTGGAAATATCCTGCAACTTACATATTTCAGGCTCTTCCTATTCACCTAAATTTTCTAAAAACATCTACTGCAGCCACTAGTTTTAAATGTGCTGTGTTCAGCCACAACATTCTCAAACTGACCTAGAGGTAATGATTGTTTCAACTTTAACCTTGATATTTGCAAGCAAGCCCTTTACACGATCAATTTGTTTTTGCAGTAAATCCAGACTTTGTTACTGCTTCTCAGAGACCTTTGCATCTCAGAGACCTGTTTCCTTACAGGGATTATCCCTAGCGTGGCAAATATTAAATGTGGAAGGGCCAGGAGTTTAGTCTCCCACCATCTCTTTCCAAAAATGAAGCAAATAACCGATCGCTGCATGATTAGGTACTTTGATAATCTGACTGTGATTTCTTTTAAGACCTGTTTCAAGTTTGTAGGTAAGTTACACATTGAGTATTTTCAGTGTGGTGGTGGAAAGGAGGAGGAGTTCTGAAAATAGACATGTTTCAGAGATAACAGGCTATGAGAGAGCACCAGTAAAACCATAATTCCATGAAATTGTGTTCTTATTTTTCTATGATGTCGTACTCTCTTGTTTTGAGTTCACTCTGTGTGTGTGTTTGTATGTGGGTGTAGGAAAGGGGTTATGGAGACAAAAATATTGTATGGGAAACTGAGAAAATCCTCTGCCAATGTCTTTGTGGCGCAGAATTTTTCTAGTCTTAGGAGCAAGAAGAAATGTTGACTTATACAGATGCTTGAGTGGAATCATCACGCTGCAGCTACTACATCTGCTGTTGTAACATGTACAGCTTTTTTTGTAAAGCAAAATACTCTTTGTGAATACTACTTAAATGAACTTCATACTCGTTATCCTTTTTAGTTTAGAAGGGTTTTTATTTTCATAAAAACAAGGATCAATGCATATTAAGTGAAACCTGCCAATGAAAGCATACACTTGTGTAAACATGCACAAAATACGGAGAAGACAGAAGGCAAATGGTTTATTGCATGAATACTAGACATTTTACTTAAAGGTTTTTTGTGCTTATGAAAAAAAATTAATTATAACTTTTTCAGTAATGAATATATTAGTATATTTTGACAGTCTTCAGAAATGGTTATGTAATGGCTATGCTTGCCAAGGTAGCTAGTTAATCATTGACAAAAGCCATAATGATTAAGCATCTGTAACTTAGTAGTAGTGTTTGAAAGTACAAAAGGGTATGTAATTTAATAGTTAAAACAATAAGCACTTCATTGATGTTTCACTACCTGTTAGGTTATTCCTATATAAATTCAGCTAAAAAGAATTTTAAATATTTACTGTAAATGTGGAAAAGTATGGTGCAATTTGGGCAATGCCAGGCGCGCTGCTGAAAGAGCTGTTGCCACGATCAGAGTTCTGCCACCAAGCCTTGCCTTTGCTTTCCTGTCAAATAACTCCTATTTTGTTTCAAGGTAGACTTCAGTGTTCACTTAATATTTTAAAAATACTTGTGCTGGATGAAGAAGTCATACTTGGAGAGATGTACGTGATTCAGTAAGGAACTTGAAGTAACGTTGGGTACAAGGAGCCTAGCACCTCTTGGAACCGCCCCAGCTATCCTGGGGCAGAGCACTCTTGCTACATACCTGCAGAGGAATATAATGTTTCTGTGCCGTGAACAACTATTTTAGCCTGGGAGAACTTCATGAAGAGCACACTGGAGGAGCAGTGCTGGTCATATGCTCTGCCACTCCTTTCTTCCTTTTTTGTTGATGGCTCCTTAGGGAGACAAATGTGGTAGCCTCCTTTGGATTGCCGGAGAACAGTTGTTATTATTCTCGGCTATCATTACAAAAACAACTTACAACTTACGTCAAGGTTTCTTTACTCTTTTCCCACACCACAAAATAGCCGTGTCACAGGGATAGCAATTTAACTTCATTTTCACAAATAAAATACATAAAAGTGATTTCTCATTTCTCAGCTGGAATATATTATCTTCCAGTTTTATCAGGGATATCAGGTGCATAATGTAATATTCTGGGCTCTGTTAGATAACTAAGAGCAAACAGCAGTTGGTTCCAGGTGTTACTGAGCTGGTTCATGCTGCCTCCACAGAGAAATTGTACAAAGATATTCAAGATTGAAAGTATTGGCAGAGAATAACAGATGATGTTAACCAGAAATGTTTGCAGTTGATTCTTTTTCTTACTTTGTGAAAGTAATGTTTTGTAAATGCACTCTGCATCTGCAAAATTACTCTGCATCTTGAGTCCTCATGAGATTGGAAGCATTTCTCTGAATGAATGCAGATGGTTTAGCGATAAAATCTTAGCCAGATAATCTACAATAATCTGTGCTGTTTTCCTTTGGTGTGTGAGCATACATTCCTAACGCATTAGGCTAATTATTTTATTTGTAAGTAGTCTTTTATTTAGGGTCCTCATTCATATAATTTCTGATTATTTTTTTTCTTCCATAACCATGGGCACGTATCTTACAATCATTTCAACTTCTGTTTTATGTCTTCTGACAGGTTTATATCAAATGTAGATATTTCTGAGTACTTTGTCAGGTTACAAGCAGGTAGGATTTTTATGAGAGAAACAAAATTGGCTCTTGGAGACAGGACAACTGTTGAGCTTTAAAAGAAAGTGACAATTGGAATTTATTTTACTAGTTTCAGATTATGGAAATTCTGTAGGGACTATAACTGATAGCAATTCCACTTCAGTCCTCTATGTGAAAGAAGTTACTTTGTTTCAGTTTTCCAATATAAAGTTCTGTTACGTTGTAAAATAATTACACATCACAGTCAGTATTGCTTGGATGCTCTTAAAAGCTGCACCAGCCGTTCAGCTGGTCCTCTCAGGAAGAAGCTGAGATGTCCATGAAAACTCTTGTATTGCTTATAAATATTCTATTACAGTGCTGGCAATCTGGCACAATGTCCTAATGAGTATTTGATATATCAAATTGGAAAACTTACTTTGACTGTTATTTTTAAATACAGCTAAGCTGTGCATAGTGATAGAGTAGCAATGTGACATGTCCAAGTAAAATCAACAGTAACATGTCTGTTGTCTGTAACTGGTGTTAGAAATTGTGGATAAATTCCCATTCTTAGTATCCTAGATATTCTTATTTGCTACACCATGTGCTATAGAATATATTTTCCTTTTCTAGTTAATACTATCTTGTTTCAAAGAAACGGGGCAAATAGATCTTTACTAAGGGTCCTTGTAGTATGAGATGGCAAGTTAGTAATAGTGACAGCATCTGGGTTTTTTCCTACTCAAGGGAGAGTGGAATTCTATCTTGTTTGGTTTATAAAATCAGGTATTTAGAGATCTGATTCTTGTAATTTGTGATTCCTTTCAGTCTTCAGCCTTCAGAACGGCCTGTTGTATTTGGCTCAGTTTTAATAGCCAAAACACAATGAACCTCATGAAAACTTTTGTCATCTCGGTTATGTTGAACAGATCCTGAAATCTTCAGTGTTTACTTTCATAGAGAACTCCATTTCAGTGTGTGAACTGAGTAAAATGAGTAGAAGCTCTGGATTTTGTTATGTGTTTGTGTCTGCTACTCCTTTAGTTCTGTCCTTCCAGGTACATGGTAAGCTATTACACTGGGGGAAAAAAATCTGTATCTTTGCTCTATAATGGTATTTGGGTTGGAAAAAATGTGCCACAAGCTAAATACTATAACAGTATTGTTTTCATGAATTGCAGGAAAGATAATCTAACTGGACACTGTTTAAGTAAACTCTTTTTTTAGCCTCAACATCGTTTCTTTCAAAAACAGGTACAACAGTGCACAATAATAAATTGCCCAAGGATATATAAAACATCATTTTGTTCTAATCATCGTAGCTTATGATTACACTACAATTTCAATCTCCCCTTGTACCTGAGGGGTTAACGTTTTTATGTCTGTTCACTTGGCTAAAAATGAATAATGGGTACACAGGATGTACCACTACAGCCATTTGGTATCACAATTAAAAAGTTTGGGTACTCTGAAAATCAAAGGAAAGTTTTGCCAAGTTGAATGTATATACTTTAAGTAACATTGATTAGCTGGAAGGATGCAAATTGTGGAACAGAAAGCCTCATGTAATATAGATTTTTTTTTTTTAATTGTTTGTTTTGCCTTACAGTCATATAATGAACACATTGGAAAACACAATAGGAGTGCTATATATGCACCATTGGTTTTCCATGAAATAGCGGAAAGAAGTAGGAATGTGCACCTGAAAAAGAAATAATTTAAATACTATGTACACGTTGCTACAAACATAATCTTTAGTCTTCTTTAGAGTAGGTCATTCTGCCCTGAGTTACAGCTGTGTAATACCTTGTAAAGTTATGCAAACGTAATTGAAGGCAGACTTTTGCCATCAGCCTGGGGATAAAAGGCTTGATTGGAGGTACTTTGCTTCAAAACATTTTGAAGGGTTTGTTTTGTTTTTTTTTTACATAACTGAATACAAGTGATGGCTGTCTTTTGTCATTAGTATGTAAAGCAGCAGTCAGCACTTTGTATTACTTTTAACTGTACCCTTTTGGTGAATTACATAGCCAAAAAAATGTTTTTTCTCCAGAATAAATGCCTGATTTTCATAGGATGAATCTGTCTCAGATTATCAAAGAAAAGGATTGATTTCCTAATATAAAGTGTTTAGTGTCATAGGAATCAAACTAGTTGGTATTTGAAACTTTAAATAACATCAAGGAAGATTTTTTTTTTATATCATAACATAGCACTTTTACTGTAAAATCAGCATTTGTATATCCCTATATAGCCAGTTATTGGCAGTCTCAAGCTTCACAATAAACTGCAGCGAACACGTGTTCTTTGCAAAGGCCAGTGTTGAGCAGTAACCACAGTAACAGTCAGAGCTGCTCTAACTGCCCGTGCATATTCATTGCATGGAGGAGGCTGCAGCAGTATGTGTTTGTAGGCATACAGAGTGTAATGCAAGTTACTCGGTGTAAAAGATTAGTTTCTTTTAGCAGAAGTATATATATGCAGCAGTAGTAACATTCCGCAGTACATGTACTAATTCCTCATCTGACAAGTCAATAGAAGAAGAATTAAAATTTGCCACATATTCTTAAGAATCTGTGCTATCACTCAAAGTTGATGACACTGGTGGCTAGTTTTGAAGGCAACTTTAAAAACGTATTTCACTGTAGGAAATAAAACTAACTCTAAGAATTACAGATATATTGGATTGTATGTGCTGGAGCACTCTTGCTGAAGGTGTTCTTTGACTGCAGTAGGTGAAAAAGTATTAGTTTGGCCCACTTATACAAAGATTTTAGTTATAAGACAGTTGGTTGTCCTCTGCAGTGTCATAAGACTTATCAAACAAATTTAAAAGAGATGAGAACAGAGGACCAATTCAACATATCTAAACCTGTTAGATAAGGTGAGAAAAGGCTGCTTAAAATAATATGTATGCATATTGGTATTTGTTATTTTTCTGTAAATTTTGGTGTGAAGTGCATAATGCCTGCTATAGAAACACAATATGTAACTTTTGTCAGCAAAGGAGAGAAAACAACAATCTACAGATTGATCTTGTCATAACTTTAATTCCTATTGAAGTATTTTGGGGATTTTTTTTTTTACCCGTCCTGTTGATGATTCATGTTGCATAAAGCTTCTGGAGCAACAGAATGTTGTATATTGCACTATTGGATTAGAATTCATGTATTCAGTGTGCTGTATCTGATTCAAATATTAAAAAAAATAAATCTGATATTGTAAGTACAGGCTTTTTTTTTTTTTTTAATTATTCTTTGACCAGTGTAAAGAAGTTTAAGTGACTACTCTACTCGATCAAAATGGTGGACACCGAAAACCAGCTCTATCCCCTTACTCCCTTGGAGGAGGATGATATAGGCAGCCCTTTATCTGGAGAGTTCCTACAAGATATGGAGAATATTCAAGACCTCTCTCAGTCTCTAGGTGATGATAGCTCTGGAGCTTTAAGTTTAACAGAGTTCCAGTCACTGGGAAATGGTCCAGGATCTGATGGATCAGTTATAACAGGTAAGAGACTTCTGGGTTACCATAAAATTTTCTTTTATAAATACGCAGTGATAGAAATTAAAAACTTCTTTAATGCAATAATTGTTATTTATGACTAAGTGACACTAGAAATATATAAGCTGATTATAGCATGGTCTTAAAATATTTAAGGCTAAAGTTAATTTATTAGACAAATGTCACTGAAAAATGACTGTAACATGAAGTTGCTGTTTTAAATTATCATTAGTATCAACACCTTTTTCAAAATAACTTTTAAAAATCACTTACTAGCAAGGAAGTTACTATGTGTTGTACTCATACAGGAAGTCACAATATTGCGCTAAAGGAATTCCCCATGTTTTAAAGTTTCTTCGAATTACATATATTTAAAAAGTATTGTGAAAAGTTTGCCAACAATTTATAATCTAACCCCTAAAAGCTCACCTAGAATTCCAGTATATTTTAGTGTATTGACATTTTGAACATGCTGTTTTGTCCCCCTTCTCAAGAGTAGCATTGTTCAGCTACTGACTTCTGTCCTGGTTAAAGTAACAGTCTCAGAGTGCTAATACATTACATATAGTCTTTAGTGAAAAGATCTCTGTGAGTGGCTTTGTTTGAGAGATCAAAATGGAAATCATTGAAGTGGTATGGGACACTGCAATAATGTCAGTAAGGTATTCCTTTTGAAACTGTGGTTTTAGCAATCAGTAGAGCCATTTTTAGCAGTTTATGATTAACTTTCTGCTTGGTTTTGTTTTGGGGGTTTCTTGCTTTAAATCGATTCCCAGGCTGTGATCACTGTTTTACCTTTCAAAAACTGCACTACTACAACTGCCTCTGTGCTAAAGTGGTTGAAGTGAATAGTGTGAGTGGTGAAGGGAGAAGGGAGAGCTGCCTCTTGGCACTATTGCCCAAAGGCATGTTTGTAGAACTATGATTTGGGTCCCTTTTGGTTGCAGACCTTCACATTAGAGAGATACCTTCTACAGGAAAAGTTGTTACGTGCTGGGTTTATAACGTAGTCCTCCAGAGACATGATTTTTTGAAATTATTTGTGTGTATGTGTGTACAAGTCCTACAATAATTTAGATCAGTTTGTAGTGTCACCTTCTAATTTGAATATTCAGTATTCCTTGCAGAACATTCTAGTTTTGCTGTTAGAGAAGATGGAAAACATAAACTTTCAAGGTTCACATTCCATAAGGGAAGTAAAAAGAAATGAAAATCACGCTTTAAAAAAATCCTGGGTTTTAGGCTGTTCTTGATGACTCTGATGCCTGTGGGCTTGGCAGTGCTGCCAATGTAGACTCTGAGTTCTATGCCAAGGTTTTTTCCAACGTAATACTTGCTGACCTACATTCATGAGTGTTTCTTAATCTTTCTGTTAAAAATAACACACCCATTAATTTGCTAAAGTTTTGTAGTGCAAGTTGCAAGATGGAATATAAAAGAAATTCTGGCCTCAGAAAATATTTTCCTCAAACAAGGTGGAAATATTAATTGAAATAATTAAGGTTGGAATGTGTTCGTTTTGTAACATGTTCATCCAGTAGTAAAATGTCTGGAGAGTGTATTTCTTCAGATAACAATTCAGAAATGTTTTTTTCCATTATAATCAAAACATAAAATATCTGAGCAAGGCTTCTATTACTAGATTATCTTAGAAGCAGACATTTGTGTTGCCTTCCTTTTAAAGTCTGTTCAGCCTTTCTGGTGTGCAGGAGCATGCTTTCACTTTGAGAAAATCATTTTAGAAAGAGAAGTTGTCTAACTGCTTTTTAGGTCGCAGTTTAGATCATCGTTTAAAACTATGAGTAGCTCTTCAAAAGTCAGAGGGACCTTAAGTGTATCTTAAGTGTAAGTCAGCGTGAGCTAGGAATATGTCTCTTGTCATACCATAGTGATAGATCTGATGCTCAGCGCTATGGCACAAGAGATGGAAGATGTAATGGCAAGATGAGCTGTTAATAAACTTTCTGGAAAGAGCAATTGACAGGTTGAACGGATATTGTGATACAAACTTGAAGTCACGGAGGGTTCTATTTCATTGTGGGTTTTTTTTTTTTCTTTTTAAATTTTATACTGTTTGTCTTAAGCAGTAGACACATGTTGAATACTGCTTTTCAGTTTCAAATTTATGTTATTTGTAAAGATGGTATATCTGCATTTTTATAGTTAAGAAAATTTCCTTGATTTAAATGAAATATTAATTCAGGTTGTTTTAGTTACTTATTTTAAGTTGTGGGGTAAAAAAATTTTATGTTCACATCAAATTGAATCATAGAATCATAGAATCGTTTAGGTTGGAAAAGACCTTTAAGATCATCAAGTCCAACCATTAGAAACATTTGAAAAATTCGGAGTGAAAAATGGAACACAGGAAAATCCAAAAAAGCTTGGTTTTCTCTTATTTTGTGTGGTGCGTATTTATTGAATCCTCAGGAACCACTATCACCCTTCTAGTTCTTGTTATCACAGTTATTTCAGTAAGGCTTTTTGTTTGTTGACATTGTATGTCTCATCAAAATTAGCAAGGTACACCCTGTATTTTGTGTGTGTTTGCACTGTTAAAATAAATATTAATTATTTTTCAAACACTTATGGCCAAATTATTAGTTCACTTAATGATTGTTAACTCATGATTATTTTTTTAAAATAAGGTCATTTTTTGTGTGGTTTTAGTATAGAAATGGTATCAATCTTGATAGTATAGTATTTATGAAGTGTTCCTTTTTCTTTTAGACACCCTTTCACCAGCATCCAGTCCTTCATCCATTAATTTTGCCACAGCTCCAGGTAGCATAGATGAATCACCCAGTGGAGCATTAAACATTGAATGTAGAATTTGTGGGGATAAAGCCTCAGGCTACCATTACGGAGTACATGCTTGTGAAGGTTGTAAGGTACAGTCACAATTTTCTTTTTAAGAACCTAAATCATGTTGCTTTATTTACAGGGTTATATGAAGATAAACATTTGTTACATAAATGTTTAATTAATATAATTCTACTATTACAATTATTTAAATAATAAACATATCTGTGATCGTTTTTCTGAAATAAATTGTTCAGATGCCATAACTGGATACCATAACTCAATACCAAACCTTCATCAAGCAGGGGCAATTCACAATGACAATTTTAATGCTGCTTTTCCAGATATAATTAGTTAAACACTAAAACAACTTAAAACACTAAACTGTGACCAAAAATCAAAGCCTACATGCTCCACTAGTGTTTTATTTGTGTTGGGAGTATGGCTGTGAGAAGCATGCCAGTTTGCTACGTTTCCATCAGAACAGTAACAAATCCTGAATTTCTCATCTCCACCACATTCTGCCTGAATCACTTAGTATTGTACCTCTTGTAGTTCTGGGGCCAGTGCCTGTCTCTAGGGAAAATTAATGTTATCATTAATGTATAATTTTTGGGATAATATGGCCCATGAATTATAAGAATCTTTTTGTTTCTAATGTTTTAGTTTTCCATTTTTTTCTAAATTGTAATGTAAGGTGAGAGAAATAATTGTATATGTGTACATTTTTCTTTCATGCACAATGTTAGAATATGATAATTTGAATATAAATCTTACGGAATAATGCTAGAATATCTATTAGAGATGGGGAGCCACATCATAGTCACTTGTGTCCCACAGTCTAAATGACATGTTGTTATGTCATATGAAGCAAAATGTTGCAATGTCGCTAAATTTGCTAACCCTGTGATTTCGTGGTACGAGACTAACCTTAACGTTGCAGTATCAAGACGTCACGGTAAGATCTGTTGAGTTGCAGGCTTTTCTGTAATGCTCATTTTTGTGTCCATGGCTTTTTCTATATGCTGTGCTGTGTTGTCATACCCCTCACGTTTGCTGGATGAAGAAAAGATGTGTTAAATCTCTGTGTCTGTGTAACTAACTTCCACACGTGAAAGATGAAGGTTATTTCTGACAGAGGACACTGAGAGAATGCGTACAAAAGCAATATGTGACTGTTTTACTTAATCCTTAAGAACAAATCTGCTCAGGTACTCTGGGCTCTTGGTCCTCTCGCAAGGAAGAGGGCTGAGAGCTACTCCCTCCTTTTGTGTTTTCCATTCTATACATGCCTTCATACACACCAATTCACTGCATAGATTCTTACCTTTGGACAGGTTATACTTTGCATATTGTTTTGCTAGTGACATCAATAAACAATAAAAAAGAAAAAAATTTACCTGTATAATTAAGTTTAGTAATCGACATTCTTTAACGTTACATATTGTTTTCTCAAACTTTTTATAGGGTTTTTTTAGAAGAACAATTCGTTTAAAACTCATCTACGATAAATGTGATCGCAACTGCAAAATTCAGAAAAAAAATCGTAATAAGTGCCAATACTGTCGTTTTCAAAAGTGCCTTTCAGTTGGAATGTCACATAATGGTAGGTAAGAGTGTCCTTAATAATTTGTTTCTTCCTACCCAGAGTCTGCTTCTGGAAGCAGGCACTTCGACAGCGTTTTTACTTACACATAGGAGTCGACCCTCAGATTTTTACAGTATAGATCGTGGTGGGGGACACCAGTTTCCCTAATGAGTAGTTAATGTAATTGATACACAGCTGCCAAACGTACTGTTATGAGCTTTACACAATTGTGCTGGATGTCTGTTTGTCCATATGAATGTTCATTTAGTTGCTTTCTTCACCCAGAACTTTTGGCACCATTGCTCCCATTGAAATAAATTTCAATACCGGAAGAATTCTGATCAAGGGCATTGTAGAGGAGTAGGAGGAGAACAACTAGCTCATTGTGGGAGGGAATGACGTAGAATAGAAATCTGTAGGAAACCAGACTTCATTATTTTTCAGCTTACAGTGCAACAGCTCTTGGGCAGATGGTTCAGGGAGTGTGGGGGGAGGGCGAAGATCTGTGCTGACTGTGGAACAGGAATCTGGTAGGTTGCTTGTGAAATGGAATGGTAAAAATTCAGAGTGTTTAGATATTCAGTTTAAAAATTATGTTATTGTTTGTGTTAATGATTTAAGATAAGGCTGGTAAGCCTGCGGCTTACAGGCCGATTTCAACCCACAAGGCAGTTTTATGCACAGTATGTAGCTTGCTAAGCAACTTTGGTAAAGAGGGAGAGGCCAAGCCATGAGAAAGAACACTTTGGTTGGCCAGATGACAGTAGTTTGCTTTCCCTGCGTAGGTCTGATAGTGTCAAGGCTGAACTGGGGAGCAGGTGCAGTTTGGGGTAGGTGAAAAGTAGGTGAAAATGCTGGGCTAGGTGAAAAGCTGTGGGTTAGGAGATGAACTTCCTAAGGAAACTATGCAGTCAAGATAGCTGGGGTGGGGACGTGGCTGGGGAATCTGCCTATGCCATTATAGTCTAGAGGTCTAGAGCAAGAGACATTGGGAGAGTTGACTTTCTGGTTCTGGGGCAGTCTGGCTCCCTTGTGGTGAGCCTTGACTGAGATTAAGGCCCATTGGGAGAGGGCTGATGATAGTCTCTGCAAGACTGGTGGTAACCTTCCTGAAGCAGCAGGCTTGGGAAGAGTGTGCCAGCCAATGAAGTAACATCTCAGGGGCAGGAATTGAGCAGGGAACTCTGCTGGTTGGCAGGAATTAACGTTCAGTTGAAGCTTTTTCAGCCTGCTAAAATGCTGTGGGCACCTGTGTTCCAGCTGAAGGGAGTAGTAGCAGTTTTACTGCAGCAAACACATGGGAGGCAGTGGGAGAAGGAGATGACTGCTAACTTGCAGGTGATACTTCTCAGGAAAAGAGCTAGAACTAGATTTACAGCCACGACCTTAAAACGGTAAGTTTCAGTTTAGAGCAGATATTCTTCCACTTTTCCAATAGACCCATGGCCAGATTCCAAACAGGCCTTCCATGTTGGACTTCCATTGAAGTCCAAAACTGTATTTCAGGTCATGCCTCGAGTCACCTCCTTATGTCATGAGACACCTCCTTATGTCATGAGAAAATTCCTTGGACATGTTGAAGGGCTAATTCTGCACATGCTCTGAATTGCTCAGTCTAAGCAGTGAGGTTCTGTCCTCTCACTGGTTCGATGCTGAAATGTGGTAGGAGTAACCAGCTATATTAGCCATCTCAAAACCTCGCACACCATCAGAGGGTAAGGGCCCTTTTAAAATAGAGCTGTTTTAGTTTTAAATTGAAACTGAAGAAGGATGTGGACACGCCTATTTTATTGCTAAATAGCAAGACCATTTGCCCAAGAACTGGGAGACCTCCATATCCAGCGGTGTTTCCAACTCGCATCTCGTGCCTCTCAGAAGAGTACCCTAATGGCTATATTGGATGCTCAAACTCTATCCTCATCCTCTCCAGTCTTGAAGGGCTACTCTGCTGAAAAAAGAAGCATAAAATTCTGGGTCTAGGAGGAGGTTTTGTTGACTATAGCCTTTGAGCATAAATCCGGGTCTCTGGTCTGTATTGTTCTCACTAGGCAGTACAGATACGTTGAACTGAACATTCAGTCCATAAGGAACTGAAGGGCCCAGCAGGTTCAGAATCAGAAATGGGATTCGGGCCCAACTCCGTTGCAGCGTTCCCTGCAGAGTAACTCCCCAGGCAGCTCTCCAGCTGGCGTGTGTGCTCTCTGCCAAGCTCCCGACATGAGTTTACTCAGGTTTTTAGAATTCCCCAGGTGGACTTTGAGTTTCATGTTGGGCGTTGTAGAACACAATATGGAGAAAACAAAATACAACTACTTAGGTAATGTAGAAGGAAAAAGGCATGCATTCTAGCTCATTGCAGGTACCAGTTTGTCTTTCGAAACATCTGATTACCTTCAGTTTAACATATTGTCTTGATAATTAGTCACTGACTATGTTGGAAAAGATGAGATTTTTTCACTCATGAATTTAGCACAATAAAGATACTACCTCTACCTCAGTTTTTCTAGACAGAAAGTCTTACTGCTCTAATCAGCAACAGTAAAAGGCATAGGTTTTTGTATAACTTACGTTTGTTTTACAATTATGTCTTCCCATCAGCAATACGTTTTGGACGAATGCCAAGGTCTGAGAAGGCCAAGTTGAAAGCAGAAATTCTAACAGGTGAAAGTTATGTAGAAGATTCAGAAATGGCAGATCTTAAATCACTTGCCAAAAGAATTCATGATGCTTACCTGAAAAACTTCAATATGAACAAGGTTAAAGCCAGAATCATCCTTGCAGGGAAAACTAACAACAATCCAGTAAGTACTTTTGCTGTAACTTTAAAGTAAAGCTCGCAAGTACATAAGGTGATTATAATAACTTGTTAAACTCTTACGCAAATCTTTTAGAAAATAAATGTCATGCTAATACAGACATGAAATATGCGGAAAGAATACCTATAGTAAATATGGTTTCTTTTAGCCACTATCAGTATAATAGGAAGCTTTAGGAAAATCAGGTGATTAACTTGTAAATGGAAGCTCATAACCTTGAATTATAGTAGACACACAAGGGAAAGAAAATTAGTTCTTAATAAAAAAACAAAAAAAAAAGACATCTGAATGTGAATACCTCTTGGCATGGGTGGGGGGAATGGTTCAAAACTAATTTCCTATTATGACAGTGGAAAAAAAAATGATAATGTTTTTATGCCACAAATGCCAGGATAAATACTGTTATCTTTTAGGGTGTACAGGAGCTCTGTATGACTTTTGGTTTAATCACAATACTAATGGCAGGAGGGGAAAGAAAACTTGAGTTTGTAATTATTTGTTTACAGTTCTGGCCATTTCCTCACCCAGCCTTCCTGGTCTTTACTGTATGGTTACTTTGAAAGGGAGAAGCAAGCAAGGTTGTGAAGACACGTATGCTGTAGAGGTTATTTTTCTTTCAGGATAATTTAGCCAAGGTCTCCCTAATGCTATCAACTGCTTTTTGTTTTGTAGCACATGAGATGGTATAACCATTTTAAGGACTGACTTGTTTCACTTTATGCATATTTTTTTAAATTCCGTTGTGATTTATGTTAATTATATGTAGAAGATAAGTATCTTATTTTACCAACAATTTTAACTTCAGTAAAAATTTGCAGGGAAGAGGTTTTAGATATGCCGTAATAAAAACCATGTAACTGTGGGGATAAGTGTTATAAAAATTGTAAGCAAGCTGTCTTCAAAATTATGGAATTTGGCGTATTATAGTCTAGTCTAGCCAAGCTTACAGGCTTCTACATTAAAAGAGAGGCATATGAATAATCCCAGTCTTTTTCATTGGATTAAAAAGGTGCATAAAATTAAGCACAGGCTTAAACTTTTTTTGGGGCACAAGCTGACATAAGCCTACAGTAAATACCATGTTTTAACACCTTACCAAGTAGGTATCTGCATAATGTCCTTTTCAAGCTTGTTACCACGTCAGAATCATAAGTTACAACACGTATCGTACATGCAGGGATTTTAGATCATTGCATCCTAATTTTTGTGTTTGCATTGAGGCGATCAAGGCTCTCAGATGATAGTCATCCGATTGACTAGCTAATAGTGACTTGCATGTGTCTTGGGGAATTTACAAGTAAAAATTAATGAGGAATCAGACCTAGTATGTTATAAACAGGCTGCTTCCTCCTTCTTCAATATGCAGGGAAGAGGAGAGGGCTTTTTAAGCTATTTCATCATCTCTTGGGAAAACAGACATTTTAATTTTCTTTTGACTTTTTCACAGAAAAATAAAAAAAAGGGGGGGGTGTTGTTGTTGGTAATTAGTAATCCACCTGTTTCTGAACGGTGCATTAACAGTTGATTCAGTGAATCCTAATTCTTGGCACCACTGTAATTCATTTCAGAATGAACTAGCTTTTTTCATGATGACAAGGTATCATTTTTCAATTTAGCTCCTAAGTCCTTGGCCATACCTATTTTCTGCATAGTGAAATGATGATAAATTCAAAAAAGATTTACAAGGTAGTCTACATCTTTTAAAGGTTTTAGAAATGTGGTGGGTTTATTGCTTTGCCACTTTCCACTCATATCCAGATGCACACAGAAAGTTCTGTTCTGTGTAACTCTTAAGTACTGAAGTGAGGTGGAATGTGTCCTTGCCATAAGCATTTAAAGAATGGATAACTGTGGGAAACTAGCATGTTTGAGAGTTTTCTAAGTGAAATAAGTGAATTCTATGAGTTTCTAACAGAACACCAATTGTTCCTCATGATATTTAATCTGAGATGAGCAAAACAGCACAGGGAAGGTGCTTTGCTTAGCATTTATGGAACCAGATTTATGTTCAAGGTCAGTTGCCATGACTTTGGTAGGCTGGGAAGCATTGGGTTTTGTTGTTTTTCTTTAGTGGATTGTCCTCTGTTTTGATTGCTGCTCTTCAGCTATGTATCAAAATATTTTTGAGTTCTGATTGTTCTTAAGAAAGTCTGAATTTTTTTATACAATGTTTTAAGAGACTGACTCATCAGTTTGTAATGCACGCACCTTTTTAAACTAAGGGGGTTACAGAAAAGACCATGATCAAGACTGAGATTTTGTGTTTGACATTCTAGTGGGATTCTGGGTTTAGAGATGACTTAGCACTGAGCGTAGCTAGAAAGATGAGCTGAATTTCTGTGGAAGATCAGCTGGGGCATAGTCTATGAAAATCTGATAATAAAACACAAGAGTAGTACAGGGTTCACATTCTTGTGCAAATATGCTGTCCTATATTTAAATGACTGTCTGTATTCCCCCTAGGACACTTCAGGAAAGCATCATGATGTGCATCAAGTGTAGTTAGTTTAGGAATCGATAGGAGTGTAGGCAGAATAACCTGGACTTCTGGAGAAGGTAATACAAGTCTTTTGTGAACCTTCTGGGATTTGCTCTGAGATGGATATATGCATACTAAGCACAGTACTTCTGGATCTTCACTATAACTGCTACATAAAACTAGATTAAAGATACGTCATACATATTTGCATTTTACTATTTGCATTGTTGTTTGCAGAGCAGACTTGTTCTTAGATACTGCAGTTCATAGTTCTGTAACACGTGGTTTGGCTTTATGCAGAAATATGAAAGAACTCATGGTTTATTGACAGTTGAAGACTCATTAGCATGAAAGTTAAAATTTGGCAAAATTCCTGTTCTTTAGGAAACCAATGATTAATTACCATTATTTTGTAACTGAATTAGTATCTTTTTTCCTCTGTAGCCTTTTGTTATACACGATATGGATACCTTGTGTATGGCAGAGAAGACCCTGGTGGCAAAATTGGTAGCCAATGGAATTCAGAACAAGGAAGCAGAAGTTCGAATCTTCCACTGCTGCCAGTGTACGTCCGTAGAGACTGTCACAGAACTTACTGAATTTGCCAAATCTATCCCTGGCTTCTCCAATCTCGACTTGAATGATCAAGTGACACTGTTAAAATACGGAGTTTATGAAGCCATATTTGCCATGTTAGCATCTGTGATGAACAAGGACGGGATGCTGGTAGCCTACGGAAATGGTTTTATAACCCGGGAGTTCCTGAAAAGCCTGAGAAAGCCATTCTGTGATATAATGGAGCCAAAATTTGATTTTGCAATGAAATTCAATGCACTGGAGTTGGACGATAGCGATATATCCCTTTTTGTTGCTGCCATCATTTGCTGTGGAGGTAAGCACTACGTATTTGTTCTTTAAGGTAGTAAATTTTAAAATTTTATTCATGTGAATTAGTAAATTTTAAAATTTTATTCATGTGAATTAATAATTTTAATGGAAAAGCTTATATATTCCTTGAAGATTCAGTTCTACCACTAACAGGGTCATTTTCCCTTTTATCATGTTTCACGGAAGATACTGTGTAACTGTTAACAGTCTTGATCCTGTATTTTGCTTTGCAGAATTGTAGACGTGCGTGGAATTACTGTTTAGCCTCACTTAGAGAGGGGTCTAGTTACTCTCTGTTCTTAAAAGCGGGATGTGAAGCCTGTTGGTGGGGTTTTTGTTTGGGGTTTGGAGGATTATTTTTTTTTTATGTTTAAGGCTGGGTTGGAAACAGTATTTGTATCTGCCAAACGGGCAGAAAAATACCATGTAATGAGACTGGAGGCAGGTGCAGATTACAGCTTTGCTCATCTTTGACACTTGCTGATTGCATCATGTAACGAGTTCTGCACAAATGCACAGCTCTGTTGATGCACTTCCTGTGTTCCAATTTCAATATCACAGGCTATTTTAAACAAACAGCTTACTTAGCTAATTAAAAAAAATCAGCTGATGGTATTTTTTAAAAATTATTTCATAGTACCTAAGGATATGGGGTTTGGTTTGTTTTTTTTTTTTTCTTAAATGCCCGTTGTTTGAAGTCTTTGTGAGTGAAGGAACACAAATGTAATCCTGTCTTTTCTCCAGAAAGTAAACCATCCATAAACATTTTGATAAAGGGAAATAAAAGATCAAGGAAGTTCCAACAACTGCTCCCACCTGCCTTTTCTGCATTCTGCTGTACTCATAGAATGCTTCACTGCCCTGGTTGCATCCTCAGCGATTACAAGAAGAGAGATACCATCCGTAGACTTTCAAAAGCTTCATGTGCTAGTTTAGACAGCAACTTCCCATCAAATCTTGAATTACTTTTGCACAATATATTAGTATTTTGACATTTTCAAAAGTCAGGAGAGTTCTTTGCAGGCAAAGTGTTTTCTTTCTCTTTTTTTTTTTTTTTCTTTCCCCTCTATCCTTCCCTTGGAACTAGCTTAAGTTTTCAAGAAACATATTTAGTCTGTTGTCCCAGACTTCTTACAGAGGAGTAAAGTGGAGAGTGACGGTATTACAGGACTGTGAGTAGCTGAAAACGAGATCATATACTAGAAAGTGTGAAACATCCTCAATAGGTGCTTCTCTACATCCTGTCAATAACTTGTGCTGTGGCAACATATATATGGGAACCAAGAGTGAAAGCCTGTTATTTATGTCTTGCTGTATTGCTACCAAACTTCAAGAACTCTCTAGAAATAGCCACATGCTTTTTTTTCCATCCTTACTGTTGGAATTCTGTTATCAAGACATACAGAATATAGAACTGGATTCCTAGGCTGGATACTTCTGCTGGTTTTTGGGGTGAGAGGGTGGTGTGGTTTTTTTTTTCTTGTAGCATGGGTTGTATTTAGTAGTATGAAATCTCTCCTCAAATAACTGTGGGTGTTGAAAAAAACGTGGCCAAACTTTTTTTTCCCCTTCTTTTCTTTTTTTTAAAAAGATTCATTTTGATCATCATTGCCCTCAGTGTATAATGTAAATATATGCTGTAGCCTCCAATATAGAATCTATAAAGCAGCCTACTTTAAAGAATAATTATAAAATTATGACAAGTATTCTTTTGTTTGCCTTGAGAACAGATCGTCCTGGTCTCGTAAATGTAGGACACATTGAAAAAATGCAGGAGAGCATTGTGCATGTACTGAAACTTCACTTGCAAACCAACCATCCTGATGACATCTTCCTCTTCCCGAAACTTCTCCAAAAAATGGCTGATCTCCGACAACTTGTCACAGAGCATGCTCAACTTGTTCAGATAATTAAGAAGACTGAATCTGATGCACATTTACACCCTTTACTACAGGAAATCTACAGGGATATGTATTAAGGATTTTTAGTATTTTTTTCCACGATATTTAAAGACAAGAGCAATACTAATAACAGATGGGAGCAAAACTACTTGCACAGTTACCTGCTGTTCACTCAGTCCAGAGCATGAAAAATCTAAAAGCTGGGTAAATGGAGCGTTACACTTCTTTTGGTTTGGGATCTTTTGTCTTCTTTTGAAAGAGTTCTGCAGAAAAATACTGATTATAGTGCTCATGAAGTGTCTTAATGGTTCTTTAATTTGGAAATTTGCAGATTGGTAAGGAGTACATATTTGTATAATAAATCAGAATGTTAAGTAACAGACATGAACAAAATTGCATTTCCTCTTGGCTTAGTCATTTTAGAATTAATATAACAAATTCAGCAAATTCTCTCCAGGTATATGCACAATCATGAAGATTATGCACTTTTGGCTAATGGTAGTAACTGAGAACCAACTAACACTTTTTCTTACAGCAGTCAGTCTAGGTGTATCAAATGGTTGGATGTCACTGTACATACACTTGAAAAAAAATTTGAAAGACCTTTGATCCGCTGCTGCTTTAATTCCATGAAATGCAGTACAGCCTCATATAGTATTATATTAGTATACCTTAGGATTAGCATGTTTAAAAGAGGGTTCTTCTATGAAATGAAATAAAATCAGAAGAGTTATCTAAAATACAGCAGAGATGCTCCGTTCAGGTGTTTCTTGAAGAGTAAATGTGATAAAGCAATGGAACCCTTTTTTCAGAAGTGTTTTAAGGAAACATGAAAATGTCTTTGAGGAAAAATAACATCATACCACGTGTATTTTGGAGAACTTGTAGTAGCTCAAGATGCAGTTTTGAACTTAAAAATACTATTTTGAATTAGCAAGAGTTGTGGAGAGACTGAAAAATCTGATCCTAGCCCAGAAAAAAGAATTTTAACTGTGTGGCATTCTAGTGCAGTGATAGCTTACTCTGAAGAAATGATTGTATAGGAAAGGCGCCTTCTTTCTTGATAAGTATCTTGGCAGTATAGAGTTGTTTGGACCTGTTTACTTTCCTGATGCGTACACGGTTTTGTTTTTTGCCAGTTATCCACTCGGATGTATTTCTTTCTATTCCTTCTTAGGCCTTGTCAATAGAAGTATTAGTTAGATTATTTCACCAAATTTTGTCCTTGTCCATACAGCCATAGTGGATAAGGTGACAATATTACCAAGAACAGCATTTGTAGGTGTTGATTGTGTAATATTATGAAAGAGAGCACAGTTGAGGGTAAGTTTATCATGTTCCTGAGAGCAAACTATGATTTTACAATAGTACTTACTCCCGATGCAAAATAAGCCATAAGGAAACTGCTTGACTTTGCCATTTTACAGGATCTTTTATCAGAGTACTACACAAAAGTGCTAGTTGCATGCAAGACACTATGCTATTTCTTTTTTTTTTTTTAATATGGTAACTTCACATTATTATTATTTCCTTATTTTCCTATTTGTTTCATAACCCAAGGATCTCAGGAGCCAATCTTAGCATTTTCACAAGTTAAGCTTGCAGTGGCACAGGAGGACACTTTGTACTTTTTTTATTGTAGCACGTTTGAAGACTTCAGAATCTTAAACCTTCACTGCAAGAATTAAGTAAGATCGAGAAAGTGACAATATCACACTATGATTCTTATTTTAGTCACAACGTTTGTTTCTTTACAGGCCCGCTGGCATGGCTAGACACTGGATAAATTAGAGGTTTAAAAGCAATTTGGTATTTATGCAGGCGACGGTCATTAGCAGAGGTTTTAGTGTCAGATATATTTAGTGTAAAATATTGAAGCACAGGCCTCAAATGTTGGTGACCAGCTGGGGCAGGACAGAAACGCTAAATGCGTGTGCACAGAACTCTTTCCCCTTCCCGGTCGCCAGTTGGCAACGGGACGACTCGGCCTTACGTTACAGCTACTTCTAACACTTCACTAAGAGAAGATTGTCGGTCTTACCAGGAAACAGCAGATGAGAAATAGGTTGTCTTTCTTACAGCAGTACGTAGTATGCCCTCAGAAATAAGAAGAGGATTTTAGCAATGATGCTGCTTTATTTTTCAAGTCAGCCATGTTTTACTAAGGAACTGTGGGGTTTAGGGGTAAGACATTGAGCACCGAAATAATTGATACACAATATTGCTTACTCAAAAAACACGGTCAAAATAGCAGCCATTCTGTGATGGCATACTGAAACTCTAATAGCCAACTGTTTTAAGTTCATCTTCTAAAAAAAGTACAAGCTGAAATTTTTTTCCCCCAAAGCTCAGATTTATGCAAAAGCCAATGTCAAAGTTGTTGTGGTCCATAGTTATGGTGTGCTGGAGTTTCTCAGGAGAGTCAGACACAGTCAGTGTGGACAAGAACTATTTTTCCTGCTCGTGTTCTCAAAAGTGGCTAAAACACTTTACTGAAACTTTTAAAAAACATGGAAAACGTAATAATAAATACTTAACTTCTCAGCAAAACCATAAAGAATTGAAAACAGCATCATTCAGTGGAAGGCATTGTAACAGGCCTGTAACAGGTTCCTATTACCGGCATTAGGAAAGTGCGTGATTTGCATTTTCCCTGTTCCAGATCCATTTTGTTTTGTTATTTGAAAACCGGCAAGCATTTTTTGACTAGTTCCTTGGACACTGAAGTCTGATTTCTGTTTTAAATTAAATTGCAGACCTTTAATGAAAAAAAATGGAAAGAACGCATCTCTGAATTACAGAAATATGAACAAGATGTTAATGTAGCCCAAAATTCTGGATAGATTCCACTGCCCACGCTGCTGCATTGTGCACATATCCGCAGTCTCTTCAAAGAACGACACAGGGCAGACGGTTCGCTCCCCAAGTGTTAATGGGCAAAAGTTCTTAATTTCTACATTAAACTTCTACCGAAGTACCTTAGCTACTTCGGTAGGTGCTGCAGCAGGCTTTGGTCAATTGGATTTCAAAATTACTCCATTAGCGTTAGGGTTTTGGGGTTTTTTTTTTTGATGTTTGCAGTCTGAACTAGTTTGAGATACATTACTGGGGAGCCTTCAGCATCTCCGCCTTGTACAGATCATCTAATATTTTAAAATACCCATTCTATGGAGGGAAATAAAGCGATCAGATTTTAGGATTAAAGAACTATTAAAGATTTACTGGCTTGTTAGATATAGTTTTGATCTGATTCTTATCAACATAACTTATTTTACTATCACAGCACTGAAGAACTCTGGTTAGCAACGAGGTACCCACAAACAGCTTAAGACAAGAGACAACAGATGGATAGAGAAAAGTCCTAGGAAACAGTGGTACGACTTAAGTTTTCAACAAACCTACAGCTTACTCATTTTTTGAGCGTTGTTTGTTCTTTTTTTTAAATTTATTTATTGGGATGCCCTAGGTACTTTGACAAAGGGGAAGAAAAAAAAAAGGAAGGTTTTGTGTCAAGTGTTGGGGAAATCTGATGTTCATTTTTATCTCCTTAAATATTTTTTTTCTTTAAAGGTGTACTGTCTTCAGTGTAACAGCACATAACTGCCATTTAAAAAAAAAAATCAGTTAATTCTACCTTTTTAAATTTCACAATCCCACTTTTATATTAAACACAAATTGACAGACGATAGGAATGTGTTCCACTTACAGAAATTGAATCTTTCTTCGCATTTAAAGAAATCTTCTTTTGTATTTAATTGCCATTCCCGCGTGCCTTTGTGCTTTGGTTCTAGCCAGCTGCTAGAAAGCTGAAGTGTTGCCAAAGAGCATATTTTTGCATTATTTCTGGCCCGCACAGATTTAAGAAATACCAAGCAGTTGCACTAAGTCCGTTCTCGTGAGAGAGCTAGCACAAGTTTGCAAATCAAAGAGCTTATAATAAGCATCTAAACATTTGTTTGTTTATTCAAAGTGCTAAAACTTGGGGAGATTTATTCATCATGAGAGCTAGGTCACGTACTATTAAATTTGAATTTCCGCCTTATTTCTGATGGAAAACCTGGACGACTTACGAACCGTCTCAGACAAAGCAGTTGGAGATTACACTGTAGCTGCCTGTACTGTGTCCGAAGAGGAACAATTTCAGCTCTGTCTCTCCTTAAAAGCATCCCCGTTACTTAGTTGAAAATCTGCAATTACATTTAACAAATGCATTTGCAGCTCTTGTGATATCGCTTAAGCATAAGGTCTTATGAATAATGGTCCTTCCCTGAAAACCCCGATCCTTTAGTAAGTGTTGAAATGTAAGGTGTAGTGTGGTATCGGGTGCTTGCTTATATCTCAAGTTCTTTCTTGATAATCAGTTGCATATAATTTTTTTTTTTTATCTAGGTTTAATCAGCTTTATTATCCTTCTTTTACTAGAGATTTAAATTATATGTGGGTTTGATCTAAGATTATTGATATTGTTATGTACTGTGGGATTTTTTTAATTTAATGTAATACCATTTCTTCATGTTTCAATTTGTAAAATACAAGAATATAATTGCAAGGTATAAAGGTTCACTAAATTATATTGCAGAGGTGCTTTAAGAAAAATATGTAAATTATTTAATTTAAATATTTGTTTCATACTTTATCTTGTGAACCCTTTTGTACAGTGAGGAAAGATTTACTTTTATGGGGTAAGGATGATGGGCCTGAAGTCAAAGACAAACTGGTATTTATTCCTGTCTGCGCTTTATTACTGTATCATTTGTGAAGAAGTATCACAAATTCTGCAACTTATCAGTGTTTGGTCTTGACGACTGTAACAAAATTTCAAAATATATTGTCACATAGAACATAGACTTCCTTTTATTTAATTTTAATAAAAGTAAGTCTGGGTGAGGAAGAACTGTAAGCCCAAAATCGAGTTAATATTTTTAACATTTTAACTCGAGTTCACCAATATGAAAGAGAGTGTATAGAACTAAGTTCATCTTTGCTTTACAGCCTGGTAGTTCATTTTCCTTACAAGTTTGAAAAGAGAGCTAAAAAGAGCTAGATTACATTTTCTGAGGAACTGATTTGTGGCTTACTAGAAATAAGAATGTGTGCTCAGGATTATTTCCTGCTACCTGCACTGAGGTTGAGCTGCAGTTCTTTATAGGTGTATTTTAAAATACGTAATTTGGCAGCGCAAAACAAAATGTTGAAATGCCATTATTGGCTTTTCTATAGGAGCGTTCCCTTTATGATTTCAAGTAGAGATGAATTCAGAATCTGTTCATAGGGGTTCTGTGTCCTGTGATTCAGGTGTGACAATCTGTGCCTACAGCATTCCTGCTAACGAATCCGGATACAGGAACAAAGTTACCTTTTACAGGTCGGCCTTTTATTGTGCCGTAGGCAAAACACAGCATCTAGTACAAGCACAGCATATTACAAATGTTCCCGCAATGATTTGTGGTTACTGCATTTTATTTGTAATTAATAGATAAAATTTTATTTCCCCAAATGGCTGCAACTTGACATTTTCACTTGCTCAGTGTCACCATACCAGGCGTATTGTCTACTAAGATGTTTGTGTCATATTTGTAAAAGCTCTACGGGACTTCCTTGCGGTAACCTACAGCTACTTCTTTTCTCAATTTCGTAGGCAGCAATGAAAAAAAAAACAACTTTAAAAGCTACTAACAGATATGTCACTTTACACTGTAAATACGTGACAGAAATTCATTGTTAACTAAACCCATCCTAGGGCAAGGGTGTTCCCTCTCTTGTTTTCTCTCATGTGCGTACAGGTTTTTTAGATCTTTTCCAGCTTCTGAAGCTGTTTTGGGTTTTTTTTTTTCTTGAACTCCTTTATTGTGTTAGTCGATCTTGTCAGATTCCATTGCAAGGATGTTTCAAAACAGAATTCCTATTGCAAGGACCTCAATTTCAGATGAGTTGCCTCTGCCCAGGGGACAGGCTGCATGCACAAAAGAGATTAAGCTGATTACAGGCTGGGCCTTAAATAAGGACTGCAAGATCAAGTGCAAGGTACTTATTTTTAAGTATTTTGGTATATTTTCTCAGGTTGGATACGCAGGTGCAGTAATCCCTATTGCGGAAAAGACACCAGCCTTATGATCAATGCAAGAAGCTTCATGGCATTCTTTACGCTTGAAAAAAAAATGGTGGTACGGGAAAATACTAACCAACCGAAATATTGGCAACACGCAAGTACTGCATTCTACCCCTATTGCGTAGGAGTGCAGTATAATCATTCAAAATCTGTTTGCGATGTGCAACAGGAACTGTAAGAAGGTTAGCAAACCTCCTGGTGGGTGATTCATATGCAAATAACCACGTAGAGCGCTGCTCCGATCCCCACCTCGTTACCCCTGGCACGCTCGGATACTCCAGGTGTATTTCGCCACGCGGTAGCGCAGGGTTGGCTTCGTGGAGACACAGTGCCTTTGCCCTCCTGTTGGCGACGGAGCCCTTCGCCGTGCCGCGACGGAGCCGTTTGCCGTGCCGCGTGCTCGTTGAGGGGCGCCTGTGGGCGCTCGGCGGCGGCGCCCTTCGCGGGCGGGTGCGGAGCAGGCCGCTGTGGCTCTGCTGCGGGGGGCCTTGGCGCGGACAGCGGGAGGGAGCGCCTGCCGGGCACGCCGTTCGTCCCGCTCCCCTGGGAAGCGAATCCTGGGGGACAGGTGGGTACGTGAAGCCATGGCTCCATCTCAGTCGCCACAAAACACTTTCCTCCGGTTTCAGAAGTGGAAGAACATTTGTGGCTTTAGTTCTTTCTTTAGTAATAACAAGTCTAATCAACGTTTTAATATTACGGATTTTAACAAGAACACCCCTCTGACATGTTTGACAAAGTCTGTTTTGTCAGCTCCTCGGATGAGCCGCGTTTCGTATTGCTCCTGCTGTTTCACAGCTTTTACAAACAATTGTTCTGAATTTTCCTTAGGAATGTAGCACAAGAGTTTAATTACATCATGATATTAAAACCTTTTATCACGTCTTAAACTGTCTGTTATCTGATGTGACACAAAAAAGGGCATTTTTGTTAACCTTGCCAAACCCTAATCCACTAGAGCTAACAAGTGCTTAATTAAATCAAGATATCAATATTAAACAGAAAAAAAACCCAACGCAGATCACCATTGTTTCCAGTCACCTATGTTTTTAGGCGTTTTTGGGTACGTTTTATTACAGTGAATATGGAACTTAGAAAGAGCAGACATTTCTTGCAGGGAGTAGTCAAACCTAATTCTCATGGAATGCTTGTTTCCCAGTAAAATACCACTAATTCAAGCCAAGTTCCCAAGCTTCTTTCTGTCCGAACAATGCAAATGACATTTTCAAGAATGGAAGCCCTGGTCTCACAGGGATTTATAGGAAAGACAGTGTCTCTTGCACTTGTGAATGTAAAAATTACATATAGCTAAACAGGATGATGCATTCTCAAATGTTACCAGCCTACTGATCTAGGATGAAAAAACTTGAACTAAACATTTTTCGTCTTTTTCTACATTCTGATTTTTTTTCTGTCTCCTTTGAAAATACGAGGTTGAATTCACAGTGTTTGTATAGAGACTGGTAGGAACCTATGTGCTTTAAAAAAAACCAAGTCATCCTTTAAGACTGAATGTAAACGCAGTTAATTTGAAATATGGTTTTGCCTTAATGGTTTTAAAAAAATAAAGTATTTTTAAAAGTGAATTTAATGACTTGTGCTGATCTTTTATTTCCAGGAAAGTAATTCACTGTAATGTCACGGTTTTAAAACATACTTGTTACCCTCTGCTGGCTGCGTCTTGTACGTTATCCAGAGCAGCTGCCAACTCTTAACCGAGTCCCTCATTCACTGACCCTGCACGCACGAGTAACTTTTATGTACACGAAAGTGGTTCTGTTCTGCGCTCTTGTACAACCCCTTACGATCTCAGCTGATAGCTTGTGTCAACGTTTGCAGAAGCGGGACGCGGGGAGTGCAGGGTGCCGGCGCACCTGGGAAGGGCGACGCCCGTTGCTCCTTCTGCGGTAGCGCCGGTGGCACGAGCCTGTGTTCTGCACTGCTCCACTGTAATTCAGAACTTGAAGGATTTTGCCTTAACCCGATTTGCCTTAATTTGGTATACAAAGCCCTGCTTCAGAAAACCCTTAGCTGCTTAACTTTATACCGGGGAGTAATCATGCTGATTTTCAGTAGTGAACAAGAGTGGATAAGCAACCTTCAGTGGGATTGGTGCCCAGAATTTTTTGGGTTAGCATCAAATACCTGTTAACAAATTGTATTAAGTATGTTTACTAATAATAAGATGTGTGTCTTGCAAGGACATTTTAAAGGCAGAATGATATTTGAAGCATCTTTAAAGTGCTGATACTTAGAGATTTAAGACACGCCTTTTAAATTAGGAATGTGTACGTAGCATATGTATGCAAATCGCACACATATTTATATATATATATATATATTTCATCAGTCTGCTGACCCACTGTCCTGCCGTGTCCTTCCATTCTCATTGACGGTATGACCAGCCTGACACGTTTGTTGAATTCAACATGCAGTGAATGCGCTTCTGCATGAAGTGTAGCATACTACCTAATTTGATAGGCATGGCTTCAATTGAATCCGTCGGGAGGGTCTGTCACAGATAATTGTTTTCCTTCAAGAATCTGGGGATTTATTAAGCTGGTAAGAGAGTGCTGAAGCAAAAATTACAGCAGAGGATAAAGAATCACATTTCTTCACCAGCTGTGCTCAGGAGCACTGAAGGCCTGATTTTGAGCAGCAGAAAGTACGCGGAGAACCTGATGAAACCAACCTGGGAAGGCTGTGCGTATCTTGAAGAGTAGCCTCATGGCTGGTGAGTCTGGGCATGACGGCATTTGGTCTGGGAAATCACATACGTACCAAAACATTATGATGCAGAGATCATAATGCTCGTCTTCAATGGGCATATGAGAAGGTGGAATAAGTAAGTTTTAACAGCTGGGCACAGATGATAATCTTTTGTCATCCCAGGAAATACCGTATCGCATGTAGGTCAGCCTTCTTTCCCTAAAGCGTGGACCAGAGGTGACAGAACACATCTGACGGCCCTGGGCTACCGAACCACTTTGCGGTACTTGCTGGAAGTATGCTTTTCTTCACCTGAAAGGTATGCATAACCAGGTAGCTGTGAAGCAGAGGTAGCCTTAACTTGGCTTCTCCTGTTGTACTCGAGATAAATAAATGAGCTGTACTGGACCAGATTAAAAATTCTGTAGTTACAGATGCTGTTCCCTTTTAATACTGAGTCTACTCCCCCTCTGGTTCAACTTAACAAGTACTTAAAGGTAGGGTCATTTCTGAGGGCTTTAAATGATTCTTCTGTCATATCATGATGGCACAGATAATGACTATGAATAAACGAGTTTTAGCTGCATTTTTCGTGAAGGGCACAGAGGAGGTTGAACAGGAGGGAAAGCAGCTCAGCGACACTGGATCCTTCCCAGCACATTAGTGGGCGCATCTCCCCGGCCCACGACAGACTTGCACGTCACGCAATCGAGAGGCATGTTCTCATTTAGACGGGAATTGCGCTAGCCAGGCTTTTAAAACCTACTTTCAGGCTGAGAGTTAAGATACAACCTGTTGCAAACATCATAAAATACAGCAAATAAAATGTTTTTTAAAAAGACATTTGCTGGTATAAACATATCTCACGTAACTATGTTCTTTTTTTGTCAGCTTGGTTATAAGACCACAAGTTTAAGGCGCAAAAGCGCTGTGAGTCTCTTTCTAGCATCTCTCTTTCTCTTTACGGTTGTGGCTTTAGCATAGGATATGCCTCTGTTATTTGTACAGAGGAGACAGATACACTACAATTTTTAAAGTCAGCGTGTCTAACCTGAAACTGAAATTTAATACCACCCATTTAATGTCACTTTCTTTGAAAGTGTAGTCTCTTGTTACCGCAAAAAGGGACGTGAAATGTTGACTTCTAACGTATCTTTTTTTCCACGATTAAAGATGTGTACGTATTTTATGTGTTAAAGCACCTAGAGCTTGAAATGCATACTAATAGGTCCATTACTGCTCCTCTAGTAACCGCAAGAAATTCCAGTTCTCAACAGAGGACACCAATATATTACCTTCAAAAAAAAAAAAAAAAAAGATCGATCTTAGGACACTCCGATGTCCTAAAGAACTAAAAATAACTCATTGAAATAATGCTGATTTCTTTTAACAGACCCACGGTTCATTCTACTAAAATGATCAAGTTTAGATGTTGACAAATGATATGGATGGAAGAGTTGAGAAACAGATGTTAACCAAGGCATTAACAGGTTCTGAACCAATGACCAACAAAGCTTGAGTAAATAATGTGAGCTGGTGATTAGGGCGCATTCTAGACATATCCTTAAGGTGTGTGACTAAGTGGTTTCACATAAATGCCACCTAAATCTTCCTTGTAATTAAGACAAAGTCAACACACATAACCGTGAAGCTAATTTTTGAGCTGAACAAACTGCTGTTTCCCTAAAACTTTTTTACCCTTTTTTGACTGAAACTATGCTTCTGAAATCCCTATTCTAGCTGCGGTTTAATTGCTCAGTTCAGGAAAGAATTGAGCTCATTAACTGAACTTTTCTATTTCCAGATTAAGTGATGTCAAAGTGAAAAGGAAGTAATCTTTACTTGTACAGCATAAACTAGACGTATTAAGGGTCCTCTCCTGTTGCTGTATTGACGTGGACTGGAAGATTGAGTGGGAAGTGACTGCAAGTGCAAGTGACTTGTAGGCATCTTTTATTCTAAGAGCACCTACCTTCAGAAGGCTTAATGCTGTGATAGTACTGAGATTATAATCTTGAAGAATCTAGATATTTCTGTGGGTATCATCTGGGACACCTTCTCATAACAGTTTTATTTTAGACCTACTTAAAAATAAAGCTTTGAATTCCTTGCCTACTGTAATCTTATTAGGACAGGACTGTCAGGTTAACAATTGGTGTATACTGACTTTCTTGGATGTATACTGAATTAAGCCAGATAAATCTGTCTTGGATTTTCATAACACTGTAGGAGTGTCAAGAACAACACAAAACATTAAAATAACAAGTGCGAAAATTTGGACATGGTTCCTACGCCATACGCTGCTTAGTTTGTTACTACACGCGTTTTACGTGGTGACAACAGGCTTGTCTGCCTGTCTTTCTGGCTCTTCGACACCTTAAGGCCATACTGCTGGCAGTATGCGATCGCTGCATGATGATGTTTCAAGCCGAGCCAATTGTAAGGAAATGTGTTACTGTGTTGTGTAGTAGTGAGCTGATGAAGGTCACTTCTTTAAAAGGAGCAACATGATAGTCTCCAAAAGGGGAGAGGAGAAACCCAGCCAACGAACTGTCTCTCTTGGTCCCTCAGTATTTATGTTCTTGTATCTGTTTTTTTACAGGGGAAGGACTTTTGTTGGGGCTTCCTCTTATCCATATCTTCTTGTATTTCCAAAGGAAAGGCCTTCAGGTTTTCATTCACACAGGGGAGGCAGAACCTTTTGGAGTAGAACAGACTACATTCCTGTAAAGAAAATAACATATTAGCAGGATACACAAAATGGAACTGCTTAAGTTCCAGTCTCATTAAACCACATTTATATTAAGAATTCTTCTAAATTAAATTGTTCTTCTAGGTTGAAATATTCCAGTAATTCTGCTTCTTCCTATTCAATAATTCTAACATCTGGTTAGAGCTAACTGGGTGAAAAATAAAAACCGGGTCTGTAATAATCGCTAAACAAATCAACTATCATGTTGCTCCTTTTATCATCAGCTCACCTGCTACAGAGAACAGTAGCACATTTCCTTACAACTGGCTTGTCCTTCAAGCATCGTTCATGGTCCTCCTGGTGTGATCACTAAATTCCAAACAGGATTTAATGGGTAAGCTAGAGCTGGTGTTGCTGATGGATTATTCTTGGAGAGTTAAACATGAATAAAGGCATCAGTACGGATGGATCAGGACATCTTTCTGGGAGTAATGGATTCCATGGGTTTTACCTAAATAGCAAAGTCTTCCTCTACAGCTAAATCTTAGCTTACGAACATTTCTCCCTCCTGGGAGGATCTTCCGAGTTCCTGCACTGGCATGTGAGACCTGAAGTCTCAGAATGCTCTTCCTCACCAGTCTCCACAAAATGGCCTAAAGGCCCCCACCAAGTACAAAGAACATAGGCCAGGGGCTGTAGGCTCTCACAGACTTGAGCTGCATATTTTTCCATAACTCTCCAAAAAACTATTCTTCTTTCTATTAATCTGTGTGCTTGTATTGCCCTAAGAGAATACTAGAAAGTATAAGTATTTTATCAATATCATAGAGGTGTCCAATAACCAGAACAGCTACATGAATTTAATTCGGCTGAGACAATTCACTTGAGATTTCGTCCATGAAAAACTAAAAACATACTCGGTACTAAAGCGTGAGCTGATGTCTCTTCTCTGAATTCTTGATGGCAAAGTATAAAAGCTGTTGTGCACAAAGAAGGTATTTTCCCTGCCCTTGAAATGGAATGACACTATGATCTGACACGTTTTGTTCACAGTTGGTTTGGTTAGCAAGTGTTACAGACCCAATATTTATTTTTCAACCAGTTAGCTCTAACCAGATGTTAGTTATTGAATAGGAAGAAGAAAAACTGATGGAATATTTTAACCTATTTGCAGTACAGAGTTTGGACAACTGGAAGAGAAGCTTATTAATGTATTATTCCTTTGCCCTGCTGCGAGACTGAAGTCCACAGTTCTCCTGGCGTGCTGATTGCTAAATTCCAAATAGGATTTAATGGGTGAGCTGGAGTTGGTGTTGCTGATGGATTATTCTTGGGGATTTAAGCATGAATAAAGACATCAGTTTAGATGGATCAGGACATCTTTTGGGGAGTAATGGATTCCATGCGTTTTTACCTAAATAGCAAAGTTTTCCTCTTGCCATGGTCATTTGTGGCTGGCCTTTCTCTGGGGGCTTGGCTTTGATGATAATTCTGTGTTTCTGTTCTTGCTTTTGTTTCCCATGTCACCATCTGGACTTCAGCAGTGGATTCAGCAGATGATTATATCAAAATCACAAGCCGCCTGCTTCTCTGCGACTTTCAAGCCTGAGGAACAACTTCTCTTCATCTATTGTCCTTTACTGCACGGACTGCCAGGCGCCTTCATATTCAGAGCTAGTGTGAGGCCTTGGTCTCTGAAAAGCCCTGAAACTGGATTTCAGTTGCACAACCTCCAGAGCCTATTGTTTTTTGTCTCTTGGTATCCTTAATACTCTAAGCTGCCAATTAAAAAGGGAAGATTAGAGTTTAAGTTGGCCCTGCTATTCTTGTTTGTATTGCAAAATGGCACACAGCTCCCCCGCCTCCAGGTTAAGTTCATGGCTCCACCGTGATGGACACTGAACCACTGGGCAATGGCAAAGGAGGGGAGAGGCTTTTCCCCCGTTCTGCAGATGGGGATTCTCCGATGTTAAGACGCAGCTCCTCACAGATATACAGGGGCTCAACTTGCATTCTTTCAGCTGAAATGAGTTGCCAACTTTTGCCGCTTTTGGCCAATGGGACTCATGCAAATCATGAATGTGAACTATTGCACATCTGGGTGCTGGGTCCACGTACCCTTAATCCTCTTCTCTCAGTCATGGACTTATTCAGCCTAGCTGTTGTTTTAAAGCACTATGAATTACACTTATTATGTACAGTCAAGCTCTTCTTTGACCATTATCCTGATAGGCTTCTGTGTTTAATCGAATAATTCTTTAACACGTTTCACCCCTTCCATGACCAAGGCAGGAGGGGGCCATTTCAATTTCAAACTTAATAGTCCAATTCAGGCAAAACTGAGCTGCCAAAGCATGCTGCCAGAGTTTATTTCTGTTTTGACATGGATCATGTCTGAAAGTAATATATACAGGGACAGTATACCACACTTGTAAAGGAAACTCTATGTAAAGGAAAGATTCTGCCTAACCGTGTCCAGGATTATCCCGCATGACTGGAAGTTGAGTGGAAAGTAGCTGTAGTGTTACATTTATCACTCAATACCTACAATCATGTCCAAGGTCAGTGTTTAGTCACCTTCTGCTGAGGTGAGCAGTAAGGGATGAAACTTGCTCCCTTTCCTCCTTTCTTGTTCGAAAGCCACCTCTTTTCTTTTCCTATGTTCAGTAAGTGTTGCAATAAAAAAGAAATAACTGTTTCAAATTACTCATATGGTCAGATTATATAATTTCCTTTCCCCTTTTCTGAAAGGGAAGCAGGAAGAAGGGCACTTGACCTTCCTAAGGACTTTTAAAAGCATTTTTATTATCTTCCTTTTTATGGGGTTTTGACATGTTTTAAGACATTATAGATCATCACTAGAATTATTTCCGGTTGGACTGGAAATAATGGCACTTAACAAAACACTGTGCTAAAGATTGGTTCAGTAGGGTGATGTAGGCTGCAAGCTGACTGGAGTAAATTAACTGAGCGAGACTTAAGAGAATATTTGAAGAAGTGAGTTTATGAACATTATACAGAACAGTTGCTAAGTCTTGACTTTCATTGGCACAGCAACTGTAAGGAAAGACACTTCAGCCAGCATGGGTTGTCTCATGAAAAGCCTAAAATCTGATCTGTATCTGAGCCGCCTTAGATACAAAAGCTAGCAAATTAAATCCAATCCCTTTGCCAAATCTAAGATCAGAAAAGTCTTAATCTTGCCACAGGTTAGTCTAGTACTATTTTGAATTAACATAAAAATGAAAGCAACCTGTCACTGAAAACTTTCCATCAAATTGGTCCAGCTTCTTTGCCAAACAGGCCCAAGAAAGCATGATTTTCTTCAGCTTCAATTCTTATAACATTATGGAAACACTCAGCGCAGGGCTGAGTTGATCTACTTGGGTCAAGCACAAGCAGGAACCAAAACCAATCCACAGAGATATTATCCTAACTTTGGCTCTCTCTGCTGCCTCGGGTAAGTTTTTACTTCTCTGGACTTTGAATTTTCCCTACATGAAAGAAAGAGGAATAGTATGTGTTTACCTGCTTTGTGGTGTGGGTGTTTAAAGCACTAATTATCATTTCTGCAGATCTCTTTCAATGTTACCTAAGCAGTGTTGCTAAATACATTTTGAAACCATAGTCATAGGTGTGATTCACTATCTGGCCTGGCCAGTTTGGTAAGAAATTTATTCTCAGTTATTTACAATCAAGTTTTTGCTTTGAGTGATACCACCAGGGGGATCTTGAAGACTCAGATAACAAGAAGTAAATGATTGACATATTTCCACAATAGGCAAAATAGGCAGGAATGTCAAAAAGATTAGAAGAGGCTTCTATTAGCTCACTGCCAATATCCTTTATACATTGCCATGCCCTAGATTAATTGAAACAATTAATAAATCTTTTAAAAGAAAAAGCCCCACCTTCATTCAGAAACGCAGAATCGCAGATTGTGTGGAAAGATACTGAGAGGCTGACACGCTGTATTTCTGACAGATTTAACTGCCAGACTTGGAAATATCTGTTGCATTCTTCATAAATTCAAGACACTTCATTTGGGAGTGAAAATACCTAAATGTGCTCAAGTTTGCTCAAAATGTGTCCAAGTTGCTAATCCTCTGCTGTTAAAAAGGAGGGATAAACCTGACGTGTCAGGGCAGGAATCAAGCTCATATCTGACTCGCTGCACTTGCCTCTTCCTCTGGCTGTGCGTGGGAGTGAGTCAACTACCAGCCAAGACAGGGACATAGTCACTAGGAAGATCTTGCTCACATGTGAGTTTTGCCTCCACACAACTGCCTTGAGCTGCTTGTCTCTGGAAACTTGAGCCCTGCTATCAAAGACGTAACCAGAGAGCACTGGAATTTCATCTGACTCCCACATAGTCCTCAGGTAGTTCCAGAAAGGAAAAAAAAAAAAAATCTCAGTCGCAATCTCTAGTCTGACCTTTTGGTGATTTTCATTCGTTTAAATGACAGAAGAGACTTCAGAAATAGGAAACAAAGCTAATCAGGAGAAAGGTGCTATTGCATGCTCCTCTTAGAACAGTGGACCAAATCCGTCCTTGGTGCTAACTCCCTGCAAGTCAGAATAGCAGCTAAACTCGTCCAAGTGTGCCAATTTCCTTTTGGCTGTGTCTGTCCAACCCTCTAAATTTTGTCAGTGTAATCTGACCCTTTGTTTTGCTCAAGAGAATTTCCTCAAGTCCCCACACAGAAACTGTCTGGCATTGGCATATGAGCTGTCTCAGTTGCCCAGATTATCTCACCTCCTGCTCTAAGGAGGCAAGAGGTGTTACTTCATCCTATCAGAACTGTAATTGGCCACCAAACACGAAAAAAATTTCTACATCTTCACAAAGTCTTTAGCAGGTCTATCTGTTTTAAAACCCCCACTACTAGCTACCTGCAGTAAGCACCATGTCACTGGAGCTGGCCCCTAACCACTGCAATTACAGAATGGGCTGAAAAGGTTGAATTTGAAAACTGCTAAAGCTGACCCTTAAGACCAAGGTGTGCTCTTGCTAACAGCTCATGCTGTTAGCTGCACTCTAGATTTAAGCACGTTACTCTAGGATAGCAACCAACCACTTTGTAAGAGAAGGCCAGGATCCGGCTGCTCTTAGGGCAATGGTGTCTGCTATAACAAACACATGCCGTTGCCCGTGTAAACAATCAGGTGACGTCTCCTCATGGGTTGAGTCATGCATGAGTCCTGACTACTGCATGAGTCCCAAGTCTCTCTCAACCACAGAACTGGCTTGCCGAGGGAAAGGAGTGGAACCTAAGTTTTCTCAGTTCATTGTACTGCCTCAAAGAAGCACTGTACAGCCTCCGGACACTGATAATTGTGTAATAACTTGTCTTCGTTTTTGCTTTGAACTCACAGCAAACAAAGGGGCCAGTTCTGCACTGAGGAGAAGGAATTAAGACAACTGTAATTTTACACCACCTTTCTGGACCGCACTCAGATTTCATAGTTTTAAGGTTGCCTACCAGCTGCTACTCAAATTCATTCTTCTTCAGAGAGCTATCACGGCATTGCACAACTCTCCTCCCTGCCCACTTTCCACATTAGCTTTTGCAAATAGGATGGCAGCCCTGTGCTGTGGATGCAAACCTAGCAATCCATATTCCCTTTACGGAAAAAAATCTGTTGTTGGTATAGCGTGATCGACTGAACCTTAAAGGTCTTGAAGTGATTCTCCCTTGCATTTTCTTGTTCTGAGAAAGCAGAAGAGAGCGTGAGGCTGGACTGTGCTCATCTGTAAACAGAACACTTAAGGTTGCTGATCATTTTCATTTAATACAAAGAGCTTTATCTGGGGGAATCAACAAGAACATACAAGTAGCTTGCCTTAAAAAGAGGCTGTTTGGTTTTTTGCTGTTTGGTCTTTCTCTAACAGGTCACCAGGACTGGAACAAAAAGAAATGATTGAAGAAGCTTGTTTTGCTTGTTACTTACTGTACCAACGCACACTGATCTGCTACACAAACTGCAATGAGACCCAAGGATGAGGAATTTGTCCTTGTCAGGGGTGAAAGGATCCTTCATGACATAGCTTTCTTCCAAAAGCCTGTAAGAGAATAATTTCAGGCTGTTAAGGGTAGATTTCACAGTATGGGAGAGTTGAAATGGGGAAATTGTGGAGGCGGAAAAAGTATCAGCCCTTTCTACTTGAGTTGCTCGGCCTGGTGTTGTACATGAGGCAATGTAGCAGCTATGCAGCTCCCTTCCTCTTCAAAACCAATATTGTGGCTGCCTTCAGTCCTATACTGCACCTTCTATCTGTCTTCCAGAATTAGGGCAATTGGTGATCACCTCAATGTTGTCTTACTAGGTTTTTCTCAGTGCTCTACCTTCAAGTATTCTTATCTTCCATTTTTACGATAGGCACTCCTTTGCATGGCCAACTTCAGTACCTCGTCAAGTTATCATTTCAATTGCACAGCTTCTAATTAGAAGTTCTCTTCCAATGCTGTATGCATGTGAGTATAAAATAAAAAGTTTTTACTGCTCTTAGTTATGTCACTGCAGTAAAACTAAGGTTCCCACCTCTTGCAAGCAAGAGCTACTAGCACAGAACATTACAGTGACCTGAAATACACTTACTTATGTCAGAGACTGTACCATTTGCTTCGGGGTATTAAGGGAGAGCATTTATTAATAATTTGGCAACCTGCTTGGGAAAGACTAAGGCCTTATTCTTCCTAGGAGCTCCAGGCAAAATATTACAGAAGTCAGTTGGGTGTCTGTCCGCACAGGGCACCCTGCAAGGCTGGCTTATTCTCGGACTTATAATCAACTTGGATTCTGTAGTAATATGGAGTACAATACATATTTAAAAGATATTCTGTTAACTCATACTGCCTTCTCCTTGTCTACATACACAGATACACACACACACACACACGTACGTGTGCGTCTGGGAGTGTTATTCCTTTTTCCTTTTCCTCTCTACTAAAAAAAATGGTATGGCTCAAGCCTTCCACTGTTAGGAAAGATCAGGCATCTTAACATGGCAGATCACCTTGTCAACAAGTCTCCTAGTGTACGAAGACTGGGTTACCTTTGCAAAGCTCCCCTTGCAAGATTCACAGTCTTAATGTAGTCATCATCAATACAGACACCTGGCCATTGTACAAGCCTTCATGTCTGGCATGTTTCCTGCAGCATTGCATTTAAGACATGTGAGTAGACCAGAAAGTAAGCCAATAAAGAGAGTGTGTAAAGCTATTTCTTACATGCATACAGAAGTGTTATGCTTCAGCATTATTTTTTTGCTTTTTGAATCTCCACAATCCAAATAAAGCTGAGATGTTAACACTGAGCTTGGATAACCTAAAGTTAAGATTCATGTTCAGCTTTGATTCAGACTCTTTATGAATGGACCTGATCAAAGGTGGGCCATTGCTCTGCTGAGTAAAAGAGGGAAAACCAGTAGCACCACAGGATTTGGAATGATAAAAATACAGCTGCCCAAGGAAAACAGATCTGATCTCAGTCCAAGTAGGTGGTGATCAACAGCTGTTCCCATTATATAAGAAACTGAGCAGTCTTAGTGAGGTGAAATGCTGAGTACACATCTGACTTCCCGTTCCAGTGAGTTCCTGACCATGTTTGCCTGATGGGTTCGTTGATCGGGACGCCCTCAGCAGAGCTACTTGTACATTTAAAGCTAAGAGCTTTGTTTTATGGGGAGTTTAATGTCTGCAGACAAAGTTGTAACTGCTTAGTTTCTGGTCAAACTATCCCTACCTGGAAGAGATGGAAAAGGTTTCAGTCTCCTAAAATATAAATAAGTACTAAATTTCCACACACTTTAATGTCATACAATCTGCCAAAGAATTGTCTAATTCATGCAAAAAAAGTATTGCTGTTCAAAATTCCATGTCATGTCAAACAGCTCGTAAAAAGTGTTTTTACCATATGTATTTAATTCATGCTGTGTTTACGTGTTGCCCAGCTGACACAGCTGGGAGGAAAGGGCTATTCCCAGAAATGCTAGGCTGACAGTCAACAGTATTCTAGTAAAAAAATTACGGTATAGGTAAATAGTAGGGTGGCCAGTGGGGTTAGGAAATAGGTTAAATACAAATCTTTGCATGGTATTGTAGCGGGATGGGAAAGTTGATTTTTGTCTTTGCTATCCACGCTGATAATTTTTAGCATTTCTTCCCTTTGGAAAAAGAAGGTCACTTAAAGTACCAAGTCTCATACTCAGGGGCAATATGGCATGTTACTGGGTTCATGCAGTGCACGTCGTTCCACAGTACAAGGCTTCTAATGGTCATAGCATAAATGAAGTCTGTCATATGAAAGACTGTACTTACACGATAGAGCGCGTGTTTGGTGGCTTCTGCCCATAGTACGTATATGGAGCTGTTAAGCCACATAGCTGACATTTGAACTCTCCTGTAGGCTGAGCTTCTTTGGGAGCATCCATCTTTAAGCTACCTACAAAAAACACGAAAATCTTTTAGCTTCAAAATGCAGTACTGGGAACATGCCTGCAAGAAGATTAAGCTGATGTGGGACATCTGGCTATGCAAATTAAAATCCAATGGAAAATTCACTATTGCAAACTTTGATTAGTAAATCTTTTCTCCCAAATAAAGTTGGTTTTCCGTGTCCCAGTTAAATTTCAAAATTCCTTACATAGGTTTAGAAATTGCAGCCTAGGAGCCTAACTATAAAAGTTCACATATTAATTTAGAACTTGATCCATAAAAGAATTTAGGTAACAAAGTGTATGGCTCTGACTGAAAAAGCCTTTGCTCAACCAAGGCCTACGCTCCCTAAGCGCTTCCCAGGAAACGACTCCCTGTCTGCTGTGCAGAATCCCAATGCAGTTCTGCAATGCCTGTCTCCTCCCACAAACTGCAAATGGAGCCATGAAAGGGTTTGGGACCCCGCTCAGGAGGCAGGTGCCAGAAAGGTAGGTGTTGCAATGATTTGCTATGTCTTTTTCTTTGCTTCTTGTTCACCTTTGGATAGAATTTTGGGAGCTTAACTCTGGCTCCCTTTTCTTATCTGCCTTCCTATGGAAATGAGGCTGATGTAATCACCCTGTGCCTAGATAGAGTGTTGGCCCATTCAAGCCACACAGGACAGCGGAGGAGGTACCTTCAAAAAAGTTGGTCCTATAACATTTACGAAAATAGGCAGAAGAGGCAGACTCTGCTTTATCCTCATGGAGGATACCCATATATTTCTATAAATCAGAGAATCTGCACATGGGAAAGCTGTTGTCCATCTGTCTGAAAGATTTCAGACACCCCTTACAAAGGTGTAGCTATCAGTCACGAGATATAAAACGTAGGAAGCCGTGCTTCATCAGCTTTGGTCCTTACAAGATGACTTGTTTAAAATCTTGGCCATTGATTTACATTTGGGAGCTTATCCTTCACTGATACCACTTGAGTTGAGAGTCACACCCTGTGGTTTTCAAAAAGCATGGTATGGCAAGTATGCTTTTAGGACTGATTTTGGTATGTATGCATGATCAGATAAAACACAGCTAACCATGTGCATGGCCAAAATTGCACCGATTTGTGAATGAAATGGGATCGCTTGTTTGCACACTGGATATCTTCGCTCACCTGCACCATTTTCTTGAGCAGACACATTCACCTTGCAGTGAGCAAGAAAACTCAAGCTTTTAGCTAAAAGCCCTCACACTTTTCAAGGCATGCAGTTTTCTGCTGCAAACCTGCCACCTCTTTTAAGTGAAGCGGAGCTGGCATCAAGCTGTCAGGAAGGTGAGCACTAGGAACTCGGATTTGGGCAATATCTCAGCAGTTAGGTCGTGTGTGCTCACAGCTGAGCAGACGTACAGCCTGCCAAAGGACAGCAGGTCATTCCCACTCTTCTAGCTTTGCAGTCATACCCTTCCCCCACAGAGCTGATTCAGTTCACTACGGCCATGTCACTATTTATGTTTTAGCTCAGCTCAGGGGTTTTCTTTGGGAACAAATTGCCTGACTGTCCCTGCTTATCACACTTGGTTTGCGTTGTGGAGCAGTCTTAAGGCACACAAACCGGACAGTTTCAGACGAAACTAAACTGAAAGATGTGCTCCATAAGCGCACCTAATACACTCCAACCTGAATGCCCAACTAATGGCCATTCAGCCTACAGGCTAGGACCAGAGGTAGTCTGAAACACCCTAAAACATAGAGAGTGGGCAGCTGGTATCCAACATGGAACACCTTGGTCTATGGTTTTACTCTTACTGCATCACCCTAGTTACTAATGCGGTAACAAATAAAAGAACAACTTTTTTTTTTCTTCCAATGTCTTTTTTTTTCTTGTTTTAGGGAACTAAATTGGCTTGCAGAGGAATCCAACAACTGCTAACAGCAATACAAGGTGAGAGGGAAAACTGCACAGCCAGGAGAAAGGGCAGGCTGAGATGAGGGACCTGTATTTCCCTCTTTCAATGACAGTAAGCTGCTATTTCTGCTCCCTCTGTGTGGTGAAACTGAATCCTTAGAGACATATGCTGCTAAGGTGAATCAGGGGCAAGGTGAAGCAGAGCTGTGACTACTTATCTTCTACTGTTCCAGAAGAACAAGGAGCCCCAAGATCCTCAGAGGTTACTGAGGCTTCGTAACAGACACCCAGTTCAGAAAGCCCTAGCCTGTTAAATCCCGAAACTTAATTTTGGGAATAATCTCCCTTACCCCATCATTCCTTCACCACCAGCCTTTTCACTGCCATTCCTGGCATTTCAGTAGTACAGGGAGTTCTTCAAATGTAACACAAATGGGGCTGGGTACTGGTTTAATAAATAAATCCAACTCGTGAATACCTTAGGCAACCACATTTTTTCGAAAGTGATGTAACCCTTGGATATCATGTGTTTTCCCTACCTCACAGGGATGCTTGAGAGAATTTAATTAACTAAAGTGCTTTCAGATTTTTCAGTTAGATATAAGGCATGTACATGCTACCTGTTTCTCCCTGTGTATTAAAACTGGGATTCTTCAAACTATACACAAACTCAACTAAGAAGTCTGCTTTTTGAACCCTGTATTTTAGGTTTACCAGATAAGTCCCTCAAACATACTTAAATTTACCTTTTCTGTAGGTAGTCAGGAGCAGTACCAAGACACTCACCTGTCTGAATGAGATTCAGTCGCGAACATTGTATGCGATTTTTTGTAATCAATCTTTTTCAAAAAGAGGAAATAATTAACCCCACAAAGGTAGAGTATGGAAAGTCACTTGAATCAAATACAGAAAACCATCATGGTGATCTTTTCTTTAAAATAAAGCAAAACACTAAGAACAACAACAAAAAAAAAGAGTATTTATGGCAGTGAGGATCATAGACTTTGGAATGAATGTGTCCTGATTCCAAGTCAAAATAACAGCCAGCCCTGGGTTCAGAGCTGAAGTACGTTAGATATAGAAACACCTGCTCTCTTATTAGACCATTGGCATGTAGAACAGAATCTGTTCAGTGACTACCACTGGGAAGGAATGGTATCTATGTACAAACAGATTTTTGGCTATGCCAGCTTAAAAGCATATGATCCTGCCTGCAAGGCACACATGAATTTATGACGCTTTCCATTTTACTCCCAGCTTACAAGTCACTGGTATCAGCTGTACCAAGTTTTATTTCACTGGGAACATCATTTGTCCTGAGAGCTTGTCTACACAGCAGCACTTGGGAAAATTAAGGTCACTGACTCAAGGTGTGAAGTTAATACACATGCAGGTTTCAGGGTGAATGCTCCCTTTCAGAAGCAGAGTTTGCTATAAAACAAAATAAAGCCATTTTGCTTCTGAAGAAAGAAATTTAATGGCAGATGTAATAAACCTTTAGTTTATGCATGTGCTTCACACCTTTACTCTAAACCACCAGGCAGACAAGGCCTAAGATGCACTCTCTGACAAAGCTTCTAGTACTTCCAAAAAGCTTGTCTGTAATTAATTAAAGAACTGTATCTTTATGTCAGATAGCAAGTGCACAGAGGCAATGCTGGGATAAAACCACAGTCGAGACAGACATTGGTTTATCACAAAGTAAGCTCATTGGTTTGGCCCCATACACCATCTTAGCAAGATGCCTGATACGACAACTATGACAAGGTGTCTGCCTCCCCTCCAAGCAGAGATACGAAGCATGAGTGAGAACTCGTTTCTCTCTAGCATACCAACAACAGGATGAAGGATCTCTCGAGGAGATAAAAAGTCTAGGGCACTAATCCCTTCATAATCATGACAGGAAAATTTGTAACCTCAAGTGACTCAAACCAGCACCAGCACTAACACTGGCTTCTTCTCTTTTCCTTGAAAATTTGTGAAGCTGCACCATCTCCCAGTAACATGTCAAATACCTGCCTGGCTGGTATGTACTGAAGAAGTCTTCTAGAACAGCTTGTTTAGAACTGAATTCTGCCCAAGCATTTGCCATTTTGGCTGGAAGCCACAAGGTACTTAAACACTCACTTCAAGCACATGCATAGCTCTTCTGAAAAGAACACAGCTACCCACACATGCTTGATTACGAAGCAAAGACTGAACTAGCACGCTCAGCAGAAACCTGCCAAGTCAAGCCCAGAATACTGCAGGACGTGTGTGAGGCTGGCCCACGTGTCATGGCGAAAGTTAAAGCACACAAATTTGAATGCCATACTACGGAAGTAATTGCAGTGAAAGAAAGGCGCAGGTTAGACAGCGGTGCTCTAAGAGTGTTTCTCCATGCTGTGACTGATACATGATATGGATGTGGGGAAATGGCTCTCAGTGCAGTTCTCTAGGGACTCCTAAAAACTTCAGGGCAGTTCTGCTCGGAGCATTCTGCTAACAGGCCTGGAAGGCATGCCAGAAATAATAAATCACCATTAAATTGTCAGGGTCAGTGGCAAAGTAGTGGCACAGATAAGTAATCTGATTTTCTTTCCTTCAAACCTCATTAGCACAAGCCTTTACAATGCATAGGTTAAGCCCCTCTTAATACTCCACAGGAGACTCATGTATTTCTGAGTCACTGATAAACTGGAGAAACTATACAAGAAACAAACTGCCTACAAACAGATGTAGACTTTGATTTGAAAGGGTGTCAGATAAAACCAACATTGACACACCTTTAATCCTCTCCAATTAAACCCTTGTTTCTTTTCCCTGCTAAGATTTTCCTGCGCTATCCACTGTTGATGACGATGACCTATGAAAATATTCACAGCTTGATTCTCTATGGGAAGGAGTGCTCTCTAACAGAAGGGCAGGAGCCACTGAGTTCATAGCCTGGTAAATGCCAAGTTATTTTGCAGTGTTTGGTGTGATATAAATTTAAATATACTTCAGCACCAGGAATGCATGCACCTCCTTCAGAAAAATGATCTGTTGCCTAATTGCTCAGGTAATAGATGAAACAGCAGAACCTTCTTACGTGCTAGTTAATCCCCAGGTGAACAACTCTTTCCCTCCAGTTCCTTCATGTTATTGCCCTGAAGGCATATTTTGGTCACCTGTTGGCTGTCTCCCTGCTCTTCCTTTGAGGTGACTTACCCTGGGTTCCGCATAACAAATTAGCCCAGGAATGCAATTTCACCAAGCGTGGCCATTGGGAACTTTTACCCTTATTACCTCTCCTAAAGATCATTTGATTGAATTAAACCTTGACTGTTGCAGCAACTTCTTCCTTCAGGCCAGGGGGATTGTGCTGGTATTGCTACCCTCTCTCTGCTCTGAAGGAACTGCGACCACCGCAGCACACAGGCTTCCCTCTAGGTATAGGTCATATAGTGGGCCCCAGGCCTTGCTTTTTAACAAGGGGCTGGGTGGACTCCCTGTGGCTGTATGATAAACAGCCATAGATGTGAAACCGAGCGTGTTTTCTGAACAGTTGTAGGGAATGTCTGAACAGGGTGTGTCAGCAGAAAGAGAGGAGACAAGCAAATCAAATCCCTTCCTTAGGTAAAAAGGCTTTACGAACACAAGACGAGTCTCAAAAAGGCATCTATTGATGCATATGATTTAACAAAGCTGAGAAACCAACACTTAAAAAAAATCTAGCCCAAGCACTCCTTACTTGAACACGGCAGGCAGCCAGCTCTGAATTAGACAGCATTTAATAAAGAAGAATCTCAAATTAGGTGAGAATTTGACAGCCTGGCACAGGAATGCCGCAAGGAGGCAGGGATCAGCGGGTGTGCACCGCTGCCCTCTAGCGGAGGCAGCGCCACGGTACAGCCCGGGGGCCGGCAGCGCCCCTTGCAGCACCCCAAGCCCTCCGGAGCCACTCGGCCGCCAAAGCCCAGTGAAGGGGATCTCACGCTAAGAGTGAGTGAGAGAATAAAACAAAAGCAAGTTGCCCAGGCGTTAATGGTAGAGGCCATCCCCATGCCTGGTTGCAGAGGCACAGCGAATGGCGGACCTCTTGGCTGTGTAACAGAACACGCAATGCTGGCAGAGGAGGGAGGGAGAACTGCCGCGTCGTTAGTTCTTCCTTTCCTCCCCCCAAAATTAATCTGTGGTCACATCTGGGTTGCTGCTCGATCCCCCTCATTCCTGTTTCTTCTCCTTCTCCTCCAGCAGGCTTTCCTACACACAAAGCCCTGAAAGTACAAAGTCCTAAGTACAAAGCTTATCACATCATCTTCCCTGACGCCACTCTAACATTCTATATGTAAAATGGCCTAGAAATTAAAGGAAGACAAAGCAAGCTTGTTGCTCTTCTCACAGCACAGTTCTAGGGACTTACTGGAGAGGAGGTAGCGCAGGAGATCCAAACGCTGAAGCGTTCACTGAAGTGAACATCAGTTCTGGATTACAGTTATTCCTTGCCAAAACAGGGAAACCAGACCTGAGGTCTGATTTCATTAAATCTCCCTTCTGGTACAGCCACGATAAATAAGCATGCTATGGCCCTAGGTTACCCCCTGCCCTGGACTGAGTTTGTCTTCCTTCCAAACTGTAGCTGCCTATTATAGCTTTGTTAGATTAATATCCATAGTGGGGAAGAAAAAGATGGTAATGCTCTATTATAAGTGGTGATGATGATGCCTTTAAAGTTGTCTTTTAAGAGAAGTTATGGAGGGCCACACATGTACCATTGAAAGCATCAGCTTGGTTAAGCACAATCTAAACTTAGTGCAACACTTTCCAACAGAGTCTAAAAATAGGAACACCAAGATTTTGTGGAAATATCCAAGGAGAGGCTAACAGAGTGTTTCGGGAAATAAGACACTGCAACTTGACATAATCCTGAAAGAAATAAATATAGCTTCAGTGATTTATCTCCCTACAGAAAGCAAAGTTGTTACTGTAAGGAAATACGCAGCCCCCACCACGTGCTTGCTGTGACAGCCAGTGCCCGCTTTCCCCTGTGACCAGCGAGATGTTCAGCGTTAATATACTTGGGGAAGAGAATTCTTTCCAGTAAAATGTGACTGAGGCGCTCAGTTTCTTAGGACTGAGCTCAAATTGAGGACTGCGTAACGAAGTAAAGCAAAACCTTCAAAAAGAAAAGAAAACAAAAAACCACTGGACGGGTGTGAGGGGGGGATGGAGTAAAGAGTGTCAGCTTCAAGAAAGCCTGAGAATAAAGATTTGTACCTACTATACATACACTTCCTTGTGCACATAGCCCCACACACCTTTTCACAGGCATGCCCACTTCCTCTGAAAGACACGTTCCTCAAGTTTATTGTCCCAGCTATTGTGAACGGTGAGCATGAGAAAACACCGAAGAGGTATTTCCAGCATGTTCGATAAAGCAAAGAAGTCTACTGTCACTCAACGCTTAGAAAGTTTTCTTTTCCAGGGCACTTGCTGGGCATTCTGTCACAAGAACTGACAAATAGGTGCCTTGTTTCACACCTTCACGTGGAGGTCATTTTGGTTTTGCCTCTTTGATTACAGTTTACAGTGGAAGTTAGTCCTTCACTCAGGGGCTAGCGGCTTCAAGACTTCCTGACTTACACATAGGGTAAACTCCTGTTTTCTAGCCATGTAGCAATATGAAATATGCTCTGTGAATTCAGCCGGGCACAAACACCATCAATTTTTAGCATGTTTTCAGGTTAGCCTGTTTGCTCCTCTCAGACAGACTTTGCTTCCCAATCAGTACTTGGACTACTTTGCCTAAAAAACATGCAGGTACTAAGGCTGTACTTCTTTCAACACCTGATACTGTCATCAAATAGGTATCCAGGCACATATACAAGAACCGCTTCCGTAATTTTCTGTAGGACACCAAGAAATGATACTTGCTCTTAGACAGCTGGAGACATATTTTACCATAGACAGCCAGGCCATTTCTTTCGTACATGCTCTGTAGTCTGCACAGCCTGTTCTCCAGAGCACGTGTGTTTATGCTCTTCCCCTCCAGAAGTTCTTTTGGGCAAATTTACTGCTCTGGTCATCACAGGTAAGACATGAGGAAGGTGGGTTTTTCGCACGTGACAGATTTCATCATGGATGGAGATGTGTGGATCCTAAAATTCACTATAACCAGAGTGGACTGCTCCTACTGGGTCATATGCCAGGAGGGCAGGCATGCAAAATCTTTGCAGTTCTGTCTTTTTGCCCAAGCAGCTCAAAATCCAGTGAGAATTAGCAGCGTCCTCAATGTGTCACGGATATTTAAGTAACTTTCCTTTGGCTTCAGATCTCCATCTGTTCAGCAAGCATAGATAGGTCTGACTAAGATTTCACTGAGGTCCAAGAGGAAAGTGTGCACTGCAGAGTGGAGCTAATTAAGCAGCAGAGTTGACGGGGTCTTGATAAAAAATTCATATGCTGTATGTTTAAGTTTTTAAAAGTACTGGCTATAGTTACAGATAGATAGATAGACAGATAAGGCTTAAGAACACTGTGATGTTTGTTACAGATTTAAATGCATGTTTCCTTTTTGCACGTATGCTCACCTCTAAGTGTGGTTATTAATAATAACTTTACTCAGTGTTAGGAAAGTTATGACAAAACAAATGAAGAGGTGGGGAAGAAGGCTTAGTGGAAAATTATTACGGTACGTAGTTAGAAGGAGACTTTATAGGAGGCAGCATGGTTCACGTGTTAGCTGGCCAGTAAAAAAGAAAACAGAGAGAGCAGGTGAAAAATGCTTTCCCCAGGCACTGAGAAAAGGAACATAACAAAACGCTCACTGGCCCTCTCTTGCATTATCCCGGCCTAGAGCAAAAAACCCCCAAACTGCTGCAATCACACAGGTAACTAATTTCTTTCTTAATCCAAATCTCAGGTTTGTGCTTATCTATTGGGAGTTTTGGGGCTCTTCACAGCTTTTTTGGTTTATTGATTTTTGTGCCAGTAAAAGCACTGCTTTAGCAAACAGGCCAGTGCAAAGGTAATGTACAGGCTAGAAAGTTTAGCATCTCAACAAGCCTGGGGAATCATGTCATATTTGTAGACGTACATCTTGACTCTATTTGAGGCAAGACAACGTGAGGCAAAAAAATAAAGTAATGCTCTCATTGTAACTGCTACTTTGCCTGGCAAACTTCTCTCTTTACGTGGTAAATTAAGGCACGAGGAAAACAATGTTTTTCACATGGGCTCCTGGAGCATGAAGGTCTTAAATTTTGTTTATATAAAACATACCAGTTTAATTGTAAGGATATAGTTAAAGTAGTGTAACATTTTCATGTAGAATTAGTTATGCTGACAAAAAGGGGTTCATATCAATACAACTTTTAAACTGTACCAGTTAAGGGAAATTAATCAGCATATGGTATCTTTGCACTGCTATACTTCTAGTGGTCCCTCCAAGGTGGTATATTGGTAATATTACATCAGGGGAAAAATCCTAACTGAAAAAAAAAACCCCACACTTAACCAATGCACAAACCCACAAGTACTGGTATAACTAACTACTAGGACATAAATCCAATTCTTTGACTCATAGATGCCTAGAGATGGGAGACAGCTCAAGAGATTATTTAGTCCCTCACACCCAAGGCACAACTGACATTATTTTGATCGCATTTTGCAGTGTACATAAAGACTCTCCTACCAGCCCAAGTGCCTTAGAGACAAGTAACAGGTCAGCGAGCAAGGCTGGATTAAGTGTGAAGGGAAGCCACATGATTAACCTCTTTCCTTAAGCAGAGAGACCATTTCTAGCATCACCGAGATATGGAGATATTTATTGGGGTTCTCAGAGCAGATTCAGAAAGAAACTGTGGTACCCCATTTCTCATGCATCTTGCAAACTTCCTACCTCCCCCTCATTTTCCAAGGGGAATTGAGTACCTGATTGTTTCCATGGCTCTACAGTCCTCTAAGTCCAAAGCTGTGATCCCAAAACCACCTTGTTCAGGTGCAACCTCATACTGGAAATGCCTACGTATCACAGGAAATAAGAGTTTCCCCTAAGTTGCCTAGGCTTCTTAAAGCTCCTTCTTTGTGTATGTCCAAAAGCCCTCCCACAGCTCTGAACCTCCCTGGAATCCTCTCCACAGTCCCCTTCAAGGCTGCATCCTGTAGCTCCATCTCCTGAAGTTGCTCATAAAAAGCAATCTGTGGCCACTACATTCTATTAAACAAAGAATATACTTTACACTAAAACCCTCATGCAGGAAAAAAAGATCAGAATCGAGCTTTGGCTCTGGATCCAGAATCAGCGTCTCCTGTTAAGCAGTCACCTTGGTCACCAGGCTGCTCTCAGGAGGCTCATGCTGCCTTTTGACCTAGGCTCTCCCCACGTTTGCTTCTGCAGTTTTAAGGGGAGGGTCCCTCCATTCAGGGTAACTTCTGCTCTAGTGAGTCGGGCACCCTGGAGGTGGGAAGTGCAGATCCGAAACCCTTCCCGCCCCAGGCAAGGCAGGGGTCTGAACGCTGCTCTCCCACCTCTGCAGCAAGGCTTCGTCTACTCGCTGTCTTCTGTGATGGAGAAGCCCTGCGCTCTGCCTCCGCAGCAACAGATGGGCCAGTCTGGGGCCTGCCCTCAGGAGGGCTATCGCCACCGTCTTCCAGAGAGGGATCCCGGCTGGTAAGGAGGAAAGACAAACCTAGTTCAGATCCCAGGCACGCTGTCTGCTAAAGAGAGAGAGATCAAAGCCTCATTCATGCCCATACCCCTTTATTAGCAATAACGTTATCTACTGGCGGGAACTGTTGCCGGGAGCTCGGGTTTCCCGCGCTGCCCCGACTCCGGGGCCTGGTTGCCAAAAGGGCCTGGCCCTCAGCCCTCCTCTTCCCATTTGCGCGGGGCGGGGAGGGGAAGGCCGCAGCCTGGTTCAGCCAGAGCCACCCGGTTCCCGCCCACCCGAACTGCGCGGCACCCACCAGGGCCGCCGCGGCCACCACCCACGCGTGGCGACAGGCGAGTGGCGACAGGCGAGTGGCGACAGGCTGGCGGCCACCGGGCCGCTTCCTGGTTGCGGGCGCGGGCGCAGCGGCGTCAGGGCCCGGCGCCGCTCCTCCTTAAAGGGCCCGCGCCGCGGGAGGCCGGCGGCAGGCGGCGCTGTGCGCCCGCGCGGGGTCCCGCCGCCGGGGCCTCGGCTCCCTCCCGGGGGGCGCGGCGCCGCCCGGCCGGGGCTTCCCCCCGCAGCTGCCGGTCGCCAGCCCCGGCGGACCCGCATCGCGGTGCGGGACGGGCCGATCGCGACAGGCGCTGGAGCTCAAGGCGGGGGAAGGCGTTTTGGCTTTGGAAAGGGCGGGTCGGGCTTGGCCGTGCCCAGCGCAGCGAGGAGCCGGTGGCGGAGGGCCGGTGGGCGACACCATCCCATCGTTGGATGGGAACTCATTGCATTGCGAAGAGCATGTGAGATTTTAAAAAATAATAATAAATATTCTGTGGTCTGTTTGTATTCAAAGTGAACTGCCCGGAGGATGCCCCCAGCTTTATGAGTAAGAAGCAGGGGTTTTGACCAAGTTGACCGGTCTCCCCAGCTGGCTTGGGCAGCCTTCCCTTACAGGCGGTCACACAGTGACCAGCACGCAGGTAGGGTTTTGCAATGCAGAAGTCTCCTACCCGCCCCCCCAGGCTATCTAACGGGATTTGATAGCCCGCGGTTAACCTCTTCCAAAGGGACACCGTGACAGTCTTCTGCATACAGATGCAATGCGGTGTTGTGAAGGTTTATTTTTAATTGCCGGGTCGCACCCTGCTCACTCGTCCTGTCTTTTTTTTGTCCTTATGCTCTGAGTAGGAAGGATTTATCGGCATTTTCACATCTCAGGCCATTTTTGCTCTTGTGTTAGCAGGTGCTCAGCCAGAGGCGAAGGTCCTGCTCAGGCTCCTGAGCTCACTCCTTACGCGTCACCTCTGGGACACTGGCATCAGTTCCTGCGTGTCCCGGCTCCGGCTGGCACGGAGTTAGTAATGCCATGAGATCTAAGGTCAGGCTTAGCAAGAAAGCTGGACCGAGGGAAGTTTTTTGAAAGTGACTTTTACTCAGAGACCGGCTGGGCATCCGCCTGCAGTTGGTGAGCGACTGCTTTTACATCATTTGCGGTTTTGGTTTTTTTCCCCCTTCACTTCGTAAACTTATCTCGACCCACAAGTTTTCTCTCACTTTTGCGCTTCGATTCTTTTCCCATGCTGCTGGGAGGGGAGTGAGCGGGCAGCTGGGTGAGGGCTTACCTGCCAGCCGGGGTCAACCCACCACACCGTGACAGCCAAGTACCACTGAAATTGATGCAAAATAGTCTGGAGAAAATCTGAGCACAATCAATAGTAAGGGCTTGAATGTTAAAAAATTCTTAAAAGTAAATAATTTATTTATGAACATTTATTTGAAATGTAAGCATTACAGAGTGAAGGTAATCTTGAACACAAAATCTTTCCTTGCTCATATGACAAGACAAACCATTTTTTTTCCATTTATTTTTCTGTTCTTGAGCCCTAAACGTTGCTGATGTCTTCTCTCAGGCTGCCCATAGAGTACACTGTGAAAAAGATCAGGCTCACTGGTTTTGGACATTTTACAGATGAGAAGATAAAATATGCTTCTGAGCCTTTGCAATACAAAAGTAACCACTTGTGCTTCGTCAGATGGTTCTTCATATACGGGTTGTTTCATATCTCCATAGGCAGACATAATAACAGCTTGGAAGAGATTGATCAAGACACAGATCATCACCAACATGAAAGAGGCTAGGAAAAGACCACCCAGCAACCTGTTGGAGGAAAATGCGGTATCTCTGAAAGCTGACACACAGTAAGAGAATATGGTCTGAGCTGAGTGAATCATGTTATTGTAATTCCATTCATGCTGCCCAAACACAAGGTAGCCAAAAGCCATAAATACAAAGAAGTACACCACCACCACGAGGGCCATTGAGGAGATTCCAGGAAGGGCTGCCGAGATCGATCTTTGTGCCAGGCGCACATCATAAAGAAATTGAGAATATTTTAGAGTTTTCAAGACTACAAGAAATGCTAAAAAGCCCATAGTAATCCTTAAAATCTGATCTAAATGAGAAACTGCATGAAAAGGAATGAAATCATTTGGGTGAAGTAAGTAAAACTTCACTATATCTGCTCCTACCTTAAACTTTATGACCTTTAAAAAAACACAAAGGAGGAATGCTGATTTTAAACCAAAGTTGATTATATTGGAAATGTTTTTAACGTAATCTTTTTTTTCTTGGCCTATGATGTGAAGCTCATCTGCAATGTAAATGAACAGAAAGGCAAGAACAATTACAAACACAAACATTTGAGCTTTAGTTTGCTGATGAAAAATGGGGAGTGCGAAAGAGTGTACTGACAAACTTGGTTTTATGATCCCAAAAGGAGACATTTCCAATATGACTGAGATGGTGCAAAAGAGATCTGCATCTGAGTTAAATGTAGTTAGTTCAATGATCACAGCCCATGTCTTTTCATCAAGCCAGTTGCTCTGTTGTAGAGCATCCAGCCTTGTCGTTGAATTAGGTCTTCCTTCTCCAGGGAAAAAGTAAAACGTGTACCCTGCTGGTCCATATGTGTGCAAATCTCCATATGAATAATACATCCACGGAGTCCTGTTTCGCTGGTGAGTGAACCCACCGTAACTGCTGGCATCCTTGGAAACAGACTGGTTGGCAACCTTGGCCCAAGTGCCAGCGTAGTCACCTTTCTCTGGGATGTCACTGCCGTATTTGTGAAGACAGTGGCTTTTACTGATCACAAAGTTATTTACAAAGCTGTGAGGATGGAAACATTTTTTCTCAGTACCTTTAGCCCGCACTTGCCTCATCCTAGGCAAACCAATGATTTTGGACCAGCTGTCGGGAAGAAAGGTTGGCTGAATGTCATTGTGGATCAAAGGCAAGAACAAGTCCTTCACCCACACATAGATATGTTCTAGCTTCTCTACACTGGAGAGTTGTGGAGAGAATTGGTTACGGATGAATCGGTTGCAGTGGAAACTGTTGGTGTTCTCAGGGGAATAGGCAAAATTTAATAGCAGTGTTAAAAAGACAAGGTGGCTGATGAAACCTTTTACAAAAATAAATGCCTTGACTTTAATTTTTGCCCTTTTCAGCATGATCGCAATTTCATCAGCTTCTAAAGGCTTATACTGCTTGGTGCCTCTGACTTTAGCAAGTTTCAAGTGCATCTCTCTCATCTCATCATCACTCATTGTTTCTTTAGCCAACTTAATCTCAGAATAGTTTTCCTGAGTTAACCATGTGATGTTTTCACAGTATTTTGGACGAATTGTACTCATAGCTGAGAAAAAACTGATTTTTAGAACTGAAAGGAGAAACACATTCTCAATAAAGGAGATTGCAGACGCTAAAAGCCACTCTTGTGAAGTCTGATAGCCATAAGACAAACCATATAACACAATGAAAAATGATGATAGCCCAGTGACAGCTATAACTAGTGCCCATGAGAGATAGACGCACCACCACCAAAAAATAACGCGCGGTCTCTTGTGAAAGGGCATGGTGGTAATGTTTAGTGGTTTCCTTTCTTTCTGAAAGTTGTCCCCTTCTTCTGCGTAATTATTACTAAAATTGGAATTTGATGGTGGTCTTCTCTGGCAGGCCTTAGCCATTGGAGGGGAATTCGTGGCTATCGTCTGCTCCTCCGTTCCAATTACATTTGCATCTCTTTCAGAAACTGTGCAATTACTCCAGTTTTGGGGAGCTCCCTTGCTTCTTGTCTTTCTGGAACATGGTGGGCTCTGTGAGTTGCTGGGACCAGGAAGGTTCTCCAGGGGACTAATATTCCTCGATTGTGCTGAAGTTTCTGAAAGGTACAATTTTTCAAAACGTTCCTTCCAGTTCTTAAGATATCGAGACAGGAGGGGTGAACTTGCATGTGGGTCCGTCTGGGCCACACCATGAGGAGAAGGTTCCTTCTGGGAATACTTAAATAAGGCAATTATCATAATTTCCACAGGTATGGTAACCAAAGCACATTCAATTCCTACTGTTATTGATCTCAAATACCTCAAGTGTATTGGAGATTCTTCATTCTTGTCAGCATTAAAGAACATAATGTTAACAAGCAAGTTTAATAATAATATTGCTAAACACGAAGACAACCTTTGGAGCCTGCTGAAAGTGCCAGTGAGAACGTGAGCAAAAATCGAGAGCCACAAATGGCCCTCTGTCAGGCTGTTGGCAAGATTAATCAAAAAATAGTCGATTCTGGGCAGAGGTGTCTTGGGGTTTGTGACGGAAAATGTCCTTTCTAGTAAGTGATCACCCTTGTCAAGAGAAAGCCATTTCCTGCACATAAAGAACCAGGTCTTCCTGGTGGACATATTCTCAACTTTGGCTCTGCTTAAGAACCAGCTTGGAGATGGGCCCTTGTTATTGTGCCAGACCCTGAAGGAACAAATGTCTCCCAAGTCTTTCTTAGTAGTTAACAGAAAGCAATCAGTGCTTCCTTGTTGGAAAGATGGAAAATGTGGGTGCCGTAAACAATGGACATCACTCATGCCATTCTGGCCGATGAGCTGAAGAAAGACATCTGCTTTGGTTCCAGCTCCCCAGCGACTGCCTGTGTATAAAGTGACCAAAAAACTCACTTTATCAAAGGGGTCGTTGTCTGGCAGAACTATAATCTTGTCTTTGCTGTTCCTGTCAGCCCTGTCTTTTTTCATGGCCCAGAGGGACAAAAGAAAGTAGACAGCAAAAATAAAGAGCACTGTTAAGAGGGTCACTGGGTTTTTAGGTATGTCTGCTATCAGGGCTCTTCCCAGATCTACTGTGTTGGGGGTAACTATTACTTTGGCTGCCAGGAACCTGATGTCGAACGTGGATGCGTTTGACGCAGTGTGGACTGACAGACTTCTGCGACTCCGCTTCATATTGCAGACACAGTGTACCCTCTGCCAGTCGGTCAAGGAGCCAAGCCTGCACGTGTCTTCTCTCCACAGACTGCGAACCCCATCCAGAAATAAGCACTGATCGCTGAAAACGTGTATGCTCACCAGTCTCTGGGTTTGATACCTTACGACATAGGGTGTCAGTAAGACAATGGAGATATTATGAGTGCCTGTACTGCTTCCTTGAGCTGTGGCTGTCAGCAGTGACTCTGGGAGACAGATAATATAGGGAGCCTTAATGTTACAGTCAGTGCTAGCCGTCTCATTTTTGTTTGCAACTGTTGGCATGTTGTGAAAAGCAGAAAACGAGGCTATGGGTTGAGCATGAGTGACATTGGCACCTGTAAATACTAGCACCTTAAAAGTAACTTTTAATTTTGTCAGGATCTGGATGTATATGCTCTTAGTATTTCTGTTGACTTCGAAACTAAATCCTCCAGTTGTGTAAGCTTGTGTTTTATCAGGTCCCATTGCTAACTGAAAAGCTGAAGATTCCTTATCTTTCCTAGCAATAGTAATTTCTGCTCCTTCAGGCACAATCCCTAGTAGATCCCCATTAGCCTTGGTCTCTGCCATTTTGAACCCCAAGACCATTGTTGTGATTTCTGATGTGTAACCTAGCCAAGGGAAGGGGTTCTCATCAAACTCAAAAAGGGCAGTGGAAATCACAGCCTCGTGGGGCAATCCTGAATAATCTCCCTTTTTCAGTGATGGATAAAAGCAATTCCTGCAGGTGTTTCTGGTAGAGAAAGCATTTGCGATGTTCCAGGTTTCATCTTTCCTCAGAGTGATATTCCAGTGTTTTGTTTCCATTAGAGTTTCTGTTTCTCCAGGGACTTTGCCCTGGAAAACTATCTCTGTTAAATTTTCCATGATGGAGAAGACTTGCTTAACTCCACGTACATTGACGTTCCTGCGATGCAGGCGAGCGGCTCTCAGGATGTTGGACAAGCATCTTAGTATTCCACTGGTCTGAATTTCTGCTTCCTCAGACCAATGGGTCTCATTCCTCTCTATCTTCAGTACTCCCGTTACTTCTATCAGTTTCTTAATGACAAGGTCTTGTGATCTAACGTTCAATTCATCAGCTTCCTCTGTGACTTGAGAAAGAGAAGCAACTACTTGGTTGATTTCCATTGTGCTCTCAACTGAAATATTCAGGACTGTTTTAATCAGGCTTTCCCGAAACTGAGCCTTAAGGAGCTCGAAAGGTGGTGAGGCTTTAATATAGTTTAAGACTGAGGCTGCCAGATAAGCCAAATAACCTGAGCTAAAATAGTCTCCAGTCTGGAGATAAGATGTCATCGGTGCGCTTAAACCACTCACTGAGGCCAGCAGTTCATGAAACACAGCAGCTAGTGGTCGACTGTTAACTGGGTTCCGTACGCGGACATATAAATTCACTTGGGTAAACGCCCCAAGGGAATCACAGACTTGAACGTAAAGTGTCAAGGTGTACTTCTGGGAGGGCACTCCAATTGGGAGAAAAGATGGAGGAGTTTTAGGCTGATAACCAAAGTACAGAATTGTGCCAAATGTATTTTCCTCCACAGAAGTTATTTTGGTAGTTTTCGGTACATTGGAAGCTACTATCACTTTATACATCAGAGGTAAATTGCTGTCAGAAAATCCACTGCATTGAACAACAAATTTTGTCAGAAAGGCTGTACCCCAGTGTGGGTTGATGGTACACTTGCCAGCCCTAGGAGGAGAATTTACCTTAAATGCGTGTCTGTAGATTGAGGACCTACCATCCCAGGTAGTTACTTTTAACAGAAGTATGTAGGATCGATGTGCAGTCTTTGTAAAAGTCAGAGCGTGTATAGACAGGTAAGCCCCAGACCTCCCTGTTGAGGTTCTGGAAGACCAGTCAAAGCTAATTTCTGTAGAGTTTTCTGAAAAAAGGGACCAGTAGTAGACTGGCTGGCTGTTCGTTCTGCAGTTTAGGCATTTTCCAGACAAAGTAAATCTCTCTGTTGGAATCAGAGTGCTGCCACAGTTTTCAAGGCATGTCATGTCCAGAAGGAGTGGGGAGCTGGGCTGCACATCTACAGTTTGGTCGGCATAACTGCTCCTTCTATCCTTTTGAATCACTAGACGAAAGTAGTATACAGTGTTTCCTGGGAGGGATTCTGGTGGCATTGCTTGAACTGGACCTGAGGATGTTAACCATTTCAAATCCCTCTGGGCTGGATGGCATCTCTTTGCCGGGCTGAATTTCATGTTTTTATAGTCTGACACGTCTTTAGTGCAGTACCAAGTAAATGTGATTCCCTTTAGTCCTTCCTGTGAATCAGGATCGTAGGATGCAGAGCCATCAAGAGTCCAATTATCAGAAAAACCCACTGCGCGGAACGTGCCTCCTGCAATATTTGCCACTAGGTCGGTCCTCTCGATCTGAACAAAAATTTTATCTGAGCCCCTGAGGACTGTTTTGGTCCTAATTGGAATTATCTCAACAGTGAAATAAAACAGATACAACCCATAATCTAAAGTAAAACTGGGAACAGTTATGAGTATCATGTCTACACCATACATCAAAGAAGAGTTCATTGGTTTTTCCCAGTCTGGAATAGTTGTTGTGTCTGGAACGGGATAGATTCGCCACAAGGGCTTGACAGTTATACCGATGCTGCAGTCTACTAGCAATCTGACAAAGAGAGAGAAAGATGTCCCCCTTTTCTGGCGCAGGATAGAGGTGTGAAGAACAGGTCTCTGAATCCACACGGTGTGTATGTAACAGGCTTGTTTCTGGCAAGACACTGGTGCTTCTATGGTTTTTGCAGCATAGTTGTTGACTCTGACTCCTAAGAGAGCTGGTGTATGTGCAGTTCTGGTACAGTTCACTTTTGCCACAAACCCCGTGTATTTCTCTGGATCAAAGGGTAAAGCAGAGCGACGAACAAAACGTGTGGCGTTTCTTACATGATCGTTGTATGTGTATGTGCTATTCTGGAGAAGGTGGTCTTTTTGTGTTCCAAAAAGCTGCAGATGGAAGGTCCACTCGCACTGTAGCATCGGATGTTGTGCAGGGATAAACCACACTAAATAAGTAAAGCTTTGCAGAAAAGAAGGACGGCCACTGCTGAAAACATGGACTTCAAGGTCTCTTTCTGCCAGAGACCTAAACAAAGCCCTCTTCTGATTCATATAAAGGTACATATTGAACTTGTACCACTGGAAGGCCACGAACTCTATGGAGAGTAGGTAGGAGAGCTCCTTGTGTTGGTAGAACACTGTCCGTGTGTTAGGGCCATCTGTGGAAATAGGGCTGTTGTTTTCTTTGGTTGTGTAAAACATTCTGTGATTGTACCTGAAAATGTAAGTGCTCCTGTTGGTCTTTCCTGGGTGAAGGTTGACATGGGTGGGAGTTTCTTTGCCTGCAGATAGGCTCAGGGTACCATTGAGTAGATGTAGTTCTCCTGTCAATTCCTCGAACCTCTTTCCATCAACATGAAAATAAATGCTGGCCACCACCACCTCACCCAGGCTCTGAGGTGTGGGAGTGCCACAGAAGTTGCTCTGCAGAGTAAAGGAACTGTAGGAACGGAGCCAACCTCCTATAGCCTGCGTGTCCACCAGTCTGTAGGCCAGTGTCCTTGGTGTAAGGGGCTGAAGCCTCCAGGAGAGGCTGAGGGGCTGTTGAGGGACACTAAGGAGCTTGGAGCCGACACTGAGGACATGCAGCAAGTCAGGCTCTACTTTGAGAGAGAGGCTGAGGCTTACGTGAGGCATCTGCTTGATGCTGACGGAAGCAACGTGGAGCCCATGGTGCCTATAGCGCACAGTCAAGCGGTAGCTGTAGTAGGTGGCACAGGTCTGTTGCAACTCGGCTGTTGGGTAGACAGCAGGTGGTGGCGTGTCTTGGTGCTCACTGCTGGGAAGGAGAAGGGTAGAGGGGCTGCCCCCCTGGCTGCTGAAGCGGTACTGCCAGCTGGCACTCTTGAGGCGTGCACACCAGCCCAGCTCTACTGGCTGCCACGCGCGGATCAGGTGCGTCTGCGGCCAAAGCACGAACAGCCGCATATCCTGCCCAGACATTTCAATGCTCACGTTGTGGTGAAAGCACTCGGGTGCAGCGCATGAGGCAGATGAGCATTGCACCGTAAGGAGGCTGGAGGCCACAGGTGGAGGAGCACCTGCTGGTAGGAGGCCTGTCTGCAGCATGACCTGGCCTGACCAGCGCGAGGTGTTCTTCACCCAGGCCGAGTTCAGGTACCAGAAGCAGCGTGGTGGGGGTGGTGGCCGCCCCTCTTTCCTCTCTGCCTCCGGTCTTGCTCCTGGGGCAGGCTGGTAACGCAAGTTCATGGTGCTGTTCCACAGGCATGAGACCCAGCGCTCATCGTCCCGCCGCTGAGAGACTTGTCGGTGAGGGCCCCAGCAGGAGACCACCAGGGGTGGTGGCTGGAGGCGGGGAGAGGGGGCCCTCCAGCCTCGGGGGCAGCAGCAGAGCAGCTGAAGGAGGAGAAGACGCAGCGCTGTCATTGCGGTGTGAGGTGGGGGAGAGGCGGGAGTGCAGCCATGGGAACGCGGCGGAGGAACACAGCTGGGGAGTTCCCAACTGCCGGAGAAGGGCTCCGGGGAGACCAGGGCCTGCTCCCCACCCTCCTCCCCGGCACAGCGGCTAAGAAAGGTGTTTAACTTTAGAAACAGCACACCGTGTGCGCCTATACCCGATGCCACAAGAAACAAGTAATTCAGGGCCAATAATCTACACGAGACACATCCGCCGGCAGCACCGCCGCCCCTCTCAGTGACGCGGGTGCTCGGGAGGGAGCGGCCGCCAACGGGCCGAGCGCCGCCCAACCCCTCTCCGCAGCCGCAGCCGCCGCCGCCGCCGGCCCCGCCCGCTGCTGGCCCGGCCCCGGCTCCGGCTCCTCCTCCTGCGGGGACGGGACGGGAGGCCTGGGGCCGCCGGACGACGGCAGCGTAGCGGCTGTCGGGGTCATGGCGCCGCTGAGGGACTGCAAGGTGAGGGCAGGTCTGAGGCGGAGCGGGACGGCGAGGCGCCTCGCCTGCCCGCCCGGCCTGGTCCCGCCGCAGCCACCGGCCGCTCTGCCCGTGGCCCCTGCTCCTGCCGGGCGCAGAGGGGCGGCGGGTGTGCGCCCTTCGGGCCGGCGGTGTTCTCCCGTGTGGCCTTGGGGAGGCCCCGGGCCCGCCCGAGAGCCGGGCTGGGGGCTACTGGCAGGGCCTGGGTGTGTGGCGGGAGGGGAGCTGAGCTGGGCCGGCTGCGGCTGACGCGAGGGCGCGGAGAGCCAGACCCGGTGTGGTGAGGCCTCTCTTGGAGCTCGTCTCCCTTCGCCCCCAGTAACGTTACGCTCAGGGTGGGTTGGGATCTGAAAACGGGGACGCGTCGCTGCACCCTTCCCTCCCGCGGGGGAAGCAAATTCGTGTCTGAATATCTCTGGGTCTTGGTGGTGGTGCAGACTGGCCCCACGGGCACTCGCCTGCCCTTTCTGTGGGCCTCAAAAGCGGGTCAGGCCGCCTTTTAACTCTAAACCAGCTTCAAGTCCAAGGGTTCAAAACCTGCCTGCAGGAGTTAGTTACTGATTAGTCATTTGCGTGCTTTCTTCCCGATGGAGTTTGTTCTGTCACTCCTCTTGTTGTTTCTTCGTTAATTAGGCAGGGGGAGGTAAAAAAAGTTTTGAAGATCTTCTGAGTGTCATAGGTTCATGAGCTCCAGAGCTCTGGAGAGCTGCCACTCGAGTAATAGAGGGTGTGCTGACAGCAACCCGCAAAGAGCAGAGATTCCTCAGAGCCAGCTGGGATTCTAGCAGGAACAAAAATACAAGTAAACAATCGCCAGATCATGTGACTAAACTCAGGAGAAAGGGCAACGCTTTGGTCTCGCCAAGAAGCAGTAAGAAGAGCCAAAGCCGTGGCACTCTCCTTGAAGAAGCACCACAGAGAAGAGTCTCTTCTGGAGTTAGAGGGGAAGGTTGTGGGAAATTAGTGTAACGGAACTCAAAGGCAGCCTCTATGGAAATGGGAGGTGATAATTGTTTTACAAACTCTCCAGGCTGATTTTTACCTACTGGCACTCCCTCTCTCATGGATTTCTTCAGTTACAGTCTGATACCTGAGTACAGACAAGCCCCAAGACATGAGTGTCCCAAGTAGTCTGGGCAGGACCAGAGTGTCGTGTGCGTCGCAGAGGATGGGGGGTGCTGGCTCTTCTGTGCTCCCCGTAGCAGTTTGGTTCTTGGTTGGCAGCAACAGATTAGGTTTAGGGCAGATCTTTTATGTCTTTTAAGAGTTGGCAGCTGTTATGGGCTGGTTCTTCCCTGCAGTCCTGTCACGCTAACAGGAGGAGTAGTGGCATACATGACGTGATGCAGCCTTGCTGCCATCCTCCTGTTGCCAGAATGGGAGTCTTCCAGTGAGGGGTGAGTTACCTAGGCTGTAGCCTTAGCAGAGCAGAGGCTTTCTGGAGTGGATGGAAACAGCATGTACCTCAGCTAGCTCATCAGTGTCCTTAGTGATGGATGCAGGCCTTTTTTTACTAACCTTAGTTCTGCGTTTTTTTCTTATGCTTTCACGTTTTCATTCCAGTGAATCTTAGTATTAACAGCTCTCCTCAAAATGGGATGAAGCTTTCTACTTGGCAAGTACCTTGAGCTGTTGTGCAAAACAGGCAGTGGCATAGAGCTGCTTTAAACAGAGCTTTTTTGACAAATGGTGAGGAAAGTGGTTTGTGGCCTATTTTGCCGGGCACCTTGAAAGGTAGCCTGTAAGTAGCAGGCCTAACTTTGCTACCCTCTTGACGTTTCTCTTTACGCCGTTTCTGGATACAGCATGGATTGTAAAGAAAAATTGTAATTTTACATTCCAGTCTAGTCTTTCAGGCTTGTAATTGAATATGCAAGTGCTTGAGCTGCTGGAATGTGAGCCTTTAATCCAATCACAGTGGCAAAGCTTTAGGATACTATTAGCAAAGATGTCTTTGCCTGGTTACTTAAAATTTTTGACAGTTGGGTCATTAAAACCAGGAAATACCCGAAAGTGTAAAATGCGACAAACTGAATTCTTGCAGCATCTGCAAGGACTAATCCCCCATTAGGAGGAATCTGAATTGGCTTGCCTCGGGTCTTTTTTTTATGTCTATCCTGAATGTTCTGTGTACTGGAATAAAAGTGATGCTGAGGTGATTGGGGCAGCTCCTCAAATGTGTGTATGCTTAAGCAAGAATATATATGGTGTGCTGAATGTAAGTCTGTGCTTGAGAAGCCTATGGTCTTAGAGGCAGTGATGGGTGCAGTATAGAAATGCTGAATGGAGAGTGATTAGTAGAAATAAATCCAAATGTTATGAAAAATATATGAATAAGTTGCCATGGGAGGCACCTCAACTTGTGAGATGACAGGCTTTGTGGTTTCGTGGCCATCCTGCGTGGGGGAAAAGGCCTGCAAGCAACTAGAGATTACATGCCTGTTTGCTGGAGGCACCCACATGAATAAGTTAGGCATTTTGAAATACGCGTTGGATTTTTCATTTTGTTGCTTGAATTACTTAAGAGAGCAGTCATGGAGACAACCATGAACCAGGATGCTATAGTTGCTGCAGCTTAATTCCGCCATTGAGTAAACTGCACATCTGTCTAATAAATTCTTTTCATTCTCCAGCAGCTAGCCAGGAGATGTAGCACCTCAGTCAGTGTTACATAGCTTGTTAAGAAACTATGGCAGCCTGATTCTGTTTTGCATTTTAGCTGTATCAAATGCCTGTGTTCTTCCCTTTCGTAAGGCTCGTGTACAAGTCAGTGGTCCAAATTCTTTGTTGGCTGAGCTCCAGTAACTTGGTGGATTTGCTCTGTCGGGCTGTTTGACCTACAAGTTACTTAAGGTATTGATTTCAGTTATAAAAAAGCAGGATTTTATTTTACTATGTCTCTACTTCACACGAGGTGTGTCTGCAGCAGAGGGACCAGCCAAAAGTTGAGTTATAATGAATTAAGAATGGGTCTCTCATAATGAGATGTGTAGTTCATCAAGATCTTCTATTACACTTCATAATTTGTTGCTTCGTTATTCCCACTGTTAACCCCAGCTTACTGAAACTTCAGGTGTAACTAGAACAAACACAAAAGGTTTGTCTATCTGCTCACATTGTCCTTCCAGCTGTTCTCTTTTTTAAAAAAGAGCATAGTTGACAAAAATATCAGAATACCGTCAATTTGAAAATCTGTTGGCTTAGTCTGGAAAACGAGTGTGTAAAATGAGCGGGTTTGTGTTTGTTTGTTGTGCAGGCCTGGCGGGATGCTGGACTTGTCCTGTCCACTACTAGCAATGAAGCCTGTAAACTATTTGATGCTGCGCTGACCCAGGTATGACCAGAAAGTGTAATAAAATGTGGTTTGAAGGGACTCATGCATGGAACAGTCTTTGCTGTAGTTGATGTTTAAATTTCTTAGCAGCTGGGAGAGCCTCACAATCAGGCTGCTACAGGAGTTCAGCCGTTAGCAGGCAGCAGAAAACCCTTGTAGCAGAGGGCTATGCCGGATGCTGCAGCTGTGGGGAAAACGTCAGCCAGTGTGCTCGTCCTACTTGACAGGAGAATCAACCAGTCGACATAAACCACATAGAAATCCATGGTTATTAGCTCTGCTGGTGGCCAAACAGTTTTTCTGTTTTCCTACCATGCTAATCCTATCTGAATCCAGAGTTCGTCTTTTATTCATTTGTCTTGCTTACTTTTGGATTTTGCATGTGTGGGAGAACGAAAAGAAGCCCAATATTATTGGGGATTCCTCGACCCTCTCTCTGTCTCTCTTACAGTACGCAACCTGGGCCAATAATGAGAGCCTTGGAGGTATTGAGGAGTGTCTCTCAAAGTTAAAAGCAGCAGATCCAAATTTTAGTAAGTATAACCTTTAATTCTTAGCATGGAAAGTGCTGGATAATACCTTGTGTCTTGGTGTTTGACTTACTTTGTTTAGGCAAGTGGGAAGTGTTGGGTTATAGAATTCTGTAAAGCTTCTTCAGAGTCTAGAGCAGGCTGGGATGGTTTTGTGTGGGTTTTTTCTTTTCATTTCAAGTCTTTTTAAATGGGTATCATGAAAAGCCTGTAAAAACTAGGCTTACAAGACTTCCTGGACTCCTGTGAGTACAAGTCTTGTTGCAAACAAACAAACAAACAAGCAAACAACCCACCTCGTGTTTATGTAGAGGCGAATTACCTTCAATGCTGTACAGCTCAAGTTGTGATGTGCTGTTTTCTGTAGCAATGGGACATGTCATTGCTAATGGTTTGGAGCTGATTGGCACTGGAAGTTCAGTGCGGCTCAACAAAGAGCTGGACAGTGCGATGAGAACGATGATGACGCTTTCAAAATCACAGCCACTGACTGAGCGGGAGAAGCTTCATGTCTCAGCACTGGACATGTTTGCCAATGGGTAAGTCCACTGTCAGCCCATTTAAAGGACTGTGAAGAGTTTTAGCCACCATGACTAGTTAGTGAGCAGCACTGTAGGAGGGGAAGTGCTCAGTTGCCACTGCTTCATATGATTAAGCACTCCATGTGTTAAACCTGTCATAGATCCATCAGTGGAATATATGGTTTAGAACTAGGAAACTAAATATCTAACTACAGTAAGGTCCAATATGATATAACACAGACTTGGATCCACAGAAGCAAAGCTACAAACAGACTTTTCTTCTCTCTGTTGTCTCCCTGCGTCAAATATTATTTCCTCTGTAAAACAGGGAGATAGCAGAGTGTCAGAAGTGCTATAGAGGCTCGCTGTTCCATTCAACATGATGAATTCATGTGTGCTGCAGAAAGTATGGGCTAATGATTCGCTTTCATTATTTGTTTGTCAAACAGGTGAGCATGAATTTACCTCACATACTTCTTAGCAAAGGTAAAGAGGAAGCTACTGAAGCCCTGTTACTATGGGTTTGATTCCCACTAGAGGAGAGGGAAGGTGTCTTTGCGCATGTGAAGTTAGATTAATTATGGTAGGTCTCTGTAAAAACTGTTCAGCCCTGTAGGAAAATCTTTAGATTTATGGTTTAAGCTTTATTCATTTTCCTTGTGTGTTACAGTGACTTGTTGTAACCCAAGGTCATTTCTTTCAAAAGATTTCCCAGAAGGTGCTCTGTGAAGATAATTATTACTTTAAAAAAGACTAAGAAATTCCTTCAAGGAAAGAAAAAAGTCATTTGATGTTGAGTTTTCTGTTTTTCAGAATAGCATGAGTTTAGAACTGACAGTAGAGGCAGGTATGTGTGCATTCTCTCAGCAATCAAAATAATTTTTTATTTCTAGCCAGCTTCCAAAAGCTTGTGATCTATGGGAACAGATTCTGCAGAGCCACCCAACTGACCTGCTAGCCCTCAGATTTTCCCAGGACACTTATTTCTACCTCGGATATCAGATACAGATGCGAGATTCTGTTGCCCGGGTTTATCCTTTCTGGACATCAGATATTCCACTGAGCAGGTGAGTCATGCTTCATTTTGAAAATTGCTCTTTATGTATGTACTTTGTGTTTCTTAAGTTCAGACACGTCTAAATAGCAGGATCTGTTGGAAACAAACATGTAGACGAAGTCAAGGGCTTAGAAGTGAATCAAACCTGATCACAGCTAGAACATCTCCTGTATCCCCATTGACACTGTTGTTGAGGGCTTCTTCTTAAGTGAGCTGTGGCTCAATTAGTAAATTTTGCTGTCAAATATGGCACATGGCATGTAACAAACAGGATAAAATCATGTCCTCACTGAGGGCAGTAGCAAAACTCCTTTGGGCTGTTATGGGTCCAGTTTTTCACTAGGGGCTCACATTGTGGGTGATAGAGCACATCAGTGGAAGGAAGAAAGGAGTTGTAACTTGGAATACCAAAGTGTGGTTCTGGAATAAAACTTTGGGATATACCATAACAGCTGGTGCAGCAAAGACTGACAGGAAGGCAGAATATAAAAAAAATGTCTTTAGTTCAGTCCTGAAAGTTTTGGTTTCCAAAAGTTAATTCAGGATAATCTGAATCTATTGACAAGTGAATAGTTAATAAAAACTAACTTAGGATAATTTTTAGGGTTTTTTTAAGACCTGTTAAATTATTTTAAAGCTTTTAACTTTATATAAAAATTAACATTAAATTATAAGTCAAGACATACATTTAGAGATAGATGAATAGGCGATCCACAGGCAACTGTAACTTTCTGAATATTTTATGAATGTTGCTATAGACCCATGCACTGTACCTCCATATCCAGCACAATCTTTTCTCCTTTTTTTCCTTCCACAAACAGTGCAGAGAATACAGACTGAATGCTAACATAGTAATGAAGCTAACTGAGGTACCCCACAATCTCATGGCACAGAGGGTGGTGTCAGGAGTCTCATTTTTCCAGCTGTGTTACCTCAACTCAGAAAAATCTAAACCCCTTAGTTCTTTTTAACTACAATATGCTGGTTTCATTTGTTGGGGGAGTAAGATGACTTAGCAAGTTTGACTGCATTGTTATAAAGTTTTCTAGACACAATGCTACAGAAGTGCAGGTTGTTGTCCGCTTAATTGTAAAGCAACAGGAAATACCCAGATGCCAAGCATTTCTTGAAATATCAAAACCTGGCAAGTACCCCTTGTCTTCAAACTTACAGGCATGTAGAGTTACACGTGAATGGATACATTGGCAAAAAAAAACCACAAAAACCAAACAAAACAAAAAAAACAACTTTCATTCATCTCGATCCATGAAATAAATCCATTGCAACATATCCAACGCGTTTTAGTAGTTCCTTGGCCTCAGGAGTTTAAAACCAAAACCCCAACAGAGATTTTGAGAAGCAGAAACATATCCTGTGGTATTTTGCAATCTATGAATCTACAAATAGAATAGCAGTTGATCATAGAATCATTGAATCGTTTAGGTTGGAAAAGACCTTTAAGATCATTGAGTCCAACCGTTAACTTAACACTGCCAAGTCCACCACTAAACCATGCCCCTAAGCAGCACATCTGCATGTCTTTTAAATACCTCCAGGGGTGGGGACTCAACCACTTCCCTGGGCAGCCTGTTCCAGTGTTTGACAACCCTTGTGGTGAAGAAATTTTTTGTACTATCCAATCTAAACCTCCCCTGGCGCAACTTGAATCCATTTCCTCTTGTCCTATTGCTTGTTAAGTATTTCTTAAAATGACTGCATCAGGTATGTGCAGAAGAGCATATAACATCCCTAATTTTCCTTTACGTTGGGCCTTTATGGCTTAATGGGGATGCTTTACAACCGGTTTTAAAAGGCCACTTCACATGAAAGTGCTCGCCTATAGTTTTGCAGGCACTGGAACAACTGCAGAAGGCTACAGTCGTGTTGCTTTTGAGATGTTGAGATAACTGGTGACAGCACTGTCTTGCTTGTAGCCTTCTAATTCCGCATCTTGCAACTGTTATGGAGATCAGTGGATTATTCTGTGCAGCTCTTAATTTTAGCTTATCTAAAGATGTAAATGTTGCAGTGTTCTCCAAACACTGGTGATGTGCATCTTGTTACTGTTTCCCATGCTGGTATCTCTGGGCCTCTCATTTCGTATGAGAACTAGTTAGTTTTTCTGTATTCTGCAAGCTTGAACCCTCATTGTAACTTGCATTGTAAGGACTGTTTTGAGTTAAATGCTATTTCTAATAGGTTTTTCAGTCGTAGCTCAAATCTAGTTCTAAAGGCATGATGCACTGTTTTTGCCCTTTTGCTTAGCTACGTGAAGGGCTACTACTCTTTTGGACTCATGGAAACAAACATTTTCGATCGTGCTGAGGAGCTTGCCCGTGAGGTAAGCTGCCTGTTATTGGTGCTACAAGGTTTTAGAATTCTTAAACCTGGTCCCTATCTCTGGGTGGTGGTTTGCGCAAATACCATGAAGTGACTCTCTCCATCTTCTCTGTTGTTAGTAGAAGTAGCAAAGAGATAAAGCTCAACATGGAAACGCTCACAGAGTTTCATAAGAGACTACCGGTAACTATTCCTTAGAAAGATTCCCACATCTATGCCGTACCATGGCAGTTTCCCCTTGACTGTATTTCCTTCCCTTGCTTGTGAGTATGCCTTGTCAGATGGTGTCAGAACACCTGTATAAAATCCATATATTATCCCATCTGCTGTTTCCCCCATGTACAATTGGCTGTTTACTCCTATTAAAGAATGTTGGATTGGTTTGGTGTAATCTGCTCTTGACAATCCATCCTGTTTGGGTTCTCTCTCCCTTTTTTCCCCAGATGCTAGTTCCTTGATCATTGAACAACTAACTCTACAATGTTCCTGGGGAACAATATTAGCCGGCCTGTTTCCTTTTTATGAAGATAGTAATTATACTTGGCTTTCTCCAGTCCTCAGGATTATCCCTGTCCTCTAGGAGTCTCAGATCCAATTAATTTTTAATGGGTGTTTTTGCTAAACTTCTGTTACATCAGATTGCTGAAAGTGACAACAAAGACCGAACATTAACATTTAACATTACGAGGTTAATGACTGACCTCGCAAAATGCCTAAAACCTAGTGGGAGTTGTTGGAGCAAGAAAGAGGAATTTGCTCAATACTCAGAGCTGGCCATATTCTTGAAGAAGAAACAATTACCTGCAAGGCAGTATGTCATGGAATATATCACGTCTATACATGCAGTTCTTTCATGGTTGATATTGATGCATGTCGTCTGTCCAAATCACTTCCTGGCCGTGGTTAGTTGGAACGGTACAAAGATGTACTTAACACGCAGCAAGTAAAAAGTAGTCTCTTGTTTCTATATCAGCAGCGATAAATATTGTTGTTTGCAAGCTTCATCATGTTTTCCCTTTTTTCACTCATAGGCTTTGGCTATAAATCAGACAGATGCATGGTCTGTTCATACTATAGCTCACATAAATGAAATGAAAGCAGAGGTGAAGAAAGGGTTAGAATTCATGAAGGAAACGGAAGCCAACTGGAAGGTAAACACTCTTGTAGCATCTCTGAAAAAGCTCCTTCTAGGTCTTCTTTATCTCCTCCAGCCAAGTTCTTGATTCCTCTGCACGCAATTCCTTCCTATCTACAGACATGTTACGAGCAATGAAAATCTTACATATTAGAAAAAACTGTGGCTTGAGGTACTGTTACTATCCATGCTGCTTTTGAAGCAAGAGGCCGAAAAAAAATGGCATATTATGAGGGACGCATACTGTAGACCACTTTAAGCCATTGTTACTACGATGGCTGAGATTACATAAATGCCAAACATGTCGGTACACCGGGATTCACACAGTCCGTCCTCTCATACTGCCTTACTTTAGCCAAGAATATTGTAATAAATAATGCTTTTCAACAAGTGTGTGGTTTGTACGTGCATGTGTACACCCCACCCCCACCCCACCCCCCTCTCTCTCTCACACACACACCCACCCACCCACGTAGTTTCTTTTTCCTGGTGAAGCTGACTAGGTATTTTACGTCTCATAAAGACACGGCCATTGTGGACAGGATGTGAAAATTGTGATTTATTGATATGTGATTTGTTGCGTGGTTTATAAAAGTAAAGTGACCAGTGATATTTCCAGAAGCTTTTTGCTTAGACTGAGGTGAGCACTGAGAGTCAGTTGAGGAACCTGGCTAAACATCTTCACGGGAACCTAAGATGCTGTGTGAAATGACACAGTCAAATCAAATGTTTCAGAAGACTCGTGCAATATTTGTTTGCTTCTGGATAGGGAAGGATTTTTAAAGGTCAGCTGTAAAGAAAAGCGAAATGGTGCTTTTGTCTCTTTTCTAGTGTACTGAACAGCTTAATTAGTCATATGGTCCTTTGCTGTTAAGTGAAGCTTAATTTTTATTTGTGTTGGACAGCATGTGTTTTCCCAATGATTAAGTGTGTCATATTCAGAGCAGAAGGCTGTGAAGTTTGAATTTGTTAGAACCCACAAGAGTCTATTTTAGAGTCGTCCGAGCTGACCATTCCACCTCACCCAAAGAGCAGGGATGGATAACGAGGCTAGAAGGACTGTTTATTTCACCCTTGTTTTTTTTTAAGTTAAGCATTCAGATACTAAGCTTGGAAGTGCAGGCAGAAAACCCTTGTTTCAGGTTCATATCTATCATTTCTCAGAAAGCATTTTGTCCTTTGATCTATTCGTTTTAATGAAAGAGTGATGCAGGGGGCTGACAGTCTGGGTGATGCCTTAAAAACCCCCGATCACAGACTTTTGGGTCAATTTTTGAACTCTTTCTTAAAATAGTTGCATGCCTTTGTCATTTATACCCTTTATCCAACTAAAATAAAGTAATAAAGTGCAAGATCAGTAAGTAGAATTGTCTGATATACCTTTGTGCCTGACCCAGTATAGTTAAGATTTATAACAGGTGACATCTCATTCAGAACTCAAAATCAGCGTCAGAAAAGGTGTTTGTTTTTATTCAGTGAGGTAATCCCATGTTCTTGTTTGTATGATATTTGGAATGGTAGTATGGTAGTAAACTTGGTATTACCAGGTTTATGCCAAGCACTTCACTACTTCAGTTGCTCAGGTTTGGTTTGTGATTTAATATTAAACAAGTAAAGATTACTAGAATGTTTATCTTAGCACCGTAAAGTTCTGACATTCACGGGGAACCTTTGTGCTTCCTGAAAGTGGGTGTTACAGTTGTCACCATGAAAATGGAGATACTTTTTCCACTTGTGAGAACATTAAGTTTAACTACAGCACTGGGAGAGAATGGGAAGAGAGGGATGAAGCTTTCTGGTATTTTAATTTTCACCAAAGGATTATGGAATTATATTCCTGTTTGTCTATTCTCAATGCACTCGCAAGAGTGAACTGTAATGACATTGTCTCAAAGTGCAGGCTAGGGAAGAGTATTTGAAGTTCTGGTGCCAGCTGAAAAGGACAGTGCAAAGTTGGTACAGTCCAGCAAATATTCATCTCATCTGATGAACTGCCGATGTGTTTGGTATCTAGTGCAGCTTCTGTAGTCCATAGTAAAACATACGTTTAAGAAGTGATTCCTCTCTGTCTGAGCTGGATGTCTAGGCGGGTGGGATGAATGGCCCTCATAAGGTGGGTATCTCTCTCCACTATCTATCCAGGTTACTTTAGACAAGGCGCCTAAATTTTAGATGAGACAAATCTTACTCTTGTTATAGATGTGGGTTTTTTTCCTAAGAAAAAAAAAAAAAGAGTTGCAGAAGGGTGAATTCTGAGGCATCCGACTGAAATTCTTCTCTGGAAAATGACGTGGGGGAAACCTTGTTTTTGAGGTGTCTCCCTGAATAGCTGCAAGGAGCAAGTGTATCAAATCAGAAGGTATTGGGGCCAGCTGATTTAAAGTTCTTGTCTCTTTCGTCTGATGAAGTACTCAGTTCTGCCGAAGAAGGCAACAGAAATCTGACTAGATATGTTTAAATGGGAAGTTATTTTGTAAATAATACTTTCTCCTCTTTCTTTTTTTTTTTTTCCAGAACAGTAATATGCTTGCTTGCCATAATTACTGGCACTGGGCTTTGTACTTTATTGAAAAGGTATGAGATATTTTCATAGAGGTGTTTTATGGTCCAGATAGGTCATTCATCTAACGCTATTTCAAAGGCAGACTTAACATTTGTAGGTTTTTTTTTCCAGCTATTTAAAGGGATGTTTTTATAAAATAGCACAATGCCATTTTTATAAGTTAGTCCTTTATTACAATTATTTTGAGAAGTTTTAACTACGTTAGTCAAAGTTCCAGGATCTTTGTTAGAATGTTGAAAAATTGCTGTGAGATTATTGCACGTTTGAAGATCAGTCTCACTAATTACACTTGGCACAATTATTTGATAGAAAGATGAACTTGGATCTCTAATTTTCAGCCAAAAATTAGACAAAATTCTCTTCAAATTCAATACTAATTTGCTGGCCCAAAAATTTGCTGACTATAAGAAAGAGGCAGTGAGCTCTAAATTTGGTCACCAATGTTATTAATGCTACTAATTCTTATTATTGAAACACTTTAAAAATGGTTGCAATTTTACCCAACGGTAATGTCAGGCTGCAATGCAGAATTTCCTTGGATTTAATAATGCTTAGTACTTGTGGGGTTCAGTTCAGCAGGGAGACAAATGTAACATTGAGAAGGCGGTGTACTTGAAAACAGAGCAGCTTGCTTGAGTTTGGTATTATTAACATAGAAGGAGCATAATTCTCGATACTAGTCTAATAGCTTGTTTATTTTGCCACCTTCTATCTATACAACTTTTTTGTAGCCTGCTTAAAATTATTTTTCTTCCTGCCTCTTTGCATACACCATAGGATGCACTAATTTTTGCAAAGATCCCTGAAAGGAATGTTAGAATGAGAGGTAATACCTTGTCTTTCTTCCTCATGTGTAATTTACACCAGTATTGGTACCTATTATTAAATGAAACCTAAACATACTGATTATTTTGCCTAGTAAATCCTGGTTTATCTTAGGCTTCATTCTTTCTTTTAAGGTTACTTTGTCTCAGTTTGTTTTGATCAAGTCCTGAGGCAGTTGTGAAGTAATATTACGGTATCTATTAATTGTATGTATGTCTTTGGTTACTACCAGTCACTTTTGGTTACTGTATCTGAATGTTAATCATGCAGTCCTTGCTTGCTTTTACAGGGTGAATATGAGGCTGCTTTGACAATTTATGACAATCATGTGAGTAGGGGCCTTTTTTTCTTTACTGAGAACACGCTTAAGACCATGATACGTGCTTTCTTCCTTCTGTATGAGACTGAAACCTATCAGCGTGCCACATATGTACATATATTTACAGTTTTTTAGGGAAACGGTTTCTCAACTGGTAAAATGCCCCCAAAAAATTGTGTGTTATATAGTTCAAATGTTTCTTACACTTGTGCTTGAAAGAGCTACAATGGCACTGTTGGTACTGTTTTCTATTCTGTCCATGTTTCTTATTCATGCTCTGTAGGTCTAAATGCTCCTGCTGAAAAAAAGCTTTTTAAAAGGATGTAAAATACTTTTCGTATAAAGTCAAGTTACCTTTACAAAGAACTGATTTTGCATGTTAGCTACTAAGTCAACAGAAGCATGTCTTTTCATTCCTAGTTAATTTATTATCGTTCTTTACTGTCTGGATTTCAAAACAATCTTTGTAAATAAGCAATATCAAATTAGATAGGATAACATATATCTTTGTAAGGATTATAAAAATAGTGCAAGCATTAAGAAAGGTGCTGGACAGACTCCTATCTACTAACCTTGGCAAAGTCAAGTAATATTTATGGCACTATTTTGGGAAAAATAAAATACCTTTGTGACTTTCCATACTTACCCAGTTTAACTTCATAACACGAAGAAATATAAGTGTTTGTCATTGCAAATTCAGGAAAGATGCAATTAGGGATATTGCAAAACGGGTATTTTTGAATGAATAAAAAGATAAAATTAATTCTGTACCATGAAAATAAGTTTGATTATTTGACTGGGTTCCCACTAGCACATCAGTTGGGCAGCTTATGAATACCTATGATTACAGATTGCTCCCCGATGTCTGTCAAGTGGAAGCATGCTGGATGTAGTAGATAACTGTTCGATGCTGTACAGGCTTCATCTGGAAGGTAGGATATCCACCTGCCATTCTTTTTTAAAACTGTAAGGGGAACAGTTTTCTTGTTGCCTCCTCCCTTCCCCTGCCTCGCACGTTGGAGAAGTATTTAAAGATACTTACAGAGCAAGCCTGGTCAGTGTTACAGAAGAAATCTTCTGTTACAGAAGAAAACTCTGCTCTTGAGAAAAGCCTCAATGTGAAATTCAAAACAATGTCCATAACCCTTACTCTTTCCAAGAGCTGTGTGGTTTGTTTTGTTTTGGTTTGGTTTGTTTTGTTTTTTTTCCCCCATGCCAATATGGTATTTCATTCAGCTCAAGCTAGCATAGGTCACATATTTCTTTTCTGACAAATTCACTTCTATTGTCCCTGGAGATTTGAGGCTGAACAATGAAGCACATAATCCTCTAAAAAGCTGTAGAGCTTCCTTGAAGTAAGTTTCAAGTTAGATACTTAACTTTCTATTTTGATACCGATTGAAATAGCTAGTACATCTATATTAGCTAGTACGTCTATATTAGCCTCTGACTTTTGTGTACTCTCCTAACTCAGTGGCATTTCTCCTTAACTTTTTTAAGCTAGTGTTCATACACTAGAGTTCATGAAGGACGGACAGACCGATGGATGTTATTTTCACAGTATTCTGCTAAAAAACTAATGATGCGTTGGGTTTGTATGAAATCCATATTATCGCTTTGTATAATTTGACTGCTACAGACGGTTCATTACAAACATCATCTCCAAGAAGACATGAGCAATCTCATAATAAAGCCAGAACCTCACATAATGCAATCTAGAATATTGGTGATAAATCACTGACAGTCAATAAACTCTTTGCCCAAATATGGCAAGCTGCAGCTGAGCATTACTGTATAAATTTTGCCACATCAGGGAATGTTTCCTTGAGTTTAGTAGGAATGTTGTTTATGCTGGGTGACTGAAAGTATATTGCAAAGTCATGCTTTTGCATGTGGTATTTTTATTGAGAAAAATATTTTTTACTCTTAGGTGTAAAGCTTGGGGACAGGTGGAACAATGTTCTCAAGCTTACAAAGCAGCACACCAAAGATCACGTTCTTCTGTTCAATGATGTACACATCTTGATGTCCTCACTTGGAGCCAAAGACCACAAAACTACTGATGAGCTTTTAACAACTCTTCAGGAACTTGCCAAGTAAGCAAGTGAATTAAAGTGTTGTATTCAATAAATATTTTGTCCTCTGAACTTCAGGGTGATAATGTCTCTGGCTTGCTGAAGTACTACAACACGCTCTTCTCTGCTTTAGCATGTCACTGGGACATGTCTGGTTTAAGTAGGCCAACCTCCAGTTAGGAGATCCCTATATTTATTTATTTTTATGAGTTAATGTCTAGAGGGGTTTTTAATGCTGTTAAGCAGAAATCTTTTACGTTCGAGGTCATGGACATGAACTGAACAGTTGCTGTATATTTCCTTCCAAAGGGCTCACACTAAGCTATGTTACATACAGCGAATAAAGTATTTCACCTGTATATTAGTAAGGACATTCTACAATATATGTCAGCTATCTGTGGTGGTTCTTTTTTGCTCTGGTTTAAAAGGCTCTTTAATACTGGAGCATTAGTTGGTAGTGATATTCTAATACCTACTGTTTGATGTGTTGTGAAGTACCTCTGCAGGAAATTGAATTTCAAGTACTGCTAAAGTAATAATAGAGAATATTTTGCTTTCAAACTGAATTATTTGAATATTTAAGTATTTCATCTAAACAATGGTTTTTTCGTGTTCCTTTATGTATTAAATAAGTGTAAATTGCCTTGATTTTTTTAGGGGGGGTGATATATAGATGCTTTAAATGCAATTTCTTTCCCTTCCCTACACCCTGTTTTTCCTCTGTTTCAGCATCTGTTGCTTCCCTTGCCTTAAAAAAGAAAGAAGGAGAACCTGAAATTGTCACTATTTGTTCCTGACTATAATACCCATCAATCAAAAATTATAAAAAAATAAATGTAATTTTTAAGAATACTTATGAAAACAAATAACTGTCAAATCAAGCCTAAGCATGTCTGATTTGATTAAAGTAGGAAATGGCAAATATAAGTATAGAAATATATATAAGTATATATAAAGTATATAAAACTGCACATGCACACCACTTCAGGGAAGCTTTAATGAACATATGCTGCTTATCCTTTCACCCAGTGCTTCCTTTTGCCTATGTGTTCAGCCTTTTGTAGTAATACAGCTGTACATTTTAGCTGTAGTTGGAAGTATTATAAAGCTTTAGTTTTACTATTTGAGAAAACAGACTGCGAGATGAAGAGATTGTATAAACGAGAGGATTAATGGATTAATTTCTGTGTATCACAAATGTGTAATAGCTAAATGATACCCAAGGTGCGTTTTGTATGTGTTAAAAAAGCAGTCACAAAACTTTGGCACAAACAACAGTCATCCTTGGCTTTTTATTAATATTTTTCCCTAGCCTTTGCAATTCAAGGTTGACAATAATTTTTTTTGTAAAGTATTCCATGGCGCTCTCTGGTGGTTGGTATCACATGCTTATTTTCATGGATGGAAGTATTAGTTAATGTAGGGGGCATGTTGTTCTTCATGAAGCAATACTTCAGATCAGTTGCAAGAGAAAGGGGAGGGAGAGCAGTTTTCCATCTCTGTGCATTTTCTCAGAGAGCTGGAATAAATGTTTAAATGAAGAATTGTTTCATCATTTTCGTCATGAACTATCTCAAACTACTTACTTAAAATGCACATCTGTTGTGCACTTCTAACTTTCCAGGATGCCGTATTTTGTTTAAGGGATGATAAACACATAGGGCAACACTGCATACTGAAAAATCAACATTGACCTGGTGGAAGAAATGGGAAATTCGTAAGACGGACTCAAGAAGGAGAGCACAGAGTATGCTCTGCGTTTGGTAAATTTAAGGCACTAATGTGGGAGTGTGACTCTCAGCTGTTGTTGCAAGCACTCAAAAGAGAAGCCAGGGACTAAGGTTCCTCAGTGTTAAAGATTTAATTGGAAAATTTACAGAAAAATCTGTTCTAAACAATGGATGGAATTTATAGCATTGACCTGTGGACTGTATTCTCAGGAATAATTTATATTGCTTGAGATAGAAAGCCCTCCCTCCTCTCCTCTTATTGCCAGCCAACCTTTTGGCACTGAAATGGCACTACCTCCGAGGCCTGATGACTGTCAGCCGCTTCTGTAGCAGCGGAAAAGCACAATTCCACATTGTCCCGTGCAGGTATTGCCTATAGACCGAAGAGCTACAGCTTGGTTACTTGTATTTTTTTCTTTTTAACACGGGCAAAGATGCCTGCTAGAATGTATACGTTCTTCTGCAGGCATATTGTCACGCTATATGCCTCTTCCACTCTTAGATGGGCTAGGATACAAGCACTAAAAAAGAAAAGAGAAAAAAAAATAACTTAAGAGCCCATTGCTGTTTGTGGGCCTAAAAGCAGTCTGTCATGGTTAGAATAAGAGCAGACTTTGAGAGCTGTCGTTGGGAATACAGTTTATATTACAAAGACAGCAAGGCACTGGGCTGTGTGGCAAGCTGTTTTGCAAGATTATTATTTGGAGCTGTTTGCAAAGGACTGATTGCCGCTTTTCGCAGAGATGGGGAGAGTCAAAGAACTAGCAGTAGGATGTTCTGGTGAGATCATCACAAGACAAACTGCAGTTTTCTCACTTTTCTAGCCGAAACAGTTTATTGCAAAGGCAGGAGGGGCCGGGCTTGTGCCTTTTGCGGATATATTCAGAAGAATGAAAACTGATTGACTGATGAGTAACAAAAGATGAAAGTAACATAACCACACCAAAAGATCCTATCTAAATAAAGTACCTGAAACATCAAACTTTGTACAGTAAAAAAAAAAAAAATCTGTCTGCAGGCAGTGACAGACTGGCACTGAAATATGCATATTTATAATTTGACTTATGGGAGTTAACCACTTTCTCATTCTGCAGAGCACCTTGTGAAGACCATGAGCTCTCCCTGGCTCCTAGTTTGGGATTGCCACTGTGCCAGGCCTTTGTAGAGTTCGAAAATGGAAATTGTGACAAAGCTGTAGACCTGCTGTACCCAATCCGTTATCAACTAATCCAACTAGGAGGCAGTAATGCTCAGGTAAAGAAGATCAATAAAAGACTTTTTGATGCAACTTAATCCTCTTTCAGTAGCCTCCGTCAGGCACTTCACATTATTAACAACACTTCATTCTGAGAAGGCGTAACAGCTGAACCGTGCTTGTGACTGAATCCTCTTCACAAACACTTATTAGCAGTGTTAGCTATTTAATTTTTCTTGTCGATACGTTTCCTTCCTCAGTGTTTTAATAATTTGGTAAACAAGACATTGTAACCAGCAACGCTTTGTAAGTTACTTCTTTGTATTTTTGCTGACTTCTTTTTTCAGAGAGATGTTTTCAGCCAGTTATTGATTCATGCTGCTTTAAATTCTAAATCACAAGCCAAGCAAAACCTTGCAAGGTGAGTATTTTTCCTGATAAATATTTGTGGAAGTAGTATTGTTACTAGAAGTAAGAAGTAGTGAGTATACTCAAACCAATAAACTAAGGCTAAAATTATATGCAGGCGTTTCTGTTAAGTGTAGCAACACTTAACTAGGACAAAAAGTACAATAGCTTCCAGTTCCAAAAGTACGCTCTTGCAGTCTGGATGAATGACCTGTATTTGCTCAAGGGCAGTTGATTTTCAAACGGTTCTGTCTTAAAATGTGCCCTCCTGCCTGTTGATCAGTGTCCTTAGTGGACTGCTAAACTTCTGTGAACTGCTGAAAATCAAATCTGTCCTAATGATGACATCTGCTTTATTGGGAAATAAGATTTGCAGAGTCTGATATGTGAGCTTGCCGGAGTATAATTCACAAGAGCCTTGTTTGGTAGAAATTGTAGGTGTTGCTTATTCACCCATATTGAGTTCTGTTGAAATGTATTGACTGGGTCTGCCTGTGCGCTTAAAAGAATGGATCCTTGGGACAATATGAAGCCTTGTCTGTTCCCCTCCTGAAGTCTCTTTGAAACGTAAAAATTAGATACAATATTAAAATGATTCTTCTGTGCACTCTGATCTCTGGGTGCTCATTTTCGGGCTCTTGTCAGTGCTGAAAACAACACTGTTCTGCCTAAACTCACTGCCAAGGCCACATGATTCCAGTAGGGGAAATCTGCACCTCAAGAGCAGGTCTTCACGTACTGTTTTCCTTCTCTTACAAGGATGCTGCTGGTGATCTTACAGGAAAACTGATGTTGTACTCATGACCTTCCCGCTTCTCTCCTACCTCTTCTCCTTTCTCAGGTGCCTCCTGAGAGAACGTGATGTGATGAGACCAAATTCACCCATGACGGAGCGACTTATTAGGAAGGCAGCAGCCGTGCATTCAATGGCATAAGTCTTTTCTCTTGTGCTTCAGCTGAAATAGCAATAAGCTTACCAATCAAAGTCTGGGTGCCGGGAGTGGAGGGGTGCTATGCTGTAAACCATGCTAGAGATTCACAGTAGGTGAGAGTACCCTATGAGTCAGAGATCTGATGACGATTTCCTTAAACAAACAAACAAAAAATACAGCTGTTGCGCTTCAGGAGGTTGTATCTTAGATGATTCCACAAGGAAAGAAGATAACCTGCTGATACTGCACAGCTTTCTGAAGCATCCCAGGATGCTGCTTTTCTGGTATATTTTCCTGAAAGTTCCCTCTGACCCCAATTATATACAGTACAGTAACAGTGCCTGGATTTCAGTCATTCATTGGCCCAATTTGTTGCTTTGTTAATACGTTAAATAATCAATAAACTGCTCAGGTAATTCACATGGACCTTTTAAACATAGCTAATAGGAAAGCATGGGGCCAGAGCCAATACAGGCAGAAACCGAATTCCGTATCGAGCTTCCAGTCCATTCAGGCATGAGTCACAGGCTCTGGCGTTACAGATCTGTCTGCATTCAGGATCTCTTTCCAGGTGCATATTTTTAAACTCCCTCTCATAAAATGTTAACCTTTTTCCTTTCAGTATAGCACCTCAGAGCTCTCTGAAATTACTATGTGAATGAAACCAGGCAAGAGGGATAACAGCTGACTGCGACTATTCTAACACGAGTACTCCCTTGGCACTTTTAAGTCTTTCAGTAAAAAAGAAAAATCCTGGATTTCAGCTAAAACAGTACCATCTCTGAAGGGTAGTTGGGACTGGCGTCTTTGTGCTTACCTGAGCTTTTGGAAAGTCAGGCCTTACTACCAATAGCACGAGTCCCTGCATGTTAGCAAAACAGAGTTTAAAACCAGCATTAAAGCGTGCGCTTTATAGAGGTATCTCAGAGCAGGTGGAGACTGGAAGGGAGCTTCTGCCATAGAAAGAGCTCAGGGGAACTGACACAAAGCTTTGTCCTGGCACAAGTGATGTGCCAAGCTTTGGTGCTGCCAGAGAGGCACAATATGAGCCATGTACCTCTGTGAAGTTCCAGTGCCTCTGGATTCCTGCAGTATAGCAGAGCTAACAGACTGTCTTGGACCAGTAATCCAGAAATCCCTAACGAAGGGAAAGATGATATTTGAAACTGAAATGGAACCAATACGTCCTCCTCTTCTTCCCGAATAGAAATGCCACACTCTTCAACTGCCCGAGCTCTGGCTTTGGTATCACATCTGCAAGCTCTCCTGGACACACACATGCCTGCCCCTCCTTCCTGTCCAGCTCAGGCTCTTCCCCACGTCCCACAGCAGCGCCCTCCTGCATACAGGTCCCTTTTGACCTAAAAAAGCACTTTCATAGCTGGCCCTGCCCTGCCCCTGGAGTTCCTGCATAGAGGAATAAGATGAGGAAGTGCCTTGCTGCCACCCTTCTTCCCCCAGCCCTCACTCGAGGAAAAAATAGTTTATTTTTAAATCAATGGTAATTTGTGAAACCAGATAAGGGTATTGCATCCTTCCCTGCAGCCTTTTGAATCCTTCGGACAGTCGTAGTTCCCTGTTCTTCAGCTTCATCACTGCTTTATCTGGCCAGCCACGACTGTGATTGGCTCGCTCTGTGCTAAAGTTACACTAGATTTTTAGTATTATTTTTAATCAGTGCATTTCAAGCAATGACTTTAGACGGATAACTTTTTACTCAAGGAATATAACAAATCTTACTAGGGAACAAAAGCCTGGGAAATCTGCTGGCTGGCTATGAAGTGTGTAGTCTGTGTGAGCCATTGCTGTACAAATTTAAGAATGACATTTGTATTACTTTTGATATAATGTGATTGAGAATTTTGTCTGCTTTACATCAATAAATTCAAAGACGTGCTCAGTTGAGCAGCAAGTGTATGACTTCTTTGTGTGTATGGATGAAGCTTTTAAAAGGGTTATTCAGCTTAATTTCATAAACCTGTAACAGTATGTGAACTCCTTGCTTCCATGAACGTGACTATAAGCTTTTTCATTCAACTACTAAAATACATTTTGCCCATAAATGAGAACTTCTGGTTTTCTGCCTTATCTTCCCCTTATTTTTGTCTAAAATACTCAAACCATTCTACTTGCTTCACCACGCTGTGCTGAGTCGTTTTCAGTTACCATTATGGAAAACAATTAACGAGCAGGTAGCTGAGTGGGAAGAACAACAGGAGAGGAAGAACAAGCAGAGGAAGAACCTGACCAAGGACCACGCTGACTCCTAAAAGCTCGCCTTTTTATATCTCAGCAGGGCAGCTGAAAAGGAGTTGATACAAACTTTATATATAGACACCTGCTGCTTACAGAAGAGATACTGGTTTTGCACAGGTTGTGCAAACACAGACACATCCCCGTCCTTGCTTGTGTTCTATCTTTGCCGCACCCGTTAAAAGTTAGCGGGCCAACCCTCCCAGCCTCCGTGGCACTTCTTTTTCTGGGTTAAGAGGGGCAGAGGTAACAGTCCTTTGTGCTGTGCATCCGAATTTGAGCCTGGGCACTAACTCCCCCGCCAGCGTTACATCAGGAAACATCTACTTTTAACTTTGATGATATTTTTCATGATCCCCAGAGCGGCTGCAAGGGCAGTAACCCCACTTCACAGGCCTTTTCAGAACTGCTTGCCTAGGCATCTGTGCTGAGACCACGTACACCACAGCTCGGTTACCTCTACAGCTTCTTCAGCGTTGGCTGTTTCTTGTAGCTCAGCACAACGGAGCGGGGAGCTGGTGACGCTCTGTTGGACGTCACGACTGCCCGGCTGGTACTGCAGTACTTGTAACAATTCTGTTAACAGCAAGCAAGCTGAACCAAAAGGTTCTGCAGAAAAATCTTGGCTACAGCAAGTCTAGATTTTAGGACCCATTAAAAGAATTGTTAAAGGCCTGTCTGGTTCAGACTGTTAGTGCTGTTAGGCTGTACTAAAGCCTGCCGTGATGACTTGTGGTAGATACAGGCGACTGCTGTGAAAACCCATCATCTAAGGCTTTGCCTAGGCTCCTGCCACTCAACCCCAAAGCCCTCCAGTACTGCAGCCTCTGGGGTTTGCTGGTGACGAAAGCATGTCACGGCATCAGTGGTATCATGACCAACTGTCCTAGCAGGTACGTTGGGTTTGAGTAATTTTGTTTGTTTGCAAATCAAGACCAGATTTATTAACCCAGGGTTTTTAAACAAGTTTTCAACCTAAGGCATACATACAGATTTTTTTCAAATACAAACTAAAGGCCTCGGCCAGCTGCAGGAACCTTAGCAAGTGATAGCTTCTTAACGTGTGCCTAGCTGCTGACCAAGGCCTTCCGAGAAGATGTTGTGCCTGCCTGTGTACGGCCACCGTGCAGTCTCGCAGGCCACGACAACATTTGGCATCGGTGAACGGGCTTGTTCCGAGGCCTCGCGTCTTTTTCCTGAAAAATGGCACTGCGTCTGTCTTGCGGACTCCCACTCGCAGCTGCCTTGTCTTTGCGATGCCAGAACCCCAAGGGCAGCTGTGCCAGAGGGCTGCACGTTCACAGCTTTCGCTTCTTCAGAGCCGTTGCCAGCGTAGCATCTTTTTTTGCGGAGGCTTGAATGCGCCAGGAAGCAAACCGAAGCCCCGGAGCCTTGCAGGGGCTAGGGAACTGTGCTCACGCCATTCCGCTTCACGGCTCACCTCACAACACTCTCCATCTTAATACTTGAGGGGTTTTGGGCGGGCTGGAGGGAGGAGAGGCGGCTAACAAACAGAGCTGCTGACCAGCTGACTGCTAGGATGGCACCTGGCCTACGCTTCCCTGTAAGCAAACAAGCTGGCTGGCACCCCAGCTCACAGGGGTAGGACTGGAAAAAAATTATATTCAGAGGTAAAAAATGCAACAAACTTGCTAAGATTTTTTTTTCTTTTAAATAAAAAAATGACACTGGTGCTGCTCGTAACACATTCACATTCACACAACACATTCTGTTTCTCGAAACGTGAGTTATTCCCTCAGTTTAAAGGCAGAACAAAAAGAAGGCATCCAGAAGTGAAGAGCAGCAGTATCTGTGCTCGTGCAGAGCCCCTGTAACGCCGTGCCAAAAAGAAGAAGTAACTGGATTAAACACAGAATGTGCCCTTAGCAAATGCATTTTTAACCTTTTCTGAACAAGCTTGTTCTGCACCTATTGAATTCCCTGAAAGCCATTGATCAGATTATAATATAAGGCTAGCGAACGAGGCAGATACAGCAGGGCAGTCAATAGCCTGCTTTTAGCCAATCCAGAAATCCAAGAAAAGCATCAGCAGCGACAAATCGAAGTGCTATTATCAGACGTAGGCTATTTCAGACAAAACCAGGGCCCACAAGTGGCAGTCTGACTAGGCAGCGCTAGGATTGCCAGAAAAGCGCAAATGTGGTTTCTGCTCAGAATCACTAGGAATGAAAAAAAAAAAATTACTTCCAAAATGCTGTTGGTTGTGATGAAAACACACTTTGGTTCGGTCTCACCTTGAAGTTGGCTCGTTGCAGCAACAACTGGAACCGTAACTCGGCCCAGTGGCTGCACAGCTGCCGCGCAAGGCATCATTCCTTTCCTCTCGCACACTCTGCCTGTTAGCACGCTCAAAGGGCGAAGGATTACCGTCAGCCTTGCATGGCTCTCGCAAGGTGTTTTTCTTGGCATCAGTTAGGAAGAGGCTGAGGTGCCCGTAGGTGGGAGAACCCTTTTTTCTTTATTCTCCATTCTCCTGCGTTCAGAGTATGCTTTTTCTAGCTTTCTTCCCTCTTCAGCTTAGTTACCCTGACCAAAGTTCCTGTCTTCCTTCCTTCCCCCGAGCAGCTCTCATCTACAGCCCAACCCCGCACCGACGAAACAGCCGATATCCTCTGCACGAGAGAGTTGTACCCCCAGCCGGCGGCGCTTCTCGCCAGGCCTATGGAAGGGCAGTTTTGACAACGTGAAGCGCATCACTGGAGTTCCCGTTTCCTCCCTTGTCCTTCCTCTAGATTTTGTCATTCGGACTGATTTTAAGTTGTCAGCATCTCACTGGCATTCTCCAGGTATTTGCCTGTCTTGTAGCTTACGGGGTGGGTGAAGTGCAGCACTGTGTCCTATAGGTGCTTGGTTCCGATTCTTTAAAAGTTACTCATCTAGATATTCAAAAAAGTACACCCTTAGAATAAGTCAATACCTGACTACTCCTACATATTAAAACCAGTAGCTCTGCTACTACTTCACCTTATTCTTTCCCCTTTTCTTAGGACTTTAACAACTGCTCAGAGCAGCTGTTTAATTACATGGAATCCAACCAAACTACCACAGCACTTAATATTAAAGGTGTCTTAGTTAGGAAGTTCATTTACAGAAATATTCTCCATGAATCGGACTGTATTCTACCCTTCATACTTAGCTAAGCATCTGCACTAAAATGCAAAATGACATCCATGCAGTTCCCCAGTTTAGAAACACAGATGAGAGGAAGACGCTGAGCGGGTGTATTCAGTGGCTAGTTCACCAGGTCTGTTCGGTTGTGCCCTAAGTTTACGTACGGAGACAAACTGCACACCAACAAGCAAAAAGCGAGGGAAAACACATTTTATTTGCAAATATGGCAAAACTCAATGATTCAGGAACTCTACAAGCAAACAAAAGTGAGAGACATCTTAAAAAGCGGTAAAATCTTCCCCTTTTAATGTATTACTGATGCATGTTTTCAGTTAGTTCTAAGACAGTAATTCTAATAAGATTTCCCAGTTTTATATATTTCTCCGTCCTCTTGGTAACTTGCAAACTTTGAGTAGTAGGTGTGGTTGACAGATTTGTATCAAAGATGTAACTAACTGGGAGGCTACTTGTGTTACCGTAAAGCTTATCTGAAAGCAAAAGTTACTGCTCCTCTGTCCTCAGCAGCAGTTTCCCTCTTCACAGCTAGGCCGCCTGAATAAGACATCTTTGTACAGAGGGTCTTCAGGTCGATTAACTTACAGACGCCGTATTAAAATTCAGTAGAAACTGTATACGAATTTCTATATTTTCTTTTTAGGACAATAAAAAGCATGTAATAAAAAAGGGCTTAACCACCATTAGTAGGGTTGTACACCACTGAGAGACAAAGCAAGTTTGTCAAATGCAGATCCAGGGAAGCAGTATCCAGGATCACCCACAGCTACCTCAAAACACGAAGAGGAACTACACTTGTCAGCGAGTTCTCAGTGCGTTGCCCAATGCCATGTGGGCACCAAAACAGGTGTACAAAGTGTCTTAGGACAGCAGTCGTACCGCTGGCCTCGAGAGAACATAACTGGTCTCTTCCAGTCATGTCGTATTTCTCGAAAAACGGAAATTGACGTATACGAATAGGACAGAAAATATCAATGCTTCTTAAGATGTTTCTCCTGTCCTATAGCATTTGCAAAGCAAATGTTGACGTTGAGAAAATACGTGGCCACGTTCACTTGAAAGCCTGGCTTGTTGTGACACAGCCTTTATATGCTTACGGCCATTATTGCAGCTAAACCACCAAATATTAGTGCCTGCTTATTCATACGTTGTGACTTTCACAGTTTCACTTGAGCGCTATTTTTGTATAGGTCACACAGCAAGTTACTGCAGATCTGCAAAAGGAATTTGATCCAACAATTGTCTGATCCAAACAGTAACTGCCATTGTACAGATGAAACTTCTCCACTTGAGAACTGACGACATGGATTTATAATAAGCTTTTGGTTTTTTCATTTTACCAGTTTAAAGTTGAAACTAGTATCAGCATTAACAAGCAGCACTTTTTGAAAACTAAGTCAAGTCATTCTTACACACACTGATTTGTTTAGAATTGTGATAGACGAGAGGATCAAGAACAGCGGTATTCTGCGCTGAAAAGAATCTGCGACTACTAAAAACTTGAGTTTGCTTAAAAACTACTGTACTGTTAATTTTTTCTCTAAACTGAACTGTTTGCAAAGAGAAATCCTCTCTATGTCTAAGAAAATGCATTTACAATTATTTACCCCCAGAAGTTGTAACATTCGATTTCCCATCCCACAATTCTTATTTTTCTGCTATGGTTATCCAAATGTCTATGCTTCATTTAAGAGAGGAAGAGGAGAAGACAAGGCAATTAGTCTCAACAAATGTAACATCTGTTTTGCCAGCCCTCCTCAATACAGAAATTCTTTGGCTTAACATTCCAAAGGATTGTATTAAAAAGAAAGAAGTCACCAAGTATGAGAACACCTGCAATACGGAAAATAAGATGAGGGATACCAACAGCTCTGGTCCCTCTACGATATAATACATTTTTTTTCATCCTGCTTATACTCTATTATATACTCTGGGTAAATCTGGTGTTTTTCAAAGACAACAAAAATGGAAGGATTTAACTCGTCGTCCACGCAGCTGTCATAAAACCGAAGCCTGTCAAAAGACTTTGTCGGGGGGCGAACATAGGCTGCATTGCCCTTAATATAATCTCCAACCAATACACGAGCCACGAACATGATGTTTGTTTTCATCGCAGGCTGACAGTATGCATGGGAATAGGAAGCATCTCTAGCAAAGTAACTCCCTAGAAAATTATATGAAAACATGGTTATAAGGAATACGTATAAAGAGACAGCGAAAACTGAGCATCCCCTCGTTTTTCAGAAGGTATTTGACCCAACTCTCCGCTCTCCTCTTACTCAGTGTACATAATACCATAGACACGTTTACAAGAGAAAGGATTCCACCACATAATTTCCCTTCAGAATCTGCTATTTTAGGAATAATTTTTAAAAAACCAAAACATATGAAAACACTACAGGTATGTCTGTTATGATGAGAGGGACAGACAAGAAAACATGAGGACCTTCCACAATCATACTGAGGGAATGCACACCCTTCTTGCTCCCTTCCATGAAGACTAGCGGCCATTTCTCTGACAAGTTCACATTATGACCTTGAGCCTTCAGAAGATCCCACCTACAGCACCAGAGGCTTTTTCAAATCCCTACATTAATTCTCTTAACCTTGTTTCACCTTGTGAAAAAAACTTACCCCCACACAAATCAAATTCTTGTCCTCTCCGGAGGGAAGGAAGATCGTAATACCAATTCCTACCTCTTTTTTTCACCCTCTATATAAAGACTTAAAAACTTTGATTGCTCTAGTATCAGAGGAGTCTAAGTAAACGTCTAACACACAGAGTCACTTCTACGTACCCTTTCCGTAGTTAGTTCCATTGCTTCCACAAATTCTCCAGTCAAAGTTGTGAATGCAGATGGCTTTCATGAAGGAGGCGTCGGTTCCGTGGAACAGGAGCTTTTCGTTTACTTCCTTCCCTCCACTTTCCCTCTTCATCTGCTCCTTTTGCCTAACAGAAAAATGCAGGGGAGGAGAGCGTGAGCCGTGGAAGAAATGGGAGAAAAGCGTTTATAAAAGAAAAAACAAGTACATAATGTACATGTGAATATCAGCTGGATGAGATTTCCAGTCTGCTTTCTCCTCTCTCAGCTTGGAAGATGAAACAGACTAGCAGGACGATGAACAATTACAAGATGAGCAATATATTGATGTCACTGCCCAGGAATTCTAGATGATCCCGGCTTTCTTCAGTGAATTTAAGTAAGCATTGACACGATTACAGTCCCCACTGTACCAACCTTTTGCTCCTCTGTAGGGTCCTACGAGTTCTGCTTTAACGTCTCCAGTCTCTTCCCACCCCCAAACTCTCTGCGGAGCGCAGGCTGTACTAACCGCAGAGCCTCCATGCTCCAGCAGTGGCTAAAAGCTGAAGGCAGCTTGTTCTTCATTCCCCTAGTGAACTCATACCATACACCCTGAGCGCCTGCCCCTCCGCGAGATCAGTGCAGCTGAGGAGACAGAGCCAGAAAGAGAGAAACTGAACCTTCTTTCATCACTGAAGACCTTACAGATGTAGGCCAGAGTCAGACTGAGCTATGACCAGTATCAAGAGAGGAATCACGACGGAAGGCTCAACTAGCACTTCCCATCACTATTTCACAGCGTCCAGACATCCCACGGGTTTTCAGAAGCTGTTGAAGCAGACAAGACAGTAATAGTCTTCAGGAAGTGATCAGCTACGAAGTAAACAGAGCCAGGGAGAGGGGGGACTCCTTCCAACTTGTAAACTGCGTAAATGAAAAGTTAAGAGCGATGGACTGAAATTCATTCATTGAGAACTTGCCAATGTTAAACTCTGCCTGGTTAGCTTAATTATCTCATTGGAGGAGGAGAAAAACTATGCGCTATTACATGTTTTGGAGTGTCTTATGAAATTATTAGCTGATAACTTCCTGGGTTCAGTCACTTCACAGGTGAAAGTACTTATTTGAGCAGTATTTTTTTTCTCCATTACCGTTCCATACAGTCCTTGAATACTTCCACTAAGTATCTGTGCTTTTGTTTTAAACTAGACAATGGTTCTATGCAACAACTTAATCTGCTACCAAATTAACCTGAACGTGGTCGTTTATTGTCACTAGCACCAGCTCAAATCTGTTGGTATCTAGCTTGGTGTAAGTACCTGGAGTTCAATATCACTGATGCAGATGCTGAAAACCAGAAAGGAGCTCTGGAGCTCACAGATCATTAAGTTAAAGCATTAGGATTCTTTCTCAGTGAATACTGACTTCATTCAGCAAAGGTACTCAAACTCTTGAAGATGCCTTAAATAAATCTGGGGAAAAAAAAAAAGGCCTAGGCATCCTTACCCTCGCACACTTCTTTTTCAGGAAGTATTTCACATACTCTAACGGATAAACATTTGTAGCATGTGCAGCAGGCAGCTACTGTTCAATCCCTGAGACAATATGCTATTCGACATCACTGGTGGGTATCCTCATCCCAATTTTGCGTCATTTGTGTCTTTCTGTCCGTACCCCTCCCCCCATCTTCCAAGGAGTCATGCCAAGAGAACCTCCCCCGGGGAGCATGGCATTCTCTGGAAGGCCTTAGACACTTAATTTCACTCCTGAAACTGCCCCTAAGAAGGAAATACCAGTCACGTTAAAGCACAGGTGGTAAAGTCTTCCCTTTCGTAGGGGGAAGATACAGGATACCAGCTCTTGGAGACTCCCTCCCCTTAAGGATGAGGAAACAAATGCTAACCACTGAAACACTTTCCAGAGGGATGGATTCTGAATCCTCTGTATTTTAAGGACATTGTAGTTTTTCATAGTCTGAAGAAACAGCTCCTTTATTCTGTTGTATTCAGAGGTTGTATTACTGATCTCCACTGCCTATAAAATACAAACCAAAAGAAGACATGATGCTTCAGTTAGCTTGTAGCATGCAGAAGCCTAATTACAGCAGATATACTTTCAGAAGGGTCCCCAAACTATATACGAAGGTTAATTTAATGCTTTAGATTGTGACTATATGAATAATTTGGACAGACACTTAATATGGAAAGCCACACTTTTTTCATGGTTAAAAATCCATCAAGAAATGCACATTTTTCCCAAAGAAAAGTTAAGGCAAAACGTAATTAAAACATGATTCACGCTCTTCTGCTTACTTATGCATAAATTTTCCAATTTTTTCTCCAAAGTAATCTGTGTCTTTAACCTCCTAGAACGAACACATCTCTTCTGTAAGCTAAACTGAAAATGCATAATGCTGGCAGACTGATGCCACTTGGTAATACTTCCCACTTTACCGCTGCCTAAGTCAAGTGGGGACTCAAGGTGTCTTAAAGTGAAATGCCCAACATCCCAGGTATCAAAGTTGTGTTTTAAGCAAGAAAGCTGTGGTCATCCTAGGAGGCAATACGAAATCAACATCTTAACCTGTCAGGCAAAAGTTCCGTGTTTTAGAAGGCTGAGTTTAGAGAGAAGATAAAATAGGACTTATATTTCACAGCCACATATAAATAAAGAAGTGTTTTTCTGGACACGATGTCCAGCTTGTGCATTAAATATTTACTGAAGAAAAGGCCTACCATAGGAAAGTCTTCTATAAGGATTAAGAATAGTCAGCTACACAAGGAAGAATTATTTCTTTGAATTTATTAAAAAGCTTTTACAAGGTTGAATGAAATTTCCCATGTCTTAATACAAAAGTATTTTGCAAAGCCTCTTTACAACACAACACATCATAAAACAATTCGGATGGGCGAGTATTTATTATCTGCATGCTCTGTGACCACAGCTCAAGTTGCTCACCATCACCTACAAGATGAAAATTATGTCACTGTATTTCAGACTACATCTTTTATTTATACATAAACAGTACTTATTTAGAGTACAAATATGCTTTTGCTGTGTTGCTTCTTTGACGGAGGAACTGTAACCTTTCTGGGTAAAACAGAGGGTCAGCCACATGGTACAAGGCCTAATCCTGTAAGAAAGGCACTTCAATTATTTTATCGTATGATGGCCTCCAAGCAGCAAAGCCAGTTCTCTTTTGCATAAAAACTTTATGGGATTGTGCTCGTTTCCCCAAGGACGCTTCCCCTGCTAATAAAGGGTAACACCACATTGCTACTGCAGGTTGATACTTCACAGCAACGTAATTTCTTTAGCTCTTTTCATCTTCAGACTTAAAAGGGAAAATCCCAGAGAGGATAAGCATTTGCTAACCCACTATCAAGGAGTGGAGTTTCTGAGGCAGAGAAAGAATCACTGCCCTGGCAATAATTTCTGTTAGCGTATGACTGTACAGGAACAGTACTCTGTGATATCGAACCTTGATCTCTGGTTAACCGAGGTTTTGGAAGCAGCATAGTTTGCATTAGTGCCAGTGACCCAACTAGAACTAATGCCTATAAAGTACACGGATAGACGCTTCCCGTTGCGTCAGCTCCCATTCCTCTTACAGCACAGCAATCTTTGGCACACGTGTCAGGATTCAGCAACATAGCAGCTACACAAAGACATCCTCTGATAGAAAAACACACATTAATTGCACACATTTCTCAGTTGCACATTAAAGATACAATTTAAAACCCAGCATGAAGTTCCAAGACAATATCAATTCCTTTTCTTTTTTCCTTTAAAAACTACTAATTCCACTTTGTTAACCAAAGACAGAAGAGACCCACACCAACTTTCCAATTGGTGTTACCGATTTCCGTTGTGCATTTCATACACTCTACTTTCTATATGCTAAATTATTTAGATGAAGACACTGCAACACTCAAAAAATAAGCAATGTTACCAAAACAGAGCTGCTCTTTTTAAGCACAGATTACTTTCTCCCTATCTCAAATAGGTGTTCCTTTTTAAAATGAATCACTTCCAGCGCAGCAAATTTTGCCAGGATTATTTGTCAACGTCTGAAGCGAAGGGAATTCATCAAGTCGTAATGGTCAGATGTTATGATGGTTACCACATGCATGCAGAATTCCAGTCAGTCCCAATATTACCTACTGCAAAAAAACAAGCTTAGGGTCCCACAGAAATATTTAATCTAGCCCAGACTTTCACTTTTAGCGCCAACAGGTACTGTCACATTTTAGGTACAGAATTAACTTCTCCTTTCCTGTGAAAGGCACTGAGCTTACAAGTTAAGAGACGGTTTTCTTAGGTGCCAACTCAGCAAGCAAACTGAGCTCTGGGAAACAAGATGATCCTTGTATTTCACGCATCCCCACAAGTACCACCAGCGACACCAGGCACATCGCATTCCAAAGCCTCTCACACTCACCTCAGTGACTCCAGAAACACCCAAACAAATGGACTCAAAATTCAGACTGAAGTTTTCAGAGTAAACAAGGGAAACCGTTAAGTACATACAACTCGGAGACCTAAAAAGAACTGAGCTACCTGTCTTCCTGGCATTCTTTTGAAAAATTTAAGCTGATGTTAATCAATTAAGCTGCTGATAAGCCAAGGGAAGAGCTGATGAGCTATATCCTTTATTATTTTGACAGAGCTCATAATATCACAGGCCCAAATCTTCAAAAGGCCTGGCTGCCAGATTCCCACACTAACTCATTATTAGCTCATTCGGCATGTGCTGGACACCTGACACTTTTACAATCTTGAAAATCTAGGGGGTTTTGGCTAATTGTGAAAAACAGCTATTGAAGGGAGCTACTGTACACAGCAGTTGACTTAGATTCTACCCATTGATTTTTCATCAGAACTGTATTTAGAGGAATTTGCTACATACACACATGGCCACATACTGGTGTTACCTTGAGTAAGGCATAATCCAACAAAAGAGGGTAGGCGGGGTAAAACGAAACATTCAGCACAAAGCAGAATAACAGAAACTGGCCCACAGAAGCTAAGATACATGATATTTCTGGTTCTAATGCCAGTGCCAACGTAACTACACTACGGAAAATAAGATACAAAGAGTGAGAATAGCAATGGAGCTCTCTGTCAACCGAAAGTAGCCAGAAAGAATTCTGGAAATACGGTATTATATTCTGTCTTGTCCCTAGCCATCACGATATCTGTGCCAATATAACTTGGTCAGCATCACACAAGATTTTGTGACACACTCTTACGCTCCACATTATGTGCTGTTCCTTAATCAGGGTCAAAACCACTACAAAAAAGGACAAGTGTAACAATGAAAATCCTTTTCTCTAGCATACTGTAGCACTTACAGAGTCTGTGTTTCTCTTCCAGAAGGACTGCTTCTTAATACCGTTAGACCTAGCAATTTAGAAAACACCTGTACATTTTTGGTCTTGGCAGACCAAATAGGAACATATAGACTTTGGGCTGGCAGGGCTTTGTTTTGTTTTGTTTTGTTGAAGAGATCACTGCAAATGTTCTTTGATATTCTTGGCTGTAACTCCTTATTTCTGCCGTTCCTTGAGGCCATGGTCTGTGCTCAGATCTGTGATGTACGTGACAGTACTGGGTGACTTGAAGGAGCATACAGAGATTTTCCTTTCCTAGGTCTCCAATGAAAACTTATCCAACAACAGCCATGATGGTATTATTATTGGATGGCTTTTTAATGGCCTACACAGAAAAGGCTTGGTCTCAGCCCAGCTTCTAGTGAAGAAATACATGCTTCATAGAAGCTCCTTGCTTAACTGGTCCACCAAGTCACCAAGGTAAGCCATTTTTTCATTTTTAACAGTGAATCTCTTTGTCTTGAATTTGGTGAGGTTTGTTTTTACATGTGGATAGATGCCTAAAATGCAGATGAAGTTCATGGGAATTTGGCACCTTTTTCAGAAGCTCTTGGGAGGTCACCTAGATCTTTAGCGCACCCACCCAAGAAGTCACTCCTGTCACTTTTTAGCATCTACCCAGTTACAATTGCTTCAGTTAAGCAGCATTCTTCTTTGAATCATGCCTTTCCATCAGAATTACAAGAGGGAAAAAAAAAAGGAAAAAAAAAAAGATACCTTGTATCCCAAGTCAGGCAGTGCAGATGGATCCCAGTGGCTGGGACAGGTTTGATTTGGAATAGAAGAATCCCTCTGGCTGTTTGCAAATAGGCAGAAAACAAGGTGTTAGTAATTCTAGTCCTGCTCTGAACTTTCAAATTGGCAGCATCCCCTTTGGCCAATTCCTACATTTAAAAATAAACAAAATAAACCACAAAGAAACTGGGAAATGGCCTCATTCTGCGAGCTGGGCTTTGGATCCTGCCATTCAGTTGTCACACTCCTCTTCCACTTGCTTCTTTAAGAAGCAACTATCCATCACCAGTCCTGTGGATGTGGCACCTGGAGTAGCATGTACCCCAGAAACCAGGTGATGCACCAAGCCAAGAGTTTGTGATACAGCTTCTGTTCAGTCAAATGGATATGTTTTTTTCTAGCAACAGCTGCATTCTTTGCACAATTACTGCCAACACTGGCAGCCATTTTGCCTTAGAATTACTTCTGAAATATGAAAAAAACCCAGAGCATCATTTACCCTTTCTTTATCTTCTGCACATCTTCAGCAGACACAAACTTTGGTCGCCTGCAGACCTGTCTTCGAGTTTTAGAAGACATGTTTGTCTGGGTCATTTCTTGAGGAGAAAAGAGAAGGAAAAAGTCATGAATAAGTCTACGAGATGGGGTCATTAATTAATGACAGTCATTCATTAATAAAAAATGCATATTCATTGTAAATTCTGTCTGCTGAAGAATAGTTGCACAAAGCCTATGTAAGCTTCTTTTCCTTCCTGTAACTCTGTTATTTAACTTGTGCTTATCCTGCTTGCTCCCTTAAGTCATTCATGCTCTTTAAATGTTGCCCCAGCAGCACAGAAAGATGCTTCATTTTTCATTTTTACCATCCACAGGGTTAACTCGCTTTACTTAAGGTTTACTATGACTTTATATGAAGGCTACGCATCTTTTTATTTCTGGCCCAATGTGAGTCTGGATAGCGTCAAGGAATAAGGGGGAAGGTTACTTTTGTAAGGAATTTCCTCTGGGCCATTACTACCTAACTTCCCCTTCCAGTGAGTAAATCTGGTAGTGTTAGTAAAAGAAGTCATAGCTTCTAAATCCTGGAATAGCTTGCAAGTCACTCTTTGTAAAGCACTGCATAGTTATAAATGAGAACCTTTAAAATGAGTACCTTTAAAATTGAGCTGGTAATGTTGCAAGCCAGCCTGGAAAGATACGGTGGCATCTGGATCTGCTAGATACAAATTCTCCATAACATCAGAAGATGGTGAGCTGACACTATCCCCTTCTCCCTTTGGGGGGCAGGGGAAGAAAAGAAAAAAAAAAAAAAAAAAAAAAGAGAGAGAGAAGGGTAATGAGTAAACACAGTCAGGACTAAACCCTGGATAACTAGTTCGGGTAGAGGGAAAGAAGAGGCAAAGAGCAGGATGAAGAAAAATCTACCCAGAACTATCGTGGCCTAAAGTGCGATTACCAAACACTCATAACACACACAATACATAATTAGTAATGATGGACACACATGTATCCCATTTAAATTTCTGTAACAAGTTTTATGGGGTTTGGCTGGAATAGAGCTAATTTTCTTCATAGTAGCTAGTATGGGGCTATGTTTTGGATTTCTCCTGGAAACAGTGTTGATAACACAGGGGTGTTTTCGTTACTGCCGAGCAGTGCTTACACAGAGGCAAGGCCTTTTCTGCTTCTCACACCACCCCACCAGCCAGTAGGCTGGGGGTGCACAAGAAGCTGGGAGGGGACACAGCTGGGACAGCTGACCCAGACTGACCAAAGGGCTATGCCATACCATATGACATCATGCTCAGCATGTAAAGCTGGGGGAAAGAAGGAGGAAGGGGGGATGTTCAGAGTTACAGCGTTAGTCTTCCCAAGCAACCGTTACACATGATGGAGCCCTGCTTTCCTGGGGATGGCTGAACACCTGCCTGCCAATGGGAAGCAGTGAATGAATTCCTTGTTTTGCTTTGCTTGTGCACACGGCTTTTGCTTTACCTAGTAAACTGTCTTTATCTCAATCTACGAGTTTTCTCACTTTTACCCTTCCGATTCTCTCCCCCTTCCCACTGCGGGGGACTGAGCGAGCGGCTGTGTGGGGCTTAGTTGCCGGCCGGGTGTGACGGATGCACTTAACTCCTTGACGTAACTCGTGTTAGTTTGGTTCAGGCTCCAGAGGACATAAAGGTACCTAGGCCATGATCGGGCCATGAACTTCTCTAGTTCCAACCTGTTCTCTGAAAACCCACACAGGAACAGGGTGACATGGTGAGCAGTGATGTGTATGAGCTTGGAAACTGGAACACCAATCATGCGATTAACACATGAATAGCAGGTGGTTCTTCCAAGACTAATTTGTCAAGGAACAAAGAAAGTTGTGGGCACAAGGAGTCTCGTGCTTACCCTTCCCATTGTAAGTAATTTGACTACAAGCCAACCACTTTATTCCATAAATATGACAGCCTGAGTGAGCTTTTTTTGAGCTCTCCCTGCTAAGGAGCAGGCTGCACAGCGGCATTCTCCCCTTGAGCTGGGACACTTCTCAAGCTTACTCCTTGAGGCTGAGAGACCCCTTACCAACTCCAGATCTTTGGTACGTGACCAATATCGCGCATAACCCTGTATTATAGTGTACTAAGATTTTGTATTGGTAACTATGAATTATTATTATTATTATTATTATTATTATTATTATTATTATTATTATTATTATTATTATATCCTCTGTGCAGTAAGTAACAGAATGAACCTTGCCATCAGACTTTGTTAAGTCTCACTTTTACAAAATCCTACTTCAATAAAACTACTTTTGCTGCTACCTTTGGCGGTGGTTCTTTAAATGGTTTAAAATCTCCCCCGCGACGAACTGATTTTAGTCGGCAGACTAAAATTTAGACTGCTCTGTTACACCCGGGTTAAACCACAATGCAAGTATAATTCTGTAATGCACAAAACAATGTAAAATATGAGGGTATGCTGATGGAGATGCTTTCCATTTAAGCTGCCTACTGAAATCAAGGCCCACCATTGCCAGAGCCACTATATCCATCATCTTTCCCTGCCTACTTTTCCACGTCCCTGGATTACCTTTGTGTTCTGCCATTTGTGCAGCTATACTGTAAACCAGATGAGGAAAACTCATCTGCCTTGGGGGAAGGAGAGATTCCTTATTTATCTCCTTTCCTGCATTTTTCGGATAGATCACTCTCTCATCAAAGAGGACTTGGCCACCCAAGGAAAAAGGCAACATTTAGTCTGAGAGCAGAGCAATCCTTGCATGTCCAAGGAAGCAGGACAATGCTTAGAAGAGAGGCAAGACTGAATAATTTAAAGGCAATACATCTCAAGGACAGTGTATACATGTTAAATCTGCATAGAAGCCATGGACAACTCCAAAAGGGACTCTGACTAGAGAAACCAGCATACATCTTCAAAAACAGTCTGATCAACACAAGTCAGAAAAAAAGGAATTTTGCTTTCCTGCATTTTCCAACAAGGTCTTTGCCAGGAAAGTAGTTATAACAAATCATCCAGACACAAGGACAGACAATTGTTCGTACTGAACTTCACTGCAAGGAGATAAGGCATGTTCCCTTCCCTCCAGCCTGTCATCATTTTATAACAACATCTGTTATGAACATCTGTAGCTTCACTGCCTTACTTGACATTGTAAAATTCAAGCACAAGTATTTACTTAATTAACCTTGCTGAGTAAAGGGGAGTGGGGGAAGAGGCTCCACACATTTCAGAAGTGATTCAAAGCACAGGATGTGGACTCACCTGTTCTCCATATTCAATCCACTGGCCTTGGTCATTCTTCCAATACCAAATCCACTGCGTGGTCAATACAAATGTGGGTTTTGTGACTGATGATGGCGTAGAGAGGCGTCGAAGCAAAGAACATGACTGGGTCATTGTCTGGAAATCAATGCTCTTACTTGCTATGCTGTAAGGACAAATTCAGGTTTATTATAGTTAACAGTATATATATATATATATATATATATATATTCAGGCCTGAAAGAAAAGTACTTCCCACAGCATGCATGGCAGCTCTGAAAACAGTTTCCAATCTTCAGAAGCAAACTATGGCCTGTGAGACACTGAATGCCATCTCAGTCACTAGACAGATGTTGCACTGCCAGCTTTACAGACAGTCTGGGGCTACAATATGGCAAAAGGTACTTCTGCAATAAATAAGCACGGCTACAGTTTTTCTCAGTACAAAACCAGAAGTTGGTAAGTAGGTGACTGAGTTTGCCAGCAAACACCTGCAGCTTATCAACTTTGTTCTTCTTCTGTGGTTACAGAGGATGCAATCACAGCTGTGAGTTCTGTAAACAGCATTCGTCACTGGAGCCACCTGGGGTCTTACTCCTGCGAGGCTTGAAAAATTAAGTCTCAGGCAGAAAGACTTTGAAAGCAGCCTCCCCTCAGGAATCTTGCTTGTGATTTGTGCCATCCAGCAGCCTAGTCAAGCTGCAAATCAAAATCATCTGCTGTCTGAAGAGGCATGGACCAAAATGACTATACCATTTTATTGAGGTCAAACTTGGGGTCTCCTACAAGTCCAGGTGGCTTACAGTGGGGCTTTCAGAAAAGAATTAAAAGAAAAATGCACTCTCTTAAAAAAAAAAAAAAAAAAAAAAAAAAAAGAGATGGGCTGCTTACACAAAGGTCATTTCATAAAATTCCTCTAGGCACATTACAGATATTATTATATTTTATTATTATTATTACAGATACTACCTGCATTAGGAAAGGAATAGCCATACAGAAGGACCAGCTCTGAACTGTTGTTAAAAGGCCCAACTTAATTATTATAAATAAATCATGATTCATTATCTGAAATACTAATATTATAAGCACTAAATTCCACCCACCTCTTTTTACCCTGTATAGTTTGCAATAAATGCAAGATATTGTTGTGTTATTTTTAGAAGACAAAAATGGGGTGATATTTCCATGCAATCACTTTTACTTTTCTTTAAAAAAAAAAACCCTCTTATTTGTACATCCTCCCAGATTCTGAGAAGCTCGGTAATCAGAAGTTATGGAAGTCAGGTATCTTTAGGAAGAAAACGAGTTTTTCCTCAGGGGCTCAACCACAGTACTCTAAGCAAGCAGTCCAGCATCATTATACCTGCTGTTTTTTGGGTCACAGTAGGCCTTTTCAATTTCCTCCATCATGGGAAGGTCATTCCAGGTGCTCCCATCATGTATTTGCCATCGATACGGCAAATGGTAATGAACAAATTTGCATTTATCTGTAATGAGATCAGACATAGTCAAGAGCTCTGCAATCATTACATGGAGAGCAAGACGAGGGGGGGAAAAAAAAAGTAACAAGCATTTTTCACACCCTGGCTTTATCTCCTGGGCTTTGGTATGAGCAATAAAGACAGAGTGCTGAAAATAGAAATATGTTTGAACAACAAGGGTGTGTGTCTCTCCAGTCTTATCTGGAAAAGCAACGTAAGCTCTCATACTGCCAAATATATTTCCAAGAAACCACAGCCTTCCCTTTGCTGAGACATGACGTTGGCAGCTGGGAGAGCAGTGCCACAGATAGGAAGTGCGTGTCTGTGTGTCATACTACCATGTTTCTCAGCTGTAAAAAGTCTGTAGTCTATGCATCGCATAAGCGCTCTGATATATTTGGTTCTCTCTCTCTTAGTCTCTTAGAGCTTATGGGGTGGTTACCAAGGCCTGAACGTTTTTTTAGGCCCAGCCCAAGGAATGAGGCAGCATAAAGGACTGCAGTACTCCACAGAACATCCCCCGGGAGGGACCCTGCAGTCACCCCTGAACAGGTAGCGCACTGCCCTACTAACAAGACTGCTAGGCACTGTTGGAATTGTTGCTTCACTTCTTGGAAAATGGGAAGCAGCAACTTGTAACTGCTTTGCACAGAAGACCTGCAGTTGTGCTATATACCCTTCATGCAGGAAGAGGAAGTCTTTAAGTCTTTTGGTTTTTTTTTTTTTAATCATCTATGTTTTCAATGCATGTACGTCTGCACGTTTGAGTTCAGACCTGCTTAACACCCCTGCATGAGCGCGTGCTGCTGGATACAGGCAAAGGCTGACCTCCAGGCCTCCCTGCTGGGGGAAGCTGACGTACACTCCACATCCGAGTATGGACCAAACCTTTCATTTACAACTTTTGAGTCAAACATGGCATGGCAAAGCACACTAACTCTCCAATCGTTATTTGAGTTTAGCTATTTGGTGGTCACAGTACAGCTGCTTTGAGCCTGACCTCCACAGCTAGCACATGGGTGCACCATTCACATTACACAGGTTCAAAACTTCATAAACTTAAGCCTCAAGTCTGGTCCTAAAGAAGCAGAGAGTCTGAGAAATGTGATACAAGGCTGGAGTAGCTGCTGCCCAGACAGAGCCAAATGGAGTTTCACCCCTGATGCATCTGACCACAGAACAGATGGAAACTAACCCCAGTTATGAAGACAACGGTGTAATTCACTCCTTTCTTCCTTCTTCTTGTTAACAGGGCTGGAGTGCACCCTGTCTTGAAAGCACTGTGCTTAAATTAACTTGAAAAGCTGTAGACAAGACCACACTTGGTCTTTCCTGGCCAGACTTCATTTCTATGATCCATAAAATACCCACAGAAGAGATAATTTATTTTTTAAAGTACTGTCTCTCTTCAAAGTAATGGTTAGGAGGTATTATCAAGCCCTAAAGTAACTTACTCATCTGCCTCGCAAAAAAGGAACTTCTGACAGGAGAACTGCATCTTTACCAGAACACAAACCCACTACAGAAATGCTGAATACACACAAACATCTCAGACCAAACAGTTATCAGGCAACTTATTGTCCATATCCTAAGCGAAAGCAAACACAGTCTGATCTAATTTGAGTGGATCTTTTACCAAGACCAGGAGGTCAGAAAAGGAGTAGTCCTTTAGAAAGTGACTGGACAAGTTCACTGAAAGAAAATCTCATGGTACCTCCTCATAACCAAGGAAAAACCTAACCTGGGGATCAGGCAACTGTTCAGGAACAGCCACCAAATACAATTTATACTTATATTTTCCCTCAGACCCCTGTTATTGGCCACTGCCAGATAGACAATGGGCTAGATTTATCTTTAGCTTAGCTGGTACAACTATTGTGCTTTCTTAAGATGTTGTAACACCTCAGATCACTTTTTAAAGGACTTAATGGGGGAGAATATGGCTATTATCTGATGTACATAGGATACAGCAGGAATAAAGGACGACATAGTGTTACCAGTTGTCAATGATGACAGCATAAGGCTGGCTCTTCAATTGATCTAATAGTTACAGAAAGTGTAACATTTAACACTTGAAGGGTTTTTGCCATAGAAACATACCCAAAGCCTGTCCCCATCAACAGGACTGAAATAGGCCATAGATGGATCACCTAGAGGAGAAAGGGTTTAAGTGTACCCACTTGACTTTCCTCTGATGATGTCTGTAATTCTGACAGTGTTTATTAGTGACTTGGAAACAAAGCGAACGAGTGAGAAGGCACAGTCGCCACTGCCACTCCATGTGCCACCACTAGTCCGAGCCATTGAGCCAGGAGTGCCTCTGCAGACGCTGCTCTCCGAAGATAACATTACTTTTTATAAAGCTTACCTCTATGTTTGCAGTACTTCCAGACATAGAACACGCATAGCTCATCACACTTGTCTTCTTTATTGTCCTTCGAAACTTTAGCAGAGGAATCATCTTTTTTATCTACAGGAAAGAACACATCAGTCCTTATTTGCCCTACCAAAATACAACTCTAAGAGAAAGACACTGCAATTGGTATTTCATCCCAGAAATCACAAAGAGTTGACTGCAGTGGCCAAGTCAAGCACTTTCAGGATCTGACTATCCCCTGTACAGCTCACTGCATGAGTCAGGGCTTTGTCACTGACCAATAAACCCCGACAATGGAAGAAGGCTCAGTGGCGATGGCCAAGGGCGATGTGCTCATGGAGCTCAGAGAGTAACACAGGGTGTGACTGACCACGGCTGTCGCAAAGAAACTGGCTTTGTCTCAACACAAAGGGGACCAGAGGGTGGATTTTGTTGCAGATAAATGGCTATGTCAGCTGCATGGATCAACCGGTGGTATAAATGTTTCTCCCTGCATTAGCCAGACCAGCACGGGGCGGGGAGTGAATACAGGGCTCAGCCCAACATAGCAGTATAAAAACTAAACAAACAAAAGAATTTCGAAGAGAGAAATGGGCTTGAGCTGGCTTCAACCCACGTATTCCTTCACGGGGGCTGGTGACACAGAGCATCATGATGGTGAGCATGTTATACAGACCTGTAATGGGAATCACATTGGTATTGCGATTGAACTGTGTATTGCAATTGCTATGTTTTGGTAAGTGTAACTTAATATTTGTATTGTGTTTTCAGCGTATTTTGCATCACTCTGCTACATCAGAAATCTCACTGTACTGGGCCGGGCTAGGATAGGGTTAATTTTCTTCATAGCAGCTCATATGATGCTGTGTTTTAGATTTTTGACCAAAACAATGCTGATAACACACTGATGCCCTGGCTTTTGCTGAACAGTGTTTGCACAGCACCAAGGCCTTCTCTGTTTCTCACTCCGCCCCCGCAGCAAATAGATTGGGGAGTGCACAATAGGTTGGGAGGGGACACCACTGGGCAGAGGACCCAAACTAACCAATGAAATATTCCATACCGTACAACATTATGCTTAGCAATAAAAGGGAAAAGAGGGAGATTTAGGAGGGTTAGCCATATTTTGCTCGGGAACTGGCTGGGTATCAGCCTGTCTGTGGGAGGTGGTGAGTGATTCCCATTGCACCGCTTGTTTTGCTTTGTTTTCTTCTTCTTCCACTTACCCTTTGCTTTTTTTTTTTTTTCCCCTCCCCCATCTTGACACCCAAGTTTTCTTGCTTTTATTCTTTCTTTCCTCTTCCCTTGTCCCACTGGGGGTCAGGGGGAAGTGAGCGAGTGGCTGTGTGGTGCCTAGCCGCCCACCAGGGTTAACCCACAACACCCATGTAACATCAACTATCTTCAAATAAGTAAATTTGATATTAAATATTTGTGCTGGTTTTGGCTGGGATAGAGTCAATTTTCTTCATAGTAGCTAGTATGGGGCTATGTTTTGGATTTCTCCTGGAAACAGTGTTGATAACACAGGGGTGTTTTCATTACTGCTGAGCACGGCCTACACAGAGGCAAGGCCTTTTCTGCTTCTCACACCACCCCACCAGCCAGTAGGCTGGGGGTGCACAAGAAGCTGGGAGGGGACACAGCTGGGACAGCTGACCCCAACTGGCCAAAGGGCTATTCCACACCATACGATGTCATGCTCAGCATGTAAAGCTGGGGGAAAGAAGGAGGAAGGGGGGATGTTCAGAGTTACAGCGTTAGTCTTCCCAAGCAACCGTTACACATGATGGAGCCCTGCTTTCCTGGGGATGGCTGAACACCTGCCTGCCAATGGGAAGCAGTGAATGAATTCCTTGTTTTGCTTTGCTTGTGCACACGGCTTTTGCTTTACCTAGTAAACTGTCTTTATCTCAATCTACGAGTTTTCTCACTTTTACCCTTCCGATTCTCTCCCCCTTCCCACTGCGGGGGACTGAGCGAGCGGCTGTGTGGGGCTTAGTTGCTGGCTGGGGTTAAACCGACGACATGCATGGAATATCTAAAAGAACCTGTTCAGAGGGTATTGGACTCTGACAGGTTTTAAAGCCAAGGTCCTTCTGCCCAGGAGGACAGGAGATTTACGAGTTCATATTGTTCACTGGAAGATATATCAAGACAACGGCTCTACTGACAAAGCTATATCTGTTTCCTGGGGACAGAAGGCAAGGAAAGTTTTCACACGCAGAGATACAACTCTGTCTCCTTCCCAGGAAGGAAGCAATGTGTCCAGAGCAGTACTGAGATCAATCCTAGACTACTCCCCATTGTGCTGCACAATGCTTGGGCAGAAATCTCAACACTCCTCTGCAGGCCGTCCGGTACTATGGCTTTCAGCATATGGTAGGGTAAGCACATAAGCTGCACTCCAACTACCACAGGGAGCTGTAGGGCTGTGTATTTTTCAATGCGTTTTCTCTTGGTTTGTAGTTGTGTACTGAAAGCACAGAAAGGATGATGGGGTTTAGCTGTGATGTAAGGCAAGAACACCTTCTACCTCTATCAAACTCAGAATTCTGTTTAAACTCAGTGTTTCTTACAACTTACTTTTTCCCTTCTTCAGTTCCTTGATGAATTCCAGATGCTTGTAATCATATATAGCCTGGATGTTTGAAGCTATGTTCACATCAATGCCTCCAGTTTCCAACACTCTCAATGCATGGGTGTGCAAGAGGTTATGGGATATCTTGCATGGAAAAAATCTACAGTCCCCTTGGAGAAAGTGTCGACAAATATGAAGCTTGTTGCAGTTGTTGTGCTGGCTGCAGGTAGAACCCTTTCTGTTGTAAAATTGGCAGACCTAGAAGTGGGGAGGATAGATATAACACGAAATGGAAAAGCACATTAGAATCAGTAATTTTCATCTTTGGTCTATAGCATACAGCTTTTACAGCAGAAAATCTGTTACTAAAAAGCATGTGTTCATTGTGACTTCTTTAATCCGGACAGATTTCTTGCATGGAAGAGCAGGCATTTTCAGCTGACTCATGCATTTTCAGTTTTGAAGTTTTGCAGAGGCTTTTTCCAAGAAAAAGAAAAGCCAGTCCAACAAGCATTCATTTTTGGCGCTCCTTAGCAAGACAGTTACATAACAACTGACTTGTTTACAGTTATTCTATTAAAAAGAAAAAAACCCAAAAAACCCAAAAAAACCCAACATAATAAAGAACAAGTGTATCCATAAAAACATATACTGTATCAAATGAGGTATTATTTCATGGAGCTGAAATTGCATTTGCACTTCCTATTTGTAAAGCTTATTCTGCATTGAAGACTTGGGCGTCTAAAAATGATAAGAAGAATGCTTTGAGGTTAGAGTACATATGGAAAAAGCAACGCATTTCTTTATTCCTCTGCTCACCAAAAAAAACAGATATGCAGTGAATTGGACCAGGGAACAAGTCACACACCAAAAACTCCTTCATATGGTCCACGAAGCACCACAGCAACACTTCCGCTCCTGCACCACGGAGGAGCAGTCCCCTAACAAGAAAGCTGCTTTGAGGACACACAGCTGCCTGGCGGGCAGCCCCAACATCACACCAGAACTGTCACAGATCTCTTCCCAACTCCTGTACCAAGCAACAGAGACAGTTTTTATGCTGTGTTGCAACTGAATATATATAGATTTATATACCAACTAGGGAATTAGAGATTGCTGGGACGGCAGTGTTTAAAAGACTGAAAAATCAGGCCAGTTTCAACTGCAAAACAACTCTTCACTGGATTCATATTCATTAACAATACCCATTGCCAAAGGCAAGTCCCTCATCATCATCAGTCAGTATCATGTACAGAACAATTAGCCTTCACAAACTTACTCTAAATTAGGTGGGAGCATACCAAGCCATGGACCTGATGTCATTTCAGTAAGCACTGATGGCTACTGTCCTCAATGGTTCTTAGCCTCTGAGGGAAGCAGAAACCAAAGGGGGTTGTCTTCTTTCTTCCTCATCTTCCCTCTGTCATTGTGGATGCTTTATGCTGTTCTACCCCAAACGCCCCAAGGAATGCTCTCATTTGCTTTTGACATCTTCTTTTTGGGATCTGGACTTGTTCTGGTTTTGCTTGTTCTGGATTATTCTGCTTCCATCATGCACCCTTCCTGCCTGCTCTGCAGGATTTTAGTTTTACCAGGTATCTTGCAGATTTTACTTCTACATGTTTTCCTGCACCATTTGTGCAACTATATCACAACTTTCCACTTCCCCCTTGCAATTATGGCTATTATTTATATATTTAAGCTCAGCTGCATCACAAAATGCTATCAGTGGTGTTACAATCAGTTGGATGCTCATGCAAATGCTGGCAGCAGGGGTGGCCTCTGAGAGAAGAAGCCAGGGGCTGCCCCATGCTGGACACAGCTGGCTCCAACAGACCCACTGCAGGACACAGCTGAGCCCGTCAGCCAAGCTGGTGCCACCTCTGGGAAAACACATTTAAGGAAAGGGCAAAACACTGCAAGGTAGTGAGGAGGGTGGTGGGGAAAGCATGAGAAACAGCCCTGCAGACACCAAGGTGAGAAGAAGGAAGGGGAGGAGGTGCTCCACGTGCCCAAGCAGAGATTCCTCTGCAGGGCTGCCTAGAGCCGGTTGCCCAGGACCGTGTCCAGATGGCTTTTGAATATCTCCAAGGGGGCAGACTCCACAACCTCTCTGGGGAACCTGTGCCAGTGCTCAGTCACCCTCACAGTAAAAAAGCACTTCCTCATGTTCAGAGGGAATCTCCTGTGTTTCAGTTTGTGCCCATCACCTCTGGTCCTGTCACTGGGCACCACTGAAAAGAGCCTGGCTCTGTCCTCTTTACACCCTCCCCTTCAGGTGTTTGTAAACATTGATGAGATCCCCTGAGCCTTCACTGCTCCAGGCTAAACAGTCCCAGCTCTCTCAGCCTGTCCTCATGTGAGAGATGCTCCAGCCCTTTCATCATCTTAGTGGCTCTTCGCTTGAACTCCTTCCAGTAGCTCCATCACTCTCTTGCACTGAGAAAATAATTTTTGGAAAATTAATTTTGGACCTATTTTCAGCTTACATAGCAGGCCACTGTGGAAGATATTATAATGAGGAGATAGTGACTTCTAGCAAATCTAGGCAGTTTACCTGTAGGCCTTGGTTGCAGAGGCCCATGCGTTATCATTAGTGACAGCCACATAATGGGAGCACATACCATGCCATTAGCATCGACTGCCTTTAACAATACAGCCCGTACATACTGTTTGTAAGAGCTTGTTCCTATAGAGATGCATAAGAGCATAATATTCTCAGTGAACCTTGGTGTACCATCTAGAACATTCAGTTTTATACGGATAGAAGGCCAATAGCTTTGGGTTTTTTCCCAGAAAAATACTATAAAGAGGTGAAGAACAGCAAGGGTGCTGAACCTCACCATGGATGGGAATTCTGCACAGCAAGCCATGGTCCTACCAGAGAGTTCTGTTTGATGCTGTATTGTCATGGGTTCCCACAACATCAGAAGGGGCACATAAGATTTCTTCTCATTATAACCTTTAGTAGTAACCAGCTACTTATCTTAAGAATCATGTGCCTTTCTTAATGAGATCCAAAAGTACCAGCGCCTGCCAATGCAAAGCAATTATTCACCTACCCCAGAATTTTGGGTAAGTCACTTCATTTTTCTCTCTTTCGTTTGCCCAACTTTGTTTGAGGGGAATGCAGAAAGGCTTATCATCTACAGAGCACTCAAAGATCTATGTATCGAGAACATATGCAAGTGCTAGGTAACACCAAACAGTCTTGTGGCAGATGCCTTGCAACTTCAGTCACTAAAGAACTCAAATCTTACACCACTGCCAAGGGATGTTCTTCCTCAGTTGAAGACTGTTGCTCTATTTTAGGGGCCTGATACCACTCCAAGTGTTACTTTCATCTAAAATATACGTCTCATCTGACTGCCTATATAACAAGAAAAATAAGTTAAGGCTTTAAATATAAGCTTGTTTTTCCATCCCTCCAAGTGGAGATAACTGTTCAAGTTACTGAGCTGGAAACAAACAGTTAGTCCAACATCCACCAGAGACAGATAATCAAGCACAAACTAAGGGTTGTGATACAAACTTATACAGTAGTCCCTTGGTTCAAAGGAGTAATATAGTTCCCTGGATGTTTCTAGAAAAACTTAAAATCACTGCTTTCTTAATAGGTCTTTTCCCAACTCAATGTTTCCCCCTTAACTTCAATATCCTCTCCTTTCTAGAAACTTTCTCCTCCACAAATACTGCTAATCAAAACCAGAAACAGAGAGCACAGTTTGCCACTCAGCCTGAAGCTGGTTTAAGAACTAGCAAAAAAAGCATAAGACTTATGCCAGACACTGGTTTTGGGGGCCAGAGCATAGGAATTGCTTTCGTGCTTGCATCTTCCTGCTTAAGAGAGCAGGAAAAAAAAGCAACTACAATACAGAATCGGGTAAAAGCTGAGAGAATACTTGTATTAGGTTTGCATGGCAAGGTTTTGGTAGCAGGGGGGCTACAGGGGTGGTTTCTGTCAGAGGCTGCTAGAAGCCTCCCCCATGTCCGATAGAGCCAATACCAGCTGGCTCCAAGACGGACCCACCGCTGGCCAAGGCCGAGCCAATTAGTGACGGTGGTAGCGCCTCTGGGATAACACATTTAAGAAGGTGGCAGGGGCGGAAACGGATGCAACTGCAGCTGGAGAGAGGAGCGAGAATAGGTGAGAGGAACAACTCCGCAGAGACCAAGGTCAGTGAAGAAGGAGGGGGAGGAGGTGCTCCAGGCACCGGAGCAGAGATTCCCCTGCAGCCCATGGTGAAGACTGTGGTGAGGCAGGCTGTCCCCCTGCAGCCCCTGGAGGTTAACGGTGGACCAGATATCAACCCACAGCCCGTGGAGGACCCCACATCGCAGCAGGGGGATGCCCAAAGGAGCCTGTGACCTTGTGCGAAGCCCGCACCGGAACAGGCTCCTGGCAGGACCTGCCAACCCGTGGAGAGAGGAGCCCTCACTGGAACAGGTTTGCCGGCAGGACTTGTGACCCCATGGGGGACCCACGCTGGAACAGTCTGTTCCTGAAGGACTGCACACTGTGGAAGGGACCCACGCTGGAGCAGTTCATAAAGAACTGCAGCCCATGGGAAGGACTCACGATGGAGAACTTCATGGAGGACTGTCTCCCGTGGGAGGGACCCCATGCTGGAGCAAGGGAAGAGTGTGAGGAGTCCTCCCCCTGAGGAGGAAGGAGCGGCAGAGACAACGTGTGATGAACTGACTGCAACCCCCATTCCCTGTCCCCTTGTGCCACAGGCAGGGAGGAGGCAGAGAAATCGGGAGTGAAGTTGAGCCCAGGAAGAAGGGAGGGGTGGGGGGAAGGTGTTTTAAGATTTTCTCATTACCTTAGTCTGATTTTGATTGGCAATAAATTAAACTAATTTCCCCAAGTTGAGTCGGTTTTGCCCATGACGGTAATTGGTGAATGATCTCTCCCTGCCCTTATCTTGACCCATGAGCCTTTCATTATATTTTCTCTCCCCTGAGGAGGGGGAGTGATAGAGTGGCTTTGGGGGGCACCTGGTGTCCAGCCAAGGTCAACCCACCACAGTACTAAAAATATGAACATTTTCTGTGGAGTATCCATTGCACAAAATATCACTTTAGGGTACTGGAGATACCAGCCACTTAAGTTACAAAGTAAAACTCTCAGAGATTTAAAGACACTAAATCCAGTTGACAGTGATTTTGTAGAGCATCTAGAGGAAAATGCATTAAAAGATGATGTTAGCATGCCACGGAAAATTTTATATGGAAGCATCAGAATAAACTACCCAACCAGAACAAAGTGCTGCCTCAGCTAAACAGGGAATCCACTAATTAGCTACATCAAGAAAGCACACTGCCTCTTGCATTTGCCAAGAAACAAAAAAAAAGGAGAGCCAGAGAGAAGGTGAGAGAAAGTGTAAACGCCCCTGATTTTGAGGTGCTGTTATGTTTTTCTTACCCTGCACCCCAGTTCAGGTCACAGAAGACCAAAGTTTCCTCTTGCTTGAGAGCTTCATACATGCCATTTGTCAGCAGACACACAGCCAGTCAGCAAGAAACAGCCAAGCTGGCTTCCACACCCCTCTCCCCAGCTCTCAGGTTTATGAATGGCCTGCATCCATCGCTGTTTTCCGTTGTTTCTGCTATTTTGCTCCATAATATGCATTAAGGTGCTCAATTAGAGGCAATTAATGATGCCTGCCAGCAGTGAGGGCTGAAAAGATCTATGGGTAAGAGCTAAAGAGTAATACCAATCGATGATAGTTGCTACTATCTGCCCATTACTGGGAGTAATTAAAAAAGAATCACTTAAGTTTTAGATGCAGCTGAGCAGGACAAAGATATTATTAACCCTCCTTGCTCATCACCATCATGCTCCTTGAATCTGCCAGCACAACATATTTTAAAACACTACCAAAAAAAAAAAAAATCTATTTTGTCAAAGCCCAGCACTGTCACAGCAGGGAATAAGAAAACAATAGAACTGTTATGCCAACAGATCTGTGGAGATTATAACCCCCAAAAGACAAGGGTAACAGGCAGGACTCTGGTAGTTTCTTAACCAGGAACAGCTGTAGCCAGAACAGGATATTCTTGGCTTTGAAACAGCCATACCTTGCAGATAGCACTGCCCTTAGACACATATGCAGAACCAGAATGGATTGTTTAGCCAAATTGAACAAAATCAATGACTTGCATGCAAACTGGACAAAGGTTGCTTTGTAGAAAATTAGTGCACAAAAACTCAGCGTGCTTTGGAAGGGGCAGATTTTACACAAAGCTGACTGCAGTCATTTGGTCATTTTCTCGTAGATTTTTCTCGCTCCCCTATACCCTCAAGCACCAAAATGTGCAGGTCTACGTTGGCTGGAAAAAGAAAGGGGCCCTCACTTCCTAGTCTCTATCATCTCTTGGAGAAGAGCCAACAAAATGGTTTTGGTCAGGCCTTTTACCCTGTAAGCATGTACAATTACTGTGATCTTTCACCTCTGCCTTGGTTACCTCACTGTCTGTAAATCTCTGGTGAAGTTGCTGACTTTGTTTGTTTGCTTGCTTTGAGTAACTTTGTGGCTGTCCTGTTGGGATAACAGGAATGGCACGCAAAACAGGCTGTAGCCTTGCTGTGCACTGCCTGCTGTCAGAGGGCAGGTCTTCTCCTGACAAGTCATAGATGACGTGTCCTTATCAAGGTGCAAGCCTTCTGGTATTTACATAAGCAACCCATTCCTCAGTATTTAACAGTTTTATTGCTGGTTGGTTTTTTTTTGATCATAAGTACATGTCACTTTCACAACCTTTGCTCCATATAATTTCTTCTGGTGCTTTCACACGCAGCTATTCCCATTCGTACTTCATTCAGACTAATCTTAATATTTCTGCTACATACCTTAACAGCTTGAAATTGAGATCAGACCACCTCTTGCCCTCTCCCATTCCTAATTAACAAAAGCTTCTCTTAAGAAATCAGTACAACTCACATCAGGGAGGAGAAAAGGGTCGTTTTGGAGAAGCAGGACTCGCAGCTCATTCTCATCGAGCCCAGACAACTCATGAGTCTTTAGAACTTTCCTGTTCTCAGCACTGATGATGTCGTGTGAGTACTTACAAGATCTGCAAGAAAATACAGAGAAATATCAATGTTTACTTATTCAGTCAAGTTGATTTAAAGAAGAACCTCAGATAACGTTGAGCTCGGGAAAAGTCATGGAGAGACAGGCAGTTTGGCAAAAGTCTGTGAACATTTAGATGGTCTCTGTGATTAGCTGCAGAATGGACCAAACAGCATAATAACTGTGAAATACAGTAGCATTATTATCCCCATTTTAAACATGGGTGTGGCCAGACCACTTCTAAGAAAGCTAGCAGCACAGATTTGAAGGCAAGTCTGTCGACCCCGCACTTTCTTCCACTCCAGTAAGAGGCAAGTCAAGTCACACGATCTGAACAGCTGGAAGGAAAGCTAATTTTAGAGGAATACATCAACAATGGCGGAAGTTGCAACACCCTTGATTTTGTGAACGTAAAAGGTTGTTGTCCCAAGAATGGCACGTAAAGAAATATGCAAAAGTCTCAGAGCACAAAACAAAGAGATAGCGAAGCTTAAAACGACACGATTTCTTATCTTTGCTATCTGGGAAGTTAAAAAAAACCTAAAAAATCCAGGAAAGTTCATTAACTTTTGAGTTTTGGATAAAAAAGCCATTAAAGGTCAATAACGACGATGCTGGTGCCACTTACTAAGAGAAATGTCTGAAGTGAGTATGAACTACAGAGAGAGAAAGATTGCCTATTTTTTGCATCTATTTGAAAAGATACTACAAATCAACAATAAGAAACATAGTCAACCTGTACATTAATTTGATGCAGTAAAATACAGCTTCCTCGTGTCTTGATCTTCAAAGGCATGACTTGATACAGCCTTAAGAAGAGATACTCAACCAATAAAAAGTACCTGTTAATCTATCAGGCTCAAGTCTCTGTTCCCTTTATCCTTTTAGCCTCTAGTTAACTCCTGAAACTCTCCTCATGCTGTGTCTGATCCCATCCTTCTGTACAGACCTTTGTGCAGACATTTCGCCCCTGACCCCCGCACCCTGCTGGACACATTGCTTTGTAAGCAAATAAACAAGAACATGAAGTCTGAAGGGCAGAAGTGTGCCATCTTTGGTCCTGAGAAACGATCTTCTAAGGATACTAGACTCTGTAGACACTCAATTAATGGCTATGAAGGTAGGAGAGCTACAGAGTATTCGAGGTGGGAGCCATCACCAGCATTCCTCCACAGTTAAATTCAGATTCCACTGACAGTCACACAGTGATCTACATCACTTGAGTACATATTTCTAGGTCAGTGGAACAGTCCACAAATACAGTGATAACTAATCAGCTGAACTTAATAACACATTCGGAAAAAAAGCAGTGAAAAGTTACTTGCCAGACACAAGTTAAAAATGGGTTTAACTGCACTAAGATCCTGATTCCACTAAATAGGAAGACCCCAGTAACTTGCACAGACATTTTTGTTTCAAAAGAATTTAAACCAAAAAGGATGCAAGAACTGGAAGCAAGGCTAGTGTCATGGTTTAACCCCAGCTGGCAACCAAGCACCACACAGCTGCTCACTCACCCTCCCCCCGTCCCGTGGTATGGGGGACAGAATTGGAAGGGCAAAAGTAAGAAAACTAGTGGGTTGAGATAAGAACAGTTTAATGACTGAAATAAAATAAAATAAAACAAAATAATAACAATGAATGAATAATAGTAATGAAAAGGAAAACAACAAAAAAGAGAGAAAGAAACAAAACCCAGGAAAAACAAGTGATGCAACCGCTCACCACCCACCGACTGACACCCAGCCCATCCCTGAGCAGCAATCACTGCCCCCCGGCCAGCTCCCCCCAGCTTTATATACTGAGCATGACATCACATGGTATGGAATAGCCCTTTGGCCAGTCTGGGTCAGCTGTTCGGCTGCGCTCCCTCCCAGCTTCTTGTGCACCTCCTCGATGGCAGAGCATGGGAAGCTCAAAAGTCCTTGGCTCAGTATAAGCACTGCTTAGCAACAACTAAAACATCAGTGCTTTATCACATTATTCTCATGCTAAATCCAAAACACAGCACTGTAGCAGCTCCTAGGAGAAAAATTAACTCTATCCCAACTGAAACTAGGACAGCTAGATTTTTACCTTATCAGTTAAAAAATATTCTCTGTCTTGATCCATGTGGTCCACCTAGCAGTATTTTTGCACCCTCATTTTAATCAACCTCCCTCCTACAAAAGGCATACTTTTCCTTTTATTAATTATTAACACATACAAAGGTGATTTTAAATACTTAGCGCTATTGAGAGAACAGAATGGTTTATCATTACAAAGGGAATCACCTCGTTGCATGTTTTAGTTCACACAGAGTCATCCAGTGCAAGTGCCTATATGCACTTGAAGGTATTTCTGCCAGTGAATCACAGGGAAACTTATCGTACCATCAGTAGAGCGAGAAACAGTAAGAAAATCTTAGCACCCTAATACTTTGCCAGTACCGCTCTGAGACAGACACGGCCTTTCCCCTCCATCCTCTTTGGATCCAAGCGCACAACGAGCTATTTTGCTGGGAAGAGGAAGAATCTGGCATGGTATCAGCATGTTACTAACACCACAACAGCGCAAGACCTGGGGCTTGGGCGCTTACAACTGCAAATTCTTCCACCAGAGCTGGCTGTTGCCATAGATTGTCACTGAAAGGCTTCTGGGTTTCCCTTCCACGTTTGGTTTTGGTTTCCTTTACCGTTATTTTTCTAAACTAGGTACCACCTTTGGCCCACCTGCGCCTAGAGAGGCTGCCGGGCCTACCCTTCCTGCGAGTCCTCCGTAATTCCAGAAAACGGGACTGATGTATGCAGGAAACCAAACGCTGTCTCTCACAGAAAGGGCTGTAGGCGGAGCAGTGACTTACAGCAAAATTAAGTGTTCGTAACTTTCTGGATTAAAACTAGGCGGCATGCTAGCTAGCACTTTGCTTTTTCTTACTAGAGAAATATTTGTAAACTATTTCATCCAGATGCCAGTGGGCGGAGGGATGGCTGTGGCAGACAAGCGGCTTTAACAAAAAACCGTAATACTGACAAAGAAAAGCAGGCGTCAGAAAACTGCAGCCTGCGGCGGTCACTGCCGGCTCTTACCAAACCAGCGAGAGCAGCGAACGAGTCCTTCCCCAGCAAGAAAGGCCCGGTACGAGGCTGCACCGCGGGGGCGGGCCGGGCCCTCACCGCCCGCAGGCAGCCGGGGCCGGAGCGGCACCCCCGGCGCAGCCGAGCGAGGGGAGCGGCCGCAGGCTGCCGCCGAGCCGCCCGGGGCCAGTCCCGACGGCGGCCGGTTCCCGGGGGAAGCCCGGGGGGCGCGGGTGTGTGTGTGGGGGGCGCCCCGCTCCCCTCCGTGAGGGCGGCCGGCGCCGACGGCCGCCCGCGCCCCGCCGTCCCCCCGCGCTCACCTGGGCCCCAGGTTGCACTTGCCCATGAGGTGGAGCTTGCAGAGGTGCAGCCGCTCGCAGCCCCGGCACTCCTTCTGGACGCAGAGCCGCACGGCCGACACGGCCAGGACCTTCGCGCCGCCGCCTTCCCGCAGCATCAGGAACCGCTGGGGACCCGCCGCCGACAGCGTCTCCTCCAGCTGCTGCGCCGAGAGACCGATGTGCTGCTGGAGCTCCGGCAGCCCCAGCCGCCCGCCCTGGGCGCACAGGGTCTTGGTGAGGAAGCAGCACACCGCCGGGTCGCTCATCGTTCCCCCTTCGCCTCGGCGCGACGGGACGGGACGGGACGGGACGGGACGGGACGGGACGGGACGGGACGGGACGAAACTCCGCGACCGCCTGCCGGGCGGGCTCGACAGGAATCGAAACCGAAGGCGCGGGGCGGGCGCGGCGGCGGGCGGGGCCTGCGGCTGAGGCAGCGGCAGCGCTGAGGGAGCGCGGCGGGGGAGGGCAGGCGGGAAGGCGGGAAGGCGGGAAGCCGGCGCCAGGCCCGGCCGCCGGCGCCCAGCGCGGCGAGGGGAACCCGGAGGCTTCCTCGGCTGGAAAGCAGCCGGGAGACAAACCATGCGAGAAGTGATTGCAAGGGGTGTGGACTTCTCGTCTTCTTCTTTTTTATTTATTTTTTTTTAATGACGGATTCTTTGCTGTTTCTGGTGTTTGGATTTGGCAATGAGCTGTCACCTGGATGAAATTTCATATATCGTGTTGTTATCGGTCCCTAGATATCGAGGATGGATCCCAGCTAGTCCCTCCCAGAGTGCATACACAGAGCAGAGCACCCGCGTCCACTGAAGGATTTCCTTGCCTCCCCACTAACTTCTGCTCTCTCTACCTATATGTAACACTAACACAAATGTAGTTCAGAGCATTAAGCCCATAATCATAGAATCATTTGGGTTGGAAAAGACCTTTAAAATCATCAGGTCCAAATGTTAACCTAGCACGGCTAAGTCCACCACTAAACCATGTCCTCAAGCACCACATCTACCCGTCTTTTAAATACCTCCAGGGATGGGGACTCAACCGCTTCCCTGTGCAGCCTGTTCCAGTGCTTGACAGCCCTTTCAGTGAAGATGTTTTTCCTAATATCCAACCTAAACCTCCCCTGGCGCAGCTTGAGGCCATTTTATCTCATCCTGTCCCTTGTTACCTGGGAGACGAGACTGACCCCCACCTCACTACAGCCTCCTTTCAGGCAGTTGCAGAGAGCAATAAGGTCACTCCTCCGCCTCCTCTTCTCCAGGCTAAACAACCCCAGCTCCCTCAGCCGCTCCTCATAGGCCTTGTTCTCCAGACCCTTCACCAGCTTCGTTGCCCTCCTCTGGACACACTCCAGCACCTCGATGTCCTTCTTGTAGTGAGGGGACCAAAACTGAACACAGTACTCGAGGTGTGGCCTCACCAGTGCCGAGTACAGGGGGACAATCACCTCCCTGGTCCTGCTGGCCACACTATTCCTGATACAAGCCAGGATGCCGTTGGCCTTCTTGGCCACCTGGGCACACTGCTGGCTCATGTTCAGGTGGCTGTCAATCAACACCCCCAGGTCGTTTTCTGCCAGACAGCTCTCCAGCCCCTCCTCCCCCAGCCTGTAGCGTTGCATGGGGTTGTTGTGACCCAAGTGCAGGACCCGGCACTGAGCCTTGTTGAACCTCATACAGTTGGTCTCAGCCCATAATGTAGGAGAAAAACTTATCATACCCAAATAATTATAGTATTTATGTAGCAATACCATTACTTTTCTTTCTTTCAGACTGGCAGTCAGCTACTGATCAAGGCTGGTTGCAGAGTCGTGTCCTGGCAGGGCATGTGAAGCTGAGAAATGACTGGTTCCTGTTAATGCTGAGGTAGGGCTTGGGAGGGTCTGTGGGACTGGGGAGAAGCACGGCGAACAGCACATCGGAAAGATGGGGAGAGGGCTGAGTACTAAATCCATTCAAGATGCGTTTTCGTATTCAAACCGTTTGGCAATGCAAGCTTCAGAAATAGTAAGTATCAACCACTCCCTCTGGATCAGGAAGTTAACCTCAAAAGTAAAGTGAATGTCAGCTGGTGTTGCCTGGTGCTACTGCCTAATCTGAAAGGCATGCGAAACTACACAGTCACCGTATGAACCATGGCTGTTCAGGTCATAGAAAGAGAACCACCTCAAGGAATGGGATCAAGGTGGTACAGCCCGTTGTTTTGCTTTCTTTCTTGAAGGGAATATGAAAGGATCTTTTCATCGGGCATATTTTCCCATATTTGCCCTCTTGCTGTTATACTTGAACAAATGAACTGATTTAAGGAAATCAATAGAAAAGGAGAGGTAGAAGGAGGAGTTTATCACATCAGTTCTAGCTTTAGAAAGGTAAATCGATAGTTCTGGGCTGGTTTATGTTCTAGGCATGCATACATGCATTCTCAGGTTGTGAACAGGTTGTCGAGAATGATAAAACTCAGATGCATACTCGATGTAGTTTCAAGACTGACTGATAAGGTAGAAAATGATTCAGTGAGTCCAACTTTGTTGTATTACCAACTCCAAACAGCAGATAATAATCATGAATCAGGCAAAACTTTCAGTCATTTGCTTATATTTGTCTTCTGTTTTTCAGCCAGTTCCAGTGAAAACATGTATTAGTGCATTAATCCACTCAGAAACTTGAACCATGTGGGCAGAGGAGCTTTCCTGGATACTTTTTTGGTACAGTGTTAACAGCATGGAGCAGGAAAGCAAAGTGAAGCATGGCAAGCAGAAAGAAGCTGCAAATACAGTCTTGGCAAGCGTGTTCTATTCTACACTTAAAAACACTTAAGAAGGGGTTTGGATCAGTCCTGAGTGAAAGCAAACAAAGAAATGTTACTGGATTTATTCTGTTTGTTGGTATAATGTTTTGCAAATACAAATGCCCCAAATACTTGACTTCGTTACCAAGTTCAAACAGAACCGGTTTATGTGAAAGAACATAACTGGGTGAGGCAGAAGGGATCACCGTATCGAGGAGTCCCAAATGAGTCTTATTTTCACAGGGCAGTGAGTGATTCCAGCCTTAAATATCAAGCCATTTGTTTAATGTTAGAAACCACTGAAAAAGTGGCTGGGTTGGTGTAACCTCTTGCTGCTGCTAAAAATGTAACGCCTGTACATCTTTCTCTCTGGTGTCCTCTGCTTCCAGGTGTAACATCTCCTTGTTTGCCCTGGCTTGGGTAGTCACCTGACTCCTTAGTAAGATGAATCAGCTTTCAGAGACTTGAAACTGAAGTACTGATTTGTATGAGCGAAGTACGAATGGAAATGCGTATGTGTAAGCACTAGAAGAAACAGCAGAACAAAGGTTAAAAGAATGGCCTGTGTTGATAACCAAAGACAGTTTGAGGCAGTAAAATTGAGAAATAAGTTGTTTCTCTCAAACAAAGGAGACCTGCACTCTGTAGCATAGGCAACTTGTCTGCAGAAGACCCTGACAGCTGGACGTGGCAGGAAGATAGAGCACATCACAAATGCCATTTCTTTTCCTGTTGGTCCAACTGGAAGCAGACCGTAGCCTCAGAAGCTCAAAATGAAGAAACACAGAAAATGGGCAAACAAGTTGCCAGAAGCGTGTGGAGGCAGAAGTAGCCAGACTGTGAAGCACAAGGATGCCACCAGAGTAACTTCTGGGTCCCACTAGCTTTCGTACCCACTATTGGGCATAAAAGACCCATCCAAGGCAGTTTGCCACTGCCAGTGAAGAATAACACAAGAGATGCCATAAGGGTGTGATAGTTGGTGCCCATCTTCCCCTACGCTGCATGCAACATAGATCCTGGCCAGACCCGTTGGGCACATGCACCTTGGTGCTTGTGAGTGTGGGGTTTGACAGTGTGAATGAAGTTGAATAAGGTGAATGAAAGTGAATGAAAGTGAGGGGACTGAGTGAAATGAATGCATACCTAACTGCAACTTCTGCAGCTTAACTGGACGCAGCCAGAATTTGAAAAAAAATTTACCTTGCCTGATGTATCTGCAGTCCGAATGCGCAGTATGTTGTTATGCTCAGTCCTGTGGAAGCCCTCTGCTGTGTGTGAAGGAGCTATTCCTGCTCCATATAGCCTGCACAGCCCGGCTTGCGTGGTAGCTCTGACCACATCAGCAGTTCTGTCCCTCTGAGGATGGCTGAAGTATGCAGAAACACTCTGGGAATGACGCTGCCAAACTGACTTCCCCTCTTTTCCAGCATGTAGCTAGTTCAGTTTTGCTCATCAGCAGCCCCATTCTACTTCTTGAGACCCCTCTTTCAGGTCTCAACTTTGGCTCACATTATAGTTATTCTCTGCCACGCAACCATTATTCTTGTTCTGGTTTCCCCAGACCCTTTCAAATAGCATTTTGCAGAACATGCTGGGACCTTTGCTTTCTTGTCCCTCGTCTGTTTCTTGCACAACCCTCCCCCAGCTCTGTACTGTTTGCTTAATCAGCTAACAGTTGGGTATACATTTGCCTGAGGATTTCAAAATCATTTTGAGTTCTTTGTTCTGTGGAAACTGTTAGGTTATGTGATAAAAGCTCATCTGGTGGGAGGTGGGAGCTCTATTCTCACCTGAAATGCCTGCCTCACACACCCCCAATAACTGCAATCGATTCAGACTGGTCTTGTCCCCCACACGGGGACTGGGCTGGGGCTGACACTGGCTCCACTGTGAATCGTAACCGTGACCCCGCGCAGGTCCCTTGCTGGAGTGGGTCAGGGTATGGGGGTGGCTGGGCAGGGACACCCCTCCCGGGCACCTGTCCAGGGGGGAGGAAAAGGAGCAGGATGGAAAAGGGGTGGGATGCAGGGGAAAAGCAGTTCAAGATTGCACAAGAGATTATGAGATTATTATGAGATGTTTAGAGGAGGAACAGGTGCGGGAAAATAAAGGGGTAGCTAGCAACTGGAGTGAGGGTGGATGTGCGAGTGAGCGTGTGATGGACCAGCTGGGGCACAGGCGAAGTGGCCTGGGAGCTGGGGGCGAGTGGATCTCTAGGGACCAGCTCTGGGTGTGAGGGGACCTGCTTGTCTCTAGGGGCGAGAGCACAGGGGGGTCAGCTATGGAACCTGGAAAGTCCTGGCCAGCTCTGAGTGTGTGTGTGTGTGTGTGTGCACACGTGTGTGACAGTCTGTACTGGCAACTGGAGTAGGGCTGTGCCTTGGGGGCTTATATGTCCAGGTGACAGCAACTGGGGAGACTGGGATCCAGAGGCAGTGACTGGGCAGACTGAGTGTCTGAGCCCAGTTGCTGGAGGGATCCCTCTGGTATATGTGCATGTATATATACCTACATATATTCTCACTAGTGGACTTCCATCCTGCTCAGCCAGAGAGGGGAGCAGGATGAGGCCGTTGGTGCTGTCTGTGTTCATGTGAGTGCTCTGAGCATCTGTGATTTGTGTGACCGGCCGTGTATATGTGTGTGTATGTATGTGGTGTATGCGTGTCCCCTGTGTGCGTGTGCCTGCCGGGAATACATTTGCAGCCTCACTACTGGTTGGACCTGGGGACAGGGAGCTGCAGCAGCCTTGCCTCTCTCAAGCTGTTGCCTCTGGCATGAAATACTTTCCTCTACCAGAAACAATTCCACTGGTTTCAGCTTCCAGAGATTACTGCAGAGGCTTTTGTTTCTGTGGGTCTTTTAAATCTGTGCTGAGGAAATGAGTTTCCTTAAAACCAGAATGGCACTCTGACGTTTTACTTCATAATGTGAATGTATTCCTAACAGATTTTTTTTTCCTAAGAAGTTACTTCTCTACAGAAGAAACAGAAGCTCTGTGCGTAAGGCTGGCTGTGACTCTGTGTTAAAGCTGTACCAGCATAGGGATTTTAAACAGAAATATGCAGATTGATATGAGTGCAGCATGAATGGAAATATGTGTGTGAAAGGACCAGAAGAAACAGCAGAATGTCCTGTATTGCCGATGAAGACCTGTGTTCCCAGGACACAGTTCCCGTGACTGTCCTGGGACAGACAATCCTGTCCAGTTTAACTCCACAGAGTATGGGCTCCTATAGCAAGCCGCTGCTCTTCATTTTCTTCGTTAGCAAAAGAGTCTTTACTGAAGCCCAAACCCCCTTCCCCCTCTGTTCTGTAGCTCCCCAGCTGTCTTCCCTTAACTATGGCAAAGGGATCAATGGCTACAAAGACAGATTAGGAAGTCATCTAGGACAGTGGCTGGAAAGAAAATGGAAGGCAAACCCTAATCCCACTTGTCCTGACTGACATGGAAGCTCTCTTCCAAATATGCTTAAAGTGTTAAAGGTGGTTGTGACGTTGTAGGCAATTGCTGGTTTTCCTGCAGTTACATATCTATAAGGATATCAATAAATAAATACAAACACTTCGTAACTCTCTATAAATAATTGTGTCACTTGTGAGCTTCATGCTCACACCTGCAGGTGCCAGGGAAATGTGTTGTTTCCCTGCTGCATGGCTGCATAAATGTATTCTGTTATGCGGCATTCTCCGTCTTCTTCAGAAGCATCAGCATACGGCAGCAACTAGACCTCATGGCTACCACAGCCTGAAGAGAAGCGAGGGCACAAGGGTCAGGGTGAGGGTGTTTGGGGGACAGCAGGACAGGGGAGGCCCTCACACTTCCCCCGCGGAAGCAGCACAGTTTGGGGCTCAGCTGTAATGCCTGTACACAAGTGCACACAGCGCAGGGAGCAAACAGCAGGAGTCAGAAGTCCATGCGTAGTTGCAGAGTTGAACTCATTGGGATTACAGAGACATGGTGGGATAGCCCTCCTGACTGGAGGGCTGCAATCGGTGGATAGAAGCTTTTTGGAAAAGACAGGGTAGGAAGCCGAAGAGGAGGCTATACACCTGCTATACACCAACACGGAAGCACTGGTTGAAGATGTGAAGGTCGAGAGCGGCCTCTTGTGCACCAAACATGAGACTGTGGAGTTTAAGATCCTGAGAGGACTGAGCAATACAAACAGCAGAATTACAACCCTGGACTTCCCAAGAGCAGATTTTGGCCTGTTCAGGGACCTGCTTGGCAGAATCCCATGTGAAACTGCCCTAAAGGGCAAAGGGACCCAGGAAAACATCAAGGAAAACTTCCTCAGAGCCCAAGAATGGTCCATTACAGTGTCCAGAAAGTCGAGCAGGCATGGCAGAAGGCCATTGTGGGTGAACGTAGAGCACCAGACTGAGCCAAAACACAAAAAGAAAGCACACAGAAGGTGGAAGCACGGACAGGTTATTTGGGAGTAATACAGGCATGTAGAAACTGGTAGGGTTTCCTCTCAGGTCTCCCAGGTCCCCGACCCTCTTATCAGAGTCCATGGGCATGAAGCAGTACCCACAGCAAAGGAAGATGGAGTTAGGGATCACTTAACCTGCTTGGACATACAGAACTCCATGGACCGGAGCAGATGGGTCCGAGGGTGCTAAAGGAACAGCCCAACGGCATCGTGAGGCTGCTCTCTGTCCTCTTCGAAAGGTCATGGCAGTCAGGGGGAGATTCCTGATCACTGGAAAAAGGCAAATACCACACCCCTCTGCAAGAAGACAGCAAGGAGGATGGTCCAGGTCAATCAGCCTCACCTTGGTCCCTGGGAAGGCTATTGTCGTGGTTTAACCCCAGCCAGCAACTAAGCACCACACAGCCACTCGCTCAGTCCTCCACAGTGGGATGGGGGAGAGAATCGGAAGAGTAAAAATGAGAAAACTTGTGGGTTGGGGTAAAGACAGTTTAATAGGTAAAGCAAAAGCCGTGTGCACAAGCAAAGTGAAACAAGGAACTCATTCGCTACTTCCCATGGGCAGGCAGGTGTTCAGCCATCTCCAGGAAAGCAGGGCTCCATCACACGTAATGGTTGCTTGGGAAGACAAACACTGTAACTCTGAACATCCCCCCTTCCTCCTTTCCCCCAGCTTTACATGCTGAGCATGATGTCATATGGTATGGCATAGCCCTTTGGCCAGTTGGGGTCAGCTGTCCCAGCTGTGTCCCCTCCCAGCTTCTTGTGCACCCCCAGCCTACTGGCTGGTGGGGTGGGGTGAGAAGCAGAAAAGGCCTTGCCTCTGTGTAAGCCCTGCTCAGCAGTAACAAAAACACCCCTGTGTTATCAACACTGTTTCCAGGAGAAATCCAAAACATAGCCCCATACTAGCTACTATGAAGAAAATCGACTCTATCCCAGCCAAAACCAGTGCATTTGCCACCCATTATTCTAGGCCATCTACGTCATGCTCAGGTCCCATACTTTCCAATACATTCCAATTAATCACCACCACTTTTCCTGTCTTTTAATATATACACACAGATATCGTTCCCTTAGTCTACGGACCACCCCTGTGAAATGTCTGTAAAATGTCCATAAATGCCCATAAATGTCCACAAAATGTCCATTGAGTTCATTTAGTCCATGACTTTGGGGTCCATCCGTGATGGTGGTCACTCAGGACAGGAGAGGTGATGTGTCATGTGGAGTTACTGGGCACCAAAGCCAGCTCAGGTTGGGTCACTGCTGCACTTGCACTGCTTCTTGTAAGGCTTCTCCTCCATTGGTTCAGGTGGTTCCTGCTATAGTAATTCCTATAACACGCAACTCAAATCATGGGTTACAACAATTTAAAGGTATTTCCATTACAATCTCCACCCCTGGTCCCTTTGGGCCAGGTTACAGGGTTTAACATGGCAATGAACTCCTCCTCTTGCTCCTAGCCTGGCTAGCAACAAGGGGTTACTGCTATAGTAATTCCTGTAACATGCAACTCAAATCATGGGTTACAATAATTTAAAGGTACTTCCATTACAATCTCCAGATTGGACCAGACCATAGGGTTTAGCATCGCAATGAACTCCTCTCCTTGCCCCTGCTCCAGCTTGGACTTATCCACAGTCTGCAGTTCCTTAGGGGTGTACCTGCTCCAAGTGGAGTCTTACCTATGAGCCACAGTCTCGCCAGGGGTCTACTTGCTGCAGCATAGACTTATCCACAGCCACAGTTGCTTTGAGGTGCACCTGTTCCAGCGTAGCCTTCTCCATTGGAGCAAATCCTCATAGGAGCCATTTTCAGGCATAAGAAGGGCAAGAAAGTGACAGAGAGCAGTCAGCATGGATTTACCAAGGGCAAAGGAAGATGATGAACCTCATTGCCTTCTCTGACAAGGTGACTGACCCTGTGAACAAGGGGAAGCCAACGGATGTTTTATACCTTGGCTTTAGCAAGGCCTTTGACACAGTCTCCTACAGTTTCTGTATAAACAAGTATGGGCTGGATAAGTGGATGATAAGACGGGTGAAAACTTGGCTGGCCTACTGATGTCAGAGGTGTGATCAGTGGTGCAAAGTCCAGTTGTCAGCCGGCATATTAGTGGGGTCCCTCAGGGACTGTGACTGACCAATAAACCCCGACAATGGAAGAAGGCTCAGTGGCGATGGCCAAGGGCGATGTGCCCATGGAGCTCAGAGAGTAACACAGGGCGTGACTGACCATGGCTGTCGCAAAGAAGCTGGCTTTGTCTCAACACAAAGGGGACCAGAGGGTGGATTTCGTTGCAGATAAATGGCTATGTGAGTTGAATGGTGTAAATGTTCCTTTCTGCGTTCATTAAAACAGAATGAGTGTCTCCCTGAGTTAGCCAGACCAGCACGGGGGAGTCAATATGGGGGTCAGCCCAACATAGCCGTATAAAAACTAAACAACTAACAAAAGAATTTCGAAGAGAGAAATGGGCTTGAGCTGGCTTCAACCCACGTATTCCTTTCTGGGGACTGGCGACACAGACCGTCATGATGGTGAGCATGTTATACAGACCTGTAATGGGAATCACATTGGTATTGTGACTGAACTGTGTATCGCAATTGCTGTATTTTTCTAAGTGTAACTTCTGTTTGTATTGTGTTTTCAGTATATTTTGTATCTCCGTGCTAAATCAGAAATCCTGTGTAACATCAACTATCTTCAAATAAGTAAATTTGGTATTAAACATTACACTCTTCCCACATGGAATATCTAAAAAAACCTGACCAGAGAGAATTGGACTCTGACAGGGATCAGTACTGGGACTGTAGTGTTTAAAGTCTTCATTACAGACCTTGATGATAGGACTCTCAGCAAGAGTGCAGATGGCACCAAATTGGAAGTAGTTGTCAGTATGCTGAAGGGCATGGCTGCTATTCAGAGGCACCTAGACAAGCTGGACAAGTGGGCTGATAGGAACCTTCTAAAGTTCAACAAAAGCAAAGTCTGCACCGGGAATGGAATTACCCCATGCAACCATACAGGCTGTGGCTGACTGTCTAGGAAGAAGCTCTGCAGAAAAAGACCTGGGGGTCCTGGTGGACAGCCAGTTGGCCATGAGCTAACAATGTGCTCTTGTGGCAAAGAAGCCCGTCAGTGTCCTGGCATGAGAGTGACACGAGACCACCAAGCTGGCTGAGGCTCTGGCACATGATGTATGAGGAGAGGCTAAGAGAGCTGGGTCTGTCCAGCCTGGAGAAGAGAAGGCAAAGAGACGACCTTATTGCTCTTTGCAACTACCCAGTTGCAGGATGCAGAGAACACAGAGCCAGACTTTTCTCCAAGGTGCACAGGGAAAGGACAAGAGGCAACAGACACACACAAGAGAGATTCCAATCAGATATAAGGAAAAAACTCTTCCCAGCAAGGGTGGTCTAACGCTGAGGCAGATGCCCAGAGAGGCTGTTGGATCTCCAACCTTGGAGTTATTCAAAGCTTGACTAGAAAAGGTCCTGAGCAAAATCCATCTAACCTTGAAGATGGCTCTTCTATGAACAGGAGGCTGGATGAGCAGACCTCTGGAAGTCCCCTGCAGCCTGAATTGTTCTGTGATTCTGTAAGGAGGGAAGGACGAGTGACAGCAGCTTCCATCCTCCATTAAACGTTTCCTCTTGAAACCTCAGGTAGTCTACTAAGGACAGTGATCCTGCGGTCACATGTGATCCTGCAGTCATATGAACACAGGTACACAGAGGACAGTGGACAGGACATGTTGTTCTTACCAGCCCCATCTAGTCTAGCATGTTCTGCGTTTTGTTACAGGGGCTGATCCTTCTAGCACTGCCTATTGCCTCAGGCCTCCTTGTAGCTTTTTATGACCTGCCTAGTTGCAGCTACCCCCTTTTCTGGGCTTCCAGGTTCTCTTGCTTACTTCAAAAAGGCCCTTTTTCAAGGCCAGCTGACCTTGGCTGCTGCTCTTCCTATCTAGCTATCTGTCTTTGAACTTCTGAAGGACAGATGGACTGACCTCTGTACTCCAATATTCTCATTAGCCAGGTCCCTTTTGTCTGCATTGTCCGAGATTACAATTTCCTCCTAGTGCTCTAGTTCTGCGCAGGCCAAAACCTTCCAGCCGTCAGCTAAAGGTGCTTGTTACAGTGGCCAGCATGCTGTGCTACAGTCGTTTTATCCCAGTCGCTCATTTGTTCTGTTAGTAGTCTTTACAAACATTGCCTAGTATTTACCAGTTGTTGTCATAAGCCTGAATTCACAAGAGTTAGCAGCACAGTGAAGGCAGGATGGCAAGTCTCTTGAGCACCTCAGTCTTTCTTCAGTAATCCCCCTTGCTTTGAGACAGTGGGATGCTGAAAATCTGCAGGAGCTGCTTGCAGATCTTTGGGCTAGATGAAAGATTACTATGACTTAGAGCCTGTGGAGTAAGCTAATAGTAGCGGAAAATGATAAGAATTTAAAGAGAAGGAAAAATGAAGCTAATGAAGATGAAACTAAGCTCCAACCCAAACCAAATGTTTAGATTGTTAAAAAAAGAAATCCACAAAATTTCCAGTTATAAAGGATGGAAACTGAATGAAGAAAAAACTGTCAGGAATAATATGTCAGTTTGCGGGCTGGATTGTTCTCTCCTTAATATCAGACCCACCAAATCTCATGCTGTCAGTGCAAAGCACAAGAATTTTTCACTTGGGTCTTCCTAATCTCCTTTTCCAGCTGCAGGACCAGCATCTTGCACAGCCGTGGTACCAGGCTGGAGCTTTTCTCCTCCGGGCCCACAAGCAGGAACAAAGCTAAAACAGTGGCTGGTAGCCAGAAGTCCTGAGGGTATCAATAACTCAGAAGATCAAGGGGTCAAAGACTGGTCATAAATTAAATTAGAGACCAAATCTGTGCTGATAACATAGCAAAAATTGTGTTATGTCACGGCTGCTCGGCTGCTCCTGGGCCCTTGGAGAGAGGCATGGGATAAAAGCAGCCCATTTGAGAGACACAGCTGCTGGTGAGTTTGTAACCACTAGATGGAACCCAAACACTTTGCATTAATTCACTCATCCGCTGTAGGGAGTTAATCCTGATTTTAGGTGAGGCTGTGGTTCTGGTAGCCGAGTGTCAACACCCGTGCTCCGTAGCATAAGGCTTGTATGGAAATACAGTTAGTGCTCCCAAAATATAGGTAAGTAATTCATTCGCTATGGTGAGCAGGGACGCTGAATATTTTATGTCCAAGCCATGGAAATGTTACTGGTTCCTACTGCATGGCACAAAAACCTCTGATGATTTGATGAAGAGTGCTGGGATACGTCCTCCATTAGACAGACCACCAGCCCGTGATTTTGGGTAAGTCATTTAACCTGACTGTGGCTTGGTTCCCCATCACTAAAGTGAGTTTTGAAACTACCTGCATTGAAATGTGCTGAGTGTCCAATACATTATTCTTGAAATGATTTAATACTCTTAGGTGGGGTACATCATGCCAATACACAATGGCAGACAAAAACGTTGATGTCTAGAAACTGCTGCTCTACCACAGACCCTGCACTCTGCTGTCCCCCAGGTTTCTGGGCAGCAGGAAGCTGAGACTCCAGACTTATTTTCTTACAGCCCACTAAATAAAACAAACGAAAGGAGAGTTACTACTCATTTCTGAAAAGCTTAGAATGTTTAATTATCATTAAAGAATAACCAGTTACAAGGCCTAGAGGTTACGAAGCCTGGAGGCCCCAGGCAAAATCAGGTCTCTGTTGTACCGTGTCCTGTACAAACATAGAGTAAGAGGAATTTCTTCCCTTAAGCAGGCTACAGTCTTCATAGAAAAAATGTACCTGGGGACAAAGAAAGCAAGCAGTGCCCTAGTAAATGCAAACAAGCCATCACTTTACGTAAGGGAATTCAGAGGGAAAAGAGTAGCTCAGCAGCTGCTGTAAAGCTGACATAGCACCACTGATGCTGTGAGTTTACAGCAATTTATACCAGCTGAGGATATGCCTAAGGTAGGTGAAGTGTCTTTCTTAATGTCATATTCAAAGCCTAGCCTGGAGTTGAACCAGATCTTCAGAATCCTAATCACAAGGCTTTCCTTTTCACACGCTTGCGTTCCCACCGGCCAGCTCCTGAAAGAGAGGATTGCTTGTCTCAGGTTGTGGTCCTTGAGGACTCAGCTGAAATATCATTGCACACAGCTTGTAGGAACCTAGCTGGGATTTTAGATGGGCACACAGTAACGTGGAGAAAGACTAGTTCAGATCTGAAAAAGAAGAGACTGAAAACCTGTAATTCGTGGTTTTGAAGGAGTGTCAGGTGGAAGGAAAGTAGAATTCTCACTATTACCAAGCAAATTTTAAAAATAAATGCATATTCAAAGTGATGCTTGATGATTAAATGTTGTCTTTTTTCACTGAATACAGTGTGACATATTGCTGTCTAGCCTTTTATCAGATAATTGAGTCGTGTATTAATTGAATATATTGCTCCAGATGAATTAGCAGCCTGTAAAAGTCATAAAAGATTCTTTTTCCTTACCTGCATTGGGGTGATATTGTGACTATATTAATAGCAGCCATGCAGCACAGTGCAATATGGAGATATTTGATTTCTCAAGACACATGGGAGGCAGATGGCTCCAAAATATTTCTTCACAGTTACTTTACCTTTCAAATAATAATAAACAAAATAAAACCAGGAATAACTGGTAAGTTTTGAGAACTGTTTATAAGGTATCCAGCTGAAGATTAAAAAAAAAGAAACTTTTTTATCAATTTGTATGTATAAACAAAAGGCACACCAAAAACCTGCTCTGTTAGTAGGAGACTAATGGTCCCTCTGGTGTACTGTCCTTCAGAGAAAGAAAAGCCAAACCTCCTACAAGTACATTTTGCCAACTGCCAAAAGCATGCAGGAAAAGTGGTGGGCAAGTTAGTTCCTAATTTAATTTGTGAATTAATTGGTAGTTTATATGAAATACATGAATTGATAGTGGAGCAGTCCAAAACTGTAACTTAAATGTTTGTAGAGTGTTTAGTCTTTTAGACTTCCAAATTCAGACTGTGGGTTTAATGGGAACAGTTTACAGAACCTAATTTGAAGTTTCCTTTGGAGGGGTTCAACTAGGAGAGTAAAACTCCAGAAAAGAAGTTACTGAGCAGAGTTAGTACCAGTCGCACAAAAAAGGTATAGAAAAAGACAGAGGACGAGCACTATCCAAGCAGCGAGCCAGTCCTCCTGATTCACAGACCAAGCTAAGGACATCATTGCATCTCCCACTTTTGGCATTTCTTCCTGTCTGTGCGGTGTTATTAAAGCAAGATGCAAAACTTTCGCTTTGCAATGCTAGCAGCTACAGGAAGATCAGTCGAATGAAATACTTGAATTGAGAATAGGTTGAACAAGGGGTTTTTTTATTGAAGTCTTGCTCTGCACACCAATTCTGAATTTCCTGGCTTTGGTCAGTGCCCTTCTCCTTCTGTTTCACAAACGCTAACAACTGAACAACTCCATTCTCCAGCTCTTGGAAAAAGGCAGCTTGCCTCAGAGACTTTCTGCAGTATTCTTGGAAATAAGGACAGAAATTAAATGAAGAAAGCAAATGACTTGTGAAAAGGGAGTAGCAGGTTTGTTGTAGCAGCAGTCTCAGTATATAAAAGAGACTGTGCTTCTAATGATAAATTTTATTCATCTGATATAGAGTGGCAAAACTTTAAAACAGTAACTAATGTTTTAACGACTCATTGCTGATCCTCCTAAGAGAGTAAATAACAAGTGCCCATTCAGCTCTTCACTTTCATAAAACTGTGTTTTACACTGACCACACAGAAATATTGTCCTCCAGATTGAGACTACAGACAAGCATTCACAACTTGTGCTTAATTATAAAATCCCTGTGGTCTTTGCTGGAGACAGTTTTCCTGGGCTTTGGGCTTGATTATCTTCTGCGATATACAGGCATCTGTTTATTGGAGGGCACAAGTCTGTACTAAGAAAGCCTGGTACTGATGTGCAACATTCACAAGTAATTACGGCTTTACATTCAGTTGAATCCTGTTCCAGGAACTATTCTGGAATAGTTCTGCCTCCAGGAAAGGGCAGCTAACTGATTTTGGTTTTCCAAATAGTAGTTTAACAAACAACAAGTTTAAAAATTAAATATAGGATCACGTGTTTCTCCAAGCAGACTGTACTCTCGCGCTTGGGAAGAAATTGGAAATTGCATGGGGGTTGCATACCACTACAGTGTGATCTTATCAGCTCCAGGATGCTTTCAGTTGCAGGTCTGAATGCCTGCAGAGACAAAGTGAAAAGATGGTGAGTGCTGGGATCAGAAACAGAAAGGGGAGTGAGATGAGTTAGTTTTGGTGATTCCAACAAAAAAAAAAATGCTGTGGATTTTGTCAAGCTTTTTTCTCTTTAACCATCAGTTGTGATTATAAGCCAGAATTCACAACACTAGTTGACATAGGCCTTTTACGCATTGTGCAGCTCCATCTGACTAGGACCAATGACAAGGCTCTGTAGGTGGGACTGAGCTCAAAGAGGTGTGTATGATGCCTGTGCTCCCCTGGTCTCCATAATCAATATGGTTCTAGATGATACAACTGAAGGATCCTAGAGGGTGACTCATCTGATCAGCCATGAAGTGACTTCTTTAGGGTGAGATGAACTGTTCTTTAGGTCCCCTTGACCGTATTGACTAGGAGTGCAATGCAGTTTCTCAGTCCCAGGCACCTAGGGCCCTCTAAGATCTCATGCCATATCTGCCAGCTTTCCCGCCAATGCTACAAAAGGTCACTGAACCTCCCACAGACCTTGTGCCATATCCACCAGTCCCAATACCCTGTTATCTCAGGCTGCTTAGGTCACACATACAGACTGACAGACGTGTAGGAGTGGGTGTCTTTATCTGGAGGCAAATTTCCACCCTTTTCTGCATTAACGTTATGAGGCCGACAACATCTTGGAAGTCCAACCTTTGCATGTCGAGCAGTGACGCTTCAAGTCAAAAGCATTGCACAGTTGGTGTGCAGTAAGGCCACAGAGTGACAACATCACAGAGGAGCTCTCTACTTCCCTAACAGTTGAATGAACAGAAAGATCAATAGAAAGACTACCTTAGACCACTGACTCAAGACTAAAAAACCCTTAGAGCCCCAAATCTTTCTCTCATAAAATATGAAGTATGGTTGACTAACAAAGGCAAAACTGGAAGCTTTGATCTGAATCAGATATTATAAAAAATAAAAGGTGGCCCACAAGTTTTACTATGCCGTGGTGACTGATGGAGAATAAGAGTGGCAATTGTTTGCAAACCAATCCTGGAAACCTCTTGACTGTTCTGAGATGCAGAAACTCGATCTGAGGATGATGCAGCAGTAATCAGCATTTTACCTGAAAAATATTACCAACACTCTCTTCTTTGGAGGCTGAAATGATAGAAAATATAAATATGGCAAATTAATGTAGGAACATATGTTAGAATGGACAAAAAGCTGAAAGAGAAGAGGAAAACTTCACACTGATGGCAGCATTTACCCTGGATTAAAAGGCAGTGATGTTTTTCAGACATGTAGGACATCATCAAGCCAGTGTAGTGTAGGACAGATTAAAGTTGCAGCAAAAAATTGGAATCAGCATTTGAAGTTTTCAGTTTTTCTGCAATTTTCCTTTAGATTTCGTCATCACTTGGACAGTTTTTTACATATATTTACATACCTAAATATCTAAAGATGTACTTAGAGTTGTTTTCAAGAGCTTTTAGACTTTTTGCAAATCTTACATAGCACTTGCCCACAGCTGTGAGCATCCCGTGGCTAAGTGGAAAGGTGTCGTTGCTTGTTGTTCGTCGTGTGTAGCGCCTAAGCAGCAGGGCCGTTCAGCATCAGAGGCTCAGTGGTTAACTCAGTTCAGCACCTATCAGTGCTACAAAGGCCCGCCACCGTGGCTGCATCTATACTGGCAATTTAAAGAGCCTCCGGGAATGTCCCCAGCTATGGGAACACAGTCACCTGCACTGCTCAGTCGTTAGAGCGGCCCTTGGTGGCACCTTTTGGTTTGTACCAACCAGCATGCTGCTGAGCAAAGCCTGGGCATGGCTCAGGAGTTAATGTGGGCCAGGGACCTTTCCTCAAAGGAGGTTTGGGTGCAATCAGGCTGATTTGGAGGGGTGAGCTTAAGAGTGAGGTTGTTGGCTGTCCTACGCCAGTCGGCAGCAGGGCCAAAGAACTGTCTTGGGGACGCTGCATTTACTAGTATACACGTTACCCATGAGTACTAGATACAGTCTGGATGCACTGGCTAATTAACCTTGCTGGGAAAGGGAAGATATTATCCCAGTTAAATCACTACACTAACAAGGTTGCAGCACCTCCATTACCTGCAGTGCCCTGGGTGTCGCTAGATGTCCTGTCATGACAGGCACTGTCCAGGCGCAGATCGTTCCCGACTGTCAGGAAGGCTTTGCATCCAGCAGTTTCCCTCACGGCTGGTGCCATGTGCCAAGGTAGCATATTTTTTAGCATCCCTTCCATGGACTAACATAGACTTTCGCAGCGCTGAATGTGTATGATGTGATCGACTGGAGTTCTTCGTGAACATTTGCATGAATGAAGGAAACAAACCTTTCTCTTGTCCCATAAGCTGTATCACCCTTAAGCTCCTAGTGACACTTACCAGCTTTCTCCGCTCTCAGACAGAGCGCACTGGGCTTTCTCCAGGGCTCAGACTTTCTCCTATGCTGTAGACAGGCCAGCAAATTAGCCCCTAGACATCTCTCTTGGCTTTCAGCCCTTTCTAGCTTAGGAGAAACTAACAGATGTGCCCTTTTGCTATTCTGCTCTGAGCTCATTACAGGTTTCCAGGCAGGGGAAATTAGCAAAGTCTCCTTAGCATCTGCCTTTTCCAGCCGATGAGGAGTCACATGCAGACAAGCTCCTCAGCCCTGGCTATTTCATCTTATTTTGGGCATAGATCCCTGGAAGTTCACCACCCAAACCGTCCCCCTGCTTTGCCGCTTGTGCCAGCCCCAGCTGGTCCTCCCGGGTGCATGTACCTTTTCTCTCACAGGGGAAATGAACTTGCTGTGCTTCAAGAGGTCAGTGTCTTCGTGGCGTTGCTCCGGAGAATTTGCAATTGGTTTAGATGAGGAGTCAGAAAACTGAAAAAAACCTCTAAAGGTTTAGTTATATTTCTTTAACGGTGGTAAAAGAAGCCACGGATCTGTTGTCAATCAGTTGCCATGGTTATTTATTTTTCTTAAAGCCTCAGGTCCTACAGCCCAGTAATTACCTGAGAAACTTGGTTCTTGCTTTAAAAGAAATTATAACAACAGCTGTGGATAAAGGCATGGAAATACTAATTCTAACAGGCAAACCAAGAAAATTAAATAAAAAACACAGGGGCAGATGCATGGATGTGAAGGGGGAGGATGACAGCTGACTGGGCCACATGCTGGGTGGCATGTCCCCACACCAGATCATCTGATGAGGAGCAACCTCAATGTCAATTCATGTGACGAGGGCCCGTGGCAGACCCAGTCATACAAAGAGGAAGGGAAACACCCTCCTCTCTGCCAGGCCACATGCCAAAGGCCAGGCCATCCAGTTATGCGAAGAGGAAGGTCTCTTCCTCCTCCTCTCCCCCGGCTGCATCACCTCATCTGGCTCCAGTGCAGGCAGAGGCACGCTGTAACCTTGGGCTTTGAACTGGAGAGTTATGAGCACTTAGAGCAGGCAGCAGGAGGCAGGGAAGGGCAGGTTAATCACAGATCCCTCATTTGTCAAAGCAACATCACGAAGTAAATTTTGCTGGTGGTGTTTTAGAGCTTGCTGGTTTTAAGTAAGTGTCTACACAGGAAGCAAACCCTTCGTCATTGATCAAACATTACCATGATTGATAATCACGGGGACTGTTAACACTGTTAAACCCATCATGGTGGTGCCTTGGCAAAAAATACGTTCTGTAATGTGAGACAATGCCTTTGCAATTCTTGTTTACTTGTAGTAACTTCAATATTAACAATGAATTCTAGAAAAAACTTTACGCCTGTTTCTTTCACCAGCAGAATATTACCAGGAATCAAGATGATACTATTACGGTGTCTAACAGTGGGGCAACAAGCTATAGGAGACTCTTACCTAGGATGTGGAAGAGTTAACTCACACTGGGGGACTTTGAACCAAGAAGGGATATTAATTTTCGGAAGAAGTTGGTCTTATTGAGTCTCAAACTGTTGGAGCTTGGTGCAGGAGTTACCAAGGGAAATCTATACATCCTGTGAAATGCATTGGGGTGGACAAGATAATCACAACATAGGTAGGGGTTGATGAAGTTATTGGAGTTTACTCCAGTTTTTATGCTGATATACATCCTCCTATGCGAAGTTGCTGGCCTTATTACAATAGATGCCATGGTCCTGTAACTGTTTGCACTTCACAGCACCGTTTCCTCTGCTGGATATATTTTTAGCCTTGGAGCTGTGCTGGACCTGGCACAGTAATATGAAGCAAAGGCAAATACACTGCAAGCACAAATGGGACAGCCCGGAATATATGTTTGCATGACATTGGCTAATTACATAAACTCCTGCTACAGTCAGTGGAGACAAAGAGAGAATTTGCCTGTTCCTCTGACCCATTTCAGACACCTGCAGTAGGATGAGATAAACTTCCAGTCACTAAAGCAAGATCTTTCCCTCTTGATGCCACAAAGTGATAGAGGAGCAACTGATTTGGACCCCCAGCTCTATTGATTGCAATGAATGTTTTTTTTTCTTGATGTCCATCAGTAAAGACAACAGCAGAATTAAACCCCATTTGAGGAAGGAAAGGGCATCTGAATTTTTTTTTTTTTTTTTTTTAATACTTTGAATTCTGCTTGGCTATATTAAGAACTGACCAGTACGGAATGAGTCAATAGAGTCAGGACACTTAGGAAATATCCAGGTATCAAAACAAACAGATAAGAATATTAATATGGGAATTAACCATTCAGATTGTGTGAATGGGAAATTATATAAATCGAAATCTGGAAAGACAAGATTAATGGGGTAAATTTGACATTACAACAGTGGTCTCTGTACTGGGTCAGTGGCTACTCCATGCACTGTGCCAATGGCCACTCCATATGGGCTACTTTGGAAATACTAAACGAAAGACTTTGGCGTTTTTGTGGCAAATGGAAAAAGAAGATCCAACAAATTGTAATTAACCAAATTCTATTATGGTCAAAACAAAGAAAAGATGAAATTCTCCCATTTAAAATTAAATCATATGCCTTGTAATACGACACAGATAAATACTTTACAATTACGCGATGCAACATCAGTGCCCACAGGGAAATACAGAACAATATATTTCTAATGCCAGACACTCAAGAGACTATTTATTTAAATTGCATGAAGATTTACACTCCACTCATCTCATTATGAACCACACATAGGAAACATGGGTTGAAGCACATTATACGATAAAATTGGACCTTAAAAGATTATCACATTCATAAAGACCTTCTCCTAAATAAAAGTAGCAAGGCACTTTATATTTTGCAACACCTGGCTCCAGAAAGTAATGCTGTTAGAAAACGCTAATGCTGTTAGACTTGTTTAACGAGCAATTTCTTTTCCAGGATTCCTTTTTTGATTGAAAGCCGTCATTAACACCTGCCAGATCCATACAAACATGTTCACCTTTCAAATCATGTGACCTGGCTGTATTACAGCTTATGTGCATTCTGAATTTGTATCTCTGAGGGTGGTAAATTAAGCAACAAAATAAACCTTTTCTCTCATGCAATGATAATATCTAGCTCCCGTGCTGTCTTTTTCCTCTGTACAAGCTCAGCTGCATTACCACCATTCTCACTTATGTTTCGTGAGAAAGCTGTAACAGAGAGGTGAGCTTATATGCACAAATTCCCCCAGCAAGGTACTAAATGCCAAGCTTTTGTGTTCTCTGGGACCCTGGAGGTAAGGATGACACCGTAGTACCACACTGCTGATGGCACTGTGACAGTTGTATAGTCTGGCACTCTGGGGCTGACCAGTGCCTCCAGGCACATTGGACAAATTGATGACCAGCAGCGGGCAAACTGGCAGCTTTGATTTAAAATCATGTGCCTATTTGAAAGGACCAAGGAGCTATTTCCCATCTTTATCAGCCATCCATCACCATTTGGAGGACAATTGCCCAGCTGGGCACTTCACCCACTGTGGCTGACTGCATCCAGCTAATAATGGTATTTTTTATAGACTTGTCAGACACGTGGATGTGTCTATCCTCATCACGCCGCATCAGCACATGCTCTGCACAGGCATCTCAAACTGCTTCATCTCCTGGAGCTCAGATCAAAGATTTGTGCTTTCCACCTGGTGCAAAGAGGCCAAGGAGGTCCTCCCACAGATAGGCATGTTTCAGCATAAACAATGCTGAAACATGAAACATGCACATGCCTGATCCATTTCCTAATTATCTTATCTATAGAGTCAGGGTATGTGTACATCCATCATGTTGCAATCCAGTTAGGGCCTCGGCAAATCCCAAAATTAGTCTTGGGAAGCCATAGCAATTAAGTCAAGGCCCTGGCCTGGTTCAAGGACAGAGACCTGCCAAGTTTCACAAGGTGAGTGTGAAATTCATGCCCCTGATTTTTCAGCCCCTCTTGCAGCCTTTGCTGCTGCTTCTCTGCTTTTTGCCCAGGGGCCGCCTCATGGTGTGCCGGAGACCACAGACCTGCTGAGACCTACCACATGTGGCCTGTGGGCTCCGAAGTTCTGCAGGGCACTCGAAGACCTACATGGGGGACAGAATGATGAGAAACCTCCCTTGGGTCCAAAGTGACCCACTGTGGAGGGACTCAGCTCCTGTCCTGTCATGTGGCCAGGAACATGACTTTGGTGACCATAGGCTCAAGAGATCAGAAGATACGGTTACAGAAGGACATCACCTCTGGGGACATTATGCCTGTGGCTCTTGCCTGCACATTTATTCCCATTTGTTCCTGTGCCTTTGCCTCAGGAAAGCTAATATCACATCCATTGGGGAGGGAGGGGGGAGAGTAGAGTGTAGACAGGCAAGGACTGTGATTTAAATGACTGAATAGTAATATTAAATTTATTGAAGGAGGTCCATTGAATTAGACTGACTCATATGCAAAATAGATTAAAATACCTTGAGAAGATCAGCTGTTTCAATTTTCCTTCTCTAGAAAATGACATAAGATTACAGCATTTTCCTTCATAAGCTATCTCTGGTTCCCAAAGACAAATTTAATTCCTAATACCCTTAGCACAAAGAGAAATCACCTCTTGTGCACCTTAAGAGAGTCTTCACGGATCCATGTAACTTACCTTTTTACAAACAGCTTGAGGTAACTTCTTTTCCATTTGCTGCCACTGAACCATCTATAAACTGAGGATTTATAGACAATCCGTATTTTAAAATGTCAGATTATGAAACAAGCCAGTTCTATATTGCCACAGAGATCCACTCGTTGCAGCAGCCTGTATGTATAGTTAAATGTTATTTCTCCCTGGGACTCCAATAGGACTCTGCTGGTCTTGGTGCCAGCCATTTAGCCTCCGGAAGAAGTTGAAGTGTTATTTCATAAAAGAGCAGCTAATTTTTATTCTGATATTCTTAGTTTTTTGAAAATATCGGCAAATTTTTCACAACTGATTTAGATCACTTGATGTTTTTAGTAAATTAACTATCAATAAATATTTTTAAGTTTGGGCTTTTCCCACCCACTTTTTTCCTTTCATCTATTTTGATTGGGAAAAGAGGTGAAAAATCTCATAAAATTCAGCTTCTGATTTTATTTTCATTTGGAGTGAAATTTTTTTATCTTGCTTGAGCACACACACCTATCCATAAAAACAAATTTTCTTAAGCAAACTGCAGAAAGCCTTGTCACTCATCAAGCACTCATGGCACTGACCTCTAGAGTTTTAGGCTATTTGAGTTCTGTCTCACACAAACTAGGAAGCAACCTTTCAATCAGCTTCTTTTTCGTATAATAATGTGACACTTGGCATCAAACGAAGCATTTTAAATAGAGCCAGCTGGTGGCAAGTGTTTTCAGGGAGGAAGCCTGGACTTGTGATTTTCCTCACTTTCCTCATTACAGATTTGGTATCTTTAAACTGTAATACTTATCGATTTTCCCCATCCTTTCCTCTATGCTGTGTTGGTCAGACTTGCTGGCTGGTGGCCAACTAGAAGGATTTGGGGCTCAATAAACAATATAGGAGCCAGCCTGCTGATTTGCAATCTTTGGAGACAAAGGTATTGTAGAAACTACACAAGCTGCTGGGAAAAAGAAAACAAACAAACAACCCACAAACATGTTATTTCTGTTGCAAAGATATTCTGAAGTTTTCCAGCTTGTAAGGAAGTTTGAGAGAGGACTCTCTGTGTCTTGGGAGATTCATCTGTGGGAAGGTGTATCAAGGAGGGACATCTAGGACATGCCCTCTTCACCTCTGCTGTCTGGGCAGGTTTTGATGAAAGACATATCTACCCGTGAAGCACGAGGATGTGTCATTCAGCCTTACACATGTTTTTTCCCGCTCAGCTAGTGAAAGATTTAGAGTCATAGAGCAAGAGAATCCAATCCCTTATCTTGGTTACAAATAGGTGTTGTAATTTTCGTCAAATATAATGAAGTAAGGCATCTGTCTCCCAAAAGGAACACACGTCATCTGAGAAAATAAGCTGCAGTATGGGAAATCTTTACTGATGAACTTATTAATCATCTTTACTGGATGATTAAGTTGTGGATTTTTTTGTTTTTTATTATTTAAGGCATCATGTCACCAACGTTAGAAAATGGCTTAAGCAGCAGTGCCCCCAAAATCAAACCCTGGCATAGAGAGCCAAGAGATTTACTTGCCACAAATATTGTCACCTGAAGACACACATTTGCTGTTGGTCCCCAGAGAGGAACCAAAGGTAAAGTACAGTCTTTGTAGAAAGTTCCTCCAACTTTGAAATTCGTTCCTTTTCGCAGCCTGTGACACGCCAGTTTTGGCCATTGAAAAGCATGATGCAAGATGCCTCACTTTGCCGTGGCTCCCTCTTCGTCTGGGCAGGTACCCAGGATCTCTCTCGTGGGTGGAGGTGAAAAAGGGAAAGACAAGTTCTGATGTGTCAAGAGCTGCTGCTTTGAAAGTTGTTTGGTTTTAATTTTGTGAAGCACATTTCCATAGCAAAATGGTGGGCATAGTAGATGTGAGTTTTTTCTGTCTGTTTTTGTTCTTTAAATAAATGAGCACTTGGTTATGGACAGGAGGGCAGATGAGAGGAAAAGAAGGGGTAGTTTGTTTTTGAGAAGTGTTAGAAATGCTACTGGACTTTTCTCTTTTTTTCAAAGCGGAAAAATTTCTGAGCTGTTTAGCATTCAGATACAGATAGAGACTCATTTATATACATTTGTGTCCAGCATTATTTTTATGTCAGCCTAGCATACAAAATTTACACATCTATACAAGGGCCCTCCTCTAGAAGAGGAGGAAAGGGAAATGGATTTTTAAAGAAAGAAATAATTTATGTCTATATGTGCCACAGTTGGCCAGAGTCTCTGTGCTCCTTGTGGAGTGATTCAAATTTGTAAAAAGAGAGACTGGTGTTGATTTCCAGTATATTCACGTCTGCCTGTTGGAAACTATGGACCTACTCAGATATACACTGTTATATATGAGGTAACATACACATGGTACGGAGGCCTTGGTACAGTGAATAGCAACTGTGCATAAAACCATCATTCCATTTAGATAGGCTTGCTTCCCACAGTGCAAGTGACTGCCCAGTGTGGAAGCAACAAGACATGATGAGCGGCTGTTTGTGTTTATGTCTCTTCGGCTCAGCAAGCTTTGGTAATGAGACCTGCTCCTGCCAGACTGGGACGCTGAAGTATCTATCTCTGGTGTCCCTGGAAAGGGCAGGAGGATACAACAGAGGTCTATACTAACCATGAATGCTGTTGACTGAGTGAATAAAGCTACTCTTCATTACCTTTTCCATTACAAGAGCCAGGAGCCATCAGATGATGCTTTTAGGACCCAGGCTGGGAACAAACAAATGGCAGTCATGCAGGTGTTGGTAAACCTGTGGCACTCCTTGCTAAAGCATGCGGTGCACGCAAAAGCCTTACAGGAGCTCAAGAAGCAATTAGCCAACTACTTGGAAGAAAAATCTATTGAGGGTTACTGACAAATGACATGAGGTTGAGAAGATGGTCTGAGCTAAAAATAGTCAAAGCCTGGGAAGTAACTTGGGGGAAACATCACATGTGCTTCACCTGTTAATACTCTTTCTTAGGTGTCTGCTCATGGACCCTGTTGGAAATAAGATGCTGCACTAGATGGATCCTTGGTCTGAGCCAGTATAGTTGTTCCTATGTTTTTATATTCCTCTTGAGGAAGATTTGGAGTGCCACACCATCTGCAAGTGTGGTGTCTGAATGTGACCACATGGAAATTGGCTGCTTGGGAACTTTTGCTTTCTGAGACTTTCCCAGGCCTAGAAGGGGAATGTAACAAACCAGTCCCCATTTCCATCGTTTTCTAATGCCAAGCCCATAGGACTACACAGACACTCTCTAAACAAAGAGATTCTTGATCAGTGAGAACTTATGGCACCAGCAACCCCAGATCTGATTTTTTTTTTTGTCAGCTGTTTGGATCAGACCCATTTCTGGTGGGGAATTCAGCATAGGGAACACAGAACAGTTCCCTTTCCCAAGGACATCTCAACTGCTACAAAATGAGACACTGTTCATAAGATACAATAGAGCTCTAAACAGTCCTCCCACTTTGAACCTAAGAAATGAAATAGCATTGCTGGCACTAAGGAGTTGTCTACACATAGAAATTGTAGGACTTTAACTACCCTGCCGCTGGGGCAGTAGTTTAACCTTCTAATATGGATTTACAAACACCTGTATAAAAATACTAATGCCAATACAGCTGTTATTAGGCAAAAAATAGACTGTACACTGTGGATACACTTACACTGGAACACTGCTGTCCGCACAAAAGGTTGCACCATAATGTTATTGCATCAAGGGAAAAAAAAGTCCAAAACTACTTCCAACATGAATTGCTCTACCAATAGAAAAATCTATGAATAGGCTTAAATGACTTACTGGGGCAGCTAAATTCTTACCTGACTGAAATGGCCATTTCTGACATCTTACTGAACCAGGATCTCTACAGGGTCCCCGAGACGTGACCCTGTATGCTTCCACTTGGCTCCTACCTGTATGCTGCTGTCACAAATGTAACAGCATCTTCAAAGAGATTTTGGAGAGCAGGTGAGGAGTTTGGGTGAAGTCCCAGTGAGCGCTACACAGACTAAGCCCTCCTTGTAGCCTTACCCACAACACTTGTAGGAAAGGGTGTGCTGACCTGTTACCTGTAAGGAGAGGCTGTAACAAGGAAACGATAAAGAGCAATGGACGCTTTCACTGCTCCTTCAAACAGGACATGGCCAGAGTGATCCTCCATCACTCCTGAAGATCTATAAAGCTGGTATGATTCTGCAGGAAAGCACTTTGTCACTTATGCTCTTCACACTTCCTTGTCCTATAATGGTTGAAAAAGAACATGGTTTGCTTGCCGCAAAAAAAAAGCATCATGCAGGAATGTGCCCTTTGAATTTTGAAGCCACCTTTTTGCTTATGAGACTGTTTTTCTCTCTATGCCTGTTTTCATTGCATACTTTCTTGCATAAAACATGAAAAGTTGGGAATTTTTCAGCAAAATAAGTTCAGTCTGCTGACGTAGTAGAAGTATGTAAAATAGCTCTTGTATTCCAAGTACTTTGGGTTTTTGTCACAAATTCTTTTTTACTCTTCCAGTCCTTCCCACCCCATAACTTCCTGCTGCTCCTCGGGAAATGAGCTGGTGGTCTCAGTGCAACTTCTGATGGGCAGAAGGTGTCCCCACTGACAAATATCTCCGCAGGACTCTCAACGCTGGTAGTGTCAGTACAGAACGACATGGACGGACCGCTATGCAACTTGGCATTTTTATATCTTCATGCCCATGCAATCAAAACCATTAATGAATTCATCGCAGCATCATCCATGTGCAAGAGCTAAGGTCTACAATCTCTGTTTTACAGCTGTGCAGTTGAGGTGCTAAAATATAAAGTGTCTTGCTCAGGGTACCATGGGAAGTGCCATGCTAACGCTTTAATCTCAAAATGACCCAGGAACGTCTCATCCCACAAGAGACATCCTCAAAGTAGGAATCAGCCACCATTCTAATATGGATGGTGCATCCTTACAAGGAGTCATGAGGAGATGAACCCACTGGCCACACGCGCTGGACCAGCGGACCAGAGAAGATGTACGAGGCAGATGATTGAGTTCAGGGCACTCCTGCAGACAGAGAACTGTGGTGTTGACGGTGGCCAGAGGGTGGTAGCACTGCACAGCTGAAGTGCCATGGCCCTCTGCACCAGGAGGAGGGAGAGCTGGGGTGAGGGAGCCTCTGGTGCTCCCGAGTAGCTGAGGAAGAAGAGGTGATGAGGTTGGAATAAATGGTGGAAACTTTAATACCAAAAGAGTGTTACTAAAAATAGGCCTTATTTTTTATACCGCTCTTTCCTGATGCCTTCAGCGGATGTGTTACACTGGTTTTCTCCTCTCACTTTAAATTGGAGGATGTTTCTCTGCCCTCCTCAAACTAAGGTAAAAATAGCTGTGACTTCTTCATTTCTTGTGAGGAAAAGGATGAAGAAGAGGTGAGGAAAGGTGGTTTTTGAAATGAAGAGGAACTTTTACAAAAAATGTCTCACTTTCTTAGGCCCTAAAACCACTGTGCTACATCAGACAGTGCAATCCACCAGTAACACTGGCAGCTATTTTCTATGCTTCTACTTTTTCAGATGATGCTCCTTCTGATGTGGCAGCCATAGGCTGTCAGACATATAGTTTCTGCCCTGTGGCACATAACGACCACAGACAAATGGCCCCACCAGGATGGTGGTCGTGTGCAGCTTCCATACAATTGCAGGTCCCTTCCAACTGAAATATTCTATTCTGTTCTATTCTGTTCTGTTCTGTTCTAGTCTAGTCTAGTCTAGTCTAGTCTAGTCTACTCTACTCTACTCTATGCTACTCTACTCTTCTCTACTCTACTCTTCTCTACTTTACTCTACTCTACTCTACTCTACTCTACTCTATTCCATTCTATTCCGTCCTGTCCTGTCCTACCCTATCTCAAAGCACTTTGGGAACGTAAGAATACTTGGTGTTGTGAAAGTCTTCTGGAGTATAGGTGTGTCTCCATTTTGTAGTTGTAGGTAAAAATTGTTACCTTAATTTTGCTGAAAGGAGGAAAACGGAGGAAATAATTTGTCTAAGGGCACAGACCACACCAATGCCAGCGTCAGGGCTATTGTGTGTGTGTGTATTTTTGAGCTTATGCATATAGTGGTGTGTCTGCCTGTTAGTATTCCTTAGCTTGTAGTTTAAAGCACAGAGGATCCAAAGCTCACAGCCTCCACCTGTCTTTTTACTTGGCATTATGTATTCCAGAGCTATAAGAAATAGATTTGGATGGCTGACATCAGTCATCTCTTCTCTTTTTCTCTCCTATGCCACTGAGAATTGTGTGTCCCTGTCTGTCCTACTCCTACGTCAAGTTGCGTTTATCGTAATAGTTTAAACCAGAATAATGTGTTGGCCTTCCTGCATGACCATAGGCAAGCAGCTTTGCTGCTCCGAGCCTCGGTTCTCCCATAGGTGAAACGAAGGTAATGATGCTTATCCCACTCCGTGGAGGGCTCTGAGATCTCCAGCTGCTGTGCAAGAGACAATAGCGTGGTTATAATCGCCCAGGCAGTGTAAGGCCCCACGCTCAGTGGCATTTCTTTTTCTGCCTCCTAACGCAACAGCTCTCAAATGCTGCCGTACACACTCTCGCTGGATTTTTTTCTCCTTCTTCATCCCCTTCTTGCCACTCTTTCCTTTCTTGCTGCCTCCCCTCCTCTCCCCTAGGCCTCTCTCATGAAAATCTACCTTCTCTGTTGACCCATTTTCCTCCCCTGCCATTGGGTTCTGGTTTGTCGCCTCCCTTCCCTTCATAGCCGCTGGTACCAATAGTTACTTCACCACCATCCCCTTTCCTGCTTCCCTCCTCTGAAATACTCCCTCAGCCCTGCCACTTTCTCTAGAAACAGCCGCAGGCTATTTCTAACCTTCCTTCTCTCATCAAAGTGCTTGAGAAATCAGCTTGCTTTCATCTCTCAGCAGGGAGGCTGCCACGCCACCGCCGCGGTTCGCGGGCCGGGCTGGGAACCGGGAGCTCCTGGTTGGTGATGGCAGCACCGCCACTGACTCACCACCTGGCCTTCGGCAAGCGGCTCGGCCTCTCTTCTCTCCTAGCTTTAAAATAGGAGTGATAATTATGCACTTACCTCACATGGGTGTTGTAAAAATTTAATTACCGCTTGTAAGATGCTATCTAAGAGTGAAATGTGTCTTTATCTCTCGCGGTGGTAGCCGTGACCACTGCAATCTGTGCTTAGTTCAAGCCCTGGCATATAAAACTGTCTTCCCTCTTTCTGGTCACAAAAGTCCCTGTGCCATAGTCCTCTGACACCGAGGAGTCTCCCTGGCCATGGGCTATTCCCCCTGGATAACAGGCAGGGAGGCTGAATTCCCCTCTGGTCAAGGTCACCTATCCAGTAGCTCCTCCAATCACTCTATCCCTCTGTCTGCCCCTGAAACTGCTGGTGAGACCTCTCCTGAGCTAAAATCCTGGTCCTCCTCTCCTCTTGACTGCCTTTTCCATCCTCACCCATTGCCTCGCTCTTCCCTTTCCCTCTGCTACGCCTGACAGGACCTGTCCAAGCCGCCCTCCCTGCTCTTGAGACTCCTCCTTCCTTGCTGCCCTCTCAGCCTGTCTCGACTGGTACAGCCCAAGGTACAGCCCAAGACTTGGCCTCCGCTTTCCTCAGGCAGTGGCCACAAAGACGGGTCTGTCTAGTGAGATGCTGTCTGCTGGCAAGGGTGGGAAGGGGCGGTGGACCATGTGCCAGGCGGGCAGCACCGGTGATGCTGCCATCCCACCGCTGTCCAAGTGATGAACCATAGGTCATGAGGACAGCGCAAGGCAGTGAGCAATGTATCCAGAGCCCAATGGCTCTGTCCTCTCGCGCATGCACATGGGGGCTCCACAGTCTGGTTCTTCAGCACCACCCACGTCCAACATTAACTAGGGGGAGAAGAAGTATCCTCAGATACTGCCCCTGCTCGTTGCACCCAAAAAGGACACAAAACCCACTGGGATTGATGTTGCCAAGAACAGCACTCAAGCCAAAAGCAAGAAGGGGCTGGAAGCCCTCCACAGCCACCAGAGACCCGTGCAGAGTTGGGCCAAGGTCAGGCCTTGGCACCCAGGTCCACCCACCTCTGCACCTCTTCTCAGTTGTCTCCCAAGCTAATATTGGGGTCAGCTCAAATTTCTGGTCTTAATTACACTACTCCTTACATGCACCAAAAAATATTGTCAGCAGCTTGCGCTGATTACCACTTCTTCCCTGTGAAAGGGTGACCTGTTTGCTCTGATGGAGACTGCAGAATATGCTGCACCTGAAGAAGTTGCATTTAACCCTTCTGGATGCGGCCCTGCTTTTGGAAATGGAAGACAACAACAGAAATAGAGGCCATTTTAGATCGGGGCAATCTGAATGACCTGTAACTCAATGGGAATAGAAAAGTTGTTTATTTTTTGTATCCTTGGCCAAAATCTTTGTCTTTGGGGTGTATTTGACAGTTTCTGAGCTGAAGTTATCAAAGGGCGTGAGGATGGAGTAAGACCTGCGAGTGGAAACTGTTTGCTGCTCAGCCCTGGAGAGGCTACTGCCTATCCATAATGCATGCACTCTAAACTATATCCATAAATGTCAGGCATGATTTAATAGGCTATAAAATCCTACATCATGATGCCACTGGAACTATTGAAAATAAAAGCAGATAAATCACAATTCTGTTCAACAAGCTGTACTCATGCTGGTTTTTTTCATTTGCTGGGGTTTCATTCTGCCGTTTGCTGAGCCCGTGCTACTCTCACTCAGCCTTGAGTTGAGTTTCCATTTCCTTTTCCTTTTCCATTTCCAAGTTTGAGTTTCCACATCAGCCCACTGGCTTTGCAGCTGTGTTGTCACGCTGCTGTAAGCCCCTGCCCCTCAGGGTGCAGAACGGGGCAGAAAGGTGCTGAGCTTCCAACAGGCTTGGAGCAGCAGTCCCCAATTTTTTTTCTCCAGCGATACCGGGCAATCATTGTAAGCAGATTGACTGCTGTTGCTCATATAATGTTATTCCTCACATTAGATTATGAGCGTTAAATCTACTAGACAATGTTTATCTGGCAGGAAAACAATTTATGTCACTCTTTTACTGCCAGCAAGATATAGAGTTACAATGACATGGATGACAGAGTGTGCACCACAACTCCGAACGGGCACGACAGCTGTAATCCTGTCACTCCGTGGAGAAAATGATGCTGAAAAAGGAGGGAGGAGGTGGTGAGCCTGGGAAAATATTACTAATAGAGAAGACTGGGTTTTGAGAAAAGTTTGCTTCACCTCTGCAGCTGAGGTGAGTGAACTGGAGAAGTAAAAACCAGCCACAATACATGCAAAATGTAAATCAATTTGGACTTATCTGACACAGAATTTGAACTCTGTCCCTTCAGCGTCTATCTTTATTTTCCTTTAAAATGTTTTGCAGTAACAGTATATAGCTTGATGGTTTTTCTACTTTTACCTTGAGTTTCATCATATATCTTACTATTCCTTAATTTTCCTGGTCTGAATCATGTAATTACATATGAAATAAGAAGGTAGGTGGGAAGGCGAGAGGGAGGGAGGGACAGAGGGAGGGAGGGACAGAAGGAGGGAGAGAAAAATAACAAAGAAAAGAAAGAAGAAAAGAAGGAAGGAAAGAGAAGAAAGACATTATCTAGCATTCAAAATTTGGAGGAAAACTTTGAAAACATGTACTTTACAAGACAAAATCCAGAGGCAAGATAAGAAAATGCAGAAACATACAATTTAAAGGATTTTCCGAAGTAATTTTTCCCCTCAAAATCTTGTGACTTTGAGGTGAGAGGCAACTAACTCATTATTTTGAATTCATGAGGTTGTCAATACTGACATACACTTCACTGTTCTGGGCTATGCAAGAACAAAACATGAAGGTATAGCTTAGGTCTGAAATTGGTAGCTGGGGATCTAGCCCTTTGCAGAACTATCTTCCCAAAATCCTATTTTGGGGAACCTTTTTTGCTTTGCCTCAGTTACTGGTGGTTTTGAGCACCCTGCGGAGCCCTGCCTGCTCAAGAAATGAGCCCACGTCCATGGCAATCTCTCTGCGGCATCAAGGACCTTGGTCCTGGCTCTGGTTGCGCACATACTTGACCAGCATAGCCCTGCCCCTGTCACTGCACGTCTTTGGGTGATGCCGGGAAGTTCCTCACATATCTGCAGAGATTTAAATTCCATTTAAACAACCACCCCTGCTAAAGTAGGTCAAGCGGGGAGGTTTCGGCCAGTGCAGGCCAGTCTCTTACCCCAGCTCCTCTGCAACTCCCTGCTACTGATCTTCCCCCAGCATACTTCCCTCCATTTCCCTCAGCCCTCCCAGGCTCAGAAGCTGCTCTCCCTCCTCCAAAGAGCCTCTGATAGAGCCTGCCTGGCCTTGCCCATCTCCAGCCCCAGGCAGAAGTCCCCTGCTTTTAGTCCTTAGCATTTGCATGCCTGACAGCCCTTCCATGCACTTTGTTGGGGCAAGATTTTGTAGGGTCAGGGCAAGGAGCGGCACCTGGCCAAGCCTCTCGTCTCTTTGGCAGCGGGCAAGAGGGCTACTAGCATGAGCTGAGGGGAGAACCTGCACCTGTGGCTTTGAGGGACCACAAGATTCCAGTTTAAGGTATCCCTGCCAGTCTCCATCTGCCTGCACCACAGCGAGGAGAGCTGAGCTGGCTTTACACACAGGGATGCACACACAGAGACACACACACGATATATTCACAGTGCTAAAGGCAGCTGCTGGCACAGCCACAGGAGGGTGTGCTGTGACCTGCACAGCACAGTAGGGTGGGATGGGGCAATTTACAGGGTGCTAGCCCTGGAAACTTTGCTTTGTGGCACCATACTGTAACCAGAACACTAGAAGAGGAAGACAAGGACTTGGCTGTAACAGCCTGGTGGTGCCAAGGTGTTGCTCCACAGTGGTAGGAGAGGGGCCCGTGGTCCCATGCAGTTTAGCCCAACCTGATAGTCAGGTTTAGCTATTGCCAGGTTGGTATCACTGGAGTCAGTGCTCTCAGGAGCTCTGTCAGGGCCACTCGCTGCCTCATTTTTACATGCTGCAACATGAAAGTATGTACCAGGAGTAGCACTGTCAACACGTGTCTAAGCAGTGACTTGCGCAATGAAGTCCACTTTTCAAACATGACTGTAAACTTGTCTCTCAGAAGAGGCTGCACTGCTTTGAACAACGAAGAGGAGTTAAATCAGTACAGTCCTCAATCCCCCTTCCCCTTTCTCCTAACAGAATAGTCCCACTTACAGTGGTAGAAAAACCTTTCTCTTATTTACAGAAGCAATAGACTAGATGATTCGAAATAATCCAGTATATGACGATGTGTGAGGATGACACAGCCTAGAGCATTAAGCATGCTCAGGGTTATTTTTTTACATATATTTGCTACTGGTTGAATAGGTGTCATACCAGGATTTTTGCATTTCCATTTTGACTGTTGTAGGTTTCTGAAATGGGAAAGCTATGTGAGTGACTATGTAAATTGTATAAGTATTTCTATATGAAAATGCCTGCAGCTTTAGGGAATGCACTAGTATTGCTATTTTGATTAAAAAAAAAACCAAACCCAAACAAACCTTTTAGCAAAATCATTATGCTGGTGCAAATCCTATTCATAGAGCCAGCCCTGAGCATTCAGAAGACCATTGAATCTCAAAGAAGATCAGGCTCTTAGGTGAACAAACAAGAATGCAAATAACATGGATCTAGCATTTCTCACTCTAACACCTCAGACTGAATTTCATAGATATTCCTAAAAAGCCAAGGATTTGGGACTTCTACCACAACAAACATTAACCTGGGTGAGTCTTGGAAAAAGGACGTGCCTGAGAATATGAAGTGAAAGCTAATCTTACTGCTAATGATGAGAAGCAGCATGACAGATGCATACTAGGGCCATAAAATGTAATTTGGTTTCAGAAACCACTTTGGTAAGGGAAAAAAAAGAATCATAGAACTAAATGTGCAACTGGGATCACTTCCACAGCACCTCTGTGCACCAACACTCATGGATTTCCTGGTGTGTCCTTAGGACCAAAAACTCTGTTGCATGCTAACATCAACATGTCCTGGCATGTTCTTGGAATTTACTACTGTCTCCTATTGTGTTTTGTGCCTTGAGAGCTTGATCCTGTCCCTCAATCTGGAAGAGTCATCTCTGTCGAGGCTCAGTAATGTCAGCAGGCCCATCAAGTGACTATCTGTATCTGCTCAAACACTGGAAGACAAAAATAAAACTAATAATACAAATGAAGCAAAGAAGTGAGCACTAAATAAGTCAGTCATTAAGTTGTGCTGGGGAAAGATAAAGGGAAGGAAAAGATAACAGCGGAGAAACAGTAGAACGAGTTAACAGTAACTGGGTGCTGGGAACTAATGAGCGCCTTTGCAAATACAGAGAGGAAAGAAAAAAATACTACCATGAACAAAGTCTACTTAATAAAAGCGAGGTGAAGTCAATGATTATTGCAAACGTCCGAGGTACTGCTCTACACTGCTGAAACCAGAAAAACAGTATACAAAAGAAGAAATGAAAACCTTGACTTTCAGCTGGATGTAGGTTCCCAAGTGTCTAACTCCTTTGGGAAAAAAGCTCCAACACCCTTTAGGAACATATGAAAAAAACTAGCCTAGCTGTTGAGAAAGTGCAGGTAGGAAGACTTTGGGAGCCTCATGGCTGTAAAAGAGGCCCAGGTGACAGAGAATCAGTGGAAGCTGGTATGCAGATGCACCGCTGCAGACAGAAAATGAAAAGTCCCAATGAAAGGCTGGTTTGCCTCCTTTTCTTCAGGGCTTGCTCTGTTTTCAGGGACAAACTCTAGACCAGAAAATACAAGCATCCAAAGCCATATTTTCAGGCCACTACGAGAAGAAAGAACATACTTCTGTCTATGGGTTTTCTCATCCTGCTGCTGTCCCCCAACATGCCACCCATCTCCCTTTCCTGGGAGAGCCCTAAGCAAGGCAGGAACTTGGCCTCACTTCACAGGCCAGAATATGGTTACCTTTTGCCTCTTTTTGCTGCCATCTACCCGAGCAAAAAGTTAGGGGATTTCTGGCTAGGATGTCGATGAGAGGTGGCTCTGTGGAATCGTAAATCCTGCTTTTAACTAAAGGGTCCTCCCTGGAGATAAGCTAAGCAGTAGCCTGTAGGTGAGAGGGAAGGAAACTAACTGGGAACCTGTTCAAGGTTTAATAGGAGCTAATGGACTTCCTTTCCGCTCTGCGCAATCTCCACGTGGGGTGGATCTAAAGGGGAGCTGACAGCTGGAGAAGCTTTCTCCTCCCATTTCCAGAGCAACTGTCCTGCAGCCACAAACCATCCTGCTCACCAGGAGATTTGGTAGCATTTTTCCTCTCCTGCACAGAGCAGCAGCCGGGACCATATAGTCTGAGGTCTCAAGGGACGGAACTAATGAGAGGAACTTAAGAAATCAGGTCAGAGAAACAAGGGCAGAACCAAGCAGAGAAGCTAACGCACTACAAGGAGTTTGGCCCTCCTTGTTCAAAGGGTTCAAAGATGCTCTCCAGTCACTGTGGTTAGCATCTGGCTAGCACAGTTGAAGCATACCTGCTTCTGTTGGCAAGGGCAGACCACAGGGTGGTGTGGCGTGTGTTTTGTCCAGCCACATTTCCTTCCCCAGCTTTCTTAGAGCAGCTGCAACGGGATTGACTTCTGGCTGGAAAGGTGCTGCACTCACACCTGTGGCCTTCTCTACACATTCACCACTTCTCTCCCTACCTTTTCTAGTTACCATCCATTGCACTCACATTTAGTGGAGTAGTGGGAAAAAAAGAACAGAAGGAGCTGGAAGAGAACAGCTCTAAACCAGGTTGTGAACTTGGACAGATACTTGCAACCATTCGTACTGGTTGAGAGGTCTGCCAAGACAGATCAAGGCCTGTATTTGTAAGGGCCATTAATCAAAGTGGGAAGAACAGCAGATATCAGTGACCACAGAAAGAAAAGATGTTGAAACTCCAGGCAGAAAAATGAGACTCGTGCCACATAGCTTCGCCACAGTCTCCGTAGAGAAAAACAGATTGCAGTTGCACTGCAAGAGGGAACACTGAGGATTAACAGGACCAGATCTGATTCGGGGCGATGGTGGGTGACAAGTTTTGTACAAACTTCTGTGGCAACTTGGAGACAAACTAAACCGTGATGGGGTTTTGGCTGCATTCACAAAGGATCAGGCAGATATTTGTCCCTCAACGCGGGCATCCGTGGGCTGAGGAGTTGATGACCAATTGGATGGGAATCAGAGAAGACCAACGCCAATGATAAAGTGCCTGCAGGGACTGATTAATGAAAGGAGATAAAAAGAACCAACAGCAATGGCTAGGAAAAGAAGTGATACCTGGGTGCAAGGCACAAACAGGTAGAAAAATTGTTTAGGGGAGTACAATCCATAGTTATAACCAGGAGTAATTGGGTGAAACTGGGCAAATGAAAATACAGGCCAAATATCTTCCTGACCATGGGACTTGCTGGACCATGAAATAGTCTCCAAAAGAAAGAGGTGGAAGCCCCATTACCTGAGGCATTTAAAAGGAAAGTGGACAAAGCAATCAAGCATGTGCTGTAAATCCTCCACCAGCAGGGGAACGGAACAGATGACCTAACAGGTATTTTCCATCTCCAATTTCTACATTTAATATAAGGAATCACAAAAACCCCCAACTTGCTATGAGATACAGAATAATGACTCAGCACTTGGGGAAAGCCAGTGGTAATCATGCAGGTAGAAAAGGAAAATGTCATAGTGATGAAGCAGAGAGAATAATAGGGGAGAGAGCCACATTGCAAAAGCAACAGAGATGCAATGACTCTACTCCAGCAGTTCATCTATGCTGAGGGAAGACAGGTAAACACGAATCCTTTATTATTGAGTCGGCCCTATATTAAAAAGGGGTCATTGGCGCTAGGCTGAGAGGGAATAGTACTTTCCCTCCCTCTTCCTTGTTTAGTTTCAGGGACTGGTCAAAACGAAGCTGTAAGAGGCGGCAGGGAGCTGGTCCTGGTTTGCAAAATGGCTTGCGGTAGCCCACCAAGGGATGCCTACCAGGAGATCCCAGCAGTCTCGCCTCATGGCCACGCAGGCGAAGCAGCACCGCGTTTGATGCAAGCGTGCCACGGTTAAGCAGACGCCACGTAACGTGAGCTAAGGCTTGCTTTAAAACACCGTGGTAGGATTCCCTCTCGTTTGCTATTTTCGGGAGTACTGAATCACTTAACGGGAGCCTATTCTATCCCACCGCGCGGCATCTTCACAGCAGGCTCCAGAGGTGGCTCTGCCTCGCACTGACGTGGGCATGCACGTTCGGGACTTGCAATAAAGCGGGTGCATCCAAAAACCAGCCAGGACACCAAAAACTGTCTTTAAAAATCACAAAGAGCAATTTAGACGAAGAGAGGGCCGAGTTATTGTTCGCCTTTCCCCCCTCTTCTCACCGCTGTCACGAGGGCTGGGGCTGCACTCGCTCCTGTGGCTCCAGGAGCTGGAGGGTGAAGGAAAATACCGCTGCAGCTGGAAACAGCGCACGTTAGGGTATGCATCCCATACGTTGCGGCTGACACAACCCCCCCCCCCCCCCGCCCCCGAACCTCTCTGCTGAGCTACGTGCGACCCGCTCCGGGCTCCCAACCCGGGCAGAGCCCCGGGGGCTTCCCCGGCCGGCGGGCTGGCGGGCGGGCAGCTTCCCCCGGGGCGGCCGTCCTCCGCTGGGGCAGGGGCTGGGGCGCCCGGCCACGGACGAGGCGGCAACCTCCCGCTCCCCGCCCCGGTCCCCGTGGCTTTGCAGTCACGGGGGGGGGGGGGGAAGGGGGGGTAGCCGGTGGGGGCGGGGCCGGGCCGGGGCGGGGGGGGCGGCACCGGCGGCCCGCTGTTCCCCCCCCGTCCGCCCCGGACTTCCCGTGCCCCGCGGTAACCCGAGCTTCATTTCCTGGTCGGGGCTCTTAAAGGGGCAGCCCCGGCGGTGGAACAAAGGCCGCCGTGCTGCCCGCCCGCCGGCCGGCGCTCCGCCCGCTGCCCCCCCCCCCCCGCTCCCCCCCCCCCCCCCGCCATGTTCGCCCATCCCGCTGCCCGGACCGGCGCTGGAGGCCGCTACCGCCGCGCGGCGTTTAAAGGGCCCGCGCCGGTCAAGTGACACTAAATAAGACAAGGCGACCCGGCTGCGCCCTCCCAGCCTCCCCTCCGCTGCGCCCGGCCCGCATCGGCACCCGAGACCGCCGGCGGCTCGCCGCACTACCGCCCCGGCCGCGGGGCACCGCCGCCCCGCCTTCGCCCCTCCCCGGTGGCGGCCGTTCTTGCCGGCGGCCGTCTCCTGCCGGCGCGGCCCCTTTAAGGGGCGGTGCGGGGTGCCGGGAACCCACGTCAGTTTCGGCCCCGAAACTCCGGATCAATGAGCGGCGCGGGGCGGGGCGGGGCGGGGCGCAGCGCCCGGCCAGGCCCGGCCCGGCCCCCGCCGCCTTTCGGTTTCTCTCTTCCAGGAAGGAAAACACCGGCGGGGAGCGGGGCCGCGACGGCAGCCGCCGCCCCTCCCCCTGCGCCCCCTCCCTCCTCCCCGTGCCGCGCGCGCGCGCGCACCGACTCGCACGGGCTGAGCGCGCGCAGTCACACACACGCACACAGAGCCACAGGCGCGCGCGGCGGGGCGGGAGCGATCGCGCGCCCTCGGAGGAGCGGCGGCGGCGCTGAGGAGGGGACTCCGGCGGCGGGGCGCCTCCCCCCGGGCAGCTCCGCGGGCCGCGCCCGCCGCCGGGCGATGGTGGCGGCAGTAACTTCCCCTTGAGGGGCCGGGCCGGGCCGCGCCGCGCCGCCGGGCCGGGAGAAGAGCGGAAAGTGGGGAAAGCCCGAGAACTTCCCGTCCGCCCGCGCCCGCCCCGCCGGGCTTCGCCGTTTCCCTCCTGAGAGATGTCTGAGGCTCCTGCTCAGTGTTGCATCAAGGTAAAGCCCCGTCCCTCTGTCTGTCCGGCCCCTGTCAGCGCGGGACGCGCCCGCCGGCGCCTCAGGGCGGCGGGCGCTGTGCTTTGCCCGGGCTTATTTGGGTGGTAATAACTGTTTCGTCCTCTTGTCGTGTCCGTCCCCCCCCCCCCCCCCCCCCCGTGAAGGGCGGTCGCGGGGGGGTGGGGGTCGGGGTCCCCCCAGGTTTGCGGGGCGCGCAGCCCCCAGCCGCGGCAGCCGGGAGCGCCGCGCTCCCCGCGGCGGCCGGCGGCCGGGGGCGGGGGGGAGGCGGGAGGCGGCCGCAGGGACGCGGCTCCCGGCGGTTGTCAGCGCCGTGCGCCTGCCCCGGGGGGACGCGCACGGCAAAGCCGCCGCCGCCGGGGTTCCGCGGCGTGGCTCTTCGCGGCAGGAGCCGGCGGAGCCCCGGGAGCTTTAAAGGGAGCCCCGGGGTCCGGCCCGGCCTCCCGCGGGGCTGGCTGCCCGCCGTCCCCCGCCGGCAACTTCGCAGAAAGTTTCCTGCCGTCGGGGAGATGCAGCCGCCGCTGCTTCCACCGACAGTGGGTTGTGGGGTTTGCTTTTTATTTCTTGCTTTATTTTTTTTTTTTAATAACATCCGTATTAGTATTATTCTTTATTTTTAATCGCTGCATTTGCTGGCATCGCTTGCCCGTCAGCAGGTAGGGGAGCCGGGGCTGCGCAGCCCGGCCCCACTCTGCCAGGGCCCGGGGGATGCGTTTCTCCGTGACTTGGCCTGGTGAAGACGGGGTTGCCCCGTGAAGTTTCTCGTTTTAAGTGGAGGCGGTATAAAGCTGAGACAATGGAAACAAAACTGAGTTTCCTTTTTTGTCCAGACCCTTCCTATCTAGCAGCCCGCTAGAAATAGCGCTTTCCTCTCTCCTTCCCTCACCCCTCGGTTTTGTTTCAATTATGCATTTTCTTCAGGAGTTGCTTTGCCTTGTTGCCAGCCTGGACTCTGCCTTCTGCTTGCGACTAACTCTGCCCGACTAACTCTGTCCGAGCGGTTGTCTCTCCCTGCCTGGGAGGAAAAGGTGACTTCCAGACTCTCTCTAAGGCAAAGAGCCTAGAATAAACACTTATTTATTCAGCTTACAAGCATGACGCTTTTTTGTTTGCTTGTCCCGTGGGGGGTGTGTGTGTGTACGTTTGCGGTGGGAGTCTTGCGTTCTATACGGTGTGACCACAATTTGAAAACTTCTGGGTGTATTTTCTCTTGCTGAGTTAAATCCGTTCAGGCCTGCGTCCCGTGAAGTCTCGTGGCTTAGAGAGTCTAGTTTGACTTTTCATAACACAGACGGACAAATTGGATAATAGGGTATTGTATGTGCGTTACAGTATGGCAAAATGCTAATGCAGGCAAAATGCGTACAATTAACTAAGCAGATCCTGATATGTATAAACTGAAATATAGTTACTGTTTTTTCTAGTAAACCCTGTGGAAAGGTAGGATGTGTTCTCTGGACAGAAGAACACGAATGTCATGAAAAAGTAGTGTCATATAAGTTGTGTTTCCTTGTTTTCGACGTGTGTCATTTTGAAAATACGAGGCTTACTTCTGCTCTTACTGAAGTCAGCAACAAAACTGCTGTTGATTTCAGGAACAGTAAAACTGGTCCTTCCCTAACCTCACTGAAGTATGTTACAGAGTCATACTGTAAGGGATCAGCTACATAGCAGGAGAGATACATGCAAACTTCTATTTGAGTCTTGAAATGATTAAATGTCAATTTTTCATTACGTTTAGAGAGATATTGGGAAACTAATTTTTTTTTTTGAAGTGACTTTCTAAACATCGTGGTCTGAACTTATTTTATTTTTTAATATATGATTTGTTTACATGCTGACCCTTGCAGTTACCTTTGTCAGAAGACAGAAACTACTGTTGTTGGCTTCTCTGCTGGTGATTATTTTAATAGTTTCAAATGTAGAAAGTATGTATTTTCAGACAGAAATGTGAATTTCAAATGATAGCATTTCTTTACCAGTCAAACCATTCCGAGTAACTTTCTGTTCAGTTTTTCTAACTACCATTGTTTTTTGGACGCTTGTTTCAAGCAGGCAGAGTTAAAGGTGGTTGCCATCAGCAGCTGGATTTAAGAGCACTTGTTTAAATGGTAGTGTGATTATACAAGTACGATCGATTATTTCTTCACCGTGCAAGTCCAGCTCGCAGCACGGAGCGTGAGGTCGAGGCAGAGGAGCAAGCTCCGCACCGTACTCAAACTTTGCTGCTGTGTTGTTCTGAAAAGTAGCCAAGTATTGTGCTGCGAGGGTGTTGCAGAGTTTCATTAGGAGCCTGCGAACTGGAAGCGGTGGTGCTGGTGGATGTATTTTGTATTTTTTTTTTTTTTTTTCCCTTCCTCCTCCAACACAGGGCAAGGGTGCGTGCAGTAAATGCCATTGCAACTGGGGTGATGAACCACGGAAAGCTTCAGGGGAGGGAGTGAAGGCTAGTGCTTTGTTTTCGCCCGAGCTGCTCAGTCCATGGCCTCTCTATCTCACCTTATTAGAGAAGCGCTGTAGTAAGATTTAGAAAAACTTTGAGGAGGTGAAGTTTTGGTGTATATTTAACTACTGGTAATCAATATAAACTTGCAGTAATATCTCTGTTCCTGTCAAGTACTTATCAGTATGTATGTGTGATTGTATATTGATATGTGTTTGCTTTGTGGCAAGTATGTGTGCTTACTTACATTAACTATTTCTCCGAGAGAGGAGAAATATAATGCTAATATCCTGATCTTGCCAGCACTTGGGTGTGTGTTTGCCTGGCTGATGGCAAGCAGACCTGTTGTGGCAAGGAAGTTAAGTGTGTGCGTAAAGTGTCTAAAGCTGCAGAGGGAAGTCATCGCTGGAGTTTAGAAAATAAGATCTTGGGGGTCAGAGATGAGCATCAAGTTCGCTACAGCTTAAGGCACCAGCGTATTCTCTGCGGGAACCGATAGGCTTCAGGCTTGTGGCAGACTCCAGCCCGCAAGGGCCTGAGGGCTTTGACTCCAAGGTGGATTGGGAAGGGACATCTGGTGTGGCTGTCATATTCGGACGCTTTTTTCATCCCAGTTTTTGGGATGTCTGCATTGATAGTAAACCTGTTCCTCTGATCCTGAGCCATAGTAGTTAGCTGAGTATATTATTGTAAATATTGCCATGATGTTGGCAATCGTTACAGTATTGGCAAGTGATCCTTACGGCCTCACCTCTCCTCCTCCAGATGGGAGAACTGAGGCACGGGGAGAGTGTAAACATCTTTGCTAAGACTTACACGAGAGCAGAAGCTCAAAGGGAGACAGGACTAGAAGTTTAGACACAGGTGATGATTTTTGTGATTAATTAAGGTCCTTGTGGTGCTGAGTTCTGTTTAAAACCTCACCTGGAGCTTTCTGATTATGAGGATAATACCTGTTTTTTTCCTGAAATTATAATACCTTGAGAATATCATCGCGGTGTCATGTGGAGGCTCAAAATTCAGCAAGCAAATAGAAGGGTCCCAAAGGGCTCAGTTTAATTTGTTAATATTCATTTTTCTAAATCTGGCACTTTCAGTTGCTCAGTCTGATTAACCATGCGACCATACAAACAATTGTTCTGGCACAAGTGTGGAGTTGTGGGGGAACTAAAACTGGGAATAGGGGTGTGTGTGTGGAATCAGCTGCTTCAGATCTCCCAGGCCAGGGCTTCTCCCAGCCGAGGCTCCCTTACGTGCGCCTGGCTGATGCTTGAGCTGAGAGTGCTTTCTGTGGGCAGCACTGAAGGCACGGAGCCTTCCTGCGAGTCAGGTTTCACAACTGACTCCAGTGGAGATTTTACGCAGCCGTATGCTGGTGGATGTGAGCGCTTTCTTGTGCAGTGAGCTGTACGTAGTGGCCCTTGTGATTGCATGGGCACCGCAGGAGTTGGCGCAGAACCCTGTAGCTTGAGGACTTGTCTCACTGGTGCTCATTTCGGATTCGAGGATGTACCTTGTAATCATTTAAAAAAAGGAAGAGGGGGAAAAAAAGACTGATCGTGTAAGCCGAAGGGCAAAGAATCAGCATAGTGTTTGAGCTTTCAGTCTTAACTGGCTTCCCCAGATTTGCTTAATTTTTACTGTCTCCTGATACTTCACTGATGCTGTTTTTGCAAAGAGCTCTCTCCCACTGAAGGCTTCCTGTGCTGAGGGACTCTTCAGCACTGCACAGCCAGAATCCTGTTACCCTTAAGCATGGCTGAGTTTAGCGCAGAGTATTTTCCTTAACGTTTATTAGTGAACTTGTGTACTAGGAGGAGGATCCTTCTTCTATTAGTGTCAATGACAAAACTCTCATTAAGTTCAGTGGGTGTGGGATTGAATGGGAGAAGACCATTGTTTAGAAGTACATACTATTTAACACCTGATTAATCATTTAACTCCTTGGCACCAGCTAAATGTAATCCCTCTGAAGCAAAATTTTACTAACACTGCCCCAATTAAACAGTGGTCATTACTGTTCACTGTGTCATTACAGGTGAAGTCAGTTTCCTGGGAGGCAACCCATTAAAACAGCAGCCCCAATCTGAAATGCCCTAATTAAACAGAGGATACTTTAATGATAATTTACATGACTATTACACCTTGCATCTCAAAGTGCCTTTTGGAGGGAGGTGGCTAAGCAGCGCTCTGCTGATAGAAATGATGATAAGCAGGAGGTGAAGTCTTGTACAGTTACACAGAAGTGAGGTTTCTGTCTTTTGGAAAAGTTATTTGGGTCCTTGAGTGCTTACTTGGGGATAGCTTGTCTTCTGAAGTCTCCTGACAAAAGCTTTCCTAATAACATGCTTACGGCAAGAAGGGAGAGCTAAGGCAACCTGTGTTTTTGGCCAGTAGTGTGGTTCTGACCTACAATCCAAACATTGGCTAATTTGGTTTTTTTTTCATGCATTTGTTTTGCAGTATTTGTGGTTCAGTGCCTTCAGCTGGGCATCCCCAGAGCAACAGCAATTCAGAACAAGTGCTTCTGAAAATGTTTGCTTTGGCCTTTGCTTTCCCTATCTGTGAAACAGGCATAAAATAATAATGAACATACCTCTGCAAGGCAGTAGCAAGGCTTAGTATTTGTAATGCAGCATGGAAACAAATTGTGTTTATTACAGAAATCAGTGACAGAGTGATCTGATTTGTTCCTGGCTTTTTAGTTCACACGGTGTTTGGGGGCAGGGGTGGGTGTGTGTGTTGTTTGGCTGTTGGCTTTTTTGGTAGGGGCCACCTACCTCTGCTGAGCAGTTGGAGAGAACAAAGATATTACTGCTTCACCATGTCCCTGTGGCTGGATCAGCCACGCGTGGGCAGGGTGGTGTTTCTGTGTCCACAGCCCGCAGTGAACATGGCTTTGGGAGAGGCAGGCGTAGCTGTTCTGCCACAATCCTGCTTCTGGCCCAGGGCAGGAGCTCCTGGGAGGGACGGCAGCCAGATGTGGCTGCCAGAGCAATTCTTGCCGCCTTCCCCTGACCACTGTCCTTCCTAGGGCTCCCTGAAGCTGAATGCAGGGCAGGCTGCATATTTGGTTGTCCCAGGTGTTATTTTTTTCGTGGGGGTAGGAGGGCATCCCTCTCTGTTAGATCAGATACAACTTCATCATCTGACAAGGGAGGACCCGCTGGCAAAGGCAGTGGCTGGTGGTCAGCTGCTAGCATTGTCACAACAATTAATTTTTAGGTCGCAATGTATCCCTGTGCCTCCTGAGGGAAGGAGGCCACCCAGGACAGCCCACGGGTGGGATGTTCCTCTAGGCAATCATGAAGAAGCCAAACCGAGCCCAGGTGTGTGCTCATGTTCAGCCCAAGCAAAGAGACCAGACAGGCCACCAAAACTCCTGTGCCTTTAACAGCAGAGTTGTGGGAATCGATTCCTGCTATCGTGGGTTATTTTTTTAGGTCTGCAACCCAAGCCAAATTTAGACCATATTGCTTCTGGTGTTGCCGAGTTGTCTTCAGGCAGTGTTTTGTTGGAGCGCAGAGGACAGCTACTCTCTTTATCTTCTTCTTTAGTAACATATGGAACTCAAGCCTAGATTATACTGATTTTTTTTTTTCCTTCCCCCCCTCTGCCCAAAAATGCCACTGCTGGCAAGAAAATAAATGCAGAAAACTCTCACTGAAGTTGAACTTGTTTATGGAATGTCTGGAGCCCCGGTAAATAAAGGATTTTGAAAGGAGTTAAGCTTTTCACTGATAGATGGTATTGCTCCTCTCCTGTAATGCTACTGAGCTCCAAAGTGGACTGGGTATAGCAATTAAGGAAAGCTATAAATGATTCTTCATCTAAATGATTTTCCAAAGGTTATTCCTTGTTAAGCCACGTGCAGTTTCTTTGCTTCAGTGTTGTTCTTGTATGGTTTGCAAATACTATCCTGGTTAAGACAGTCTGGAGAGAAAATGGGTATGAAAGAGATTCTCACTGTGGTATTTATGTTGGTGTTCTATGGAATGTTTGCACACGGAAATAAATAGCATTGTAAATCATTTTAAAGATGTGTATAATGTCAAGAGTAGCATTGGGTGTGACTGCAAGAGTTAAGTGTTAGGACAATTCCACAAAAATACTTTGAATGTGACAACTGGGCTTTACATGTTAAACTATTAACAGCTGGCTAATATTAAATCCAGAGTTTGGATGTTTAATTTTAAAATAAAATTAAATGTGGTAATAAATAGGAATGATGAGTGATTTCTTGGTGTTGTGTTTTTTTAATTTATTTTTGGGTTTTTTTGTCTGCTTTTGTTGTAGGGTTTTTGTTTTGTTTTGTTTTTTTCTAGCTAGCTCAGGTAGGGTCTGATCAAGCTTGGAAATGATTTGTTTTGAAAAGGCTTGAGAGTTTAATCTGGAGGAAACCAACTAGTATCCAGTAAAGAGTATCCTTAAAACTGATGGAATGCAGCAGAGAGTGAGATTCTTTATATAGTTTGAATTTCAACAGAGTATGGCTGAAGTGATTTTTTTCCATTATGTCTTCAGTGGGATCCTCCAAAACATCTATTAACAGAAACTAGGAATGTTTTCTAAGTGGTATGGGATTCTGTGGAAATCCAGGAGCTTGGAGTTCTACCAGATAAATGAAATGTTTAATAAAAGTGCCAGAGATAGTAGTACTAGAATTCAGAGACAGATTTATCCAGTTAGTAGGGCCACAACAAGGCATTCAATATCTGCAAACCACATTTTCCTTTTCTCTTTCTCCTTTTTTTTCTAAAAAGGACTTCGCATAAAAGTGGTTTCTGTCATTGATGGAGCACTGTGAAGCTCTGCTGATGTGCTTGGAGGTCAAACGGAGCAAACCCAGCATTACAGCAATATTGGGGAGCTCCTTCCCACTTTCTAGGAATGCATCTGAGGTCTGCGTTGGGATTCGCCCCCGTGACAGAAGTAATCCTTTTTTCTTCTGGTGGATTAGGACTGGAGATGTTGTTTCACCTTGTTGCCTCTTGAATGGCAAGTTCTCATCTTCCTACCTGCCCTGTGCTTTAAAACACGGGCAAAGCCAAGCCTTCTCCGACCTGTCCAGCAGCTGAGGTTAGAGGTGGTAGGGTCTGAGGATCTGGAGGCTCTGAGGTGAGGGTGTTGGTCCCAGTCATCACTGGAGGCTACTGGAAAAAAACGTTCCCTGGCAGATGGGTCCTCCCTGCCCCATCCATGAGAAGCTGCTTGGTTATTTCCAGCGGGCGCCACTGCACGAGACTGGCTGCAACTTGAAGCTTGCGGCGTGATGGGGGGGTAGCGCTGATGGGCCAGTCAGCTGTGCCGCTGCCTTTCTGCCGTGGCGGCTCTGGTCTCAGCAGCCTCACCCCAGCTCCAGAGGACCGGCGCCCTCCAGTTTAGAGCACCGTTGTGCTGGGTTGGGCAGCCTGGTGTAGGCACATGTAGGTGCCAGGTGCCCAATTGGGGCTGTGCCGTGACTGTGGAGTGACGGACCTGCCATCTCCCTGGGGGTGAGGAGATGAAGGGCTGAACTGTTTTCACGGAGGGATGAGGATGCACTCGTTCCTGCTAAGTCCCAGGGTGCCAGGAAGGGCACCAGGTTGCAGGAACAGGAGTGCTGATGGGTGTAAAAGATATTTCTCAGTTGGCAGTCTGAGTGGTTGTGTCATTGTCAAATGGCTTGAGCAAATGGATTCTCTGGAAGAGGAATCGGGGAAGACTGTGGGAGCGGCTTCCAGGGGAAGAAGGTTATGGGCTGTAAAATATTGCATGGCATGTGGCCTGAGATATGTATCGCACATTGCACAGTAAACACTGGGCTCAAACACACTGGAGATAGTGTCTTAGCAAGCTACCTCGCACCAGCTGAGTCATCAGACCTATCCGTGACTGACCGTGCGCTGGCTTTTATTACCTCCCAACTGGGACAAATTACAACTTCTTTTAAACCTCAAAGTAAGAAGAGAGTGAATTAATAGCGTATGTACAGCCAATTAGCACAGCCAACTGAACCATGTTGATGGGCAGTGGCTGAGTTTTGCAGGCTTGGAGAAGCGGGCAGAAAGTGCAGTATTTTTTTTTTTTTTTTTTCCCTCTTGGTAGTTTTGAGTGAGGCGCTCTCATGGCTCTTCTGCTTAACAGAAACAGTGAGGTCTCCTTGAGCTGTTTGGTCCTGAACTGGTCTGGCAGCTGGGATTGTATTTTAGGAAATGATTTGGTTGGTGAACAAAAGAGAAAACTGAACTCAGTTTTCAATTTGGGGTCAAATAGGCAAATAAAACTGTAGTGGGAAAGGAGCAGGGAGTAAAATAGAAATTATCTGTATATTGCAGTTTGAATCCATGTTGTGTATCAGCTCTGATTACAGTGCTCTTTCCTGACTGCTAGGAAGGTTTGTATTGGCACTGAAAAAGATACAGAAATGAGCAGGGAAGTTGCCTGGGGAAACTTCCATAGGAAGAGAAGCTGTATTGCCTAGGACTCTTCGGCTTGGAAAGGCAACTGCTGAGGGAGGTATAACAGAAATCTATAAAATCACACAATAGTGTAGTATGGGGAGCAATTATTTCTGATAGTACAAAACTAGAGCAGGCAATTAAATTACCAGCCAGCAAGATTATAACAAGTACTTCTTCCATCTGTGTTAAATTGCGGAACTCACTGCTGCAGGATGCTGTGGAGGCTAAAAGTACAAATGGATTTTAAAAAAGAGGGTAGAGGAACACCTAGAGGGTAGAGGGAAGATATTAAGCCCGAGAGCCTGTATGGGTAGAAAAAGCCCTATAATTACATAGGGGAAAGATTGCTTTTTCTGTCTGTTAAGCCCTTCCTGAAACAGAGACTTCTTGTCTTTGGTGGACAAGATCCCAGGCAAGATAGGCTTGCTCTGATGATGTGTAGGCATTCAGATGCTTCAATGTAAAATTTTGCACCCTGGAAGGCTGGTCTCAAGTGCTTATTAGTCTCCTCCGGATTGTTTCCTAAGTCTCAGCCCCAGCAGTCTTGATTTCAAGAACACTAGTTAATTGTAAGTGGGAAGAGAGCTAAGGAAGAATTTGTGTCTGTGACTCAGAGAGATTTGTGAACTCTGGACTGCTAGGACTAGCAAGAGATTGGCTTTGTTGCTTTAATTACCCAGATTTAAATGAAAGAGGGGAAAACCTTCAGGGAATACATGGAAGAGGAATTACAGATCAGCATTTGAAAAAGGAAAGTTTTCTGGTAATGGGAAAGAGACTTTGTTTGCTTCTAGGAGCCAAATGTGGGTTGACCTATGCTTTTCCAAAGGTCTCCCAGTTCTCATTATCACCCATGTGAAATGTGTTCCTGAAGCATTAACTCTTTTTCACATACACGACAAATGGTGTCCCCACCGGAGCTCGCAGCCAGGGCCGTAAGAGTTGCTGCTTTCGCTGCCTGGCCAAATGTTGCAAGCAGTCACTGAACTGGCTCCCTTGCGAAGCAGTGCTGTCGTTTGTGCAAACCTTGCATCACGCTTTTGATTGTGACGACTTTTTTTTTTTTTTTTTTTTTTTTTTTTAAATGGCAAACAGAAGAATGGATATACAAAATCAATTCCGGTATTGTGTTGTGTGTGTACTTTTTAGTTATTTTTCCTAAAGAGAGTGTGATTCACAGTGTTGGATAGCCATTAGAACATACCGATTACTGATGTGCAGCTAAATATGGCCTTTAACCTAAATTTAGTTCTCCTTTCTGCTAATCTATACAATGCCTGCAAGTATCTATTTAAGTAATTGGATGGTCTCATACAGATTTAGTTAGGTTTTTATTTTGGAAAATAACAAATTACTTTGTTTGCTGGGTGATTTTTTTTTTTTTTTTTTTTTTTAATTTTACATGGTGTTTATGATAGACTGCACTTGGCTTTGCAGTGAAATGTAATTACAAGTGCAGTCTCCCCCATCAAAACCCTGGGCATTTAAAAGTAGTTCTTAAAAAAAAAGTTTTGGTAATTGTACATGAAAAGGAAGTGTCTGGTACATTTTAAGGTAATATTACTTAATATATAACAAGCTTTTTTATTAAGCAAATGAAATATTGTATTTTTTTTTTAATTACACTGATTGTTTCTTGTCATGTTGATCTAGTATGAGTAGATTTTGCTCCCTCAGCCCTCATTTTTATTTGTTGACTGGAGGAAGAAAACAAGCTTCCTGTTTCTACAACTCCAAAGCATTTTCCAACTTTGGGTAAACTAGTCATTGCAATGAACTAATTGACTAAACTGAAAGAAGAAAATATTCTCTCTGTATCTGTTGCCAAAAGCTGGCTTGGCTCTTTGGCAGGCTCAGGCTCTAGGTATACAATAGTGGGTTGCGCTCATTTGAATTGTAGGACTTTTTTATGCTTTGGCACAAAGTTTTGTGCTTGGGATTTACCTTTAAAATTATTTTCTGCTATTATAGTTATGGCTGCATCTCAATACACTTCAGTTTCACATTTCTTAGGTTTTTTAAAATGAAAAAAAACCCCAACTTTAAAATTGAAATTTTAAAAGAAGTGGCTTAGAAAAAGTACACATGTTTAGACATAATGCCTTGGTGGATCTTGAATACAGCACTAGGCAGAACCTCTTTCTGTCCTCTGCATGTTCTTCTCTATACTGAGTTTTCATTTAATGCTTGAGTGGTGAGACCCATCTTCTTTAGCCATGGAGGGCTGAAGCAATGGAAAATCAGCTGACGTGGGGGGTATTTCTCTAGTTCAGTGTGAAGGTTTGGCTTTGCAAACAACAGAGGAAGCCATTGTAGATGCAGGACAACCCTCCTGGTTCCAAGTGAAACCAAACCCCTACTAGTATTAGTGCTCCTGGAAAGAAAAGGCTCTGAAAAAAACAGGTGTTAACTTGCGTCCTGTAGTAGAGGTGTCTGTATGCTTTCCAAGATACTCAAAAGTCTTCATTAGCTCAATGTTTTAAGATGTTTGTGGTCACAGCCAGTTCCCTGTGAGGTAGGGAACTAGGACTGCCCAGCTTCACAGATGGGGAGCAGAGTGGCTTCATGTAGTCTCTCGGTACCTACAGCTGCAGCAAAATAATGCTGTGGTCTTCCAACGCGGTCTCCTTGGGCCCTTTGCGTGCTGCCCACCGGGGACTCCCCCTCATGATTTGCTTGGCAGATGATAACTGGTCTTAGGCTGGCCTGTCCCATCACTCGTGCTTGCCCTTCCTGCTTGCTGGGGTGAGAACCTCATGGTCCTACTGCGTGTCCCTGGGAGGTGAAGAGTTATGTCACCATCACCTCACCTAGTCCAGTTATAAGGTGAACTTAAATACTGATGAAGGAGAGGGCCAGTGTCCTTCAGTCTAGACTGGAGTTTCCTGGTTCCCTGTCTGTTTTCCATCAGTGGCCCACAGAGCACTTTGTCATATGCAGAATACTCGTTCAGCCGTATGGGCCTTGGCCTCCTTTTTGTTGAAAAAGAGGAAAAAAAAATCCTCCCCCAAACAACAACTGAAGTTCTGTCACTTTCTTAATGTCAATTAAAAAATAAACATAGGTAGATCCAGGTTGTCAGAAGGTGGTTGGCACAGCGGTGAAGAAAGTGTGAAAGCCATGGATCGAAGACATCAAGATAGCTCCTGTGATGATTTGTGTACAAAGGACAGTGAGCAGCTGGCCTGGAGCAGGGCTTGGTTTTAGTGCATATTTAAATTTAAGCATTATAGTGAGCACATGCATATTTAAATTTTCATCTTCTAAAGAGAAAAAAAAAACAACAACAAAACCCAAAATGAATTAAGGGAGTTAATTAGTAGAGGTGGTTAGAATGATAACTTTTGAGGATAGAGGAAGTTCCATTTTTGAGTTGCTTTCCATGTAACACCTGAGAAACAGAGCCAGCCTGAACAGTTTTGACTGGTCAGCAAAATGTTTCTTGCCCACTGTTCAAATTACTTGCTCGCAAAAATGAATGGCTTGGTTGGTATCTGTGCTTCTGGAAATAAAATAATTACACATGCTTGAAAAATAGATGTTTCTTGTTCAGAATTTGTCCCTGTGGGTTTTCTGAGAAAACTGCTTATCGTAGTCTTGAAAGCTCCAAGAAACCGGTCACCTGCAGGTTTTTCTAGACACGTGCTGGTGGTGATAAGAGTCCAGGTGAAGCAGTCCTGCACTTCAGGGTTGGAGCTTCTGTCGTGGTTTCCACCAGAGCTCCCAGAGTATGCTGCTCTCAGCCCATCTACCTTCAACAGCCAGGCGCACAGGGATTTAGAGATATTCGGCACTGCCGCCAGATGTGAGCTTTGACATGGGCTAGCTCTCCATGCCTATGTAGATAGGGAGCTGTTTGAACCAAACAGAGATCTGGTATCTATATTTCTATGCACCTACTCTAAGCTATGGGACTGGAGGTTGGTGGAGGAAGGAGACAGGAGCCAGGGAAATAGGGTGGGATTGAGAGTGAAGGAATTAAGAACTGGGGCAGGGGGGGTGGTGGGTGGTTTTCTGTGGCAGCAACTGCAAGCAGCTGGGCCCATTGCAGACTCCTGTGGAAATCATAAAAATTTGCTTTAGAAGGTCATGAGAGGAAGAGGCAGGGAGAAGCTGAATTGGGAAGGGTTATTTCTCATCGTATGGGAACAGGGAGGATCAGATGGAAGCATCTGGCAGTCTTAAACAGGGGGAAGAACGTTTTCACACAACATACAGTGAGGTTACTGACCTTACTGCCAGGAGTTATAATGTAGGGCCAAACAGGCAATTGGTTTCAAAAGACAGTTCATACTAGATGTATCTATTTGGGACTATTAATTGCAAAGATACAGCTGCAGTCCTTGGCTCAGAAAGCCCCTAACCTGTGGGTTGCTGTGGGAGTCTGCAAGGGAGAGTTTATCCCTTGTGCTCTTACCCTGAGCATTTCCTGCTGGGTGTCGCTGGAGATGTGGTACTGACCAGAACGACTATGATTTTCCATTTTCATTTGGGGCTTTCATACTTTGGTGCTGGATTCTCTACAGATGCCTCTGACAAGCGGAAAAATAACAGTTGAGAAAACCTCTCAAGTGAATCAGACCTGCTGTGTTTCTCGATCTTGTTGTGATGTTTCCTCAGAAGAGGTAACCTGACCATCTGAAATTCGCGAGACGAATGTTCTTCAGGTTATGAAGGACTTCTCAGTTAATTTTGTTCGGGAAAATTCTTGGGGATTTTCCTGTCCTTGACTCTCCTCTTGGGCTATGACGCCATTTATTGGTATAAAGTGCCCTGACCTATTTTATTTCTCTAGGTTTTTCCCAAGATTTGGCTGACAGAGGGTGGAAAAAATAATTAGATTCTTAGATAATGCAAATGCTACGTGCTGTGTCAGCCGCACCTCTTCTGATGGCTGATAAGAGACAAGTGAACACAGTTCCTTGCAAGACGAGGATGCGTTTGTTTGGATGGCACAAACACGTAACCACGTGACTGCGTGGCTGATGACCAGGTGTTATACAACACAGGGACAATTCCAGCACTTCCATTAATTTATTCCATCAGCATGCCTGAAACCTGCTTTGGAGTGACTATCTTGATTTGATAGTTCAATCTCTTTGCCTTTCAATCCCTGACTCTTCTTTTCAAGTTCCTAATAGCTGAGAAAATTGAGGAGGAAGTGTTGTTTACTGAGTGCCTGGACTTCATTTTTCTACACATAACGATTAAGAAATAAGTGAGCCGGCAGACAAGACCTTCTCGTGAGACCCTGTGTACACCAAATGTTTTTCTTCAGTGCAAGTTGAGCTTTTTCTCAACCATGCTTGTCCTGCGCTAATGCAGTTAGTGGGCAGTTAGAACTAGAAAGGTGAGCTGGCTAAAAGGAAAAAAAAACAAAACCAAACCTGCAAATGCTTGTGTGTCCTTTACCAAGCTCCACGTCTGGAATGGTGTCCTACAGCAGGCAGATACCATAGCAGCTTGCTCTCACGTGGTACGTACTTGCCTGTCTTTAGGCTGAACTTAGTTGTGATCTGTGTGCTGCCCAAGCTGCTCACCTTTAACTGTCTCCTGAGGTGCTGTCCCACCACACCAGCCTGGACGGTCCCTCTAGGGACAGGCTCTTCCTTTGCTGTTCCCAAGTGCTGGCTGTAGAGCCTGAATCTCTGAAGACATTATACCCACTACCAACACAGTAAAACAGAAGCAGAAATTCCCAAAAGATGCTGATAGCTGAAGGAATTCTGTTTTCCTGGTGTTAAACACAAGGAAGTTAATTTTATCGTTCTGTACAAAAGTGAATTAAAGTATGTCCGTTTACCACACGCAGAGTCAGGTCATGCACTTTCCTAACCCAGTGTGCAAGCACAGCAGTAAAGTGATCCTGTGACCAAGGACTGTATTATGTGCCTGGGTTTTGTAGATCATCTTTAATTTCTTACTTACTGATATCCTAGCGGTTTGCACTCAATTACTTAACTCCTGAATTTCCCACTCAGGCTTTGGCTATTGGTATGGTTCATGGTGCTGCAGGAGTGGGTGCTGGAATGCCGTCTGTGGACAAATGAACAGTTAACAATGCACTCTTGAATGCAGCCCTCATTTTAGGCTGGTGAAGCAGGGCTACATCTTCTCATGCCTGCCTTTTCCAGTGCTCAGCCTGCCCCTTTCTCACATTTCCAAATGGATAGCCTATTCGTTCATGCACAGTCACCGTGCTGCGTTTTCCTTCAGGTTTGTACCTCAAGTTTTACCTCGCCTTTCACATGTTTGAAGCCACGGTCCTCAAAAGTGTTGGTGACAAGGCTACTGGGAAAACACAGCCCTTGGAGATGGCGAAGTCCGTTTGTTCCAGTCACTTGAAATAGGAGCTAAATGATATGCCTGGTTTTAGAAAGCAGCAGTATTCTATCTGATCTTGTCCTTCCAGTGGAAAAAAAGACGAGGGTTTGATAATCTATATGGCAGTACAGTGGTAAACTTGGAGTGATTTAGACCGTTAATGGAAAGTACTTTAACTTTGATTTCTTAACAGTGTGTCAGATGAAAGGATAATCTTAGCCTGTCTGATTTCCCATTGCTGCTGGCTTGCATAGCATCTGCCTAAAATGAAAAGGCAGCGCACAGATCCCAGCGTGCAAAAGTAGCAGGCTGCTCGCGTGGCCAGGTCGTTAACTTCCTTCCCTCCATTTCTCGATCTCGGGTCTCGCTGCTGTCCATTGTTAATTATTCTGGCTGTGGGCTCGTTAAGAAGCCCTGAACACCAAGCATTTTTCCAGGCACAAGTTGTTTGTGCTGAGATGTTTGTTTTTCCTGTGGCTGACTAGTGTCTAGCCTCCTCCTGCTCTGCTTCTTGCTTGTATGCTCTGTCATTTCCCTTTTCACAGGGTAAGGGTATTCTCCCTAAACTCTGCTCTATTTGTTGCTGTAAAATGCACATAGGAGGTCGTGGACTATATTGTCAGGCTATGCTATAACCTGTTTTCTTTTGAAGTACAGTGGATTTGGCATCATAAGAGATGAGGCTCTTTAAGCGTGATATGAAGAAGAGTCCTGCTCAAGATACGGTGAGGCAAGTGAAAATTGTGACTTGAGCAGGGGTCCTGGGTCTTCATCCTAGGTTGGCCCTGCTAGTTCCTGAATTCTTCTATGGTGTGGCTGTATGATCCTGTCATACCATCCTTCCCTGCCTCTGGCAGTGTCTCTGTGAAGGAGTATTTGCCCATATCCAACTTTGGGCTGACATGAAGCCGGTTACTTCTCCACAGGTTTTTAACCATTCTTTAAAGGCAGTACAAAAGTGCATCACTGTTATTTCGCTGAAGCAGTAGTTTGATGAGACTCTTAGTTCGAGATAAGGTGGCAGCACCCTGAAAAATCTTGTCCCACCCTTCCCCTTCCTCCTCCTGTGGGCTGGCACAAATGTTTGGGCGGACCTGTGCTTGACAGGGCAGCAAATCTGGATTAAAATGGGCAGCTTGTGCTAGCGCAAGGTGTGCTAGCATGGTGTGGAGGTGGGAATGAGCAGCTGGGAACATGAAGAGGGCAGGGCATGTTTTTTCAGTGGCGGTGCCAGTTGATCTGGGATTAAAGTGTTGATGAAACTCAGAATAAAACTTTGGCCAGATCTGTGTTACCTGACATCAGAACTAAAGCTTTTAAAGATTCACGCCTACTTTCTTTACAAGAACTGTTCCTTTAGGCTAGATAGAGTAGCTACAGGAAAACTGGTCGCTGTTTCAGGAAAACGTGGTGGTTCTTGTGCCGAGAAGCCATCTCTCCTTTTCTTATATCAGCAGACACCAAGGGTGTGAAGCAGCATGGTTTGCTCTTCTAGTGTGAAGGGTAGAGCTGTTGCCTGGAGGTATGAATGAGCCTTCTGGTATCAGCGTGAGGCCCCGCTGCTGTCATCTGCGGACTTCCAACCGTGCTATGGCTTGCTTTGCATTTCTGAACACACCTTGGCTGTGCCGTTTAGGTTTAATAGTAGGAGAATGCTGCTTTAATAAAAGGAGGGACTTGCACGTATTGAGTCTTCTGAGATAGACTGAGAACACTGAATGCTAAACCCCCCACTTTCATTGCAAATTTATGCTGTTCTGTACCGCTGATGCTGACAGGCAGTCTGGACCTGTTTAACCGTGCAGCAAAGCGTGAAGCCTCTCTGGGTCAGAGGAGGAAGTTTGTCCCACGTGCCTAATCTAGAGGTCATTTCAGAGTTTCAATTATCTATTAAAATTGTGTCCTCGAAACATGCAAACACGGAAATGATACATTCGGTCCGTAAATGCTAGCTCTTCATGAGCCATGCTCATTGCAGCTTTCCTGGGAGCTTGGTATATATGCCCTGTATTGGATTTGGTGTGAAAGGTATTTGTTACGTCCTTTCTATAGAAAACTAAGCCAAGTCTCATAGATCTTGTTTTATTTTTCTTACATCTTCTATGCTGGCCTTGCGACATAGGTTATAAAAATATACCAGCCTGGCGCATATACTCATTATCCTGGACAGGGAGGATAGGGTTGGGTTAAAGGTACTGTATGGAGATACAGGAGGTTTTAGTTCAGTCCCTGCTCTGCCACTTTGTTCTCTGTGACCTTGAAGTCATTTAATGTGATTGCCCTTCCATAAAGCATTAACGCCCAGCAAAATGGAGTCAGATCATGAGTGGAAACTGCTTGTGCCTCTGTAATTCAAATAATTAATAATGATCTTGCCCTAACCCCTTGCTGGGATGATTAATATTGCAGGATTATTGGCAGTAGGACCCAGGGTTTAACAGTACTGGGGTATGATTTTGGGTAGTTTGCCTTTTTTAAAAAACAAACAAACAAAAAAACCCCAACCCCCCTCCCCCCCCCCCAAACCTGCTGTTTTGAACTCTATCTGAAGAACTCCTAAAGGTAGCACTGTGTTGGTTGATGCATAAAAGGGGGCCTGAACCATGGCTAGGATAACGAACTTAAAATTTAATGACAATTAATATTAGTATCTGCACAGTGTAGAACTGCCGAGCTATCAGTTTGGTACTACCTCAGCGTTGGCGATTTGGGTAGATTTTAGTGAAATGGTTCCTTCCGGCTGATAGCAGCTTAGATGATCGTTGTGGTGAAGACTTGAGAAATTCTCCTCCCTCCTCCAAAGTTACTTGAAAAACCTAAGAAACTTTTGCAGCTAAAGGAGGAAAGAAGTCACTTTTCAAGACCCAAGTATGTACTAGAGATTATAAGACAATCATGTTTTATTGGACCTGACCTGTATGCTCCACTGAGTTCAAAAGGATTTGGCTGAAGCCTATATGATAACTGAGCAAGGGATAACTGATAAAGGAAAATTCATTATTAGTCAGTGGCACTGACCATAATGAAAGCTAGTCAAGAGACAGATTTTTTTCACACAGGTAACATCACTACTTCTAATTAATTTTCTGAAAGTTTGAACATGAGGGAAAAAGAATGTTTTGGTTTAAAAAAAACCCAAACTCTTAGAAGTCTGGTTAGATTCCTAGGGATTTGTTAACAGCAAGGTCAGTTTGTCTGTTTTTGTAAATTACTCTTTTTTTTTATTTTGAGGTACTCTCATACAAAGCAGAAAGATTCAGCACTTCAGAACTCCATTCTTCATTTGTTTTTTTCCTGACTCAGCTTGAGGAAGCTGACTGAAACAACACTTTTCCCTCAGAATACAGACAATGTGTTTTCTAATATTGATAACTTCTGATTAGCAGATGATGGCACCAACAGCAACAAAAATAGGAAATGACGGTATGAAGTAGTACTTTTTTAATTTTCTTTAAAGCCAGAGGGGCTGGTAAGAAGCCATGAGCCCATTGCATTTCTTTAACCAGTGTTTTATATCTTACCCGTGATGCCTGTGTGGCAGGCAGATGACAAACCCTCCAGACTTCTTTGTTCTTGACCCACCCACCTAGCTACCTGTCCATATCCCACGTCCAGTCTCAAGTAACACTGGTGACTGCCTGAAGCTGTGCAGACGCTGTACCTCTTGAGCCTGCGTGATGTCTCTGTCTGACAGGCAGCCTGGTCAGGGAGGGAGGCGGCTCACTGAGCATTCTTGCTCCCAAACAGTGGGTAGCACTGATGCTGTTGCTTCTCTGCAGCCGCAAGAAGTGACTTGCTGTCTGATTACCTGTCTCCTCCCCTGCACCAGCTCAAGACTTCGCAACTTGAGGCTCAACAGATTTTAAGGCTGACCTTGCCCAGATGAGTCATCTCTTTGAAGTGTGTGCACTATTGATGGAGAGAAAGGAGGCAGGGATGCTCGCTGGCTGTGATACAAGGCTGCTTTCCACTGCCCTGTCTCAGTGCATCAGATGGAGACGTCTCTTCCTCCTGAGCCCCTGCATTGCCTGCAAGTTGGAAAACTAACTGGGCTGACATACTGAGGAAGGGTTTGTATTCTCCCCACCCCCTGCAAAACGTAAAACGTTCAGAACACCTCTGACAAGTATGAAATTGGTGCAGGAGCTACTTCATTAGTTTGGTTGGCTGCTATCCACCTGTCTTCCATTCATCTGGCTATTATTTTGTTATCAGTTCCTTGTGTGTACTGCGATTGGAAGAAATCTCTGTTGTTCAGTCCCTTTCAGATTTATTTGGAGTGCTTCTCTGTCTTGGTTTTGTCTCTTGTCCCATCTCAGAGATGTGATTTCCTCTTTCTTCTACCACCCCTCGCCAAACACTTTGCACCATACAAAAGTACCTAGGTGCCAAGGTACACTAGTAGTACTGTAGACCTGTTCACCATGGAATGAACGGATATCAGACAGTGAAGAGGTCGAATGCTGAATGTTTTTGTTTTGTTTAATTTAAAAAAAGGAAAGAAGCTTTGGCTGGAACAATTCCCTATGAATAGATAGCCATTAGCTCTTGGAACATTCTGTTTACCAGAGGGAACCCCTAAATATCCGAAAGTGAGATTTTTATTTTTTTGGGGTGGAAAAAAATTACATAAGAATGGAAATCCTTGATTTAGAAATGTAGCTTCCACGCTAGTCCTGCCGAATGGCTGCTCATCGCCCTCCCTGCTTCTCTGAAATAAGTCCTGCCAGTGCTGCTGCATCACTGGTAGCGTGGGCTCTCGGCTCTGTTAAGGGACAGTGGCTCTGAGCTACAGTCAGCTCCCAGGGATTACTCCCTTCCTTTTCCTTTTCTAGGCTGAAATGGTTGATGTTTGCCACCTCGTTTGAGAACAGCCACTTTCCAAGCTGCAGCAGCTGTTCGTACAGAATCTACATCCCTCTCAGGTGATTTGAGCAGCTGGACAGAAGATTTTTGGGCTGCCCTTGCTAGACTTACTTAAGTTTGAGAGTCATTTTTGTTGGATCCATCCTTGAATTAAATCAGCTCAAGCAATGTTGTTGTGCAATTTTTACTTGGGACCAGTACAGCAGACAAGGAAAGGTGTGTGTATGTGTGTGGGAGGATGTTTTCAGCCCTGTAAATTACAATCTCCAACTCTTTGCAGGTCACTTCTTTCTTTCCTCTTCCCTTACTCCCAAAGATTGTTCCTGCGTGTTTTACTGGTGAGATGAGGTTTCCTTTGGAAGTTAGGTGCCAATTTGAGCTTCAGTCGGAAGCTTTATGAAAAGGTGGTTGAAGTGCTGGGGGAGGGAGCTCCCTTTGAGCATTTTCCCTTGCCTGCGGGGTATCCCTGTGAAGAACTGCTGGTTCTTAAATGCCTTGAAAAGGGCAGGGGGATAGGTTCCTGGAAGAGCTTTCTTTCCCCAGGGGATCCCTGAGGAATTTCGCTTGCACTTGTAGCCACTTTGTGGTGAGTACAAATGTACCCTGCTCTGCACTTCTTGGAACTGGGGCTTGCTCAGCACTTACATCTCAAGTACTGGTGCTGTGTATTTTCGTGTACCCGTCCTGACTCCATGGTCCTACAGTTGTGGTGGATTTTTGGCCACCTGTGATTTGAAGCAGAGTTGCTGAGGACTCTGTGTGTGTGTGTGTGTATAGGAATAGCAGATTAGAAAATGAGAGGTTGAGAGGCTCAAACAGCTTCCTGAAAGTGTGGGAGTACAGGCCAGAGAAAGGAAGAGAAATCTTTTTGAAGCTATATCAGTGCTTTACACGGACAAGAATAGCAGACAGAGCGTATTGACACAGCGGTCTGAGGATAAATGTGGCCGTGTAGCAAAGTGTTAGTGCTGTAAAAATCACTACTGTCCACTAGTGAAACATTCTTCTAGTGTGAGGGCAGTTTTACCGGTATGGTTGGATCCACAGTATGCACTTCTGCTGGCATAGCTATGTTAGTCAGACCTGATGGACATCGATAGGTCTTCATGTAGTGTACGTGCAGCCCTTCTAAAAATTATGGAGGAGGTGTGAGGAACAACTCGGATCATGTCTTGTGACGTGCACTGCCTCTGGGAGGAGAGATGAGATAGCTGGGTATTCTCCTATTGCAGATCTGTAATGTATGGTTCACGCTAGGTACTGGTCCATTGGTTCTTGGATCCTTCCTCCAGCTTCTATAAGGTCCTTCCTGAGAAGGATTAAACTCCTTGCCTTAAAGCCTGTGGTGGGCAGTAGCCAGGCCTTGGGTCATCTTTACAGTGAGGAAGTGTTACCAGTTGGGTTGCAGAAGATGGAGACAAACAAACTTGTCCTGACAATTGGCTCTTGGATGAAGTTGACTTGAAAAGAAACTCCTGAACCTCCAGGTGGGCTCAGAACAGTCACACTGGGGCAGCACAGGGTCACCAAGCAAACACTTTCATACAGCAGTGTAATGACCCCTGTTAGTCATGCCTTGAGCATTTAAGTGACATAGTACCTCTGTTTAAAAAAGTCAACAACCTAAAACAACAAACCCCAAACCAAATGACCAATGACTGTTCCAATACATCTGCTTGCCTGTCTTCAAAGAGAGCTTCAGTCTTCGCAATCATCCTGGCATAAAATGTTTCACGATTGTGCTAGGAGGCAGACTTAGGTCAGCATTGGAAGCTGCTTTAATGAACCCCAAGGTTTGACAACCCAACCTAGCTTTTGTAAGAGCAGCAATTTATTGTTGCCAAGAAAATTAGCTTTTCCAGGATCTCGACTCAGGAGCTTTTTGCAGGGTGGTGGGATTACAGCGCCTAGAAAGAGTGTTACAACTCCATTTGCTGCTTGAGTTCTTCTCATATATCATGTGAGACACTGTTGATTTTTTTTTCCTCTGTCAGCCAGCCTCAGTTCAGTATATCCCTCCAGGCATTTTGATCATCTTGGGGTCTTTGCCACTGATTTCAGAAGGATATGATTCAGAACTTTCACGTGCGTTGGATTTTCTCAATGAGATTGTTTATGAGAGAACGAGTTTCAGGATCATATCTCAGGAATTTATGTACTTTTGTTTCTTTCTATCTATAGATACAGGATTTTTTTTGAGCGTTGCAATCTTAGCATCAGGACTTAATCCATTCCATTACTAATTGCCACTGACATAAATTCTAGCTTATAAATTTGGGATCAAAATGTGTGTTGTGTATGTTATTGTTATATGCTGCATTAAGTGCAATATATATATAATATATATCATAATGTTATGTGCAATATATGTTGTTGCCTGTTAATTTACATTTAAGTAATGTTATTTTCTAAAATTGGAGACGTCTGTATGTTCTGTAAAGAGTTAGTCTGAAGTGGATTTCTCGTCCAATCCTGTGAACAGCTGGATTTTCTTATGGGTGACTCCTTGAGCTCCTTGTGTGCTCCTTGTCTGTGCCTCAGTATCCTCTGCATTTAAGAAAAAAAAAAAAAAAAAAGAGAGAGAGGGAGAGAGAAATGCTGCTCTATTGCCTTGTAGTGCTGGGAGGCTTTAACCGTGCTGCTGCCTGTACAGCATGCAGCAATCCTCAAACATCTTGTTCCACAGAACGTAAGCACAGGCTAGCAGCAACGATGGACTGATGTTGTCTGTGATGTTTGAAACATGTAGATAACTTAGTTTCCATAGAGGAGAAGCAAATTCTATGAAGGACTGAAGGGGGTGAATTCATGTCTAAAGATGAGTGAAAGGTGAAAGGGAAGACTGGTGCATGGAAGGAGAAGAGAACTTGGTCACTGCCATAAAGGTACTACCAAATTGGGAAGCATCAGGTTAACATCTAATTCCACAGCCAGAAGGGTTAAGAATTATTTAAATAACAGCTACACAGTGATTTATTAAATGGTTAAATGATTTATTAAAAGGTTAAATTAAATTTATTAAATGGTTAGTAGAAAGCTAGAGCCATAATACAAGGAGTATTTTCTCATTTTTCTCTTCTGTTTTGGGAGATGCACAGGGCAGAGGGAACTCGATGGTTCAGGAAGGGATTGCTCATCTCTGCAACATCTCAGAAGGTCAGGATTAGCAACTCACAGAGCCCAGCTGAAGAAAGAGAAAGGAATATACTCCCCCCTCTTAGAAACTCGCAACTTGTGATGCAAATTGAGGGAAGGCACATATACCAATTTTGAAACTTGTCCTTAGCCACCCAGGTAATTGCCATACATGAGATTTGCATCAAAAATTTTATTAAACTTTCATAACCAAATTAGCAGAATTGTGCAAAACTTGTGTGATCTAAGGTTTTGTGATTTAGGCCTGGGTCCTGTAAATATCTACTGAGATCTTCTGGACCTCAGTTTTGGCCATATATAGGTTGAGCATCTTGATGGTTTGAGGGTGAAATAATTGAAAACTTTTATGTTTACAGTGATGATCATAGCTAAAAGACTAAAACAACAGTTCTTGATCTGAACATTCCCAAATTTGGAAGTCTGAAATCCACATCTGGTTAGAATTTTTAGATGGAAAGATTTTATCCTTAAAGAAAAAAAAAAAAAATCACTGATGCTTAAACTTAAACAACCACAAAATAAATCCCTCAGGAAAGACAAAACATTGTAGGGAGTGAATTTTTTTGGAAGGAATTGATTGCAGTGCTTGTCACCTTGATGTCCTTAATTCACACTATTAATTTCACATTGCTGAAGTTAAAAAAGAGGACAGTAGATTAAAGCAAGGTGTATATCATGGTTGAACATGCTTGGAAACTTTCTCTTGGACTGCGTCTCAGTGAGAAAGTTAAGGGTTAATAATTTGCTCTCTCTGCTCTTGATGTATAGATGTAGTCTTCACACACCAAGAACACAGTTCTACAAATGCACATGGGTCCCACTGGGTTTAGTGGGATTACTCACGTGCCTGAATGCCTGCAGGCTTGCAGCTCAGTTTTATATGTTTTTTTTTTTTTTTTTTAGAATCTTTTTTAAAAATACACAAGAATTAAGCAGTTTCCTTTACACAGTGCCTCAGTCAAAGCCCACTGAAGTCATTGGGAAGACTCCCACTGTTTTTTAGCTGGCATTTGGATCTATCCCATGTTCCTTATGGCTTAGTCTACTGGGTGTGTGTTTGGGAATGTATAACCATCTTAGTCCTTCTAGAATGGCTAGTTTAGTTACCATGGAATAGATTACCCATGTTACTAGCAGCGTAATTATTCTGGGACAAAAATACTTTGATTCCAGAATTGTCTCCATATGGGGAACTACTCCGGAATAAAAATCAGGCAATGGCTTCATCTGCAATAGCTGCGCTACTTGGTTCCTTTCTGTAGGCAAGGTTTTTTAAACAGAGGTGAAGGGCAGTAATGTGAATCCCTTTTTACATCAGCACAGCCTATCTGCTGCAAATTCTTGCTGAGTTGTTTTATAAACTAGGTTAACTACAAAACAAAACATCCGAACCCCCAAAACCCAAGTGTAGGTAAGCCCTTACTATACGGACTCCAGCCAAACTCTGGATCCTGCAATCAGATCTTTGTAGGTGGACCTCTGTGCGTATGACTTCAGTGGGACTCTCTGTATGTGCAGATGCCCACCTACGCAGATCTGATGGCAGGATTGCGGCCCCACACTAGTAAGAGAGCACAGGCGTTGCCCTTTGTTTAGGGATGAGCGCACGGGGAATGTGGGGTATGACCCAGGCGGTTCAAAGCGTTGAAAGTGTGCTATCTTTGAGATCCCTGAGCAAACCTACCCACTCTCATAGTTTAATGGGAGCCCTGTTTATGGAGATGTTGATAAGCAATCTGGAGGAAAAGCTTTATCTGTCATTGCCTTTTTGCACTAGTATAGATGAAGCAAAACACTCAGTGAATTAACTCTTTTTGCAATGTGTGTATGGATGCTGTGAATGGACTTGGAGGAGACTCCAAGGCTGAGATTTTACAGTTTCCATGTTTGGTGCCTGGACCCATGGATCTAACAAGACCTGTAGGCCTAAGCATTTTAGGTTCGTTTTCAAAGCTGCTACATTACTCTTGTCTACTTAGCTGTTCCTTTAACACCCTAAATTTTCTGTTAATGTGAGTACTGGCTAATACACTACGCATATGCACATATACAATATTAATTCCAGGCATTTCACAAGACAGTTTTTAGAAATTCACCCATGATGATGCGTTAACTTTAAAGCATGCACTTCAGAAATAAAGCAGGAGTTTAACAAAAAAAAAGGGTTAAAGTGAGACTTATTCAGTGTCTTTCTTTGTAGTACATAAATTCATGCACAAATATGGAATTTGCAGGAGGAGACGAGTTAGTGTTTCTCTGCCATTTTTTTTTTTAAATTAACCAAGTACATTGGATGTGGTGCGTGTTCTTACATCTGTGTAGCGGGTTTGTTACATAGAAATAGAACTGGTATTAAGTGGCATTTCCCATGAAAAATGTCAAAACAAATGATTTTTTAATAGGTTTTTCCTTTGTAATGAAAAAAAAGTTCTTTTGAATCCATTTTCAGAAGAAACACATTTTTCCATAAATACAAGGACTTATTTTGTTAACCACAAACAGAAAATCAGCCACTTCTCTGTATTACTTCCCATCTTAAGGTCTCTGCTGTGAATGTCTGTCCTAAAAACTGTTGAGTGTCCTCAGCTCTCATCAATTAAAATAGATATGGAAGCTTATCAGCATATCACTGGTTTGGACTTGGAGAAATTGGGTTGAAGACCTGGTCAGACATGATGTTCTGGCTGCAATTAATCCAGACTGAAGAGGTGCTGCCTCAAATACTTATCACCGTATTATTTGTCCCTTCCACCTCCACCCCACCTGCCTACAAAAGGCTCTTATTTGCTCATCTTTGCCTCTGTTGTTGCTTCCTAATCCAGTTCTATTAAAATTACGAGGGTTTTTTTTTTTCTTAATGTATTCTGGATATCAGATTTTTTTTTAATTTTTTTTTTTTTTTAGTTAGAAAGTTGTCATTTTCTTTAAATGGTGAAATTGGGAAGTTGAGATTCCCATCTCAGTGGGATTTACCTCCCACTGGTCCTGGGGTCTGTTGTTTCCTGAGCCAGATTTTCCCTGTATGTAAAGCCTGTTTTCTTAGTGGCATCTAAATATCGAGGTAAAGATGTTGATTAAAAAGCAAAGAAGTTAAGACTGCAAACTAATTCCATTTTAAAAATAGCAGAGAATCTATTTTTCCATTATAGGGAAATATGGAAAGCAGATGGTAGGAATTTTTGGCAGTGGGAGTTACTTTATTTGTTGGTGGAAAAGGGCTTGTTCTGGAGAGGGTGCGGGGGGTGGGGGGGACCCTTGGTTCGTGTGCTCCAGTGCTGCAGAGCCATCCCAGATGGATCTTGACCCCCACTGCATCCAGAGCTCGAAGTGTCTCAGAGAGGCTGCCTAGATAAGGTGTGCTGGGCAGCAGCCTGCCTTCTCGGGTACGGCTTGTCTTGGCAAAAGCCAGCCCAGACCTCGCTCTCTGTGGAGCCTCCATCTCTTTGTATTTCCTTTAGAAGTGGCAGCCCTTCACTGCGTGGCACCTTGGAGCGGCGACCGTCCCTACTGCAGACTGGGTGCGTACCCCCTCTTCCCAAACACATCTGCCATGCTTCGGTGTCCCTACATGTGGCATGGCCATGCAGGGGTGATGATGAGAGGGAGCTGGGCCACTTTACTTGGCTCTGCTGCTGGCTGGAGAGGCGAACTTGGAAACATGCTTCACTTGTTTATGCGTGAAGAAGGTGGGTGTAAGATGTGGGTCTCCTTTGAAAGGCGCTGCATGGAGAAGGCGGCAGTGCTGCTGACGTGATGCGTTGTGACTGGCCGTGCGGGTGCTCCTGAAATCCGCCCAGGACTGTCAAAACAGAACTGGTGTAAAAGGGATGTTTTGCTGAGAGCCCCCACGTTCTCACAGCCATAGATGAAAAGAAAGCACGCAGGCTGAAGCCAGCGTAACGAGGGCGGCTGCCAGTTGTCCTTCTGTTGGCCAGGCATGCAGGGCAATTCCATGTGCCTGGCCTCATCCCACCCCAGGCCTTGCTGGCACAATCTCTCAGCATTTCTAGTACAGGGTTTGCCTTGCAGCAGAGTCCCCTTGTTCTGTGGGCAGATGGGGGCGAAGAGACTCCTCTCCCTCATAGTTTATACCGTGCTACGAACTTACTTACTGCTGGCACACGGCTCGGTTTAGGAGTAGTACGGCTGAGGTGCCGTTCCTGTCTGCCTACAGGCAGAGTTTCAAGTTCAGGTATATTGAAATTATCCCCCAGTAACTTTAATCAGCAGGTGGTTCATTGCCATGATGTATTTTGTGATCCCAACGTAGCTCAGGCTGACCTGCTGCCACCCATCTGCTAGCTTGATTGGGCAGAGTTACCGCCTGGGGTCGGGAGGTCTTCCCTTCAAACCCGGGCTCCTCTGCCTCTCCGGCTATTATGCATGTACTCTGTATGTTAATGTTCATCACCCTCTATCACGAGCCTTGCAACATCTGCTCGGCTCAATTTTCATCCTCCTGCTAGCTGGTGAGGAAGTGACTGTGCTTTCCAAAAGGGCAGGGGAAGGATGGGAGGAAAAGAGCTAAAGCAAACGGGCTTGTGAGCCCAGTGGTGCAAAGCGTCCCTTCTTTCAGGCCCTCTCTTTTGTACTAAATTTAACTGCTGTTGCGAATGAGCAGGCTTGCACTCGGCAGCAGCGTGTAGTCCGTAAACCGCCTCTGTTTCCTGCTGATTTCATGTTTTGCTAGGAAGGACGTGGCGCAGGACTTGAGATAGGATTAAGCAATGAGCATGGGCGTTAGTGGAATGACCGTAGTGAGAGACAGGCTTGTTCGCTCCCTCAGCTCTGTCCAAGGGGAGGTGGCTGTGACCTATCGTGTAAGAGCAGGCTTTTCCTTCAGTGCCTGGAGCCCTTCTCTTGTGCCACGGTTTAGTTGCCTCCCAAAATTGCCTGGTGCTGAATGTTTATAAAGGGCTCCATGATCAGATGTTTGTGGTTTGACAGAAGCAGCTGACACTGGTTTAAAAGGAAATACGTTGTAATATTTCCTCCATTAGAGCCACTGATGAGAAGCTTTGGACAAGATTTTTACTTGACAAAATTCTGCTTTGACATAGTTGAGAGAGGCAGGAGATTTCTCCCGTGGCTTTTCATTACAAATTATGTCACCACAAGAGCAGCGTCTTTTGCGTCTTAAGAATCCGTCTGCCCCTGCTGCTGCTTCCCCACCTGAAATCTTAACTTACCGTGGGTGACATTAGACACACTTCAGCAGTGGCAAGCTGTGAAGGGAAGTGTGAACAGCCATCCCCATGGTAAGTAGATTAAGAAGAGTCAAAGTTTGTTTAATCTATGGTTCAAGTACTTTTAAAGGGATGAAACCACGTCCAAGTTGTCTGGAAGCCTGCTTTTTGCATGAAACTTGAAGAAAATGAGGCCAAAGTTCAGGTAGACTTAGGGGGTTTACAATGGTGAAGGAGATCTATTGCGTCAGTGTAGGTAAAATTTAACTAAAGAAATAATTTCTGTCTTTTTCTTGCAAGATCCCCCTGCCCCCCGTTGGCTTCAGAGGTCTTTGACTAAAGATTTCTATTTCTAAGTTCTAGCTGAATGACAGCAACGAAACAGCGTGTGGCATCTACTGTTTGCACAATCATCCTTAAAGTGCTCATATATCCCATGGAATAATTGGGTACGGATTTTTTTATATAGATAGACCTGAATTTTTCTGAAGACTGGGATGGCATTTTGGCCAAAGTTTGTATAGATGCAGCAGAGAATCATAACCTCAAGTGTTAGTGCAAGAGGTGAGAGGATCTACGTGGCCTTACCCCTTGCGCTCTCAAAGCTCAATCAGACCCTACTCCTCAGCCATCAAAGCTTATTTAGGCTTTTGCTGTCTACACTGGTGTGGCAAATAATAGTTAGCGTGGACAACTACAGCCTTATGTATATGTTTAGAAATTAGGCCCGGTTCTCTGGGTGCTGATTATTTACCTACTCTTGGCCTAGATTTGGTGTCAGTGTGTGTAAGCGAACAAAGCTTTTCCCTCCCCTCCCCCGTTCTCTGAAACAACAGTCTCTGAAATTGATGGGTAGAAAAAGATACAAAGAAAAAGATAGATAGGCCAGTAGTCATGTGGATGCTAATGTTCTTTAATGATACAAATTGCCTGTGTAAATCTGTGTTAGGGAACAAAAGCACTTGCACCTGGGATTACCCTCATTGCTGTACAAATTGGCTGCCAGGACTTTAGGAATAATCTGTAGACATGCGGGAGGGGGAGGTAGATATTTTAAATGTATATGTAATATGTGAAAACACAGATTGTATCACTTGTGCTAGATTTTTTGGAGTTGGGGAGTGTGGTGTGGGGTTCTGTTGTTGGTTTTTTTTGAGTAGTGGTGTAGATTGCATGCCTTAAATAGCATCATTTAGTAGGAAAAAAAAAAAGTCTTGAGAGATTGACCACTGAAGATTTGTCCTCACTGGCCTGGCAGTATACCTTCAAACTCCAGTTTCCCCACTACTCTCTCTCCTGTTTATATGCACATCCTTACCTCCACTAGAGTGTTGCTTTCTCCTTGAGAGTGGTTGAAACTCCTTGTCACCAAAGCTCAAGTTACGAAAATAGTAGAGAGTGAGCACTCCTAGTTACATTAACTCTGCAGCTGCTGATGCAGTCACTGTGTGTAGCTAATCAAATGCCTCTGTTTAACCTGAGGGTCACTTTTGCTTGGATTTGAGCCCCCAGTGGCTTCAGGTAAGCCCCTGGACTTTGCTCTGGAGCGGATAAAGAGCACTGATGCATTCCCTTCTGCCTAGTCTGCTTCGGGATTGTAACTCCTGGTGGCAGGGTGGTAAGGAACAGCAATTAAATCCCTGCAATTGTTTACTAAACCCTGAGCTTTGACTAGACGGGAATTTGTGGTCCAGTATAAATTGCAAGGAAGAGATTACAATTGACTCGCGTTAACTAACGCAGTTGTAAAATTTACTAGCCAACGTTTGCTTCAGGACGACTGCTTTGGGTGATTTTCCTAGGCTCATACACTGCTTTTGAGACCGATGGCATGCTGTATGTTTGGTGCAGGATCTGTGTAGTGTCTGTTCTCGTGCGTACTGAGATAAGTTAGTTTGAATTAATACAGGACAAAAAATACCTTCGGTGACCCCTAGCATAGCAATGAGTTCTATCACAAGATTAGCATTGAGTTGTTCTCTCTGTGCAGAATGGGGTAGGCTTTGTCTAAGTCAGCTGGTGTTAATGGATCCACACTGACCAAAAGAAAACTTCTGATTTTGGTTTAATCAGAAGGACTAATTTTGCCAGGGTGTGAGGGTGCAATAAAATGTTTTTCTTTCAGAAAAAGAGACTGCTTTCTTCATTGTATTAATAGGCACCTGTAGGTATTCTGAATAGTGAGCACACACATACTTTGGTCTCTGTTCTCTAAGATTTGCTGAGGTATTTGGATTTGCAGTTGTTGCATCTGAAGTCTGCGCATCTAGCGCCTTTAGAACTTTCCGTTTCCACAGAGAGGGGAAAAAAACCCCGCCACCTTTAATAAAAAAGATATTTATGCTTTTTTATGACTTTCATAGCTTTCATAGTTAAACCTTGAAGGTAGGAATCTTTGCTGCTACTACAGACCAGGGAGCTCATGGGGTTTCCTCCCACTTGCTCTCATGGGTGTCTTGTGTTTCCTTTCCATCCCCATCAGTGAGATCTGATTCTCTTGTGTTGTTTGATATATCTGGGGCCATCAATGTTTCCCATTTTTCTTTTCTCCCATGTGGTAGAGAATTTGTGCCCCTAAATTCTCACCTGTCAGTAACAGGCTTCCTCATTCTCTCCCCAAACTAGGAGCTCTGCATACATCTAATAATAATTTCTGTTGTGCCAATGGTGCTATATGCATCTCCCAACAGGGGTGATGCATTTTTTTCAGCTGGTCTGTAATTATGGGCTTAGCTATGGCAAGGGGTATTGTCATGCTGCCATGTATCACAGGCTATGTCACCAGCCAGCTATTGCAAGTAATAGGAGCAGGTAGTTCTGCTCACTAAAGATACTAGTATCTCCATTTCCCACTTTTGCAATTTCCAATGTTCAGCAAAACCTGGTAGTTCCCTATGTCAGTAGGAATGCGCATGCTTGCTCACGGTTATTTTTTAAGATTAGTTAATTCAATGTCAAAGAGTAAGATCTTGCATTTATTTTTAGAGTTGCAGGTTGAGATGAGTTTCAGCACAGGTTCCTGATTACTACTCTAAATTTTAACATTAAGGTTAAAGTTGCAATGGCGATACGTAACAATACGCATATATAAATAAGCGTATGTGCACATATGCACGCATGTGTTGAAAGATAGCAGAGCTGTGCCTGAGAGCCTGTCCACTCTTCCACCTACATCAACTAATCCAACGAAAAGTTTTAGGTTTCCTTACAAACCAGGCTACTCTGCTTTTAAATGTGTCAGTAGCTTTAGCATTTCCAGTCTGGGGCCTTGGATCATTGTATTTTTATTGCTAGGATTCCGGTCTGGATGGGGATAGGAAGAGAAGCAGCTTTTGGGGTAAATAAATAAAGAATTATAGTTTTCTGTGGCAGCTCACAAAGTTATGTGATTTTAGCACTGGGTTAGCAGGCAGGAGGCAAGCGGAGTGGTTGCTGGTTGCACGATGAATGCAGTTTGTTGCGTGGATAGTGTTCCATCGTGCATACAGCATGCGCCGTTCGGTCTCGTTCAGATTGGATTCTCCTGGTGCGAAGACCCACGCTTGCCATCAGTGGGATGTCTGTATGTCTGAGCCTAAAAGCAGCTCGAGGATGTGTGCTGTAGAGGAGGAGTCTCTGTAGGATGGCTGCGTTATGCCCGTGAAGTCTGATCCACGCAAGTTTTAAGCATCCAGGCTGTTACGAGGGATCCTTTCTCACGCTGCTATGTGGTTACATATGTGGATATTACTATTGAACCCCTCCATGGCGGCCATGGAGGGAGCTGGACCAGCTCAGACAGCTTACAACCATAGGGGATGGTGTTTCTGTGGAGCTCGCAGGATTGGGAGGGCTGGCTGTTCTTGTTTAAGCTGATTTTAAGGGCTCCCAAACAGCTGCCTTGCTGGTGTAACTGGAACCTGGTGAATGATTTTTTTTGCTTGCAGGTGTGTAAGCAGTGGTGCCCATTCACTTGTTGTGCAGTGAGCCTGTAAATCCCTCATAAATTGTTTGTAAGTCGCTTTGGGATCTTTCTGGCTGACAGGCAGATCTTGTATAAGCACATCACCCAGCCCTGCTGAGGCAGCCCTGCAAAGCCCAAGTCTTTGGGAGCAAAACCAGTTGCCAAAGAAGCAGGTGTGTCAGCTCAAAGTGGCCCACGAGGAGCAGCTGTAAGCTCGAACTTTGCCCGTTTATTTGCTCAAGGTTTTATCTCATCCTTTATTATACAGCCCAGTGAAAATGAATATTTACTGTGTCAGTTAAACTGGGGCCATCTGAGTGGCAGACTGCGTGTGTGCTAGGTGGCCTCAAGGGTGAGAGAGCGGAGCGATACGCGAGCGTTGGAGGGGAAGGCCGTGCTTTCTGTGTCATCGGAGAAGACAGGGACACCTGAGTAAACAGTGGGCACCCGGGGCTGTGTGGGTAGGATGACTGTTTTGGTACACTTGATTGATTCCTCCCCCCTGCCCGCCCCCCCCCCCCCCCCCCCCCGCGCTTTTTTTTTTTCCTCAATGCCCATAACATTTTCATTCTGTGGGGAAATTCTGACATTAGAGCAAGACAAGAGCACTCCGAATGGAAAACTGAACTTGCATGTTATTTTTCATTTTGCTTCAGGATTTTGAATGTGGATAGCAAAACTGATACTGAAACGGAAATTTCTTCTGAATCGAAGACCAAATGTTCCACTTGGAAAGTGTAGCAGCACAGTGTGCTGCTGCGCTGCAGATAAGTTATTCTGAAAAAACCCCAACAAACCTCAACGTTTAAAAAAAAAAAAAAAAAAACAAAAAAAACCCCAAACAACCCTATGTAGTAATTGAAAGGGCTATTTTTGGTGCAATGTTTTGATTTTTAGCAAGATTGCATGTATTGGGGGAAATGTTTACTATAAAATTTGTTACCACTTCTGGTCTTCAGATCTCTGGCAACGGACTTATAGCCAGGCAGTTGCAATTGACGAATTATTTTTTGTCTAGTGTGTGGTAGGAGGAGAAAGCAGCATAATTTTCTAGGATTAGGAACTGTTTGGTGTTGGAGGTGAGGCATCCACGTCCACATACAGTAGCCCAGCCTCGGCTGGGAATTAGGCACATGTACATAGGGGAAGTGGCGTGACCTAATATGCAGGGAGCCAAGTGGGTGCTTGGAAGTCCTGCTTTCTGTCCCTGGCTCTGCCTGACCTTGAGCAGTTCATTTGACTGCTCGGTGCCTTAGTTTCTCATTTTATCTGCCGTGTATCTATTTAGATGTTAAACAATTTGAAATGGGACTGCCTCTCACCATTCAAAACAACTGCTCTACTTCAATGCAGTCTTAATAATAAACATAAACAACCACGGTCTTTGGATATTCAAAATAAATTTAGGAAGATTCTGGTTAATTTTTGATTTTTCAGCTGCATTACCAAGGGTTGATCTTTGGACCTATATAACCAAACTTTTTCCTTATTTGCTTTCTGTTATTCTGCCTTTCGAAGGACTTTGTGGAAAAGAAAGCAGCATAAAAATCACACAACCGGTTTGGCAGGTCCTGTATAAACAGGAGAAATGCCAGGAAAAGTCTAATATCTTTGTTGCCAGCTAAAAAAAAAAAGAAAGAAAGAAAAAATCTGATTAATTTTCCCCTAATGAAAACCTCAGCCGTCGCTATGTATGAGCAGGACTGCCGGGAAGGGCATGTGGTGGATGGGGCTGGGGGATGCTTGCTAGAAGGGACATGTGTGTCCTCAGATGCTGGGAACGTTCCTATTCTTGGGCAATTGTCCCAGTCACCTTCTTGGCTGTAGGAACAGAAGAAGTGTTTTGTCATGCTTCTTGTAAGCAGGTTTGGTTTTGTTTGGTTTTTGGTTTTTTTTTTTTTCCTTCCCCCATCTCCTCTGACAGTCTTACAGCTCAGCTTGAGTGTTAAACACACCCTGCTTGATTACATGGGGGTGATTGATGCCCCCCTGTTTTGCTTTGCCTGTGCCAGCAGAAAGCTGCGCTGGTTTTTAAGGCCATTTAGCTGTGAGTTGGGTCGGAGGAAGGAGACCTGCCTTTTGCTAACTGGATCTGTGCTGTTGCGTAACCATGCGAAGGGTTGGAGTGCCTCTGTCCTGATTCTTGTGGCAGAGGAGGGACACATTTCTGGAACGGGCTCACAGCTCTCTTCTGGTGCAGGCCATCTCTGCTACACACTTGTGAGTCCAAAGATTTCAGTCAATGCTTTGACAAGGAGGAGCATTAGAAATCAGAAGTGCTCATGGGGAGGGTATTTAAAATCAGTGCTAAAATGCAAAGTGAAATGATGCCTTCTCAGAGCTTCTGTGTGATGTCCATGGCATTTTACTTACTTTTGTAGTTCATCCTTCTGTTTCCAGGGCAGCAACATAACTCCAGAAACATGGCTGTGTGGGCAGAGGGTCAAAATGGGATTTAGGCAACTTGCTGCTTCTTCCTGCAACTCTGTTCCTACTTGTAAAATAGGCTTCAAAAAGATCCTTTCGCTGATGCTTCTCTGTCTTGACTATTTCGGCTTTGAGCTCTTCAGGGCTGTCCTCTGCTTGGTGTTTCTGTGGTGCCTTGGACAGTGGCCCCGTGGTTCAGTTTGCCTCTGAGTGCTATCGCTGTATAAATGTCAAGTCCTAACAGTTGGGTTCAGATCCCGATAGAGTTCTTGGGAGAGAATATTATTTTCTAAGGTGTTGAAGTAGGTTTTTGCTCAGCCCCTGTGCTCCTGATGGGCTAATGACCTAATCTGCATATGTTTTGGTCCCTCCACTTGTAAAGTTGAGTTTAATAAGGCTTCTCTTCGTTGCAGGAAAGGGGTAAAGGTAGTATAGGGTGTATTTAAATAGTGTAATGATGAGGACCATGGACAAGCCTTCATATTGAGTCAAAACAGGCCCAGAACTAACACTTTACTCTTTTTCTTAAAGATGGCTGCAATTTACTCCATTTCAGCTGGCTCAGTTCCCAAGCTTGTCACTTCTGTAGTGAGGCAATATTTGCAGCTCATAAGCAGTCTTGGTAAGGGTAGAGTGGCTCTCACTAGTGTCCATTCAGTTGTGAACCAGCAGTGCTTAGTTGTGAAAACAAGCCAAAGATAACCAGAGTGAAACTTCAGCACTTCTCTTCTGCCAGGAGCAACATCATAACCAATGCTTTGGGATTATGAACTAAAACAAAATAATAATTTGAGGAAGAACAAGAAGTGATGCAAAGGTTGAAAGGAACAATTAAAACAATTGGGGAACTTAACGAACAGGAAAAGCTATGGCAGAAGGAGAGCAGCTAAACTGAGACTTTTGTGCTGAGCCATCCCAGGGCTTGACAGACCTGTGGGCTCAGCATTATCCCATTGTCCTGTTGGCACAATGAAGGCAATGAGGGCTGTGGTAATGCCACAACTTGTTTTGGAGTCAGTAGCAGGTCTGGGAACAGACTCCTGTCCTTCTCACCATTTCTTTTCGAACTGCTTCTGTGGAGCTTGTTTTTTTCCTGCGCTTTGCGGTGCGGCATCTGCTGCCCAGCCCCGTACAGCACCACTACGCAGGGGGTGATCCACTTGTTCCCCTTCTGAGTGCTGGGAGTGTCGCTGGAATTTCCAGAGTGAAGGAATAAGGGCTGTGTGGGATGTACCCTGTCACATGGACAGGTCGTACCTGGAAGGCATCTCTTGTTTTCAGTGCAGTTGGGAAAGGACTGATAATAGCACTCCTTACACAACAGAATATTCACCTGCTTAGTTCATTACTTATTAGCTTCAGGCAGGGACATTGCAGATTTGTTAATGGTAATGGCCAAATCATCAGTGTGCAGCATTAATGGAGGAGAAAGCATTTAATAAAGAGCCATCACTCGACCCTGTTATTGTCCCTGGAATAGAGACCATATTGTCAAAATCAGGCTCTGCTCTCCTTCTGTCACCTACCCCTTCTTAAAAGGACGGCTTGCTTGGGAGCTTCAGCTTCTTTTCAAACACATGTGCAAGCTCATCTTTTCTTCTTTTGAATCAGATATGCTGTACCATGCCCAGCTGTTTCTGTACAAAACATATTTAAAAAGTCTCCTTAAAGTTCTGCCAATCCCGATGGTTCTGTGCCGGAAGGGCCATGTTTTAGAGGAAATAAAAGATTTTGCTGTGCCTCAAGCTATCCCCCAGGTGGTTTGTTTACTTTTTCTCAGTAATATCCTGTGTCTGATGCATTGATCAGCAAAAGGTTCAGTTTCTTCTAGTTTGTGTTCTCATACCCATAGCTTGCTGACCGGAGGGACCTTCCAAAAGCTGTTAAATAGCTTGTTAAATAAATTGTAAAAAATAACCTGACTCTTGTACAGGTTGACCTGCTTGCAGATTTTACTTCTTTTGATGTAATTCAACTGCCTTCAGTGGTCTCCCATTGCAGCTTAATGTTTTAATCACAGCTTCTCATTAGCTCATCCTTCTGCAATATGTCTTCCAGATTATCTTCCCTTTCCTCTGTTTTTATTTCCTTTTGGCTGTTGAGCTATATCTGTCATATTTCACTTCATCTCTGTAGTTCCTTTATTCCTTCCTTATAAGCTAGACCTTCTGACTCTTGTAAAACTTGTCTATCTTGCATATATACATCTGTGTGTGTGTGTGTGTATGATGCAGATGAAGAGCCTGCAAATGTGCAGGATGCAATATTCTAAGTGAAATCCTACCAGCTGTTTTTTATATGCTCTTCTTTGTCAGCTAGAGTTTCCTTTTTAGTCACACTGATCTCATGTTGTTCATGTTAAAGTGGCTGGAGTAGGTGAAAGATAGTGGGAGGGGAAGATCGTAATTTGATGTTTCTTCCATATCCAATTTCGGTACAGTAGACAAGGTCAGTGCAAGTGTGGTCCTTTTTAGGAACTCCCTCTCTCTGCATTTACTATGCTGGGGGTCAAATAACCTGAATCCTTCTGATATTTTATAGTGGCAAACATCCATCGCCCCTTGTTTCTGGACTAGCTTATTAGGACAGTCTTTGGAAATGGGTATTTTATTTGGCCGTCTTTCTCTCTTCATGCATTCTGTTCAGTTTTCCTGAGCACCCAAGTGGATCTGCCCATTTTCTTACCAACAGCCCTTATTATAGCTATCTTCTTCCTGGGCTGGCCTAGATTCCCTCTGGAAAGTTGCCTTTACCTACTTAGTCGTGGTGTTGAACAGGAGGGTATGGCATACTCCCTGCTGTGCTGTGGGTTACTTTACCGGGTTACTTCTGCACCACATGAACCTTTAGGAGCAGCAACTGTAAGGTGTAGGATTAGACCTCATCATGGCACCTCCAGGTTTCTCTGTGTTTGGTATGTCCTTTTTCATGGAATTCTGCCAGAAGTTTGAAATGTGATGAAATGCTGTCATGAAAATGCGGTGGTGCTGTGTATGCCAATCATGTTTTGTTTTACCCGTGAGGAAAGTTGTAAAGATGTCAAACTTGCAGGATTAAACTGTTGTTTCACAAGATAATAAGTAGGTTCACCAGTTCTCTGGTCTGAAATGGTCTTCCAGTGCCAGAACCCAAGCCTGCTATCAGGGTTGTCTTCTTTGTGCCTCCAGCAGTGGATAACTTTTCTTCATAGAGGAGAGATGCTCTCATGCTTACCAGGGTAGGCGCCTATGTGATCAAACACAAACAACTTTTTTTCAGTTTGTTATAGTAGCTGATTTTTGGGTGTGCCTATATTTTCAAATGGTAACAGATACAAGATAATTATGGCATATCATGATGCAATTTGTTTCCAAACAGGCATATATGCACACTGTTCACCATCAGGTTCAAACTGATTTCATGTAGATAAGGAGAGAGAATAAACTTAAGTGACTGAACTGGAGAAGAAGAAGGTTGAGGCCCATATGTGGACTTTACTTCCACTAACGTAAATCAGGACCAGAGTCATTGTTTTAAAAAAATCACCGGAGAATTTTGCAGGTATAGATGGGAGCAGAGTCCAGTCGTGCAATGGGAACGCGAAGGGTCATTTCTTATGTTTTTAAATTGTATTTTTAAAATGTGTATTTCAGAGTGTTATAGCTGCTCAGGAATTTTGTTTCCATCAGTGGCTAAGGATTAAAAGAAGCTATGACTTTCATGTGAATTACTCTCCCATGATTTTTCCACTACTTAACCAATGGGCGCGTAGATAATCCATGGTGGTGAATGAGCTGACCTCGTCCATGTGACAGTTCTGACCTGTGGTTCATGCTATGGAAATATTTGATATCCCCTGTTGTGAAGGATCCTGTTCACAGAAATTGTAGCTTCGGTAAAAATGTTCAGAAAGCAACACTCACCTGTTGTAGAAAGACCAGAAATGATGCTTGTCCTGGAAATGTGTTCAATACACAGTAGCGTTGCAGCTTGCCAGTACAGTGACAGCTCCGTAATGCAACTGAGTGAAAACACTTGTGCTGCCATGCCAGCCCTGAGACGCTGCAGAGGAGCTCCAGGGTTCTCCTTTCCCATAACACGTGAGAGGGCAGCTCCCTGCACACCATGTTTCCCCTTAGTTTTCCCATCTCAGTTTCATGGCCTCCAGAAATTTTGCACTGAAATGAGTGCATGACTCCAATCACGGGTGTTCAGGGTGTGAATTCCCACGCGTACAAGCAGGATTGTACAACCACCGTATGTTAGAGATGAGACTCCCCAGCCCGCCCTGTTTTAGAAAAGAGAACTTGAAAATCATGCAGTGAAATATCTGACGCGCAGATATCTAAGCCTGGAAGGTCTTTCTCCTATTGCCCTCCCTGCTTCCCTGCTGCTTACTCACTGGCCACTACTTCAAAGCCTCACGTGTTTTTTTTCCTAGCTGTGCAATAAACTCTCTCTTAGCCTTCTGTGGTGCTTTATGCTAAGCGAGTGTGCTAACAAAATCATGATGTAGGCACAAAAGGGGTTGCCCTGTGGATCAGAGCAGTGGCTCACCTTTCTCCGTGCCCTGCTTCAACAGAGGTAAGGAGCAAGTTCTCTGGAGGAATGTTGCAGTGACAACCCCATAACGCAAATTTTGGAGTCGCATGTGGAAAGGAGCCGGGGGCAGATAGTTTCTTAACATCAGGCAGTTGAATCCATGGTTGACTTCTGCCTTGAAGTAGTAGGTCGGGTGGGCCAAGTCCCAGCTTTACTGCCTCTTCTTAGAGCTTTGCTGCAGAAGGGGGGCTGGAAGGGTCTCCCACTTCAAACTGATAAGGCTTTACTCCTGTTTTGAGTGCAACGATTCAGCTTCTGAATTCTGAACCAGAATCTGCCTCCAATATATATTTTGTGCTGCCTAGCTGGGATATCTATGGATAACAGTCTTCATTATTAATATAACTGACTAATCCTTTCTTGAATCTTATTAAGCTCTTTGCCTTAGTACTATCTTGTAGTTTTACCTGATATTATCTTCCCACAGCCTGTTTCTACTCTCTTTTCCCCCATATTATCAGTGACCTCAGCGAAGAAACACTTTTTGAGCATGTGGTTCAGCTAGTTTTTTTCTTCATTTGTATTTGCTAATTTGAGATATTTTGCAGTGCTTAGACAATAATGCAACCATATCATGGCATTTTCAACGACAACATTGACCTCCGCAAGCTGCTTTTTCACAACACTTGAGTGCGTCAATATGGCTGACTGTATGATTTTAATTTAATTAGAACAGTGGCTGTAATCATTTTGGGAGAAGCATGAGCTTCCCCACTGTCTCCTTTTCCTTTCCCTTTCGTGATGAACTGTTGCACCTCCGTGGTTTTTTTGTTTTGTTTTGTTTGGTTGGTTTTTTTGTGTGTGTTTTGTTTGTCTGTTTGTTTGTTTTAATTTGCTTGAGTAAGGACTGAGATGTGAGAGGGTAGCCATCTCCTGCCCCTGTGCCGGGAGGTTCGTCAGAAGCAGGCTGAAGGGAGGAGGCAGGGAGGATCTGATCTTCACAAAATCACTAAGGTCACCGAGACAATCTCTGCTCTCTGTGCGCAGGAAATGAGATGTTAATCTTTTCCCAGTGCTGCTTTGCATAAGGTCCATTCCAGAGAGCTGTGTTTGTTTTAATTTCTCTAATTACTGATAGTGTGCTGATTATGCTGCTATAGATTTGATGTGAATTGCTGTATTAATGGGATCAAAAATGAGAAGTCTGCCATGGAAATTAAGAGGACGACAGCAACTGGGGGAAGGGAGGGAGGTGTGGAGAGTTTAATTCATACCCTGGTACTGCAGAGCTCTGCTTTACTTTTTCTGGAGCCTGATCCTTTGTCCCTGGCAGAAGTTGGAGTATGCAAGCTATAACATGGACCAAAATCCCCAAATGTTTTAATTGTGTACCCTGTGCCATACAGTTCCTTAGGGGCTCTGATTTCCCCCCTCCTCCCTATGTCAGACCCTGTAACTCATCTCATAGAGGTCTCTTGGACTTTCATGTCCAGCTATAGCATTGCGTATAGAACACTGGTGAACACTGCATATGTCTTCCTTCACTTTCCTCTTCCCCTCACTTGCTTCCCTAATGATTAACTTACTTGAGTCTCCTGCTCTTGTCCCCTGTGCTACTCTGCGGCTAGTTTGCTGGTATTGCCCTGCTGAATGCCCAGATGTACAGGGCTTTCTGAATCTTTCCTGCAAGCACCTCATTTCCCTCCAGCTACCCTTTTCTCTAAGGCCATTTCTTCCCTTCTGCTGTAACCAAGGCACCTACTGCTACTCCTAGGCGGATCCACAGTAGCAAAACCAGACCTCCTCAGGCTCCCCCAGCTCCTGGTCCCTTGGCTTGTCTTTCCACTTTCTCTGTCTCAGTGTGCTTGCTGAAGAGATAGCAGCCCTGGTCCCATCTACTTGCAGAGCTGAACATCCTCTGTGATTTGGAGCATACAGTGTTGTGTCCAGAATACCAGCTTTCACAGTCCTGAGAGCTACAACCATACATTTCAAGCCTGGATTTGCACAAGGCAAGGGCCTTCCTCAAAAGCCTAAGCCTAGGGCTTCCCCAAAAATCTAAGCTTCCCTTAAAGCAGCATCCCACTACCACCGTCCTGAGAGTAAGCAAGGGTGGCCTGCGAGGACAGGACAGGTAACGTTCTCCCTTTTTACTTCTAACTGTTGGCTTCCCGATAGGTACCGCAGCACAAATTGGTGTCTCTCCACCTTGCGGTAATGCTGGCTTCTCTGGGGAGCAGTGGGAGTCTGGGCTGTTGGGAGAAGCGAAGATGAACTGCAAATGCACCAAGACAGGCACGGAGTGGTACACATACACCACCAGCCTGGGGGCCAAGCGTGTGTCAGCTTTCACTCTTGGTTAACTTCGCCCTGGGTAGTACCATTACGTGCAATATAGGAGTAGGTTTTTACACAGTGATAAGAGGCAGCTGCCTTTTATGTCCACGCAGGGTATTTGCAGACCACGTTGGCCATTCTGGTTTCTTCAAAACTGCTGCATAGGTCATATGTTTCTTTGCTTTATCAATTAAAAATAGTCATTTTAGCATACCATCCTATCCAACTACTGAAGTAGTCATGTCATTGGGACAACGTGAGGGCTTGCATAGCATGCATTCTTACATATTTTATTTTCATTTCTGCAAAAACATGTATGTCCTTTGTGCCTGCCATCTGAGTGGAGTTAGTAAAGGGACAAAAAGACTATCAGACTGCAAGCTGGAGAACATTGGCAATGAAGGCTGCTGCTTTGGAGTTTAGAAGGGCGTAATTTTAGCAAAAGCGTGAAGCTATTTTTACTTGCAGCCTCACTCATCCTCAACTGTTAGACTTTTTTTTAAAAGTAACTACAAATGTAATTTTGCAATTTTGGCATTTTTTCATTATTATTATTTTAGCAATATGAATTATTTGTGTTCCTGACAGGATTTTCTAACTGTTCAGGTAGAATTTGTCTGTAAAGGATCTACCCCAATTCTTCAAACTGAAATCAGTGTGTGCTTCGATGGCTTTGGGAGTCTAGTCAGCTGTTACGTACACTCCTACTGGATACTCATGGTCAATATAGCTTTTGAGTTACCTTCCTTTTTTAGACAGGATGGTTTGATCTAAGGTTTTCTCAGCACCTGGATATTTAGTGCTTTGTACTTTTCTAGTACAAAGAGAACAAAACCATAGCTTGTCTTGATTCTTAACCATGTGTTTCAATCTGTCTCTGCTAGGTCGGGCAGGTGAGAGCATGCCCTAGTCTCAGCAGACCTGTCTGGTTGTCTAGGTGGCACTGTTGGAGCACCAGCCGCTACTAGAGTAAACCCCAAGGAGGGTCTCTGTAAAGGTTGACTTCATGTATCTCTTCAGTTATTGTAGTCAAGGTGAAATTTCATGGTGAGACTTTCCTGACTCACTGTGAGCTGAAGAAGCCTTTCAGAAACCATGACAGCAAGCAATATGCCAACTGTTTTATCCACCTCATTGTGGCTACTGGCAAAATACTAGGGAGCTGCTGTTTTGAAGTTGCTTGTGTTTGGGGCTGAGCATTTGGTCGCATGTGGGTTTAAATGTTCATAGAGTTCTCTGACAGGCAGTGAATCTGGAATGTAGTAATGCTCTTTCCAAGCTCTTTCCTAGCACCCATCACCAATGATCTCAAAGGACCACAACAAATGTGTATTGATTTAGTCTCTTTTACCAGTAGACTAAGCTGCAGCAAGGCTGTTTGCTCAAATACACACAAGGTTCATGCTGGTTCTGCCACCAGCACTACTATCCTTCCTCCTTGAACAACCCTACCATTGAACCATCTATTCTTGGCCTTAATGCAAAGGGAAATATTCAAGTGACTGATTAGGAGATTCTTTCAGAAAAATTCCTAGTAGTGGAATATCTGGTTGCATAACCTTAGAAGCACGAGATACCAGCCATGCTTTCGCTCGATGGATCCCATAGACAGAAGCCCTAGGCAGTTCTGGAGTGGTGAAGATTAGAGCGGATCTGTTCTCAGTAGTGTGAGCACAACAGGTACTTCCTCGAAGCGTGACCCTAAAAAGCCTCAAAAAGCCTGGAGGAGCAAATGTGACCTTGTGCGTTCGCGCGTCTGTGTAGGCCAGGAGTCGCGTGCGGCTGAAGCACAGAGCTACGGTCGGTTGCAGAACTGGACTGATGTTTGCAGTTCTGCTTCCAGCCATGTTACTGACTCACGCTGCAAACAGGGATGAAGCTCACTTTTCCACAAGCCCAGTGCCTTGACCTCCCTGTGACATTACCATTCCACACCTTTTTGGAAATGTGGCCAGGACAGTTACAAAGGCTACTCTTTCAGGATGCACTTGTTAAATGTATTGCCCTTGAGAGGCACATGCTCTCCTTTTTCCAAGAGAGCTTAACTCTGAAATTACTTAGCTCATTTGAGCTTTGCTCTTTCTGTAACTCGGGTTGTCCGTGTATCTAATAAAAAGAAAAAGACTTACCTAATATCTGTAAATTGCTTTGATATTTGGGTTAAAGGTGCTGGAAAAAAAATGCAGGATTAGTAAGAGAGGGCATTTCAAAGGCAGTAATAAGAGTCGGATAGCTAACTCCCCTTTGTGCCTTGTAAAATGTGTTCTGCAAATATTACCAATTCACACATTACTGTGGACCTCCAAGGCATGTGGAAAAAGTAACTGTGCGTTTCCACAACTTCTTTTTGGTTTTTACTGTCCTGTTCTTATGAATACTGGGAAACAATGAATCAAATGTGTTTGTTTATAACAGTAAATCTCAATGAAGCTGTCTTGGTATAAACCAGGTTACCGTATGCCGTTAGGAGGTTGATCAGTGCAGAGAGAAAGGCAGCAGGTACTGGAAGTGTTATGTCTTAGTTTGATACAGTGCCTCCTGGGCGTTGAGAGAAGTGCACGGGGTTCTGGATTTACTTTCGTCTTCTGCTTGCGCTTTCCTCCTGCTGCTGGCCAGTGAGAAGGCCCTTTGAAGCCAGTTAGCCCTTGTCCTTGCAGCGGTGATTCATTATGTCTGTGAGCATGAAATGTGACCCGAGGTTGGGCTGTATCCTGCGTTCTTCGGGAGGGAGGAGAAGGACTTCAGGTCTCCCATCTATCCTCTAGTGCCTGTTTGCAGCGGCAGGCATCTGTGTGGCGATGTCTCAGAAGTGTTCCTCTTTTTATAAATATCTCATTCAGTAAACAAAACGAGCAGCTGCAGTGTGGTTCGATTATCTGAGCTGTGGATCGCAGCAGGAAATGCTAGGAAGTGGCTGGTCTCGTTGCGGATCGCTGGTAAATGCGCCAGCGGTGAGAAGGTGCAAATGGGCAGCGAGGCTGCAGAATGGGCAGAGCGCGCTGCACCTCGCGGGAACGTGAGGCGCAGGGTCGGACGCTTCAGGTCAGGGAAGGAGTTGCGTAAGTTGAAAGCAGAATAATGTTTTGTAGCTCCACAGGTATGTCTTTCACCACGTCTCAATGAACATCCCTGTTTGTTAACTAAGAAAAACTAAATTCATGTGAACTCATGGATTGCTGTTGCCTGGACAGTGATGAGTAGAAAGAAACTGAGTGAATACAGTAAGGTGTTAAAAGGCTTTGTGGGAGACTGGAATATAAGATTGAACAATTTCTAGTTAAAAAGTACTGAGCTGAAAGCCACGGAGGCTGTACTTGCAGAAATAACAACGTAGTGCTGGTGGAGTGCACCAGGCTTGTCTTCCCACTCCATCTAAACCCAGAATGGTTAGTGTTGAGATGGATCATTTATTCTCCACATGCCGTCAGTCTTCTCTGCCATGACTGTCAGCAGTGGTGGCTATAGTATAGTGGTGGGACTCCAGATGTTGATGCGAAACTTCTGGTTTTGCGTGAGCTCCTGAGCAGCCAGCTGATGGCAACACCTTGTGCCAGAGTGAGCTGGGCTTGCTTTGAAGTGGTGGCTGAGAGGTGCAAGACTTCCTAGGTGCTCCATGCCCCATTTCTTTTTCGACATGTCACCTAGTCTGCCTGAGGAGTTTTCTGCTTTGGTACACGGTAGTTATTTACTCATGTTGTACAAACCTCTTGTTCCTTTCCTGGTGGCGAGGCTGCTAACGTTACGTTCCGCAGGTGCCTCCGTCAGCCTCAGTCTAGTTCCCTGCTGCACAGCCGTGATAATGTTGTGGTTCGTAATGGGAGTAATTGCCTTTTCTTGCTCCAGCACCAAGTTTGTCTTTCCTATTTGCCAGACATCAGGGTGGGGAGCTGCACATGCACTCTCCTGCAAATGCTCAGAAATGAAGGTAGCTTCTTTTGCTTCTGTATGTATGTGGATGTAAATCCATGCTGTTTGCACTGCCATCATTAAATGTCAGCAGCACGGTTTTGGGGAATAACACGCATTGCCTTCCAGGAAAGCATATGATAATGATTTTTTTTTATACTCCTGTAAAATTGTGGCTATGTTTATTTACAAAGGGTATAATTTGTGCTGTGATTGGAGTACAGGCTTAGAATATGGAAGAATTTTCCCATCAGAGCAGATGAAATTTCAGTCTTAAATTTCTTGGCAGACGTTTTCAGAAATAAAAACTGAAGTGACAATTATGAAACTAATGCAACGTTCACAAATTGCCCTTTAACTCTATTTGACTGTCCTTGCATAGCTGCTTTCTGTATGCTGACTTACTTATTTGGTTGCAAGTTAAACTACTTCAAAGGAAGTGCCAGTAACTAGCTTAGGCAAGAAAAAGAAAAGTACTATGTTACTCGACGGTACATAGAGTAGTTTTTAGTTGTAGAGTGGTTTTCTGCAGCAAAGTCAAAACTAATTGCTTAATCTCTTTTAAAATGCTATGAAGGAGTAAAGTGTTGAATACTTAATAAATGTGTTCAGGTTATGACTGATTTGTTAGCATAAGATTAAGTGGTTTTGGCACTTTCTGTAAGGGTACTTGTGCACGTATCATGGAGTTGCTGTCAGATTTTCACCAACATAAAACCCTCGGAGTCTCCCCGCTTGTGTGTCACTTCCCTTTCCTCCCTTGGCAAATTTCCGAGAAGACCCTCGGAAACTTCACGGCCCTTTCAGAAATTAAACCCGTCACCCTAAAAGCCGTTCGGCCGCTGGGCGCAGTGCTGGGCAGCACGTCGCCCGTGCAGGGCTCGCCCGCAAGCGGGCAGGCTGTGGCTCCCTGGGCAGCCAGGTGCATCGCTAGCGCTGCTCGCCCCCACCACGCGCGCACGCTTCCTTCCTTCCACCCACTTCCCCCTCCCCGGCCTTGGTTTCACACCTCTCTTCCAAAGTTCACGTTGTCCTCTCTCTTTCTCTCTTCCCCCCCCCCCCCCCTCACCCCCGGCTTTCTTTTTAACAGCAGGAAAGAATTTCGTACACACCTCCAGTGAGCCCGGTACCAAATTACACTTCCTCGTCACCACTACATGTCCCAGTGCCTCGAGCGATCAGGATGGAGGAAGACACGATCAGACTGCCAGCACACCTGCGTGAGTGTCAGCGCGGAGGCTTCTTACGTTCTTGGATTGAGGAGGGTGCGGGGTGGGGTGGGGTGAGGAGGTGTTTCTATTTTTATGGAAGACAGCAGGGAAGCCCCCTGGCTTTAGACACTTTTTTTTTTTTTCCGAAGCTCTAGCTGGTTTGATTTTTCTAAATATTCTTTTCACCCAAAGGAAATTACTCTTAAATACAGTACATTACATCCCCTATCCCCTGGATCCCCCCCAAGGATTTGACTTCTCATGACAGGCACAAATGTGGAGGTTTTATTTTGACGGGAAGTGCTATGTTTCCTTCCACGGTATAGGAATTGCTCAGCGATGTGCTGCGACACAAGGTCAGAGTTTCACAAACTGTGGCAAGTGGAGTGCATTTGTGCTGTGGGTATTTTTCAGGTCGTTATGGGTCTCGATATTAAATACTCCTGGTGCCCAGGCTCTCTCCTACAGAGCGTGTGTGCTGACAGAGGCAGTGGGAAGGGAGAAGGAATGAGCTTCGCTGTGCACAAAAGGATGCTGCAAAGGAGGAAGGGCATATCGCTGACATTGGAACAAAAACTGGAGCTGGGGGCAAGGCAAGAGCCAGGCGCTTCCTTGCTAAGATGATTTAGTGTTTGAGGAATAGGAAAGGCCAAGGGCTGTTGGCCAGCGAGAGGTGAGTTAGTGAGATAGGATGGGGACAAGGAAGAGTGGAATTTTCCTTTTTGGAGGGGAAGCAGTTCTGATGTAAATCCAGAGGTTTTAAGTAAACTTTTGTCAGGTGTTACATTCCTGGGGTACTTGAGCGACAACAAGCAACAGGGCCAGGAGCAAACATAACTTTGTGCGTTGCCATCTGACAAATGGGTTTGGGATTTCAGAGGGAGGAAAAAAAAGTCCATGTTTATCACAAGACATTCTCATTCCTGTCCTCAGCTGTCTTCCAGGCAGTCTCCTTTTCTGGATGCAAACTGTGCTCCCAGTGCTTCTGTAATCCCGTGCTTGCTCCCTTGCTGGCCACCGAGTTGCACTGCCCCAAGATCACTGGTTGCCCACACTGTGTTCTGCATGGTCCTGTTTTTGCCTGCTGCTGCCTCTTGCTCTCTCCTGCCTGTGCTGTAGCGTAGCCCAGGTTGTACCTTTTCTGTGCTTTCTGACAGGAATGGGAGCTGGCGCTGCAGCATTTCTGACCGTCTGGACGCTGCCTGAGTATCCCCGAGCTCCCAGGCCCTGCTTGCCTGTGCGTGTGGCTGTGGGCCTGTTGCCACAGCCCAGGGAGGACTTGCTGCCACACTTACAGGGCATTTCTATGCTTCGCCCAAAACTTGGACACAAAGCAACCAACACAGAAGCGGTTCTCCAGCAGTTCTTTTCCCTACTGTGGTTTTTAATGCCTGAGGTGCGCCCCCCCCCCCCCCGCCATTGCATTACGCTGTGGGAGCCACTGTCTGTCCTTTCCACAGCTAGGATCACGGCTGGCTTTCCAGTTACTTATTGCCTTCCCTACTGGGTCTGACAGATGCAGAAGGCAGGAAGGCAGAGACCCATGATACTGAAAGGGGTGGGGCACTGCGTTCGCTGCCTGCTTCCTTCCCATCAGCTAGCCAGCGTGCTAGCTAGTGTGAAGCTTATAACGCTTCCTCTCAGTGAAAACTTTTTATCCAATACTTTTAGGTGTGATCCAACCTCTCACCTTGATTTCTGTTTTGGTTTTTCTTTTCTTTTGATTGGCACACTTTTAAACTTGCAAGGAGGCTTCTTTCCCATTAGCATTTCCACACCAGTCTGACTTGTTGTAGTGTAAAAACACAGAAAATTAATCATTAAATATCTGTGGAATAGTCTTCCACAAAGTTGGTGTCTCAGGTCATAAACAACATGGAGCACATTTACATAGCCTTACTAGTTGTAGTCCCTGGCAGTATAGTATTTTGTAGCTCAGCGTGCAGTCAGTATTGACCCAAACACTGTCACCAACCAGCTGACCCAAACACTGTTAGAACCACTGTTTAAAGTATATAGATTCATAGCTAGGCCAGAAGGGACCATTATGAATTCCTAAAACTATCTCTGGTATAACTTGAGTTACAGAACTTCACTCGGTAACTCCTGTGTTTAGGTCCAGTTACTGAGCTAGAGCGTGTTATGCAGAGAGATTTCTGCTCTTCATGTAAAGACTCCAGTGATGGGGAGGATATAAGGTCTCTAGATGTTCTTTCAATGCTTAATTATCCTCCTTATTTGCCTTTTTTTTTTTTTAAGTGCCCTATTTATAGTTTGAATTAGTCAAGCTTCAGTTTCCAACTATTAGATCTCATTATCTCCTTTCCTGCTAAATATTGTCAAAAGACTACTCCTGATATAGGTGCTTTTAGATAAAGTCACTTCTTAACCTTTTCTTGGCTAAACTGGATAGGAACAGAGGTTCTTAAGGCTGTCAGTCTTCCTGTAAAGCTTCCAGATTTCATGATTCTGTTTTGTATCATCTCTGTGAACTGTTTCCCACTTCAGACAACCTTCTTAAAGTGAGGACAACAGAACTGAAGATGATATTTCAGGAGTAGTCTTCCTAATACCAGGTATAGAAATAACTAAGCGCCTTTTGGATCTTGGGTCATGAGGTTTACGAGGTATTAGCATGGGATTTTGCAATTCCTGCATGGACCCCTCTCATTTTATTCTTTTTTTTTTTTTTTTTACAGATGTGTCTGAGAGATGGCTTTGGTCCTAAATCCAAACTGCCTTAGAAGTCAGGCGAAGTAGCTAATTTCTAGTTCAGGCTGTGGTTCTGTGTGTGAAGGTTGGGTTTAGAGCTGCAAAATCTGAGGGTTTTCTAGGTCTGAGATTTTGTTTGGTTCCAGCCTTACTGTTGTTTGTGTTGATTAGGTGAAGTGTAATAACTTCTCTCAACCCTCACTCCTTGCATTGCCACAGGGAGGTATGGTCAGTTTCTCCAGTCATACGCAGAGCCAATAGCTTGTCAGGCCTCCACTCCTTCTCTGTTTCCGTGACGTTCTGATGGCATTTACCGAAATAAAGGCAGAGTTCCATCCTAACCCGTACATCTTCATTTCTGCCAGCTTGCAAGTTCAAGAGCTATGCTACAGGTGCAGCTGAAAACAGCAGTTGGCCCAAGTGAAGGTAGGACTAGAGACAAATGTTTCAGATGGAGCATGAAGTGCACTCTGTGGATTCGGACAGGGTTTTATGCCTTCCTATTAAAAAATTCACTGTTTCTAATGTTTAAGAGCACTCTGAAGGCGCTAACAGCCAATAGTATCGGGACAATTAGTAGAGCAATTTCCTTTGGTGGAATAAATTATTTCTCACTGTTTGGTGAGCAAATGGGTCTCAGCTATGCTGAGCTGATTTGATCTAGAGACTGGAAAAGGGAGAAGTGCGAACTCTAGAAGGGTGGAATGCAGATCCCTCTTTGCTACAAGCGTGCAGAGGAGGACTCCTTCTCTTTGGTCAACACAGCTAGAAATGTAAAGAAACCCCTTTTCCTGGGGGTGATGGGAGGGCACTTTCCCCTTCTCACACAGCCTTTCGTGTTTTAATTAGCTGCTTTCTTCCCAGCCTGCCCTATTCCTATAGTATAGAAGTCAATGTATTCAGTCTTAACTTTAAAGCTCGGGAGGGTGGGAATCGTTTTCTGGTAATACACACCCTTCTCTGCTGTACTTCTCTGTAAAGGACTTTTGACCCATACTTTTAAACATACTTGTTTGCCTAACATCCACTTCTTACTGAGTATTGGGGGCATTGTAAACCAAGTATCAGAAGGGAGCTGGAGAATATGGTTTTTTCTGCTTTAGGTACATAGTCAGAAAGTACAGTGGTCTCCAGTTCTCTCTTTGTCCCTGGTGTGTATGCTATGGTAGCTTTGCAGCATATCTGATCTCCACTAGACTGCACTAATGTCAGATAGGAGAAGTGTAGGGAAAATGGAGATGTTTACCAAGGATTCACGAGAAGCAAGTTCAGCTCTCACACAAGGCTCTGCCCTTCGTGCCTTCTGTGACCTTGGACATCTTGTTTTAGTTTCCCTGCTGTAAAATGAAAAAAACCACAGGTGCAAAGACTCTTAAAAGTTGTGAAAATTAGCACAGTGACTGCTCAGATACTGTGATAATGAAAAATGCCGAGATAGGTGGAAGTCCTGAAACTATTTGCATACCCCTTATCTCTGAGGATACTTACTCCATATTACCACGGAGAGGAAGTTCTCTCTCCCCCCTGTCTTATTTAAAAAAAAAATTTAAAACCAATATTTTTGTCTTGTGTGGTACAATGTCATTAGTTACTCATTTTGTGCTATGGCCAATACCTTGTGGTAAAAAGTTCTTGGAACTGGAGAGAGGATGCAGTATTTAAGAGATGGATATGAGAACCCTTCCCTGTGTCTATTAATATGCTCTGAATCAGAGAGAAAATAGCTTTTTCCTTTTTTGTAACATGCAAGATGAAAATAAGGTGGTTTGCCTTCTACAACAGCAACTGTAAATATGTGCTAAAAGCTTCATGGTTTTCTCTGTCTCCTTCAACATAAACTTCTTCAACAAGAGACACAGAAATATCAGTGCCGAAATAGGACTCGTTGCATGCTCTGATCCTGTGCAGCAGCATTCCCCCTTGCACATTTTCTGTTGGTTTGTACAGTCTGATTTTTATCTCTGAAGGGCATCTTCCCTTGGGAACGCGTGTGTGTTTGTTTAGGGAGATGAACCTCATGGGCAAAGATTTCACAGTGTTTTCTATTGATACAAGCATGAACAAGAATTCATTTCTTCCTCTGAACTAATTACTCTTTCTTTCTTTAGCATTGGCATCCTTCATAGGCCTGCAGCCCATTGTCATAGCAAGGCACACTGCACATGCTTTTCTGTACTTTTTTGTATACATGAAGCAATTATTCTTGGCAGCAGCTAGGTTTTTTTGCTGTTGCTTTTTTCTGAACCCTGCACTGATGTTCAGAGTAAAATAACACACTCTAGATGTCAGGATACATGCATCACCTCACAGGGGAGAACTGTTACACTGGGACTGCAGTGGTGTTGTCTTGACTGTAGTCACTTCTTGGGAGAGTCGTGGTGGTGGAGAAAGCTAAGGACCTATTTGTAAAATCGCTTGAGTACTTTTTGTTTCAAACATAGGCTTGGGTTCTGGTCTTTGGTTTTCCAGTGTGCGATGTGTTCCAGGCTACAGCTGATTCTGATGAACTTCAGAGTATCCAGACCTGGTCGCATACAGCCAGTGAGATCACATTTTTTATTTCAGTATTTCTGTGTCCCTTGTAATTACTGTCCGTTCTACTGCCTTCATTAAGGAGGGCAGAAGGGAAATTTTATTTAGTTTTCTGCAATTATTATATTAAAGGCTTTAAGTTTTTAGTGAGTGTTGCACAGGAATCTTTCTGCATGCCTATTTATATTGGTATTTGGTACTCTGATTTGGTGGGGACCAGTCCAGTGGCTCTGTATTGGTTCAACATCTTTGTGACCCTAGCTGTACCACATTCTGCCAAAAAGCCCTCTGTATAACCCCTAAGTGTGGACATGAGTAATAGGGCAGGCCAGGCAGCTGGGCTGTCAGTTGGGCAGGTTCTTTAAATTAAGACATTTATCAGACCTGAAAGCAGTTTATTATGAGTTTCTTTCTCCTGATCCTATTGTTGCTTATATGCATCATTTGTGTTTTAAGGGCACTTTTTTTTTTTTTTTAAGGAATGCAGGAAACAATTAAGTGGAGGAGGAAACAACAACGCTGTCAGGGTTGCCAAGGATCCATTTTTTTTCTGTATAGTGTCTATTAATTATGCTGCTCCTTTTATTAATCCTTTGGCACCTGTTAATTATTCTACAATTTTGGCTAGCAGCTGGAAAGCCACTTCGAAGCATTAAGCATATTGTTATTTAGTTACTAGAATATTAAATGCATTGAACTGAAAGTATGTAGTGAGACAGGAAAAAAAGCCCTTCACCCTAAGCCACATTTAGAGCAGCAAGCAATAAAAATATTTGCTTTGGAAGGATCTTTGTGGAACAAAACTGACTGACGCACATACAGGGAAAATAAAATAAAAGCTGCATAAGACAAAGGGACTGTGAGAGGTGGCCAGAATGTCAATTTAATGATGCTGAGACTAATCCTGGTCCCACTGAAATGAGTGCTTAAATTCCCACTGCTTTTACTGGGGTCTGAACTGGCTTCTTTCTCCAATGATTGGCTTCTTCCAGCCCCCTCTTTGCTCTTCTCTAACATTATGGCCACTTAAGCTTCATTCCTCTCTCTTACTCTCCTTTGTATGCTTGCCTTTCCTTCTAATCTGCTTTTCACCTTGTACTTCATTCTCCCTCTGGGTCCTCTCCTAACCAATCCCAACCCACTACAAAAAAAAAAAAAAAAAAAAAAAAATTAGGCCAGGACAGTGGCCCTACTTGCTACCACCTGACTCCTTGCAGTATTTAATCTTCTTGATGTTGCATCATCTTCTTCCATGATGGGCTTTTCTTGCACGTTTACGTTGTGAGCTATGCAGGGCAGGGTCCATCTGCTTCCTCTGTTCAGCAGTGCCTCCAGGTCTTTCAATTCATAACTCGTAATAATCTACTGACAGCCTGGCTGGACTGTGGAAATCCTGGCCAGCCGTCCCGCCAGCCTCACAGACCATTACTTCAGTCAGCCCTAGTGAAGTGACTGGGCCTGGCTCCTTCATGATTGTGAGTTACATCCAGTTGTTAGGTGAGGCAAACAGGATGAAAATCACGAGCAAGGGAGATGTCGGTTATGCCTGCCTCCTACCTAAGGTGGCCTCTTCCACAGTCAGCCTCAGCTGCTCCTCTGAATTTAACTTACCTACTCCAGCCTGCCTCCTGGGTGTTTCTTACAGCTTCGAAGCGATCATACAGGCGGGTAATTTGGATAGGTGGGAAGCCCAGTCTCAGGTTCGCTCTTGGACCATGGCTGGGCACAGTATAGATGCGGCTATTTTACTTGAAAGAGCTTTATCCAGAGTATGTTGGACTGGGAAGAGTGAAACCTCATTACTGATCTGGCTGGGAAAGTTGGGGCTTTTGGACCAGGAAAATCCTGCTTTACATTTTCTGGCATGGTCTTTGTTCATCACCTGTGGGAAATTGAGCCCCTTGTCACTTGGTTTGCATCGGGGTGACTCAGAGCCAATTTAGCTGTCACCCTTGATGTAAACAGCTGGCGAGTTGAACCCTAAATCTGTTAGCTCCTTACTGCTGCCTGGTGACTGTGGCAGAGGCATCCAGGTTAAGTGTGAAAAAACTTGTCGTAAAGTGCCAGTGCTGTGAGCTGGCTTCTGCTTCTTGAGAGAGTAATTTAGAGTCGTGTGATTTTTTTTTTTTTTATTTTTTTTTTTTAAATGTACCTGGTTCTTACCCAGACGGAGTTAACACAGCAGTTTCCTGCACCGACAGTCCTCAGTGGAAGTGTGTGGAAGGACGAGATCCTTCCTGCCCCGGTGGGAACTTGCAAAGCAATCCTGAGGTGGGAGAGCGAGAGACCTGTGCTTCAGGGTACGGACAGCCTGCAGTGTGAGAGTCCCAGTGGTGCTAAGGCAGTCTTTTACCCTCCTGGAAAGCTTCACTTCAAGGTTTTAAATCCTCGAAATGCAGACTCACCTCTATGCAGAGAGGAAAGGGAGCCATGTCACTTTAATCTGGGATTCAAGCCGATCCCTTGTGGAATTCCCCTGGAAAGTGTGGGGAGGAATAAGAAGCAAAAGCAGCAGGACATTTATGGTATTGCTGGGTTTGAAGCATTTTTAGCTTTGTCTTAAAGGGACGCTGTCAAGATCAGTGAACCTAAAATTAGCTTGCTTTTCTCTTTCCATCCCAAATGTCTGTTTGATTTTTCATTTGCGTTATGTTATAAATGCTTCCATGTTGTGTTTTTTTTGGTTTTTTTTTTTTTTTAAGAAATAAAACTAAAGAACCCAGTGTTCATAAATAGCCTACAATTAAAGAAAACAGAGAAGAGAAACTGTGTGTAAGCCATGACTAACAACTCCACAATAACAAACCATTGTGTGGTGAGCGCCTTGCAACAAAACATAAGTGTGGTAGAAAACCCTGCGGAAACAACATAGCATGCATGCAATGTCCACTCCTCTAATGAAAAACAGAGCTGAGCCTGTGAATATTGAAGAGAGCACCACTGTCCAGCATTTAGAGGAGCATGTAGTGTGGGAGGAGAAGCCTGCTGCAGCTTTAAGGTACCAGGGATTAATGTAATAGGCCATGTGTATACACACACACAGAGAAAACAATTATGTTGTGTCCTTTATCAGAGGCTGGATTTCCTTCTGCTGTACTTGTATGTCTTCACTCCCCTGTGCTAGCACTCCTTGTGATACTTACCAAATACAGCCTGACAGAATCTCCAGTAAACAGGGTTTTACATCCATTTTACAACTCCCCATTTTACTGTTGGAGGAGGACTAAATGATACGTTGTTTGAAGAAATTTTTGTTAAAATGGTTCTGTCCAGATTTGGAGGCCCAATCCAACACCTCAGCCAAGAACCTCTTCTCGAGTTCATTTTCTAAAGATACTGGGGAGGGGGAAGCACTTGTGCATCAGCCGTTCCACTGTCATGGGTGCTGTGCGCTGTCTGTCTTTTATGGAATGAGTAAGTTTGAATGTGTTCGCTCCTCACGTAAACTTTGTTTCAGGCAGGACTAGCACACTGCTATTAACGTAGCAGTGATCTTTGTTCAAGAGCTTACGAGTTATTTATATATTTAATAAGCATATGGCTGGTGATGTTGTGAGCTAGTACAGTCACCATTGATGGGCTTTCTAGAGTCAAAGCATTGGGATACTTGCGCAGCTGCAAATCATTGTTTATGAGTCTTTATGCATAAAAATCATACCCTGCCCTAAGCACCCTGCTTTATTTACTGAATATGCCCGTCTGGTTTTGATGTCCATATGCTTTTGTATTCCACTGAAAAAAGTGTCCATTCTGCACTGGCAGCAGGGTTAAGTAGTTCTATGGCAATTATACAGACCAGAAAATCAAAATGTTAAATTACACCATGACAAGTTAAAATGAAATTAACATCTCTAATGATTAACCAACATATCCTTCCTGCCTTTAGAGTCCACAGGCATAGTATGGGGTGTTCTGCAGTCAGTGGAGAGGCAGGATGAGGGACTCTGTGGCAAAATCCTCAGTGTTATATTGGTTGATTTAGGGACAGTACAAGTCTTCCTATTTGAGAGTTTTCTGAGTGGATCCTTGTCGCTGGAGATTCACTATCCAAGTCCCAGAGTTACTTGTAGCACTGGATCACATGTGCTGCAAAAAACTGGACCTCTCTCTTGCAGGCAAGCAATAACCTACCCATGTCCTACATGGGCTTTGCCCTGTCATGGTGCTGTGACATGCGGAAAGGATGGTATCCCAATAGGGGCTTTTGGCATCAGATACTCCCTTCTCAAATGAAGAGTAGTAGTTTCACTGACTTTTGGACTGTGCACCCCTGGGCATGCCCTGGGGGTGGAGAAGGAAGCAGTGAATTGGGCGACAGGAGTTCAGTCGGGAGGGTCTGACAACTCTGCTGACCACAGTGAAGACCTGGTCTGAACAACCTAGTTGCAGTCAGCACCGTCAGAGTCAGCTCTTTGCCAGAGTGGTAAATTTTGCAAATGCTTTCTGGTAAGGATAAGCTCTAGGAACATGCTCATTTCAGAGGAAAATACTATAATGCTGGTTATGAAATTGTATTATCTCAGCATTCTGCAGAAAAGGTTTATTTTCTTAACTTATTAATATGTTCTCAGCATTCTCCCTCTTTCAGTTCTCCAGAAACATGTTTTTTTTATGTTTCCCTCAGGTGTCTTAAAGCTTCTTGTTTGCAGAACAAACCTCCCGAAGGGGCTGTGACCTGGTCAGAGCACTGACATTTTATTTTAAACCCACCAGCAGCAAAAAAACACAGAATATTTTTGAAGGGAAATTTCCTTTTTGGGTTTTTGTATCCCTGAAAGAATTTCCGATGTAGGCAGACAGTAATTCCCAGCTACATACTTCCTGATAAGGAAACAGCTCCAATAAATGCAGCTAAAAATAGTTACCTTTTTATTTTTTTAAAAATGTAGGGAGATTTGTTTAGCCTTTCTTTCAGACTGTTGAAAGAAAGGGACAGTGTAGGATGAGAGTCTTAAGTTTGGCACCCATTGGCTCTCCAGATCCACAAATTCAGATTTTAATCTGCATCTGTACATTTAATTACATAAAGTTTAGATGTTTGTTTATTTCTGCTTATCCTCACAACACAGTAAAAGAAGAAAACACCTCCTTTTTATATGGTAAACGTAAATTGCATTTTGCCTTCCTCATGAGGGAAAAGTAGTACCTGCTTTAAGCAGAATTCGTAATGCTTTTGCTGCGTGCCTATATTTCAGTGCTTCTCTTTCTATATATAGTTTGTTAAGGTGCCTTGTCATCTCAGAATAAGTAGCATGATCTTCAACTGCATTTTTCCACATTTACTGTGGATGTGCTGTAGCAAATTCATAGTTGGACATAAATTCCCTTTCTTATAAAAGTAACTTGCTGGGGCAATTCTGTGCAGTTAGTTTATAAACCTTCTGAATTTTCTGCATTATCTCCCCCCTTTTTATAGTTCTGTTTCCTGTATTTTTAATTTAATGCCTTTCACTTTGGACTTCTGCTAAAATTTTCCTTTGCCAGTCCTGCTTTTCTTTGTTCTTTTAACAACGACAAACACACAGTACCTTCAGAAAAACAAATAACCATTTACCTACAGAAAAGTTTATAAAGGTGAATAAATTTGGTGCAAGAGTTAGTGTGAAGACGTCGTTGCACATTAGATTTCAGGCCAGCTGTACCTGTCATTCAGGTTACAATAGAAAATACATACGTGGCCACTAGCTTGATTGTTTTATAGAGGATGAGCCTGCTTGGTAAATCACCTTGATCAGCACTTGGGCCTTCGTTTCTGTCCTACAGCAGGGAAGGGTCTGTGGGCCTGCTTGCAGGCTGTCATGTCCTGCGTGGCTGATGGGCAGGTGTCTCCAGCCAAATCCCGAGGCATGTCTGGGGACGGGCCTCTACACAGGGGGTGTCAGTGGCTGGGGCATCCTCTTTTCTCACTTGTTCATGTTGTGAGTGCTCTCCCTCGTTTTCCTGGGGAGCGGGGCGAGGTGCCCATGGTGGGCTCCCTGCTGTGCGTGCATGGCACCAGTTGCACCACGGGCAAAGCCCCTGGAAGGGTGAGGGTGCAACTTCCTCGGTGCTGGGAGTCAGGGGAGAGTTGAGGCCCAGCACAGCAGAGAGGAGGTCGAGTAACCTCCCTTTCCCTCCTCCTCCTCCCCCTTTCTCCTTCCAGCGATTTCACAGGATCTTATGACTTGTGGCCAAATCCTACCCGCGAGGGCACTCAGCTGCCGTGGGCCCCTCCTCTTGGCCCGCTGGTTGTGCTCCCAGCTGGCCCAGAGCCGAACAGATTGCACAAGGGTGCAGCTGGTGGAAGATCCCTCCTTGCCCTTTTCGCTCGTTGCTCGCTGAAACGCCACGGCAGGGCTCAGCGCGCACCTCTCCTCAAACGTCGGTTGCGTAGCCCCTGAGCACATCGCTTGTACTCCATTTTCCTTTGTAGGTATCTGAAGGGATTTTACCTTCTCCCTCCTGTGCTCCTCTCTTGGCTGCACCGGGAAGGTTGATCTGCATGTGCAGGCCTTGCCACACCTCCTCAACAGGCCTGTGGAACATGCACAATTAATACGGTATTAATTAATTATGGGGAGAAGTTGCTGCTGGCACAAGAACCAAGGCTTGCAGCTTATAAAGTGAATGCTTTGATGCTGAGCTTTAAAGAACGTTTCCATCAACTCCAGCCAGCAGAGAGATTCTGTGATATTTAAACCCTCCCTCCGTACAGACTCCAGAGCTCACGGTTTTGCCACCCTGGGCACTAACAACAAAAATAGTGGTGGCAAAGGGGGATTTAGAAAACACAACTGGGGATCGACCCTCATGAGTAAAGTAGCACAAATCCTAGGTGGAAATGTTGGGGCTGAACCAGAAATGGTTTGTCGAGCCAGCTTAATAGATGCTTGCAGTGTGAAAAAAGAGTGACCTTCTGGACCCGCTGAAATGAATAGGAGTTGTCTCACTGACTTCAGCAGCTGCCATGGTTTTATCCAGAATGTGTGTGTGTGAGTAAATGTGTAGGTTTGTGCTGTGCTTCTACTTATTTGGCCAGTGTTTGGGGGAAGAGAGATGAAGGAATGACTGTGCCTCTTTGGTTTTTTGCAATACTGAGAATTTCTCCCTTTCTACTTCCTCCTTCTCGGTAGTGCAGAAGGAAGTAGCCCCGGTCCCTGCCGGTCCACAAACCAGTTACTCATTTCAGTTCTGCCGCTTGAGTGGGTCCTCGTATATTTCCTAGTGGGGGAAATCTCCTTTTATGTATGTAAGTTCCTCCTTCCTATTCTCTCTTTCGTTCTGATTTCTTCCAAGCAATCTGACTCCTTCAGTTTTTAACCTCCTTGCTAGCTTTCGCTTCCTCTCCATGCTTCAGTGAAGGCATTTTGTCAGAAAAACCCCTCTGTACACAGATACTTCTTTGTTCCTCTTTTTTTTTTTTTTTTTTTCTGTGTCATACTTCTTTGTACCTCGCTTCCTTGGAAACTTCCTTAGTAGTCTTATTACCTCTGGGCTTTTAGCTGCATTACTCTGGGTAGTCATTACTGCGTTGTTGGGTGTGTAGTCGTTTAAGGTACCTTGATCTTTTTATTAGACGTATTTTTTTTTTTACTGCTCTTTAAGTACTAATAGGCAGTGGTGACAAATATTGTTATTAAATACTCGAGGCTTGTTTCATCACTGCTCTACAGCTTGCTTGGTTGTTTTCACTTGTTGAAAGTGAGCGTAACCAAATCACAGGAGTCACTCTCTACTTCCACTTTGTGTTGTTCTCAGGGATGCAATGCATGGCGTGGGGTAGTGGTGAATAGGTCGCATGTAGTAGAAGTTGTTCAAGATTTGGTGCAGGATTGAAGCCTTGGAGGTCAGTGAAATAGGAACAAGGGATAGCACTCAATGTCTGTAAGAGCTGGAACATTTACAGTTCTCCAATTTTTACACCCTCTCTCAGTTTTAAAATCATGCAGAATGAAAAGCAAGCAGAGGGACTGGGAGTGACAGCAAAAGTAACAGTGGCAGCGAGAGGAGCTGTGTTTGTGATGGGCAGACCTGAAGCAGCTGGGCCGTTAAAGGAGTCAATATTTGCTGTTGGCCTCCTGCCACACCATTATCAGTGTGTGCAGTAACGATGGCTGAATCTCAGAAAGTTTGGCGGCTGATTCAGTTCAACAGAACACCCAGAAGTAAATCCAGATGTCTTTCAAATTGGTTGGATATGCAGTGTTGTAGTGAGTTCTCCATAATTACGATTGTATTGTGAGAGTTCTGGGAGAATCCAGCTAGTCCAGAGTAACCCTGAGAGCACAGCTTCTCACCCACGGGCTTTCTGGTGCTCCATCATTTGCAGTGAGAACATGTGTGCACAAAAAAACCACTTGAGCTCAGAAAAGAGTTAACAATTAAAATTGATTTCAAAGCTGAGAAGTTTCAGATGTTTTCTTTAAATCTGACACAAGTCATGTATCTCTGTGTACATGTACATATTTAGCTCTTGCAGAAAGGAGGCTTGCTCAAGTACTTAGGTTTTATGCACAGAGACTGTTACTGTTCCTTTTTCTCTTGAAGCTAATTAACACTTACAATGTGTTACAACCATTTCTTTTAGGCAAAGTTGTAAAATTACTGCCTATGATCAGTAATTACTGCCTATGATCAGTATGCCCAGTAGGCTCGCAATGCTGTCCTCCCCACGTCTCTGCTGCGTCAAGCAGGCACCAGAGGGTTAGCCTGTGTTTGAGACTAGAGGCCCAGGTTTGAACGGGTCTTTCAATCTGTTTTTACTGGATCGAGCGTGCAGAGTCAGCAGTATTGTATATGGTTTGAAATCTCTAACTTGGCTTAAAATTGTAGATAGGGCTCAATCAGCTGCATTTAATGCTTTCTCACGGAGTGCACTCCATGGGCCACTTTGTGAAGACTACTAATGTGAAGGCTAATCCACAAACAGTCTTGGCACCACTTTGGAAATTGAAACGATCAGAGTGATATAACCTATTGTGAATAAAGGTAGCTCACACTGATAATTTTATCCTGAAATGACTGGGCCCCTACTCTGAAACATTTTCACAGTACAGTTTTATAAGTTGATGTAGCATGAACAATGTAAAGGCTGTAAAAATACAGTTAGTGATACAAAACCTGTCTCTTAACCAGCTCTAAATTACACGTATGCTTTGTATAATTTAAGCCACACCTTAATAGATCCTGACAACTGGAAGAGAAGGGACATCATCTTTCTCTGTATGAATAAAATGCCCAGTGTGCCTTTAGCACTTGAAGTTGTGGTCATCTACTAAATTAACTGCTCCCAGTGTCACTCAGAATTAGGATGAAAGTGAATTATTCTTGTTTTAATAATATTTTCTCAGTTCTTCTTGAGAGACAGCAACTCATTCATATGGGACCACAGTACAGGGAAATCTCATCCAGAAGGATGTTGTGGTTGTTCAGCAGAAAACAATTATTGATGTGAGTAGCTCATGAATTTTTCATGTGGTTTTACAGTAAAGCCTGTGAATGTCCCTTGACTGTAGAGTTAAGCAAAGATATTTGTCAAAAATCAGTCACCAGTCTCAAATTTGTTTAGCAACTCTGCATTGATTTCATGATTTTGCACCAAAATTGTTACGAAATTGAAGTTCTAACACAGTCTTGTTGAAGCTCGTGAACTTCTAGAGAGGCTTCTTAACACCTTGAGTTTGTTCAAACTCAGTCCCACTCAGGTGTGGTGGTCTCATCCACACAATCATTTTTAATATGATAGGGGGCCTAGCCAGAACAGACCACTTCCCCAGTTTTCCCATTCCCAGGAGCCAGGGGATGGGACTCTGCAGTTTGAGGAAAAGGTGCTTTTGTAAGTGAATGGGTTGGCAGGGAGAATGTTATCATGTGGCTATGAAATCATACTTGGTATGGAGAAGGTGAACAGGCAATGTTTATTCACAGTTCCTTACAGAACAGCAAATCCAGAGATCCGAGATAAATCATTGGGCAACATGTCTAAAAGAAACAAGAATGAGGATGCATCACTACATGAAAGAAATCATTGCAGGAAGATGTTTAAGGGCTGAAAGTGTAAACAGGTCTCTCAAAGGAACCAGATAAACCTGTGGAGAGAGGGATGGGCCATTTGGTCAGTATGGAAACAGTGGTCTGGATGCAACCACAGCTCATGACACCCTTAAACCACAGATTACCAGAGACTGAAATAAGCAATATAGACAAGATTGCTTAATGTTTCCATATTCCTTATGCTTTTTGCTTATGCAGCCACTAGTGAAGACATTTGGCTAGATGGGTCGGCGATCTTTTCTAGTATGGCATTTTTTGTATTTTACCCCATCTTGTAATCATCTCCAGTGACTTGACAGTAGTGTGGATGCCATCCAAGCAGATATATATTCAGTATGCATATGCTATGCCAGAGGGTTCTTTTAGGTGATAACTAAGTCATCAGTTAGAGGCCACGGATAAAACTTAAGTGGGGGGATTTGCCTTTAAGCAATTCTGACAAAAGTCTCTTTACACAACAGCTGACTGAATCACTGAATGTAATGCCAAGGGCAGCAATAGAAAAAAAAAGTCATGTAAATTAGCTGGCGAGAGAACAGGGCAAAGCTATCTGGTGAAGGAGGGAATGGGAGAGGAGGGCAGGCAGGCACCTGCTGGAGCTTCAGCTTCAAGGACCAGATCTCCCCCATCAAGTGTCTGAAAAACAAATTTTGAAGTTGAGACTGAGGGGGAAACGTGGAGAGTCTCTCTCCCTGGAGTACAGGCCCCCAAAGGGTTGTGATCACCCCCGTATGCGATTCTGTTATCCCTAGCCCTTGTTTCTCCCGCATGCCCGCAAAGGGTTGCGTTCATTTTCCTGTTGTTGTCCAGTCCAAGATCCAGTGTGGCCTGTGCCCCTTCTTATGGCTTTGTCTCATCCATATAATGTGTAACACAAATTTCAGTTCTGCTTCCTCTCTTGCCTCAAACAACAGTTTGGGTTTCTGGGTGTAGTCATTAAAAAAAGTTATTATTCAGTATTACTTGTGATTTGAAATGGTAGATTAAAAACTTACTGGAAGTCTGGCAGTGCTTCTGATCTGTGTCCCCTTTGCTAAGGTGCTTCATAAAATACCGTATGTTGTTATTCACTCTGGCCTGGATGTTCTTGGCTGTCTCCCGCTTAATGATTCACAAGATGTCTGTGAGATTCATTTTTGTAAATGTGGTTCCCCCTCTTCCCTCTGTATATTCTCCCCTCCTTTATTGTGAGTCTTCACTGCAGAAGTTCATTAAATAAAACCCATAGTATGTGTAAGGGACAGAGTGCAGTCTCTGACGTGCCATCGGAAGAGATCTAAGATATGGTGCAAATTTTCCCCCTGATTTCCAAGAAGCGGATTAGAGTAGTTTGGGAAGCTTTTTTCTACAGCTCCCCCTCCTCTTCCCCTGCTCTTTCTCAGCTCCCTATGTGTGTCCTGTGTCTGTCTCCTGAATAGAGAGTTTTTTTGCTAGTAAAAGCTCAGCAACTCATCTCCTCTGAATGCTCCTGGCTGTCTTTGGGGAGGGGGGAGCAGGAGAAAAGCCGGGTGCGGTGGGGTCTCTGCACGCCTGTGCGAGGGCAGAGCCGCTGATCCCGGCACGCCAGCTGCAGTAAGCAAGCAAGGGTGTATGCGGGGCTTGCATGCCAGAGTCTCTTCAAACAGCTCTGCTCAAAGGCGTGAGCTGGGCTCACTTCTGAGGGAAATTTCCTTTTTGGGGAAGTTGCTGCAAAGGAATTTCCTGTGTGGGCAGACAGAGCTTCCTGACTTGAAGGCTTCTTGGAAGGGAAACCGTTTCATAATGAAATGATAAATTAAAGACATACCAGCCTGGTTCGCTTCAAAACAGCTATTGAGAGAGCTCAGGCAGTGCACCATTATACTCCCGTGCAGAATAAAAAGAAATTGCATCCTGACAGGATTCTCCTTAGTGGAGCATGTCCTTCCCCCCCAGCCTTCCTCCCTGTACATCTCACTTTCCTACCCTCCCTCCCCCTTTCTCCCTCCCCTGCTATTTTCTGCCCTCTCATCTATCTTTTGCAGCCCCCTCTAACCAAGAGGCAAAGGAGTGTAATGTTGGAGATGGTTTGCTAAATGTACTGCTTTCCCCATGCAGCAGGCAGCTCTGGTTTAAGCCCTGCTTTGCTAGCCGGCACAGCGAGGGCCCTGGATGTAAGGTGTAGAAATGGCACGTGGCTGCCGTGAAAACTGGGTGCCGTGGCTGCCGACATGGTTGTCACAAGGAGAAATTAGGGGTATTAACAGAGTTTAAGTCAGTGCCTGTAATAAGGAACGTCTTGGTATGGTCATGAAAATAGCTGGGAGGAAGGGTTGCAGATATCTATTTCCTGTTAAATAAGAGGAAAAAAGGACCTTTGCTCCATCCCAGCCAAGACACAATGGAGGGAGGGCATCCCCAGAGAGCTCAGGCTGGTACAGCCGAGTTCTCAATAGGCACAAACCGGGTCGTATTATTTCCCTGCTCTGCACCATCCTAATCTGTTGAAAAGTGAGGGCGAGTGCTTTTGGGTCTCTCTGCCCTAAGGGATGCCTATAGCTGTGAGCTGAGGTGAACTGGGTGAAGAGCTTCGATTAGACTGCTTAGGTTGCCGAGCACATTGTAACTGCAGATGGAGGATGTGATTTCAGGTGGCACGGGGGCAGAGGGAGCAAACAAGCAAGAGTTTCACGTCATCTTTCTCTGTCTCAACTATATCATCTGTAAACTTGATGGGTGATTCTGCTCACAATATTTAGTTCCACAAAGTGATCTGACGTGCACTGCTACAAGTGTGGCATCAGCATTTTCTTTTCTCCCTTGAGAGAAGGCCTTTATTCCCTGCCTCCTATTCAGCTGGCAATTAAAGCTGCTTTAATTCTTTGCAAGAGTCCCCTAAATTGGTGTGTGTTACATACCTTGTTGTGCCAAGGAGGCCTTATCCCTCTCCATTGCTTAGGGAGTTTCTTAGGAGTTTTGAAACACGCAAATCACTGGCGGAACATTGCATGATTTTGTAGTGAGTGCTGCAGTTTTGGGAAGTTTTTCTTAAAAATGCATCTGCTGGAGTCACATGACAATGAAGGAATTTGAGTTTTTATTTGTATTTTTTAAAGCAAGTTTCTGGCCTGTGTAAAGAAAAGCTAGAAAAGGTGATTCACAGGGCTCAGAAGTCAGATACAAAGGATGCCGAAGAAAAATATGTCTGTGTGTGATCATATGTATATGATATATTTTTTATAGCTTCAGCAGTTTTTACCTTCTCTTTGTTGAAGGCGTGTTGCCTCATTTTCAGATTCTTGGGTTTGGTAGTCCTGGAGGTATTCAAGAAACAGGACTCCAGTATTAATTTGGTAAGTTATCTCATCAATAACGATGTGTAATCATTCCTCACATTGTACAGATATGCAAAGTGTAAAGTCTGAAACGTAGAACTTTGCTCGTTGTGATTGGCATACTGCACAGTAGCATGTGCCCACGATGCATGACAGCACCATGAAGGCAAATCCGACTGTGCTGCGGCCAGGGCTGTCTTACAGCTGTCCAAAGAGATGGCGCTGCTGCTTAAATTAAAGTTAGGAAGGATCTGTCCTGAGAAGCCTGTACTATGGACATGCCAGCCTCGGAGCTGGAGGTCCTCAGGGAACCAGACTTCTGCTGCATGGTACTAGACTCTCTTCTTCGTTCAGGTGTATCATTGCGCCACACTGGGTTGAAAACTAAACGGTTCATAGCTGAAAGATCCTCACCATGGCTTGCATTTTGAGGTGTTCTCTTTCCTAAACTGATGAAAGTTGTGTGGAAATACTCAAATGGCAACACCCGATATAGTTATAAGTAGTAGTGGTTTTAAGAAGACATTCTGTAGTCAAGGTATAGATCAGCACAGAACAGTATGGAAATACCTGTGTTGTTTTAAATCTGTTTTGTAAGACACTTGGTAATTTTTGCATTGAGATTTCTTGTAGAGGTAGATTTGGAGTTGAGGATGTTCTCTCAGAAACAGCTTCCGTGCCAGATACAGTGCCTCCTCAGCTTGGAAGGGCTTAGAGGCTAAATTGTTAGCATTTGCCTAACGTGGACCACATACCTTGGATGGAGCCTTGTGTGGGACATTTTGACAGGCTTACTGCTCAGCCTGTTTCGTTTTGAGTGAGGCACCCGGAAGTATAGGCAATCTGACTACAAAGGGTGGATAAACACTGGGCTCAGGACTTTTATGCTGTCACCACTTTTTGATAGCATTACATGGATTAAAATCAACATACCATATACTGTTTGCACAAGTTGCTCTTCTTTCTGCCCTTGCTCATGTATTTTGTTCAGCTAATCTCCACCTAAAGAAACTTATTGCCTGCCTCTTTCTTAGGCTAGGGTGATGTATGCCTCTCTGTGTGCTTGACACAGCCTCAATCAGTTCTGGGATTTGCCATCCCTCCTTCCCAAACTGTGAACTCGCAGTCTCTCATCTTTCCCCCCAAAGAACAAAGAACTAATTTCTGTAACCTTTTTTTTTCTTTTTTAGTGAAAACTAAACAGAATTACTTCTTATCTACTCAGAACTAAAATCTAGGTAACGTTCTGCAATGGCGGCAGCTGTAGCCACACCAGGAGGAAATCTGAGTGGGAGCACAATTGTTGAGCTGCACGTAGGACAGAACGGTTCCACCAAGGTTGTTTTTTTTTTGTAACAAAGGTTTGCATTGTTAATCAGGTGCCACTCCAAGCTCACTATTCAGCTTAATGATAGTAAGTTCCAGTAAAATGCGGGTGGGAGGACACTTAATTTGTGCTGGTTTTTTATTGCTTTAAACGCACACACTGTTTGTTCTTGGCATGATATCAAAAGAGTGCTGGAAGGAAATGAGGTTGAAAAAGGACACGAAAATCACAACCGCATGACTGATCTCTAAGGGTATTGTTCCTACTTCCATGTGGAAAGCCCAGAGATTCCTAGTAGACGTTCTTGCTGGGTTGGCAGAAGACGGAAATCTTATCTTTTACTTTTGGTAGTAGTGGGTCAACAGGGATTTCTCTAATCAGCTAAAAACTAGCAGTGATGGAGTTTAAATAAATTGTAGGCAATTATTCCTATCACAGGAGTAGCTCCTACAATGCAAGGTCTTTGAGGACAAAGGAAAGACTGGAGAGGTGAGGTTGGATGCATCTTACTACACTTGTTCTCGCAGGTGACATTCTAGAGCCTTATCGTGAGCTCTGTCCCTCTGTGTAGTGTGTATTTCTGCTTGAAATGAGAAAGCTGGAGATGGCGAGGGGTATGGTACATGTCCCCGCTCCAGAATAGTTCATTTCGTTATATGCTTGTCTGCTTCGGTGGAATTTCTGTGACTTCCCTTGTGAGACAATTAAGTCTTGCCCATAGGAGGCTGGCATTCAGCCTCCCTTTTCCTTTGATCAAGCTAGGTTTCCGTCTTCTGAATTATACTGACTCGGACCACTCTAAATCTCTGCTTGTGGGGTGCTTACACCAAATATTTGCAGGCGTTTCTCTCACTGTACTGTCTGCTTCTCCTATGCTGCTGCAAGAAGTTATGTGCAATGCTTTTGAAAGCTCAGCAGGCTCGGTGTCAGAAAAGTTGGGGAAGGAATATGTGAGCCAAAGATCATTTCAAGGTAGCCATTCTTTGGATTCTTCTACTACTCTGACTCGCAGGCTGTTGGGAGAGTAACTGGTATTTTATCAAGCTGGATCTCATCCCGATCATTTGAAAGGCTTCCTTTTTCACCTCAGTGTAATTTACAATCGCAGATATATTGCAGCAAGAAATGTTAACAGGAAAGAAATGTAAACACTCTGACTGTGTTTGACTTCCTTTAAATATCTATATGTTTGTGTTGAGGGAGTTATTCAATTAAGAATAAAATAAAGCTTTCCAGTCAACCCTGCGAGAGCCTAACTTTGAGACAGGTTCATCTCTTGGGGATCTGGAGGGAGGGAGAATTACATGTGCAGCAGTGCTAGTTGGTATGTTGCCCAAGCTGTCACTATGACAGCATTTCAACATGGCATCAGAGACAGCTCTACACCAGCTGCATTTGCTTCCCATGAGAAAGTGGATTGGCATGGAGAACCCTGAGGTTGAAAGTGAAAATTATGGACGTGCATTTCCTCTCTTGCACAATCCCTATTTAGGGGTTTTCAGTTCCTTTGCCTGATTGTATATGAAAATGCTTAACTCCTTAACGGCTGAAGGATGTAATGATTTTCTCCAGGAATCTGTCTCTCAGTATTTGAACAAATGTTACTTGAAGGGAAAGGGTGAAAAAAGATGCAGCTTCCCACGTACCTCACTTTACTAAAGCATGGATAACATAGTGAATCAGTGCACTACTTTTTTTAGTAGTGAAGACCTGGATTAAAATTCAGCATAAGGCAGAGATAAGATAGGCAAAGTCAGACCCTTCATCGTCTTTAGTAATTTACAGGTTTTTTTCAATGCCGCTCTTTCATTTTTTTTCCAGGGCAGGTGGCCACCAGTATGTAGCTAAGCAAGGTGTATTGACAGTAGGTTTGGTTTTTTGATTATTTTTCAAAGCCTTCTTGGAAATAGTTCAAAAGACTCCCTGAAATCCACAAACTAGAATTGGAAAAGGAAGTATATGTCCTTCTCACAGAATGTCTTCTCAGTTCAGCAGCCTCGGGACTGTAGCAGGATGGCAGGAGTTGTGGCAGGCTCACACTGAAGAGTAGTCTCAAAACACATACAGACCGAGAGCTGGAATACTTGACACCATAATCACTTGAATTTCCCTTGTCCCTTTTACACGTGTCAAGAGATTCAACTCTGCCTAGCTAGACTAATGTGACCATAAGTGTCTGGTTTAAATGTTTTTGGGGATGGACAGTTAGCCTTTCTGAAGCACGTGAAGAGAGGTGATCTCTCTCTTCATGCTGACACTAATTGCTTATACCTGAAAAAAATTGTAAGAGACACAAAGTGATATTTTTCTTAGGGAAATTTCCTTTCTAAGGAAGTTAGTCATATAAAATAATTATTATTATTTTTAAATCCAGTATGAGTCGAGGGAGTGCCCTGATTACACATTTCCTGGAAAAGGCCGTTGGTGACGTACCATTGACTAATGAAAACTCACCGGTTAGAAGTAGCTCTTTTCTGTTAACTATTTGAAAAGGCAAGAGTATTTTAAAAGTACAGGTCTTCGACATCTCCTTGTTCTTTCTTTTTTAACCCACCATCAGTGGGCCTGTTTACATCATTAGCAGCTACAGATTCATGGTCCTGATTGGAAAATACTGAACTATTCTGATATAACAAAATAAGTAAAATCAAAGCCTGCTTGCCATCATACTGTGAGTAATGTGGCTGGGCAGCTTAATGCCACAACTTAAAATGCAGAAAGGAAGAAGAGAAGCACAAAGGAGGCACAACAAGCATGACAGCAGATCAGTCAGATTTCCCATGAAAATCGGGATGATGCTTTAGCTACTGGTGAGTGGCAGCCCTCAAAGAGCTCTGTAGTCCCTGCCTAGGGGTTACGGGTGGAGTTTTGTGCCTGCATGAGAAATTCTGGGCAGGAAACAGAAGAACGGTAGAATTGAACTTCTGTATTCCATCGCTACTAAGTCAGATTTTTCTAGCATGTGTTAAACCAGTGTCCAGGAAATCTGGGAGCGGATGAGCCAGAACTTCTAAATACCGTTTTAGCTGTTATGTCTAAGACTCTGGGAATTGTGTTGCTTATGCTCAGAAGAGCATGACTTGTGACTGCAATTTGTTCAACTCAAAATGACCTCCAAGCCTTACTGGAAGTCAACTTAAAAAAAAATAAAAATCCTCCCCCTACTTCTACCAAAAGAGATTTTTCAGTTTTAAAATCATCATCGTGCAACATTTTGTTTTGAGTTTAACCCCAACAATATCAACATGACAGAATTATGCAAACAAGGAAATTTCCATGGGCTGAATTGCACAATTTCAAGAAACAATCTGAGTTATTAAATAAATGTGAGCGCTGATGCCTTAGCATTGAAGGGCTGTGGACTCTCTGTAGCTGTTGCAGCAGAGGGAATAAATATACCTTTCTTCTTCCCTGTTCATTGACTGAACACACAAGTGGGTATGAATAGTACCTGGCTAAGTGTTTGTGTGCAGTAGCAAACCACAGGGGTTGTTCGGGGGGTTAGTGCATGAGATTTACCATTCAGTCAAAGAAGTAGCACTAAGGGGGAGATACGAGCAATGCTGCTATAGGTGTTAAAACTGTGCAATGAGAATCTAAAGTGTTTCCTAGCGCATTAGAGATTTTCCTTTGTACTTCCATAGGATTCAGTATGGTCTGTGACGATAGCTAGCTCTAGGATATAATAAGAATTTCCAACTCCACCACGAAGATTTCTGTGAAAGATGCATGGGCACCAACCCGGCAATGATCTGCATTTCAGCTTTCAGCAACATCCTGGACTTAAATGAAATAACCTTGTATTCTCACCTAGAAACCTTAAGCTTGCCCACCAGCCTATGTCCTAGGTATGCTCCCATAAATGATCTACTAGGCTGTATTGTTTTACTGGTGTTTCCACTGTATAAATTCACATCAGGCCCTGTCACGCATGTTACGCCTGGAAGGGCAGAATACCTTTTTCATCTCTCAGTACTAGAGCTTTCATTATTACAAGGGTGCTCGGCTACGGCAGGGATAAGTCTTACAGAAATTACGATAATTAAGCGATTAAGGTAAGTAAAGTACCAACCTCTGACTTTGCATGAGTGAAAACCAAAACCAGTAATGGCCATGAACAAATTGATCTGGGATATGTAAGGTGTATAGCTATCAGAGGAGTGAGATTCTAGAAGAGCCATCCAGCAGGATTAATGGCTCAAGCAGTCTAAGCAGCTGATGGAGCTGGTACTATTTTAAACAGGATTATCATAGAGAGGATTCAATTTGGGGATACTTTCTGAAGGGTGATCCACTTAGAGGTCCCTTCTAAACCAGTGCCTTGTGGCCTTAAAGCTCTGTGTGCTACTTGCACAAATCTGGAGTTCTCGGTGAAGTCTTCCAAGTCAAGATTTACGAGGATGCCCGAGATGTGTGCAAAACTTGAGATTTATTGACTTTCCTGTAGTTATCACGTGCCTCGAAAACCCTTGCCCCCTGCAGACTGTAGGTGTGTATATTTCTGGAAGGGTTAGAGTTGAGACTGAGAAAACGAGAGCGGTGAGATCAGCAAAAGGATTACATCTGGAGTTAGGGAATTATAGAATAGGTGTTTTCTGTGAAACCAAGAAGCGAGGGTAGGCAAGATACCTCCAGTCAGCTCTGTGAAAGAAGAAAAACAGGGATCCAGGCATAAGCTACCTGCTTTGGGACAGGAGAGTGGCATATTTGGCATCATGTGACTTGCAAATGTGTGCAAAACACATTATTCCAGCAGAAGAGGTTGATTTTCTGAAGGCTTAGTCAATGAATATGAATGAATCAATATACTCTTACATTTTATTGGGCGATAATCAACTGGTGAGACTCCTCAGCAGAATGATGGATGTGGTTTCTTTATCTGACTGTCAAACAGAGAGTTTATGTGTCATTCTTCACTTAAGTGAGTTTGCCCAAGGCTTGCATTATTGGTAAAAACTGTCCCATTTGCTGTATTTAATGATCTACAGGTTATCAAGCCTTCTGCAATCCTTTACTGGCTGTGACACTTTATTGCAGGATGCTACTTACTTTCCCTACCTAGAAAAAGGTCCTTTGCAAGGATAAACACATTAATTCTTAGAAAATACTTTGAAATCTGCTGATGAAAGGTGCTTCTTGCCAGTATCCCCGGAGTATTAGCAATAATTCTGTCTGAAGAGGTTGGAAGAATAGGGAATATGGGTCAAAAGGCATTGGCAATTATAAGTTTATCTAACAGGCCTGCCTTTAGTGTAAAAGAGCTGCGACCATTTGAGGAAGGGTAACTGAACGCAGGAGCATGCCTTTGCACTGAGCAATGCTGAGAGAGGCTGGAGCCCCGTAATGTCTTATCTCACCGCATCTGTGTTTCCAAAGCCTGCCCTAGATGGATGGCGAGTCTGTAGCATACAACAGTGACTCAGGAGAGCACAGAGAACAAACAAAACGTGATCCAGGGAGATCTTTCCTCGTTTGTAGTTATCAGGACTTTGAATGTGGCTATACTGCTGTTGACAGCTTAATTCTGCTCCATGGTCCATCCCCAAAATGGTCACAAGAGTCTGCGTACACTGACAAAGATGATGGCTGCATTTTGGAAAATGTTCTGGTGCAATTACTGTAAGCAAGGCTAATTGGCTTGTTTTTTTTTTTACTTCTAGTGGTGAATGCGCACGCTGGGAACTTCAGAAAGAGTATCTCTGACATTGTTTCCTGTGTGGGATTTTGTTGCAAATTTCTCTTCAAGCACGTAAAAACAAATGCAGGTTTTGTATTTTCCGCAGGGTTTCTGTAGTATGAAAGGCAATATAATCTTAATTCATTTTAAGAGGCACTGATTTGACTGTGTTTGATGTAAAGGTGGTTTCGATCTACCAATGTCATTTCAGAAGGACAGCAATTGAACTGATCTGCAGCAATGCAGAACTTGTGTAAAAGGAAAAGGAGAATTAAGCTTGGGTACCAAGTTGGAGACCAGTACCAATATTTATCTTTTGTCTTATTTTAAAGGCCTTGATATGTATTACACTTAATTACTTCCCTTTTGTTACCTCACGTTATTAGTAGTTTAGTGACCTGGGTGGTTTCTATCGGTCATAGACTTCCAACTATTTACTTTCCAGGTAAATATAAAAACAACTACTAAACATGTAAGTATAAAGAGATGGCTATCAAAAGACAGTAGCTGTCTTCGAAAAGCCAAGTTCCTTGGCAGTGCCACAGAGGTGTCTTCAACTTTAGAAGACTGACTGAGTTAGGAAAGACATAAAGTTGTCTCGTTGTTTTAAGGGAGATTCAACAGAATCAGTCCAGTAACGCACAAAAATTTCCACCTTAAGTAAGCCATTGTAAGTGGAGGACGTAAGCTTTCCATAGTCCAGGTATCTTCAAGAGCTTCAGAAAACAATGAAACAGTGTTGCCGGGGTTGATTCAGAGCCAATATTTCCAGTCTGCTCTTTCCCATGAGGCTCTCTGATGTTCTTAAGGTTACAGGAAATTAGGAAGTTCAGTCGGAGTCTACTATTCCTGTAGCCCTGGTTGTTGTGGACCAGGTCCTGCTTCATCATATTCCGTGCTTGTTGTGGGAGAAACAAGGCACTGAAACTGGAATCTCCTTTGCAGAGATAATAAAGAAGGTAGATGAGCGAATCTCAGGCTGCGCTGGAGGAATTGTTCCAGCGAGATGATCCATATTCTCTGACTCTAAGCCTCTCATGCAGCCATAGGCAGGGACACTGAACAGCTTCAACTGGCTAAGCTCTGGTTGCAAGACCTGAAGCTGCTTCTTCAACAGCTTTTTCTGACTCATCGCTTTCCCCCCTCTCCTCCCATACCCTCAAACACACTGGCATTCAAATGTGTTTTGAAGATGGGCTTCCATATGCCTTAGTCCTCCTATCTGTTGGGTTTTTGGGTTTCGTTTCTTTTTTAACTTTGTTATTCTGCCCTTCTTATTGGTATACACTTTGTTTGCTCAGCACCACACCAACTCTACTTCTCCAAAACCCACAAGATGGCCTAGCAGATGGGGTATAAAACCCATGTAACGTACATCACAGACCCACTAAACATCAATTTTTATTCCAGTCATGGGGGGAAGTGAGGAGGGGAGGGCAGTGAGAAGGGAGAACAAGCTGGCTCAGGGGAACGCTAATAGATTTGGTTTGAGTCCAAATCATGCTAGCAGTGATCGTAAATAAACACTTGATGGTGATTCAGTGGCTTCTGTTAAATGAGCGGATGGTCTCTGCCCTGTCCTCAGTGAAGAACTGTCCATGTGCATCCACCCCATATCATTAAACCAACTGTAGGTGTAGCCGTGAGCTCAGGGCTAATCTGCCAGGCTCAGGGGAATCAGAGAGCGAAACAGGTTCTCACAGCTCAAGATGGCCTCTCTGTGTCAGGGTTAGCCCATGGCTGAGGCAAAGTCATGTAAACTAGCTCTTCTCTAGTGTACATGGTAGAGGCCTTGTTGATCATGCCAGTCTTCAGAGCTGGTGCTTCTTGTTTTGCCACAGCACTGACTTCCCTACTGATGCAGAAGTGTCATAGAAAGTGATAGAGGAAACTTTACTGAATGGTGCAGCATCAGAAGGGGGAGGGAAGCCAAGAAAACCCCACTTGCCAGCTGAACAAATTAAAAAATTAACAAATTAAAAACGTAAGATTGGGATCCCAAGATCCCCAATTAACAAATTAAAAACTCAGCATTTTGTCCGTCACTCCACCCCCCGGCATTTCCTTCATGGTTAGGACTTTAATCATCAGTAACACAATAATAACAAAACATGTACAAGGAGTCCAACTATCAACTATCGTAATTCTCTTCAACACAGCAAGACACTGTTCAACAAATAACCATTAAGAGATTAAGCCTCTTTTATGAATAAATTGTTTGGTATGCCGAAGACAATTTGTTTGACATTATTTTCGCAGGATTAAGGAGTCGAAGACCTTGACAGCATGGTAATTGTCTATATCTGGCACAGAGGCAATATTAAAGCCTTGGTAATGCTCCATGCCATTGACAAAAGTAGCGTTCACAGGAGATCGTTTGCTAATGTAGTCCTTGGTTTGGCTGCTAATAAAAGCAAGTGAGTATATATTACGATGATGCTTTTCATCCCAAGATCCCCAAATACTGTTTTTGCTGCGGGTCTTCCAAAACCTGTACAGTCCTCTTGAGGAAGGTGGTATTAGTGTTATTACCGTTGTCCATTTCAGAGAAGGGGAAAATTGAGGCTGCAGTTCCCCCAAATACTGTAAACCAAAGTAATGTAGTGCCACTGCTGAAAAATGCCAGTCCCGCCCTCCCGTTGCTCTGGCTGTTCTTCCCACCTGCATGCTGGCCACTGGCAAAATTTCTTTTTTCACTGTGCAAATATTCAGACTGAGAAATTCCTCTGGGTTAAAACTAATGTTGGGAGAAAATAGTCTTTTTTTTTTTTTATTTTACCTGCGTCATTTCCTTGATCAGACTGCTTGTACAGCTACTTGAACACTAACAAGGTTTCAAGGGAGCAGTATGAAAACTGGAACATGAGATGGGAGTAGGTAGGACTGATTTATTGTGGCAGTGCCACTTTAAACCAACCTAAAGTACTCATAAAACTGTGGCCCGAGGTACAGTTAAATAGCCTATTTAAGGGCTTGCTCGCACCACTCTCATGGGCATCCCCAAGTCAGCCTTAGTCTAGTGAGCCAGCATGCACAGGGTCCCAGTCAAATTGTCTTTTGCTGCTGCATCTGAATTGTAGCCAGCCTGGCTAGCTCCCACCGGCTGCAGCTGAAGCGGTGAGTGCAGAGCTGTCATCAATAGTGCGAGATGCAGAATCCAGTAATCCTCATCTGTGTTCTCCAAAACAGTGAAAAACATACTCCCCACAGCCTGATAATAGTACTTAATCGGTTATGATGTTTTCCCCTTCTTTTTAAAACAGCCGATTTACAGGCATGAAGCCTCTACTCCTCAAAAGTGAGAGCAGCCGGGGAAAAAGGGACAAGGAAGCAATTTTTCCTGAGGCTTATTTCCTGGCAAGGCACGTTTTTTCAGCTTTAGAAGTATGTATGGGGCAGAAAGAAGCCCTGTAAACGTGTTCACATTTGCCAAAGCTCCTTGAGCTTTTGCCTTAGCCTAAATCTCACAGGAAAACACTGACTGTGGTTCATTGTCCTCTCAGAGGAACTTGGTATTAAATTGTAAATTCCATACACACACACAAAGAAGAAAAAGAGACAAGAAGTGAGGCTGTATCAGATCTTGTAAAAAAACCTCAGTCTTCATTATTTCCTCCCCCTGCTTTCTGAAATACTTTTAATCTAAAAATCATGGAAGCTGAGATCATCCCAAGGAAAGTTAGAATAAACATGACTGGAAAAGGCCCCTCGGGAAGATGTCTCAATCTCCTGCTGCTGTGCGATTGTAAAAGCCCTTCCGCCTTGTCTCCACAGCTGAATAGGTATCAATAAAGTACACAGCTCAGAAGAATGAGACAACTTCACTTTCTTAGAAGCGTGATGGGGGATCAAAAGAAGTCAAGTGGCAATAAACTCTGTGTCCGCAATTTGCTTTACTATTTATCTGTCCAGCATCTGCTTTTTTTTAAGTGTACTGCAGGAAAAAAACTGCTATGTTGCTTTATTCAGGCAAGGTCCTTGTTTCGCTGCATTATAAAAGCATTGGTTGGCACCTGTATGAGTGGTCTGTGTACGGGTGTGTGCATGGGCATATTTAACATTGAACATTGGGACTCAATGTTCTGACTTTTGCTGATGACACTAAGCGAATAATGTCCCACCCCTCTGAGGTGGATGTAGAGGCAGACACCATGCATGGAGCCAGCGTAGGAGATGTTCTTTGCAGCTTGTCAAAGGAGGCTCATCCGAAATTCAGGAGTTCATATCCCTGGTGCTGGTCATCACTTTACAGTCAACGTCACCCAAGCTTCTGCCATGTAAATGAGGGGCTTTATGGTTTTTAACTGCAGAGCTGACCGCTGTGCTTTGGATGCTGAAGGTTCTGGCTTTTACCCTTACGTGTACTACGAGGGAGGCTGCACACCTCCTCTACTAGTGTGATTTATGGCCGCTTTTTGGTTTAGATAAGAGTAACAGCTTTTAGGAAGCAGAGAATAGATAGCTGAAGTAATGATTTTGAGATTACAGCAAGGAACTTACTTCCAAGTGATGTCCTTCAGTGTAACTCATCTATTGGGTGAGTCAGGCCCGGGAGAGGCTGGAGGATGTGGACATATCTCCTAAGCCCACCTAGGACTGTCGGAAGACCACTGTACTGAGCTCAGGTATTGCTGTGGGTGGGATGGTGTCAGGGAATAAAAGAGTAGGGCAAGGAGCTCTGGTGGCACCAGGCTTCTGCAGCTGCCTGCTATCTATCTGGGGTCTGCAGCTAGTGAAGGCTCCTGTTTGTCACTGGAGGAGAGGTCAGGAGCTGTCTCGCCTCACCTGTCTGTCCTCTCCTGCTTCTTGACTCTAAAACACATGCAAGTCCTTGGCAAAATGCTGTTAGGAGCAGAGAAGAAAAGGCTGTAGTATTTTCCTCCTATCAGGCCTGCTTCCTGGTGGTTTTCTTAGGAGGGCAGGTTTTGGTGTTCACAGGCTGTAATTTCCTAGATTGCTGTGCCCCGCTCTGAGAGTGCTTCTTGCAACACAAGCCCTGCTCACATCTCTAAGCACATTTAATTACGTCTCGGCTTTTGGTCTGTCTTCCAATTCAGGGGACTGCTCTTAGAAATAGTTACGATTGTTAATAGTAAGCTTTGACCATTAGGACTTCACTCTAAACGCCAGGAGGCTTGTTTTTCTGAGACAGGAATGAGATGCTGAATGAGGTCACCCTACCAATAACTCTTCTCGCTTGTTGATTGTCTGATGTGTGCATTTAACAGCAGCTGATAAATAAGCGAGAAGAATTTTGTTGTGATGTAGATCACAGCAGGTCTCAGAGTCAGTCAGCAATTTTTTGTCAGTGGGAAGGAGCGAGGGGGTTATCAGTATATGCACCTAATACGTCCATGTTCTCTGTTTATAGCTGGATGTGCTGATTGAGTTCTTTAGGTCATTCAGTGTGTGTGTGTATACATCTGCTTCGTCAACTATTGATGATTTGCAGAAATTTGTTGCTGCCTACCGTGGATTTTAAAAGATGGATCTGGATCAAATAGCCAGTCATCATCCTGGCTACCTGATTCACTTCATCTATACAATGTACTATGCCTGCTTCAGAAACTACAGTCATCCCTATGCTGCTTTGCACTGTATTCCTCCTTCTTTCTCTGCATTTACTTGCAGATGGGTGTGTTTAAGTATATAGTTAAAATTCAGTGCCTTTATGTCTCACTGTCTGAGAATGGGAGAGGAAGATAGGGAGCTGCCAATGAGGAAATAGTGTCTGAAAGCTAGAAGAATGGAAATAGTGAGAAGCCAGGGACATTTTTAGAGAGATGTAATGGGGAAAACAAAATCCTATTACACATCTAAATGTCCCTAAAAGTCTTGGAACCCTGAGTGGAAACTAACCCCAGGTACTTGCATATGTACAAATGATCCGTATATCAAATTCCAAGTCCTCTACGGATTGTACAGTGCCCACGGCAGATTTTTCAAAATGCCTAAGGGTAATGACTTTTACTGGATAGGGTGTAGCACTGGCACTTTCAACATAACAAACTGTCTGGTCCAGAGAGCAAAATATTCCAGGAAATGGTGCAATTGTATATTCAAAGTATAATAAAGAGATCACTAAAGCTTTCATGGCATTATTAGACATTCAGGACAATAAGTAAGCACTGAAGCGACTAAAATTGTTGTCCAACTGGCAGTCGTGGGCGCCATGGGCTGAACCTGTCCTGTAGGACCGTTCTCTGTTACACTGCCTTCCTTGGAAATGGGAAACATCTTTTGTAGTACCTGCTGTTTTAACTGACGCTTCTCCTTACTGCTTTGAGTATTGGCTGAGTATTTGCAGAGCAAGCTACAGCCATCGCCCTGATGTGGGAGAGTAGCTGAAGTCTGGGTGCTGCGCTGATATCTGCATAGCCCGTCAGGGCTTTCTTGGTGGCTCCCCAAAGAGACTTTGTCTTGCAGCAAGGTTAGCTCTAAAGTCTCTTCATTGCCTTGGAGATTTTCTGATTTTTCTTTCTTTTTTCTTTCTTTTTTTTTTTCTTTTTTTTTTCCTTTTTCTTTTTGCAGAGACCTTCTCCAAAGCAAATCACCTCTAAAAAAATAAGATTTGTTCTTAGTGATCTGTTTTCCTTAGAGACTAAAGAAAAAGCGTTGGCTCTGAACCTGCATGTTTGGACTCTGCTGATCTTGACTGACCTGATCTAATTCTGATATTAGGATGTAACATTTCTGTTGGTGGCATAGAAACATATAATTTGTTCTGCCTCAGTCTCCAAGATATGCCAACAGCATCCTGGACTGCATTAGGCAGAGCCTTGCCAGCAGGTCAAGGGAGGGGATCCTTCTCCTCTGCTCAGCCCTGGTGAGACCATATCTGGAGTGCTGTGTCCAGTCCTGGGCTCCCCAGTATGAGAGAGACATGGACATACTGGAGGAAGTCTAGTGAAGGGCCGTGAAGCTGATTAAGGGACTGGAGCATCTAACATGTGAGGAGAGGCTGAGAGAGCTGCAGCTATTTAGCCTCGAGAAGAGAAGGCTTGGAGGTATCTTTATCAATGCGTATAAATATTTGATGGGAAAGAATAAAGAAGACAGACTCTCCTCAATGGTGTACAGCGACAACAGGCAGAAACTGAAATACAAAACGTTTCATGTAAACATAAGAAGAACTTCTTTACTGGGAGGATGATCAAACACTGCAACAGGCTACCCAGAAAGGTTCTGGAATCTCTGTCTTTGGAGATACACAAAATGCGACTGAATGTGGTCCTGAGCAACCTGCTCTAGCTGAGCCTGTTTTGATCAGGGGTTGGACTCAGAGGGGATGTCTGAAGGCGCCTTCCAACCTCAACTGTTCCGTGATTCTGTGATATGTGCAGGCTGATCAACTCCGGGAAAAGCTTATAGTGAGGCACCTCATGCTACTGTTGACCATTATCCTTAGTCTGCTGGAAGGTTAAAATAAACAAAGCTAAAGGAGTTGATGAAATAGGGAGAAGAGGACTGAATGGGACTGTAGTTGCTAACCGAGTTTCAGAACAGTCTGGAATCACAAGCATTCACTGAATTACTTGAAAACCTGGTTTACAGGATATCATCTATTCCCTTTATTTTCCTAGTTCACTGAAGTTCATCCAACAGTTCTGTCTTTTAGATGGGATAGTGAGCTCTAATTCTCCTCTTGCCATTTAAGAAAAATTATAGGCTGAAGTAGTGTTAAATTAGAACTTTAAAGGATAGTGAGTCACATTTACAGAGATATTTAGGATCACAGAATAATTCAGGTTAGAAGGGACCTCAGGAGGTCTCTACTCCAACCTCCTGCTAAAAGCAGGGTCAGCTACGAGGCCAGACAAGGTTCCTTAGTGCTTTATCAAGTCGGGTCTTTTAAACCTCCAAGGATGGAGATTGCACAACATCTCTGGTCAGCCTGTCCCAGTGCTTGAGTGGTCTCACGGTGAAAAAGATTTTCCAGGCTGAATCTTTTGCACTTCAACTTCGTTTTTTTTAGGTGAATGAAGGTAACAAATAGGTGCCTTTTAGGGTTTTCAGGAGTGTATAAGCAAGCTAGATCTCTTACTCTCTTGGGCACTTCTAGAAGTCCCCCTAGGCCCTTACCTTTATTTTGAAGCATGAAAGTGCATCTAAAAATCTTACCCAATGTTTCCTGGGCTTCATAACTTTAAGAATGGGGAGGCTTCTGAACTGAACTGAAATCTCTTCCCTTTCCAAAATTTTGTTAACTTTCTTGTGTTTATGAGCAAGGATTTGGAGAGGCTTTGGTTAAAAGAGGGTCTGGTGAAATATATCCAAAGCATTTCTTTTTGAGCATTTCCGTTTGTTAACTTTGCTGATGTTAATAATGATGAGGTAAGATCAGAACTAGGGCCATAATTACATAAAGTTTGCAAAGAAAGGAAAGATTCAGAATTCCTTTCATACCGCTTAGCACATTTCTAAGAAACTGCATCAGTAAAATGTTTTTAAAAGGCAAAGAAAACTTGTGTATGGAATCTTAAAAAAACTGTGCCCGTGTATATCAAACAGGCTTTATTTCTGAATAACATTTTAGGTAGAAAACCTCACGAGTCAGCTCCAGTGGCATATATTTTCATGTGTCACAGAGGCTAATTTGGTCATGCTTGTTACCCTACCCATAACCGCTTTTTTTGGGGGGGACAGTGTTTGCTTTTGCTGTGTCCGTTTCTTCTTGTTCTTAAGAACAGATATTTGCCAAAACAAATGTATGTGAGTGATAAAAGGCAAGAGGAATGTCTGTTGGACCACAGGAAATTTCCTGTGCAGGAAGAGATCTTGGGAACTTCCTGTGGAGCAGAGCATTGTGGGTCTGTTGGCAGAAGTCCCTTTACCACAGCTGCAATTAACTAGAAGAGGGTGGAAAATAGTCAGCACTGCCTTTTGCAGTCATATAGTTCAAGAGAAGAGCCTGAACTAGACACTTAAAAAAAAAACACTGCATGAGCAAATGTTAAATCAGAGTTGTGGGTTTGCAGATGATTACTCTCATAACCAAAAAACAAGCAAATAATGCAGAAAAGCAAAATGGTGCAGAATTTGAGGTCACCTCTGCTCATACTGCCATATTTCGTGCCCACCTTATAGACTAACTTGGTGTACATGGGAGTATCCCAAGGTTTGATGCTGCTAGAAGGAGACGTCTTCAAGCTTGGTCCCATATGCCTGAGAATGAAATGTGTCCTTGGTCCCTGCATTTTGTACACCACTGTAGCCTGGTACCTCGCAGGACTTGTGAGACATTGCTAGTCAGCCTGTACTCTCCAGCGGGGTTTTCCCTTGTCAGTACTGTCCCTGCACCTTCCCTGAAGCTTCCCAGTGGGTACTTCCCAGGCAAGTTCAAATCTTCAAGCGAGCCATATCCCATGTGTTGCATTAAATCTGCCTGATGACAGAAACTTGTGTTGACTGCCAAATGTTCAGCATGGAAGACCCTTATTTTTGGGTCATCTTTATTTTTGCCTCTAGCAGACGTGCATCTCTTTCCCTACCTCTCTGAGGTGGCCCTTGCAGGGGAAATGCTTCTGGAGAGAGGAGTGAGGAGACAAAAACTGAGGAGGGATACAGAATGCTAACATAAAACGCTGTAGTAAAAAAAGGAGGGGAGAGACAACCGGATAATAGGAGGAAATGAGTGTAGTTCAAAGGGCAGAAAGAGAAGGGGAGAGAAAGAAAAAGACACCAGAAGCACAGATTTGTAAAAAGGGAAACTGGATGGTCTGAGACAAATGTATTTTTTCTAACAGTGTGTACAGAGCATGATTAGATCCTACACGAGGGGGGGTTTGTGGGGCAGGAGGTGTCAAACTCATTATTAGGTAATGGCAAAGTGAGCTTGATGCAGGCACTTGGCAATACACCCTAGACTGCAGTCCCAACTTCATCTGTGAAGGCAGTCATATGCCCTCCACCTGTACCCAGTCCTTGGCCTCGCTGGAGAAGGCGCCATAGAAAAGGCCACTGAAATGGTGCTTGAGGTTGTGGTCTGTGCTCTCTGCAGTGCCGCGTTACATGCGGCATTAAGGCTGTTGACTCCCTTCAGAGAGGTCAAACAGCAGCTGACCGTAACATCCAAACTTCAGCCTTGTGAGTGCAACTTCAGCAGAATGGTCTCACCTGGTGATTTCGAAGCCCCAGCCTCTCAGGTAGCATGGTTCTCCTCACAGAGTTTGGGTCCTGTGACCTAGCGCCCTTGGCCATGCTGCTTCAGCGTTTGGTTTTTTTCTTACAGCTGTATGCGTGTGCACTTTTCTTTTGTACCAAGGAACTATTTGTTTGCTTACTAAGTGCTTCCCCACAGGAAATTTCCTGTGATGGAAAACTCTGGGGAAGCTTCCTGTCAGACGAGATGCTGCAGGGGGCAGATAACGGAGACGCTCGAGCCCGCAAACCGCAGCAGCTGAGGAGGCGTTGTCACCTGGTGCTTTCTGCCGGAGGAGGCTGGGCGGCAGGAAGAGTCAACCACTTTCTTGAGTGATCTGGGGCGATAGGACAGGGGAACCGCTCACTGGAAAACCCGCGACTGCTCTTGACTGATGAAGTCTTTACTAAGGCTGGGCACTGCAGTTTGGTGTTGTTTGAACCCACGTCCCTGGAAGCTATGGATTAATTTTTATAGCGGGGGACTCCTCATGGATCAGCTAGGTCAGCGTTTCTCAGGCTCTGAAGAAGTCCTGTAGTTAAGTGTTCCATTGCAAGCCGGGTACCAAGCGTGGCTCTGAAGCTCACAACCAGTTGAGGAAAAAGCTGCTGCCTCCTGGAAGAACCCCACCTTTTCATAATTTTGCTCATCTCCTACCAATTGCTTTCCTGAAGAGGGAGGGTCCTGCAGCCTTACCAGTTTTGAGCCCATGGCTGTCCCTAGCAGTCTGTGGACAACCACTTTGTATCGTTTACTGGGATTTGCTCCTAAATTGGTACAAAAAGAATGGTCTGGCTCTCAAGTAACTGTTACAACGAATGGCACCCCAGGCTCTGGCAGAGACCTTTTGTCATTTTGGACAAGGGTTATGGCTTGGCAAGACTGGAGCTTGGTGACCTCCTAGGAACTGTGCCCTGCGACTGTGCAACAGTGGTTCTGTCAGTCCAAGGCTGACAGTACGAAAGTTACTTGGGGAAAGCACCCTGGTGCCAGAGAGCTCTTCAGGCAAAGGCAGACAATGTCAACGGTCGTTGCATTGCCTGTGTGGTTAGGTGGGACCTTGGGGAACACGGAGGCCCATCAGGTACCTGAAAATGACCTACATCCTTCCACAACTCTTGCCATTTAGCCTCGCAGTGCCTCAGATTCCTCATACATAGTGTCATGATGCTAGTGCTTCTTTCTGCCCCCCCCCCCCCCCCCGACATCTCCCATGCCAAGATCAGTGATGACCGACTGTATGAGGAGGTGGGACTCCAGAGTTGTCAGTCTGTCAGCACAGAGGTGTGCCTGTCCCATAAACCATACTTTGAGCTTCCGTCTCACCAAACTACCCTCTGCTCTCCACAATGTCCCTTTCAACTCTCTAAAATTTTTCCTCTGCCCCTACAATACCTCAGCCTTCCATGCTGTCTGCTGTATTCATATGTAACATACAATGATTTTTACAGTTTCCCCCACAAAGTTACTGGTTCCTGGTAACATTCCTTAAACCTCCTTTTTGGTAGCACTCTCGTCTCTATTTGTGATCGGTTGCCTAAATATTGCCTACACAATGGGGTTTGTTGTTTGCATGTATTTTGATTTATGCCAGGAACCTATGGCAATTTTTTAACAAAAGATGGAAAAGAGAATAATCTTCCAGACATTTTGACCTGAATGTTCCTGTTTTTCTTCAGAGCTCAGCCTCTTGAATCTGGTGAAGGCACTTCATTTGCTTCATTGCTTTTCTGTTTGTCTTATTTTAGAAATTCAGGCTGAGATGAAATTAAATTGAACTATGAAGTCCTGGAGGAACTTCTTAAGGTCTGCTCCCCCTAGACTGGGAAAGGCAGATGTTTTAAGCTTTTCGTTTTCAATACAGCATAATTTCAATACAACCTTCATTCAACCAGCAGTAACTGTTTCAGTTTGATTAATGGACTTGACTCATAAACGTGTGCAGGCTGGCCAGCTGGCCCAGCCAGCCAGTCACTGGGTTGGTGAGATTGGCCCGCTGGCTGTCATTTCTTGGCTGACAGGGGACCCCAAATTGCAAGCGCTGCTTCTCAGCTACGGGGCAGACGGTAATGAGGCACTGCTTTGGGTCTCCTGGTAGGGCAAAGAAACAACTTCAGGGTTACACGTAGCCATCAGTCCCTGTGTTGTGTAACCTGCTGTGGATGGAAGGCATCTGGGAAAAATGACAAGCTCTTTTTGTGGGGTGGATGGTTGCACTACATGTTTTTCAGGTTTCCAGACACTTCCCATGATAAGAACTTGGTTTTGATAGTTTTACAACTTTTCCACTTTTGAAGTGCTGTGGCTGATAATTTCTTTGCCAGGACAGAGAACAATACGTTGGTGTTGAACTTTCAAAATGTCTAGTGCTCTAAGATCCGGAACAGACTTGAAGGAAGAGAGGTAGTCTCTCCTCTGCTCTGGATACCCTTCTGCCGGGCAGTGTGGAAGGGAGAGGAGTCTGCCTATTCACAGGCAAAAAAGAGAAGAGCTCAGACTCAGGGGGCAGGGGGAAGAGCCTGCAGCAAGGAGACTGGTCAAGGAGACTTGCATTGCACATTGGCACAATTAGAAGTGGGGAGAGAAGGACATGAAGTCAAGCTAAGAGGTGGCATCCTTAGTCTTGCCCTTCCTCTGCTGTCACATACATCTGCTGCACAACCTGCTGGCAAAACGAGTCAGGGTGTCTCACGCCCTCCTGCCAGTGCTGGTTCCTGTAACGTATGGCAGTATATTCCTGCTGCTATCAGTTGCCCCTTTAGCAAAAAGTGGCAAAGGTCTGTAGGCTGGATCTAAAAGTGCTAGCCCTGCTGCTGACCCATGCAGGTTTCATTATGATGCCATGGTGGAATTTCTGAGGTTTTTCACCATTACTGACACTTTAAAAACAAAGGAAAAAGTTACACTCAGTATATATATTCTACATTACAGCTACTAAGGTTGTACAGGTGAGGAAATGTCAGGATTAACATTGCCTGTGCTTACATTGATCCTTCAATTACACGAGCTTTGCATATGCATCAACACATATAGTGTCTAGCAAAGTGTGGACTCTGGGGACTGCAGGAATAACTTTACTAAATCCTGATAAAGAGGAAAGGGGATAAACCTGTAGTCAGTAGAGAGGATAATTGCAGGAAAAAGCTATTAAGTCTGCAGGGACTCTTGGTCTGCTGACTAGTATCTTAGGACGAATAGTGTTTTTGCAGCTCACAGGTTGTCCGTAACCACATCAGCTTTGGTAACTACAGCTGGGCTGAACAGTTGTCTTAAAGCGTGTGAGAGTTTCTTCCTGGCTGCATTCAGTACGCATGGGTTTGCTAGGACAGAAGTGGTTTGTACCAAATCACATAGGAGGCCTGCGGCTGAACTTGGGTTTTCCTGATCCCTTGACCAGTGTCTTCCTTGCTAGAAACGTCTTCCTTTTGCAGCAGTGCACAGACCTACCTTCCCTCCATTCATATTCAATATCCCTGTGGCAAATAACTCAGCTGTTTACACGGGAAAGTAATAGTAGGAAAGTATTCATTATATTTTTAGCAGTCTGTAATGTAATTTAGCAGATGGAAAAAATGAGGAGGAGAGCCAGCTTTCTGCAGACCACCAATATGTGCATTGCAGGCTGGAGCTGGAGGATTGGTAAGCTAAACTGAGTGCAAAGGCTGCTGAACAGATGCACATACTATCAAGCTGGAAATGCACACATGAGAAGACCTGCAGTTAAAATCATTCAAATCAAGAGTGAGCTCTTCCTTTGACTGTAGTAGGCTTTGGGTTAAACCCCATCAGGTCCTAAGATGTTTGGTTCGGAGATTTGCATAGTGTGGTATGTGTCTGTAAAGTGTTTGCCATGCTGTGGAGGTAATACGTGAACCTCACCATGTACTTGGACAAACTGAGTAAGTGTGCTGCAGAAAGTCCAGGATAGAGCACTGTATTGTTCATTCAAAAAATTTAATTTGGTTTTCATAATTTATAATGCTTAATAATACACTAGGAAATCTTCTGTAATATATTGTGTAAACACAATAAAGTCTTGGGAAAATGAGAGTTCACTACAGATTGGCTATTAAATATTTTTAGTGAAGTAAAGTGAAACAGCTCAAGGCTGCAAAAAATGATCCAACTGGCAGATTAGTAAACTGAGAATTCGCACTGTTAATTTGTAAATATAAATAGTGAAGTTCAGAAGTGAAGTCATTAATAGAGCTTATCTGTCAGTAAACTTTTTTGACATGAATTTTTAATACTATAAAAGCAGCTGTCTTTGAAACATAATTCTTCTTAGAAGAGGTCAACACTCTAAGATTTTTACTGTTATTCCAAAATATTCTAAATGGGAAAAAAAGAGCTTTTAGCAATGGTAAACCGATTGTCGTAACAATTATGGAAAATTTTGCTTACCCCAAAACCTGGCTTACCCCAAAACTCGAAGTAGACATTACAGTACGTGTTGTGAAACCAAAGCACCAAAAAGTGGTTGCATCTTGAATGCAATGGATTAATGCCAAGCTTGAAATACCACACGTTTTTCCCTTTTTATTTTTTCAGTGGACCTGATTTTGTATATTCCAATAAACTTTGTTAGGGGCTCACCAGTCTGCTGAGTGCCATGAACCCTTTTTTTTTTCTTGTTCCCTCACTTACCACCTGTGGAGACCAAGATGCTGCCTCCTATAGCAAAATCTATGATGTTACCCCATCGTTTCTGTTTTATTTAGCTTTCACGAGCTGGAGATTTGGGAAAAATACCAATAAACTACATCCTCTTGATAGCCCTGTGTAGAGATTACAATCTAAGGAAACTCTCTGGACAAAAATATCATTTCTCTCCTGTTTGTGTGCATTACCAAGCACACTGGGGTCCTGGTTTATGATTGCAACTGAGACACAACAATTACGCAGAATAATAACGCAGGCCTATTGAATTAGATGATGAAGATCATTTGATTTCTGTCAGGACAGCACCTCCTGGCCCTTCACATGGACCGGGGCCTCATTGTGTGAGCTGCTGTAGTTAGTGAAATAACTGTGTTCTGTCTTTCTGTACAAACAGGGCATCAGGTCCACTGATTTATAGATACTAGATATTTTTAAGGTGCTATGAGAAAGAAAGCAAGGGCTTGTATTGTTAGTGATAATTTCAGAATGTGTCAAAATTTCAGTATAATAATTTCCAGAAGAAAGAATTTGGAATTAAGGAGACACCTCCCCCCCCCAAGTTAAAAATACGTATTTAAAAAAAAAAACTTAACCAAGAGAAGGACAGATTTTTCAGCCCATTCTTTCCCTGGAAGGCAGTTATCCAAGTGAGACATCCCACTAAAATAACTGGAACTTCTTGTGTAAGTAAATGCTCACAAGAATATGGGTTAAACCATGCAACACTCGGTGTCTTGTTTGTTACTTCAATGTCATATTTACTTAAATTGATGCACTTTGGTATTCATCTTCCTTTCCACTGTTTATGAGTGTTGTTTTGCAATGTTACATGTATCTCAGTTTTGACAATGCAAGTATGAATATCAGTTATACTTTTGTTTAGAATTGCTTTTAGTTTGAACAAATTTAAATTGTTTCATTTAAACAAATGTAATTATGAGGCTTTCATTTAAAATCAGAAAGAAAACCCACAGCCATTTTGACTGAATGTGAAAGAAACCGATACAGAGAAAGCAGAATTCTCCTTGCACTAACAGTAGGATTTTCTTTACTTAACATTGTGCAAATAAGAATAGAGTCACTAAAACGTACACTGTCTCTTGACAAGAAATAAAAATAAACCAATAAGTATTTAATAGAATGAATATTAGGATTAACTACAGATAAGGTTTTCCTAGGGCTTTTCTGACACATGGAGAAATGTCTGAGAACTGATGAAGTGGAGAGAGAAGGAAAAAGAAGAGAAAAAAATATATGCAAAGCCACTTGGGTAGAGTTATGGAAATGGCCTTATCAGGGCAAGTAAAAGGCTTCTCCGTTGTGCCTGCCAGTTAGGAAACAGCAACTACGGCCATACTCAACTCCCTCTTCCTGAGGAGATGCAGCTTTAGCATATGATGTTGGCAACCACACCGCGAAGGAGATTAAAAATTGTCTCCTCTTTTATGTCTTCTTAAGAGGCTGGCAGAGATGCTAAATGAATCCTGGACAGGGCAAGCACCCTGGTGGTATCCCAGTACCATTTTTTCAATTTCATATGCATTCTAGCAAACCAAGAGAGCAAAGAAACCACTAGGCTTTGGCAGGGGTACAGAAATAGTCCCAGATTTCTTTGAAGGCACTGGTGTCCCTCCATCCTGACTCCCATTCTGAAGACAGAAGGGAAGAAGAAATGCTTCCTGCTCTTCAGCCCAACTCGGCCTGCCTGGTCCAGGTGTGCTGCTCTCTTTTTCTCTTGTGATTAAATCCACTCTCACAGTTGGTCAAGCTGAATGGAAACACAGGAAAGCAGCATCTAATCTTACACTTTTTTTCCAAATAGCAGAGCATGTCAAGATTTATGAAGTGTTTTGATAATTAACACAAAAGGAAGACATTATGTTCAAAATCAGAAACGTGAACTTCTGATATTCTGGGAAACTCTTCTCTCCCTTTTTGATGCCTCATGTGGTACTCTTAGCACCGCAGCTAAATCATCAAAATTGCCACTAATTTCCACAGGAGATGCAGACATGCTTTTCAGGATTGAAAGCCCATGTTTCCAAAACCTTGAGCAGGCATTAACTGGTCACTCGTTTAACATTCAGCTATGTGGAATAAGTTCACAGTCAATATGACGTGTTCATGAGGATTTTTCATAGCTAGGGTTTGACTGTGCCCGAATTGTCTGGAGGCAGCCAGAAGGTGCAGTCAGATGAATGGGTTGGCTGAAGTGTTACGCTCTGGGTTGGGCGCACACCCTGAGGGTGCATCCAGTGTGTTAATGCTGCTTTATTCAAGTCGCTGCTTCCCAGGCTTAAAAGATAACTGTGTGAGTAGCAAGAGGACAAAGACTGAAAAAACAGTGTGATCTTTCTGCATGTTAAAGCAGGGCAGCATGCAAAAAAGGGAACCCAAACATTTTGTTTTTCTCTCCTTGTCCCCGTAGTGAGAGAGAGGACATCCTGGGTGGGGGAACAGGATTTAGCAGATGCTAAGAGTCTGCAGAAACATGTGTGCATTGGAGCTGGCAGGGTGCAGGGCTGTGGGACCAACCAACCCAGTGAGAAGCTGCAGAGAGAGGCATTCCTCGGTACCCAACAAAAGCTCTGAGCCTTGAAGGTCCTTCTCGTTGCATGGCGATGCAGGCTGTGCAAAAATGTCGACTCGGGCCTTCAAAACTATCAGTGAACTGAACTAGAGAGGGAACTAGAAAGTTTGGTGCAGAGGAGCTGTGGTCCCTCTGTCCCACTCAGGGTCAACACTGCACCTGCCTCTGTGAACAGTACAGTCTGGGGGCTGTGTTCACGTATGTATCTTTGGCAAAAACGGAAAAGGAACTATGTCTTAAGAAATGCTCGTACTTCGTGTGCAGCTTTGGGCTAAGTTGTCTGCTGATTTGCCCTCTGCCGTGAAAATCCCTTCTCTGGATACAAAACTGAAGAGACAGCAATATGCCCAGATACACAGAAAAATCTTGGTATGCACTGTCTTGGACTCTTTGGCCTTACTAATGCGCGTCTCAACCTGTTCTTCTAGATCCCTTCTTTGTTGTTAGGTTTTCAAAATGTTTTTTTCTTCAAAGCTAGTTCCTGTATGGAGTTCTTAATGCCCCTTACTGAGAACAACCTGTTTCCCAGTATCATTTCTCCAGGTTAGCAATTGTTATAATTGCTGCAAGGATGCCGTTTAGCAACGAAGGGGAGGCAGTGAAGCAACGCTTGTTCTGCATGCCAGCCCTTCTCTTACACACAGGGGCTCACTTATAGTTCTGGGAGAGAAGGGGGAAAAACAGAATAATAGTGCTGTGATTTTTTATGTTCAAGGCACGCTGCTCACTCCTTGTTTTCTTTCTGATAACACCAAGGTATTTAAGTGCAAACAAAAGGCTCCTCTTGCCGAATCAGCCTCCTCCTCCTCCTACCTGATTCCGTCAGCAGAGTTGCAAAAGCATGACTGTGACAGCACTAAATGAATAAGGGTGAGGTTGGGCTGACAAAAGAAATCTCCTCTTCACACGGTGTGCACACCTCAGAGGTAGTGGGGGGAAGAGGAAATCTAGAAAAAGTTGAAAACGAGGCATGAACAAAACATCTTGTTAAAAACTAATCATGGTGTTTTCTGTTGAGAATCAATCTTCAAGTGAAGTAGTATTTCAGGACCTAGATGAACAAACTTGGTCAGAGCAGGGAAGAGACAATATTGAACAGGACCAATCTAACAGTTGCCCATTTCAGCTGCTTCAGAGGAAGGTATAAGACAGAAATGCTATAGTTTATTAAGGAATAAACCAGACCACAAAGAAGCCCTTTTCTGAATTTCCATTGTTTGGTTATCCAAACACCTCAATAACAAGGGCATAAATCTTTTCTGAAATTGCATTCCTGTCCTCAGAAGCTCTACATGGTGTCAAACACGGAGGATTGTGTTTTCATGAACATATAGTATTTGAGTCCATATGCTCTATGTTTATTATCTGCCAGAGTGGTGTGAGACATCTAGAGTCTGCAGATTTTTTCAGGGCTTCACGGGAAAATTTTTGGCACCTTGCATTCCCTAATGTCATTTTGTGTGAAATTACTGAAGAAGACTTCTCCCCCCCTCAAATTGACAATGTGCCCATGTGTGCATTTCTGTACCATGCTGTCAATGCTAAGCCGGTTGACCCCAGTCATATGAAAAAATCAAAATCACGTTAATAAGCAAAGCATTTCAGAAAAGTAGTTTTCCACTTGTAGCTTGTTAAGAAGAAAGGAAAGACCTGGAATGTCAATGTGCTTTGCACTGATAACACATATCTGTTAGCTTAGTAATTTTTGTAATGTGGGAATTATAAAAACAAGGATGAAGGGAAAAGTTAGGGCAACCTGAAAAGTTAGGTTAAAAGATATCCTTTCATCAAAACATAATTGTGATCTAGGGAAGCAGAATGAAGCCCCCATAATCCAAGGGGAAATGGTCAGTGACCTGCTATACCACGTAGACACACACAGGTCTATGGGGCCAGATGGGGGGAGAGGGAGAGTGGGAAGTGCTAGAGGAAGGGAGCTGGTGAAAGTGCTCACCAACCCACTTTCCATCCTCTATCAGCAGTCCTGGCTAACTGGGGAGGTCCCAGTTGACTGGAAGTTAGCAAATGTGACAGCCATCTACAAGAAGGGTCGGAAGGAGGATCCAGGGAACTACAGGCCTGTCAGCCTGACCTCGGTGCCGGGGAAGGTCATGGAGCAGATCATCCTGAGTGCCATCACGTGGCACGCACAGGACAACCAGGGGATCGGGCCCAGTCGGCATGGGTTTATGAAAGGCAAGTCCTGTTTCACTAACCTGGTCTCCTTCTATGACAAGGTGACCCGCTTAGTGGATGAGGGAAGGGCTGTGCATGTTGTCTACCTGGACTTTAGTAAGGCCTTTGACACTGTCTCCCACAACATTCTCCTGGAGAAACTGGCTGCTCATGGCTTGGACAGCCGTACTCTTCACTGGGTGAAAAACTGGCTGGACGTCCAGACCCAGAGAGTTGTGGTGAATGGAGTTAAATCCAGTTGGCAGCCGGTCACGAGTGGTGTTCCCCAGGGCTCAGTGTTGGGGCTGGTCCTGTTCAATATCTTCATTGGTGATCTGGATGAGGGGATTGAGGGCACCCTCAGTAAGTTTGCAGATGACACTAAGCTGGGTGGAAGTGTTGATCTGCTGGAGGTTAGGAAGGCCCTACAGAGGGACCTGGACAGGCTGGATCAGTGGGCCAAGGCCAATTGTATGAGATTCAACAAGGCTCAGTGCCAGGTCCTGCACTTGCGTCACAACAACCCCATGCAACGCTACAGGCTGGGGGGGGAGCAGCTGGGGAGCTGCCTGGTGGAAAAGGACCTCGGGGTGCTGGTCAACAGCTGGCTGAATATGAGCCAGCAGTGTGCCCAGGTGGCCAAGAGGATCCTGGCTTGTGTCAGAAATAGTGTGGCCAGCAGGACTAGGGAAGTGATCGTCCCCCTGTACTCGGCACTGGTGAGGCCGCACCTTGAGTACTGTGTTCAGTTTTGGGCCCCTCACTACAAGAAGGACATCGAGGTGCTGGAGCGTGTCCAAAGAAGGGCAATGAAGCTGGTGAAGGCTCTAGAACACAAGTCTGGGGTTGTTTAGCCTGGAGAAGAGGAGGCTGAGGGGAGACCTTATTGCTCTGTACAGCTACCTGAAAGGAGGCTGTAGTGAGGTGGGGGTCGGTCTCTTCTCCCAAGTAACAAGGGACAGGATGAGAGGAAATGGCCTCAAGCTGCGCCAGGGGAGGTTTAGGTTGGGTATTAGGAAAAACTTGTTCACCGAAAGGGTAGTCAGGCACTGGAACAGGCTGCCCAGGGAAGTGGTTGAGTCTCCATCCCTGAATGTATTTAAAAGATGTGTAGATGTGGTGCTTAAGGACATGGTTTAGTGGTGGACTTGGCAGTGCTAGGTTAACGGTTGGACTTGATGATCTTAAGGGTCTTTTCCAACCTTAATGACTTCTATGATTCTAATACTGAACAGCATTTCCAAAAGTTGCTGTTGCTGGTACGGTTGGCAAAACCAGCTGTCATGGGTACTTAATTTGTGACACAGTCGACTTAACCGAAGAGAGGATATCCAGGCAAGTGTTTCTTAGTAGGACAGAAGATACCACATCAAGGATGGCCAAGTTCAGACATGTCTAGGCATGTGACCAGTAGGTCCAAATAGTGCATTTTTAAAAATATGTTCCATCTTGTGCAAGTTGGTTTGTGAATCAGTCTTCCCAGAAGAACAGAAACTTGAGGTGATTTGGAAGTTATCATACAAAAGAATGAAGCTAAACCCGTTTGGACTTTGTAAACCAAAGCAAGTCTCGAAGCACTGGAAAAACAGAAGAGAAATTACTACTTTATAGAGACACCTCTGTTGCTTTCCTGACTTCAGTGTGATTGTGATTGGCTGAGTTTTTGTGAATAGAAGTGGTGTGTGAACAGATACACCTATAAATCTGGATTTCTGCAACAGATAGGATAACGTCATTTGACAAGTGTCCTTCACAGAGCTGGCTGAAATTTGCCAAAATATGGGGGAGCACTACTATGAAAATTTTAATTAGGCGAGCTGATGAAAAAGTATTTCAACTACATTTTCACAATATCCACTTAGTAAAGAATGTATGGGGATTCCAGTGGTTTCTTTTGGTTCCCAGGGGGACCAGCATTGCATGCACACCGTCATGCTGTTCACTTTGCTTGTACATTCACTCCTTTCCCTCTCCTGTCTGTTTATATTGTAATGTCCTCCAGGCACGGACTCCTCCTTATTCAATGTTTTATACTACCTCGCGCAACTGTCAGCCATGTAAAGAAGCCGTTAGATGTTACCAAATATTTCTGACAGGTGATACCATTTGATTCTCTTTCACAGTACTTAAACTAAGAAAAATAAGATTGCTACCCCTCACCCCTTCAAAAGAGGGGGCACTGTTAGTGGGACTGAGAGGGGTATCTTTCTCACCCCTCCCTGCTGTCACAGCTCCACAGGCGATCCCACCTCAGCTCTGGGACTTCCAGCTGCAGCACACGATGCCCCTCTCAAGAGACGGAGGTCCCCTTTCCCCCAGCACATCTGCAGTAGTTTGTTGGCTATAGCAAGCACAGGGATGGCCATCCTTCCTGTGGGAAAGGAAAGGTGGAAAGAAGGACAGCACAAGATAGCTTCACTGATGTTGAGGTCATTAGGTGTCTATGCTAGCACAATAGGTTTACGGAGTATAAGAATTGTGAATCTGTGATGGTATCAGTTACCCATCGTTACTAGGTATGCAGTCTCTCTCACAGCACCTTTACCTTTGCAAGAAACCTGAAAAGCAGGATGCGACAGAACCTCCTTGTGAATTATCTCATCCGTTTGTTTTCCTTTTCATTCAAAGCTTAATCCTCTACTGGAAATGCGTAGGTAAATTATTTGCCTCTATTGACATTGCAGTAATTTTTCCAGCCCTGGAAGCAAGTGTTTCTTGGTGACATCATCAAGATTAAACTCAAGTAATACAGCAAGCCCATGCATTTTTCAGTGACATGACATGTTCTGTAACAATATTAGCTGAAGCATTTCCTCCCTTCTCTGTCACCACATCCAGCTGTTATTCTTTTTGCAATTTGCCACCTCTGTGCCAGTTGTGTTGACCTAACTGTTAGTGCAATTGTGCTCTTAATCAGCTCAGAAAGCTGATCTGGCAGAAACCAATGTACATATATACTTAAATACAGATTATCTCTGTCATCGAGATCGCAGCATAGCTCCTCCACCAATTGCACTGTCACATTGAAGGGGTGGCCAGAAAACGATACTAAGTCAGCACTGCACAACATATTGTCCGAGCTGTGGCCTAAAAGGAGCTGGTTTGAAGGACAGTATAGTGATTTCAGACATCCCAGTGCTGAGATAGAAATTATCACCTTTGTTCTGTCTCCTTCATACCAGACAGAATAACAGAAAGGAGTTCCAGTATACCCAGTTCAGGAGAGGGGATGTTTCTCTCAAGCACAGGACTCCTGCAAGACATCTGTGAAGCTGGAGGGGTGAAACTGAAGTGCATATTTCCGAGATCTGAGGCTGTAACAGAGAGGGATCCATAGCTCACACAAGTGTGTGTCTGTGCTGCAGTCAGAGGTGAGTCGGTGTCACAGCTGCCCAAGAATTTGCCGAAGCCACAGACCTCAGCATGAACTAGCTACCATGGTGTCAGGCAGGCTGTGCTGAACATGCTGCGTATGCTCAAGCCCTTGTTGTGGTTGGCACCTCAGGGAGCTAGTTCAGAGGGCACCCCAGGGATGACTGCAAGTGCTGCAGCTGTGCCTCTGTCTGCAGCATGCACGTATCTTTGAGACACACAGCACAGCATCCTAGCTTCAATCTGACAAGCTCCCAAACAGGGTCTTGCCTGCTGTCCCAATTAATAAAGTTGATTTCTGATTGCTTGGGCCGTATTTTCAAGTGGCCCCAAATAGAAGTAATGCCTCAACTTCATAAGACTTGCACAGAAATAGTAAGTGGAAGCCAGTTTTTTGGAGGGCCTAATATGAGAAGTTAGTGGGTGTGCTGTCTAGCTTCAGAGCAAGCAGGAGTTAAACCCTGGAGAGGAAGCAATTCTCAAACTGCAGCAAAGATAATCATGGTAATTTATCATCTGATAATCAAAGAGCACACACTTAATTTGTTCTCATTATCAATGTATTTCAAGCATACGTACTTTAATACAAGAAGCCTTTCTGTGCACAAGTTACACTGGAAGGGTAGAGATAAAGGGCCCCATGCAAATGCAATGCAGTTGCTTCTCCTGTATGGGTGATGCGTTGTAGTGTAGTTTGGAGTCCATCTCGGTGGCCTCCTCGTCCCCCTGGATGTGGAAAAGGACCCCCTGCATCTGGAGCTGATGTTTTAAGTACTTGACCTTTCTCTAGGACACACACCAGTGTATTCTTGGAGAAATGACTGACAGTTTGTAAGAGCTGCAGGGATTTGGTTCATTAAGGAGCCATCGAGAAATGAAGCTAAATCTGGAGTTTTTAACCATGTCAGAACTCTGGTTTGCAGCATCTTGGGAGCAGGAAATGTCTGCAGCATGCTAAGAGCAGGCTTTTACCTCCAAAGCCCAAGATGTGGTTCAAAACTGAGTATAGCATGCAGTCTCCAGAGCTGTAATTTGCACTATTTCCCCCAGTTATTTAATATTTAATGTCACCTGAAGACGGGTCTTCGCATAAAGCACAGAAGAACTCATATAGTGGTGGATTGAAGCAGGCTTTTATAGCTCTCCTGGATTAGGAGTCTGAAGGAGAATGCCTGCATAAGCAAGAGACAGAGGTCCAAAAGTGCAATCAGTTAGAGCAGAAGCATGACATACTTTTACCACATGCTGGTGGTAAAATTTTCTCTACAGTGATTTGCTTAATGGTTATAGGCAAAGTAAGCCATGGTTCTGGCTGCGCTGCCAGAATCTGCTTTTACGGTAGCAGCGCAAGTGCAGCTGCAGCTTGCAAGGCTTGGAGCCCCAATGCCAAGGAAGCCAACAGATGACATCTTGCTGTCACGGCGTAAACTGTTCTGTAGTGGAGCTGGCCTCACATTCCCTGGAAACAGCCTGGAAAACATGCTCTTTGTGTACACACTCCCCCCTCCCCAGCTCTCACAATCGCAGTTGAGTTAGGAAACAAAGTCCCAGCCAAAATTCCTCAAGGGAAAGGGACCCAACTTCTTCAGGATGTGAGCCTCTGAGAACAAAATCTCCTTGTGAGAAGAAAGCAGCTTCTTAATACAGGAGGATTACAATGTCTTGCTATGTTGGTGGTGGTGTTTTGTTGGCATGTGAAACTGAGATTTCAAAACTTTCCACTTGATTCAGCTGTACAAAAAGGACTTCCTGACCTCTCTCTGCTGAAACGGTAGAATCACCTCTAAGTTTGCAGCCACTGGAAGATCGAGGTGACCTAGCTTATGTTAGGTTAAAGCGATAAATTGCTGAAAGAACCATCTTAATTTTAGCAGCTGCATGCATTGCAACTAGCAACTATTTCTTCACTTTTTCACATCTCTCTGGAGTGTTGATCAGGTACCTAAAACCGGAGCTTTCACTTCCATCACCAGCATTACTGCCACATACTCTAAGCATGGTAATAATCTCAGCACCCCTCTCCACTGTACAGCAATTAGGCAGCAGGCAAAAGACATTAAGTAAAACCATATGTAGGTCAAGACTACCAAGATCAGTTTATTTCTAATTACTTACAAATCTTCAACACCCCAGCCAGGGATCAAGGCCATATTGTGTTAAAAGATGAAAACAACATGTATTGACAGTTCATTCTAATACAGTTTTGGGGGTTTTTTACCTTAAAATTACTGTTGCCAGGATCCACAAGAAGTGGGAAGGAAAAGTAGGTGTTAAGGACATAAAGATGCTCTGCATTTGTCCAGTTGTAAAGAGGAGCAGAATATAGTTCCTGAATTCGATCCCTCCTATAACAGATTCAGTGTATGGGCAGGTGTCCAGTGACTTTGTGCCTCACATGTATAAAACAGATATAACCATCTAATCTGTCTGCAGTTGAAAGGCACTGTGTAGTGTAAATATGCATGTATTACTAATTGCAGTATCAGCCGTGGCCGTACCCGATACAGGAAAACTGTAAAGAATGTTTGTTAGACCTGAATTTTGACCTGGATTAAGATAAATTGGTTTGAAACAATAAAGAACTGCCGAGAAGAAAATTAAAGTTTTTATAATCTCCTTGACTTCTACTTGCAAAACTGCTTGCTTCTGGCAGCGTGGTCTTCTGAGCTAGCTAACCCGTGCCATTGTCAGAGCTCAGCTAGTTTTGTTTAGGATATAGTTTTTGCACATACAAGGAAAAAAGCAACAGAAGACATTTCTTTCAGCTCCTTTTGGAAGGGAGCAGTAGGAAAGCAATGTCTGCTCCATGGAAAATGGCCAAAAATTGGTTGAGAACGAGTCAGGAGTGGATTAAGACTATAACTGGGAGCAGATCCAAAACAACATTTCCCCATTCCCCATCCCCCTGCCAGCTGCTCACGTTGCACAAGCCGCTCTGGTAGGAATCCCATGGTCACCTGCCCTCTCTGCCTATGGGCACAACATGAGCGAAGAGAGGGGTCGTCTGGGACCCAAGCAAGTTCTTTTCTGAGTGCCGCAACCGCGGTAGTGGCTGAACGGCTGTAGTCAGCCGAACGGCATTGTGCCGTCCGCGGCTCACTGACTCACTGTTAGGCTTGGGTCTTCTCTGAATGTGGTGCCCAGATGCAAAAAGCCAGCCTTCTCCCTGCTCTGGAAGGAGACCTCTTGTCAGGCTTCTAGGAAGGTTTTGCAAACAACACGAAAGGAAACTGGAGCCGTTCTGTGCAGTTCTTGAAAGCTCTTGGACATGACTCATGGAATGAGTGCCTAGAAAACAGGCTGGTCTTTTCATCACCTCTGCGGTTGCTCGCTTCTTTGGCTGGTAGCTTTTCCCTTCCAGAACTTCAAACCCTAGCCGCTTTAGCACGCGTACCAGCACCATTTATCTAGACTGGTTTGCCCCGTCCTGGGTGAATTCTCTCTTCAGGCCACAGACTGCCTGTCAGCAGCAGGTAGACTGCTCCAGCCTTATAACATTTTCTGTGACTGATCCCAAAACGGGGCAGCTCATAGAGGAAAGAGGGCTACATCCTAACGTCTGCTTTTTCTGCAAGCTAAGTCCAGATGATGCAGGTGGAAACAGAAAGGAGAGAGGCGGCTGCTGTGGGTCAAATACTGGTCTCAGTTACAAGAAATGCCGCACAACTGGCCACGTTAAATGGCTGGGGTTGCACTTGAGGCTTTATTCTGACATCAGGTACAACTCTGAGGACTTCAGGAATTGGTGTGCAGTGTTCAGGGACTTTTCCGACTGTTGTTGGGGCAGGGGGTCTTAGACATAACTGAGTAATTTTGTGTAAGAGAGTCACTTCATTTAGTAACCTGTATCTGCAAAGAATGGGGTTCGGCTATGGAGTGATAAAGAGTACGTTCTTCACGTTGAGTTCTGTAGAGCGCGGCCTTTCCTCCCTCCTTTCCCACTTGCACAGATGTCAGATTTTGTGGGGTTTTTGCACCGGTGACTTCATTTGCCATCATTAATCAGCGAGCTGTCTCAGCCCAGCAAGCTAATTTAGAGTCCTGCTTGTGCATTTGATCAGCAAATGCAAACCATGTGTAATGTCAGCAGGGCAGGGGAGGTGATGGAACATGGGATTTTCACCTCAGTTCCAGAAAGGGCCATAGTTGCTTCCAGGAAGCTGAGCTTGGCACTGGGTGTGGGGAATTGAAAAGATTTATTTCCCTGTATGAGAGCTCAGAGCTTGATCATTCTAATCAAGCATTTTCCAATCAATATGTTTCTTACAGGCTTTCCAAAGGCTGCATTAGAAAAGCAATTTTATTTATTTTATGACCCTGAAGCCCTAAGGGCTTCGGGTGTGTCAACTTTCCAGGGTCTCTGTACAGACAGTGAGAAGAGAAGGGCTGGGTCGCGGGGCACCACGCTAGCAAAGTCAGCATGACAGAAATCCAGCTCAGTGCTTCAGTAGGTTTGTTTCTGTAGACATTTGCATACACAGAGGCCCCAAAGCAGCCGCCGTGTACAAAGCATTACCTGCACTTGTGCTCTACATCTAATATCCTGTTCAACAGAACAGCAGGAGACATGAGCCTATGCCTTTTATTTCAGATTACTCCTGAAAAAGCCGTTTCACCCTCTGTTCCCAGCAGTGTGGGAAGCTTCCCAAAGCCTTGTCAGTCTGATTACAGGCAGTTTCATACCTTTTTAAAGGACACGCAAGGCTCACTGGGGTCTCTCTTCCTGCCCATCACACGACTCCTCTGTTCCCTATCCAATCATTTTTTCCTTAACAAGACCTGTAAAAGCGCATTTTCGTCTGCTGCCGTCCATTTCCCTTGTACCAGTTTGTACTCACCTCCCAAATAATTCTCTCTGAGGATTAGCCAGGATTAACCTTTTCCTCCTTTTCTACCTTTGCTTATCTCTGGGCCTCGAAACTGCAGAGCCAGCTTTCTACTGTGGGATGAGGCAATCCCGGCGGGCCAGCAGCAATGAATGGCCACTGCTTCTCCACTACCTGGATTAAGTGGCACCTGCTGGAAAGAGCAAGTGGTCGGGCACATCACCGCACACCAGACCTCTGTCCCCTACTCATAACAGCAAGTACATGGACCACCAGCGATACAGGGTTTATTCTGTGGTAGGGCTGCATCTTCCACACGTATGCCAACCCAAGAGCAGTCCCAGAAGGCACTTACTTGGGCTGTCCATCTGCATGGGGATAGCTAAGCACGCCACAGCTCTCTGTTGCCTGTTCCTCTCCTCTGAGGAATTAGAAAGGCTTCCTGAGAAAGCAGGGTCCTTAACCTTCCTGCCTTTACCTTCCATAGCAGAGGTAGTCCTGAAGCGCTGCTGAGCTCCCCGTGGGTGGGAGCCTGCCAGCACTGGTAGCTATGGGGGAGGCACTTGCAGTAAGAGATCGGTGCAGCAGCTCCAGCAGAGATAACATAAAATTCCTGTCTCAGGAGGATCTCGGCGCCCAGCTTGAGCTTTAATTTGAAACCCCCTTCAGCGTGTTCGGCACACTGTTGAGCTCAGCACTGCAGCCCTTCTCAGGGAGCAAGCACGTCGCGGTTTGTGCTGTCAGGTTCGAGCACAGTATCAGAACAGGGCCGTTGGTCTGCATCAACAATCAATACCTCTGAACAGGGAACCAGAGAGCAGCAGAGACAGCACGGCGGGAGTATTGAACCATAGTCATTTAAAGCAGCTGTGCAGCATTTTGCACTTTTGAAGCATCTCAGATGTTAACTGGCCAAGCCCCACAACACCTCTTTGCATTTTGGTAGTCTAGCTTTCCAAACGAAGAAGTGAGACAGAAGGAGGGGAATTTTAAAAAGTTGCTCTGGCAGAGCCTGAGAGAAGGATTTGAATCTAATCCTATGTTTTTCCTCCAGACCATGTTGCCTTTACACAGAAATGAAGAGAGAAACACAACCTCATGCTCCTCTCCTGCTTGACATACACCATCATATGCAGAACCACATGCCTTATGAGTAACATGGAAGAATTTTGTTAATTAATAACAAAAAAGAGAGCTTCAGTTCCCAAAGAGCTAGTTGGTAGCAGTCATTCAAGTTTTCTGAGCTTCTCCAGCATCGTTTGCCCACTAAAGGCTCAGGTACTGTCCTATAGTCAGAGCTGGCCTACCTGATGCTGCCGGTGATGATGCATCTGTCCCTGGGTGTTTGGAAACCAGTTGCTGATTTGCATGCGCTGGGCACTTTGCTGTTTGCCCAACTGCGCTAAGTAGTTTTAGGCATGGGAGCGAGAACAGTTCTGTCTGCCCTGCAGAAAGCAGGGGTAAATGAGAGGTCTGTCTTTAACCCCTTCTCGCCTCGTCATCCTGCCTGCCAGGCAGCCAGGTGTAAGGATGGAGTGCCCAGCCAAAGTGGAACAAAAAGTTAGACGAAACTTACTGTGAATGCTGTTTCCGTCATGCATGCTGTCATGTGGCTGCGTCCTCATATCGAAACTAAAACTGAACAGCGGCTCTCAGTGGTACTGTACATCACACTTTGCATTAGATTTGTGTCTTCAGATTGTTCCAAAATGAGTCAAGGTGAAAACAGCCTACGGTACATTATACTTAACGTTTTAGATGTGTCTGTTACCTACACCATACATAACAACTCATGCTGTAAAACGCATACCCTGTTTTCCAAAGCAAGGGAGGAGATGCTGAACATGAGTGCTTTGCAAGATTCAAGGTTGGCTAAATTTCTTCAAAAAACAAGGTTGTAACCCCACCAGAAGTTTGTGGTCAGATGCAAATATTGCTGGCTGCGTAGTTTTATGTGCAGAAGGTTATACTAGGTAAGCAGAGCACTCTTTTCCAACCTCATACCCTGACCATGCTTAAATTTCCTAAGAGGCTCACTGTCAAAAAAGGAGTGAACTCTTTAGAGACCATCAGCTTAAATTCCTCTTCAACAGACCGATACGTTCTGCTGCGTGTGTGTGCGCACATGCGTATGTGTGTGCCTGAACATATGTAAACAATTTTACTGGCTACTTGAAGAAGAGGGTGTAAATTACCCCATCGTCCTCTCTTCATTGTACTTGCTTTTGCTGCGCAAGAATAGAAAGGAACAGAGTGGATTTCATCTGCAGTCCAGATGGTTATCAGCTTGTGCCCTGGAGCATGAGAATTGATCACTCTCACCATTTGTAAGGTAGCTAGTGTAACAGGTGTTAGAAACAGGACTTCAGGTGAGGAATAAGCAACAGAAGCAGATAATCTATTAAGACACCAGTGCACTAGCCTGCAGCATTAGAAGGGTGAGCATGAATTTTGCTTCCTGTCCAATGCATATGAAGCTGTCAGATTATAAACGTGTCTATAAATTATTGTATTTTATTCTGCTGGAGGTGGTGTTTGGAAGCTGACAGAAGACAGACTAGAGAATCCGCTGGATCTCGCAGAGCCGGATTCTGATGGTTTATGTGGCTTTGTCTAACCTGCTTTCAGCTATTGAGTTCAAAAAGTTTTTGTTGTTGTTTATTTTTACACTACGCAGATAGGGAGACCAAGGTTGGGAATGCTTGCCAGATTTCAGCCAGCGGAGCAATGGCAGGGATGGGAGCAGAGCCAGGTCCGACTCCCAGGTCAAAATTCACCCTCTGAAGTCTGTGGTGATGCTGGCCACCGAGAGGGCAGATCGGGAGAAAGGCAGCATCCCCCGTGTCTGATCCGCACCTACTGAAAGCAGCAAAGCCTTCCCACTGATTTCAACAGTCAGTTCGGCAGGCAAAACTCTCTCCTCATTTTGTAACACAGCACTGATTTTCCTCACTTTATTCTGCTTGGTAAATATCTTTGTTAGTTGAAGACAATGCTGTTAGCTTTCACAGAGAATAAAAATAGAGAGATAAAAAGAGCCCATTTTCCTCCACCGTGGACACGACAATAAAAGAGAAGATGGAGAGGGGAAAATAGGAAACAGCATCCAAAAAAAAAAATTGTGTAAGCAGGATTAGTTTTTCTTTCATGGAGAGTATAGGAAAGCATTTTCAGGACCTGCTGATAGTTATGTATGCTGTGCTGTAAAATCCCTTCAGCTGCAAAGCCAACCCCCTCATGCCCTTGTTTTCACAAAACCAACTGCTTCTTTTTAAGAAAGGGCAAAGAAGGTGGGATACAAGTTTAGTAAATGCTGTACTGCACATGAAAGAATTATTTTTTGAATGGCGGTTTCTGAAGCACTTTCAGCAACACCGGTCTGGACCCCCAGGAAAGCTTCCTGCTACTGGACTGGTTCAGCCTCACAAGGCAAATGGGCCTGCAGTGGAGGCAGCCAACTAAAGAGGGGTTTTGGAGAAACTAACTTGCCAGGAAAGCGGCAGGGCAGGGAGGGAGGGAAATGAGAGAACAGGCAATCCATCTAGGGAAAAGCAGTTAACTTATTTTATGGCACTTTATATCTTCCAAACACAATGTAAGTATTTAATTATGGTATGGCCCCGTGGGTGGAGAGATGTGGTGCATCCACCCACTCATTTTAGTGATAGCCAAACTGAATTAGAAAGGCTGCTTGCTGATTCTCAGTAACTAGAAGCCAAGTGGTCCTAGGTCATACAACTTTGGGGCTTTTCTGACAAGCTTCAGAGATGCTGCTGAAACCCAGCGGAGACCTGATTTGCAGTGTGAAGCATGGGGTCTGTTCCAGAGTTGCCAGCACAGCACACGTGGCTTGTCCCAGTCTGTGTAGCTTTTTTGGCTGTTTTGGGTCCAATCGATTTAAACCTCTCTTTAGACATAGTACTTTTGTATTAGGTGAATGGAATGCAAAAATCCACTGTCACCAGGACATGGGAAATGATGATCTATGCTTGTACAGGGAGCGATTTATTTATTATGTTGTTATCTATAGGGGAGCATGCACATCATGTGAAGTTGTCATATAGCTCTGCCCATGTCGGCCTGATTTTCCCAGTGATGTTTTGTTTTGTTTCGTGCCTCATCTTGTGAAGTGCACATCAGAAGTCCAGTTAGATTTCCATATGACAGTGCTCCTTTGGGCAACTTATTACTTGCATGGCATGGCAAAGGGGGAGGCAAAACAAACCACTCATGAGCATTTCAAGCACTCCTCAGATGGTCTTTTAAACCCTTTCATAAGTTGTGGCCTGACTGCGTCACGTCTGACTTCTTTCTCTTTTAGCTGCAGTCAATGTGCGTGCTGCCCAGCAGCGGCCTGGGGTCTGGAGTGTGTTTTCTGCAGGAGTAACCCTGTATTCAGCAAAAGATGAACCTCACTGTGGCATTTTAGATGACAGTTTGCACGTCTGAGCAGATCTATACTTCACCCCAGTCTCTTCAAAAAGAAAGGTCCTACAGAAAACTCTGGCCCCAGTAATCAGACCGTAATTCAATAGGGGGAAGAGAATTTAAGTCCTTCATAAATAAATAAATGCTATTTCTTGTTTCTGTGTGGTACATAATACAGTGCTACAGGGGCAGTTGAAAGGCGGTGGAAATTCTTGCCGCTGCCATGCAGACGTCCCTTCCTTAGGTCAGCTCTGACCCTTTCTCAGGCTCGATCTCAATTCCTTTTCCGACTGAGATTCAGTTCTGTATGCAGCTGTGGCTCTGGGACTTTCCAAAGCTGCTGTCTGGGAATCTGGCATAGCAGCAGAATGCAATTCACTGCATGTGACCTCTTGCTAAAACAGAAAAAAGGGCTGCCTATCTGTTAAAGAAGTAAAAACCAAAACAAAACAGTGGTACAACTCTCCCAGGTTTCTTTTAGTGCTTGGTAGGAGGAGGGTAATCAGATCTCGGAGAACAGTGTGCCAGGAAGGAAATTTCTTCCCATGTGCAGCATACAATCAGCCAGGTGCAATATGAGGAAGGGAGGTTGTCTTCCTCTGAAGCATAAGGTATTAGCTCCTGCCAGAGGCTGTGTACCAGAGATCTGATCAGATACGGCAAATTTTATGTTCCTATGCACAGTGTGAAGCTTTCATTTCTACGCAACACATTGTAGCAAGTCAAACAATGAGTCATCTCACAAGGGGGAAAAGGAAAGAAAGCTTTTATCTCCCAGTGGATTGGAGCTAATCTCTCTACCTGGGTATAAACAGCTCTTCACCGTGCTGCCTTCTCTCCAGGGGAAGGAAGCTATTTTAAATTTGTCTGTAAAACAGACATTGAATTGTCACACCTCGCAAGCCTCTCTGCCTGGGCCCAATAAAGGTAGCAGGCAAAAGGTCTTTGACTTTCCTGGTAACTTGGTTGGGCCCCTTGTGAGTAAACACAGTAGTCTGGGCTATATATGCTGTACAAGCTGGCTGGGAGAAAGGGAGTGCCAGATTCTACTTGGAGCCCTGGAAAACCTGTGCCCAAACCAAACATATCTGCTATTTTACTATAAAATGGCATACCACCCTTATATGGACAAAGTTACATTGGTAATATTTTATCGCTATACAGGAAACACAAGCTAAAGCAGTACTAAAGGTGCCACAGCCCCAGCACTTATTTTCCTGTCCAGTGTGGGAGTAGCATCTGCTAGCGCCAGGGCATCTGCAGGAGGGGTGGGCCAGTCCAAATACGCCTTCCTCAACCGTACCTGCACTGATAACCGCTTCCAGATCCACTGTTACAGAGGCTTTGTGAAGCAGCCCTTATTTACAGACCCCAGCCACCTAGAGGGAAGTATGGCCATAGCTCCCTTGCATCTGACTACTTTTTATTATTCTTGATCAATGACTTTAGAAGGGTTATGAACAGAGAGCACGCCTCTCTTCTATGAAAGAATACGCACCAAGGATGGATGGGGCCAAGGACTTTGCCTCCTGCCTGCTTTGCACCTCAGAAGGAGCAGCTGGAGGAAAATCCCATTTCACAGTGGAAACCTGGAATGAAATAATGTCCTAGAAGCTTTTTTCAGGATGCTGAGGCAGTTCTTGTTTCTCAACATGTCACAGATAAACCAAGGTGCCTAAGCTAATGAAGTATTTCACAGTCCCGTGCTTAGAGTAATGCTGCGTCAACGTGACATTCCTCTCCTACACCTTCCCCTGAGACTTTGCACGTTATGGTGTGGGGCGAAAGGGGGATTCACTGATGTTTGCCTATATTCCCATGCCTTGTCTCAATTTGGTAACACAATCATGGTCTCTTCCTGCCACAGGTTTGCAGCCCGTTTACTGGAGCAGGGATGATGTGGCACAGTGGCTCAGGTGGGCGGAGAAGGAGTTTTCCTTGAGGCCGATTGAGAGCAACACTTTCGAGATGAACGGCAAGGCTCTGCTGCTGTTGACCAAAGAGGACTTTCGATACAGGTCTCCTCATTCAGGTGAGGATTACTTAGAGAAGCTGTGATTGAAAAGAGAGAGGAAGCTGCAGTGAAATCTGGAGAGGGTCAGAGTCACATTTGTTGGGGTGGACTGGGCAAAGGGAGGAGAGGGAGGACAGAGACACTTGTATGAGGCAAGGACAAAAAGAACAAGGAGGGAATGAAATTCTGATACACCTGAGTTGTAGGCACATTTGAATTCAAATCCAAACCCCAACGTCCAGCCTGTTTCTAGTTAAAACTGCCCACAGAACTCCCAGAAAGCAAGCTTTTCTGTCAGCACTTTGTGATTTCCAGCTCTTCCCTGTAAAGAGTTATCTTTTCACAGACCCAACTACAGCAGCAAGTTAATCAAGTGTTCTAGCCTTTTAAGAAGCTAATATTAGCGTTCTGCCTCGCGGTTGGCTTGGCTGACGTACCACTAAAAGTGGCTGCAAAACCCCTCCCTGGAGGACCTTTCCTCTCTATAACAGCCCCTGTGGGCTTTGCTTTGCTTTACCATATTCTCTCACGTGCTGGAGTCCAGCCCAAGGCACAGCACAGACAGGTGTGTGAATCAGTCTGCCTGTTGCTCAAATTATGTCTTCATTTATTCACAAAGAAGATTTAGAAATGTGTATGTTATCTGCCTGTATTTATATCCCCTGCGGTCTGTCTGCTCCAGTTTTACAGTCAGAGTAAGCCTCTGCCCTCCTTTGTCAGGGATGTTTAACTAAATATGAGTTATTGGTTCTAAGTAAGAGTTCTGAGCTTTTCTTCTGTGACCATACAAGGTACTCCTGTTAAATATGAAGGCTCATAATTCAATCACCGTAGGTGATCAAAGAGTTTGGACCAAGCGGTGACAGAATTGCTGTGAGGAGGCTTCCAGTGAAAGGCTCACTAGGTGCAGAAGTACAGCTGGTGCCGCTTGGATCCAGCTGCTAAACAAGCCGTGGCATTAATTCTGCATCAAGCCGCTTGGCTGCTCCCTTGAACACACCCCCACAACCATCCTTCTGCAGAATCTGCCGCACAAACTGTGGCTTATGTCTAGTGTAATGAAGTTTTTTAAGCATGTGCTTCAATTCCAGGACTAATTTTGTATGGAAGGAGATGCCAAACATTAATGTCTATTGCCAGTGTAATATGGTAGTGAAAACTAATGCCTAGAAATGTCTTTTTTTAATTCTGGCACACCACTATTAAAAGTGGGGATGTGGGCAAGGACTGTAAGGGACACCTTTGTGTATCTTGTCTGCAACTCCCCTTATCATCCCAATGTCTTGCTGCCCACAGGTTATGCCCCTGCTCTTCCCCTTGTGCGCTGTGAGGGCACTTGAAATGAGTAGGATCAAGATGTTTGTAGGCTGGAGATAGAGCATTCCCAGAGAAGAGCCTCTGGCTTGCAACTCCTCACTTTATGCAGAAGGTTAAGCTCTTATTTACCTAAATCTGGAATGAAATAACCAAACTAAAGGCCTCCTCCCTCTCTTTTTCTCTCCTCCTCCTCTCCAGGTATTCCCCACTGATTATAAACCTTTTAGAGGATATCTGAGTCAGTCCCTAAAAATTTAGATGACTGTAGGTAAAGGGACATTACCTCAACATTTCCCAGAAATTAACTACACGTGAAATTTAAGAACGATGAAATAATGTTTGCTGTAGAGGCATTAAGTTTTCAAGAGTGTAGCTACATGAAAGCTGTATCCTTTCCCCTCATGGTCAAACCAGGAGAACCACATCCACTCCCCCCAGCGGTCCTAGCAATAAAGTGAGCTCACAGCCCCACAGCTATTCCCCTGTTTAGGGCTGGCCAGGGAAGGGAGGCAACAGAGGAGGGAGGGAGCGAAAAACGCTTTTCACCTTCTTAACTAGCATTACTGCATCTGGGTGGTGCAGAAGCATAACTGTGTTGTTAGGTAAAAAAAAGACAGCCAGCTTTATGGACGTTTTCACTCGTCTGTCCGGCCGAATCAAAAGAGGTACAAATTTGCTACCTTATTGCTTGGAGTGTTATAGCACTAGTTATGATTATGCCGCTATTGGATTCAAAGATGCAAATTATGTGGTAAAATCACTTTTTAGCCTTTCATGTACTAAACATGGAAAAGGTAACTGGGTTCTCAAGGCTTTGTTTTTAATTAGATTTTCAGGTATTGCGATCACCTTTTAAAAGTGCCCTGAAGTCACTGCTGAGACAGTAAAAGCAGCCAAGATGCTAAAAATAAAGGAAGCTGAACTATAGAAAGCAGGATGGCTTTAACTGTTTCATGCTAAGACACTAAATTTACCCACAAATAGAGCATTGGCAGTTTATAGAGACGAGGGACAAATGGTACGCAATCTCGTAGAAACAACTATTAAAAAGACCCCACACACTTGAGAAAACTCTCCCAGAAAATTCAAGGTTTCTTAAGTGAAACTTCACTAAGTTCCTTTTCAGATAATATGTTATTGCTGCAACCTGTTCCTCTGTAATATGAGCAGTGACAAACAGAAGAGAGCAAGCAGGATGAAAAGTCGAGAGACTTCCTACCCTGCGTTGTACATTTTCACTTTGAAGTGTGCAACCAGTTACGTCAGACAAAATGCATAAGTACCTAGGTGTTTCATGTAGATGTTCTTGGAGGAAGGGCGTCAGTACAAGATGTAATACATAAAAAGACACAAAATAAGCAGTTAGTCCATTGGTCTTCTAGATATCGCGGTGATATGTTCCACAGAGGAAAGATATAACAATTCTGGTGCCAGGGAATGGGGGTGGGGGGAAGCGAGGAACAGCCTGCCTGTACCCCAAAAAGAAACAAGCATCTGGATCAATTCACACAAGAAAGCGTCAGCTTGGTGCAGTGCAATTCACTGCAGACGTTTCTGTGGCAGAGTGATACAATAGCAACTAACAGACTATATTCACCCGTACAGGGCACCAAGTCCGCTGCGTTTTGTTCCTTAGTCTGCATCATATCTGTGGGCTAATATTGCCTGTTGCAGTGAGCTCCATGCAGATTTTAGCAGCTAGAAATAACTAGCTTTGGGATCCCATTTGGGCTTTTCAGGAGTCCAACCCATGACACCAAGAGTGATGTACAGAAGTTTCTAAGGCACCTATAGCACTTCAGTGTCTCCAGGAGTTGTCGCTACAGCAAGGGTGTTCAGGATAGTTAAATCTCTCAATTCTTTTTAAGTCTTTTAGTCCATCCCAAAGTAACTTCTCAAAGTGAGAGTTCTTCCTCCTGTGGATTTCCTAGAATGGAGTGTCTGAGTAGCACACTGCCTCTGGCCTTGAGGCACCAGTATTGCGTGAAGAGGCTTTACAGCATCTTCTATCTCCTCCCCCCATAAAGCCTAAATTGTTCAGTAATTAAAGAAAAGCTCCATCTTTGCTGCCAGCAACTCACTGCATAAATCATGGGCTCTACATTTAAGAATTCTGTGTCCTAAGGTGTCTATCTAAAAAACTGAGTCCGTGATGAGAGAAGGTGGGGCACTGAACTAACTACTGCTTGTAAAGGTTTGGAGCTCTTGGATTGGCAGTCATGTAGCCTGAAAAAAACTCTGTACTGGGGTAATAAAAGCCAAGTCTTGTCATTCTCCCATTTTTCCACAGTCACACACAGCAGTATGATACCCAGCTTTTCTTTTTCTTTTTTTCCTTTCAGGGAAGAACCTTGCAAAACAGTGAAGTGTAGGATTTTACTGCAAGCATTTTGGGGTCTGAAAATAGCACCCAGGAGCCATGAATTCATGCATCAGATGGCTAAATGAGTCTTCTCGGCAGTATGTAGGTTTTCATTTCCTTTTTCCTGCTGTTTGTCTTTCAGGTGATGTTTTGTATGAACTCCTTCAGCATATCCTGAAGCAAAGGAAAGCTCGTATGCTCTTCACACCTTTCTTCCACCCTGGGAACTCTATCCATGCTCAGCCAGAGGTCATATTACACCAGAATCATGATGAAGGTAACTGTCTCCTTCTTATGGGAGCTGTCATTATAGAGGCGAGTAGGGTAAGGCTGTGAGGAATTATGTAATTTTCTTGCTCCAAAGTTACTTAAATAAAGCTACTCTCCTCCCTTTGTCTCCATAGCTTTAGAACAATCAACTGGTCTAGGGAGTCAACTGTCCATTCTCCATTTATCTTCTATTATTTTGTCCTGTTTCCAAAGCCTGCTTAAAAGCTATGCCAGATGCAGATTTAACAAAAAAAAAAAAAAACCCAGAACGTTTTATTGACCCCATTGATTCATTTTTCCTTACTCCCAATTAGGTAGACAAAGATGCTTCACAGACTTTCAGTGTCCTGGAGATGCAACTAGATGCAATTGTTTGCAGAGCAAGGGAGAAGGCAGCCTCAGAGAGGAACATCTAGCTCAAAGTCACTTCAACTAACAATCTGTCATGGCATCATGCCAGAGTTCCTAGCACTGAGCCCATCTTGTTGCTCAGCTTTTGAGCTGATTGAACAATTCATGTTGAGAGAGGGTTTTTTCTGCAGGTTTTCTCTCATTTTTACTATCAGAATGACTTGCTTAGATTATTAGTTAGCTTTCTAGTAGTGTCCACACATACCATGCCTGTCAAAGGTGGTGAAGAAAGAATAGATATGTTTATGGAATTGCAGATTTGGGCTGCTTCTACTCATTATTAGTACAGATCAAAATGTAAGTGTGCTTCCTTCAACAGAAAATTAAGGTTTTATTTTCTTTAAAAACATACACGGTGAAGTACTTCTTGGTTTTCTCCAATAACAGAAAAATATAAAGCCTAAGCCTTTTAAAAGATCCTTCCATAAAAGCATCAGACAGAATTCACTTTTTCAATTAAAAAAAAAAAATCTAGGAAAAAGTAGTGTTATTCCTTTTTTAAGTAAAGAGGAGAAGAGAACAGAAGTGAGTTACGATATCACCATAGTCTTTGCTAACTGGAGAAAAGACACACAAATTATTTCAAGATTCAGCGTAGGATTGCAAGAGAAGATACGGGGGTACTGTCAGACCTGTACAAGTTGCCCATGGCCAGCCTGAGCAAGCCAAAGTCAAATGGCACCAGCAAAACTCTGAGACTAAGCCAAGAGCAGGACAGCAGCAGGTGGGAAAAGGACACTCCAAAGTGTTTCCACACAGCTGTGTAAATATTTCAGATTAGAAGAGGGTGCTACAGGTCAGGATGAGGTTGAGTTGGCAGAGTTGTGCAAGAGACAGTTACCTAGTGTATCGATAGGTACTTTCCAGAGACCATTATAAAAATCTCCATTTTTTTCCTGAAGCTTGGCATTCACCCACAAGTGTTCCCTTTCTAAATTTGAAACATAAATAGTAGCTGCCCTCTCAGACACCCCTACATTAAAGATGTGGAGCAGCTTTCACTCTGGAGAGGATTTCACAGGGATGATGAGTTGCCCTTTCATGTGCATCACTTAAAATGTAAGTCCTTTGCAGTCTAGTCCAACTCCTGGCAGAGCACAGGATGATTAAGAAACAACTTTGATTTCTTCCTCACAATACTCTGGCTGCTGATAGTACCACTGTATTTGCTTAGAGAACTCTGTGCTATTACTTAAGACTTTGCTTTGTAATGACAAAAATTAGTTCTTGTTTTGCTGTGAGAAGTACTTCAAAACAAGCAAAAGAAACTACACTTTGCCTGCCACAAGACTCTGAGCAATCAGAAATTATCTATGCCAAGAATTTATAGGCAGGTGGATTTCTTTATTTATTTATGTATTTTGACACTCCCTCTTTCTTCTTCCTGTTTCACAGAATCACTTGGGAGAAACTAGCACAATTAAGTTTACCATTTTACTTTAGCAGAATGCAACTTAGTAAAAAAGGAGAATAAATGTGAGAAGCAGAACTTAACCTTGCCTAACTCACAAACTGTAAGAGAAGGGTCAAGTGTTACTTTGGCACAATTTCGAGTGGTTAAACTTCATAGGTGATGGATCTTTTTTAGAATCCCTTCTTACTCCAGTGATCTTTTTCCACTTTCTTCTACTGGCTCTTTTGCCCATTTCTTAATAGATTATATACTAACGCTTCTAAGTGTTTTCATTTTAAGTTAGTTAATCCAGAATCAGACGAGACCAACATTTACATCTAGTGGCTTTTTACTAGCGTAAGCAAAGTGGGTTTGACTGTTTGAAATCAGTGGACAGCAGTTCAGGATATCTCCAAGATGCATTGGCATTGGCTTGGAATCCGCCCTGTGGGCATCGGTCTCTGTCCCTGTAGAAGGGTGAGCAATGCAGAGTGAATTACCTACATCTCCAGTGGTCCTTCTGACTCAGCACTGAGTCATTTGATGGGATGCCATACAGGAAGCTTACACTGTCATTCCCTGCACTTCTTTTATGGGTAAGCAAAGAGCGCCAATCTTTGGGATTGACACGCCATCAATTGCTCACTCCCAGAGTGAGTGCAGCCCCACCCATTCCTATATGGATCAGACAGGTCAGCAATTTTCCTGGAAGCTGAATTCCCTTTCACAGCTTTCCCTTCAAGAAAAGAGTGTTGGTCACTCAGAATGAAGAGCCAGACTGATGAGTGAATCTATTCCTGCAGGAAATGATATACCATATGTGCTCAACTTACAGTCATCAGATGTGCCAAGGAATGAATCTGATGAGGATTTTATTCTGTTCAGGGTCATTTGTGGCAGTGGAACTGCTTGGAGCTGAGTTTGAATTGTTTTATGGTAAACAGCAACTTTGGCCATGAGGGGATTCTTTAGTTAAGCATTTAAAGAGAAAGATCTTGGAGGAAAGTGAACACACCAGTGTGTATCTATTTGTGTTTTTTCTTCTTGCTGCTTTTTAAAGAGTTCCTCGGTCCCTACCTTCTCTCTACCCTGTCCTGGTTCGGGATCACCCTGGTTTGGAAGCAGACAGATAGGTCTGCTTCTGTTTGGAGCTTGTCAGAGCCAGCTAGTGTTTGCAGACAGCTTGGTGGAAAGCACAGCAAGGCATTCCTTTCTGCTTTCAAGATAGCTGCTCCCCACAGCCCAGGCACTTTAAATAAGTAGGACAAACAATACAATATTCTGGTCTATATTTACAGGCCAAGAATGAGCACAGTGCATTTGAATGTACAGTGATGGGGGTGGATGGTCTGTGGAAGATAGGATGCTGAGTAAAATTGAGGGTTGGTTTTCTTTCTGTTGTGGCAAAGAAAGGAGACTTTAAGAAGGACAGCCACAGAGGTAGGTACAGTAGTAAATTAATTCCTCTTTGATCTTCACATCATTTGGGCTATCCCATGTTAGCTGGCCACATTGTATTTAAAGCTGTTTGGGTTTAAACAAGAATAATATATAGCTTTGGAGTTTCGTGTCCTCCAGCTGTTTCATTGTGAGTACCTTAAATAGCTCTACAAATGCATTTTTTCTTGTCTGGGACCACAAGTGTGTGAAACAAGTGTTCTGGAGCCATGTTGTTTCTGCCTAAAATTTCAGGTTTTCCTGTAGACTTTAGCGTCCTTGTATAGATGAACAGCCCATTGAGTAGGCAAAAAGGTTGGTGCTATGTCACTGCCTGGCACTACATTTTCTCAGGACTAGAGCTTTTCCTGTTCAGGCCGCTCCCTGGGTAAGTGCTGATCCCACTCCTGATGCCTGCCTGGGTTCCAGGGCAGCAGGAGCCCCTGAGTCTTCATCTCGACAGGGTCTTCAATGAGCATCGCTGCCTTGACAAGACAGCAAGAGAATCACTAAAGAGGATCAGAGCAAATGGAGTGAACAAACAGGCAGCCACAAATAGGCAGCTACTTCTTTCAGTTGTTGACATGTACCCAGCAGTTTCCTTCTCTTATCATCCAAGGCTTTCAACAAACAGCACTGAAATTCCATCTTTGTTTTTCAGATAAAAACCTGTTAGTCACTGTGCTCTGGTAGTATTTTCCTCTTTGTCAGTAATTTCGCAAGTCAAAATTGATGGCCTTAGCTAAACTGAAAGTGTGCACTGTTTATGTCAAGCACTTCATTTTGTGAGAGGATTGTTAGTACGTAAAGGTATTGACCTAGAGCCATGATTGATCTTCCCCCTACTGTTAAGGATCACAGCCGGGGAAGTATGCTCAGGCAAAAGTGATGCTAGGAGTCCTGCTGAAGATATGTAGGTGCTTATATGGGACAACCCATCAGTAGAGAGCACAGACTAAATAAAAGAAGGTGAAAATACCCTTATGATGATGTTACATGCTCTTAAAATCATGGCAGGGATAAAATTTAGCTAGTGTTTCACAAAGAGCTTCCTACCAGTGGGTTTTTTTAGATAACCCAGTCCACATTTCAGGCTAAGATATTCTCTACCTTGACCCAAGCCTCTACCATCTAAAACTTACTACCCAATATTTTCCTGGAGACATTTTCCCTTTTTATCTCTGCCTTCTACCTTACTGCGCTCATCCCGGTACAATAACAGGAACCACATGTAGAGACATGAATGGCAGGAGATAAGTTTCAAAGCATTTGCACAGAAACACAGTTAGTGCAGCTGAACCAGATCTTACTTTCTTCATGTGTGTTCCAGTCAGCTTCTCAAAATGGGATTTCTCCTAACACCTTTCCCCAGGAACTACCATTGCATGGTGGTGGAGGGAGATTGTTTTCACGGTACTGATTTCATTCTGTGTAGTAATAACTATCTGCATTTATACGGCGTTTTTCTGCGCATCTGTAGGTCACGCAAATAAAAACATTTCCAAACTGACAGCAGTACCCAGTAAGCCCAGCTAGCAGTTTGACAGTTAGATCCTACACCTTGATCACAATATAGATGATCTGTATTTTTTATTTTTTTTCTCCACAGATAACTTTGTCCAGAGACCTTCAAGACCATCCACAGAAACAGTCCACCACAACCCCCCAACCATTGAACTGTTGCATCGTTCTAGATCACCTGTCACCAACAACCACCGTCCATCACCAGATCCCGATCAGCGGCCACTGAAGTCCCCTATGGACAACACTATCCGTCGCCTCTCCCCAGCTGACAGGGTGCCGGGGACAAGGCATCAGCAAGAGAACAACCACCAGGAGCCCTATCCTCTCTCAGTGTCCCCGATAGAAAACAACCACTGCCCACCTCCTTCTGAGGTGCTCCAGAAGCCCTCCAGCCCTCGCCAGGAGAACACCAGGGTCATCCAGCTGATGCCCAGCCCCATCATGCATCCTTTGATACTGAACCCCAGGCACTCCGATTTCAAACCACCAAGGTTGTCTGACGATGGGCTGCACAGGGAGGTAAAGCCAATCAACCTGTCGCACCGAGAGGAGTTAGCTTATATGAACCACATCATGGTGTCTGTATCCCCTCCCGAGGACCATGCAATGCCAATTGGAAGAATAGCAGGTATGTGACATTCTCTAGGCTACACCAAAGTTGACGCTCTTCATTCATAACTAACCATGCTCTCTATTAAGAGCGTCTTGTTTGCTTTTGCTACTCTGTGACCTCAAGACTTTACTGGCATTCTGCAGGTTTCACCACATCTGTGGTTTACAGTTAAATATGATTAAACCAGTTTCATGGGAGGTAAGCAAAGGAGCAGAGTGACTTGCTTGTGACCACAGAATGCGTAATTGGTATTGAAACATTTTTGTCCTGACGCTCACTGCCTCTCTACCCACTAGCAGTCCATTTGTTTCCCAAGATACCTATCTCCAAACCCTTGTCCTGCAAAGAGGTAATTTTCCAAGAGTTGCATTCACATTAGTGTCCAGTCTTACAGAAAGGAAAAAACCCTCTGTCAGTGGTGTTTGAGATAACACAGTGTCAAGCCCGCTATTATGGAGATGGCAGGACTAAAGAATTATCACCTCGGAGTCCTACTTCGTAGGCTTTCCTGTGCTTCTCACACTAGGATTGTCCCTTTTTACAGAAACAAGGTTGCCTTTGTCCCACACAAACCACAGGCATTGTCTCACTTTTGTTATCGCAAATAACTGACATCACAACAGCTGAATCAGGAAGCTGAGGTTACAGAAAATGTTTTTTGTACTTGAAAGGGAACTGTAAATAGATAGGGAGAGGGGGAAGGGGAATCCAACCACTTCAGAAATATGCTGAATGCCCCAGTAACCAATTTCTTTTGAGAGATGTAAATACACGCCACACCCAAAAACATTCCATGCATTTATGTCAGCAGTGAGCTAAGGTGATACCCAGCTCCTGTAGGGTATTACACATGTCCACAGAGGTACATTTTAAAACACTTTGTTCTTTTTTGTCATTATGTGCCTTAAATTTGTTACAGATGTGGTGCTGCCTCAGCTTTAATGAGGAAGATTTTCTACTTTCTCTAAGACTTACCACTTTAAATTCAAAAGGTACATATCTCACCATCTAGTCAAACATCAAGCACAACAAGGGCCATGATCCTTTCACGTAATAGAGAGATGGGTTACAGAAATTAATCTTTTGCCATTTTTGCCTGGCTGACATTTGTCTCTCTCCTTTTGATTTTTAGTACCCACACTATTCTCAGCAAGTTAAGAAATACACTTAATGTTACGGCAGAGAAGCTATCCTACTGTTTGCATCACTAGAGATTTCCTTTCCATAAAGTACTATTAGAAGATCAAGGGGGTTCTTAATTTTTATTTTTCAGAAGGAAATGTTCTCTTAAGAATGAAGCCTAGACTGAAAAGAATATAAGAAAAAATATGGGGAGCAGGTGGTGGTGTAAATTTTTAATTTAAACCCAGGGGTTTTCTTACATAATTGGGAATCTTTGGTTTCTTCACGTTGTGCACTGGGTTCCGTGACACCAGCCCTGTAACTAGTACCCCCACGTCCTTTCCATCCCTGTGTTGTTTGCAGGGCAACAGAGCCCAAGCCCATGGATGTTTGGGGCTAACACAGTTACTTGGCAAGTATGTGTAGCAGTTTAAAGTGTTATACACAGGCTGTATTTGCATGCTTAGCTGCTTTCACTTGCAGGCTCGTGGCTTTGCTTAGACCCAGCAGCATGGGTGGCATGTCTTAAAGAGCTGGTGAACTATTTCATGCCAAAAGGACCTGAGGTGTACTCAAGCATTCAGTTCAGATGAGGGCAGTCCTTTATGGCCAGGGGTTGGGTGATTACATAGCTGGCGGTTGCTAGCATCTTAAATTTCTACTGACAGATTTGCCAGTGTACTTCTGTCAGTACCCCATGTCCTTTAATTGTAAACCCCAACAAGCCTCACTCGCTGTACAGGCACAAGCTAATGCTTTTCTGGTTGGGTTGTAATGGCTCCTGAACTGTAGCTGGACCCTATAAAGGGCTCACAGCCAATTTAAAGGTGAAAAAAAAACAAACTACTACCAAAAATGTAGACAGCCCATATTTTATACCTGAAGTCAACTTCATTGGTGCTATTGAATTCAATGGCAGCATACTTAGGCCCCCTAAAAGGCAAGTACACACCTTTCTACCAGTTTCCTCCCTATCTCACAGCCTTCAATTTAGAGCTCTTGCCATTAAGTTATTTCATTTTAAGAGTATTTCTTTTCTATGTCAGCATAAATCTATTTTCCACCTGAGTGTCCTTATCTTCACTGACACTGCTATAGTTAACATGGAGGCTTTTGACCAACCATGGCTCACCACTTCGATTTGAGAGAGAACATGAAAATTACAACACTTGGCTCTTAAACTGCAAATATACATCAATACAGATGTATTGTTAAAAATTTTAAAAATCACTGGCATTATTTCCATTTTATGGATGAGGAAGACTGATGGGTTGGATAATGGAAAGATTTACCAATAGTCCAGTGCCAGAGCTAACTACTTATCTGTTTCCACTGGTGAGAAGAGAGCCTTGACTTTCTACTGGCCCAACCATTTGCATGCAGGTGATTTTCAGGGGAGATAGCGATGAGGAGCAGCTACCAGGGAAGCCCCATGGGCTGCTGACTAAAACCCTGGGCTGAGCTCCAAAACATGTTCTATTCCCAGCTCAAGATATTTTAAATTGTAAAAGGAATTCTTCCTGGACTTGAGATACCTCACAGCCTCATAAACCTGTTTACCTGTAGATAGAGTCTGTTTTTAAATGCAGCGTGCAATTACTTGGTGCTGAGAAAGAAAACAATGGTTTCGCTTGCTGCTGTCCACAAATACTCTGTTTTCAGGGGGTCGATCAACAGAGCTCTGGACTTCTGTCAGACAAAATAATGACCTCTACTCACTGACTGACTAATCTTTCCTACCTTTTTATGTAGTATCGTTTCTCAAAATATTAATTTTACTGGTAAAGCACTTCCCCTTTTACAGCAAAGAATTTCAAGTTGAAGGTCTTACTCTCTTTTCCTCTAAGGCCATTTTACACTTTTTTAGGAAACAAGAGCCATGAAGTATCTTTATGTTAGTCATTAAGGTCCCATATATTATTCATCAATGGCTAGAGTTGATTTTAAAAATCATGTTTAGCTATCTTCTCAACACAATATGCACGAGTCTTTTCTGTAACTTTGTCAGAACTAGAGGTCATTGTGTTGGGATGATCCAAAGGCAGACTTGCATCCCCTGTAAATACACCGGGCAAGGGTTAAACTAACTAACTCAAGCATCAATAGTCATCTAGCTATGACAGCACTTAAAATATTAAAAATAGCTCAGAAGAGGAGTTTAGCAGAGCAGCGTAATGGACAATTTTCCCCACTGGAACTGGTAATTCAAAGCAGCAACAGTGTTTGTTGGTAGTCAGCTCCTAACTTGGACTCTAGCAAGCAGGCAGTCTATCTGGCTTACTTTTAGCTCTGAATTTTTTAAATAGTCCATCTTGGTTCCCCACAAATAGTCTCCAAGGATTTCACTCTGTGGGGGAAAAAATAGATTTTTTTTTTCCTATTTTTTCTTTTTTTTTATCACAGTTGCAGTTTCAATCAAGAGAGGCACCTGAAATTAGCTCTTCTGCAGAATGGAAATTCCACTCCCCATACACCTCTGACTTGGAGGGTTTTGTTATCAAACATTTTAGGTCTTAATTATCTCATAAAAGGTGCTTCCCCAAGGTACAAGGAGAGGCAGGGGTTGTTGCATTGCAGGCGTTCGTAGCACGCCATGGCTGAAGCATGCACTGCAGCCCTGGAGGAACCACAGCTACCAGAAACCCTCCCTGCAGCCATCCTGAAGTTCTGCTCCCATGGCTTTCCTTGGGAGCTCTGCTGTTGACTTCAACCAGGGCAGGTTTTCACCACAAAACTTTATTTAGGTGTCAAAAGTGTCCTTTTTTTCAGATATCCATGTCCACCTCAGCTTGTTAGCATGCAGAAAAATGGGAACTGACGTATTAGATCTCCCCAGAAACCTGTCAGTTGCTTAAAGGAAGACACAGGAATCCCTGCAAGAGGCAGTTACAGGATTATCCAACTACAACAGAGTTGGTTTCGTCCTAACTTTCATCACATAGAGGTTGTCTTAGAAGCATTCCAGTTAGTCTAATGACATGCTGGTATTTACCTCACTTTTGATTCAGTCACCTAAAACTCACTAATACAGTTCTGGATGTTTCTTGTGAGGGGAAGTACATTGCTGAGCAGGTTCCTGAGATTTCCAGCTCCCAGTGTCTTTTTTTATACTAGGTCTCTGGGACTGAAAGGCTTGTTCATTAATCCACAGCAACCACTGGCCCTGAAACTTTGGGATACAGGTATAACTACCCCTTTACTCGAGCACTGCCCGGTACAGATACTAACCAAATGACTGCACGGGTGTGAAAAGCAAGGTGCCGGAGAGCAGTGCTAGTTAGTGCTAGTGCTGTTGCAGTCGGGACCCAATAGAACCCATCAGGCTCCAGGTTCACTCTGTGCGTGTCTGAGGCAGACCCATCCCATTCATACAAGCAGCTTGGAAGGCTGAGCATTGCTATTTCTCTGCAGAGCCCCACCCCGCCTATTGCTTTTGATTCTGCTCTGCATTTTTGGGGGGCGGGAAATCTAAAGGCAGGTGAGTCTTGTGCCTGTTGTTGTCTATTAGTATGCTGTTCTTATCAGCTGGGTTACCTTAGCAACTGGGCTGTATTTGACTTTACGCGCTGCCAGATTTGTTTCTTCCCCTTCAGGAGTCTGAGGAAAAGCCAGGTAATGTTTAAACCGTTCAGAGGCACATTGTCTACCGCTGTATTGGTTTGGACCGTAAAACTATTGACTGCTGTTGGAATGAGCACAGGCAAGATTCTTACCCTGCCAAAGTCATGAAAGAGATCTACCTCCAACTTTGCTTCTGACTCGCTTCAGCCCCTTGGTGTGCCACACATCCAGAGAGTACGGGGGTGTAGCGTGAACCCCGCAGATTTGTAGCAAGACACGTATAAGCGTCTTCTCAATAAAAACAGTCTGACTGCCGAAAGTGAGAATGCAGTCCCCTGTTAAGGGCGCATCAGCTATGAATGACTCACATTCTACTAAAATCTACAAAACAGCGCGTACGATGGGCGTAGGCTCTGTGCTAGCTCTGAGCACGGGGAGGTCTTCCACCCCAAAGCTCTGAGAGGACAGTAGTTTGGTTGTTTTGTGTGGGGAGAGAGGTTGGAGGGGGAACGGGATCAGGGATTCTCCTCCCCCTTTATTTGAAAAACTTAATCACTTCTCATAAACTTGTGTGGGAGGGGAAAAGACAGGAGGAGTTAGTTGAGTGAATCTTTCACAAACAGTGCTTAAAAAAACTGTTAAACTGATATTTTTACTTTGGAGTTGAGCTGGAAAGCTTCTTTTAAAGGAGGATAAGAAAAACAAACTCAGCTGATCAAGCTATTAGATTTGTAACACTATCAATTTAGAACTTAAACATCGCAAGCCACTGCACTTCAAAACATGGCATCTTGGTCATCAGTGTCTCCTCAATTTATCCGCTCGGACCAGAGCCCCAGTGCCCACATTTGCTCCAGACGTGTTGATGTGACATTTATGACTGTGTCACATTGTAGGATGATTTTTTTTTTTTTAACTGATATACCAGTAAAATCCTTTGTGCAAATGCAGTTACACCACATTAGTTTATTTTCCTTTCTGTACAAAATAGCTGTACAGGCACAGTTACTATACAATGGCATATGCTGGGTGGTAGGGAGGGAGAGTGGGAAAGGAGGCAAAGAACAGTTATGGCTGTAGAGTAAAGGGGGTAAAAACCAACAACGAAGCACAACGTGGGATTTGAAAGTTTTGCAGCAGCTGATACCGTTAGCCCTCACAGAGGGGATGCAGCTTCCTGTTCCATTTAATTTTTAGTGTTTGCACTACAGTAATATCTATAGGCTCTATTGTGCTACAGTCCCTGCCCCAAAGAGTTTACTGTCCAAACAGAGAAGGTAAATATAAAGAAAGGAAGGGCACGCAAAGGTGAAAGGTGTTTTCAAGAGTTGTTGGTGAGAGGTGTTGGCAAGAGATAGCTATACTGCATAGAAAATAAAGTCATGCAGTATAGCGTATCAGTAGACACCATCTGACCAGTCCCCCACTCAGAATTCTAGGTTAAATTTACTTCCAGATTCTAGTGACTAGTAATATCTTTTGTTATGCTGTAATGCCTCACATTTACAGGTTGCAATTTGTTAAAGAAATGTATTATCCAATTTAAAATTGGAGCAACCAATTGCACTGCTGGTCAGTCTGCTATTTCCCTGGTTTTTTTCTTCACTAGATGTCTCATCATGACAGCAACGTGAGCTAGCCATAAACTGAAGAGGCTGCGTATATAACGTACACCGAGCTATCTGCTGTTGCTTTTGTCTGTTGCAGCATTTAAAGCTAGCTGTAATGTTTCTGTGATACAGCCACTTCTGTGCTGATGTTGCAGTCATGTCCTCCAAGCAAAAGCAGAACCTGCCCAACTGTGCCCATCTACTACTGGGACAACAACTCAGATTCTTGAACCCAAATCTGTCTGGTCTTTTTTTTTTTTTTTTTTTTTTTTTTTTAAGTTACAAATCATCTGCATGTGTAAGGCAGTGAACACAATGGGTTATTCCAGAATGACAATACGGCTTTGTAAGTAGAAACCTTCTTGTACAAGAAGGTCCACTCATGTGGACAGGCACGTCCACACAGACCTGCCGTGGCCCTTGATACTGGGAAGAGCCTATGCCAGTCAGATTCCCAGCCCTCAAGCTTACTATCCATCCAGTGAAGTGCATCGCTGTTTGATTCATTACTATTTCCCCTTCCAAAGTTGCATCACAAGCTTCACTGTGGTGAACTTGTATCTAAATTGAAAATTATTGCTGTATCCTCCTTTGCAGAGGACAAGTGCGGACAAACCAAGCTGTAGAGACTTAGCTTTTGTCGTATACTTCCATAGAGGTATTCTACTTTTTTTAAGACAGCACCTATCATTGCTAATGCCATAGGAGCCTACCTGCATACGTGCCTGAGACTGCCAAGGCTATCTTCACCACTGTCATGAGGCGTGATCCCAGCAGGGTTTGACAGCACGGTACTGACTGGTGGGCTTTTGTGAAGCACAGACTTTGTCGGGGGGTAGCTGTGACAAGACCCACCTCCAGTCTCAGCAGCTGAACAGTTGCAATTTACAGCCTGGCAAACTACAGAAAACCGGAACAGTGGTTCACTTTAGCATGCTAAGTTGTAAGTGGTGGGGGTTCAGTGCCGGCTTTCCGGGCAGCTGGCCCTCCTTCCCATAGGACAGCAGCCCATACAGACAGGTTGGAGCCTTGAAAGAAGCTGGGAGTCTTGGTGTAGGCATGGCCTGTCACTCCCATTTGGATATGACAATGATAATGTCACTGGCCTTGTTTAATCACTTGCTCTTGCAGCCATGTGCACTTTTACATTTGCAGTATATGCCACATCTATTTTAAGCCCCTTGTGGAAAGCCAGACTTCTATAAAGAAACTGAAGTATGGATGAGAGTCAAGCTCATCGAGTTCATAAGAGAAGTTTTCATTATAACCTTGAGAGTCATCTTAACATGGCATTAACAATTAATTTCAGCATGGAAGTGTGCCTTCCCTGCCAATTTAACTAATGACACTCGAGCAATAGCTGAATGGCAATAGTTTGGATAGGTGGTTGCAGATTTTCTGTGAAGTGTCTTGCTTTACAGCCGCCTCCATTCTTACTGCACCGTTACAGGAGCAGAAATTGCAGTCAGGGCTTGTTCTGATCCACTCAGAAGCCAGGACTGACCAAGCCATAGGAAAGCTCAGTCATTTAGATTTCATCCTTCTCATTCCTGTACTGCAGCATCTACATGCCATGGCTAGACAGATGTGATAAGTGGGTTCAGAGTACCCTCAGCCTCCATTGCGGTCAGCAGGATGTTAAACACTTTTTAAAGAAACTGGACTTTCAATGAAAACATGCCCATTATTTTCTCTGTATATTGCACGCTTTCTTCAGGCTAGAGTTATGTCGGTAATTCAGATTTTCTTCCACAAAGCAAGCTTGCATCACTTGGAACCCTCTTAGTTAAACCAGGAAAATACACTGTAGTGTTGACAGCGTTGACACTACACTTCACTCTCTTCAGAGACAGGCCTATTTAAGTCCGGTTTTAATACTAATTAGTTACAAGTGGCATACAAAAGTTTGCATCAGTTTATGTTAATTCAAATGCACACCTTTAAACTGGCAAGACTACTGTATTCCATCTCTGTTGAGGGAATGGAAGGAAGAGGGTTAGAGTTTGGCTGTGTCTAAATGTGGAGATTTAACCCCAAGAAGGGGAGGTCACATTTCAGTTTTCTGCAAGGGGCCTATTAGAAGTCGCAAGTTTACAGCTGATGAAGTCCCTTCGGGGGGGGCTTCCTGGGAAGACGCCAGGAGCCATGTCCTCCAGCCACGCTCACACCTCTCGGAGCGCTCTGGGCCTTCTGATGGAGCGCAGAAGTGAGGTTCTTGGGCAGTAGTCTCCTACAGACGATGATTTTCAGATGTTGAAAAAAAACAAAACGGGAGTCTAAACCTGAGGGTGAACTGAGCTTGTGACAGAAGATACTGGAGATTCTCACATCGTAGGGTCAAAAATTATTACTCTTGTTGGGAATGCCTTATCTGTAGTTAGGTCACTCCTGCTTTTGCCTGCTTCTCTAAAGTACAATTCAGAAGATAAAGCTTCATCCTTAATTCTTAAATTCCCATCGTTAAAGCGTTTGGCCAGTTTTCTGATGTCAGAGTGGTTGTGAGGTGTTTGTAGGATGTGCACGTGAGCGGGCAGAGGTTGAATTTCTTTTCCTTTTCCTAGTCATTGCCCTTCATGAGCAATTAAGGTGCGCAAAAGCCACAGGAGGATCAGAGGCAGGTTTTTAGCGAGATACATGGAAGAGTGCTTTCTACCACTGTGGGGGAGCAGGAAAAGAACAACATTTGAAGCTGATAGTGGAAATACCTGTCTGTTTGGTGAGGATGGGGGGATGGAGTGGGAGAACAGGACAGGGGAAGAAAAAAAGACATTTTTTAATACAACAGACTTTAGCTTGCAAAGTCTTCATCTATCAAACTGTCTCTGGCTCATCCATTACATATTCTTTGTGATTTGAGTGCTCTTTTCTACAGCCACATGAGGGATATGAACCTTTTGGATCCTCCTTCCCTTTACACATTTTTATTGCCAGAGACAGAGCTTGGCCTCGTCTTTCTGTGTTACTTTTACAACCTCACAGCACAACTGTTTGCAGCATGAGAGTCTCAGGTTTCTGCTCTTCTTCTGACTGATCTCCCACTCAGCATTTGGGTACAAGGCAGAAGAAACATACAACTGTTGTATTGTGCGATCTGGCAACCTCTTTCCTCAGGCCCAGCTTGAATTTACTGAGCTGAACAAACAGTTGTCTGTCAAGAGGTTTCTCCACATAGAAACATTGGCTTTACTGTACCAGCTTACCATCCTGCTTCCAACAGCAGCCAACATTCATGGAAAGAAAACTTCTCCCTCAGTAACCTGGACCCAGATTACCATATAGGGATGAGCAGGACTGCTCCATCTCAGGATCAGTGCTCCCCCAGTCCTCAGAGCCATTTAACCCCCTAATCATGAGACTTGGTTACTTTTTTCTTGTAGTTTTGTCTGCTAAAATAAGTATGTCATGGAATTAGATAGATACTGAGGCTGGATTGTGTCTCTATACAGGAGTAATCCTACTGTAGCATTTTTTTTTTTTAACAGTGTGCTGTCTGTTGTTTTCCCAATATATTTTTGCCACAGAAAAGGCTTTCAGCAAGAATACAGGAGCTGATTTGATAGGGTCCAGCCATAAGTCTTCCCCCTACTTTGTACCAGCTTTGTTTTTCCTCCCTCTCCGTTTGTGTGATGTGAGCAAGTTAGCCGAGTAGTTCTCACCGTACTCCTGAAACAAATAACAGTATCAGCCAGGCTAGTGAGCTTCATGTACCAGTTAGATAGCCCAAAGGTCCATTTGGCTTGTCCGGAAAGCTCTGCCTGTATCACAGTATAGGATGTGGTTAAAATGCAATTAGAGCTCATCTCTGTGGCAAGCCTAAACCAAGTCAGAATGTAGGAGTTCTCTCGCAGTCTTTTTTATTTTCCGTACAAGTGAACAGCCATTAACCTTTGTGATTTCTTGGTTCTGGCTACAGTTTAAACAAATCCAGATGCCCCAAAGTAGCGTTGTCTTCTCAGAGACTTGATGACCTTCTCAGGCAAGGGGGGTGATCACAGACAGTACGCTGAAGCTCCGTGGGACCTTCTGGGCCTCTCCCTCTTTCCTCCTCATCCTTGCCTGCCCCGCCAGTGTAGTCTTGCCACCTTCTTTGTGCTGGCTGTAGCATTTACTAGATCTTCCTGCAGGCAGATCCGGCTCGCAAATAGCAGAAAGCCGGCTGGTGTTTTTTGCAGGGTTTGTTTTCTTCTATTTAAGTGATTTAAGTCAGCTCAGGGAGAAATCTAACAGCAGAGCCAGCACAAGGTAAGCAGCAGGAGGAAGGGAGGATAAAATGGAAGGGAGATCAGGACCTTCTTCTCGCAGCAGCTATGGCCAGCTGAATTTTACCAGTTCATCATTTTGATATCGTGAGCATCACCACGTTAGCTATCCTAACCACACTTCAGGTGTGCTTAGGAAACCAGAGTACCAGAGAACTTGTAGAGAAGTTCTGTTCATTAGTCTCAGTTGTGCATGGCCGCTGTTTGCTTCACTGTGAACAAATGCAGCTGAAGCACAAATCACCTTGTAAAATAAAGGGGCCTGAGCTTGGGAGAACTCTTCAGCTGGTAGAAATCACAGAACCATTTCAGTCAAGTGATATCATGCTGGAGAAATTTTAGGCTAACCTACTCAGCAAGGGGTAAGGCCTCAGCTGATGTCAGAGGGAGTATGACAACATTACTTTGGCATGATCTCTTCCTCTGTGAAGCCATGTTAGTTTCCAAGTCAGTCATCAGCCAGACCGAAGGCATTTTATATAATGATCTTCAGTGCAAGATGTGGGTGGGTCTCGCAAAACATTTCTGTGGTTAAGAGAGGATTTTGGTAGTTGATAGATGAAGAGGGCCAGCTTTGCTTCTGCGCCATGGGCCTCACTTAAACAACAGGGGTCTCAGATGCAGTGTGTGTTTTAGGAAATACTGCAATGCAGGGGAATGTTATATTCTGAACAAAAGAGGTCTTTAGCAGATGTATGCCTATACTGTTAACAGCATTATTGAATCTAAGGGAGCACAGATGTAAGACCTCTCACTACTGCAACATCAGGACTACCAGTCTTGTGTCTACCTTGGCCAAATGATACTAGAGAAGTCATTCGTAATGGCTGGACAAGTGTCAAAATACTAGGAACCTAAGGTCCATAATGTTTTATTTATAGATCATTCTGAGATGGTATTTCAGTTCTAAAGGATATACGTATTGCTATCATATAGCCATTAGGAAGTATTTATATGCCAGTGGTTTTTAGGTGTGTATTCAGAAGACTGTGCCTACAGACTTGAAGGATACTTGAAATGAAGGATCTATAACACATGCTTCCATTCACACAGTCTCTATTTGACTGTCACAAGGGATTCTTAATGTCAATATTACAGTCTCCCCTTTTTTTGTAACATTACTGAAGCAGTGCTGTAAGTGTGGGCAGTAAACAGACATTTTCAGCCAGAGCAGAGAAATTGAGTTTTACCATGCCAGGGAGGAGTGGCTGAGGTTTGGGCACTTCTGCCATGTGAAAGGAGAGGTTAAAACTAGAGTGAGGAGGCAAGCTTGCTGCTATCAGTGGGGTTTAAAGCCAGCACTTGCTGTTTATGGGAGAGATTTCTTCCTGCTCCTCAAACCCCAAGTGCTCTGTCTCCTCTCCTCCACCCTCTTCCGGGCTGTCTGTTTTTCTTGTGCCTAGTGTCAACCCTGGCAGGCAGGCAGCAGCCACGAGACTGAGTGGGCAGGCAGCCCCCAAGGCTTTACTGGAGCTCTGCAGACCTCGGGACTGTACAATACATGGCTGTTATTAGCAGGAGTGTGAAACTACTACTGCACATGTAGGGCAGTGCTTATGGGGGACATTTTGAGAGCCAGCTAAGTACTCTACACCTTATCACTACTTTGTGCATAACTATAAAAATCCCTCTAGAAGCATTAACTGCAGGAAGAAAGTTGTAGCTATGCCTCTCCATTTGAAGGCACAGTTTGCCCTAATTCCCGGCTAATTACCTAGTTCAGTCTTGCCCAGCAGTACAGCTGAGAAAATGGTGGGACATGGAAATGCCTGCTTTCGGGAGCCCTACCACATTGCTGGACCTTTCCACTTTGGCTAAGTTGTTTGATACCGCATCGCCCTAAAACCTCTCAGTCCCAGCTCTCTCCACAACTAAATCCCTTTACCTTCAGATGGTACAAAGTTCAACCATCTGAGTTCACTTTAAAAGAAAGTACATGTGTGTGTGTTAGGGGGAAGTGATGTTTTCTTGTGCTACAGAGACAGAGTTGCTTTCTAAGTGAGCTTATTTTAGCCAAAAGGCAGGAAATTGCAGCGTGCCCAAACAATTTAGGTACCAGCCCTCACTCTACTCCCTTATTGAATCTCCCACACTTCTAAACTTGCTGGGCCTCAGCAACATCTGTGTGCTTTCTTGCCGTCGCTCGCTAGCCAACACACACCCAGTGGAGTCACTCACTAGCCAACACACACCCAGTGGAGAGTCCCCCCGTGTGACTGCTCTTTCGGGGGCCTTCTGACAGCCAAGGAAGTGATTTAGTCTTCATGGAGTCATTCACACCATCCAGACTTTCCTCAAGCAGGTCATTTACACTTACAAAACAACCATCCACATACAAGTCCCTCTCTCAGTTTCTCCGTCCTTCCTGAAAATACATGTAACAGCTTTGACCTGCCTGGAGGAGGCTACTTTCTTTATTGTCTTCACCAGTCTTCTGTGGAGGTGTCTCTTTTGCCAGTGGAGAAGCTCCTTTCAATAGCATTTTCTAGCATTGCCTCTTCTTGGGTTTTCACCAGTTTCGTAGGCTGTGGTTTACTCCAGATGGGCTCTACTATACTCCAAATTCATTACACTCGCTAAGAGTTATCAGGTAGTCTTTGACCTGTAGTCTCTATTGTCCTATTAAAGATGGTCACTACTGGCCTAATAATGGTAGATTACTTAGTTGCTACTCCTCTGTCAGTCAGGGAGACCCCTCCAGAACCTCATACTTTTTTACTGTGCAATCTATGGAGGAAGATACCCAGGGTGTAAATCATTTGTGGTTAAAAAAAAGCCCCAAAACTGAGTGCCTATGCTCAAATTCCTAAAGGTCTCCCATGTGAAACTTGAAAGAAGGCAAACTGATTTAGGTACTCTGCAAACAAGAGCTCATACATTTAACTAAATTGTGCTGCCATGCATCAGCTGGTCCATGATAACTAACAGGGTGCACACTCATTAGCTCTCAACAGAGGTGAGAAGAAATGCTTTTCATTTCCAATTTGCAGTGGCCTGAGACACAGTTGTCACAGTTGCATTGATGCATGCCAGCTCATTAAATTACTGCAATTCAGTCATATATCTGAATTTGCTGATAGACAAGTGTAGCTTTTGAAGGTGAGTTTTTAAGTGATTGTAGGAGCCAAACAGAATTTTCAAGAATTTTCAATTTTCTTGTTGAAACAGAGATTTAGAGGTCTAAGATACTTGGGTGGTTGGGTTTCTTTGCAAATTCCACCAGCCTACTAAATACCTCTGCAAGTCTGAGCAGCTCAGTCAGTTTAGAATATGGGATGGGGCCCTTGATCACTTGGGACTTTTCTTGTGAAGATCTCAAGATGCAGATCTGAGTTCTTCTCATTTGAGGAATATTTATATTCAAGCTTAGCCTGAATCCATTCTAAAAATTAAGTGAACAACAAAAAACAAATCTGCACTTGAATCCTACCTCTTCTCAGAGTCTGAAGCTCTGTTGTTGGTCCAATAATTTGCCACCCAGACATCTTGGGCTGAATTTTTATGTGCTTTCTTGTTTTTGTGAAGGAGGGGGGCACAGTGTGCATGGGGGGGGGCAAGTAATGGTAGCCAATGGAAAATAACCAGAGCCATTAGGTTCAACTAGAATTTACTTGCTAGCCACACTGAGGTGAATGGGCAGCCCTGGCACAGTGCATTGCACATTGCATGTGCAATTCCAGTCAGCTGTCAAGGAGCCATCAGCTCCTTGAAACTCTTCCAGGGGCCACTGCAGAGAGGATATTAGGGGTCTGCCATCCCCATCAGTAAGGGTTGTATTTATACACTTGGAAATTTTCTAGAGCATAGTTATGGCAGTATATTACTGATTAAAAATAACATCGCATATTGCAAATAATGAGGTGAAAGTAAAGTTTAGGGTAAATCATATATCCGCAGAACTGTAGATGTTAGCTCAAAGTTACTATAATCGGAGGGTGTCTGCCCTGGGCTGCACGTTCAAGAACATGACAGAGCCTGACATTGACTTGCCTTTGCGGGAGCGCCATCCCTCCGGTGACCCCAGGGAGAGGCACTCCTCCCAGGACTAGCAGTAGTGGCTCAAGCAAAGCCAAATGACTGACACTGGGACACCGAATTCCTGCAGCGCTCTCCTGATGGCGCCGTACGCCAACCAACTACCTCAGCAAACTTCCACCAGAGTCCAAAAGCTCTGGTTCAACAACAGACCCACATGTCCTTCCTCTCTTCCCTCAGGTTTCTAATAAATTCCTGCCTTGGCCAAAAAGTGTCTCTTTTTTCCTTGATGAATATCAGCTAAGTGAATGTTTTCCGACTTGAAACTGCTCCCACCAAGACAGAGCTCTCTTCCAGATGAGGTGGGGCCAGCCTGAGCCCACCACAGGTGTTTAGCCCAGCGCTGCCCGCTGATGGTTGTGATGAATGATTCATCGCTGACATCACCTTTACAGTGATTTTAATCAAGGACTGGACAGAAAGAAAGCATGGAGATCTTTGGGAAAAGGTGATCTAAACCAGTGAGTTCAGCATGAATAGTTGACATGGACTATGCAGGTTTTGTTGTTTAAGTTATCACAGCTTACGCAGGATGATGAAAAAAGAATGGTGGTTTTTGGAACGCAGCAGTGTTACCAACTCTGACCAACTGGTAAAATGTGCCCTGGGGAGTCAGAGCTAGAGGAATCAAAGGAAAAGGACAATAAAAAAAAAGACGGCGAAAGATTTTGTTGTTTTATTTTTAATTAAGGTTCTTGCACTAAAAAATAATTTCCTATACAGTCTTTCGTTGAAAGAGTTTGAGAATGAATTGCATGTGTGTCAAGGAACCACTTACGTGGCCCTTACTATACTACTACCTGAGCACCTCCCACATTATTAAAAGGCACAAACTAGTAGAGCAATATAATCTCCCTTCCCTTGTTCCTTTTAAATGAAGTCTAGAAAAGAAGTTTTTTTTCTAATGTGTGCATGACTAACAAACTGAGTGTGTGTCTGTGTGTCTCTGTGTGTGTGTGTGTGTGAAAAATTATTGGTGGAAAGCTGATGGAAGAACTGGGTTTTGTGAATTTGTGAGAGGAAAGATGACAGCAATTAAAGTGTTAGTCCAAGACTTTCAATTTCGTGTTCTTCTACAGACCTCCCACCTAGTCCAGGGGCAGTCATCTGTGCCCAGAGCTGCACAAGGGGTTAGCCGCAGCGATGTTGGGCATTGCGGCGTTTCATTGCAGCCAGCTACCTGCTTGGTATCTGCAGCCGTGGGGTAAGCGGCTGGGCTATGTATGCGACTTGGGGTGGGGGGACAGGGAAAGGAAGGCTTCTCTGCATCCACATGCCAAGAAGGGACCCGTCTAGGCTGGTCATTGGCAAATGCATGCGGAGGAGAATTATTTTCTGTCCTGGTCCCAGCTGCAGGTGCCTTATTCTGGGTGAGAGGGAGGAAGCTATCACTGAACAAAATTCGCATCCATGAATGAAAAAAATGGAAAATGGTTTCATTTTTTAAATTAAAACCCAGAAAAATGTCAAATGGGAATGGACATTTTTTCTGTGAAAAATGCTAATGGAAATAAGGTTTTTCCAACAAAAAAATCTGACTGCCTCTTTTCCTGCACATTCCTCCTCTTATAGATGTCACGGATGAGGTGACCATCGGGGTAGGTTTCAGCTAGAACAGAAACCTGCAATTTTTGCCAGATGTCATCTCTCCAAAATGCTTTGCTCTCCATAGGACTGGTAGGGAGAGTCTATAGTAAGGGCACTGGCAAACTAAGCTCTGGTTTTAGAGACAGTACAGGTTTCAGAGATACTCTTTACAGTTCGAAAATGGGAAATACCATCAATAATGTTAATACCTCTAACCGTTTCAGGTGTGCTCATTAAATGTGTTATTCACATCCCTTTTCAAAAAGCATTTTATATTCTCATCCTGAACATGTCTTCATCGCCGCTGTAAAACGTACCAACCCCAGCCAGCCAGGAATAGAAAGGCAGGCTGACAAAAATCCATTTTAGCACCCAGACGCTAGATGCCTTTGGTTGCCTGCCCTTTAACCACTCCAACAAGCCATCTCTCAGAGTTTGGGTTTGCTTTCAAAGGAAAACGCAACTATACGGCCATCTGAGGCATCTGGACAGCTGAGCTATAAAAACCCTGTTGTTTCTGACAGCAGCAGAACCCCCAGCTCTGCGCAATTCGCTTTCCACGTTTCATAGTTGCCAGTTACTATGCGGCGCTGCGCGCACACACGTTGCGAGCAGGAAGTAGGAGCAGCTCAGCTCTTGGCTTCCCCCGTCTCAAGAGACTGCCATGAAACTGAAAAACACTAAACTAAAACCTAAGTATCTGTTAGACCTTTAATTAGCGACCTAAGGAGTGTTTGCCAAGAGGAAATCTGAATTCAATTATCCAAATAGAAAGTATTTAACCTCTCAATAGCACTTAAGTAATTATAATACTTGGGGTTTTTTTCAGGAGCCTTAAAAAATAAAACAAAAAGCAAATTAAAAAATGGTAGAAGGTATCAGTTTCATATCACATGGAGTATACAAAGGAAAGCTGTAACGTTGCCCATGCTTTAGACCCCTCATGTTAGCACAGCAAGGATCAGCCTCAAGCAGGGAGAGCAGGTTGCAGGATTCTTATTTCCCCACTGAAACAGCCCACAACAGTATCAGGGCCAGCAGTGGTAGTTTTATGTGCATCAGTACCACCATAAACACACAACTAAGATCAGCAGGTCATCTCACACAGCTTGTAACGCGATAAAGATGCTCAGTCAGTGTCAGAAGGACTAGGACGCATCAGAAGAGGCTGAATGTTCCAGTACATTTTGCAAACATCAGTCGATGCCAGCCAGGCCATTTGCATTTCAGATTGCAGCAGCTGCTTGAGCCCTGATCCCAACTGTCCTTTCACTACACATCCACCCAAAAGTTTCCAGAATTAATCCCAAGGGAAAAAAGTCAATATTTTCTTGCTGCTCTCTTCACAGACTGTAGGTTGCTTTGGGATTATGTTTATCAGCTGCTTTCTGACAGCCGGTACGAAAATTTCATCCGATGGGAAGATAAGGAATCCAAAATATTTCGGATAGTGGATCCCAACGGGCTGGCCCGGCTGTGGGGAAACCACAAGGTAAGGAAACAGTGCAATTTTCCTCCTACAGCACTTCGCCTCTTGTAGCATCACAGGATTCACTTATAAACCGGGGAGAAAGGAAGAAAGCATGTGCATATAAACTACTGCTGGAAAGTTGTAATCTTTCATTCTATGCACATTAGCAATATAAAGCATCCAGCCTCAAGCACTAAAACCTATCCTTCATATAGAGAACCTGTTGGTTTGGCTTAAAGGCATTTAGTTATAAATGCATTTAATTATAAAATTACATGGAGTGCAAGAATTAACGGTCCTTCTCTCTCAAGGCATCTCATTTCTTCCTGAAACCTGTTGCTAAGGATGTTCTGGTTAGATGTGGTCTACAAGGAGCTGTATACCACATCTCAGCAGGAGCTTTCTGTCTGTGCTCCTGTCTGCACCAACATTCAGATTTCACACGCTGTCCTGTGACAGACACCAAATGCTGCAGGATTATGTATTTCCTTTTAAGAGGGTAATTCTGCTTTGTTCTCTGGAAGGCAGTTACTGATTTTTGCAGTTTGGGGCTGAGTATGTACAGCTATATCTATATGAGTATATGCGTATGAGTATATTCATACGAGTATATGGGTAGTCAGCATGGATTTACAAAAGGGAAATCAGGCTTGACCACCCTGATATCCATCTACGATGAAATGATTAGCTCAGTGGATGCAGGGAGAACAGTGGATGTAGCTTATCTTGAGTTTAGAAAGGCTTTTGAGACTGTCTCCCATAATATCCTCATAGACAAACTAATGAAGTATGACCTAGACAAGAATACAGTGAGGTAGACTGAAAACTGGCTGAACTGCTGGGCTGAAAAGGTTGTGATCAACGGCACAAAATCCAGTCACTAGTGATGTTACCCTGGGGATTGATTCTGGAGCCAATACTGTTTAACATGTTCATTAATGACCTGGATGATGGGACAGAGCGCACCCTCAGCAAGTTCTCAGACAATAAAAAAACGGGAGGAGTAGCTGATAGACCAGAGGGTTGTGCTGCCATCCAGAGGGACCTGGACACGGTGGAGAAATGGACTAATGGGAATTTCATGAAACTTAACAAGGGGCAATGTAAAGTCCCGCACCTGGGCAGGAATGACCTGGGGAGGTGTGAGACTTTACGTTTCCCCTCATTAGGTTTCATGAGACCCCAGGTGTGGGACTGTTTTACTGCTCAGACACTGGAGCAGGTTGCCCGGAGGAAACCGTGGAGTCTCCACTCTTGGAGACGTTCAAAACCCAGCTGGACACAGTCCTGAGCAACCGTCTCTGGTTGGCCCTGCTTTGAGCCGAGGTACTGGACTAGCTCATCTTCAAAGGTGCCTTCCAACCTCAGCTATTCTGTGATTCTGCAGATGAGCATACATAGCCTATAATTTTGATAAGGTCAAGATTTTCTCATGTGACTCATTGCTTACAAGAACATCTGCCTTAGAGGTCTTGGGCTGCAACACTGGGAATGGAGAGTTCTGCCCTTACTCAACCTCCATGCTACTAATGGGGCCTTGCAGTCATGTCTTATGTTGGGTGCCTAAAACTGAAGCTACTTCAGACCACTAGCCACTTGGGAAACGCAGTGGCCTTTTAACATGTAAGAAAGGGAAAGAGCACACATGGTATTTCGGGGGGCTTCCCGCTGAGCAGAGTCTAGATTTTGCAGGGAAAACATTGTCATTGTTAGTGTTTAAGTGCCACAGGAGCTCTTTATGTGGCCTCCCTTAGCAGAGCTGTTGCAGTCAGGGCAAGCAGAGGAGGTCTGCTCTTCGGGGGCATTTTAGACAGGCAGGTCAGTCTCATTTAATAAAGCCAGGTCAACGCTACAGACTTCTGCCTGATCTTGGACTGACAGAGCTGTGCCAAGCCAAACTCCTAACATGGAGGCTGACAGAGCAAAAGCATGCTTCTGCTAGTTCGGCATGTTTTGCCCATGGCAAGGCGGCTGCTTTATACTCATGCAAACACAGCTTTGCCAGTATAGTTGTCTCTCCGCTGGGAGTTTCTTTGCCAGCATAGTAACCGGTGCTCCTTGTACCAGAAAAATGCTCTTCATGTAGACGTAGCCTAAGGGACTGATCCTGCTATCCGCAGTCAGTACTATGGGGGTTGCCCACATACAGGTCTGCCAGTGCCCATCACTTCTGCCGTGTGACACTCGGCTTCAGCAGGGCCATACCTCAGTCGCCCCACAGTGCTCTGGCTATGGCCGTTGGGGTCAGCAGCTCCCAAAGTGAAGGGGAGGCTCTGTCACAGAAGCAGATGTACAACCTAACGGGCTTCTTGATTTACACCTGTATGACAAGAGGAGAAACAGGCTCTCAATCTCCACAGTGCTCTGTAAGCATTAACTCGTTAATGGAGGGGAGTCCCAGAGGAACAGCGCTCGTAGCAGGGATTGCTGACAGATTCAGTCTATTGGCCGCTGCTCTTACGCTTTTACAAAAGGTGGTTTCATTAACAACAGGCCTGTCACATCCCGCTTGGCAGGAGCATCTCCCTCCATCTAATGTCTCCTCTTGTGGTTGATGAAGCCTTTTGTTACCTGTGATCCAAGAAACTGTAGAAAAACCTCACTTGGAATTTTTGTTAGACTTTCTTGCTTAAATTGCCCAGTACGAAAAGAGACCCCCAAAAAATTGGTGATGAGGGCTGGAGGGGCAGGATGGGCCTGCAAACAGCAGAAGAGTGGAACATGTAATTTCTTGAACTGACTTGGTTACTTTAGCTAGCTGTGATAGTTCTGCAACTCCTTTTGGGGCCTAGGAAGGTTTTAATGAATCATCTCACCACGTTTTTCCTTTTTCTTTTGAAAAAACCAGAACAGAACAAATATGACTTATGAGAAAATGTCCAGAGCCCTACGCCACTACTACAAACTAAATATTATCCGGAAGGAGCCAGGACAAAGGCTTTTGTTCAGGTAATTTTTTCTTTTCTTTGCCATGCCTTTCTACAGACAATTAGGTTTTGAAGATGGAGGATGGAATTGTGTGTGGGATACTTCATTGCCACAGCTATAGCACAGGTGACAATGAGCATATATTTGTAAAAGCCGTCTAGACCAGTGCTTCCCAGCTTTCAAGGCAACTGCACCAATTTACAAAAATACTGGCCTGTTCCAATGATCAGTGAAGTCAACACAAGTCTTTTCACTCGCTTCAAGCAGGCTGCGCCATTGTTTAAGACCTTAGCTAAATGATTCATGATCTCAGCCAAACTGCTGGAAAACCCACCCCAAATTCACTTCTCAGACACAGCTGCTGGTGAAAGCTAAGCAGGGATCAGGCCTTTCCTCAAGTGCATCAGCATCACAGAAGACAAGTGCTGATGACCCTGTCTTCATCAGTGCTGCCTTCAAGGAAGGAGGGACCTGCAAGAGCTGTTCATAAAACCTCACGCATCGGATTGGATGATACAACCAAGAACGTAGGAAATAGTGCCCAAAACAGCATAAAGCAGGTAGTTACTTGTACAAACTTGAGTGCAGCTGGCAGAGAGCAAGAGCGCTCCAGTTCTTTTCAGCCAAGACCAGCAAATCCTAGTGCATACGTCTGACCCACAGAGCACTGAACTCAGACCAAAGACTGCTTTGATGTCAGTGGTCTGGATCTAGTAACATGCTTGGAAATGATATCAATAGGAAGGCAGTCTTGGAGTTTGTTTTCTTAAATAGCTAACAGAACTGCATTAGCACTCAAACTATCTACAGCTGAAGAGGTTTCTGTGGAATGTCTTGTTTATGTCAGCTCTTAGAAGGAGACTTAGATGGGGGAAGGAGAGTGAAGGGAAGAAGGAATCACAGGCAAAGTCAACTGCGTGATTTTAATTCTTTTCACGGAAAGTTAAAACAAGGTTGCTCCACCAGCAGCAGTACCAAGGGAGGCAGCCTGGATTGCTATGGCCTTGTGTGAAGACTGCGCTGCCCCGGGGGAATTCTGTGATGCTGAACAGTGAATGTGCTTGTCTTGGAGCCTCTGCTTTGGTGGGGGCACAAACAAAACAGGAGTCCATCTCTTCTCAACCAGGCTGCCTATTTTCTCAAAACTGTAGAAACCTAATACCCTTGGAGACCTCAGTTCCTCTGTCAGACTTGCCCAAAATTGACCAACAGATTCAAAGGTCACCAGGGAGCATAAAACATGAGCATATAAACCTCATTTCCTTCGGAAACTGGAAAAAAAAACCAACAAAGCATTTTTTGCACAATTCCCAATAAAAACTTATTTATGTTGTTTTCTTAGACCTATTTATATCTGAAGAGAAAAAGAAGAACAGCTGCAAAAAATCAAGCCATTAATGTGCTATTGGCTATTTCTCACAAGCACAGAAATAATAGGAAATGTGACTTTATAAGTAACACGCAGGCAGTTGTCATCTGCAGATATCTGTACAGAGCTTTAAGTAAAATGGAGTCAGAGAAGGGATTTCTGATAGGTTGTGTGTCTTCTGCAACAAAAGAGGTCACAGGTACTGTTTCTTCACTAGCTTGTAGTTCTGGGTTGGCTTTTTAAAATCTAATCAAATGCTATTACAAATACCCATCCTTTGAGTTTCTTGACATGACTTAAAACACGGACCAGAAAGAATACCCGAAGTACTGCAGTAGAGCTCACGTCAGCCCGTTTCCCACATGGTTTAGGAAACAGAGCAGACAGAAGGTAGGGAGGGCAGTGGGATCACTCTCTGTTTTGATTTCATCCTCACGCAAGATCAACAAGACAAGCACAGGGTTTAAATCAGGGCACAGTCTGGCCTGTAGGCTTTGGTGCGTTTTCACTGTGTAGCCGGGGACTGATTCACCACTTCTGCCTGCTAGTTTTTCACCACCGTAACACCATTTAGATCAGCAGCGTTCTTCCAGCATACAAATGGGAGTGACACAGCAGTGAGTCACAGCCCTTTTTTTTTTTCCTAAATGCATATGTGCACATGATTTCCAAAATTAGAAGGGGTAGCAAAAGGTTAGTTCCAGGCTGTGCTATGCCTTTGCTGAGAGACTCCAGATTTTTCAGACGGAAAGCCCTCAGCTTTATAACCTCAGGGGCAGAAGAGGAGGCGAGTCTTGCCCGTGAGCTTCAGCAGTGATTTTTCTGGGTCAGGAATAGTAACGAGGCTCCTGTCAGTTGGTTTTGTTTTCACTGGGGCAAGGATACTGAGCATGTCATCAACCTGAAATAAAATCAGCTCCTCTGATTAACACATTTTGTACTGCTGAACGTTAGCCAGTACATCATTAATGAAAGACTGTGAAATTTTGTAACACTTCCAGCATAAACATCTTTCATCCTAATTTCTCCAGAAGTACTTACGAGTTAGGAAAGTGATTTGTGTTTAAACTAGGATTTCATCCTTCCTGTGCCACTCTCTCTTCCTACGCCAGTAAATTGCAAAAGAAAAAGCAGAGCTTTTCCGTGCTATCTCTGTGCAGTAGTACATGAAAGCATCCTGGCAAAGATCAAGACTGCAGGCTTGATCTGCAGGCTGGTGGATGTCCTTTCCCATTTCCTACTGCCGCCATGCCTCCCCAGAGGCACTTTCTGTTTCTAGCCCCCTGCAGACGTACCGCATCAAGACATTAGTACTGGGAGCCGTGGCGTGCATTTGCAGAGGATGCTGCTTCATTACAATTAGGCGTGCTACAGTCACACAGGAAGAGACTCCCTTTGCTCACAGTTCCTTAGCCCGCAAGCTTTTTCTTTCAGGGCTTTTTCCATTTCCCAGAACTTGTTCTGACTTGGTCCTTGGCTTTTTCCACCACTCTTCCTTTGGTGTTTCATATTCCACTTCATTCACCTACACACAAGCCTGCACAAACCAGTAGCCCTCTGCCTCTCCACGCCTTGCAAGTGCTTTTGCTTTGAAATGCGCTGGCCAGAAAGGCCTTTGATGTTTCTGTCACCAGACACCACAAATGAGTGTCCTTGTGGCATACGGTCATCTTACATGGCAACAGCAAACAATATGAGGGAGAAGTAAATATCATTCCTTGGGAAAGACTATGGGGTTTGGTTCAAACTTGGACTTTCAAGGGGCAGGGGTAAATGCCTGTGATTTTTTTGGTTTCCTTTCCAAGTATGGAGGAGGGAAGACACCAGTAGGCTGGGGAGAAGCTGGGAAATACTAAGTCATTGGGAGGATACAGCAAGGATGATTTTGGAAGCTGTAGAGCTCAGGGGCCTCCGTGTCTTGATGGACGTAAAAGCTGAGACGGCTGGGAAATCGCTTGCTTCTCTGTTTTGCAGGTTCATGAAGACCCCAGATGAGATTATGAGTGGCCGAACAGACCGCCTCGAGCACCTTGAATCCCAGGAACTGGATGAACAAATATACCAAGAAGATGAGTGCTGAAGGGAACTGGTGCACCGCCTCTGTGGGTCCATGGGAGAAACATCTGCCCGGATGGCTGGCTGGCACAGTTTGGGAGGGGAAGCAACAACACAGAAGCAGTACTTGGGGTCGCCGCTTAGCTTGAAGACCACGCAGGACCTGAAGCACCTTAACAAAACAAACTAACAGGCAGAAGTGGTGCTGGCAGAAAAGTAAAGGGGAGAAAGCCTGGACTTATGCACTACTTCACTGTTCCTACCAAGTCTCCCTTGAGTTCTTTCTTTCTTTTTGGTTTGTTTCAGTTTTGGGGAGTTTTTTGTTGGTTTTTTTTTTCCCTAATAAACATGGAGTTTGACTTCCTTTATCTCACATAGGACAAGACGTCAGATTATGCTTTTTTTTTGGAAGGCTTTCCTATGGAAATAGAGCGCTCTTATTTTCTGTGCAAGTCTCATGACATAACACCGCATAAAACAATAGCAACACAGAAAGGATTTGCTCAAGGGTTCCAGTTTGCTCGGATCAATTTACGTGTGCTGCCACTGGGAAATGTGTTGAAGCTACCAAAAGAATTTACCACACATACCTGTCAAATGAAGAGGAGTCACCCTTCACGCGTAGGCTGGGACATCATCCCAGCATAGCTTGGGCTCACAACGAGTCCTGCGAGTGGCTATTAACTGCTGGAATATGGACCAAAACCAATCACCTAAGTGCTCCGGGGAGGAGAAAAATAAATGTGACAAACCTCTGCAATAGACTGATGTTGACGTTTTCCCTCCCTCTAGCAAAGAAGTGATACAATGGAGCAGGGGGGAGGGAGGGTGGGGACAAATACATATATATGTGTATATATAGAAACGTTTCATATATATATATGTATATATATGTAACCCCCCACAATATATCCACAATGCAGAATTTCAGCTCCAAGCTTTCTATAAAAAAGCAAAGGCTGAAGCATCTGTAATTACAAAAGAGAGGGGTGTTTCTTATACCTTCTAGCAATTTTGGGGTGAAAGGTGAAGGACTGTTCCTTACATCGTAGGGAGAAAGCAAAGGGACCCATCACATGGTTTGTATTGCTCAGAAACCTCTCCAGGATCATTTTGTGCTGCTGGAGAGGTAGATGATTCACCAATCTGAAAACTGGTGGTAGAGAACTAGAGACCAAATAGCTATACTTATATCTTGTAATTGATTTTGGCTTTGTTTTGGGATTTGTTTTTTTATGCCTCCCACTACCCTCCCCCACCCCACAGCTCTGCCATCAAGGGAGCTTGCCTCAGCTTGCCCGTTTTTAACGTGATTTAAAAGACACGAAAAAAAGAAACCCTACAGCCACGTTGCTTTCTCGGGTTTTGGTTTTGTTCTGGTTGCAAGGTGCCCCATTTTTTCGGTTTGCCGCACTGAGGGTGCTTTGCGTGAGGCGAAGAGCTGTGCCTAGTTTGGTCGCAGGAAGCTCAGCAATCCTTGATGCCCAGTACAAGAGAAACTACTGGCCTTTTTCATTTCACATTGCTTGGGCCACCCTGACGGGAAAGTCTGTGGCGTCCAGCGATCCACCATCAGCGGTCCTTGTCATGGAAGGAAGGTCTAGCAGCAGAAATTATGCTTGCAAAGGGAGAAGATGTATGGAGAAACTGTGCAGGAGTCACATGGTGCCTGGAAGAAAGCACGTCCACACCAGTTCATTAAAACAGAAAGCCTCTTTTATGGGAACACGCATACTAGAAATGGAAAAAATCAATAGGCTAATCTATCCCGTTTCAACCAAAAAACAAGGCACATTCCCATGATAGAGCTTTTATCAGCTATTAAACAAACACAACATTTGATCTTACCACATACTTAACAACAGGGTTAATCTACCCAGGAAAAAATGGCACTCGGCAATGAATAGTGTCCCCTATGTTTAAAGAGAGAGAGTCCAATCTCACAAAAGACCTACTATTGAGTCGCAGGTCGTGGAGGGAACAGCTTTGTTAAGGGTGTAGATAGGCATCATACAAAGAGGAGAGATTTTTCAGAGGCAGTGTCTGATGAGGAACGACAGGGCATACATCTCTCCCTAAGCTCTTCCCAGGCACTTTTTTTTATTAAATCATAGTCAATATGTTACAAGTCCCAGCACACCATGTACTTGACTTTTTCTGCCTCAAAAGACAAGACGCAGGAGTGTGTATCAGAAAGGTGAGCAGCCAGCCTGTCACCTGTCTCTGCCATAGCTCTGAAGTCCTTGAAGCTCGGGAGGCGTGAGACTGGGAGACACCGAGGCACTTCAGCCCCCACAGACCTGAAAGCAAAGGTCCCTTGAAAGCAAGGGGCCACGGAGTTGCTCTGCTCTGTCACCCTGCTCACGGGCACCCAGGTTGCGGCCATGTCTCCGGAGCTGGGGTGAGGAGGGTGTGGGGAAGAGGTGAATATGACTGACAGGTGAAGCGTGATCAGAAGTATCAATGTAAAGAAAGGCTCTTGCTGGTTTCTTGTGTTTTTAGGGTGTTCAGTGGTAGAAAGAAACCCAAGTTTGTGCAGAGAACGATTCACATCCTTCACTGCTCTGGCTATGGTAATTGCATAACTGCGTTATTTTCTTTTGCCTGCTGCAGCTACTGTTACGAGACGGTGAGGAAAAAAACACAACCAACACAACAACAGGAACCTTCTATGTAAAGTGCCCTGGTGAGCCACAGGTTTTTGTCACGGCCAAGGTGCACACTGCAAATTACAGAGAACGAGAGACAATTCACCAGTATAAGCCCATACGCTCACTGTGTACGCTAGCAAACAAAGTTCATCCTCAGCACTGGGTAAGACAGGAAAAAGCAAGGAATCCTGAAATCACACGTGTTGTCCCATAAGGAAATTTTCTAGGGGAAATTTTGTAGAGGAAATGTTCACCTTTACCACAAATGCAATCACTTTCTCCTGCAGAATCTTAAGTCAAAGGGAAAAAAAAAATATTTGGTGGCTGTGGAAACTCTTCCAGTTCACATGTAAAGGACATCTTAAGACAACTTCTCCACCACAGCCACAGAGAAGAAGTTCTCTCGAGGCCGATGCTAGTTGGGATGAAAATAGCCGTTGACGTCGGAGCAGGCCGATCCCACAGAGGCCCTTCCTGGCAGCCGCTGCTGTCCCCTGCCTCCTGCCAGCTCTGCGGGGTGCAGCAGGGGGTGGCGCGGGTGACGCTGCAGGGGCTTGGGACCTGTTGTGGGAGTGGCAGGATTTGAACTGCTCTTGAGGTCTTGGAAGCAAATTTACCAGCTATGACTAAAAAAAAAAACAATAAAACCAGGCTAGAGCAGCTGCAGTAAACAGATTCCCATCTACCTCACATCCAAACGGCAGATACATGGAATGCAAACAAACACGGCATTAACCTACTGAGCTACTTGCTTGGGTGCCCGTCTGGGCTAGTAAAGGCAACACTGTCTTTCCACCAATGCTGACACCCGCCTTCCCTCTCCAATTTCTGATTTCCCAGCGTAGAATTTGCCAGCAGCAAAGCAGCCAAACTTTCTGCCTTTGCCACCAAAGCAAGTGGGAAAAGGGAGAAAGAGTCTCCTCCTTGGAGACATGCAGAAGGCATCTGGACATGGTCCTGGGCAGCCGGCCCTAGGTGGCCCTGCTTGAGCAGGGGGGTTGGACCAGATGACCTCCAGAGGTCCCTGCCAACCTCAACACCTTCACACTGTGCAGTTAAGTGGGACCTTCATTGCCATCAGCTTGCTACGAGTCTGAACAAGCCACAAGCCGGTCAGGTAGGGCACGCTGCAGTTCCACAGCAGAACATTTTCTTGATTTAAGTTTGAAACCTTTCGACTGCCTCTCCATCCGAAAAACACTACCGGGGCCCTTTCTGTGAACACTAAGTCGCTGCCACCCTCCCCAGATTTCAAACTCCAGGCATGCATTCTCCAGAGCTCTTTGTCAGACTGCAACCGTGTGCAAATCCAGAATGCATCAGTTCGAGGTCTTTTTTTAAATAAAATTCTAGTCTGTTTTTATTGATGATGGCTTTTTGTTTTTTTAAGGTGTGGGGCTAAGGGACTGAATCAAATGAATGTAACAAAACAAAAACAAACAAAAAAGCCTATTCTCAGGGCCAGTGAGTTGCAAATAATTTTTAAAATGCCTGTAATTACATCATCTCAATAAAAAAAATTTAATATAAAAGTGGGAATGCCAAATTTTGTTGGTGCAATCATTGCTGCAAGGTCCTTTCTTTTTAAAAACTATGGTACCCAAGTATCTACAGCACATAGCAGCTGTGTTCAATCAGGAAAAGAAACCTGCAGGCTTCCCAGACCCATGCATGTATGAACAGTGCCTGGATCTTCCCTGGGAAGTGTTGGTCGGAAAAATTAAGGCTGTGCCTTGGAGTATGCACTTTGCCACCTGCCCTGAGAGATGAGCGGAGCACCCCACTAGTACCTAGACGGGAGCGCCTAGTTCTCCCTCCTTCTCTTGGAGAGGACATAGAGGCAAAAGTCAAAAATGAGGTGGTGCAATGTCTGTTGCATCTTTTTTATCCTGCTAAACAGGCCACGTCAAGGAGTTTCAGAGCAAGGTCTTCCTGCAGTATTCCTCTTTGTAAACCAGTCTAGAAACGCTGCCGCTCATATGCTGCCCTTCCAGTACAGGGGGACCTTATTTCCCTGTCTTCGCCCCTAACCCGGCAAGGCACAGGGACGCCGGTGCCACGAGGTTCTGGGTGCTTGGGGGACGGCAAGGTGAGGCGGCACAAACTGCTGGCCGCTGGCCGTCGCTCCCTGCGGCAGCCCTTGGCTCCTGCGGGGTGGGCGTACTCGTGCTGACGGCAGCGTGAGGCCCCTGGAGGGTTTCTTAATGCGCTGCTCCAGAGAGGTGCCACCAAACGCCATGGCAAACACATCTGGTTAGTGTCACACGGGCCACATCTAGTGCTCTCTGGTGGGAGCAATTTGTGGCAGGTTAAATTGTTCGGATACCAGCTACGGCTCAGGATGACCCCATGATAATCTGGCTGATCTGTGGGTTATCCACTCAGCTGCTCCTTGCTCAGTATTTGTTCTTGGGTTTCTTTCACTGTTGTTTTTAAACCACAAGGCAAAGGAGTAAGCACTGAACAAATGCCTCTCTGAACCAAGACATCAAGCAAGAAGGAAACAAAGCGTGTTGCTCCATAATTCAGTCCCTTCAGGCCATTTCCCTTCACTTTAGCAGAGGAAATAGATGCATCCTACACCCTCTCACAGCTTTTTGTGCACTCTGAACAACAGCAAACACTGCAGGTTGAAGGCATACAGAGGAAGTTCTCAGTGGTTCTGGCTATCGCTCCGGTGAGGATTAGTCTCAGCTCAAGAACTAGTCTTGAGCCCAGAGAGACGTTGGAGAACATTTTTTGGAGGCTGCAGGACAGAAGAGGCCCAGCAGCGCATGCCCAATACATCTTCCTCCCCCATTTTCAAAATTAGCTCAGCTGTGAAGGAAAGCTACCAGGCCAACACCAGCGCGGGGACCATGGCTGACACATACATTTGCAGACTACGGCTACCACAGGCATGATGGGGCACGCTTCCTCCGTGGCATTAGCTTCCCAGTGCTGACCAGGAGAGATTTTGCAAGGCTGTCAAAGAGGACCTCAGTGACTGTCCATGCACCCCCAGGCCTTACAGAGGCTGCCAGTGAGGTACTCACAGCAGCATTTTTTAATTATGTAGAAACCCATTGTAAAGCAACACTTAGCAGAAAGGTTTTCACTTCTCCCATATAAGACTCCACCTGTGAGGCATGAGCAAACAAGCACATGCTTTTTTCCCCTCAAAGACTTATACTGATTCAGACAATCCTGACTTACTTCAGTTTGAAACCCAAGCAGCTTCCGAGCAATGCAGAAAGAGCCACCTACGAAAGGTGTGAGGGCACGAGGAGAGAGAGAGGATGCACTACCACAGTGTGAAGCCAAACAACAAGCGTGCTTCGTTAATCACCTGAAAAAAAGGACTGGTGTGTCAGCGTAAATATTCTAATAGCACAGGACCAGGTGGATCTACTGCATGTCAGCTCTCTCTGTACTGGACTCCCACACACACCGGGATCTGCCGGCTGCACTGGATTCACCCCAGGCACCACCTTGCCCAGTTCTGCTGCAGCCAGCAGCATCCCTTCTCACCCCATGCAAAGCCCAGCAGAACTGGAAGTCATGCCAAGTTACACCCACCCGACAGGAGAAAGGTGCCCTACTTCATGAGCTGCTTCAGAAGAAACCGCTGAATGCACGCTGCCATCCCGCCAGGCCCAGCAAGGAGGAGGAGGCTGGGGAGGGAGGAAGGAAAAGGATGTGGCCCAGTTCAAGCTTTCCCCTCACTGCACAGCCACCCAAGGGCCCAAAAGAGAGTAGGGCGATGCTGGAGGATGAGCTTCCCAGCACCCACTTCCAAAAGAGGCAAGGACATGAGGTGCCAAGAAATCAATGCCAGGGCAGCTGCAACTCCAGCACAAAATGCAAGACAGGACTGAGCCCACTGGTGAACAAAATCACATCAGTTTTTTCATTCTAGGTGTTCCTACCTGTTTTCCCCAACCAACTCAAAAATTATATGTCATTTTGCAGCCAAGGCAGAAAAAGAGGGGCAAGAGCCTGTCTTCCCACCTTCATCCCTCCAGTCCGCTCTTTCCTCACCTTGCTGCCTTAAGAAAAGGGGAGCGGGATGTGGATGCTCACTAGCCAGCTGTCCCCTACAGGGAGAGACATTGGAGTCTTACCCACTGAAGGGTAAGGCTTAGGTTGTGTGTAATGGTTCACTCTGCAGGACACCAATTTCTTCTTGTGATTCTTGTCAGACTGAGGCAGGCTAAATATACAAACGGAAAAAAAAAAAAATCTGGCAACTGCTATAGAGAATTGGAGCAATGCACACGTTTACTTCAATGTTGTCCATTTGTCAACAAAAGGGAGTGTGTGCCTCTCTGCCAGCCTCAGTAGAGCATCAATATATTCCAGCACAGGAACCAGGCTGAGATACCAATTTAACACCAGGCAGACCCTCTTTCTGTGACTGCACCCAGCTGGCTCCCACAAACTACAACCAACGTTTAGGGGAAAAAAGAAAACACAGGGCCCTCCCGTAAGACAATAGAGGTCGTTATGACCGATATGATCAGTTGTAAAACCTGCAGGGACACATCAATCTTTCTGCCTCCTGCAAACACCTGCACATAAAGTTTCTCAGCATCTCAACGCGCTGGAGAACAGCCGCAACAGGAAGAACGATAACTGTTCAGGAATTAGAATTGATCTCCTGCTGCCTGATAAACACTGTTAGCCTGGGGTTGTTGACTTGAAGCCAAGCTCTGCTAAATGGACGAAGTTTTCAAGTCAACCCTTCCCGGTGTTTGACAAGGTAAAGGGAAGGAACTGGAGTGAAGACAGCTTGAACAAAGCAGGTATTGTTTCCCGGGGGCTCCGTAAAGATGTGAGGACATGACCCATCAGAAGAAAGTGAGGAAAAGAAGAAGAGATGGTATGAAAGCTGAGGCAAGTAAAGAGTCAGTTCGGATGATCAGGAAGATGAAAGCAGGGAGTGTTCACCATGTGCCTTCGACTTCTTCCTTCCCAAGGGCAGGGCCAAGGTCAGTAACTTTCGCTTGGGTAATGCATACTTGCAGGATACGAGCCAGTCTGGGTTCAAAGACCTGCAGAATGAGGAGGAGACTCCATCTCCTCTGTACCAAAAGTTAATCATCCCCTGCATTAAAATCTGACCCTTCCTTTCCGTTTAACTGTATCTTAATTCCACTTCCAACCATTAGCTCTCATTACGCTTTTCTTCACTAAATTCCTGTAAACGGTAGGATTCCCAGCCATACACAAAGATCCTTACTGACTGCAATCAGTGCAACTCATACTCTTGGGGTTTTTTTTCAACTAAATAACCAGAATTCAAGGGAGGAACTGAAGCTCCATGGCACAACAGCTTCCTGGAGGGGCTGCTCCCGGGTCGGAGAGCTGCAGGCCACAGCCACATTTGTTTCTTGGGGTGCTATCTGAGCTACTCCTGCAGGAAAGGCTCCAGAGAACACCTCAAGTCTCTTGGGAACTGGCTGATGCGAAACAGAAAGGGGAAAGGGAGAAACACACATCGAGGTGCCATTTCGGTCCCGTGAGAGTCCAGGTAACCCAACAACTGTGTCTTCCAAACCTCCAGCTAGGGTGGGAGGTTTCCCCCCGACCTGGGAACAACCCTGGGGAGACTGCCTGCAAATACAGTAGCAAATACATCAGCAAAAGAGGCTGCCTGTTTCCTTATTTCTTTTCAAAATGTCCTTAGTGTTGGTGAATGCTCTTGGGAACACGCTGTCTCACAGACAAAGGTTTCGTCCTCTTCACATTCCTCCTCACATCCCAGTTTGCTCCTAAAAATTCAGTGCAATCAGCAAGCAAGAAGAATTAACAAGCAACCAAATTTCACACGGCCAGGACTTCACCCAGCATTCAATTCACATAGTCCAACCCACTGCTGAAATTTCCTCAACATTACACAGAAAGGAAGAAAATGGGCCAGACAGCTCCGCTATTCCAGCGCTAACAATTTCATGCATGAAGCAACACCTTTGGCCTGCTAAAACCAATGGAAATTAGGGCTGTGCAATACAGAGATCTGAGCGGTGTCCACAGAAAATATCCTACCCAGGAAAAATCAAGGGTTTGCTACAAAAATAAAACTTAACCCCCACAACAACCTCCTCAACCAAGTCAATTCCCATCCTGGAGTGAAAAACAACAATTTGTTTTGATGGTACTTTGCAGAGACCTGGATTCAGTGCTGACATCCATCAGCTCCCAACTCAGATGAACTGACAGCACAAAATCAGCCTCAGACCCAATTATCACGGACTTCTGTGTCCAGGGTTGTCAAGTCATGTGTTTTCCAATTAGAAGAGTTTCATTAGAAATGTTTTCACACAAAAGGATGTCTGGTGTGCAAAAAAAAAGAAAGGCTTCATAAAATTAAGCCAAGTCCATCTCAAGACATAAGAACATATGGCCCAATTTCCAAAAGGACTGATTAATTCACAGTTTTCACTGAAGTGAACAGAAATTTGGAATTTCATTTGGAAATTGCACTGCTCCTTTAGGTTCCTACATCCATTGATTCTTCATTTGTGCACATTATTAAGGGTACCTTGCATTGCTCTTTGTAAATGGCTCAGATCTAGCAGCTTTGCAGAGTTTTCCTCGCCTAACGTCAAGGCCCTGCCACGTCCGCATGCTCCGACAGTCTCTGCCGCCGTCTTTGCAGGAGCCGGGCTTGGGGACCGGTGCTCAGCGGTGGACAAGGGATTGGGTAAGTGACTCCCCTTAGAAAACCTCGGCACAAGGGCTGGTCTCCACAGGACAGAAGCAAACCACAAGTGCCACCTGAGATACCCAAGACATCTGCACAGGCCTGGTGGGACACGCTGGAGATGTGCGTCCTTCTGGTTTTACAAACGCTTCTGGTTTGGGAAGTGCAGGTGACAAAGACACACTAGCAAGGGAGGATAAAGCCACCCTTTACCCTCATGACAGGTGACCCAAGATGTTTTTAGGTGATGTTTGAGAAAAGAAGTGGTGAGTTGCCTTGGGATGAGCTTGGCTCTCATGCTCCAGACCATCAGCAAAAGGGTTGGGAGGGTCCCCTAAGTGCAGCACCTGTGGCCGAAGCGGACATACGCAGCACGGGAAGGGATGGAGGGAGAGACACCCGGTCCCTGCTGAAAAGCAAACAACAGAGCACGGCTACGGGTATGAGACGCCGATTGGAAAAGGGTAAATATTTATCCGAGAGAATTTTAGAAAGAAGGAAGCATTTTTAATTTAGTCATAAGTCTTTCAGGAAATTATTCATTTTTCCAATGAAAACATTTTCTTTAAATTCAAAACAACTGTTTTTCTCCTGGCTTTTGTTTACAAAAGAAGGAAGAGTTTCGGATCTGCCCTTTTTCATCCATCCTCCACAAAATGTCAACCAAGCCTCACGTCTTGGGTTGAGAAGTCATTTTTTGGAAAGAAAAGAAGGAAAAAAAATAAGAAAGTGTTGTGAGGCTTTGCTGAGCAGCTGTAGCTGCTGCTGCGGAGAAGAGGGCAGAAAGATCCTGCTCTCTCCACCTGTTGGAGATGGGCGCGAGGTTATTTGTAATGAGCTCGTTAGAGTCAAAGGCTGACTGCCAGAAAAGCAAAGGGGAAAACCAATTGATTCACCTCTTCAAGAGCCATTTAAGCAGTCCTAGTCAGAAAATGAGCATTTTCTGTCTCTAGTTCACTCCTACTTTTTCCACTTTGATACTTTTTATTTCAGACAGACGGCTCTTGTGGGTTCCAGCCACGTGGGCTCCGTATGCAATGAGTGAGCAATTTCCAGTCCGCAAAATAACTGTCCTGTTGTCTTTTGGTCTGTTATCTCCCGTTTCATAACAGTGTTGCCAGCATCCCTAGGAAGCCACCAAAAAAAATTCACGGGCCTTGTGCAATGACTGAGGGCCAGTAACCTGGTCTGTCGCTAAGCCCAGCTTGCCCAAGGTGTTCGTTCCTCAGAGGTGACATCTGCCCCTATCCTCCACTGGGACTCAAACCAAGATGTGTTACCTCCAGCTTCACAGATTGTATCTCAGCTGTTGTGGTAATAACATGACCAATCAAGACAAACTATTTGGTTGTAATTTAAATCTTATGAATTCTGAAAAAAAAAACCCAAACAAAATTAAATATAAATCATAGGCCATGGACACAGGAACTGTCCCGGAGTGTGTACGTCATCTTTTGCATCCATGAAAATTAACAGTCTTAACATGTAACCAAACATATCACGGTAAATCCATCCGGATACAGGAACGGATGTGCCGGCGTGGGAAAGAAGAGGTGTCAGCCCACCGGCAAGCAGGAGCTGTTGCAAACCAGCAGGAGACAACAGGCTGCTTCCAGGAGCAGCTGCAGGAACAAGAGGCACACACAGCTGTGACTGAGGTTAACAAGGGGAAAAAAGGACAAAAATATGGTAGAGAACCAGCTTCCCAGCTCAGACCGCTCCTATGACCCATCCTCTGGAGCAGCCAGCGCAACCTGGCTTACCCTAATTGACAGCAAGGAGCCTCTCACCCACATCTTCAGCCACAAGTGTTAGTCTGGTAAACCCAGGTCCTCCCACGTGTTCCCACCAGCCTCCCAGTGCCAGCACCAGCCCTTCGGCAGCCACCCTGCAAACTGACCTAGGCAAAAATAACCTGGACAGAAAGAAGACGCTGGTTTTCAGCCACTTCATCTCCACAATCTGGCTCATCGCCCAACTGCGCCAACAGCAATGCTGCTGCAAGATGGACGGTGGGACCATGCATCCCAAAGCAGGGAGAGGAGAAGACTTGAGTCTGCTTAACGCAATTGGGAAACCACAGCCCAGCTAGATCCCCACTTGGGCCAGCTCTCTGTAGCCATCTGCTTCCCATGGAGCTCCATGCTGCCATTTTCTTTGTGTTTTCTGTCATCTCACCACCTGTCCCTACCCAATGCAGCTCCAAAGCAATTCCCTTTCAAGCAAACCAGGCTGGAAAACTGAATTCCTGGGGCATGGCACGGTCTTTGCACACTGCAGAACAGCAAAGCTAGTGGTTGTCCTGCTGTCTGAGCAGGTGCAGACAGCTGGCTGATGTGCTTCAGAAGAGCTTGTGTGTGCACAGCTCTCTGAGGCTTTCAGCTGCAGCCCTCACCATCTTCTCCCTTTCAGTTATGCCCCCCTGCAATTGTTCTTTGCAACCATCTGATTGTAGCTCCTCTGTCCGAGGGTTAATGCCTTTCGTGGCTGGGCAGAGGAACACCAAAGACACAAGCAGCAGCACGGGGCATTCCCATGGTTCGTATGGGAAGCCCCAGTTCCCATGGCTGGACCCTGCCGTCTTTCAAAGGTGCTGCCTTTACCCACCAGGAAGCACCACATCTCCCCTGACAACACTGTTGCCCTCCACCGGTGGTCTCCTGTGGCAAGACCACCCTACGTGTAGGCTTTAGAGAGAAGCCCCATCCTTTTCAAGATAAAAATCCGCCAGAAAGAGTGTTCACTTCAGTACAAGTTACATCTGATTATCCAAAACACATCACAGTCTCCCGGCTGCTTCCTTGGCACTGCAACATGCACTTCCAGCATCCTCCAAAAACCAGCCCTTTCGTCTTGGATAAGGAGTTGGCCACAGAAGTAACCACCTCCACACAAGATTGCTGTAATTCCCAGGCTCTGAAATCCCCAAGATATTCACTTGCCAGCTCCCACCACTATTTTGATCTTCACAGCCTCAGTGAAGATGAGCTGGGGGAAGATGATGGGTGTTGCAAGCTAGACGGGTGTTGCTCTGCGCACAGAGGCAGCGGGTACTTTCCTCATGTCCCCAATTGCTCCTGAGCAATTCTCCCTCCCCTTCAACCCTTCTGGTCCTTTGTTGCATGGTGAAGTCCAAGAAAAACACCGAGGGGATTTTGCGGGGGTCAGTTTTGTTGTTTAGCATCATGTGAGGAGCTCCCGTTGCCACAACCTTGTGTGGCAGCTGCCTCCAGAAATCCCCTAAGAAATCCCCACTTGCTCATGCGGGCAGCACGCAGGCAGCAGAGCCACGCCACGCTGAGACCTCTGGCCTGAGCGTTTCTCCTGGTATGCACCCCAGCACCTCCTGGATTTGGCTTAGTCAAGCACACGATGAATCACTTTGCCAAGCCAACAACACAACCAAATAGTCCTGGCTCCTGGTCCCTCCTCTCTGTTTCTTCCCCTAAACATACCACGTTCATTAATTTAATTTAACCCTGGAGGCTGCTTAGGTTTTTTTGCACCTTTGCACAGATATTACACTAGGTGTGCAGACCTTTGCTTGCATTTACAGTCGACAACTTCAGTCTCCTCTTCTGAGCCCTACAGAAAAGCAGAAACGCTTGCCAAAGACAAATTGTTTTCGTTCTCTTCCCTCCCCTACATGGAGGTGAGAAGGATATTGCAATAGGTGTTGTACTCCCCACCCACATTTTTCTTCTCACTGCCAAACACATTGCATCAGGAACAATTAGAAAATTTTTCTTTGTGTGGGCCCTTAGACTATATATAAAATGCAGAAACATTTTTCTTCTTAAAATACAAACAAAACAAAAAACACCTCCTGCATGATCTTTGGACCAGCTTTCAGGGAACTGGTTCAGCTGATAAGGTGAGGAACCCTACTAGCAGGGTAGCTACAGCCACAGATGCAGAGCTGATCTCCCAGTCTTAGGAAGGGAGAAAAGAATGCTCAGGGCCTGTTTATTCCATCAAGGAGACAAAGATAGAAGGAAAAAGAGCTTTTTGAAAGTTACAGCTGCACGCACTCACCGCAGAACGAGACGGCGGAAAATACAGCCTAGGTCTGCAACAACTTCTGCTTCTGCCAACGCTGGTGTGTTGTTCCCCAAAGCGCCTTCCCAGGAAGCAGGGCCCTATAATTCAGTGCGATAAACTGGCACAGCAAGAATGAAACCAGATTGACATTCATCAAACACCTGACCCAAGACGGGAACCACAACATCCATTACCACCATTGCACGCCGAAGCACAAACTCAGCAGACATCAGCGTGAGAGCCCAGCTAAGATCAGTGCGTGGCGCTTGTCAGCCAGGCTGAAAGCAGTAAGGGACAGTTCATACCCAGACATTCAGACAGGTGCAGGCAGTGCCCTTCCCAAGCAACGTCCTCGGGTAGAAGAGGTGCTTGTTCTGCCATCTGAGCTGTGTCTTGGGATGTATGAGCATGCATAATCCTCCGTAAGCAGCTGCAGCAAATATTTCAGACAGTAGCTTAAGTTTGTTTCATGCAGTCGCTCTTTAATGCTGGTTAGCACTCGGACCTGTCCTGCACACCTATACAGAGCATAGGCTAGCTCCCACTGCCACCCTGTCCACACAGCAGGACTTTACAGGAGTTTCGGTTACCAGTAGCTGAACTGCAGGGCTGGAAGTTCGTACTCGTGGGGTCTAACTGGAGTCAGTAACGCCAGTGGCATGGGGCCACGGGCTGGGTGTGGACTGCCAGGGGCTGCAAGGGGAGTGGGATGCATTGGCTAGGTCCAGCTGGAGGTGAGGCCGGAGTGGCAGTGTTTAGCCCCAGCTCTGCATCCAGGACCCCCCAGGAGATCAAATATGTGTGAGATCTTTGTTCCAGAGCTATGGCTGTGATGAGGTGGAGCTGAGCAGGGCAGAAGCCCCCACTCGCTGCTCGTGCGCCTCCGCCTCCAGCCCCCGGCTGAGGGCTGAGCCCGGCAGCCTTCACCCCTGCGCTGCTGTGCCTGCGCCAGACTGTCCCCACCTGGCCAAGGGGCCTCTGGGGTCCCGCGCTTCTCCAGCTCCAACGCGCCCTGACCCAGCACTGCTGGCAGCGGCAGTGGCTCCAGCGAGCGGCAGACACCCATCTATCACAGCGGGTTATCACTTTCCCTCCTCTGCCACAAAGTAAAATGCTCCCCACCTTGCTGCCAGCAACTCTAACCACATCACAAACAAGGAGGAATCTACAGAAGTATTCAAAACATCTGGATGTTGTGCCACCACGGCAATTAAATCCACACTCACTTTCTCACACAGCGCCTGGAGGGAAACCGACTGCACGGCGGGGCAGAGGAGGACATGCCGTGGTAATCTCGGCTTCCTCGTAGCCCAGCTCCATGTTGCAACCTCTGAAAGCGTCCTTAGCGGCAGGCCTTGCTCCAGGAGCCCTGTCCACCCTCTCCTGGGTGGGCTCCCCCTCTCTGGAGGACAAACTGTGCCAGAAACAACTCTGCGCCCATGAGGGACTGCAATGCCCGGGGCTGCCTCTCACACCCGCCTTTAGCTGCTTTTTTGGAGGCAGAGCAACAGCTGAGCAGGACTGGGGAAGTGGAATGTCCTCCTGGGCATGGCCAGCAGGTTCTTGCTTTAAGAGAGGGCTGTGCCACGCCAGGCTCCTCTCCCCTGCCCGGCTGAGCCCCCTGCTCCAGAGCTGCGGCTGCTGCCCGGAGGAGGCACGGGCCGGCATCCCACCCTGGGCGAGTGAGGACAGCGGTGCAGCTGAGGTGCTTCAAGCGCTCTCCCCCTCGCAGCCTGCCAGAACAGGTCCATCAGCTTCTTCCTTCCTTGTGCGCACCGCAGAGCAGGGCTCTCCCAGCCACCCTGCCTGGGGCCAGGGGGTACCTGCGTGCCAATGGCACCCACCATGGAAAGTTTCTCATGGATCTTGTTTCCATCAGAAAAAAGTGAGTTTGCCACAGCGCGACCGCTCTGCAGCACTGCCTCGACTTTGGTGGCATCTTAGAGGGCACGAGGCGGGTTTCCACCAGCCCTTTGGGCAGCCCAGCTGCGCTGCCCAGGTCCCTGCTGCTTGTGCTGCCTGCAAGTGCGGCGTGGCTGGCCCGAGGGAGCAGCTGGGCTGTCTGATGCCCAGACTTTCCAACCTGCACGCTGCAGCTTCCTGCCTTGAACCAGCCCCAGAAAATCTGCTTGGAAATTGCCCATCACCACCACCCCTGCCCACTTTTATTTTCTGCTTCAGAAGCACAACAGAAAATAAACTGCAACAGGGGCATTTAATTAATCGCATTTCAATGTCCAATCTTTTCTATCACTGGCACCAGATTTCCAGTGAGGGAGTGGAGAAGAATAATGCCACTCTGAAGCCAGGGAAGAGATTCCTGCTGGAGGGCTGCACAGACGCTGCCCAGCACACTTGCTGCCTGTTATCCGTAAACAAAATGCGAAGCCAGCGTCCGAACGTAGCTTGCATTACCTCCCAGTCTCTCACCCTTAGGTTCCCATTGCTTTCAATGCCTTTGGACAAGGCAGATACTCTCTCGATTATCTTTGCAGCAGAAGCTTCTAGTTTATTTGCAGCCCACAAATACCTTTTTGTTCCAGCTGATTTCGTTACTTGGTAGAAATACGCTCTTTGCAGCATGGGTAATCTTGGCTTTACGTAGATGTGTGGTGCCTAATAAAACAGGTCCCTGCTTACTCACTCTAGTTCCTAGAAGTTCATTCAATAGAAATAAAGAACAATTTTGCAAGTTGGCTACAAGGCTACAGGCTGCCGGCCAGTTTACAAATCAGTAACCAACTAAATGAGACTAAAATCTTCTGCCTGGGTTCAGCTGGGTGAACTATTTTTGTGAATACTGTATTTTCTGGGAAAATGGCATTTCAGATGGACTGACAAGAACTGCAAGTTCAGGTCAAGTGAAGCAAATAGTTCCAGCTGAAAAAAAAAGCAGGAAAAAAATTTATAGCATTGAAAAAGTTTAATCTGGCAGACTCAAAAATTATTTGTTCCAGAAATGTCAAATGGAAACTTTTCGACTTTTCCCTTCAGGATGGAAATTTTCATTTAAAAATTGACCTAAATTTATAAAAGGAAGATATTAAATAACAGGAGTAAGAAGGAGACTATACCACTCTGGATCATGCACAGCATTTTAAGATAATAAGAAATATTTGGGGTTCTGTTTTCATTTTTCTGGGGGAAAAAAATCCTGATCTTCTTTGCCTTGAACCAGCACTTCTCCCAAAAACATTCCCCTTAGCCACTGAGCAAAAACACGATCACCTCTCCACTGGGTTTTGCAAACAGTAAGAATGGCTTGTAGCATGTCTTCAAGATAAGTCCTTTTGTTGTGGACAACCAGGACCACGGAGAAATGGCTCAATGTGTTCAGGGACTTATGAAGGGCAAGGAGAGTCAGAAGGAAACTCTAAGTCTTTTGAACTTCATTTTCTTGTCAATGATATAGTGGATGTCACCGACTGGGATGTTTTTTTCTCCTGCTAAATGATCACTTAACTCTCTTCCCAGGGTCCATTCGAGGACTGATTTAGAGTCGCAGCATTATCAACATGGGAAAGTGAAATGCGGAGAGGTTTTTTGAGCTGCATTTACATAGTAAGCAGCCTGCAAATTTGGGGCGCCTGTGTTTTTGGCTGCCTGACTTCAGATACCCGCAGCCTGATTTGCATGAGTATTATGCTCCCAGAACTCCTACTGAGATCAAAACAACAACTCAGTACCTCTGCAAAAGCGGGTTATGGCATCCAAAACCTGAGGCACGCAAACTCAGTGCATTTTTCCAAAATCTGGGTCCACACCCCTCGTCTGAGGTGGCCAGTGAGTCAAATGCAGAGTTCAGCCTCAGCAGTTTCTGGCAGAATCCAACCCCATTTCTACCTCTACAAAAATTCAGCAAAACCCCTCTTAAAATGTTGGAGGCTGCCCACTGTCCTCTGCTTTCTGCTTCTTTTTTAAAAAATCATCCCGATTTGAAGCATTACTCCTAGAGCCTGGAAGTACAAAAATTGCTCCACGCTCGCTATGGGCCACCTATATGTGCATACCCATACAAAAGCACAAAAGCAGTCGGTTTAGAGCAGACACCATGAGGTTTTGCCGAAGAGCAGATACGCACCAAACTTGAACAAGGAGCCCATTTTGCCCATGAGCTTTTGCCATGCCACAAGCTGTCCATGCTTGGCAGCCCTGGGGTGCTCATGCTGTCTGTGCTCACCACCCCTCCATCAGAAAGCCGCAGCAAGCGGAGGTAAATGCAGACAACGTGCCATCAGCCTGTGGCCAAAAGAAAAAAGAACGAAGATTTAGCAACACTTCCTGCTTTTCTGGGAGCAAGGTGGACTCCAGAGCATTCTGTACCAACTGTTTGCAACACCTACCTGTGGGGTTTTGCTTGTTGTTTTTTGTTTTTTTTTTTTCTTCCAAGTGGATGGAGGTGTCTTATTTGGCTTGGAGAAGGAGCATACATTGCCACAGTTTGGAAAGGGCAATGTCATGCCCAGGTAGTTAGCCTCACAACGACTGGGCTCAGTCCAGCTGTGGCAGGACTGCTGGGTGGTTGCTTTCATGTGCTTTTTGTTTCATGTTCATCACCCTGGCATCCGAACAGTTTGCATCTTGGTTTAGCAAAGGTTTAACCACAAGAGCTCTCTCTCCTCGCGAGGAGGGGGAAGGGCGAGAGGCTGAGTGCTTTACAGAGGGTGGGGTACAGAAATGAGCCGAGTAGATCTCATCTAACCTTGTTTTCGACTCTGATGTTCATTGAACGCATCTGCTGCAGCCCATGGAAACGCAGTGGCAGGGTGATCGCGCCGGGACGGCGGTGCCTGGGGGGAAGCTGAGCCAGGCTGGGCTCCAGCCACAGGTGCTGCTGATGCTGCAGAGGGACCATTTCTGAAGATGCTCAGCAGCTTTGCACCCTTTGCCTTTGTCGCAGGCAGCGTTAAAAGCCACATTTCCTTTTGGAAGAGGAACAACAGACAGAAAGCCCGGAGAGGGTGTTAAGAAAAGAAATCTAATCATTTATAAAAAGCAGCTTAACCCAGGTGTCCATAGGTACTCTGACAATCTGTTCTGGGCAAGAATTGTATTTCCTGCGAGTTCTTTCACTTATGTCAGTCTGTGTTTCAAATCAGCTTTGACACAACCTCAGTGACAAAGACTTTGAAGTCTGAACTAAATGTGCTACAGAGATCATTATTCATAACCACTCAGACGGAGAGGGAATATTTTCCTTTTGAAAGGTCCTGCCAAACCTGTCCTGTGCTTTGTTTGCTTTCAGAGGCACCGTGGTCATTCTTTGGGAGGAAAGAGGATGGAGGAAAGAAAGGGCGATAACAGTCTGGCAGGGAGCAGCCTGCAAAAATCACTGATCAAAAATTCACTAATTAAGAAAGTACGGGGACCATCCCAGCTGGAAACCGCTGCTTTGCATGGACTCCATCTAAAGGACCTTTATGCAGAACCTTCCCCAGGGAGCAGTCTGGAGCCCAGCTCTGTGATACCTTGATCTGCATCTGTTCTACGGAGAGTTTAGCTGCAGTACTTTATAGGTCAGTGGCTGTATTTGCAGTGGCAAGGTGCAACCCAAACAGGGAGTGTTTACATACTTGGAGAGCACAAACCCAAGTCAGTCCCCAGGGAGAGCAGTAATCACCTAGGATTTTATAGTACAGGGATTGGCAAGGATGGGGCTGCATACATACGTCTCCAGAACAGCTTTGAAGGTACATAATTTTTACATAGGAGTTATGGGAATGAGTTTTGGCTGAAGTTTCATTTCAAATGCCTCAGGGCCCAACCTGCTCCTGCTAAAGTCCCTGGAAAGACTCCAAGGCAGCAAGCCAAGACCCTTGCTCTCTGTGCCTTCTCTTCTTTTAGTGCCTTTCTTCTGCTCATTTGTCCTCTACTTACTGCCTTTTTTTTTTTTTTTTCCCCCCTTTCTGAACATTTCTGTTGCTGGGTTCAACTAAACCTTCCTCTGGCACAGCGTCATTCGTTAAAACATTGTCAGTGTTTGTTTCCTGAACCCACCCTCTTCTCTTCTCTGGATTTGTCTCTCTTAAGAATCTTCTCCTCAAGCTTTTTAGTATTGCCACTGGACCTTCTCTCCCAGACTCCCATTTGGTATCATTTCAAATGCATCTTTCCTTCATGGTGGCTTCTACCTACCTGCCCACTTACAAACACTTCCCTGATAAACATCATATTGCCTCCTGCTGCCCTCTTCTCCTCTTTTCCTTCAATGTCTCTTCTGTATGTATCTTTCCTCCACTTCCACCTCTTAAGTTCATTTATTCCTCAGGATCTCTGCGTCCTTCCCACTACCTCATCTCGTCCCCTGTTTTTCCTTTCCTATCCACATCATCCCAGTCTCATCTCCCATCAGTTTCTCTCCTCCTTGCCCCCTTCCTATCAGCACCAGCCTTGCTTTCTCTGCCACACACGTAATTCCCCACCACGCTGTTTCTCAGAGAAGGAGCTGGACATAGAGAAGAAGGGGAAGGAGCCTCAGGGGGATATTTTTATTTCCTAAGTTAGATAAATAAGCTCCCTATGCAGTCAGTGGAGACAGCGTAGGACAACTTAGGAGGTTTATTAGATGTCGTCTTCCTTTATTGACTCTGTAGGGAGCCTAACTCACTCACCTAATTTAGTAGCCTGAAATTAATGAAGCCGCATGAATATCCTCTGCACAATCCCACTACTGTTTAGACCCATGTGAAGGAGAGAGGGAAGGAACAAGGTACCAATGACACAAGGATGCTATTAGCCAGTGACCAGGCATCCTCAGCTCCTGGCATACCTGGTAGGCACTGGTAGCGTGTTGGGAGTGGTGACTTTTCAGAGATCGAAAGGAGAGGAAAATGGTTTTGCAGATGTCTGGGGGGAGTGTCTGCCAGCCAGGATGGGCCTCTGGGCTGTGAGAGCCAGGCCACCTTTGAAAAAGGGCCATGGGAGAGAGATCTGTTAGACAAGAAGGCCAGGGTCAGCCAGCTCTTGAGGGACCTGAAAAGTAAAAGTGGAGAGGAGTCATCCAGCAGAAGGAAGAAAAGAGATGAGCAATGTGGTGGTCACAGCAGCGAGCCAAAAAAGGAGGTTTTAGCACCGTGTTGTTTAGGAGGCTTGAGAGGATCAGTGTCGCAGGCACTCAGGCTACGGCAACAGCAGTGAAGGAAGGGCGGCGATACCAAAGGGCCCATGTCTAGGTTTTCATTCTGTTGGCTGGCAGACAAGGAGACACTGGATTTGAGAGACGATGCAGGCAGAAGCCCCAGGAATGGAAAACAGCCTGGATGTTGGAGTCCAGTGAGACAGCTGAATCAAAGATGAACAGCTTGCTACTTTAATTCCCCGCTCCGGGGACCTCCCCAGACCATCTGCGCACCTGGGTATAGCTCTAATATTTCCTCTGCTTTATTTCCTATGTCCCCACCAGGTTCTGTGCTACAGCTGCTCTTGTAACACTTAGTGTGTGTTCACCGAGGACAGAGCTGAATGGAGTAAGACACTGCATCTGCTTCAGGGTCATAAAATATTGCTCCAAACAGGATACTGGTTGGGAACCTATTCTCTAGCTTCCCATATTTTTCACATTGTTTGCCTTGACAAGCCCACTGAAAACCCCCAAGCATTTGGGTGAGTGAAAAGGAATAATAATCTGGGACAACACAAAGGCTGGTGGACAGAGAGCGAGGGAGCTCAAAGGCTGTGCACCCTTTCACAGCTGATTTCTTTATTCTTACTGCAATTTCTTTAGATGACTTCCAAGGCTATTAGATAATATTCTCTTGCCAAAGCCAAATAATCTTTTTTTGAAATGACCAAACCCACTCCTACCCTTTACTGAGAACCACTTGCCGCGCCTGTCATTTCACCCACGTAGAAGTGGAAGCATTACGTTTTCCTTTTTTTTTTAATGAAAGGGAACTCTTCAAGTCCAGCTTTTCCCCAAGATCTGACAATACACAGAGCAAGAAAGGTGGTGGGAGGGCTCTCAATACTCTACTAGTGAATAAACATGGGAATTTTCCAAACCAATTAAGAGCCAAGAGGTGCAAGAAGACAGATATCATGGAAACTATGGACATTTCAAAAGACAATCAGCTTTTGCTCTGAGGGGAAAAAAAAAAAAGCAAGATTCTTAAATGTTTCCCAGGGTAAGTGTTTTTCCTCCCACCCTGCTCTTTTCCCTCCCCCTCAGCAATGGCATACAAGCACCTTGCTTTGTCGAAAGTACTAAGTGTTTGGGAGAGGACAATGCATCGACTCCAGAATAAAACAAGAAAAACCTTTCAGCACAAGGACTTGTGGAGGTGGGGGCAGAACAAAAAGCACGAAGCCCTGTGAGAGATTGGAGGAGAAGCTCCTTTGAATGCGCCGAGAAGGAGCCTGCACCCTTTATGAGGCTTTCTCAATGTAGCCACAAAGCTGCTCTCTGACTTCCAGCCCTGTGAATTTCCACTCCAGCCTTGCTGTTTATAACCAGTACACAAAGCCCTTATCTTCCAAGCACAGCTTTGGATTATAGAGAGGGCATGCCGTCAAGAGAGACTGTCAAGGCTAATGAGCGCAGGGTTAAACCAGTGCTGCAGCAATGGGACACCGCTCAAGGAGCTGCTCTGCAGCGAGGCTGGGTTTTCAGCACATCCAGGCGCACATTTATATCTGTTTTTCCCCTCTCCCTGTTGCTCTGAAGCTACAGCTTCACCACCTGATCTCCAAATATCTAGGCAACAATAAAAGCCTTTGGGGCCCGCAGGAACGCGGTGCTTGCTGCAGCCTCGCCAGCCATGAGCTCCCGGTGGGATGGGGAACCGCTTGCACGGGTGGGAGGCACGTGCTTTTAAAAACACTGTGGCTGTAAACTTTTTTGGTGCGTGCATATCTTTGTGCTGGTCTTTTTGTACGGATACCAAGACTTTTAAGCGCTCCAGTTAAATTACCAGGGCAACTGACATTCTGGCAGCCAATTTTAATGGCACATGCAAAGAGTTCACATAACCCATGCCGGAACTTATAAAAGCCATGTGCCTCCACGGAGAATGCTGAGCTTCTTCCCAATGCAGTAAAGAAGGAGCACCCCACTGAGATGACACCCACAAATCCAAGAAGACAACCTTTGGCCCTGTGTTTTGACATTATCCAGCCAGAAAGTGAGAATTTCCATCAAAACTGTTTCTTATTCTGAGCAAAAGCCTCCCATTCCCTCTGTGCTCTAAGGTTACTGCTTCACAGCACAAATTAGGGAAGGTGAAGTTGGTAGAGCAGAAAAAAGAGCAGCCTGGGAATAAATTAGTCTATATCATCACTATAAATGGAAGGCAGCTTAAGACTGTTGAATGTGGAAATCACAAACATCCTGGTACATATTTTTCCGTTCATATCATACATTCAGATAAATTGAAAGTGATCTTTTGTATCACGCTTCCCCCGCCTATCCAGTGCAGTCATTTCCTCTAATAAACTTCCTAGTGCTTTGTGTGGTCAAGTGTTAGATGTCCCCAAGGGATGAAGTTTCCACCACTTCCTTGCAAGGCATTGCACATCTCTCCATCAAGGAGATTCTTGATATTCAGTTAAATGGTCCTTTTCTCGGTGCATTCCCATTACTCCTGATGATCTCCCTGCACACAGCCTTAAGTAGTTCTGTTTAGCATTTACTTCTTTCTAACACTGGTGACAGTAACCAAATCCCCTCTTTTTCATCTTTTGCTTACTTTATGGAGAAAAATTATGGGATGGCATATTCATGGACAACCTCCCCCCCTTTTTTTTGGTTGCTGTTCTTGAATCCCCTGTGGCATGTCTGTCTGCCTGGAAGTGCAGCACCCAGGACTGAGGGCAATATTCCACATGCTCTGCCTTCCCACATGTAAGAGGGTGCCTTCCCACGCATCGCCCACTTCTGCAGCTTGAGGAATATTGCTTCCAATCACCTAGACGCTATCATTCCTAGATCTCCTCAACGCTGTTTATTCCTGCTGCATATTTGAGTTTCAAGTTGGTTTTCTCCAGTTTGCATTTTTCCAAGTTGGAACTTGCATTGTTGTTTTCCAGCCATTCTTTTATCTCTCTTGAATTGCTTCATATCACTTTCCTGTCTATAAGGGTGTTCACAGCCTTTCCCAGCGCAGCACTGTCGTGCCTTTCACTTCTTGTAAAAAACCTGAAAGGTATATCTACAGAAACCACACGGGCATCAGAACACCTAGATACCTGCAATGAATGACTACATTTGCACAACACACAAGATCTAGCTATATTCCTCCTCTACTGCTCTGCTTGTTTTCTAAAACTCAAACCACTGCTAAAAGGCTCACGAACTATTTAAAAGAATGCATCCCAACCACAAGTCACAGCAGTCATCCATCACCCATGGATTTCACTGAAGTGCTGCTTACTCTGTTTCATGTGGGGAAGCCACCGCCATCCCCACTAAGGCTGCCGTTATAACAGCATAAGGACAGTCATGTTGATAGAGCTCATTTCCGTAAATTTACAATACAAAATTTAGGACTAAAATCTGGGTGTTCCCCGCAGAACATGCTAAGTCAGCCTGAATTTCTCCCCGAACGCTGTGGTATAGTGATTACAAACCCGCTCCACACCAGCCTGCTGCCAGACCCCCACGTTACCACAGTCCAGTCCTGGTGTTGCAGGCTGGCCTTGACCTCATGGCCGAGACGACCATCTGGGGCTAATTTGAATGGGGACGGTGTGAATTTGACACCTGATGACAGGAGCTGAGACTCCCCAAAGGCGAGGTGACCCTTGCAGCTGCGCAGAGCCTGCACACTAACTTCAACAGCCTCTGTGCATGTGTGTGCAGAGCTCGCTGCAGCACCAGTCGTGCAAAGCACTCGAGGCGAAATCAGACCAGCTTACCTCCCACCACTCTCCCAAAACAGTGTTTTCATCTCTTACAACATATAGGCAACCTTGGTCATGTCACATTTCTTTTGGGATTAGTATTTTGAGCTCTTCTGCGCACCTCTGCCAACAGACGACACCAACTATTAAAGCATTCAGTGAAGCAGATTGCGTATCCCGTTTCTGCCTTTCTGGAACACCAGCTTACCCATAAAAGGACTTTTTGTCACGTGTAAGTACGAGACTCAGCCAGGCTGGCACACCTTTGTGCTCAGCACTTTAACTGTAGAGACTTTGCCTCAGAATAATTAGAACGCTAGGTCTCCAGCCTGAAAACCATTCATGTATTACTTCACTTCACGCAAACAAGTGGTACCTTTAAGGTAAGAATATGCACAGGCACAGAGCAAAGCACATGCTTGGTATCACTATGGTGCAATTTGTCAGCTGTACACATATACTCGAACTAGCTTTACCTTTGGTTCCTGCTAGCAGCGTAGAAGTGGCAGTGCTGAGCTGGTAATGAAATACCTGGGTGGCAGGGAGATCCACGTGGCCACACGCCAGCAGATTTGCAGCACGGTCTCTTCAGAGCCACCCCTGAAACCGCTCCAACCTGCAGCCCCAGCAGCGCAGACGTACCCTACCTTGGCGGCTACCGTCTGGTTGAGGCTGGGGGAGGTCCATGGGTAGCTTCAGGCTGGTCCAGGAGAAGCAGCTCAGTTTTAGTGTTCACAGCAATAGACTTCCAGTGGAAAATATCTGGATACTCATCCATTTAAGTTAAAACCACTGCCTGAAATAGATCTGCACTTGTGTCAAAAATTACAATAAGAAACCCTGGGTAGGAGAACAAAGTAAGAGTTTTCTGAGTGCACAGTTTCAGAGGTAGCTGCTTCCCCAGATGGCAGGCACAGAGGGATTTTTGCTGCTTTGCCTTGCAGTGGCCTATTTGATGAGCACCGTTACTTGTAGCTTGCCACCCGCCTCGCCTTTATCACCTGCCAGGGTCCTGTGAACATCAACTTGGCAATTATTCTTCAGAAGGAAGCACAAAATAGTGGCTTTATTGATTTTTATTCTTTTTTTTTTTTTTTTTGTGGGGGAAGAGAGGTCCATGTGCAAAAGAAAGCATCTGAGTAAAACACATGTACTCCCTTCTCTTTGTCATTAGCAGCGCAAGTCTCAGAGCCTGAAGGAGGCCGGGCTTGTGTGAGGCTCTCACGGTGTGCTTCCTCATGGCCAGCCGAACAGCTTTTTACAGCGAGATGGCCACCGCCAGCAGCAAGTTCAGAAATGACACCGCTTTCAGTTCGATTTCACAGGCACACTGAGAAAAAGGGTCCTAAGGACGTTACAGGCAAGCAGAACAGGAGCCAGCTTTCTCCTTCCCTCCTTCCCTTTCCCCAGGGGCCACCAGGGCTCTCCTCGGGCTGCTGTCCTTCTGCTGTCCCTGCTTTCACACTCTTTTCTTCTAGGTGATCTCCGCAGTGCCCTTGCTGGCTGAGGCATTGATGGAGCAGCTTCAGCGCTTTTCTCCCCAGGAGATGAGCGTGCCACCCCATGGGGCCTGGGACAGCAATCCTTGCTGACTGTGAAGCAGTCACGCGCTTCTGGGGGGCTGGTTTTGTGCTGCAGGTGGTGGGGTGGTTTGCTCATTTACTTCTTTCCTATCTTTTCCTCTTCTTTTTCCATTTCCTATTTATCTTTCCTGCCAGAACCCTTAAAACTGTGCGGCTCCCCACCAGTGAAGGCCTCCAGCTCTGGAGCAGGGCAAAACAGCCGAAGAGCAATGTTATCAAACAGTTTGGAGCCAGGGTTGAGGAGAAATATGTTGTCCAGCAGGAAGAAGTCTATACGGAAGCAAACCAAATACAGACACCCAGGCTGGGACTCAGCCAAGACAGTACCTTTGGACTCACACCCCTATGCTTTTTTCTTTTCTTTTTTTTTCAATAAAATTGCCAGGAAATGTTTTGTTACCACATGTGGGCAAAGCAACAACAGCTTGCACCCGGGCAAGGAAGCCTTCAGCAGCTTGGCATCTCCCCGGCACCGTGCCGTGGCAGCGCTGGCAGAGTGCACGGTACCACCTACTGCTTCATGGGATCACTGCCTGAAATGGCTTCGGCAGCCTGTCCGTGGAGGCCTCCTGTCCATGCTCTGATCCAGCCCAACATGGCTCGACTTTGACAGGATCACAGCACAGGGACGCACATGCCCGCAGGCAAATAATCACACCAGAGGCTGCAACATGACAGTGCCGAGAATTAACTTAACCACCAAGCCTACTTTGGGTGCAGCTCTCTGTCATCTTGCGGCTCCCAGAATTAATGAACTTAGCAGTGCAACACGATGGGCACGTAAGCAGGGTCATTCATACCCACCTCACATCCGCAACGAGATGGATCAAAGCAACACGCTGTGCGGAGGTGCTTGTGTCCATCTGCCAGCCTACCTGCGACAGGCAGCCCGGAGACTGGCAGCACAACAACGTAAAGGGACCGAGTATGAACGAGGAGACAGAGGCTATAGCAAAATGGAAGACAGCACATTAACAATGCAGCGCTGATCTTCCCTAGCAGCCTTTGCCTCTGATTTATAGAGCCAGCACGACTCATTTATCCAGGCTACCTTCATTTTATTGTTATTAATTGTTACGAGTTTTGTTGGCAGGGATGGAGAAGCTTGTCTGATTAAAAATAGCTTTGGGGACGGCAGCTGGCAGAGTCACAATGAGAGAAGGTTCCAGCTCCAGATCTTTTTTCAAAGAACGTGTTCTTAGCAAGTAATTGGGTGCAATCAAGTGCAGAGATAAATAGTAGCACTTCCCAAGGTGTAGCTCAAGGCTCTGATCCTGCCAGTCGCTGTTTGTTGGCAAACATTCAGAAAGGGCAAAGACCCGCTCAAGTCTCTGCAGACTTTCTGGCAGGACCAGTGCCCAACTGCTTTGCAAGGCTGGAGAGAAAAGATTTTCCTACGCAGACCAGGACGCTTTAGCAGGGTGGGCTTTCGGATGTACAAAATACGTCACAACGGTATCAAAACCATGCAGTGTTAAGGGCTGAGAATCTGGTTCCCTGAATGCACGTGCATCCTCGCTCTTTGTGGCTGACGCACGTGTGTTTCTGCCGGGCCCTCATCCGCATGCTCCGAGCAGCTTCCACAGCTTTCTCACTTTGCATGCTGCCTGCAAGCGAGTTTCCACAACTGAAAAGGAAAATGAGCAGCAGGCTGAATAACTGGCACTCTAACTGAACAGCGAGTGTGCTGACAGCTGGAACTCTACTTTCCTCTTTTACCCATTTTTGATGTCCACTGACCGTTTTACTGCAGATTCTTACTCCCCATTTCCAGTTCATGCCAGTACACATCGGACCTCCACCCGAACACAAATCTGAGCTTGCCTCTAGGTCACAGACATTTTGATGTCCTCTGCCTCATCTACCAGTGTGATGTTGCAAGGATGGCTCCCAAGCAGTCTGAGCGAGGCGGTGCTTAACCTACAGGAGGGCTGTGCTAGTAGGTTTTGGCTAGTGGGATCCAAGATCCTTGCTATGGGACTGAGCAGGCCAGCTTTCTGGCATCCAAGTGCTCACCCCATCATCCAGCTTCACTTCCAGCCAAGCCAGAGAGCAGCAGGACTTCCAGAGAACTGCCCTCATCAGTAGCCTTTGAACTTCTCATGGAGGTCTCTGCTGTCGTCACTGCCCACCGGCCCTCGGAGGCTTCTTGCGGCTCTTGGGCGCACGAAAATCGTGTTATGCAGCCCCGCAGATCAGGAGAGCTGGCCTACCTTTAGTATCTTGCTTTCTAATGTATTTCTGTGCTCACTTCCAGGAAAGTTTTGGCAATCTGTGAAGTTCTTTCTTTGGCAAACATCTCGCACTGTGTCATTAGGTGAAAATGGCCTCCAGAAGAGGTAAAAAACCAAAGCATTTGACCACGTATCCTATTCACAAGAGGAAAGTGCCTCACTGCTGCTTTTTTTTTTTTCACCCCGGTATGTATGATGAAAACATCTGAAACTGTTAGAATTTATATAGGCAGATTTGGCAGCCTTTTGAGATGTAGTTGGACTAGGACATATAATTTAATTTTGGAGCTTGCTTGCTTGCTTCCTGAATATGCACTCTGTAATCGGACAAAGTTTTAGCAGCTCAGACAGAAAGCACAGCCGCTGTGGTTAGCCTGTGCTGACAATAGGCAGGTGCTCGTTGCTGTAATCCAATGCAGCTACACTGAAATCAATAAACCTCAACAATTTATACTTGCTGAAGTTCCGGCCCCGTATTTTGATGATGGGTTTTTTTGTTTTGTTTTGTTTTGTTTTGTTTTTACTGTTTTCTTTTCTTCCTTTGCCGCTTTAGCACATTTGCTCACGCTTGCCTCGACCAAACACACCAGACCGTGCAGGGACAGGCTGAGCCCTGAGTCAGAGCAGAGAGTGCCACCTACTGAAACCCGAATTTTCCATGACCGGTTCCTCCCCCCGCCCCGCATCCCGGCCAGCTTCCTCCAGGGCCTGGGATACACTTCCAAAAGACACAAAAGAGCAGGAAAGAGGATTTAAGTTGTTTATAAGGCCATCACCCCTATTTTAACAGGCAAAACCTCGGGGAGGGGGGGAAGAAGGGGATTTGTTTTCCAGGTTTTTAGTCTCCCTTAAGCAGAAAGGTACACAAAGAGAGAAAAAAGTCCCGGCTGGAAAAACATTTCCTTTTAAATGGCATGATATGCCTTTAAGGGGAAGGTAGCAGGCAATGATCCATCTTCACCACATACAGACTTGCCTTGTTCTTCCATTTCTGGCTGAGTGATAAAACGTTAAATGTCATTTCCTGTATCAGTGGTTAACCACTAGATGCTGGATCAGAGATTTACCAGAAGTGCAATATTCAAAAGTGGACCTGCTGCTTTCAATAACCCTTTCTTGCACCCTGTGGGAACCATTTAACCTTTGAGAGAGAGGGGGGGAAAAAAAAAAACCAAACAAAAATACCCTGGATTTGGGTAGGGAGATAAGCCTTGAGCTTTGTGCCAATGGCTCACACTTGGTAGAGGCAGTCACAGGGGTAAATCCTTCCCCGGCCCCAGCCTGGCACAACACTGAGGCTTGTGAGACAGTGAAGCAACTACGTGGGTTGTTTCTGAGCCCTCGGTTCTATTGTCAGCCACTGGAGATCAGGCACCGAGGGACGTGACTGTTTTGCACTGATTCTCTTCTACTAAAAGCCAGCACATCTAGCAAATGGACTGACAAACCGTACTCCCTACCAGCCCTTACTTTCCAGTTATTTTACACTGCAGAGGCAAGCAGTTTATCTGCCCAGGCTGTATTCATTTTGTTACCATCATCACAGTCAGTTATGGGGTTGAGGGGATTAAAAATCATTTCAGGAAGAGCAGCTGGGAGAGTTGGGAGCAGATAAGGAAATTTCAGTTGAGGCTACGTTTCTAAAGGCTGAATTTTGAACATGTGGTTGTGCAATTGCCTGTGTAAATAGAGAGTTATTTTCCTAATTACATAATATTTGTAAAGCACTCAGAACATAAAATGCCTAAGCACACATCAAGAAATACTAGTTAGAGAAAGTTGTGGCCAAATATTGGTGACGAGCGTCTAGAAATAATAGAAGCAGGTCCTTTGGACATATACCTGATGTCTAAACTCCCTGTGCATGGCGCTCGGTTGCAGCAACACTCCTCGCTTTACCCTCCGGCCCCTGTATCATCGCAGTATCCCAGCTCTCAAAGAGCTCAAACAACTCAGCTCAGTTGGAGAACGCCCTTTTTCAGGGTGGGGAGTGGCCCTGCTTTTGCTGCGTGCATGTGTCTCGTGCGACAGAGCCCTTGTCCCTGAAGGCAGCTTGCAGGCAGTATTGCAAGTCAAATAATAAATAGTAATAACCTCAGAGTTGAGGTACCTCACTCCTTTCTTCCTCAGCCAACAGGAAACCTCCTCATCTCTTCCGTCATTACTATTTGCTCATTTGAACTGCAGCAGCACCCAGCTGACTCAGTTGCAAACCTGCACCCAGCCATGCTAGGTGCTGTGCAAAACACTCTGCGGCCACACGGTCCCTCCCTCACAGAGCTGATGCGCTCAGACATGAAAGGGAAACGCTCCCAGCACCCCCGGCCAGGCACACCTTGACCACTGGTACCCACACCCTACACGGCATTTAGTTCCCAAAGCACATGCACAAGGTGACAATAGGAATTGTACGGTCCAGATCCGGTCCAGATCCTGCGCTTTCCAGGCAAACAAGGGTAGAGAACAGTATTTGCACTGCACAGCTCGCGTTGCTCTTGAGCAGTATCCACCGGCCGCTGAGCAGTGATAAACAAAACAGCGCTGAGACCAGAGAAGAGGCTTTCTGGGCCGCTCAGGGGAAAACTGGGATGGTGGAAGATCGAAGAAGATTCCCCCAAAAGGCGACATGGTTTTTTTCTTCACTCCAAAAGTCACAGGAAATCTCCAGATTACTCATCCTTTCCCAGGAACCCTGGCTGGAAAAAAATCAAGGGGCCTCACTATTTTCCTACAAACACACATACACACGCACACACACACAAAGGAGCCCTGCAAAGACCTTAACACCAGCTGTGCTTGCCCTTGCCAGAACTTCCTGAATCCACCCCCGTTTACCCTAGCTTGCCAAGCAATGCAAATATTTGAGAGGCCACCTCGTTTCCGCAGCGTCTGATGTAAAAATCCGCATCGAATCCAAGCAGTAAAGGCTGTGACTCACAGCTACTCAGCAGCCAGAAGTCCTGTCAGGCAGGCCAAGCTTTTATATAGCAGGAGGTCACTGGAACACACTCTGGCTCACCTCTCTCATCGATCAAAAGAGCGCAACCACTTAGAAACATCTCCTGCTTGCCTTCCCTTTTTAAAATCAAATGCTAAGAAGCTGCTTCCTAGTAGGCAGAGAACAGGATGACACAGATACGGTATCTTGGGGAAAGAAAATGAAGTTTTGTCTCAGCAACTGCTGAAACTTAACAACACAAATGAGTTCTGCCGTGCAACCTGGCGACTGCAGCTAAGAGAAACTTGAGTCAGAAGACCTGATTTCAGTTCCCGCTGTTTGATCTTGGGTTAGTCACTTAACCACCCCTGGAAATAAAGTCCTCCTCTGATGACTGCTGCTTGGGAACAGCCTGGACATCGGCAAGAATGTGGAAGAGCCAGGTGACATCTGCAGCCAAGTCCCAGACCAGGGAGAAAATAACAGCATGTTGCTGCAACATCTACATGGAAGATGGGTGGTGAGGAAGGATTGAGGTAGAAACTGCTGCTTTGATAGCTATCGAGGTGTTAAAAAAGAATTAACAAAATGGGGACACTTCTCTCCCCCAGACATACATACTTTGGGAACGTAGATCTTCTGGGCTTCCAATATGCTGCACAAGCAAGACATGCCTCATCAGAGAGTCCCCACAGGATGTGACTTGCCTTTAATGCTTTAAGGGTCAAATCTTTGACCACATCAGCCATCCCACACATTCAGGAACCACGAATCAGGGCTTCAGAAGTTGCAAGTCTGACTTCATCTTCTCAAAGTATGCCCTTGCATACTTTTTCCTTTTTATACGAGCACCCAGATTATTTTCCATATTTAATTGAGTCCAGAAGCTGGAAGTAATGATCTGTTTGTCAGGGCATGTAATACTCAGGAGAGTACGGCCCCCTTCAGTCTTAATATTTGAAAAGCTTTTTCTCCTGCTCTCTAGTTCTGTAATGGACGACAACTACTGCACAGAGGTAGTAATTCCTGACTAACTAAAGACAAAGAAAAGACATAATCTATTGAGAATTTTTTTCTTCTTTTAGGTCTTGTTTATACCTCAGGATTGTACTGGTTTAAAGCCAGTTCATGGCAGACTAAGGACAAACAAACTCATTAAACCATGTCAAATCAAATGTCTCGATTTTAAGAACACCTTAAAATGCATATAGCCTTGACCAGGAGTGGCAAATTTAGCCCTGGACACCTACCTTTTCATACATAACCTTTCAAGGTGGTTTCTCCACCCTTCAAAAGCAGACCTTGCTTACTTGCACACAGCACACAGCTCCAGGCTTAAGCTCCAAGCTTGACTTCCCCGTCCACACACCCAAATGAACTACACAGATGTATCTTACTGGGTGAATGCGCTGAAACTGGTTCAAAGTGGTCTTGCAGCAGCTTAGCTGAATTCTGACCCAGCAGCCCTTCTCCATGCCTTCGCATCTATCTTTCCAAATCTCCCCTCGCATCTGCAGGAAGGGGTTGCGTTGCCATTCGAAGGCATAACGAGGCTGAGGCCATGGAACCTAAGAGAAACATAAGGTGAGGCTGCCACACCCCTGTGGCTATCACAAGTAAATATCCCTTCGGGTTGGCTTTAAACAGTGAATAAAGGAAAGTAAATCCTCCTTGGCCGGAGGCTACTTCCACAGGTATATTCATAACCCCCCCACCCCACCCCCCGAGGAAGAGCAGGGAAAATCTGACAACATCTTGTTCATTCATGACGATTTACCCTTGTGTTGATGTTCTTCTGCAAGGCCCCAAGCTGAGCTACGGTGCTTTTCTCTCCAGCAAAAAGGAGCAGTAGTAAGCAGCCTGGTACACGTCTCCTCCTTTATACACGGGTACAGTTACATACACTACTACAGCCTGTAAACTTTAGGCGTATACTGGTTGGATGGTCAAGGCTCCAACACGGGACAAAAATCTCAAGGGCAAAACATGGACTTAAAACACCCCTCTCCATGTTTGCAGGAAGTCTAAAGTGTAGCCGTGGTCAGCCCTGGAATGGAAATTCATTTCTTGATCAACGGTTTCTGATGTAAATAGCTTTGAACATTAAAAGATGACAGGTTTGCCTGTCTTGAAGTTATTAAACTACGGGACTGAAATGAGTGGTATCTCCCTCAATGAGGTACAGCTGAGTTATCCTTGACAAGCACATTAAGAAATTTTTGACCTTGCAGAAGGAAGGTAAAGACAGTGTTATGGGAGAAAACGCAGAGCTAGGTATTTCTTAAGAAAAATGTCTTGCAGAAGAGACTCAAAATTAAGAGCTTATACTTTCAGAGATTCTGAGCATTTTCATTTCCCATGATACTCTCTACAAAAGGCAATGCCAGTGACAGTTTTTCTTTTAAATCCAGGTTTTTCTTTATTGCTGCAGACCATGCTTTGCAGCAAGTCCATTCTTAGCACTGTGCATGTATCCGTTCAACCAGTAGTTTGTAGAGCACTGTAGGCTGTGACCTAAGCTGACAAAAATGTGCTGAAATGTAAACTAACATATTTGGTAGGGATGTAACACAAAAGAGTTACAGAGGTTATTATAGTTTTGCAGATATGGACACAACAGAGAAGCAGCTCCTTCCATGGTACTGTAAACCCTTAGGGCTTACACATTATGAACTGGCTCCAAAAGCTAAGAGACAAAAATAATTCCCATAATATTTCTTTTTTTAATTTGCCTTCTACAGTTTACTTTTTCAAGATTTTCTCTTTAAGCGCAAGGGTCATGAGTTTACATTAAAAATATAGTGAAAGTTTAATCACGTGATTCCAGGAACAAGGGTTTAAGGGGGGGAAAAGCCTGCATTTTTTCCAGCACGTAACTCATACCAGATAACCACCAATACTTTAAAAGTAGCTTTCCTTGCAAGTAAAACCTGGGATGAGCTAGAGACAGAAGGCAGCAGTGCGCTGCAGGAGATGGGCAGGTTGTTGGGCAGAGACAAAAAGGAGGTGTATTGGGCAAAGCAGGCAGAGTTTGGGAAAAGGAGACGCCCTGGGCAAAACTGGCAGGGTTTGAGTGGCAGGGGCTGTGGGGGTGACCTGTGTGGAAGGAGGCCATGAACTGCCCTGGGCCAGTCATAGCTGTCTCCTATGGCTTTGAAACAGATAGGACCAGCCCATGGTGAGTCAAAAGTCCAACCAAAGGAGCACGTGGCACCTCCACTCAAACGTATTTAAGCGTGAATGGCAGCCACTAGGAGAGGAGTTCAGTGACGAGATGTGTTTGGAGACAGGTGAAGAGATGCAGGAAAAACATGGAGAAGACATGTGAGGAGATATATGAAGAGCAGCATTAGGAAAACATGGAGGGAGACAATGTTGGGGGCATGGCTGGAGACGCAGTCTTCAAGAAGGCAACCCACACTGGGGCAGGGATGCCTCTGAGGGACTGCAGCCTGTGACGGTCCCACAATCAGGGCAGCAACACCGGGAAGCCTGGAGGAACACTCACTAGGAAGCAAAGAGCAGCAGATAAAAACCATTAAGCATACAACCCTAACGTCCTGTGCCACCCGTCACCTCACCGAAAGGATTGGGAGGGACTGCATGTAACCTGCGGTGAAAACAAGGGGAGCTGACCCTCGGAAGCAGCAAGGAAAGGCGTTTGACAGCCGATGAGCCTGGGGAAGGGGGAGGAAAGGTGAATGCTGCCATCCTGCTGTTGAATGACAACAGAGGGGGACGTCTTTTTTCCGTTCCTTAAAAAAAACAAATAGCACATGGTTTATCCACCTCATAGCTTATTACAAGAGCTGCAAAACTGTTTCATCCTGCTTCCTGCCTCAAGCTGGTGCAAAACGCAATCATCTAGTATGCCTTTCCAGGTCTAGTCCTCTAAATTTGGTGAGGCCAAGCAGCTATTCCCTTATAAGGTTCATTTTGCAACTACCCACTTCTTGCGATGCCTCCCCGCCTTCCAGCTGTTTTATTTTCCCCAAAATTTCCTTACTTCTTTCCAGCAAATAGGGTAAAATCTCCCAAGTAGCTTTGTTTCTTTAAATTTGTCACTCGTTCCCTCATAGACCTGAAATTATAAACAGCTGTCTACAAAAACACAATTGCTTCTAGAGTAACCAATGTTAAGGACGCCCAGAGAGGGTTATGACTTCAGCCTGCGTACAGGGAGAGAGACAGGGGTGCCGGAAACAAAGATCCTGTTTCAGTGCAGATTATCCCAGCATGAACAATAGAGGGACGTATGGGATGTACAGCCCATTCCTTATAAAGAAAATGCCTCTCGGTCTATTTAGGAAGATCCAGAAAACCAAAAGAAAAGCAAAAAACAGCAAAGCAAGTCCCCTGCTGCACCCCCAGGTACCTGGCCATGTGACAGAAAGAAAAGCTATGCAGAGCCACCTATGCAGATGCCCACGGAGCTTGCCAAGGAGCAGATGCCTTGGGCAGTGAATAGCTTCTATGGCTTGGCCTCTGGGGCCGTATGACTGCCATCCAAAAATCCCGAGATGAGGGGAGAGGGTCACTGGCATGGAGCACTAGTCAGAGTAGCACCTGGCCACTATCAGCTGTTTCAGTAAGAAATATTATTGCATTAACCCATCTGGTGCTCAGGAGTCAAGATTTTCCAGACTTAGACATAAGCAAGAGAAAAGCATAAAGGTTATTTTTGTTAGCAAAAATTAGCTCTAAATAAAGCCAAAGCTATTTCCCTGCAAACTTGCAGGAACGTCCTATGGAGAAACACAACTGCGAAATGAGAAACATGATTGACTGTTAGTGTGAATGCTTTCAAGGTTTAACTTCTGCATAACTGTTTAAATGAGCGTATTCATGTGGCCTTGGATTTTTCCTACCAGTGCACTGATGACTCTGGCGCAGCGATACTCAGTGTTTCCCATCTGCCAATATCCATGTGTCTTCAGCATTTCTATTCACAAAACCGGTGCCCACTCTGGCACTTCCGTCTGCCCAAGGAGAGCTCTTTTGTACGTCAGGCAGCCACAACTGCCGTATTACAAACTTGAAAACCGAGGATCCCAACTTATAAATTATTGTAACAAAATCTCAGCAACAAACATTACCTGGCTTAAAAAGCAAAGTCTATTGGTCTGCTTTCACTTCTTAAAGACTATTTACATTTTCATTCATGAGATAAAGCACTTAATCTCCTGCAAAAGGTATTCCCTACACGTGAACCGCTGGCTGGTAGATAGATCTCTAGCAAACTATTTTTCTGAAACAAATGGGCGTGTGTTTGTTTTGCATGCAGGAAAGACAGGCAGGCAGATGAACACATGTGCCTCCCCCGCTTTTTTACTCATTCATTTAAAAAATTTAGAGAATCTTGGAAATTATAAATTTATAATGGAAACAGAAGCCAAATAAATCCTGAACTGTGATGTTGCAGGACTGTGGATGCAGGTCTCATTAAAGTATCTACCACAATGCAACTGTCTCATGATAAAGATGTCTGCAGCCTCAGATGCAACTTAGCACTGTCTGCAGAAGTGCTGTTTTCCTTATGTTTAGACAGGCCATACAGTGCGTTGTAAAGAGAAGAAACATCTGTTTTCATTTTATAATCTAGTAACAAAGAAAGAACAAAAGCAGAATCTTCACAAGAATCAACAGGGCACCTTTCCCCCCTCTCTCTCTTTAAGGTCCATCTGTATATTGCCACAGGAAGGGGAGAGGGAAAGGGAAGTGGAAAAGACTTCTCCATTTAATGGTGCAGCACTAGAAAAACAATCCAGGAATAGAATGGCCATATTTTAAAAACTGACATGTTTGGGGTTTTGGTTTGGGGTGTTTTTTTCTTTCTTCCTTTCTTTCTTTTTTTTTTCTTTTCTTCCTTTCTTTCTTTCTTTAAGTTAAAAGAGTTGTGAGTATGTATTTCAAGGAAAAAAACACTTTGTGAATGTGTGTTGCTATCGCCACTCCACTTCTAGCTCCTCCACTTCTAGCTCACTGGGTAAGTCCAGAAATGTCTAGGTGTGGAAGATTATGTCTCAACAACTTTCATGTCAAGAGCCCCCAGGGTATCTTTTGACACGCAAGTTTCCAGCAGCAGTTTTAGCTGATGGGGACACTGTGTTCCCTCCTTGCCCACACTGTTTGTTCCTGTGCCCAGGCCAAGTCCTCTGTTTTGCTTATTCAAGTGTTCGGAGCAAGGAATTGATCCCACTGAAAACAAAGACACACCCCCCCTCTTTTTTTTCTGGCTCTCAGCTGGATCCGATCGCTGTGCAATCCCACGAAAGGTAGTGCCAGCAAGTGAGGGGTGAGGCAAGGAGTGGGCTGCTCCTCTTGGTGGCAGTGACACCACTTGGACTGACAGTGACACTAGAGCACAGGCAGACACCAACCACCGCTCAGAGTAAGAGAAAAACCAGCATTCATCGCTCATCTCACGCTGCGGGACATCCCGCTCCAGGCAAACACCCATCAGGTTCTGTATGGCAGAGTAAACTGCATCACATAAACACTTGAGAGCAAGATCAAACTGTTTTGAAATGGACTGACGTAGGACACTTCGTGTCGCCGTGGCGGTACTCCACGAGCCTCCGGCAAAGACGAGGGAACACCACGCGAAGCGGTGGGATGCGAAGGAACTGCGCCAGCCCCTCTGGGCCTGCTCCTCCACAGGGCTTAGAGAAGCTCCACCATCCCTCAAGGGAGGTCCTTTATGTTTTGGTGACTGATCAACTGCTCCAGCTTGGTAGAAACCGCTCGGGGCGAGGGAGGGGGCTGTGAGGAAGGCAGAATTTGATCTTAGGAAATCTGTGGTTTGATGCTTTAAGCTCAAATCAGTAACAACAGCAAAGCACAAGGCCTGAACGGACAGCAGGTAACGGCAGCCACGACCATGGCGTGTGAGAGCAGGAGCGGAGGGGCTGGAAAAGCAGAGTGCAGGTATATGCACACACAAAACAAGGTGAAGGTTTCTTTCCAATTAAGAAAAAACAAAAAGCACCTGTTCGCCCCTGTCTCTCCCCTCTCCCAACAGCAAATAGCATCAAAGGCAAAGTCTGTCTTCCTAAAGCAGACCCACCAGACAGTGTCTCCACGCACCCTTTCTCCGCTGTTTTTGAACGGATGCGATCCAGTTTGAGAGGGAAACGCCGTGTTTCCCTGTGGATCTGCAGACGGGGCGGGGTGGTGGGTAGGACCTGCCTGAGGAGGCACACGGCAGCCCTGCACTGTCCCTGCGTGGGGCCGAAAAGCACCAGCTTGCACTCACAAACGACCGACGACCCCAGATCCTGCCTCCTCCCCAAAACAACCCTGCGGCCTCCAGTGCCCCTTACAGGCACTTCAGCTCCTCCGAGCCGGCACCGGGCTGCGGAGCCTTGCCTGGCCCCGCCGTGCCGGGGTGAGGAGCCCTGCCCGAAACCTCGCCCGCCCTCCGCCACGGCGGATCGCGCCGCCATGGCGCCACCTGGCGCCGCCGCCGGGGGAAGTGGAGGCCTGGCGGCGGCCTCTCCCCGGTAAATGCAAATAAAAAAAATTATTATTTTTTTTTAAATTCAGAATTTACAATTTAAAAATGTTAAAAAAAATAAACAAATCCTCGGGAGCCTAAGTCCCAGCTTTTACCGAGTCCTCCTGACATTCAGTAAGCCGTCAAAGTGCTGGTGTCACCTTGGTAAATGGCGAAATAAAGCGCTTTAAAATTATACTGGTCTCTCTAACAATTTTACCAAGCACATGACATATTAAGAAAAGCAGCGCTGTCAGATGAGGCTGCCTGGCAGGGTAACACCCCGAATTCACAGAGGAAAGCCCCGAAGAAAGGGTCCTCCCCCCCAAAGGCGAGAGGCCCTCCCGTCCCGCTCCTCGCCCCGTGGTGCTGCGTGGGAGCCCGGCGGCGCGGGCTGGGGGTCCAGTCAGGAGCTGGCCCCCTGCAAGGCAGCCCTGAGGTACTGCCCTGCCGTGCTCGTGTGAGGAAAAAGGACACGAGGGTGTCACTCTGTTGCCGAAAGTCAAGTCAGAGATCCTGATGACTTAAATCTTTAAAATGCACTTTTTTTGAACACGACTAAGTTCCAGGATAATTATTTCCACCTTTCAGCTTTTCCTGCTTTTCAACAGCAGTAGTAGTCTTACCTCCCATCTTAAAGCATTAAGCCTTGCAGTAATAACTCTACTGTTATCCTCTGTTTCAGATCATCTCTTCCTCAGGAATCTCCACCTGGTAAGCTCTGTTTGCAACAGTGAAATATTGTTCACATTATTATTCAGTTAAGAATTTTGTTTTTCTAAAACGTGATTTTTAAAACCATGGTGCCTAAAGTTTGGTATGTCCTCGGACCCATCTGTACCCAGCTACCGAGTTTCCTAAGCCGAGCTCTAGGCTGTAGATGAGACTTCAGCAGGAGAAAGACCTCATGAATTTCTGCCCATGGTGGCACCTAAATAAACACTCCAGACTTGAGGATGACGAGGACACTTGCGACTCCCGTGTAAATCAGACAGGGAGTTGCTGCAGGTCTGAGAGAGCAACTGCAAAGGCCTTGGGTGCAATTCAGCTTCCAAAGGTGGTGCTCTTACGGAAGACATCGATCTGTTGCCCTGCCATCCGCACAAGGCTGGCATCTAGCACACCATGCTGCAAGTTGCTATGAAAAATGAGAGAAATGCAGCTTATGAAGCAAGACTTTATGAAGAGAGAGAAACATTGGGTTGCTGTCCTGGGCTCTGTCCATGAATGAAATCAGTTTTGAAGATACTCATAACAGGGCATAGATAGGGAGGTTGAGGGACAAGGGTATCTTACCATTTTCTGCAGGAGTGATTGTTTTTTCATTTGTCTCTGTGCCGCTCTCTTCTGGCTTTCTGGGACACGTATGAAAGAAAAGAGAAGTGATTGAATTTCCTCAGGCATCAGTGCTTCATTATATCAAAATGATAATTCACTCAGAGCAGATTGATTCTGCTTTGGAAACTTGCAGATCCCCTCCCCTTTCAAACATCTTTCAGCAGCAGCCAAATGGTTAATGTTACATTTAAGCAATTGCTGGGCATCCAAATTCACTCTCATCAAGGAAGGAGGACTGTTCACAATGCTCCGTGCTCAACTGCTGCAACAGCTACTGAGTAAGATTGGGGGGGGTGGGGGTGTAACCACAAGATAAGCTACAGCATGAAGTTGCAAGATTTAAAACAAGCAGAAATTGTCCTGTAATAAATATCATTTAAAATACAAAATATTCTGTAATATAGCCATTCACTTAGTAAAAGTCTTAAAAGTTCCAAATGGAAATCCAACATGATTTGAGCATCACCTTCGATTTAACCAAGGGAAATACCTGAAGCAAAGAAATCCCCAGAAGCATGTGCTTTCCTGGTAGATACATTCAGTCAGTCAAAGGCTATTAGTGTCAAAGGTTCAACCAGGTAAAGGTTTATTCCTTGCACTGAAGGTTTAAGTATATAATATAATTGTCAATTCTGGCCTTGAAAACAGAGGTCCATCAAGGAGCAACAAGGGGTAGGGGAGGAAACTACTCCCCAGGGAAGGACAAACCAGGAGCTGAGCGTCACCAGAGCACAAGCAGTGCCCTCACACACCCACCCCTCCAGCACAGTCCCACAGGACCTGAACAGAGTCCATTAACAGCCCCCAACCGGGTGATGTGATGAACCAGCTCCAGGGTCCACCCAGAAAGCCTGGTGAGGAGATAAGGCCACGGACAAGACATAGGCCCAAGGTCTATCCAGGAGACAGGACAGAAGATAGGTGCAGCTACAGCATAGCGCAGACTGGCACTCACTGTTCAATTCAATCACTATTGAGAAGAGTTTGTCTCTGCCTTTCAAGTACTTTGTGGGCCGCTGTTAGATAACATCTTAGTCTCCTCCTTGCTAGACTAAACTGCCCATCTCTCTCAATCTCTTTTCATAGGACATGAGCTCTAGGCTCCTTACCATCCAGTAGCTTTCTGCTGGACCCTCTTCGGTTTCTCCACATCCTTCTTTGGACATACTGTTCCAGGTGTGGGCTCAGCTGCACTGAGCAGGAGGAGACAGGAACTTACCATGGTCTGCTGACCATGTTCCTCCTAATGTGATCTACTGTTCAGTTTGCCTTGCTTGCCGTGAGAGTGCCTTGTCAGCTCATATTCAACCGAGCATCCACCATAACCTCCAGGTCCTTTTCAGCAAAATTGCTGCTCAGCCAGTTGCTGATACATAGGGCAATTTTGCCCCAGTGTGGAACTTCACAGGAGTCCTTATTGAAGTCCTGCAACAGGTCTTTGTCAGTCCTTTTCTTGAGTTTATTGAGGTCTCTCTGGATTAAGGCTCTGCCATTTGTGTCTGCCACTTTCCCTACTGTGGTGTTACCTGCAGAGATGCTGAGGGTGTACTCTGTGTTCTCCTCCTGGTCACTGCTAAAGGTGTTGAACAGTATCAGACCCAATATTCACTCCTGCGCTACCCATTACCAGCCACAAGTCAGGTGATGAGCCGCTGAGCAGTATCCTTTGAGTCTGGCAATCCAGCCAGTTTTCCCAGCAGTCCTTTTGGTTACCGCATACTTCCTCACCTTCCAAATGGGAATGCTGTAGGAGACACTATAGAGAAGCCTCACTAAAGTCAAGCTATCTCCACCGCTCTCTCCTCACCCACGTAACCAGCCATTTCATTAATGCCCATTGCTGGCTTTATCTCAAGCTGAGCTTTGGCTTTCTGTGTTTTGTGTCCAAGTACCTAAGCAATGCTTTTATAAGTTCTCTTTCGTCAGAGCATAAAATGCACCTTGTAAAATTCCCTGTCTTCCTCAACAAGGGGATGACGTGTCCCCGAGTTCTCCAGAACTCCTCTTTATAAACCAGCCAGATCTCCTGAGCATCTTTCTGCTTCACAGCTGATTCCCAGGGATTCCACCTTGAAATTCCCTGAGTGAGGCAAAAGCCACTCTCCTGAGTGGAGCATCCAAACTACTGCTCTCCTTTCCGGCCTCCCTCCAGCTCCTGAACTCCAGCAGAAGGCACAACAGGCAGCTGAGGCTGATCCTGCCTTGAGTCACCACAGCACATTTCCTTGAAGTCCTCAGGAGGTAGCAGCACCGGCTTTAGGACAAAATAAAGAGGAAAAAAAAAATTAAAGTTACACCCCATTTAGAATTTGACTGCCTTGTTCTCATTAGCAGTGGTAGAGAGATCTTTAAAGCTGCAGATGGGCAGCGCTAGAGCTGGTTTGTCAGTGGGGGAAAAAGGGGAAATTCCCAGTGAATTCTCTGATGAGAAAAGGATGAGAAATGTAATGGTTCATTAATGTCCAGGCTGCTCATATGAAGTTTGTAAGGGGAAAATCAATTTTTACTTGTCAAATTATTGGCCACTGTATCTAATAAAGTGGTAAAAGATGCTATTTGTCATGTAGCCCTGGGGCTGTGATTAGGGCTAGCAGTCCAGCAGCTTCCAGCAGCTCTCCTCATTCACACAGTTATGAACCCTGCTCTGCTGTAGGGAGCTGCGGCAGATGTAACAGAAAATACGCTGGACTCAGGCAGAGGGTACTGTTTCTGTCTCCGATATGCTGCATGACCTCTGTGAATGCATCCCACACTTGCTTTTTGTCTCATCTGCTAAGGTTTTGGGTCAAGGATTACTGGTTGCTACAGAAGGTGGTACAGGTGGACTTCAGTGATGCATTGACACTGCATCATTGCAATAGTGGCAAGATAGCTGCATAATCGAAAGCACCATGCCAAACCTAAATAAAACAATGCTGTATGGTGTTACACTTTTGGTCCAGCTATTAAACAGGCAGCAATTTGGGTTCCTGCTTCCTTCCTCCCCCTCAGGTCCCCCACACAATCCTCCCTTCTGTCACAAATGGGTTGAATCCATCTTATCATTCCAAAAGGTTTACTAGGCAGAACATATAAGGCACTAGGGGAAATGCTGTCATTAGAAAACCATCGCTATCGGTCCTACTGGCATAGAACCATCTATTGACAGAGCAGGAAAGCAGCAGCTGGGACTGTGCTTGGATGCAGGGAACCAGGTGTTCCTCCTCCTCCTGAGATGAAGAAATGCAATAGAAGATCTTAGTCAGGCTGCAGTGACTGCAGTCCAAATAAGAGCTATTAGCAAGCTGCTCTTTTCTCTCTGCTGTGATACAAGTACAAAAGTAAGTAAGTCTGTTGCTAGCTCCAGAGTGAAGAGGTTGATCTTTAAAAACAAAAGGCTCAGTGACTGTGGTGAAGGGGGCCTGTGTCTTTGAAGCCAGGTATGGAGGAAGCTACAGCTCATTACTTTATTTTTATAGCCATTATTATTTTCTGTGTTGTTTAACAGCATGCAGATGTTTGAAGGGCCTATTCAGCCTTCAGCAAATAAAATGCTTTTTTCTTTGTCAGTGACTGCAAGATTTTCAGGAAAGGACAACTGTCCTTCCATGTGTGTGGACAGCATTCAGCACATGATAAATACTGCTTGAATATAAATGATTGGTATGAAAACTGGTAGCAGCCTGACTTGGTTAATAGCATTGCTCTTACTGACAAATTCTAGATGCTCTTGATCCAAAGAAGTGAGTTTTAAATATTTAATAGTGAATCTTTGAACTTTATTTCTTTAATATCCAAGGCTGGATTGAGCCATGCTTCTATAAGATGTGAAGATAAATTACTTTAACCATAAAAGCAATGCTTATTTAAAACCTGGATTTATTTATTTTTTAATCTAAAGAATCCATTATAAAGCTAATCTCAGGCAGCTTTCAGAAAATCTCTTCAACGTTTTCAGCACCTCTATTCAGTGAGTAGAACTTGTTGCACATCTCTTTTTTGACCACCTCTTAAGAAAACAAAACCAAACCCCACCAAAATTGTACAACCCACCGAGAAACAGTGACACCTGGAAATCCTAGGAGCTGTCGGTTATGAAAAAATTAAAATATAATATTCTCCTTACATATAGACACACAATTTTCTGTTTAAAATAACTTGAAAGTCACTTTGAAATTCAAATAGTTCTCACCATATCTATCAAGAGGTTTGAGACTTCAGCACAGAATTGACTTACACCTGATATTCTACTAATTAAGTCAACTAGAAAGTCTTCTCCTAATAACTAATTAGGACCCTAATTTCTGTTTTCAGTTTGTGGGGCACTGCAGACGGTAAGTTACTTCTGAAAGTGAGACTTCGTGTCTTGAACACTTACAAACGTAAACACTCAGCATCATTTCTCAAAAAATCCCCCCCCTTAATCTCCAGAGTACGTATCCCTCTTCACCCTGAAGATGAAATGTAATTAATGTTGTACAAAAAAAGAAGCAGCAACAAGGCACAGCACCTTTGGGCATAGAATGGGAATTGGGACAAATGAAAAACAGAGCTTCTATGTTGTGGGAAAGTCTGCTATTTCAGCATCTTGTTTTCTTCCAACTTGGGATGGAGAGCTGAAGACAAGTTTTCATTGAATAAAATATTTTGGGTCAAAGCAAAATGAAGTATTTTACTGAACTGCATTTCTGCATTGCTATGCATTGCCCCATATAGCCCCCATATATCTCCTGGCCAGCCCAGCCAGAGGGGAGAGGCTGTCCTCCAGGGAACCAAAACCAGGGCACAAAATGAGACCTAAACTACAACTCCCATGAAGCAAAGCAACACCAAGCAAGGCAGTTATACCTCAATGTAACTGAAAACATATGTCTGAACATACGTTAGTCCAAAGAGGTAAAGTACAACAATTTGGTCTGAAGGGAAAAAGACATTTCATTTCAATCCCATATCCCACTTCAAGGATTTTTTCAGGTATTCAGCAAAGTTGAAATAATTTCAGTGGGAAACCCCTTACCAACTTTTATGGGGAACGAGGTGCTACAAGTGTTCTGTGTCTGTATCTAGGTAAATAATGTCATTAAATAACCCTCAAAAAGAGCCTTAGATCCAGTTTTAAAGGACAGTAAAGCAAGTTATAATGCTCAGTAAAGGCCTCCTTTTCCCCTCTTGAGTGACCAAAGGCTCCAAACGTTGTCACAGATGTAGGCTCTTCCTTGCCATCAGCTACATCTTAGAGTTTCCAGCTGGAAAAAAGTGTAGCGGACAACACTGTTCCCAGGAGGGACTGTACCTCAGGCCTCAGACCCACTTACATTTTTGGGAGGCCCTGCTGTTTTCTGCGGGGCTCTGCCCAAGCCCAGTGATCCACCCGCTTAAATTAATTTACAGAATGAAGGCCCCCATGGTAGCAGGGCGTTTTGGAGATTTACAGCACTACAGGAGTGCTAAGTCTTATGATTAATGGACTAACAAATGCCAGAGAAGTAGGAAGATTGGAAACCCAGTATCTCTGTCTCGGAGGAAAAGATCCTTATGCACACAGATGGTTGGTTTTAACTGAAATGGAAAAAGCAGCTTTTATTGTTAATGTTTAGAAAAAGGTAGTAAGTCCCAAAGGATAGCACAAAATGGATATCCCAAAATTCAGAAACCATGCTTCTTCCTCAGGAAGTCAAGGATTTTATTCCACATATTCCTTTGGGAATTATTATCCTAATTTGACACAAAATGATAAATTCTTAATCTTTTAATTATTGAGGCTTATAGATCTGCCATCTGTGTTACCCACCAAGGCTTTTTCCACCCGCTAGTAGCTGTGCAAAGCACGGTAGTTCAGCTCAATTTGGGGTGCTTTTTATTCTGATACAGTGTTTTTCTCTGACTGGAAATCTTGCTACACTGCTGCTCTTCTGGAGAAATCCTGATCAAAGAATTTATTCCATTTGACCTGTGAGGATAACTACCCAACACAGACTAACTGCAACTGCATCGGCCCCTGAGTCCCCTCATATGGTTTCATTCAGCTTGTGGTTTCCAGTCCCATGCTTCCCACTCGAAAACATTTTTGCCTTCACAACTATTAGCTGCAGTGAGTCAAGTGTATAAGAACATTGTACATATTTCCTACCTGAAGCTCATGAAAGCTTTCCATTCTACAAAGGAAGAAAAACCCTATGCATACTTACACAGGGATGTGTTCATACCACTTCAAATGTCAGTCACAAACAGAAGGAATTAAGACTTTCCCTTGGGCTGAGGTACACCACAGCCAGTGAGTTCCCCTCTGCCAGCTGAGCTGTGGTAACTGTGCATCCATCTCAGCTGGGCATCTGAGCGAATCTTTTTATCTACATGTGTGAAGAACACACTTAGGAAGTTACTGAAACTTCTTCAATGCATATGAAGTAATTAGTCATGAAATAGAATCATAGAATAAATCACAGAATGGTTTGGGTCGGAAGGGACCTTCAAAGATCATCTGGTTCCAATCCCCCTGCCATGGGCAGGGACACCTTCCACTAGATCAGGTTGCTCAAAGCCCTGTCCAACCTGGCCTTGAACACTTCCAGTGATGGGACAACCACAGCTTCTCTGGGCAACCTGCTCCAGTGCCTCACCACCCTCATGGCAAAAAACATCTTCCTTATGTCCAATCTAGATCTATCCTCTTTCGGTTTAAAACTGTTGCCCCTTGTCCTGTCACTACAGGCCTTGGTACAAAGTCTCTCTCCATCACAAGCTGCCTTTATATATTGAAAGACTACAATAAGGTCTACCCTGAGTCGTCTCTTCCCCAGGCTGAAAAACCTCAACTCTCTCAGCCTTTCTTCACAGGAGAGGTGATCCAGCCCTCTGACCATTTTTGTGGCCCTCCTCTGGACCCGCTCTAAAACAGGTCCATGTCTGTCTTGTACTGAGGACCCCAGAGCTGGATGCAGTGCTCCAGGTGGGGTCCCACGAGAGTGGAGTAGAAGAGGAGAATCACCTTCCTCAGCCTGCTGGCCACAGCAGTGAAATGTAAATATGCACAAAAGGAATATACAGTTGCAGATAACACAAGCACCTGAAACAGATCAGTGACATCAGGAAAATACTCTTCTGTGGGTGGGCGATTTGTGGCAGCACAAGTGTGCTGCATCATACACATCCCCAGATGTATATAGCGATGTTCTGGTTTGCCAGAACCACAAAACTGCTGAGGGAATAAATTCACTCATCTGGTGAAGGATCTGTGTGCCACTTGATTTCTGTGCAGGCCTATAGAGTTTGCAGCGGCCCTTCCCAAGCTGCATTTCACCCCAGCCCGAGGCTTTGCCCACACTTGGAATGAGCCCTGAGTTCAACACAAGTTGTGGCTGCTCCACTGCAGGCTTCTAGAGTTGTCAGTTGTATCATGGTGTTGTGCTGAAGGAGGTACATCAGTGGCTGGTTTGTACTAACTCCATGCCTTAAGACGGTCTTTAGTTTTATTAGATATTGGGCTTTATTCTGCACAGTTGATGCTAAAGGCTACTGGTCCAACAATAATTCAAGTGTGAAAATACTTTCCAGAGACAGCTGTATATGATTTTTTAGTCTACGCCTAGCTCATATTTCACTATTAATCCAAAAAATTAAGTATTTGGGGTTTTGTTTTGTTTTTTTTTTTTTCTTATAGAAAATAAAGGCATTAAGGAAAACTAACTTGCTCAGAGGGAATTTTGGCTCAGTGGCTCTTAGGCAAACTCTACTTACTGTCTTATTGAAAAGGCTGGGAGAAAAAAAAGGATGATACTCAAACCCTGCCATGCTTTGCTGACTCCCAGGCTCTGGAACATATCCTTGGCATTCAGGGCAGATCACAGCCTACAGCATCCTAAACCAAACTGGTTTAAGGACCGAGTAGTGAGAGACTGGAAAAAGTGTCTTTACCATATACCACCTGCAATGCACTAAGCTGCTGGTCAAGTACCGGACCAGAAGTGACTGTAAATAACAAGAAAAATAAGGACGTGAATTTTCCCCGCTCAATGTACCAAACTAAATAAAGTCCAAAATTACTTTTCTACTGACAGCCTCATGGCACAACTTGAAGATCTAGAGAGTGCCTGGGAGCCACCAGAGCAGGCGGCTTCATAGGGGAACGAGATCCAGGAGCTGAGGGTGACGGCAAGCAGCCCAAAGCAGCATCCTCATGGGCACAGGGCAGCCCCGTGGTACCTGTGCAAGACGAGCAGAGCAGGTCCGGTGGTCCTAACCGAGCGCAGCCAGGAGTCCCACGATTCCCAGACACGTCCAGAGCAAGGAGGCAGGTGCGAGGCAAAGCCAGCGGGTCCGGGTCAGGGTCTGGATCAGCAGGGATGTGGCCAGGCACAGGCAGAGCTGCAGCACAGCTCGGGCAAGGGCCAAGGCTGAGATGCAACCTCTGAGCAAAGCAGGGAAGCTGCCGGCAAGGCCTCTCGCCGTGGCTCATTCCTGGTGTCCGGTCCAGTGTGACCTGGCCACACCACCTCGGAGGTGGCCTGCAGCACCGGCACCGAGCCCCGCCGAGGCATGGGGGGAAGGCAGAGGGTTAAAAGGGGAGGACAGCTGGGCCTCTTTCTCCACAAACCTCCCCCTGCCCCCCCCCCCTCCATTGCAATACACGCAAGAAGGACAGACAAAACACTTTTGGAGGTTTTCTTTGTTTTTGGCGGGGGGCACAGGCAGCTGAATTTCACCGTTCATTTACTGAAGGGCACCTGTCCCAGGCCGCGGAAGCCCGCCGGGCCGAGGCCGGGGCTGGGGCCGGGGCCGGGGCCGGGAGCGAGGCCCGGGCCGGGGCCCGCCGCCGCCGCCGGGTGTCGCTGCCCGACGCCTTTTCCCTGCCCGCAGCGCCGCAGGCTTCCCGTCGCCGGGATGCGCCAGGCCTGAGCGGCCGGGAGGGCCGTACTCTGCGGGGCAGCAGCCTCTGGTATCAAAAAAGACGCGGGCATGTGTTGGCAGACGATGCGTGGAGGCACCTGGAGTCGGCCCCTGCTATGCCCAGCTTGCGCAGGCCCTGAGGGCCCCCGGCGCGGCCAAAAGCTCCTTTAATTCATGACTCTCTCCTGAAGTTTGGCTGATGACTGGGGTAGATTGGTCTGCCTTGTGGGACGGGTCTTTGTTTTTTTCCTCTCCTGCCCTTCTTTGGTGGAAGGAGCCAGTTTCTAGATTTCAGTCAGAAAAAGCTCCTTAAGGTAAAATGACCAGGTCGCATGCTCCTCGGCCATTTCGGACTTGCAAGGCAAGAACTAATCAAATACTGAAACTGCTTTAGATCTTTTTGACTCAGCATGGAGACATGCTTAAGTTGTTTCGGGGGTGGGGGGGACGACCCAAACCCCAAGTGTTTCCATCTCTCAAAAGAGGTTTTTTCCTCTTTTATTTATTTTTCCCTCTTGGAAACAACTAGTTTCTCTCACCAGACATCACAAGCTCTTCCCAGTTTTTGAGGGGAATCTTCTTACACTCTTGGCTCAATACATATCGTAAAAATCAATCCTCACGGGCACTTCTAAAGTCAGTGGAAACAATGGTTTTATTTTTAAGTGTCCTTTTACAGACTGTGCAAATCAAAGGTTGGGGTATCAATGATTTTAGGCTGGAAAGTAAGTAGAAACAAAACCAAAACTAGCTTATAACTGACCTAAATTTACTCAAGATGGGAAATGAAAAAACCTGTTAAAGCAGCTTATCCCCTTTGGAGAACTCAACACCAAGTGCTTGGCTGGGTTAGCTAAAGGTAAATGAGACAGTTAAAAAAGGGCTGGAGGAGTTAGATAAGATAGACGGCAACAGAAAAGGTAAGAAACCTAAGAAGATAATATGAGGGTTCTCCAGGAAATTAAACTCCGTAATACAAAATCCATAATACAAGCAAGACAGAGAACCTAGTTTGGGTCTTAAATTAAGAAACATCATGAAGGGACTGAGAACCGAAAGAGAAACCAAATGTGAACCTCCTGTAAAACAGGGAATTATACTGCCATTATTCAGAATGGCACTTCTTCTATCCACTTTCAGGAAAGACTATTGAAATAAATTTTCCTTGGCAGGCAAAGCGGTGGGAGGAAAACAGAGAAGCACAATGAAGCAAAAATAATTAAAGCACATTAAAAATATATTGTATTGTATCTATGAGAGTTTCCCTTTTACATCCATCGCGCCTCCTCTGGGACTGCTTCCTGTTCTATTTGCTTGAAAAAGCTACTGCCAAAATGAAAAAAAGGAATCCTGGTCAGAGCGAGCCTTCCCCTGCACCCACATCTGCCCAGGCTGGCTGTAACACACTTAGAAATATCCCTGTTCCTAATATTGCTCCATAAGGGACAAAGTCAGGTCCCTCCACCCAGAGATTTTAGTAACCCAGAGCTCCAGCCAAGGCAGAAAATTGGCTACGGCTTTTCCTGTGTGCAGCCAGGGCTGACAAATTGCAAACACGGACTGCCACACTCTTTCCTAAATACCACCAGGGATTTAAAAGAATCCAGGTATTTTGATTTCTCAGCAGTTTAAAATGATGACCAGAATGGCTACTCTCAAGGGTATAGGAATACTCTGGGTCTGAGGTGGAAAACGGCAGAAACTGATGGAAGTGATGGGTTGGGTGAGTAGCTGTATGTCAGAGGAGGTCATTGCTCCATGGGTAGTGATGCTGCCTCAACCAAATCAAATCAAATCAGAACAAATCAAAGTTTGACTTTGCCAGTATATTGCAAAAGTTATGCAGGGCTATACATCCAGCTCTGGTTATAAGGTCAACACAAGCGCCAAGTGGAAAATGGCCAATATTTGCCTGTTTTGTCATGATATAACATGGAACAGCAATGCAATCATTTCTATAGGAACAGAACAGATAAAATGGAGCAGTCGACGTTAGTTTGTTTTTTCTCAGTCCTCTCACTTTCTGAGTGGTGCTATAAAATACAAAATCGCACTTTTAAAGGGGTGGTTGTTTAGGTCTTTTTTTCGTGCTTCCAGCAGGCTACGCTCCCCTTTTCTGGGCCTCAAATACTGCTTTTTTTCCCCTTCTTAGTATCGGAGAAAGTATATTCTGCGTTGAGGTACAGCGTATGTTTGAAAAGAAAATGAAAATTGAAGTTTTTGCAGTCCAGGCAATGACAGATCGTTAATAATCCGTAATACGCACGCTTTCCATCTGCTATTATTGCTCTCAGGTCAGTTGGCCCTAAGAAAGCAGGAAGGAAATGGAAAGCTTCAGTGAACACGAACAAAAAAGCTTCTATAAGCCTGCAACGTATAAGTGAACTCCAAGCTGCTATTCCCTGGAAATGCAAAAGTTGGCTCTGCTTATATTTCTGTTTCTACTAGTAAATTCCTCCCTTCGCAGGAAAGGCACCAGACAGACGTTTTCCGTACAACCGTCCCAGACGAAGGCGCAGCCTCAAGTGCTTTTGTTCCTGAGAAGGAATCTCCTCCCAGTCAGAAACCCCTCTCTACCTCCTAGAACTGCTTCTCTGCCACAGATGAAGGCAAGCGTTCACCCTCTTTGGCTGTTCCATGTGCATCAGGCCCCTCCTAGCTTACAATTCCATCTACAAGCTTATTTCAAAAATGGAAGGTCACCAGCACGGTGAAAATCCCTCTTAAAATGGATGCGTGCTTCTGACCCGACTAACTTGGGATTAGTTATACGGTAACAAAATCACAATTTTGGTCCGCGAGTTCCAAGAGCAATACCATGTCGCTGTTGCAAGTTTCTTACCAATCTTATCTCATTAATGTTTAACATGATTTTGAAAAAAAAAATGCAACAACATATGAAAAAAAGTAGACTAGTTTACAGTTGTTTGTAGAAGAAGAGGTATAACTGTTTTCAAAACACTTAAAAAACCTTCCTGTATCAAAATGATGATTTGATTTGACCTGTACCATGGAAGAAAAAAACGCTTGGAAGGAAAAAAATAAGATAGCATTTGGCAAGAAGCCACAAAGAGCTATAGACGTTTTTCCTCTTGCCTAGTGCACTGCTGAGAGCAAGTCACGTGCCGGAGGGGCCGGCCCTACCCTTTCTGGTTTTTATAAGCGAGCTGATATGTTTGAACATTGTTCTCATAAGGAAGTACACGGGGCACTTTTTTTTTTTATTGCAAGTGCAGTGCCCTTCTTAGTGAAAGCTTATGTACACATGTTTTGATGAAAGACTGAAAATATTAAATAAAAGAAGTGAACTTCAGGTTTCTGAAGGGAAGTACTGTCCTTGCAAGGCTAGCTCTAGCAAAACAAGCCTAGCCACTGGAAGAGGAGGAGAAAGAATTGAGATCAGCGGGCACCCAGGGTTGCTGGTGCAATAGACCTGGAAGGTAATAAAAACCCCTTTTCTTCTCTGAACTTGGTTTCTCTTGTATAATGTTTGGCTGTCTATAATCCAGCACAAGACTCTCTGGATCTTATTTGTATATGGATTAAATGGCTGTATTTGTCATCGTTAATTTAGGTACCGAACAATGTACTTTCAGGTTTATCTGTGGTGTCAAAAAGGGAAGGAACTGCCCCAGGACTTTTGGAGCTGCCATACAAGCTTTGCTGCTGTTGGCTCTATGCTTTTGAAAGAAGAGATTGATGTATCTAGCCAAGGAGAGCAAGGTTCTTTTCTGCCAACCACACTACAGTTAGTTGTGGAAGGTTGAATTTAAAATGTGGGACTAACCCAGTGAATTCATGTAGACTTATATCCTTACCACCTGGTTCTTACAGGCTGGCCCAGTTCAAGCTAGGTCACCTCTTGCTGGTAAAATGCCTTCATTTACAACTGAAAGGAATTCTAATCCAAGCAAGTAAATGGTGAAGGTGATTCAGGAGGTGACATGCTCCCCTGAAATCATCAGTAACCAGATCTGCTCTTCCCTTTTTGCTCCCAGATCTTTGCTGCACAGTAGCAGCCAATTTAGTCTACTGGAGGTCATAAATGTGTGCCTTACCATTTCTGTTGGTGCTGAAAGCCAAGTAGTGCATCACTTCTCTTCTAGAGGCTGAGCCTTTGGCAGCCTCTCAGCTTTGAATGTGGGAAATACTTCTGGACAGCCGCAGACTAGCAGACAGCTTCTCTTCTGAAAGACATGTATCAGCGTAGACCTTTTTATATTGCATGTGTTGTATCTGTTGCACAACAGTGCTCACAAAAAATCTGTTGCCACTAGGGATGTTTTCGTCGGCATCCTAGTGTAACTCTGCCTTCACTAATTATGTTGTATTCTGTTTAGTTAAGATTAAATAAGGGGCGCATAATCCTTCAGCTTGCAAGTTACTGCTTTCCATCCTAGAGGCAACTGTATTGCGGTACCACGTGGAGAGGTCCTTTTTGGTGGGCTTGTGTGTAAAACCAGATTTCCACAGCATCTGTACAGTTTAAAACAGTTCAGCCTCTCTTCATGGACAATACCTGTCTGCTAAGGGTTTTATGAGAATGACTGACTCAATATGTACAAAATATTTCTTCAGCGAAGTGTGTGGCTTACATACTAACGAACTCTGGAGCCTTGTGATGGTTCTGCTTTTCTCCATGAGAACTATCAGTAAGTTAGGGTCATCCACCCAGAGGAAAGGATCTAGCTTGAAGAGCTGGGAGAGCGATCGTGGCCACTGCTTCCCCTTGCACAGGAGTCTCCACTACCGTGTGCCCCAGTCTGCTCTTCTGTCTGCGAGAGCAGAGCTGAAGGGAAGGGCCCGCACCTGGGATGAGTCAGTAGGGTAAACAGCAGTGCTTTTATTGTTAGCGCCTTTCTCCAGCATTGCCTCAAAAATAAAAAGTGTTTTATTCAGAACTGGTGTCCCAGGCAAGGAACCACATTTCTCTCTCTGCTGGTTGAGAGAGAAGCACCAGACCAGACCTGAATAGCTTGGACTAACCATAATTTTTCAGGGGCCGCTTTCACTTCTTCTTTCTGCTTTGTCTATTCAGCCTTTCAGGGCAGGCACTGCCTCGTGCTGCAGAGCCATCTTCAGCTACCTGTGCTTCCCTGGGGTTTGCTAGCACTGGCGAGTGTACGTGATGGGGAATCGAGCCAAACAGCAGGGTCAGCACTGACAGTGCCTCTGCTTGGTCAAGGTCCCTGAGCCTTTTGGAGGTAAATCCCAGGGCTGTCCGTGAGGCAGGGAGATGAACCTTCCCGTAGAAGAAATAGTGGTAGGTCTTGTCTGTGCTCTGTGGGCACCTGAGGAGGAAGGACGGGAGGCACGCCAGCAGGGTTAGGAGGGGCTGGGAAAGCACGAGTGCAGCACCCAAGTTCAGGCTCAAGCGGACTCTGTGGTGAGCACGGGCCAAGAGGACTGGTAGAATTAGCCACCATGGTGGTTTGCAGCTATACATGTAACTGTATATTAATAAATGACAACAATACAAAACCTGTCAAGAAATAGCATAGCCAGGACACCACTTGGTCTAGTTTTGCTGAAGACAGGCCTATAGCTAGACACCCTCCAAATCAACAGTTATTTCATCTGTACTTGAACCTCCAGGCTACACTTCCTCCTAACAAAGATTAAACAGTCAAGTTGCTAGTTTCTCTCCTTTTTATTATTTCCTTTCTTTATCCCACCCACTCAGCCTTGTATAATAAACTTCTCAAGCTTCTAGTTGACTATCATTGCAATTGGCCCAGAGTGGTGTTTGGGGGGTATTTTTGTGGACATGTGCAAGTTTAGCCAGTACTGGCTCTCAGAGACTTCACAGGAAAGCAGGTTTTGTTGGTCATGCTGCTCACAGAAGTCTGTCTGTGTTTTTGCCAAATTTCTCCATCCTGGCAGATAATTCTTGAAGTGGGTAGAGGGTTGTAGGTAAATGTACCACTGAGCATTGGCAGTTCAGTTTCCATTTTCTGGGAAATGGCATGTGGATGCGATATTTGGCAATGGGAGGAAAAGGTCTGGAGGATAGTAAAGAGGGAGAGGGTGACGCTGCTCCCTCAGAGCCTGCAAGCTCCAGAAGATAAATAATTTAGACCAGAGTTTTTAAGTAGACAGAATGAGACCATGCTGCTACTCTCCATAATCTGATCCTCCGAGTTTCTTTTAATCATCCTAGGAAATAATATGCAGATTCAGGTTTTAGCAGGACTTCCAAGTACTTGTCAAACCAAATCAATGCTCGCATTAAAAAACGTTCCTTATAGAAACTCATTTCTGAGAGAGAGTTTGTGCAAAGCAAGGGCTGCTTCTGCTAAAGGCCTGGCTTGTCTCTGGCCCACACCAGGCATGATATGGGAAAAATAATGTGGTTATAGTATGAAGAAGTAAGTCTAAGGAGAGAAGTAAGTCACCAATTAAGATTTCAAACTTCAAAATGAACTGAAAACTGAGTTAGCTACTGGCGGTCTCCTTTATAAACGCCTGCCAGCATGTGGTGATAACTCCTTTTCTTGCTACCTGCAAGTAATGGCATAAATGAGCTGTGACTCCTTGTTCTCTTTTTATGCTCCTCCAGCCTCGTTGTATACACAGGGGTGAGATTTCTTACCGAGACGTCAGTGCTGAAAAAAGTCCCAGTAAGGAAGCTCCTAGACCACATTTTTAGCAAAATAATTTGTTTCATTTCTCAGAGGTTCCCCATCAGAGCGAGGTGCAGGCTTAGCCGTACAGCTGCATCTGATGTGCAAGTGCTTATTTGATGTTACCTACTAGCAAGCTGTAATAATACCCTACCTCCTGCTATCGGTCTGCACTTAGCCTCGTTTAGGAGACCAACCTTTGAACTCTTATTTGATTTTTATCTGTACAGCCACCTTGGGTAGGGCTGTTCTCAACGTATAAGTAATAGCCCAGTGTATAGGGCTGTAAGGGTTTTTTAATGCTACTACTGGTAATTCCTCTTGCTGTTTGGGAATGAATGTTTTTATTATTTTATATAACTACTTTATAATTTATATAAGCTTTCTATATATAGTTTGTCTATTTTTATATTGTTATTTACATTTTTATATTAGTGAAAAATGAGTATATGAATGTTACACAAATGATTTTAGATCTATAAAGAGTACCCATGGTGGGGAAGGCTATGCTGTTTTAAGTAGTGTGAGTGTCTGATCTGAAGGGCAAAGTTAGATCTTTTCAAGGAGGAACTTAAGTTTGCATAAGGTATTAAATAATGAAAAAGAATGGCATAGCCTTTAAAATTTTCTCTCTAATTCTGGACAAACTTCAAAATGAAATAAACGCTTGGTCTGGTTTCCAGGGCAAAGGAAAGTGCCTGTTCCTGGGCTCATTGACTAGCTGAAGGGATTTGCTGTAGCCTTGCTTTCTGTGTAGCGCAGACACTGAGAAGTGCAGTGCAACTTAAAACAATCTTTAAGCTGCTCTGGTTTGCACTGGAAGATGGGCTCAAACAATCACGGGGCACGGAAAAGACCTTACCTTTGCTCCCCTGCATCCCCTGAGGGTGCTTATGCACAGCAGCGCTCCCTTCCTAGGCACAGCAAGGAAGCAGCAGCAACCCCATGCCTGTCTTGCATCATTTCAGTTCTCCTTTTTTCCCTCTGTCTTTCTAGCTCCCACTTCTTTTCTCCACTTGGTTTGTTTCTTGTAACAGTCTCTTGCCGACTTTTGCTGCTGGGCTTTCAGTTTCCCTTGCAGGTTCATTAAAGCCGCCTGCACGAACGCTGTGAGAAGATGCAAAGCTCCTGCTGACCCTTTGAATATCTCAAGGCAGCATCCAGCAAGAGACGGGGAACTCGCGCCCTCTCCCCCAGCCTCCAAACTGTCCCGGCCGCGTCCAGCAAACGGGGACTCACCTTGGCATGACCTTGTGAGCAAGAGGTCTCAGTGCAGTACTGGGCCCTTCACAGGACAGGGCTTCTGCTGAAACCCAGGAGGCTGTTCAAAGACAGCGTAGTCACTTGTACCTGGGGTGCTGTGGGGATGAATTCTCACCCAAGCGCACAGTTAGGGAAGAGTGAGATGTTTTGCCACATGAAGTTAAGTATAGATTTCTAAACATGAAATTGTAGCACACTACTAGCAGAAAACTGAGCAAGCTGACACCCAGGCTTGCACTGGGAAGAAAACTTCAGAGAGGCTCTTGCCATGTGTTTGAGACAAGCGTTGAAGGCTTGGGATGGTGGTGTGTGAATGGCTTAACGTGAGCATGATTAGGAAATGACATTTTGGCTCACTCATGGAGTGACTTAACATAGCAGCTCCCTGAGAGATAAACAAGTCATCTTTCCTTTCTCTACCAGTGGATGTGTTGGGTTTTTTTTCCCAATTTTTCCCCCCTTTTCCCTATCACACTATTCCCATTCTCATTTCTTTAGTGACTGTCCTAAAGTGAAAGTTTAAGCCAGTGATATCCCAGAGCAACATCTGGAACAGTCCTTTCTCTTGAGGGAAAAATAGAGTCTCTAAAATGGGATGTAGACTGTGAGCTGCATTTAGCAGTGCACGGTTAGAAGAACTGTCACGTTGGACCTACGATGCGACACTTCCAGGTTTCTTCTCCTCAGCCCTTTCCCTTTCTTCTTTCCCTTCCTCCTCTCCTTCCTTTTTCCCTTTTCTTTCCTCATCCCCTTCCCCAGTAAGGACAATTCTGGACTGAGAGTAAGTGTAAGATGTGGGTTTGGAGTTGGTCGAAGTTCTGATGCTCATACATTTGGTAAGGAGGGGTTTGGGTTTTTATATGTTCCTTTTTTCCCTTCTATTGTCTCAACACCACCACCAAAAACCAATTTAGCATGGTGGAATTAAGTGGCTTGTCTAAGTTTTGTTATATTGATTGCTTCCTGCAGCTAATGGCACAGAGTGCCACAAACGTTTTTGTTTTCTTTAACTTAAAAGGTTACAAATGTGAAACTTAACTTAACCAAAATGAAGTTAAAATCTTAGAATAAAAGTAGTAATGAAAACAAGGTGGCTTTCCTCATTTCCTGCACTGCACCCCAGCCATTAAATACTCCTTGAATTTCCTCATCTTTCTTGCCTAAGCCACCAAACGCAGTTAAGAGCAATGTAACGGATCTCTTGTTCCTGTTCTTCGATGGCCTTGATTGCCACCTGAGGTATTTCTCAGTAACCAAATTCTCTTTCTAGAAAACAGTGCTTCTCTGGCTCCTGGGTACTGCAATATTTTTCACATCACTGAGGTTAATAAGGTGTTTGGTGAAAGGTTCTGTAGAAATGTCAAGTACTGGTTGGTATTCATGAAAAACAGGCTGTTCCCTAAGCCATTAAAACTAAGAATATGTTCTTGCAGGAACCAAGATGTCTTCACCAAATGATGTCAGCATGGAAGAAATACCGCTGGAAGATGATGAGCGAGACAGCATAGAATACAAGATCCTAATGGCCTATGCCCAGCGGCGGTTGTCTGTCAGTAAATATGGGAAACTTCTGAAAAATGAGGGTAATGTGCAGAAATCATCGTCCTTAGCCAGGAGAAAAGTAACGATTGACCATCAAAGGGATAAAGATGGACCAAGCGAAACAGCAGTTTATCAGGGTGGCACGAGACAACTGCAAAGCAAAAAGCAACCAAGAAGCAAACGTTTGCCAAGATATTGTCTACCTTTTCTCTGTGGCAGAGCAGAGCAGAAAAAGCCCCGAACGCTGTCATTGCACCAAGATCACACGGCACATTTCTGCATTTTTGAGGCACAATCTAAGAGCCTTCAAGAAGGGAATTCTCAGCCGCAGACAAGTATGTCTTAGTTCTTTCCTTTTGCTGTTTGTCTTTAAATCTCTCTCTAAATAGCTTAAATGGCTGGTAGCCTGTGGAAAGGCAGGAGGAAGAAGGTGGTTTCTTTCACTTTTTGCCACCTCTTATGCTAGCTCTATTGATTTCCAATTAGGAAGGCAGATTGCCAGATCTTTAGTAGCACTTGCACACACAAGATTCATGCTTGTGACTGGCTTTTCTGTTTTCCGTCATATGGTGATAAGTATTGTATAATTGCACGGGTGGTTTTTTTTCCGAGCAATTGCACAGGTTGTTTTTTTTCTGAGCATTGGCCTTTTCTTTTTCATACCTGGTCAGAAAGAAAACATAAAACACTGGTCAGACTGAAGACCTCCACACTAAATTCAAGGAAGAGAAGTTGTTTGAAGGCCCGTTCAAGGAGCTTTATCGTGCGATAAATATTCCACACTAAAGACAGAAGTGCTAGATTCCGCTTGAAACTCTGGTGCCAAGCCGTTGGCAGTGACCAACCTCAAGCACAGAGCAGCGTATGTTTCTGGGCCACCTCTCATAACCCCACCATGTATCTTAAGTGGAAACAGTCTTCCAAGGCTATCTAAGTCTCCTTTACACGTTGGTATTATATAAATCTGAACCTGCCCACCCATGTGTTGGAAGAAGAGGCAGTAGGTGGCTGTAATCCATCCGACATCCAGGGATCCCATCCACATAAACATCTCGTACCCCAGCCCCCTGAGCGAGCCCCACATCAGCTGCTGCACTGCAGGCAATGAGGTTTTACCTTTTCTGCTCTGGATAATAACTAATACCTTAACTTCTCACACAAGACAGAGAGGAGGATGAGGTATCCCCATTAAGTTGCCATATACAGTATATGATAGGTTGACATACTGTTTTCATATACATAAGGTAAGGGGGTGCTTGTTTAATTTGTGCCAACTGGATACCATTGGTGTCACAGCGATTGCTCTCCCTTTTCACTGCATTTAAAGATATTTCTAAAAATTATCCATCACTGACTTCTCCAGCCTAATGTGCCATCCCTGATCAGTTTAACTGTCCTGGGCCAGCTCCTACCCACCAAGCCCATAACTCTCCCTGCTGCCAAATGCAGCTCTGTCTCTCAGGAAAGGGTCCCTGCCTCAGCCCAGTGCCTTTTGCTAGTGGGAAATAACTATAACTTTCCATTGTCTGGTTGCCAGGGACAGAAGTCTGCCTCCAGCTATCCGTTTTTATGTCCATTTTATTTTCACATTGCCAAGGAAGGTGCTCAGGAGTTTGGGTGCAATCACTTGATGGTCCTGCCAATACATTGTCATGTTCCCTGCAGAATGGGTGGCAGCATGGCCTCGAGGTAAAACCTCCTCGTGCTGAGCGTTAACATCCCTGGGGATCCTGCTTGGCTTCAAATCTGGGCTTTACCTTCCCTTCAGCAGATTGCTGGACCAGTTCCTAAATCATTATTATTGTTATTATTTGTAACTTACACTGCTAGCAGCTGCACTGCAAGCTTGGCCAGGCCATTCTGGGGGTGCTTTAGGGGATTAGTTGAAAGCCTGTTCAATTTAAAACCAGTTGCCTAATCTTAGGTTTCCAAAGTCATGAAGAGCCCAATCCCCTTCCTAGAAGTTTAGCAGCTCCTTGACAAGCTCTGCAGGCAGATGAGAGGACAGAAATGTCTTGGGGTTGATTCACTAGCCTTGAAATGCAGTTTTTATTGGCTGCAGTTTTTATTGGCTGCATTAACCCCTGCTGCCCTCACAATAAACTCCGCTCATGAGTTTTACATGTGTTATGGGTCAGGCCACTGCTGAGCTTGTCTCGATGTCTGCTGGTCACACAGGAGCTGCCACTTGGCAGTGGTAGTGGGGATATCGAGTTTTGCATCCCAAGCTCTGTGAGGTGAATTGCAAGGAAGAGCAGCTTTTAGATGAAACATCTCCTCCTGCTCTCTTTGCGATAGCAGGATCCCCGTTGGAGTCCCCTCACCAAGTGATGCCTTCAGCCGGTGAGGGTCCCGAACAGGGTCATTACGCAAGGTGGATAAAGCCAGTCTGGTTGCTGAGTTCTCCCAGTATTCATGTCTGCTTAATACAGCAGTGTCAAGGATACAAGAAGCTTTTGTGCTAGGGGTGCCTCTGAAGTGAAGTCTGCTTCTCCTTTGCTCAAGATTAGCCTGTGAGAACAAGGAAAGAGCATCCAAATACACCATCTTTTCTGAATCTGGACCTACATGTGAACTAATCACGGGCAATACCACTCTCACAGTAAGGTCTAAGATTCACAGTCCTATAGAGCAGTACTCTCACGTTTCTGAATACACGGTGTGCTTCTGTCTTGCAAGCATGTACACTAGTGAGCAACACTCACACTTGCTTCTGTATCGCCTCTGTATAGTTAGCTGCTGCTCAAATACTAGAGAGGGGTTGTACTGCATTACTTGTCTCCCTAAATTATTACCAGCTGATCTCAAGCAATAGCAAAGCTCCAGCATGGGGAAATGTATCTCTTGGTATCCTCTGGGCACTTCCACCTCAGGGGGCATGTAAACGAGTAAATCACTGAATTATTTCCTGGAAAGATTAATTGCCTTCTTTATTTCCCACCCTCCTTCCCACTCAGGTGAAACAGCAGATGTCAACCACATTGCAGACAAACTTGCCAAGCTTGTTACTTCCAAATCCCAGGAGTCTCCTTCAGATGTGTCATTCAAGATAATGCATCCTGCCTCGTCCCGGCAACAAGACGATAGTGATCCTACTGATGGAAGTGAGGGCAAGGAACATGGTAAGGGTGAAGAATTTCATGCTCACAGGCAGTATGTCAGGTTGGGATTGCACACTGAGGCATTTTCTCTAGACGTGGTGAAGCACTCGGGACTTCTGCGGTAAGACGCTGTGAAGAAGGAAGTTTTCTCTGCTGGTTCTTGCTCTGTGGCCCACATTTCAGGGACTGCTCTTGCAGTCCTCTAACAAGTCCTGCCTGCTACTGCAATTAAAGGGAGCATCCTTAAAAACCCAAGGAGGTGTGACACGAGAAAAGGAGGATTGAAGGTAAAGTGACATAAGGTGACAGAGCAGTGGTAGGAGCAGCAGGGCTGGGGGCACAGTAATACACAGGAGTTCTAAGGCCAAAGACCAGTCCTTGGGCCAATAATGTCTTGGTCAGTCCCTCTTTGGTGACAGGACAACACTGCTCAACAATCCCTGTTATAAGTCTGAACTGCTTGTCTTCCATGACGTCTGCAGAGATTTAGCTTTAATGGAAGATTTCTAGGGATTACAAGAGGGATCCTGCCATACTTGCATTTTCTTTAATCCGACAAACCTGGAGTTTGTCCCAATGAGTTGCAGAAGCTGTAATTGGTAATGATGAGGGGATTTTTTTTTCCTAATTTTAAGTCCATTTTCTTGGGCTTCTGCTAGCTGCTCTTTTGTTCTGGCTTGTTATCAGACATACCTCAACGCCCAAAGGGCCAGCTGGCAGTGGGATGTTAAAGCCCTTGCTCTTTCCCAAATTCTTGACTGGAGCAAAACATCGGGCAGATGGAGGAATAGCATTGCTTACTCCACGCAGACTAGAAAGTGAGCTTCAGCTTAAAGCCTGGATACACAAGTCTCCGTGAATTTGCCACAAACTAGCAGCTGTTTTCATGATTGAGTGACACAAAGGCTTTCCCTAATTTGCTATCTGGATCCAATATTTATGTTACTCTTTTCTTTAACAGATGAAGAAAAGATAATACAAACAATAGTTTCACTGTTAAGACAATCAGGGGACCGACTAGAAGAAAAGGTAACTCCTCCTGTTTTCAGGAGCTACACAGGCTACAGTGTGAGACAGAGAGACTACACTTCTCTTGGGAGTGAATGTTTTGTAACCTAGCACTCTCCGTCTCTATCCTGAACTTCTCTTTCTGCATCTAGGGCTTTCTGAAACCTTCGCGATTCATCCCGAAATCTTTCTTAAGACCAGAGGACTAGCAGAGATCTTTGTTAGGGTGTGGGAGGAAGGCAACAAAAATGTTGTGCATTTCAAAGAGGAGTCACTTGCCTCATTCCCCGTGAGTTTCATGGGATGTTAAGCACTCAACTGACTCTGAAAAACTCTTGTGTTTGCATTAAATTTGGCATACAAGTTGTTCCCAGTGGAGGGAGAGAAACTACTGCTTTGAGAACTGCTGTAGGGAAGTAAATCTTCTGAGTGCATTTTGACAGCCCTGCCCAAAAGCTATAGAAGAACCTCCACATGAGTCCATTAGTTGGAGTGGATGTTTTCTCTATTAAAAATATAGGTACTTGTTCCCATTACTCCCTTCTTTAGCTGCCCCCTACCTATGAAGGTATACTCCCACATGAAGGACGTGCTCAACTCCTGCAGCAGAGAGGTACCCAGATACAGTAAGAAGCATCACGGAGACCATGACCGAGCAAAAGGAGCTCAGCATGGCAGCTGTTGCCAGCACTTCTCATAACCTTGCCTTTACTGTCATCTTCCCACTGCTCCTGTATTCCCATGTGTCCTCACGTACAGGTCTCAGTATCAGTGTCGCACTTGTTTTGCTTTCTCTCTCCCTGCTTATCTCATTCAAATGCAGAAAACGTAGAGCCACCTTCAGAGCCTGAAGCAGCAGCTTTGCAGCGAGGTGTGGGGTTTGCGTGTCATCTCTTGCATTCACCACCACGATTAGAATGTATTGCATGTAAAGCAATTCCAACAAAAGTGGCTCAATTTAACCAATCCTTATTCTTATTTTCAGATCAAAAAGGACAAGGTTTTGCATCAGGATTTTAAAGATATGCTGTCCTACACCTTCTTCGAGAGGATCACTGATTTGTTCCTGGAGAATGTCTCAGCAGATTCAACAAGTGAGCCAGAAGGCCAAGTACAATGCACGAAAGTTGCCTTTACAATGGAGGTTGCCACCAGACTTACTGCTGTGGACAACCATCCCATGAACCTGGTCTTGGGCTTCGGATTAAAGTACCTCAGAGAACACTTCAAGCCGTGGATTCAGGACCAGGGTGGCTGGGTATGCATCTTGCCTCCCTTGACTTGTGCATAGCCTAAGGCACCCTGAAACAGCACACTTTCACAGAACTAACATGGGCCAGATGCAAACCAAACCAAACCAAACTGCGTATTCTTTAACACAGCATGTACTCCAGCTGTGGAATTACTTGCTATAAGACATGTTCTGTGAGGCAAGTTTTTTATTTACATGGGTCCAAAAATCAATAGGAGACATTCATGGAGGGTTGTTAAGTATAAAACACCATTCCTGGCACAGACAGTCTCTCCACCACAAATAGCTGAAGACTGGGAGAAACACCAGGAAACTTCACACTTGCCCTAATCCTATAGTTCTCCCTAGAAGTGTGCTCTTGGCAGGTTCTGGGGACAGCATACTAGTTCAGCAGTTCATTCAGTCTGCCCTTATGCTATGGTATGCTTCCACTTTCCCTGTACACAAAGGCATCTGTTTATCTTCATATCCCTCTTTCAAAGTCAGTTGTGCAAGGCGCTCTTTTGCCGGCAGTGATACTGAGCTGCTGCCCTTCATAGCTCATTTACCTGGATTTGCTGGGAGGCACTTGCATCAGAGATCCTAGTCCTTTTGTGCTTCATGAAATGAATGGAAATATTCAGCAGCTGTGCAGTCTGTGTCCATTGGAATAGATAGCAAGTGAGGTCAGGAAATCCTACTGGCAAACCTACTGACTGACCGCAGCAGAGCTGACATTAGGATGAGGGTCCTCGTTGCTTTTGTAACTGTAAGTTTTCTTTCTATGTTACAGGAGAAGGCTTTGACTGTACTGGATCAGGAAGAAGTAGAGTAATCATGACTGAATTCATTCTTCGGGGTGCAGGAGCCTTCAATTAAGGAACATGCAGGATCTTAACACAATCCGATGCCAGAATGATTAGTGGCTATGTATTTTTATTTTTTCAATGGAAGTTTGGAGTGTTGCATGGCTAACTGATGGGTACCAACTGCACTTTCTTAAAGTTGGTATTGATGTAGAAGTGTTCTTCAGTGGATATGAAGACACCTTCAACTCCCCTGGAGCATTCAGCCCCACGGACAGTGATTTTAGGTATGGACTGTGATCAACCATCAACCAAGTGAGTCAAGTGCTGCCAGCTTTGTGTGGCTCATAGTGGTACCATCTGTTATCTTCTACAGGTCCCTTGCTGGAAGCCATACCTACACACTCCTGTCAGTAGCCTCTCTCCCCCCCTCTCCTCCTCTTATTAGATTCTCCAAAGTGTTAGTGCCATTTTATACTTCTGAAAGGGACTGAGTAAGGTTAATGAGGACTTTTTACTCCACTGCCTTCCCCATTCCCCCAAGAAAATAGACTTGATCTACCTAATTTGAACTCTTCTGTTTTAAACCCCTTCAAAGCATAGCACAATAGATGTTGACTTTTACAGCATTATCCTGTCCATTAATGTGGAAGATACAAACATTGTGAGAACTTTGTAGTCCAAGAAATTTAAAGCTTATCCTACCGCGACAGTTTTCCTCCTTATTCAAAAGGAGCTTGATGCTATGTGTAATCTCAGGGATTTCTCTGTAAACTGAATTGGCCTTTCAGCCATTGAAAACAAGTGATCTGATTAGAGTTCTTGAATCTGTATGTGTGGCAGTGGAAGGAATAACAGTGCATCATTTAGAGTAGAGGTGGATGCCAGTGAAACTATTCATGATTTTGAGGCTTGGTTTGTGGCCCATTTACTTGATGACTTTTGGATTTCCGTCCCCCACAAATCCCCAGTGGAGAAAGGGGGAACTCAGGACATCTGCTGAAGCTGTAAAACCATGGCATCACTTCTGTAACTTTCCGGTACAAACAGGTAATGTTTCCTGAACAGGCTCTCAGTAAGCTACCCTTCCATTACAGGTACTCGCTCTGTGTGTCCAAGTACATTAACTACAAAGATTGCATGAAAAAGTTATTAACAAATCATGAATGTGAAAGTGATAAAAAGCATTTTAACCGGATGTGTAAAATATGCAATGCTATCAAAGATCAAGTATTTTTCTAATAAACCTTAAACTTTCAACTCATGCGTAGCAAACTCTGTCTCTGTTTGGACACGTATGTGTGAAACAAAAGACGGAGAAGGTGGAAGCGAGTTACCTTTGTCTCCCTTCTTCAAAGGAGTTGGGAAATACTTGATATATCTCTAGACTGTAAATCTAAGATTCCCTTAGTTTTAAGAACATCCATCCACTCTTTCTGATCACATCAGATGTCGCCAAAGGGGGATGATTTGTGGGGAAGAGGCAAGAACTTTCTCAAAAGTTCAAAATGTTGTTCTTCTTCTGTCCCTTTCTCCAACACCTTTTTCCTATGGAAAAAAAAATTGTGACGCATTGTACCCTCCCACACATCGGAGGCTGCTGCTTTATTATAAATTTGACTGGTTTCTAAAGCAGGCTTGTTAGCTAGATCTTGGCTCTGAAGAACTGTGTCTGATCCCATTTTAATTACACTAAGACTAGACTCGGTCTGCTAGCGTACACCAGTTTGCCATTACTGGGGCGCTAGTTTATGGAAGTCACTTTTTTAATTTTCTCTGCTTGAATAACAGTCTGCTATTTAGCGAGGTGCGAATTCTGTGTTTGTGAGTGTGGTTTTCCAGCTGAAGGTTTAGCAGCCCTAAAACCACACTTGTCCCTCATTCCCAGTTTGCTACCTCAGGGCCAGTTTCATGCCAAGAGCGGAGCCGACAGCAAAATAGACCGTCTTGAATGGGAATGCGAAAACTAGGCATCTAAGAAAAGATATTCAGCTGTTTTTTATTTTTCCCTGGGTTGTTAAGAGGGATTTTTTTCAGTAGCAGTAGGGGCCAGCATAGGAAATCAGCCAAGTGAGCTGTTTCTTATTTAGTCATTCTTACATTTGTCATCCGCATCAGTTAGATTTTTAAGAGCAATCTGCTCCTTTTATGGCAGGGATCTGTGGTAACCTCCTTGCTGGAACGATGGCTTTGGTTTATTCTAAGAGCAGTCAGCAAGGCTGAGCACCGAGCTGTTGCCACTGCTGCTGCCTGGCATGAATTAACAAAGCTCTACTACTGGCTCAACCAGTCTTCGTCTTGCTGTCTTTTTTTAATCTGTGATGACTAAACTGGCACCAGACAAAGGCGTGCGTTTTGGGCGTGTATGGAAGCAGAAGGGATGTTGTGAGGGAGGATGGCTGGCCATGCCTTCATTTTACGTTAATCTCTCACATGACGTCTTTGTCTGTGTTTAGCTGTAGGACCCTCTGGTGCCCATTTGGGGTGTTACTGTAAAAGATAAAGAGGTTTACTGTTAAAACAAGAAGTGTCGCTTGGGATTTTTCTTATTGTATATCTACCCAGGTCAGCATCATGCTATTTGTTATATCAGCGAGTTTCATTTTAAAATGAGCTGATTTCTCTGTGTGTTAAGGTTGCAACAACAGAGTTTAGCCCTGTGCAGGTGATGCTGGGATCTCTTTTTAAAGGACGCTAGAAGTGTCCTGCAGCTGCCTTCTGCGCTGCGTTAAAGGGAGCCAGTCCACTGGGGCAGCCTGTGTTAGCGCCCGGGAGCTGCCGTCCCAGTCTAATGTCACCCTCCGAGAGCCGGGGCTCCAACAGCGAGTGGGACCTGCCCCAGCTGCCCCTCCCTGGGGCGGCTAAAGGCATCAGGTAAGAAGGTCCCGCCGTCCACGTGCACATGCGTTGCACAAGGGAGCTCTGCCCTGGCTCGTGGCCTCAGTCTCCCTTACTCCAGTGAGTAAGCAGAAGGCAGAAACAGTAGAAAACAGTCTGGAGCCTTCACCTCAAACCAAACATTTTGCTTGTCTGTTACTTACCTTTGCTTCAGCTCTCGGAGGGCTACATTTCTTTCAGCTCTCGGGAAACGCTGGCAAATCCGGTGTTTCTCCAAAATAGGCTGATGAGGCATATGGAGGCATCCTTGGGTCTTCTCATGGCATCGCATGGTCTCCCTCTTTTTAAGCTGCTTCTCCTTTCTCTCCTTCCCACAGGTGAGTAGTGTGTTGCTACTACTGATACACACATTTGAGTAGACAGAAAAGCAGCAGTGGACAGAAAGCGAATTGCAGCAAAGCACCGAGGAGAACAGCTCAATAGACACCATTGTCTGAAAAGTGGATTTACAGCCTATGACTTGTCTGCTGTAGAGGCTCATAATCTGGAACAAGTTCAGGGTTAAAAGTTCACAGCTGGGGCGTTGTAGTGTGAGTGCAGGGTGAGAACCAAGCAGAACACATTAAAGCTGATTGCCTTGCTTGTTTGTTACCTGCAGCTGTGATGCTCTTGCCAGGGATGGTGTAGACCCCAGAAGCGAGACAGAAATTCTAGCTCTGTTGCATGATACCTAGCGCAGCAGATTGTGGGGTGGGGTTAGGAGATGCTCCGGGATTGGATCTGCTGTGATCCATCCTAGTCAACCCAGAGAAGGTTTCTTCTGTGTCCCATGGCTTGCTCCACTGCGTATCTGCTGCAGCCAAAGCAGAAAGCTTTTCGCTGTGCAGATGCAGAGACGATGCATTTTCCTGCCTGGGGTGGTAGAAATGATGGGTTGCAAAAAGATTTCTCGCTGGGGTCAGCATCTTTGCTATCTCTGTGATAACTTTCATGATAGTCTTCCCCTCGTCTTTCTACCCCAGGGTCACTTTTGGCAGATCTGTGCCAAACATGGCTCTTATCTCTTCTCTAAGGGGAAGCTCAGATGCTTCCCAGCCGAAGCTAGCATACTGAAAGGGGAACCAAGTTCATCACTGGATGCTGGAGGGAGATGGGATTTCAGTTTTTAGAAGTTAAACAACCACAGTGGAACCTGCTGTCTGCCACTGCAGTGGTTCTGCTTTAAATATTCATTAAACGCAGTACTGCAATGGAAAATTGGGGTTATGCTTATGTTACCTTCCCTAGAGATCTGAACCTGGATTTTCTTGCATGCCAGCTAGCTGTTCTAACCCCTGTCAGTGTGGATAATACAACCACTTGGATAATACCACCAGTATTATCCTCCCTGTTCCCCCGCAACCTGAAATGGTATATCCAGGGAAGCATCTGCTGGATTGGTCCTGTTTGCTAAACAGGCGAGAGGACAGCCTGTACCAAGAAGCTCATCACTGCTCAGACTGAGGGCTCTGCTCATGTCTGGTGGCAGAAATGCAGGCAAGTATGGGACTATTTTTGTTAAGCAAGGCCTGGAGGAAGTCTTTGGTGATGCCAGCGGTGCCTAAATATTCAGTGTAGGTGCCTGTAGTGAAATTAAAATCTTTTGGTGGGTCAAGGCTCTAGGACGAGCCAGAAGCGGGGGTAGGAACTGTACCGGGATACAGGAAACCTACCCACATGCTCTGTATTTAAAGTAGCTGTGTGTGCCTGGCTTCAGCTGGCTTGGGTGATTTTTTTTTTAATTGAACTTGTGTGTCTTTACATCTTGGGAAAGATGGCTTCCTGTGAGCACCTGCGTTTTACAAAGATTTTCTGTGGAGCGGGGGATATGGGAGTTTCTTCAGGCATTATCATCATGTTAAGCATCAGAGAAAAGGGGAAGGTGACCTTGTGACTGACCTTCTCTGGCAAAGCTATGGAAGGCTGCTAATAGCAGCCGAGTCTTGTGCTTTGCCTTGCCAACCCCAGCATCAAAAAGCCCTGAGTGAGCACCTCAACCTCTCCCAGAAAAACCCTGAAAGATTAACCCCCTTCAGGTGGTGTTCTGGTGTTTTTTCAAAATTGTTGTGGAGGCTGGGTGTCATATTTGCCTTCTGTATTTTATCCTTTCAGGTAAACGCAGACCACTTGGTTACTTTCTCTCTGGAAGCGGGAGAGCGAAGGCTTTTAATGGAAAGGTGAGCTCTCTGATCCCACCCTCTCCAGGAGCTGGAGACTACGCAAAATGCTTCTCTGTAGAAATAAACGCAACAAAAACACTCTGCGCAAACTGGCTGTACAGATGATTTCTGTGTGGTTTTTCCGAAGCCAGTGCTCGCACAAGGAAAGCTGAGCTTTTTCCACAGGAGTGGAGAGCATTCACCACCATCCCCACGTAGCCTGTCCCACTTCTTTAATCTGTTGTGCAGAGAGCACCCCATCAGCCGCTTGCTGCCCTCTGGTTTGCATCCATCCGTGTAAAGGCAGCCATCTGTATCCCAGTTTGGGGTACTCGGGCGAGCGGGACGTAATTTGTTCCACTTTCACTGCGGCCCGCCCAGGGTAGCTATTGCTGTACCCTCCCAGCTCACAGAGAAGCCTTTGGAGGTTGCTGACCAAGAGAGGGGTCTTGTGCAGGTTCAAGTGATGGGGACCTAAGCGCCCACAGTGAAGTCCTAGATTTAGCCATAGGAGGTGACAAGTTAAAAAAACCCCAAACCTTAAAAGTTTAAACACCTGACTCCAAGCCTGAAACCCAGGTTGGATATCTAATAGACCTCAGAATATCTACTAGATCCTGGGTCCTCCCTGAAAATGGCTTTCTGCCCATCTGGAGGGCAGAGCGCGCAAGCCAGAGGAGGCCACGCAGGAGGTGGTGCAGCTACAAAATGCATGGGCCCACGGAAACATTCGCCCGGCCCAAATCTACTCCTGTTTTCAGCATCTGTGCCCAGTGGTACCACCCCATGCACCTGCTCCCTCTTCCCTCGCCGCGTCCCCGCAGGTGAAGAGCGGAGGGGGCGGCGGGCCAGCCCTCCCGACGCAAGGAGGAACCTCCCGCTGTTGTTTAGGTGAAACTCGCCCTTAAAACAATAACAAACCAACAAGCGACGTTGGCGAGCCGGGAACTTGCATGTGCTCTGCCGAGCCGTAGCGTGAAGCGACGTGTAAAAGTATTAGCGAGGAATAGGGCAGAGTTCAGCGCTGAGGTCAGCCCTCTGCTTTTAATTAAGGCAAGTAGGAGTCAGGAAAGACAATATCCCATTATTGAGTGGGTAGTGCTTGTCATGTTAGATGCAGTGTCTGCATTCAATTAAAGGAAGCAAATTAGCCTTTAGTGCCAGAAGAAAAACCAAAATGAGAGCCAGTTTGATGGACCAAAATTAAATGTGAGACAGGAAGGATTTATCATCCCCACAAAAACGTTTGGAATACACACTGGAAAAAAACTTCAAGAAATCCATGGAAATGCTTTGAAGGGGAGTGACTCACAATCACTTTGAAGGCTAAGTTTTCTTTTTACTTTCTGCTTTTGAAAAAGGTTTTAAGATTCATAAACTGTATTTTGCTCTAAGTGGGGGGGCCTGGGATAACTTTCTTCTCCCTGCTCCCTCAAATGCTACTGAGCAAACTGCTTATCCTCTTCGCTTACCACTGGGCCCCTGAAGGGCGATGCTCAGCATCCCATCCTGGGCACCGTTTTGTAACCCCAGCAGCGTGAAAAGCAAGCGGGCGGTTATGGGTTGACACTGCCTTCTCTTCTGCTGCTTGGACAGACCCTGGGACAAAGCCTAGGAAAATACGCAGATACATCCGCGTGGATACGTACATCAGGGTCTCTCATACAGGGAAGAGGATCGGCGAAACCTGCAAAACACTGTAATTACCAGCATTAAATGGCCTGCTTGCCCCACCACTACTAATGTTTTTCAAAAGAAAGGGTTGGAAAGTATCATATTATTTTACCTACAGATAGCGACTCAAGCAAAGCAAGCTGAAAACCACTATGGGAACAAATTTGCAGCTAATACTATGCATGTGAGTTTGCAGTTCATTCATGAGGAGTTGGTACAGACATTATCAAGAATCTCAGCTCAAAAGTAAGTCGGCTAATTACCTTCTGGCTCGGGGTCCATCTTTCTAGCAGCGCAAGGATGGGTGGATTGGCTCTCTCACAGCTATTGCAATGTTGAGTATTTTGCTGTAGTTGTTCCCAAGAAGGATGGGCTGTCAGCTTCTTTGTGCACATACCAAAATAGAAACATACAAAACCCCAAAAATCCAGTGTTTGTGGCTTGTCCTGGAAAAACGGCAATGAAAACAAGTGGAGACAGCTGTAATTACAAATAGGGTATTGAGCTCTGCTAGGTATATAAAAATATATACTATACATATATAAAATATATTAAAACCCCACAAAGATGTAACAGATACATCAGATCTGAACCTATTCTGTCTGGAAGGAACTGATGTAGAAATCATTAAATATAAAACTAACATTCACAGTTACAAAGCAGCAGTAACAGATAGAGGGAGAGGAGTAGATTCTTACCCTTGGTGCTGCATGTGAAATTCAATTAGTTCTGAAAACTTTAAGACTTACAAGTAGCAAAGCACCTTTGGGCAGAAGGGAGGGATCTTCATATTTCATACAATCCTTGCTTGCAGTGCTTTTTTTATTCCCCCCTCAACTCTTCCATGTCACAAAATAACACAGGAATAGAAGTGGCCAGGGATAATTTCAAATATGAAGTGGTCTCGTGCAGCTATGCAATAAAGAAGAGCATCTTGCCAAAAACAAAACAAAAACCCAACCCAAACCCTTCTCTCTGAAACAATCTTTTTCATGACTTACAGTTGGCTCCCAGCGGCGTGCCAGAGCCAGGAGGCCAAATCCACCCAGTACCTGCTTACAGCAACAGCAGCTAATCGTGCACAACAGCAAGACAAATGCCAGGTAAATTGGAAACAAATGTTGGAGAAATCCTGCAGTAAATGATGAATCCAAATCACCAAGACCTCTTAGCTCTACAAGTGGTTTGCCCATTGTCTTGTACAGTAATGGAAAGATACAGATTTTATTAGCAACATAAAATTAACTCAAGGAAACATACAGTTGGGACATGAGGATTATGTCTCTTGTCTGTCTTTTTGGTCCTCTCATTTTGGAGCCATCTAAAGCTGAAGGATGATTCAAACATCAAACGAGAAGAGAAAAAAATACTCATGTGCTAGAAGGAGCCAAGTATCCTAAAGCAGCAGAAAACCCAGCTCTCCCTTTCCCACCCATTCCCATGGCCTCTGCGCTGACCGACAGACCTATGCTTTCTACAAAGACCTGGAAAAAAACAAGAGCAACTCTTCCTTACCTGATGCTAGTCACCAGATAACTTTCCTTCAGATTCTGGCTTTACGACAAGCCCACAATTCTGTCTAACTTTCGACTTCAGAGAATTGTTGTGTCTTTTAAGGAGCAAGAGGGATGCCAATGGAGGTGACAATTGGTATCTCTTCCCCTCATTCTTCAAAATCCGAAGGAACACATCTTTTCTACTCAATTACTCAAGATTAATTGACATCAGCTCTTTTTCCCAGCTGTTCAGGAAACCCCGGGATGCGGGGATGTGGGAGTGCCTGCAGAGAAGCGGTGCTGGACTTCCCGCTCCATCGGGAAACCGCCGAGCAGCCCCTCGCACGAGCGCTCCTCTTCCCACACGCCTCGCCGCCGCCCCGGCTCCTCTCCCTGGGAGGCAGCGCTTGCTACCCTTCCCCGTCACCGCTGCCTCGACCTCTGCACCCGTCTCCCCCCGGCCGCCTCCTTCCCGCCCTCCTCCTCGCCCGTGCAAACGCCAGAGCCCGCCTGCCCCGAGGGGGGACAAGTGGACCTCGGTCCTCACCCACCACGTGAGGTTGAGCAGGCTGCCCAGGAGCCCCCCAGCACCAGCCGCCGTCAGCCCCCGCGCACAGCCCGGCTCTGGATGCTGGGCGAAAGCCAAGGGGGGACGAGGCAGGGGGCCGGGGGTTTTGGCGAGATGGATGCAACGCCGAGACAGTGTGGAGAGGACGTGTGGGCATCGCACTGGAAGGAGGGGAGAGAAAAGTACATTCTTTAAAAAAAATAAGCCTTCCTTATTAGTGCTGCCGGTGGAACAACTTTTTATTAGAAGCATCTGAAAGTGGTTATCTTCCATAAAGTAATTCATCCCTAACAGCTGTGCTTCAGAACAACAGCCCACGTTAAGCCATCCGTGCAGCAATGCTGCAGCCACAGGATTTCTCAAAATGTTCGCAGGATGGAAAGAAGAAAGTGGTGTCGAGGGAGGAATCACTCTGTCTCCAGCAGAGCATGCCTGAAAAACGTAAAGTTAGGAAAAATACACCAATGGATGTTTTTTTTTTTTACAGCATCTATTGCCTCATGAGCCGTTTTAATAAAAAAATCATCTACAAACTCTCCTTCTGTCCACAGTAGGGGTCATTTTCTGATCTTTTCTTCCTTGGCTTTTCAGCGCAGGGCATGTTTGCCTAAAACCTGGATCTTTATCTGCAGGATTCACCTGCTGCTCGCTTCCCACCTGGAGTCAAATCAGTGCGTCAGCAACACCATGCTCATTTCCACAGCAGCCCAATGCGATTTCACAGCAAGGACAATGACGGCCTCCGTTAAGGAATGAGCCACGAAAGCACGTTAAATGCCCTTGGAGGCCATGTCTGGTTTTCATTAGGCACTCCACGTGACGAGAGCCAGGGGAGCCGCACGACAGCAAAGAGGCCGTACACAGGCGCAGCTCACAGGAGATTTTTATAATGCTTTCCGCGGGCATCAGCACATGAACAGGAGGGCGAAGGGCTTACGGCACGCCGGGGCGTCTCAGCCGATTCCTGATGCATCGCCCTTGTCACGATCTCCTCCTCCAGCTTGCCTGCTGCCCTCCAGCCAGCCCCAAACCCTGTCAAATGACAACTCGTGCCAGCACGACAGGGCCTTGCTGCCGAAAAACGCATGAGAGGGCAGCGCATGAGAGGGATTACCCCCACCAGGCGGTGACCAGGAGGGATCACCCCCACCAGGCAGCCCTTATGGTCTCACGAAGCAGCCCAGAGCCGCCACATTTTCTGCCCCGTCAAGCCGTGATGCTGATTTCTGTATTGCTGCTCTGCTCTTCAGGACAAAAGTGGCGCAGCTGGCTTTTATGAGCCAAACCGAGTTAGGCCTGGGCAGAAAACAGCTTATCTCACCAGGTCATCGTCACCAGCTCCCTCGGCGCTGCCTTTCCCCACTCCCCCACCTGCTGGTACCTTTGCCAGGCGAGGGAGGGGAAGCAGCAGCACGGGGCTTTCTCCGGCTTCGCTTCAGAAGAGCCTCTCTGTTTCAAGGCTGTTTTCTCCTCCCACTTTAAAGACCAAAGGGATGCAGGGAGAAACTGAACACGTCTCCAAGGTCACAAAATCAGCAAACGGCTCACACTGGCCACAGTCTCTGCAAGGCCTTATCCAGTGCTCGACCTGGTCACCCCTGGCATCTTCCTCTGCCACCCTCCGCCACACAGCCAGTGACCCTCCTTTTCCCTCTTTATTCCCATCATTTTTTTTCCCAGCGCCCAGGGTATGAGGACTTCATTCTGCCGTCTCAGGCTCTACGTTCAGACCAATGCCCAGCCTCGGCTCTCACCAGTGTCCTCGTCCCAGTCTCACGGCTGCCACGTCACCCAGAAAAAAACGATTGCATACTAGGAAAACACATCCTCATCTGGAGCAATTTATTGATGTGACCCTTACCCGGCCTCACCTCATCTGTACCTTGCTGTTTGTTATGCCTTATATCCCTGCCCATGGCAGGGTGGGTTGGACTAGATGATCTTTAAGGTCCCTTCTGACCCAAACATTGTGCGATTCTGGTTTTCTACAAGTGACATTAGGCAGAAAGCAGCTGTGTAAAACACTTAGCACCCACCTAGCACAAAGTGCAGGTGGATTTCACACGTTATGATAGAGCTAGAGGACTGAAGTTATTTAAGAAGGTTTCTCAACTGGTTTCTTTTTTGTTTGTTTGAAAAGGGAATGAGCCTGGGAAAAAGCTGGGAGGCGATCGGCTATGGGTGTGAATCAAGGGAATGCTCTTGGCTACTTCAGCATATTGCTTCTCCCTGCCCCTCCCAACCCTGTACTGAGACGTGGGGACAGAAAGGAGGGTATTTATGTGCCCTGTTCTCCCACATTCATTCTCTCCTCCCTGCTAGAGTACTGGGAGCGTAGGTGGGATGGTAGGAGAGGCCTCTCTTAAATTGTCTCTTCTGCTCCCTCCTTAACTGACCTTGTCTGGCCCCCCAGGAGTCAGGCCCCTTAATGATTATTTCCTTCCTAGCACAGTCGGGGTTCAGGAAACACAGGACTCCCTGCTTTTCTGCCACACTCCTCTGGCTCTTCTCCCTGAACTGCCCAACCTGTTCCTTTTCTCCACCCTTGCCAGGTTATTCCCCCTGCTGTCCCTGCCATGCCAACCAGGCACGTTTTCTTACAGAAATGCTGAGGAGCAATCGCTGTGTTCCCGGGCGACTTCAGGGAGCCGCCTATAACATTATCCTTTCTTATTGCCACATGCTTCCAGGTCCCTTCCTACCATACGCCCTGCATCCGTTCTTCATCTTTTTTTATGCTCTACTTCCCTCATTCGCCTCCATGCGCATCCTTGGAGAGGAAGGAGGAGCCTGGAGCACAAACACTACATCCTCATCGCACCTCTCCTCTCTCCCCACAGTCCTTCCAGCTGCATCAGTCCTCTCTGTCCATCTCTGACGTGCAACGTGTTGCTACTACGATTTCCCTGCACGGGGAACTGGCGCAGGAAAGTGGGAGCAGCTCCTACAGCACCTGAGCTGCAGGTGAAGGCTTCTGGGCTTCCCTGCTGGGACAGCTGGGATGCTTCACCACAGGCTCCAGGCACCACAGTGGCCATCAGAGCTGCCTGTAGCCCTTCATTCAGCAAACCACCAGCAGGGATCCTCAGCTGTTTGAAACACATTGCTCAGGGCGACGCAGGGGGAGCCTGGTGGTGGGTCATTTAGTCATTCCTCCCCAGCCAAGTGCTCCGCGGGTTAAGGTGGTTATTGGTTTCTTGGCAAGGAGACAGGGCTAAGAATTTTGGCAACTCTGACAAGTAGAAAAACCCGTACCACGTGAAATCCTTCCCTCTTCTCAGACCCAAATGGTATTCTTTACACGTCCTCAGAGAAGCAAGCTTCGTAGTTTCTGCAGAGCATTCCCCTAAAACTCATGACAAAGGTATCTTGCTGTGAAAACAAAGCTGCGGTAAGATCGCTGCTGTGCCACACCAAGCCAGGTAACCCAAGCATCAGGCCTTTCCTACTAAGCAGCTTCTTTATGTAACAGAGAGTGCAAGCAGGGGAGGGCTGGCAGCTCCCAATCTTTCCTATAAACAGGGAGTTTGCATTTAGCTGCCATCATAGATCTTGTGGTGAACAAGGGCAGGGTAAAGCTTATTTACCCAGACACGCGGTTTCTACGGGAGAAACGAGTTTTTTGTTATTGTTTTACTTTTTTAAAAGTCACTAAGCCCAGCAACATACATCTTACGTTCTCAACCTGATGCACCAGGAAAAGGGATGCGGGAATAGCTGCCGCACACAGCAGGTTTGATACAAGGCAAAACTTCCCCTTGTCAGGTGCCTGCTTTTCAGTAGGCAGCCCTACCAAGCGTGCCTTGACTCCCATGCAGACTTTCCTCAGCTAGGTACAAAATCTCCTCCGTGAAAACAGGTTAAACACGTTCAGCAGTTCCCCTCCAGGAACAAGCCTGTGATTTTGCATTCTCACCTTCTTAGGGAAGCGCTGCCAATACTGGCAGATCCAAAAAAAAAAAACCCAAACCCAAACCAAACTCATCTTTTATGCTCTTAACGAAGCGTTCTTCCCCCTACCAAAACAAAGATGCCGTGTGTTATCCCTCCTCTAGTACAAAACCAATGGCAGGATTCCAGCGCTTGCAGTCACCTCTGCTTGTGTGCACATGTGCAAGGGAAGACAGAGAATCAGGCAAAGGAAATCAAGTCTTTTCAGACTTGCAAGTAGTCTTTTCTCAGACAGGCAGGGAATATTTTTTTAAATGACAGAAAATACTCCAGTGTCCCTTTCTATGCCTGCTGTCCCTTGGTGCCTGGTTAAACACAATTTCAGCAGCTGGGCCATCACTGGAGGCCTTGATTACTGTCACAGATAGGACACGCGGTGGAGCTGCAGCTGAAACACAACTTAGTTCCGTTTCCTGAGCTACGCTCTCCATCCAAGAATGTTATTTTCTCAAGATTTAACTCAAACGGCTCATTGATAGGGCTGATCCTGCTCTTTGTGGTGTCTGTCCATACCGCCTCTCTGGTATGCACAACTGCATTTGAGATGCACCCTGATGCTTAACAGCTGTATCTGGAAAAGACCAAGATTCAGGGAATCCAAAAAAACATGAATGCTATACACAAACTTCTACCACGTAACAACTGCACAGACTATAGAAAGGTAGCCACCATTGTTTAAAAAAGAAAAAAAAAAAAAAAGAAAAAGAAAGGACAAAAAAAAGAGCTGGTGAGCCTTCTGTAGCCCAGCACCAATTCACAGCCGGTAGTTTTAGAGAGAAACACAGCAGCACCCAGCAGCTCCAGCCTAATGGCTCACTTTCCAAGGTAGAATAAATAGAGCACCCTGAAATAAAATAAGCATGGCACACCAGCTGAGAATGAGTAGCATTTATTTTTACAACATTTTGTGAGACTGATAACTGTAGGCCCTGTTTTACTGATATGGGCAGTGATATGTGGCTTGTCCCTGCCTCCATATAGAAAAACTGGAGCTATAAAAGAATCTTAGTATAGCCAGAGCCATGCTAATGCAAAGCCATATTTTTTTCCACAACGCGTGGATGCAAGTGGATCGGGAATTCCTGTGCTGAGCTTATAAATTCAGAACTGCTTCCTATCCGATTACTTGTTACAGCAATAGGATGGGCAGGGGGGGAATTTGTTCTACGGTTTAAACACTTCTCTCTTTGCAAACATTTCAGTACAGATTTAAAGATCAGCAGTCTCCAAAATAATCATCAGGCATCTCTAGTCTGTTAAGGCTTTACTTGGTAAAATTGTCTGCTTTGTCTTATCTGGTAAACCAATCTAAGTGATCAACAGTGGAGACTTTTAGCTTTAAAATGTATCCAGTTGCACTGCAGAATCACGGAAATCAACAGAACTGCTTGAAGTCAACTATGTGTTTCAGGCAAATGCATCAGTGTTTGCAGAGTCTGCCTACAGCATCAGGAAGTTAAGCACATTCTGGCTTTTATGGAGAGCAAAGACAAACACGGACTTTTGCCTTTAATTACCTTTCCTCCAGATGCTGAAATAAAATGAAGAGTACCCCTCCTTTTTCACTCTTAGTTTTATTATAAAAATCAACATTTCATTTGTTACAACTCAGTTTATCGTAATAATTGGAAAGGATTTTTGTACAAGGTTTATATACACCTTACAAGTAAAGCACTTTATTTTACAAAAAAAAAGTTAGTGAATGAGTGAATAGGGCTGACCAAATGTTGGTCATTATAATATAAATACATCCTTGCAAAGCACCATCGTACCAAAGTTGATGAACAAGAGACACCAGCTGGCTTTAAGACAATGACAAACAGTGATTAAAGCTTACAAAAAAGAACAAACAAAACAAAAAACAAAAACAAGATTAAAAATTGAAAGCAGCACCAGATCCTTCACTTGCAAACAAGGCTAGTTCAGCTTAAGCCTGGTGGTATCCTCTTTACAAAAAAGACACTTTCATTTTCCCTCGATGACTCTTAACTGCCTGGCTTAAGGCTACAGCCATTTTAATCAGGACTTCAAAGCCGCTTCTCGTTCATTTAAAAGAGGGGAACAAGACTGCTCTCCAATAGTTTCACCATAACAATCACGCCGAGTGCCACTAAGACGATCTCTGGCCCGAATCGAATATGGACAGTTACTTACCCTGCTCTGCACGGTTTTGGAGTGGATCACCCAGTCCCTATAAATGCTACCCCTGGCATCATCCACTGAGCTGCCCTTTTTAAAGATGAAAAGGAAAGAAAATTGCCCATTCTGGATCACTACGGTATTTTAATTTACTAGTTTTAGAAAAAAATTGAATGTTTGGTACTTATTTTCAAGCTATTAGGTCATTCCTAACTTATTTTCAAGGTGTATCCTGTCACCTGCCAATTAAGCTAAGGGTTAATTTTCAAGCAATAGCTCCGCCACAATGCAATTAAAAAAATCCCATGGCTAAGAAAGCAATTTTTGAATAACAATGTTCAAATTCTTGTTGCACTCAATGAACCAGCTATTTTTTTAATTGTAGAAATAATAAGTAATCTGGTACATGCACTGTACACGTTTAAAAGCAGATTCTGCCTGTAACAATATTGCGTGACAAACACACTCCGGACAAAAACGCCAGGAAAAAAAGTGATTGATTACTTCTTAAGAGATATTCTGGAGAAGTCATTTGGTTCAACAGCATGCATGACCAGGGAGTTCTATAGTTTAAGCAGTTCCCCTCAGATTGGTGGCAATCTATTAATTCAAGGAGATTTGCCAAGCAATAAGGAATGGAAATACTCAATATGCAAGACAGTGGCCTTTTCTTCACCTTGGCACAGGCTTAACTACTTTAAAGTAAAACAAGTGAATCTGTGTCTAAGGCGCACCGATCAAGCCATTTCTAGAGAATGAGCTGTAATAAACAGAGAAGCAATGCACGACCTGGAGACCAGAACACCACCCAAAGCCCATTAGTGCAATAAATAGGGATTTTCTGCACGCACCTTCACTTGCAGTGGACTGTAGTTGTGTCAAGCAGTTTGGGTGCAATTTTCTTCACAATTATGCTAGGACTACAACAGATTGATTTTTATGTACCTACAGAAAACAGAAGAGTTTTACTCATCTGCAAAATGGACTCCAAAAATTAAGGGAACAGTATAAAAAAACCGTGCTTCCTCTCCTGTCTGGTATGACAGAGCATTAACTATTCAGGTTAAAAGTAGCAAGTATTCTGTTGGCTGTCCTACAACCTGGCCAAAAGAAGTCCAGCTTCTGTGAGACAGCAGGACAGCATCCAGCATTAGCCCTCCGAAGGGCAGGGAGGCTGAATCTGCCAAAGGGGGCGTGTGAATGTGTACGCATGAGAGAGAAAATTATTCGCTCTGGGGAAATTCACATTCTCAAAGATACGCGTACCTGCATACATATACTTGTACGTGCACACAGGGGGAAAACGTGATGGCAGTAATCTGGAATTTACAATACTGAAAGTTACAACTCACAGCAAAATGAATCCTTTGATATCAACTGGCTCATTTGAATATTTTGCATTGCTGTAAATATTTCATTTAATGTATATGCACAGGTTGCATGAATTTATATTCACGGAAACCATTCTTTATTTCAAATGCAAATGCTATATGCATGCTCCATTTATCCTATCTAAGTTCTTTTCAAATAAATATCTTGGTATCGAAAAGCAGCAGAGAAATGAGTGTTCCTTAGGAAGGTATGAAATACGTGCAGTATGACATGGCAGGTATCATTTTAAAAGGCAAGATTAGGTCCCATTAATGTTGTCATTTAAACATGCTAAGTTCCTGCTGAACATGCAAAAGTTAGTTTTCAACAAATTATGCTGTGATGTCCTTTTTTTTTTTTTTTTTAAACTACAAAGGACTGTTCCTTTCCTGATTGAGCATGCCAGCTATTTCCATCACCAGACAGTCAGATATGCAGACTCCCCAGGTGTCTACATAAAGGAAAAAGTGCACAATGAGTACTTGTGTTAATGCCTCACCGTGTATGTACCTGATGCTGTAAGATAAGGACATTTGTGCTTAGCGTAAAAGACAAGGAGCAGTTTCACTGACATCACCGAGACCACTTCCATGCTAATGCTACGAACCCACTTCAGCGATCTCCTGAATTGACATGTGTGTGTTATCTACAGTCCTAACGTCTCAGCCAATTTGAGAAGCAGGAGAAAGCATGATCCTCACTGAGGGAAGGAGCGAATATGAATCACGACTGGCTCAGTGGCGAAGAGGAAAAGAGAAAAATTGTTCAGTCTCAATGTTCAATCAGTCTACGGTTTATCCACTGGGAATGCGTCAGGTGCACATACTAGTTGCATCAAGGCTTTTGTAATTTGGAGATCTGCCCAAGAGGAACTTCACAGATCAGCTCTTTCAAAATTTTACTCTAGATTTACTGGGAAAATACCCGTACTTGCAAAGGCAGACCACAGCTTCCCACTAAATAAATTCTTTGGTTCGTCCAGACAAGAAACAGCCTCCTCCCTATGCTGATCATCTTCAGTGGAAAAACATAGGCTGTCCACTTTCCCCTTAAAATATCTAATGCACAAACTGAAACGTACGTATCAAAAAGACTTGATCAAATCCCACACTGAATTATATGTCCACCCCATTGACTTCAACTGAGTTATGTGTGGACATAAACTAGCACAGAAAGCAGGCAGCGCAGTCCATATCCAGGGAACATTTTTCTTCTAAAGAACCCTCACTGTAATTAACACACTTATGGATTTACCTGCAGTAAGTCCCCTCCAAGAGGAAGCCTCAGTGAGACAGTCCAACCACACCAGAAAGAGGATACCACTCCTTAAGCTCAACCACCTTAGAGTTTTTCAAACAGAAATTGGCACACTGAAAAAAGTATTTTGCAAGAAGAGACCATTGCCATCGCAGTACAAGCACTTGGACTGAGATACAACAATGCAATATTCTTCTGAGTTCATTAGTGCAAGTTTCCACATGTGAACCCCACAGGGAATGCTGCACATGAAAAAATGTAAACAGAGAAGTTTCTATTCTCATCGGCGTGCCAGCCCCAACACGCCCCGCCCCAACACACCCGCCCTCCCCCCTTCATATAAATGGTTTCGAGTTCCCTTATAGTTCATAATACCCTCCTCAACATCCATCCTGCTGGAGAACACAAGCAAGCTTCTTCACCAGCAAGGAAGAGCCAGAAGAACAGCTACCACGATTCCTAGATACCTAGAAGGAAGCTGGGCAAAAAAAACCTTAGTATGCCAGATCCAGAGATCAACTGCAGTAGCCTGGAGACTACCAAGGCTTTTTAAAGTTTCCTCAGGTATCTTGGACTACTAGAAAGACCCTTTGTTACAGCTGGAATCCCAGATGCCATGGTTTTCCTTGGAGCTGAAACCAAGTGAGGCTCCAGTACTCCAGATGAGCGGCAGCACTAGCAAGAATTACTTGTCACGAACTCTGTCAACAGCATGACTTAAAGCCCATGCCACTTTTTCAGATTATTTCTCTTTTCGTTGAAACTGGCTGGGAAACAAGCAACAGAGAACAATAAAACCCAAACGGCACCTCTGAAGAGTTGTTGCACCCATACTGTGCCCAAAGGCTAGGAGGCAGAAGCTCCTCGGTACCTTTGTTTTGAGAGAGAGGACTCAGAGGGCCAGTCTTTCAAGGCATCGAGCACATTCAACGTGGATTTGATGTCAACAGAAGGTGCAAATGCATAATGCCATCTAAGATCAGTTATACCGTGAGCTCCACTACAGTCAAAGCAAATTCAAAACACTGCACTGGAGTCAAAGAGGAGTTAATAATATCCTAGGTTGCCCCTCAACCTACACAAATAATGTTTTCACTTGATTATATGCTCTCCCTGTCAAAATCACCATGGTGAGGCTGACAGGAGAAGGGGCTAAATATGATAATATACAAAAATAGAGATGCGAATATAAAATGGTTTGGTTAAGAATATCTTAAAATTTGACATTCACAGCGGTTAATACTAAAGTATTAAACTCACACCACGCAAAAGAGGAGGTATGTCAAAATCATACTGAGAAAAACTGGCTTTACCTAACACAAAGAAATAATGAGCAGTTAATACAGCATGGGAACCCCTTCCAATGATCAAAACATCCTTTTTTTTTTTTATGGACAGTTGCTCCACTGAAAGTTAAATGCTTCCTTAGTAGGAAAAAATAATATATATATTTTTATATATGATTTGTATACTGTGATATCAATATACACTGAAAGTACTGCAAGGATATATTATTCATTTACAGTAAAACTAACAATTCATGGTTAAATTTATAGTTTATAAATATGCTGTCTATATTATATGTGGTATAAAAATATTTGACATTTTGTGGGCACTAGGTCAAAATAAGGTTTTCCTTTTTAAGGGACTAAAAATCATTCAGGTATATGCATATTACCCTTGTCAATTGTGTGAAAATCGTACTGACCTGGTACAAAACAGAATCCTACCGTGTTGGCAACATGACAAAGGTTATGTATAGCATGATACTCACTGCATGACAAGGCTAATTAGGAGAAAAAAAAAAAAAAAAGAATTTACAGCAGCCCAGTTCTAGCAGTACTTTAAATAAGGACATCGTGATTTAAAGTGACACGGGCAGGAAGAAAGGATGCAGAAGAGATGGGAAAAGCTAAACAGGAGAAAAAAGCAAACTTTAAAATATACCCAACAAAAATCATTGAAATTCCAGAAGCAAAGAGAGAGCTCTAAATGCTCTAGCTTGGTAAATGCATTAAGGAAAAACAGAAGTGTATTAATTTTAAAAAGTGTGTGATTACTTTTCTGGATTCACTGCTACGATTGCTGTATTCCTGTAGAAAACAAAGCCCTTTGTGTAAGGTTAATATCTGTCCTGACTGCGTTTTCAAGTTTAACTTTAGCTGCTGACCCTCCGTAGTTAACATAGAGGTTATTTGGCTACTTCCAAGTATCTATGGTATGCTGCTCTGAGACAGACTTCTTTATTATTAATTACTTCAAACATTTTTGGTATTGACAAACTCCACATCTCACCTCGCTGGACAAGTAACACATCCTGGTCCTTCCATTTCCTTATGTGCTCAGTCACTTCACTGGATTAAGGCATGTTTTTGTGTTCCATTTGCAAAAATAAAAACTTTTTGTACAAATGTCTGGGTTCTTTTATACAAAAATTTTTCTTCTTATGGCACAAGCAGCAGTTGCTGTTTAAGAAAATATATAAATATCTTTTTTTTTTCTTCTGTACAAATATCTTCAGTATTCCTCCACCCCATTTAATAACATTTAACTGTACACTGTCCTACCTCATCCCTCACCGAGAGCTCCCTCCCCCCTCCCCAGTAGAACATCTTGTATTTACACTTTCACAGCGGAGGCAGATAACGGGGCGGGGGGGGCTACCCCTCATGAGGAGTCCGTGCAGGGGGACGGTGGCGGCGGGTAGAGATGGTGAGAGTAGCTCCGCTCCGTGTACGGCGAAGGCGGGCAGCTTTCGTAGTTCTCCTCCGCCGACAGGTACTGGCTGCGTGGAGTGGGTGGCGGGGGGACGGGCTCTGAATCATAGTTCAAGTCACTGGTGTAGCCCTTGGCCGTCGCTGCCGTGACCCTTCGGCTGGGGGCATAGTCACTGTCACAGACATCCGTGCTGCAGGGCGTCGTGGGAGGTGCAAAATGCCGGTAGCTGTAAGGCCTGTAGCTGCAGTGGGGAGATTTATGGGAAAAGCGTCGGAATATAGAAAGACTGTGCATTTTGGGCGATGCATCCACGAACAAGCGAGTGGTGGATAAGCCAGGGTGGAAACAGAGAGCTGGTCAACCTCTCTGCAGTAGATACACAGCATCATGCTCTCCTCTCTCTGACATCACAAACTCGCTAACTCCCCTGCAGAAGGCTCACCTTTGCACTACAGCATCAAATTATAGCAACCAGTTAAAGCGATACTAATTATTCATTATCTACAGGCAACAGGCTCCCTAAGACCTTAGCTGAGGTAGAAAAAGTTGCTACTAAGAGAGTGGGGCTGGAAAGGCACCCGGGAAAAAAATAGCTGTGTTGCAATTGTACAGAGAAGATATTCTATTTCCATTATCCAGTTTATGGATGCTAATTTCCAAGTCCAGAGAGGGAGGTAGACTGAAAATCATCTGGCACATCCATAGCAGTCAGGAGAACTGCCTGCCAAAGCAGTAACCGGGATGGAATTCCCAAATGCTGCTACCACAAAGCATCTTTTAAAATGAGCCCAAGACAGTTTAAAGAAAGCAAATTAGAAAGGGAGCTGGGTGGTAGCTACAATTGCCAGCATCAACATCAGTCATTGGGGGTGGGTGAGAATGCAACTCCTCTATATTCAAGGCAGAACGTTAGGAAAGACAGGAAGATCAGAAGCAGCAAGGCCAGGGCTTATTTTTGGGTGGGGGGGCATTCAGAAAACATTCAACGCTACACTACATCCCTAATACCATTTAAAATACTAAAAGTCACATCGGCTAGCCAGTGATGAGCATGATTCATGCCGGTGCCAAAATTTGGGTTTATTTCATTAGAAAATTACTCATCATTTTAAAAGATTTTTCATATGGCTGCAAGGGACCATTATAATCATCTTGTCTGACCTTCTGCACAACAGAGGCCATATTTTCTGCTAATGGAGAAGAGATGTCTTTTCAGCCCCAGAGACCTCATTATCCAAAAGCCCCCAAAGGCTCTGTGTTAGGGAGGCATTTCTTTCAATAGACAAACACAGCACTCTCTTCTCGTTGACCAGATCTACTAGTGATTTGGGAGGGGAACCTTTACACCCTTGGGTAGTGGGTCTCTCTTTATTTTTCATAACTAGTTATAAAATGGTAATGAACTCTAAATAGCATCTTACAGGGAAGGTGAGAAAGATACAGTCAGGTAAACAGAGATAAAGCTTGTATGCCCATAAATATTAGTCAGAGAAAATAAGCAAAAGGTTATCAACCTTTTTCAGATATTAACCCTTAATATGTCAAATCAGAATTTCTGTGCTTTATCTAGGCTATAGTATTAATGTTACTTCTGACCTACTCGCCTTTATATTGCCAACTTTCCTCCGCGTGGTGTTTGCCTATCATTTCTGATAATTACATAACAAATTATTTATGACAGAAGCCTAAAACAAGGCCGAGTTCATTCCAGGGTAAGTATTTTTGGCTCAAAGTTATCACGGTACCAGGTTTCTTTTGGCATTTAGCTAATTTTGTGATGAGTGCTGTCATTCCGCCTAAAGCAATACACCCGAGAGGAGTACCACTAACCCACTTACTGTACGAGTTACCTCAAACAGTGCTGCACTTATACGCACGCTTCAGTGATGCGATACATGTGAACCCATTTAAGCACCTGTTTTAGTGCTTGCAGAATTAGGGCCTTTGATTGCAATTCTTATGGAGCAGAGGCTGTCTTTATTCTGCATTTTCTACACTAACTGCTTTGATCCTGATGGAAGCTATTGTAATAATAATTACCTGTATGATCTATGAGTGGATGGGCTGTTTGAAGAATAACCAAATTCCATGGTATAATGTGAACGTTCAGTAGCTGGTGATGGTGGTGGGTTCAAAATCTAAGGGGGAAAAAAAGAAAAAAGCCACAGTTTAAAAAAAAAGAGATGAAGGAGAATCAAAAAACCATCAGTTTATAAATTACTTTTTAGTACTGTTTAATAGGAACCATAAGAAGTGCATGCACAGCCCCTCCCAACAAACAGGATTTTTCTTCTGCTTATTTCCCAGTTCTTTAACAGACACTGGAAATGTTGCTTGTTACTATTCCCATAGAAGCTATTACTAAGCTCTTCTCAAAAAACGCTGACTGCTGTTGCTATTTTGACATACCCAGTGCCGAAAAGTAAAGTTGAAGCTAGCTGTTCAATACTAGATTGTCACTAGGGATACCACCGCCCTAGGCAAACCGGCAGATGTCTGCTCCTGCTAGCTGTAGTCCCCAAGTATCATGCTGCTTATAATGTTTGCAACTTGCTGTCCAAGGCAAGCATTTCTTCTCTATGCAGGCATGCTCTTACTGCACAAACAGTATTTTGATTAATTTAAAGATATAACATGATTGGTTGATTCTTGGAACTGAAAACAGACAGTTGAAGATTTCGGCCTGCACTGACCGAGCATGTAACTCTAACACTCGATAGCGGCATGGTGGAGTTAATGCAAGAATAGCTAAAACAACAACTGATGCTAGAAGTAAAGAGACAGGGAGCCCTCTAGGGCTGGTACCAACTTTTATATAGCATCTAATGCAGCACACTACCCATTTGTGACTACAGGAATGCTATGGAGTTGCAAGACACTTGTTTGTTTATTTGTCACTTGCAAGACACATGACAAAACAACCTTAATTTTAATTCCTTGAAAGGTCTATACAGAATCAACCATAGCCTTACCTCCAGAAGCACATGGCAGAGCACGATGAAAAGAGATCGCTCTGCCAGAGCTACTCAGCATTTATAGACATTTTTTCATCTCTCCTGATATTCAGCCTCACATCTTTTTCTGGCACTCAGCTCTCCCACATCTCTTTAAAAGTAATAGAAAATTCCTATACTGTTTTCGTAAAAGACAATCTCCTCTCCCTTCTCTTTCAAAATCACTTACTCCATATTTAAACAAGTTTATTAGGCTAGAAATCTAAAACAAAACATTAATGTGTCAATTAATTATCCTCAGAAAGACACTGGCACTTCTCTGAAAGTTTTTAAAGGTCTATGAATAATAGAATTGACTTACTGGAGGAAAGTAAGTGCCTTTGGTACTTGACGAACTACTGGAAGAGGCTCCAGTGACATGGGCCCTGTCATAGGGTGGCCCGCTGCTCCCTCCCATAATGCTGAGGGAGCTGATCACAGATTTACCTCGAGACATCCCTAAAGAGGAACAAGGATGTACGTCAATATTCCATTCTTTGAAGCAAACAGAGAAAAGCTTAAAAGAATAATCTAGAGGATAACAGCAGTATAAGCACAACTCCTAAAACCAAAATTAATCTTCTTGGTAATAAGAGCAAATTCAGTGCTCCTTGATGGACAGCTGGAACGAAGACTGTCAGGGAATAAACATGTTGGGTTTGTGTATCAGCTACTCAACTGCAGGACTTGCCACTAGGCTATACTAGAGCTGTGTGAAGAGAAACAGATTTCTTTCACTTGAACGGCTAGAAAAGACTTGAGAGAACAGGCATTCAGGCACGATTTCTATGCCTCAGAATAAAACATGAAACTGACTCTGACTACCTCAGCTGAGCAACTGAAATTTGTACGAGAGAAGAGAGGGTTTGTGTTCTTTCATTTCCACACCGTTAAGTGAGCTTTTGCTACTGGACTGAAGCACGCTGGCAGAGAGTCCAAGCAGGAAACGGAGAGGTATGCCACTGTGCTCGAAATAATGGTGAGAATTCTGCTCAAAGACTCTCCTTATGAAATCACGTTATTACAGAAAGCAAAGAAATTTAGTGCATTATTTTAACCCTATAACAGCCTCACAGAACCTCTATGTTCTGGATCCAAAGCCACAAGTTACAGTAGATATTTAATCAATACATACAGAAGCAATGCATATAGATGAAGTGCAACACTGCTGTTAAGTCTCACTTTTTAAACAGCAGTAGCATCATGCACTCGGATTGGCATTGGAAACTTCATCATCAAACGAAATAAGCTGAGACCACAGTTACTGCTGGTCATTACAGACTTTACAAAAAGTTTCACAAGCGTACAAACCCAGTTTACAAATCTAACAAGAATAATTACATAATGTTTAAAGTCCCATGAATATAACTGTGTAACTTTACCCTGTACTGTCATGACACCTTGCGGATGCTATAGTAGTCCAAAAGAGGCTTCTTTAGTAGCAAATAAGAGAACTCCCATGGTACGTGTATCTCTTTGAGCTTATGGTTCTGCTAAGTATCTAAATGCTCGTGAACAGCATAGGTAAAATAGCAGCTCATTATTATAAAGAAGGATGGCGACAAGCCTTGACAGTCCTGGCTTCCAACAGCTTCCAAGAATTATGCGTCTGGAAGGGACATCTCCTGTGCATATGTGCACAGTATCCTCAGCTACAACTATGTGGTGCCAAAGAGCAGGATAAGGGTCACACCATTCACTCACCAGGAAGAGACCCTGACAAAGAGCTTGGGTGAGGCACATAACCAAGAGGTACAGAGGCTGGTCCGTGCACTACGTAATCGTTGGTCATTGTTTCACCATCTCCCTTCATGCGTGGGCACAGCACCCTCTGGCAAATGAAGTACATTGCTCCAACCACAAAAACGGTAAGGATCACACCAATGATGGAGCCTATTGTGTTGTTGGGCTGTGGCGCAGGCTCCTCCGTTGTGTCTAAAGGAAAAAGGAAAATCAGACTGTGTAAGTTAATCTAGCAGCTTCATGTACTAACATCAGTTTTCCTGACATCTTTCCACACAGGAAAAATAAAAGCCGCCTCTTCTGTAGGCAGACAACAGCTTTCAAATTAGTATATGGCAGGAACAAACAGGCACTGGGACCGGTCTGTTTAAAGACTTGTGAATGTCCAGAAGGGCTGCCTGTGCACAAGATGACCTCCGCACATGCAGAGAGGTTTTGGAATCACTAATGCCAGGAAATGAACAGTACATGCATGTGCAGGGGGGTGGATGAACCAGGTCCTGATCTTGCTTCATGCTGACAGGCAGGGCTATCCTTTGAACTGGATAAACAAGATGAACTGGATGACTCCGCATGGCACTGTGCTGGGGACTCCTGTTATGCTGCTTCTTGTCATTGAAGACAATGACAACTACTTTTCATGTTGCACCTCATCACATAAACACCTAGGTTATCACTCAACGTAACAGATTGGCACTCCCTTTTCTCAACCGTGTAACATTCACTTATGCTGAACCGTAGAGGTGATACACCAGTGATGAATTTTGGGGTTGCTGCTGTTTATTAAACTACGTAACCTACTCCACATCTGACCCACACTGATGGTTACAGATATAGCTGAGCATCAGCTTTAGAGGTGCCATCCTTATGAAGAATCTGTAGCTGAAATGATTATTCAACAGTCAAAACGAGTGGCTTTCCCTACAATACCAATTCTAAGCAATGACATTTCTGGGAATAACTGACAACCCCCTGCCTGTGCTTCATGAATTTGACAAGAAAAGCAGACTTTAAAGTATTTTCCTGTTCTAGTCAGTGTTTTACATCTTATCCATTACTGAAAGTCTTTTCCTCAACACATTTTCTTCTCCATGAACACCAAACCTACACTTTAACCAGCTTGTCACAGTCTACAGAGATAAGTAAACAGACTTCTGATCATACTGGAAGAGGGACAGTGACAACTGCAGTCTTACTCTGGGTGGGCTAATTTTCCATCCTCTGTTACAAAACCAGAAAATGTATGAACTATAATAAAGATAACTATACATGTCTGTAATAATGCCACTAATAACTTGGTAGCATGACAGAACAACTCCTATTACTCCTTCTTAAGATCAAGGGTCCAACTCTGGCTTTGCGTTTTCAAGTTAGGTGTGTGTCAACCATGACGTACGGATCTAACACAAGAAGAGATGTCCCTATTTACAATTTCTTTTAAAGCACCAACAGTGAAAATCAACTTTCAAGTTTCAATTTTAAAGGCAGTGGTTTTCTTGCAGAGCCCTGGAGATTTCAAGGTAGGAGATATCACATGTTACAAATCATAAATCAAGCTCAGAATTACATCTTTTCAAGATCCAAAGGAAATTTTAGAAGGTTTACTCTGTAAACAGAGTGGTCGTCTGATTCTAAAAGCACCTGCTATTAATTCTCTGGGTGAGAAAACGATGAAGCAGAGCAGTTATTTATAAAAGCCTCATGCTGCTAGAAAGATTTTTTTTTTTAACACTGCACCAACTCAGCACACTAACAGATTATAGTAAAACAAACCTTTTATTTCTTTTAGGAGTTTAAAAAGGTAAGTGGAAAAATTACTAGCCTGCTCTGCCTCAGAGACTACTCGTTCAGAATACTAGTTATTTTTGTTATTCCTATTCCACCATATCGTGCATTAATTGCATGACAGTAGTTATGAACAGGAGCATTCATTTTGGGAACAATTAATTCAGTCTGGTTGGCAGAATAAAATCTAACTCATAGAGAAGGTAAGAAACAAATTTCGGATGCTGCAATCAAGTCTCTAGTCTCAGGTTTTACACTTACAGCATCCTTGCTCATCTGAGCTGTCACTGCAGTCCAGGTTGTGATCACATTTCTTGCTTTTCCCGATGCACTGCCCACTGGCACAGCGGAACTGATCAGTTAAACAAAGCACTGGAAAGAGAACCCCCACACACACCAAGAGTCAGTATCAAAGACTTCTACTCTTTAAAATGATTAAGAAGACAAGACACCAAAGCATACAATCAGGAGTATCTTGGGAGAGCTTAGCCTGCTGCTAGCTTCATTTCTTGAAGTAGCCAGTGACGCACAAAATCCCTCACGCCAACCACGCAGAAAAAGCGATTCAGTATTCTGTTGAGGATATTGCACAGTGGGTACCTGGTCCTTACTGCCTATTTACAATAAGCACACTACATGATAAAGTAACCTTGACTAAAATAACTCAGAAGCAGAAGGCCACTGAGAACACAGGCACTTATCCCAGGACATGGTTACTGCAAAATTACTGTAAGAATCCCCACCTCTAAGCATTTACTGTAATGTAAGAGAGAAGAATTAAGTTATAAAAAATAAATCTGCCAAACCATAATGATAAAGTTATTTAAGAAAGATAAATGTGGTTTCTCAATGCCCTTGTGCTCTTCCTGTAAACCAGAAAACTCCTTGATCATGGGATAATATATTTCACTTGACATTATGTTTTTAAACTGAAATGAAAGACAGAAGATAAAACTGGAGCTTTGCCAGTACACTCAAAAAATAATCTACCACTTTGGGGAAAAAAGGTACTGCAGGCAAGGTGCTGGCTGCTGTTGTTTACACATATTTTTGCCTCCTGTTTCTCATAAATCCTGAAATTCTTTCTGACTTCAGTTGAATTAAGAAGTTAAAATAAAAGCTTTTCTGATCTGTAATCAGCTTGAATACTCTGAATAACAGGGCCACTTTGAAGGTGATAAACAGCCCCTGCTCTGATATCTGCAGTCACTGGATGGCAACTGGGAAGCTAATGTGCACAACGTATTTTCAGATGTCAGCATCTCATCTGGCTAACAATCACCTTTCATCACACAGGAATTTCTGCATCAGTCTGTATGCTTTTGTTTGAGCTGGAGCACATCTTTTGGAAAGAAATTCAGCCTTGATTCAAAGCCTCTTAGACAGTCTCTTCAAAGAAAAAAAATGTACTGAAAGGATATAGAGAAGAGGCATCCTTTCAAGCTTACAAGTTGTCCCTACAACTCCTCACTACTTGCGCAGTGGGGAAAGGGCGAGTTTGCTCATATTTCACGTTGTACAATGGTGGGGTAGTTCAGATTCCACCAGCATAACCTGCCCTTTCCAAAAAGAAAGGAACCTAATTCTCATTGTGTTGGTAATACTGTAATGATGGCTTAAATACTCTCTTTTGCTGTGCTCTATAGGAAGAAGAGGTCTCCAGATATCTCGTCTGTCTCTCACTCCCACTTACTCACAAAAGCTTAACTTCATTTTCTTCAGGTATTATAAAATAAACAATCCAAAACCTTTACTTGGTACAAGGTACACAAAAAACTATGACAAGGATTTGCTCCACTTTGTAATTCACTCCTGGTTACCAAGTTTTTAGAGCTTACAAACATATCATCTTTTTAATAGTACTTTTCACAAACAGAGCTTAAATCACTGCACAGGAGATCAGTGTTATTTCTGTCTCACAGGTGGAGAAACAAAAGTATGGAGTTGTGAAATAATTTCCCATTCAATAGATCAGTTTAAAAAGTAGCAGAACCTTGGATCCTTCCGAATCCTACTCAGCAATAACTTCGGTATCTATCATAGCGTCCCCATGACAGCTTTATTTTCATCACACTCCGAAAGATCCTCTGTACCTTCACAGTTCTTCTCATCAGAGTTGTCCTGGCAATTTGCTTCTCCATTGCACCGGAGGGCACCGTCTATGCACTGTCCACTTTCACACTGGAACTGGGTGTCTGAGCACACTGGGCAGTTCTTTTCATCACTGTGGTCTTCACACTCAGTGAAACCATCACAGCGCCAGGCCACCGGGATGCAGTCAATCTCACCTGTGAAACAGGTGAACTGCTGAGGGGAGCATGTTGGTGGTTCTTTAAAAATCAAGCAAACAAACAAAAATTAAAAATCCAGGTGAACACACAGCAGATTAGGACAGGTAAGGACAAGAAGAGCTCAGCTGCTTTCATTTATCAAGCAGCTGATAAACGTGCCACATCATAAGGTAACTTCCACCCGCGCTGCCTCCAAAGTAATTTGTGCAGATCTTGAGCCCCGTGTGACTGATGCAGGCTCACATTGATGGAGGCTCATTAGACAAAGAACAAGAGGAACACAGAAACATGCACACTCAAAACACAATTATTTTCTTCCCTTCCCACTTCAGCCTCTTGCACCCTTCTCTTAGTAGGTCTTCAAAAGTCTTCATTTAAAGTCAACACACTTTTCTACTCCCCCTTTCCTGCAACACCACTGCATGGCTCACTTGCTTTTTAATGTTCGACAGTCATTGTATAGAAAATGTTAAAAGGATGTAATGCGCTGCAGATGGATGCACTGTGACTCAATGTCTAGTTATGTGCCCTCGACAGCTCTGTTCAGTCAAAATTCTTTTAAAATGACAAAAAACTGCTCCATCTAGTCAAGTCCTGCTATCTCAACACAGCTGTTAGCTGTTATTTAACATGTACTACAGTAACTGTTAATCTTATGCAGTAAGTAAGTGTGGATTTTCTTTTTCCTTTTTTTAATCCCCCTTCCCTCCCCCCTTTTTGGCCTGGTATTAAACTTGCTCTGAGAAAATATCTGGATTATGTTAGCTCTTGTTCCATTGTGAGACCACACGTCGCCTTGATGGCGAGAAGATTGCATAATAAATCCATTCAGTACGGTGGCACAAAGAGACCCAAGCACCAAAGTGCCTCTCCTCTCCCCCATTTCAACCCCACCCTTGGAGACACCAGGGCATAGGCTACAGTGGCTGTATCACCATGGAGGAGGCAACTTGCCCTTCTGGGACTGCAGTTCAGAAAGACACGCACAAGGGTGAGTTTGAGGAGGACGGCGGAGAAGGATAAAATGGCACAGACATGATGCAATATGGCAGAACATAAGAATCTACCGCTATTTGAAAAAACGAGAACATAGAAAAAAGTAATAAAAATCATACAATTCAAAAATCAAGTTGAAATAATTCAGTGGTCTTAAGTAGAAAGTGTGAACAAAAATCCTTATTCAACAGTCAACTAGTGAATTTATCCTCTTCTCTTACTCCTTCTCAATACTTGCAGATTTAGCTGCGGGTGGAGGCAGAGAGGTAGGCATGTAAAAGCGTATAAGAGCACCTAGTGCACTGTCATATTCTTTCTGCTCAGAAGCCACCCCTAAAGGTGGAGACCCCCCAACCCAGAAGCTGAGAGCTCAGTGACACAGAGCATGGGAAGAAAAGACTTACCTCCACAGGACAGCTCATCCTGCAGCAGAACAAGGTGGACTGGGCAAGAGCAGCGCGTGGTGCCGTCGCCCTTCACGATGCAAATGTGCGAGCAGCCACCATTATCTTGAGAACAAGGATGTTGTCCTGTGATTTTAAAAATAAGAAAGACAGGTACTGACAAGAAATCCCCACCTCCTTTCCGCTCTTTCAGTGATTTCTTTGCGCTCACAGGACTCCCTTCATTACTTCCTTCCCCCTGGGGAGAGCACTACTAAAAACAACTTTGAAAAAGTTGTATTTTGTTGTGTGCATTTCTCTTAACACACATCAATAATTATCACGCACATTGATAACTGTCCATGATCTGAAACACTGCAAGAATCGTGCCATGGGGTCTGCTAAAACAGTAAACAGTAGTCAAATCATTTCGCTTCTTGTGCGAGTTTACAATTAGTTCTTCAGCAAAAATAGTAGCATTAGTAATACCAAAAGATGCCTTGGATTCCATACTTCATTTTCTCTATCAAAGACCATTAAAAAAAGTACACTTTTCTAATTTATGAATTCTGAAGCTTCCACACTGTCTCCAAAACTCAAATTAACATGCTCTAGATAAATATGTCTCTTCATTTTAATGTTTAATAAGGACAACATACTTCTCTTGGAACTCCTGACAGATATACTGAGATTAATAGCAAACAAAACTAGTAGTAGTCTGCACTGATGCTTTAATTAAACATCCCCAGACATTTTTCTACATATTTCTCCAAGGCATGCACCACAGCCTATTAACGAGGCCTATTTCCTCCAGGATGATGGCAGCTCCACTGCTTTAACCATCCAGCTCCCATAGTTTTAAGCGTGTGTGTGTGTGGGGAAAGGCTATATCCCGGTAAACAGAAAACTTTTAAAAGTGCAGCCGTGTTCAACACATCGTTATTTAATACACACTTCCCTTGTGCAATGCGATGTTGCTCTTCTGCCGTTTACTTTCAATATGGATTGCCACCAACAAAAATTGTTCACTTTGCCTTCAAGGCAGGCAGTCCATTGAAACATTTACTGCTAGTAAAAGGCCCTGAGAGCTGTGCTTGTCTAAACAGAGTAAACACCTACTAGTGACTCACTAGTGTGATCCAGAAAACCCTCTACTAGGGATAACAGGATGTTTCCACTGTACAGACACTCAAATGCCAGGTGTCTGTATGAGACTACCAACAAAGTTGTCATCAGCAACAAAACATGATGCTGGGTTTGTGATAGATTTCCAGTCCATTGCCAGCTGCCCAAAGGAAACAAACTTAATTGCACCCTGGCGATGTACAGACACAAAACGATATCAACTTCTGGCCCCTTCGATCTGCACTGATGTCGATCAGTGACAAGGCAAAACAGGCTCGTTTCTCTGCGGCCACTCCTTGCCTCAAGCGCCTCAGGCACTGTTTGCACTTGCAAACAGGGATTGCACTTACTGTATTCCTGAATGTTGAGCTCTTTCACAGCATGGATGTCACTGAGTTGTGCAATACGAGCTTGGACCTTTGTACGTCCTTCTCGACCAGTCATATCAATCTTTTCAATCATCTGCTGTTGCCTGTCAATCCAATACAGCCAGTTTTCAAATACAGTTAGTCCCACAGGCTGCAAGATATTAGAGTCTTCCAAAACGATCCGGTTAGCACCTGCAGAAGGGAAAGAGTGGTTTAGCTCAACTAGAATCAACTGAAATACTACCACATACATTTTCTACACTACTCAGACCACTATTTTCTACTACTTTTATACTACTAGGTAAGCCTACTATAAAAACACAAGCAATCCTGGGTCCTCTGATGCGAGACTGATGCATTTTACAGACAGATGACCAAATATTTTTTTCTGCTTTCATGAAGACGACAGTTTTTTTGCTTCAAATAAATTTACTGTATTTAAGAAGCATCTGGAGTTGGGGGCTCAGCTCTCATAAGCCTATCCAGTCTTTTGTCAATATGATGGGAATTGGTAACTCTTTTCATTCTTCTATCCTTTTTGGAGAGCTTAACTGCTTTGTCTTGGCATATAACAGGGAATAAGAAGATGGATTATTAGCTTGAGTTAACTAATACAAGATAAAATCCAAGTGGAGACAAGGTAGTTAGTACTTTTCACATGAATTATGAAATTAAGGTAAACACTTGACTTCTGACTTCCTCATATTCTTTTCTTTCAACTACATTACTAAGGTTTTCATGCTAAATTGGGAATGCTCCTTTCTTCCTAGTGAAGACTTACTTTTCTCAGTTCCTTTAGCAAGCACCGGTAGCAGCCAAGAGGCTTTAGCCTTACACCTCTGAAGAGTATTTGTTGACTTTTATGCTAGACTACCTGGCATTAAACATAGTCAAGAGCAACTGCCACACTTCATGGTTAACACTCCACATGAACAGAAGACAGTCCACAACTGTTTTAAAGGTATCATTAAAGACTGTCCAAAGACAATGAAGACTTCATAACTCATACACAGAAGGAAAATATGTTATTCAAAACCTGAGAGCTCAAGAGTGAGGTTTTATCCATGCTTCGTTTATTTTACATGACACAACGTGCTCATTAACACTCAAATATTCAGTGAGGTTTATCAGATTCTGAGCATAAAATTACTCACAAACATAAGGAATCTGCTTCAATTTTGAAATGTCAAAACAATATCACACAGTCTAAAATTAGGCCACAGCTTGAAAATTTACATATAAATCCTGGTATTTCAGATATCTGGGCTAACTGCTATGCTTATTTTCTTTTTACTTTTACTACAGCAGACAATAGCTTTGCATATGGTCATCCACAAAACAATTTCCAAGAAGTTTTTATCTTTTGTCCTGTAAAAATATACTAGTACCACTGAATACCACACAAAAATTCTACCATGTCTCTACAATACCCACACAAGATAATGTTATGGGACAAAAGACACATATATTTTATGATTTTATAATCTGAGCAGGTTCTATCCCTCTGTCTTGATTAGTAGCAAAAAATGGGTTTTGGCGTGTTGAGAATTTAATCAACAGTATGTCAGTGATGATGACTTAACAAATTCAGCTACAAAAAGTATACTTATCTGCTTTTCACTTAATGCATACAGAGCTCAGAATTTAACTAACCTTCCAAACATTTAGCAAGTGGTAACATCTAAAGCAGAACATGGAAATTCAAATATTAATTCTCAGCTAGACGGGGCTCTCACCCACCACTTTGGAACAACACCAGCAATGATCTGATTAAGAAAAGGTGTTGATGGATTCTGAAGGAGGCTATACCCAGACTGATGTAGAAATTAATAGACTGAGTGATGTAAGTCAAACTAAATAACTGCAACCGTCTATTAACCCCCATGAACGTGACTCATTGTATAGGGAAAAGGTAAGAAACAGCAACCTGCATCTCAAGGAGCAGAAAAGCTAAGCTGCGAATAGGGGAAAATACAAAGACGACGGGAAGGAATACAGTTAAAACCAAGACCTTGACCTACCCAAAGGGATTCTGTACATGCTCTGCTCTGCCTTGCCCATGTCAATCAGCATGGCATTTTGCAGTATGCTCCTAAAGCTCTGAAGCTTAAATTTTTTACTCCCTTAATGTCTCAATCTTTCTTTTTAATATTTGTGACCAAGTGTAACTGACTATTTCTGACTACATGGAGACACTGAAATCCCTCCTTCCATAAACCAACAATAAAATCCAAAGCTGGCTCATCAGGGTGCTAGTCTCCTTTATTGGGAATGTCAGATGAAAGGAGACGTGATTAAGAGGAGCTTTGTCTCCTGGCATCACCATTCTCTTTCCAGCAATACCTTTTACAAAAAGACTGAAAAACAAACAAATAAATACAAAAATCAGGACACACCCATAGCTCATTCTATTTCCAAAGAAAAATGACTTAATTCCAGAATCATCAGACGTTTCCAAATCACACTAATTATTCTGGAATAGAAGAACTAATTTCCAAATAGTTTCCATGGTAGGGAGCTAATTTCAGTCATCTTTTCATAAAAAAACCCTTAATCATGTGAAGAATCTGGTTAGCTTCAATAGGATCTCCCATTTGGGTAGCATAACTGAGTCCTAACTGCATGCCTGAAGGACAGGGAGGAAGAGAAGGACTGCATCACATAAAAGGCATTCTAGCTCTCCTTCTCTTTATGGGTACTGGCATCTACAGAGTCGACAGAGCAAGAGACTGTGCATGTTTTTAAGAAGCTAACATGCAGAAAAATTACTCTGCCGGTCAAAAGAGCCTATTAATCAGCATTCCTAAGCACAGGAATGCATCTCAGCAGTCAGCAATTTATCGTGGTGATTATAGCAATCTATTTGTGGTGCAAATGCCAAAAAGCAAGAGAGGTTTTGGAATGATTTTTCTTCATATTCTTTGAAAATACGGTGAGCTTTTGCTATACAACATTGGTAATCCAACAGCCGCCTCTTTTAAAAAAAAATGCAGAATCATTAAAACCAGACTAGATTAGAATTTAGACCTATCTCCTCCTCTGGTGTCCTAATTTCTGGCAGATAACAGACATAAAGAGAGAAACAAAGCACCTATGATGTTCTGCTGCTGCCCATCACTTTACTCATGCAGACCCTGGATCTGGGATAGCCTAGAACATACTGGGATACACCATACCACTTCTTTTAAAAAAACAATTCACTAACTCAACTCTATTACTATCTCGCTAAGCCTCAATTCCAATCATCTAGAAAAACTGAAATGTTTTCCCAAACAAAAGCTTATTCTAGCAGCTTAATAAAAGGCTGGAAATCACACTGGTGTCAGTGGGATTACACGCTGCTACTTTGAATGAAGGTATCATGTCATCAGTGAAAGACACTACTACAAACTACCATACTCTCGTTAAGTTTTCAAACTCGCTCACAGATTGCAAAGTGTGTCCTTATTTCCTTACACATGCACTTGTGCTTCCGATAGCAGAATACCCTTCAGGTGAAGTTCAAGAACACGTACTATTCAAACTAAGGATAGACTATCTGCAAAGAAAGGGGAAACTCTGCCACTGCCCCCTCCACTAGCAGCAGAGCGAGGGGGGCATACACCCCATCACCTAACAGAGATGGGTATGTATGTGCTCAGAACGTCCTGGCGCTCCCATCAGCAACATTCAGCCCAGCTCGTAACACAACAAATTACTACCAAAGCCACATGAGACAGGTGAACTGATCCAGCAGCTTGCTGGATCTGGCTAGTAAGTAAGAGATATCTCAGTCTCTCTCACCCAATCTGTGTGATTTTGCCTCTTCTCTTGCTCCAGTTCTGGTTGCTTGCTGGACTCTTGCTGAACCAATTCAGCTTTCCAAACCAACAGAACACTGTTCTCTGCTTCTCTTTTTCTGTATATTGTTGTTAGATTATTGCTTTGCTTATGTGGTTAAGTGAGCTGAATCAGCTCATAAAGGAGGTCAGACAAGCAGCATAACCAACCTTAGGGAGCAGGCAAAGAGAATTCCATAGCTGGAAGATGGAGTTGTTTTGCCTTTTGAGAACAGAGAGATGTTAGATCTGCTCTATCCTTTTCACATCATTTCACCCTAAATGACAGGTACATAAGTGACCTGCCCACCTGCTGCTTTAACTCTGCAGGAAAGATTTTTCTACTAACAGGAAACTTTCCTCTGATTGACAGATTACTGTACCAAAACCAATGCCTTTAAAAACAACCCTCTCCCTCCCCCTTTCCAAAACTGCTGCAATTTATTTGTGAACTGACTTTGGGAAACCACACGAAGGTCCTGCAGTGAGAAACTGAAGTAAATAGCATGCGTAGCAATTAATAATGCAAATCATAGATAGAGGCATGAGACTGTAAAGGCACGCTGCATGAATCACGCACATTCCCTGGCTGGGAATTTAGGGAGCGATTAGAATCACAGCACAGACTGTTTATAGTAGGAAGGAAAAGAAGACACCTTTCTCTGCATTCCCCCACACCCACACCACACAAATGAATCACTGAATTAAAGTGCTACTCTACCTGAAAGGTCACTGCTTTCAATTCTCCGCAGGTCTGAATCAGCCCAGAACAACTTGCCTAGCTGGCTGTCAATAGCTAAGGCTATGGGCTTGCTCAAACCACTGAAAAAAAGGACCTCTCGTTCAGTTCCATCCAATGCTGCTCTCTCAATTTTAGGAGACCTTTCCTGTAGGTTGGTGAAATACATGTATCTGGAATAGGAATGATTAGAGGAAAAAAGTTTATTTGATCTTTCCACATTTTTGCTATATGACTAAGACATCTTAACAAACGTCAAAGATGTTTTTATTCTGACAAACAGAAACCAACCAGCAGCAAGAAAACAATTTAATTCTCAAGACCTTCAGCCTGAATTTCCCCACATCACTATTTCAGCTACATACCCTTTCTCTGGATTCACCACAATGGCCCTGGGCCTATCTTGATCTCCTTTGAGCACCACTCCCATAGGTCTCCCATCCAGGCGTGTCACGTTGATCACATTAGTAGCTTCGCAGGTCCAGTAGATATAGCGGCTGTAGATGTCAATGCTCAGGTCATAAGGCTGCATATCTAGGTTCTGATTGGGAACTGGACTTGTCACAACAGTGAGGCTCTACAAAGGAAAGAAAAACAATCCACAGAAGAGCATTTAATCTGATCCAACACGAGCAATTTTATTTGCTATGGATGCACCACATCAAACTACTGCTCAGCAAAAGGACGCCGCCAAAATACTATCATACAGTAAGGAGACACCCAGGTCCAGTTGCTGCACCAACACCTTTGATCAGATATAGACACTTAGTCCTGATAGTTTGTTGTAATGGCAATCATGTAAGTTTGTTGCAGCTCATAAGACTTAGCAAGTTTGACCAATAAGTCCAAATCGTCTCTAAGTTGAAGATTCAAGGTCAGTGTCCATGTTTCCTCTGCTTTCCTGACAACTCTAAGTTCAGTTTGGATAAACCCAAACCCAGCACATTTAGCACTCTACAACAGAAACACATCACCACTAGTTCCCAAACAGCAGCTGAACGGATAAAAACACAGGCAAAGTAAGGCCCAACAGCACTTGGAATTCTTGCCTCCACCATCGCTGCTGTCACACTTGGGGGACATAACATAAGGATGAATAATAAATGGGAAGGCAACTCTGCCAACAGACAGAAAGGACATCAGCTAGCGTATGACAGTGACTTTAGAGCATTGCCAGCTAACACCTTTCTCCTTCAAAGTTCTTTCCTTCTACTGGTCCAGACCTCTGGAGTTCACATGCCTGCTTTTTTTAATTTATTATTTTTTTAGAAAGAAACTGCATAGTCTCCTTGTAGAGAAAGGTGAACCTAACTGACATCTTTCATGAACTTTTCAAAAAAATCTTAAGAGGATTGATAACTCACAAAACACAGCCTTACATAATCTTTTGGGAAAACTTCATCCTTTTGAGGTGAGCAGCCTCCACCCTCTCAGCCCCAAATTAAACTTCACCATAAAATTTGCCTAACTTTATTTGGCTTGTCACCTCTATGAAAGGGTGTGCCTACAAGTCTTGCATTTGTTTATTCTGCTGAAGCTGGCAAAAACATGGTGTCTTTGACTAGTTTGGGGTGTTAAATTATTTAGATATTCCAAAGTTAAAACCATTGCTAAATTAAGAGTTAAGGTTGAAGGGCGTTTCAGCAGTGCCCAACTACCACCACACCCACCACCAGAAACAACTCTCTCTCTTACAAATTAAACTGAATATAGCACCTCCGTGTTCATCGTAGTCTCCCGCTCCTCCCTCATTCAAAAAAATCAGGAGAAAAAAATCTTTCTAAAATATGAAAATGAATAAGCAGTCATTGCTCACAATTAACCTCACTAAACCTGCATCACCTTTTGCCTTCTACCCTACTCTACTTTTTCTGTATTCCCCAGTCAAATACATTTTCCCAAGCCTGCTACATCTCTTACAGGTCAGTAGTTTCAACCTCCTCGCTCAGTGCCTCGGTGGTTGACAACAATTCTCTTCCTATCCCCACCAGAACCTGGGAGACTTCAGACACAGCTGTGTGCTCACAAACTCCCACCCTCTTCATTTCAGAGTCAATGCCCCTGCACCCTGCTCATCTGCAACTCTTCCTTCTCTCTGACACACTCTGTTTCTCCCAAGACCCTTCCCATCCATGTTTCTCTTCTCTCAAATATGGGTTTCCAACAGTACCCAGCCAAAAGACAGCATTGAGCAAATAATGCACTGTCAACAACAGTATCTTTAAGTTGGCTTTAGTCTTCCATGTTTTATTTCCTGCTGCACCTGCCAGATCACTGGCTGAGGACTCCAGAAACTCCAGATGGCACTTGTTTTGTGAAGTGTCAGCCAGTAATCTACAGGAAGTCCATATATCTAAATTATTCATGTACAATTATTAAGTGCTGGGTGTCTGGCATGCCTTCCTCATCTTTTAGTAATTCTACCACCCGCAGGATACCTGGCTGCCGTCTTCCTGTGCCTTCCGGATGATATTCTGCCGAGAATCAATCCAGTACAGCTGCTTATCCAGGGGGTCATAATCAATGGCTCGAACGTTCCTGAGACTATGGATAGGGAGTATGATATCTGGACTCTGCTGCTCATCTATCACCATGCGATTAATTGCATTCTTCTGACTGAACAACAGAAAGGTTGTAGGAGCTTGATGGGTTAAAAAAAAAAAAAAGGAGGGTGAAAGGGTTACACATGGCAATAATGCTGGACATTTGTATGTTCAGTAATGACAACTACTATATAGAACCAGACAGTATCTATTATGTCTTCTCCCCTGCCAAAAAAAAAAAAAAAAGAATTCAAAACAAAACATAAAAATCCCAACCTCTGATCAGTTTGGAAAGCCTTTCAAATGACCTTTTTACTATAAATGTCTGAACATGGATGTGACAGGCAAAGATAATCTTGCAAGTTGCAGGGCTAATGAACGTGAAGATTTCTGTCAAAATCACCTCAAAGAAGAACAGTCTGCCATGCCTCTCAAGGTACTGTCAGGTTTTTTTCTGAAGGGGTCCCAGGGAAATGTAGCTCTGCTACTCTGAAGTTGAATGTTTTGTCAGTTATGTTTCCACTTGCAGAAGAAGCTGAGCAAAAGCCAGAACTGGTTCCTTAGAGGTCCCAGGGAACAGAGATTGCTATTAGAATGGTTTAGTCCTGTTCCCAAACACCCTCTTTTCTACCTGCACCAGAATGAAACAACTAATTCACAGGAAAATCTTAGATGTGTGCAGGCTGCGTTTTTGGAGAAAAATCTATTCACTCTTCTCAAATGTATATATCTTGCTTATTTCTAAGGTGCTCACCTGGGAATGCAAACCTGTAACCAGAAAAAAATGTGATGTTCTGCTCCAGCTTTCCAGATGCCCAGCAAAACTTTCCTGGACAAATGATTTTTTTCTTATAAATACCATTAAACATGGTATTAAACTAGAAAATAAGACTTCCCCACCCTGTATAGCTCTAGTTTACTAGCTGTATCTTACAGTAAGTGCGCAAGGCATTTAATACATCATTAAAAAGAAATTATCCCTGTATTACGTAACTGGGTCAGAAATCAGAGGAGGTAGTTAAAGCATTTTCCCTTTTGACAGCGTTCTTTTCAATAATGGTCTACCTACAGCTACTGCTGTGCAAGACGGCACAAGAGCCAGCAGCCAGAAACGCAGTTTGCAGCCTCCCTGAAGTTTGTACAATCAATTCTCTATAGCACAAGTCTGGAGAGATTAGCAGTGGGACACTGCACTCATTCAATCCAGCCTGTAAAACAGGTAAGGCAGCACCTTGGAAAGGGGAGGTGGCAAAAGTCTTCCAGAGAAGATCATCACCTTACTTTGTTATTTTAGGCATACGCTTTGAGCATTTATTCTGGCTGCTGGGGAAAGAAAAGAAAAGGAAAAAAAAAAAAAAAAAAAAAGGTGGGGGGGAGTTTCCTTGGTAACTAACACTCAATCCTAACATCCTATAACAATCGGGCCTAATTGCAAGGTATTTTTGCTTTCTGGAAAATCTGTATTTCCCCTCCAAGCGTTTCTCCAATAATTTAAGCCACCTTCTACTTAGCTCTAAACTGTAGAAGAAAGCACAAAAAAAGGCAAAGCAAAGTTTATACTGAATGTGTACAGCAAAATAATAGATTCAGAAAACATCAGTATTCTTACCAAGCAGTTAAGAGAGTAATGGAAAGGGAAAAAAGCTTAAGATAAAACAATGCAGGTAAACATACCATCATAAGCACCTAAAATCCTTTCCACTTTTCCCCAAAGACACCCTCTCACTGTCTAAGATTGCCTGGCTTCCAACTTTGAATTGATGTCTCATTATAAAAAGTAACAGCAGAATTTCCCCCCTTGAGTCCCCACATCTCTGAAACAGCCCCAGTTTCAGAAATCGCTTCCCAGTTTTCATCATTCTCCCTCCCAATAGTCACATATTTTAACTATATTTCTGGCAGGCAAATGGAGTGCAACGAGCACGTCCCCTGTGTAACACTGCCTTCAAACTTCATGACACGTGGTAGATTTGATGAGATACCAGATCTCAGAGCAGCGTGTCCTTCCCGTAATTAAAAGAATCAATGCAAGCATGAGCAGGGTGATCCAGAAGGGAGGAACTGGCCTCTAGACAGGGCTTGGACTAATAATAATGTTCAGGAGTATATAAGCAAGTAAAACAGGCAAGAGAAAGCTAAAACGATTCATGCTCCAATTATAGCGGCCAAGAGAAAAGATTAAATTATGCACAGAGAAGCCTAAGTCTCCAATTACCTACAAATGAGAAGTTGGAAAGTTCCCAGGTTTGAACACTGCAGAAAGAAAACTCCTAATACCTCACGAATGGCCCTGAACTGTACCGCAGGGAAATGGTTCTATTTGCTCACAAAACATTTCCTATATTTTTTCTCCTTGCGTTGTTTCCAAGAGCATTTTCACAAGAAAACATGATCGTTGATAATTTTGCTACTTATTCTCTGCTGAAAGTCAAATTCCTCCACCTACAAAATCACAGTCATCACCAGAGAGGTGCCAGCCATGCCTCTAACTTGCAGGAAGGTGTGAGAGTCTTAGAGTACAAAAATCCAGTTGTTATACAAGCGCCCCTCATAATAAAAAAGGAAAGGAGAAGTACTGGACACACGGGGAGGCAGAAAAGCAGAGTTTTCCAAAGAGCATGATTTTCAAAAAATGCCATGAGATGGCATTTGTGGAACAAGCTGCCCTGCTTTTGGCTTTAAAACAACAGTTGGATCTCTCTACTCATGCATAATGCGGAGGAGATACAATCTGTCTCTCCGTACCATGAATCTCTTCACCCACTGACTAATCTGAATGACACCAGTGGAAATCAGCCATCCAGTGTGGCTGCCAAAATTATGAGAGCTTCACTGGCAGCCAGCTATTGAGAGATGGATAAATTATTTGGTTAGAAACTAATTACACACAGCCTGAGGGGCCTTGTGGTTCGTATTCTGCACAACAATAAAGAAAAATGGGGCTTGGCTGCACTGAGATCAGAAACCTGAAGTGCTGGGGAGGCTGTGGAGCCAAGCCTCTCCTCACTGAGGAAGAAACACTTTTAGGGGCATAAGAGCAGCCCACCTCAGCATCTTATCAGCCAACAAACACAGCTACTATAGAATTACATCTTGACCACCTGAAGGCTACACAAAGTCCAGAATACAGACCAAACTATCACATATCCTTTCTGTCAGGCAAGATTAGAAATAAATAAGTAGATAAATAAGCAAGGAAGCACTTGAGAAGGTTTGACAGACAGAGACAAACCCAAAAGCATTTTGAGCTTTCCTGCTTACACAGATTTAGCTGAGTCACGAAAAAGATTCACTACAGCCACTCTTCTTATTTTAGTGTGGTACTGGTCTGCTGCAAGATTTTTTTTTTTTCTTTCAATATCCTATCTTCTCTGAAAAATTAGCAGGATTTTAGTATTAGAAAGTTATATTTAAATATACTCTGCTTCCTGTGGAGGAAGGAAGGCTAGGGAATCAGAAATTTTTTCAAATACACATTCAGTATTAAAAATAGAAACTAGCATTAACTTGGCCTATCGGCAAAGCGAGCTTCACCATCTCATGTAAAAATAAAACTCTTCTTTCCTCCAAGTACAATGCTTGCATCTGTTACAAAACACATCTGCCTCTCTGTTTGATTTCCGTTCATTACGGCTTACCACTACAGGTCCTGTTGTCAGAGTTCAAGGAATAGTGAGCTGGGCAGCCACAGACAAAACCGCCAACAGGGACTGCTAAGCACAGGTGAGAGCAGTGACCGTTGCTAGAGGCACACTCGTTCCAGCCTGCCTGCCTGGAGGAATGGAAGACCAGGATGTCCATAACATAATCCAAATGCCCTTGGATGATAGTTCGGTTCTGGCCACTGGTCTTGTTGGCTCGTTCAATGCTACGCCGGCTCCAGTCTGTCCAGTAAATGTAATCCTGATACTGAGTCAAGCCGAATGGGTGAGGCAAGTCATCAGCTATAATCTCACGGTCAAGGCCTGTTTTCAAAAAGGAAGGGGGAAAAAAAAAAAAAAAAAAAAAAAGCAGAATTATTTGGGGACAAAAGAGATGCTGTTTAATGCTGTTAGACATGTCCCCTGCACAGAAAGGTTAAAACATAGTTATGTTAAAGTTACTATTTCTTTATTGCAGAAGTAAATTATCACGTGGAAGTCTGAAGTCTTGGAGCCTATCACAGAAATATACTAATCCTGCTTGTGACTCGCAGAACAGAATGTATTTTACCAAAGAAAGAAGCCTCAGTTTTGAAAATAATCAAGGGTCCTCAAAAAGATTCTGTCCTTTCCCTCCTCCCAGAAACAAACAGGATCCCACTGAAGGAGGCAGGATCCTGACACTGTACTCCCACTTCAGGATCTCACATCACGTTTGGGTCTCTGCCCACTGCTTAGAGACAGAATTGTTACGAGCTTAAGAAGATTCTACGTTGTATTATGAGAAAAATTAAATGCACGAGGTTAAACTCATCTGTCTCCAGAACGCTGTAACAGGAAGGAGCAGTCAGAAAGTCAAGGTAGGAAATAGTTAATTGTGTATACCCTGGAAATGTTAAGAGACCTTAAGGAGGAGGGCATGGGGGGGAAACGATTTCAACCACGTTATTTCGACCAATTCATTACCATGGGATGTCCTGCTGCCTAGTCACAGAAAACGAACGAGAGATTATGAAGCGAGAAGTCACTCCATCTCTGCGCAGACAAGAGGAGGATGCGCAGCCCTGCTCTCTGCCGTCACTAGCCACAGGCACAGGAAAGATGAAATTCTAATGGTGTGTCCAGTTCCACAGTGCACAGGGAAGCACTGAGCCAGCCCCAACAGCATACCAAAATACATGAGAAGCTGAAGAAAAGCTTTTGTATTACATGTAATTCCTAGTAATGCATTTTCGTGTTTTGATCTTTTTCTAGCTTTGTTCCACTATTGTAAATGTACTGTTTAAAGCAGACTAACTCCTTTAGCTTTAAATACTGGCTAGAGATAATGCTAATCTGAGTAATCTGGCACACAACAAGGCAGTCCACTCCTGTGGGTGCCAAGATGTTAAAAACATGATGTTGTGCAAACCTGAGGGGGCTTGGGTCCTCAGTACACTACCCCTGGGACAGTGAAAGAATACAATATTCCACCTCCATTTAGCTGTAACGACCAGTTTATAAAACAACCACACAGACCCCAGTGTGAGAGAGAGCCAGGTGACCAGTACTAGCCAGGAAAAGCTTTTTAATGTGCAGGATATACTGGGAAACAACCCTGGGGATACCAACAAAGATTAAAAACCAAATTGTATTAAATTACATTGTGAAAACCATCCAAAAGCTGTTATCTTGGCTTTCTCTCTGCCTTTCTACAGATGATGAAGTGTTTGTTATGTATTTGTCAGCAATCTTCAGAGCAGCAAAACAAGACTAGCCAAAACACTGAAAGTTGACAGCTTTGTCCTACATATAACTGAGAACATGTACAGCTTGTATAATTTTAACTTTGTGAGCAACTAGATTACCTACAAGAAAATCGAGGCCTCGCTAAATGCTGTGTTGCATAAACATCAATTATAGAAGCAAATGTTAAAGGTGTGTGAGTTTGGAAAAATCTGTTTTTGTCTTAAGACATGTATCTTTGCATTATTTGAGCAATAATTTGCCACAGGTAACTGTGAAAAAGCAGCAGCATGCCCATGATGCTGCCCAGGGCTCTGGGGCTCACCTAGCATGTTGGAGGATTCTATCAGGTTGGTATCGAGGTCAGTCCAGTACAGTCGTCTTTTAGCGTAATCAATAGTTAGCCCGTTAGCACGTCCCACATTCGGTACCAAAGTAGTCCGCTCAGTGCCGTCCATAGCAGCTCTATCAATCTTTGGCTTACCACCCCATTCGGTCCAGTACATAAACCTGATTAAAAGGACAAAAGAAAAAAAATAATCACATTTATCCAAAAGAGAACTCAAGGGGAGAAACAAAACAAAACAAAAATCCTTAGAAAGAACAGGAGAAAAACAAGAGCTGTAAATTTGAGCATTTACTGAGCCCCATTACACTAAATGTTTTTTCAAAATACAAGCAAGGAAATGAGTCAAGTTTCCTCAAAATGCTTCCAACATTATTTTTTCCACTTGGAGCTGGATTTTCACCATCAAGTCCCATATGAAAGCACTTCAATCTTAACTAATCCATGCACGTCAGTTAAGAGGCAAAAGGTTGGCAGCTGGGCACATTCATTTATACCTAGTTATTTAGCAAGATACCTTCCATGGCATTTATCTTCTGTTTCTATTCAATTGTCTGTCAAATACAAAAAGGTAGGTAGGCAGGGTACTTTTATTAATAGGTGCCACTGCTCATCTCCACGCAACTAAGTCCATCAGCACGTAACAGTGTGTTACATTTCAGTTGAGGGTAGAATAACACAAAACTGTATGGCATTTCCACTGGAGCAAAAGTACAAACTATTACATACTCACGTGCCAGTTGCATAAACTGGCACTGTACAGTAGAGGGCTGTATATTTGACATTTGGTGTCACGTAGTTAGTCGCTTCTCCCAAAATGTAAAGCCAATACCATTTTAAAAATGAGTGAGACATAGCTAGCCGATGTTTATGCCTTTAATACCTTTAGTGACAAACACCTGTGAAATGCTTTTATTTTCAACCAGCCACACAATGGGAAAGGTTGCTTCAGAAACTCATGATCAAGGGGGAGCTATTCTTTAGACATCAGGAATACTTCCAAATTTTTCTTAGAAATTTTGCAATTATTTTGTGCATAAATTTTGCAAGTTGTGCACAGCATGGACCTAAGTGTTAGAATTGCCCCCATGGTAGAATGCCACGAAAACTTCCATATAAAGTACAATGACATAGCTCAGCTATAAGACAAAAGGAGAAACAGGCATTCGGGCTCAAAACTAAAGTAATTTTTTTTCTGGTCTGTGGTGAAGAGACAAAGTATTGAATTATAATAATCCTTGGGAAAGAACTTTTCCCAGTATAAAACTAGAATCATCTGTAGCAACCTTTTGTTACAGCTGAGTAAATGGATCTAACAATCTGGTCTTGGATGCCCTCTGATGCACTCGTCCAGGCAATCTCTGGCACGTCAGGGCTGAACCCCATCTGCGTGTCCCACTGGGGGCAGTGCAGAACTCCTTTCGACTAAGCACTGCGACAGTTGCCACCACCTTGTTGAAATGAAGCAAGAGGAATGTGTTCGAGTGGTGCCGAGTTCTCTGCATTGCTGTAACTCTTGCAGTGTCACTGGAAACGGTGATAATTTCATAACACTTGAAAATGAAGTTCCCTCATTTATATAGAGTAATACAATGTTGGTATAAGCTCAAAAAGGTTTTGCAGTAATTAGGTAATGTCAAATGAGCATTTCATCGTAGAAGAGCTATTTCAGAAGAAAAATAGTTTTGCCTTGCCCCGCTCCTTCCTCCCTCCCCCTGCTTATTGCCCTACTTTTGCTATTACATTTGAATCCAGCTGAGAAGTTTCTTCTCAGGAAATCTTTCATTTTGGGGATAGGTGGGTATAATTGTTTCCACTCTTTCTCTGTCCTTGCTTCCCTTGTCCATACCAACTAAAAAGGCTCCCTTATCTGAAGGAACAAACATCTTCCTTACTCTCAGACAATAAGCTTCACTCCCCCACTCTCAAGTTAAACGATTTAATACCTTTATTGGACCCTAACTTGTGACAAAAAGGATCCTCATTTTTAAAAGAACAAATATTTTCTTTTCAATGCTATAGTCCTTTTCTAATTAATGAATTCCATAAATGTAAAACTACTTTGATTCTATGGTTAATTAAAAAACTAAATATAAATCCCTTTTTAATGAGCTGCTCTGATTTTTTTCGTAGTATTCTTAATGATTATTCGGGACATTAAGAGTGTATTCCTCCAGCCCTCTAAATTACCAGGTTGTATTCCCCAGCTCAGTTCTCTCAGGATTTACATGCAGTGCCTAACTAACATGCCCTGGAGGAAGCATTACGATGTTGTTTTTCACTGTTCATAAACATAAAATTAAATCAGCAAGTTACCCCTCAGCAGGGTCCAATGCCAAAGCCCGGGGACTGTCGAGATCTTTCCACACCAGCACTTGGCGATGCTGTCCATCCAGCTTTGACACTTCTATACGATTTGTTCCAGTATCAGCCCAATACAAGTTCTTCCCCAGCCAATCTACGGCCATGCCTTCTGGGTAATCCAAGCCAAACTCCACAATGTGTTCCAGTGCGCTGCCATTCATAAATGCTCTGCTGATGGTCTGCAGGGATACAAAGATACACAGGCAAATTAGAAATTTTACCAGTCTGTCATTGGGCTGGTTGTCTTCTTTGTTGCATTTTAAACACTTTCAGATTTAGGCATCTCATAGGAAAGAGGATCTTACAATATGCTACTTATTTGCAAGGCGAACAATGCTGCTATTCAGAAGTAATGATTTACTGTACTCTATGAATGTATTCTGTGTCAATTACAATAGCATTTCACTGGGGAAATAAACGGGATAACTAGCCTGGTTCAATTAAGCAGTCTACATGCCAAAGTGACCTTAATAACTCAGTGCCAGCTTCAAGGGGGAAGTATTTTGGCTCTCCCAGGACTATACAAAAGTAATGATGTTATAGCACGGAACAGTATTTAAAGCAGCCTAATGACGAAGTTCAGGATAGAACAGTAAATAGAAGAAAACAACCTAATGGCTGATTAGCTCACTAGTGCAAGTGCTTCAGTACTGATGGTTTAATTTAATTCCACCAAGCATAATTTTTTCTTGGTCTTTTATTCAAAAAACTTCTTTTAACTCTTGCCATCATGAATCAGCCTGCGGTAGCAGATACAGCCAGAATTATATTTTAATAATATATCAGAGTTTAGGCATTCTCTGCTTTGCTACGACCATTTATAAGCCTGAAAGTAAAGGAATAACGTTAGGATGATACAACATTCTTTTTGGCAAACATGGGCTTCCTTTCTGTGTCCTTAATACTCCCCTCCACACACACTCCTCATACTCGCAACCCATCGGAAGTTAACACAAAGATTGATTTTTTTGTTCACTTCCCAGTGTGGATGCTACCTGCTAATTATGCCAGTTTGTGGCAGTACACAGCAGGGAAGTTTGTATCTCAGTCTTCATCTGTAACACCCTTAAAAATTGATCAGATCATTGCTTTATTTTTATTTCAAACACTGCTCAAATGAATACCATATCTGCAGAGTTCATCCAAGTCACCTCTCAAACTCACTTAAACTCTGTGTTTTTAACTTTTATGATTCTTCAGCTGCAAAGGTCCATGAGTTATTGTTGGCACAGGTCTCAACCCAACTGCAGAAAACTTTCTTTTATTAAAAACTAATTTTTGGTGCTCACAATTCCGACTGCATCTACAACCCATGAAAAACAAAGGGAATAACTAGACTCACTGATAACAAAGATAACAGATAGACAATATACAGATTTCTGTCACTCCATTAACTACTACATTTAAAGACCTACCCTCAACCTTTTCCAATTTGTCAGTCTAGACCCTAGACCTGTTTTACAGAGCCTGTGATTCATACTATGTCTCACACAGAGCAGTTATATAAGTTAATGAATAGGTAAGACCCATTTTCACTTCCTGACCCAAGACAAGGCTTCACCCCATTAAACAATCTGGCAAAACATCTGTGATCCCCAAAACCTCCTGCCATATGGCACTCTTCTCAGCTTTCTACCAAAAAACTTTATTTTTGCAAACTTAACCTTCATGTGAAAACATATACATTAAATTTAAATTATTTATAGGAGAAAGTGCTGCTAGTATAATGAAAATGTATGTCATTCTTAGAACAAACTCTTTTACCTATCCCTTGAATCTTGTAAATCGCATTTGTGAATCCATTCTTAAGTATCTCAAGAACCTTGTAACAACTTAATAGCCAATATGGAATAAATGGAAGTATCTTCCATCTCTACCTTCAGTGAAATGTCAGTCCAGTAAATCCGATTGTCTGTCACATCAAAATCCAGAGCAGAAGCTTCCTTGACTCCAGTGAGTGGAATAGCAACGTTGTTGTTGTTCGTTTCTAAAGAGATTCGTCTGATATCTGCTCTCCGAGAAAACAGCAGGAAAGCTTCTGGGACGATGCAGGTCTTCATATCATTGATGAGCTCTAAGCCTATGGGGCAAGCGCAGCGAAGGCCTTGTGGTCTGTACAGACAAAGATGGCTGCAACCGCCATTATCCTCTGCACAAGGGTTTGTACCTAAGCATACAACAAAGCAAAAGCAATCATTGCAAACTGAGTTCAGTTGGAAGATGAAGCCAGTCCTCGCATGCATCAACAACGCTATGAGTCCTTTAAGAAATATGTATAATTTTTCGCCTTTTACTCTCTGAATGAATTAATGTTTGCTCATTTCCTGTAATCCTTTAGAGAGATGTTACTCTACTTGGCTGCAAAGCCAGTGCTTGTTTTCCTGACCCCATGAAACAAACCCAGCATTAGGGAAAGGGATCTGGACTCCAACAGCTACTGATGTTCCCGATTCACAGCACAAGCACTGAATGGTCAGTAAGTAAGCAAGCGTATGTTCTGCTGCCTTTTACAGTACACTGGTCCAGTTACATACCCCAATTGTGTTCTTAGAGATGACAAATTTGCAGATCTATTTTCACATCTATTTAATGGCCTCACCTCTCCAGGATGCTGGTAAAGCAGCTCTTTGAAATAGTAGCTTGTGTACCTGCACATGCTGGAAATCCACCTACTAAGAGAGGCCCAGCATTACCAAGCTTAATTAGCCAAACAGTTGGAAAGAGAGCTGCATTTAAAACACACACACCTTACTTAGGGCATCTTGTTAACGTGGCAGCAGCAATGCAAAGATACACCTGAACTACATTTGACTTTCCCTGGGGCGCAATCCAGACATGGCAGCAAGAAGCTGCAAGCCCTATCCACACAGCAGGATATTCAGGGAATGGGATGAGTTCTGTGATGCTACAATTACACTGTTACCACTGGTTGGCTAGCCAACCATAGTCAGTTTAAAGCTAGATCCTGCATTTTTACACCACAGACACTACAAGGCAGAAAGTACTTCTAGTTATTTTTAAAGATGATGAAAACCGCTGAAGTATTCTGCAGTATTAATGTGGAAAGCACTAAAGAGACTAAAACTGGCTCATTCTTAGCTTTTTGCATACTGGGAGCACATGTTCAGATTGCAAGATGAAAAGCTGCTACAGCTGCAGTTTCATAAACAGCTGGGCTAATCTAATAGCTGGCTGTTACAAAGAGAAGTTCTCATTTTCCATGATCCTTCTTCTCCCCTTACTGGATCCAGGGTTGTTCAGACCTATGAGCTGCTCCAGTCCCCTAAGCAGCAGAAAATTATCCATTTTGGGGGATGCCTGGTTGTTTTCCAGCTGATACTCTTCCAAGTTAGAGAACTGAAGCACCTCACAAAAGACCTACCCCATCCCACCAAACTGCAGCCTGCAGTTATCGTGCAATAAAACTGGATTCTGCCCATTTCTAAAAATCTGACCTGCTACAAAGCAATACCTGCAGGACAGCACTGCTGAAATTTTCTATTTCATTTTACTTGCCTGATTAGCAGTCTCACTCACCAACTATCTGGCGGACATTTGTAGCTTTCAGGCCCATTAGATCAGGCAGTTGATCTATGATGATCTCTCTTTCTGCTGTGTGCTTATGAACGCGTTCAATACTGCGTCTTTGCCAGTCTGTCCAATAAACGTAGTCTCCCAGCAGCGTGAATCCAAAGATATGAGGCAGCTTGTCCTCCACCAGAACTCTTCTCCCAGTTCCATCAGCGTTCATGACCTACAGATACACACAAACTTATTATGTATACAGAATAATTCTGTCACTATTTATGAGATTAATTAACCAGCTGCTCCACACTTACATGTCAAATTCAAAAAGAATCTGCTAGCCATTAAAATGCTATCAACGTTACACAGCAGCCTAATAAAACAAGACTGTATTTCAGCAGGTACTTACTCTAAAAACCATGGCGGATCCCTTATATAGAAGGCTATTCTCATAAGCAGATCATAATGTGAAAGTACGACACAACATTCCTTGTATTTGCTCTATGAACTAATATCATGTGTGCCTGTTGGAGGTTGCCCCTTCTCATTTCTGACTTATGTCTCTTGATTTAGTTTTAAATGGGAGAGACACTGTGTTTTACATGAATGAAGACAAGCTTACAATGTCAAGGTGTCCTGGCTCAGCATCTTGTAGTCCACAGTCCCTCCCAAGTGAGCTTTGCCCAGGTTACAGATAGCAGTAAGAGGAGGCCTCACAAATTCTGGGAGGCAAACAGTCAAGATGATCTACAGAATATGTTTATATTCCCAAGTCTGAATGAAGAACCAGTTTTACATTCTTCAAAATTAAGTTCCGTATTTTTTGTACTAGAAGGAACAATAAAAGTCTGTAAATAATTGCATGCCTTTGATCAAGACACTTGAATTTACTGTGTCATTTTTCTCTACTGCTAAAAAGAAGTAATACCTAACTTCCTCAAAGAGGCACTGAAAGGATTAATTAAACATATGTATGCTTGTTCAAGTGATCAAGTACCTTATGAATGCCAAGTATTATTATAAAAAGTACCATAGTAACAGGAGTGGAAAGTCCTGTGTTTTAAAAGAAGCTTAAAAATGATTCAGCACTGCAATTTTATAGAAAAGTTCCTTCTGAAATATTTCTGCTTGTTTCAAGTTTACAGTTTAAGTTTACAGCACGTATACTATCCTTCTAAAAAAAAGAAAAAACCCCAACCTTAATGTAAAAACTTCCCAAAATAATGTGATTCACAAAATTCAAGGTAGCATACTAATCCCTGAGACATTAAAACATCCTTCCCACTACCCAAGGATGCTCCAAGTTAAGGACTGGGAAAAGGGTGCCTTACTAAATCACTGTTTTCAAATCTCTCTCACTTGCCTTGGTGGAGTTGAGATAGCCATAGACAAGTCTGTATGATTTCCCATTCCTCCCATGGCTCAAACCCAAAGACTCATGCAATGACAACCTTCAGGATCAATTGGTTTAATAACTCCGGCTAGATGGATGATGTTTTGTGGTCAGAAGAATTTGAGAAATGAGATTAGTTTGGAGCAACTCCTACCTTTTGCCCTCCCAAGCACAGATGTGGAGGGAGGAAAGGAACAGAGAAACAGAACCGAAACCCATACCTTTCTCAGCATACAGTATAATGCGCACGTTGATAAAGTATTTTTAAGTTCACTAAAAAAGTGGAAGGACATGCCATGATCTTTATGAGCACGTTTCCTACAGAAAAATGAAAGGGGCTCTGCATACTCGCTGGTTTGTAGGAACAAACTCCGTGTTTACTTTTTTTTTAAAAAAGCTCATAATTACTCTGTGGAATTGGCTTACCAAAAAATCTTCAGTCTAGTAGTCTACGTCACGCTTCTACACATGCACTAATGCACATGCATGACAATAATAAGATAAGCATTACTTGAAATGCTTTATTCCTGCATTCTCACTAAAATCCTTTAGAAAGACAAGCACAGTACTTGCAGCTTCACTTTGTATCATGGTGCATTTACCATCCTAAAGCTGTAACTTAGGTCCTTTACACTGATAACCAAGTCCAAACATAGCTTTTCCTATCACAGATTGTTTAGCTGGGCTCAGAGCCCAGCATAATTGCCTAATTTCTGGACTTCCTTTTGAAAACAAGCTCTGCTATTCCATTTATTCTACTTCAGAAAATTTCAGCATCTGCTGGCTCTCTCAATTCCTAGCAGCATGCCTCCTACACTCTGTTTTGACAAATGAGGTTGCTAAACAACAGGCTAATGGTTAACTTTAGAACCAGGGACACAGATTTAACATCTGTAAGATAAACTGTGAGTTATAGTCCTTAAGCCCACCATCCCTTCAAGAAACCATCACCACCACCAAGCAAAACTGGTCATCCCCTTTTACCTTCCACCCTTTTTCTAACCATAACACAGTCATCTTGCATTTCTGTGATGACTTGTTTCCCCCTCCCCCTTAAACTACAAAGACGAGCCATTTGCTTGCAACTAATTAATATATGGCAATTAGTGCTTGCTAAGCAGACCAAACATATACAGAATGGATGGATGTTGAAAAGTGAATCGACTAAAACCACACAGTAATAACAACTAAAACATCACTATCACAAAGCAGTATCTTTAGATACTACACTTTTTGCCTTGTACTTATAAAAGGAAGAAACTTCTATATTTAAGGGGGTGCTTAACTACTGGCAAAGAGAATTAGTTGGAAGGTGTATGGTGTGAGGTGAACTTTCTTAGCAAACTTTCAATGGGGAGCTGTTCAGATAAGCTGCTTCCTATTCTGAAAGAAAGTCAGGAAAAGAGAAGGGAGGACTTCAGTATTAAGTATCTGCTTTTAATTAATTTTTGTTTTGCCACATACGGGTTATTTTGAAAGACAGCTTTATGCCACCTAGACAAAACAGATGCCTATCTGAAAGTACTTACACGTACCTGCCACCCTACTCCCACCGCAAGCTTACCTGAGCCCATCTGTGCAATATTACCTAATATAAACATCTGGCCATTAGCAGCTGCGTACTACCATATGAATAGTTCCACGGCACCATGTTGTCTGCACTCACTTCAGCTGCATTTTTCGAGATCTGAATAGAATTTTCATCAATAGGCTACAGAACCAAACAGTCTGGTGTAAGGCAGGAGGAAAGTGGCAAGGGATATAGGGATAATACATATAATAAGCGCAAGGGAAAAGAAACAATCACTAATCAACCAATTTCAAAGGATTTCAGCATCATCTCTTCACACACTGAAATTCAGGTGACCACTGAGTCCCAGCCAATACTGCTTTATGCATTCATTCCCCTTCTCCAGCCCCAGGTGGATCAGCTCATCACAGTGAAGCCTGGCCCCACAGAATCCCCCACACGAGGAACCCACCTTCTGCTGCTACAAGGCAGCGTTGCCAGCGGTTTGTGCTGCCTTAACCACAATGTGGTGTGGGTTTCACATTCTGAGGCCGTTCTGAATACTGCAAACCACAGTGAGAATATAGGCTACAACAGGAAACAGATGTGGTGCAACCACAAACACTACCTTTACTGCAAGAGCAAGTAGTTCCATTAAAAAAAAAAAAAAAATAGTAGTACAAAAATTAAATGGCCTCAGAAAAAATACCAGATATCCTGCCCGTAAGGGTAACGGCTTTGCTTATCCTAGAACAACAATGAATGCAAACTTATGGCCTCATGAAAATACAGCTTATTCAAAATAAATGAATTAATGCTGAAAACATGGTTGTATTTTAAGATGCTGTACTTAATGGTCAGCAGGAACAATAAAAAAAACAAAATTGAAGTATCACTTCTATTTTAAAATTACAGACTGGATCACACAGTGATACTGTCTAAGGGTCTCTCTTGCTGTCAGGTACGCTGCATTCAATTCACTCTTGAATCTCAGTAATAACTGTGATAAATAGGCTAATGCAGTGAATTTACCTTTGTGATAACCTATGATTTGAATGTACGGCAGTTTACACTTGTAATTTGATTGGTTTAAGTCTAGAGCTCAATCATTACACCTACCCAATCTGTGAAAATAACGTTCAGCTCCGGTTAGAGCTCAAACCTATGCAGGGCCCCAAACAGGACTAGCAGCCTGCTCAGGTCTAGCAGACCAAGGCCAGTGGCAGTAGAGACTAGGCAGATGCACGCTAGCTCACATCCACAGCACTGAGCAGATGCTAGTAAGAGAAACTGTTCGTCCCTATCAGGCCATACGTAGATTAATAGCAAACATAAGAGCCCAGTTCTACGAGGTGCTAGACAGCCTCAGTACTGACAGCTCCTGGAGGAGAAGACAGGGGCAATGGGTACAAGCTGCACTGGGAGAGGTTTCATCTCAATATGAGAAAGAAATATTTTACAGTGAGAGCAATCATTCACTGGAGTAACCTGCCAAGGGATGCGGTGGAGTCCCCATAATTGCAAGCTTTCACGGTGCGACTGGACAGGGTGCTAGATAATCTCATCTTGGCTTCCTTTCCCTTTCCTTCTGAAGGGAGACACTCCATCCTCCTTGTAGCTGCCCTTTAAGTACTGGAAAACTGTGATAAGATCCCCCCTGAGCCTTCTCTCCAGGGAGGATATACCTAAATCCTTCAGTCTTTCCTCACAGGGCAGGTTCTCCAGCTCATTGACCATCTTTGTGGCCCTCCTTTAGGCCCTCTCCAGTCTGTCTGCATCTTTTTTGAATTACAGGGACCAGAGCTGGACACAGTGTTCTAGGTGTGGCCTGACAAGTGCTGAGTAGAGGGGGATGATCACATCTCTATCTCTGCTAGCAATGCTCTTGTGGATGCAGCCCAGGATCTGATTTGCCTTTGTCGCTGCTGCAGTGCACTGGACTCACCTGCAACTTGCTGTCCACCAGGACACCCAAGTCCCTCTCAGCAAGGCTGCTCTCCAGCCACACAGATCCTAGCCTGTGCTGGACTCTTGGGTTATGTCACCCCATGTACAGGACCTTGCACTTGTCTTTGTTAAACTTCACATAGTTCTTGCCAGCTCACTTTTCCAGCCTGTCCAGGTCTCTCTGGAAGATGGCTCTCCCTTCTAACATGTCCACCTCACCACCCAGTTTAGTGTCATCATCGAACTTGGTGAGGGTGCTTTCAATCCCATCATCCAGATCATTTATGAAGATATTGAACAGCATGGGGCCCAGTATCGATCCCTGGGGGACCCCACTTGTGACAGGCTGCCAGCCTGAGTAAAAACCACTGATCACCACCCTCTGAGTGCGGCCTGTGAGCCAATTCCCTACTCATGTTGCTGACCACCCATCCAGTCTGTATCTTGCCAGTTTGTCTGGGAGGGGGCTGTGGGAAACAGTGTCAAACGCTTTGCTGAAGTCCAGGTAAACAACATCCACTGCTCTCCCCACGCTGACAGAAAATGTTATTTTGCTGTAGAAGGTGATCATGTTGGTTGGGGTGATTTGCCCTTGATAAATCCGTGTTGGCTTTTCCCAATCACCTGCTTCATTTGGCTTGTGATATTTTCTAGGAGGACTTGTTCAATTACTTTCCCAGGGACTGAAGTAAGACTAATGGCCCTGTGGTTTCCTGGGTCCTCTTTCGTGACTCCTCTTTTGGATGTAGTTATAAATAATCAGGGAGGATGTACGTATCATGCATGCTAAGCTCTCTCTCAGGATTTTTGCAACAGAGGAAGGCGATAATCAAAAATTTATAAACAACAGCTACTAACTCTGTATCTTAAAAAAACTAAAGCTTACTTACAAGAATGGAATAGGCCTCTGTGATGGACTGAAAGGCCCCAGGTACACTACAAGATGTTGCCAGAACTTTATTTATTTCACAAATACACACATAACAGTAAAACAAAACCCAAAAAAACCCAAACAACTTCATCTGGTAGAATCCATCAACTGCTCTAATTTCAGATACAAACATCTCACAACAAAAGATTAACTTGAACATCAGCCCTGATTTTAAAAATTGCCAGCAAGTTTTTGGGCAAACGGCCAGAGACCTTAGCCGTCTATTGATTCCTGAACTTCAGCACCTTTACCAGTACCAGCTTCCTAATCCTCAGAGAGGCCAGGAGACCCCACTTAATATACGGGACCTCAATTGCCCTGCTCAGGTACTGCTGCCATCACTGCACCAGCTCTACAAAGTTTCTAGCAGGGGCCACAGCTGGAAACCATCTCTCCCCACTGACTCAAAGGAAGGATGCAATTGTAGCATTTATCTTCCTTCTGAAAGGATAAGAGAGTGCTCTGAGTCAGTGGCAATGCTTTGCATGTCACGTGTCCCACAAATGCAGAACACCCTAGCTTGTTGTTTCGTGTTGAAATATACTCTCAGATACATAGTTATGGTTTACCTTACAGCATGAAAAAAACCCCCAGCGATTTGGCTCAGAAATGTCACAGAAAGGAAGGTAAACTCTTCTTGAGCAGACCTTAAACGCTTGAGTCACTCTAATGACAAGTTGGGTTTCTTGCAATAGTTTGAAAGACAGCAGAAAAACATCAGAAAGCATTACCACCTTCACAATTTCAACACGGGTCATGCTAACACACTCTAGGAATAGATACAACTAAAAAACAATGAGGTGAAAAAGTGAATTTCTCATGAGTTTGATCATTAACACTGATCCGCATAAGATGATTGCAAAGAAGTACGACTGTAAGACAGCTGTGAAATACTGAATTCAATACATATATCCCAGATATTTCAACATACCATGAAAAAAGATCTTGAACAGGGCCTGTATTATACCTGAAATAGTTTAAGAATATTCAAGGTTTAGGCTTAGTTACTTCAGCCCTAATTATCCAATGATAAATACTTAGATGTGCTGTTTGTTTGATGCAACACATTGACTCAGTTCATGACGCTGCTAATCAAGGATATGACTGTTCATCTTCCACCTAAATGTAAATCAGTCTTACTATATCAGAGAAGTGAAAAACAACACTAACTCATTACATTTATTTGGTTAAGAAAAAAAGAAAACTGGGGCAGCATTTCTCAAAAATAATTCTAAAAGATAGCTAGAATGCCTTCTGAACATTACATTAGCATTTTTTCAGACTGGGTTTGAGAATGACGTATTTTCAACTAGCTTCTTTAAGCAACATAAACAGAACAGACCAGAATGATTTTACTGTTATGGCTGCAGTAATATCATATGATTAACACAATTAACACATGTATCTACTATAAAACAGCAGCTCTAACAGAGGAAAAAAGGGAAATCCTGTCTACATTTCCAGTTTTATTAGTCTTCCCCTCTAAAAAAAAGTCCTGATCAACTATGCCCTCTTTGACTGAGCAATCAAAACTTTAAACTCGAGACAATTATTCTGTCAGTGTCATTAACTTACTGTTAACATTATTTTCCCTCAATTCAAAATGTTAAGGAATGTTTTAGAAGCCATCTCTTCACTGCATTGAAATTCTGAGAAATCAGCAGAAGGGATACCTGGAACCCTTTATATTTGTTTCAGAAACCAAATGCCTCCAGCCAACTCTACAATTTCTTACTGTTAATTGTTTTATAATAGCCATTATCAATTTCTAATTTAACAGTTACCCAGCAGCCTCAATTTCCTTTTGAGCTCTAATCATTTTTCCAAAGAATTAAAAATAAATTTTTCCTGAGCATGGATAATATTCCTAATAGGACTGCAGTGAAGATAAACATGTAAAAACAGAAGAGAGATTAACTTCATAAATAGCCCTTTCTATCATGCTACAGACAGTGCTATAAGCTCATTTCTTTCACAATAGGACAACTGTCCTAGCTCTCTGATCAATCAATGCCGACAGCAGAATTGTTTTCTCAGTGTTGAAATATAATTTTAGAAACAATCGGTTGGGTTTTCAATGAAATGGCTCAAGTCAGGTAGGGAAAGGAGTTCATAACCATTGTGATAATCAAATATGACGTCTCCTAGGCAATCTCATGCAATAGGAAAAAAAAAATAAACCAAAAACCCTGCATTTGTAAAGAACAGGCTAAGACAAAAAAATTGAGCTGAAATGATGAACAGGATGAGATGAGATGTTTATCACAGGAAAAAAAGAGGCTCCTCTGAGAAGATTCAGTGGTAAAACAGGTCAATAAAGATGCTTGGCTATGGAAATTAGTTTTGGTACATTAATACATAAAGTGGAGTGGCAACAGAGAGGGTGTTCTGTTACGTGGGCACAGGCTAAAGGGGTAAAAAGGAAGCTAATTACTGTGATTTTGCAACTTACCATTTGTCAACTAAATCCTATAAGCAACCAGACACATGCTTCGCAGGAAGCAAAGGAGACTAGCCAAGACCAACCTGAACCCCCACAGTGGTTTGGGGGACAGTTTTACAAGATTAAGTTCAGCAACACAACTTCTAATGCTCTTGCACATGGGCAAAAGCCTCTGTTCTCTTCTCTTCCTTCCCAAGGTACTTTCTTTCAGTACCTTGCCCGAGGAACTTCTTGTTTTTAATTTGTTCTCTACCCAACTTGGTGCTTTCCAGACTCCTCCATAAGCAACTATAATTTATTTTTTCGTAGAGGTGAAAAAATGTAGAAAGATTTCTGCTGTTTTGGCAAGTCCAAATGGTTCATGGAACAGTCCAATGAGTGACTCAGCCAGTGCAAATCTGGGGCGATGGCTCTGGGATACTTCCCACTTTAGGTAGCAGTAAGCTATTAAGTTGATTCACCTGCTCACTTTGCTAAATCACTTCAATTCCAAGGGTCTCTGCATGTCCAAAAGCTTGTTTTTTCCACGATATGTATTTACCTGCCTAATAAAAGGTATGAACTTTCCTACAATCTTTTTCTCACAGACCTTTGCAAAGTTACATCATCATGAATGGCATCAGAAGAAAGTTTAGGTTAGGACTACAAAATTCCAGAGCAAAATAAAAAGCCTGTGTGAAGAAAGCTGAATAATTATTGAAAGGGATCACAAGGTCATGTGAATGCTTCTGAAGAAGCCCAGGTCCAAGAACAGTACAATCTTTTTTGTACAGTAATGCAACTAAGCTTAGGAGGAAAAAAAAAAAAAAGCCAGAATATTGGAGAGTAAGGGATAACAGCAGACTGACAAACAGCACTCAGCTGAAAGAAATGCAGAAGAGAGCTCAATATCTCTTCACATCACTCCCCAGATTGCCTTCAAATATTGTTTTAAGTATGTCAGACTCAGTGAGGTCAGATGATGGCTCTAGTTATTTTAGTTTGAGGGATTTTTTGTGTTTTCCCTTAGGTAACCAATACCAACTGCCAGTAGAGGCTTGTTACTTTCTAGATGAGACAACAGCGTAAACTAAAATGCCATTTCCTAACTCCAATGGGAAAAATCTAGGAAGCATGTATGACACATTAGTGGGATCCAAAGGTTGTACTTCAATTGGCTCCATCTTAGGCCATTGGGAGCCATGAGGTTTACAGAGCTATATCATTAGCAAAACAGGACGCTCACCTGTAAGCAAAGCTTGTAAGAAACATCTCTGAATTTCCAACATGGAAAGTTTCAGCCAAGCTGCACAGATATATGCAACAACCAAGTCTGAGAAAGGTACGCTTTTACTATTAACAATCATGTGCAAAAAGGTAGTAGAAGCCAGCTCAAATGTGTCTTGAGTATGGGCATCTGCCTCTGACATGGCCACTCCAGGCTCTCCTTAGACTTAACAGGAAAGAATCGGTGCTTTTAGAGTAGGACTCACCCAATCTATTCTAAACATTTACTTTAGAGTAAAGCAAGAAGTGCTGATTTCTGACCTTTTCTATAAAGGCAACATAAGGCAACTTACTGAGCTGAAGATCTCTACATTTCATTAGATGAAAACCACCAACAGATTTCAGGGACAAATGCAGATCCATGACACAAGAACCATTTTAAAACTGAACATTCAGGTCTTCTGTAATATCACGTAATTTTTAGGGCAGTAATTTTACCACTTAGAAAAATACCGTGCTTGGTACTCAGATCACAGAGATAGGTTAGGTTTGGACAAGGGTTCTGGCTGTATCTACCCAAAACCTTCCCTCAGTATCCTCTTTCTGTTGCAAGGTGCTGGGAACCTCTCCCTGTTCCATTAAGGATGACAGCCTGTTGACAGCAGATCCCTCAAGACTTCTCTGAGAACTCATTTTTTACTTTTATATTAAAATGCTTTGAACAGCTGCACAAGGTACATGCCTAAGTGACAATTCTGTAGCACCATGCTCAAAAGCCAAAGCAAAAAAGGAATGTAATTTTTTATTTTTTTTTTTTTTTTAATATTAACAAGCTTACAGTGCCAGGAGGTCCTGGCTCAACATTTGGGGTCCACAGATAAGAGGCCACTCAAATTCTTATATCCGGTTCTTTGACAGTCAGGAGACTTTACTAATACGTGATCTATAGCTGTCATTTGTTTGCTTTATAATATAGTTTTCCTATCTTGGTCTGCATCATGAAATTTAATTCTTCCCTAGGTTCATCCAGAAGTTCAAAAGAAACCTCCCAAATGGAAATTATACAAAGTAGAAACGCATTGTTGGGGGTTTTTTTTGTTTGTTTGTTTGTTTGGGTTTTTTTGTTTGTTTCATTTTTTTAAAATAAGCCCTTACTCCACCACTAATTTCAAAAATCTGTAATTTTTCTTAATGCAGGCCTAGCAGGTGTTAAGAAATAGCTGGAAAATCTCTGACAATGTGGGCTTTAAATTTCTGAAACTGGGATGAGGAGAGGGATCTGCCCCTACCCTCTGCAGCACATACTTCTTGTTCTTTGCTGAATGAAGTTCCCAAGCGCCACAACTATCCAAACCAGGTTTGTGGCCAAAATGAAACAGTAAAGCAACTTCAAATATTTGTTTCAACTACCTTACTTCTCATACCTGCAAAAGCTTAATGGAAGTACACAAAAGCAGCTGTGTTCAACAGCTAGGAATTCAATTGTTTGTCCTTCTCAATTTTCAAACCTCTGCTTCAAACTAAAGGTGGATGAGGTAGGACCAGTAATCAGGCTTACACGTCACCAGCATTCCACAATACAAAGACTAAAGCTATGAGACAAGATTTCTCAGTTGGAAAATAAATGGTGAATGCTTAGAAAACAAAATTTCCTTATTAGGGTGGTGGTAAAATTGAGGGAGTTGTCATCGGAGGAAAATGTAGCCCTGCAATTTCAGGATTAGAATATGAATTAGAGCATTCTCTAGATGCCAAGCTATTAGCTCCTGGGTCAAACACAAAAAGGTCCTCTCTGTTCGCAATTTTTGTGCTCAAAAAAGTCTTAGCAGCATCCGCTCTCTGTTGTCCGACAAGGCTGGGTTCTGAAGACTTGTGTGTGCTTATGCTGAAAAACAGCAGGATATAAGACTTTCCATATTAATCATGAGGATTAGAGACAGTAATGCCAGGCACGGGTAATAGATTTGGGAATGCAGAAACACTTCAAGTTAGAGCTGCACTCAAAAATCACTAGATAATGGTTGGATCTGTATAGGAGGCAGAGAGCCCTTTCTTTAAACTCACCACTAGTAGGTGTAAGTGGGTGTCATCTCTGGCTCTGAGAATGGAGAATGGGAAGGAAGATGAATAAAGAAAAATGAAGCAAAGACTGAAAAATTGTGAGAAATCAGCCATATCATCATTATTTCCTTTTAACGCACACATCCACACATGCACGCAGCCATTTATAATTGCTTTATCAATATGAGCTTTGCTGACCATTTAAAATCCAACCTATGCCTTAAAACAGGTAGTGTACGTGCTCAGAAGACAAATATTCACTTGAGCAGGAAAACATAAGACCAATTCAACGGAGCAGATCATACATTTTTAACCTCATAGCACGGCAGGAAAATGCTTTAAACCTGTAGCAAGTCAATGAGAAATCTTCCCTACTGGTAAGCACAATAGCAGCCATCCATTTCAATAGAAGTTTATCAGCAGTGAAACCTGACCGAGATAAATGACGAAGCTGTTGAGCCACAGCCTGCTTCTGCCTGCTGCAGGCTGCCAGATAAAATGGGAACAAAAGCTCCCTGCTGTACCCCCTACCAGTCTCCATTAACCCCTGCTGATGCTTTATTATCCTCTGGGGGCTCCAGAACAGCATAGCATGAATCAGTGCGTCAAAAATAAATAATAAAAGCTCGTATGTAGCACAAACAAACCAGAAACATAGCTTGCAAGAAACATTCATTTTGTGTAGCTCTGCAATTAAATAATGGTTCTGAGGAATTCCACATACTAGAAAAAAAGGAAAATAAAAGCACAACGTATGTAAAATCCTGTGTGAAAAACTACTTAAAGGCAACAGAGTGCAAGTACACAAACGTGTTTCACTTGCTTCTACCCCTCCTCCCAAATACATACAAACACACACAAGCAAAGCAGGGATCAGGCATATAGTCTGATGTCTTCATGTCCAATTCCAAGTTTCTTCTTTCGATCCTGTCACAAATCTCCTCTTTGTTGCACCTCATTCCTTCCATCCTTTCTCCAAATGTAAGTTTAAAACATTAACTGAAGGTCAAAGCACCTTTTACTAAACTGATATAAAAAATGGATGGGAAGGGCAGGGAAAGTGTTACAAATCTCCTCAGGATTCATGGTTGCCATAGGAAAGGCAGGCAGTGGGAGGAAAAGGGAAGACTTGAAATGTTAGTAATGTTTTAGCTATTGTAGATTTAGACAGTGTCATTGCAGCCTGAGATTTCTGTAGCCTACCATAAAAAAAAGTCAATCTCTCATAAAAGATTACAGAGAGGCCACACAAGATCCTGGGGAAAATTCACTAAGATTCATCAGTGAAGAAACTCACCACCACATTTGCATTACTTAGCACATTAGAGGGTGGGCAGGGGAGGGTCTACTTTAGACTGATCCGTTCTCTTGGATGAACCACCCCTCTTCATCCTATAGAGCCTTTCCATGCTTTACTAATTACAGAAGCTGTACCGAACTTGCACTCTGATCTACCACTATCAGAGGTCATGGATTTTCAACCCATTTCTGCCCCTCTGAAGTGCAGTTAGGTAGCAGCAATATTACATCTATGGAAGAACATGAAGTTTTTCCTAAAGCTAATGCAACAAGCTAACAGAAGGAAGACTCCCCACACCTTCAAGGAATAGAATGGCCTCAACCCAGAGAAAGAGAGAGGCTGTACGGGTTCAATCCAAAGGTCCACCCATCCCAGTATCCTGCCTCAGAGAATAATCAAGACTTACACTTACAGAGCAGCAAAATAAAGCAAATACATGCTGAAACTTTTCAAGAAGCCTTTTTGATTCTACAGCAATTTACATTTCAGTGATTTGTGGTTCAGAAGGCAATTCTATTTTCTAGTAAACTGCAGTGGAATTCCCTTCCACAGACTTACCCAGTCTTCCCAGTAACACATGTAAGCTTTTAACATCCACAACCATTTCCACAACTTACCACACACTGTTTAAAGAACCATATGCTTTTGTTTGTTCTGCACCCATCGTCTGCCAGTATCATTTACAAATACCAATTTTTTCTATCAAAAAAGGTGTGTGGGGGCAAGTCCTGGTCACCTTATACATGATTTTCTTGGTTTTATAGATCTCTGTCACATACCCCTAAATTAACACCTGCAATAAAAACCAAACCAAATCCTCAAACAAAACTAAAATCCAAAAATGCCAAAGAAAAACTGTGGGAGAATTTCTTCTCTGTTGCTTTAAAGGTTTTAGCCAGGGTTTTTCAAGATTTTGTGCACATTGGTAAGAGTTAACAAATGTTAACTTTTTATAAAAAAGCAGCAGCAGTAAAATCATAACTCTAACACTTGGAGCCTCATAGGAAAAAAATAACTAGGAATTCTGAAACGTTAAGATGATAAATCTCTGGTGCCCTGCATAAATGTTACATGACAACCTGGAACAAACTCATTCTGCTGGCTCACATTGGTTTAAAAACAATGAAATGGAAATTGTCCCAGCAGACTTTGTGCCAGATCAGATATCTTCTGTCCTGCCACAGACATTGTAGTGTTGGCATAAACACTATACCATGTGTTCCAGCCAGTTTGACAGAATTGCAGCAGTGAGCTCATGCCTGATCTAGATGAAAATTTCTACCACACACTGATCCAGCACTGAACAGAATCATTATTAACAAACATGGAACTGTGGTCTAAGTAAGACTGAAGCACATGAAAAAATCTCAATGTTTTGGCAAGCACGAGAGTGGAGAATGCCTAACTTTCCTTTTGCAAAATACATTCAAGCCCAAGACAGTATCAGGGCTGAAGTGCTCAATCTGTTATAAACAAATCTCTAATCATAGCTAAGACTGTTTTTACCCTCTCTTCTCAGAGCTGGTATAACGTTAGGTGAGTTATAGACTACAAATCTTGTTTTCAGGACAAAGAAAACCATGCTCCCTGAGGCTCTCCCAAGGAGTGCTTCAAAGCATCTCACCTTGCAGGACTGGAGTTACTTTGACTCTGAAGGAGAACAAACAGTTATGTGACCTTCCAGCGCAAGACTATGACTTCACATTGACTTATTTGAAGTTATAAATAAATAAAACAATTTCATAAGGCTAGAGAAGATATTGTGCCTAATATGGTAAGTGCTGAAAATTATTTGCAATGGTAAGGATTCACTAAGGAAAGCTATAATTCATCAAAAGAAAGGTAAATCTACCAGGATATAGCAAAAGCTAGATGATGCTACTATGCACCAAGCAGTAGCCAGGTCTCCTGCTTTCAGATAAACTTCTGCCTTTTGATAGTAAACTGAACAAATACTAAGCAATGCTATTTTCTCAGACTGACAGAGATGATAAATGTCAAATTTGTTCCACAAATGTTATGTAACAAAATAAACACAAAAATTTCAATGTGGGAGAGAAAAAAACCGGCATTTTTGTTTTCAATTAAAAATTTCAGCAGAACATACCAGAAAGAAAGGAAAATCTATCCTCTCGCTAGAACCCTAATAAAACAAGGGAGATGCATAGTATAGAGGATTCATGGGAGCAAAAATAATTATATGTGAAATGAGATTTATTTCTTTAAAATATGTTCTACTGGCATCTAAGCTGAGCAGCACAAAGAATGAAAGAAATTTTTTTAACCTACAAACATTACTCCCAGTAAAAAGCTTTTTTTGACCTAAGACTTGACTTACTTAATGAATCCTTATCACACATTCTTAAAAAGAGGGATCTACTACATGGATATAATTTCCATTTTACAGACACAAAAATGGAGGAAGAATAGCAAGTAACTTGCCCAAAGACAGAGAAGAAATTGAATTGTTTCTTAAAGCACAAAGCAACCATTATCCCATTGCCCTTCTGGGCTATATCAGAATTTAAACACCTAGAAAAGTAGAGTAACTACATTCTATAACTCCATGTAATTAAAAATGCAGGTGCAATTACAAACCTCTATTTTGTCCGTTTTGGCATCTCCCCAGTATATTTTGCTTTCTGCATAATCCAACGCCAGTCCATTTGGCCAGCCAAGCGAGGTATTCACCAGCACAATTCTGTCTGAGCCATCTAATGCTGCCCTCTCGATCTTTGGGATTTCTCCCCAGTCAGTCCAGTACATGTACCTGCAAAAGAAACCAAATCTTAAGAACTCTTATTAATCCAGACTTTCATTATTCACATAGCATTCTGGACTACTGTTCCCCGCAACCACACTGCACACAGAAAAGTACATTTCTAAGCCAAATATATTTCCTTACCTAAGTTAGGATGCCCAAACCATTCAGAAAGCACTGACATGTAAACAGACTGTCCCTTTACACAAAACTCCTGTATCAGTCTGCTCAGCAGGACAACATAACCAGTGCTATTAGCTACAATAAACAAACAGGTCAATAGAGTCCCCAAAAATATTTTTAAACAGAAGAATAAAACCTAAAGACACATAAGATGACTAGCCAGGCAAAGGAAAGCAGCAGTCCCTGTGCCTCAGAGCCTTAACTTCCAAAGCATCCCAGTATTTTCATTTTGGAGACTCAGAAGTTTACCATTGCATCTGTATACAGGTAGACAGCTCACATCTGCATACAGGTAGACACAGGTATCTTCTTTACATGACTAATATTTAAAAAATGCTCACGAACAGCTGCTCACCCAACCATGGGATCCAGCACAATAGCTCTGGGTTCTTCCAGGTCTTCTGATATCAAGATTTTTCTCATGGTCCCATTAAGCCTTGTGACTTCAATACGGTCTGTGCCAGTGTCAGTCCAATACAGATTTCGGGCAACCCAGTCCACAGCAATGCCATCAGGATGTGCAATCTGTGCTGTGACAACAAACTGACTACCTGACCCATCAATGAACGAGCGGCGGATGGCCCTAACTTCATCATCGGTCCAATAGATATATCCTTCCAGAGGATCAAAGTCAATGGCGATGGCATGACGGATGTCCTCCAGTGGCAAAACGATGTCTGTAAAATCTGGGGTGTCTAAGGAAATTCGCCTCAAATCTGTCCGGCGGGCTAGAAGCAGCAGTTCAGTGGCACCTACATGAACAAGGCAAAACCACAACCATCTTACAAACACTGTACAGTAAGCCTGTAAATAGTGAACCTGATTCTGCACCATTTGGTACAAGCTAGTCTAGCTACCTTGATTTCACAGGACCTAACCAAACTGATGGGCACCAGCACAGAGTTCCACTCAAAGGCTTCAAATGTGAGGTTATTCTTCTGCAGAACAAGTCAGAGATGTGTTTATAGAGGAAATTCAGTGGTCATTTCCTTGTCCAAAATGTATTATGTTGGACATGTTTTCTATCCATGTCATTCCCTCCAAAGGTACTGAAATAGATATGCAGTGACGATGCTGCTATTTCATGCAAATCAACAGATGGCCTGCAGCCTCTTAGATGAAAAATTAATTATATAAATAATTTACTGACTGTTTGCTGTTGTTGGTACAGGGGACAACCATGACAAACAAGCTGCATGTTTCAACAACACCCTGAGAAGGGGAAAAATGTAACACAGAACACCACAAGTAAGTCTCCTTTGAGAAACTCCTATCAGAGGAATCAGATTTTGGAACTGACAGCTGTCCCGTGACCACGCAAAGCAGGAGGGCTGTCAGCTTCTCCCATGTTTGTTGAGAGCAAGCTTATTGAATACATGAAGATAAGTAACAGTGTGTCTTATAAAGTCATTTTGAGCTGAAGCGTACAAAAGCCTTGCTGGCTTTTAGGTCAAAAGTCAGAATCACAATAAATAACTAAGATCAGCTTGCACTGCAGAAGGTGTTTTCACATAGGGCAACACAAGCTCTTTAATGGTACACATGCTGGCCATCTGATCAATGACAGATGTACTTATTGTCTATTCTAATTCATTCTGATTTCATTTTCTATTCTGTGTCACTAGATTTCAGTGTAATGAAGGATAAACAACCACCACACCCCATTCCAATTAAATTGGCTTATCAGTTTGGAGTGTCAGGGAGATAAGAGCTGCTCAGGCCTCAGGGAAGCCCGAGCTAAGGTGAAAAATGTGCGCATCCTAATGCAGGGAAAGCGTGTTGCAATGGCTCTCCTCAAACAGTGAGAGGAAAGGGTTTGGCAGGGGCTGATGTAGGTGTGAGGACAGAAGGGGCGAAGGGGCAGGAAGGTTTAGGAAAATAAATGCATAAAGATTGTAGTGGAAAAGAGCCATCGTCAAGCCACATTCTGTCCATGTCTTGATCTTGATCTTACAGAGGTATAAATAAGGCTAGAAGACGAAAAGAGCAACAACTAAAGCAAGTCGCTGATCAAAAAAGAATTTTAGTGTCTGATGCCAAATCTCTTTTTAAAAAAGTCAGTAATTGTTGTTGGTGCTAGATGAAACCTCACCGCCTGCCAAACTTTGGAGAGATGCCAAAGCAGCCATTGCTTCATTTACAGCAAGTTTAACACATTCAAAACATCTAAGCCACTTTCACAGTGCTGCAAGAAACAGCACCTTTCAACAACTGAAGTTGAGAATATTATTACAAGTGTTCCCGATTGGTAGTCCAGAACAGATTAAGATCAGCTTTGGGATCCTCTGTCCTAAAACACCTTGTGTTCAGGAACACATGTACACACTACTCAATTGTTCTTCTAGTGAATAATTCTTATGCATTAATTAATATCAGGAAGGGGGAACCTGTAATTACATGTCTATGCATCCTTCAAAATAATGTAAAGCATGTGACATAGTAAGTGGAAAACAGGCATGTTAGTAAGATTTTTTTATAATTACAGAAGCAACTAATCTTGTCACAGCAGCCTGTATGTACATCTGTGTTTGTTGCTACTAAATATGTCAAACAATTCAGCATCAAGATCCAAGCATTCAGCTGCATTATGGTCCTATAAAGTACTAATACATAACTAATCCCAGCTATTTAGGTTCAAGTAAGAAAGAAATCTCTAATACTTTCTTTCTTACCAACTTCACGGTCATTTATCCAACTTACCTTTTAAACAGAACTATGAAAATCATATTAAAAAACTCAAACAATAATACCTTTTTTGCATTATCCAGTACAATTAAGGTTGAGCAAACGCACCAACCTCAGATTTCTAAACAGTTAGAAAGCTACATATAGTCTACCATATACAGAAAAAGCGTAAGGCATAATTTAAAAATAATTTGTGTGCTTTAGCTGAAGTTGACAGTCATTTTGAAGGTCCAATGCCAGGTCTCCAGAAAGACTCAGTTACTGAGTACAACCATGCCTTTGCTGAAACTCACCCTTAAAATTGACCAATTGACCTTCCAACTCTTCTCAAAGGTGAATAATTTCAACAGCTTCAGTATCCTGCTTTCGGGTTGCAACACTGTTGCTTAGTCAAATAACGCAGTGTGTCTAAGCTTTAATTCAGCATCGAGAAATGAGCGGCTTTCAGCTAGCCCGTGTTGCGCTCTGGATCCCTGGGCTAAGAATTTCATGGTCTTTATTCCGAGGGCTCGGCTAACATTCCAGCCCCCACTAAAACACCACCCCCCACCCCTCCTATCAAGCAATAAAAAGTTTAAAGCTTACTTTAGAGCTATTACCCACCCATTTGCAAACCAACACCTCAGCTGCTTAGTTAGATCACCAGTCATTCTGTTCAGGAAAAAGAAACTGAGTAGCAGAGAGCACCTCTTGTCTTGACCTGACAAGAGCAAAAATGGCAAATAGAAGAGCTGGGCACATTTATGGACTGATCCCTTTACCACCTTGATATCAGGCAATAAAAAAAAGGCGGTCTCAAAACTAAAACAAACAATTTGCATTTGTGGCAAACACCAGCTGTACAAAGTTGACCTGGCGAGGCACTGATCACCACTCAGTCAGAAGACTGCTCAAGGTACTCAGGGTTGCCGGGACATAACAGAATCAATTTTGTTCAACTCTATTCCAAAGACCAGTTACGATACAACAGCTAAAATGTGACAGCAGGATCTCCAGACTTCTTCACTGTGCCTCTTCAGGAGAAACCCTGCCTCTAATGATGAGCATGATGGAGAACATCATGGGTGTGGAATCATATTTCAAAAAAAGAATGAAAAGGCAGGAAAAGACAAGGCAGGTTGCCTGCCAGCATCACTTTTATTTCCTTTTCAATATTTCAGCACTTTCGGGGAGACTGGAATGAGCCACGAACATATAAAACATCTCAAGCCTCAACTGGCTCAAACGCTTTCAAAAGGTGCATCGAGGCTGCAACCAGAGCTCTGACCTCAGCGTGCACATGCAGACCCGAGGCAGTTTTTCCTCTAGACACCTCGGACCGCACATACAAGGATGACGTGGCCTAGACGAACACACAGGAGACCTGGAGCAGAGTTTGCTGCCCGCACTGCTGCCTTCTCTCTAACTACTGGCGATCGCTGCTGCACCCAACACGAGCATGCCTGTAGGCACAAGTGCACCTCAAGTACAGTGCTGGGTTTGAGGGCACGGACCACCAGGTATGCCGGGGCGTGCGCTCACAGCCTTCAAACTGCCGTGCCGACAGCTCCCATGCAAACACTTGCAGGCAGAGTATGCATATGGCTGTCCCATATTTAAAGTCAGGTCCTTCTGCTTACCCCCCTTGCTGATCTTCCACACAATCCTAAGTGATCTTAGCAACCCACAACTTATTTTTAACAGAACCCTCCCAAACTATTCAAATTGGGGACCAAGGTCAAGATTCTTTTTGCAGTGCCTCAAGTCACGGGGTATTCAGGATAGTTAGCAATTTTTCCAAAACCAAGTCCCTTACTTGGGACATAAAATCTTTATTCCAGACTCTTATTTTTGAGAGCTTTAGCCTACTTTTACTAAGTACTTTGAAAGCTGGGATTACAAGCTCACGGATGGTGCATTACATTAGTCCTGGAACTAATACTTTCCTCAAAAAGTCACTATTAAAAATCAAAATACTTTAAATCTATGTGCTAGCTGAAGTTAAGGGAAGGGGGAGAAAAGGGGAAATAGAGCAAGCATGCAGACACATGCAACAGCGTAACTTTGAAGTCCAATGTCTAATGCCCTGCTAACCTTTACAATTAATTACATCTTCTCAATGGTATACAGGCCTCAGTCATTTGTAAGTTATTGAACTTAAAACCCATCAGTTGTTGCTGAGGCTAGTACAGCTACACCGACACACGCTCAGGAATTCACACATAAGAAGTGCTAGACCGAGGACCTGTATAATGCATCCTCTGTATCTGAGAAATCAAGATGATTAATACATCCTCAATAGAATTACCACACATTTGACTAAAATATTTCTTTCCTAAATGTCTTTCCCCAGTAGTAAAGTCGCTATTGTCAGAGAGCCCTTGATACTACAATACAAACATGATTTTTTTCATCTAGACAAGCTCAACCTTACAACTACAAAGACAAAAGGACAGGTAGCTGAAATTAATCATGTATTTTTTCTTTCATTTTTGCTTTTTTAAAAAAAATTAAAGAATTACGGCGTTAAATTAACATCTTGATCTCTGAAGTCAAATCCGGATTCTGGCTATTCCCAACAAAGCAAATTTCCCACGCATCAGCCCTAAATTGCACAAGGAAGTGCAAGTTTCTGACTACTGCCTCCAGGCCTACAAAGGAAACGGGATGTGAGCGTCGGTGGGCAAAATAAAGACTCTTGGGCAAAAGAAAGACTCTTTGCCTGGAAGAGAACCTAATGGCCACAGCAAGGCTGAAATGGAAGTCCGAAGCAGTGCTTTTTCTTCATGAAGAAATTTGCATCTCCTTGCTCAGCTGAAGTCACCATTGGTTTTCTCAGTACAAAGCATACATCTGTATTGATAGTAGCAAATGCGGGAAATAAGTAAAATTCACTACAAGCAAAGACAGAAGCTGAGCCCATGGACAAAGAGATCTTTGAGCACTAATGGGAATGTAACTCCGATGACAAACTCGTAAGACAAACCTAAATTTTCTTATAAAAATGACTACCAAACAGGTCATTTAAATGTAGCACTGCCAAACTCAGCAGTGCCTGTAATACTGAAAAAGAAAAATCCCAGTATAACCTGCAGCAGAGAACAATAAATTACCAAGAATACGACAACAGTAGGTAAAAGCTCCCTGGGTAAAAGTGCCTGGGTGCTCAGATAGGACTCTTCGTTTCGGACGTTAGTGACCGAGGAATAGCTGGCCATGAAAACTGCTTATTCTGCCCCTCTTTTCTTTGAGGGATAGGGTTTTACAAACTTTCACCTAGACAATGGGGGAGCTAAGGGCTTGCTACAAGCCCGAATCTCAGTTAAATAACTGTTTTGTTTTGTAAGAGGAATAGAAATTCGGACATGAACCACCAGCCAGTATTATCAGTTATTAGAAAAATAGCTACTTTTATTCCAAGTTATCACCCTTTCCTGAAACACTATGGAGAAGCGTTTCTAAATGGGGAGGTGGGGGTGGGGTGTGTATTACATTCATAGCTCTCACAAGAAATGATAAAACTCCTCTAAGGTGTGATGAAAAAAAACCTACAAAAAATGGAGAAACTAACACTGGGAGAAAGGGGAGGGAGGAAAAGATTTCCTATAAACCAAGATTATTCAAAAATGCTAGGTTGTCATGGAAACTGCTCAGGGAGGGTCAGCCAGCCTCACCTTTGGCTGCAAGGATCATCTGTCAATGCCAAAGCACTGCAAACACCACAAACACGCACTCAAAATTCACCCATCAAAATCTTTCCAGTCCAGGCCGGTGCTCTCATCAGCACAGCATGAAATGGAGTTCTGTCCTCAAAGAGGCTCCTTTCAGCATGAAACATTTTGGTTTAGGAACCAGTCTGATTTTAGTCTACTGCTAGAAGACAGTCTTAAAGAAGAGAAACTCTTAGCCTCATTTTTCACCTTTCTTCACCTGTAAGCCATTCCCCCTCCTTCCCTTCCCAAAAGTCATACATATGTTCCAATTGCAAATGGAAATTTAATCATTCAGTGTTTCAGTCTGTTGCAGCGAAACAGATAGATACTGAAATGATTCAAGGTAAAAATGTGCAGTTCTCAGGGTTCAGCTCTCTTTTCACAGCAGATATTGTAAACAGGCAAGTACAAAGAGGAAAAAAACCAACCCAAGAAACCACCACCCCCACCCCGCACCCCCACCTGAAAAAGAGAAAATAAATTTATGTCCCCAGGGTCACTGAGCAGCCTAAGAAAGGAAGTCAACACACAAACACATACAGATTTACATCTCAAAATCCGGTCTGTGGCTACTCTGGCTCTGTTCGACTGCCATGCTCTCCTCCCTTCCCTGAATCAATAATTGCAGCCTTCGCAACTACGAGAAGAAATTCCAGTGAATCTCTGCCTTGAAGAGCTCTGGAAAGTTGTAGGTTACTCACAAAAGCCCTAAGCCTACCACCTGCACCTCTCTTCAGTGAGAGGAGTAAAAAAACAGTGAAAAATATTTCATTATTTCGGGGTAAGCTCAGCTCTAAATGCTGAACCTGAAGCTTCCTCACGCTCCTCCCAGAAGTTAGCTCTGCACGGGATCATTGAAGTTAAGTGAAACCAATGGATCTGATGCATAGTTTGAGTAGGTTGCTTCACTTGGGTTATGTGCTAACTCGTTTCTAAGTCCAAGAAGCAGTGGTATGCAACACTCGCTGAGCTAAACAAACACAGACTCAGTTTTCTCCCCCCTATGTCCACCCATTTTTCTTCTTGAAAAGGGAGGGGCAGAGTGTTTTGGAAAGATGCAATAGGCCAACAGTGGCTAAAAATACAACATTTTATTAACAAGCATAAGACAAATAAATGTTCTTGTATAAAGATTTTGCATACAGATGGACAACATGCTGTAGTAAATTGGTTAACAAAACTTCTGATCAAATTGGGAACTGTATTTTGTGAGCCAAATATACTTTATGGCTGACTGGGAACACAAGATTTGGCTTCTGGTGTTCAGCAGGTGGGAGAAAAGAGCAACAGCTATAAATTCTGAGACATAAGGAATGGCTGAAAAAGTGAATTGATGATTTTGAGTATCTCTGCATGAGAAGTCCTTTTAACAAACTTTGTGGTTGTTTTTTTTTGTTTTGTTTTGTTTGTTTTTTTTTTTTAAATACCATTCCTCTACTTGCCTTTGGCAATTTACTTTGATACCCTAGAAAGGTGCCATTCAACACTTCAGCACAGAGCAGTTAACCTGTGTGGTAGGTTGCCTCCATGAGGACATGGGGCCAAATCTGAGCAGGGAAGCGGGCCCTTCTGTGATACGACCTGTTCCTTGGAACACAGCACGCGGGGAGCAAAAAGATACAGCCCCTCTTGCCTGAAGTCCCTGGCCCTTTTCCTATCAGCAGGAAGTCAAAGGGAAGCAATTTCTCTCCATCTCTCCAGGGCTTGTTCCAGCTGTTGCCCTTAGTACTTCAGCCTCTGCTGCCTTACCTTTCTACCTCTGCTTGGCAAGTGACCAAACCTTCACCGCTCCCCGTCCCCCACATGGACTTTTTGTGCAGCTCTGCTTTTGGAAACATACCTGTATTGGGTAAGAACTGCTTTAGCTATCTGCTGCCACAAAGGAGTTTATCCATGCGTATCAAGTATTTTTAAAAAAGCGCGTGAATGTGTATCACATTCTGACTAAATATTACCAACCCGGAGCAGTATTATTAAAGCTTGTTCCTTGTACTGGCAGAAATGGAAGAAAAACATCTTGTGCACGTATTGGTAAGTTCTTACAAACAATCCTGCAAAGCTAATTTGGGAGCTGCTTTTGAGTTTTTCACATAAAAGCAGCAATTTATTTTAACAAGGTTCACACAGACACAAATAGCCCCACAAAAATAATCAGCAGAAAGCATGAAATAGCATGAAATTAAAGAAAACACTGAACAGTAGCTGACAAGCCTAGAAGAATTTTTAAAATATAAAATGGCAATTTAACAAAAATTATTTCTGTATACATTTTATTTAGCCTATTTACAGTAAATTCTGCTGTATCTTTGTTTCTTCCTCCATTTACCTTTGTCATAGAGAGATGATCTGCATAAAAGATGGATATTTATGAGTGAGCTAATTATCTCCCAATGTTTATTTTGATCCTGTTAATGTACTACAGCAACCACAGCACAACATCACAAGACCTGTACTTACAAAATATAACAACTTAAAATCATATACATTAGCCCACAATGAGACACTAAAAGCAGTTTGGGGTGAACGCTAGCAGCCCTAAGTCTCAATCACATCTTGGGTTTTAAGGCGGAAACACTTTCAACACCTCTAGAAACTATGCCATTCTTTTCAGTTCCTATATAGAGATGTAGGTGCCCAACTTTACGCATGTGAACTGAAAGAGATTCCAGGTGTATGCATGTATAATAAACAGACATCAGATCTTAAAAAAAACAAAACCAAACCAAAACAACTGTTTTCATTGTACAATCCTGTTAGCCAAATATTCATGAAAAATAATGTTAGAAACATTTTAGAGACAACAGAGGAGGTAGGTATCATTTTCTCTAAGACAAGGGAAAAACAGAGCCCCCCAAAAACTTGCAGGGAATTAGTGACAGAGACAGAATTGCAACCTAAATTTTGTTATTGGAGGTAGCCTGCTATTCAGCCATAAGCCTCTTTCTTTTTTGAAAAGTAGAGGGCATTTTCCAATCACTTTTATATGTACTGCAAAAGCATGCATGATTTCACAATTTGCCACCCCTAATACGCATTATATAGCGAAGCTGGAAGAACCCGTTTCCCTCCAAAAACTACTTTGTGCTTAATCTAAAAGGATTTTCAAAAACAAAGCCTACCATCTTTGCAGGTCTTTCCATTCTCAAGAAGTTTCACACCAGTGGGACATGCACACTGATAAGAGGGCTTGGTAGGAGACATCAAACACAAGTGGGAGCAGCCACCATTATTAATTCCACATGGGTTTGTAGCTGTTAAACATAAATCACACAGATTAATGCTTCTGATAATGAATGACCTCATCTCATGTGTTAAGACACATACAGCATTTGAGTGGTAGAATCGGTGGCAGTAACGCAGATTAAAGAAGGAAATGATAAACACAGAACAAGGAAAAATTAATTCCAAGTGTTGACTAGTGGGGTATTTATGGTACCAAAATGCATGGATGTTGAACGTTTCCTTTCTTGGGGAAGTAGCACTTAGCTCTAAACAAGAGCCTTGTTTCAGCTCTGCCCTTCTCATTTTCACAAACTATTCAGCATGTCAGTGCTGAACGTACAGTAGGTTGTATATATAAAAACAAAATGCAAACACAGTAAATTAACACAATGGTTAAGACAGTGGTTATTACACAGAGCTAGTCTTGCTTAATATCATCTGCGAAATTAACACTACTTTCCATTCAGGAACTACTACTTGGAAAATATAAAAATACCACGTTGCCTAAAGTTATGGCACATGAAACTGAGAAAGGAATACAACAACAGGATAAATGTGGCAGGCAGAAAAAAAGCAAGAGGTTTTTTTGCATTTAAAAAAACAACATAGAGAATATTTGGTTTCTCTTTGGGTCTTTTCCCAATCTCTACATTGGAAAAATTGCATCATGACACGAGTGAAGCCACCCACCGCCATACAGAAAGACTAATTAAGATTTTTGCAAATCATTTCCAACTTGCAGTTAAAAAAAGAAAGCAAGACAGCTTACCATTTGGCTGCCTCTTTTGGCTGAAAGCATGGATATCCATGGGAGAGAAGATGTTGGAATGTATTTCACGCAGGTCCTCCCCAGAGTACTTGCTGCAGGCCAAGATTGAATGCGTGTTCCAGTCAGTCCAGTACAACGTGTCCCCAAACAGCGTCAAAGCAAAAGGATGTGGAAGGGAGCCTTTAACCACTGCTTGCCTAATAGAGTACAGGGAAGAAAATGAATGCTCAAACACAATTCATGCTATGGTTTTGCTTGAATGTAGCTTTTGTAAAAAGAAGTTTTACAGTGCAAGTATTGTTAATCAAAACTTTCTATTTATTTATGGGGAACAAATATAGTGCGCCCAGTTTGGGGAATGATATGGGGGAACAACACAGGAGTCTTATTTCCAGGCTGCCTACTGATGCTGAGATGGCCAAGAGATGCCAAAGGAAATCCTTACTTAGGTCTGTGGCTATTTCTTAGCACCCTTTTAACACTCAATACCTGTGTCACCATGCACAAGTGGGGAGAACACCAGCTGATTTTACACAAGTCTGACTGCTGCCTGCTGAGTTATGATCTCCATCATTTTCAGCCTCAGCAGATTTCAAACTGAGACAGCATTTGGTCAATTAGCAGTCCATCCATCTCTTCCAGTTGTGCTCGTTTGAGCCATCAGAAAAATACTCTAATGGCAAATAGTTTCACTATAAAGAAATCCTTAAAGTTACTTTTCATGAATCATTATTATGCTAATTATTAAGCTATTGTTTTTATTATAAGCAGTGCCATTAAACAGAGTTCTACTGATCTTCTGCCATGGTAATGGTATCATTTCTGAGCAAACTGGGTCACCGCCTGTTTCCAGGATCATAAACAAAATTAAAGAGCATACCCATATATTTTATGTATATATACAAACACATGCTCATTAGCCATCACAAAAATGCAGCACAAACATTACTGAAGACAGTTTATCCAGGTTCTTGTGATGTAGAAACTAATTATCTGTACCCAGGTTCCTCAGAACTGGAATTAAGTAGCTCAGTTCTTAGGGATATTTTATTCAGAATCATAGGAAAAACTGAGGATGGAGAGGACCCTGGAGGTCATCTGGACCAACACCCTGCTCAAAGCAGGGCCACACAAGTACCATTTACAGAAGCGTTTCTTCCCACCTCCGTTCTTCTTAACTGTGTGGGTACACACGCGTACGCAAGCTCCCACTGAACAGAGGGGATCGCCATCCCTCTCTGGGACTGAAAGCATAAGGGACTGACGCACAGCTCTGCTTCTCCTTCAAGTATAGGGTACATTATGAACACCAGCCTCCCAATTTTCTTCTTGCAGGGAAGAGAGTCATTATCTGTATATTTACTGAGAAAACACCCCACACTGTATCTATCCATCACTGTTGCAAAGAAGTCGGTAACTTAAGTGGTTTAGTAGAGGACAAAAATACTCTTATTTCCCAAATATTTTCTGTTAAAATATAACAGAAGAGTATATTAAAGCAAGAAACTTGAAGGCGTCTTCTGCCAATGATTCTGAGTACAAAGAGACTGCAGTCATTACTGCTCTTTCACCTTAGCTTCTGGAAAAAGATGCATTATCTTTAAAGCTTCTATTTTTTTCTGCTCCCAAGAAAAACACATACATTCCCTTACTTGTCACTCTAGTGTTCTAATTCTACACTAAGCAAAATTTTCCATTTCTTGATATTTTGCACTCAAAAGTAGGACATACTATCTTTTCTTTCTTATCTTTGTCTGGAGTCAGGTATATATTTGCTTCTAATTAAATGCACCAACTAAGCATCTTATAAAAGACTATTGTAACATAATTTACAGCTGAAACCTACCAGCCAAACAGTGAAGCCAGAATGACACAACACACTCCCATACCAAGAATAAAGGCATTCTAATTCTGTAAACATTTTTACCAACCCCACCCCCAAACCCTAAATGCCTTCAGATTTGAATAATTTTAGTTTATAGAAGGCTTGGAGACTAAGTCTTTATGACAAAACTTATGACATTTGTCATATGGGACAGAAGCAATAAAAGTCCAAAGCTCTCACTATGACCAAACCTGCACCAAAGACAGCATTCCCACGCACAAGGGAAGCCACATTTTTCTGAAGCATTCTGACTATCTTGCAATTCACTTAAAAAAAAAAAAAAACAACAAAAAAACCAGAGGATTTTTAAATGCCTTTAGTACCCACCATTCCTGGTGGGAATAAATCTTTCGGTACAACAGACACTGTTAGACGTGCTCAGCTTTTGGACAACCATCTATTCATATGACAACGCATAAGGTGAACTGCGACCTTGTTTAAACCAGCCCTTATCTGCAGAGATTCAGGAGCACTTCATTTGACTACACCATCAGCCACAGCCTTGAAGCGATTACTCTTAAACTTGCATAATTTTTTCTCAGCAGATATAAGGTACCGTCGCGTGAAAATGGCTTTGGGCCCAAATACAACAGCATGTATTTCTTGCGTCTCATTAAGATGAGTATTACCAGTAACACACCCTCCACATCCCTTGTTTCTGGCAAGCCATTACAAGGTGATAGCTCACTTCCAATCAGCAAAACCAGCAGGGCTTTTTTCCCCTCCGAACATACTCCACAGGCTGCACTGTTCACCTTGCTGAACGGCAGCCACACGATGCACGTCAGCACAGAAGCAGTGGTTGAGCTGCGCTGAACGGGCCTCCACAGCCTAATGAGGGGAGGTGGGAAAGGGCTGGAGAGCCAAGGTGCTAAAAAACAGGAAAAGGAAGGGGAAAGGGAGCAAGAAATATGCTTCTGAAACAGATACTCTTTAGTGCAATCTGCGTTAGGAACTGCAGAGCTCTGTTTTTGGCAGGCGAGAAGACGGGTCCTGACTTCTGCCTTGATCGATTATTTATTAAATACACCTAGGTGAATGAAGGGGACCAGCACGTCACCCGTCGTACTCAAGTGCTGCACACAGCTGACGCAAGCAGGCGCTTCCCACCTACAGCGCGTTTCACAAGCCCCGACGCGGGGTCGGGGAGCAGCCAGGTCTCCACGTTTCTGGCCTCGCTCATCAAGCCGCTGACCCGGGTACCAGGTACGGCGCTGCAGGTGTAACTGGACTGACGTGACCTGACAGCTCTTTGGTGGCAACTACCTGCAGCCTCTACATTATCAGCCCAGGCTTGACTGGAACAAGCGATATGACAGCAAAAAGCACTTCATCCTATTATCCTTCCCTAAGCTCTTCAGTTCCCTCAAACTGCTGTACTCGTATCATTAGTCTCGTTAAAAAGAGACACCAGAGATGATGAGAAAGTGAGAGATGAGGACAAGGAGTAACACTATTCATTCAGGAGACATCTCTAGGGCTTCAGCAACATGCAAATTGGCCACCTATTAGATGGCACTAAGCACACACTAACTTTAATAACCTTCCCTGCGCCAGGCATATAATCACACAAATTTGCCTTAAAAATCTTGATGGCGATTGACATTTAAAACGTTACCATCTCTACTTTTAGTTGGCTGTTTAGTTGGAAGGAAACGTACAAGGGGACAGCAGAGAAGGAAGGCTGGAAGAGAAAGAGAGAAAACAAGCAGTTTCCACAGAAATTAAATTCAATCTGTGTTGCATATCGCGATTTCCTAAATATAATTATTTATAGTATCATCATGGTAATCAGAGATGCAATTACAATAAAAACTTGTTATAGTAAAGAGTTTGCTGCTGCCTGAAGAAAATGTAGATCCGATTTAAATACATTCACCTTTGTTCTATTCTTATTCTGTTAAAGAGGCCTGTGAAATACTTTGTGAAGATAAAGGAAAAAAATAATAACATGTTAAAGCAGGCATTACAGAAGGGGCTACTGAACTCTGAAATGGAATACATACATGAAAATTCACAGACAATCTATCCAGTTTTGTACTAACAATGACAAAAAAGCTCTCGCTTCAGGATAATATGCATTTCAGACAAAGACTAAACTCACTTGAAACAAAAATTAACAGTAAAATGACCTAAAAAGACTAACTTTAAATTCATATCCTTCATCACAACCAGGGTTTCCTCAGTCTGCCTTTATTTCTTTTTCAACTAAAACTAGCATTCAAATCCAAAGCTAGATTATAGACAGGAAATTTAAGAATTCTTCACACCAAAAGAAAGCCTCCAAAAATCAAGATAATGTAAATTTAAAATATCATCAGAATTATTACTTTTTTCCCTAGAATTTTTACGGATGTTTTACATCCAAAGATAATAGCATTTCTCCATAAAAATAAACAAGCAAACACTTTCCATTAACCAAATCTATTCTGGCTGCATTACAGTCCTCTAATTTCAAAAACTGATCAGAAGCCCTGCAGAAAACCTGGGGTACTTTAGACATCCTGGCCTGTACGTCTCTAAACCATTAACATTCCAGCTTCACAGTAGCAAAGCTCCTTTCAGGTGACCTCTGAGGCTGCCTGTGCTCAATCTCCAGGGCAGGGTGCAAGAATTTTCACATTTATGTTTCAATGCATTTCTCCAGCGTCCCTCTGGAGGATTCCGTACCTATTAGCATCTCCTGGGCCATCAGAAGGGGGGGGGGGGGGGAATCTACCATTGTATCAGTCTTTGCAATCCCATTTCAAATACAACTGTGAAGACTGGGAAAAAATGAAGGTAATTCATCTTAAGACTTCTTACTTAATACTATGGCAAAATTTACCATATTGGCATCCAATGACAATACAACATTAAGAGCTGGAAATTCATACCAACTAAAGGTAAAAGCTTTCTGATTAGTCTACGTATTGTTGAAAAAGTCTTTACGGGATGCTCATATCTGCATTTACTGAATTTTAATTTATTTTCCTTCTTACGCTATACCAAATCAATTTTCAGTTAAAGATACCTGGGGGCTACATACTTATCAGGCCTAGGTATAAGAGAAACAAAACAGAAAGTTGTTATACTGCAGTGACCATCACATCTTCCTTCATGAAGGATTAAGAATGTAAAGACTTGTCTTCTGAACCTTGCTTTTAGTGCTCATCATGTTAAAGAAAGCATATAACAGACAGGCTTGCATAAAGCAAATTATAATATTTTACACAAAATGTTTCTCTCCATCTACAGATTACTTAATGCCTGAGCATTCAGGAAACTGCAAGAATTACACAGCTTTGACTTGTGACAATTAGAAATACTACCAAATGGCCAAAGCACAGCACAAATCCCGCACACCATCAGATGAAGCAGGATGAAAGACCAACAGACAGCTGTATAACACCACACCAAGGATGCCACAAGAAGGGCAGGGAGCTCTGGTTCCCTCAGAAGCTTACAAGGTTTCCTCTCCTGACAACCTAACAAAAACATTTGCAAAGCAAACTTGGAAAACTAAGCTGGATTTTTACCATGAATGCTTGTTCAAGTATTCCTATCAGAATTCCTGGTTCTAATTACCTGAGAAAGTAAACAGGAAACGTGACTTGTGGGATATAATGCTGTCTTTGAAAATTAAAATATTTCTTTTTTGCCACTTCTTTAAGCCATGATTGCCACGTGTTTCCAGAAGGTATATCTAACAAATAACAGGTCTAGCAATGACATTTCAAATCCCACCTTCATTGTAAGTCTGAAAATGTCAATCACAAGTAAAACTGTGGTTGAGAAATGCAGTCATTGTGCAGGTCACTTTTCAGGCAAACACTATCACGACACACAGTGTAGAGGAGAGGCCTCTGGCAGGAGGGGAGGAGACTGGGAAGCCAGCAGGAGAAGATGGAGTTTAGAAGGAAGGTGCACCAGTAGATCCACTGACTGCAGAGTGGCCTACGTGCTTCCTAACCCGAAGCTGCTCTTCCTTTGCTTTCAGCGGGGCCGTGGTTCTGAACTAATTCTGCATTTGCCATCTCAGGTCTTGGGAGCAGTATTGATGAGCTGCTCCATTGATCCACGTGGGCATGCCACCCCGTACCATATATTTTTATTTAAAGTCTACAAATATGCAGAGACCTGTGATCCAGTGACTCTAGCTATATACACAGCATGTGTGTATCACATGCAGTCAACTACAGACGTTTTGAAGCTCCACCTTTCCAGCATTTTATTTCAGAAGCACCTTGGGGAAGAACGAAGAAATTCACCCTAGCTCTGTGTCCAAACAATTTAATTAATTCTGCTTATGCAGGCTTCTCTAGCTGTTTTAATTAGGGCACTATTTGTCTTCTGCACTGGCCTGTAATGTGTTGGTGAGGTATTGAAACAGGATTTTCACCATAGACTGGTTCCTCTTCACTGCTTGAGGGTATGAAGCATTTTCACCTCACAGAAATATACTCACAGATATACACAGAATGCAATATTTTATACCTGGCACGTAATGTCATATATTGTACACATTATATGCAAATAATGAAAAAGAAACTCTGCTAAATGCAGGGACACAGTATTTTTAGTGTTTGATCAAATCTGCAACTAATCATCTGGCAGACAGACATGAGCTGAGGCTTGAAAACAGAAACTAGAAAAATCAATGCTCGAGTACAAACTTAAGACATTCACCTCCTCGCAAGAGCTTCCCAGCTTTCTGACAGTTGCTGAAAGTATGTTTTCTTACAGTGGCCTCAAAACCCATCTCATTAGCACAAACACTTCCTGGGGGACCTTGTAAGTGCATTTCCCTTCAGCCAGCAATGTGTTAACTTATTAATTAGAACTGCTGCTGCAGGGTAAAGGAAGAGAAAATTAATTCAAGAGCTGCCTTAGCAGGCCAACCTATCTCGGGTACTCTACTCACAGGAGAGCTGACTGCAATTCAGTTTTGTTTAATTAGTCCCACAAAAAGCAACTGTTCGCTCTGATAAGAGCGGGGCGAGAGCTGCAAAAAACAAAACCATCTCTTCTATGCACCAATTTAATTTTTTAATTATTACATTCTGACATGAAAAACTGTTTGTTCCTTTCTCTCGCTGGCAAACCAAGGGCATTAGTCATCAACTTCCGTGCTCTTCCTCTTTATTCTAATGAGCCCATCACTGGAGTGGCTAGGGCTAATAAGTCCCAGGGCTAGCAGGTAACGAACGATACATCATCCCCGTAAAATCTGCTATAGACATTCTCTCATGAATTTACGACTCTACCACATATTTACTGAGTGCTACTGCCTTTGCTGTCGTGCTGCTTACTAGTTTTCATGCAGAGGCTGACTGACTCCAAAGGGAGCTTATCTAGGTCCTGTCCGAAGAGGTGACCAAAAAAAAAAAAAAAAAATCAAGGCTTCCTTTGTTCTCTCACTGCGTATTCCTCCCACCTGCCCACTGTACTCCCCCACTATCCAGACCCCTGCAATCAAGAAGTGAAGCATCCATGCATATCAATGTCCTTCTCCGACACATAAACCTTTAAATTTTATTTCTTGTGTAGTGCCAGGTGTAGAGACATGATAGTCAGACTACAGGAATAAAAAGACAAAAAGAGTTATGAATTTCTTACAGATTTAGAAATATGCCAAGAATGTTTCCCTTTCACTCATTCCAAATTTTAGACCATTGAGATCTGAACCTCAGCACTTTAATGCTGTCAGTGACACCAGTTAAAATCTTTTCCTATTTATATTGTATTCTCTCTCACTATTCAGACCACAAAAGTGGTTTTCTTTGAGCTGTTTGAAACTCTTTTTTGATATAAAGATGTTAGTTCCTGTTAAATATTTCTCGCTTCCTCCAAAGCTATTAAAACTCATGTCATCCTGCTTTACATGAAACTTTTACATTTATCTGCTACAGATTCCCACCTCATGTTATGCAACACTAAAAACTTGACAGATCAAATCTTCCCTCATCTGCTTCCTTTGCTGAGTTACCAAAACTATTCAGATCTAGAACATCATATTTTTATGAAGCTATATGTCTTTCAATAACTCCATTGCCTTTTTAATTTCTTCCATAGCTCCAGCTTCCAGAAGCATAAATATTTTCCCAGACGTGTTGACAGTAGGTAAAGCAGAAGAAAAGCTAATAAAACTTCACAACGATAAAATAAAAAAATTTGTTTTAATCAGGAGAAATTTAGATAGCAACAAAAAAATTAAACTCACCTTCTAAATATAAAACAGCAGTTAGAAGAATGGTCTAAATATCAAGAACAAATCACTAAAACTAGCAGCTTCTAAGTAAGCCAAAAAGTCTGGTTTAAGTTAGATTATGCACTCAATGATAATGATCTTGTCCTCCCCTGTTCTTAAGGAAAATTACTCTAAAAGGTAGCCCTCTTAAAAGGGGATTTTAAAAGTGGTGGTGGAAAAAAAGTTGGCCTAATGGCACAATGTCATCTTTTCACATGGAAACAAGCGTATTTGATCATTCTAGCTGTGTCTGTACAGTATCCATCTCCTCCAGCTCCATACCCAATGAATCTTGTATCTCTTGGCGAATCATTCAGGAAAGCAGGGATAACAAAAAGATCTTTATTTTCACTTTTTACAAGTTTTCCTTAACAAAGGAATGGCTGTGAAGATGCGAACAACCCTAAACCCCCTGTATTTGACCCACCTGACAAGAGGAGCAGCTGAAATAAGCTGCCCAGGAACATTTTGTCGAGTTGCCAGACCCAGTAAGAGTACCCAGGGGACAGCGACAGGAGTAAGGGATAACGCTGGGTGAAGGAATATAAGAAGCCATGGGTGCATTTGAGGCAAGAAGCAGGGAGAAAAAAGCGGGGTGTGTGTGTGTGTGTGTGTGTGTGTGTGTGTGTGCACATACATGTGCACACAGGGCATAGGAACGTACAGAGAGAAGCCAGAGGGACTGTGCTGGGGCAGAGGGATAAGTAGAAATCCTTCCAACCCCAGATGTTATTAGTTCTACCGTTCACAGAAAAATCTGGTTATTTTTTCTTTGGGGGGGGGCAGGCATGACTAGGAGAAAAGACTGAAGGCTTTGTGGGTTTTGGGTTGGTTATTTTTTTGTTCACTTAAAAGGAAGATTTCAAGGGTTTTTGTTTTGTCTGCAGAATTAGAAATTGTCTTTTCTTTTTTAGTATTAGAAAATCAGTTATTGAAAAAGATGAATAAAATAATTAAGAGCCAAAATACAATTACAGCTATAAAATATTGAGAAAGGTGAATTTGCTGAATAACTGACAGACAGTATTTAACAAAAAAGAATCACTTTAGACAGCCCCAGAAGATCTTTTTTCTTAAGACAGGCAGAGGCTAAAAGGTCACGACAGAGAAAAAAAAAAACAACCAACCTAAAACCCCATTGTAGAACAGCTTAACTTCTGCAATTGTTTCCTTTGTTTTCCCCTCCCGATGACGTAATTGCAAAGAATAAAAAACAAAACAAAAATGCCTGGATACAGATGTTGACTATTTTCTGAATCTTCAGAACTTTCTCACATGCCTAGGGAAAAACAGGTGCTGTTAGAAGTGGTCTGCGCTTCTGGGTGCTTAAAGGGATGTCATATGCACTTTCCTCTCTAAAGACAACTTCCCTTTCTCCCCCCTCAAATGGTAACATATTGGCATACTGCCATGAAATATTTCTGATACATTTCAGTATCAGTTTAAAAAATAAAACCAACAACTTTAAGCTATTAGACTAATTGTTTTGTTTTTAATGAATATGTAAGAAAGAATTCGTAGATCTAAAAATCTAAATTACTTTTCTATACAGGTCTTTATTACAGGTTTCACCAATTCCAGCGAATGTACTCTGGAATGAGGTAACTGCTGGGACCCAGGTGACTTCACTTCTATATCATGAGACAGCTGTTAGATGCAGCTCTCTGCAGACACACAAGGTTGGTCAGCCCCTCACACCGGCACCTTCACAGCCTCATCGCTAGAATGAATCACTTCCAGGTTAGCCAAAGGCAGGCCAGAGAATAAACACCATTAAAATAATAAAAAAAAAAAAAAATACCAAACCGAAGTATATTTACACCACTGTGCAACAGAACACCAGGAAGGGAAAAACTGCAAAGAAGTCTGTAGCAAAAGAAGATTGAAAATGCAGTCGTGCCAGCAGGAAACACCGAAGTAGCTCTGGAGCTGGAAAGACTGGAGACACTAGATAAGACAGGGAGGTTTGTACTCCATGGGAAAAACATAAATGTAGATTTGGATGGTGGTAGTGTCGGTTTTTGATTGGTGGACACTTTTCAAGCAATTAGCATTTAAAAAAATCATCTCTACATCCTGCATCATTTTCCAGGGGGTGCTATCAAAAGCAGTACCATTTAATGCAGGACGTGATACACATTCTCTTCCTAGAGAGGCATCAGCCAGACCACAGTAGTGTGTTGTTATACCAAGGTGGTCCTTTCCCTCTCATATAAATAGAAGGGCACAAAAAGGGGTGACTCAAGAATAAAACGAGCCACCAAATTACCCTGTTGGACAAAGTCACCAAAGTGGGGTTTAGGTGTGATCATAGTGGTCGTCATTTTGGAGTGCTACTTTCTTCTCGCTAGCGTTATCGTTTGGAGGGTGGGGTTGTTTCCGTTTTGCTTGTTTCTGTTACTCCTACAGCAACCCTGAGAATTTCATATTTGTGTGAGAAACCCACATTTGGACTGCAGTTTTTCAGGTGGCGAGCTGTCGCATTGAGCCCCACGTCTGATTGCTCTCAGTCGAGATGACTCTCTCTAAAGTTCTGTTACACATCTGGTTTCATGATCTCTCTATTCTTATCACAGGAGATATACAACATCATAAATAATTTTTAACAGAGAAAGAGATTTTAGGGTATTCCAGTTAACCAGCACGAATTAAAAAAATAAAGATTAAAAAAAGACTCAAGTTATTATTCTACATGACAATTCTAATCCCTTTCTCTCCGTTACCTGAAAAATTATGTGAGTCTTCGTTTTTTAAAGAAAGTATCACTACGAAATATTTCTCTCTTTTTTGGCACTATTAAGTTATCTTTCTTGTGAAATAAACAGCAAATGAAGGACTACTTCAAAACAGATATGCATATCTCCATGTTTTGAATTAACAAAGCTAGTTATAATATATATATATTATAATAATCCAAAGACACAAATTTAAAACTGCATTCAGTTCCTGTTACCTTCTATAAACAAACACTGTTACAAAAATACTGCATGAACTTTTCATCTCTTAACAGGCAGAATTGAAGAAGAAAATGACATAACCTTTCAAAGGAGATGAGACAAGATCAATAGCCCAACTGAAGTGCATTTACACCAATGCACGCAGCATGGGCAATAAACAGGAGGAGCTGGAAGCCATTGCGCGGCAGGAAAACTATGACGTAGTCGCCATCACGGAAACATGATGGGACGACTCTCATGACTGGAGTGCCACAGTGGATGGCTATAAGCTCTTCAGAAGGGACAGGCAAGGAAGGAGAGGTGGTGGGGTAGCTCTATATGTTAGAGAGTGTTTTGATTGTCTAGAGCTCAATCATGGTAATGATAAGGTTGAGTGCTTAGGGGTAAAGATCGGGGGAAAGGCCAACAAGGCAGATATCCTGGGGTCAGTCTGTTATAGACCACCCAACCAGGATGAAGAAACAGTTGAAGCATTCTACAAGCGGTTGGCTGAAGTCTCACGATCCCTAGCTGTTGTCCTCGTGGGAGACTTCAACTTACCAGATATCTGCTGGAAATACAACACAGCAGAGAGAAAGCAGTCTCGGACGTTCCTGGAGTGTGTGGAAGATAACTTCCTGACGCAGCTGGTAAGCGAGCCAGCCAGGGGAGGTGCCCCGCTGGACCTGCTGTTTACGAACAGAGAAGACCTGGTGGGTGATGTGGTGGTCAGAGGCCGTCTTGGACACAGCGACCATTTGATTCTTGGAGAAGTACGGAGGCGGGTCAGCAAAACTACTACCCTGGACTTGAGAAAGGCAGACTTTGGCCTGTTTAGGAATTTGGCTGAGAGAGTCCCTTGGGAGGCAGTCCTAAAGGGCAAAGGAGTCCAGGAAGGCTGGACATTTTTCAAGAAGGAAGTCTTAAAGGCGCAGGAGCAGGCCGTCCCCATGTGCTGAAAGATGAGCAGGTGGGGAAGACGACTGTCCTGGCTGAACAGAGAGCTTCTGCTGGAACTCAGGAAAAAAAGAGAGGATCCAGGGAACTACAGACCTGTCAGCCTGACCTCAGTGCTGGGGAAGGTTATGGAGCAGATCATTCTGAGTGCCATCACGCAGCACATGCGGGACAATCAGGGGATCAGCCCCAGCCAGCGTGGGTTCATGAAGGGAAGGTCCTGCTTGACCAACCTGATCTCTTTCTATGACAAGGTGACCCGCTTGGTGGATGAGGGAAAGGCTGTGGATGTTGTCTACCTGGACTTTAGTAAGGCCTTTGACACTGTCTCCCACAGCATTCTCCTGGAGAAACTGACTGCTCATGGCTTGGATAAGTGCACTCTTTGCCAGGTAAAAAACTGGCTGGACAGCCGAGCCCAGAGAGTGGTGGCGAATGGAGTCAAATCCAGTTGATGACCAGTCACGAGTGGTGTTCCTCAGGGCTTAGTATTGGGGCCAGTTCTGTTCAATATCTTTATCGATGATCTTGATGAAGGGATTGAGTGCACCCTCAGTAAGTTTGCAGATGACACCAAGTTGGGTGGAAGTGTTGATCTGCCTGAAGGTAGGAAGGCTCTACAGAGGGACCTGGACAGGCTGGATCAGTGGGCTGAGGCCAATTGTATGAGGTTCAACAAGGCTCAGAGCCAGGACCTGCACTTGTGTCACAACAACCCCATGCAACGCTACAGGCTTGGGGAGGAGTGGCTGGGGAGCTGCATGGCGGAAGAGGACCTGGGGGTGCTGGCTGACAGCTGCCTGAACATGAGCCAGCAGTGTGCTCAGGTGGCCAAGAGGGCCAATGGCATCCTGGCTTGTATCAGAAATAGTGTGGCCAGCAGGACCAGGGAGGTGATAGTGCCCCTGTACTCGGCACTGGTGAGGCCACACCTCGAGTACTGTGTTCAGTTTTCGGCCCCTCACTACAAGAAGGACATCGAGGTGCTGGAGCGTGTCCAAAGAAGGGCAACGAAGCGGGTGAAGGGTCTGGAGAACAAGTCTTATGAGGAGCGGCTGAGGGAGCTGGGGTTGTTCAGTCTAGAGAAGGGGAGGCTGAGGGGAGACCTTATTGCTCTCTACAACTACCTGAAAGGAGGCTGTAACAAGGTGGGGGTTGGTCTCTTCTCCCAAGTAAGAAGTGATAGGACAAGAGGGAATGGCCTCAAGCTGTGCCAGGGGAGATTTAGATTAGCTATTAGGAAGAATTTCTTCACAGAGATAGCGTTGGAACAGACTGCCCAGGGAAGTGGTGCAATCACAGTCCCTGGAAGTGTTCAAAAAACGCGTGGATGTGGTGCTTAGGGACATGGTATAGAGGTGGACCTGGCGGTTAGGTTAATGGTTGGACTCGATGATCTCAGAGGTCTTTTCCAACCTCAATGATTCTATGAAATCAGTGTCACAAGAAACTGTGGAGTTCAAAATAAATACCACAGGAAGACAGTGGATATGTTTCATGTGTGCTGCCTATGTTCCTACTTACAAGTCCACACAAAGCACCTATCTTGTCAATATGATTGATTTCTTTATGCCAGATTAACGTTTGTGGTGAAAGAAGGGACAAGTCCCTAAGAGATCAGAACGAAGAGCATAAGAAAGGATATTTCATGCCTGGATAAACCAGCTGAGGCATCACAAAAATTTGCAAAGGATAACCTCAAAAAAATCATATCTCTATATGATACCTTGGGGCACAAGCTAACTGTGATTCATTTGTGTGTGCAAACAGTCCTTTTCAAAGCTTTCTCATTTAACAAAGAGGGTCATCGCTCAAATCAGGGATAAATGCATATACACAAAGTACTAGTTATACTCTTAATTAAGAAGTAGCTGTGACTGGATCAAAAAGAATGACATCATCGCTATAAAACTGTTAGAGGAAAACAGTCATTTTAGGATAGTTCTCTGTATAGACTGTTTTCCACTAATTTCCCAACCCCTAGGATTAATGAAACTGAAATACTAGTATATAATGATCCATTTCTTCAGATTATTTTCTGCGTTTCTGAATATCACAGCAACAGGAAACAGAAGACCTACTGAAAAGGGACAGATTTGCTATGTAGTCTTACACACTTAACAACAGGATTCAAGGACTTCTTTATGGGACTGGTTCTGAGAAAAGACTTAGTGAGAGTTACAGGATACCCCAAAAAGGACCACGCGCTGAACTTCACAGTGTTGGAAAGGGAAGCATCAGGAAGGATAAAAGTTTCTGATAGCAGTAGTTTCCTTAAAATTTTGCGAGTGCTAACATGACAATTCCCTGCAACACAACTTATGATGTTGCTTAAGCAATATCTTCTAAGAAAAGCACTGCATTACATACATCAAACAAAAACTTCTTACCTATGACTTCCATCCAGATTTGATTTGTGGATGAAATTCAGTTTAGCATCTGCCCAATAAAGTTTCTGTTCCTCATAATCCAACGTCAGTCCATTTGGCCAATATATCTCCGTGTTGACTATAATGGAGCGGCTTGAACCATCCATCCCAGCACGTTCTATCTTTGGCACTTCCCCCCAGTCTGTCCAATACATGAACCTGTAATTATTTTAAAAAGAGAAAAGACAAAAAAAGAAAACAATCATGTATAAATCTACAACTGTAACACTGGATACAACTTTCAGGAAAGGCAAAGGTGATCTCTGTTCTGCAGAGATAGTGTCTGAGGAGCTCTGTTCTACCGGGTAAGGTACACGTCCTGTGAAGCACAACAGAACAAAGTTACTTCACAAAAAGCTGAAGGAAAACAACTTAAGACAAACCCACAGTACCATGTCAAGTTATACTTCCATATGTTTCTTTCTTTCCTTGGGTCAAGTGAGGAAGTTGGGGATATCCAACGGATTTTGACAATAATCTCAGAATTCAACATTAAACAGCAAAGGTAGATATTACAGACTATCATAAAAGAAAACGGAAAAAGGTGTGTGGACTTATAGTAGACATAGCAGTTGCATGCAAAGGAGTGAAGTGGATTTGATGGAAGACCAATTCATGTCCTTTTTTTCAGAGAAATTCAGAGACAGGCAGCTAAGTCAACATGTATAAAAGCACAGTTTGCACCCACTGACCGGGCAAAACACTCCATAAAATCTTTTAAGACTAGTGAAGCAAGTTTTAAAACATGTTAGCACATATTGGCACATGTTTAAATATTATTTCGCAAGTAGCGGGGGGGGGGGGGGGGGGGAGTTATCTAGTTGCATTTAAGACTGAGGTGAAGCAAGGGAAACCACTTTATTATGGCTGGAGACTAGTGGGGAGTAAGAATATTTGTCCTTTTTCTACAGGTGGTAAAAAATGGATTTACTTTTGTGGGTTGTTAACGGAATGCATAACTAAACAGAAGTAGCATACAATATAAACAGATTAGACAAAGTGTGTCAACGAAGCTGGCTCTGTTTTGTTGTTGCAGCTGGGACAGACAAGATGACTACTGTCCTAAATTGCTTCTCATAACCCCACGACATCTGCCAGCATACCTGCTTGTATCTGTGCTCCCTAACCTGGCTCAGGCAAAACAATCCAGATTAGGAAAGATCTGAAGCCTTTAAACTAACCCAGATCATCACACAACCACAATATGTCACTATATGGTGCCCACATGTGAAGAGGCCTGGCCACCCATCCTTTAAAGAAAAACAAATGTGCAACACATTTAAGAAACATTTGCAGATGAAGTTATTCTTGGCAAAGATTTATTTTTTTATTTTAAAAAGTCAGGAAATTCCATGTCATATTTTTCCCCTTAATTCATGTCTACAGCCTGTTTGTTTTAATGCACAGCTATATCTGCGGACAGAAATGCAGCTGATTAACACAAATATTGCCCTACTCGATCCCAAGTGAGTCATTCTTTATGGAGCAACATGCCTGTCTTAAACACAGAGCACAAATATCTGAAGAGAACACATGAGTTCTCTGTAGGCATGAACCAGTGCTACGGAGAAACTGGGTTTCCATCAGGAAGAAGAAAAAAACAGAATAATTTTCAGATAGGTAGCACAGTAGCAAATCACCTGCTCAAGCTATGCAATAAGACAACTATATACTCAAAAAAAAGAAAAGTTAAAAAAAGTCAGGCAGCATTTCACTAGCGAGCACATGTGAGAAAGAAGAGAGAAAAATAGAGATTTATTTAAACATCTTTTAAAAGACCCGTCTTTGCCCCAGCTGTCAAGTCCTAGACTTCCAAATACTTCATCAAGGTTAATAGGTTCCAAGGCTCTGGCCACCCTGCTAGACCAATTTTTCAGGCTGAAACAGATCATTAGTCGCTGTACAGCCTCATCTTCTTCCCCGTCTCCCTCTCACCTCTCATACGCACTGCAATTACTCAAGCAAAAACAGGTAAGGGTAGTTTGGAAACAAAGCAAAGCCTTCTCGGACTTCACAAAACCAGCCCTATTTTATTTGTCAGAGGAGCACACATGCACACAGAACTGGCTTTAAGATTCCAGTCAGCTCCAGTGACCTCTGCTCAGTTTCTCCAATAGTTTTTTTTCCACTATCACCTGTTTGTTTTCCTCCACCTTGCTTGAAAGCCTATGGGTTTTAATGTCTCCATTAAAAATCTTTGGAACCAGCCATGCTCCAGCTGATGGCATCAAGGGCTGCGCTTCATTAGGGAAGCTGGGCTTTTCATCACTGCAAAAGTAATGGAGATTACAGCTTGATGACCATTTCTCTCAGGAAGCTGCTTTTAAGCAACTTCTTACGGATCATCTTTGCTTCCAGTACAGGGCTTATATGGCCACGGAAGAAACTGGATTCAAGGAACAGGTCTGGGCTAAAAATCAGTCATCAGTCTGAATGCGTTCCAGCGCACAGCTCCGTGAGCACTTCCACTTGCATGCAGGGTGTAGGTTTCTATAAGCTGCCTGAACCAGCACGGGTGCCAACAGCAGTCACTTTCTTACTCAGAAAGCGTACTTAGGCCCTTTTCTGCAACAGCTAAGCAAGTACAGGGCATGCGCACCAGGTATAGGAGCAGGAGAGGATGGGAAGAACTGTGTAGAACAGCTGAAAGAAATGCCCCGGTCATAACCATGCTTTAAGTTAACCGCAACTGCTAAGAGGCAAGGGAGACCTGACTAACATCCAAGGGGAGTGGGGGGGGACGGATATGACTGCAAATTCCCATTACTGCAGAGGTCTTTCTATAGATTCTTCTACAGAGATCTCAGATCCCTCTTTCCAGGTAATATCAAACTGTTCACATATGTGTGCTGGTTCCTCCTTACTGGAAGGCTTGCAGATTCTTGTTTCATTATATAATGGTTGGTAAGTAATCCATACGGAGACCATACAGAAAGGAAGATGTTATGACATACAGACTTACTGAACGATGGTAAGCCAGCCATACAGACAAGGTAAGGGTCATTCTCCCTCCTCCCCATCCTCTTCAAACATGTTTAATTTTTTCAATTTAAAAAAAAAAAAGTCACCACCAAAGGCCACAAGATAGAGCAAAATATTAACTGAAAAGTAATGTTTTGTGCTAAATTATGGCATTCAGATACCACCAGAAGACTATTGTTCTGTTTGCCTCTCTTGTCACCTAGTTATACCTTGCTATAAAATTTCAATACCCTTTGAATTTTAAGGAATAAACCCATATATATGTAGCATGTCTACTGTACAGTGGTACAGGCACAGAATTGGGCTCCATGCTGGGCAATCCCAAATCCATAAGATCCAGAGGGCAACACACAGACACGCTGCAACTGACTTCAGCAAGCCTGCTGGAGTCCAGAAACAGGAATGCTTTCTCATGCTTCTTAACTTTGGCTGATAGTACTGCTATTCCAGGCAGTTACAACCAGGACAGGGTGGTAGTAGAGCTCTGGACCCATCCAGCTGCTTGTCACTGCCTCCGTGCTGAAGGTCATCCCCCACCAGGGTCAACAACGGGAACTGCGAGCTCACACCTCGCTGCTGTACTTTACATACCAGCTACTTCATCCAAACTCATCTTTGCAAGGAGTTTAAAACTAGTATGGAGAAGCTGTAGTGCAGCAACACAATCAAACGTAAAAAATGCAAACCTGAATAAATGTACCCCTATGCCTAGGGATTTTTAAACATACATGGCATACTTTCTTACCTAACAGGAATACCAGACTTAGCAGGAAGACCTTTTATTTAGTATCAAATCAATCCATATAGAGCCAAATATCTCTTCAACCTAATAAGAAATAATTCCACAGCTGATTAAAACTGATCCTGTTAATCTGGTCGTCTTTTTCCTATTTAAATAATTAACCACTGTATTTTTAAGAACTTTGGTTTTAATCAAACAACCTTAATATTTTGAACTGCTTCATTATTTTTCACGTTGTATTTTCTCCGTACTGTTAAATGCCATGCTTGTCAGACTTTACTAGCAGACTTTGGAAATGGCTGCGAGCTGTTATAAAAATCTAACAGAAAAAAAAAAAAAACCCAACAACAAAGTGTATTTCTATTTATCTACGCTTGTAATTTTAACATTAGGAACTCATGTCAGGAAATGATACAGCCACCCCCCCCCCCCCCCCTTAAGGAATTAAGGCACATCAAGTATTTGACATATACTTATAGAAAAGAGGAAAGTTCTTAGACTGCAGTACTTAGCTGGTATTTTGTTTGACTGTGGCCCAGAATGTTGGTTTATCTTATAAGGTTATATCATCTATAAAAATTATGAATAAATAGAGGAAAAGCTTTGATGGTTTCTCCCTACAAACTTTTTTCTATGCATCTTTAGATTTGGCATTTTTTAATTTTTGTGTCTCAGGTAGGTAAGGTGAACCCAGGCAATAAAACCTTCTCCTAAAAGGCATCAGAAATCACTATGCACTGTACAGCTGTAACTTCGCAGTTTTGATTTGCCCCAAATTAAAAGGTTTTGCAATGGCAAAGAAAAAGAGGAAACTGCGTTTCTTGGTTCCATTCTGTGCGATGAACAAATATAACAAATAACAGAGCTTCTTCTCTAAAAAGCTCATACTAGGCATGCTGACGGCAGAATATCCCACATACATAGAAAAAAGCTTGCAGAGTACAAATGCCAAGAATAAATGCTATAATTTAGCAGTGATTTCCGACCGTATGCACAGAGGGAGAGAAATTCTTCGCCAGCACCCATCAGCTTTGCAACTTTCTGATCTGCACGGCTCCCCAACACTGATGCAGATCCTTTCAGCCCTGCTATCCCGCACGAAACCAGGCTCCTGCTAGGAGTGTCATTAAAACACCAGCCCCCATCGAGATGCATGCAACTGTTTCACTCACTGAACAGAGATACCCCACGCGACACTTAGCTGATTTTAAGGCAGTTAATTGGGACACCTTACAGGGCAGGCAAACGTTTACCTTCCTGAACGTTATTCAGTGGGAAGAACAGCTGCTTAATTGGGACAGCCAATTATTTGGTGAGGCCCTTCACAGTGAATGCTCCAACTTTGCAATTATGCTCGTTTCAGCCCCTAAGAACCTCTGAGCTCTACAGGGACCCAAACAGCTGCCAAACTTCAGAGCCCGCAAAGGTTTCAGAAGTGCAGCAGCCCCTGTGGAGCTCATCAGCTCTGCAGTGGTCCTTGTGAAACGCAGCCCGCTCTGGCTCCAGCACTAGCAGGACTGGCACTCATCTAATGAAGAAATACAAAGTTAAATGATAGGCGCTGGAGTAGTTCAGGAAAATGATGCGCAATAAATGTGTTTGGCTATCGAAAATAGCTGTTGACTTAAGAAGAAATGTTTGCGGGCCTTCAGGAGTTTAAGACAAGACATTTGAATCAAGTGACCCTTCAGGTATCCTTAACAGAAACTTCTTGAGGCAGGTTGACAGAGGGATGGAAACAGCAATCCAGAAGGACATAATAAGTATTGAATGAAACAGAAAATGGATTTTCAAATAAAGGGACTAAAGTACCACAGGAAGATTTTAGTACAAAGTTTCTCAACTGACTGCAAAATTCAGGAAATATTTTCAGTCCTCCAAGACAAGTGAAAAATGCACACCGCAAATTAAATATGGAGATAATTCTCCATAAAAGAGAGGGATACAATCAAGATAAACATGAGAGAAAAGCTGTTCTTAGCTAGCTAGCTGAGAACTGTACTCTTCTACAACAGAGTGTCTCTGTGAATAAGTGTGGACATCAGCTGAATGTCATTTTCAGAGTTGCTCTACAATAATTTCTTATGTTAACCTTCAGTGCACTCAAGACCATTTTTTGTGTGATTTAACTTACCCTATGCAGCTTTTCAGCTGCCTCTAAAACATCACTCTTGCACGTACTAAGAGCAGCTATGTGGGGAATGGGTGTGAAGTAGAAAGCTATTAACATCCTAACACACTGAATTTTCTTGCCTCAAACTTACTGGTTTTAGGACCCCACAGGCTCCCAACAAAGCTGCAGTTTCTCATTTCAGCTAGGCACACCTGGCTCAGAACCACCTGTCTTAAGCATTGCTACATACACCGGACAAAAACAAAACAAGATTTCTTTCACTGAAAACCAAGCCTTTTTTATTTTACTCTCCTCAAAAGCACCAGCGTGCCTAGCAAGCAACTGAACCACCCAGATGTGCTCAAAATGCTTGACAAGCAACCACCAGTGGATCAAGCCGCACCTTCTTAACTCCCCCCATCCCGTGAAGGGATGAAGGCTGGAGGCCTGGCAGAACTCCACAGGTACTTGCACCTCAGCTACTCCATTTCACAGCCCAGATTATTAGTGCTCACACCATCAAAACTAGACGTGAGTCTGTCCAGTGACTTCAACACAGTGACTTGTAACAGAGACATCTCATTCTGCCACTGCTGCTAACAAAGCAGTAACCTTGTGCAGAAACAGAGGTCGGTAACGATGAACTACTGCAGCTTCCATAGCTGATCTGTCAGGGATGCTAAAAGACTCGACTGACAAGAGGGAGAAATCAATGTGCAAAATTCCACATCTATGTATGTCTACTATACACTAGAAAAAGGTCTACTGGAAGACACATTTATAAGGCATACAAATATTTTTCCCAGTATACTCTATACTAGTTTTCTCAAGAGGAAGAGGTTATCCTGGTGATAGTACTTTTATGCAAATGACTGCATTTATCCTAGGACATCAGGCAGTATACTAGTCAGGCAAAGACCCACCTGTAAGCCCTATGGCAATATTGAGGATTCCCACTTTGGAGCTGGCTTTAGTCTCCTATTCAGACGTTATCGAGCAAGAGGAAGAAAATTATCACCAGACCTCCCCTCTTCTTGGAATTCATTTCTAAAATAAGGGATAAATGCAAACACTCCAGTTTTGGAAAGAAGAAAACCTGTGATGAAGCGATCAGAAGCTGATGCTTTGTTTCTAGCTCAGTATCAACAACACAGTATAAACCTAGAATGAGATTTTAGAGATGGTTTTCACAAGCTCTGAAAAAAAATACCTTAGCAAAACCACTGAAAGTCATTCATAAGAAATCAACATGGAAGCACAAACTTGCATGCTATTCTCATTTCATAAACAGAAGGAAACAACTCAGTATGCAAAAGTATGTCTCAGCCATCATGCCGTCTGTTTTCAGGTATTCGAGTTTAAAGAATACGCTGGGCAATCTGACAAGAAAGACAGACACAGATGAGAGATTGTTTTTCATTTTCACCCAGACATTTCTGAGAGTCCATGGGAAGTAAGATTTGACTTAACTGTCAACCATAACGCTGATGCACTGCAGAGTCACATGCATATGGTTGTCCTTTTGGTCACAGATCCCAAGGAAAAAGAGAAAGGGGCTCATTAAAAAACAAGCAGCAGCTATTTTTGCTGAATGCTCACAAAGGCAGAATTTCAATTGTTTGAGCAGGTGGAAAGGTCTCTTGCTCCTTGAACTTGTAAATTAGCCTTTTCTATCTCCAGACACAGAAGGTCTAACAACATGCCTTCCACAGTTATGAAACAGAAGCCATTTTCTGGTTTCTCCTAGAGCAAGCAGGAAATAGAGCTTGTCAGAACTTAGCAGCATTTAAAAAACAATATTTGAAACAACAATTTTCCCAGTTTAAGCCAAATAAATATAGAAAGAAACCATTTCCCCTCTCTGTTACCTATCTAACACCATCCCTAGGCCCTAACTGACTGCAAGATGGAAGCAAGATGCAAATGTGCTTTGGAAGGGCTCAGCCAGCCCTTTGCACAGGAATCACTCCAGATGTAATCCACCAGACCCTGCAAAGTTCAGCCAGCCTTTTAGCGGCAGGTAAGCCAACAGAAAACTAAAACATAAGTTAATGTAACAGGAGATGGACAAAATCAACAAAACGAAAATCCTTGCCTTCCAACCTACCTTGGTTCTTGAACTATAACAATAAAATAGCAGAGGAAAGCAAGCCAGCTGGCAGTTTTGACAGACTTTCAACAAACGCACGCACAAACAAAACCCAAAACACCTGACGACTGTGCCACAGTCTCTCAAGAGGCCAGGAAAGATGCTGAGCCAGGACAGACTGCGTGCTGCCACTGGGTAGCCCTTCAGGGCGGAGGAGTCTCACAGAGGCCTGCCCTGGCAGTGCCTGGAGCTGCAGTCACTCAGCATTGCCCACGCACACACAACCACCCGATTCAAACAGCTCTTCGAGATCCTATTAAAAGGTGCAGATCTACACACCTGTGAACTGAACAAAATGCTGAAAGCGAGTCTAAAAGAATATTTAGCTACATTAAAACTACAAGTGGTGGAGAGCAGTGAGAAAACGGTGGGATCACTGTTCACCATCTTTCCCAGATAAAATTTAAGTTTTTTGTACAATGAAAAATAATCTGTTTCTTTACGGGAACTTGCACTAAAAATACAAACATTTGCACTGTAAATATTTAGTTTGTAAATGAGAAATTAGAATTCGGTCATTTCAAAGAGCCTTGGGCTGAAACTGGACATGTCAGCTGCTACTATGAATTTTTCACTCCCTGCTTTGACACACAAGAATCTTTTCAGTACAGTCATAATCAAACTCGCTTCTTATCTTTCAACAAAAACCTGGGAGAATTCTTCTCCTTATCTCCCTATACATCCCGAATACAGGAAGTAGAGAAAGATTTTCCCTAAACTTGTATCTTAAATTGAAGCCCTAGGAACACACCCGCTCCTCCATGGCAGGAGAGCACAGTCATACATCCCAATCATGTCACCCAGCGCGTGAAATCTGTCATTTGGCATTCTGGGCTGTTTCTTACAAGCAAAAATCTAGTCATCCCACTGTACATCGCTATGCAAAATCTTGAGTTATGAACTGCACATAGGGTACTACAGAGATACGTCAACTACACTGACATTAAACACAATTTGCTGGTATAACTATCCTAGCAATCCTCAACGCAGATGCAGCTTACAACAGTAAAAGTTTTTATCCAAGACCTACTCACTTAACTCTATTCTCTGTTTCCCTGGATTAAGTTGGGGCCCAATCAATTCCCTGAAGCAGCTCACCATGCTATCGAGCGGGTACCTGTGCTAAAACATGAGAAGGCAGGATGGCACTGCCAGCAACAAGAGGAGAAAAGGGATTAAATTAGCTGAAAAGAAAAAACTATCAGGGAGTTGCCCTGTCTTCCATCAACTGAAACTGGGGAAACAGCATGTTCAATATCATGAGATCCTTCTGCAATTTTTCCTCAGTGAGATTTTTTTTTTTAGTCATTCCAAGTCAGTCTTTCATCAGTAAAACATGCCCTTGTTATTCAGCCCCTCTCTCAGTACACTATTCCCAACTGGATCACTTTTATGTTCGTGATTCCCAACTCCTCCAAGGAACCCTAATAAACTTTAATGCTCTACCAAACCAAGCTGGCTCTTACCCTTCATATCACATTGCCAGCACTCTGCTAATTCCTTTTTCATAGTTTCCATCCTATTGTTTGGTACGTGAATCAGGCTTACTTATATGTAACCATCACTCCTTAGGCTTTTTTTTAATTTATTTATTAAATGAATTCATAATGTCATTTAGGACTTCAGTACATTTTCAGTGCAGATCCTGTCCTTGTGATTTGCTTATCAGTTTGTTGATATGGAAACCAACCTGATGCTCTCAGTAAGGAACACGCAGGCAAGCAATTCATTCGTTTCAGCTTTTCTGAAATGGCTTTATTTGCCTTGACTGTTTTGGTTTTATTTTTTTTTCCTTCTATTCTTTGATCATCCACTAGACCCACTAAATCGCTTACTCTCCCGTAAGAAAGCAGCATGCACCAATTAGTCTTTTCATACTACAAAATTACCAAAAATAAGGCCTTATTTTTAACCCATCAAAAGCTACATGATGTTCACTACAAAATAAACCAAAAATAAGGGAAAGAGGAGATTGCTCATGGATGGTAAAAAAGAGTAGAAATAAAGGGACACAGTGTAATTAATGCATAACAAGACAGGCTACATTATACCAGAGACTTGGTTAGAGCCCTAATTCTGGAGATACAAACCTAGGTGGGCTTGGCTTTCACTGAGAAGGAGGAATGTTTTCACAGAGCATTTAGAAAGGCCCACTAAATGCGATCTGAATACCAGCCAAAGGCTTCACACTCAGATGAAACAAATACCCCTTCATTTTTCTATTGAAAACATTATTGTCAAATAACTGAGATGTCTGAGACCTCACTCAATCTTTTTCTAGGTTAGAATTTGCAATAAAGGAAGTAAGACCACTTTTACTTTTCCATTCCTACTTTAAACAGCTCAATATCAAGTACTCAGATTCAAATTTTATGGAAAAAGTGGCTATGCATTCCGCAGCAACTACACTTCTAGTATTTATGCACTTGGAATTCTGAAGTTAAAAATCAATTAAAACAGCTTTAAATCCAAGTCATTAGCATTTCTCCCTACAAGCTTCTTTTGCAGGTCATTCACCTGTTCTTCTGGTAAGAGCCAACATTAACCACGCACACTGCATACAAATCACTTCTGGCACAGAGATGCATTGAAAGGGGTGAAAAAAATCCAAAATGTACCCCAAGCACAGGCCTCACTCACAAGACATTTTCTAACAAGGCACAAAGAAAATGCCCACCAACCTATTACACTAAGGGGGGGGAAACCCACGTATGCTTCCAATCACTCAAAAGTGTCAATTTAAAACTTTCAGCTCAACCCTGAATTGCTCTGACGAAGGAAAAAAAAAAAAAAAAGAAAAAAGAAAAAAGAAAAAGTGCTGATCATTTGCCATCAGCTCACAGAATTTAAAATAATTATATGGAATGCCATTAATAATTTAAAAAAAAAAAAAAAATACAGGCTGTTTACAAACAAGCAGAGACGTGCTCTTCCCTGTTTTCACTACAGCATCCGGAAAAAGACAAAAAAGGATCAGATTTTGAGCAACTTAACCAGATAAAACCACAAGTTTTGAAACTCAGCTGGTGCTTGGGAGGGGGAGTGGGAAATAGGTACTACACAAATGATACAAGGATATACTGATAAACGTTTTGGAAAAGGGAAATGTACATTTATTTAGCAACAAAGTGGGGAACTGTTGCATACAGAAGCAGCCTCTAGGAATTGTGCATCTTATTTAAAAAAACAGATATTTTCAAAATCAGCAAAAAACTGACATTCACAAAAGCAGAAAATAAGATTCAAGCAATATTTTGCTTATTTAAAGAATGCTGCTTGCCTGCTCAATAAATACTATATGGATAAAACTGATCGAGCTGTTTGCAGTTGCTTTTGCCAGAGGCTCAGCACCTCAGGGCTGCCACTTTTCCACCTCTCCTGCATCAATGCAGAAGGCGGAGAGTTGAGTCACTGATGCAGAAGGGACCAACAACTCCTCTCCTTAGACCTACTGGCTGGCTACCTTCCTCTGTACTAATAAATGTCCTTCAGGTCCTCTCTGAGGAATACGTGCCTTTTTCTTCTCTTATATCTCACACACACAGAGTCTCCAAGCATCTCAAGCAAGCTAGCTGTTGCCAGCCCAGGCAGAAAAGATTAGCACCCCTCAGTCCAGAAGACATCATCTGGCCCAGGTTTTGTGAAGCATGGAGGATCTTCTTGCGCTGTGCGGAACCAAGGGGGTGAGGGCAGTGCAAGCAGGGCCCGTTTGCTCTTCTTCCACTCAGAAACCCTCCAGAGAGGTGAAAAAGAGGTGTCAGTGACAAGACAATAGGAGAAAAATGTAGATACATGCAGAAGTCCCAAGTATACCGCTGATACTGAAGGAGCCTACCTAGGCAAATCCTATTATCTTCTGTTTTCAAAATCAGACGTTCTACTTAGCGTTTACCTCTGATTCCAAAAAACCAGCCAAACCCAACATTACGTGGCACAATTCAGAAGAATGCAACACTAGAGGGTATTAAGCAGTGAGAAACCACACAAACATAACAAAATCTGTCCAATTCAAAGCTTTTCCTGCAGAAGATAATAATTTGAGTGGTTTTACAGAAAAACTCATACAAATATTTTGGAGTATTTTAACAAAACAATGAAATCGTTCTTTGCATTTAACTTGCAAAACCAGCTGTCACGGTAAACAAAACACTAACCACATATAAAGTAAATTATATGCTAATACATGTAAAACAAGCATAAGGAAAAACCTCAAACACAAACAGACATCTTTTCTATATCTAAATATATTGTGAATTTACAGTCCAGTACTTTAAAGACTTACTGTTAGATATGAGAAATCTTTCCAGTATACAACTGCGTTATATTAGAAAGCTGGCAGTCTCTCTTATCCAGCTATAGAATGCTCCCCAATTTTTCACATAGGAATAGAAAATGGCAACTTTAAACATGTGATTTAATCTGATATAGTATTTCTTGCTGCGTTTTCACTCACTACAGTTCATCTGTTAAAAATCTACAGAAAAAAGGCACAGAGAAAATAAAGAGTTGGGAAAATTAAACTTGAGCATAGCAGAAGCCAGCACACACAGGCAGGGAAATTTCATACTGCTCTGAATCAGTGGGAGAAATCTGCCTATTGAACCCAGGAGCACAGAAGGAGCTCAGGCACTAACCCGGTTTGAACAGGTTGCAAAAAGGGAGGAGGGAAGTTTTAGAAGTGCCTCTCTTACCCCACTCCTTCTCTACACTATACTTTAAGACTTTTACAGGGAAAAAAAAAACACCACCAAAAAAACTCCATCAAGTTACAGCTTGTTAAAAACAAATTAGTGCTTGCTATATTTGTGATTTTAGTAATTTTGTGGATACTCAGCACAATGATGGCTAATTCATTTTACAAGCATAATATACACAGACCATAATTTACCCTTCAGAACAGCGGGTTGGAGACACCACCACTATCGGTCAGTATCAAAGGGGAAGAGGAACAGTCACTCTCCCACATGCAGCAGGATCTAAGCCAGCACAACACATGAAACGGCATTCCTGCCCGTGCATAGATATTTATTGTTGCAAACTGAATTTTAGTTTTGATTTTGCTCGAAGGCCAACCTTACTGTTTCATTTAACAGGAATCGAACATATCCAGCTAACTCAAGAATAAATATTTGGAAGAATAATTTAAAACGTAAGAACATCCAGAGGGAAAACTGAGCAGTTCAGGCCTGGAATGCTTAAAACCTGCAACACACAATGCCCCTTTGGGGTATTGTGCAAGAGCACAACAGAGCAAGAGAGAGACGTGCGTCTATCTATATAGATAGAGAGCAAGTGATACGTGTTGATATACAGCCGGGAACTCCGCTTCTATCAGATTCTGAAGCTGCTGGTGGTTTTCTGTCTTTTAAACTTGGCGTTGCAATGTACCCTTACCTTTATGTTTCTTTCATAATACTTTGTTACCAGACTTGTTTTAATAGGGAGAAACCCACAGTCCTCTGTGCCACTCTGCAGGTGCCTTTTGAGCTCCTCCTGCAAAACGCAGGACAGGGCAGCTGAATTTTTAAGTGGGAACCTAACAGATTGGAAACTGAGCAAGGTAAGTGGAGGGCATGCTCTCTTCTGAATTATAAATACACCACTGAAAACCTGAATCACACATTTTAAACATTACAAAACAAAACTGGACAGCAGACTGTATCTGAGTTTTTATGTGAATTACTCCATACAAGTAAATTTACTTTGCAAGTGGTAACCATTGTACTAGAGGACATACAAATAACATGGTAGGGATGGATAAAGGACCTGTCCCCCCGTCAGGTAATCTTCTAAATTCTTGCCTATGGCCAACAGGTGAGTGAAAGGAAAAGTTGAGGCCACAGGAAAAAAAATAAAAATACAAGGTAACAAGGGAAGGGAACAATCCCAGAGACAGGGATACGCAAAAAGTTTAGATTATTCCTCATGGTGGTGCCAGCCTCAGGTAAGCTTCATCCAGAACTGAATACAGCTATGACAGCAGTCACTGACACTTTAGAAGTTTGCACTAGATGCAAAAGCTTCAAGGGAGCAAAAGCACAGAGGAGCTTATAGGAATACGGAAACATTACGTGTAGCAAAGCACACGTGAAGAAGAGCTGGTGGCTGACGATGATCTTGCCTTAGACCTAAGACCAACATGATGAAGAAACATTACAAGCTGGGAATCCAGATGTGAAGGAGGTTGAGCCTTGAAGATAAGTGCAGAGTAACACTCCAATCTTGCCAAAATTACCTAAATAATTTATATGAAAGATGTCAGGAACAATGAACAGAAATCTGTTCATCTGAAGCAACACCACTTTCATGATTAGTAACTAAATTCACACAAAAATTGCATTTTTAATAGTTTACTGACTAATATGCAAACTCGGGTCACATTCTGACCTGTAGTCTTTACACTAGGCAAGATCAACCGTTCTCCAATGTCTGACTGTTAATTTCCAGGAGTGGGAATGCAACACGAGAGAGATTGGTGTTTTCGGCTGCCATGCTACTCTCTTCTTTCTGACCACTGCCATACAACACGGTGGGTTTCAGCCCTTTTTTCTGCTACAGGAATTGCTCTAGTGGGAAGACTTCAAGGATACAAAATGCCTGTCAAATTTCTTGCCACTTAAACTACACTTTAATTATTAGTGCTCTCCCACTGTTCTCACTACCTCCCTGTTAAACCCAAAAGCAGAGGTTTTAGTTCTTGGTATTAACACTATTCCTTTTTACTATGGCTTAACTATAACTTCAGTTAAGAGTTTCTCAAGTTGACCGAACACTGCATCCATTCGCCATCAACCCAAGTCTGCCAAGCAACCGTGTATCACGCTAACAAACTCTGAAGCAGGACAGCGTTAGTATCCTTTTTTTTGAAGGGGACAAAACATTTCTACTCCAAAACTCTTTCTAAGAGTCACAATTACAACCTTAAGGGTGAAAAAGATTGGTGCCGAAAGATAGCTTCATTAATAGTGGCAGCACTGAGCATGACTGCTGACAGCTTGAGACTTGTGTCCAAGCCATGCATAATTTACAGGTTTTGCTGTATATGATTTCTGTCCCAAGGCAAAGTACGATTAATTCATCTAGGTTCTGGGTTTTCCTTTAAGCTTACTTTTTCCATGGAAATGCAGTAACATGCTCATACAATCTGACCCCTCAAAGTTTCGCATCAGCCAGCACTTGTAACAAAACATAAGAAAGTATAATCTCAGATTATGTATGCGTTCGTATGGATATTCTTTCCCCAAGAGCTGAGTTTATGTACATCAGGGATGCACTCAAATCTCAAGTGCAACCATTTCTGAAAACTGTGTACACTTCTAAAAAAAATTGTATTTTGCTCTAAATTTAATTTATTCCTTTCATATCAGGTCCAATTTAGCCTGTCCATTCCACGGTCTGCTTCAGATAACAATACTTTCTTTTGTTATACGTCACGAACAGTAATCCCTTCATGCTTGTTATCCAATTTTACCAAAGGCTTTTATCTGCTTTATTGACAATTACTGTTTAACTACTCTTCTCTGAACTGAATTTAATTGTAATAGAATGGATCTCCAGTTCTGTAAATGACAAAAAAAAAAAATACCAAAAAAACCCAAAACCCCCCAAAGCAAACAAAACAAACAAACAAACCCAAACCAAAACAAAAAAACCCAAACCAAACAAAAAGCAAAACAACTTTGGGATTACCACTGAGGACAAAAATATGTTTGGGAAAGAACTATATGAAGAAATTCAAATAAGAGGACAGAGTTGTTACGACAATACACAGAAGTGGTGGCAATGGTAAGACTTTCCCCCAAGTGTGTAAGAAATATAGACAGTGAAATTATTCAGGAGAGACTTAACTCTTCATAACCTTGTTCCTGTGGTTTTTCGTGGACTGCACTGTGAGGCTGCCAGAATAGGTTAGTTTTGCACGCTGATACATAACGAGGAGGCAGAGGACATGGCACAGACCAGGGAAGACTGTGATTCAATGGCACCTGACACAGACAGCTTGACAGAACCAGGCCAATTGCACAAAAGGAATAGCTAGACCAGAAGGATATACTCTGTTACTTGAGAAGGGAAACAAATTCTTATTTACCTTAACTTGACTGATTAAAAATCCAAGAAAACAGGCACTGGAGCTTTTTTACAGCATGGGGAAAGAAAATGGACTTACTGATGGCAGTAGGGCTAGACCTAGCTGCTGAAAGCGTCTTCTAACCAGCTCCCCTCCTACATCAATAACAATGCCGATCCCTAAGTCACAACTCAAAAATTTGAAGAAAGGGGGTGGGGGCCTTGAGATATTCCCCCCCCCAAGTCTAATTGTCTGATGTCTTCAGGATCAACTGAATGAGCTGACATAACTACTTGAGAAAGGGCTTTTCCAGGCCAGCAAGAATTCATTTTGTAAATGAGTCTTTTTCTAGGATAGGAACGTGAACCATATTCAATACCATGCTCCGTACTCAGGGAAGCAAAGCAGCTGAAGTTTCAAGTAATACATAAAATTACAGGGTTGTATGTATTGATGGCTTTATTATTGCCTTAAGATTTTCAGTATGAAAATCTTCTCTACTCAGAATCCTTCAGTGCTCCTCTATGTTGGGCTGCAACGCCTAATAGAAGATTTTCTGAATTTGCTTTGGAAATAATGCTGTAACAACCATGAGGACTTCTATTAAATGGGAAAAAAAGAAGAAGAAAAAAAATAGTATAAGGTTTCAAATTGCTTCATAGCTAAAACAATTATTTTAATGGAGATGAAATACAAAGACACTTTCCGTCATCACAGTTTTATCAGGAACAGTGCTTTAATGACTGCACAAGTCTAAAATATATGCAAGTCAATCTCATGTTACTGAATCAAGGTCGATGTCCACTAGGGAGCCTCCGGTGCAGGAATTTTTACGAAGCTCTAGTTTCTTGAACTGGAATAGGAGAAAGAGAGAAGACCCTTTTGCTCAGTCTTTTACACCACATTAAGAAATTATCCAAGAAATTCACATTTACGGTGTTTTATTTTAGGGGGTATTTTTCTTTTTAAACTCGATTGTTAAACTATAGTAATTTTTCAAAACAAGAACGTACATTTTTGCCTCCTTCCTTTTTATAGTCCATAAAATCAATTGCGCTCACCAAGCTTGGCACTGAAACAAATCATTATTATTTCTAAATAATCAGAGAGGCCTCTGCGGGGAAGCGACGTTAATCACAAGGTACAATTTCAGAACCCAGTTCCGAAGGGTGAGCTCACCACCTAGGCTCCTCAAACAAGAGACGTGGAGAGAAGTAGTAGCTTCCTGCAGAGGTTACTCTGCTGCTCGGACTCAGCCCAAAGAGAAAGCCACCCTTCTCCCAGTGACTGTAAAGGCAGCTGAGCTGGCTAGTTCAACTCAAGCAGTTGGGTACCTAAGTACGGCATGGGAATATCTCCCCTCAAAGATCGTTTTCTGGCCAACTTTCAAACAGAAAGGCGCAAACTCTCTCTCTTTTTTGGGGTCCAAAATAACAGTGAAAGAAATAAGGCTTGCTTAGCTTGGCAAGAACTCTGCTTTAACTTAAATCAGAGAGGTTAAAAGAGAGGTTACTATGTGGTTTTTTGCTCTTTTAAGAGGCAAAGAATCACCAATCCAAACTGATGTAAATGAGGCAGTTATATCTGGGACTAAGCGAAGGCACCAACTCTGCTATTTAAGCAGAGACATCATCTCCTCCTCATAGGTAGCTCCTCCTAAAGAGATATGAAACTTCTGTCAAAGCAGAGACTGGTTGTTTTTTGGTTTGGTTTTTTTTTTCAGTACAAAGAAGCAAACAAGCTTTTTCTAGATCATTTACATAAACTTTACACACATTGACTATCTGTAACCAAAAAAAAAAATAGTACCAGAGATCTATGCACTGCTTTTTCTGTTGTGCATCCTCTGCAATGAACTGGCATCTGCCTGGGCCCTCTCCATCAGCCATACTTCCAGGACAAGACACAACAACTCTGTTACTGACTAACAGGCAGAACCTCGGGGTGGGGGTGAACAAACAACCAAAAATGCAAGTTTCTCTGTGAACACTGGAATTAAGAAAACTTGGTCTTCTAGAGAGAGGCATGTCATGGCTGGATTCCTTGAAGTCTAATGAAAACAGAGGCACTGAATGAAGCACGTCCAGCAGCTACAGTATTTGGAGCAGGTCTGTCCCATGTGGGTGCCCTGTTACAGACCTGCACAATGCCACCAGGCTCCCACAGGGAGGTGAAGCTGGGGCCAGACTTGACTGAAATTCAGCAACAAATTGCAAAGATCAAATTGGGACTTATTTTCTGACTTAGGCTCAGATACCTACAGTATCCACACATGCATCTTATATATTAGCTACAAATAGTGCCTGTCCCTATTTTTAGGCTATTTTCAGCTCCTAGATCCATCAATTTTGTGTGTGTGCGTGCTCATTGCTAGTTTAACATAACCCAATCTCATATGCTCAGTGTAAAGAGCTGTGAATGTTGCTCTTCTCAGCTACACAAACCTCAGATGCATAAACCTGTAACCTCAGAGGAGCTAATTAAGAATACAGCAAAATTCTGCAGCAACCCTTTTCCTTAGCACTCGTAAATGTGACCCAAGGTCGGGAGTGGAAATTGCCACCCATCACCAACTCTGCCACACTTGTAACACGTTTTGGCTTTTAATCCCAGAGGTAGCAAGACACACCAAACATCCATGGCATGAAATATGTGGAAAGCTAGACAGCTAACAGAGCTCTTGGTAAAGCTTCTTGTACAGAGAAACATTAGCTCTTGTAGTACCACCAACGGGAATGGCTTACTCCTCATTTGGTTAAACCCTCCACTGGAAGCACTAATCTGTGCCAGGATTGTTTCAAGCTGTGCATATTTAAGTCAAAATTATCAGAGAAAACAGGTATTAGTTTGCAGCACCACCTGTCACTAATTATGCTGCCCCACCAAAGTAGTATCCAATCCCCACACCATTAAGCAGGTCAAACATTTGGCTAACAGCTGTCTTGATGAGATTGGAGTGGTAGATGAGGCCCATGAACTATTTATTTTGGCAGTATAATGCTGCTACTTCTTTTCTATCCTCCCAGTCCCACCTGTAGAAGCAAGAATGCATCCTGTGCTGGAAGGTGCTGGAGCAAGAGTATCTACCAAATGATAACAAGGGTCTGGTTAAGCAACTGCGTACGTTTCCTCTTTTGCATGTGCTCATATATTTAAAGACAACATGACTTTCACAAAGTCAGCTGCTTAGTATTCAAACAAAAGATGAACAAATCACAGGGTGAATTAGAAGGCTGCTGGTTGCAACCTAATGACATTGCTTTTGACAAGTAATAAAGAAAAATGCTTCTGCATTTCGTAGTGTGGACTTGATATGTCACCGTGAAAATCAGACCTTTAATAGGGGTGACACAGAAGTTGAAAAGTGTCTTAAAATTTGTAATAACCTTAGAGAACAAACACCAGTGAGCAAAAGTTAGAAAACTGATAGACAGCTTAGTAACTCTTAAAAAAAAGTCTGCCTCTGAAAACAGTGAATGGATAATTAGCATTCCTATATGATAACCAGATTCTACAACCAAGGCTATACAGGTCAACCAGCACAGGAAGCTAAAACTTCTGACAAGGGAAAGAAACCCCATGTCTCCTCAGCTGCTCTGTTCCTGTCTCCATTAAAAAAAAAAAAAAAAAAACAAAAAACCATTTTTTCCCCCTCCTCTAATGTTTTATCACCCTCTTGCCTTCTAGGGTCTGCAAGACAGGTATTAAAATTCTGATTACCCAGACAAGCATTACTCCTACCTTCCACGTAGGCAATACCCAGTGTAGCATGAACCGTAGTGTCAGGATGAAGAAGAGCTGTCAAAGGAATGAGAACTGGGGATGTGGAAAGGACAGTACTGCTTCTTTTAGCAGGAAGTGTTTTGCTCTTGTCTAAGTCTTGCTGTAATCAATGAAACAAAACCAAAGTTTACAAGTTATCACTGAAGTGGAATAACACTTGACAGTAACATTTGAAACTGAAAGATCTACCTGGATAGAAGCACCTAAGAACAGTGAGAAGATCACAACACTACCACAGCTGAAAATCCTCAACCATTTTACCAGCGTACAGCTAGCTACTGTGGGATGACTGCAACAGAGCTGGAAGCTCAAGGCTGCAACCATGCAAACCAGGATGACAATCTGATGAAGTTATCAAAACAAATGTCTCCACAAAACATTTCCATTTTGATGAATCAGCATTTTCTACAAAGATAAACTGTCAGATAACTCCACACCAACTTCAACGAACTGAAAATCCTTTAATAAAAGCATTAGCTCTTACTTCACCATTTAATGTAGTCTATATAATTCATCTCCTCAAATTAAGAAGGCAGGTCAGCACCTCTGTTTCTTGATAAACAGTTCAGTGGCACATTAGCACCATGTTTTTTTGCATTTGGGGATGCAGCAATGGAAAGGAGTGCTTTTATCACAAACATTCCTTAAGTCTGTCTCAGCGTCCCCCAAAGTGTTCCCAAAAGTGTTTATACTCATTCTAGGTTTTGAAACACATTTTTGCTTTTCCCCTTCTAATTCATCTAAATTGTTTGACAAGCAGTGCTGTTATAACAAACGAGCAACGGCACAGCTGCTGCTTCGTATGTTTTAAAACACAATCACAAAAGGCTGGCACAGCGTTGGCCCAGGCCTATGCCATTCGGGCAGCCAGCATTTCAGTACCTCTTCCAGCAGGCATCTGCAGGAGCGAGAGGAGGGAAAAGGAAAAGCAGAGAACTGTGCTGTGCTCACAAACCAGCTAAATAACATCAAATGTCTTGAAAAAGAAAGCTATGGCAGGAATAGTGATTTGCCCAAGATTCCTCATCAAAACAAACAAACAAAAACCAAAATCACAACACGCCACACAAAGAAGAATCAAAACCAAAATCCTCAGTCATCTACCCCTTGAAAAATGTTGCAGTAAGCAGTGTGTCTGCTCAGTGATACACAAATCATTCATTCCACCCAACTATAGCGATAAGGCAGACCACACAGCTACCAAAACTTGTCTTTTTAGACACATTACACCACTGAATGTGTAATGTTTTTGTAAAGTTACATGCTTGCAACTATTGCCAACCCATGGCATAGAGTGTTCAACTAGATCTGTACATAAACATTCCTTACCTGAAGAAGTAAGCTCTGCAAGCTCAGATAATGCAACCCAACCATACTGTTGTTATTTTCAACACAGATTTTACTTGTGTAAAATATCTGTTCACATATTAAAAAGAATGACCACACCGTCTGGACGCCTGTTACTTTATATCATGGCCTGATTTCCTTCTAAACACAGAAGTTAAACTTTCATTATACCAAGGGTTACACACAGGAACCTTCCCTTTGAGAGGTCGCCTATTTATCTATGCAAGTGGTCTGACTTTAAATTAAATGGCATCTGACCCTCAACTAAAACATCCAGTTGCTAGGCTTCCTGACTCCATACTACCACCATTCCCCAGGCTACGTTCAGACCTTTACTATACTGAAAACGCACAGCTCATGCCCTTACAGATGGCAAACCATCAATTTAGCACTGCCCTAAGCAATTGCCTATTTTAGGCTTTGTGCAGTGTTGTGATCTTTAAACGATCATCTATACGCTTAAAGACAGAGGAGAAATATTTCCCTTACAAACAAGGCCACACATATTCCACAATAGCCACCTTTATGTTCTACAACATCAAAAGCCTTCAGCAGAGTAAGTATCTTCGCGCCACACGGCTCTCGCTATGGTCTAGTTCAGAAAACATCCACAGCTATGTAACACAACCCAGCCATAGGACTTGCAGCACTGCCGTACCACCACAGACCCTGTACGACCTACCACTGCTGGCTGAGCTGCAGTGCCTGGGGAGTTTTCTTAGCGCTACTAGGTGACAAGACCAAAATACCAGCCGCTTGGCTGAAATAGTTTTGCCATCTCCAAGAATCAGAACACACAAGACCCTGATACGAAAGGGAAGGCGCTCTGCATTTCGTAAAGTCACCATCTTCAAACCACCCTGGCTTCACCCTGAGCCTGTGGACATCAATCAGCATTTTGAAGAGGCTCCCTATAGCCTACGCAGAGCAGATCTGGCCATCTCGTATGTGAAGCTGTTCAGCCAGTTCTACACAGCCAGAAAGAGTCAGTCGAGCAGTTCTGTGCCGTGGGCGCACACACAACCTCCGCACACCGACTGGCCAACCAAGGGCACAAGACAACAGACACCTCCAAGTGGACTTTGGTTCCAACCCAGCAGCTACCATTTCCATGTGTTGGTGTGCACATAATTCACACAATCGATCCACAAATCACAGGGTATTCTACTTAAGTGTCTCTATGGAAAAAGCCGCTAATAATAAAAAAAAGCACCTACCTAAGTCTCCACCTATGAACAAATATCCCAGTACAGTACATTTACCCCACTCACAGTCACCTTGGAAATTGTCACAGACTGGGGGAGACAATTTTATAACTGTATACACACGGTGTTACCATTAAAATGCCAATTCAGTCGAAAGGTATTTTTCTTCTGCCAGCGATAAGAGTTTGTCTGTGGGATCATTCAGCTTACTTCTGCTGACACGTTTTGCCCACTCTTGGGCTTCTGAAGAGACACAAAGGAAAATAAAAGAACTGCTTCGCTAAACAAATTCACCCAATACGCTCTGAAACATGTCAAGAGTGACACAGACACAGCACTACAATGCAGATTAAAGGCTGAAAAAGCAGAGGAACTCTTAAAAACGTGATTGGCAAAACAAAAAAAGTTTGCTTCCTTTTATGATATGCGAAACCAACTCTGCTTCTGATAAGAGGTAGAGTAGTAAAACATTTTGGTTGCAAAGAAGTGGTAGAAAGGAGAAAAAGAGAGCCTGGTGTTCACGTGTTTTTGTGGAAGACACTTTATCAAGCCACATCGTCCTCACTACCAGTCATTTTTATTTAAGTTAGAACCTCCTGTCTTTCCACTCCACTGTCACACCTTCCCACTTCAACAGCTAGCATAGCGCTAGACACAAACTCAAAATTCTGTAAAACCTGTGAAGACGACACAAAGGCTAAAATAAAATTGAATTCTGAAAGAACCCATAGAAATCTTCCACTATTAAACTACAGTTACCCTTGCTGAAGGGCAACTCCAAACCAGAATGCTGCCCATACCCACTACTGCCTCTGAATTCACCAGCTGACCACAGAGAACTTAGGTTTTTGAGAAGAACTTCAAGCACTTTGAATCCTACAGAGGATAACAAATCTATCCGCGAAAAAAGGTCTTGGATAAATAAGACACTTACTTAAGCTCTGAAATAAAATTGGGCATGGCCTTTCTTGTCAACAGTTCCTATTACTGAAACACTGAATAAGGTGTTGTAATCAAATTAACCATATAACAGGGCATGTGAATTGCATAACTCGGCCTACAGATGTCTAGGTGGAGGTTGCACCAGGCCATAAATTACCACTTTATTAACTTACTTGATTTCTTGTTGTGCACAGAAACACAATTACCTTAAAACAGTGTGGTCTTCAGTTACACAAAACAGGGTAGTTCTAGGTGAAATAAAATGATTTAAGGTCAACAGGTTTGTTCTGTACATAGTTTGCCTACAACCTTTTTGTTCACTCCCTGGATACAGCAATTGTTCGTATCATTTTATGATTTTGGAGCACTAAAATTATTTTTTTTTTAAAGACTGACAACTCTAAAGTTAGTCACACAAAGAAAACACCAAACTATCTCTGTAAAGATTAATACACAGCTCTTGACAGTACTAAGAAAACAGATGCCAGAACTTAGTGACTTCATAATTCCAGAGGGACAGGCTGAAATGAAGAAACAAGTCATGTAATGTCTTCAAAGTCAGTCGTAAAAAGGCTAAGTGTTCCCATAGATTTTTCTTATTGTTTCTAAAAAAGGAGCCAGAACTTTTCCATCAGAAAAACATTAGTCAAGCACTCACTGAACATATGTTTGACAAGCTGCATCTTACGTTCATATGAACTTCTTGACCATGGTCACACCAAAGGAAACTTATCCAGAAGCAACAGAGAATGATGAAAACGGCAAGTTTCATGGTTCACCAGAACAATATATTTGCCCAGAAGATGCATGTGCAAGAGAAAAAGGTAGCCATTCTTTTCACTAAAATTAATAAAAATTATCAAGCACAGATTTAACCTGATACTTGTTCTCACTACCCAGCTTGTGCGTTTTCCAAATTCTCAGCAAAACTCCATTTTATTAACCAGATTTGGCATATACTTACATAGGGGAGAGCAGTCATCCCTTACACTGCTTTAAATGTGATTTTGGTCTTTCCTTATTTAACAGAAAAAATACATAGATTAAGCTTACTCATATCCTTTGCCACCTCAAGGGAAAACATTTGAAGTTAATACTCAGCAGTTCCATCTAGGTCCTGCACTAAGAAAACAATCATTTAAGTCTGGACACTGGAATGCCACAAGCTCTCTTTGTGCAAAACCACTGTTCTCTACCTAAGCAGCATACTCAACACTGCTATGCCAAATAACTATTAATGCTGTGATTTTATCTGTCCGAGCTTCACGGTCTACCACAACAAGCCAGCCTGAAAAAACAGGCAGTTCACAAGACAGATTCTAAGAACCATCTTTCGGATACTTTGGAAAACAGAACTTCAGAAAGAAAAACACTGAAAAGCCACAGCCCCAGAGGATATGCTTAATGTTTACATTATATACATTCCCTCAAAAAGTTGAATGTAAAGCATACTTTGAAAATTGAAAGTTGGAAGAGTGGACAGTGTACATGGTGGGGGCAAATATTGTGGAGAGGTAGGGGGGGAGAGAGAGAGAGAGAGAGAGAGAGAGAAGAAAGGCACAATTAGATAATCTTGATTAATATATGTTTTTTAAAAAGTCTTATTTTCCTCCACTTCAAAATGCAAATATTGGCTTCTAACTATCTTTTTAATGCAGAAACTTTATTGAGTACAACTATTTCCAGAATATTACTGGCTTTTCCATTAATACAAAATGATTTTTTTTTTTTAATATAGTCACTTCATAAATTTACTTTATAGCTAACTGGCTCTGCAGATTCTTTCATTGGCACAAAGAAATTTTTTTTTCTTACTTGAGCAGGCAATTGTGAATTCAGGAATGACAATCCCCAAACAAACTCAGCCTTGGAAATCAACAATGGAAGAGTCTTATGCCAAATCATTCATGAGCAGGAGCCTAAGATTAGACTTCTTAATCTGTAATATGACAGGCAGCACTCAAGTCAAGGTTTAAGTATCAAGTAACTAATGTAGATGACCTTGTACTTGATTTCAGGAGTGTTCTCTTTAAGCCTATTTAATTTTTCAGGGTCGCTTTCTTTCCTTTCGCCTAGTTTTAAATATAGGACTTCTCCTAGTCTATAAAAGAGCTGTCAGGCAGCTTTCCCCAATATGACAAATTTTACTTCCCATTTTCATAAAGTTACTTTTACAGTATCTTAAGAAGTTTCTCTCGCCTCCATCTTTCCATCCTTCCAAAAATACTGACAGCTACTTCAATCTCCTAGCTCCAGGACCACAAACTGCTAAGTAAGTATTCAGCCTGGGTCCTGCAAAACGTTCAAGTACATTTTTAATTTTGAATGAGCAGTCCTGTCAAGATCAACAGAGCAGTCACAAGTAACACATGCTTATGAGTCGCCAGATAAAAGTCTGAAGGCTTTAGGCTCTGAAAGACTGTCGTGGTTTAACCCCGGCTAGCAACTAAGCACCACGCAGCCACTCGCTCACTCTCCCCTTGGTGGGATGGGGGAGAGAATCGGAAAGGTAAAAGGGAGAAAACTCGTGGGTTGAGATAAGAACAGTTTAATAATTGAAATAAAATAAAATAGAACAGTTAAACAGGTAAAGCAAAAGCTGTGCAAGCAAACAAAGCAAAACAAGGAATTCATTCACCACTTCCCATGGGCAGGCAGGTGTTCAGCCATCCCCAGGAAAGCAGGGCTCCATCACGCATAACGGTTACTTGGGAAGACAAACGCCATCACGCCGAACATCCCCCCCTTCCTTCTTCCCCCAGCTTTATATGCTGAGCGTGACATCACATGGTATGGAATAGCCCTGTGGCCAGTCTGGGTCAGCCCCCCCGCCCCGGCTGTGCTCCCTCCCAGCCCCCCGTGCACTGGGCAGAGCATGGGAAGCTGAGAAGTCCTTGACCAGTGTGAGCACTACTTAGTGACTATTTAGCAACAGCTTGGCACTACTTAGCAAGAAGCAAAACATCAGTGTATCAACATTATTATCATCCTAAACCCAAAATACAGCACTATACCAGCTACTAAGAAGAAAATTATCTCTATCCCAGCTGAAACCAGGACCTACGCCCAAACCAAGTTTTTCTGTAACTCCATTCAGTTTTCAATGGGTCAACTTCTGTAACAGATTTCAGACACTTCTTATTTGTTGGTGTATGTACTGTTAATATTTACACTGGTGAACTCTACAGGTAAAATATGCGTGCACACACACACTTACACATGTCAACAGCCACGTGCATGCACTTGAGGGCAAACATAATGTAGTCCACCATCTGTACAAAGACACATCTCTATATTCAAAGTTTTGGCTGAGGTTATGTCTTCCTAGGGTGCCACATGTCAAATTCTCTAAGGGAGCTTTTAATATGTCATTAATAAGGAGGATGAAGGGAATGGGCAAGATGCTTTGGGAGATTTTGCAAACCATGCAGGTGGGTGGGGGGAAGAGTCCCAAACTACACACATCCACAGTCCATCTCATGTTTTGTGTTTTGGAGAATCATAGAAGACAACTAATACTTTCACAGCCACACATGAGAAATTCAGCTCCTAAGATTTCGGCTTTAGATTACTAGCAGTTGTTTGCAGAGGGCCAGGCTTCAAAAGGAGAAGAGTGACAGAGACAAAGAACTTAAATAGGAACCAGAGCTCAAAAATCTTAATCTTCCCACCCTGTTGCACGGGTGGCCCTTTGGCATCCATAATCCTATTCTCACTAAAGAAAATGGCAAGACTTGTGTCTCTGTATCTGTACAGCCCCCAGATGACCATAAAGCCTATCAAAACTCAAAAATCACTGAGCCTTTCTCCCAGTCGTCGTTTGGCTCCATTTCAGGTATGTCCTGCTGGATATTTAAAAGCTGATGCATAGAAATCCCCTACATTCTGACCCGGATTTTCCTTTTTTAACCTTCATTAGCTAATTGTCTGTGTGAGACCAGCTGATAGCATGCATTTTATATCAAGGGGGATACAGAGAAGACAGAGCATGCAACAACAGGGCCATCGACCACAGTTCATAGGGAATCTGCTCCAGACAGGGGAACTTGGGACTGGGAGCAAAGGGCCCCTCTTTATGTTTCACAGTTATCAACAAGACTGCCCTTCAGCTACTTACTAAACAAGGGGCAAAATGCTCTGGTTACATAAGCTGATGAGATTTCACTGATTTTAATGAGGCTAAAACAAATATATTTATAAAAAGAACTCTGTTTAGGAACTCACGGTTTTCTGAGTCTCATTTCTGCCTTGAAATAGAAGAACGTTTTTATGCAAGTAGACAATTCTGCTCTAGTTAAGCAACAAATTTCTGTCAAACCTCAAGAACACATTGTACTTTCATGCTTTCATATTATTCATCTTTTTAAATCCAAATTTGGTTTGTAGCTATAAAACGTTGATTAGGACTATATAATTTATTTAATGCTAAAGCTTTTAGTGGTTATGAATCATAGAATCATAGAATGGTTTGGGTTGGAAGGGACCTTAAAGATTATCTGGTTCCAACCCCCCTGCCATGGGCAGGGACACCTTCCACTAGACCACGTTGCTCAAAGCCCCATCCAACCTGACCGTGAACACTTCCAGGGATGGGGCATCCACAGCTTCTCTGGGCAACCTGTTCCAGTGCCTCACCACCCCCATAGTGAAGAATTTCTTCCTTATATCTAGTCTAAATCTACCCTCTTGCAGTTTAAAGCCATTACCCCTTGTTTTATCACTACATGCCCTTGTAAAAAGTCCCTCTCCGGCTTTCTTGTAGGCCCCCTTCAGGTACTGGAAGGCTGCTATAAGGTCTCCCCAGAGCCTTTTCTTCTCCAGGCTGAACATCCCAACTCCCTCAGCTTGTCTTTATAGGAGAGGTGCTCCAGCCCTCTGATCATCTTCGCGACCCTCCTCTGGACTCGCTCCAACAGGTCCCATGTCCTTCTTATGTTGGGAGCCCCAGAGCTGGACGCAGTGCTCCAGATGGGGGTCTCAGGAGAGTGGAGTAGAGGGGGAGGAGAATCACCTCCCCTCGACCTGCTGGCCACCCTTCTTTTGATGCAGCCCAGGATACGGTTGGCTTTCAGGCCTGCAAGCGCACATTGCTCGGTCATGTTGAGCTTCTCATCAACCAACACCCCCAAGTCCTTCTCCTCAGGGCTGCTCTCAACCCATTCTCTGCCCAGCCTGTATTTGTGCTTGGGATTGCCCCGACCCATGTGCACAACCTTGCACTTGGCCTTGTTGAACTTCATGAGGTTCGCATGGGCCCACCTCTCCAGCCTGTCAAGGTCCCTCTGGGAGGTATCCCTGTGCATTGACTGCACCGCACAGCTTGGCGTTGTCGGCAAACTTGCTGAGGGTGCACTCAATCCCACTGTCTGTGTCGCCAACAAAAACGTTAAACAGCATCAGTCCCAATACCAACCCCTGAGGAACGCCACTTGTCACTGGTCTCCACTTGAATGTTGAGCAGTTGACTGCAACTCTTTGAGTGCAACCATCCAGCCAATTCCTTATCCATTGCGTGGTCCATCTGTCAAATCCATGCCTCTCCAATTTAGAGGTAAGGATGTCGTGCGGGACAGTGTCAAATATTTTGCACAAGTCCAGGTAGATGACGTCATTTGCTCTTCCCTTACCCACCAACATTGTAACCCCATCATAGAAGGCCACCAAACTTGTCAGGCACAATTTGCCCATAGTGAAGCCATGTTGGCTGTCACCAATCACCTCCTTATTTTCCATGTGCTTTAGCATAGTTTCCAGGAGGATCTGCTTCATGATCTTGCCAGGGACAGAGGTGAGACTGACTGGCCTGTAGTTCCCTCGGTCTTCCTTTTTTCTCCTTTTTAAAAATGGGAGTTATGTTTCCCCTTTTCCAGTCAGTGGGAACTTCCCCAGTCTGCCACGACTTCTGAGATATGATGGATAGTGGCTTAGCAACTTCATCCACCAGTTCCCTCAGGACCCATGGATGCATCTAATCAGGTCCCGTGGACTTGTGCACCTTCAGGTTCCTTAGATGGTCTCAAACCTGATCTTCTCCTACAGTGGGTGGTTCTTCATTCTCCCTGTCCCTGCCTTTACATTCTGCGACTTGGGTGGTGCGGCTAGAGCAGTTGCTGGTGAAGACTGAGGAAAAAAGTCACTGAGTACCTCAGCCTTCTCCACATCCCGGGTAACCAGGTCTCCTGTTGCCCTCCAGAGAGGGCCCACATTTTTCCTAGTCTTCCTTTTATTACCAACATACCTATAGAAGCTTTTCTTGTTGCTCCTGATGTCCCTGGCCAGATTTAATTCTATCAGGGCTTTAGCTCTCCTAACCTGATCCCTGGCTGCTAAGACAATTTATCTGTATTCCTCCCAGGCTACCTGTCCTTGCTTCCATCCTCTGCAGGCTTGCTTTTTGTGTCTGAGTTTGTCCATGCAGGCCTCCTGGCATTTTTGCGTGACTTCATCTTTGTTGGGATGCATCGCTCCTGAGTTTGGAGGAGGTGATCCTTGAATATCAACCAGCTTTCTTGGGCCCCTCTTCCCTCCAGGGCTTTATCCTATAGTACTCTACCAAGCAGATCCCTGAAGAGGCCAAAGTCTGCTCTCCTGAATTCCAGGGTAGTGAGCTTGCTGTGCGCCCTCTTTGGTCCCCCTTGTCTCCCCTGCCTGTCCTTCCTAAAGAGCCTGTATCCTTCCATTCCAACACTCCAGTCATAGGAGCAGCGATTAGACCTTTAGTAAAACAAATCTCTGGTTTCGCTATTGACTACTGAGCCAAGCCGTTCTGTGCCTGCCAGCTCAATGATGAGTGCTGGCTTGAACACCACATCCAACAATCCTTCTCCTCAGTCAAGCGACTACTTTTATGCATGTCGAGGGGCCAATAGAAATTCTCAGTCAGAACCCCCAGCCCATCACTTCTGGCCACAATAAGCACATTATTAAATGCTGTTTAAAATAGCACGTCAGGCTATCGCAATGAAACAACAAATTGTTTAATCATGAAAGCACAGTAAAATCAATGCATAACCCGTACTTTATACAGTTAACAGAACATTTGCGTGAGATCTCATGACCAGGTGAAGCACCAGTTTACCAACATACGCAGACACAATAAAGCCAGGCAACTCTGGATTGTTACCAACTGCTCAAGTTCCATCCTATTTCACGTGTTTACAGTAAGAAATAGGCAGGTTTTGTTTTACACATCTGAAAGTGCTCTTCCAGGATCTTCTTAAAGTTTGAGACCTACTGGAGCCCACTACTTGATAAACCGCATGTACCTCTTGAGCAATTTTTTCCCTACCCCTTAATTTTAACCTCAGACTAACCATGCTTATTTCTAGATCTAAACATGTACTTCACAGAAAGATTTTTTAAATGCACACAAGAAAAACGCATGCTGAAAATAAAAAAGAAATATCAAACCAGTATCTTTTATTTCCGCTTATTCAAAAGTTTGCCAGAGTTTAAGTTAGACAGTGATATAAGATACAGTTTTATTCTACAACAAATAAATGTATTTTTAGTAAAAGAACCTTCTACTTGAGAATTGAAGATATTTCTATGCATCACCACAATACACAGCAAAAGAATCACACAAGCTTAATTTGCAAGACAGCTCTCTTTAATTTTAGGATGATTTTTAACAACCTGCTACAGCAGAGATAATACTTATCCTTTAAATAAGAAAAATAAATTTCACACTTACATAGATTTATTTAGAAAAGAGCTCTCTGACTTAACAGTGCTCTTAGCTGCATAATCTCCTATCTTTACCACTTCTTGCTTGAAGTGACAGAGAAAACTTAATACAAGTAATACTTTATGCTGAAACATGGAATTAAGATGTAAAAGTAAGAAACGAGAAGGTTCCCATGAGAAATGAAAATGTAAAGTATGTGTTAAACAACCCTGGGGAAAGAAAGGAGGCGGCAGGGGGAGAGAGAGCCCCAGAATGGATGCTGACTTTTAAGAGCGGTGTTAGAAGGATTCTAATTAAAGCATTACGGTCCAGAAAATGTGTTACTATTCTTTATATTTCTACTCACCAGTCCAAGGAAAAAAAGGTGTCCACATTTATGAGGGTTTGGGTTGTTGGTTTTTTTGTTTTGGTTTGGTTTTGGGGGCTGGGAGGAGGGGGGGGAACGGGGATGGGACACAGACACCACCACATTTTAGGGTTTGGTTGCTTTGTTTTTTTAGGCTTTAAGGTACAACACAATTAGCATATTTCAAGTATAAGATACAACTAGCTAGACAGAGACACCACAAATACATATTACATATACATTTTCACCCACACATATGCATTTAAAGCGCACAATTTAAAATCTAGAGTATTAGTGTGGAACAGCATCACTGGCCCATCTGAAGTGACTCTGCTCCCACAGACAAGGCTCAGGTTTTTCTATTGCTTTCTTTTATTATGAAACACCCACAACTGGGACAGATGTTTTAAAAACAGCCTGGAAGCGGCCATCCCATACCGAAGAAATGGACAGACCAGAAACTCAACAGAGAGGCTACAGTAATACAACAAAGAGTCAAAAGGAGTAATTCTCCAAGCATCAAGCAGAAATCCAAAGCACTAACTTTTTGCTTTGCTCAGCTCATTTTCAGGTCTTTTATACACAGATCCTGAAACAGTAGAACTGTACCGCTTCAGATACAGGCCCAACTAACAACCCTGGCACATTGACTGTAACGTGAACCATTGTCTCCTGTCCTGGGGTCACCGCACAAGTTCTAGAAACACTTATTCAGGTATTTTATTAGGCCACCTCACAATTTATGTCCCTGGTATGTCCTCCTTTCTTACTAGCTGCACTGTAAAAGCTGCATTTGCTCAATGTCCTCTGTACAATGTATTATCCCGTGACATTTTATCTGACCACTCTACAGAGAAGACAGTACTGAAATACACTCGTTCTCCACAGGGATAGTCTTATTTTTTCCAGGAACACAGCCAAATAAAGATGATTCTTCTATAGACTTTAGACTATGGACTTCTTTGTTAATCATGCTGAACCTTATACAGCTGAGTGCTATGATTTTCATTTTTTAAAACAAACTTAACCCATAGTTTAAACAATATTATTGGTCTGTTTCAAATCATGCTAGCAAGTGGATTTATCTGCTTTCTTCAAGAAATGAGACATAAATCAATCTTTTTTTGTCAACAACATAAATCCAACTATCAACTTCTCCAGAGGAACAAAGGCAACTTTCTGCTCCATTTTTTACAACGCAGATCAAAACCTTTAAACTTTAAACTCTAAAATGGACACATTTCAGTCACTCCCCAGAACACTGCGGGGGGGGGGGGGGGGGGGGGGGCACTCAACCCACAACCAACTCTATCTTGATTTTAAATGAAGAAAATGTAAGATTTTTTTCCTCCAGCGTTCCTCCTTCCATCTGCACACTCCACCCGCCCATGAACAAGCAGACCGGTTAACAGTAAGGCCAGGCACTACCATGCTCCTCTTATCCACTGCAACTCAGGATGAGTCTACATTATACGTTTCTGCTGCAAATGCACTTGTCAGGTGTACAATGTGTTGGCTGATACATCGCAGCAAGAATTACGAGTATAATCTCAGCTTATGGCAGAAAGTGTGTTTTTGACAGTGAAGCTTATTTAGAAAAGGAAGAAGATGGTCGCAGAAGATGAGCAAAGTTTAAACCACGCTGCAATGAGCTGTATTCGCTAAAGGCTAACTTTGCCAATAAATTTCTTCTGGTGCAGATCTGCTTTAGCACATGTTGTCTGCAAGGCTCGTCATCATTTCCAAAAAATTCCCCTCTAAAATACCCTGCCTTGAAATAGTAAAGAGATTACAAACAAAACTTTTCCCTAAAATGAAGTATAAAAATAATTTCTTGCAGCAATTTGCAATTATTATGCTGAGTCAGCTGCAATGGTTTTAGTGAGCAATCAAAAGCTCTCTCCTACAAGTCTTATTAGATGTCATGGATGCTGAAGTAATGATTTCCTGACACACACCGCCAAGTTATATAAGTTATATCTGGGGGGAGAGGAGGATTAGTTGGATTTTTTTGTTACTCTGGCCCCTTCCCCAGAAGTAGCACAGACATTCCTTTAACGCCACTCCGCTTCCTTAACAGCAATGCTACTTTGAACTTCTCAAGCAAGAATGCAGAATGAACAATATATCAGACTATAACTCTCTGCTGTAAATTAATATGGCCCCTTTGAGTTCCTGTTAATAGCTATTAAAAGTTGTCTCAGGAGTATTTTAATTTTTAGAAGTGTGTGAACAAACATTTTTTAATTAACATCTAGCTAGTAATGCTTACCAGAAGTTTAAAATCATTATTTTAAAAATCATTTTCCTTGTGTTCACTCAGCATAAAGCTTCATTCAAAATGTTGTTAGTGAAAACTTGTTTGTTCACAATTTATTTTTTTAAATAGAACAGGCCTTCATAGTCTAGACTTCGATGGTAAGTTATAATTGCAGGGACTGAAAATGCAGATAAACAGAAGCATGCCCAAAGACTCTTCACCAGAGGTTATTCATGCAGACTAGAAATTACCACCCCAGTTTAAATACTTAGTTCTAACTTATGAAACAAACACTGCATGCAAATATCTAAAGTATACATTGATACTTTACAGCATGTTGCATAAAGTTTACTAATTCTTATCACCCTTATCACTGCAGCACTGAGGTATGCTTTAAGGGACAGGCCAAATCATCCTCTTGAATGTTACCTTAACTTGTCAACAGACTATCATTTAACATACCATATTCACATGCCTCACCAGAACAAGTCTGAAACTGAAGACACAAAGCGAAAAAAAGCCAATGAACTTAGCGTTTTGACAAACTCTACAGCGTTTCAAGATGCTACTAGCCTATTCACAGGAAAGTTGGCAGAAGGGAAAGCACAGCCCCTTAAACTGATCCAGTCCACAGCCCACGCACTGAACGAAGGAGGTAGGGATGAAAGGCTATTTTCAAACTTGCCTACAGCTAAATGCATCTACAGTTTTAAGATACCTGAGTCTACAAGAAAAATGTTTGTCCTGCACTAATCAATTCTGTGCACTCTGGTTTGATTTCTAACAAGCCAAATCTCTCCCATCTCCTTCCACAAAGAGAAAACTAGGTAAAACGCCTGAGAATTAAAGAAAATATATTAGTGAATATGTTCCCCTGAGTTCCTGGCAACCTCTGGCAGTAGGGTGAGGATAGGCAGTCAATGGAGGTAACATCTAAAACCAGCACAGCAAGATTTACAAGAGAGGTCACCTCTCCAAGCCTTCACTCTGTTTTAAATATGTGGGTTTCTGGTTACTTTCTTGGTTACCTTCCTTCACCTCCTCCTTCAGATGATGCAAAAAGAGAGGAGGAGAAAGAAATTAACATTTTGAGCTGTGACACCTTTACAATTTTAGCATCTAGCCACATGGAAATATCCTAGCATTGGACTGGAAACCAGTATCACACGAACCATACATGACAAGTCTCAAACAAACCTTGCGAAGTTTTGTGAAAGAACCTTTCAAAATGAACAGACTGTCAATGAGATTAAAACAAAACAAAAAAAGCCAAAAAAACCCTAGAGTTAATATTCAACGCTATTACAGTAAGTGAATAGTGTCTGATCTTGTTCCCAGAAGCCACAAAGATCTTCATAGGACCAAGAGCCAAACCCCAAACACACTTCAGAAGCAGAGGGAGTTATAGTAGTTCTGGGGCAGAAGACGGCAAGGACATTTCAGATGCCATGCTACCCCCTTGCAGGATGAAGCGCTGCTTTGCATGTTGTTGGGTTTTGAATCATGCGGTATAATCCTGGCCTAGGCAATCTTCTCTGATTTGTAGTCTCCCATGCCTAGAGATTCAGGTCCCATGCCTAACACAGTCCCTGTGCTAGGATCATCCAGTTACTAGAGACACCAGTGCTGCATTTTAGATCTTCCAAGAGTTACATGCAGCTCACGAGCCAAGGCACGCCACTCCTGATGTAGTGTCATCAGGACAATCTGTGCAATACTGCTGCAATCTTTTGTGTTAGCTTCATTATCTTTAAGCCACAAAAAAATACCTTTTGGTTTGTTTAACATCCTAGCTGTTACCAGAATTTAGTGATATATTTGCAACCAACAACATCTTCTGATCAACAGAGCCTCCTTAGGTGAAGAAAGATTAAATACACCTTAGAAATCTATGTGCCAACACCACAGCAGTCTGCAGATTTCATATCAGCTTAACACTTGCATATAAGGCACCTATAAAACCTCAAAATTAACTCCTTACTGCACCAGCCAGGCTATACAGCAAACAATTAGCTGAGTGCACTAATCTGCTGCCTGTGAAATATGTTAGTATCAGCAGAGGAGCAGCAGAAAGATTTTCAGCCAGAAGCAATCTGCTCAAGGGAGAGGCGGCATCAAGCAAGAGAAGCTATGAAGCAAAGCCTTCAGTTATTTGCATTATTTTGGGATTTACATCTCAGGTGCCATTTTATATAATACTAACTTGCATGCAAACAAAAAAAAACTTTCACTGAATGGGTGAATTTACAAAGAAATTATGAATTTTTTATTTAAAAAATGTTTTTTCCCCCAAGTCAAAGATACTGTAACTGTTATTAGAACTGTCCATTTTCTTTTCCTTATATTGTTGTATAACATCTACCACTCTGCAACAAATACTACCAGTTCCCATGAATCTTTTGTTATGATGTGCAGATGTAAGGCCTGTACTACAATTGCTTTTGTGCTTGATGTGCTCAGACGCAAGTTTCCAACTTTCAAAGAAACAAAAGAAGTAAGTCCATAAAGAAAGAAAGTATATGTATTCCCTGCAAAAGTTTTGCATGAAAAAAAATAAGAGAAAAGTCTGCTGGGGGAGGGGTATGTGTTAAATCTGAAGATCTTCACTAACATGCAAACTACTTCATCCAGAAATCAACTTCAGCTGTCATAAAAAGTGTTGTAGCTCTTTGTACTCTAATTCCATTCATTAACTGAAAACCTTTACAACCCAAAAGCTTTACAAGAGTTTAACAATTAAGGTAACTCTATAGAGTCACTTGATTTAAAACATGTCCTGAAAAGTAAGAAATTAGTCAGCACTTCTAGGAAGCACTTAAAAAAATTCCCTTTGTGGTGAACAATACATCTAGAAGTGAGAAAAGACAGTTCATTTTGATAGTGCTTCTTCAGAAGAAAGCTGATCAGGTTGTCTAAAGGGTAATTTTTGGGGAACTGAACAATGATTATGAAGTCTTTTCCCTGCAGACAAAAGGGCTGTACACATTAAACAAAAAAAAAACAATAAAAGAGCAGTACAAATATACAATACTGCATTTTCAAGCAGTACTTGCTCAAGAATCTGAATAATATGCCATTTGTTTTTTTTTTTTCCATCTAGAGTGCTGAAGCAGAAAAACCTCTTTTCCACTGGCTCAACTTTCATGTGAGCAGTTCCTAAATCTGGTGCTCTCCTGCACTTGGTGGTCTAACACCTGATCTTCCCCTGGCAAAAAGTCAATATTAAAGTGTCAGAGTATGTGTTATTCCCAGCTGCTGATCTTATTAAGAGGGTCTCATGTTTAACACAGGTCAGGAATAAACAGTTTCAGAAAGGACGACTAGGACCAAGAAGCCTTCGTGAAACTGCCCTGAACTCCCTCCCAGCTCACTTCAAAAGAAGGCTGAAAAAGCACCCTATTCCCTTCCTTTTTATCTGAGATCCCTTCTCCTCTCTCCTGGAACACACACAATATTTTACTGAGTATCAAGACAACTAAAATAGAAAAAAGTAAAGTAAGTTGTAGTGTATGAACCTGAGAAATGAGAAGCTGAAACCTCAAAATAGCCAGTAGGAGATGGCCAGTAAGAGGAGTCTAGACATTTTAGATTCTGATGGCTTCCTAGACAAAAATACCAGAGTAAAAATCAGACGTGGCTGCTGTGTTTCAGCTACCAACTGAGAAATATTTTCCATTAGTAAACGTATTGTATTTCTCATCATTGATAACAGACGTGGGAACCAAGTCTAACTTTTACTCCAGCATCTCAGTTATACATATAGCCTCACACACAATTAACAGATGGTTTTGGCAGCGGTAGCAAAGGCTACCCAAACCAGTTATTCTTAAATTGCCACTACTGTTGCTGTAACATGCTCTGAAAGAGTCCAATCATATTCCTCCAATCTATCACAACAGCACTGAGTAGTGACCTTCTGAGAATGACCGTTGAGTATCCTACAACAGACAGGTTGCTAAGAAGACCAGAGTGTTGGTGAAACATTTAATTTTTTTCTACATGGGACACTGCCATGTAGTAGAAAATGCATTATTCATGACTACATACTTGTGCTAGCTTATATTCTTCTTAACATTTCATTTCAAAGTAGGCATTCTCATGTTTTCCGTAAGATAGATACATGTAATAAATATACCTGTACACACAAGCACAGAACAGACAAGTAGTTTGGTATTTGAATCAACTTGATCGTGAAATACTTGATGTATCCTACTTTAGATCAACCACATTTGACAAATAAACTTTAATGAAAAATTGAACTTGTGGGTAATGATGACCTTAGTGTAAATTCTGCTGCTAAATCATTACTTTCAATGAATTGCAGGAGTTTATAAAACTGTATCTGGAATAACCATCAACTCAGCATAACAGGAGACGGATTAGACTGATGGAAAATGACAGGGGTTTTGCTTTTCCAAGTTCCAGATTTTATTAACTGTTCTTAGATCCTTTTATGGCTTATTCCTACCACTGTCTGCCAGGCAACAGTGTGAAACCAAGAGACATTTACAGAGCTAAAAAAATGTAAATATTAGTGAAAGAAGCATGCATACAAGAACAGTTTGGGGATTTTCTTTTTTATTATTTTATTTATATGCCTGTGCTGATGCCACCCTTCCACCTATGTTTCAAGCTTTGGAGGAAGGTCTGAAACGTAACCAGATTTATTAAAAGCTGAGCGGTTTTCTGTCATAAAAGTGTGTAAGAGAATTGCAATTTTTGCAACTGCAATATGGTAAGACAGACAGTGGATATATTACTGTGTTACCTTCCTAAAACATACCCTTTGTATAACAACTTAGAAAGTGATGTCTACAAAGATTTAGAAGAAAAAAAAATATTTGGTCCTTCAATTACAGTTGTTGGAGGGTTTTTTTTGTTTTGGTTGTGGATTTTTGTTTAGTTTAGGGAAGAGGGGGTTGATGTTTGGGTTTTTTGTTTGAGTTGTTTTGTTTTGTTTTAAATCTAGGCATATTGAAGTGTTTACCCCTACTGCTTTAACAGATCATCAGTATGGAAAAAGTTATGAGTTCACTTTACCTTTGATCTATTTCATTTTTCTTCTTGTAGTTTCCTCTTTGTGTAAAGTATTATGAAAGAGTGCAAAAGTACCCAATCATCTAGTTTTGATCACTGAGCATATTACTGTGCATATTCAGAAAATACAAATACGCTTCCAAAAAAGCCCAACTGGCTTGTCAACAGTGCGTCATTCCTAACTAATGAGAATGTCTCTCTGGCTACAAGCCAAATCAAAACCACTTTGATTGTGTTTTTCCTCCCTTTTCTCTCTCAATTTTGGGATGGTGGGTGGAAGGGTCATAAGTGTTACATCTTTTCTTGCGTTCTTAAATGGTTTTAGAATCTAATAAAATAAAACTAATGCTATGATTGGCACCAATTTATAAGTTGTAAAGAGATAGGAAAAGCATAAATCCATACTTTTTATATTTCCAAAGCTGGAAATATAGGTAATGCAAAAGAAACATCTTTCCTCTTTATATATTGTCAAAGGCCTATTGAAACTGTGGAAGAAAATATTCAAGATATGGTATTTCAATGAAGTTCAGGAAAGAAGCCATGTTTTACAGAGAGACTTTCTTCTTTCAGAGGAAAAGACCCAAACACGCAAGTTCAACAAATTATAATGTAAAGAAGCTGCAAACAGCTAAAACAGCCCTCATCTTTCCAAAGAAACAATGGATCGATTTCTACTCCCAAAAAGTTGACTGAAAAAAAAAATATGTGAAATGGCAGTACAATAGATTAATTTTCTCGCTTGTTCAGGAAAAAAAAAAGATAGTATAAATATGATCCATACTACAGAGAAAAAAAACTATCAAAAGATTACACTGCATCAAGGATATTCCATTAGTCTTTCACTTCAGGAGAACAGTCTCTTTATCACAGATGACCACCTACAGGGTAACCTCAAGCTAGCCTTTTACATAACATCACCAAAGACACCACTGAATTTAGCATTTCTGGCAAGCACAGCTTTGTCCCAAGAACAGAACAAAAAGATTATACTGTAAGTCACATCCAGGGACTGAAGTGAGAGCTGAGAATAATTAAACCTGCTCGAGAATGGGCTAAGCCAAATCACAGGACTTTTTAAAACAAAAGTTCCCTGAAGGTGGGGAGAGGAAGCCTTCTGTAAATCTTCTGGTTAAGTGCTAAAACATGTCTCAAATTGTTATTAATAGTGTATTGATTTCTCTCATTTCTTCTGCTGTTTCAATAAAGCGTAAATATCAACAATGAACAAAGCACCAAAAAACTCTGCTACTTGACACTGCAGAGGCAAAGCCCATCCACAGGCAGCTGATGGCCTTTCAAGCAGATTATATCAGATTTTACATTAGAACTTCTCCAGTTCCGTTCATCATCTACACTACTGCCAAAATAAGTTTCTAGTACTTTTTAAAATGTCTGATGACTCCCAATTGTTCACAAACCAATATGAATACAATTTCAGAAGCGCAAATTGTTTTCAAATCACACTGATAGAAAGAGAAGCAAATAATGCAAAATTACTTAGGACAACTTCGATAACAGTACCATCGCTTATTTAACGTCACTCAACAAACAAGAAGTAGCAGTAATTTTAATATTTGTAATTATTTTGTTTTAACAAAGACTTACCCTCTTGCAGGATCTAAGGCAATTGCTCTGGGTTGATCCAATTCTTGCCAAAACAAAACTTTTCTCAGTGATCCGTCTAAATTAGAAACTTCAATTCTATTTGTTTCAGAATCTGTCCAGTATAATTTCTCTCCCAGCCAGTCACATGCCAGCCCATCAGGTGACAGAAGTCCAGAAATGACCACATTTTGTACACTCCCAGATTTATTGAATTCTGTTCGTTTAATGGCTTCTTCACTTACATCACTCCAGTATATCAACCCCTTTACAAACACGAAGTCCACTGCTGCTGCGTCCTCTAAGCCACCCACAATCACCGTGGCGTTCTCCTTCCCGTTTGCAGCATCCACCAGTCGCAGATCACGTCGGTTCGCATACAGCAACAGTGGGGCAGCTTTAAATAAGAGAAATAAAGGGGAGGGGGGGACAGACAGATGCATTAACACCACTCACATTAAGTATAACTTGCACTATGATGGTGCATCAGGCCATAACTACTAATTTAAGAATTTTTTAAAAAATAAAAAAAACGGTGGGGGGACATTTTGAAGTTTGACTATAAAGCACCGACTCAAAGCCTTTCAGCAGTGCTACAACTCAAGATGGGAACTTCGTAATGGGCAGCTCATTATTCTGGGCTGTGCATTATTAAAATAAGATTAAAGAAAAAGGAAGAGAACAAAGAAAAAGGAGGTTTGAAGTGTCCAAATGACACTGTTCTGTAGAGAAGGATGCTTAAATAAGAGTCTGAAAGACAAGGGTAAAGCAGTTTTCTATGCACTCAGTGCTGGCCCACCTGAGCAAAGATTCTTTTTTTTCATTAGAATTTAGTAATATGCACCCCACTTCTATAAAAGCATAATTCATGTCAAGCTATCAAAGGCACCTGTGTGTTGATACTCTCCAAAATTATATATCTCAGACATTTTACATATCATACATACAAATACAAAATTCATTGCACAGCATGAGATGAATGTTGTTTTAGAGTGTTGACACTGGTATGAGGAGGTAGGGAGAAAAATAAATGTACAGGAATGGACAACACTGAGCTCTTTCAAACTCAGCTCTACCACTCCTGTTTAATTGTTTAACACAAAGCCTTTATTTTATATGCTTTATTTGCTTACTCTATCAGTTTGCATGGTCTGTGTATTTTTCATACACAACACCCAAGATGACTAATGATAAGTAGTTTCTTAAATGTAATATGCCTGTTTAATTGTCGTTACCCATAAGCTATATATAATAACATGAAAATTCCAGCCTCATTCCTACTTCACCAAAAGGTTAAGAAAAATACTACAATTGTATAAAGCAGACAATCACATCCTTTTAAACCCACTGTCAGAAAACATTTCTAGCTTTCCCTGTGTTTCGTCAGGCACTGTAGCAACAGAGCTGTACAGCAGCATTTAGATACATACTATGATTGGCATACTAAATGCTCCTCTACCTGTCACCACACAAATATAACAAAAATCTTGCGGATTTATTCATCAGCACAGGTGGGCACTTTAAACTTCTAGCGGGATACATGTCCTAACCGAAAGGCTTACATTTATAGAACCAAAGATGTGCATGGTTGAATAATGTGAAAGGCTACACTGCCAGAAAAGATACAGTTCCTTATACGAGAAACTCACACTGAAATTAGAAATAGTAACACATGCTTCAGAAAATTCAAAAGCTAGTTTCCAAGATCAGGCTACTTCCCTCATTATCACAAAACTATCAAAGACACTGCCACATGTGTATGGAGAGAAGCTGAAGGAACTAAGAAGTTCCTTAATCTACCTCCAAAAAACAAGTTCTGCTATGTATGTTTGGAAGCTTTTTACTTTCTTCCTTTTTTTTTTTAAAACAAAACAAAACAACAAACCTAAATTGTTTAGGCTGTCATCCTAGTTTTCAAAACACTGAATATAAATTGATTTATGACAATCTTTAGATAGAAAGTTACCAAATGGGGGAGGAGAGAAGCTTTGTTTTTTTTAATAATGCTAAACTTGTATTCCCCCCCTCCAGAAAGCAAGTTTTTATTGTGCAGCAAAACATTCAGTTTAGAGATCATATTTCCATGGAGAAGGGGTAGACTTCTTTAAATTAGAAAGCAGAATCTTTATATTAAGTAGGTTTATTACCTTGCTTTGCTATCTCCTTCCCTTCCTTGCCTAACTTCCCACCCCTAAAGATTTGAAATTAATTACAGTACAGTTTCTTGAAGTGCGGGTTGTTTATGACGACTGCATTTTTCAGAAAAAAGTATTCAATAAACTGAAAGTGGTAAAAAAATAGATATGCAATAAAACCCTCTACTTTTTAAAGCCTGCATACAATTGTAACCTGAAAAATCTAGTTAATAGCCAGCTCAATGTCATCTAGTGCACCACAGGAAAGTGTGCGGCCAACTGGCAGAGCTCTCTCTAATAAGATGGCATGCCCAGTATTTGAAAAAAGGTAAATCCACGCACAAATAAGTACAGGTTCCATTATTACGTGCAACACGGAGCAAGAGTACCCGTGCACACAGCATGCACTGAATTGGAACACCAGGCATGTCAAGTGTAATCACGGAGGCCTGAAGGCACTGCTGAGCCTAACACAACTGCATTGCATAGGTTATTCCTCCTTGCTGGAGCTCAGATCTGGCTGAGGAAGGACTGGAGAAAATGTCCTTTTCATGGATGATACAAGTTATTTGAATGATGGCTCAGAAGAAACACAGCTATGCTTAGGATGTGTAGTTTCATGCAGATTGATTCAAAGCCGCAACTTGTAACACATTCCGCAGGGCTGGCAGATGAGGATATTAAGCTTTCCAATTTGTTGCAACATTCAGGAATGAAGCATGCATCACCAAAATAATAAAAAACAGGTTTGTTCCTCCACCCCCTCCAGCCCTTCCCAGAAAACACGAAGGCTTCAATATCCAATAAAAACCAATTACTGAAGTTGGCAGCATTAGTACCTAGTACTTTGCCACTTAGTTGACTCAAACAGCAATGCTAAAAGGAAAATTGTGGCAGAAGATCCCATCTTACCCCATATAACTCAATTTTAAAGAAGCACAGGACACTGAAAAGATGGCTTTCTTGAACAATGCAGTTATGAACTATACTAATAGCCTAAGGGAAGAAGTCCAAAACTCCTTTGAAAGCTAGGCAACGGTTTCACAGTTTAAGTTATAATGGGGCAAAGATACACCTCAGATTATTTTTTTAAGTAGTCAAACCTGAAGCCTTCATATATGTTTCTATTTCCCTTTCTGTAGACATCATATAAATACATATTTTAACTGCAACAAACTATAATACATTGAAGAGAAGTACACATTTTTAAAAGTAAAAGAAGAAACACCCATCTTGGAAATCAACAACTGAAACAGTAGTGAATATTACCATGTCCTCTATCACCTGAGAGGTCTACACGCAGCTTATTCTTCTAATTAAAGTACCCAAATACAGAGTAAAACTTATGCTTAGTTATAAAATAAGCTTTTTTTGTATCTGCCAGCAGGAACAAAAATTTGCTTAAGAGAACACAAAGGTTACAAAAACTAAAGTTTAACACATTTGAACTGCAACAAAATTAATTTAAATCATAAAAACCTGCTGCCAACAGTGGGTCACTGAGCCTAACTGCTTCTTAACTCCAATATTCACATAACACCTTCCCCAGGCTTACCACATTTAATATTAAAATCCAGCCACTGCCTTTCTTGCCCTACCTTTACAACTAGAATTCTACATCAGCGTCCTTCTCCTAACCACCAAACTTCAATTCTTGTACCAAATATTTCTCTTGGCTACAGCTCTTGTCTCTCTCCCTAACATACTGGAAGTTGCTATTCCCCAAGATACTTAAGTCTAGTTTCCCTAACACTTGTTTACTTAAGTCTTGCTTTGTACATCTGATTTGTGAACATCTGATACAGGCTTAAAAATGCTGCAACCCACAGGATGCAAAGTGATGAACCAACATAAGAAGATCATTTCACCAGCTAAAAATGTTTTTCAATTTTTTTAATGTTTAAGTGGCTACTTTAAGCTGTCAGAATTTGTCCCACTTTTCTTTAACTAGTCCAGAGGCCTTTTCCACAAGTTCCCGCTTGCTCCCTTTCCACTTTCAATGGTCCATGACTCCTCTGGGTGCCACGAGGTCAGTGGGTACCTTCAACATGCTCATTCTCTTTCACTGATGTGGAATTTCGCCTGGTTAAAGCAATTAGCATCATCTCATTTCCCCCAAACCCTTTTTTCTCATTCCCAACCCCCAGCAATGCTGTTCTCCCCCCTCACTTAGTTAAGGGCCCCTCCCCAAGCTGATTCAAATCATTACATCAGCGAAAGGTTTGACTGGGTTAGCAAGTTGAATCGACTCAAGAAGTGGTCCAGCAAACTCCAAAACTAACATAAGGCAAGCAGCAGGGAGTTGGAAGGGGGAGCAGCTCTCCCCCCTTTCACTGGCAGCCTCCTAGATCTGCTCAAGATGCGACTGCAGCCACATCCTTTCTCCCCAGCTCCACTTTCAGTTGTCAGTTCCCAACCTCTCTTTTGCGTTGGCGCTAGCACTCGTCCACAGCGAGACAATGCAGGGAGCTAAACCAGCAGAAAACTTTTGGTTCCTGCCCCTCACGTGGGAGCAGAGGTAGCGCTGCAATAAGAACTTGAGACTTCGTCAGTCTTTAGAAAAATGTAAATGAATGCCATGTTTGTAGGGATTTAGTCTTGTCATGGACAGCTGACGAATAAAAGCCTGAGAGACTTGTATCAAGTCAGAAAAGAAGCAAGTTGCAAATTAAGATAAACTTATGCAAAAAGCAGGGACCCAGCCTCAATAAACTTATTCAGAGTTGGTTTATATTTCCAAACAACAATGGCACTTGGGTTCTGCACCAAGCCTCTACTGTTAGTTTTGCCGGCCTTTGGCCAGATAAGAGCTGTGGAGACCAAGACATCCTGCAAGACTAGCTGGTACAAAGGCAGAAAGTCATCCTTCAGCCTGCTGAATAATGGGGAAAAAAATTCTCTTACTAAAGAGCTAGACAGATGGAGGCAAGAGAATGAGAGGAGGGAAAAAACAGAGTACAGGGAAGGATAGAAATACCAGGTCCAGGCATAAAAAGTTAACAGACCTGGCAGAGTATAGCAAAAGCAGACATGGCTGAAGTACACCAAATACTCCAGCATATCACAGGCAAATAACTTTCTGAACGGCAGACGTCGCCCATCAAACCATTCTGTTGGCAACGGAGCCATAGAGCCAGCAGCTGATGATTTCTAGGTTATCACAGCATGTCTCTTCTCCAAGTCAGGTAGCACACTCACACTGATCCACTGTCTCAGCACGGAGAAAGTGAGTCGGCTCATCTTTCCGTAACATTGACTCTCCTACTCTGAAGCTCTTTCCATTGCACTCTCATGGGGATAAAACACACCACTTTGACTGGCAGTTGACATCTTCATAACTTAATATGCTGAATCTACCCAGCTGACAACAGCCTAGGATGAGCAGAGAGCTGTGCTCCCTGGTCAGGCATCTGCTTGCAGCTGCTTTGCCATATAACACTAACACCTTCTTCCATTACCCTGCAGCTTGTAAGAGGAAGCCACAAAGTGGGAAGAAAAAAAGGTGACCTGGTGGCAGCACAGGACACTTCCCTGGGCCAGCAGCAGACTCTGGAAAGCAGGAAGGCTCAAAGGGCTGTGTGACCAAGTAGCACCATGATTCATATTAACGTCTGCAGAACTCAACACTACACTTTCCATTTCCTCAGGTGTCCTCATAACCTTCCTTCAACACTCTCCCAGTGTCTCAAACAGTTGTCAGAATAACACACAGCGCTGCAGATGAAGTCATACCAGTTCCACGCACATTGGCAATACTTCCCTAGTTCTACTGGAAACACCCATGCTTAAATCGACACAATCTTTTTAATGAAAAAGTTAGTATGCACGTAGACTGCTGCAAAGCATCTCCTGTCTGCAAGGTATGTTTCTGACAGTTCTCCCGAGTACACACCTTTGCTCATGCGGAAAAAGAAATCTTGTTTTGCTATACTGCACCAATTAGAGTCCCACATCTGAATAGGGATGCTATTTTGCAATCCAAACTTGAAGCCATATGATGACAGATAAGGTGACCTGATCACACTGAAACAAAACACTACCCTTCACACCTTCTGGCGTCATAATTTCCTACAGAGCTTCTAACAGTAAGAAAACAAACCAAAAGCCTCTATCATATCCCTCATGAAGCTGTTGAAAGACTGTGTGTTGCTTAAGTCCTTCCACTGAATTAGAGGACCAAGACACAACATTGCGATGCTGTGACAGAGGCAGCCCATTTCCCAACATCTAGGAAGGCTAAAGGCTGCAAGATGCACCTTGCACACCCTGGCAAGCTGAGACGGGAATGCTCCAAAGTTTTTTGCTGCACTGGAGCAATCGCAGTTCATGAGCCGCTCCAGCCTGGAGAGCACCCGTGTTTGGGGGTGCCCATCCAGTCAAGAGTGGCCTGGGAGCATTTGCCCTCAATCACCACTTGCCTCCATAGCTGGAGGATCCTAGCTATACTGGCAGACACCGTGCGGGAATAGTCCCAGCCAAGGGGTTTCACCCAGATTGTTAATAGTTCCGTGCGGACCAAAAAAATCCACACCCTGAGCAGCAGCAGCACACTGGTTTACCTTCAAACTAACAAAGCTTTTTTCCACATTGACAAGAAGTTCATAGGCACTGAGCTACCCTTAAATGACTTTCAGCAATTTATCCGAGCTGGCATGTCTAGTATTTAAAAAATATTTCTTAGGTCCGCCAGTTTGTCTCATCAGGTGAAAAAGAAAACAGCTTTTTAATTTATTTATTCTGTTTTGTGGTTGGGTTTTTTTGTTTGTTTAGATTTTTGAAGCACTATCAGGAAATTGCTGTAAAGCATGAGCATAGAATTTAGCACAACAGACTCCAGCTGGAGGACAGAATGACCCATAAAACAGAAAAACTTGCCAGCACTGACAAGTATACCACAAAAGTAAGTGACAGCCCTCAGCTGGGACACAATAGTGGGACCAATCTGGGGCAGAGGGGGTGGGGGGAGCAGCAGCACTGTCTCAAAGGCTTATCACATTTCCATCCCCACTTCTCTGCAATTCTTCAACGAAGAACGTATCAGCTATCCAATGATTTCTTTGTGGCACACTTTCCAGACGGAGCTTGGCGAATGGCATCTTTGTCCATTGTAAACAAATATTGAGAATAAAATAAGCCATACCTCCAACTAGTAAAACAATTTAACAGATTTTGTTCCTCATGCAGGTAAAATACTTTCTTCAGACAAGACAGTATCAACAATTTTGCAAAAACATGAAGGATTCACACTGAACTAGAAAGTAATTTTATAAGAGAACTGAAAGAAAATACTCACAGTGCAAGTTTAAAACAACTTTCCATCAGCCAAAAGACAAAAAGTTCTCAAACCAAAATTACACTTTAAACAGTCAAATTCTTAAGACTATTAAGTTTACTACAGATGAATATAATAAATAGCAATTCCAGTTCAAATGAACAGCTAGGGACTGTTTTTAAACGATAAGGAAAGATGTGCACAAATGTCAAGAATTTTGAAAATTATTGCACATTTGATTTTTTTGGAAACACAGTTGGACCTGTGTGATTTATTTTATTTTTTAACTTTCAAAAATACTTACATCCCAGCACTATTAATGTCAAATCAACAGGCTTACATTAGATGTAGCAACACATGAAAAAAAAAAAAACAAAACAAACCAAACACAAATCACACACACATGCAGGGCCCCTTGAAAAAGGTGAACAATCTGGTCTTTTTCATATTGACTATGACTCATTTCTGGTAATCCAAAAGAAAAACAAACCCATAAACACAAAACCACTCAACTTGGAATTATTTTACTTATGAATTTTACCATTACCTACAGGGTAAAGGCTAACTGTTGAGCCTCAGTTAAGTTTCTGAGTTACTAGAACACCAGTGCATTTTCCAAATGGACATAGTAAGAGTCACAACAAGATTTACAAATTCCTACTCTTCTATTATTCTTAATATTCCTACTCTATTAATCCACATGTGGACAAGAGGATTCTGGGATTTCCAAAGTGCTAATATTTTAATGAACACTAATACTATTTGTACAAGCAAGAGTTTTATTCACTGCTTTGACAGAACAACAAAGGAAAAAACATCTGAAACACTATGACACCTGATGTTTCTGTTACCTTCCACATACTTTTAACTTCCAGAATTCAAGTAAACACATCGGCCACCTTCCGGAAGCCTAAACTCTTTGACAATGGACAAAGGAGAATGCTTATAGTTGAGGAGTTCTGGAGGCATAAACAGTTTAAAACAAACAAACAAACAAACAAAAACCCCAAACAAACAAAACCCCCCAAAACCCCAAAAACATACGAACTACATTTTTCCTCCAGGAACAGATCAGAGGGGTGTGGGGGAAGGCAGGGAAGAGTAAGAAGAAAAATATAAAGGAGAAAATTACATTTCAGTATCATAGAGAAGGAAAACAAACGATTTTTGGTTAAGCAAAATTATACAGCTAGTTGATTAAGATTTTCTGTCTCAAATATGATTACTTTTCAAATCTGACATCAAGAGCTCACACATGGCCCTCATAAACAGAATTAAAACTATAATCCGATTTCTGCCACATTGATTATATCACGAGGGAGTAATTCTATTTAGGTAATGTGATCCTGTAACAAGATACTAAAAAAAACCGTACGAATGTTGCCATTTTCCATGTCTGTTTATATTAAAAACATTTTCTTATTGTTCTCTCTGTATAAATAATGACGCTCAGAAAGCATTCCATCTTTTAAACTGACATGCTTCTTTCTCCAAATAGTTTATAACATTTTGCAAAGGAAACAAAGTATCACTAACTAAACCATCACTTCTTTTAACGTACACTTTGAATGGTAAGCTCTTAAAACTGTATTATAAATCAGATGGGAAAAGGTATTACAGTATTCTCGTTCTATCATAGGCTGGTAGGTTTGACTCCCTTTCAAAACTGGTAGGGGACTGTGCCAATTACATTGAAATAGAAAGGTCTGTAGCAAGATAGTCACCAGGAGACAAAAAATGCACCCTATTTTCATAACTGTCTCACAGCAGAATATCAGGAAAAGGAGAAACGACAAGCTCGTTTCTACTTGCAAACACCATCACTGTTCAGACCAAGTTCTGTCCATGTGGAGCATATATCAAGCCTGTTCACACTGTGAATCTCTTGCCATAAATATTTATAAACTACAAGAATATCTAGAGAGATAATGAAGGCTCTCTATGTCAGCTTGCCTGCCAAATACATAAATAGGAAAAAGTTACTTAATATTTAGGGTGTCAATACCCAGCATTTATGTACAATCCATTAGAGTTGCAATGCTTTCCTTCCAAGCCTTGGACAATTACCACCAAAGAACGACACAGCTTCTTTGTTGAGAGCGCTGCGCATTCGGTAACTCTGCAAGTGGTATACTCTGAAACTACACAAGTGAGGTATAAGTTGAAAAAATAAAAGTTGTTATTAGAGACTGTATTTCACTGAACAGCAATTACCCTCTAGAAGAGCCATCACTACAAAGCACTCGGCACAGAAGAAGCAGAAGTACTCACTGCATGCTCATCCTAAACCTCATGCCAACAGTCACCCTTGGTGAGCTGTAGTGTTTAGGTTCAAGGGCTCAACTTTTAAGCGAGCAATGCCAACTGCTTTATATGAACATGAACAGACCATCCCTGAAGTCTGCAAGGCAGCTGCATTCTCCCACGTCTTTCTAAGCAACTTATATCACTTACTGGTAGAAGTCCATCTGTGGGACATTCCTTACCAATGTAAATTCTGCTTCACCGGCGACAACTGCCTTCAAAGTACAAACAGCCCTCACATGCCATCAAAGAAGTGGGTGGCAGCAAAGAATTTCACCAGCCATGGGTAGTTTACTAACCAAATCCTTCTCAGGTGAGCTGGCTGAAGCATGAGGGCTCCCCAGCAGAACTGGGAGAGGAGTTGGGCACGCTCCCAGGCACGGCAGAGCCACCGGCTCAGCCAGAAGCAGGAGCATGCAACAAAGCTTTAGTAACAACTGCATTTCTGGTGCCACTCAACAGTAACACATACCCCTTCCTATAGTACAAGGAAGTGGACTCTTCTGAAGAAGCCACCAGCAAAGCAATCCAAGTATTTAGCATTTCATAGGAAATTAGTGACATTAAATATGCTGGGGACAAAGAATATAGTGTTTAAGTCTGCAGACTGACTGCCAGAGGAGATGAATGGCGAAAGACGAGACCTGTTTCTACCCCGCTCCCTCAGAAGGGAAAAAAAAAAAAAAAAAAAAAAAAAATCTTTGCTCTGCTTGATTTGAACTAAAAAGTAAATCCCATATTACGTGCACTGCAGCAGATATTTTTGAAGCTGGCATTTTTGAGATGCGACATCATCATAAAGGTGGATTACAGATGTCCAAAGGAATCAGATTTCTCCAGCTACCAAAGACAGAGAGTTTAAAAGGTTCCTATGCTCCAGAACTTCACCTATCTTCCTGAAAAAAAACCCCTCTACCCATTCTACATCTTCTAGTCAAATTCCTTACCTAGAACTCAGGTAATGGAGATGTAATCAATTCACTAGGGAAAAAGGAAACATGAAGATGGTTAACGCCCCTCTAACCAGTACTGGTGTGAAACATGAACAAAGCTTTCAGCTTTTCATCCGAGTATCTTCATATAAATCTTTATAAAAATCTTTATAAAAACAAGAAGCCCACCACCTGCATACACCTCTGACCACATATACACAGCTTCACCCATATACCCAGAACTTCCCCATATCTTCAGTACACCTTGCCAAAAATGCTACTTCCCCTTATCTCCAAGATACAGCAAAAAATTCCATCAAACTTGCTAAGTTCTAATTTTTCAGTTTTAAAGAAAAGCTAAAGCAATCTGATGATAAGTGTACTATATCACAGAGATGCAACTGCAAAAACTATTAAAGTAACAGTGGATTTTGTAACACCTTAGATCACACTAATTTTAGACTGTTCTATGGAGAGATGAAAGAGGAAAATGCATTGGAAATCACAGCAGACAAAGGCACACTGATTTCTGAGGAATCATACAATGAAAAAACATGACTAGAATACAGTCGATTCAAGCTTAGGTGAAGAAATAGACCATGATGATTACAAAAAAAAAAAAAAAAAGGTATTTCAAAGTCTCACTGTCAAAACTTAAGTATTGTACAGTCCTAGGTGAAGAGACCCTTTGCCCGAAGGCAAAAACATAGCTCCAGCTGGACATGCCACACTTCATCTCCAACCTGAGTAATTCAGAAGTAAAAAGCCTATTCCTTGTCCACTTCTCTGACTTCTAATAGAAAAATACATGCAAACACCTCCAGTCACAACTTAGCAAGTCTTGAGTATTAAGCTGTTCTAACCTACGCGCAAACAAGTCTATCTAAAAAGATACCAAAAAAGCAAAGATGATTTGTTTATCAAAAGCAAGTAATAGATTAAAAACAATTAAAACAGTAACAATATTAAACCAGTAACAACAAATTAAAACAAACCCTATTCTGAATGCATAAGAGGGAAGCAGTAGTTTTAAAATGCCTGTTACCAAACAGGCATTTTTATGTCTTCACTAACTGACCTTAAGCACAGAGGCCTGCAACATTCAGTATGTCTGCATGAACATCATTTATAAGATTCCTATTCAAACAAGAGCTTTATGCACTGGCTGCATGATCAGGGTTTTAAACCTAAACAAAAAAGCAATTGCATGCTGACTGGAGAGTTATTTCTGGAAGACAAGTAAGCCATGAATGCTTGCGGAGGAAGAACTCTCTCTTTATCACTTATTAAAAAGTTGAAACCTGAGTTTCACGCTTATCTGTAGCTCCCCGACAGATGTGATGCCACTGCTATTCCCTCTTTGCAACTGTCAATTACCTAACAAGACCCTGATTGGGTTTTTTTTCAGCTGTCATGAAGAATACAGCAAAGCTGCAATGAAGCAACTCTAACTCGCTCCTCCATACGTACCCTCAGGGAGCGGCTTCAAGAAGCACTGCTGATGGTCAGAGAGGAGGAAGCCTAATCCCCCAAATCAAACCAGGGGCTGAGAGAGAACAACAGAGACTGGACTGTGACAAGGGTCAAGAGGTTCCAGGAAAGTGACTCCCTCTTCCATCAGCCAGAATATGAAAAAAAAAAACCAACAAACAAAAGCAACCCAAAAAACCAACCCCAAACCAGAGAACCTCCACAGCAAGCTGTCATGACAGTAACCTTCTGCCTCTTAGAAATCCAAATACCTGCCCTGAAAATGTCAGTAGGATCTGACTTATCGCAGTCCTTGGATGACTTTGAAAGACAGGTGCCTTGCCTTGTGCATCCATTTCTGGCCTGGTACTTCTTCAAGTCCTTATTAGTTTACAGGGCACTGCGCTTCCAGGTTACCAATTTTATTCCTTTCCAGATTGGTAAATGAGTCTACCATAGTTTCCTCAGACTAACGATCACAGTTCAGTTGTTGTAAACCTCTGACCATTTGCTTTTTTTAAGTCAACGAGAACAGGGAGGCTAGTTCTGTAAGCTGAGAGGATGCTGCAGTCCACGAATACACACTATTACATTTTCTGAGCTTCAGTCTCCAGCCCTGTCAGCTTGGCATCCTTCACAGCACTGAATTCACAAACCAAATAGTGAACTTCATAACTTCACCTCTACTTTCATGTATATACTTATTCATACTCATGCTGGCGCTGCCTCTGCCTCATTAAGGAACTGCTGACACCTCTTCTGAACTCAACACATCTTATTCAAACCAATTCTACTTGCATAGATGTTGTTTATTAGGGAGGACGCGTGCATTAAAATTTGATTTTTGTTTCTTCAGAGTTCAGCTGTTCCTGCTGTTTATCTCTACCTAAGGTAACAATTAGCCAGTAGGAAAATTACTGTTGTGTCACAAACAGAAGATTACAACTTCAGGTAGGTGATCAAACAGCAGGACACCATGAACACAGAAGAAAAAATGCTGTTCGGATACAAATGTCCTTGGCAATAGACAAAGATGAGAAAAGAAATGACAGTCCAGATGGTTTATAAACTGAATGTTTCTTTCAAAGTGTCTTATCAAGCATCATCAAGTATACAAAAATTTGCAAAAGGATGTCACTATTTCGAGATTTGAAGAAATTACAGTGACAATATTATGTGACGTTACATATGACAGCAATTTCCGTGCTGTCATTTGAACTAGGTTGAACAGCAAGTTAGAGCCAAATGAATGGTTTCTTAAGAACAGGTATGATCGTTGCTTAACAAAATGAACTAATCAGGAAACAGTTTCTCTCTATACTCCAGACCCAACTTAACTTTTGAAAATTGGGGTTTAACTGCCACAATAGGAGTACAAAATGTTACACAGTCCACTTAAATAAGTATATTTGTATCTTTGCAAACAGGATACAATATGGCAAACAGATGCATAGGGGAAAAAAAAAAAAAAGGGTATGGAGGAGAGGAAAATTTTTGTTTTCCAGAGTACTGAGCAACTGGAGACTGTGCAGTTACTTCAACCTAAACCACCTCTACTCTAGCTTTCATCAAAACACACTAGCGTTGATGAATTTTCTAAATTGAAGTGTGGTTGATTAACTGTTAGCAATTAACCTCTTCACCCATCTAGTATGAAAAAATACCAGTGAATGGCGAAATGATGGATGCAAACACCACAGGTGATTTCTTCCCAGAAAGACTGAACACAGAGAAATAGTTATTGTAGTTGAGTTTACAGCATTAAAAACAATAATAAAAAAAAATCCTCGATTTTCTTACCAATGGTGGTCTATAAGACAAGAAATTTTGTTGCAGAGAGGAAGCGGAATAAAAATTCTCAGCCACTTTAAGCGACACCCCCTTGTAAGGCACTCGACTGCTGATTTAAAGCTGTATGAACATCCGTGGCAGTTCAGCAGTGAAACACAAACTTCTCCCAAGTCCCAGCGCAGAGCCAGCACAGCTGAAAGGAGCATTCATTCCTCCTCTCGCCAACTCCGCACGCTCACTTCGCTGCGAGGAGGCTTTTGCTGAAAACACCAGTTCCCGGGCACTTTCCACACCCCGCACCCGCCCCCCCCCGCTGAATACGTGAGGCTCCGCGCTCCCCGCCGCACCCGGCAGGATAAAACCCCACTCTCGGGGCGAAGGGGGGGAAACGAGAGGAGCCTGGCGATGGTAACAGCGGTATCAGCCTGACACTGCCGCGGCCGAGCTGCTGGCCCGAGCGCTGCCTGCCGCCCCCGGCCGGCTGCGGGGTGCGGAGAGAGATGGGGGGGGGGGGGGGGGCGCGCTGATTTTGGGGGCTTGGTTTTGTTTGGTTTGTTTTTTTTTAAAAAACAAACTTGAAAACAACAATGGGGCGGCGAGAGAAGCAGCCGGTGGCCGCTGGCAGGGCGGGCTGCTCCCAAGCGCAGCTCGGGGCGGCGGGGAAGTTGTTGGGGAGCCGGGGAGGCCGTGGCGGCGGCGGGGCGAGAGCGCTGCCCCCGCGGCGGGCCCCGCGCCCCGCCGGCAGCCAGGCCTCTCCCCTCCCGCACGCCCAAACATGGCCCCTCGCCACCAACCCTCCAACTTTTCCCCCTGCCCCCCGCCGCCGCCGCCGCCCCGCTCACCTCTCATCAGGGAACAAAAACTGCAGGCAAGTAGGCTGCGCAGGACGGCCCCCATCTTCCTTCCCTCCTCGCTCTCACCGGCGGGGAGGCGGCGGCGAGGAGCAGCACCTCCGCTGCCAGTTCATGCTTCCAGGCGGGCGGGGGAGGTGGCGGGGGAGGGTGGGGGGAAGGCGGGGAAGGGCGGCCGCGGAGATTCCCCCCTCGCCGGTCCCTAGCAGGCCACTTGCCCCGCCGCGCCACCGCGGGAGCGGGCGCTGCCCTCCATGCCGGCCGCCGCCTCACCGCAGCCGTTCCCCCATCCACCCCTCCTTCGCTCGCTCGCTCGCTCGCCCGGCCTCCGCCTCCGCCGGGCGCGCACAGGCGCAGGGATACAGTCGCCCTCCTCCTCCTCCTCCTCCTCCTCCTCCTCCTCCTCCCCCGGCCCGGCCTCGCCTCCGCCTCCCCGCGCCGCGCCCGGACAGCTCCCCGCTCCCGGCTCCCGGAGCAGCGCCCGCCCCCCCGGCACCGCTCCCGTCAGGGAGGGAGGGAGGGAGGGAGCGGGCGGGCGGAGGGGCGGGGGCGGCCGCGCGCGCAGCCGCTCGCACACGGGCGGGCTCACACACACGCCCGGCCGCCCCGCGGCTGACAAAAGCCCGGCGGCGTTCGTGGCGGGGCCGGGCCGCGCCGCTGGCTGGGGAGAGGGTGGGCGGGGTGGCGGCGGCCCCCCGAGGTGCCCGCCTGCGGGCAGGGTGAGGGGAGGCGGCGGGGGGCGGCCGCCGCTGTCGCATTCCAGCGGGACTACTTGCCGTCCTTCACCCCCTCCGCCGCTGCGATGCGGCCCGCGGAGTAAAACCGGACCGGGAGGGACGGGACTACTTTCTGCCACCGAGCAGAAGCGGCGGCGGCAGCGGCACAAAGGCGGCGGGCGCTCCTCCGCCAGGTGAAGGCGGCTGGGGCTCGGCCGGGCAGCGCGGGGCCCTGCGGGGCCACCGGCTCCTTCCCCCTGCCCCCAGCGCTGCCCGCCGGCCCGCCCGCTCTCCGGAGGGGCGCGCTGGCACCTCCGAGGCGAAGGGGGCCGGGCCGGGCCGGGCCGCGGCGGCCCCTCAGCCCTTCCCGGGGCCCGGCGCTCAGCCAGCCGCGGGTCGCGCTGGCGTTTAAACGTTTATCGCCTCCGCGCTGCCCCGCCGATTGAATTAGAAACAAAACTGGGGGGAGCGGGCTGTAATATTCGAGTATCGCTCGGGGGGGAATAAAAATTAAGCAGTGTGGTAAAATGAAGTTACAATTAATACCCCCAGCGTGGAGATTCAAGAGCAGTGATCTTGATCTCCCCCAGAGCAGAGCTAGCAGGTGTTCCTTATCAGCAGGGCTTGCTGCTTGGCTGATGTAATGGGCTGTGATTTATCTCCCGGCACTTTTAGGGGCGGTTTGGCGTTTTTGTCCCCCTTGCTAAACTAAATGTAGTAAGCCAGGTTTGTGCTGCTTGGAGCAGTAGTTACAAGTAAAAAAAAAAAAAAAAAAAAATTAAAATGAGTGGCCAATGTGCTGTGTTTCAACATAACTTACTCTTTTCCCCTGTTGCATCCGTGTAAATGCATCCTGTTCTTTCTGAAGAAGCTAAAAAGTTACAATTCTGTGATACAGCCTCACTTAAAAAGAGCTTCCCTCCTTACCCACTTTGTGCGTTCCTAATAAACAGTGCGAAACGCAGCTTTCTTGCATCTCCTCTAGATTAGAAAATCTACTTCGGGATTTCTACAAGGAACATTAAATGCGTGCAGCACGTTCTCCCTCCCTCCTGGAGTATGACAGCTGGTTAGTAGGATAACTATACGAGGCAGAACAATTTACAGCAAAATTTGAGATCCTTACATTCAGAAGTCTGTATTATTTTCAGGATTATTAGGAACTTATGGAAACATTTAACTTTTAATTTCATATCTGTTGAACATATATTTTCATAGCTTTTCTTGTGATTACAGTAGGAGATAACATCTGGGCCAGATTAAAGGCCTGGGCATTGTAGACTGACTCTTAACATCAGGCTCCTGGAGTCATATGATAATGTCAGACTCTCAGCTTTTAATGGGGAAAACCAAAAAAATCCCTGAGCTTTTTAGGAAAAGAAGTATATTTCCAACTTTCAAGGTTGCAAAAAAACATGTTGAAAATGTAAACAATGCAACTCAACAGCAATACCTGCCCGAGGCCAGGTCTCGGTTACAAAGTGTTGTCCTTGACTCTCAGCCGGATGAAGTAGCCTCCTCCGTTACTGCGCTGTCAGCTGGGAGGATTAGCAAACTCGAGCAAGATCCACATGGATAGCGGAGGGGAAAGGCTTCCCATGCAGAAGTGTACCTAGACAGTAGATAACCTGCATCTAACCCTTGCTGTCACCACTAGATTTTGCAGGAGCCAGCAGAAGGAGCACAACATTATATTTATGTTCACCGTTTAACTGGAATCAGGGAAGAAAAAGAGGTTTGTGGGTTGATTTTCCTTATACTGTACGCTCATAATGTTGCGCAATCTGTGACTAACCTCTCGTGAAGTACGGCAGATCTGTAATGAATTCTTCATATCTTAATCGCACAGTGCACAGCTGAGGAAAACCTCAAGCCTGAACCCCTGCATCACAGCACACGTTTCTTTACGTGCCGTTCCCTCTCGCATCTTATCTGTTTTGCTGGAAACACTCTGGTGTCTTGACTGTCTCCCTTGGGAGCCTGATCCCCTGCCTGCTTGCTCTTACTCTTGAAGATGTCTTCCCTGCTCTCCGGGCTGACTGATTTTATTTTTAGCTTTCGAACATTATGTGCTGTCACCCCTCGCACTGGTGCATAATTCAAGCCCTTTTCTTTCCTGCTAGGTTTTCCTCTGAGCCATTTAACAATTATTGGCTTCACCTCCCTCAGCCTAGCCCCTTTCCCCCACAGCCTGCACATTCCAGCCCAGGTAGACTTTTTTGAACCCATTTTTCCATCAATATTTAGAATTCAAGACCAAGCCTATGTTGTAACTGTTTCTCAGCTTTACTTCTAATTCATACACGTAGAATTAACTCCATGCCAGAGGTTTTTACAAAATAAAATAGAAGGCAAGATTACCGCACACAGAAAAGCCTCCAACAGGCAAGGTTTCTCTGAGATGATTATATTCCTTTATTTGAGCTTAAAGTCAAAGTAAATGGGAGTGGAGAGGGAGTCCCTCTTTTATTTTAGTAAGAAGCTCCCCTTGTTGGATACGGTTATTTTCATTAACCTTAGAAAGAGAAACTTCAGTTTGCTGGCTCCGATCCAAGTCTGAGGCTCCAACTGCTAAGAAACCTGCACAGCCTTACCTTACCTCTGGACTTAGATGGTGGCTCAATGATACAAGAGCTTTCAAAGTTGGGCTTTTTTTTTTTTATACTCGGGTTAGTTCCCTGGTTTGGTTGGTGGCCCAGCCTCACAAGCAGTTGTGTCGGCACACAGGAGAGGAAGGGATGGCAGCTGGAGCTCCTGGAACCAGCAGCGACTGCCAAAGTCACTTTAACTTTGAACTGTGCCCTGAGTTCCAGTGGAGTCAAGGGGATCTTTTGTAGGACCGGGACCAACGTCCCTAATGAGCAAAAGCTGTTAGGAGAAGATGGCTGCTCAGCAAATGAATTTGTGGCTGCCCACAACACAGAAACCACTATCATAATTAGCTCTCTCGCTGAATGTCTCAACAAGAATTAATAGGCATGGCATGGTGAAATCCTGGTCCCTCTGAAGTCAATGGCAAAACTCTCACCGACTTCAAAAGGGCCAAGGTTTCATACTGAAACTCTAGCTCAAGTCCTTTCTTGCCCCCAGCAGCAAAGTCTGCAGCACCGTAGCTTAGGAAATGGTCCGTGAAGTAGTGATGACTTCACCGATGATGCCTGTTTGTTACAACCATTTCGCAGATAAAATAGGACACCCTGACTTGCAGCATCATCACCTTGTCACTTTGCCTAGGTAATACAGTTTATATTTATAAAGAAAAATGCCTCATCCAACTCTTCCCCAAAACAAGGTCGGCTGTAATAGATGTGATAGATATGCCTGATGAGGTTTATCCTGTTCCAAGAGTGCAATGGGTTCAGCATGGTGTCCCTCCTTCGATGAGTACATCCTCCTCTATTCCTTCCTAAAGTTCAATGACAAGCAGACATACTTTTTCTGTCGCTTTTACTCCTATACCATATGAACTGCACCTTTTCATCGGGACGTAGGCAGCTTACGAGCAGATTTCCTTGGACTGATAGTCATGCCTCTGGTCCAGAGATTTTCTCCAGGACATGAGACCTCATTTGTCTTTGCAGTTACTGTCTGCAGGGCTCCCCCCACAGGCTGTCAAACCACAGCAAAAACTAGCACTCCTGTGGCAATTTTCCCATCAAACAGCCCATCATCCCTTTTTTATCACATACAGAGTTGCCTCTTCTCCCTGTGTTTCAGTACTACCTTATTTTTCCCCCCGTTAAGTATAATACCCATTCTTTCTTTCCCATCTCCTCTACCAGAAGAGGTTGCTTGGTGCCTAGGATGGGAACTGCATTTCTTTGTGGCTAAGAAAAATCCTTACAACAAAAACTTCACAGAGGAGAAGGTGCTTGAGTTCAGCAGCCCATACAGGTGAGCTAGTCCAACAGGAATCCGGCGATATTCCCAAGGGGAAATATGAAATAAGATGACCTGAAAGGCTTGGGCATTTTCTTTACGCCTTTGGAGGAGTGTTTGGACTCCTGCTGATGGTGCATCCAAGGTCAGGCTATCTACCTACTACCTCTTTTCTCCTCTTCCATCTCCCAGGGAGTTGAAAACAGCACTGCCTGAGGATACGCTTCTTCAGCGGTTGTGTTTTCAGTGTGAACCATGCAGGATTCTGATTTTAATTTGGCACTGCCCACCAGACCACAGGGCAAGTCCAAGACTTTCCTTATGAATATTTAGCCGTGGCTACATTTCAAAGTCAAATTATAAAAATGTCATTTAAGAAAGTTACAGCTCTAAAATTTGTAAAGTATTGTAATGCTAGGTCGACACAGCGAAAACATCCTTTTAAAAGAGCTCACATTTCAGGCTGATGGACACCAAAACACTATTTTGTTTTAGTTTGCTCAAATTTTCAAAACCAGTCGGCATCTGGGCTCTATTAACCATAACATGCGTGCCTTTTAAGCAACAACAACTTAAGAATATTTCCTTTTCAAACCCCTTTTATGGAGTTCTGCGTTTTGCAATATGCATCCATAATATTTAACAATTCTGCTTTGCACTGCAGCCTTTGAAGTTTAAAAATTAGTTACTGGTAAAACATTGTACATTTGCTCGCACTCTTAGTCACAGGGATTAATGACTAGAATTTATGCCTATGGTCAAGAAAGGTAAGTCACTGTGTCATAGTAATTCGCAATCTTTCCTACAACAGTTTTCAATCTTTATGTAATGTACAGTGTGACACACCATCCGTGCGTAGGAAAGAGCTCGTTTGCAATTTGAAATAGCCACTTCTGGGCTGAAGTGCTGTACCATGGCAGCGCAGTTTATGGCAAGCAAAGAGACTCATCCCTCTCCAGGTCAAACTCTGGAAGGAAGATTCATCTTTGTATTTCATATTTATATTTGTATTTGTGTTTATATTATTTATGTTCATATACAAATTAGTCTGCAATTCAGCCAAGACACTAAGCGCCTCAAGAATATGGCTATGGGTCATCAACCGTGATGCCTCTTCAGGGGTGTTGTTTTTATTAGCTGTTAGGTAAGTTCCCAAAATAGGCTAGAAAAGCAAGGGAAGTTCCTCAGAGCAGAAAAGAGTGCCCTCTAATGGTTCATCTTTAGGTTTAATGCCTGCGACGTTTTATGAAGCCCTCCTCTTCAAGAGATTTGTAAGGTAAGGTCACACAAATGCAAGATGTTGGAACAATTTATTATTTCAAGGAAAACCCAAATTTTTTTACCTTCTTAATTGCTTTATAGATAGTAATTAAAAATAAGGAAGGAGCCGTATTCTTGGTAACATTTTCATTAAATTACCATTACCCAGGATTTCTTGGAGAAAAATCGATGCCTCTGAAAATTCAGAACTACTACTTGTACTCTATTTGATAAGTTTTATGTTTCACTGTGGGACACGTGTTTCAAGGCCTGGAAAGGCAGCATGCAGGACACATGTAAGTCCCCAGTTTCTTTAAGAATCATAAAAATGATTGTGAGTGCCCTAGAGCATGATACTACTCTTCAATGAGTAAACTTCAAGGACAAAATCCTTACCTTTTTTTTTTTTATCTTTAAATCAACTAATCACAATGCAGAAAATAGTTTTAATTAGTCCTCGCTCACTTCTCGACTAATGAAATCCCAAGACAGTCGACACTGGCTGATTCTACAGTCTATCATTTTTTAACAGGCTTTGCCAGTAATCTAGTTAGTGAATTTCTGGTTTATTAGAAACATGGTGATCTTAGCATCAAAGCTATAGGACTTGGAGGGAATGGCTGAAGTGGAAAGAGAGCGCCAAATTGCCCCCGCCCCCCGCTATCAACTGGCAGCAGCACTGAAAGTGCAGAGTATGCTGTAACCACCCATGCTTCCACAAAAGATACTTGAAATACAGGCACAGGACAGCAAAAGGCTCGGCACACATTCACCCCAGCCATTAGCTAAAGTGTCTCCCATTGATTTCATTGCCTGTTAGAGCAGGAATGAATGTGGGTCCTTCAGCTTGCACTGGCTCCGTATATAAAGGTTCCTGTGGCTTATGGCCTGTAACTCATTCTTCGTGTGATGAGAGGATGGAAGAGGCAATTATATATGGTTGAAGTCTCATTCACTGCTTTTCCATCTCCATTAGTTCTTTGAATAATTTCTTCACAGTGTGGACTTTGATAAAGACTCTTCCAGTACAGCTGGCAACTAGATGTAGATAAGCGACGAAGGAAAACACAGAGAAAGACAGACCCACTCCCCAAATACATTTGTTAAAACAGTTGTGCCTGCTATAAAGATATTATTGAAGAATCATCATATTCTGATTTGGAATAATTAGATTATATTTTTTCCTCCCAAGAAAAAAGTGATTAGAGTGAGGCTATCCAATCCATTCCTCATCCTTCCTTCTTCCACCCCCTCCCCAGTCAAACCCACAAAGACAGTGTTTGGTCACATGGATCTTTGAATAAAAGACAGGGAATTGTGTCTGAATAGCAAAGCTTCTTCCAATATCTTCTTCAGTGTTGGAGCTTTGCAGTTAATGCAACTTCTACTAATTTTTTTCCTTACTGCAATTGTGAAAAATCTAATACCTTTAGAATGATCTGAAAAGAGCTTACACAGAACAAAATCCCTGTTTAATCTTTGGCATATTAAGAAATCTTTTCTTTGAACAATACCTTTAAAATGCTATTTTCCCCAAACACTTTTTTTTTTTTTTTTTTTAAGGTAAGTAAAGCTCTAAGTGCTGAAAGAAATTACGATTTAGAGTCCTGTCTTCATGTGTGGTTTAGGAATCCTGGCACTTTAACTGGAGGAAACATTAGTGAGGATATGTGCATCCTATGATACACTGTGGCAGTAAATCATGAAATGAGTATATCAAAAGGTGATCTAGTCACCATATTAAAAAAACCAATGGGAGCCACACAGCCAAACCACTTAAAGATAGGAGAAAAAAATGTTTGCAGAGCACCGTACATACCAGTTGTTTAGTTGTTGCTCCCACTTTGTGTACTACCCCTCAGTGAGAGCCATAGAACCACAGAATCACAGAATGGTTGGGTTGGAAGGGACCTTCAAAGATCATCTAGTCCAACCCCCCTGCCATGGGCAGGGACATCCCTGACTAGACCAGGTTGCTCAAAGCCCCAGCCAACCTGACCTTGAACACTTCCAGTGATGAGGCATCCACAGCTTCTCTGGGCAACCTGCTCCAGTGTCTCACCACCCTCATCATAAAAAATGTCTTCCTTACGTCCAATCTAAACCTACCCTCTTCCAGTTTAAAACCATTGTCCCTTGTCCTGTCACTACAGGTCCTGGTAAAAAGTCTTTCTCTATCTGTCTTATAAGCCCCCTTTAAGTACTGAAAGGTCGCAATAAGGTCTCCCTGGAGCCTTCTCTTCCCCAGGCTGAACAACCCCAACTCTCTCAGCCTTTCTTCACAGGAGAGGTGTTCCAGCCCTCTGACCATTTTTGTGGCCCTCCTCTGGACCCGCTCTAAAACAGGTCCATGTCTTTCTTATGCTGGGGACCCCAGGATGCAGTGCTCCAGGTGGGGTCCCATGAGAGTGGAGTAGAGGGGGAGGAGAATCACCTCCCCTTGACCTGTTGGTCACCCTTCTTTTGATGCAGCCCAGGATACGGTTGGCTTTCTAGGCTGCAAGTGCACGTTGCTGGCTCATATATAATTTTTCATCTACCAGTATTCTCAAATCCTTCTCTGCAGGGCTATCCACGCATTCCCTAGTCTGTATTGATAGAGGGGATTGCCCCGACCTTGCACTTGGCCTTGTTGAACTTCATGAAGTTCACACGGGCCCACTCCTCAAACCTGTCCAGGTCTCTCTGGGTGGCATCCCTTCCCTCCAGCATATCAACTGCACCACTCAGCTTGGTGTCATCTGCAAACTTGCAAGGTGGACTCGATCCCACTGCCTATGTCATTGATGAAGATATTCAACAACACCAGTCCAAATACGAACCCCTGAGAGACACCACTTGTTACTGATCTCCATTTGCCATTGCAACTCTCTGGATTTGGCCATCCAGCAAATTCCTTATCCATCAAATAGTCCATCCATCAAACCCATATCTCTCCAATTAAGCAACAAGGACATCTGCACATACTATAGCTTTTACAAAACAGCAAGGTTTGGGCAACCTGCACTTGCTCTCACTTTATTTATTTGGTTTACCCCACTGAGTGATCACAGTGTACAAGCAGAAGAGCTGTAGCTCTTGGTCTCGTTCAGTGCCCCAGCAGCTCCCCGGTACTCAGCTATGCATCTTTCCATTATATGTGCCATGGCTTATACTTCCATAAACACAAAATGTTTGAGACTTGTGCTGGAACGCTTTTCATGGCTCTTTGAGACAAACAAAGGACAAAATCTGTTTTTCCTGAGATACTGGTTTTTCTTTCAATAGATTCAGAAGGACCTCTTCATGAGCAAAAAGCACTCAACATTATGCAGCCCTGAGTCCTTGACATACGGATCACCTAGTAATTATTTTGCTACATAGATACCTTTTCAAAAGAAAGTTTAGAACATCAAAATTCAAGTTTAAAATACTCTCCAGTTTTAAACGGGAAGATCGGAAAACTAAAGTAAAACTCATCCTAGCACATACAAAGGCAAATTCCCTTTTTCTTTCCCTGTGCAAAACGTCCACCCTTGAACAACGTTGGATAGACAACGGAACGGCTGTGCAGAAAAAGAAGGTAGAGGATAGATACTGAGTTGTCACAACTGATGGTAATAGGGTAAAACAAATATAAGTTGAGCTGAGTTAAAAATTTGAACAAGATTTGTTAAATTTTAAGTCAAAAGCCAAATGACAAATATGCAAAGTCTCTCCTGGAGAGACCTATCTTGTTTTACCAGGTCCATTATGAGACCTGCAACCAAGATCGTTTCTAATTAGGACTTAATCAACATTCAATCAGGTGAAAATTAAATAAAGGAAAAAAAATATCTGGGGTCAGTTACAAAGTTATAAACTTTACCCCAAAAACAAGACTCATCTTCTGTATTCACCTTTCAAGCTTACTTTCCTTCTGCAGTCTCAGGGGGAACGTAGGTGTCAGCCAGCAGAACGGGTGCAAGAACCAATGTGTCGCTTGCCAGCTGATGCAGGGTGACTTGCTGTTGTGCAGGGTCATGGACCCCAGCTGCCGCATCTGCCCACTTTAACTCCATCTGGATTGCTGCCCAGGATAACCTTCTGCTATGTTCCGAAAGCCTGACGTTTTACAAGGTCAGGAGACGCGCCAGACACGACGAAGTAAGCTGCACTGTAACGGCTTGTAGCACGTATGCACTTTATTGGTTGCTCTTTTTGCTACTGCTGGTGTGTGCAGAGTGAGTTCCTGGAAATCACTTTCGTTACCAATTGATGGGGTAGCCACTGGAGATTGCTGCAGTCACCAGTGATACCCATTTTTGACGGCTGAAAAATCATCCTGGCACTTGAATTACCCTCAAACTCACCCTCGAGATGGAGTCTCCAACGTATTTCTGGGAAAGCTTACACTCTCTCTGCTAGATGTACCATGTGGATAGGCTTCAGCATTCAGGCCTGTCACTTTTCAAACTCCACCATCCCTTACAACATTCGCTTGAATGGGGTATACCCTTGCTTTATGTGTTTGTTGGTGTAGGAAAGCCACATGTGTATCTTGTTAAGTTTGGTAGTGAGCAGCATAGCGCGAGCTATTCTCGCTTGTTTAAAACTGTACCTCACAATCAAATTATTTTCTGCCCTTTCTAAAATGGAATGCTCCGTAAAGGCAACATATAGCATATGCCAAATCTGGAGTCTTTCCAGAAATAGTGCCTGAGTTATCACATGGTGGAAAAACATTTGAAGTCCTTATTTTGTGCCCTGAGACAAAACAAGGACAACATTGTCATAGTCAAATAATCAGAAGCAGCTGGGAAAATGGTCTTCAGATTCTTTCAGAAATTGTACCTCTGGGCTGAGAAGTCCTGTCATCCTATAAGGCAATTGTTTTGGAAAGTTATGAGCCACTAAGTGGGAGGACTTGACTTACAGCAATAAACTATGTGCTGGAGGACCTCCCATTGACACCAATGGGAGTTGCACGCACAAAGACAGAGCAGCACACGGCCACTTAAGTAAAGGGATCCTCTCATTTGTAACTTACTTGGAGGACCCAAACTTACTCGGATCCTTACTTGTATGATCCAAATAACTTACTTGGAGGATCCAAATCCTTATACAGAAGGATTTCAGCAGTGTCAGTGGAACTTGGATTTAGGTGTAGGGAAAAAAGGCTCTTTCATAAAAGCAAACAGAAAAACTTACTCAGAAACTAACTAAACAACAGGAAATAGGAAATCTGTGTCATGGTGAGGGGTTTTCTACCATCTTCCTAGCACGGGAATAAATGTTTGAACTTTGTGCAAATTTTCAATCTAGGTGGTGTTGAGAAGAGTTGCAAAAGTCACAGCATCAAAGTCTAAGCACCACTGATCACATCCTTCTTTCAGTGTAAGTGGGGGCACAGAGAAAGCCTGCTGCTGCTCCTGGTGGCTTTTGAACATTCGGCCAGAATTCAGCTGCTTTTCTGATGTGGCAGGTACCAAAGCACCTTATAAGTACTTATACCTTATATAGACATCCTTACCATCTTAGCTCTTTGAAGAAACACCTTTGTGGTCTTCAAAGTGACTGCTCAAATCGGCAAATGTTTCAAAACATGCCTATGGTTTAGCCAGTCAAACTTACAACATCTTGAAGTTGTTCTGGATGTTAGCGGCTTGTTAAATTTCTTTGAGAAAATACAGAGTGCACAAATTATCTGATGACTATTCCTGGGTCAATTTTCTATTAAAAACAAAGCAAACCAAAAAGAAGAGGGATCAGAACACCTTGGACATGGCATATCTAAACTCTTTTGCCACTTAAGACAATGACATTTTATAGGTTGGAAGGAGAGGCGTTAATGCGCAATCCTCAGTTGGTTTGTTTTTTTTTTTTCATGAAGTGAGCCAATATACAGGAAACAGTGATCCAGTCTAGTTGTACTGAAACTTAAAAATACATTTATTCACTGTTTATGATATCTACCAAACACAAAGAGGAAGAGCAGCAGTTTTATGCTTTGCACTTTGATACCCTCAAGAAGTGTAGAGACCTAGAAGAAAAAAACAAATTTAGACCGTGAGTTTAGGAGTGAGTGTAGGCTTCCTGAAGACGAAGAAAAATACTCAATATATCCCAGTCCTTCAGAGGACCTACCCATCAAGAGGCTGGTAAAGCATCTGGGAATAGTACGTACACTCCTGAAGGGATGTGCAAGACTTTTAAACAAGAAGGGGATGCACGTATCCCATAACTATCAATGAACAGGGAGGTAGAGAAGTATATTACCTATATGAGAGAATGAGTAATGCATAGGAAGGGCCCAGCAGTCTAGGCCAATTTCAGGAGTGTGACGGAGCACAGAGTATAGCTCCTCTATATGAAGAAGGAAACTGGGTGGAAACTGTTGGCTGCAATAATGGCACTTTAAACTCTATGTTTGTATCAGCATGGAGTGTGGGGTGGTGGGATCAAAGCGGTATCTAATGGTGTCATCAGATTCAAATCCACTAAGATGGTTTTGTAGTAGGAAGGAAAATAAGATTCAGTTTTGAAACTGTCTTCTCATGTAATTGTTTTTTGGTTTTTTGTTTCTGTTTGTTGGTTACTAATTTACTTGAAAGAATCCTGAGTATAAGCATTTCCTACTCTTACAGGAATTACAATACACTGAAGCACTATTTGAAGAGAACATGCCATACTGGGTTTGCAGCCCAGAGGTAGGGACTGTGCACTCTTCTCATCCATCTCAAATAGATCTGCAATTTATTTCTTTATGATTCTTTGCAGTGGTTATAAAATTTGGGCTTTCTATCTGCCTTACTGTACAACACCACAAAACAGTTTTGTTCACGACAGTCTATATTACACACCTTATGTTTGCTCAGCACTATAAAGCAACAACATGAAAACAAGCAGCTACAGTGTTTACACTCTCCGAGTGACTGAAGTCAATCAGCTTTTGGCCTTGAGCCATAACATAACTGGTTACCTGCAGAAAGAGCCACCCCAAGTGCACAGGTTGTCATCATATCGTGATGGCTGATGATCCAGTGACATGAGCGCGGTGTGCAGTTAAGACCACAGCAGATGTCAACGGCAAAATAGAAGAATGCATAGGAATTTTAGATAAACAGTGTTGAAAAGCATAAAAAACTGGATGGATTTTTTTTACAGTTACTCTGTCTCACTCCTCTGTTTCATGATACAAGAGCATTATCCAGACAAATAAGCTCTGAAAATGCATATAATTAAGCAGCACAGTTGAAAGAATGATGATAGGAAATCTCTCTCACCTGCTCTGTTAACTGTCAATGCCAACACGTGACTAAAAATGCAATCTGATTTAACATTATTAAAATAGAGACGATAATATCCTTAGTTTTGTTGTCTTCTATAGATGTTCACTACCACTGTATGATATAGTAAAAAGTTTTAAAAGTGTGTGTGTATAATCCTCCACCCAGAACCTTCCAATAAACAAACCAGTTTTCCTATAAAACATTTTTTGCAATGAAATAGCCATTGACTGGAAAGTTAAAAACCGAGCTAATTAAAACATCTTTAAATAGGCATCCTCAAAATTTGTCAATTCTATTTGATGAACTGTTGTTGCCCTCTAGTGTTGAAACACAGCTCGTCAATGCCTCTCCAGAAAGATCGAAACTGGTCGCCTAGTAATTCCCTGTTTGCTCTTAATCTAACAAGGCAAATGGATGGCAAAAAAAAAAAAAAACAAAACCCGATAAGTATTTCAGTACACCTGCCTAGAACGTACTTTTCTTTGCTCAAGCATAAAAAAGAATTTTTAATGTAAGAACATTTAAAGTTCTTTGTTTCTCTCAAAAATTGTGAAAGGCTACTCTGCTTGGCATCCTCACCAAATTAGTCACGGTACCCGTGCACCTCTCTGCTTTACTTCTGCCATTCACCGCGCTTGATATACGTCGCTGTTTGGGTTGGAGGGGGATGATTCTGATGATATTAGCCAAATACATGCCCAGTGCTCTGAATGACCCTGAGCCTGCCATCTCTTGAATGTATCTCTACTGTACTGGACTGTTATCAATTAATACCAACCATCTCTTCCGCCAACAAATTTTTTATTACAGCAGAAACACACAGTGAGGATTCAGGGGTTGTTCTCAACACCTCTCCTGCAATAAGCTGCCGTGATGGCATTGGCAATGTAGAAGGCTTCTCACAAAGTTGTAGTTCTTTTGAGAGAAGATTATGGTCAACCTCAGATCTGTGCCTGCATTTTTACAGCCCACAACTCGGCCTAGTACTTACCATTTTATTAACTCATTTCCCAGAAATGTTATTCCCCCTCGTCATGTTCCTTGACCAGAAACCTTTGAAAATAGCTATTAAAAAAAAAAAAAAGAAGAAAGAAACTGAGGTTAAACAAAGTGCAGTCAACAGACAGCTGATGAACTTGAGATACTTTTCTTTTGTAATTTTGTTCACTTTTAAGAGGTTATCCAGAATGTTTTTCATTTAAGCATTGTCAGACCAGCTGGTTTTGTATCTGTAAAGCAATTTGCAGCCCCCATATAGTAAGAATTCAACTTCTTGACATAAGGAACACTGACTTTTCCTTGATCTTTGAATAATGGAATTTTCAGAGAATTTTCTGCATAAAGTTATTGTTAGAGCTCTCAGAAAGCGTGCCTTGAGGCCATTTTTGGATCACACCTGCTTCCCACTGCACTGAGCTTGACAGATCTAAGAACCTCTTGGACGTGACTCACATTTCGTATTTTGTAATAGAATTATTTCCTTGTATTCATAAGGCACCCTTCCTTCTCTGTCTTGATGTTTGTTGTTGATTATGCTGCCTGCCACATGGATACTTTGAAATCTAGTCTTTCATTCTAAAAACAGGTTTAGACTGGGTGTATGCGAAGGGAAATGTGAATAATACGGACTGGAACTTGTGTAGCAAGCAGCAGATGCTCACCTGTACTCTCACTCATCTCTTATTCCAGAGGTGAGGAAACATATAGAGCAGCTATGTTTATTACCAGTCACATGAAGATGACCCTAGAAGTAACGAGGGTGTGCTTTGAGAGCTCTGTGCATTCAGGAGGGACAGCAAGTCCAGCACTGTTGCAAGCAGCTCTTTCCAGAGCCACCAGCCTGGTGAGGGAAGTAGGAGAACACCAGAAACATGAAGATAACGCAACCTTGTTCGTCCACTCCTGCTGACTGCAGGAAACTTCTCTGAGGTTGGCACCCTCCTACCTAGCCACCATTTTCCTTTAAAACTTTCTTACTTCTCTTCAGTCCCTCCAGATGTTCAGCAAACGGAGACCACACCTTTTCTGTGGCTTCTGCCAACAATACAGCGGTTGTCTTTGCGAAGCCCCCTCACAAGTTCCTGCCTGCTCTGCGATCAGGTGTTGAGTCTCAGCTGTCAGGGATTTAGGTGTATTAGAACAGATTCTCTCTCTCGTGCACATGCCAAGTCACTTGGTCATGACGTTTGCCACGAAAGACCTTGATTGCAGCTTGCTTTACTTTGATATGACAAAAACTCTTTCTCTCTGATACATACCCCAAAAACCCAATGTGCTACAGGGCGGCGAGCTCTTTGGAAAACGCAAACTCAAATTTGCAGCACATGGTTTTAAGGATAGCTTGCAATGTATGCATAAAAAAACATTAAGGATACGTATATATCCATAAACTATATGTAGCTAAGGAAAATTAAGCCAACTATGTTATGTGTACTACAACTTTTACTGTTTGTACCAAAAACCATTTGGATGCAAAGCTCTACTACTAAGTACTCCTTTAAGGCTACAAATAGAGTAAATAGGATTGCCAGACAGTCATGTAACACTAGGGCATTTGGGTGCAAATAGCATTGAAAACACTCAGGCGCTGCACAGGTACTCAATTTATTAGGTGTACTTCTATTCCACTAATCTTGTCACAGTACAGATTAAGCTCTTCAAATGCTTTTTCTCCTTACATATAAGACCTTCTAAGCTTAACTTGGATCTTAGTGTTTATTTTCTGGATTTAGTAGTAAATCAAAAATGATAGACGTTACAGTTCAGCATAGAAAAAGCAGTTCTTTTCCCCACCAAAGCCGCTTTCCCATTAGTGGCCAAAAAAGGAATCCGTCCTCTTCTGAGATTTCAATATCTACTGTTCCGTTTCAGAGTTGTCCTCTCAAAGATGAGAGATGCTCCTCAAAATCGTATTCCCTCTCCCCATCATACATCAGAATACATTCCATTGATCAAGTAATCCAGCCTGGTATAATGCCTCTTCTGAAGAGATTCGTGTATTTTCTTCCCCGTCAGTGCAATAACTAGTAACAAGAATATCATCCCAAAAAGCAAAGCCGCTACAAGGCTGCTTTTTTCTCCCAGCTGAACAACACCTTTCCCTCTCAGAACACTCTCTGGCAGGTAGCTTTCTGAATCAGATGGGTCATAACCCTGAGGGTCGTTTTGGGAAGCCGTGGGGGAATCACTAGTAGACAGAGCGAAACCTGAAAAAGAGAGGAGGGTAACGCGGCTGGTATCGTTGGAAGAGACAGCTGTTGGCTCAGGAGGCATGGCTGGAGTTCTTCGCCCTGATGGGGCAGTAGCAGATCTGGAACTCGCAGTCACGCGCTGGGTTGTTGGAGCTGAAGCAGAAGTTGTGGGACTGGAAAGAGGAACACGAGTAACAGCGATGGTGGCAGCAGGGATACCAGGTTTACCTCTAGTGTTCGCAGTAGGCGGAAAGGTAGCTGTGGTGGTGCTGGTGACAGCAGTAGGTTTAGCACCACCAGTAGGCACAGGGGTTGTATGAGATTGCAGCCTGGTGGTACTTGTAGGCAGAGGAGTAAGAGTAGCTCTGCTGGGTTCAGGAACGCTAGAATGAGTGGTGGGGAACAAAGCAGAGGGGTTTCCAATTCGAACAGCAGAAGACGTATGTGACGGCAGGTTAATTACTTTCTGCCTCGGGATGGGGTCTAAGCTCTCAGGATGTTTTGCCTTTTGAGATTCAGGAAAAACTGTACGAAACGCGCTGTTGTCTAAATGCTCGGCTGCGTGGCTCGGGAGTTCCGATGCCTGATGAAAGACAGATTGTCGCAAAGCAGCGGTACGATTCTGATGGCTAGTCTGACTGGGAGAAATAAAGTGTCCAGCCTCCGAAGACAAAGAATACCCATTTGAAGAAAAGTCCTCACTTTTGAAGGATGTATCCTCCAGGGCATGGGTGTCTGCAAACAGAAAGGAAATACCAGCATTTAATTATTAAATCTATTTTTGACTACCACAGGCTTACTCTAACAATTTGTATTTCTTAGTAAGAGAGATAAAAAAGGGGGCTCCAGAAAGTAATGACTAATGAAACTGAGGCACCAAGATCTTCCTTTCTTTAAAATACGGTGAGTGACTTTTAAATTCTGTGTCATAAGACCTGTCAGTCTCAAGCCTGGGCACACCAGACCCTGACTGACGCTTCTTACAGAATTCACCTGTGGAGAGCGAGCATCCCAATCTGATTGTTTTATACTTGTATTGCATGCATATGAGTGTTTTATTGAGCAGTGCAATGCAGAGTGAGTAGGCCCATTGCCTTTAAACCATTCTCAGCCTCTGTCAGTTAAGAAGTAGATATTATCAACCTCACTTTTATTTGTCAGATGTACACATTTCCACCTAGCCAAGATGATTATATGGAATCACAGAATGCTTTGGGATGGGAGGGACCTTTAAAGGTCATCTAGTCCAACCCCCCTGCAATGGGCAGGGACATCTTCACCTAGATCAGGTTGCTCAGAGCCCCATCCAGCCTGGCCTTCAACGTTACCAAGGATGGGGCATCTACCACCTCTCTGGGCAACCCGTTCCAGTGTTTCACCACTCTCATCATGAAAAACTTTTTCCTTGTGTTCCATCTAAATCTACCCTCCTTTAGTTTAAAACCGTTACCCCTTGTCCTGTCGCAGCAGGCCTTGCTAAAAAGACTATACCCATCTTTCCTGTAGGCCTCCTTTAAGTACTGAAAGGCCGCAATAAGGTCTCCGCGCAGCCTTCTCTTCTCCAGGCTGAACAACCCCAGCTCTTTCAGCCTTTCCTCATAGCAGAGGTGCTCCATCCCTCTGATCATTTTTGTGGCCCTCCTCTGGACCCTCTCCAACAGGTCCATGTCCTTCCTGTACTGAGGACCCCAGAGCTGGATGCAGTACTCCAGGTGGGGTCTCACCAGAGCAGAGTAGAGGGGCAGAATCACCTCCCTTGACCTGCTGGCCACGCTGCTTTTGATGCAGCCCAGGATATGGTTGGCTTTCTGGGCTGCGAGAGCACATTGCTGGCTCACGTCCAGCTTTTCATCTACCAGTACCCCCAAGTCCTTCTCCTCAGGGCTGCTCTCAATCCCTTCATCCCCCAGCCTGTATAGATACCAGGGATTGCCCCGACCCAAGTGCAGGACCTTGCACTTGGCCTTGTTGAACCTCATGAGGTTCACACAGGCCCACTTCTCAAGCTTGTCCAGGTCTCTCTGGATGGCAATATACTCCCCTTTCTTGTAATATCCAAGCAGCCTGTGATTGTTTGATACAATTCAATTCTCATACAAAAATTGTCTTATGATACAAGGTAGCAATAATATCCCCATTTTATAGACTATTTTATACGTGTACTGATATACACACATATATAATATATGCATGTGTGTGTGTGTGTGTGTGTATACATATATATAATCGTTATCATTCAGTTGCCACACAGAACATTAAAAGGGAACATCCTCTCAAGTAGTTCTGACTCTCACTCATCTCTTTTTTCATAGATACAAAGAGGTTTGTTAGCTGCACTGGAATTGAAATAAATAACAAAAAGTCCATGGCACTTTCATTGTCACTTTTTTCTCAAGTAGGAACTCTTATCTAGAGGGATGGATTTATTTCAGTTTTATTATAGATGCAAGGAAGCATAATTGGCTGCTGTCTTAATATATATTTCCAAGCCTTAAAACTCTACAAAAAAAGTGAAATGCAAACAAAAAAACCAACAACAAAACAAGAAACCAAAAAACTGGCAATGCTTTAAACAAGAGCACAGCAAATACTTCACTTGAATCATAGACAACAATTTTTATCCTAACCTTCCAGTCAGGCACCAGCTTGTTAGCAAAGTAAGATCCTAAATAGAGATAATGGACTGCAGCCACAAGGTCTGAATTAGAGAAAAGCCATACTCTGTTTTTAGAGTGTGGCTTTAAATAATGAAACATTTAGCTATTAGAGAATCAGCAACTGTATGGTCAAAGACGCCCAAACTCTCAGCTGCTTCTGCAGCTCTGGACAGACCTCCACACCAGCGAGGGAACGGCCTGTCACCACCACGGAGTCCGTTCCCAGCTCGCTTTTTCCCTGTTCCCGATGCACTCCCATGGGTGCTCCCCCCCGTGCATTTAAACACGCAGCAGATGTAGTGTGACAGCCACAAAGGACTTGCAGCATGCTATGTCACCTTCAGTTCGCTCGCCTGGGCAACAGCTAGAAAAGCAGAGAGCACGCACGCAGCGTTCAAAGGACGGGTGGAGGGAGCACAGGGAGGCGACCTGACGAGTCCCATACGACAGATAAGTATCACTGCTACTCTGCAGCCCTCGCGTTAATTAACTGCCTGCACTAACTAATTCTTACTCCACATTTTCAGCATCAAACATTGATTTTACAGTATTCTTTGTCTCCATTTTAGACTACAAGCTCCCAAATGCAATTGCCCAAAACTGTCCCGTGCGAGGTACGGCTGGGGTACTAAGGTAGATATGCTTGTTAGTAAGAAAGAACGAGGGCACTAAGCAAGTCAACCTCTAAAAAGAGATTAAAAAACCAAAGTGGTCCTGCTGATATCTCAAAATCAGTAAGCTGCATTAGAAACCAAACTTCAGGGTTGTCACTCTTAAAAACAAAGAACCTCCTGAACTTACTTTACTAGAACCCACCAGTATCTTAATGGGGTAGAAAAGGCAAACGCCAAAGTAGTACACGAAGAGCAGAAATCAGAAATGTTATTTCTTCTCAGCAATAGCTCTTTGTGACTGGGACCAGGAAACGTTTTACTTCCTGAGCCATACGTTGTTTCCATTAGTTACCAAGCCACAAGAATAGTTAAAAAAAGAAAAACAACACCTCATTACTAACATAGCATCAGTACTTTAAGTTGCTTTATTACCCACAGAGTATCTTTCCCCCTTTTAGTTTGGTTTTCAGTGTAACCACATGCAGATTCTCATGTGAAGAAACAGAGCTTGAAATGTTTGTCAGTACCAACGCCACTCAGGTGCTACCTTTGAAAACTTAGTAGGAACATAAGTAAATAAACTAGCATAATCTTTCCATAATTCAATGTTCACAGAAGCTAATAAAATGCAAAATGAAAATTAGATGGTATATGCAATCGAGTGTTAACAGAGCATTACACTACATGCAAGAGGAAAGCAAAAGCATGATTACATTTTTTGTTTCTTTGTTTGAAACCCCTATATTCTTCTAAGGGAGAAAGAGCTGGAGAAAAGAATAGTTCTAACGGTAATTTTACAGGCATGCAATTCATTTGTTGCACATTGCTTTTGACCAATTCCTGTGTGATTGTGCTTGCACAAAAATATTTGGTAACATTATGTGAATAATCTTTCTACATATCCTGCTGTTGCTCCTTGCATAGTTCCTCTTGGAAAAGTTCACTTTTTCAGCAAAAGTTCAGTCTCTGGAAATACAAAATTTCTGCTCTCTCAAGCAGCCACACCGAAACCGCCTTGTGAACTCCTGGCAGGAGGACAGTCTAATTATTAGTTTCTTATCTGAGCTGTTCAAACAGGTCTGGTGCAAGTCAACGCCAGTCAACAAGACTTGCTATTAAAAATCGCACAGCACATGACAGATAGCGAGAAATTTCTGAGTGTGCAGCCCACACGCCATAAAGCTTTGAGCTTAGTCCATCTGCATCTGCGCTTCAGGTTCCCTAACTGAAAGCAGAAAATAATTATTACTATTGCCAATTACTCGGTAACATCACAGAGGTGCTCCAAGGCTGGCCCAACATTAGCTCGGTGTTTCTGCCCGTGTGTATACGGCATTTATCAGTGCAGCATGGATCCTTTGAATACGCAGACGGCTACAAGGGCATCGTATTTCCATTGCTTTCAGCGATACTATTCAGCGTTATGTACAGGAAATTTTGCTTCTTGAATATATCAAGATGGAAACAGCTTCTTTTTGTTTTAAGCAAGGGAAAATTATGAGGATTTCTGAATCTAACATGAAGGAATTTCATACGGGTCGGGATGTTGTTCCAGCCGGGAAGCTGGGCTCATGCAGGAGCTCACCACACACCTGCCCATCCATCTCCCACAAAGCAAAAGAGCAGCACTTTCAAATTACAGTGCTTGGCTTAGAACATTTTACTAAAAACGCAACCCCCCCCAAATTTTCTGGTCACTACTGAAAAGTCACAGGTGCAAAGGTCATCTAGTGTGGGGATTGGTGGCTTTTACCATTATTTACCTCTAGTTATCTTGTAGCTCACAAATTCTGTTGCCGGTTTCATTGGACAGGCCTCTGTGCTCGGGCAGTAAAACAGGTAGCAGTTTGGACGCGCGCTCGTACTTCGAGCATGAAAAATCATCAAATTACACTTCTTGTCTCCTGCAAAACATGATATATACATACTTCAGCAATAAGAACTTTTATACCATCTTGATAATAAGCTCTGGTCCGTTAAATTAGCTTTTCCTCGTGTGAGCAAGGGGAAAAGTACTAACATACAACATTCCTACAGGAAAAACAACCCAGGACTGCAAAAAGAATGGCCCGGGGCCAATACACGAAAGGTCACACCTTCCTCTTCCTGTGCAGAGGAACTGGGGGAAATAACGAGTCTAATCCCTCATCCTCCCCTCGCCCGTACCGCGCTGGCACCGCTTTACGTAACAACTTACAAATCCTGATAAATCGGAAAACCTCCTTGATAGACTCACGGGGAAGGAAATGATTTCTACGCTTTTCCCATCACATCCCAGGAATCTCTTGGCTTGTTGCTGGTTGGGGGGGTTACTTTTACCACTGTCCTCGCTACTTGCTGCTGTACTTGAGCTTGATGCAAACCACTCGCCTCAGAGAAGGGCAAGCACTCTCATTTTTGGCTAAAATTAACCCTAGAGTAAGATGTCAGTTACTTTGTAGCGCGTCTACTAAGTACAGCTTACACACCTTAGGGTTTGGGGGTCTGAGAGTTGTTAACCTTTAAAGTTACCACTGTTTCTTTATGGCAACTGTTTCCCTGAACGCCCTGGGGTCCTGCATTAAGATCTAACACCACACTTGGCAAAACAGGGTAGCAGCCGCAAGCTGTCAGCAGTCGCAGCGTGAATGGAAGGATAAACGAACGCTTCCGCGCTGCATACAGCGAACAGCCTCGTCCCCGACAACTTCAGAAGTCACCTCCCAAGCGCTCGTACGCAGTCACAGGGAAGCCCGAAGAGGAGCCGGTTACCTGGCAGCTTCTCCCCCGAGCAGCAGGCGCGAAGGCAAGCCGCCGGGGTTGGGGCGTACCCCGGCTCTGCGCCCCTGACGCCTCTGGGCAGCGATAAGTTTATATCGACGATGGTATTTTCCATTTTCTCCGCGGAGCACTGCTGACTCCGGGCCGGTCCGGGCATCACGCAGGTGACCACCAGCAGGCACACCGGCCACCGGCTGCTGGCGGGAGACATGGTCGCTCGGGCGGGGTCTTCGGCGCCGGCCGCGGGGCGCCCCTTACCACGGAGCTACCGGACCCTCCGCCGCCAGGCGCCGGATTTCGCGGCGAGCTGCCCGAAGCGCCGGCAGCCGGGGAAGCCGCCGCCGACGAGATGCCTCCTCAGCTGCCGGGGCGGGGACGCCTTTCTGGGGGCACCTTCGGGCCGTCCCCCCCGCCGCCCGCTGGCGGGAACGCCGCGGCCGGGCCGGGCTGAGCTCCGCTCCGCGGCCGGGGCGAGAAGGCAGCGCAGGGGAACGGCGGGCGGCCCGGCCCGGCCCGGCCCGGCGGCACGTCCGGGAGGAGGGGCCGGGGGAGGCGGGCCCGGGCCGCCTGCCTGCCCTCCTGCCTGCCTGCCCTCCTGCCCGCCGGCCCGGCGGGGCTGCGGTGGCGTCCCCCCTCCTCCAGCCGCTCGCCGGCCCCCGGGGCTCGCCCCGAGCGCCAGGCGCCAGGGGAAACCCGCCCGGCGAAACTCTTCAGGTGGCGGCGGGGACGTGGTTTGGGCTCGCAGCCCGACCCGTCTCTTCTCCGGCTGAGATCCGCCTCGGGATGCTGTAATGACAGCCATTAACGTGCATATCCTGGTCCGCGTGGGCGTGGGCGTATTTCGATGCCGGCGTGGGCGTCTCTGCGCCCTGAGCTCTCCTGTTCGCATCACAGCCCCGCGCAGGCTGTTGGCGGAACGGGAGTTGTACGGACAAGCCTCTCCACTGGGAGCACGGGCTGGCGGCCTAGCCGTTCTTCCCTCAACAGCCTTGGTGCTGTTGCTTGCTTAAGGAATGGTTTTCCTTGGAAATTTTTCATTTCCTCGTTTTAATTTTTTTTTTTTTAATTATTATTTTTGGGGCAGTGTTTAGGGGTAAAAAGTGGCCCAGAGAGTAAGAAGTGCAAGGAATAAAAAGATTCTTCCTTATTTTTATAATTTTTTATTTATAAAAAGATATCTTCCGTATTTTTCAGGTGTCTCATCTTTAAAGAGCAGGATGAGAATACTATGAGTACTTAGAATAATACAGTTACGTGTAAATAAAAGACATTTTCTTTTTAGGGGTGGTCCGTTACATGAAGAGATACCGAAGGGCAGGTTATTTTACATATTGCAATGGTTAGAGTAGAATAGTGAAAACAGGGAGTCTGGTCGTGTCTCTGGCAGACATCTGCGGTCTCCTTTAAAGAAAGAAATTTAAACTGAGGTGAGATTTCTTGCTTCTCTGAGCCCCCTCCCGGGAAAGGGCGCAGAGCCAGCAGCAGCGGGGGCATATCGTGCTTCACCACCGTGGGCCCAGGCCAAGGGAGGGGCGGCTGGCTTCTTCTTCACGCCCAGCCAGTCCCCGTCTCCTTTGTTAGTACAGCTGGGTGTTGGCTCCTATTTGGACCTAAGTGCTGTAAGGGACTGAGCCCGTCATCTCATTTCACGTCAAATGGCCAGTTTGGGGCAATTCCTAATGTTTCTTTGTGATTCTCGCATTCTCGGTGCTTTTTACTCAAATTTTCAGCTACATTTGTTTAAGAAAATGTTTATTTCTAGTTTTTGGAAATGTAGAGGAAAGCTTTTGGTAGCCAGGTTTCCTTCTTTTGGTAAACTGGTAAAATCATTTTCACTGTTAAAAGAAAAAGCTGTAGGAGAATGTCAACATTTAAGGTGTCACCTATTAACTGTATCACACAGTGAATGAACTATGGGACTCAATACTAAAAGCAAGCACAAATATTACCTGTGCTATGCATTAGGCACAGTCCCAGCTGCCACCTGCCTTGGCTTACACAGTGGTGGTGGAAGAAGCTGAGCTTACAGAAGCTCAAAAAAAAGGCTAAAGGTCTGGCTGGGGTGGTCTTAACTGGAGGGTGAGGAAAATGGTTCTTCCCTGGGACTGTTGGGATAGTGTTAAGGGTGTTAGGGTACTGGAGTGATAGTGAACGTGGAGATCTGTGCGGAGACTACTGCGGTGAGACAGGCGTCGATGACTATGGGAATAGGAGAAGGGCTGATGCGATATATAATGTGAGCAGGGCAGAAGAGAGAATACACAATTGCCCTGGTCCAGCCGCCATTGCTTCTTTCCCCCCTTCCTACCTCTTTGTAGGATGGGCACCCAGCCTCCCTGGAGGGAGCTGGTGCAACTCAGCCAGGCTAAGGAGGTGCAGGGAAGCCTAGGTCCACCAAAAGCCATGCAGAAGCCACTGCTGCTGGCTAGGGGAGAGCCAGCCTTGGCCAGCAGCTGCTGTGCTCCCCTCCTCACTGAGAGGGGAAGGAAGGGAGGCCGAGAGAGGGGAGGATGGCTGGACCCCATCAGCCCTGCCTCACGGTGCTGGGTCGCTAGAGGTGTTTTACTAGCTCTGTAGAGCACCTCTCTGCTTGGGAGCTGGTGCCCTACTGCCTGAAACACCTGGGTGCAGGTAAGAGGAACTTCAAGTATATCTATGTAAGTACATTTGTGGGTATTCACACTCACATATCCTCACGTATAGTTAAATCCCTTGCCCCCAAACTAGTCATCACAGACCAGTCTTAGAATCATAGAATGGTTTGGGCTGGAAGGGACCTTAAAGCTCATCTGGTTCCCAACCCCCTGCCATGGGGCCAGGCTGCTCAAAGCCCTGTCCGAGCTGGCCCTGAAAGACTCTTGGAGAGTCCGGGAGGGTGGCTCCTGACCCGCCTTGCTCGGTGGCAGCGAGGAGGCCAAGGGGGCTGCCCCCACCTGCTGGGGGCTGCCCCGCGACCAGACGCCATGCAGGGGCCGGGGGGGCAGGGCTGTTCCTCTGCCCCGCTACCCCCATGCACAGCTGCTGCCTGAAGCCCCAGCCAGGCTCTTCTGAGGAGCCTGCAGCTACGTGTTTAATAAACCAGTTGCAAATAATCCACTTATGTCAGGTGTTGAATGTACAGAGTAAGTCATAAAGGAAAAGAAAAACTGATAAGAAACTATACAAAATATTTGCCAAGGCCCTGAAGTTGCTTGGGTCATGGTAATACAAACATCAGATTTATGTATTCTAATGGAGATATGTACAACTGTACACTGTTTCAGGTACATTAATTTAGTTACTGGCTGCAGGACACCGCAGAGGACTTCTGTTATATCCACATCAGAGGCAAAATAAAGAATTCACTTACACAACTAATACATTAAAATATACCTTTATTAAAATAATGGTTTCAATGATAAAATTCCATGTAGTAGACACATATGTCGGTTGAAAGATAAGTTAAAACTCTTCTGGGGTGGTGATATACTGCAAATTCACACTTTCACAATAATAAATGAAAACACTTCAGAGGGGAGCGAGAAGTCCATTACACAGAAGTGGAAAGGACGCGAATTGAAGTTAAATGTGCTGATCCAATGGAGCTAATTTTAAAATTTGCCCAATACTGATGCATAATGTCAAATGACGTTACGGCAAGCACTGGTTAGGCTGTAGTCCTACAGACATCATGCACTTTCTCTTTAAACACCACGTTTATCTTTAAACACTGCCAGTCCTTCCTTAAAAGCCACTGAGACTACTCACGAGTGTGACTTTAATCACGCGTGTGCATATTGCAGATTGGGAACTCAAGTTTGTAAAACGAATTGTGCCAACAATCGTTTGTGCTTCCCCCAAAAGAATGACGTTGCTTTCATACTATTTATTTGTTATTTTGGCAGGAATCAAGCCGTCGTTCACGTAGTTGAAAGAAAGGTCTATTATTATTAGGCTACAAAAGCACATGGTACGGCCTACAGCTGACGAAAGGTGGTGTTGGACTGGGATTGCTTCCCACAGCCTTGGTCTCGGTAATGGCTGCAAGGTGCAGTTCCCACAAGACAGGAGCGTCATTTTTGTGTTAAATTAACTCTTGGTGGCATTTAGCAAAGGCAGCCAAAAGAAACGACGCCGAGTTCAGCGCGGAGCGTTCAGCGATGCTGGGCACCGTGCGTGAGCGGAGAACGGACTCGTTCGGAAGCTAGCACGCACCTGCACTCCTTCATATTTACAGACAATTCCGTCAGGCAGTTGCGTGGCTTCTTTGCTGATTTGACTGTCAAATATGAAAATAGTGAGTCTGAAATCTCAAAGTATGTTTCCTTCTCCTTTTCACTTGTTTTGTTTTTGCTTAACCTGAGTTGCCTGTGACCTTTCGGTCGGGGCTGCTTTTCCCTCGCTCCCGGCCCAAGGATGAAGGGCGACGGCCGTTTCCCGCCTGTGACCGGCTGCTCGGTGCCCTGCGGCGGATCGGGGGCTGCAGTTTTGGGGGCGATGCCTGCGCGCCCGCCAAGCGAGGGAACAGCGTGGCGTGGCTTTATTGGGCAGCCTGGGACGCAGACCCAGCGCTCTGGGGTCTGGCGGGTTTGCCTTAGGACAGAAAAATTAATATCCCTAATTAAAAAAAAAAAAAAAAAAAAAGATGAGCGGTGTTTTGCCGCCTCCCCCCCCCCCCAGTCCCCCGTACGCCCTCGCCGCCGCTCCGGCAGGGCAGCTTCCCGGAGGGCCGAGCCCAGGCGCCTGCAGGCCGGGGGCGGAGGGGAGAGGCCTGCGGCCTCACAGCCGCCATCCCCGCAGCTCCTTTCCCTTCCCTCCCCGGGCGCTGCGGCCTCGGCCTCCGAGCGGAGCCCCGCCCGCCCGCCGCGCCGTGCCGCGCCGGGCGGGGCCTGCCCGTGACCGGGGCGCAGACGCCGGCCGGCCGGCGCAGGCGGAAGCCCCGTTGGCGGGCGGCGGTGGCGGCCGCGGGAGCGGCGCTGCCGGCCGCGCTGCGGGAGGCGGGGGAAGCTGCCGCCGCCGCCGCCGCCATGGGAGCGGAGCAGAGCGCGGAGGCTGAGAGCCGCCCCGGCGAGCCCAGCGCCTCAGGTCGGTGCCCGCCGCGCCGCGGGAGGGGAGGGGGCCGCCCGTTGGCGGGAGGCGCCCGGGAGGGCGCGGGCCCCGGGAGCGGGGTTCCCCCTCCCTCCGGCGCGGCGGGGGTGCCTGCGGTTCCGTGGCGGCGGGGGCGAGGGGCGGAGGCGGTTGCTGTGGAGAAGGCAACGGCTTTTTCTTTGCCAGGCGGCAGCGGCCCGGCCCTTCCTCGGGGGCGGGCGGGGAGGGCGCCAGGCCCGCTTCGGGCGGCGAGGGGGGCACCAGCCGGGTCGGGGGGCAGAGCCGGCGCGGTGGGTGCGCCCAGAGCCCCGGCCAGGGCCCCTCTCCCGCTGGCGGGGCGCGGGAGGGAGGGAGCAGGGCGCCGGGCTGAGGAGGGCGTCGGTGGTGCAGGTGCTTCCTCTGAATATCGGCCTGTGAGGGACAGCGAGGGATGTGCAGTGCTGAAACCAGTGTCCCAACGGTCCTTGAAGTCCAGCTGTGGAACCGGACCTTTCCTGTCTAATAATATAAAAGAGCCTTACTGCGGTGAGACGCTGACAGATACACAGTGTTGGGTGTTTTTACCTTCATCGTTAAAACAAAAGCATGTTGGATTATCCCTGGAGTGAGAAGGCAAGATGTCTTTCATCAGCTGTTACCTGATTTTGAAAAAAAATTGCTGAACCTAGTAGATTTACAGGGAGAGGGTGTGAAGGGAGAGTACCGTCCTTGAGCGATCTCAGAGATGTGTTCATACTATAGAAAATGTATCTCTACTATGTTAAACATGGTGACATTCGCTTAGGGTTAAATTCTGATGGAATCTGCTTACTAATTTGATCGTTCCCTCCTTCCCCCGTACCCTTCCAGCATCTCCATCGCCAGCCAAGCAGCGAGCAAAAATGGATGACATTGTGGTGGTAGCCCCAGGAACGCAATCCTCCCGGAATGTCAGCAATGACCCAGATGTCATAAAACTGCAGGAAATTCCAACTTTCCAGCCCCTTTTGAAAGGTAAGTGATCATTTTTCCTCTGTTTTTTGAAGGCCTTTTTTTGTACCTAATGGAGTGTGCGCTTTGTGTGTCTTGAGGTTCCTACTGAAATTCACATTTCTGTCCCTATTTTTTCACTACCGTCTTGTTTTAAACCTTACTTTCTTTTGTTCTTTCATAATTATTCCCACCTTTCTAAACGGTGGGTGAACTGGCTTAGAGGTGCTAGTAATGTTCTCTGCAGTGGAACCATCTACTGTGAAGACAGTACAACTCCAAGCATGCCAGCTTGCCCTGTGCCACTGGTTGGTGAGAGATGCTGTGTTACATTCTAATGTATAATGGACCGCAGTCTCCAGTTTTGCTCTAGGCTCTTAAAACCATCTGTGTGTTACTCTCTCGGAGTCATAGCTACCTGCGAATGGATTCATTTGCTTGAAATCAAGATATCTTGTGGGGGTTTCCAACCTAGAGCAGATTTTGTTCTTGGTTTTGGGGGTAGGATGGTGGACTGAGGCTTGCATGGGCCCTTAAGCCCTGTGTTGGCAACATCCCTTTATATCAGTGGACTTATTAAATTCCCACCGTGTTTTTCTTTGTTTCTTTTCCTCTAGGTCTTTTTTTCTTTCTTCCCCTGCACCCATTCTTTGTTCCTTCTATTCTGTTCAAAGGGAAGTGAAGATTTAAATCAAAGTTGTCAAACCTACAGTTTAGCAAAAACTGTTTGTGCATTTTGTGGCCTGGCTTTTAGCTACCTCTTTTTCTGGAGACTGTGCAGCATCCTTAGTGTGTGAAAGTCCCTTAGGAAGAAAGATGTCTGGAGCAGCCTGCATGAATGGATTTGGTAACAGCAGCCTGCTCCTCGGCTCCTCTCCTGGGAACAGTGTGGGTCAGCAAACTTGTGTGAATGTGCTGTGTAGCAGACACTCAGTGAGCCAATGTTTTTTTGAAAATTTGAGGCCTCCTCTGCATGTGTACATTGGCTGCAGCACTTCCTCATGTCTCGTAGGCCTGCTGTGACAGAGAGGAAGGAGCTGGGATGTTTAGCCCTCCCTGCTACTGGAAGAAGGTCCGAGTGTCACTGATTCATGCATGGCTGCTGGGGAGATATGGCAGCCACTTTGTCCTGCAGGCATCACTAGAGGTGACGTAACATCACAACATCACTTTCTGGACAGGAACTCTTTACAACTTTTTTTTTTTTTTTCTGTCTACTGCATGAGGACCCTGGAACATGACTAGAACTTGTGGACACTATGATAGCCCAACAGGCCAAATATTTGGCATTTTATTGGCTACTGCTTGATAGGGGTCTAGATGTGCACAGCACTGACTACTGTTTCCAGCAGAAGGGGCAGAAAGATAGGGAGGCCACAGAACTCGAAAAAAGCAAACAGGGATATTTTTGGGGCTGGTACTGCAGTCCCTCTTGACCAAGGAGACTGTGTGTATGTGTTGGTTATACTATATTTTTTTTTTTTTAAACTTTATAGAGGGTGATGTAGAAATCTGTATTTGACTTATTCCTGACACTTTCACTGCCATTTTAGAATGGACTGTAAGATTGCTGATGTTGGTGCAGCATTCCTGTCAGCAGCAGGCTGGGTCATTACCTGTGGACAGAGCGTGCTTTGCCTGAGTCCTGCCTTGTACAAAAGGCAGAACCAGCATCTCGACAGTAGCAGTTCAGAATATAAATGCTGGAACCCAAATCCACAAAAGAAATGAGGAAGTTTTAATCTGAGACCAAATTTAGAAGGTGCATTAACATCTGCACCGAGGTTGTTATGTATGTATAAGAGCGCAATGACGAAGAGTTTCAGTTCCACCCAGCGTCGAACTGTGGTGAGCAAACCTGGGTTGCCTAAGAGCTGCGGAAGTCCTGGGAAGCGGGCCTGCTGATCGCTTCCAGAGGCAGTGTTCCTGTATGAGTGGTTGAGGAGCAAGGATACAGGGCTTGAGGTGGGAAATGAGAAAGAAGAGAGAGCAGCAGCCACGTGGCTGAGATAGAAGGGTTGGAAGGCACTGCCTTACCTGGCCAGTCGAGGTCCTTTAACTCCCAAACATGCATGCGTTAAGTTGCTTGATGGGAAGTAGTCTTGGCCACTGAGTTGCTTTTTCTGGTCTTGCTTTGGACGTGAAGCTGCATATGTGTGATAGAAACCACCTTTTCTATTTCTATTGCTTGGCCTGCCACGAGTTTCCCTACGAATCTCTTGAGACGTGGTGACATCTGGTGACTGCTCGGGAGTATTGCGTGCTTCAGCACGTTCACTTTTGTGAACAGCTTTTTCGGCCTTTAATGCTTGTTATTGCATGAACAACAGGACTATGATACTTGTGTTCACTACAGAAAGCAGTGTGGTCTGTTGAGTGAGTTGAGTCTTGAGAGACCCCAGATCTGCCACAGGCTGGCTCGAGAAGCTGTTCTGTTTTGGACTGGTCTCTTCTCTATTCTTCACATGCAAGATCAAGTTCCTGGAAGGGATGAAGAAGGATACTAGAGATCTTTTAGGACTTAATCCTAAAAACTCGTGCCTTGTGATCTGCCAGCTTGGAAAGCGGAAGGCGTGAACTCATAGCCCATGTGAGCTTCATTATTCTTTTCAGTTTCTCCTTGGCTAAGTGTCGTGGTTTAACCCCAGCCAGCAACTAAGCACCACACAGCCGCTCGTTCACTCCTCCCCAGTGGGATGGGGGAGAGAATCGGAAGAGCAAAAGTAAGAAAACTCATGGGTTGAGATAAAGACAGTTTAATAGGTACAGCAAAAGCCGCGCGCACAAGCAAAGCAAAGCAAAGAATTAATTCGCTACTTTCCATTGGCAGGCAGGTGTTCAGCCATCCCCAGGAAAGCAGGGCTCCATCACGCGTAACGGGTACTTGGGAAGACAAACGCCATCGCTCCGAACGTCCCCCCCCTTCCTTCTTCTTCTTCCCCCAGCTTATATACTGAGCATGATGTCATATGGTATGGAATAGCCCTTTGGCCAGTCTGGGTCAGCTGTCCTAGCTATGCTCCCTCCCAGCTTCTTATGCACCTGGCAGAGCACAAGAAGCTGAAAAGTCCTTGACCAGTGTAAACTCTGCTCAGCAAGAACCAAAACATCAGTGCGTTATCAACATTATTCTCATCCTAAATCCAAAACACAGCACTCTACCACCTACTAAGAAGAAAACTAACTCTATCCCAGCTGAAACCAGGACACTAAGCAAAGCCAAGGAGTTTCATTTTGCTTTTAAGTATCAGAAGAAGCCTGATAGTTAAATTGATGGACTGGGGAAGCATGTGGTCATGAAGAAACTGCATGTTCTTGAGAGACAAAGCACTTTAGAGCCAAAACACTAGGCTCTCCTAGGCATATTGAGTTGAGCTTGTGATCAATGAAGCTGGAAGTCTTTAGCATTGTACACCCTTGCATGGAAGAAAATGCCAGTGTCGTGTCCATTACGTCTTTCATACTAGGTTTTCCTTGACTTCTACAGCAAAAATTGCACCTCACAGTTACAGCTATGATTGTGTAGAGTCCTTCTGAGTAATGTTTGCCTTCTTTGTACTGTTGTGGTTACTGAGCATGCATAATAAGCAGCGTTTGAGAGGTCAGCGTTTGTTTTTGTTTGCTGATTCCTGTGTTTGAACCTGTCAGATATAGCTATTCGGTGGGGTAGGCGCTACTGTCTTGAAGTGGTTGTGTAGCACCTACTATGGTGAGTCAAGGACTGGAGTGTCTTTTTTCCTAATGCCAGAGACTGTCTTCTCTGGTGCTATATTCATGTGGACAGAAAGGGGAGAGTGTCCCACACGTGGTGGGTTTAGGAAAGCATTCCAGTGGATGCTGCTTGTATTGCCATTTGTAAACGTCAAATCCCAATCCCGCCCAAACTGAGAGGAGAGAGAAACAACTCTTAGGGAGTACACCTGGGAGTGAAGTGCCCAATTGTTGTTCTCCAGAAACTGCTATATGTTTAGGGTGTTTGCATTTTTTTTTTTTTTTTCCCCCCTGAATGTAAAAACCCCTCTATTAGAAATGCCAGCAGGGGACTTCACTGCTTGATGAAACAAGACCTGTTTTTTTTTTTAAGTGGGGAGGAAGGTTTATAATCTAGACTCCTGGGAGCAACAGAGGAAGTCTCCAGTCTTCTCCCAAGCATTCCCTGCAGAGACCTCTTTGTAAGCGATACAGAACAAAATGTGAAAACGTGATACGCTGTTTCTTTCCTTTATGCATCTTCCTGAGGGTATTTGCATGAAAATGAAGCTTCTGTCTGTTCAGTGTCCCTGGTTCTTACAGTCTGTTCATAGCGTGAAGTCATAGCCAGCTGTATAGAAGATCAAAGTCATCTTCTGTGTGTAATCCAAAATGGTATTACTTGTGTAGCTTTTGAGCAAAGTGACCCATCTTATGAAGGTGTTTGGAAAAAAACTAAAAAGGCAATTTTCTACGTAGTCATGACTACAGAAGGTTGATAAGGTACCACAGTGTGGGATTTCTCTTAGAAAGGCTCTTACTGGATCTGTAAAGTATCACCTCTGACCAGGGATTTGGCTTTTATGACCAGGGGATCCTCTTGGAGGTTTAAGGACTGCTGGTGAAAGATGGGATCCACTTGACTAAGTGGGATTAGAGCATCTTTACCAACAGGTGGGCCAACCTGGAAACAAAAGTGTTGAATTAGAAAGGATGGGGGAAGGAGATTACAACCACTGTTAAGTGAGGAAGCACTGGAAGGGGTTGAAAAGCAGAAGGTAAATATTCTGGTCATTTGTTTTTTTTTTTTTTTCTGTGCAGTTTGTCTTGGCAATTAAAGTAAGATGGGTGGGGTAAGGAATTGTTACAAAGTTTCCTGAAAGCTTTTGAAAAGGGTGCTTAGGTTTTAAGTTTGTGTCCGGAAAACAGAATGCTTATTGCATTTTTCCAGAGGGCATCAGCATCTCTCTCAAGCCTCAATAAAGATTGAGGTCTGTCTTTCTGATAGCAGTGAAGTGTTATGGTAAACAAAAAAGGCAGATACATATAAAAGACCTATTGATGTGTGTTAGTAATATAGGAGAAACTGATCAGGAATTAGTCATCCAACTACAAATATAATTCCTATTCTGTGCCAAAGTCAGCAAGACCTAAGGCAAACAGAATGTTGGGATCTTGATAGTAGGAACAAAAATTTGACTGGTGTATCTGTTAAATTAAAAATCAAATTAAAATGAGATGAGACCCACACTCTTTCCTTCCTTGACTGCTTACTTCTGAGGAAGGCAGCAGGACATGTGTGAGGTTGGAGTGTGCGTGTCTGAGGCTCTGTTTTGTGCCGCTCTCTTGTAAGTGGCATGTTCTAAACTTCCTAGGGCAAAGTAAATCTCATGGATCTTTTTGAAGGAAGTCGATCTAATTGATACCCATTCGTGACTATGTCTTCTTGCAGGAAAAATGACTTAACTTGCATTGCCAGTGATTTAAATGAAAACCAAAAGGTTCTGAAGTTTGTATTAGAAGAAAAGTCTTGTTACTTCTTACTTACTTATCAGAAACTGTGTCACAAATAGATTCTAGGCTACATCAGTGGTTTCTGACGGTATTTAATGTCAGGTTGGGCATCGGTTTTGGAAACTCGAGATACAAAAGGGTACATGACCGAAAGATTTCCAAACAGCAGTCCTTCTTTCAGGCATGTATCTAAAACAGAAACTTGAAAGAAAGGAAGTCTAGAATGGAATCATAGAATCTCAGAATGGTTTGGGTTGGAAGGGACCTTTTGAAGATCATCTAGTCCAACCCCCCTGCCATGGGCAGGGACATCTTTCACTAGACCAGGCTGCTCAAAGTCCTGTCCAGCCTGACCATGAACACTTCCCATGGTGGGGCATCCACAGCTTCTCTCGGCAACCTGTTCCAGTGTCTTACCACCCTCATCATAAAAAAATTTCTTCCTTACATCCAATCTAAGCCTACGCTTTTTCAGTTTAAAACTGTTGCCTTTTATCCTGTCACTACAGGCCCTGGTAAAAAGTCTCTCTCTGTCTTATAAGCTATATTTGTCCTAAGGAGGCTTTTTTTGGAAATAAGCTTGTTCCTACTTATGGCTAGAATTCTGTACTGGTAAAAGGTCTTCAGCTGAAGAAGCAAAAGAAAGAGGTTACTGTCTTCCTGCGAAGACACTGTATGAGCAGCAGAAGCTTCCTTATGTTGCTGTGCCGCTCCCCGTTCCCCTAGGATTTTGCAATTAGTTTGCTCTCCAGTCTTCTTTCACTGTTCTTGTGGTCACCCTGGTGGTATTGTGAGCATTTGAGACTTCCTGACTGGCTGACAAAAGGTGCCAGAAGGGCAGTGACTTTCTGCTTCTGCTGGCCCAGCTCCCATCAGTTGTTCATTTTGAAGTACATCTTGTAATTTCCAAATCTGGTCATCAGTCCTGTTAATGTTACTGGCCTACTTGTGTCTATTGGCAGATATGCAGACTCTAATCTTGTTTTTGAAAAGGGAATGTCTTAGCAAATGGTCTTTGTGCTTTATTGAGAGATGCTTCTGGAACATCTGAAACCAAAGGTGTTTTAGTAGCCCATGGCTTGTACAGAAAATGGTAACTTTCAAGTTGCATTCCATTTGGTGCTAAGTTAAAAATTCAAGTAATATGCAGGCATGGTGGAGACCAGTTTTTCATATTGTGTAAGAATGACTTTCAGTTTCTTCTTGTATTTGTTGCTTGCTGCACAGTAGTTCATTGAATGCCCAGGCTGGCAGCTTGCACCTGTTGAAAGGGGGACTCAGTCCTTGCTGCTTTTGCTTCTGGCCATGTGGGCACGCCTCCTCTGGCACTCTGGCTCTGGTATTTGTTGGGCTCTTCGGTGGAAGACTTATCTTTTACTACGTATTTGGAGATAGTTCAGCAGCCCTGTCTGTGTTCTGACTTATCTATGGAGGAAAACTTAATTAAACGAAAAAAATCATTTTTATGCTAGATATTTAATTGTTGAAGCTGTTGTTGATCCCTGCTTGGCCTGTTGCACAAGAATGTGATGATACTTTTTGTTTTGTTTTGGCTGGCAGTCTTAGGCTTGTTGTATGGAAGCTCCCTTGAGAGCAAGGATCGTTTCTGTGTATTAGGCAATATGCTGAGATGTAACTGGAGACTGTGGCTTATGAACAGTTCAGGTATGGGTCCTGTGCTGAGACTGTTGATTGCATTTGCCATCATATGCAGCATGTCTGCTGTCAGAGGAACTCCTGATCCCTCCAGCATTGAGAGAAATGAAGTTAGCAAGGGATGCTGAGGCTCTGACTTCAGGCTCACCTGCATTCCCAGGTGAGGAGAGAGGTGGCTTCTCTGCAGACCTATGGCAAGTTACTTGTGGTGCACTCCATTCCTTTGTCTGTCAAACATACCTGGTGTGCATAGTGTAGCTTGTAGCCGTAGGAAGGTTTTTGTGTGGAGCTCATTAGCATCCCCTAGTACAATATAACTGGATTCTTGTCCTACAAATACTACTACTGTTTTTGTAAGAATAGCAATGTACAGGAAGAGGTTGCTCCGTCGGGTTTTGGCATTTCTGTCGTTAATGTTTTTAAGCACACGTTAAGCAAACATCTACCAGGCATGAATTAGAAGTAAATGAATAGATTATGGCTAACCCACTGAGGTCTTTCCTTACCGTGCTGCCCGTTATGCCTATTTATGTTGCTTCGTTATTTATCAAGAAAAGTATTTCACAAAGCAAAAACCAAGGCCTTTACTCTGAAGAGGCCAGGGTATAGTTTACCTGGCAGCAGTGTAAGAAGGAGACCAAAATTATGTGGCAGAAAGTCTTGCAAGATAGGTCCAGCGCGAGGAGTGTCCTTTTTGTCTTAGTATGGTTTGAAGTGAAAACTTGGCAATGGTTATATTTATTATAGCTGGTGCACATCTTCAGCGGAGAAGCATAGGGAGATGCTGAGAAATGTCCTGTGAGAGAGAACAGTGGTGAAATTAGTGCTGCTCTGCTGATCCTCTGTTGTCCTCCAGTCACAGGAACCATAAGCTTGTGTTAGGCAGCTTGAAAGGATTGTTTATCCCTGTATAATTTCTTGGATGAGGTTGCTTTTCAGGCAGAAAACTACTTATCTGAAAAATATCAGTGTATTTCTCTTTCTGGGACAGCATATAGAGGAAGGATGGATGTTTAGAGTTTGAGCCTCTAAAGCGATAGGTTTTGTCACATCTCACTCCTTTGTATTATCTGGTGACTGACTTACATCTTCTGTTCATTCCCTTACCTCACTGTATGCTGCTACTTCTATTTATTGTCTAGGGAATTTAGCTAATAGCACGCATTAGTGAATTTTATTCCTGTAATTCTCTAGGCATTGTGATACTATAATCCTTTTTAATTTTGCTCTGGTGCCTTACTAGAAGGATCTGCTTATGCAGCACTTGGTAGTACTGCTGAGAGTATATGGCTCTAATTGAATTTACATCATCCAGGTTTGTTGGATGGACCCCATGGTTAGTGCTCATAACAAGGTGAAAATGAGCATGCTCGGGTAGAAAGAAATAGCAAGAATGATACTGTGAGCACATGTCTGCCTGTTTGGTTTTTTTTTGTTGTTGTTGTGGTTTTTTTTTTTTTTTTTTTTTTTTTTAGGCTGTGGACCAGTACAGTATTCTGTGTTACAGAGAGCTGCCTCTCCATTTTGGTTTCATGACTCTGAAAACAGAACCTAGGAGATGTCTCAGTTTGAAAGAAAAACTCCTTTCCTCAAAAAGATAGTTGGAGGAGAGGAGGAGAATGATGGTGGTGTCCTATTTCCATGCGTTCCTCAATGGTTTGTTGACAATTTGGAGCCCTGGACCAATTCATTTTTATGAGTGAGAGGATTTGAGTCTGTGGTTAGGTACTATCCAAACAATATACTCAACACCAGTTGGAAGAGTATTAGGGACTGTGGATACTCAGTTGTCTGCCTTTTTCCCCGACCTCCCTTTTCAAGCTGTTCCACACTGTGTGGTATAATGGGTGAGTAACACTGAGTTACCCCAGTTTCCTGGGTGAGTAACACTGAGCTCCAATTTCTGCTGAGCTGTATAGTCAATGGCTGTGACTCCTGTCTGAATCTTACAGCTCCTCAGGCACGTATGGCTCATCCTCGCTGTCTTGCTGCGTGAATAAGCTTTGCTGGTCGTCGCAAGTCACCTGCAGATTTTCACTCCTTTACCTTCACAGAGCTTCTGTGACAGCTCTCCAGCTGGCCTGTACAGCTCTTGGGGTGCAGCTACCCTTTGGATAATATTAGAAGATGTGCTGAGGAAAAATAAACATGTGGAGTTAACCATGTCCTGGCTTATAGACTTGCCACACACTTTGATGAGGAGTATCTGTATGTTGGCCAGTGTACCTTGAAATCACTGTTAACTGGTTAAAGTGAAATGCAAATGAAACTAAGTATTTATAACATCCAAAATATATAGTGTAATTACAAATGTTTATAGAATGTGTAATATTTTTATGCCAAGAGGAAATTGGATGCATCTGACTGCTAAGGTATAGGAGCTAGTGTGCTCCACTGGAATGTTGCTGATGAATCTTTATAGGACAAAGATAAGTATATGTCCAGAAAGCACTCAACAGCACATCTGTTGTTTGGGTTTTTTTGTTTGTGGGTGGGTGTTGGGGTTTTTTGGGTTTTTTTTTTTTGAGTTTGTGAAGGACTCCAGGTGTCTAAACCTGGATGGATTTTTTTTTTTCTTCTTCTCTCCTGGACATTTGTGTACCTTTATTCAGCATTATTGTCTTGCTCATAAGTTAAGACTTGCTCGTAAGACTTGGTTGAGTCTGTGACTGAAGGGCCGGTGGAATTTCTCTTTCTGCCTTCCCCGTTTGGTGTGTATGTGGGTATCTTTCTCTGATGCATCTCCCTCTGTTGAACTTGATGTTTTATATCAATGAAAATTGCATGAAAAGAAATGTTCCTGTTAGAAACATAAGACTAGGATGTATCTAAGTGTGTGTATATAGATATTTGGAGTGATTACTCTCCAAGACTGCTCCTGTAGGGATACTGCAATAGTGTTATTCAGTGGACTGAAGTCTGAAAGGTAAGTCTCCCCTGCGTGGGCTGGATAGGGTTGGAGATAAGAGAGTGGGACCTAACGAAAGCCCCCTCCTGGTGCCATTTGGTTCTCTCCTCTTTAGCTGGCCACTGTGATACCTACTGCTCCTTTCACTTTTGCTGTATTCTTCCAGCCATTAATAACATGAAGTATTTGTGTTTACTAGATAGGAACTGCTGTGGTAGATGTCGGATGCTTGAACGTAGAGAAACAAGAAGGTTGTGCCTGCGATGTGTCTGTCACACAGGGATGGGGGAAGGGATGGGAGCTTGGGGTGGTGACTGAGTTCCTGAGGCAAACTCTAGACACGGGAACAGAAAATCTTAGTGTCTTTACTTACTATGGCAGTGAGCAGTATAGATGTGTTCAGATAGAGATGCACAGGAAAAGGCCATGGGTGCTGAAACAAAATAGCTGACTCTTCTTAATGAGAAATGTCTGCCATGTTGGGGGAAAGGATGAGTGGTAATTACATATTTGAAACAGCATTTTAATGAGGAATTTCTCTGCTTATAAATATAACAGATTTCTCTGTTGCCATCATCAGTGGTCACTTCAGTTATGAAGAAGTCTTACTTCCCTATCTTCTGGTGTTGACAATATAAAATAAATCATAAGAAGAAAATCAGCTAGGTGTGCCAAAGGTCACTTTGCTGTTTCCTCTGGGACGGGTCTGCTGTTAAGAATCCGTGAAACTGTCAACAGAAAGCAGGAAGGACAAAAGTATAAAATGCTTCTGAGATATTCCCCGCATCTCCACAACTCCTACCTCCATGCTCAAAAAAAACTCAACCTCAAAGTGTTTTGGCCTGAAGTCCCTATTCTGGAGCTTGACACATTTTCTTCCAGGTGCCTTCCCAGCAAAGGTCAATGAGCTGTACACTTTATAGTATGTATTTTCTGTACATGCAAACTGTACGTGTGTAGTTTATTTCTTGTGATTCTGCTTGTCCCCCTGTTAATGTTCTTTTGCTTGACTGGTGGCCATTTCTGGAATGCTTGTGTCTTGCTGCTAGACCAGCAGCAGTGTTGCAATGGGTTGCTTTTGAAAAATGAATGTTTCTGTTTGATCTTAGGCTTTATAGGAGTTAATAAGTTTATCCAAGTCCAGAAGATTATTTGGTTTTAGGCCAATCAATTTATTGATAAAGATTATGATTAACCAAGAGGCACAGTGTGAATTATTACATCCTAAGTCCTAGTTCTTGATTCCTCCCCCTCCGCCCCCCCCATGGCTGCTGATTCAGTTAGGTAACCATGGTCAAGGTAAAGGATGAGTGGATATTTCTGTATCTACTGCCCGTCTGCAGTTAACTGCACTTTCTATAACGTCACATCATTCAAAAGCTCTGCTCTTGTCTTTATTTCCCTGCCCAGACACTGTTAGCAGACTAAAAAGCAGATTCCAGAAAGTTGTATGCGTAGATAATACCCCCCTTTTCTAATTAAGAGTTTGACTTACTAAAAATTATATAAACATAAAAAGGTTATTAAGGTACAAGTGAAAAAATAAGTCTACTCAAGCCCTAAACCTTGTTATCAAAGCAGCGTGGTGGGAGCATAGCTTAACCATGTTCTCTCTGTATAATTGTGTAAGATGAGATCAACAACCAAGCAGTAAAGCACAGGTGAGCAAGCTCATTGTTACAAAACCTTGAAGTTTAGAATCAAATTTGATCTGCCTCTATTTCTTTCTTAGGGCAGCTTAACAAAAAGGAAAATAGGAATTTAGTGGTTCATTTGGCTTGAACAGTGAGGTTTGACATGCTGAATTTTATAATCTTCCCTCTATTTCCCATGTGGGGCTGGTCATGGTATGCTTGGCTTAGTTGTTAGCACCCTTGCACACATAAACCAGAAGATCCACCATTGCAGATTATGTATTGAATCCCAATGTGCAGATGATCTGCTGGAGATACTGCTTTTCAATTTGCAATAGTAACAAAATCACTAGTAGTAATGTTCAGTAGGAAGTGGAATGGCTGCCTGTTGTAGTTGTGCAGGAGCACCACTCTGCCAGCATGCTGTACAGCTGAACTTGGAAGCCTTCATCATCCTGAGGTGGTGGTCAGAGAAGGGACTACATTAGTCAAGGACCAGGGGCAGGAGCAGATGTACACACTGTAAAGCAATGGCTTGTTTCAGTAACGTATGTTCAGGGTGAAATTATGACTTTGCTGAAGACGAGGGCAAAGCTCTTGTCAGTTCCAGCAAAGCGAAGATTTCTTTTTTTTTTTTTGTCCCAAAATAGTGTGCCTTTCTATATAGTTTACGTTTGTATGGTAGAGTGCTGAGGTTGATGTTTGAAGTTTAACAGTAATAAACATGTTCTGGAGACAGCGAGGAACGTTGCACAACGAGATTGTTAGACTTGACACACCCTCACACCCTTAAGCTAGATCCACAAAGGACTTGGTTGTTCAGAAGACGGGGACATCCTTAGGGGTTTTGTGCTCACTTGCCTGTTTATGCACTGTGTTAAATAACCATAAGGCAGAAGGCATTTGTAGCTCAGGAAACAGGATTGGAGACCAGGATCCCCACTACCTTGTTCACTCTAGCTCCCCGCTACCCTCTTTTATTTACCCACCTTCCTCTTGGCTATTCCTTGGCCATGCGTGCTGAGCTAAGGGGCTCCAGACAACCTTTGGCATGAGAGAGGTGCTGATGAGATGCTACTCAGCCTCCATAAAGCTGTGGTCATCCTTGCCATACTCTGTAGCACGATTTTAGTGCCCGGGGAGATTTTTTTTTTTTTTTTTTTCCTTTTAAATGGTGGAAACTCTAACTTCCAGCAGTCTTAAGACAACTGAGAAGTTCTGAAGATTGCACTGCAGTGATGTGGGTACCATTTGTGGGCTGATGTCTTCGATGCTTGTGGAGTTTTTTGTTTGAAGTTTTCTTCCCATGTGTGTGGTTGAATTCCCTGGGTACTTTGACCTGTCTTGCTTGTGTCTATGTGTCTTGTGTTCCAAAATGTTTACTAACTGTAATTCTGGCACATAATTTCAGAGGAGACGTGATATGCCCTGTTTGACCTTGATGTGTTCATTAAATGTAAAATGTCACGCAGTGTGATATCTCCTGTCTGACTCTTGTATTCGAGATCCACTTTGAGCTGGTGTGAGGTGCTGTATCCAATATGTTTTTTCACTTGGCAGAGTTGAACGGCAAAAGTGCACATGCTGTTACGAGAGGTATTTTTTTAATGAGGTTAAGAGCAAACAGTATGAATACTAGGCTGCAGTTTGAATTCACTTTTTTCCTTTCAGTAGCTGGTGCATACAGAAATTATACTCTGGAAGTGGTAGGCGAGTCTGTTCTAATGCAGTGAAAATAGGGACTTTATGATCATAGGCTGCAGTCCTCTAATGGATACAGTTGGGATTCCCTTAGAAGTCACTTGTGTAACTTGCACGGACAGAAGTATCGGAGTGCAGGCTGCAGTTCAGTGTAGCAGTAAAAGACCTGAAAAGCTGAGCCAATAAAACTGGATTCTTTCCACCATGTTGTATCGGCCTGGCAATGATGTATTGCGCCCAAGGGAAAGGTCTAACAGTGGAGCACTGCCTTTGAATCTGCCTGCTGAGCTGCGGCTGGGGAGTCAAGGGGACAGCGTCACAGGCTGCCAGTAAGTAACTCCGCTGCTGCGCCTCATTACTCCTGAGGCATGAAATGCACAGGTTTCACTTGCGCAGCAATCCTTCAACTCAGTGCTGCGATGTCCTTTCTCTGTTTTCTGACTTGCTGTTCTTTACCCCTGTAGTCCTTTGTTAATACGACTGTTGAGACTTGGCTAGACTGCAGTCTAGCTAACTGCCACAGGGTGTCACTGGAATACAAAAGGAGTAGTAGATGTGAGTGAAAAGGGCTGGAAACCTTGCTGAAACAGTGCATTGGAAACCGCTTTCTCTTCATGCTGTTTTCATGAACATTTGTGTTCTAGTTGCATTCGTTGTACCAAGTGACCAAGGTCTTGGTGGCCTTGCTGGCAAGCTGGGCTTGGTACCAGCTGGACCTGTGAGCTGAGCCACACAGTGCTTAACTGGGAAGCAACTACAGGCTGAAACAGTACTGGGTCTGTGAGGAGGAGATGGTGCAGCGATCTTAATCAGATAGTCTTTCAGAAGTCTTCATGATCTTGAAAAATAAAAGTCTTGTGTCACTTATTTTCAGTTGTTGATACTAGGGGTTTTCTAAGTGTGTATGGTAAGAAAATGAAAGTATAGATCAGCAGTAATTCGGATAGAAGCACCTGAGGTTTGGCCACTGTCCATAGCTATTGATTCTCACCTTAGTACACCATCTGTAACATGGAGTTTAATAGTGTTTTCTCAGCAACGCTGTTTTGATTGTAGGTGTGTTGAAGACTGAGATGTTCTCCTCCCAAGATACTGGTGCATAGTAAGTTTTTCCCAAGTAGCCCATTGTGCTGGGAAAAATGTTCATCCAGCATAGGGAATGGAACTGGGGAACTGATGTGTCTAGAAAACGATTGCAACACCCTCTCCTTCCCCCCCAACCCCAGCCCAAAAATGTTCAGCTCAATCAGATTTTCCTTCCAGCTCATCACCAGCCCTGCTAACTAGTGTTGCTGCCAGAGTGCACAACATGGTATGAACTGAGACCCTTTAGCTAGTGGATGAGGGGAGAGAGGTGAAACAAGAAAGGGGGAAAGGGGAAGAAATTATGCATTAAGTGATGGCCTAAAATTCCAGACTTTTACCCCACCTTCCGAGTGTGCAGAGTACAGCTAATCTCACAAAAATAAACACATTTGTTTGGGGAGAATCTTTGTATTGATCAGATATGTCTATTCAGCTTAAAATCCAATGCTTTGCTAATTCCCAAGTTATTTCTTAGGAGAGGGAGTGTGGAAGGTAAATGTCTTGAACCTTCATGTCTGTTGCCTTGGAATTGTCATTAAGATATCTTGTCTCCAGTCTATGATGCCAGTAAAAGCCTTTTGGGTTTGCAAGGGATTTACGTGGTTCTCTTTTCATTAATGCGTTAATGGGAGGTGTGTACTAAAACATCTGGGCATCAACTGGAGAGTAATGTCCTTCACTATATGCTGTCCAAACTTTTTGGTGCTTGGGAAGGTGTTGGCGCTCACCAGGAACTTGAGGCTGTACCCTATTTGCATATAACCATTTTTTAAAAATTAAAATGCTAACATTGGCAACCTTTATGCTTGCCTAAACTTGTTTTTCAGTGGGGCACCATGCAAAATTGCTTATACATGTTCTCCTCCCCCTGATCTCACTGTTCAAAGTGAGATTGCTGGCAAGACATGCCTCTTCAACACTCGGACTTTGGTATAAAATCATTGGAGCCTGAGTTTCCTCATTTAAAATTCATTGTTTCTGCAAACTTTCTAAACTCATGTGCCAGCTACGAGGGATGGGAAGCCATGTTTCAAGTTAAACCAGAAGCAGAGTGCCAAGGAAAACCCTTTTCCTGAAGAATACCTTTCTTTTTTACCTGGCTCAGACAAGTGATCATCTCTTCTTTCTAGGTTTTTACTGTTATGTCCTTATTGTGTTGGATTTTTTGCTGTGTGTGCGAGCAATCCTGCAAGGACAGGATGCTTCTGTGACTGACCCTGCCCCATGTACCTTGGCACATTGTGCCTTCTCTGCGCCCCTTGTGTGTGACTGGAAGCTGACCAGGAGTCCACTGCACTGCAGATACCACTTGCAGTTGTGGCAGTGTAAATGGGATGTTTCCAAAGAGCTCCCTGGAAAGCATGGTGTTCTTACGGATCAGGGCATTGTAAGTCATAGTTACCAAGAGACTTCAAAACCATTATAACTTTCATCTGGCTGTGTTTCCGTGAGTAACCCTTTGCTTTTGGTTCTTGGTGAGACCAAGAAGATGGTGTGACCTGCTCCAAGAAGCAGGAGATGGGTGATGCATTTCACATGTTTTAAATAAAATCGCTTATGTTTTAACATGTTTCTTTCAATATGATGCCATCCACAAATAAAACTGCTGGAAAGGCACTGCTGACACTCCTGGTGCTGACTGATCTCTCTTTGCAAGGAATCGGTCAGGGATGTTCAGCCGGCTGAGGAGGAGGATGGCCAAAAGGTTGGTCAGGGTTTTATCAATTCTCATTCTTTGTAATAGTCTTGGAGGATTTCTGTCAGCTAAACAAAGCCTGAACCTGAAGGGAAAGCTTTGATTTTCTCTTTAATCCGTAGCTGTCTTGATTTCATCTGAGTAAACAGAATTTTTATTTGTAATAGAAAGTGGAAGAGATACTGAAGATGGAACTTCTTAAGTAATGCACGCTGCTTTGCCCTCTGTGAGATTAAATCTCATTTTCTGTGGTATGGAAGTGGCAAAAAGATGATGATGGAAGTACATGTTTACATTTATACATTTGTACAAACAGGATGACTTAGAGTAGAATACTTACCCTGTTGCCTTTTGTTGCATCCCATTGAGGGGTCTTGTCACCAGTTCTAGTATTAACTGAAATTTGGACTCAATTTGGGTGGTGGCTGAGTGGTTTTCATTGCAATAGTTTAAAAATCTCCACTGTTCTATGTTTCCTTAGTTATCTATCTATCTGATTTATTAGATTCTGTGGTAGAGAAGGCAGTAAGGAAGCATGCATTAGTCATTAAGATTAGAGGCTTAATTTCTTTTCTTGAACATTTGCATAGATTTTGTTGTTGTTGTTGTTGTTAACTAAAATCATTCCCAAGCTCTGAAATGTGCTTGGATGTATGGGTGTGTGGTATCAGAAACAAAACTGCTGTTTTATCAGAGATGAATCTAAACTTCGCACAGCTTTGTCGTCTTTGGAGCCAAGAGCCCAGCGGAGCTTTAAAAGGGAATTGACTGCACCTCTGCTTTTTGCTAACACAGGGTGGTCCAGAGACTTGAGGTGCCAGCGTGGATTCACTTTGGCCAACCTAACGCATGAGGTGCTGCAGGACCGTGCTTTGGAGAGGACAGGGATTTGGCTGTGGCTTCAAATTCTGTGGGCTATTTGGCCTCTTGCCTCAACCTGGCAACACAGAAGTTACAAAAAGTGCAAACCCATGGGTTTTTTGTCCATGTTGTCTTTGACATCTTACCAGTAAAACAAAAAGCTTGGTAAAAAAATGCAGAGTCCTGTGAGTAAGGATCACTGCAGGCAGTTGGCGTTTGCTTGCTTCATTTCCTAATAAAGACAGCAGGAGATAAAAATCAGACTTTGGTTCGCATATTAAATTGATCTCAAGTTGTAATCATTTCAAGGGTCCAGATGGCTGGTTTGATGGATTTTTTTTTTTTTTTTTTTAATTATGTATGTATTTATTTTTCCACACTGTGAGTCTAATTAAACTAACTGTGATCCTGGCTTGGACAAGTTGTGAGCAGATAGTATGCGATACTTACAGCTTCTTATCAAATGACCAACAAAAAGAGAAGAATAAAATGTCGTATTAATTTATTTTAATCTTTCATAATACCTAGCTGCCAGTGAAGCAGCATTATGTAGACATGCTGCCTACCTGCTGTCCTGTGTTAGATAAATGTGATGCTTCTGTCTGTCCTTGTTTAGTTGTCAAGTGTTCTGTCTTTAATATCTGGATATTGGGAGCATCTGCTGCTATCTTTGTGAACAATAAAGAAAGCTAATGCTAGTTATTAGCAAAGTTTTGTGCAAAAATGTATTTCATCTGCTATAAAAGAGATTGCTGTTCCCTGTGACCTCGTAAAGTGTTGCTGTGATACTCCTTTGAACAACAGAGACTTTAGAGGTCTTGCTTTTAAAAATTACCTGCTGCTCTGGGGTATTCATGTGAATATACCATCTGTGTGAAAGACCCTGCTACTACAAAACTCTAATTAAAATCTTAAGTTAGATTCGTGCTCCAACTAGCTGTTGTTTTTTCGTTGTTGCTTTTTTAAGTTAGGAAGAAGTAAGGCTCACACAGTCCTGCTCTGCGTGTTACAATTTCATAGATATGCAGAGGTGCATTGCCGACGGGAAGGAGAAGGCGTTGACTGTCACTGCATGTTGAAATGAGCATGTGAAGTATTTCAAAGTCTGCTTGCTAAAAGTTTGGAAACTTCTGGATGCTGATAAGGAACTTGATACAAACCTAAGTCTTGTATTCACTAGGTTGTAATTATTACAACTGTAGTAAATATGGAATTTGATCAGTACTGAAATGGACGTCATAGCACTTAATGTTTAATGAAGACTAGCATGTCAATAAATCAGTGTATCAGATGTCAAAGGTACTGCAGGAAACCAAAGTTAACAGACTTGAAGTGATTAAAATGGGTAAATTCTTCTGACATAAAATGCAGAAGCTGACGAGCTGTCAGTTGTCAAGAGTGGATTTGGAGTAATTTTTTAAAATGCTGGAAGTCTGTTCTACATGATTCTTCTGTTGTAAACATACTGATATGCCTGACTCTTGCAGTAGTGGAGGGAGACGTGGGGTTTAATGGACCTGGAAGGCAGAGGTTTTCCGTGACATGGGCCTTGAGTTTCTCCAAATCAGCTTTTAAATACATTGCCTTCAATATTTTTGTTTTTTGAAAGGCATAATTTTTCTCATCTCAAGAAATTCAGACCAAAAGTGGAAAAGCATTTAAAAAAACCAAACAACCAACATAAACACCAACCAAAAAACAGCAAAAAAGCCTTGCTGGTTAAAGCTATTTGCCTGAAGTATGTTTCTCCAAAGGGCCTCTTAAAATGACCTGTAGTACATCAACTGATGATCGGGCGTAGTGGTGTCTTAAACTTCCCGTTCTTTACTTTAAATGCCAAATTCCTTTATTAGCATCTGAATCCAATTACTTTTGTTGTCAATGTTTGCATCTGTATTTGGATGAAGAATGTGAAGAATCAACCTAGCCCTTCATGCCAGGCAATGGGATAAATGTGGGAAGAATAGATTTATTTTTCATGTCATAGCTCTTACCTGTGCGAAGAAAGCTGGCGTGTCTACCTTGGTGCCACCTCAGCTTGTGGAGGAAAGCATCTACAAAGGCGCAGGTTAAAGTTTTGATTGCAACAACTATTTAAAATCTAAATTAAAATAAAGTAGTTTTCCTGTGCAGTGAATCGACAGGAGTGAGTTAGATATAGAGGCGCTGTACCGTGGCGGTAGGACTGATGTGAAAAAGGTTGATCTCTCAATAAAGATACAGAAAACTGGTTGAGTGAGTTGGCTAAAAATGGGCTGTGCTCATGTATGCCATCATGGTCAATGTGCAACAGGGAAAGATAAGGATAGTGCAGGCAAGACAAAAGAAAAGGGGGAAGTTGTTAAATATTGACAGATCAGGTATACTTTTGGAAAAAGGGGAGAAACTGAGGATGTTTGTTTTCCGACCTCTAATCAGTTAATATTTAACCAGTGGTCATGGGCGACTCATCTCTACTATCTGTTCCTTGTAAATGCAATTTTAAGATGAAAGAAAAACAGGGTGATCAGCATAACCAAGGAACTATCTGGGAAATAAAAAAGGAAAAATGTTTCTGGCAGGCTAGGAACCTGAATTGGCTCATCATGGGATCCAGCAGGCGCTGGGGTTGGCATGGGGAGAAATCCCATGGGCTGTGGAGGGAGGTCACATCAGGGCCAGCTGAGATCAGCTTTACCAGTTGTGGAGCCACAGCCTCATGCAGTTGAGTTACACTGGAGCGTACAGGCTTATGGCTGTGGTTGCTACGTCATGCTCCATAAATCCATCGCAGAGATTTCCATCTGGAAACATCTGGCACCATGCTGGTTCAAACTAGCTGTCCCGGCTAGGTACTTCTGAACTCAGGAGACGCTTATCTTGGTGGTTTTAAGGCGAGCACGTTTCCAAATTAGGTTCTGGACTCGATGCGGAGAAGATAACACGCAGAGAATTTATGGAGGCACATGAGTTCCTCGTGAAGCGTCTCGGCTGGGTTTGCTGCTATGCTTTGCTGACCAGTTTATCCCCTCGAAGTGTGGAGCAGGCTGGAAGGGCAGCTGTGCAGTGGCTGTGGGTGGTGGCATGGTGGCAGGAGCGGAGGTCCGGCTGTCTCCGCTGGACCTGTGGACTTGCACCTCCGTGGCTTTCTGTACAAATATTGGGTGTTCTGCTCTTTGATTCCCTGTTTGATTTAGTGGTTTTTCCAAAAGCAGGGGTGAACAAAGTAGGCTAAGCTAATGATTTGGGGCCTTCTTCCTAAAAGCAGCAAATTGATCTTTTCTTTGGAAAGCAGTCATCAGAGGGAACTGAGGTTGAAAAAGATTAAAAAGTGCTGAGACTCTTCACAAACATTTTGTTTAGAAACTGTTTTGATGCCAAATATTTTGATGCTTTGGATTTTCCCTCCCCCTTATCTTCTTAACTCCAGGGGCTTAACAGGAAAACAAAATCTGTACTACTTCTAATTTTTTACCTTACTGAAGTTTTTCAGAAGGCAGATCAGAGGCTATACTGTGCTAAACTGCCTGTTTATTATCCAGATCGCTAGGCTTATTTTTCTTGCTTATCAAAATAAGGTACAGTGAAATCAAGATAAGAGCATATTATTATAGTATTCAAGCCCTGAATATCAGAAAGAAAATGAAATAAATCTTACTATGAAGTTGAAAACCACAGAAACCTCTCTCTGTCATTTCCCCAGCTTCTAGTCTGCGCTACCACGCCTTAAATGAAACTCGCAGTGTGTGTGGGTTCCTGTCTCTTTGGCTGAAGTCTGTGTGCATGTAAGAACAAAATGAATGTGACCTCTTCTCAAGCGCTTTTCTCCTCCTGTGGCTCACCACACCGGTTACTTCCCCTTTGAAATATTTCCTTCACAAAAAGGAGCCACAAATGCACCCTTGCATGAAATAGAAGGGATTTGGGTTGATGGCATTCAGTTTTAAAAAAATAAAAGAGATTTTCCAGTATGTCAGTTCTCAGAAGCAGGGGCATTGCTTAGGCATGAGATGGTTGAGGGAGGGCAGTCTAACAGATAATGTGCTAAATTAAGTATGTTGTGGTATGCTTAATGTTTTTGCTGTGTAAGACTAGTTATTGGGTTGTTTCTTGGAATTAAAAGCGAGTTGTATAATTTACTATTACTACTCATTTTATCTTAGGTATAGGTGGAGCCAATGTCTCAGTAAGATTGGGGTGGGGAGGGGGAATTGGCTTTAGCTTAATATGTACCAGTGCCCAAAAGGGTATTATTCAGCCTCTGTATTCGGCTTAATATGTCAGATTACAAACAAGTACTTCCTTGGTACTTGTGGATAGTTTATTATGGTAAAAAAGAGAATGATTTCACTTTTCTTTCAAATATATGGTAAGTCGTCTTTGGACCTCGGGGTAATAGTCTTTATGTGAGCACATTTAATGTTTAGATAACTTTTTTTCCCAGAACTTTTAAGGAAATAGATACGTTTCTTCAAAGCATTTGTTAAATTGGCATTTTCCATGAGCAAATCCAGTGTGTATATTCATCAGTGTGCTTTGATTGCTTTCACTTAGCAATAATATTTACCTTTAATGCTCCCCTCTCCAAACTTGCTTCACTCTTCATGTTAATAGAGCAGTTTCTGGAGAGCTTCTGCAACAGCAGCAACTCTCCAGGCACGCTGGGACTGTTTCCCGAGCAGCCACTGAGGAGCAGATAGGTTGAGGAGCAGATAGGTTGCCATCTCCTGAGCCACAGTTAGCTGCGTGACTTGTGCCATGCTGTGGTGGAGCAAGCGCAGCAAAAAAGCAAAAGTAGGATGGGGTGGGATGCAATGGAAAAAAGGGCTGAATCCCCTTTTTGAGCACAAGGGAAAGAATCCGTGCCAAAGTCATAGCTGTAATATGCCTTAACATACTGGTGTCGGCTATTCTGTAAGTACGTTTCCACTCCCTCTGCGTAATGGTAAAATAGGGTAATGTCTCCAGTTGCAAACTCACTGCCCCATCTACTTGCTCTATTGTCTGTTTAAAATTGTGTCAGTGTAATTTAAGGGAGGGGAAAGAATTCTGCTGGTGAAAATTTAAGTGCTATTTCATTAAATGTTGGTATTTTGCTCAGAGCTATTGCTATCCCACTTTACATTCTCAGCTGTGGGACATTTTCTCCTGAAATGAAGCCAGGATGTGCTCACTTGCACGGAGCTGTGTGCGAATGCCTTTTGTTCCCTTGAGTCTCAGTTATCAAAGTTTGGAATCCGCTGTACCTAACTTATGTCTAATTTTGTTCATGTTACACACTAGACTCGTTCCAGCAAAAATGTTGGTCATGAAACACAGGGATAAGAAAATTTTAAGCTTGAAAGAAAATTGTTCAATTCATTCACAGGAAATGTAATAAATGACCTTAAAACAGTGCCTTATCTCATGTTTGTACTAAACTTCAATTCCTGTTTGTCTATTTTTTTCTTACAGAAGGAATAAACATTCTCTGAATCCATAAGGATCAGAGAGCTGAAAGACTCCTATGTTCATGTGTTTTCTTTTCCGTTCTATTTTTTCTTCACAGTGACATTTTAGATCTTGCCTACCTGAAGAGCCTTATCCTTAAAATAATACTTGTCACCAGGATGCGTAATGGCGGAAGAGCAGCTGCTCCCCGTGGAGCTGCCTCTAGTTCCAGGGCTGCTGCTGCTGGAGGAGCCAAGTCCTCTTCTCCTGGGCTGCTCCCTCGCAGGTGCTGGCGCAGGTATTGCTATTGCAAAACAGGTCCGGGAGCCACGGTGTGCTATTCTAAAAGTCCTACTTTACACTGGCCTAAAGGCCACGGTTTTGCTGATATTTTGGGTCAAAACAGGACATTTCTTATCAGATCAGGTTCAGTGTTGGGTTTTGGTGGGTTTTAGGGTTTTTTTGGCTTTGGTTTCAACAGTGAGCCTTTGAAACCAGACCTGGGATTTCTGACAATGTCATTCTGCTTAACAAAAAAGCAAAGAAGTTAAGTAGCTGGTTTTGGTTTTCATAAATATTTAGCATTAAGTAGAAATGGATCATTAGGGCTTCTGCACATTAGAAAGCAGTAAGACAAGTGACAAAGCCAACGTTTTGGGGTTTTTTGCCTTATTATTCTTTAACCTTATGCTCCATGAGGCCTATGAAGCAAAAGACAGACTCACTTAACAATAGACCCTAATGTTAAAAACGGCCTCAAGTCACACCGTAGCAGCTTTTGTTTCAGAGTTGAGATAGGAGTATCTCCTCAGTATTCTTGCCCTTGCAAGTATGAACTTGGAAGGATACTGTTGTGTCTTCTCTAGAAAGACCTCGCAGTAGGATGATTCCGTCAAAGATTGCAAGGTTTTAAAGACATCTGTTGTTGAATGTAGGCAGGTAGGGATTAATGAATTGTGAAATGTACAGTTTAGTTCAAGGAGATGCCTGACGTTCCCATTCTCATGTGAAGTGGCAGCGTAAAGCTATTGAGGTGATCTCTTCTGTCCAGGAAGGCATACTGTCCAAAACTAAAAAGGGAGAAAGAATGGTTAGATTGATTCTTTGCTCTTACGGTGTAGAAGGCAGTTAATTGCTGTAGCCCCAGAGGGCTCTGCTCTTCTGAGGTGTTGTGGTGGAGTTTGGCATGACATTAAATATACTTTCTCTTACGCATGTTCTTGTTATGTAGTTAATCATGCACTCTAAAGGTGATCGTGGAATAGGATCATGCTGTAGCTAATGGATTTTTTTTAAACTGATATGGAGGGGTCAGTGCTTAACTCCTCCTGTGCCCCCTGCTTTGGGGTAATAACCATAGGTTTGTGTTAGAAAACTGTTCTGTATTGAGAAACATTCCTCAAGTGAAATAATTTATAGACTTTTGACATATCTGTGGTTAATGTCCTTATTTTGGGATGTTGGCATCTTAGGTGTGTTTGTGGATGTGTGTATGTATATATGTAAAAATGTATGTATATATACATGTACATACATATGCACATATGTATACATATGTGCATATTTTTGATGCTTGTGATAGGTTAGATAAAACACTGCAGGGTGCAGAGAAGCAGATAATGTTCTGTGCACTAGAACAGATGGAACAAGCCTGTAGCTTATCTAGTTCTGGCTCTTTAGATGTTAGAAGTAAACCTTGCTGCTAGCTAGACATGTGCCTTCCTTGTAGAAGGCGATTTAAAAAAGACTTTCCTATACAAGCTTACTTTAAAAGTAAATGCTAATATTTTCAAGAGAAACCAGTGATTTGGGGACCCTTTGGTTTTTGGATACTTGATTTCAATAATGTCTTTAAATAGTCCTAAAACAAAGGCCCCTTTCCTCAAGCTGCAACCCTTTGTAGTATCCTAGTAGTGAAAGTATCTCCAACATCTCAGCCCTCCTCTTAGAGTTGGTCCTCTACTGTCCCCTCCATCTGTTCATCCTTCCTTCCATTGCTCCTGATCTGGTGGACCTGCAGTGAACCGAGGCGATGAGAGCAGATGGGTTTGCTCCTGGGCTAGGGAGTTGGATCGGTTCATGGAGGGGTCTAACAGTACCAGTGAGGATGGGACCACCTAGTGAGGAGCACAGGGGGAGGTGTGGGGAAAGAGGACGCTTACTTTTGGTGGCTGTGGACTGTTGGACTGACTCAGCTGGCAGTTTTTACTGGCAGGTAAAAATAACTAGGTGACTGTACACTGAAAAACACATGAAGGGGACTCCTGTGATCTGCTTTGCTGTCTCTGCTTCTGGGAATAGTAAAGTCAAAAAAAGGTTATTTTAAGAACATCTTAAAACAGCTGCAGCCTTTATTCAGTGACTGTCTGTCCCTCTTCAGTGAATGTTGAAAATATGGTCACAAAGTTGACTTCTCACTGTCCCCTGCTTCAAATGCAAATAAACAGTCATTGCATAGTTGTCTTCTGATGTCTTTGAAAGGAAGCTATTTCCGCAAAGTGGATACAATCTGTCTGTTATCTGAGCAGCGGTCCAGTGCGTGGCTGAACTGCTAATCAATTCCTGCGTGGAAAGACTGCCTGGAATACAGTTCAGAGATGTTCTAGATTCATCATTTCTTAATGGAGGGATCAGACTGATGCATTAGTTTTGCTTTTTGGCTACATCTAGCAAACTAGCACCTCATGTAGGATTTGGAAAAGTAAAATAAGGAAATACGCTGCTTTTTTTTTCTTTTTTTTCCCTTAAATGAGCATTTGATTCCTATCAAAATGACATTTGTTGCCTTGAAATTGTATAACCCTCTTGTATTAAAGTGAGGCAATCACTGAAGAACTGCAGGTTTAAAGTGTATTTGCTCTGAAAGCTTGCAGAAGGCAAAATTTCTCTGGCCTGTGCTAGCAAAGTACTTGGCTTGGGCTCTACCTGTAGGATTAGTACCATGGGAATTGTTGTTCACTTCTTATGTGCAGGTTGTACCTAGGGTTTGTGTAGTTCATTTGCCTGTGCTGACGGATGGGAGAACATTAAAATGATGCTGTACGCAACTGGAAAAGTCTGAATGCAGAGACTGATGGAGAGAGGTTGAGGTCCTCTCCAAGGCAAAGTGAGACAGTCTGGCTCCTCAGGGTCAAGTTATGCAATGTAGCTTGAGCTGATGTAATACCTCCCTCCTGTCCAAAGAAGGTGAATACACCCCCTCACATTCCTCCTGTGCGTGCTGACATTTATCTGACCCTATGTAAAGCTGATTGTCTTGCTAACCTGGCAGAAAACTCTTCTTGTGCCAGGTTAATTTTCCACTGTTAATAAGCTGATTTGATTTACTGCTCTATCAGGCAAGTGCCGGGGTTGGTACAAGAGAGGCGGTAGGCACAGAGCCACCCCTTTCTGATAACGATGAACGATTAGGAATGAGCTGATACAACCTCATGCCAAGGCTTCATTCCTGTGGCACTTAAGCCAGTGTTGCTGCTTGAATACCCGGTTCCTTCCCACCTTTTGTGCTGGCTCCAGCACTTGTTGGATGATGTGCTGAAACACATCGGCCTCTAAGCTGCTGCGAAACCACTGTCTCCAGGTGTGATAAGAGCTTTACCTTTGTTATTCTTGGTGGAACACAGGTTTTGCAGAGGGGTTTAACTCCCTGCTGGTGAGTATATACCCTGGTCGGCGCATACTGGCATCACAGGGCGCACGTGTGTCACACTTTGTCTGTGCCTGGGTCCTGCTCAGAACCCCAGGGTACATCTGTCCCTTTAGATGAAGTCATGCTTTCCATGTCTGATAGCAGCGTTTGCTGGTTAAAATCCATCTAATAGTTAGAGAGTACTTTTGCCATTTATGTTGTCAGTCAGATGTGTATTGACCATTTCAGCTGAACAGTTTGATTTTTCTGTTCCAGCAACTGCAGTAAGAAATTTGGACCCAACAATAAGTCTCTAGTGGAATAAAATTAGATTTTTTTTTTTTTTTTGGCCATGACTGCAATTGTTCTGACTATCAAAGACTCTTGCTTATTCTTTTTTGTATTTAAAGTCATTGAATAGCCTGTTCGTTCTTGGCCGTTTTCTTCTATTCCCCCTCTTGTCAAGTGGTTGCACAACTCGACATTAAAATCAATAATTCCTCATTGATAATTGCTCTCAGGCTATGACATCAGGATTTTCTGGAAATATAAATTCACAGTGCTGATAGCAGACTATATGATTTCATTCTGGAAACCGGCCAGTACAGTTGGGCTCCCCGATAGACAGGATGCAAGGGAGGAGGTGATACAATGCTAGCGTGTGTATACGCCGGACACATTTGGTCTCTGTTTTCTATTTTGTTTTCTAGGGACTGCTGTGTTACAAGCGCACATCTTTAATTCAGGTGTGCTCTGATAAAACCAGAGCATCTCCTTGCTATTAATTGTTTGAATACTTTGTTGTTCTGATACAGCTTTCCTGTTTTCTGCCTTTGCGTTATTTATTTTTGCCTGGCAGAGTGAATTAATTGCTTCTTAAAAATATTGCTGCAGGGATTAGTCTGCCATAGGCATTCTACTTTTTGCCTTTCCGCAGTTCCTGATGGTCTAATATGTGGGTTTTGGAGGCCTGGTGCAGACCTGCATTGAGGCAGTGCTCTGCTCCGAAGCAGATGTGTTCAAAAGGATTATCAGGAACATTCTTCGTTTGCACGTGGGTGGAGTGGGCTTGGTGTTCAAGTGAGAGAGACCACGGCAGGCGGCTCCAGAAGTTAGGAATTGCAATTAGATGCTGGAACAGTCGACCACAGGATGCTGATGGGGCCAAGAATTTAACAATGTTCAAAAAGGAGCTGGATGTTTGCTTAGGGGTTAGGAATAGAGGGAGTTGTCAGAATAAATGATTACCAAACGTTTTGGAGGGAGTATCAAACCTTATGTTTTTGAGTCTGTGCTGGCTTCCAGGTATCAGGCTAGGGTACCCAGCTTCTGCCGAGTCTGAGGCTCTTAATATTGCAGAGGAGATGCAGGACTAGTAACACCTCTAGTTAGGGATCTGCTTTGGCAGGTCTGTGTTCAGAAAACTATGCCCAATGCTTTTGGGGACTGGGAACATCACATCTGTAGGTTTGGCTTGCAATGCGGTGTCCTCTTGGTTTCAAACATTTTGGGGGTGGACTGCTCGTGGTAAGGGAAGATACTTGCACCCCCAGCAGTAATACCATTCCTATGTGAGCTCCCAAAGCGTCTTGGTGAGGAGTAATGTATGTTAGGGGCTGTCAGGGTGGCTCAAACCAAACCAGCGAGGCAGAATCACTCTTGGCTAATAAAGCTATTAAGTGTATCCCTGAGCTCGGGCTGTACACTTCCTCCAGACCTAAACCTGTATTTTTTGCAAGAGACTATACTGGGCTTTGTAGCTGTGCCTGCTCGTTCAACATTGACTCCTACCTCTTCACAAAGCTTTTTATGTTTAAACATGTTTGCCTCGCATACGCATTGTACACACCTCAAGCACTAAAGTGGTCCTTGGGGAGTGGCATGAGCACAGCAGGTTTCATCTCCTGACGTTCCAGCTGGCTCACCAAATGCAGTTTGGGCTTGAAGCTGGTTGAAGGCAGTCTCGTTTTCCCTACTGCGTGGTGTTATCCCTGCCTCTCATGCAGCCAGACAGGGAGCTGAGCCAACTGAAAACTTAACCCTGCCCTCTCTAACACTACTTTTCTTTCCCTGAACTAGCTTTCCACCGAGCTGTAGGACTGCCAGTGACAATGTAAAGGAGAGGTCAGTGCAACATGGCCAGTTGAATATGGGGGAGTAGGACAGCAGGTTTGACTTAAATTGGCTTAACCTGTATGCTGAGATACTGTATTTCTTCCTACAATCCTGAAACCAGATGCAAAGCAGAAACAAGTGGGTTTTTTATCCCCTTTCAGTGTTTGAGGTTAAGCCTCCAAGAGCTGTCTTCATCTACAAAGAGGTTATTTATTTATTTTGCTGCCAGTTGTAAGATAAAAGAAAACTGGTAAAAATGCTGCCTGAATTTTAAAGTTATCCTATGGGTTAATTCCAATGCTTTTGGATAAAAATGAAAAGGAGAGAATTTTCATCCTCTCCTGATGTTTGCTGGAAAAACCTGGTGCAAACAAGGGCAGTGATATTGTCAAGGAACACTCATTAATGTTTTCTTTCTCTAGCAGCAGCATAATTTCTTGATATTTAAATGTTAGGGTCTTACACTATGACTCTACTAGTTTAAAAAAAAAAAACTGTTTAGGAAATGACAATAGGATGGAAAGAAACTTCCAGGATTTTAGTATATACAGCACCATGGATGAAGGAGACCTTGCAGCGTGTGGTCTGATGGCTGTAGAGAAGTTGGCATTTGTCTGTAGGGAAAGTTACAGTGTTTTTTTTAATCATTTGGGTGACATGAGTGAAAGATAATGTTACCATCAATAAAGCATGGTTAATGCCAGGAAACTAAGAGTTTGTTTACATTGTGATTTTTGTGCTTCAGCCGTAGTTGCGAAGTGGTTAGTTTCTCTAGAGCAAGGGTTTTCTGCCCTGTGGTTTTCTGTGTTTTGAACCTGTTTAGGTATCTGGCACTGGTTGGGTGAAGGCTAACATCTGGGATGCAAACTACTTGCTGTCTTCCACGTTCTCTACTGAGGTGACCCCTCTCTCTAATGGGACTCTTGCAGTGAAACCTGGAGGATGCACCTTGCCGCAAACCTAACTCAACCCGTATTCCGCCTGGTTAAACCAGGACAGATTGGTTTAAGCATGCAGAGAGATGATGGGCAGCTACTGCAAAACTTCTGTACAAAGACTTTCTTTCTTCTTTTCAAATTGTACTCAAATCACGGTATTCTGGTCTCAAAACCGGTGGAGCCTGCAAAACATGTTTTATGGTATTGGCCTGGTGGATAAGCGAGTGTATTCTTAAAGACTGAAGGTGGGGAAGTTGGAGATAAATAGCTATGAAGTTTGGCATGCTCTAGGAGGGTAGAGGTGGAGATAAACGAGGCAAAAGGAGTGGCTTTCTGACCTAGAGCTTGGAATGCTCTTGGTAAAGAGGACCGGAGAGGGGCTTCAGGCCCTTCACTTGGAGGAGGGGAGAGCAAAGCTGCCCCTGTTAAAAAGACAAGCTCCGCGTGATTGTCGAAGCCACTGGGTGCAGGTGGCAGAAGTTGCACGAGTGGGGTGTTAGTAGCTAGTTCCTGTGTGTCCTCCGGGGAGCGCTCCTGTGTACTACAATTCTGGATGGTAGTTATGCATGGTTTTTTTAAGAGCTTACCTGGGCATCGCAGGAATTGTAAGTTGAAACACCTGTGTTTGCCTTAGTTATCTCTAAGGAAAGATTTGATGTGGATTGAAGTGTTCTGGTTGAATGACAGCTGTCTTTATCAGCCTTAAGCACTGAAGAGTTGCATGCTAACCACAAAATTGCCACTTAGGAATTTTGCTTTTTAGACAAAAAAATCAAAAGGCAAATGAAGTATGGGAAGAACATGTGTTTTCAAGCTCTCTCCAGCCAGCATCTCTGGAAGTACAGGGGACAGTCCTATAACTTTGCTAGTGCTGTAAGAAAAAAATACTACACGCTGTGAACCTTGCAGTGCAGTTATGGAAGTAGCACTGAGTCTGAACATGTGGGGTGGGTCCATGCGTACATTCACGCATACAACAGTAATTACAATAGCCTAAAATTCATGTCCCAACCACAATGATGTTGCTCCATTTTTCAGTAACTAAGAAAGGAATTTGGTCCAGTGAATGCATTTGAAACACTCTCAGTTGGCCTGAGTGATCCAGAAGCATTCCTTCATTATATAAGAAACATGTGCATTTTATGTTCGGAGGCGGCGATTGCTGTATACCAGAATGCAAATGGAGTACTCCTTGCTGCTGCTGCTTCTTCTCTAACCTAGGCTGGACTTGACTAGTTTACGTTAACCAAGTGGGATAAAAGAGTCATAGTGCAAGCACTGAGTTAGAGCTGTGAATAAGTTCAAGTCCTGTTTTGGTAGCGATTCTTTGTAGCTCTCTCAAAAGGATATGGTATGAGCCTACTGCAAAGGAGTAACATGTGGAGTAGTTTTATAATGCTCTTTAAGAGTAGTAGGGATTACATAAGCACCGTTTACCAGACAGTGGTGCTCTTATGAAGCCATATTTTTGTATTTGCCTGTTGCTCAGAATCGCTAAGGGTGGCAGGCACCCCTGGAGACAGCATAGTCCAATTCCCCTGCTTAAAGCAGGGTCAGCCAGAGCAGGGTGCTCAGGACCGTGTCTGGTTGTGTTTTGAGTATCTCCAAGGATGGAGGCTCCACAACTTCTCTGGGTAACCTCTTCCAATGTTTGATTACTTTCACAGTGAAAAGCCAAACCAAAACAAAAAAGGCTTATGTTTATGTGGAGTTTTCAGTATTTCAATTTGTGTCCATTATCTCTTGTCCTTTCACTGCATACCCCGGGGGAGGAGCCTGGCCCCATCTTTTTTTCTCCCCTTCACTGAATGGTCCTGGCTCTCTCGACCTTTCCTTATATGACAGATCTCTAGTCCCTTAATCATCTCTGTGGCCCTTCACTGGACTTGTGTTCATATATCCATGTCTCTCTCATACTGGGAAGCCCAGCACAGGACACAGTACTGCAGAGGTGGCTGCCCCAGTGCTGAGCAGAAGTGAAGGATCACCTCTCTTGACCTATTGGCAACTCTTCCCAATGCAGTTTGGGATCTGTTGGCTGTCTTTGCTGCAGAGGCACGCTGCTGGCTCATGTTCAGCTTGTCTGCCAGGACCCACGAGTCCTTCTCTGCAAAGCTGCTTTCCAGCCAGTCGGCCCCCAGCATGTGCTGGTGCTTGGGGTGATTCCTCCCCAGGTGCAGAACTCCGCATTTCTTCTCATTGAACTTCATGAAATACCCATCAGCACATTTCTCCAGCCTGTTGAGGTCACAGCACAACCCTCTGGTGTTATCAGCTGTTCCTCCCAGTTTTGTATACTCTGAAAATTTGCTGAGGGTGCACTCTGTCCCATCATCTAGGTCATTAATGAACGTGTTAAACAATATTGGCCCAGTATTGCTCTCTGCAGTAACACCACTAGTAACTGGCCTCCAGCTGGACTTTGTGCCACTCATCACAACGCTTTGAGCCCAGCAGCTCAGCCAGTTTTCAGTCCACCTCACTTTCTGCTCATCCAGCCCATTTGGGGGTTGTATGAGGTTAAAAATCTGTATCAGTAAATAAGGACCCATCAAACTATTGCTCTATTGCTAGTTCAAAAATCCAGGTAAATATTGCTGGAAACAGGAGATTAAAAATAAATACTATGGAAAAGCAGATAAAGAAGGCTGCAAAAGAACGAGAAGAGGAAAGGAGGTGGATAAGTACAGTTTTGGGGTGGAAGGGGAGTTCTGCTAATGAGCTGTGGCTTAGATTTTCCTTTGTCTATAAGAGATGTTGGAAGTGTGGACTGTGCTTGTTTGTTTGTTTGTTTGGGGAAAAGTAAGTAAAAATGATAGGAAGGAAAAGTTCACAATCTTGTTTGGAAATCTCAAAAAGCTGCTCAAAAAACCTGAGCCTTGCCATGGCTCAGTTTCACAAGGACAACTGGCTGAAATCAATGTACTGGATTCAAAGCCTTCTTGTCCTCACAGGAGAACAACTTTCCTTTGATTATTGTTGATTTATGCAAACTTTTCTCTCTTGAGTATGGGAAGTGATCCAGTACTTAATTATTAGGCATTGTGAACCTCAAGGTTATGCATGTTATGCGCACGTTTATCTCAGCTTGTTCTGTTTAAATTGATACTAATTGGTTTTGTTGAAAGCAAAGCTTCTGATAAGATGTCTTGTTATCAGTGTTCCTGCTAAGCTAATTAAACCCCTGAGACAGCACTGCTATATGTTTGGTTTTTTTTTTCCTGTCATGAAAAAAAAAGTGTTTATTTTGTTCATAGGCATATGAATTCCTGTATTGCAACTATCACCTCTCTTGTTACATAGGGGTTTATCTTACTGGGAGGGCAGCTCTGGCAAATTCTGCAGTCAATCTATCTGTTGAAACAAAACAGCCAGAGATTGCCAGAGAGGTGTTGGTAGGCCAAATGCCACTATAATTAGATGGTTAATTATAGTCAAGGTCGTTTGGGAATTTGTGTCCCTGTCAGTATTTCTGTGACCAAACATCCCATTTCCACATACTGGAAATACTCAGATACTTCAAATATAAATTATGATACCCTAGAAAAGAACTCAACCCTAAAGTGAGCACAGGTGTGAGTATCACCCGGGTTTTGTATGGAGCTACGTCCCTATGTGTCAGCCAGCAATTGTTTCACCTTTAGAACAGTAAGGCAACCACCGATGCGGTAGCATCAAATGGATGTGCTTGTATCCCTTCAAAAAAATTCTCCCCTTTTCCGCCCAAGCTCTGACCACTAAGATATGTTTCAGTGCAAATGCTTGTAATGAATTTGGTACTAAAAATGTGCCTTGTATATCCTGGAAAATCACTCCGGTTTTTTTAATTGTATTTTAAGGCTGGCATGTATTGTTTCTGTTTGTATAGCTTTTTTACGCACGCTTCCCTGGAATGATATTACATGTTCAGTTATAGATTTGTAGTGTTGTTTCTATGTAAATTGTTGGTGCATCTGGCTGGCTGTTCAGTCATGAAAAGTGACAGGATAACCTTGAGGGCAATCTGTTGCAGTAGTGATGGAGCATCTTATTAGGCCTTCGAGGCAAGAGGAGAATTTCCATTCATTTGGATGGCTGTCTTATTGGCACCCCTTCTCTCTTTTCAATAATTAGCACATAGATTAATCTACTGGACTTTTCTTTGCAAAATATGTATGTGCAGGCTAGCTGATGACTTTATTTTTTTAACTACTGCTAGTATTTTACACTTTCAAAAGAACTGTTATGTAAAGGGGAAATAAGACCTTGATCTTCCCAAACATCTTTCTAAAAGATAAGCAACCTTTTCATTGGAAACTGATTTAAAATATGTCTCATTTGTTGTTTGAAGTGTATTTGAGAGCCTGCATGTTCCTTCCTTATGGTTTGTTTGAGAATGTATTTCTTGCCTGACCTCGACTATGGTCGTTACTTGTACTCTGTGCCTGCTTGTGTAGGGCACTGACATAGTCATGAGCTTTAATGCAAGCAGTCAAGGCTGTTAGAAAATGAGGCTGTGAGTTGAGGAACTGTCTTTTTTGTTAACGTTTTCTGTCTGAACTAGAAAACGGTCATAGTAAAGGAAGCATAAAAAACAGCGAGAAACCACACAAGGAAAGAGTTTGTTGTTGTGTAAGAGGATGTTGCAGGTAGCCCTGTGTCAGCAAGTATTGCTAACATTTGCGAATTCGCAGGAACGGCTGGATCCAAGTGATAATTATCTGCACCACTGAGAACTGGAGAGGTTGAAAAAACAAAGGACAGATGGACTGACCTGTCTGAAGGCTGGATTCCTACGCTTTGTTTTAAGCCAGGTCATCGCCTTCCCTTTCTTTCTTCTGGCAGACTCCTCTAAGTGATGGTGGCAGGGAGTAATTTTCTATGTTGGTTTTCCTCAGTACTTCTAATGCTCTAGTACAGTTAGTATGTGTTAATGGTAACATTCAAAAGTAATTTTTTTTTTTCTTCACTTGCTTTCTGAAGGTAATTGACCTTCATTCTGACACATATAAGCTAAAAGGACATTGTTTTTATAAGCTGTTCAGAACAGCTGCAACCTTTTTGTGAACACCAGAGGAGGTTTTAGGACTAGGTTCCTAGGAAAGCAGGAGTCTGTAGGTTGATGCTACCAGAACATCTCCTTCCAATTACAGAAGACTCTTCCTTCTGGAAAACTGTACAAATGGATTTTTCTTCCTCCCCGATGACCCAAGGAATGATTCAGTTGTAGATGCAGTGTATCCATCACCCTGTAAGTTCAAGTTTCTGTGGCGTGCATCCTCTTCAGTGGAGTTGTAGATAGGAGCCATCCCAGGCTGAAAGGTGTCTGTTTTCATTCTTTGTTCACTGCTAGACATGTCAGGGCTCTTGACTTTTACTCAACCCTTTTGGTTTTGTCAAAATCTTCTCTCCTCTTTGCTTTCACAGGTTGTCCATGGATCGTTGCTGGGACACACAGTAGCGTGTTCATTCAGTACTAGTTGCCCAAAGGCACAGGTTGATGTACTTCAGATAAATGTCAGCTTGGGTAAAATGATAGGGGAGCACGCGAGGAAAGGGATCATCTGCTTCACTTTGCTCCAGAAAGCTGGTGGCTTGTGAGGAGAGGATGGAAAAAGGAGGAAGGGGAGAAGAGGAAAAAAATCTGAGGTGCCTTATCAGATGGGGGGGTGAGCCCAGAAGCATGAGCCAGCACAGGTGCCAGATTTGAGCAAGTACTGCTGAGCCTTGGTGGAGAGTGCTGCTGTGCAAGGAGAGGAAGGGGCATCAGCCCATTAATCAGCTATGCCTCTTCACTAACTTCTGAGCATGCTAAACAAGAATATAAGCAAATCTGTGCAGAAAAGAGAAAACAAGGTCAAAAATCCATAGGTCTGGACTCCTGAATTGGTTTTTGCACACGCTTTGTTCCTATTTTTTTTTGCTTCTCCGCAGTATCAGCTTTTTATTGTTCATAGAGAGACAAACAGACTCTTGTTCCAGAGGGAAGGGGGGAGGTGGGAAGGCCCGGGTAAGCAGGGAGGAATGTCCTCTTCACTGCCTCACTGGCTCCAGGTCGAAGACATGGGGGGGGGGGGGAATTTCGATGTATAAGGAGCAGCGAAGTGTCAGAAAACAAGCGACAATGAAAACAAAGTGCAGCCAGTAACCTTGGGGCTCTGACACTGAGCAAATGTTTATCAGAGGAAGATTCTGCTGGACATCACTGGATAAGAATGAGTTGATGTCACTCTTGGCAAGGGCAGGAGCTCGGTTTTTTCCACACAAACAGCACAACACAGCAAGGGGAAAGGAGAGGGAAGGGTGGGAAGGAGGGGAGGGGAGAGAGGAAGAGGAGGAGAGAGCTGTTTGCTATAAATTGGGCTAATAAAAATATATAAAAGCATGGCTTGTTTTGTTGGAAGGAGTCTCAGTGCTGGGACATAAATAGACAAAGGTTAAGGATGCTTCAGGGCTCCTCCTACACTGCGGCTCTGAAGAGCTGTATACAGATTGCTGATGGCCGTTGCGTAATTTGCTTTGACTTGCTCCCAGTCGAGAGTGTACTATGGGCTCATTCCTGTGGCCATTATTCAACGAAACCTCATTTGGCTTTAATGGGAATTTTTGCTTAAATAAAGAAGTTCAGCTTTTGTGACCTCTGGTAGCTTCAGTGCCCAGCCAGTGAACAGGAGGACCTCCCTCGCCCTCAACCCCTGCATACTCTTCTTTTAAAACTTCATCATATTTTATATTTCAAGTAATGCAAAGTTTTCTGTGCAGAAGGAGAGACTCACACCAGGCAGGCAGGCAGCAGAACAGTGAAAGCTGCCTTTCAACAGGTACGACCCTGAAGCTAAGAAGTACTGGTATTTGGTGAATTTGACAGTGAATGGTGTTGGAAAGCACCTCAGAAAAGGTGTAGATACAATGAATGAATGTTGTGATAGAGCAGTTTTAGAAAAAAACCTGCTTCTAAAAACAAAACAGAGTCTTCTAAAACCAAAAAAGCATGGGAAATCATTAACGGCATCTAATCTATGAGGTGTCTATACTGAAACGCCTACTGCTGGTCGTCCCCTGTATGAATGCTCTTGTAGAGCATAGAAGTGCCATGGCTTTTTATGTATTTATTTTTTAAAACCATGACTCGGTCTAATAACTTTTTTTTTTCTTTCCTTAACAAAGATGGGAGTTGTGTGGTGTTTGCTCTGTTTGCGTTCATGTATTCTAGTTCAGAGCAGATCGTTTCTAAAGCGGCAGAAGTTAAACTAGAAAAGAGCTCTCCTAGGCTGGAGTAAGTACTGAGCCTCCTAGCAGTATAGATGTGAGGTACTTGCTGTGTCCTCTTATCCCTCCCTTTCCTCATCTCCACCTTGTATACAAGTGGCTATGAGCAGCCTACAGCTACCCAAACATCTGTAAGGTATTTGCGTAGTTAGCAAACAGCCTTTCAGGATATTGAGCGCTTGGGGAAAATTGGGCCGTTATTGTTCAGAATGTAAAAGGATTTTTAAAACTGGATTGTTGGGGGCGCGAACTTTGCAAATCAATTTAACAATGTAACTTACATTCAACTGGCTCTCGTCACCAGGCTTTTGGAGCCGCTGTGGTAGTGTAAGGAGGCAAAGCTTTACATTTGACCCTCTCGTTACACAATTCCCTCAGGTATATGTGATTCTCCGGAAGCTTTTCAATTCGATGACTTCCTGCTAGACCATGCTATCTCATGCAAAAAATTCAGCTAGCGTGGCGTTGATTGAATAGGTTTGAGTGCTCTCCTCTGCTGGATGACCTTACTAGACAACGTGCACGCTTCTGACCTCTTTTGCAATGACTCAGCTCTGGGTAAGAGCAAAGAACAGCGCAGCAGACTTCAAGGCAGACTGGACGAGGAAAAGCTGTTGCCTTTGTGCCGGAGCCATTTCGAAGCGCAGGCATTGTAGCTGGGAAGGAGGAACGGTCAGGTTTGTGTGCTCTACTCCTTCATCGAAAGCTACCAGAACCAAACAAATCATTTAACTGCTGCTGCAAGTGCTGTCCTCCTCTCCCTAAATAAAGCCAGAAGAAGAGAAAAAAAGTTGTGTATTAATTGGGGAGTTGAATGAAAACATTTAAGATACTAATGCGTTTCTAAGAGAGTCGTAAGAACTCAAGGCTCCAGACTTTCGAGTGTTAACATGTTCTAAATTGTTTTGTACCTTAATTTTAAGGCAGTTGAGGAGTTAGATACCGTTATATATTACCATTACTCATGTGTTTTCTGTAGAGTTGGTTTTACTGTTGTTCTCTTTCTCCGCCAACCCAAGAAGGGATGTGTATGTGTCTGCGCTACCATGGTTTGTTTCCGTGTTGCTTTTAGACTTTTTTTTTTTTTTGTTAGACTGGAGATGTGGAGTCAACACGTTGCTATGTATTTATATTAGTGAAAACAAGAAGCGCTCCATGATTTCAGAACAAAAAATGATGAGGCTCTTCTGTCATCACCTCTGTGGTTACAGATTCTCAGAGGATCAAAATTCTTCCCCTACAACTTCTATAAAAATTGTGACTGATCCCTTTCTGCATCCCTTTTCTGAAATCTACCTCTGAGTCTATTTTTGTACAACTTGAAAAAGCAGTGCTAAAATCATTGCAGAAGTGGATATACTTTTGTGTAGGACCCTATACCAAAACAGCATCTGGAACGGCTACTTTCTGTTAACAGCTGCAGGTCGTACAGCCATCCTGACGTTACCGATGAGGCTAATGTGAACAAAGTTTAAGCATGCAAGGTCTATTACCTTCATGAGGAACCTAAGAAAGTATGGACTGCATCCTGTAAATGAAGCTAACATCAAAACCATCTTCCAGTTGGTGACTCAGCGGTAGATGTAATAGTCAGAGGTCACTTACACCTGGCTTTATTGTTAGGCTGGCTCGATGGAGGGTTTTTGGAAAGTTAAACTGAAGCTACTGAGTCTGCAGACTGTGCACAAGAACAAGCCGCTGCAGGTATGGGGTCAGCGTAGGCCAGCCAGCCTGCAGCAGCTACCTCTTGTAGACCAGCAGCGGTGAAGCAAGGCAGCCTGTCTCTCTGGTCTTGACAAGTAAGCCACCATACCTTGCATTTCCCAAAGGGAGGTAGCCTGCATTCGTGGCTTGGGCCAGTCGGGAGGAAAAGCCGTTCTGCTGATGGGGGGAAGATTTTTGCTGGATCAGCTAGCTTGAACCAGTATGTCCCACAGCCTTGTGAGTGCTAAGCCTGGGAAAGGGGGTGCTGGGGTCAGAGTGGGACACAGCCCTTTGGGAAAGGGGTGGGTGGGAGAGTGAGGGCCCCTTCAAGGGCCGATTGGGCACCCCTTACCCTGCAAAAGCCAGCGCAGGAGCTGACCCTGCGTCTGTTTAAATTGCAGTGGAAGAGCAGCTCAGCTCTGGTTGGTAGTGCAACGCCGAGTGACCATTTGTAAGCATCAGCTTCTGATCCTTTCTTCAATCTAGCGATCTGAAAACCAAGAAGTTGTAGGTGCTGTATCACGGGAATGCTGAGAGTCTACAGTTTGCATAATATAACTACTGTAAGAGTTTTAAAGATGCCAAATGTAGTGAAAACCAACTCTTTCTCAACTCCATTGTTTAAAAATAGCAGCAAATGCAGATAATGTCACACCAAATTTTCAATTGTTTTCATGTATAATCTTGAAAACTTAATTTGGAAGCGTTCTGCCTTTTATTTTTTTTTTCATCTCCCTATTTGTATAACAAAGAAGAGTATTTGCCTGGCAACAAGGCTGTCTTTGGCTTTACAGCTCATCCCTTCCTGGTATTCTATTTCTTATCTGAAGTCAGAACCTTCTGCACAGAATATAAGAATTAATCGCTGTCAGTGTTGCAAACCAAGCTGCTGTTTCAGACGGTGAGTGAAGAGAAATTGAGCTTTATGGGCATGTGTATATATATATATTATTATAGAATAACGGGGTTTTCTTGAGGTGCCTTTCTGCCCAGCAGTGTGTTGCAGAGGTGTCCAGCTGGTTCTCTCTTTTTTCGGGGCTCCTCCTGGATGCTGCAGGATCCAGGGGCGCTGGGTGCTGCTGGCAGAGCAGTCCCGAGGCAGCCGGGCGCTTGGGGCTGATGAGGTGAGTGCTGTCCCTCCGCTATGGCAGGAGTCCTGAGCCCGGGGAGCAAGCCTCGCTTCTCAACACGTAAGCTACAGTGGCCGAGCGTTGCAGCTCTGTGCTCCGATTCATGCCCCATGTTAATCATTAGAAAGGTTACAGAGACAGAGCCTCGCCAGGAGTTGTAACTGGCTTTGTGCACAAGCAGTGCCCAATGGAGAAGTGTCAAATGAAATGCCGTTAAGTTTCTCTTATAGTAAACCAAGTTTCTTTGTTTTTTTTGTTTTTTTTTTAAAGCCATACCAGAAACAGTACTTAACAGTTGAGTAACTATTCAGCATTTTTAGTTTTATTTGGCTATTGTGCATGTTTGCTGGTGTTATGAGCAAAAGGAGTAGGCGGATGTCCTCATGTACCCATAATTACTCTAACTGGTGGTATTCTGATGCTGTATGTGTCCATAAATGATGTATTTTTCTTTCTCTCTTAGTGTAGTCAGAGGATGCCGAGAATGAGTCCTGTGCCGGGGGGAGCTCTTATAGTTTTGCATGCCAGACTCTGCCCCAGACTGAAGAAGAATGTCTGTATCCAGATCATCCCCAGAGTGGGAGAGCTGATCTAACAGCTGAGAGGAGGAAGGACAATACCCATAACTGTGTGGTTTGTGCTGTGTCTGAGGCTTGTTGGCCCCCTTGTGAGCCAGTTTGGCTTGGTGGGCTGATGGGGAACTACTAGTGATGAGTGGGTAGTTTTCGGGTAGGCTGATGAGCTGAATCCATCTGTGGAGGAGCTCAGTGAGAACCAGAACTGGTACAAGGATACAAGGATGGGGCCTGGCCTGCATGGCAAGGAGGGGTGGCAGAGCAACAAGATTCATCCCCTTTTCAGTGGCAGAGTGCCCTAAGATCAGCTCAGGATGTAGTTCTGTGAGGATACCTTCTTAATCAGGGACAGGGGGCTTTTCCTGACTGCTGGGAGGCTTTCCAGCTGAAAAGTCTTTATAGGTCTTGTAATGGACCTTGTAAGTAGCTTGAGGGAGACGTGATTTAGGATGAGCAAAGCTCCACCTACCACGTATTTAGAACCGTTATGGCGAGGAAGTAAAGTTTTGCTATAAAATGACTGATACTTTCCATGACAGACTTAGGAAATAGGTTCGTGCTGTGTGTGAGCAGCAGACTGTATATTAAAAAAAAAAAATAAGGGGGGGATGTTTTTACAGCTGCACTGTTTGGGGGGGGGGTTAAGTGGAGGGAGAAGTGAATTGTTATATTCTGGGTATCTCTAACCGCAGAGGGAGTGACGCACGTGCTTGGCAGAGCTGGAATGTGGAAGTTGCCGGGGCTGGCTCCGAGATGTGTCTCCCCAGGCTGATGGCCACGCTGGGACTCGAGTCATTGTCTTCCAGCATGGGGAGATGGGGCTCAAGAGGCTCCCAGGCTCGCTAACCCTGTGCTGTTACTTGTTGTAACTGATAAAAGCGGTACTCCTAGATTACTGTTACCTACGGGTTACCTATAAGGACAGGATCACACAAACGTTGTCATTAGATATTCAAAGCTTGCTTAAGTAGCAGCTTATTTTAATAGTAAGATGGTGCTCTTTCATAATAATTTACTAGTGAGTTCATTTACTGAAGTGCAAAGGGAATGTAAACTGTCTGCTAGTGAGGACGTGCAATTTGCTTGATTCCCCCTGTCCCGCGGATTTTGAAACACTTCATGCTAGGGATTCCTTATTGTGCTTTGTCTTTCTTCAAGGCACTTTGCCACTTGACAGTATTTGACAGGAGATTATAAACATGGAGGTAATACAGAGCACAGCAGGCCACTTACTTCTGTGTAACTGTTGAATGTTTTAGGTGCCCTAGTAAGCCCTGCAAAGCTGAGTGATTAGTTTTTTAAACACACTGTCAAAAGTAAATAGTGTGTGCGTTGTCTCCTCCTTCTCTCCCCAACTCAACCTTTTCAGTATCCTAAATTTAGTTGTTATAATTTCATGCCAGCTCCATGTTTCCTTCTGGCCAGGGAAAATACCCTTATGTTGCAATACAATGCTGGGAACAGTAATAGTTATTTAGATACTAATACTGCTGGGAAAATGATAACCATTTTATCCCTTGGGTTACTTCTAAGATCAGTTCTAATGGATGCAGCAAAAGAATCAAAGCAGACTGAGAAAGAAAAGTACATCAGCGCTTGAGTTTGGCTAACTCGAATTAGGAAGGCAGGAACAAAACCCGAATATTTAAATACAGGTGGGAGAGCTAGGACAGGGATGAAAGCGTTGGTTCAGACTTCAGCAGCAGATGTTCACAGGAGAAATGTCAGGTGGTAGGATCATTTAAATAGAAAATGGCTCTTCCTGAATAATTCTGTCCTGTTTGGGCAGTGGTGTGTCAAAGGAAGAAGTTCAATTGTCTGAGGGCATTTGCGTTCCCAAAGCGATGCTTCCTCACTTCACGTACTGCAGAGGAGAAGTGCAGTGGGTAGACCTCTCTCCTTTACTCAGTTGGACTTGCTGGTAGATAACCTCTTACCCTAATAAACAAAATAGTCCAGTCAAACTTGTTATAAGAAAAAGTAAGGAGTAATTACTTAATTTCTGTGAAGTATATGCTGTATGAGCAATGTACGTATGGGTTGTATCATTTTAAAAGTTTCATCAGCCCCACTTGGACTTTGCTACTCCTGAGTAGTGCAGCCATTCCAAGTCATGCTGGTAAAGCATTCAGAGAAGAAATAAGTATCATCCAAATTAAAATTTGGATGTGAAATGGCAGCCCACATTGCTAGCAAGATGGCTGAGTGCTAAGTTGGGTCGCATGTGAGAAAAGAAGATAAAGTAGAAAATGTCAACTCTGTTGTGTTTACAAAGGACTCTTGTTCTTCGCTATATTTTCCTGAATGCACACAGTAGAGAGAAATTACTATTCCTAGTACCTGTGGCCAGAAAGTGTCAATAGTATACTTTGGACAGTGCTTCTTTAATGTATATTTTAGATAGAGCTCTTGGAAAAATGGACAAAGTCCATGACGTGGCCGTAACTCTTGGCCATGACGCTTTTTTGACTATGGCAATGTGCTTTAGCTCAAGCCTTTAAAGTTTGGGGCTGCAGTTGTAATTGAGGAGACAGTGTTTGCCAGAACAGAAGTGAATCATTTTAAGTCTAACACTTGACTGTATTTTGATCTGATACAGAAATTCCCTGCGAGGAAAGAGGAGGAAAATATCACAGGTGTCTACATTTTTGTGATGATACAAAAATGATAGGAAATACATGAAAAGTGCTGCTACATACCAAATAGAAACCATGTATGTCATGTATATAAATGATGGTTACACCAGAATCAGCACTGTGCTTTGTTCGCAATTATAAAGCATCGATAAAAAGTTTCATCAACAGATCCTGTTACTTATTTAAAAGGAACTCTTTCAGTGAAGCTATCTTTAAAGTTTTCTCTGCCACTTTTAAAACAGTTTTCTCCATCTCTGGAAAAGAAAACTGAAGTCTTGGACTTGCTGAATCTGTAAGTAAATGGCCTGTTCATCAGTCTTGCTCCGTGCCATGCTGTGGCAATAAATTGCAAACAGAAAACACTCAAATTGACATCTGAACTGAAGAAAGTGCCTGAAAGTTTGGAGAAAACCAACAGACAGCAATATCGGTTAATCTAATAAAAGATGTTACTTGTTGGAGAAGCATACCTTATTTACAGGCGTGTCATAAATGTAATCTGTGAGCCTGAAGTGGCTGGCCATTTTGCCTTAAATTGTCTTTCCTGTAATGCTGTCTCAGGCACAAGGCCTATGAATAAGTTACCATGGAGAAAACTAGGTTATGAACTCAGGCTTTCAGCACTTCTGTAGTAATTGCCTGTGTGTGTGCTTTTGCCTCTTCGCAAAAGCAGCGCAGTGTACTCTGCCCCCACTGAATTTACTTGGGTTTAGTGTGTGTACACAGGCTGGTTGTTGTGGAATAACAAATGTGCCCCAACTTCACGTGTGTGCCCTTGTGCTCAGAGGTGACTTTAGATGTCACCTTTCCTCTAAACCACTGAACACTGGTTTTTGGTTTTTTTTTCTGATAGTATGCGCTATGCTGTGTAGATGAATATCCATGCACTTTTGCCTAAAATAAAATAAAAATTGCTGTGAGGCTAATCTTTATTACTAGTAATAGAATCAATTAAAATAGTTTTAGCTTGTAGATTTTGGGGGTTTTAAAATTTTATTTAAAAGAAATTATTTTTTCCTGCTGTGCCTTTTCTCTTCCATCTACAGCCTAGAAAACTTTGCATCTACTGGCAAATTTCAACCAAACTTTGCAGTAGGAGAGAGATATGAAAGGTAGTTAAGGTCCTATTATTTTAAGGAAGATGGGTGGACAGCTAAAGTTGAGATTTTCTCAATGCTTTGGATGCATAAAAAAACCCTGCAGTGACAGCTTGCTGTTGCCAGATTGGAGAGGTCCCCCTCCGTCCTTTCCTTCCCTCTCTTCTCCCTCTCCTGGGGCTAGCTCTAGTTTATGATCTCCTGGTGCTCTGATTCCTTTTGCTATCCTAGAGGAAAAAGAAAACCACTGGATTAGTTCTCTGTGGTTTTAGTGAAGTGAATTGTTTTCTGTGCAAGAGCTGTGGTGAGGCATGTGATGAGGAAGATGGGAGTTGGACCTTCCCTTTTGTGGAGCATGTATGTGGGGGTCGGAGGGAAGAAGCTGTTGATTTGGCTCTGGTTGTCTTATGAACCTTTATTAGATGTCTGAGAATCTGTGTGGGAGAGACTGTTGATGCTCAGCGCTCAACGCTGATGGTGCTGTAGGAAAGCAGGCTCCGCGGCTGCCTGCCCTGCTGGCGTTTGATATTTGAGGGCGAGAGAAGGGGAGGGATGTTCTGGCGGTGAAGTCATTAGGCCGAGGGACAGCAGTTTCCATGTGGTCTCAGATGAATCATTTAATCTCTTGGTGCCTCAGTTGCTTGTCTTATAAAATGACGTCAGTCTTCTGGCCTTTGGGTTTGCAGAGTACGTAGGATAACGGGGTCAGTTGTAGCCTGCGGATATCATGTGCTTACATAATCAGATGATGGTAGGTCTTGGGTCTCTCTTGATGTGCTTTCCAAAAAAAAAAAAAAAAAAAAATTGCTGCAGAGTAAATACAGCTTATTGCATGATACAGGACCATGGTCTCTCACTTCCCTGTGAATTACCCCATCCATTTTTCCAGCCTTGTGACTATTTTTATACTTTGGGGTCTGTTGCAGGAAGTTGGCCATTCAATATTGCAACTGCGTAGTCAAAAACACTTATTTTGCATGTTACTTCTTTGCTCTAGAAGTGAAAAATCAGTGAGGAGATGGACTGGGTAGGATCTTGGCTGCTTTTAGTTGACAAAGTGCAGCTGTATGCTTTTCTTCAGAGTATATTGTGTACCTTTTTTCCTACCTGAAGCTTCAAAAGAAGGGTATCGGTAGACATGCTTCCAATTTTATGGCAAGTGCTAGTGACTTTTTGAACGTGTAACACTGGGCCATCTCATGCTTCCAGAGAGGCATATCTAAGTAACTGCAGAGTGAAATCTCAGTACATGCAGATGGTGCGCTCTATTCTCCTTTTGGACATTCAGGTTTCTAACAATCCAAATGAGGAAGCATTTCTGATTTCTTTCCATTTTACTTCTTTTCAAATGGAAATTTTAATTGAGAAATTTTTTGCATCACTGAGACATTCGTGTTTTGCAGCAGTCTTCAAAGTCCCGGTCATGATCGAGCTCCATTGTGCTAACTGCGGTATGGATCATGCAAAGCATGGGGCAAAAGTCATCACATCAGAGAAGCTGCACGCTTCAGTGATGCAAAAAATGGTGCGCACATTATTGATTATATATAGTCATCCCTATGTGACAGGAGAAAGCTTTAATGATGTATAGAAATCTTTGCAGGATCTAGTCCTAAGCAAAAGTGAGGCTCATTAGGAAAGCATAAGTATCATAAACAAATACCCTTTTAGTGTAATTAATAATAATAATAACAGAAATCCCTCTGAATTACAGTTTCTTCTAATGTATATTGTGTGACCGTAATAGGTGGAAATCTGCAAAAGTGTGGGGTTTTTGTCTTAAAATTGTAGTAAACTACATTTTTATAGGAGCCTAAATGTCTTGAATCTTCTAAGTGTTTGCTTTTTAAGACAAATGGTGGAGGAGCAAAAGGGGAGGTGGTTTATATATCTTGGTGAATAATGTCCTGCAGGCAGTCGCTTACACTGCGTTAGGAGACCTAGGTGCAGTGTTCATACTGAGAGCATATTTGAGCTCTGTGGTCAGAAAAGTTGCCTGTTCAACGATGTGACAAGATGAGAGCCTTCAGCCCATCTGTCACCCATGCAGAAGTAAATGATCACATGGTACCGTCTCCAAAGTAGAGGGAAAATCTGCTGTTACAGCCAACATTCCTTGCCACAATACAAATATGTTCTTTGCTCACATAATAGCTATTCAGTTTGCCTGCAGTCATTGCGTTCCTCCATTAAAGTTCAAGGGAATTGAAAATACACAGTCGACAAAGCCAACTTTTGTCTTGGAGTGAATACGTGTTTTATTACAAGGTGTTTTATCAGTGAGATTTTTAGAAAATAAGCTGGTCTGTGAAAAAGATCATGTGGTCATCCACATTTGAGCTTAAAGATTTTATTTTTATTTTCTTTTTATTTTTTTTTCCAGTTTCTTTACAGTTGACTTTTACTAATTCTATGGTGTATGCCCTTTTCTTAAGGACGGCCTGGGTTTCCAAATTTGAGTGTATAAATTTTTAATGTTTCCTAACTGAGGTATTATTAAAAAAACCAAAACAAACCAACACCAAAAAACCCCACAACAAAACAAAATAACCTCCAAAAATGCTCACAGGCTTTGCTGAAAATGTAGTCTTTTCTTAGTCCTCAAGAATGAGAGAGGAAGTGCACAATTAAAATTCAAAGCATTCAGTCAGTAAGAGCCCTGTAAATCTGATTACCTTATCTGTTTGGAAGTATTTTAATGCCTTTTATTCTGCTGCATATACATGCGCAATTATTTCTTTTCTGTACATCATGTTAAAGTCCTCCTGCATGGAGCATAATATGGAAATGAGCTCTCTATCTCAGCTAATAGCAAGTTGCTGCCTCCAAACTTGTGCAAGCAGTAACGGTCAAGAAAGAAGACTCGGTCCTTAGGGATGTAATTTCATCTGTTTCTTGTGTGGATTTTTTTTTTTGGTACTTAGGGTGCCTGAAGGTACTGGCAAAACAATCTCCCCATGCAAATAGCAACAAGAAAGGCGACTGTAATGGTTAACCTGTGGCCACTGAGGCCAGACTTTATTTAAGAAGCTGGCCAGAGTGGGTAGCTTCTGCCCAAGAGCTTTAGAAATGCTTGATGAGGCAAGTTGTGGGGTTGATAGTTTTTAAATACTCTTGGAACACATGATAATTCCTGGAGACTTGAAAAGCACTACTGCTTTTTAAGCTAAAACTAATGCTGTCTTAATGAGGGTAAATGAAATGACTCAATGCTATTATATTAGTAGTAACCATAGTCTACTCAAATTCAATGAGGAATAGACGAGCTGAAAAAGTTTTACTCTCTTGGATTAAATTTATGAAGAGAAGTTTCATAAAAAATGAGGGTAGTTAGGAGAGGTTGGGAACAGCTGAAGTAAGGTAGGTTGCAGGCAGCACAGGTGATTTTGAAGGGTGGGAGAGGGAAAAACAGTGTAGTTAAAGCAGTGTGAAGGGAGCTGTAGGCAAAAAGATATATCCACACACACAAAAAAAAAAAGCAAAAAGAAACTTGTGTTAGGAGAGCAAAAGATCACAAACTCTAGCGGGTTAAATAAGAAATCATCAGGAGACCAGAGTAGAAATTCTTTGAAAACAGCTTTCTACTAGCATATACTTAATAAAAGCTTTTTAGATTCTCCAGAAGCTTGCTGAAGAGTCTGGGATTGTCCCCAGAGAAGAATTTCAGAAAAGCAAAATCAATTAGTTGAATCAGCATTTGCTACAAAAGAAGTACATCATTCTTTACAAGGATGAATGAGAAGTGTTCACAGAAGAGGTTTTAGAAAAAATGGTAGTGTGCACAGTAATAAACCTCCAGGAACAGGTACCAGAACTGGGAACGCCTCTGTGAAGCTGACAAGCTATTGCTAATAGTGGTGTGTAATCTGTGGCTTCATTTAACCTCGCGCTTGGGAGAAGAGGTGATGACATGTGCAATACACTGTAATTTGCTCTTAAAAAGGGTGTTGCTGATTAGTAGTTCCAGCAGAGGGGTAGCAATTATAGGAGCAACTGGATTGTTAGAGTTGTAACCATTATACGTTGCAGAAGAATTGACTTGGCTTTTAAAGGGGGAAGTCAGGCCTCAGGTTAGAGGTATTTGAAGGTGTTACAGAGGTAATCAGAGAAATTTCTGTGGGAAAGGAGACTGATCAGCGGGGTTCTTGAGCTTGGAGAGACGATGGGAGAAAGTACACCCCGCTCTGTAGATTTCTGTTGTGTCACAGCACAACTACAGAGTAGCAAGTGTAAAGCAAGTGAAAAGAGTTTTCTTCATGCTGTGTATAAATAAGCATCTTACTTATTGTCACAGGATATTGTGGAGATAAATGTACACCTTTCAAAATGGATTAGTGAAATTCAAGTTTCATAGCTTCACTGAGCACAGTATTTTGTGCCTCAAATTTTTATTAATAACTTTTGGAGACAGGAAGGTTGTGGAAGAGGAAGAAGAACTGATAAAGTTGTTGTTTTATAAATGTTGACTGTTGTCAAATGTTGGAAGCAGTATTCTGGGCAAGGTATGCTTCTGGTCTGATTAAATAAGGAGTTACTTTTAAAGTCCTCTTTGTATTCCACAGAAAGATTGGTTAGCTGATGACAGCAACCCTTTCTGGCCTTAAAATTAGTAACAAGACCACAGCATCATGTGCTTTGCTGTCTGTAATAATAAATTAACAACTGTGGACCTATTGGTTTTCTTTTTGTAATGTCTGCTGTTACTGGTTGAAAAGGGGATTGACAAGTAGAAATACAGAAGTCAAAAAGAAATATTAATACTTTTCAGGTTGGAAAGAGCTCAAGTTGTTGTTAGGATCGTCCATGAAAGCAGCAGAACATAACTATGGTGGGTTACTGTGTTCTGTATGTATGTAGAATCAGTATAGCATGTAAAGCATTTTTTCAAGAACTTCACTTCTAGTCATAGAAATGCTTTTTAAACTAACAGCTTTCTTCTGCTTAGTAGGATGTGATTTGTTGGAAGTGTATGTTGACCTGGAACCAACAAGGAGATGACTAAGTAGGAGGAAAATGGTTTTAACATGCCTCTGCTTTGCCAAAGAATATGGAAACAATAACAGATTTGTCAAGTCTGTGGGTCAGCTAGCCTTGTAGTGATATATGATACTTCTCTATGCACGACATACTTGGTGTATTGGGTTGTTTTTTTCTAAAGCACCATTTAGGAGCTGAAATGTGAATCTTTCTTTGTCCCAGTTGCTGTTTATCACCTTCATGGGCATGCTGTTTACTGATTAGATGTATCCAGAGTAGGTGGGAGATCTTGACTTCTCTTCATTGTGGCAGACACATAATGTGGTCTGTCATCTTATTTGTTTTACGGTGTAATTTGATAGCCAAGACTGCGCATGTTTGACAGTTGCCAAAGCATTTTTGGTCCAGGCACTAAAGCTCTGCAGTAGTCCTTCTCCCGTTTCCCCATTTTTGTTTTCCCCAAGCCACGACATCCTCCATGCCACCTTTCCTTATCACACTGCGGTATGCTGCATCACTCATGTGCCAGGCAGTCTCTTCTTGAGGTTTCAAACAGTGCAAAGATGATTCCCATGTGTGGTGGAGCCCTGCTTTCCTGGGGATGGCTGAACACCTGCCTGCCGACGGGAAGTAGCGAAGGAATTCCTTGTTTTGCTTTGCTTGCGTGCGCGGCTTTTGCTGTACCTATTAAATTGTCTTTATCTCAACCCATGGGTTCTCTCACTTTTACTCTTCCTATTCTCTCCCCTATCCCACCGGGGGGGAGTGGGCGAGCGGCTGTGTGGGGCTTAGTTGCCGGCTGGGGTTAAACCACAACACTGGTGTGCTTCCTTCTTTGGAAGAGAACCAACAGCTTGAAAAATGAGTATTCTATTTAATAAGAAATTAAAACTAGATGCTTTTTGAGAGCAGAGCCGTGCTCTTGGGAGGCAAGGAGTAATAATCTCACAGACGAAATCACAGGAACGCCCTTTCCTCAGTGAAGAAAAGGTAGTAGCTCAGCAGTTAGTTGCTCTGAGATGTGCTGGTCACCAGGTTCAAGTTCTGGCTGTTTCAGGAGTGAGCCTGAACCACTCAGTGACCTCTGACTCTCCCTCTTTTGGCACTTGTAAAAGTAGCTTAATATTTTGTTGCGACAGATATGATCTCATATTCTCTTAACAAACCATGTGCAGACCAGTCACTGAGGGATGGCCCTGTTCAGTGGAGAGTTCAAAGTGTGGGACAAGGCTTTAAGAAGGAGGCAGTGATTTTGAAGAGGAGAGTTGTTTAATAATACCTGGAGGTTCACAGCGCTGGCTGTCTCTCTGCTCTAAAAATGAAGCTTTGTCAGTGCTGAATTGCTAGAGGCTTTTAGATATCTCCTCACCTTTCTGTTAGTATAGGAACAAAGGACACCAGAAACACCCTTTTTAATCCCCTGCCCCTTTCTGTGTCTCACTTTTGGTTCAGGGTTTTTCTTGTGGGTCTCAAGTTTTTCATGGGTATAGGGAAGTATGCTGCTGTCTCTTAAGTGCAGAGCTCATGGAGGAGGTACTGCGTTAAACCTGTTTGGGCTCGCTGCCCGCTGCTGGGGAGAGGAGGAAGGGAAGAGAGCTGGGTTCCATGGCACAGGGGGGGTCATTTCCAGCCCCACATCTCTCTGTTTCAGCCCCCTGGGCTTCCCTGGTAAAACCTCTCTGGGATCTGAGTGGTTGCAGTCTCTCTTCCATGAAGTTTCAAGATGACTTACTGTTGCCATCTGCTCTTTTGGAGCAAAGCTACTGACATGCTAAAAAATAAAATTCAATGAATTAATAAAATCATAGAATCATAGAATGGTTTGGGTCGGAAGGGACCTTAGAAGATCATCTAGTCTAACCCCCCTGCCATGGGCCAGGACATCTTCCACTAGATCAGGTTGTTCAAAGCCCCAGCCAACCTGATCTTGAACAGTTCCAATGATGGGGCATCCACAGCTTCTTTGGGCAACCTGTTCCAGTGTCTCACCACCCTCATCATAAAAAACTTCTTCCTTATGTGCAGTCTAAACCTACCCTCTTTCAGTTTAAAACCATTGCCCCTTATCCTGTCACTTTCAGGCCTTGGTAAAAAGCCTCTCTCTGTCTTTTTTACAAGCCCCCTTTAAGTACTGAAAGGCCACAGTGAGGTCTCCCTGGAGCCTTCTCTTCTCCAGGCTGAACAACCCCAACTCTCTCAGCCTTTCTTCACAGGAGAGGTGTTCCAGCCCTCTGACCATTTTCGTGGCCCTCCTAACAAGTCCATGTCTGTCTTGTGCTGAGGACCCCAGAGCTGGATGCAGTGCTCCAGGTGGGGTCTCACCAGAGCAGAGTAGAGGGGGATGTTAGTGGTAAGAGAATGTTAATACTTATAGCTATATACCCACTACTATAGTGGGTAGTAAGTAGTTGCTGTGAACAACAAACAATGGTGGATCGGCTTTTTGACAATGGGAATTTCTGCCAGGTGGAAGGCTGCATGGCCTTTTTCATGCTGTTGTTTACTCTACTTTTTCCTTTCTTGCAAGTTGAAACTCTTAAGCTAAATTGTTCTCTGGCATTGTCAGCATGAGCCCAGAGGTCTTTGGAGAAGCTAATTCCTTTGGCTTCTCCCTACTGCATCACCCAAAATAACATCATAGTCTGTCTTTAAGCAGCATATGCTGTTTGTTTTTTATTGCTACTCTAAACATTTGTACTGGTTTGTATTTCCACCTCTGCCTTCTTATGAAGGAATTCCAGCTGAACGATTAATGTCTCCCTTCACTTGAGCTTGTGTTTTTCTGGATAGTGAATTAGAGGCTCCTTACAGTTTATTAATTTCTCTTTTAGCATTATGTAACCTGTATGAGGTTGTAAGTACTTAATGTAAGTCTGAGTAGCATGTTCCTTTATAGCTCATTTTAGAGTCTTTGGCCTATTCCGCTTCAAAATTCTCATAAGCAGTGTAAGTTGGCCAAAATACACACTTCATGTTAATTAAATCTCTTAAATAGAGTCTAATTTTCTTCCTCCTCTTGAAGTTGGTGAGAGATTAGTAATAAAAGAAAATTAGCTGGTTGATAGCATCATGTATTTGATCAGTGCAGAAACAGGATAACCGCCTCAGGTGTATGGTGAACTCTTCATTCTTATGTGAACATTCGACATATTAAAAGTTGACAACTTTATTTGAACATTTATCCTGACAAGATAATTTTATAGAAGATAAGAATTAACAAACTGAGGAAGCACTAGAAAATGTAATGTATGCATTTTAAAAAAGTCTTATTTCCTTCAGTGGGTTTGCTCCTGTTAAAGTTTTGCACTTCAGCAGAAAGCAGTCTTGAAAGATTTGCAATTGATGTTGCTGGAACTAAGATTTTGTTTGAGATTATTCTTTCTAAAACATAAAAAATAATTTGACTATTGCTAATACAGGGTTTTGAGACTAAACGGTTAAGTGTCTGTTTCCTCTCCTGACCTCTTGACTCAGAGAGTGCAATTGTAGTGGGCAACAAGTCAGTAAAACAAAATTATCTTTTTTTTTTTTTCCCTCTTAAGATGAGGAAAGAAAAGTTTTTCTGTGAAGGGTAATTGAGAGCATCCTGAGAGAATAAAATGTTGAGTGTTGATGAAAAGTAAACCTACTTCATCATCTCTGATGAAGTTACTGTCCTAGTTTTGTTTTCATTTCTGTCTGCAAATGTTTTCAAAGAGGTTTAACTTTCTCAAATTCATAAGATACTTCTGACGTCTTGGTTTCTGTCTTGTTCTTGTGTTTTGGCAAGAACTGTGTGTCACAACTTGTAGCTTCCAATAGGCATGGGGGCCATCCAAAATAGTTTCCACTTCCCACTGAGGTATGTTCTTAGAAGAACTTTTCCAATCCAAATAACTGGCATTTATTACTTTTTTTAATTGCTTAGTGTGATACTTGCTTACATTTGCTGTTTTAATGTCTTTTCCTGTCTGTAAACTGAGAGCCACAAAGGGCACATGCGTGCAGTCACTGAATTCAGTTTACATAGCTTGACGGATGTTTTGGGAAAAGCAGATTGTGTGTATGTGCTGTTTGTCACAGATGGCGTCCCAGCAAGAAAAAAAGTTGTGCTAATGCTGAAGGAAAATGAGATGAAAGTAAGTAAATGAAATAGCAAAAAAAGGATGGCCTTAGAGTTTAGCATCATTTTTTCCAGCAGCTTTGGGGAAAGCGGTTAGTATGGCACATGTATGCTTGAGCTCAGCAAAGGTTCTCAAGTTGTGCTATGTAGGCAACAAACAATGGGCAGGAGAAATGTCTCTGGATAATTTTGCTGCTTGGATACTACCAGTGTCCCAATTTTAAGTCTAATATCTTTTTGATGAGCTTTTTGTGAAACCTGGTCATGCGAGTAGGTAAGCATGTTAATTCCATATGAAAAAAAAAAATATATATTGCTAGTCTTTGAGATGGTAAAGAAAAATCTTAGAAGATGAAAAGGTTCTGAAGCTTTAAAAAAGGAAAGGTGGGTAAAACATGGACATTTCACCCCTAATAATTTAACTTAGGTGGGTTGGTTTTTTTATTCAGTTTTGTTTTGGGGGACCTGTGAACTTGTAATGATTTTTAGAGCTCACTAGAATCACACTGTCAAAACCAGAAAATAGTTCGAGTCCTGTGCCCATACGGGAATGCAGATCTCAACCCCTTCCCCTTCTGGCGTACGTAAATGAGGAAAGGGGTTCATTTTTCAGAGTTTGTGATTGTTGGTGGAGGAGAAGAAACAGGACTCACTTTATGCAGCGTATCTCTGAAAACCAAGCTGATGTGCATTATGGACTGCAGGTAGAGTCTGCATTTAAGTTCTGTTGAGGAGGGCTAAGCTGTATGGCAGACTGTTCTTTGCACTGCTATAAATCCTAAACATCCATAAATCTTCAATCCATGCCCTTCACACTTTTAGCCTTCACTGGACTGTTACATTGCTGAAGTCCATTCAGTAGTCTAAGATCCTGAATTAGTTTTTAATTACCCCTTCTAAAGCTTTTCTTCTGGGTTTGTTCTGCTGCCTCTTGGCTTGTAGCTGAAGTAGGTGTATGAACAGTCAGATTAACTCTGGTCCTTCCCTTGCCTTTTAGGACTCCTCAGCGGGCAGACCTCTCCAACCAACACCAAACTGGAAAAGTTGGACCCCCAGCAGGTGCTGCAGCTCTGTCTCCGGTACCAAGATCATCTTCAACAGTGTGCAGAAGCGGTTGCCTTTGATCAGAATGCACTGGTGAAGCGGATCAAGGAGGTACTGCCTGCGGCATGCCCACTTCTGGTGGGGAAGGGCTCGGGGCATCGGCATGGCCGTCTTGTGCTATGAATGCGGGTGCTGGCTGTAAATGGCCTTGGGTCACTTTCAGCAGTCCACTTCAAAGTAAACCCTGTAGAGAAACTTTGTGAGTGTGCACTTTGAGCAGAGTTTCCTAGCTTTGATTGTGGTTACGGTTAGATGATGTGTTTATTGGTTGTGCTCTGTTATTCCTGGTTGTAAACAGTGGGTGTTCCTTTGGTATGGCAAGTACTGCAAGTAACTATTGAAGAAGTAAAAGATGACTGGAATTTTTAAAGGTGACATTCCTTATTTAGGTCTGTATGTGTAACATTTTATTATGCATCGTGGTTAAGCTCTAATTTAAGGAAAGAAATGGTTATCATAACATCATCTGTGGTTGGAGATGGTAGTATTTCTTTCTTTCTTCAATGGATTTGTAGATTTAGACTGTTTTCAAAGTCCATAACAAGCTGTCTCTTCTTTGATCCATATGGCTGCTGAAAAAGATCTTCCTGTGCTGCTGTTTCTACCACCATCATTTGAAAATCACCGATTTGCTTAAATATTCAATAATACTGTTGGGGAAGAAATTAATTCGTGGGTTGAGCATCCTGCGATTGGATTGTCTTTCTCATGTGTGTAACTACCGATACTGGAAGCAGTAGGATGACTGACAATTTTTTTTTTTTTTAAGTTAAGACAGATTGGCATAAGAGGAGATGTTGTTTGAGAATGTTTTCTCACATATTCTCAGATGTGTAGAACTGGAGAATGCTGCATGTGTCAAAAGTCTGTGAGACGAAATACCTTTCAATGTTAAAAGAAAAATTTTTGAACAGGTGGTTAATTTTTATTCATGCAATATAAACAAGGACCTTGATTCGTCGTTGCTATATTGGCTTAGAGTTAAGAAAATCCCACATGACAAACTGGATAATAAATTTGATTCATGGGTTGTTTCGAGAAGCTGCTGTCATCAGGAAGTTGTAAGTCCAAAATAATGTGGGAGACATTAAAAAGGCCTTTTTACTTTGGTGTATCAAGATCTGAGGCCAGCTATTACACAACATGTGAAGATATTTGCAGATGTTGGTGACTCAGATCACACAATCTCAGAAATGGGATTTAATTGCCAGCCTAATGACAGTATACTGCATTAATCCAAGCAGATTGTAATTCTTTTGGCTGTTAAAGTGTGAGAGGAAATATTGACATGATTTAAAGTCATGGTACACTCTACCAGTGCAATCTGCACTAGTTGTATTTGCCTTCTATAGGGCAAGTGGCAGACTGTCTTTCAAATTAGCATTGGTGATGTTTTCTTCCAGTTCGTAAGGCTTACTTTTTTTTTTTTCCATGTAAAATAAATACAGTGATGATATCGGTATCGTCACTGGCTTACTTTATTGCAACGGACTTACTTTATTGCAGGCTCCTCTCTGACAAAGTGAAGGAGAAATGGGTGACTCTGTTACTTGGGCAACTGACAAGTCAGTTGAGGGTTTTTTTGGTCAAAACACTTAAGTAACTGCAGATGCTTTCAATCCCTCTGCCAGATCTAGTGGGTTTTTACTCTTCATTTTCCTAATAATTTTTAAATGTTTTTCTTGCATTGGCTGTTCTGCGTGTGTGTTCTGGAGGAGCCGGGTGGGACCCACTCAGCTTAAATCATTCTTTCCAAATTGTTTGGGCTCTCCTTGGTGTGCTAAATCGAACCACTGTTGACAGTTGTTGACAACAAGGGGTGCAGCTGAACTAGAGCAGGGTATGTCTCTCGTTACAAGGGCAGACAAAGGAAATGGTGTCTGGCTGCACCCATTTGTCAGCAATGATTTAGTTTTGCTGTGTAGACAAAGCTTCGACCCTTGGTAAAGAGTAAAAATGAAAGAGAAAATGGAAGTGTATGGTGAAAAGCATGATGTGTGCATGACATGGACAGTAAATTCTTTTTATCCTCATTTTAGTAGTCAGTATTCCCCTTTACACTGTAAGCATTGAAGAGTTTTTCTTCCGATAACAGACTTATCAAGGGATTGATGCTTTTAACTTTCCTACAAAATGTTGGTGAGCTTCAGTCTCCAATTCCTTCTAAGGTACGTTTGCTTTTCAGACTGTCACTGACTGTACTCAGTGTAGTAATAGTCCTACTGTATAGCATGCTACAGTCATACTGCCTGCAGCCAGGATTTTTTTAAGTCATTCCTTGACAAAATGTCCCAGGGCAAATATCTTTTGCTCATTGTCTGTGTGGCCAGAAAAAAAGTTCCCTGGTTTTTGGCAAAACTCAAAAGTACTGTTGTAAATTCATTGGTCCTCGATAACTCATAATTGACTGCGGTGGTTTGTAAATCAGCAGACAATCTGAATTAAAATGGTTCTTAATAGGCAAGAGAATGAGCTAAGGAAAACAAAAACCTTGCATGCCAGGAGTTACTGCGGATCTAAGTAGACCCATCTGTGCGTTCCCTTACTTTGGGGACCAAAACAGTCTAGCTTTGCTCTCCATCCCATTTTCCAGTTTAGCCAGAATTTCTTTGCAGCGTGTTGGCTGGATCCATATCTGCTCCTAACTGTAGAACCTGTGTGACTTCCATCTTGCTGTGACTGTTCTCTTTCAAGAAGAAATACATGTACCCAAGCGTTTCCTTGAAGGGGAAGGAATTGAAGATGTGATTGAATGTAGTTGACTCAACTGCCTCTCTTCAGCAGTTACACGTACTTGTACCCGAACTGTTGGTTTTGGAAGGGATTGATTTTTATCACAATAGGCTTTGTCTTCACTGCCAAAAAAAAAGGATGTGCTTGCATCTTTTTAGGGAAAAATAACCATTATACATTAAATATTATGTTTCATATTAATTTTTGGCAGCTGACTCACCATCTGTTGCAACACTGCATTAATTCCAGGACCACTGAAATATTTAGGATTCTTTTAAATTTTTTTTCTCCTTATCAGTTTGAAAAACAACAGAACAGCAATTTGGGATTTATGCATGTGTTAATCCAGGGTTATGGCATCTCACAAAATTTGACAGTTTTCAAGAAAAAAGCCTGTGTGCAGCATTTTCTGGGTAATTTGTCTACTCTCTGGTATTTTGTAGGATGAAAATTTTTAGCTTATTAGATGAATCACCACATTATTGACTTCTGGGGGCATTCTGTTCAGATGGGTCTGGGAACAGGATCTAGTCTGGCTACTGATGGTATGTTGGACCCACATGAGCTTGTTATATGTGTACGCTAGGAAAAAGGTGCATTTTTAAAACCCATTAGATAATATGTTATAAAATGCTAAGATATAAAAGGCAATTATAGCTTGTTAACAGACTAAACTGATCTTACTGCAACTTGGAGCTTTTACCAGTGTGTTTAACGATGGGGACAGTTGACAATGCACCTTACGGAGAACGTTATACTTCACGCTAAAAATCTCAGGGGTGAACCATGACTCGCTAAGCCAGGATAAAACAATCTCGATCTGCCTATTCTTGGGTGTTGTATATATATTAAAAAAAAAAAATAAATCTCTTTAGTGTATATCTGCATGAGGACAAAAAAGGCTCAACTGTAATGTTCTTTCTTTGTTTCTGTGGTGGGTTTAGTGTCCTAGCTGTAGAGAGGAGGTCTTACCTTGCTGCATCCCACGTCCGTCTCTGCCATGACAATGCAGTGGGTCTGCATTATAACTAGTTTGAAGTTTTCAGCAACTCCAGCTGCTGTTGGATTTGAGAGCTGCGTGTGCTCTCTTCTCTTCTTTCTCCAAGACTGTCTGCCTCAGTTTTGCGATCTGTAAGATGGAGGGTTTCTGCCAAGATTAGCTTGAAGATAAATGTTGACCAGCACTAAATATTAGGTGTGACTGGGGGGAAAGAAGCAGATGAGGCAGGCAGAGGGCTACTTTACATTAAGTCCGTATCATTGGAGGATGTGTCTTCTGGGTGGCAGGGAGAGAATTTGGAAGGTCATCTCATAGGGGATGGTGAATAACAAAGAATGGGAAACAGGTAGGATAGGTAAAGGCTGGGGAGGAAAGCTAAATTTTTGGAAAGGGCCCATGATTTTTTGTGCCTCCAAAATTGTCTAGTTTCAATGTCTTAAAAAAGATTATTTTTCATGTGTTAGATGCTAAGCTTCTTAAAAATCACATCCTTCAAAATAGCTGAAGCTGAGTATCCAAAAATTACTAGTCTCACTTGAAAATTTAAGCCTAGCTTCTTTCTATGAAAGCAAAAGGGAAGCTGAAAGCTATCTAAGGTCCTTTCAAAGAAGGTTTGAAAAAAAAGGTCTTCAGCATTTCTTATTAGACTTCCAGTGTTGGCAAAGGAGATGTGCTACTCAAAGTATCCTATATACCCTTAAAGGCAAATGTAGTTCCTAGATTAACTGTACTTGAAATGTATTAAGTGGATTATTAGGAGGGCTCTTACACTTTGCCCTAAACCCAAATATCAGTACAGTGTATCTGTAGCTTTTATTGCCATAGGCAACCCAGGCTGGCAATAATTTTGAAAACAGAACACTTTTTACAATACAAAATGAAATTAAAAATATCCTAGTGTAAGATGACACACGCCTACAGGAAAAAATTAACACCTTTTCAAATAATCAACATTACTTTTATATTTTTAACAAATGTGATGGCGGAAGAGTTAACAACTTTTGTCCAGGCAGGCATTAATATCAGTAACTGGTTTGCTGTATAGCAAATTAGTGTATGGCTTGTTTCATACCTGCAAATTCCTGTATGGGAATGGCTTGTTATTTTGAAGAAATATTCCAGAATAAGATGTGTATGGATTTTTTTCTTTTTTCTTTACCAGCTTGCTGCAAAAAGTAATTGTAATGGGCTTCTCTAGTATGTAGTTAAGATGTCCAGAAATACAACCCTTCATATTTGGCAAGTAAATAATTTTTGAAGCCACGCATACACCACATCGTGTCTCCCAATACATTTTAGCTGTTTAAAATTATGGATAGGAGTTAAATCATTATTTTATATAAGCAACAAGTCTAGTGCATTTGACAGACCAACAAGAAAAGCCCTTTAAATACAAGCATTATATACAAGCACATTGTAGCTTATCCCCTGCATTTCAGACTCATAAATTGTGATTCAGCCATTCATGTCACCACGTGTGTGAAGTAAAACATGCCCAGCAATTTGGGGATGTAGGAATTTCAATTTATTTTTTGTGAATGCCTTGTGGCTTTTTGACCTTTATGGCAACTATGTTGTTTCTGTGGCATTGAGCACTTCTTTTATTGAAGAGACCTGTCACCTAGTGGGAAAATGTGCTGGGGAATGTGGCCTGCAGAGGTTATCCACATGGTTTTGTTGCAGCCCGAGGGAAAGATGGGTTTGCTATGGGCAGGGCCCGTGACTTTGAACCCCTTTCGTTCCAGAGGCGAGAGGGCTGGCAGTGGTGGAGACAGCTTGTAAAGGTGTGACATTCCCCAGTGGGAATTAAAGGAGAAGGTACGTTGAAGGTGGTGATAAAGGGAAAAGCACTCTAAGTGTGGGAAGCAAGTCCATTCCTGGGAAGGAATGAATGAATGCTGGGCCAGAAACCTGGGAAGGACATTGCCTGGCTGGGAACTAGGTTGATGCAATGCAGGATCCCATTAACCAAGGCAGCAGTTAGATTTGGGGTGCATATCTGCTGCAAGCACTCATAGTTTGTCCTGGGCGATGCACCACGGTCACTCTTCTTAGCTCCATCCCTCTCTGAGCAGAAAGATTTGGAGTGCCTGGGATTCATCCCATGCTCCAGTCACAGTTGACCAGTGTCTCTTCAGAGAATGGACTTGAATGAAGGGGAAATTTTCTGGAGGTGTTTTTTGTTTGGATTTGGTTTTGTTTGTTTTAGTAGTCTGATGAGTGAGGTGTTCCTTGCCATTCCTGTTAGTTATGGTTTCCCTGTAGGTGGTATCAGAGCTGAGTTTCCAAAACTATTTGTGAAACCTGTTTTCAGCGGACGTCCCCTGAGAATGACGCACCTCCTGACTAAACTGAATTAGGTCAGCAAAACACGAATGGCCTCACCAAGTCCAAAGTCCTCTTCAACTTCAGGCCTTTGCTTCAAGGTCCATGTGCTGGTATGGATCAGACTACTAAGTTACCTTTCATCCCATTAAAGGGAAGGGCTCAGCGGATCAAAAGTAAACCTGTTAAATGAAGCCTGGCAAAAGTGAAAACGGAGATGTGTTTAGTTTTGACACAACACACAAAGACTTTTAGATGAGGCCGTGTTAACTTGCAAGCAAAATTGAGCCTTTTGGTTCACAGACTTAAATTAGCAATGCCTCACATCCAGGGAGAGAGGCCTGAGAATTCCTTGGGATGCAATATTTCTGAAATGGCTAAGAACCTGGGTTGAAATGCCACTTGTATTTTCAAGGGATTTAATGCCATGCTGCCATGCCTAGCTTGAAAAGCTAGGGAACGTAGTGTTCTGTGAAGAAATCAGTACCTTAAATATAGTCTTTGGCATCTTGGAATTATGAGATTGATGAAGACTGCGGCAATCTATCAGGCTCTCTGTTTCTTCTGTGATGAAGTGTTATTTATAAAGACTGGTATCTTAACTCAAGAGGCACCGTAATGCAGAAATAAATGCGCGGGGTTGTTAAGCTGAAAACTACCTTCATGTCCTATAGTTGATCTTCCTTGTTTTTCTCCAGCCTGATGTGCAAGTAGCTTGAATTCTTGAGTGGTGGGGTGATGTCTTAACCAGCCAACATCAAAATGGGAGACTGCTTTTGAAAAAGCTTCACAATTGTTACTTTAATACATAGAATGAATGTCTTGCTGCGTATGCCTGCGGCAGATGGCCAGTTCTCGGTTGTACGTGAACTTTATGAAGTGATCTAGCAGTTATTAAGGAAGAGGAAAGATTGATTGCACTTGTGACAGCCTGAAATCTGTTGCGTTAACATCTACTGCTTCATTTGGTGTCATAAAAAAGATCAGTCCTTCCCTCCTAGAATATATATGTGAAATTGTTTCCAGCGTGTTCCCTTCTATTGTGCTTTGGTTTCTTATGGCCTTTTGAGAAAAAATCTAAACTGGAATCCTTTGCACCACCAAATTTCCAAGAAAGAGCAGAAAATTAAGCTTAAACAAGCATCTGGCAGTCAGAAAGCTTTGTATCGTTATAGAACTTAGGTGCTTAAGAGAGTGGCACTGAAGATCTGAAGTCTAGTATGCTAAGCCTTGTATTAACGCTTTTCTCAGGATTAGTGCATGGATTATCAGGTACCAGAAGGAACAGAACTCAGTTTCTTCTCATGGCCTGTTTAAACTAGGAAATTTGGTTTCTTATTCTAGCCTTGTTTCCCCAGGTGGGAAAAAACCCAAACAACAACAACAACCAAACAAAACACCCACCCCACCCCAAAACATTGTAGATCTTCAAATAGGAATAAGAAGTATTGAAGTCCATGTGGGAGTTAGCAGACTTGATATTGAATTTGTACACGAAGCAGATTTCAGATACGAAGAAAGCAAATATCAGCCTGGGCTGTATCACGCAAGGCAGTCCCATGGGAAACAAGAGCATATTGATTGTATTGCACGAGGCTGTGAGACGATCTCGTCTGACACACCGCAGGCCGCTCTCGCTATGTTCAAGGAAGGCGAGTTCATAGTACAGCAGAAGGGCTATAAGGATGCTGGGGGAGTGGAGAACCTCTGGGATGAAACTGGAAGAGCTTTACTTGTTTGGCTTAGTCAGGTGAAGACCGAAAATGGTATGATTTCTCTTTCTAAATAAGTCTGAGGTTAATGGAGGTTGAAAATGACCGCCTCTCTTCCTGCTGGGTTGTGTTGATACAGGAAAAGTCACTTTACAGGCTTTCATTCTTAATGATTACCTCCTGTTTCAATGTTGAACTGAAATTTTCAAGGTGTCAACTCTACCCCTAAGTGAGAATTGGGAGGGGGAGGCTGGGGGGGAGGGGAGGTGTCAAGGATGTTAGCTAAAAGCTGTTCAGCAGTTTGAAGTTCATTTTGGATAGGTTAGCCAGTATTATTTGCAAATATTTGGAGTTGCACTGATGACTTAAAGATGCTAGGTGGTAGGCTGGGGGAGTGGGGTTGACCTTGTGTTAGCAGCCCTATAATTAGCATCCTGATAACAATCAGATGCGATCTGCAGAGATGACTTCATGTTGAAAGTATTACAAAGCCTTAGTGCAAGTAATCTGTCCATCTTGCTTTTTATGAAGGGTAGGGTTTCCTTAATGTTTCTGTGCCATTGGGGCATGAATGTTTCTATACGAGAACATTATTAGCCATTATTTCAACACTGCTCTAGAGGTATGAAACATATCATTTACTAGTAATTAATCTGTGTGGGTGTTGTTCCTGACTGGATGTGTCATCTACCTCTGGAAGCCTGGATAAAATGCTGAATTACAGTATAGCAGAATACCCTGTAACAAAGTGTTTGAACTGTGCCAAACTGTGGTGTAGTGGACAAGAAATAAGACTTTTTTTTTTTTTAAACCAGAAGAGAAAGCGATGTATTTGAAGAGCAATTGCTGGGACTGGCAAATTGTCTAAAAGGTAAAATCCCAAATCAGATTAATTTCAGCTGAAAAAGGTGCTCAGGTAGTTGTTGTAAAACAAGTCAACATAACAGCAGTATATGGCAAGGAATTTACCAGAGTTTTTAAGGTCAGAAAGGATTCTTGGGTCATACCTTTCCTTTTGCTTAATTCAGTCCATAAAATTTAATTCTTGCTTATGCCTGACCACAGCTACATGGGAACTGAAGATGAACCACTTACTTTTCAATTATAAGTTCTCCTGCCAGGTCATATGTAATTTTTCAAATGCCTTCTCACTTTTGATCAGTTGTTCTAGAGATCCATTTGCAGACATAAACAAGGAGAGAGAAATACTCAGCCTTCTGTGAAACTTGAGGCCACTGCGGCTCAACAGAATAAAAATGGATGCTCAGCGTGGATTAGAGTTACCACTACTCACTCATTGAACTTTCATCTGAATTGTTGATCGTTGTTGGTGGTATGTACTCGTGTTATCGTATTTTGAACAATAGTCTATAGCCTCAGAAGAGCTTGCTATGGAAATGATCTACATTGCTCAAGGTTTTCTTGAGGCTTCCCTGAAGCCAAAGACTTACTATCAGATGTTGTGACCTCCAGAAAAGTGCTGGGACATTGGAGCTTCAGCACTGTGTAAGTACAGTGGAGTCAGTCTTGAAAGTAGCTCTTCTGGGAATGAAAGAGTAGATCTTCCCATTCTCATCATCACTGGGAGGTACTTGGCTCATTTCATGTTCTGTTCGATCATGCAAGAGCTGATGTAGAGCTTCCAAAAGATCTTTCAAAAATTTTTCAGATTATCAATGGCTAACATTGTTAGAGCTGACATACCTTTGAGTTTTCTTGGTAAGAAGTTGTTGATTTGGACATTTCGTATGAGAACTGTGGCTGTTGGGGGAAAAAGCAAAAGCTTCATCTGGGCTGTCAGATGTCCAGAAATCCCCAATTCCTGACTGCTGGGCTTGTGCCCTTGCACATCTCACGCTTCAGCCTTCTTGCGTGTGTACAGGCCATCTGCACAGCACATGGGAGGTAGGTCTGATGTGACCAGATGTGTTGGACTGGCTGTGTAAGTGCCGCATGGTGCTCAAACCCATCTTTGTCTGCAGTTCCCCTGTCAAAAAAAAGAGGGAGTCCTAGATAAGCCTTTCACCTCTTCACAAACTGTAGGAAATGGTTAAAACTCAGTTCCTTTGCATTCTCTGAGAACAGATTTAAGAGCTTTTTCTTCTTAAGTAGTAGTCTCTTCTAGAGAACGCTTTCTTCTAGTCTGTCTAACCCTGACTAAATATGGCAAAGGTTAGCATCCCCTTTTGAAAAATTTTGAAAGACCTTATGTAGGACATCAGGAAAAAAAGACCTACAGCTATCAGGTCCCAAGTGTGAAGCTGAGGATAATATCATTAGATCAGATGGCTTGCAAATGTAATGATGCTGACTATTTTAGATAGCACCTTTTCACTCTGAAATGAGAATGGTGGTGTTTTCTGAGAAACATCTCCTAAATGATAGCGGTCGTCTCTTTTCAGATTGAAGCTTATTCTTGGTAGGAAAACTAACTTGCTTAAAGCTAGTCATTCTGACACGTTAAAAGTGCAGAACTGAAATTTATGATAAAATAAAGCCCTAAGGGTAAACAACATTTGCAAGTGCAGTTGTCCTGTGATGATTCAAGCTCTGACTGGATATAGGAGTGTTCTGAATGAGTAATATGGCAGCAGTGTAACATCGGGAAATGAGGGAATTGAAGGCCATGTTTTGTAGCAGAATTATTAGGTAGTCTGAAATACAGTTGTGCAAGTTATTATTTAAGCAACAGATCGCTCTGTAACAGATACAGATTTTTCTTTCACTAGGAACAGCTAATTAAAGACAGGCTAGGAGTTTCTGATTCGTTTCTGTGGAGTTGTACTCTACAAAAGAGAGGTTTTGTGAGGACGTTGTTCATTTATCTTATGTATTGTCTGCGTGTTTTTTTCTTATTTATTTTTCTTAAACTTTGTCATTTAGGAGAGATATGGAAGCATTTCTAACGCTTTGAATGTAACAACGTTTTTTAGTCTTGATAAGTTTTAGAGATGACTTTTTAGATGGATGTAGATTGTTCTATGAAAGCAGGAATTGAAAGCTTTAAAAAAAATGTTCTTACTAGTTAAAGTCAATGAGCTAGAAATTAATATAACCTTTTCTTGGTGACATTTCAGAAATCTTACTGATAAAATCAGATCCTTTTTTCAAGAATCTTGTTGCGTATTTAAAAGTCTGACACAGCAACAGCAAACACTGAGTTAGGATCCAGGAGCACGTGCAGTGGGAGAGATGATGCTTCTCTGCACGTGGTGGTCCTGCCGCTTCTGTGACTGTCATGCTGAAGGGTCAGGCCAGCAAGCTGATGGGGTGTAAGACCAAACCACTGAAGAAAAGAGAGGCTGGGAAGACCAAGCTTGTTTTCGTTCCCCCTCCCAACTTATATGCGGAACCGATTCCATAATCATACAGATAATTTGAAGATGAGGGATGGGACTGCTGCTTTGCAGCCTTAGGTTGCATTGGATTTTGCATAATGTGAAACTGTGTCCTGAGTTTAACTTGCTTTATGTTATGGTTTAGCTGTTTTGAGAGAGAAGGATGATAACTAGCTGTGGTGTTGAGAGAAATGTAAGTAAAGAAAGTCCAGTAGAACAGGACTGCAATGTGAGATGTATCCAAGCTGGAGAGCTGGCTATAGTGTCTACAGCACCAGATTCCAGATGGCTGCTGGTTGTCGGGCTTTGCTCTCACTCTTCTCCCAGCCTTGTGAAGTGGGGCCATGCTTTTTCAAGCACTTGGAAGTCTGCTTGTTCATTAGTGCTGGGCGAGAGGTAGGTGTTGTTTTAATCGTAGCTTTAGGACTTTTTTTAGCAACAGTTAGTGATAGCAGTCATAACTTAAGCTTGGGGGACTGCCAGGTGGCAGAGGGATGCTGGTAGCTCTCAAGCAGGGAAGGCTCAAGTCGGCGCTGAGGGAGGCGTGGGCTGCGGAGGTCAGACTGCGGGGCAGCGACAAACATATCCTGTCCAGTAACGCAATATGCAGGAAGGTGGAAAAGCTAATTTCAGGAACGAACCTTCTGAATTCTTGAATTCTTTTGTACAACCCAAGGCCTCCCAAAGTAGTTTGCTGTTTCAGGAGCAGCAGCCTATCTTACACTATTGTGTATCTACTATAGCTCTGAGGGACCAGGTATAGATTTAGCTGTAGATCTTTTGAACTCAGTAAGGGCCCTGATGGTACCTGTTAATATTAGAGATGTTAGAGCCAGTTAAAATGGTTACTCTTTGTTCTCTAACTTGACTGTGATCTGTGCAATGCTTAGACTGGCAATCCTTTACAGCAATGACAAATTACAGAACGGGCAAAAGGAACATTTTGGCATGGGATTAGGTCTTGGATGTGTTAAGCAAAATTTAAACACAAATTATAAATTGTGTACCTGACAGTGGTACAGAAAAAGGGTACTCACGAGAACTGTACTCATGACCAACGCTGAAGAGAAGGACGTGGCATCCTTGGCTGGGCATCTCTGTTTTCTGCCCTGGCAAAGATACTGCCCAGTAAGTTTATCACTTAGCAGTGTGTGGGATGAGTGGGAGAAACAGAGGATGTTCCCATCATCAGGAAGTCATCACGATCTATTGTGCTAACTTTGCGTGACATTATCAAAGAGAGAGGGGAAGAGGAAAAAAAAAAGCCATTCATTGAGCACATTTGTTTTCAAGCAGTACAGAAAGAGGAGCTGTCTAAAGTTTTAAGCGCGTTGATTGAAAAGTATTTTCACACCAGCACATCGTGACTAATATTCCATGCAGTCATGTTCCTGCCTGTCACTTTCTGATGTGGTTTTTGTGCAGCTGCAGGAAGGAGTTCATTTAACCCCAGCCAGGCACCTGACAACGTGAAGGGAAAGGCCGCTTGTGCTCGGAGCACCGTTCTAGCAAGTGAACTTTCTGGAATAAGGATTGTGCCCGAATTGCTGTGTTTTTTTCAGTGACAGCCGTAGGGGATGGGATCTAACAGCAAGTCGTTAGGGCAGAGGGAGATGGGACAAATGGATGTCTAGCTGAGCTCTTGAAGGCTGTTGGTGAGTGAGGGGGGGAGCAAAACATCTTCTTGCCTTATTGGCATTTTAAGGAGGGAGTGGAGAAGCTGGGAATGACAGAGCATCCTCTTATGAGATGTATTTGTTTTGTTATGAATGTCAGCAGTGCCTCTCTAGAAATTTGATTCCAAGTTTAATGAACTTCTGATTGCGTTTGCATGTTCTGCAACCAGGGAAAATGCGTCTAGCTGTAATTTTCAGTCTCAGTCATTGAACTAACAAGATGTGACCTCTGTTTCTGAGAGCTCAGGACACTTACATGCCCGTGACAGAGGTGCTATAAAACCATGCCAGGTAAGAGGTATGTGTTAGGGCACTGGTTTGTTTTCAGTGTGGTCTCTTGAAAAGAACTGGGCAGTGTCCAGTGCTGACCTCAGTCTTTTTTGTGGGCTAAATTAATGTCTTTCTTCTGCTTGGCAGTGTGGGCCAAGAAGAATTCCAAAATGAATGCAAGAATTTGTGGTGTGCAAGATGTCTGAAAGTCCCCTCAATTGTTTTTGTGTTTCATCGGTGTGTTGTTACAAATGGGCCTGTGTAACGCAGAGGAGAGCTCGTGAGCCCTTACTGGTTGACAATGTGAATGGTGTAGCAGGAGGGGCTGCGCTGGGGCCCTTTTAAGTGGGGGAGTATCCATCTTGCACTGCTGTTGGAAGTAATTATGAATCTGTTTTCATTTGAGGAAAGAAAAGCCCAGTAGATGTCATTTAATGTTTAAAATGTGAAGCTGAGGCATAAATTAGCGTCCTGCTGCTACTGATCGATGGAGGAATCATGAGCTTTGAAATAGAAACAGACCCAAATTCTGAATGTCACTGGCTGTACAAAAAAAGTACGTCATGCTGGAAGGTGAGTTTTAGGCTTGCCCAGTTTTATGATACTATACTCCTAAAAGAAAAACTGAAAAAACTCTTCTGTTGATGTAGGAAGAGGAAAAAATCCTGTCTTCTGCTCGGGACATATCCAGCCTCAGGTTTGCTGCTTTAACAGGAGGAATTATTTTTGGAAAGAAATAAAATGTGCATTCAGAGCTCTGACCCCTTCACTGAGAACGCATCTTTTTTCCTCAAGACCAGGCTGGGCAGAACCTCTCACTTTGACGAGAATTAGGACCGGGACCTCTCGTGCTGGGCTCTGCCCTCTGCTCTTGTTCTGTTGCTTCATAACAGGCATCAGGTCCAGTCTTTTGACTCTTTAACTCTTGTGTACCTGTAAGCTGGGGCTGATGATAACGTACTCAGTGGTGATGTCTGAAGGAGAAATTGGTGATGGTGGAGCCTCAGTGGTGGAGCCTCAATGGTGAAGCCATCGAGGGGCTGGTGACAGCACAGCTCCCCATCCATCATGGCTTATGGGTACAGGGTGGTGACCTGCCAACGGAGGAATTCCCTGCAACTGTGGTGGCCTGGCATAGTAGGAAGCTCAAAGCAAGCAGAGCAGAAACAATGGCTCAGATAAACACTTGCAGATGGTTGTAGGGCAGTGGAAGAGCTGCTGGCTCTGAGGCGTCTTGCCGGGCTTCCCAGAGAACTGCTCAGCCAGGGCTGGGCAAGAAGGCTGAGACCTGAGTGTTTTTCAGAAGGCACTGTGTCAGGGCCTCGTGTATGGGAGGTGGGAGTTGATGGGAGCTGCTCAGAGAAGGCAAATCCACTCATCTGACCCTTGAGGGTGTCTTGAAAAGCATGGACTGCCTTAGCTGTAGGCAAGGGAGCAGACTCGCCTAAGCTCCCTTTCTCCAGATGCTTTTTATTGCTACTGTGTGGAATTAAATAGATGGGAATTAAGCGGATTCTTATACGCTTTCCCTGTTCATTGCAAATTCCCAAAGGACAGTTTTAGTCTCTGTGGTGGGTAAAGAGGGCTGACCCTCTGAGTCCTGCAACTGAAGGCCCAGTCTGAGCACCAGAGGAATGGGACTGCATGCCAGAGGAGGTAAAAGCACAAGGTCTGGCACTGGAGGAGCTCGCTTGGAGGGGGAGGAGGCAGGAAGGATGTAAGTGTGTATTTAGGCCCGCTGCAAGGAAAGCTGCAAAGAGGCATTGGCATTTATATACAGGAGTTAACACGTAGGGTTTGTTTCCCCACCCCCACCCCCCCCCCCCCCCCCCAGTTAAAAAGACCAGGTTCAGTCTGAGTGAAAATTGGCCTTTCCTTACAGTTACTCAACTTAGTCCCCCTTGTCGTGTCGCTGGCTGTGCAGCTGCCGCGGCCTCCCGCAGCAGACAAACTGGAATGCTAGTTGTAGGGAAACCATAGGAAACACTCACTTCCACCCTTTCTCTTTTTTGTGAGGCAGCTTTTTTTATAGCCATTGTGAATGTGTCTGAAAGTAGCAAAGAGCTTGGAAGGCCGCTCTGCATTTCTTCTTCCTTTTGCAGGTCAGCTTGAGCTTCTCCCCGTGTTCCCCTCCAGTAAGTGAACAGACTGGTATTTACACAAAGAGCCTAAAAGTCAACAGATGAAAATCGTTGGAATGGAGAGAAGAGGGGGCCTTTGGTTTTGTTTTTTTGTTTTTGTTTTTTTTTTTATTTTTATTTCAGAGCTTGCTAGATGGACGCTTTGCCTCTTGCACAGCGCAGTGAGGCTGCGTGGAGAACCTGCCTGTGGAGGAGAACTTCAACACCAGAGGAGGTTTCTGCCTGGGTCCCCACACTGCTCGGTTTAATGAGGCGTGCTGGCTTTTGGCAGGTTTCCGACTGGCTGCCACTCCACGCCACCGTCTCTCATTAGGTGGGATGTTTTTAGGCGCTGGATTGAATTTACTTCCATCCCGAGCAGACCTGGTGGTGGTCTGCTTTTTACACACTCCAATTTACAGAGCTAGCGCCAAGCTACTAAATTATTAAGCTGGGGTTTTAATAGAAACCCCTGTGTAGGCTTAAATTGTTTCCACTCTATTTGGAGTTTCCTGCTCTGCTGGGTTTTATTTTGTCCCATGCATGAAAGCGTGGAGGGAGGAATTCGCAGGAAAGCACACAGGCAAAGAGGAAGAATTTGGCCTGAGAGCGGTAGAACGTACAGACGAAATAAAAGGTTAATTGGTACTGTATCCAGCTCTGATGGAGGTGATGGGGGGGGAAAAAAGCTTCCTAATCCCCATGGCAGTTCAGCGGAAACTCGTGTTTGTTTTCCTGCTGTTTGTAACTTAGGTTTCTCAATAAAATATTTTCTTGCCCGACTGTTTTTGTCTTGACCCCTTCCCCAGGGCTTGAAAGGGACATTTGTCAGCAAACACGGCTCCCCTAGTTTTCCCCCCAGTGTCAAACACTGCTGCCGCCAGCGGGACGGCAGTGCTCCGTCGGGTGGGACTTCCCTCCTCGGTGGGGGATCCCCCTTCCAGCTTTGCACTGCTTCCACCCGATCCTCCCCTTGCTGCAGGCTCTCCCCTGCAGCCCCACACCACTGCGTGCTGGGTCAGAATTACATTTGCCCATTAAGTCAGATCTGGTCAGCACGGCTTGTTTTTTACCAGTGCACCGATAAATTTGTGTTGTCCCTGATGACAGGTACGGTCACTGTTCTCCACCGAATGGGTTGACTCTGTCACACAGTTGGAGTGAGGGTTGTTGTTTCAACCGGGGTAGACCAGGAGTCCTCAGCAGTGATTCCCTGAGGCCACTTCATCATGAGTGGTGACCTCCTTCCTCCTGGGGGTAATTAGATGGGAGAGGTTCGGAAAAACAGTGATAAGAGGAGGCAGTGGGCTAAAACTGGTCAGCGTATGTCCGCTCCTGCCCTTCGCTCGGCAGCCACTGTGGGCATGCGCCGAGTCCCGAGCGAGGGGACCGCTTTCCACCGCGACATAGCACGGTTGCAGGATGCGTTCCAGCCGCTCAGACGTACCAGTTTGAAGAGCCATCATACCTGAAAGGAGGTGGTGGCGAGGCAGGGGTCGGTCTCTTCTCCCAAGTAACAAGTGATAGGACAAGAGAAAATGGCCTCAAGTTGTGCCAGGGCAGGTTTAGGTTGGATATTAGGAAAAACTTCACTGAAAGGGTAGACAGGCACTGGAACAGGCTGCCCAGGGAAGTGGTGGAGTCCCCGTTCCTGGAGGTATTTAAAAGACGTGTAGATGTAGTGCTTAGGGATGTGGTTTAGTGGTGGACTTGGCAGCGCTAGGTTAATAGTTGGACTTGATGATCTCAAAGGTCTTTTCCAAACCTATAGTGGAGCAACGAGGGTTGTTGAGCACGGCTACGGTGAGCCAAAGCAACTGAGCTTCAGGTGTGCACTTGAGGGCTTAGAGCAGATCTGTTACCAAGCTCTCTGAATATATGGTATGTCTTAACAACGTGTAAAACAGCTTAAACCATCTGACTTGGCTCGTGTGCGTATGGTACTAGCTATCGGCTGAATCCTGCCTGGAGTTTACAGGTCTGGCTGAAGAGAAAGTTGGGCTGTGAATTATAAAGGCTAACTTCGTCACTCAATGGCAGGAATAGCACTGCAGTTCCTGTCATTGTCATCACGCTAGAGCCGTGTTTGGGTACTTACCGTGTTTAATTGCATGGCTGATTTACTTAATGTCTCTCCTGGGGTCACTCATAACACATATATTTTTAGGATTCGGGGAAATTAGGGACACTAGCAATCTGTTGTAGTTCTCTCCCAAGGCAGGAGTTTTCCAGACAACGATGGTAATAACAGCGGTGGCTTAGTCGCAGAGTAACCTGGCTAAGCTGATGAAATTAGCACTGGCCAACTATGGTAGAGCTTAATGCTTGCAAATGAACGGTCTCCACTGAAAATATACTACAGGTGTAGGCAGAGGCCATAAGTTCCCAGGGTTTGGATAACTTGGAGGATATGTGTACAGTTTATTGGGAAATCCCTGGCAGCGCAGTGCCTGTTGGCTTTCAACCCTATAAATAAAGAATTTTCTGATCAAATACTCAGCGTTTGGGTGTAGAACTGAGGCGGTCATATGTCCTCCCTGGTATACAGCTATGAATCATTCCATTTCATGACAAACTTGTCCGTGCCCCAGCAGAGGAGCTCCTTTGTACCTGGCTGGTAGCTCTGTGGGGCGTCTTAATATGCTTCTTGGTTGCTTTTAGGAAAGACAACGTGCTGAAAGGCCTGTGGTAACAGTTGGCCTAATGCGCCTCGCTCTGCTTGTTGTTTTTAAACAGATGGACCTCTCTGTGGAAACTCTTTATAGCTTCATGCAGGAGCGCCAGAAGAAGTATGCCAAGTATGCAGAGCAGATCCAGAAGGTCAACGAGATGTCTGCCATCCTCCGCCGTATACAGATGGGCATCGACCAGACGATCCCGCTGATGGAGCGGCTGAACAGCATGCTGCCGGAGAGCGAGAGGCTGGAGCCCTTCAGCATGAAACCTGACCGGGAGCTAAAGTCTTAGCTGATCCGACAGGCTCCCCCTCCTCACCTTCCACGCTCCAGCGTTCAGCACAGACGCGCTTCCAACGGGCTGGGCTGGCAGATGTTTGAAGCGGACGGCAGTGCTGCCTGACTCTCTGCCAGGGCACCGGAGGAAGAGCAGCGTCAGCTGCCAGAACTGCACAGCCAGGAATCCAGGAGCTCCCCGGTCCCGTCGTCTGGAGAAGATGATTTACTGTTCTTTCATCTCCCTCCTCTTGCCCTCCTGTCTCCTTTACCACTACCACCGGCTGTGCCGAGACATTTGTTTCATTGCTGTGACTAGATTGGGGTTTACAGAGGAGGAGTTTTCTTTCATCTGATTTTTTTTCTTTTTTTTTTTTTTTAACTAGAAAAATTCAAAGGGATACGAGGTGTGACAAACCTTCTAACATGGTTTTTGTGCCACTGGGGTTTAGACGATTAGATGGCTGGCAGGTATTTCTGAGATCCCCTGGCCTTGGAAATATGTGTGTTTTATAGGTGAAAGTGCGGGAGCCAGGAACTGGCTTATTAAAATCTGCCTATTATCATAATTAACATGGTTTGCATGGCAGGGTTTTGGCATGTCCTCCTTGAGGCTCCTGTTTTTATGGGCTCACTAATTTATGAGGCCGTAAAGGAATAACTGTTCCAGATATGTATGTCTGTTAATGTTAAGCAAGCCTTAGCGTTCCTCTCCCCCTTGCCTTGGCAATGTCCCCGTGCCCCAGCTGGTGGCATTTTGTGTCCCTCACCTTGCACAGTGATTCTGACAGGCACTGGCACTGACCTGCTCACTTTGCATCCCCAAGTTGGACACGAGGTGTCTTTTTTTTCTTTTTATTGGGACACTCCGGTTATCTTGGTGCTGTTTTTTCCTACCAGAGGGATGCAGTTGTTTCTTTACCTTCAAGTGTATGGAGTTGGAGCAGGGAGATACGAAGTCCTTTAGGTCTTCTCCTTGGCTTAGCTGCTGTCGTGCCGAGAGCTTGCCTGAGCGTGGTGTTTTATGACTGAAACCATACGGCCCTTTGGGATCGTGCTCAGCAAACCGCTCCAAAAGCAACAGGATGTTCTTGCCTTCTCCCAAGCCGAGGGCCGGGCTGGAGGGCCGGCAGCGTGTCCATGCCACCCGGGCACTGGGCTGGCCTGTAGGAGAAGGGTTGGTTGCCAAGTCTGCCACTGGTCTGCTGGCTGCAGGTGATTTGCAGCACCTCTCTGAGCTTTGGTTTCTCCCCATGTAAAACGGGGGGATATTCTACACACTGCTGTGGAAATATTTACGAATCTAGAAATAAGGCTTAACAGCCTGCGTCACCATTGCGTGGCAGCTCTTGTCTGCAGCAGAAAGGGCGTGAAGCCAGACGCGAGGAGTTTGCTGGGTCAAGGGTAGGTTTGTGTGTGTTTATGTTAGTCCCAGGATGCTGTTGCTGGCGAAGAGGCTGAAGTGCGCCCATGAACCCCAAGGGTTGTTGTGCATTAGGAGTGCAATTCCAGTGGTGAGCACAGCTGTCTTTGAGAGAGTCAGTGTGACAACCCATCTTCCAGCACAGCACAAGGCTAGGTGGCTTGCCAAAGGTGACTTGCTTTGATACCTCTTAGTACTTAAGAGTACTTAATCAGCAAAAGATGGTCTCTAAGCATTTGGGAGTAAGGGGGTGGTAGGTTTTTGATGGTATTAATTGCTGCCTGGTGGCAGGAAGCAATGGGCCGTTCTCTTGTTGCCTTCCCAAAGGCCATGTAGCCTAGAGTGAATTTTGTGATGCAGGCTGCAGCCAGCCTCGATGTGCACCTGAACCGTAGCGGTGATTGGACCCCAGGGCCTGCTGAACACTGTCTGAAAGCAGAGTCCCCTAGAAATGAAGCCCCTGGAATGATGCCCTGGGAAGAGCGATTGACTGCTTGAGAGACGGCAAGGAACTCAGCAGATTTTTCTAGTACAGGCAGCAGAGTGGGCCTGGTTGTCTGCTGCTTCCACCCCAGAGTTGTTACACAGTTGTATATATGTAGGTGTATGCTGTATGTTGCATGGGATATAACATCAAGCTTCCATCCTTCCTCATGCGTCCTGCAGTATTTTACACTTGGTTTGTTAAAAGTTCACGTGAGACTTAACAACCCATGAAAACCTGCTTGTCCTCATTGTCCACCACTGAATATGTCTCTGCCTCCCGCCATCACACACACCAGAATATTCAGCAGCTTTAAATAGCGGCTGCAGGCATTTTTGTCCTCCTTGTCCAGATGATGCTGTCTGGAAGTTTAGAATGTGCGACATTCAGCCGTCTGCCAGACGGGATCATGGATATCCCACACCCTGGCGTGCTGGAAGCCTATACCGGTGGGAAGATCCTGATATTGGATCTTGAGGCAGGGGCTAGGCTGCAGATGCTCTCTCCTGTAAAGCTTCTAGACATTTGGCCTCATGCTATTAAGTATCAGATCAAAGCATTGCCCCTTGCGGTGCTAATGAGGGCAAGCGAATAGTATTCCTATCTGAAAGGTGCAGGAGCGAGGGCTGCGAATCAGTTCCTTCCTTATTTGCTATAAAACACCTAGACATTGGGCTGATAATGGGAGAAAATGTTTGTTCCTATGAACACTGGCCTTTAAGCTTGTGGATGTGCTGCTGGGCCTCCCAGCTAGAGCTTTCTGAGCAGGAAGGGTAAAAGTTGTGAAAAACGTTACCAGCTTAACTAGAAAAAAATCAGAGCTGAAACGTGAAGGCTGACCTCTTCCAAAGCACGCAGGTCATCGCCTTCAGTCCACAGGTGATAGTGTCTTGTATGGGTACTGTAAGATAGCATCCACCCTCTGTTCTCAAACGATGGTTTACAGTTTTATTTAAAACATTGTCACTGGCTTCATTAACTGTAAGTCTTTGGACCTCTCACCGAGGGGAAGACATTTCCTGCCACGGCTTCTTGAGCTGCTGTTTGTTGCTTGGCGGCTCCTTGTTCTTTTTGCTCTGCACACTGCTTTCAGCTTCTTATCAGATGCAGGTGATGCTCAAGGTGAGACTGTTGCTTCACTTCCTTTTACGCTGTTTAGCAGGAGATCTGAGGTGTGACTGGAATTGCCTTTCTGCTTACGAATTTCCTTTTCCAAGCCAAACGCTGTTGGAGAAGGCCTCAGGTATCTCTCACAAATGTACTAGCCGTTACTTCTACCATGAAGTTAGTGCTATGAACGGAGAATAATCATCTGGTGTGCTCTGCTGAAAACAAACATTTCTGCCCTTTTCTGCTTTCTGAGGTGGTGTGTGGTCTGGGGTGCAGGCTAAGCTGCTTGATTTGCAATCTTCTGAAAAGCTGGAGAACCGGGTGAGTCTCTGGGTCTGCAGTTCCCTGCTGGCCTGAGCTGCTCTGGTTCTTCCTCTGACCCTGCTGTTGCTTTGTGCCCCCCGCTTTGCGCTGCCGCTGGTGCTTGTTGCATCCTACACTGGTCGGTGTGCTACACACGCAGAGGAGGTTTGCTTTGTTGTTTCCGTTGTTTTTGTAATTTAATGCATTGACAGGGTGCTAAAGTGCCAGCCTATCTGCAGGAGAATTTCTGTGAAGATCGGTGAAGGGGACAGAAAAGAGTTGTGTTTGTTTTTTTTTTTTTTAAATATATGTATTTTAAATTAAATATATTTAAATATATTTAAATATTTAAAGTGTATTTTCCCCTCCTCTAAGCTTTTACACAGAAAGAGTAGAAATACACGTTTTCCCAGGCCCACTCATTGCATGAGCCAGCCCCTCTCTATCAGACTCTGCACCAGTGGTTTCCTGAGGTACTATTGTAATGTCCCTCCTCTTCCCGAGCTGCCAGAGTGTATTTTGATTCCCAGCCTCATGGCTGAGCGCTCCTTGGTTTATGAGTTATCATCCTGTTCGCAGACTTGCTCTGCTTTCAGCTGCCTACGTGCTACGCGTCCACAGCTCCAGCATTAAAACGTTTGGTATCGCTCTTTTCCAAGCGTGTCGTTTCTCCGATTGCCTTGCTTATTCTTCAGTTGCAGCGCACCGTTTCTTGCTGCGATGTCTATGGACAGTGTGCGCACTTCAGTGTGGGAGGTCATATCTCAGCTTTACTGCTTCGTATGCAGAACCCACCTTTGTGCCGTGGAGACGGCCGGTTTCAGCTGCCCTGGGGCTGCCTCTGCCCTGGGACTGGAAGGAAACGTGTGTCCCGGAATGAAAATAAGTGTTGGGTTTTTGGGATGCTGTCCCAATTCAGGTTGGCACTGATGTCCAGTTTAAATAAATGATGCGCACAGCGATGCTTGTGACTCGCCAGCAGTGGGGTGGGACCGTAGTTCCGCTGGTTGCCTGCCTTTTCTTTGCTGGTAGCCTCTTGGAGATAAAGATTGGTGTGGGATTGATGGACTCAGACATTTGTGTAAGACTGTAGCTTCCCCATGCAAAGCACTCGTGGTGTGAGACGCTCTCTGCCTGTTTTGTTAGGGCACTTGCACATCGTGTGCACCCAACGGCTTTCCTAAGATTCAGCGGGAAGACTAAACATGGGCAGCAAAGTATTTCTCATTTCTTTTTTTCCCCCCGCCCACACTTACCTGCCTGTCAAAAAGAGAGCATGTCCTGACATGGTCTTTACATCAGTTCTTTGCCAGATCGCGGAAGGACCACGAGCTGGGCAGCCTTGGGCAGGTTGGCTTTCAGAGTGGCCCCTACCCTGCCGGCTGCTCGTCTCCTCCTACCGATTCTTCGCACATCACTGAATGGGTTGGTTTGTACCTTTAGCCAAACTTCAGCCCCTTTTCAGCTGGTCTGTGGTACTTCTCTGGGGGCTGTTGGCTTGCTTTCAGCTGCCACAGGTAGGTTTTAACTTCTTCATAATGTGAGCCCGCGCAGGACAGCAAGGTGACGCAGAAGGGAGAATAGCTGACCCAGTGGTCCCCAAAGCCAGGGCATGTCTGAGGTGGCCATGGGTGTGCTCGTCATACCTACAGCATTACAGAGCCAGTCCTCCCAAGGCGGGGGAGAGCAGAGGAGCATTCAAAGGGCAATTCTGAGTGTCAGCTGCTTAAAATAACCCTTTTGTCTTTTTAAAAGCTTTGTATTTTAACAGACCTCATGGGGAAGCTGTGGCGGTAATGAAACATGATGGCCTACTATAAGACCATAACATGGCCACAGAAATAAATGAGGACGGCTGTAGATTTTGTCAATACCTTGCTGGGCGGGTTACCAGCGTAGCGTTCAAATGAAGCATTTGATTCCGTTCTCTTAATTCAGAGGCAGGCTGAACTACTGAGAAGCACAGCGAGACTGGAGGCTCAGTGGAAAGGCATGGGGGTTGTTAAAGACCAAGCAACCAGCTTTCTGCAAGTGGGTAGCAAAACTTTGTCTTTTAAAAAAGCAAGGGGCAGCTGCTGTAGGAGCTGATTGCTACTTGCAGAGGGAAGCCCAGCTTTGAGAACATCCCGTGATGGAGCTGTTTCCCGCAGGAAACAGGTTATTCTAATAAACTTAAAAAAATCAGTGGTTTAGAGAACAAGTGAAAGTACCTGCAGGAGGATGCTGTTTTCCTGGCATTGGGAAAGCAAAAGTGGTGATGCATTCTCTCCTACTGCCCATGGGGTGCTGAACAGAGAGAGATGTAAATGTATAGTTTGGTTTTGTTGGGGTTTTTTTGGTGGTTTTTTTTTTTTTTAAGTGATCTGATGCCCCAGCCTCATAGTTACCTGTAATATATCCCACTTCGGCTTTGTACAGCGGTGGCGCTTCGTGAGGGTCCCTGTAACGAGCAGCTGAAATCCACACCTCAAAGTAAGCATTCCCTTCCAGCAGGGCAGTCCCCTAAACGTCTGCTTTACAGCATTTTATATGCTAGGAAAGCAGCCCCTTCCCAGAGGGTGGGTGTTGCAGAAGGCTAGAAATAGCTCCCTTTTCTATTTATAGTTGTTCTCATTAATGTTCTCGAAGTGCAGAATTAGCTGAAGGCTTCACAGCAGAAACACTTTGGTTTGCCTCAGAGCGACCATTTGGGCCTGAGGGCCAAGAAGTTCTCTGAAGGCACAGTTCAAAGGGAAAGGCCAGTTGCCAGGCTCAGCTGATTGATATACTATGAACACCCCTCTTCTACCTGAATTCCCAGTTGTGGCTTTGTGTGTAATAACAGTGGTATTGTATTATAAAGCTGTAATGTCTAAAAGTAGTAGAATAACTCTACGGCTATCTCGGAAACTTCCAGAACAAATACAGGCTGGCTAGGTGTTTAGTCAGGGTATGGCTATCTAATTAAAATGTCTGAGTTTGGCCGAATCGCACTAGTATTAGATTTGAAAAGGGGCAGTGACAGCCTTGTTAGGACTCGTGCTGTCCCCAGGAGACCCGCCAGGCCACTCTTCTGGGCTTCTGATACCACCACTTTCTGGTAGAAATCAATTTAAAACTTGTGCTGAGTCAAAGTGGAAGGAGCAGCTAGGGGATGAGCATGTAGTTACTAAAAAGAGCGGCTCGCATAATTATCACATTTCTACTTTTTCTCCCATCTCCCCCCTGCCCCCCCCAGCCCCCTCAAAAAGAAGTAGGGCTACCTGATCCGTGCTGGGGGAGGCTTGCCGTTTTCAGTCCGCTTCACTCTAGGACTATAACAGTGATGGTTACATCAAGAGCCTAGTGACCTCAGGGATCCCTTCCCAGTAATGCCAGCCCATTAAATGAAAACTACATGTTGATGATGCGTGTGAGACACCTTTCAGTCGCCTCTCGGGTTTTGACTGGAGATGGAGTTAGGCTGCCTCTTCACAGCGCTGCCGACTGGCAGGGGCAAGAGCGGGGGGATGGAGGAACAAGAGCAGAGCAAGTCCTGCAAAGCGGGCGAGTGGCGAAAGCTGAAGTACACGCTTCAAAAACCAGACCTTAAAGGGAACAAGCAATTCATACGGCAGCTAGTCTGACCTGCTGAGATCAGAAGTGGACTTTGGAGTAGGGTGAGGGAAGCTAGAGCAGGTGAATCTTAGAAGATTGTCAAGGGAACCTAACAAGCTGATGCCATTTAGGTCTAGTAATACTAGACCATGGTTCTTGTTTGAATTAAAGTAATAAATAATAAATGTTAATTAATACTAGTGCATGGTTCTTGTTTTACCGTGCAATGGATGCATACTTTCTATGTGCTAGGTGGAGGTGGTACGGCTGGTTTGTAGAAGTAAGCCTAAAGCCCACACGGATTTTTACTTGTGCTGTGGCTGATGGTACAGTCTTCCAGAGAGGCCAAAGATCCTGCATTTCCCTTTCTGGGATTACGTGTTAAAATTATCTTTTAAAAAAATGCTTCTACCACGGGACCACAGTTTGAAGATGCCATTACATGAACTTACAGGTCTGAGCTTTGCCATCTAAGGATATAACCGTAGCGGTCATATTCTACAGCAGGATTTAAATTTAATATATGCTACATTTGTGTAAGCTATGCTCTGAGGGGCATGCCCCTCCCTCAGCAATCAGAAGTTGCTCTGAATGCTTCAGGACTGGCAGAATCAGTCAAAACAAGTATTTAAATATGTAATTAAATTCTTTGTCAAATAAGAGGTATGGGAGGCAAGAAAAAACCATGGGGTTCATCCTTAACCAATTATTTGAAATACTTGCTTCAGGAAGACTAGCACAGCTGCCTTGGGAACAGTTTGCTCGCAACCGCAGCAGACGTCGTAAGACATTACTGCAGAGACGTTCACGGGAGCAGAAGAGGTGGGGTAAACAGGAACAGGTAGGAGGCTGAAAGTGTTACTGGTGGTGTAAAATCACCTCTACTTGTGCTGAGCAGTCCAAAGCTACCCGCTCTGTCTCATTCATTAACAGGCATGCATCTGCAAAGGATATGCAGGATAAGGAGAAGCCCCCGCTCGTCCTGGGTGCGGGGGAGCAGGTCATACTGCAGGCAGGTAACGCGCACTCCACAGCCAGAGGCACACAGGCTCCTTCCTCAGCCGTTCTATATAAACAGGTACCATTTCTGATTTTATTTCATCATAACATACAGGTAATGCTCATGACACAACACGATGAGAAACTCACATCTCTCTGAACCATTTAAACAGCTTGCCATACACCAAAGAACATTATATTCATATTGAACATATACACATTTCCCCCCTCGTATCCTCCGCTTTGCTTTCGAAACGTCTAAGAACCATTTCCAGCATTGTTCAGGTACAGGACACTAGTTCAGATAGGAGAGAGGGCACCATCCTGCGCAGGACGTGGGTTAAGGCTTCCTCCTACAAGAACCCGTCCCCTAAAAATACTGAGCCTACAGCTTTGATTCATTCAGTGACTGTAGCATATTGGAAATCACGAGGAGACAGAAGACCAGATTTCAGTTCCTCAGAAGGCGATTAACCAAACGAAACCCAAACGTACGCATTTGTATGTATAAAAAGAAGGGGAGAACACACGCGTGAAGGAGCACAAAAGACAGGAACATTCTGTTTCTGCCTCTAGGGATTGATTTGTGTTAACCCCCATTAACTGATTTAAACCAAAGATGCGAGCTTTTACCGAAATCTGGCTGAGAGGAGCACTGCTAAACCGTTTACATATGTACATACACACACAGAGCGTGTATATATACTGAAAATAGTTGTAATGTGATCGCTTTCACTTGATAACGTAAACAGAGACAAGTGGCAGTAGGTTTAATGAATAGCCAAGACCCGACATGCTTTCCAGCGCAGTGTCAACCTGTGCCTTGCCCAGACGACCCCTTCTTCCAGCACCTCGTACTTGCGGCACAAACACAGCCTCTGGGTTCAGTTACTCCTGGTGCTGCCTCTCTCTCTGTGCCTTTTGCACTTCTTAGCATCAAGTTAATCAATGCTGTAGCTTTCAGTGCTATTTTCAACAGTCTGCTGTAGGAAATTAAAGTCATCCTAGCCACAAAACAAAACAGTGACAAAATCTTCTGCACTTTTCAATATAGTAAAACCTGAGATTTGAGTCACAAACTAGCTAAACTTACAGTGAAAAAGAAAAAAAAAGAACCCAAGCTGCTGACTTGAATTAGGGCTTCAGTTTGCTGCTGACAAATTTTTTTTAAAGCTGTTGGCCAGGGGTAAGTATTTGTTACATGTGATCGACAATTTTCAGCTGCCTGCACTGAAATGGGACAAAACAATATAGTCTCGCCCCCCCCGCCATAAGCGTTCTCAGGGATGCTGGGGAAGACCGAGATAACATTTGTGCAGCTCCCACCGGAGCAGGAAGGATGAAGCTTTACGCTGTGCCCCGGGTACCATCCCTTGCTGATCATAAACCTCTTGCAGCAACGCCTGCACGCAAAATAATTTCAGCAGCAGCAGCAGCCGAGGTACCGCAAGAATGGCGAGCTGGAGGGGACGCAGCTGGGTCGCTGTCAAAAGCAACACAAGAAGGGCTGTGCCTAATCTGCCGTGAAACACCCCGCTGGCAGCAGGGAAGCGACACCTCCCTGGCTGGCGTGTTCCCCAGGGGGGCGAGGACGCGGACGCAGGACCGGCCAGCAGCAGCGCAGCGAGATGCAGCCAAATTGGGCACCAGCACGCTGGGAAACGACAAGCCTGCGCTGGGACAGAGGACAATGGCCAGGACCAAGTTCCTTTGGAGCTGTGAGTGCGGGAGCTGAGCAGGCTTCCCGTCAAAGCTGTCTCTTCTCAAACCCCCTTTCTTTCACACCATGCTACGAGATGGGACACTGGAGGTCCCCTTCCCTGGACAGCCAGACAGACTTCCCTTCGCAGATGAAGTCAGCAAACCTCATGAGAAGCTTCTACCTCCAAGACCCCGTGGTTTGTGTGCGGATGTTGGCATGGAAAAAACCCAGCCACCTGACTTGCCCCTACCCCACAGGTGACTGGAACCACATATGAAGAGCAGTTCCTTAATGGTACTGCTCAGTTAAGGACAAAAGCCTGTTTGTAGCTTTAAAAACAAACAAACAAAAGCCTTCAAGAGCCATCTACTGAATTGTCGATTGGCAAGAACAGGACGTTGCGGTATTGTACCAGCCACTTCTCTTGCGTGTAACCCTAAGTATTAACCGTCCGTTAGAGCTTAGAAGCCAAAGCAGCTACCCCTCTCCCAGAAGCCAGCTTAATATAAAAAAATACAAATACTGCTTATTTTATGTTTCAAAAGACTGGGGAAAACAGTCATTCATATGGTTCATTTGTCTTTTTTTAAGAATTGCTGCTGAGCCAACTGAAACACTTGTGCGTAGACAGCTTTAAAAAAAAAAAATAAAATCAAATGTGGCTAGTCGTTACTTGTTCACATTGCTTATGAACTGACTACCAGCATCTGGCAGCCATAAAGCCCTAGTTTATTTTTGATATTTTTGAGGTACTGGGTTTTTTTTCTCTGAAGCAGCTCTCTAGCAAATCACCTAAAGCCTATCCATTAGAACAATAGTTACACCAGTATTTACATTTCTCTGAACCGTGCGTTCAGACCAGCCTTGCTGTAACCAGTCCCTACGTCCTTTGGAATCGCTCCCGGTCTCCTTTCTTACAGGAAAAAGGTCTCCCTCCAGAGGTTGGCTCAGTGTCAGGGCTAAGGTGCACTGGTGAAGACGTGGGGCGTGAGGGGGGGAGAACAAACCTAGCTTTGATGGGTAGGACCGTGTTTCAGTGGAACCAGAGAAAGGGTCTGATACCGGGAGAGCTTCCTTTTTAAAAACCACTGAAAGGATGTGCAATCCATTGCATATAATTGCTTCCTCTGTCGGGGAAAGATCTTTGAAATGTTCTGCCCTTCTCCAGGAAAGGGGAGGAGAAAAACCCAGCGGCACACTCGGTCTCCTCAGGCAGATGCTCGCTTATCATTTCTTTGCCGTATTAATCTAGTCACTGCGTTGACACTGAAGCCTCGCATTTCTTCCCTCCCCCCCACCTTTTTGCACGAAGTTTGTTCTTTTCAGATTTACAGGGACCTCTCAAACCCTGGGGGAGCGGCCTGGAGGGGGAAGCAGCCCCGATACAGTCACGCAAGCCTGCTGCCCCTCAAGACACTTCAATGATTTCCATGCTGCCTGAAAAGCTCGACTGACTGCCTACTTTCCCCAGTTCTTCTCTGGATCTGTTGTCTGACATGATGCTCTCCCCGAACTCCATCTGGCAGCTTCTGCGCTTAAACTGCTTTTCAAAGGAGCTTTCCTCGTGCCAGCTCCGCCTGGAGTCACCTCGATCGCCCTGCTTTGGCCTCCTGCGCACAGCACAGGCCTGGTCACAGCCCGTGGGCAGCTGACTACAGCTGTAGGCAGAGTAAGCAGTGCTGTTCCCATAGATGGTGGAGGCCGAGTAGAAATGCGAGGACTCAGTTGCAAAATACCAGCTGTTGGTCAGGGACGTAGCCGATGTCTGAGGAGCCAAGATGTCCGAGTGCCAGCCTTTGAGGCCCAGCCCGGCAGCAGACTTCGCCAAGTGCTGCTGGCTGGTGGAAAGCCCAAACAAGAAGTTCGTTCGGTAGTTGTCTTCCATGCTCCCGCTCCGGTGGAGGGGGTACAGGAGCGACCGCTGCGTGGTGGCACTGCTGCTGGCTCTCCCCAGATGTTGCCGTTTGCTCTGGCTATCCAGCTGCCAGGTGTTCTGGGGCTTCTTGGGAGGGTTTGCTTCCTCTTTGTCAGGGCTGGTTTCTGGGGTCTGCTCCGAGACCTCCTGGACAGGGGAGAACTGACACAACTTGCTGCTGCCCTCCAAAGCCGTCGCGTGTTTGTAGTATTCCAGGGTGTCTTCGGAGGAGGCAAAGCCGTGGACCGATGCAGTCACACAGTTGCTACTTGCCGAGTAGGACACAGATTTGATATCCAAAGAAAAGGAGCGCTTCAGCCGGTTGCTGTCCTCCACCTTATCTAGAGAGACGTGCAGTCCGTTTATGCCCTGTACCAGCGGGCCATCTTCCAGAGGGGACAAGTGCCCGCGTGGTGCACTGCCGCAGTCCGTCGGCTTCTGTTCCACCATCTCGGAGGTAGCGGTAATGCAGAGCTGGTTAGCGGAGGGGCTGCTCTGCCCACCTTCTGGGACCAGCACGTGCTCGCTGCTTTTTTCCAAATGCAGAAGTTTCAGCTTACTTATATGTCCAGGCTGACCGCTCTGGTTCTTGATCTTTTTCTCAAAGTCCAAAAGCTGGCCCAGAAAGTTGAAGTTGGGAGAAATGGTTGGCCTTTTTTCTTTTACAAATCTGGAAGGAAGGGACAAACAAAACAGGAATTAAATTAAGCTACTGCTGCTCAGACCTGAGGTAACCCTAGAGCGATTGCTAACAGCCTAATCTTAACTTGTCAGGATGCCTGGACTGAGGTTAAGTCAAGCACAGGAAACATGGATGGAAAAAAATAAGGTAGCTTTTAAGCAAGATAATGCTGGATGCTCTCAATTCTCTCTGTAGCTTACTTAAAGGCTAAAAAAGGGAAAAGAAAGCATTCTTTTTACCTCTTTATGATGTCCACAACAAGGCTCGAGAGAATCATTTTCCTTATTTTACTTCACCAGTGGGATCTCTGCTACCCTGGTTTCTGACCAGAGTTAAGCGCTCCTCAACTTCTGCACGAACAGCAGCAGCGCTCTAGCCAGGAGCCCTGGGCCCCCCCTGCACTGCGGACAGCAGACCGCCTTCCCCATCCTTCCAAGGGATGAAACCCCATCTTCTTTTCACCGCTCTCATGCTGCCGTCATTGCGGTGGGCGCTTCCCACCCTGCTTATCTCTGTCAGGCAAGACAAAGAGCTCTGGGATATGCTGGCCTTACACAGCAAATGCCAGTGATTTCTCCCATACACTGGCATTGACCACTGATACGATCATCAAAAAGAAAAACAGAAAGGAGCAAGTGCAGCATTAGAACAAAAAACTTTCCTCCAGCTCTGTAGGTGTTCAGCAGCAAAGGGCAACAGTATTACCAGATCACTGGAAGAGTTAACCTATTTTCGAGTCCTGTAGGAAGCAGCCTGACTCGCATGCACCTGCCAATCTAAGCACGCACTTAGGTACTCGGTTGAACATGGACAAGGTGCGATGCATGCCTAAAATGTTTCTTGAACCAGGACTCTGAATGTATGAAAGACTTAAGTATTAGAAGTCATGCCATGTACTTCAAAGTTAAATACAAAAGCAATACTTTCTACCTGTCTGATTTGCAATATAGCTAAATAAGTACTCTTTGCTTTTTACAGGCTGTAAAACAGAAAGCTGCCCAAAACCTTCCTCCTTTTTTTTTTTTTTAAAAAAAAAAAAAAAAGCATTCCTGGAACTACGAAGGTACCAGATGACAAGGGAATTAACAAGGGCAGAAACCTTGAAGAGCTAAATCTAGTACAAACACACGTATCACTGGGAAAATTAAGTATTATTAAAAACAAAAAAAAAAATCTCTGGGGCTGTGTACAGAAGGCGAGCGTGCAGTCATTAAAAGCACCATGAAAAAAATCCGAAGGTGTACTTGCGCACATACGTATACACTAGCACAAATGCAAGCAAGCACATGAAAAATACCAACCAAAACTTGATTTTTTTTTTTTTTAAGTTGCCAAACAACAAACAACAGTAGGAATAGCAGAGCTGACACGATGACCGGGAAGATCAGATTGCGCAAAGTGATAGTGGAAACTCCCACCATGAAGCGCCAACACCGGCAAACAGAGAAAGCTAGCGAGTCGCCTCAGAAGAGATTCTTTAGGTCCATCTCCTAGCATTGACCTTGGGGGCTTTTATTCCAGTATAAGCAATTTGGGCACAAGAATTCATAGTCTTCATTCATTCTTCTCCAGTCAAAGTTAGTTGTACTTTTTACTGGATTTGTTATTTAAAGCAAGATCCTTCTGGTCAACACTGCTATTTCTGGCCTGTGTTCTGGTAGCCTCTCCCTTCCACTTTCTCCTCGACTCACCCCAAAATATTGGGCAGTCCTAAATTTAAAACTAGCTTTTTAAAAAATGAAAAGGGTTCAAGAAAGTCTGCTGGATCCCCCCCAACAAGTTTTAAGGCTTTGCAAACGTCTTCATTTCAAAATGCACACTCTTTTTTCCAATTGGAAAACATGCATAACATTTAATTGTGATGTTTGTTTCCCTTGTATTGCCCATTATACAAAAGAAAAGACGAAAAACATTTATTTCCTCAGATCTTTCATGTCAAGTAACAGTGTCACCTTTTTATTTTTGTAATAGTGTCAGACGAACATTTTCTCTAATGACTTTCATTAACTCAGAGATAAGGATTTTTCTTCCAAGCTTTGTCGACAAGAGCGAAATGTGCTGCAGGCTGTTCTCACTAAGCCATACCAAAGGAAATACAGCAAAATATAATCTATATTTCACAGTGGTTGTTCAGCATTAACAGTGCAATGAGAAAGAGGCCTAGGATGATTAATCCTTCACACTCAGTTGACACTTGTGGTTAAGAAACAAACTAGAATTTAATGCAGAGATTTCACGGAGGAATTTAGAAGCAGCACTTTAGAAGCTCCCTGAAGCATGTACATTTTCGAAGTGTTTAGTACTTTACAGCTTAACCTCCAGATCACTACAGCCTGAGAGCAGATAGGGTTTTTTTTGGGAATCAAGCTCATACCTTGCACAGTATCCATCCACATCCACTAATTCATCCATATTATATCTGTACCTGCATAACTGAGTTTTCACCTATGCCTCTTAACCGAGCCTGTTTCACCGCACATGTTGAAATTAGTGCACAACAGCAAACTGTCAGCAGGCTCTAGTAAGAAACCATGGAAAATTTCTCAAGGCAACGGGAGACGGTTGTAGTTCAGGCAGCTCTTCCATGCACTTTATTCACTGCATACATAATGACGTGCATCAGCTTAAGAGAAAATGCCCCACGGAAATCGCGCTCCGCAAGGGAATATCGGATGTTCATCTTTCTGTCCTCGTCAGTGTTTCAGAGATAGGAGCAGCAAACACACTGGTGATTGGGAAGGTACGAAGATACTCCTCTCCACCTGCTCCAGTGCAATTGTTCAAATTGCTTCTGCGCCAGGCACATTACAGCGACGTGTCGGCTGTGCCAGCTAGCATATAGAGCCCATCAAAAAAGAAAACCATCGTTTTCTGTACAACACAACAAAGCAGGTTGTTAAATGAAATAGAGAAGTCAGGGTAAACTGCGACCAAGCCACCTGGAATCTAGTAGTGTCCACAGTCCAAGTACAGAAGCATGGGATTAGAAAGGTTAAAAAAAGGGGGGGGGCGTGGGAGGGTGGTCCCACAAAAATTCCCTGATGCCACAAAGAGCCAACACTTCAAAATACTTTCCGGTTGAATTTAATAGCAACAAAGAAGCTTTCTTAATTCCTAGACGTTTCACCTGCAGGCAGTTCTTTGAGAGCGTTACCAAATACCAAACTGAAGTCAACAGCTCCAGTCCAGCGTTTGTCATAAGCGTGATTATAAATAGCCTCAGTTCTCTTTCTTTAACCTTACCCATTCCATTCTCTCCCTGACTTACCAGATACATTACATGCGTGCTATAGCTGTGGGTGTATATGTACGGACATACACATGCATTTAATATGCGGTTTAAATTCCATGTATTTGCCTACTTGAAGCAAAGACCAACATCAGCATTTTGCAGGTGGGGAATTAATATTAGGTGTGCGATGTCTACACACCACCACTAATTTGTTTATGGAGGAAGCCTGCATTGAAAACAGGAGGGTGCAGAGGCCAGTGAACTACCATATAAAATAACATGTCATCTTCTACCCTTGGTCACATAACCTCTTATTCTTCACCTTAAAAAGAAGCCAACAGACACAAGAATGAATATGAAGGGAAATTTTCTCCTTACCTGTAAGCTTCATCTAAGGACATATCCATTCTCTTCATGATATATGCAATAGCGATTGTAGCAGAGCGAGATATTCCAGCTAAACAGTGCACTAAGACACGGCCGTTTGATGCTTTTGCTTTTTCTGCATAGCAAAGAAATTGGCAAGTGTCACACTCAGCAGCAGTATACCACGATGAAAAGTTTGTGAAGAAAGCAGTGCTATTTAAAATTGTTCAAAACTTCCAGTTTAACTGCTAATCGCAAATCTCATGGAAGCTTTAAACAAAACTCACTTATTTTCTCTAGCACCATATAGCATTGAGCATAGAAAAAGCATGCGACTACACACAGGAAACACACTGCCGTTACAGCATACCGCATTTTAATGTGCACATAAACAACCCCATTTAGATGTCTGGGAAAGGTGATTGTTTCTAATTTTATATGCAAGTAAAAAGCAAGCATTCATGATGGAACAATCTGGCCAGTGCAAATTTGGCTAGCTCACTTCTCAAAGCAAAAGACAGGATCTGTATGTCCAACTTGCTAATTCACTCTCTGCAGGCATGTATCAGGCATCTACTAGGTTGCCAGAAAGCAGAGTTGTGCTCTTAAAAAGTGTCTTTGTTCTGTAAGCGCTGGAACACGCAGTGGCAGAATCTCCCTACGTTATTTTGCTTCTGTGCTTCTGAAGCGATGGTGATCACGTACGTAGATCCTTAGGGTATTTTCATACCACCCAGAAAGCATTCAGGTCTTCTCCAGCCAAAATAGCAAGGCAGACACACAAAGGAATCCAGAAACTGTTCTAGAGAGAGTATTTAAATTTTCTTCTCACCTATAAAATCGACTGATTTATCCAACCAAGGCAAAATTTTCTCACAAAAGCTGTCGTTCACAGGCACTCTCAGGAAATGGGATTCCGGAATAAAATCAGGCTTTGGACAAGTATTGCTGGCGTTTAGTACATAGCCAATATCATTCTGCTGCATCAGCTCCTAGGAAAGAGGGAAAGATTAAGCTTAGAGAAGTCAAATGGTACCTTTGGCACATTACAAAGAAACTATGAACCCAAAGCACATTATAAAGCTAAAACCCAAACTGGAATTCACGTTGGAATTGCTCTAACTGTATTAGGGGCATTCTTTTTCAAAAAACAACAAAAAAAAGACACTTCCTCAGCTTTTAATGAGGCATCCAAGTGTGTTCAAATAACATATGGACCGCAACGCCCATACAAAGTTAACAAAGAACAGAAATAATGGTAGAACACCTTCTGCTACTACGAATCATCACTTCCAAGAGAATGAATTGTTTGCTACTTTGGTTTAAATTCTCACCGTACAAGCTGACAACGTAACCAAGCACTTCCCACGTGTAGTTTGCTGACCCAAATACATGTTTTTCTGGAGCACGTATCTAAGACTGAGGTTGCCCCATCACAGATACCAGTGAGAATTCTGAAATGAAACCGATGCCTCCTGCGGTCACGTCTTAAAGCGTCCGGGACTTCCTTGTTTCTAAGGCAACGTGCAAAACTCACTTGAAACCTTGAGAGAAGGAGCTGAGTAAGAGCTGAAGACCTTGAATTAGGCCATTTTCGCACAGCACTAACTGCAGTTTTATAGGAGTTCCACTCTGTGGGTTATAATTTAGTTGCTCGTATTTCAGTTTTCAGTCTTTAGTCCTCTTGCATCTCAGAGATTATCACAGCAACAAGCAAAGAGATTCCAAGTATGAGAGTCAACTGGGCTTTTTAAATAAGTCAATTTTCATGATTGCAAATAAGAGACACCTCTTTTCCGCACCTTGCCATACTCTTTGTATGTAGAGCTGTGCAAAGTAGTATCTGATGCAATAGGTACCTCAGTGCCAAAACATGTGAAACGAGTACTAGAAAAACAGAGATGGCTCTACCAAAACCATCCAGTCTCCTGCAAGTAAGCGTCTTGACACAGAAAAGCAATTAAGCAGGTTGGAGTAATACTGATCAAACAACTTTCCTGGTTCAGATATGATTTGGCAGTAAGTGACATGCAATACTATGCTTGGACAGTAGTTACACTGAATAAAAACACTGGGGAGCTTTTGGCCAGATTTCTATGGAAACTAATGTCTGAAACTAAACTGAAACAGAAAAAACGCCAGAAAAAATATCTGATTTTAATCCTGTTGCTTTTATAGCAATTATATAAAAAAGAAAAGCGATGTCAATCCACGGGAGCAGTGGCAAGAAAGAATTCTTACACTGCAGATTTCGACTGCAGGACCACCAGTATGAAAATACAGTCATGAAGCCAAATGGTCGCATCTTCCCCATACGTATTTTTTCTGCAAGCGTAAAGATGTTTTGGTGAAGAGCACCAGGGATGTGGCTATTTATCTGAAGAGACAGAACTCTGTCTTGTTCTAATCAGAGCAGTGGAAATAATGTCTGATATTTAGTATACAGGTACACCACATGTATGTTACAGTGTGTATGTAGAAGGGATGAATACTCACACACACACGTATATGCATGCATAAATTACATGTTCAATGAGAACAAAGGACTGCAGGGGAGAAGGGAATCTACCTCAGTCATTTACAGAGCGGAGTGTATACAACTGCTACTGGCTGCATTTTAAACAGGGACTTTACATGAATCTCTGCTAGTGAGCTGAATTTTGTTGTCTGGAGCAAAACGAGCAGCTCCTCCAAACTTTCATCCAAAGTCCCTCACATCAGCACATTCGGAGGTGCCTGAAGGCCTGGGCACCTTAAACAAATGAACATACATTATATCACAAACATAATCATCCAAGGGGTACAGGAGATGACCAGTTACTCGCAAAGCAAATTATCAGAAATATAATTTACAGCAATGGTCCAAAGGAAGAAAAAAAAAAAAAACAAAACAGGCTGGGTGTATCAAAATAAGTTCTCAGCCTTACTGCTTCTCACCCTGCTGGTTTCCTAGGTCACGCTCCCAGTAAAGCTCAGCTTCTCATTAATGACAACAAATTCCAAGATGTCACTGATTTCCCCCTCTCCCTTCCTTCACATCTCCCCAACTCAACCAGCAAGCTCCCTGCCCTGTGTGCCTTTCATAGCCGACAACGTTGCACCTTCCTTTACCATATCGAGCTCTCACACACCGATAGACGTAGAAGTTTAAAAGCAGGAGTTCTGTAAGGAAGTAGGGGAATATTTGGAATTATCCAGAGAAGGAAGGGATTGAGAATGAGGTTCTTGGCACAGGTGACCCCCAATCCCCAGCATCTCTGCCTTGGTGTCCTGGGCTACACAGCTTTCCCCTTCTAGGATCCTGAGCTTTTCAGCATCAACCACCATAAAATAAGTATCTGCTTTAGATCACTACGTTGAAATACTGACCCCAAACCAGCTCAGCTACTGTTGTTGCTGCTTGAAGGTGAGCGAGGAACAACTGGAATCGCAGGTACAAAAGTACATGCGGGGTCACAAACATTATCACGTATAAGGGAGGGAGGTGATGAAGGTATCACTAACAAATGGACTGCTGTGATGCATGTTTGTTCAGAATACAGCTGAGGGGAGGCTGATGAATTTAGAAGAAGAATAAACCTTATTATTTCTTTTAAAGCATAAGCGCTGGTGGGCTGCACAGTCCAACCATCACAATTCCACAGTTATGCAAGGTTTTTGATGTGGAATTGATTATTCACATGGGAATGAGAAGGCTGCAGACGCCAAGTCTGAAATCTCCCAGCCAAAAAACACCCAAAAATGTGTTAGCGCTTGTCTTGAGAGTAAGGCTAAAGAAAGGAGTTATGCTTCCTTCTGTTCTAAAGTATCAATCATTCCCTGTGCAACATGCTCCAATATAATAACCATAACAGTGCCTTCATTGTAAGGCACCCAAGAGGAAGAAGCAAATTAGGATGGGAGGAAGATCCAGAAATCCCAATACTAACAACTTTGTGAAAAGAAGGTAAATGCTCTTTTGTCAGCTTATTTACATTTTATGACTTGTTTAATCTGAAAATTAATGGCACCCTAAAATGTTATTTTGTTCCAGGAAATAAAATCCAGGTCTGGAAGAAAAGAAAGAGAATAGTTATGTAAGTAGCAAAGCAGAAAGTTTTACAGTTTAAATGCTGGTACAAAACAGGAGATGTAAGTCGGAGGCTCGTTCAGACCCATAACCACAACACGGATTTTCTTCTGTTATACCAGCTTTCAGAAAGGACACTGTCACTCCCCTCCTGTATAAGTTAGGATTTAGTTTGTCTTTCTTTCACAAAGATCAACAAACATCTCCTGTCAAAATACCCATCCTCTTGGCGATGCCACCAATATCCACCTCACACTGAGGCCCAAAAAGTGAAATTAACTTTTCTGTTAGCCAGAGTAAAATAAAGCTGTTAATCATGAAAAAAGTCCGCATTCTGTAAATATGTGCGTTTAGGTAAAGCAGCAGCACTGATCGTCAAATTACTAAAGAACACATGGAAAAGCCAGGCCAGAACTTTTATCAGATTTTTAGTATTTCAACCCTGCCAAAAAAAATATCCTGAACACTTCCAAAATTAAGCATTTAGAAAGAACTCTGTAAAGCAAAAATATAAAGAATATCCTAAGACTTTTATGAAGTAAACATTAATTTTGCTAAAGGACACAAACCAAGCATTTGTGTTTGCATAGCTTTCATAAATACAGCATTATCAGCAGAGGTATTAATGGCAAACAGCGTTAGTATTCTTAAAAGGTCATGAATACAGATTGTCCTGCAACAAGACAAGCATTTCCCTGCCCGTGCACTGAGAGATAAGCTTACAAAGATCCTGAAAAGATAAGCTCATCTTCATAAAACATGCTGAAAATTCACATCTTGAAATCATCAGGTTGAACAGTAGTGCAGATTAAGAGTTCTTTTTGCAGATATTTTTGAGACACTTAAATTTTAGAGAAATCAATATGTCTGCTCAACGGAAGGGATCAGGGGAACTGACAGATAGCATTTGAAGGCAAAAATAAGGCCAATGTATACAACTACATCTTAATACTTTTGGGAAACTTACCAGAATTTTCCACAAAATTATTTTTAAAAAATCTGGACTTGAATAAAAAAAAAAAAAGAAAAAGATATTCTAATCTTAACAGAAGGCTGACTTCTTGTCCCCAGTAGCCAACAAACCAGCAAGGCCATTAAACCAGAGCGTGCAAATGTAACCACTTATCAGCTCCTAGACTGTCCTAACAGGGACAACTTTGCTGCTTATCCCTGGTTTTTGTTTCTCGCCCTCCCCTTTTGAACGTTCTTCACTTCCCAGCTTTCTTACTCCGTACTGGTATTTCTGGGCACTCACTGTCGTACGAGACATCCTCCTTGCTCTCCCCCAGTAGCCCTGCGTAGGATGCAGGCTTCCTCAGAAGCCAAGTGAGCAGCAGAGATCTGCCAATCATGTTTCTAGTGTGCTGATCTCTAGCTACCGCTAACTTTGAGTTGACTCAAGAAACCGGTTAAACCCAGGAAACCAGGAGTTGCCAGTAGTTGGGAAAACTAAGAGGCAGAAATCTTAATTTGTTCCTACAGCTTCTTTAGCTTAGTAATGGTCCCAGTATGAAATATGGAAGCCATTTCAGATTTTCCACAGGCAGTCACCGAAACTGAAGAGGTAAGGTAAGATAAGATACCAAGACACCAAGATCTACTTCAGTGCAGCAAATAAGTGACACGCTCAGAATAAAGCATTGCCTACTATTTCTTCACAGTAAGAGGAAAAAGGTATAAGCAACAAGCAGATCTGAAATCATAAGATGTGCATTTGTCCTAAAACAGGAGAGAAACCTAAGAGGTACCTTAGTCATCTATGGAAGAAATTCCTAAAATTGACTGTCAAGGATAACACCACGCAATAAGAACTTACTGAACTTTCTGTGGATTGTATGGTGTCTTTTTTGTGGTTCTCCATAAAAAATGGGAAACAGCCATCCTTGATCATAACTCCCCAGAAAACATGAGGAAGCACAAATCTGACAAACTCCTGGGGGTCCTATATTAATACTAAAGTACCTGCAGCTGCAGTGCTTCCTGATGTCTGATGGACACATGCTGAAGTAGTATCAAGATTGTAGAATAATAGGCAAGAGAGCCACCACCAGGTCTAAACTCTTCCTCTTGTGGTGGGTTGACCCTGGCTGGATGGCAGGTGCTCACCAAGCCACTCTATCACTCCCCTCCTCAACTGGACAGGGGGAGAAAAATACGACAAAAGGCTTGTGGGTCAAGATAAGGACAAGAAGATCACTCGCCAGTTACTGTCATGGGCAAAACAGACTCGACTTGGAGAAAATTCATTTAATTTATTACCAATCAAATCAAGAGCAGGGTAATGAGAAATAAAACCAAGCCTTAAAACACCTTCCCCCCACCTCTCCCTTCTTCCCAGGCTCAACTTCACTCCCTATTTCTCTACCTCCTCCCCCACCAGCGGCACAGGGGGACAGGGAATGGGGGTTGTGGTCAGTTCATCACACGTTGTCTCTGCCGCTCCTTCCTCCTCAGGGGGAGGACTCCTCACACTCTTCCCCTGCTCCAGCGTGGGGTCCCTCCCACGGGACACAGTCCTCCATGAACTTCTCCAACATGAGTCCTTCTCACGGGCTATAGTTCTTCACAAACTTCTCCAACATGAGTCCTTCCCGTGGGCTGCAGTTCTTCAGGACCTGCTCCAGTGCGGGTCCCTTCCACAGGGTGCAGTCCTTCAGGAACAGACTGCTCCAGCATGGGTCCCCCAGGGGGTCACAAGTTCTGCCAGCAAACCTGCTCCAGCCTGGGCTCCTCTCTCCCTGGGTCCACAGGTCCTGCCAGGAGCCTGCTCCAGTGCAGGCTTCCCATGGGGTCACAGCCTCCTTCGGGCATCCCCCTGCTCCAGCATGAGGTCCTCCATGGGCTGCAGGTGGAGATCTGCTCCACCGCTAACCTCCACGGGCTGCAGGGGGACAGCCTGCCTCACCGTGGTCTTCACCAGGGGCTGCAGGGGAATCTCTGCTCCGGCGCCTGGAGCACCTCCTCCCCCTCCTTCTTCACTGACCCCCGTGCCTGCAGGGCTGTTCCTCTCACATATTCTCACTCCTCTCTCTGGCTGCAATTGCCGTTGCACAGAAACTTTTTCCCCTTCTTAACTATGTTATCCCAGAGGCGCTACCAGTGTCGCTGACGGGCTCAGCCTTGGCCAGCGGCAGGTCTGTCTTGGAGCCGGCTGGCATTGGCTCTGTTGGACACAGGGGAAGCTTCTAGCAGCTTCTGACAGAAGCCACCCCTATAGCCGCCCTGCTACCAAAACCTTGCCCCGCAAACCCCATACACCTGTAAACAGCTCTGCCACACTCGGGGCTCACCAGTAGTAGTTGCCGTTTTAGCCTCCTCCGGCCCTGTAATGAAATTCCTGGCCACTGCTACCACTTGGATTCCCTTCCCGGTGAGGCACACACGCTGTGCCTGTGCCCAACACCTATTCATAGGCACCAATTTACTGCCAAGGAAAGGGAACAGCCTCTTTCATCCCTCTGAGATTATTCACTACTTAAGAGCCACAGCACTGGAGTTCCAGTCACAACCCAAACGAAGCAGCACAGCCCTGGCCCTGGAGAAGCACGAGGAGAACAAGTTGCCCCCTCATTCCTACTGTGACCTAGGATAGCACCTGCCATTCACACACTGAAACAAACAGCATAAAAGCATCTTTCCAATACTCTACCATTTAAAGCAAAGATTTTTTTTTTTTTTTTTTTAATTACTTAGTTCCTGGTGTCTTTTGTCTGGGGACCACAAATTACTTTTGTGGTAGGAAAAGTAATAAGCTGCTTTGACATCCATTTCGTAAGTGAAACAAGTTTGAATTGCTGACTTGCTACCTGGCAGTAAAGACAGGGAAGATTTTAAAGGACAAAAGTAAATACAATGACTGCTGACTATTCTCCATACAGAAGGTTTTCCTGTGTGCTCTATTAAAGCACAATTACCTTCTACATGACTGCTTGTGTGTCAAAGATCCCCTTAAAACAATTGTGAAAAATCCAAAAACAGCCTATTAATGGTGAGACTGGGATGAAGTGAAAGTAGGAGAAACCAGTGAAAATGGTCAAAGTATATGAATTTGATCCCATTACAGGACATTATTAGGATAGTTCCTGTCTTAAGCTTTAGACATGGATGAAAACCATACACATAAGCCTTGCACATAATTAAGGCAGTATGTTAGGGTGAAGCCCTTCTCGCCTCTCCCCCATCCATGTATTTAATGCCAGCTTATGAAGGCTGTTGGAGATTCAACTAATAAATAGGACTGTCAGATAATATGGGAGGCAAGAGGGCACATGCAGCAGAAGTAATAAAAACTCCCTTGTGAAGGGAGCCAGGATGTAGATTGTAAGCAATATAAGTTGGTCTCCTCATGGAGGCAAACATCTGTGGACATACATAGGAATACAGACCTGTAGCAATTTGAGACAAACTCTTTTAGACATGTGATAGTCCAGCACCCTGCAAGTGCTATATTTGATGACTTTGCTGACTATTTTAAGTATACCAGAATGTCCTGGGCTACTCTTTAGGAACAGAAATTATTAAATGCACATGTATTTAGAAATAGTAAAAGTTTTAGTGCAGTGCTACCATAAAAACTCATTTTAAATGACCCCACTGATTGTCCAGGCCTGCACATTTTATTAGATGTACAAAGATTTGTTTGCAGTAGTCCCTCATTATATAATTCATGGTATTTAAGTGTTATTCTTTCCGGCACTTGAAGGAAATACTAAAAACCAGACAATCTTCCTTTGTCCTACTGTAACCATTAATATATTAACATCCCAAACTTGTCAAAACAAACCAGTCAGAGCTATAAACAGGAAACTACCTCACCTGCTATCATGGCAGATTTGATAGTTTGCTGTTGGTTGATAGGTTACTGAGGAAGGTACCATATCATCTTCTCCGAGATGGAGGAGAGAGGAAACCAAGTTTCATATCACGTGACGCGTGGATTAATTATATGGTCCGTATATCATTAGTTCTCACATAAGCTTTCCACGGCTTATGCACAGACAGCTATTATCTACTTCAGATGTTCTATTGCTGTAATGATGCAGTATGACAGAAGCATGGACAAAGACACATGGAGATTGTATTCTCATCCATGTGAACAACATGACACCAGAACACTCACCTTGTTGAGGACATCCCGCTGACACCCAAGATAGAGATGAGGCAGGATTCTGGTTGGGCCAATGTTGGAGACAGGTAGGCAGGGTTGAGAAATGCAAGTAGGGACGAGCGTGGATTTTCCTTCACAGAGACCGGGGAAAGAGCTGGAGAACTCAGCAAATCCACCTGTGAGAGGAACATTATGTATTTAATTTACATGCAGCGTTGTAGGCATTGGCGCCCATACCAGTTCCTGGAAGGCAGCACTTCTTGCATGAGATGCGGAGGTGTTATGGGGCAGCAGGAAAGCCTTAACAGAGGAACTGTACATGTGCCTCTTCCAGAGGTACCATGACTGTGCAGAACCGTCCAACAGCAGGCAAGGCCTGGCTGCGTATTTCCCCTCTGCCTGGAACGTTTATTTCTCTCTCTCTCTCTCTCCCTCTCCATTCCTCAGAAGTTTTTGATGCTTCTTCCCATTCTTAATGATATGTGGAAATGAGGCTTTAAAAAAACAGCCACAACACCCGCCACGCCAAAAGCGCATACACCTCTTCCTCTCCGCCCCAGCAAGCTGTTTTCTTAACACCTCCTTCTCCCCTATTAGGTCTATAATTAGACTTCATTAAGAAAAAGTCATGTTTACTCTATTCGGTAAAAGCATCAATATGTGGTTATTAACATTTGCTTTTAAAATCCTACATTCTTATTTTCTGTGCTGCTCCGTAATTAACACATTTCATCCAAAACACTGGAAGAGGTTTCATCTTTCAAAACCACACCAAGCCAAGGCTTCTCCATCTCAAGCGGGGGAGGCGAGGCAGAGGGGGGACTACAGGGGAAGACTTCGCCCAGCCATGGAGCCCCCTAGCAAATCGCCACAAGTCTCTACTCCCTTTACTGCTAGCTGGTTCTTCATCTGCACCAGTTATTAGGCCCTATCCATATTATGGCTCCAAAGCATTTTCACTACCATTTGCCATCAGTGCATTAAACCACTCAGGAAAACTAGAGTGGAATGGCTGATAGCACATTTAAGTCCACCTAAAATCCCAGTGGCCATCAAAATTGCTCCTGGGCTGTTGCAGCATCAGCATGGCACAGCTGCTACGGAACACGAAGGGAATCAAAAGCGAGGCTGAGACTGCTCTAGACACAAATATATACAACGCAGCTCAAGCTCCATTTCTTTTTCTTGCTCAGCTAGTTCCCAGTTTCCCTCCCATCGCAAGCGCTGCATTATAAATCTGTTACCAACTCTGCTCCAACTGGCCTTACCCACAGTTAGAAAACAAAACCGAAGAAACCTCCAGCAACGACTTATACTTCGACTAAATACGTTCTCACAAAAGGTAGCTAGCTTTTTCTAAGCCTAAACCCCAAGCTCAGCTCATTCTCATACTTCATCTTCACAAACTAGTCTGAAGAAGAACCAGTCGGCTGCTTAAAGCAGTATGTTATAGGCTTTTCTTGACTGTTTTCACCATTTAACAGCCAACCAGTAAAGGTGAAAGGCCCAAACCACAGTGAAAGTCCCCAGCTATTTCCTCACATGAAAGCACAGAGACAAGTGGAATTTTAAGGGAAGGAAGAGTAACTATAAGCTGTTCAGAACGAGGCACCTTTTAATCATCAAGGAAGTGAGCTATTAACGTGCTAAATCTACCAAATGCTATGTTCACTATTATTACAGTTTGAAGACGTAAATTAAAATTATTCAGGAATAAGATAACATACTGTTTTGTCAAGGCTTGCATTACCATTGCCTGAATTATGCCTATTCTTTGGATTTCAAAATCTGTATCTTTAGTAAATGTAGAAAAAAACCAAGGTAATAGCCATGTGTGTAACAGCCCATTTTATCTGATAAACGAGAAAGCCAGCAAGCAGATTTCAGAACAAAAGTTTTATGAACAGCGATTCCTGTTCAGTCTCCTGACTTACAAAAAAATCACTTGTCTATTTTGTTAGGTAAGTAATTTTAGCCAACCATGACAATGCTCATCATGCGAATATGAGGGTGAGGTTGGATTGTATGGGATGGCTGGGGGGGATGCTAAGCTAAGCACTGCCCATCACAGAGCCATACCCCTAAACTGAAGGACCTAGGGTAGGGACACAGTAAAGGTTTGGCTCTGACATTTTCTATTCCTGTTAGCTGGGTTTCCTCCTCCTTGCTTTACAACCTCCCTGTTCAGGAGCACAGATGCTGCTTGTTCAACGTATCCATCGAAGGAGTTTGCAGAACAATTCTCTTGTGCACTTGCTAAATTTTCTTCTGTATGGCATAATGTTTTCCCCTCTGTTACAGGAAGCAATTCTTGAACTTGTAGGCATCATATGCCTCTCAGATTAAATTTAATGTACAATATGGCGTCCAGAAGTTCCTTGAGAGGTTAGGGGAAGAAGGGGAAATCAAATATCAGTCTTTGGTTGCATTCGCACATTCTTTATTTCTTGGGAAGCTTGTTGGCAGCTTTCTGGAGCCTCTCTCTGACACAGCTGGAAACAGAGAAGTGACTCTTCTTCCTCACAAAGAAGCAACACAAGCAAAGAAAAGATCTCACATCTGTGCTTTCTCTGTAGAAGACTACATGGGTAAAGCTCAACAGCAACAGAAAAAGAATTTTTCCAACTACCTATGGATTGGCCTCACTTCTGTATGAACACTGCAACAAGAAATTAAGCAAGAAGCTAATATGCAAAAAACCTGAGATTTGAGGAGATGGAACCCACGCTCTGTCATCATAAGTGTAAAGAGCAATTTTTTAATTTTACTTTTATTCTAGGGCTCTGTCAAGGCAAACTTGTGATTGAAGTGATCAAGTGATTCAAGATTAGATGCTTCAGCACTTCCTCTGGGACATTCCTCCCTTCAAAGTCATGTTTCTTCTTTCTGCTCACGCTTTCCTAGTAGCATGTTGCTTCAGTATCTTTACAACATGAATTACAAGCCCAAAACTCAAATCAGATACCTCTGGCATTATATTACCTATCTTTACACATACTCCCAAGTGAGCTCTCCTTTTCTTTGAATATATTTAACCTAGTATTAGTATCAGTAGTGAACCGACTTCAAATAGCATGCAATCAGTGACTTGTTTCACATATTAATCTATCTTCCTTGCCATCTTCTATAACCATTTCAAAAAGTTAGTAGCTTTTCAACAAATCTTTGATTTATGGCACTCACAACAGGAAAACCACATTCTAATCAGCGTATGTTGAAAAATTGCTTTTAAAAAGCACAAACAAAACCCATACCAACAAAACACACCCTTTTATGCATCCTGCTAAACTACCGATTTCTTCTAGTGCAAAAAACATGCTGTTGGGGTCTGGAACAACAGCATCCGTGCGTATGATCACTGAACTGCCGTGTCATTATGAGACTAACCTCTATTCTAAGGAAATGCACTCATCACTCTTTGCTTGCATTGACTTACAAAATGTATCTTTTTTATTTTTAATATAGATAGATATATTAAAAAAAAAAGCACCACCTAAAGATGTGTAGAAAAAAAGGTATTTATGTCACGTGTCTAATACAGATTATGGCCCCCATGAGTCCCCAAAGCTGAAGTCTACGCACAGTCAGCATGAGGAACCTCTTATGAGAAAAGTGCCTTAAGCACTCAGACTACCTGTACACTTCTGCTGCAAATGAAGCAGACCGTCCTCAAAAAACAAGCTTTAAACATTTAGAAAATTAATTTAGTGTACAGGTGGGAATGCCGAATAGAAAAAACTGAGTCTTAAAAGAAAGATGGGACTAATTTAGTTTCAAATTCCGTAATTTGAGGATGACCTTTATATCAAGGGAAATTTCATCTTTAAATCTCCTTACCTACCTCAGTTAGAAAAGGGGTATTGGCAGCACTGTGCAGTTTGTTTTAATAAGAAAAAATACACTTTTCTTCTGCAGCTAGTTTCTAAATAACACCCTTTCTCCCACCACTACTCCAGCCTCTACAAATAATAAATCAATCACAAAAGCATGTTGAAACTGTGGGGAAAAAAATTTACAGGTCATTAACAGAGCTGCTGGGTTAATAAAGTTTCACTGAAGTCTTTGATAAATGTAACTGGGCCCTGGAAATAGATGACTGACAAATAACTCCAAAATATTCTCTGCTAAGTACCTTATGAACCATACAGGTTTTCTGTATTCTTGATGGTGAAGCTGAGCTGAAACAGCTCTCTTGGCATTCAACAGGATGAAACCACTTCTTGTCTATTTGAATGTTACGGACAGAGGAAGGAGGAAACAGAGTAAATTTATGTATTATACATAATCTATAAAATTTTGCTTGTGTTTAAAAAGATCCTCCCCCCCGCCCCAGGAGGCTTTTGAAGTTTTTCACTCTACATTTTCTGATATCAATGAATTAAATGCAAGAGTCTTCCATCACCACTCACGCAATAGTTCCATTACATCTGAAAACCTTGATGGTCAAGCAGGATAAGCAGCACAATGCATCTCCTTCTTCAGTTTTAAATAGGCAGTTGTTTCCGTCATGACTGCACATATGTAAGTCATTGTATCCTTTGGCTGGCAGCAAGCAGCTAACAGTACTCTTAAGTCTGTCTTACTTGAGTAATAGGCCCTACCCAAGTTTGAAGGAAAAAAAGTCTGTGGGGATGACGACTTCCATCATTATGGGAGCAAATTAAAGCAATGAGAGACAGAAGTGATTTCAGACTTTATCATCCAATATATTTTCCAACATGAAAGCAAAAGATATCAAAGTAGCAGTGGTAAATTGTGATGTTCAGCTGGTTGTCCCTTATGTTTCCGAGAGAAAAATCAATTACTTAAAATTCTGCTCTAATTTTAGATGATCCATCAGAAGACTGCAAAGTTCTGTAACTGCCCCAAGGTAACTCAGCTCTTGCTTAGGTGGCTTGTTGAAATGAACAGACTAGTGAAACGATTTCAGTTTTAACCGAGTGGCAAGCATCCCTTGGCTGCAGCACGTTTAACGAAGAGCAGTACCGCACCGCATTCCAGTGCTGACTTGTTCTCTTCACTTCTTGTGGCTGCGACTCACACAAGAGTTTCTACGAAACCATGTTAAGGTGCCAAAAGCTGTCAATGGTTTTGCAGCCTAAGCCCTTGTGTGTGTGGCAGACAACCCAACACCTCCTCGGTCTTTACAGTACAGCCCGCGTTTCTTGCTTACAAGCCTCCACATCCATTAGCAGAAATTCGGCAAGATCTGGTGACCTACTCAATTACCCTGTTGCTATGGTTCTCCACAGTGGTGACTACACACTTTCCTTTGATTGAGACACTACCGTTTCCTAACTACAATTATGATCATAAAGGTATGATTGTTAAAGGAATCTTGGTATCAGAGGTTTCAGCTCTCTTCTCAGCCAACTCAGGAAACAAAATAGGGCCAAACCCAGAAGGGATGAAAAAGTTTCAGCAAAATTCCACAGTAAAAGTTATTCTTTCTTGTAGATTCACTGCATAAATCCTCATATAAATAAAACTCCCAACTAACTTTGCCAGCAGCAGAAAGAGGAGAGGGAGAGAAGATGGGATCAGGTGGCAACAAATGATAGCCAGAGAAATGTTACTGATTTGGGAACAGCTACCTTTCATTAAGGGAATGGAATCCATCCAGATCCTTATGACTACTTAGTTTAACTACCATCAGAGACAAATCCTAAATTAATACAGAGGAATAACTACTGAGAACCACAGGCATTTACATCAGCTCGTCTCTGTTGTGCTGTATGGAAAGAGACCAGGGGCGTTCCACAGTGCTGCCTGTAGCCATGCCGCAGTTGCAGGGACAGTAGCTCTGTAAACCACTATGGAGGTCTGCAAGTGAAAGGCCGGTTAAGCCCTAAGGTCTTGGTTTGAACACTTAATAGAGAGTTGTGAAGTGCAGGTAACATTTTACTGGTTTTACGCAATGCTCAATAAAACGATTCCAGTTAAATAACACCATAATAGGACATAAAACTGGGGGGGAAATGGTAGATGTTTCCTATGTTCCTTCCATGTTACGCTGGTTTCTCTTCCCCCTCCCTGTCTTGATATTTCCTTCAGGTCCAGCCACTCACAGAGACGTAACCAATCAAAATTAGACAAGACAATTTCACAGGAAACATAGTAATTCTGAATGAAAAACTAAAAGCATTTTTCTTTGCTTACAGAAGACCAAGTACTTGTGAGACAGATTTGGCATGGGAAAGAGCAAAACAGTTAAGCAGAAACACCAATCTACTTAAAAATTCGGTTTTCAAAATGCAAGTGTTGTTCTTCGTTCACATCAACACACACCTTCCTCACACGAACACAGGTTACGCAGCTTCAGCTTTAGGATATCACAGCCGGTCCAGTGAAATTTCATCTGTTATTGCGCAAATCAACATCTGCATCTACCCTGCCCGCTTCCCCCATCCACCAGCCCAGTACCCCCCCTTTGCTCTCCTGCCCTCCACCTCCCCCAAATACCTTTCCTTTTCTGCAGGGTGCTGGAAAGAGAGGAGAATGCCATTTTCTCCTCCTACCAGCTTTCAAAGTTCACCTTGAGCAGCTCACCGATGCTTACACAACATACTACAGTAACCAGGCTGTTGGCTGGTTGTAATTTCCAATGGTTATGTTAGCCCAACAGGCCTGCTTCGGTGGCATCCCCCCCATGCACACATATTTAGTAAGTCTTTCCTTTGCATGCATGTTGAATACAGCACTGATGTTCCCTTATACATTCATCCTATGTCTCAACTTGCATGTATTTCTAACGTCCAGAAAAATCAATCATGAGGCAATCCTAATCTCTCTTTAAAACTGCTTTTAAAATTACTGTTGAAACAGCCACTTTTGCAATTCCTTTCCATCCTCGAGTGTTTGCAGAGATCTGTACCAGTAGTTTTACCCTTAATCGTACAGAGATAGCGCTCTTGCTTATCAGGCAAGTGCATACTGACAAAGCGCAGAAAGGAAGAGAGATCTGACTACGCTGCAGAGAGAAGTCGGATTAAGGTTGGGTGTGAAATTAAAGTGACATGCCCACAACTCTGCAGTGAAAGGGAAACATGAAAATAGGGGACCTTCCCGTAAGGCGTAACTTGCTTTTTCTATACAACTGTCCAAGCACGGACATAACTTCTACAAAAAGGAGAGCATATACAAATCCTAACAGTAGCGAACGTAACAAACAAGCTTACACTGCATTTGTGCTGGGAGGATTTCTTACTTATTCTTTGGAAAGGCAGCCATGAAACATAACTTGGAATGCAAGGAAGATGAGAAAATAGGTCTTCACATCACTTCATGTGTTTCCTATAAGCCTGTCAGCTAAAGCTCAAAAGAGAACCCCATGCAACTGCCTTTCACACCCAGAGCCTGGCAGCAAAGCCAAGGAGGAGGGGAGAAGAGATTCAGCTAGAGAAGAGGTTGATAACTGAGATGAGGCTCCTGGCCATCTTCTGCAACTAATGGAGACTGATCCTAAAGACCAGAAGAGCAGCTTTCCACTTTCACACTAAGCAAACATGTTTTTCAACCAAGTAATTTGAGGGGCTGTAGAAACTGAAGAATCCCACCTGCCACCGGTGCCCATCTCGTGGTGGATCCTTGGGCGGCTATGGCAGTCTGAGCTCCCAAGGGCCCTTCTTGCATTGCTGGGGCCCACGCGGCACTGCTGCTCGGTCACACCAGCAAATCCACAACCAGCTCAGCTCAACCCGAAACTACTTTTCAGGGGGAGACACTAATTTGAGGCTCTGCACTGTACCAGTGCTCATTTCCATCAGGCTTACAAAAAGTTCCATTATTTTCTTCATTTAATTACTCCTTTTGTCAAACCTTACTGAAGCTGGCCAACAAGCTTAAACATCTTTTGTGGGTAACAGCAGAGAGACAGACAACATGGCAACTCCTATGAGCTTGGCTTCCCTAAAACTTCAGGCTAAGAAAAGCCTATGAAGTGTTTTATACAACATCCCCACAGATCCAGCTGGCCCTGTAGCTCTGCGTGCTTCACACGGGATGCACAGAAAGATCCCGTCTTGCGCTCCTGATGGAGAAATAAGAGACAGTGAATGCGTCTGGTTTTCACAGGTCATAGAGTCTGCTGGAAAAGCCCAAGGACAATGCACACTGGTAAGAGAGCAAACTTTGGCATTTCTCTGAAGTACCATTCAAATCAGATGCTTCTCCTTCCCCCCCCCCCCCCCCCTTTGGATTCTGACCATTCAGAAAAGGCCAAAGGGAGAAATTAGCTTTCTTCACTGAATTCTTGAAAACAGACTAGAAGCAACTTCCCTCCTCTTCCCACAAGACCTAATTGTCTGCCAGTTCATCAGTGTTAACTCAGCGTCAAACACAATTATTTTAAAGCAGGGAGTGGAAAAGGTCTAAGACCCAAGTGATGAGTCAAAAACCAAAGACTACGTGCAGGTACTAGGAAAGGATTGCAGGAAGGAGACTTTGAAGTTTGTGGATTTGGCAGAAGATTCCACCACCTTCATTAAATCCTGAATTTGCATCTTCATTAATGGCACTAATTATTCATAGATTTTTTATATAGCCATATACTAATAAATTTTATATTGGTATCCCTTTTTAAAGGAAAAGAAGAATAAAAAAGCAGCAAAATTTCCAACTGCCTCTACAACATACTATTTAGACCTTGTGACTTTAAGTAAGCCTTACCAAACTTCTGTATTCACCAAAGGTATGCAGTGGAATACATTCATGTTCAGCTTCCCCCCCCCCCCCTTCTCCTAATAGCAATTTAGGATCTGTTACTGTAAATACTGATCAGTGCCAGGCATGTAACATAACATTACTGAAAACTATGCTAAAAAAAAATAATCAAATTTAAACAGCACTGCAGCAAAGACAAAATATACAAAACCCTAACTTCATCATTTGCTTTGCCTCCAATCAGATCAGCGGCTCTTAATGCTGTGACTTAACAGCACTTTCACAGTCACATTCCCATCGAACATTAAAATGTTTATCTAAAAGCTGCAGTATAGATTTTTCCCTTGCTGCAAGGAAGGAAAGTTGTAAACTTTCTGACTCAAAAGTTTTATGAATCTACAATGTTTCCACTCTGTTTAAACGAGCTGCAGACCTCCACAGGCCATTACAATTCACGCATTCCAGCTCCGCTCCGCAGGGACGCTTGCCATTTTCCATTACACGAGCTCAGGCCGGAGAGCCCCGTCCGCAGCGCTGCCATCCCCGCGCCCGTCCCCTCTCGCCAGCCACGGGGAGTCCTTCCACCGGATTCAAGGTTTCACGGTTTGGGAAAGCTAGGGGTGTTTTTATTACGGCAGCGTTCAGAAAGCGGCCCCGTTATGCCAGGTGTTTTACAAGCACAGTAGCAAGGGAAGTGCTTTGCCCTGGAGGGTTTCTGCTTTTGGTAAGGGAAGGTTAATAGGCAGGTTAAGCAAACAAGGCTTGGGGGGGGGGAGAATGGGGTCAAGCCCCCCCTCCCACCCAAATGGCATACAGAAAATTCAGACTAATGACAAGTAAAGAGAGCATATTGGACACTCACGCTTGCCCTTTCAGCCTTTAAAGAAAAAAAAAAAAAAAAAAAAGAAAAAATACCCTCATCGTCATTGCAGTCAATTAAGTTTCACAAGCATCCAGAGGTATCCAAAACAAAAGCAAATTTAACAAGTTATTCTTGGGTTTGAGAAATGTTATGAGAGCTCCACACTAGTGAAACTTTGCTCGCTCTCAAAAGACAGCAAGTGGATACACATATGAAAGTAATAAACCCTACTCCCATTCTTCAAGTGCTTAAAACAATCATGGCACTAAACGAACACTCAGAACTGCATTTTAAGTACAAAGGGTGGGAGGATATTCACAGAGGACCGGCTGTAGCCAAGGGTACTAGTTTTTCTAGGCTCTCGTTAAAAATTGATGGAGAGGGAGACTTTTGAACAGGACGATTCAGTGCTAAGCTCCTCTCTTGCTCTCGTCTCCTCCCCACCGACACTGGCCGTACTCCATGGGTTACGGGGCCACTTAGGGAATATTGCACTCCCTCTGCAAGGCTTTCACCTCTTTCTTTTGGAGACTTGCTTCCAATGGCATCAACCAGTCAGAGTATCAGGGAAGCTGGCATCATTGTGCAACTATCCTTCCTTCTCTAAACACTGGCAGGATATTTAACAGCTTATTCTCGCTATAATTATTTCAACTTGCAGATAACTCGATTATTTTAATCGACGACCACCATCTGCTCTTCTTGAGGCACTCTGCAAAGACTTCATTACAAGGAATGCTCAGAACTTCAGTCGGCCACAACCAAAAATTAAGCAGCTCCAAATCCAAATGTTAAAAGGGGTTAGGGTGTTAGACAGGAATTTAACAGCACAAACCACAGCTACCTGAAGCCATCTTTCAGTCCATACTGGGTATCCTCCTACTTGGCATACAGGACTGCAGAAGCAGGGAAGAAAGCTCAGTCTCACAGCCCTGGTCGCTTCAGGAGATAGAAATGACCAGCTCTACCTATAAAAGAATATTCTTAAGATCTCCTGCTCCTCTGCCACAAGGCGCGTTTTTTCTGGTGACAAAGCGGGAAGAGAGCACTGGGCTTTTTTTCCATCCAGCTTTGCTTTAGGCAAGTAGAGACAACGCAATGGTAAATGTACCCTAGAGATACTGGCATTTTTATACCAGGATTCTTTTAAATGGGCTTCCAATGTCAAGTATTTTTAAGAAAAATGCCTGCATAAACAAGACACTAGAAGAGTTCCTGACTTGTTTCCTTCTCCTTGCATCCTCCATGAAAGTCTTCCATTTTGTACACATACTTTGTTAGGTGAGGGACAGTTCAGGGGAAAACAATGATTTGGGAAGTTTCAGCAAAGACATACCTTTTGCAACAGTCCCTGGCTAATCACTCACTATTTTGTTTCCAGGACCTTTGCCCAATCTCACTGAACTCATTCTGTTTGCTGTTTCTTTACATACTCACTCAGCTTATGATTTCATTCACTGTCCACTGAATGTGTCACCTGCATTTGTCACTGAATAGAAAATCAGTAATTTATGTCTTTCTGCTTATCATGGTAGCTTTGTGCTCTGTAGAAGCTTATCGGAGAGCTCTTGCGAAAGCAAAATCCATTAAATCGCATTACTGCTGACATTCTTCATGGGCAGAAGGGTAGCAGAGATCAGTAGGTAATTCACCACTTGGGCCTCCATTACCTGTCAACACCACTTTTTTACATGGTGACTGTACCCACAGTCCAACCATGGTTTTGGGAGGGAGGCGTACAGCTCCCGGGCTCGGTGCTCAGTGGTTCTGCAAGTCAGATGTGGGCTTCATGCCGGGCACCTGGAAAATCTGTAATTCTCTACTGGTAATTCTCTGAATTACACATATAAGCTGTGTAGTAAGAAGCACGTAGAAATTCACAGACCCCTTTTCAAGACAGCTGTCATTTGACTGAAGGACGGCAGCTTCATCTCCAACCACGAAGCAATTTTTCTACAGACGAGATTTAAGTACACACAACCCTGATTACACCTACAGACCAGGTGGATGCTATTTAATGAAAGGCATGGCTCCAGTGGAATACACTCACGTACAAATCTACACCTCAGCATACCGGCACTGGGCAGGTAAAACTGTACAGGCAATTCTAGGAGCTCGTAAAAGGCTTCCAGGGTATTTAACTCCTCTTCTGCCCGTACACTTCATGATCTGGTACATTACGTAAGTTTTCCATATTGGTGGTTCTCAGTAGCATTGAATACCACAGTACATCAAGTCTAAGTGGCAATTCAGTGACTCACAGAAAAATATATCCTTCCTGGTTTGCTGGCAAAATACACCCTAGTCTTGCGGCACTAAGTAATGCTTAGAGAGTTCAAAGAAACTGTTTCTATGATGCTGTATTACAGTACTCTGAAGTTTAGCTAGTCCTTCTTGGACATTTACCACTGCTGCACATCTACCCCAGTACAAGAATTCTTGCTTTTGGTTTCAGTTCAGAGACAGTACAGTGTTTCTGTGTTAGGCTATTACAATTTTTAATTTCAGGTTGGAAATACAGAAATGTAGGCATTTCTGTTTCTTCAGAAATGCTTCTGTTTAGCATGAGTCTTCTGTACAAAAAAAAAAAAAATTAAAAAATCCCACAAAATAAAAAGCTGTGCTTTATCTTCATCACAGGCAACATCTGAATGGTAACCATCACGAAGATGTCTGTGCTTGCACAAGTAGAAGTAAGCCAGATGAAGAGAAGCAGGGAAGAGCAAGTAAAACATGAATGATTTCCATTGGCATAGTGGAACAGAATTTAAGCAAGGCTCTTGGCGTTTACGGCCTTAATAATGCTAATTCATCAAGCAAGAATTGGTAGTCTCTCTTAACTGTTTCTACAGAGCAAGCAGAAACATCATAAAAATACTGTAACTAGGAAAAGGACTCCATAAAAGTAAATCCAGTTCTCAAAATATGGGAAGAGAAGGAATCAAATCACATCCCTATGTTTAAATCTTATTTAACTCTGCGGAGCAGATGCAATGATGGGAGTAGGGTTAAGCCTTCAGTACCCGCATTTCAGTATTTTGCGCACTGTTAAAAATTAAGAACCAAAACATATACTTAAATTCCTGAGAACATTCCCCACCAGATTATAAATATTTTTATGAAGCTAGATCAAGAGCTTAAACTAATTGGTAAGGGTTCCTTTAAGGTCTTTACATTAGTTACTTCAATGAAAAACAACCTCCAGGGTAGAGCATACCTTTATGCATAATCTAAATAAAAAAACACCTCAGTGAGTGCTCAGTAATGGGGGGAAGCAGGAAGAACAGATGCAGGCATTTCAGATATTTCTTAATTGCTCCTTATTCTATCTCAACAAAAAAATATTTTCCTACCCCAAAATGTTTATTTAAGGTCACTATTTTAAATAAACCAGATTGAGTGGCATAGGGAAAAGTCAAGTCCAAAGGTTCTTCTTTTTACACAGTGCACTGACCCCTACTCTCATTATGGGCCATAAACGTTTATGAGAGTTCGTCATCAGCTTGCTGAGATGACACGTTTTATCTAGTTTCCTAGCGTATCAATGGCCTGAAGGAACTTTCTGTGAGACTGAATCTAGCACGTTCTCCTTCACCCCACATCCCAAAAGGTTTCTTCTCTGTGTGTATTTGTTAAGTAGCTAGCTTTTTAATAGATGTAAGAAAACAACAGGACTATGAAACATATTTTCTTATGTAAGGATTAAAATCAGAGCAAACTCACTATAAGAGGAGGAAATGCTAGAGAGCTGAAGGGATAGAGTTAATTACTACCGATTCATCATAGGTGGGTATATTTCCCGAAATAAGCACTTACCTGTAATAGACAGTAGTACACACTTCCCTTACGTTTCCCTTTTGTTATTATACTCCTCTACCACTCCTTTTACAGCCGACAGTTGTTTCTGCATTCGTAAATATCCCATCACTAGCTATGTAACCAAAAATAAGATGAAATTCTCAAATCTAATCTTTGCTAAGAGAAATGCATTTGACACGCTAAAATAAAAATCCTGCTTTCTGTAAGGAGGGTTTTAACACATTAGATTCCATTTCTCTCCCTCTAACACCCAAACTAATCCTTACCAGCTGCATGTGGCTAAGTTCACCTCAGCTAGCTAATGTGCACTAGTATCTTGCATGTGGTTTAAGTTGCATTTTCAGCTTGAACAGACAACCACCACATGCTAGAAATTAAAAAAAAAAAAAACAAAAAACAAAACCACCAACCAAAAATCAACCACAAAAAAACCCAAAACAAAGCAAAGCAATTTCTCTGAGTATCATTAAGATACACGCAACTGGTATTTGCCCAGACTGTGCACTGAGGAGCTGGGGAACACTCCCTTCCCGGCACTGTCCATTCCCACAGGAGCCACAGGCAACTCAGGATGGAGACACCCTGACCACCTCCTTCACAGGGTCCAACAGAGGAAAGAAGATCAGGGCCACATCTCACATAACTAATCTATAAAGGGACAGTAGAAGGAAGGGAAGTTTTGTCATACTCTCCTTTGCTTGACCTTATTAAGGATCCCCCCCCCCCCAACTCCTCCCTGCCATGCCGTCTAATTCTTAGTTATTAGCTGTGTATCTTTCCACCGTGGAAATTAAGTTGTGAATAGTCTGTATTGCTGCACAGAGCTGTAATACGCTTCTGGTTACTAAAAAATCTCAGGACAGATGAGCAGAGTTGGGTATTCAAACAAAAGGATTTCTTAAGAGGCATGAACTGCTTTCTAGACTAGCCTATTTTTTTAAATAACAGTTTTAAATTTAAGGGAGTATTAACCACATATTTCAGCAATCTTACATTAAGCGTTTACTGTACCCAGACACCACGCTTTTACTTGGTGGCTCACAGGGAAGAAGAGTTACTTAATCTAATATTGTTGTCCACAACCCACAGGTGTAATTCTTAAGAGAGCAAAGAAAACGGAAGCACCAGACATAGCTAAACCAAAACCCTACTTAGTTTTCTCTAAGTGCAGCTCACATGGGCACCAAATGCACCTGTCCAAGTGCAGAAATTATTCATTTTCTCTGTACTCACTTCCAAAATGGTTTGGGAAAAGTTCTGTCAGTAACACAACCACCTCCCTATCACTTTCACCTGAAGTCACTACAAACCTCAGTGAAACCTTCTTGCTAAGAGGAAGCATCTCTCTGGAGTTCTTTCCCCTTTTCCTCATCATTATTCAGTCTCTGACTGTAGTTTTAACATTTCAGAGACTATATAGACACACTTCATTAGGTCACTGATCGAGTCACTGCAACGGATTTCCTACTTGTATTCGTCATCCCCTCTTCTTTCAGCCCTGGATCTACTTCATGCCCCTCCTTGTTCCTTCTTGTGAACACTGGGTCTACTGTTCCATGACAGAAATAACAACACAAGCACACGTCAACACCAACAAATCCTGTATTATAAGGACTTGAGTTTCTATGGATGCTTTGACCTGGGATTTAAAAAAAAAAAAACAAACCAAAACAAAAACAAAAAACAAAAAACAAAAAAAAGGAGAGAGGGAACACAAAAAAAAGGTGGGGAGGAGGGAGAAGACCTAGATAAAGTACTACTGCTCAAGAAGCTGAAGTTTAAAAAGTTGTACAAAATAATCTCCATAACTCTGGGAGATCATTTCTCTCATTCTTATTGTAGTAAATACCAATTGAGCGAGGAAGAGATTTTCCTCCTAGCACATACAATACTTAGAAGACCAGGCAAGCACATTTATTTCACTATTTTTGACGCTAAAATAGCAGACATAAGCATCTAGAAAATGATCAATTTCCATTTACACAGCACTAATGGTGTAAAATATCCCCTGCAAGATGCAATTTCTGAGCACTGTATGTATTATGAGTGTCACTATATGCATAAAGAACTACAGAAAAAGCTATGCTATAACTGAGGTTTATACCAGCACTGCTGGAAAATTGCGTTCACGTCAGCTGTAACAATAGCATTTCCTTTCTTCTCCTTATTCAATGCTTTGGTTTTTTTTCTTGGTACATCATACCTGAAAGCAGATACACAGAGCTAAAATTCTTCTCCAGTTTGCCCAGGAGCACAGTAAGAAAGCAGTCAGCTGAGAGAGAGGTCACATCTTGAGAGCTTTGGTCGTACACCACCACTTCCTGCTTGCAATCAGTTTCAATCTGAAACACAAGTAATGCAGAATAAGATAGGAAGGAGGAAGGTGATTAAAAGCACCACATTATCACCTGCATCAGGGTTCCCACATATTTGCTATGCAGCAGTTCAGGTATATAGATTTCTTACATAGCTGTACACAAAACAGTTTTTATTTTATATTTTATACACTATACCCGATCAGATTTAATTCCTTTGAGAGTTTGTAAATTATTTGCTCCAAGTTGAAGCATGCTCTGTAAATTTCTACCAGTAGGTAATTGTATGTCACTTATAAAATGTTTCACCTTCAGCTAGGTTGATTGATTTGTTTAAAAACTAAGCTTTTTAAAAGAAGGCCCTACCTCAGTTTCTGCTTCAGGGGTTTTTGTGTATCAACAGAAAAGAGACCTTGAACTGCCTAAAACCACACACATTTTAGCCATCTATACAACTTTATGTATAAAATATGCTTTAGACAGTAGTCGTAGTAGTAGTAGTAATAATAATAATAGTTTTTAACATGTCAAAGCAGGAATGTAATAGATTACTTTTGTAACCAAAACATTTGAAACAAATACCAATGGATTAAAAAACAAAACACACATAGATACACATTAAGTTTAAACAGCTTAGTTATTGTCTTTTCACAAGTAACACTATTTAAAACAAACCAAACCAAACAAAAAACCCCACCAAACTAACAACCAAAAGCCCATCAAACTACTCACATGAGAAGTATTTTAAACAGCAAGTAGGAGCCAGGATTGACAGAGCTACAGTTTCTTGCAAACTGTACGACCACTTGCTAAGCAATCCCCACCACCACGGACCCCGAAGAATCCTTCAAAGTTCAGAATGAGAATGCTTCCTGCCCTAATTACATACATTTAGGGGACTGTGCTTCGCAAGACACACAAGAACCCCGAGAGCATTCTTTCCGAGTAGTTTCTAAATCCCTCCCCATTACTGTGTCATTTAGGGGAGAGCAGGCTACAAAGAACCCCAAAGACAAACTCGGTAGTAACCAATAGCCTCTTAAATCGTCTAAGAGCTTGGCAAAACTTGGTCCCCCAATTTTGCTTTTTTTAAAACAAAATACCTAAGGGAAAATTATTACAAGTTGCCTTCCAGGCACTCTTTTTAAACAAATACAAGGAATAACAGGAAAATGACCCTTACCTTGTGTTTTGCTGAATGCTGAATGAGCTCTGTAATCAAAACTTTGTCCTGCTGCAGCCTCCGCTTCATAAGCTTGGAGCAGTTGATGTTGATGGCATCCAAGATGTGGGACGTATTGTATTCCACAAAGGGGCGGCTATCAATCAGCAGCAATTTTTCTGTACCACTCTCCAGCAAAGCCACCAACTTCTCGGCGACAATGAGTTGAGTCCTGATCATCTCATCGGCCATGACAACAATAAGGCCTCTTTCACCACCTCCCTCTCTAATTTGCTGCGATGATGTAATGGCTGTGTACTCAAAGGCTTAGCCACACCATTGTACTAGAAGTGTATGAGGTCATGCTGGTGGTGACTGGCAAAAGAAAAGTTAAACCCATTTTCAGAAAGAGCTCTTCAACTGAATGTCTCCTCCTGCTTCCAGTTGATGTGCCGTTACAAAGGGTTTGTTCCACAAAGCAGCCCCTCACATCTGATTCATCGGGAGATGACTATGGAGTAGCCATTTCACAATTCAAACAAAAGATGCTTTCTGGCTGCCGCTGCATTACATCATTCTTTACCTTTGCTCCCACCCATCAGCTTTACACCGGACTAAGAGCCTGTAAGAAGGGGAAGATAAAAAAAAAAAAAAAAAAAAAAAAATCAACCAGATGAGGCCATGGAAGTTTTCAGAACAAAACATTCAACTTTGAGGAATTAGCAGAGTGCTGGCAATGTGATATGAAGGGTAAGAGCCAGCTTGGTTTGGTAGAGCATTAAAGTTTATTAGGGTTCCTTGGAGGAGTTGGGAATCACGAACATAAAAGTGATCCAGTTGGGAATAGTGTACTGAGAGAGGGGCTAACTGCACACTGGTCTGCACCATATAATAAATACACTCCTGAGAAGTTCCCCTCTCTGCTCTATATGCCAAACACCTAGAGAGAGCATTTGCAACTACAGTCTCTGAATCTATTCCAACGATCTTGCCTGGACAATTATCTTGTATTTCAGGCAACGTACCCTGTCTTAATTGCAGACTTTTGTTGCCACTAGGTCTGCCTCTTCGCAAGACTTTGTTAGAATATAATTAAGAGATACTGCCCGAAATCATGGTATTCCTTTCAATAGGAAAACTAATTAGATGTGTTTCAGCACTTCACCACGTCATAAGAAGTCGTAAAATTAGTTAAGATACGTTCTTAAAGTGTAATGCCTTGGAAAGTATTTCACAAACCAGCACTGCAAGTCAGGGAACTGAAACTGTACAAAAAGAAAGGACAAAACTTACATCCACCTCTCTCCTTTAAGAACATGGCTGAAGAGAAACCAGAAGAACAAGATGCTACAACAGGACACAAGCATTTTATTGGAATTAATCACCAGACATGGAACAGAGGCCCTGTGAATACGCTACTGAAAGGTAAAGCAGTGAGCACTGTCTCTGGCCCTTCTGGAGCAGGTGGGACAGTAACGTGAGGTAGATTACACTTTTCACACATGATAAATAATATCTGAAGCAAACCATACTTTCGTAAAATTAGATCCTGACAGCATCGGAACCACATCAGCTGAAAGGGTGGCAGCAGCAGAGCAGTAAACACACCTGACATGTTTCACCACCTATTTGTATTACTGCCTCACAGCTGTCCTCAGGCTTTTCAGAGTCTCCCAAAATACACTCTGATGGAACAAGTCCCTCTAGGAACACTCCTCAGAAAGGAGCCACCACAGGGCTTCGTCCGTAAGGGATTTAGCTACACTTTAGCGCATATGGTGCTGCAGCTACAGATCCAATAGAAGACACAAGCCAACTTACTTTGCTCCTGCAGTTCAAAACTTGGTCTCTTAGTACAATCATGGATATTTACAGAGGAGACAGCTGTCTGCATAAGGCTGCAAACACAACTCCGAAGGAAACACAAGCCACACGTTCAGCTGCCTCAGTAATCAACTCCAGCAAGAGAAGACAGCTGAGAGTGGTGACTTCTTCAACCAGGTGGCAGAGCTCACAGGTTAGAACCACACACGAAAGGACAAGCCTGACAGAATTCCTCACCTCGTTAGTATGGCAGACTGTTTGGAAATGAACAATCTGGGCTCAAATCGGTGCAGGGTAAAGCCGGCTCAGCAAGAAACGACGCTTCTCCAGTTTGCGTGTCTCACACCATCGCATTCCCTTTTCCTGTTTGGGGAAGCGATTTTAGGGCACAAAACTACGCAACACCTCTTGCACAAGGCAAAGCGTACCTCCGAGCAAGCCGTAGGTCGGTTCTGGCCTGTGCCACCCAGCCTGTGACCCAAGCAGCCTTTCCACCTCTGCTTTCTGCTGGCTGGGACAAAGCAAAGTGTCACAACTGTCAGAAAACTGAAGTGGCCAGATGAAGAAAATTAAAACTCCAACTGACTGACATGCTTGAGGCAGCAAAACATTTGTAAACAGAAGCAAATTATGAGGATACGTTTTCCTGGGTTCTTAATGCACGTACAGGTACATATGGGAATGAAGACTTTAAATATTTTTTAAAAAAAAAATTACATCCTCAGTTTAACGGGTTCAACTGGAAAACTTGCATTTTACTTATAAAATAATTTTACATGCTTCAGTTTGAAATGTTTGTTGTATATCTTAATTGCAAGACAAGTCATAAATTGAAACTAATTTATAGAAAGTTTATTAAAAGTCCTGTTACAGGAACAGGTCAGTTGTGTTTAGCAATGGGAAATCCCAGGTCAGCAGATGTTTTATTCATTAGATATATTATACAAATCTAAATACACAAAATCTTAAATAAATTAAATTCTGAAAAAAGTACAAATTTCATTTTAACAACCCAAAAAAAGAAAACTGAAATAAACTTATTTCATGAGAGTTTCATGTAGCAAGACAAGAAAACCACTAGGTTTCACATAAACAGCTATTAGGTTGACAAAATATGATTTTTCTATTTGCCCTGACTCTACTGCCATAGAGCCAGTGCTTTTAAGCTTGTCCCGATAAAAGAAAGCATAAAGCAGTGAAATGCATATTACTCTAAACTACAAAAATTATTGGAAAAATTACTATACCAAGCCTTAATTAAACATATTAAAAAAAAAAAAAACAAAACCAAAACAACCTATCTTTGCAACCCAGTTGGCAGGTGTGCTCCCCCTCAAAGAGCAGTCATTATATACTGGCCTCAGGCTCTCTGTAGACAGGCTGGAAGGTATCAAAAGACTATGCCATTATGCAAGGGGGGAAAAAGTGAAACTTGATAGTTGTGTCCGTTTTTTTCCAGAGAGAAAAAAAGCATACTGCTTTTTATTTCTCTTAACATGTCCTGTCACAAATTTTGATTCTCTTTTATTTGTATCAAAGGCTGCCAGATACCAAACTCACTGAACTCAATGAAAACTTTTCCACTGGCTCTAGCGGGAATTGGCTCTAGCTCTTCTGTGAGCTAGACAGTTTGTTCGTGAACTAGACAGTTTGTTTGTGAACTAGACAGTTTGTTTTGATAGGTAAATTGCTGACTTGAAGTCCAAGTTAACAACAGGAAAACAAAGCAGCTGAGAAACTACAGAACTCTAAAACGGAGGCTGTTAAAACTACGTAATCTTTAATTTGCAGCTTTTAGTTTGGGTATACGTCTTATCTTCTAAATGCTTCTAAATTACTGCTCGCTGTCTCAGCCTTCACTCTCGTATGCTAGAAGTTTGTGTCAGAAGACCCTTAAAAAGAACTCAAACCAGTCATACACGGCGACTGGGTAAAGAGCATGTAAAGAACATATGGCAAGTGGGCTACCAGTCAAGAATTCTTTTGAATAACACTATTACCTTAACGTACAGCTATGTGTTAAGTTTCTGAAACCATTCTGACCATGTCTTGAAAGTAATAAACTTAACAGTAATGTCACCTCAAGTTATTGTGATTGAAATCCTATTTTGACAGGAACAGCTCCATTGGGCGTGGGAGGAACAACATTTTTATAAATGACAGGTTTTTGTTTTGTTTTAATTCTCTCTCTTTCTGGTACTACCAGACTTTGGGACTCTTCCTTGTGACCCATCTAAAGAAGAGAAACTGGCAGACTCCTGCTTTAGGTAAACACTAGAGCTCTCCTCCCCTTCCTGGTGACTGCTCTTGCCATTCAGCTGCTACGAAGTGCTGAAATATCTGTTTCATTTCTAATCATAGTTTGCAAAAAGGCAAAATTCAATTTCTTGACTGTTCTCTTTCTGCTGTGCTACTTGTGACTTAGATCGCAATGGTATAGTGTCTCATAAAATGATGCAATTAAAAAAATGATGCTTTGCCCTAAATAGGCCATTATGTTGCTGATCTTCAAGCTAGGAAACCATCTTAGTCATAGGATGTTCTACACTGAAATCAGGATTACGGAAAAGTGAGCCGTAATTGAACTATGAGAATACTGAATGAAGTCACTCACACACACACTGGTAATACCGCATGGCTTCTTCCTCCTTGTGGATGGACTGCAACATGTGGCACTGCTCATTACCTCTTCTTTTAAAGAAGAAAATTAACCTTTTAACTCACTGTAAAGCTAAAAAAATCTGTTCCACACTTGCCCAGTATCTTTACAGTTTCTCCATATTGTTTAAAGAACCAAACCAACAAAAAACCTACTATCTTCCGTGCAAACAAGAGTGGATCTCTAATATGTACATGTAATGCTGCCATAGAACTACGGAATCCCTCTCCGCCTCAGGGATTCCTGTCCCCATCCCAAATGGCTCAGAAGGAGCGAAACAGGCAACCGCAGAACTGGAAACCTGGCATGTAAGTTGTGTGTTTGATTCTTCAGTCAAAATAGCTCACGTTTTGTATGCACTCCTAATTTCTACTTCTATCACTTCGACTCCCGGGACTTCCCCCAGGAACTACAGGCCTGTCAGCCTGACCTCGGTGCCGGGGAAGGTCATGGAGCAGGTCATCTTGAGTGCCATTATGCAGCAAGTGCGGGACAACCAGGGGATCAGGCCCAGCCAGCATGGGTTTATGAAAGGCAGATCCTGTTTCACTAACCTGGTCTCCTTCCATGACATGGTGACCCGCTTAGTGGATGAGGGGAAGGCTGTGGATGTTGTCTACTTGGACTTTAGTAAGGCCTTTGACACTGTCTCCCACAGCATTCTCCTGGAGAAGCTGGGTGCTCACGGCTTGGATGGGTGAACTCTATGCTGGGTTAAAAACTGGCTGGACGGCCGAGCCCAGAGAGTGGTGATGAACGGAGTCAAATCCAGTTGGCAGCCGGTCACGAGTGGTGTTCCCCAGGGCTCAGTGTTGGGGCCGGTCCTGTTCAACATCTTCATTGATGATCTGGATGAGGGGATCGAGTGCACCCTCAGTAAGTTTGCAGATGACACCAAGTTGGGTGGAAGTGTTGATCTGCCTGAAGGTAGGAAGGCTCTACAGAGGGACCTGGACAGGCTGGATCAGTGGGCTGAGGCCAATTGTATGAGGTTCAACAAGGCTCAGAGCCAGGACCTGCACTTGTGTCACAACAACCCCATGCAACGCTACAGGCTTGGGGAGGAGTGGCTGGGGAGCTGCATGGCGGAAGAGGACCTGGGGGTGCTGGCTGACAGCTGCCTGAACATGAGCCAGCAGTGTGCTCAGGTGGCCAAGAGGGCCAATGGCATCCTGGCTTGTATCAGAAATAGTGTGGCCAGCAGGACCAGGGAGGTGATAGTGCCCCTGTACTCGGCACTGGTGAGGCCACACCTCGAGTACTGTGTTCAGTTTTGGGCCCCTCACTACAAGAAGGACATCGAGGTGCTGGAGCGTGTCCAGAGGAGGGCAATGAAGTTGGTGAAGGGTCTGGAGAACAAGGCCTATGAGGAGCGGCTGAGGGAACTGGGGTTGTTCAGTCTAGAGAAGGGGAGGCTGAGGGGTGACCTTATTGCTCTCTACAACTCCCTGAAAGGAGGTTGTAGCGAGGTGGGGGTTGGTCTCTTCTCCCTAGTAACGAGTGATAGGACGAGAGGAAACGGCCTCAAGCTGCGCCAGAGGAGGTTTAGGTTAGATATTAGGAAAAACTTCTTCACCGAGAGGGTGGTCAAGCATTGGAACAGGCTGCCCAGGGAAGTGGTTGAGTCTCCATCCCTGGAGGTATTTAAAGAACAGATAGATATGGTGCTTGAAGACATGGCATAGATGAACTTGGCAGTGATAGGTTGATGGTTGGACTCGATGATCTTGGGGGTCTTTTCCAACCTTAATGATTCTATGATTCTATGACTCCAAGCAATCCCCTTACATCACAGCAGAACGCTCGTTTGAGTTATCTCAGGCTTTGCCTCATATGGTAGCAACTATTTTTAAAGAGGCAGATGCAGCAAGAATATATTTTAAAAACTTCTCGGAACTACACTCTAATTCTGCCTCGGTTAAGGAATTGGCAGAGAGCTTCTAGAAGCCTTGCTACAATCTCTGAAAGACTTCTACCTCACGTAAGAAGATAACCTTGAAGTTGAACCTTGGTGTCATAAACGCTCAGCAATTTTCTTCCTGACGTCACTAATGCCTGGTTTGTCAGGTGCCTGCAGCAATGCTCCCACATACGCTACTGCTGCATGGCAAAACGCCAACAAAGTAAGTTTACAGCATCTGAACATCAGAAGGTCCTGAAGGGCAGCTTTTGCATACTCGGCCTGAGACACCAGAGAGTTGATTTTTAAAACCATATATTTTTCCACTTTCTAGGCAAACAGATGTACATATGAGGAAAAACACTGTCTTCCCCTACAAATCCCCTTTCATGTTTCTCAGGATGAACACCAGCACAAAAAAAGAAACCCAAAAGCTGAATTAAAACACAGAGGTGGGAGTTCCTAAACTGCAGGACGCATGCCACTGCTGGCACATCAGCTGTTTTAACAGGAGTATTTGGCTTCACTGTTACTGAGCTGGGAGCTGCCAGTGATTCAACAGCCGGTGCCAATACCGTCAGCACCAGTCCTGACCACCACAGCCACACATGATACAAGCAACCAACAAGCCTACACAAACTCCTGCATCAGAGAGGAACTCCAGATCTAGGGATCACAGGGCAAAGTCCCGCTCCTGTGAGATGTTTCCCCCCCACCCCCCAACATCTGTGACAGCCACAGCATTCCCTCACCAGCATCAGAAAGATGGAAACAAAAGTTGTTCTGGACAGATGCTTGTAACCTATGCTACTAGACACTGAGTGACAATCAAGGAGAGAGAGAAGGCCGATCCTTGCTCAAGTTGCTACTCATCAGTAGGGAGAAACACAAAAGTGTCTATGGAGCACAAGGGAAATAAGATTTCTAAGTGAAAGTGAGCAATGGCTATATATCTTCTGAATTCAGCAAGCAAGCCAATAAATTCCAGAGATCAACAACTGTGTAATAAAGTGTAAAGTCTGGGAAAAAAATGTAACTGGAGTTACAAGAAGCCTATGTCTTGCCTGCCGTTGTGCAGACCACACAGGAGTGAGATTACAAACGCTTGTGATTTAAAAAGACGACCTCTGTTAACAAGGGCTCATGTTCCTCAACTGAGGGGAATGAGGGTGTCTTTTGGCTTGTCAGATGACTCAAGCAAGTGTCACCATAGAATCACAGAACTGTCTAGCACATAATTTCCTCACATTGGTTGGGGGCTGGAAGAACACAGACTTTCCCCCACCCTCCCTAGCACACTCCACTTTTGTGCAAGAGTGGAGAGCAGCAAGGAAGTCACTCAAATAAAAACACAGTTGTTTTTTTTTGTTGGTTTTTTTTTTTTTTTAAACGTCACTTATGTACCATGTTTATGAAAGAGAAACAGTTTTAAGAATTTCACCCTGCTGTCCTTCGCTTATCTGTATGATCAGAATGGCTGCTCCCTCCTCTCCTACATTCAGCACATCTGTACTTTAAATCTCTCTATGTAGTCAAAACAGAATAGTGTTAGTTTTCCTTGTAGAAACAGCAGCCACATGCATTTTAGATTACACACTGTACATTCATGAAAAGGCAAGTATAATCCGTTGGGAAAAAAAAAAACATGAAGGAGAATTTTCTGTTCAGTGCTCTACTGTCCTTCAACCTACGTGACTTACTCTGTTTTGATTACTAGTTCTAAAGAAAAGTCACCCCATTTCTTTGTGCTCACCAATCTGAGAACCGTGGCATGCGGAGTCAGAAAGGAAATCAGCTTCCCATGAATATGCTGCATAAAACACCTCCAGTTTAGATTTTTAAGCTCACTCTAGTTCTACGCCTACTGCTTAGAGACATTTTTACCACCAGCATTCTAAGACATCTGGGCTAAGCAAGATGAATGGACCTTCCATTTAGATAACAGTAAGATATTGCTTTTTATACAAATAGTGGTATTTGAAATAATATAGTCCTTTCTACTACCAAAAAACCAAAACAAACCACCAAAACACCACATTTTGGTGGCCTACTCAACACAGCCCTCAAATATGTGCAAAGTTCTTGCAAATGTTATTCATGCACCATTACCAACTCTGAGCAATGAGCCAGATTATAATCACTTGCATTTACCAAGAAGCCAACCTCTTTGACATTCCCTGTGGAATAATAAACGTTTATTACGTGTTATAGCAGGGAAATCTAGCTGATAGAACATGAGCTCATGGGAAGTGTTAGAACACGCTGTCGGTATGTTACATCACTCTATTCCACAGCACAGAGACTTTATTCGGGGACTCTCTTCTCCACGCATACAAGCAAGAAGCTCTCTCCATTTCAAAATACTTTTTCATTGTAGGTTCACCAGCACATAGTTCAGTGACACCTAGAAGGAAAGCCTACCTAATCCACTCCAAACAAATGCTATGACACATAGCATTTTTAGTTTCCTATTGCCTGGGACACTAGGCAACCAGGAAAAGCTTCAATGGATTTTTAAAAGATTATTCTCCCTGTATGATTTCCAAGTCAAAGCAACTGAAAATTCTGGAGTACTTTTATATGAATTCTTTGTTGTTTCATGTCAAAAGCAATTACTCACCTACATTTAAGTCAAAATCTAAATGGGTTGAACAGGATGACACAGGGTGGTCCACATACAAAGGCCAGTGGAGGGAAATACCTAAACATAGGAGAGAAAAAAAAAAAAGATCCTTATTACAAGTGAAAAAAACCCCAAACCCCCAAACCCAACAGAAAATGGATTTCACACTTTCAGTGTAGTCATTTGCTGTAAAATCCCCCAAATACGTGAAAACCTAGGTGAGAAGAGATCTATAAATACTAGCATTCATTTAAAAGGAAAAGGTCTGAAATAGAAAATTACATTATACTGATTTTGTAAAAGAAAACACAGCAAATCTCTCCACCATCTTTAAAAAAAAGAAAAAAGTTGGAGATTCTTAAAAAAACAATAACAAAAAAAAAACCCCACCAACCAACAATAGCCTTCCAAACAATTTGACACATCTTCCTGCTAGAAAACTGATCTGTAACTAGCATTCACAGGTGATGCATTTGCATGAATTCAGGCAAATTCACAAACTCTTGTTCAGTATCTATTAATATAGGGGATTCCCATAACTCAGTCTGACTACACCATGGACAAAGACTAACGAAACAGATCATCTCAGGTAACTAATCCCACCTTGCCACACGCTAAAAAAGCCAACACTGGAAACTGGTAACACTGGCGTCACCCATCATTACGTATAGTCATACTTGTACAACCTCTATACAATGCACCTGCTGTTCCTACATGAACAAATTAAATTATAACCTTTACACGAGGAAGTAAAAATAAACACATTAGTGCCAATTCCAAACCGTTTCCTGGGCAGCTAAAAACAAGATTCAAATCATCGCTATCAAGAGATGACAGCTCCACTTAATCACTGTAACATAAACCATGATAATAAATTATTGCCAAGCACTGCCTTATTATGAAATCCAGGAGTGGCTCCAAACCACGTAGTAAATGACCTGACAACCGTGAAGAGCCACTTGCAGCAGAGGGCTGAGCACATCACAACAGTCGGTGAACAGATTCAAAACCCGTGTCATCTCGCGAGGAAAGAAGCTACAAGAACCACCTCTCTGTCTTTAGGCAACTGCTCTAAAACCCTTGCACACGCCAACAGTAGAACATGGGGCTAGAGCCCTTCAGACAGGTAATGAAAGAGTTTGCTGCCCAGACCATGCTCTGCTCACTGGGACAGACGCCTTGACTGGGACCCGCATGTGTGTCCCAGCTTGGTCCCAGGCTGGAGATCCTCTCACTTGTCCATCTTTATCACATCGGTGTACATACATGACAGCAGCAGGGCAGAGGGATGGACAAGAAGATCTGTTGGAAGATTGTGCCAGGTCCGTTTCTCCCCCTGCCTCCTCCTCCCGGCTGGCAGATGCCCTTTCAAGCCCCAGGAAGATCTGGGGAAGCTCTGCAGATCTCCCTTGCTCCCTCCCCCAGGCCAGAAGCCCAGCAGACGGCAACGGAGAACACAGACAAAGCTCATCTTACTCATTGTATTTGTCACTATCCCCACTCTAATCTCATCCCTGGGCATTAAAACTAACCTAGTGCTTAACACTGATTAGGCCCTATGATCAGAGACCACCTTGTGACAGTCCAAGGAAACAACGTACTGGGACAAAAAGCATCTCCCTTTTTGTTCCTTAGTGCTTCACCTGCAGTTTCTGAAGTCTCTCTGAAAACTGCCAGGTGGTCTTCACATTCACTAGTACCTGCTATCCATGCCTCTCCAAAGTCCTTACAAATAAACTAGCTACCACCTCAGAAAACTATGTATTATTTTTCCCACTTTAATGAATAGAAGTAAATCAGGAGTTTAAAGCGGCTCCCAAGAGCCCTCATTTCACCATTGGGTGCAATTAATTCTGCTGAAGAGCAGATGAGAAACAAAGCATATACTTAATTTCAACATAGTTTACTGGAAGGAGGTGCCACATTTGTAGAACAGGATCCACTCATGATTGAAGACCGAGCTGCCGCAAGTTCAGCCATAAGCATTAAGTGCATTTGGAAATTCCCTGGCAGTGCTGTTAAAGGAACAGACATTTCCTGTAATTTTCGGAAACATTTTATATCTCCCCTCCTCCTTTTTAGCCTTGGTGGTAAGAAGGGGGAGAGAGAGAGAGAGAGAGAGGATACCATATTACCATTAAGTGAAATATGAATGAGCCACCCAAGTTTAAAGTGGAAACTTCAGCTATTTGTGCTTAGGAGAAAGTTTAAAGAAAAAAAGTCTTTCATCATGAAGAGGCCAGGATTTTTCTGCTGACTTTAGGAAAAGAAACATACATCCTTTCAATTAGGGTGAATTACAAAAGGATATAAACTTGCCTTTTTACTTCTTCTGGCAAATAAGAAGTCCTCCAGGCCTTATTTAAATACCTTTTTCTATTTTCCAGAATTAGAAATGGAAGCTTTTTTTCTCCTCTCTTGCTCAGGGCCTTCCCTGAACTGCAGCTAAACGAACCCAACCAGCCGGGTCTCACGGAGTGTTCCTCCCACAGCCACGGCTGCGGTGCATCAAGCAAACCAGAAGCCAGGGAGAGACTGAACTGTCAAGTGCGACAGCATCCTTCTACGGACCTCAATACCTACCTCTCCTTTCCTAAAAGTTTCATCCCGTCCTTTCCTAAAAATGTAATCTTGTATGAAGTATCTGGCATAAAATTTATAAAATTATATATATTATAAAATTATTTCATTTATCTGTGTAATCCAAGTTTGAAGAGATCCAATCCAAAGCCACAGCACGTAACGTAAGAACTCGCAAACCAAATTAAAACCGGAGGACAACTGCCTATCCTTACAAAACACATCACGAGTGCTATTTGGGTCCTGTACACCAAATGGTTAAGATTCATCATTTAGTTGTAACAACGGGCAAAGTCCACGCCTGCCAGTCTCTATCAGCAACTGTATTTTAGCATTTGATTCAAAGACACAAAGCGCAAAAAGGGAAAACCTTAAAGGGCTGAACTGCTTTATAAATCCTCAAGCTGTTGAAGTTCCAGCATCTCCTTACTTTTTGTAGAACAAGACTGCTTTACGGCAGCCCCTTTAATGACCCCAAGGTTTCCGTCTACTACACAATCCACACATCCCAAATCGACTGTGTTCTGCAGCTCAGCAGACCAATGCGAAGGGTGGCTTTTCTATTTTATATGGTCACCTTTTTGCTGAGAAACAGATTAAAAGGAGGAGGAGCGCTCTGAAGAGTAGTGCTAAATGAACATCAAACACAGCAGTTGTAGTAGTCCATGCTACTTCTTTAAAAAGCTTCCCATGAAAGAAGATGGGACCTCAGAGCCTTCAGATAATGATTTTTTTTTTTTTTTTTTAAGTTTAAGGTCTTTTGCCTAGTGAGAGACTTTAAGGGGAAGACATTCAAATAATATGGGCCTGCAAATAAGGAGCCAAAAATTAAAAAAAAAAGAAAAAAAAAAAAAGCAACTCTGATCTGCTTTGCGGTCACTGTATGATGAAAACAGAAGGTGGATCTGAAGCCTTCGTACAAAAACCAGGATGGATTAAAGGCAGAGGATAATGATGGTAATTTTATTAGGGAAATAAATCAGAATAGCTTCTGGGCAAGGCAGGGGTGAATTTCTTGCAACAGACTTTTTAATGACTCTTCTCTTAAATTAAATCGAATGACTAAAGATCACAGTGAGTCAATCTCCTTTAAGAACAGAGACGTGTAAACTTCTTCCACGGTACGCTGTGGGTTAAAATGTTCTGGTCTTTCACCCATTTGAGGAAATGACACCAGTTCTCCCGGAAGGCAACATGCACATTCAACCCCTTCACATCAGGGCATGAGAAAGTTTGGAAGGAATTTTTTAATTTTTTTTTAAACTGTCAACATTAATACTTTGTTTCTTCCTGCTTGTGTCTGAAAATACAGTGCTGCACTGCACTGCATGCATGTCCTGTCAGCTGTACAGAGAAACATCTAGAAGTTTAAAAAAAAAAAAAAAAAAACCAAACAACAAAACAAACCTAATAAGCTTTAATTAAATCTGTTGTCAGACTCATTAAAAAAAACCCTCTGCATGCTCAAAACAAAATTAGTATTGCAAGCACTGTATGCTACATAGCGATAAAAGCACACAGAAACATCTTCAGAAGGGATGCTGGGCCCAATAAAACATCTACATTACACGTATGTAAGCTCAGTCCTACTCAGTAAAGCAGTTAAGTTTAATTGGGTTTCTCCTTAAATGACATTTATATGGCAAGGAAACAGAATAGATGGTGGAAAACAGTGAGTCCACAATGATGGTGCAGCCCAACTGTCTTGAGGTGGGGGTAGAGAAGGAAACATAGAGCTATATGGTGTACAGCAATGGCTCCCAATTAATGTGGCGGAATAATTCAAGTCATTAGGTGCTCCTGGAAATTAAACAGTTGCAGTAATCCTGTTAAGAGGTCTCCCATTCTGAGCTATGCAGAGTAGGAAGGGGTTCGGGCTATGACATGGAGTGACTGCTGAACTGCAGATGAGGCCCAAAAAATAAATTAACAAACTCCTAGATCAGACGACTGGGACCTAAATCTTTCACCGTGGTGTAAGACTCCTGATAGTTCACGCACTGAGAACAGAACATATTTTCATACCTAATTTGTACACACAAAGGTAATTCTGATGGCCTGCTTATTACAATTGCTTTCAAATTGTAATTTAATTGACAAGACGGTACCAACAGGGCCTCAGCTCAGGAACAAAAGCAGAAGTCATGGTATCTGAGGTACACTCCAGGTAACATGCCCTGGTACATCTTTCTCAAAGGATTCCAAGTGTTTCTTTGAATTTGAATCATGTTATACAAGACCTGCAGCAGTGCCAAAGCCACATTTCTAGCATGGTAACTACATGGCTGAAAAGAGAAGCCATATATATCTTTACAATAGAAGGAGAGAGCAGAGGGTGACTTACGTTCCCCAGTTGTGCCTCTTACATCACTATAAACATTACCATTTAAGTAGAAGAAGAAGAGTGACATAACCACAAAATATATTAATCCCCCTTAAGAACAACTGACAAAATGTGACCACCATTACATCTAGTTTGCAAGAATTAAACGGGACCAGGATTTTTTAAATTTTGAAGAGCAAAAGCATGCAATACCAAACCGAGGGAGTAAATTCTGTTGTTATTACCTGACATGCACCTTAGTCAAAGACCAGCGTCAACAAGAAATGTTCTGTAGCAGCCTCTCTGGGCTTCTAACAGGGTTTTGTATAGCAAAGAGAAACAAAACGTATTTGCTTAAATTACATTTGTATTATCCTGTTTGAAGTGCGCTTGCATGTATGCACAGCTCCGTACAGATCTATAAACAAGCTTTTTACATTTCTCCAGAATTTGTAGAGGAGCTCTGTTTTACACAGTCCTTTAAAAAGCAACCAGAAAGGCACTGATTGTTGTCAAAGTAATCCCAGGCTAGGAGAGTTCAGTATACTTCTGCAATAACTGAAGTAATATATCAACAGAACGGATCAACTTCAGTGCACGCGGAGCCAACTAAAACACTTGGAAAGAAGTATCTCATCTGCAAACTGCAAGATCCTTGTATTTCTTAGGTATTCAGCAATGGAAGAAGCACCAGTTATTTGTCAGCGATCACGGATACATCAATAAATATCACTGATTAGTTTTATAATAACTTACTGATGATACATAAATTCTTGTTGATACCGCTGGCTAGCGTTCTGATCATTTTCAGACAGACTTCCAGCCTGCACGTGAGCAGCCCATAGGAACGCGTTAGGTTTTGGTACGCAGTCCTGAGGTTTCTACCTCCAGGAAACCGATCCTGAAGGATAAAGGTATACGATGGGTGGTCCTTAATCGCTTCCTTTATGTGAAGATTGAGGTCAGAGTGGAAAAAGAGCCAAGGAAGGAAGTATGCAGCACCCCTCAAACACACACACACACACACACATATACATACACACACCCCTTCCTGAACAACTCCTTGGACAGTTTAGAGGGTTAACTTGTACTTTAAGTGAAGTAGGCAGAGGCTGGGACAGAAATAAACAGCTTGCACAAGCAACACACTGCGCTATTAAGTTTTTAGAAGTGACTTAAAAATTAGGTCAGTCTAATTTGTGGCTGATACTTTGTTCTTTCAGTACTATGAACTCACAATGATGTCAGTCTCATGTTCAAACATGCCACATTTAGCAGCGTACAGGCTTCCTGAGAGACTCTCTCAGCCTTCCTTTGTGCAAAAGGCTTCTGCCAGATTCTTAGCTCATACTTCACTGACTCAGGCATGCCACTCCAGTTTCAAGGGAGTTACACTGGTTTCCCATCAAATACTGCACACTTTGGGTGGTTTTTTCCCTTTTTTCTTTTTTTTTTTTTTGGTAAACTTTACCGACTAAAAGTTTAAGAACATGTGGCCATATTCAGGTTACCATTTTAGGTCTCACCTTCTTTCAACAACATTCAGAAGATAACTGCCCATTAAAAGGTGTGGGAAACAGGTGCTTTCAACTAATTCAATCCACCTTTCAATACTTAAAGGGGGCTTATAAGAAAGATGGAGAGAGACTTTTTACCAGGACCTGTAGTGACAGCACAAGGGACAATGGTTTTAAACTGAAAGAGGGGAGGTTTAGACTGCACATAAGGAAGAACTGTTTTTACTGTGAGGGTGGTGGGACTCTGGGGCAGGCTGCCCAGAGAAGCTGTAGCTGCCCCATCATTGGAAGTGTTCAAGGTCAGGTTGGCTGGGGCTTTGAGCAACCTGGTCTAGTGAGGAATATCCCTGCCCTCGGCAGGGGGGCTGGACTAGGTGATCTTTAAATGTCCCTTCCAACACAAACCATTCTGTGATTCCATGATCTTTCCCCATCCTTACCTGATCTAAAGAAATCCTAAATGTCCCTGTACTCTACACAAATTCAGCTAACGCTTGAGGATGCAAAGCATCCACTGAATTGGGACTTAATACAGAAATGCCTCTTATGCAGCCACCCCAAAAAATTCAAAGCATACTCACATACAGAAGCTAATCTGCTGCCTAACTTCTGATGTTCAAGGAAGGTATCTTTTCATTATCATTTCTGACACAAAACTTGCTGTTGGTTTTTTAAGCATGCTAGCAAAGAAGACAGCTTTTGAAGCACCAGGATATTGTAAGTTTGTCCAGCTACAGAACTTCATATGAGCCTTGGACCCAGCAGTAAGCTTTTGTGAACATCTTTAACCAGAACCAAGTAAAGTAGCTGTTTGAGCCACCACTGCTGCCTGTTTTGCTTGAATGGCAAAATTAAACTGAAAAACATAAAGGAGAGATTTTAAAAGCAGTAATTAGTCCCTTCCGTTTCTCGCCTGTCAGCAAGAGACCCACTCTGAGGTGCCACCCTACCTCTCCCCCACTGGTTCTCCCCTCCATCCTCTCAGATGGGCCCAACCAGCCTTTTGCGTGGCTGCTCTCTAACTTGAAGACATAAACAAATCTCAGGTAGGAATAAAGGAAAACCATCTAAAAATACAACAGTAGGTAAAGAAAAAACCCACAACAGGTGACTATTTGAAAATGGCCATCTGCAAGCTCATTCTTAGTGATTCTAATTCTCACCATTTAACTCATGTTTATGCCCGTCACTAAATATCTACAATGAACATTGTGTGTGTCTTAACTGCAGTGAATCTATGTTTCCCACTGCAGCAGCCATCACAGAAACTCTACCTCACAAACACTCAGCTGGAGCAGAAGCAAAAGAGGAAAAAAGGGTGACCATTTATATGCTGCTAAAGCATTTCTCTTGGGGCTACACTACGAGAAATATAATACTAGCCCAGACTCTCCCACTCTCTTGCTCACGAAGCTGTGTTTCCCAACTGGTACAGATACTTCTATTTGGTTTTTGTTTGTTTGTTTGTTTTAAACTGTCATGTCGGCACGTTCAAACCTATATTATACATCCATGGAACAACGGTATTGCATGAATCCTTAACGTAGTTAGAAAAGCATCCCACTCTGTCTCAGGAAAAGACGCATTATCTCACAGTCATTTCCAGCACCACATTAAATTCCAGTTACTCTATGAAAGAAGACATACGGACGTGATTCACAAGAACTGCATATCCAACAGATCCTCACTATTGCTGTTTTATCTGCAACTCCCCAAGGATACAGGAAAGGCAAGTCTTCAAGGAGAGGTGACATCTTTTATGAGACCAGTTAATATGGAGTGATAAGGTGAGGGAGGGCACGAACTCTAGAATGCACGAGCCCTTCCTCACACACACGGATGTGAAACAGAACCAAATCATGACACAGAAACAAAAGCCAAGGCTTCCAAAACATCTCAACATCCAGCCTGTCCCTCCTCCCAAACAGGAAAAGAAGTAGTCCAAAGCACATCCCGAAGTATGTCATAAATTACCCAATGAATCACACTCCTCATGGAAACTGTCTGGCTGAAGCCACACCACTGAAAATACATGATACAAGACAGAAAGAAACCTAAAAGATACCTTCAAAGAAAGAACACTTCCCTTTTCCCGAATCTGTGGAGTTAATACCAAAACAAGAAAATCCTGGAGTCATCACACAGTTACTACATTTGTGGTATATTTTTCCCATAAACAAACTTTTCTCTGGATTATCAAGTTGGTTTTTATTATTATTAACTCTGACTTGACCTAGATTTAGCTTTATATTCACTGCTTTTGTTTCAAGCTTCAAGTAGGGTTTGTGTTCCTGAAGCCTTGCCTGTCTTCCCAAAACTAGTCAGTTTAAACAGAAAAAAAAAAAAAAATCCCTCTCCTTACAAACTTCTCTTATAGCCTGTCTGAAAAAACCTTGTATTTTTGGGGGGAAAAACAAAACAAAACAAAAAAACCCAACAGAACAAAACAAAAGCCACACACACAAAAAAACCATACAAAAATGATAGTTTCCTTAAAGCTATTTTTCAGGCTACTGAAAAACTTTGACCGTTTTCAGCTACAAAGAAAAATGTACCGCATTTACTCAGAATGATAGAACTAGATGTCATGCTACAAAGCAACAAGTAGCAGCTTTTGCAGAAAACTCATTTTTACTTTAACACCAATTTTCTTTTCCTTCAGTTCCAAGTTGACTTAAAGGTATCAGTGACAAAGATAGCAGGTGACATTAGATGCACTGGCCTTGACAAAGTCACGACAGTGATAGACATAGTCGATGTGTTTGTTACCAGGTTTTTTTTGTTTGCTTCGTTTTTAATTCTATTTGGATTGCAAAGACATGTTAGCTAGATAGTTTACCACCTAGAGTGGTGTATGCAATTTAGCTTCTCCACAGGAACTCCGAGTACCATGAAAAGACTGGCCCTGGTGGCTCGAACCCCAGAGCACGAGGAGTCGTGGCAAAAAGACACCTGAGAGAAGCCAGTTTCTACCACTGAATGCCAAAAGCATTTCAGATGCGGAGGCTTAGGCGAGAAATCTTTTCCAGAGAAGACTTCATCCCTGACTGCAACTGCCCTCTCTGATAGGATTATAGCACAGGTCAAAATGTGCAGGAAAAGAGTCTAACGCAACCACAGAAGCAGAGGTCACCAGGAAAGAGGGGAAGGAGAAGCGCTCCTCCCACCCCTTCAGGCGTCTTCCTCTGCAGCCACTCCACCAGGCTCAAGCTAGAGCAGTAAATGCCTAGGCACACACTTCTGAAATCAAATAATCCATAACCTGGGAGCTGGGCAAAGTCAAGCACAAATCAAAATAATTTTTTAGAACATCGAAATTTTAATTTAGCTGAGACAGCTTCAAAACAGGCAGAACAAAAAAACCCTATGACTTAGATGTAGAAGAAAATGTATCTAGTCTACCTGTAGCTGCAATGCATAGGCATTGCACTAAAATATTCTTCCTAATCTTGTTCTCACCATCAGCTTAAAGCATAGTTTTGCCAAGGTTCAGCTTTCTGGCACTCTATTGAAAGCATAACCACATAAGATCCTCTTGAGAACCAGCTTTAGGTTTGGCAGGGAGACCACCTAGCATCAAAGGTATGCCTTTTGGTATGCCTATGGCCATATGCTTGAATTTCAGTCAAACAGCAAGAAGCTGCAGGGATTTGGTTTTGGTTTGTTTTTTTTTAAATGTGTTTGGCAGTTAAATTCTCCTGCTATTCCATGGGCATTGAGCATGCTTCAGTGCGGGGACAGACAGCGTGCAGAGGAGATGCTTAAATCTAAGACTCACGAGCTAGCTCTGAACCAAACCACCAACTTGGTGTTCAAACTAGCTTTGATAGAAAGGTGGGTTTATGTGTGCAGGCTCACCCCACGGCATGGCTACAGAGCTTTCCATACCTCGGCTAAACGCTTTCTCCATGGCACTTCACAGCATAGGGCAGATGAACTAGGCTGAGCACCTCCATCTGCACCATCCCCCTCGCTGCCGCATCCAGAATCATAGAATCATAGAATCGTTAAGGTTGGAAAAGACCCCCAAGATCATTGAGTCCAACCGTCAACCTATCACTGCCAAGTCCACCACTAAACCATGTCCTCGAGCACCACATCTATCCGTTCTTTAAATACCTCCAGGGATGGAGACTCAACCACTTCCCTGGGCAGCCTGTGCCTGGGCAGCTTGACCACCCTTTTAGCGAAGAAGTTTTTCCTAATATCCAACCTAAACCTCCCCTGGTGCAGCTTGAGGTCGTTTCCTCTCATCCTATCACTTGTTACTAGGGAGAAGAGACTGACCCCCACCTCACTACAACCTCCTTTCAGGTAGGTGTAGAGAGCAATGATTTGTTCTGCGACTGCTGCTGTGTGCCACTGCAGTACCAAACACCACAGAAAGCATATGATCTCTTAAACTTGCATTATTACTTCTGCTCAAACACACTGACAGCATAAGGAATGGAAAATAATCTTAGCACAAGAACACAGAAGTTGCTGCAGACAGCAGGGGTGGTCTGTATATGAAGTTAAGTGAGAAGTATGCTGGAATAACTGAAGGAGAGGAAAAATACACTAGTGGCCCAAAAAGATTAACCTGGCCATCAGATATTAATCCACAAAACCTACAGTTGCCCCCAGGAGTTGATACACCTTTGGCTTTAAACAAAGCATGTACTGCTTGGATGGGAAAGGGGGACTTGTTCACGAAGAATTCCTGCTCCGATGGTACAAACGGACGGTGCCTGTCGCCTGGGTCTAAAGATCCAAAGCCCGGTGGGCACAGTTCGAAGTGCGCCATTGCCCCTTATGCTAGATTGCTGTAGTTTTTTGGTGTGTTTAAGGTAAAACACAAGTTAATAACTCCTTTCAGCACAGGTCTGTAGAGTCAAGTATGAGAAAGCACCAGCATGATGATTGCTCACACAGTCTCAGCACACCATCCCTGTTCTTACGCAGCATGATAGGGACGTTCCTTACCTCTCTTCCGCACCTTCCTCGGGGCGGAACTCACTCAGTCAAGGAGTAATTATTAAACCACGATCCCATCTGCTTTGCATTCCCATTAAAGAAAACCTTATGCAAAAAGGTAAGAGCTTGGCTGCAAGTCCTTGGCCGAAATATCCTCTTACCAGTGCTGTGCTGCCTGCCAGGTCGTTGCTGTTTGTACTTCAGAAGTTTGCAGCAGACAGACTGTGCCAAATTTGAAGAACTTTGTCATTAAAAGAAAAACTTTAAGGCTAACAGTAGGAAGTGCTCTCCATGCTTCGCTAATCTTGTAAAACTATACTGTACAGACAATTACAATTAATAAAAGTATTCTTAGGAAGCTTAATGACAGCTTTGGAGCCATGATTTCTCTGCTTCAGGTAGACTGGAATGAGGAAGACAGTTGGGAAGAAAATTGCTCTTGCTGTTACTTTAGCCCCTCACAAATGCAAAAAGGACTCCGAAGGGAAACTGCCCCACTCCAGACAGCAATTTAAGTGGTACAGATCTGCCCAGGAACATCAGCTTCTCTTTCTGCCTACCCATGGGCAATACCTTTACTACGAGGACCTGAGCTTATAACCACAGAAAAACACTATCCTGTTCCACATTAGCTACTTAAAGGCATTTGAGGTGTTTCTTCTGAAAGGAGTGAACAGACAAAGCTCACCAGCTCCAAGAATGTCTGAAAAAACACTCGTGCTGTCACCGCTCAACAAAGCTAAGAGATGTGCAATAAAACAGCCCACTCCTTCACCGCATTCTGTACCTACTACTGTATATAATTCCCATGACTTAAAGCAGTGGCTCCCAGACAGGACACTGAATAGTCTAGGTAGGTGGTATCTTTTAGCATATTTCTATTCTGACAAAACCATGGTCATACCCAAAATTCTTTTGGTGGACAACTGACATCAAGTAAATGATTTACTGACTTAGAATTCACATTTCTTTTTAGGGATAAACAATCACAGAGGACCAGACTAATGAAGAATCTAAATATGGGAACCCTGTTCTAGTATTTTTAAGACATGATCAAATCCTCCTGGGGCCTGTCACAGACTGTCTATCCATCCAGCAAGGCTAAAGGCAATTCCCGTGGTACTCCACCCAACCTGTGCTCTTTTCAGACATTTAAATGCATTCAGGTTTATCCACGAGAAAGCTTTTCTAATGAGCAAGTTCCATGTCTGAACCCAGCAATTAGATTACCAATAGTTTCAGACACAGACAAACTTGCAAAATCCATCTCTAGACTACTGATGCCCCAAGCGGGAATGGTGTGTTGCATCCACCATGGCAGAAGCATTCAGAACATTACAAAGACAGCAGCCAACACGCAAAGAGCCTGGAGGTAACGCTTCCATCGGGTTTACTGACATTGGCATCCTCTTCATTGTCTCACAACAATTAAGAAAACCTTGAAGTTGAATAATTATGAAGGAGAAGACCAACTCTGGACCATCTTTTATTCAACTAAACCATAAAGAACAAGAGATTAAGCCTCTTGGAAGGTCTGGTAATTTTGTTACCTTATTTATATTATCATGATCAATTGCATTTTGATTTTAATTTTTGAATCCAGAGGAGAGTTACTTAATCTGTTATAAAACTATAAACATAGCTAAATTGTTTGAGGTTGACAGCCACACGAAGAGATAAATGAATTTGTGGCATCCTATACAAACAATTCGGTGAAAACCCCAGCACTACATATCAACACGTGATGGGCCTTTTAAAGACACAGTCAGATCTGAAAATTCAGTTGGAAAACTTGACAATTTGTTGTCGCTTTGAGTTTCGTAAAAAAACCACCCTGGAAGCTCCAAAAGCAAATCTCAATTTAACACACACATGCGCACTACTTCACTGAGTTCCCAGAGAACACAGTAGCAACAGCAGTCAAAGGGATGCATCCTCCTGGAGCAGAAACAAGTTTACATGAACTATGTTTTGGGTACCATCAGGAACCACCACATGTAAACCCATCACTTTGACACCTTGTCTCATGTTTAAATATGTTAAATCTCCACAGCAAACCGAATCATACACTAAGGAAACAACCACTGCTTGTAACACAGTCTCAAGAGAAAAAGTAGAACGACAGGAATTAACACCAGAAGTTACAGAAGAAAGGTGGTTTTGTTTGTTTAAGACTTACTTTGAAGATATGTTGTGCATGCCAACTGTTGGCAGTCATCAACAAAAATAAATTCTTGCTGTTAACAGAAGTAACTGAAAAGACAGACAACTTAAGATGTTACTACACTTTCTTCTGGATTTTAACCACCGGACATTGCAATAAAAACGGTGACAGAAAGAAAACATGATCAACTGACGGCCAGTCTACAGAAACGTGTCACTAGCTAATGGCTTCACCTACAAATCAAGTCACTGCAGGTTTCACTCATTTCTAGTACCCCCCCAAAGGAACTAAAAAAATCTGCTATCGCTGAGAGGCTCCCCTTTTAGCATTCCCCTTTCCATCAACTTACTTCATGTCATGACTTATTTCTCCCTAGACTGCAACCTCAAAGCTAGAGTTGTATCCTGCCATTTTTCTGCTTGGTATTAAGACAATTTAAACAACACAGATGGATGAAAAAAGCTCACCTAGGCACACAATCTCTTTTTGCTAGTAGCGCAGTAGCATTTCCTTTGGCCTTCACTATGCTGCTCACACCTACGCAGAACACTGCAGTAAACTTAATTTTCCAGACCTGTTCCTTTGACCAGATGCATCTTTATTTTCTTCTTAAGCCGTACGAGACAACGTGAGACCCTCACCTATCTCATACTCCTTCCAAACACTGCCTCAAAACCACTACTCTGCCACGATGTCTACAAGGACTTTTGGCATCAGTACCAAGACTATTATGTCGACCAGAATTGCCTAGGTGAACACCACTCCTCTCTGCCTCTGGGACCACTAAACACAGCAGAGTCCATGGTCTGTGACTGGCCTCCTGGGTTGTGTAATAAATATCTGTTACTGCATGGAAGGGATACTCTAAAAAAAGTGCATATTAAGTAAAAATAAGCTGCGACTTTGGTTTTAGATGCCAAAGCAAACAAGATTAGTACTCCATAAAGAAAATAACCTAGTTATTTACCACTTTGGAGTTCTACCAAGTATTTGATACAACCAAGCTAAAGCCGAGGATTTTAGTATATTTTCATTACAACTTGTTTTTGAGTAATTGGGTCTCAAGACAGCATTGTTTTTTGGGGAAAAAAAAAAATGCAATCTCCAATATCTTTTCTCTGCTTCTGGAGTAATACTTCTTAATCATTCCATTTCACAACAGTGACCTTAACAAAACAAAACAAAAAAAAAAAAAAAAAGAAAAGAAGAAACAAGTATTTTGATAACAAGTTCTCTGCACTTAGTGTTTCATAACAATTTTATGCTTGCAAAGATACCATGTCATTCCGGACATAGTGTATTTCAAAATGGAAACCTATCAGGAAGGAATTTAGAGAATCATGCTCCCCAAATGAAGGGAAGACAGCTGATACAGAAGCAGAGAGTGCACCATACTCTCCATTCATCCTTCCTTACTCCTTTACTTGGTAAAATGGCACTGGCATACATTTGAAGACAGCTGAAGCACTCTGTATATGAGGAACCATAAACTGCCATGGAGATTGATGAGGAAGGGTCTTTTCCGAGGGGAAAATAAAACCAAACAAAACCCCAAAAGAGTCTGTATGTGGCTGTCAGGAGGAGGGGAGGAACAACAGGAAGGATGAAGATATCACTATGAATCTGGCGTCTTTAATTCAGGGAAGCATCAGAGCTCTTGCAATTCCCACAAAAAACCAAACAAGGAATCATACAGTTACTGTGGAAAAGGGGGAAAAGTCAAGCTGATTCTGTTTAGAGAAGGAAGTAAGGGGAATACCATGCCAAATGCAAGAGGAATTTAATTTGATGAAGGAGAATCTACATTTCAATTTAGCCTTTGAACCATGGCAGGACATGCCAAGGGACATTTTTCGTTCCATGTTTGTTCTTTACCTGGAAATCAGAAACTAAGCTTCTCCCCTGCTCCTCACTGGAGTGATCTTGGCACTATGTTGGAAAGCCAGTTTACTGTTGCATTAGCTCACCGCTAAATGACAGTGGCATTTACATAATACAACCGAGTTCACCACTATCATGGAAGGAATCCTACCAAAACCAGTACCACACCGTTACGTTTCAGAAATGGTGATTAAGACACCGCTGGTCTAAAAGATCCTCAATTCAAGGAGAAAGAGGAAATTAAAGGCTGCATGTTTAGCTCCCAGCTGAGTCTGAAAGTTGCGGAAGGTATACATACCACTTCACAAGGAAAGGGAACAGGAAGCCAGGGAAGAAAAGAGTCATTATGTTTAAATGGTAACATTTTCGTGAGGTTACACAGGCCAAATGAGCATATCCCAGAAAAATGTGAATCCAAGCCTGGGTAAAGAAACAGAAAGCTTAATAAATGACAGCAGATTAAAAAAAAGAAAAAAAAAAAAAGAAAAAACCCAAAAAACCCGCTTTAGGAGAGCAAGGAGTATCAGATCAGAAAAACATATCAAAATAATAAGAAAAATGGTTAAGAGCTGGTGCACAAAAATGGAAGGGTGCAATTAAATTTGATACTAGAAACTAGATGCTAATAGCTGAGAGAGCAAAACCAGGTTTCTTTGCAAGAGCCTCTCCCACACAGGATGCTGGCAAAAGATAAGTTTGAGATAGACTAAGATGATCTACTGTCAGGATTGACATGTCAAAAGAAGAAAAAAAAAATTGATCAACTAAGAGTAAGTCACCATGTCCTCAAGATTTATGAGGGAATTAAAGAATGTAAGGGCCGAGCAGATAACAGAAATATGTAATGCTCATTAAAGTGAGCTATCCCAGCATAAGTACGAACTGTTTGTAAAACATGCTATAGGTAACAGAAAAAAAGAAAAAGAAAAAAAAAAAACAAAAAAAAATCAGTGAACTTCAGTACTAGAAAAACTAATTTAAAAGTAGCCACACAGAACCTTTGGCAGATCTGATGATAGGCATAAAGGAGCATAAGGCAAAAAATGAGGGAGGACACAGAACCACCCTTCTCCATCTGACCCAAACCCACCATTAAATTTGCCCATGTGTCTTTGAGCACGTCAACTCAATTGTTTAAAGGAACTTTATGTAGACTTACTAGAAAGTCTATTTTGTAGTCTACAACAAAAAGTTCCAAAGAATCTAAATTTTAAGATAAACAGTATTTACAACCTTATGCACACAGCCATTCCCCACCACTGAGGAGACGGAAAAAACCTCAGAGGAGTAGTAGAGGAAACAAAAGACAAATTGATGTCTCTGTTGATAGAAATATTGGACAAAGTTATTGGAAATTAACCACTTTTTAGGTTAATTCTGTAGCTTTGCACCTGGCTGAATGGCAGTGCTGTGTCGACAGACAGGCTACTTCAGTTAATTTGCTTGTACAAACCCACATGCAAATTTGATGCAATTCAGCAAAACTCAGTCTGCATGGTCTGGAAAAAAGAGGTGTCTTCCCTGAATGACAAAAGCCCTCCATTGCCAAAATGCCACCAAAACCAACACTAAGTATCGACATGCTGTAGGGACAGCAGTTTAATCAGTAGGATGCTCCGGATTCCTATCTGCCCTGTACATGATCTTCTGCAGCATCATCTCTTCCAGTGTGGATGCCACTGCATTACAGCAATGCAAGCAGCCACACAGCAACAGGAGCTCTGCAGAGCTCCAGCTGAACCAGCAGAACCGTGTGACTCTAGGCAGGGCCCCAGGAAGATAATCCTGGTATCAGCATACTGTTAGTCAAAGTAAATGTAAAGAACACTCAAAAAACCCAAATGATTTTGAGATTGAAAGTATACAAAAAATACGTTACGATTAAAAAAGAAGTCAGAACTTCCCTCCCCCCGAAGAGGAATGGGAGCATTAAATCAAGTTCTAGGTTTAACCAACACCTCCCCAGAGCAGTGGGCAGAGATGACACAAGCAATTAACGAGTGAGGAAAATAAAAGTTCCATATGACAACTCTGAAGACACTGGTACCATTTAAATTAATATGAGGTGAACAGGAAAAAAAAAAAATCAGACAGGGTAAAAAATTAATAGGCATTACTAGCCATCCATTCTCAAAGCAGAAGAGAGACTTTTCATTTTACCAAATAAGTATGATATCAAGGAACTGCTTTCAAGTTTTCAGTAAAAAGGGATTAGGCTTTCATTTCAATTTCCTTTGAAAGACCAAGTAATGATCAGAAATCACAATCATATTCAAACAAATACATCACAAGCTATTGAATGTGCAAAACTTATCTGCCTATTTCAGATAGCTGTAAGCACTAAAACTACATACTAAATGTTCCATGAAGACCATTCAGATCTTCTCAATTCATTATACCTATGCATAAGCCCAAGAAGGCTTATCTGCAAGGCTGTTTTGCTTCGCTAGCTAATTAATTGCTTTTCTTATGATATAAAACATTGAGAAATCACTTTGAATGAAAGCTTTATAAGATATAAGCTGCTCTGGACAGAGTGTGCGTGTATATATACATATATGCGTGTGTTCATGTGTATATAGACACATAGTTTGTACGTGGGTGTATGTATATAAAAACACACGCACATACATGTCCTGCCACTCTTTTAAAGGAAAAGCATCCTAACAGAACTCAAGTTCTAAACTTGTCAGGTGGCAGACAAGCAAGGGTTGCCAATGGAGCACAAAGCTCTCAGAGCTCTGGGAAGCCAAGCCAAGCCAAGCCAATGTGAATGTGCAGCAACAAACAAACAGCTACCAGGTTTTCAGCTTGGATCGATGGATCCAGTCTTAGTTTCCAGTGGGCGAATCCATGTAATGAATACACTTCTTGCTGTCTCTGTAGAAAGACAAGCTTGGAAAGGATTTCCTCTGAATTTCAATGATTCCCTCCAGACTGGCATGGGCTGCAACAGGCTTACCTGCACTGCAGGACACAGGTAACTCCTGTGGACAACCTCATGACCTGGCTTGTGGGCCAAGCGTACGGGAAGCCCCCAAACAAGGGCAAAAGACAGGTCTCCGGAACAAGAGGAAATTCTTTTGCTGGAGCACACCTGGCTAGTAAACCACCAAGCCCATTCCTACCCCCTCAACAGGCAGACGCGTCAGCGAGGCAGAGCCCATCATACCTCTGGCTGCTCCATGAACTGCTGTTTCAGAGCATCACATGCACACACACGCCCAGCTGAAAGGGCAGACTGAAGGGAGACACTCCATAGCAGCTTAAAACAAGCTAAGTCAGGGCTACCAGAGAGCAACGATGTCCCTTATGCCACCTCACATGTTAATTCAGTGAGCTGACTCAATGAGCTAAATCGGTCACAAACTAGCTGTACAAGCAAGTAGAATAAACAAACACATAAATAAACCACATCCAAACAATTTTCAGCCATTTCTGGTTCCCGGCTCTGGCTCACTGTGGGATCCTGAGAGCCATTAAAAGAGTGAGTTTGCAATGACAGTGGCTGGGAAGACAAGAAAAGAATGACAGTAACTGTGAGCATTTGGTGTTACCGGCCACAGAAACACGCGCTACATTGCACTAACTTGAGAGAGCTCCACCAGTTCCAGAGGATCCATGCTAATGTTCTCCTGTTTCACTTTTACTGCTACTAGAACCTATTTCTTGCAGTCAACAAGGGTAATAGCAAGTTGGGCAGAACGCAGAAGAAAGGAAAGGATGGTCTATGAAGTATTTTGCTTCTAAGGCTTCTCTATGACTTGGCAGTGCTAGGTCAATGGTTGAAAGTGATGATCTCAAAGGTCTTTTCCAACCTGAACGATTCTATGTGTCAAAAAGGCAGGCAATTTAAGGTCTAGCCTAGAGCCTAAAGAGCAAACAGCATGATGGATTTCTCATCTGCTTCAAGCAAAACACGAACAGGTTAGCTCAAACAGCAGAATAGGCTACTCTTGAGTTCATTCTCTGACTTGGCCTCTAGTGAAGCATGAGTAGTCATAAAAACTGCTCTAAGCAGCAGACTCAGGACAACAGCTAGAGGCAGAGGGGCTGTGTCCAAGCAGCTGGACTCAGTAACCTTTTCTACTAGCACAGCTGGAAAAAGACACTTTGTCAATAGCCTTTAGACTACAGTTCTTCTGCTTTCTGTATTTAGGGTCAATCTCCTTGTGGCACTGACCAGTTGCGTTTACAAAGTACTCACACCAGTGGCAGCACATAACATAACCAAAATGCCAGAAGACGAACAGCAGGGGCCTGGGGAAGCTGGTACATTTGTACCTGCAACTTTGTTAGAGGACATCAGCCTCTTGAACAGGACACGTTCTAGAAGCAAACACAAAATTTGCCAAGTTTTTTGGGTTTTGGGTTTTTTTTGTGTTTTTTTTTGTTTTTGGGTTTTTTGGGGGTTTTTTTTAAGACAAAAGCTTCTCTTCCATCTAGAATAGCTACATAGGTACCCAGTTCAAAAATAGCCAACAATAAATTACTAATAGCATGAAGAAAAATAGCAACTCACAACAGAAGTGTTTAGATAGATCATTTTCCCCACTCCTTCCCACTTTCTCAGTTGCACTGAAAGACACGTCTTTACGTCAACTCGGGCGCATGCTATTTGAAGCCTAAATCTATGAACCTTACAAATTTCCAACATGAAGATATGGTCTATAGTGCAGCGTTTTGAAATCAACTCATTCTTAAATATTTACAAATGCCTAGCCATAAAGACCAAATACACAAACCCACACAATATTAGTCTCCCAATAGCCGCCGCATATTCTAATACAGCATTTCTAGTTTTTAATATGTATTTTCAGTTATATGAGTTATAAAGTAAAATACAGACTCAGAAAGACAAAACACACAACTCATTAGTGTTTACCAATCTTTAGAAGATACTTTCTAGATGCACAAATAGTATTTACTACTATGAACCCACTGGAAGCTATGCCTTTCCCTGTACTTCCGATAACTTGTCATTAGACTTCATTTAGACAGCCTGTCACATGGCCTTTCCTCATACAGAGAGAAAATAACTCTTGTTTTCTACTACTATGAGCTTAGTACTACTAGCCAAAGCGGAGCGATCCTATCCTGTTGTCACATTAGAACTACATTTTCTGTGATTTAAAAGGCTCATTTTCGTGTGCAACTAATGTAGAACCTTTTTCTTCCTTTTTTAAAATATTTTTCATCTCTGTTGACTCTACTTTCTTCTTTTTTTCCCTTTATTAGCCCACATGGTATATTTCTCTAACATGTGATCAATATCCATTCTTTTCCATTATTCCTTATTTCTTCTTTCTCTCTAGTTCTGTTCCTTTTGCATATCTCCCTTTTCAAGTATTTTCACAATGACAAAAGTTGACTGTAATACCACACAGCTTTTGAAACCGGGAATGCTGTTTGAAAGTTCAGCTCCAGAAAGTGATAAGTCTGAATATTTTTCCACTGTATTGCAACTTAACTGCATTTTGAGTAAAAGCAGAAGGGTCACAGCTCTGTCCACAGACATCAGAAGATAGTACTGCATTTCAAGTTAACCATTTAAACATAAATCGGAACTAATTCTGCAGAATTCTGAATTCAAGAAAGCCTATTTTACTGCTGGTGGAGAAGCTAAAATATGTGGTTATATGTTGGTGGTTTAATTACTTTACCTTCATCATGTCCCAAAGCAGCTGATCTACTTGACACCCGTCCCACGTCACCTGTCCAACGAAAGTAATGCTATTTTCTACCGATAGGTAGACTTCTCCAGCTGTGCTTTGATGTATAACAATTGACATTTGAAACAGAGAGACCTTTCAAGGAGGAAGTTACGCTTGTAGATTCTCACTTTGCCAACATAAATGGAAAAAAACAGGTAAATAAGTGATAAATAGCTAAGTAAGAATAATGCTTGACTGTACTGAAAAGCAGTATCACCAGTTGGGCCAACTATTAAACACTCAGTAGAAATGCTTTACTTTGGTGGATTTAACATGAAGATTTTCATAAGTGTACCTTATAATTTAGTTAAGCAAAGATATATAAAAATGTGCTTCTACTGGATATCCACTCCAGTATCAGGCAGGTTCCAGGTCAGGGAAAGCATAATATTAAGTGATTTTTTTTTCCTTAGGACCTCTAACATCTATCATATGCTTAAAGTTTTGTTTTCTTTCTTTTTTTTTTTTTTTTAAACCAAAATTGAACTGGAGACCACGCATGTCAATACTGAGGTATAACTATTTGCTGAGCATGTACACACAAAAAAACCTAAATGCTCAACACCCCTCCCAAGTTAATCCATACCATAAATTCTTGGCTTTCAAATATTCGAAGACTTAAATCATCAACACTGTCTTGATTTTTTTTTTAATTATTCATCAAGCCACGAGAGCCATTTTTCTGCCAAAGTAGACAGCCTCTTCAAGGAAAAGGGGGGGGGAGGGGGGAGAGAAAAAAGAGGAAAAACCACCATCGAAGGACTTGGCAGCCTTTAAAAATTCCCAAAACAAACACTGCGTCTCTCTAAGCTAGCTTTTGCTAACAGTGTCACTGTACGCAGCTTTTTTTGTGTGCCTGCCACTAAGCAGCACGTAAGAACAGATAGTCCCCAAGTTTCCTGAAAGGACAAGACCTGAACCTTTAACCTGAATCAGTCCCCCCTTCCCCACCCACCCACCTCCCCTATTGCGTTACCTCCTCATTGTCCACTGAAACAGTAGACAAAGTCAGTGACTGAAAAGCACATTCTTCCTATTTTAATGCAAAATTTTGAAAATCCTCACCACAGCTCAATTAGAAAGATTAGACGATCATTGGTTGAACCCTCTCAAAATCCTGTAACTAAAAGAAAAAGGTTTAGTCTTAAACAGCAGCTGTATTTTCACTTAGCTATGCAGACATTTCATAGCCACTTTGCCATACTGGCTTATGTCTGGGCGTTTGAATAAAAATAGCTAATGTGCTTGCTTGTTATGCCATTAAATAAAGTGCACAAAGGAGTTGCCAGTACTGTTTTTGCCCATGAAAGGCAATGGTCATTAATAGCTTGTATTTGCAGAAGGCTGTCAGAGGAACAGCATGCCTGAGCTTCCTCCGCAGTTTTCTATAGGTTTAACCATACATGAGGCAGCAGGGGAAAAGACACTCCACATTTCCTCGTTCCAGAACAGGTCACACCTGCAGGAGGGCTGGCAAGTCATGCAAGCCTCAGTTGGAGAAAAAGATTAGAGTCCTGTAAATTCGAGGGGGCAGAAAGATGTGGGTCTCTTCATGGAAAGAATGTCTTGGGAAAATGTACAACCATAGTATTAGTATTAGTTAGTTAATATTTTGACACTTTCTTTTGCTGTCCTGACTAGTATGTTGGAGATTTGCACTTGTATTACTGTTCTTTTTCATCCATTTTATGCTTGAAGGAGTTAACTTTCCTTCAGTAATATTTTGAGAGGAAATAGGCAACAAATGGGCCACTCATACAATCATGTCTGGGCTGGGTAAACAGATTTTTCAGGCATCTTCAAATACTAGGTCCACCTGGGAATCACAGCAGACAGGCGAAGTGAGCCACGCTGAGGAAATAGGCTTTGTCAACTGGATGGTATCCAAACATGGGTCACCTAACACGCAGAATAGGGGACTGAGAAGCTGACAGCATGCTCACAACACGTCAACCATGAGAAGTCCCCACGAGAAGGGATTTTCACCAGCTGGACAAAAGAGCTCACTTCACTGTTCAGGAAAAAATACATCATCATTCATATTCAGATGAAAAGTTACACGCAAGAAAAACCAAAACAAAACAAAAAAAGGGAAATAGTGAGAAACAAACAAGGTGGAAGAGGAAAGTACAAGTACAAGCAGCTTTATTAGTTTGTCTAAATATGCCCTAAATAAGTTTCCTACTAGCTAGGAGAACAAGAAGCTTACCAGCTCTCATAATGACATTGCCCATTTACCTTCAGCTGCTGTGTCTTCCCGAGGTATGGGACTGTGAACCTATAGACCAGTCATTGTTGATTACCTCTCTTCGGCAAGGCCTCAGAGCACTCGCTGCGTAAAGCTTGAGAGCTTTTAGGAAATTGAGATGACATGGGAGTAGCCTGGGAGAAAGGGGAAGAAGGTACTGGGTCCTGTTGCTATGAGAAGAGACTTGGCATCAACGCCGAACTCCAAACAGACTATGGGAAGAGAGATTTTCACAGCCTGTCCTCGATTTGGAACGCACCTGCCTTGCACCCAGGGTCTTGGGACAGGCAGAAGAAGCCCTACTAAAGTGGCGACACCGTATGCCTTCTGCTAATCTGGATTCAATCTAGTGCCTACTTTTCAGACTTATTTGGACCTAACAACACATGTCAACCCAATGCATTAAGATTACTGCTGTACTTTTTTGCTGGAATATTCTTTGTCCTTGCTTAAAAACTGGCAAAGCTTTATGAATATTTGTTGAAACCAAAACGAAGTTTATTCTGTTCGCTCCCCAAGTGTTCCTAGTGAGAGGCCTCTAACTAAAATCTCTTATTTTAGAAAGGCACGTCTGAGTATGATGGGCTTAGAAGAGAGACATGTGACATGAAGTTTCTTGACCCCTCCACCTCTCTTCCCTCCCGGTTTTCCAGAGTTCAAACAGACTCCCGTGAAACTGTCAGGGACAGCAGACCTGGAAAGCAAGAGAAAACACTGAGTCCCAAGCATAATTTTTAAAGAAAGAAGGTATGAAATCCCAACACCTAAGCAGGTTCCCACCTGTAACAAAATATTTGTGGGAACCGTATAGATGATAGGTGCTTTACTTATTCCAGACAGCATTAATACAATGAGTGGAAAGTAATCTCATCCTTGTTCTTTAGGCTAATGATCTCGGTGCTCACAACCCATCTTTGAAATTAAGGCTTGTTTCAGTAGCAGGATGGCATGCTCAGAGAAGCCCTCTGAAGCGTAGCTCAGACTCTTTGCACGTATTTGGAAGATGGTGTTTAGAACATGGATGGCTTCCATGCTTAAGGGACTGTATTACCTTAGTGAAATACACGCTACCAAGAAAGTCACTTCCCTGCAAGCACCATCTTGCAGGTAGAAACCCAAGTCCTGACATGGGATTTGAGTCTTTAAAGTCTGAGGTGAATGATTTTTACACCTAGCAATCAAGAAGCAAAAAAACCCACTCAGGCTATTAAAAGTGTGGTGTTTATATTCCTAACATGATGAATTATTCAGCCTTTAAACGTGCTTTACTAGGGGTTCAGTAGGAGCAAAACACAGTACTGAGTCAATTTTATCTGGAATAGTGTGGGGGGAGGGAGAGTTGCTTTCCTATTTTGAGAGCAACATCTATGCTACACATGCAGAGCCAAAGCCTTCTAATCCAGCAGGCTGAATACATACTACTTATTCAAACTCAAGAACGTGTGCATAAAAGGAATTTCATACAATTAGTCTCTGTTGTCCTCCTTGTTTTATGCTCTCTGTAAAGTTCTTGTTCCAATGTTGCTACATTACACACTCAGACCCATCATCTTTTTGCCGCTCACAATGCCTTCAGGAATATAAAAAAACATTAGACAAGCAGGCAAGGATGTCTAAAAAGACAGTATTTGTACAAGCCACTGCTCTATCATTTAGTCAACAAACAGGCTCAATTCATAGATTATTATAGTAAAGTAAAATCAAGTGAAGGACAATGAAAACGGGTAATACTGTTTTAGTCTCAATATTAGAAACCGTGTGTCATAGTTTGCTGCCAAACTAATGCAATGGAATACAGTTATGATTCTATGAAAAAATATTTTCATACTATTTTAGCAGACTATCACTCTGGATAGCATGTAAAAATATCTTACGGAAGAAAAAAATTACATTTCTTCTCAAGTAACGAAAGCCTCTGCACACCTCCACTTGTGTATCTTTATTTGCTAAACAACTGACAGAAGTTTGTAACTTAAGCTTGAAACCAAATGAGAGCGCAAATTTAACTGAGGAGGTCCGTGCAAGGAACGGACCTAGTTTCTGAGAAGCAGGATGGAAACTTGCACTACACAGGGCAAAATTAGTTTCAAGAACACTCTAAAGAGAAGCTGTAGAAGTTACTGGCGATGTATGGCTCATATTGTGACCAAGAAAGAGCAGAGATAACTGACTTCCTCTCAAAGAAGGACCTTGTGTCAGCAGTTCCTTCTATATATTCACGCAGCACAAACGTTACAGCTTTGGACAGTGCAAGCGCAGAAAAGCAGCAGCACGGGAGCTCGGGAAGGTGCGTGGCCAAAGAGATCACTCTGCATCCCTGCAGCCCCACAGGAAACCTCCAGTCACTGAGGCAACACTCTCTCCCCTCTTTCCTAGCCTGCTCAATTATTAATTTGGGTGGTTTTTTTTCAGCTGCCGGAGCATTTCATAGGGACACAACGTGGAAAGCTGCCAGCCTTCCCAGAGCCAACTCCGAGTAGGTCAGCCTTGGCTCAGCAGCAGACCACATAGCGCAGCAAAAGGAAACACAAGGCCTTGACCTTACGCCCATCTCCCCTCTTGTCCTCCATACACACCCCCCAGATGCAGATTTTCTTTGATCGCCGAGGAACAGTAATTCACTGGTGGCCAACATCATCTCCACTGGAGTCCGTGATAGCTGCCAACAGGCCCTATCCATAAGCAAACCGAGAACTGCTCAGATTAAAACTATGTGAACCCAGAAGTTAAGATGCCAGCCTTTACCATTAACATGTATTTCTGGCTTCCTTCAAGTGTTACGGGAAGTTACAGAGTAACTATAATGGAGATTTCTTATTTGGAGCTGCCAAGCTAATACCAATCTAAAGATCAGGTCCAGCGAAAGAGAGAAGCAGCGATACAAACTTCCCTGTTCCCACGGCCATCTTCAGACAGCAGCAATGCTGCAGTAGCACGGGGCATCTCAGCCTCCAGCCGTGCTCCAGAGCCAGTTTCACCTCCATTAGCTTTGGTATCAGGGTGGTGACACTATTATACTAGTGATAAAGAAAACCCTGAGGATAGGGTCCCGCAAGTAATGGCTAGGAAGCAGCCTGAAGTTACGGTGTCCGCTTCACCTTCACGCAAATGACTCCTGGTCTTCAGTTAATTGCTGGCTTTAGTCCAGGCCGACAACCTGATACACGTCACCGGGCCGCCCATCACCTACGGCTTTTCATTCATGCAGAAAGTAGAGACCACGCATGCAATCGACAGCCCTAAAGAATGACGTATTACCCTTTGTTTACGAAGGCGGACACCAAATAAACCAGAGAAATATTACCGATACTGATATGATACGTAGTTACTGATATTTAAAATATTCTACAGAAACCCTCCATATCACTACACTCAATCTGGAAGCAACCCCTAAGGAATTGTAGGGAAAGTGAACGTACCATTCAACACATCAGGGACACGTCTACTTCCCTATTACCCAGAAAAACAGTTTCTTGATAATTCTTCTTAAAAAATCATGGACATACCATTATACAACCATGCACAAAATACTGCCAGACTGCAAGAAACATTTAGTCATTTGATCAGTGTAACAACAAATCTGTAGAGACAGATTCACAGGATTCGCAGGCGAAACGCCCGTTTCTTCCTAGGGGTGAAACAAAAGTGAAAAAGGAAGGGATGTGCCAATCCTTCCACATCTCATCCTCTGACAGTAACTACTCTACGCCATCTGACTACTAAGGATTGTCAGCACTTGAAGAATATCCATGATGCTTTCCTGACTGCTCTTACAGGAAAGAAGGAAAAAAAAAAAAAGAAGGGAAAAAAAAAAGTCCTAGAAAATTCAACAGACGTACTATAAAGTGAAAGCTATCACCCTGCCTCCTCTTTCTTGATGGAAAAAATGCTTCAACCATGCTTACTGTATTTCTTAGAAAAACTGTATTTTGAAAAGAGTGAATATTCCTGAATAGGTCTGGGGATTAAGGCGTCGAACTTTGAAAAGACAGGTGACTGAGCAAGGACCTCACCCTGCGCACAGCTCTTACTGCACTGGAGCAGAGCTCACTTGAAGACCAACACAAGTAACAGAAACCAATTTGCCTACTGGGCATTTCTTATGGAGGTCTAGAAGAGAACCTGAATTTGCCCTCCAAGGGCTTCTTAATGCCTACATGAATCACTTATCTTAAAGGCAGAAGAGCGGCTGACCCGTCCCACCATCCAGTCTCCGTCCCTCATCCTGTCTCCAGCTGCTGGCTGTGAATACAGAGGCACAGGACTCCCAGGGCAGAGTAATTTTGCCAAGGAAGGTGCACAGGCACATGGCAGATACAACCACAACTCCTCCCACAGGCTGAGGGCTGGCGCAGACCCCAGAGGAGCCAGGGCTGGCTTGGGAGACAGCTCCTACCGATATCCATTTAACACATTCCTGCACAGCTTCTGCCGATACCGTTCCTATGGGCAGCTGGAGCTATTCTAACTAAAAGCAAACATCCTTGCCAGGCTAGTTGCCTTTGCTGAAAGAAGAGCATGCATTTTACAGAAACAAAGGTAAATTGAGCTCACTTTCTTCTACAGAAGTTTTTCTGGTGTGGTTTTGTTCCGTTATACCTGCTTGGGTAGCTAACAACACCAGAGCTACTGGAGCAGGAATGTATTTATGTATCTTTATACAGCATGTTGTGTTTTTAAATGCTTGGTTGGGCTTTCTGGACTTTTGCACGTGTATTAAACCATACATCATGTTGCAGCTACCATGTCTAATTAGCACAGGAACTGGCACCTTCTCTGCTGCTTTTACTTATTTGTTCACTTTAAAAGAGACTTTGAAATTGCGTATTAAGATATACTGAAGCACCATTGTATTCAACAAGCATAATGACCAGAATTTATTACACCTCAGACATTTTTTTATAGATTCCTTCCTAAAAATATTAATAAGCGTACTGAGTAAATGCAGGATTTACTTTTGAATGTCACTATTCTTTGTATCTTTTGTCAATAAAAATTAAAGCTAAAAATACATGTACACCCCCCCCGTTGCATACTTGCTCCACATTCAAATAGAAACCCCCAGACAACCAACATAAACAACTGCGATGAATGTTTCCATCTCCAATGGGCAGTGGGATGAACACCATAAAAAGAAATTAAGACTTACTATTTTTCCACCTCCCCTCAAAACACAAGAGTCTAAACCAACTCCTGTTTGGTCAGTTGTGACTTTGTAAACTCTTTATCTACCAAACCACACGCTGCCAGGAATAGCATAGCTCTCAACGCAAGGATTACAAAATCATTTTGGGGTTTTGGTTGGGCTTTTTTTCTTTTAAGAACCCCGACACACATCCTTACAAGGAGAAACAGTTCAATTTGCTTTTAGCTTTCAAAACTAGCACAGATCTATTTATTCTGCTGGGTATACACCGAATGTTTGAACAAAAAAAAGTTAGTCATAGGTCAGACAATACAGCTCGCTATGACTACACCCTTCGCTTGAAGGAAAGCCAAAAGATCGATTTTCTATTTTGACCAGCTGAAACGACAATAAAAGAAAAGTAAATTATCCTGGCTTTTCTTTTCTAAAAAAAAAAAAACCAAAAACAAAAAAAAAAACAACAAAACCCAACCAACCAAAAAAAACCCAACAAAAAACCCAACAGGTTCCCATCTGACATCTAACCAAATGTTTTTTGGCCGCTGAAAAATCCTACCATTGGTCAGGCTGGGCAGCAGGCACATCCCACACGCCGTGTCCGGCCCGCACCGGGGTGCGCTCAACTCCTCAGCCCCGCCGCTTCTACGGGGGAAAAAAACCGAGTCAGGAGAGGGCATCTGTCCGGCCGCGTCCCGGCGGCAGCCAGCCACGGAGCCCGGGGCTCACCCCCGCCCAGCACCAGGTTAACAATTCGCAATTTGCTTCGCTCCTGGACTCCACGGCAGCCCTCCATTTTGTCAACCGCCTCAATTTAAACGTTTTCCCAGTTGAAGGCAGAACTCCAACATTTCTTCGGGAGCCCTTCGGGGCTTTAAAGCATCCTCGACCATTTCAAGCGGCGGCAAGCCTACTCGGAGCCAGCGCTGCTGGCGAAGTTTGGGGAGGCAGCGGCGCACGCCGAGGCTCACCCACGACCTCCCCGGACCTCACCCCCGCAGGCCGCCCCGGGGCGCGCTGCCGAGGCCAGCGCTCCGCCGCTCGCCCCGTCCAGCGCCGCCGCCGCCGCCCCCTGCCCTCGCAAGAGGCTCCCGGCTTCCCCCCGCCCTGACGGGGAGGGAGGCAGGTGGGTACCGGGAGGTGAGAAAGGCGGCGGGACGGGGCAGGAGCCGCCGCGGGCGGCAGGGTGCCGGCCGCCCCGCAGCAGGTAGGGGGAGCGCGGGGCGGCCCACCGGTACCGGTGCCGGTGCCGTACCCCCCTCCCTCTCAGCCCCGTTCCTTACCACCTGCGGAGGCGGCCGGAGCCTGCCCGGGCCGGGGCAGCGACCTGTCCGCTGCGGGCGCTCTCCTCCGGAGGTGAGGGGGCGGCGGGGAAGGGCATGCGGGAGGAGAGAGGGAGGGCTCCCGCCGCCCGCCTCTCCCTCACCTCCCTCCTCCTCCTCCTCCTCCTCCTCCCCGCCCAGCCCGGCCCGGCCCGGCCCGGCCCCGCCGCCCCCCCGCGCCCCTCGCCCCCCTCCCGGGCGGGCTTCCACCGGCGGCCCCGGGCGAGGGTCCCTGCGCTCCGCCCGGCACTTACTGTTTCACCCCTGTCTGTCTGTCTGTCTGTCTGTCCGTCCCCTCGGCAGGCAGAAAAGTTCCTGCCACCGGCCTCGCCGCTGCCGCCCGAAACAACTTTGTCTCCTTCCAGCCGCTGGGAAAGCGCCTCTTTCTCCTTCTTCTTCAATAAGAAAAAAACCAAACAGCGATTTAAGAAAACCAAAAAAACCCCAAACAAACCAGAAAAACCCTGTTCGGCTCTTTTTTTTAAGAGGGGGAAGCGTGAAGGCGGGAGGGGAGAGGAGAAGAAAAAGGAAACATTGGGAGCTTTTTTCCCCCTTCTCCTTCCCCCCTCCCCCCCCAGATGGCTTGAGAAAATTAAAAGGGGACAGTGATGGGGGGGAGGGGGGACACGCTGAAAAGCTCGGGAGGGGGGAGAAAGTTTGGGGCTGGGGGGGGGGGTTGTGTGGGTTTTTTGTTGTTTTTTTTTGTGGTGTGGTTTTTTTTTTTTTTTAAAGCTTTCGGTTGCCAGAAGGACCCAAACGATTACAAACAAGCGGGCAGAGCAGGCAGGCACAAGGAGTGGAGCGAGCGAGAGAAAAAGAGTTTTGCTGGTCAGTAAACTTCAAGCTGCTGGGATGAGGTCATTGGTGTAAAAATAAAGCGATGGCGTCATTTGAAACCAATCCCAGTGAATGAACTCAGCCGGGGGTGAAGGTGGGGGGGAGCGGCAGAAGGAGAAAGAGGAGGAGCGGGGAGAGAGGATCCCCGCGGGGAGACGGAGGCAGCCGCCGCCGCGCAGCCCCGGCAGCGGGAGGCGGCGGCGGGGGCTCAGGCTGTACCGTGCTGTCACCGGGGGGGGGACACGCGTCCGCTGCCCCCGGCCTCCCGCTGCAGCCGCCGGGCCGGCCCCTGGGAGGAGCCGGGGCCGCCGAGCGATTCAACCGAGCCGCCGCCGCGGCCCTGGCCCGCCCCTCCCCGGCCGGGGAGGCAGGCTCCGCCCGCCGGGCCCTCGCCTCTCCCGTCCGCTGGCCGCAGGGGCCGTCCCGCCTCGGCGTCCCCCGCCGTGTCGGGGCCTGCGCTCGTCCGCGCAGCCAGGCCCGAGGCGGGCCCGTCGCCGTGGGCCTGGCCGGGCGTGTGGCGCAGCAGCCGCGGGAGCCCTGTCCCTCAGCGGCCTCCCCTCGCCGCTCCCGCCGCCGAGCCGCCCTGTGCTCGGTGCCGACAGCGGAGGGCCCTCGGTGCCGCAGCGAGCGCTCCGGGTGGCTCCGTAAAGGCTGGAATCGTCTCTGAAAGAGTAACGCCGTGGGGTGCGATGCGGAGCCATTCACGTGTTAAGGCGTCAAGTCCTCCGGAGGTAGTGCTGATGTGGGCAGAGCGCCCTGTTGGCTACGTGGCACGTGGAGGGCCCTCACCCTTTAAATAAGCTTGTTAAATAAAAATAAAAAAAAAAAATCTAAAACCAATAACTTGAGGAAAGTGAAAGTTAAGTCTAAACAGACATATTTTTGTCTAACACCTATCTGTTCTGGCTAGTACCAGCATTAACTCGGGAGGTGTGTCCTTCAGGGGTTTGATGGGTGCTGTCTGTCTGACACGTCCCCCTTCCAGGTAGACCAGGATATCCCACAGCACTCCTTCTTTTTCCCTCAGAGGCGTCACCCTCGGAGGCCTTGTCGCTGAGGAGGGACTGCTGGGGACGCAGGACGCCTTACACAGCAGAATTCAAACCCCGGTCGGTCACCTCTGCCAGCTTTTGAAGCCCTGTGCCACAAACCCGTGGAAGACGGCATGAGAAGGAGGATTAACCGTGCTGCCCCTTACGCTCTTGGTGGCTGTCTCTTCAAATGAAGTGCCTTGGGAAAGGCGCACGGCTATCAGCCAGGGTAAAACAGTTCGTGTGGTCGGTCTTTCAGGAAGTGGGCAGCTCCGAACAGATTATACGGTGGTGGGCTCTGTCCCGGCAACATTGACCAAGAACCACCTTGACAAACAGCCAGGCGTTGAGGAGTTGCGAGCTGTCTCTCCTGGGGCAGCCTTGTTAGCACTCATGCCGAACAGTTGCCCCCTCTGCAAGGGAGTGCGGAGCGTGCGGGGGAGAGAGAAGCCCCAAGAGAAGCCCCGTCTCCATTAGACAGTAACAAAAGAAAGATCAAAAGCAGTGAAGAAAATGTGGTAAAGCAGTTTATGTCAGTACGTTCACTATTTTGGACGTGTCTGTCTTGTCGTAGCTGAAGAGCAGTTGTGCCTTTTTGTCTCAATTAACCAGTGGCCCTGAAGATACCTTTTGCAAACCCCCGAAGTGCCTACAGCACTGAAAGTCTGCACAGTTAACTGCTGGTTAACGGAGCTAGAACTGACCCACTTCGACGAAGGGGATCAGAGAGCGTGCCAGAGAAACTCGAGGCGACAGCCAGGGCCCCAGCTTATTCAGACCAGAGAAGTGTAGGAACAAACAGTTCCAGCACAGTTGTCCTCACAAAGAGAAGTGGGGAGCAGCGGAGAGGGGCGCGTGGTGAGGAGGAAAGACATTTCAATTCTCTCTTCCCTTTTGTCGTCTCAACTCGGTAACGCCTTACGTAACTGTTCTTTTGGGCTTTTAATTGGGAGACCGAAAAAGTTTCCTCACTGTGAAACTGTAAGAATAAAAAATACTTGTGATCTTTTTGGAATATTTTTATTTTTAGCTGAAAAAAGTGATATATACAGAAGACTCTAGGACAGCAAATTAAAGCTCTTTCAATATAGAGTCAGGATTTTTTTCTTCCTAATGTAATAAAAAGTGCGACTAAACCATAGTGATATCACAGTTAACTCTTGCAGATTGAAGTTCTTACAAAGAATAACTTTGTATTTTCAGCTGAGCTTGAGCTGAGAGTCTGATCTAGGAGAGCACTGCAGGGTGAAACTGTACAAGTTTGTTGCTAACCTGAGGACACAAACGGAAGGAGTCTGGAGGACTCAAACACGGCAGCATCTGACCTCGCTTCATTGAGATCAGCGGCCGCGTCCTTTACCTCCTGTTTGCAGCGGGCGAAGCGTGCACGTGTTGGCAGCTGACATGCCTCAGCTGGCAGGTGGTCACTCGTGAAGGAGCAGTAATTCGTTTGCGTGTCAGAGTCTAACTCCAGCTTAACTTTTTTTTTTTTTTTTTTCCTTGAAAGCCTTTCGTTCCTCCCTACCACTTGCACAGCAGGCTGCTGGAAACGATCTGAACTGCAGGCGCAGACCGGGGAGAGAGGCCGTAGTTTGATAAACACCTGAACCAACTGGGAGAGGGGCTGCCTGGCTTTGCTGGTGTCCCTGGCTGCCGACCTTCCCTCCCCAGGTTTTCAAAGGTCCACCAATTCTATGAAATGTATTTTGCTGCATTTCTGGCAATGGATTTTTTTGGCCTCAGCGCTCACTGCCCCTTTTTGGCAAAGCAGCGCTGAAAGAGTTAATGTTAGCGTCCCTTTCTTGTGCCTCCTTATCAAGCTCATGAGATAAGATGACCTGAAGTGTCTACGTGGGGGTAAAACAAGGGCAAAAGACATGATGGTGGCTATCCAACAGGCTATGCAACAGCACTCGAACTTTGACACTCCCCCGTGTCCTACCGGTTCATGTCCTGCTTCTGCCAGGAGCAGCTCTAAGTGCGTCACCCCTCCCTGCCCCTGTTGCTGGGGGGCCGGGGAGGTGGAATAGGTGGGTACTTTCAAGAGCTGGAGGTTATCCCCCTTGTTTACAAAGGTTTCTCTTTATTTATTCGTAAAAGCTAGCATAGCTTTTTGGTCCTTTTCCAGCTAATGGATTTTGTGGCACTTGGTTAATCAGTTAGCAGTGTTTAAACAGGGGAAAGATGAACGACAGCCTGAATAACGTCATCGTGTTTTCTGCGCAGTGGAAAGGAGTGGTTTGCCAGAGGAACCTCTTGCAAAATAAGTGAGAATTGAACTTAAAGCACAGCATTTACCATGCTTTAAAATCCCCTTGTGGGTGCTCACTTCCTCCACGGGCCGAAGTGGGGCTGCTGAAGAGGTTACCATTCCCAGACAGCTCCCAGTCGCCATCAGGGCTGTCTTCTGCCAAAGGTTACCGCCTCTCCTGCCTACCTGCAGGCTGCTCATGCAATCAATCCCAAACTTGTTCCAGCCAAAGTCAACCTGAGTAGCTCAAGCAGTTTAAATAGATCTCAGCTGAACTGATTTGTTTGGGGTGAAATGGATTAGGGGAAACCCAAGTCCAGATGGGAAGTGGGGTGATGACCTTTTCGTGGACAGCTTCAGGGGCACTGGGTAGTTCGGCCTAATCTGCTTTCAGAGCAGACTGCTGTACCAGACATAACTGCTACCGACAGCTCTTCAGGGTATTTAGAAATAGAAGGGTTGCCAAGATACCCGCATTGAAATTTTCGTAGCGTTTTTAGATACTACTAGCTTTGCTGGCATAGAGAGCAGGGTACGGCAGCCAGAGCAGCGCAGGGTTGTAGGAGAGCAGCAACGGGAACATGAGGATTTGGAAACTGGTAGGAATAGAAGACGTAGGACTAAGGGTGGAGAAAGAGCAGAAGAGAGAGAAAAGTTTGCAGATAGCGATCAGTGGGAGATCACAGAGCTCGGTCTAGAGGGGAGGAATTTGAGTAGTGTGAGAAATGCAGGCATCAGAGACGTAGGGTGCAGAGTAGCAGTGCTCGGGGGAAAACAGCGAGTCGAGAACAACCAGTATCTCCCCATGCTTCCCTTCCATGTGTGCATCAGACCTTGGGAAGCTCTGCCCCTCTGGAAAACGTTTAAATGAGAATAGCCTCGTTGTTCTGTCGCTGCAGGTAGTTTTCATACCTCTACTTTCCCGTAGCTTTTCCAGGACTGCCAGATTCATAGCATGTCAAACAAGCTGGGGTTAGCATGCAAGTGGAGAGGTCTAGGTTCAATGCAGATCGGTGTTTTTGAGCTGGGACAAATGTAAGACAAGATGGAGCAATATTCTTGTTCTCTGTAGGACAACAGTGGATGATTTGGAGCAGGGGAAGAGAAGGGGAGAATTACAGGAACTGGAGCAGCAGAAAGTACAGAGAAAAAGGCAGGAGGGCATCGGCTGTCTGCTTCCCTGTATCTCCTAACTTCATAAATCCTGTATCCATTACTCAATAGGAATTTACATGATCCCTATCTCTATAGTTTCCGAGTACCCTTTATTTTTTTAAGTCTTTTGTGGGACAGAGAAATATCATGATATCATGTTTTATGGATATAAGAATGAGTTCCTGAGATAAAGTAACTAACTCATTCAAGGTAGTAGCAAGCTGGTTGCAGATCAGAGAACTGAACCAAGTTCTCTTAAATTCCAAATCTAAGCACTAACTCATCCTTCTCCCTCTCCTCTCTTCCATCTCTCAAAAGAAATAGTATTTTTTTTACTTAGCTGAGCAGGCACATGTAGTAAAATTAAGCACTTGCACAAAAGTTTGTTGGCTTAGTTTGCAATTAGAAACACAGACACAAAAAAAGGCTGTAAGTGAGAGAGAGAGACAACAGAAGACAACGAGAAAAGACAAAGGAAGAAGTAATAATAATTTCTGATTCTATGGATGGGCTTTATAAAGCTTAGGTGCTTTTAACCAATCCTAATCATCTTAAACAGAAAAAAAGCGGCTATTTTGATGGTTAAGCCACTTCTGTGTGAAACAGCAAGATTAAGTTTTGAGAAATCATTTGAAATTGGAGATCATAATAAATGTTATTTACAGAAAAGGAGCATAATAACATGTTGTCATCAGGAAACAATAATGAAATACTGTTCTAAAGAAACAGCAAGTTCAGACAAATCGACAGCAACTGAGAAACTAAACTACTAACATTTCTCACTTTTCTGTATATCTAAAGAGAAAATATTTAAATAACAACAAGAAAAAAGTGATACATTAAAAAAAAAATCCCAACACATTCCAGAAATTAAGATAATTGACACAGTAAACCCCCCCCCCTCACCTTCTTTCTTTTACTCACTGCTAGTCACTTCTCTGTAGGCTGGGGTACTTGTATTGAAATCAACTTGTAACGAACTGTAAGAACAGATGGTGTAAATCATCATTGCTCAACTAACACTTAAGTTGCTATGCCAATTTATACTATCTGGAGAGTAGCTTTGTATGTTCATGTTTTGTTTGTGGCCAATGATGAATCAGAACTAAAATGTATTTGTGTTTATTATGAGGGCAACATAAAATGTATGAGGTCTTTGACTATTCATATCCTTCTTTTTAACTACTTGAGTGCTTTAAATGATGTGAGAGTATAGTAATTACCAACCTTAAATGCATTTTAGACTTTTTTTTTTCTTATAATGAAATCTTTTCTTAAGGTTACCAAGGATATGATGAAAAAGGACAGCACCATAAAATGCTTTAAAGTTGTGATACGTGAAATGTTATCTGGGTCAATATAAACCGTTAAGTACAAAGTTACTGTCTTGATAGCATGCTAAAGTAAGCTCACAATCAGGAAACTCGTTTAAAAGTCTGAATGTAGAAAGTGAATGAATAACCTGTGGTATTAAAGACCAGTTTATTTTTTTTTTATTTATATTTATTTATTTTAAAATATTTTTAGTCTCAAGACATACACGGGGGAGGAAATTTTCTGACAGTTTTAGAGTCTCCGCCATTTCTCCTAATCCATTTTGTTGTTTCTGCCTACCTTTAACAGCTCCTGACACCTACGGATATCCTAAGCCTTATGGATTTGATAGGTTGCTGTTTATTTTATTTCTACTTCTAAGGTGCAATTTGGGTGTTGCAGTAATATGCAAGTGAAACTATATTGTTATTCAAATGGATTGTGAAAGAGACAGATTTCTCTTCTGTGGAATCATTAAAATGTACTTAATAGATAAAAAGAGCCTCATATCAAAAAGGAAAAGACAGACAAACCCATAATGGAAATGAAAAAAACTTGAGTTCTAAAAGGGAAAAGAAAACTGAGTTAATTACTATTTGTTGTTGCTGTGGGAAAGAAAGGCGTGAGCACCACAATGACCTGCATTTATAAGCTCTCATTCATATAAACCTTTAAGTGGTAACACCCAGAAAATCAATATTGTGACCTCACAGTAAAAACATTCATAAGAAAAAAAGACTGTTAACTCTGAAGAGTGTCTTGTTTTGTTGAATGCACTGGTCAGAAAAGTGTCAGTCTGGTACTAGCCCAATTGTCAACAACAGACAGCAGAGTTTGTCGAGGACAGGTGAAAATATCAGGTTACATGGAAAAGAAGCATGTGAAAATTTCAGAGCGTGTAATTTTTTTTCTTTTTTTTTTTTGGGGATGCAAGGTTAGAATATGCCTATTTTAGTAGCAATCTGAGTTCAAAACTCTAAGATGGAGGTGAGGTGAAGGACGGCTCGTTTATTTTTATATTGCCTTCTTGACTACCCTTCTGATGCTCAGGAACAAGCTGGCTTCTATGTATTAGGTATGGGTGCAACTCTTTTAGCTCTACAGGAGGGTTGAAAATCTCACGCTAACATTCCTGCTTCAAAGCAGTTTGCCACTTGTTCTCCTTGTAGCCAGGGGAAGAATCATTAACATATTAAAAATGTTTAAACCTTTGGTTTATGTTCAGCCTGCAAAAAGAAGGGGAGAAGATCAGTGAGGGTAAAGCACAGGGCTGCAAATGTAATGTTTTATTTTCTATGTGAAGGTCTGCCTCAGACTTCTCATGACTTATTTGAAGCTGCACCCACTTACCTCAGATGTAAATTTGGCTTGTTGATTCTCCGGTCATTAAAAAATTGTTTCAAGCCACCGATCAAATGATGATGAGTTCCAGATAAATTTATGCTGAAGAATGTGCATCTTCATGACCATTTAAAATCTAAATGAGATATTATGAAATCAAACAGGGTAGAAGATTTTTTAAGAGGGGGAATTTCAAGGAGAGGACATGACTTTCCAAGACATTATTTCTTGGCAACCGTGTAAGCTCGGGAGAACTTCCTAGACAGGAACATATGAGGACAGATTCTTTTGTGAGCCAGTCAGTGGAGACATTTATGGGAAAATGGTAGATGCAATTTGAGTTCCAGAATATAAAAGGAAAAAGAAGTCGTCGTTAGAAGGGCCAGTCTAATTACTAAGTTGCAGAAATTGTATGTTTATTCATCTGTTATTTTGTACGAGGACTTACAGTTAAATGATGTCAACTACAGTTTAAGAAAAATGGTTATTATAACTGATGATTCATTTTAAATACCTTCTTACCGTATAGTGCCGGCAGGAGATCAGGATGCAGTTGCACAAACGCTGTAAGCTGGATGTCACTGAAAGAAGAGCTTGGTCCCCCGTTCGGTTTACAGCACGTGAATGAGCAAAGGCTTGAACCACTGAGGAGGAGGCGGCAACATGGGAACACGGATGCACAGCCATCGGTAGGGAATGAGTGAACCAACATGTGCCAGTGGCAGTCCCTACTCGCAGAGGGAGCATACGGAGCTCGAGAAGATGCAGGCAGATGGCTCGGTTGAGCCCCTCTAACAGGTTGCCGATGCCAAAAGGAGATGCTGCAGCTCACAGTTTCCTGCCCTCTGCTTCTGACTGGGAGCTCCTGCCACTTTCCTTGCTGTGGGTCTGGCATTGTTATAAGGCAACATGAGTTGATTCAGCTTGCTAATCCAGCAGAAGTAGAGTGAGTTACTCTTTTTGACAGTTATTAAGTTGTCGTTGGCCCTCTGATGATATTAGAAAAGAGCTCTTTACAGTGAGGGTGGTCAAACACTGGAACAGGTGCCTAGAGAGGCTGTGGCTTCTCTGTCCTTGGAGATGCTCAGTGCTGGAATGGACAAAGCCCTGAGCAACGCGATCTAACTTTGGAGCTGGATTTGATGTTGAAGTTGGCTCTGCCTTGTACAGGGAGTTAGACCAGCTGGCCTCCAGAGGTCCCTTCCAACCTAAATTATTGTATGGTATAGAGGGGGGCAGTCATGATTCCTGTATCTTGTGTCCTTATTTTATGCTGAGAAATCTCAGTGCATCAGCATCCCTGGCTGAAAATTTATTTGTCAAACATTAAGGTAGTCCTGTCATTATTATGAAATTTCAGTGTATAAATTTCTATGGATAAATTTCTATGAACAAAGCTATTTCAGGAGGATGTTTGTTTGGATGGTATAAGCCGGTACTTTAAAAATACAGATATTTTAGGGCTGACCTCATTATTGTTAAACCAAACATTATAAAGCCAGGTTATTAAATATGAATTTATACTGTAAAAATTACTAAAGTAACATGTACACAGCTAAAGTTTACAAACAAGATTAAATCTGTGTTGAAGAGAGACTCTACAATAATCATATGATAATGCATATTGTATTTTAACTGGCCCAGATTAATTTCAGTGAATGTTCAAAACATACTCAGATTCTGTCTCTACTTTGTCTCTCTGTGACTCGCCCGTGATGCAGCATGGCTTCTGGATTTTATTGGACCAATAAAAGTTGATGTTGGCCTTAGCAACTGGACTTTTTTATGGTAGCAGATTACGTCCCTTTAGTGGCCCTTTCACATTGGTAGGGGTGGGAAAAAAGACCCTGGAATAAAATGAGTCAAGGCTGTATATATGTAATTGAAGGAATGGAGGTATGAAATCCTTCAATGACAGCAACAAAATCCCTAGTAACAAATACATATGCAAATACATCTTTAAAAAATCCCAGAGCTTTATTCTCAATCATATACCTCTCCACAGATGTCCATAAGATGATAGTGTAGCTGCATAGGATATATTTACTTCCAGTTAAATGTTCCTCAACACTTCTAGAGTGGTGCAAAAGGTCTGTATTGTACCATTCTCTTGTTTCTTCTCAGTTGTGGAGCCAGATTGTGAAGCGTATAAGCCAAAACCATACAAAGACAAAGAAACAAAGCCATCTAAATCTTTTATGAATTATTATCATGCCAAGGAGCCTTATAATTTTTTTAAATTATCTCCATTATATACAGACTGTCAGCACTATGGATTCAGGGACATCTGTCTTTTCTGCATTTGAGGACAAACGGATACAACCCTATCCTGATCAGCAAGGCACCTATCTTGTTTTCAGTGTTTTACGCAGGTATGCTCAAGTGGTTTGAGAGTAGTCTTTCAAACAGACTTTTAAATAGGTATCTGCTTCCTATAGCACTTCAATGCATGTTGGTGGGAACACGGCCATAGGCTCCACATCGTGTTCAGAGAGGAGTGTAAGCGCAAATGCAACCGCACTGCAAATTTTCTGGCGCTACGGGATTTGGACCTGAGATGTGCTGAACAGATGATGCATGTGTTGCCCTACGGTTCCCACCAAATAAATGTGCTGCAGATAAATTTGCCTCAGGGTGGTTGCCTGTGCAGATTGTTTCTACACGGTGAGAATCTGTACTACACTGGCAGCAACTGCAGCCTGTCTGGAACTACAGGTCCTTTGCAGAGATTTTTTCTGTACCAGACATTAAGTGAGTTGCTTCAGGTACATGCACAGCAGCACTTTTCTAGGATTCCTGGATGCCCTGTGACACGTGCATTAAAAGTAGTAGTCTGCTGCCAAAACTGATGCAAGAAAATCAGGAACTGAGACAGACGAGACCTCCAGCGTAACTCACAAATTCCAGTTTCATTCTTTGAATTGATGTGTAGGACACAAGTTAACAACTTAAGTGGTGAATCAACCATTCTTTCTTGAAACTGGGAATTAAAAAATTGTTTGTTTTGTTTGGACTTCATTTTCAAAATCCCGATTCTCTCCAAAACATGCTGGGTCTGATTGCTAGTTTAGAGCAGCTAAAGATCTCATTCTTCAGGAGCGTATCTGTGGTGTCTCGTAGCTTCTATACTCCATTGAAAATTATGTCCAAGTGGGAGTCAAATGCTGACAGCAGAAAGTAGACAATTGCAGCTTGGCGGTATTCTACATTTGTGAATCTCGCTTGTGCCTGGCCAAAGCACGTGTGGAAGAGGAGTGAACTTATAAGAGATTCTTCCCCTAAATCTCCACATGGAGCAGAGACGATAAGAATCAGGCTTGCTCTTTCAGCACATCTGTCTGCAAATAGTTACAGTATAGTACAAACAGACATAATAATCCAGTTTATTTTGGACGATTGATTAATGGGAACATTACTCATATACTCAGTGCATGACATTTCCTATTACTTGTTCATATCATTTGAGAGTTAAAGGATATAAATACTTAGGAATTTGCCACCAGTTGGGTCGCCACCTGTCTGCTGAACACATTAAAGGGGGAAAAGGGTGAGTTGTATTCCATGTAAGAATGCTGTAGCTATCTGAGGGACTCTGAATAACATTTGTGATGCTGTCAGGGGAAAATTTTCCATAGCAGTCTCAACACAGATTCAGCAATAGGGCCTTTTCTCCCTGGCATAGCTAGGCATTTAAAGGACGTTAAGAAAGATGGAGGTAGAGGGAAGGGAATGATTTCACTGAAGCAAGTTTACAGTGCTCTGGGGCTGACGCTTCTTTCAATAAGACAAGTCACTAGACAGCTAAGGACTATATATATGCAATCAAAGTGAACATTTAGCAAACAGCTGTTGATCTGTGTATAGATTCATCACTTCCTTGGTTAATGTTTATACCTGACATTGTAACAGTTCGTTAATAAATAGCTCATTTGTGTGAAGAACTGGAGATGGTAAAAACCCCCAAAAATCTATAACAAACCACAGGCAAATCCCCCACCTGCATTTCTTTTTGTGAAATACCGGTCAAACTGATGGCAAAGCTATTCTCTAGCATGACATCACTTGGTCCTGTGAAATGACCACTGACGGGTCTATTCACAGCATCTATAATTAGCTACTTACCTCCAAGTTTCAGTGATTTCGAGCAGCAGACTGATGTAAATGCTTTAAATCAGCCTCTGGAGATGCCTTTGAAACCAAGCAGAGTAATGCCTAACATGGGCATCAACACTTATGTCAGGCTTTCTCCTGCAGCTTAGCCTTGGCCTTAAAATCGTGGAAAATGTGTGGAGAAAACTCATCGATGTCACGTTTGGAAACAGATAGCTGTGGATCTCAAGGGATCCTGGGGAGGACAGAAGCTCCTCTTGCTATAGGTTTGCTGCCCTTGAATTACCTCACAGCATCATTTAGCTCTTTCCTAGAGATATGCCCTGTTAGACAGGAACGACTAATGGCCCCTTGTGGAGTGCTATAGAGGGGGAGCCATTCAGGAATTAATAAAGCTGTAACGTACACTGCTCCTGGGTCTGACAGCAAAACTGTCGGAGAAGGTGCAGGAAAGGGGCACAGTGCCACGGAGAGCTTCTGTTGCACGCAGAACCACACCGCGCACTCTGACCATGAATGGTTTGTAACACAGGACAGCAGAGACATAAACGGAGTAAGCTATTTTATATAGTTTTCTGAAACTCTAGTGCTAGTCCCCAATTCGGGGGGGGGACGACAATATAGTCCCCAGTCCCAAATTCTTATGGGAAATTCTGAGGTCGAAGTTAAAAAAAGACCACCTGCTTAAAAAACAGATACCTCTATTTCAGTATATACTAGTGTTTCATAGAGCCCATCTCCTTCTTCCCTTGGATGAGTCTTGTCTGAAATTTGTTTAACAGTATTGTAACATTCAGATGAAAAAGTAAAAGTCCACAGTGTGTTTTGGGGTTTAAAATACGGTCCCTTTAGACACAGGGGAAAATCCCCAGATCTTGTAGTTTAATGCTTTTTGCAAACTAATCAATATTTTCTAATTTTGATCTTATAGTTACAGTTAATCCTCCAAATCTTCAAAGAGTTGCCACAAATCAATTATGCTTTCAAGTCAGAGATAGGCTGGAGCTTACAGTTACTACACGTATATTTATATGTGAATGAGAAGGAGAAAATCAGTAGATATTTATGTGCATTTGTAGTCAATTTTCTTGATTGTTACATTTTTCATGTGGCAGTTTGAGAACTAGCAGCCTGACTTGTGAATTTAAATGCCGTTTCTCCCAGTGAAGTCAAAACTGACGTGAGCAGAATCAGAGTAGCAAAAGGCTAGAAGTGCACTAGATCCTCCAAAACAGCTGTATTGTGCCGTATTTCTGGGGGCATGCCCATGTCTACACTAAGCTGGTGTCACACTTGGGCAAATCCTGGTCCCCCATCACAAAGCAGGGCCCCTGAATATGACACAGCTTCCATCAGGAGCATGCATACAGCTTCCCTTTGCACGGAAACTGCAAAGAAGGAGAGAAAGGAGAGAGGCGAGAAAGGAGCTGGCTCTTACCTAGGTCTCACCTAGATACTGGATGTGATCAGGGTATATGCCTGACTGAGGAGCTTAACAGAGCTTCTGGGTCTCTCATTTTAGTTGTTACCTAAATTACTCCAAATGCCTGAGAAGCCGTTCCAATTTGCTGTGAGTTACCAAGAGAGAAGCATGGGAGTATTTACATTCATTGTTTAGGTGTCAGTAGCACTTCCCAAGGAAGGTGACAGAGCATCACGTCGTGTGAAACTACAAAGAGAAGCTTAGGAGCATCTGCACTTTTATACTGGGTCACACCTGGTCACTCGACAGGCAAAATTTGCAACCTCACTGAAGTGAAATGCAAAATTTGATCAGCCTGTTTATGTAAATACATGCTTAAAAGTAGTTTGATCTAAACTCAACCTATTTGGGTGAATTAAACCATGGTAGCTCCAGCCATGTCAAAAAAGCGTTACCTGGTATCGTTCTGCCCTTTTCATCTGACCCACACGTGCTGAGCATGATCGTGTCCATCTGTAACTACTGCCAGGGGCCATCACGGACACGTTCCTCGGCAAAGGTGGGTCAGCTCAGCCAATTCCAGCAAACGGTCATTCAGAGGAGCAGATTGTTGGCCGAGGGGAAGGGCAGGAGAGGCAATGTAGGCAAGGGAAGAGAAACCTTGGTGGTTGTTTCAGGAAATATCGGTGTAGTGGGAGCTCCGGGACATGTCAGGAAGATTTCAAGAGCCAGGGAGAGGGGAGCTGACAACAGGTCAAGGGTCTCCCTGCTTTGTTCTAGATCTTTCTGAAACAGCACATTTTTATTTCCCCTGTATGGATGGGCAAGGCGGGCAGCCTGCCAGCTCCCAATAACCTGCTGCTTATTTTGCCTGTTGCCTTGCAATAGCCCTGCGAACGAGTTTGTGTTATCCAGGAGTGTGTTCTTGATTTACATCGAGTTAATAGAAGACTTTTTGTGGTGCAGCCTTTGATCCTGTAGGTAACTTTCGTTCACATGAGCAGTCGCACTAAACACAAATCCTGTTAAACGCAAATACAGGTCTCATCAGCAGTTACAACAATACTAGGAAATCCCATATGCTTGAACACAGTTGCAAAACAGAAGTTAGCTGCTATGATGCTGACTTAAGATGGAGTGAGTGGTGCAGACCAGGGCAAAGCACTGTATTTGATGACTTGGCCCTTCACATGAGACACAATGGCATTTCACTAAGTAGTCCAGGTCATCATGGAAGTCCTCTGACCCAGTTACAACGCAGATCCAGCTTGCCATACGAGCCCTTGAGTTTGTGCTCAAGCTATGCAGAAACCTTGTTTGTGCCCTTGAACAAGACAACGGTATCAGACTGAGGTTAGTAAATGTTTTGAGTGTGACCACAGCCCATGCCATAGAATCTGGGTCGGGACAAAACTGTTTAAAATGATTTTAAGTGTTGTGGAAAGCAACCAGAAATACTCTTACCAGAATGGCCAGCTACAGGCAGCAGTTTTTGGCTGGCTCTAATAGGTATGCATATGCAGGCATATTTGTTTGCGTAGGCCAAAGGGGAGAAGCACGTTGCAAAATATCTTAAGAACAAAAAATGACACTGAGCTGAAGTGGATTTTTAAACCTCTTGAGAATGAACAATATGCTTTTTTACTAAACCAGTTGTGCATAGAGATCCATGTACACAATTAAAAGAAAAAGACTAATCCTGCTGTTAGTTCACCTCAAGTATTTCATGAATTTCACATGATCCACCCACTTTTTTCTGTACCTCTGCAATTACCATATCAGCAGCAATAATTCTCTGTTGTTCAAGTGCCAGATACAACATGGCTCTCACATTCCTGAACGTGGCATATTGTGCCGCTCTGTTTGTTTGTTGTTTCGGAGCAAGATTAAATTTTATTCACTTGCGCACCGCATTGAACTTTAACCCACTCTTCGTCATCTCCTTAATCAGTGATTTGTTTGTCTTGCTCTTTGGTTCTCAGTTTTTTTGTATTTAGTTTAAATTCTGCATGAAATCCATGTTATTCAAATGCCTTTTTGAACCATTCCTAGTTTTCCACTCTGTCTTACTTGGAACTATCAATCACATGCATGAAGTATAGAAGCATCCGACTTTTTTTCTCCCTTCTACTAGCCAGCTAGAAAATAGAAGTAGCTCATTTCCAGCTGCAGCATGAACATTTTCATGCAATAAAATTTACAAATAGCCTATCCATTCAGCAATATAAAAGCTTCATGAGTACTATTTCAAGATTTTGCTTACATGGGAAAGTTAGTTTGGCTAGATAGAGCTGTAAGTTTTCATGTGTGTGTATGCACAGGACAAGAGCTGATTATTCCACATTAACTTATTTTGAGTCCATTTTACTTGAGAAGTTAATTTGCAATAGCTAAAGAGGAAGAACTCCCCATGTAGATGTGACTTCAAGCATTTGTAACTACAGAAGGTGCTCCTCTTGTCAAAAAGTAGAACATTTAGCAAATATGAGAGCAACCCCCTTATCAACATTTAATTATACAGTGTGTAGCAAGTTGTCACAGATCAGACTCCCAATGTGCTGTGCTTTGTTTAAACACTGATTAGATTTTAAAAATTAGATTTCAAAGAGCTTGTACTTTAAACAGAATTTTCTTTTAATCATACCAATGAGGTGACCAATCCCTGTACTTGTTAGCATGTGCTGTTCATGTGTTTACCAGGTCTTTCAGAGGTTTAGCATATATAGTTTATTTCTCTAATGTGGAAAAAAAATCTGGTATACTGTCCTGGTTTTGTCTGGGATAGAGTTAATTTTCTTCCTAGTAGCTGGTATAGTGCTGTGTTTTGGATTTAGTATGAGAATACTAAACTATTTTATCATAGTTATATAAGTGACAATAAGATATAGAATCTTATGTAAATAAACATTTTTTTCACTCCTCAGTGACAAATAATTTAACTGATGGATATAAATGACAAGCTCTGTCTCAGTATCAACAGTCTAAAAAACTGAAAGACAGGGAGTTTCTTCTTGTATTTCCAGAAATATTTCTTGGGTATCAGATTAAAGGGTATAGGACAATGCAATTTCTTTATTGGTTCTACAAAGAAACCAGGGTATTGAAAGACGGGCTGTTCTTGCACAATCTTTCCCCACACGGCAAATGAGTTAGTGTTTCTATTAAAGCAATTGGCATCTTGGTACATTTGGAAAACAAACAAGAAAATACCTTAACTGCATCCTTGTTTTCCCATCCATGAATGAACTGATCTCAAAGGCTCTGAATCTGCAAAGACTCCACAAATGGACAGTAGTGCAATTTCAGCAAAACGCTGAGTCTTGATACCAACAGGTTGCAAGATTTATTCTTATTTCAGGCAGGCTTTCAGAGGAACAAATTTCCATTTGCCCAAATTAAAATATTTACAGTTCTAGAAAGAGGGAATAAACACCTCTTTGGGATGTGCTGACATCACTACAAATATGAGCACATGGTACAAAATCACCCCATGAGTTAGATGTCTTTTTTAGTCACACTGACATCAGCAGTGATTTTTTAAACTATTGCCTGATCACCGAACCCAGTTTATTTATATACCTCAAAGTCTCTCTGGATCTCAGAAGCACAGCCCTTCTTTTAATAAATATAATTCACTTGAGCAGGGAACTGCCAATGGTTATTGTGTAAGACAATTTCTGATGTTGGGTAGTGTTTCCTTGGTGTGCATCACCATGGTTTAGCAATAAAACCATCAGGATGTCTCAGAGAATCGCTTAAAAATGATCACTTACTAGGAAAAACAGTTACCTGCAGTTAGCGAGGATGAGTTGGTCTAGTACACAGGTCAACCGCCTTTACTTTAACCAAGGAAGTTTTAATTAAAAATCTTAATTCGCTTGTGAGTCTTTGGGGGTCAAAATGGTGACCTGATAGACAACATGAAAAAAAGAGAAGCCCCGCTGGGTCAGACCATGGATCCATTTAATTCAGTATTCTGTCTCTGGGAGCGGCAGGAGGAGATGGGTTTTAGGGAGGATATGTGAACTTGGCCTTTTTCTGTGCTCTGCTCCTCTCATACATCCCCGGTATCCCAAACTGTTAGATTAGGGATGGCGAAGAATACATCCCTTTAGTACCTCTTTATGAAACACAAATCTGTCTAATCCTTTTTTGAACCTGCTAAACTCTGCTTTACAGCGTCCTGTGGCAGTAAACCCCAAGAGTTCACTATTTGCTCTGTAAAGTACTTCCTTCTAGCTGTTAAAACCAGTTCGAAATATCATAAGCTTGTGCACTATATATAGGTGCATATATATAAGATTCAATTCCATTCATAACTGTTCTTGCTGACAGACTCCCATTCAATTTGCATGTTCGTATTCACCCAGGAAGACAGCATAGCCATAGCAGAAAAGCAGACTGAAATGCATATTTTGAGTTGTTGCGTGCTAAAATATGGAAGCTCTTAAGTGTTCAGGCAGGGAACTTGTGCTTAGCCTGGTTCGAAGCTGAGCGCTCTACTTCTTAAGTGATATAAAGTAGGATGGGTAGTGTGGGGTAATCTAGTGGAAGGAAAAGATGCAGCTGTAACTTTAATTTGCTGGTTAAAAGGATTCTGGCCTTTCTGAATCAGCATCAGGGCTCTGTCTAATCTCCTTCCTCCACTCATGTTGCAACAGAGGGTTGCCTAAGTGAGCTATGTTGGCTCTTTGCCACTCAATATTTCCCTTCACCAGGGAAACCCCCAACTGGCTTTTAAAGCCAGCTTTATGGCCCCGGGATAGTGCCAAAGGTGGTACGAGGCGCTTCACCACCTTCTTCAAGAATTTGAAGGCAAGGATGGGGGAGGGGATCACAGGAGATAACCTAGGCGAGCTCATAGCGAGCTATTCCTTCCATTTTATTAGCTGATGCCTCTTGCTTAACATACTGATCATCCCTGCTTTTTTATTATTATTATTTCAGGGGCAGAGCTGCGAGAACTGATTCATCGTTTTTGGACAGGCAAATAGGAAGCAGCGTGCAAACTGCCTCGTCTTCGACAACTGAAAAGCATATAAGCTCATAGAAAAAAAAGCTTCTAGCAGTGCTTTGTCTCTGCCATCCAGAAAGCATATCCCTCCAAGAGGAAGGTCTGTGATTCAGGGGGAAAATCCCATGACAAAGCCTTTAGCCCTAACAATTGCATGTAAGAGAGATTAAGTCATGGGAAACTCTTGTGAATAGAGTTGCACGAATAAAAAGAAACATGCAGCAACATGAAACATGCCTAGCCTCAGGTTTCACTGCGAACTTGAAACACGGACCATGTTTATAGAGTTGTTCGCTGGGGTGCATGTGTCTTTTGAGCAAGCAGGGGCCTAATTTCAAGGGACCTGGTGGGGTGAGGGGGGCACAGCTTGGCTTCGCAACAAAAGCAGTCAACATTAACCTTTTCTGGCATGTGTCAACATGAAAAGGAGAGGAAGCCTGGTACTCTCAAAGGATTACAGGGACTGCTTCTTCAGACTTGGGGTGGCTCGGGATCTCAGGCCCAGTACACCGCGCAGCGTCCGAGCGAGCAGGAAGGCTCGCTTCTGTCTTCAGGAACTCGAAGGGCGAAGCAAGGCAAACAATAGCAGAAAACTTAATTTGCTTCTTTTTTTTCTTTTTTTTTTTAAGTGCTCCAGCCATTACACGGCCGCTCGGCCGGAACCTTAATGCCTCTGTAACAATCACCAGCGGCTGCTGCGGGGCAGGGCGGCCGCCAGGCAGGCCGCCTGGCTTGGACGTGGAGGAGAGGGAGGCACCGGTGGTGGTGACACCGGGAAAGACTGGGGTTAAAATAAGGGCTCAGAGGTCGACAGAGCCTGTGCGCAGGGTCAGGACGGACCATCGCCCTCACGGAGGGCTGGAGATAGGAGAAGACTGGCGGCCGCCGGGGCTGAGGAAAACGCCGGTCTCCGCTGGGAGCGGGACGGGGCGGGCCGGCGCCGGGAGCCTTCTGGGAAATGTAGTTCTCCCGCCTAACGGGGCGGGGACCAATCGCCGCGCCGCTCCCCGCCTCACCCCGGCGGTGCCTGCTGGGAGTTGTAGTTCCTTCCCCCCCCCCAGCTCGGCAGCGGCCAATGGCGGCGGGGCCGAGCAAGACTACTCTTCCCAGCGCGCACCGCTCCGCCGCCGCGCCCAGCGCGGGGCGGGGCGGGCGGCTGTAAACAAACAGGGCGGCGGGCGATAGCAGCGGCCGCGGGCCGCGCTGGGGGTCTGTGAGCGCTGGTGTCCGCCGGGGCGGGGGCGGGCGGCTCCGGTGCGCTCCCCGAGCAGGGGCTGCGGCGGTGCGGGGCCGGAGCTGGCGGCACACATGGATGACAGCAAGGTAAGGGGCTGCGGGGCCCGCCCCGGGGGCCAGTTTGGAGCCGAGGGCAGCCGGTGAGGCGGTGCCTTGGTGCGGGGAGCGCGGGGAGCCCTCCTGCGCCTGAGCCCGACGGGTTCAAGCTCCAAGCGGTGTGTAAGTGATGTAAACTCCCAGAAAGCCTCATACCAGTTGATAGGCAGGGAACTGCGAGTGAGGCGAGTGCTCCTGCTAAAGGCTTTTGAGGTAAACTTCTCTGAAATCTTCTCTTGAAGGCCTCTGGTTGCGGCGGTGGGAAAGAGGGGTTGCCCCTTCGCTCTCCTCGCTGCTGCGTTCAGTGGAGCACAGCGCTTGGATGCTGCTGCTGGCTTTTCCTTCTCCAGCCCTGGGCCAGAGGCTGGATGCAGACCAGTGGTCTGACCTGGTGCGGTGGACCATGTTCTTGTAGCACCCTGAATTTCTTAGATAAATAGCAACTGTGGACAAATGGTAAGGTACTAGGGTAGGAGCTCGGGTTGCAGCCTTGTAATGGGCGCTGGTGCTTCGATTCTTCATATGTCTTCTTATGAGAGCAGCACAGTGGCATCCCTTAAATTCCATTTAAGCAGAGTGAAACATCAGAAGATGCAGGAGGAGTGCCTCTTCCACCTGCTTGTGCCGGGGTGCCCCTAAAGCAGGACCTACAGGGCTCATGTGAGGACTGAGAAAATAACTGCTGTGGCCACTTAGTTCAGCATTTCGCACTGAAACTCCCAGTTGAGTGTGGGTATTTCAGCTCACTAGAGTGGTAGGTTATGGTAGTATCCTGGGTTTTGTGCTGGAGATGGCCTAAGTCCCCAGGAGTGAGCCAGGTGAAACCACACTTGAGGTAGGCTGTGAGGCAGCCGTCTTCTGACTCATAATAAATTCTGAGCTTGGCTTGAGTATTAAAACTGGTCATGTGGTAGTCACAGGCCCGTGGTACCTTGTCTGTTCTCAAGCCACCTGGTTTTCTTCCGACTTGAATTTTACTGAAACAAAACCACACTGCCTGTGCTGATCCACCTTAATTCAAAGGGGAAAAATACTTGATGTAATTTCATAGGGACTAAATCTAAGAAACTTAGAAGTAATCAATAATTTGGCAGTACAAAGGATCCACAGAATGGATTGTAAGTATATGGAAGGTTCATGATGAATTGCCAAATTAACATATATCCTATTTGGTTTTATTGAGGCCTTGTCTGAAAGCTGCAAAGGAGGGTGGGGGGAATCTGCATCACTGAAGTCAACAAGATGCTTACAACTCTGAGAACTGCATGGAAGTTTATGTAATCAGGGGAGTAGTCTAGAGGATCCAGAAGATTTAATTCTGGAGGTATTTATAGCTCACGAGTATTGGCTGATTTTTATTTCTTTTAGTGTTAAGAACGCTTCATTTCTCCTGTATCAGAATTAACTTATTTGTAACAGATCACTTCCAGATTTTTCATTTAAAAAATAATTTTTGATCTGTTGTCATGTTTTGGGAAGTCCTGATAATCTGTTTTTTTCTGAAACTTTTTGGATGCATTTACAAAATAAACTAAATCTTTTCAAGTCAGTAAGACAGGTCTTTGATCTTTTTTTCCTTAGAAAAATTGATGTTGAGTGAAGGGGGAGAAAAAAAAAAAGCAGAGTGGAATATTTACTCTTCCTATATTGAGTCTCAAGTACAGTTTCCTAGTATCATGTTTTTATTTAATATTTACTGCTGAGATACTTGCAAGGACGGTGGCATTGAAAAGGGTCCTGCCCAGAACCACTGGGTGTGGCTGTACCTAAGGAAAACTTTGAAAATCTTTGTTACCTCAGCAGATTTTTCATTAGGTCATAACCTCGGGTGATATCGGATCCTCATATCTCCTACTGAAAATAGCCAATACTCGTCAGTAAGTGCCTGCTGCTCTGAAAGGCTTTACTGCAGTTGTTTTGAAGGGCTGTGGTTCCTTTCAGAACAAGTTCATGAGGCTGCAGGTTGCCCTAAGGGTTTGGTGGCTCCGTTCAAGAGATCCCATTTCTCTTGGGAGGGCTCTTCCTGTTGCATGTTCCTGTGTCAGGATGAGGCAAGCACTATTTATACTTCATTTTATAGCCAGTGCGGTCTTCCAGCTTGAGCCAGTGTGTCGTTGAAATCTTCTAAAAGTTCCACTGAGTCATGTTTTCTTACTTACTGAGAGGGTTGGCCTGCGTGATTGAAGAGTCTTATCTGCGAACTGAATGAGTGTGACTGTGAAAGGAATTTCCCTGTAAAACCTGAAGTAACTAAATTACATTAGTAGTGAAGTAGCTGTTCTATAGCTGCATCCACGCAAGTCCAGTGCTTTCCTTCATCTACCTGACGTAAAGAGTTTAGAATTGGGCTTGCAGGCTGTAATGTTTTCCCTAATTCTTAGTGCACTAGGAGCAATCGAAAAATGGTTCATCTAAACATATTCCTCAAAATGGGAAGGAAATAATAAGAAATAAAGGGAGAGGTAGAATGTCTGAACGTCAGATCTAGAAAACTTTCATGTTCCGGTTTTAAAGGATGTTCTTAAATTATACACACAAAAAACCCCAACCAAACCCAAAATGTGACCTTCTCATCTTTCTGCTACAGAGTTGCTCTGAAACTAGGGCTTATTCAGATGCTGGTCTCACTTCTTGCTGTGGTTTGAGCTCTCGGTTGTGTGAGGGAAAGAGTTTAGTGATGCAGCTGTTCTTTGGCAATTAATCTCTGTTAAAATAACACTTATGTATCTCTGAAGTATTTAAGACACAGGAAAAAGGAGAAATTGTCACTGTGATTTCAGCCTTTATAGGTGAAATTACGTGGTTAGTTTACAAGACTACAAGTTTACATATTTATATGCATTGGGCGGCAGAACAGTCCCCTCTCAGATTTTTAAAAGAGTAGATCTCAATCTCTTGCACTTGTTTTAATTCCAGGTTAGTTTCTCAACTTTGAACAGACTGGTTCTTGGTTGTTGGCTTTCTTTTGCTTGTAATTAAATTGCTGCTTCCTCTAAATGAAGAAGCAAATTTCTTTATACATGTAAAAGAGGCTGTGGCTGTTGAAAGCCCGGTCTCCGGCTCAGATTGTTTGCTCTCCATCAGGCTGGTCCCAGGGCAAGGACGTTGGTCTTGAGGTCTGACTATTTCTAAACTTCCACAAACTTGCAATGTGTGAAGTGAAAGAAAAGCTTTTAAATAGGTAAGGTCAGAGTGTTTTCAGGTGTTAACTGAGTTTGAGAAAGCAAGCCCTCAGATAAACTGTTTGTATGGGGCATTTATATTTATGAGTCGAGCATCTGTTGATGTCTTGCTCTGGTGTTCATACAACCTTTCCATTTTGGGGGAGCGCTTGGTGATAAGGCAGAGGAAGGCCACAGCAAAATGCTGCACGCAAGGACTTGCACCACTTTCCCTGCTGCCGAGCTTTGAAACATCAAATGCCCGGTCGTGTGTGATCCCGAGGGGGGTTTTGCTGTAAGTCATAATTACAGGGATGCAAACATCCCTTGGAGGGAGTGTGGCAGCAAGTCAGATGTGAAATCTTGTGCTTAAAATAAAGGGCTTGATGGGTGTTCATTCACGAGATGTCTTCTCACATGTCTCTGGCTGTGACCCTCGCTGTTGTGGGTGACCGGGATCATAAAGAGAGGGGCGATCTCCCAGGCGATCCTGGAATCGACTCCGAGGAATGCTTTGAATGCTGTGGCAGGGACAGAGCTAGTGTGGAGAGCAAAGCACAGGATCTGTTTTCATAATAATCTCAGTTGTGAAGGAGGTGGGTTACTATGTTTTCATCCTTGAGGACTTTTTCAGAATGCACAGGTTTGCAAAGTGCCGGAGGCTTCTTCCTCCCAGGCTCATGTCCGAACATAAAGTGCTCTCATTGCTGCTTGCTTGGAAATATAAAACCTAAATAGCTTTGGTTATAATTTGAGATGGGCAACTTCAAGTCGTCAAATGTTTTAACAAGTCGCTGCTCAGCATCGCTCAGATGACACATCTGCTTTCTCACATTTGCAATGGGTAAGTAAAATGGATGAGCTTAAACCCCACAGAACAGTTTGGGGTGGGCTAGGAGGATATACGTAGTGTAGCATTAGCTGACCATCCTTGTTGCCTGTTTCAAGCTCCCATGGAGAGAGGTTTAAAGAAGTGCCTGAGTTCTGTTAGTATAAACTGGGAGAACCTGTATGGTGTGTTGGTAGGCACGCTTCCACGTGTGAAGCTGTCCTTCCTGGGGGAAGCAGAGGACTCTCACCTGTTGAGCAGTAAGGTGGCATCCGGCTGATTCCTGCGGAGTCTAAGTAGCGATTCCTACCCTGAACCTTAATGATTACCCATTTTGACTTGTGGGCGCCAGCGTAACACTTTAGGAAAACTTGATATTTATTCCTAGCTTATGCTTTTTAAAAGATAGACATTTCAGCAAAGATAGTTGTCTTTACACTTCTGTGCTAAAGATTACCTTATTAGTATGTTAATCACTTTGTATGATTAGACTTTTAGGATTAATTTCCATTATCATATCTGCTTAAGACTTAAAGTGTTTGCTTAGTAAATAACATCTTACATTTTTGGATCATTATTGGATGCATTTTGTTCGCCAGTGAAAGTTAACTAAATAATCTGTGTAAAGCATATAAAATGTCATGCAATGGAAGAATAACCAGCGTATTTTCCAGCTACTGCATATACTGCTACTGTGAATGGTATGCTGTGACTCAGCAGATCAGACAACTTCATCTTTATTAGGAGACTTGCGACTGACTTAATTTGATTACTGATTTTGAGAAAATGTTTGCGAGTGCGAATAGATTCCTTCCTCCTCTACTGTAATGAATTCAGTGCTTAGGTTTTATTTCTTGCTAATTATTTTTGTAGTTTTATATAAATTCTGTAGATGATCATCAGCTCCATGCTAACTTAAATTCTACAGACCTATACCTTCAGCCACTAATGCAACCAAGAGTCTGCTTAAGATGATTCCTTGAGCTGGATCTCAAGTACTGGTTGATGGAGCACTTAAGAGCTGCTTGCTTATCTGTGAATGAACTGAGAGCTGCTGGAAGATGCTGAATGGGTCAATGCGATCAGCATCGCTGATCGGTAGTGCTGAACAGTGCTTCAGATAGTGTTTTAATCCGTCAAATTGTTCAATACCTGCAGATGTCACGGTGAGGCCAGCTTTATCACAGTCTTCTATCTGAGCAGCTCAGTTCCTTGGGGGGTGTGGATGCTAGTGGCCATATCGTGTTTGTATCTCCTTCCAAAGGAGGATGTCTCCATCACGCAATCTGGCAGTGCTTCTGTAGAGATCTGCTGAATCCCTCTAATAAAAAAATCCAGAAATCTGAGGGTTTATTCTATATCAGGGCAAGTAATTGCAGGTACTTCCAGTTCCAGGTCAAATGATTTTGTACCTGAACACTGATGCCAGGTGAGAATGATGTTATGATCTAAATACTGTATTAAAAAGGGAGTTATGTTTTTCTATTTTCTGAGGTCCGAGTGAACTGAAATAGGAGCTTGATTGGATTTCTGACAAATGCATGCCATTATTAATATTTCTATGACAAATTTTATGATTAATATTGTTTTGAGTCTTGATTACATATGACTCCGTGAAAAAAACCAAATCCCTACTGCTGAATGCTAATAGATCCCATCCCTTTATAAACTCCCGAGGAATACAAAAGGAATAAAAAAATGTTTGCTTGCTTGGTTTTTCTTGGTCTGCTGCCATGTTCAACATCAACTAGCACTTCTGCTTTGTCTTCTTTCTGTCACATCAGCATAGCAACTGAGTAGGCAAACATGACTAGAAGCCAGGGAGATATGGTAATATGGGATGGTGGCAAAGGATTTATCAGGCCTTTTTTTCCCCAGCTGGGTTGCTTAAGGTTACACCAGGACTTCTAAATATTGGTGAGGAAAAACTGTTAAGGATGCAGGATTTGATCAAATCGCTTACCAAACTAACTGTGCGGAGTGATGCCTAATTGTATGGTGAACTGCAGTTCAGGATCCATGAAGACAGTATGAGTCTTTCAGGATGGTGTGAAGGCAGATTACTAGGGTCTTGCTGCTTAAAGTCGGAGTTAAAAGGGAAGGATGCTTTTCATTATTTCCATAGTCCTGGTGGTTAGAGCATTGGCAAGCAATGACCCCAGAGGTATAAGCCTTTTTCCTCCCATAAGAGAGCTTGTGTGCAGGGCTGCTGCAGTGGTAAAAGATCTTGGGGGAGACAGGGCAATTAGTACAGCTGTCTGTGGAAAGCTCTCTAGGGTGACCAAAGGGAAAGCAGATAATGGTGGATCCAGGGTGCCTTTGCAATGTGCAAAGCAGTCTACACCAGTGTCTGATTTCCTTGCAGACTACAAAGTGCCCTTAACTGTTTTATGTGCACATCTCTAGATCTGTCCATAAAAACATGCCTTTAAACTCAGAGTTTGTACGAGCTCACTTGATACCTTATTGGCATAACAGTCCACTCCCCCTTGCCCTTTGTATGTTTTTTGTGTTGATGTGACCCCTCCCTTGGAAAAGGCATCAGCTACATATAAGCACACACAAGATGCTTTGAAATAACAGGTCCTTAAAAAGAAATTATCTTATGAGATTGTGGTGTTGGATGGATTTAATTGTGAAGCTGTGCTGCTTGCAAGCGCTCTTCAGTGCTGGTGCCTGCCCAGGATGATGGCTGTGAAAAGGTTGGGTGCTATATCCAAGTAGTTTTGACTTGCTGGTTGTGAGAAACAGCATGGTGGCAACTATTCACCTGCCTGACCTTCTGGTGAAGGGGCATGGCTGTGACATGCACAGGACTAAGACTCGAGTTATTATTTTGTTCATTCAGCAGCATGTGGTGGGCTGGGACTCCAACCTCGAGTGCTAGCCCACTCTTCTAGTGGGTCAGAGCTCAAAGAGTGGCAAAGTTGTTTGTGGTTTTTTTTTTTTTTTAAGAGAGCTGGAGTGTATGTCTCTACAAGACCTTATCTAGCTCTTGAATTCAAAGATTTACTTCAAACTACCTTGCATTGGCACAGAAGAACCTCAGGCGCTAAAAGTCTTTGAGAACTGAAGTACTTTGGCTGTAGGGTATAATGTAATATCCAGAAATCTTTCAAGTGCGAGTAATAATAGATAGTAAATTGTGAGTGCCTACAGCCCCTCCTGGGAAGACTGTGTATTTCTAACTCCTACTGAGCTAGGAGTGTAAATCACACCACACAGAAATATCAGTGTGGTTCCATGAGAGGACAGAGCTGCACTTGTCATGCCTGAAAGGGGACAGTCGCTTTCCTTTCTTTGGAGCTTCTTTCTCCCTTGGCCATGGCTGGTTAGTTTTATATATTTCGGTGAATGTAGTATTTGAACTAGAAGATCTTAAGGAGAGCACCTTGATGGAGTGAATGAATTATTCAAACTGTATTCAGTAGTTCAAATGTAAGAGATTGATTTTTTTTTTTCCTTTGCTTTTCTGAATGTATTATGTTTGTTTCATTATCACTAGATGTCCATTAAGTACTTTCAGTTCTTCCATTTGCTTATGGTAAGCAGCTACACCTGAATAAATTAGGAGAGGCAATGTAGAAAGGGTAGGATTATGTTGGCATGTGGTTGTTGACTTACTTTGCAAAGAAAGAATAGGCTCAATTGTATAATCCTCTTTTTCTTCTTCTTTCTAGCACATCAATTCATTATGTTATGGTTTTTATTGCAGCCTGTGAAGTTTGTAGAACAAGTGACTTCCTTGAATGTCAAAGCTGACTTATTTTGTAGCATCACACAGTAAAAAGTGCCTTTTTTTTTTGTTATGAACTCTGATATTTTGAACACTGCCTATTAGAAAAAGTACCATCTATACACAGTATGGTGAAACACTAAGCCAGCAGTGAAATTCTTGTGTGTAGGTGTGTGTTAGGTGTGTTTCTCCACACCCCCTCCATTCAAACAGTGTGGTCAGAATGCAAATAAAAGAAATCCTCACTTCAGAGGGGAGGTGGGGTGTGTGGCTGATGTAATGCTTACAGGGCAATACTACCCGATGGCCACTGTACTGAATTTCAGACCATATTTAAGACTTTCATGTGCCATGCTCTCATGTTAAGAGTAAAATATTTGGGTGGGGAAGCACAGAGTAAACACCGAGGAAACTTTTCCCTCTTTTTTTTTTATTTGTAGCAAGAGAAGTTTTCTGACCTGTAAAAAAGGAGCCACAAAGAAGAGGTAAAAATGATTGCAAAACCTGCAGTCTGTAGAAACCAGGGAGTTACAGTTCTGCAAGGGAGATGTAAATTAGGTGCTGGGAGAGTTGAACATTGGGATAGGTTGCATGAGGAGGCATGAGGAGATGACTTTCCAGGCTGTGTAGTACTGCTTCAAAGGTAAACATGGCCAGAGCAGTTAAGTACAACTGGAATAGAGGCAGCAGAGGTAGGACTCAGTGTAACTCAGAGTTCCCTGTTTAGTAAAAATCCTCAGAAGATTCCTTTGAAAGAAATCAGGACTGAGGAAGCTCGGATGGCTCGTAATTCTGGCAAGTTTCATCTTTCGAGTAGGCTGAAACCTACTCATTTTATTGCGGCAAAACTAAGTTTTGGATTATATTGATTATAAATAAATACCTTTTCTTCCAAATTAAAGTGTTAAACTCCATAGTACTTGCCAACTCTAGAAGCACTATATTAGGGAAGGAGTTGTTGGTAATGATAAAGCAGTTTTGCTATGAATTTGACTGATCATCTCTGTCTCCTAGGCATCCCAGATATCCTCCTAGATATCTGGAGTCGTGTGTCCAGTTCTGGGCTCCCCAGTACGAGAGAGAAATGGAGCTACTGGAGAGGGTCTGGCAAAGGGCCAGCAAGATGATGAAGGAGCACCTCTCCTCTGAGGAAAGGCTGAGAGGGCTGGGATCATCTAGCCTGGAGAAGAGAAGGCTCAGGGGACCTCATCAGTGCGTACAAATACTTGAAGGGGAGGGTGTAAAGAGGACAGAGCCAGGCTCTCTTTGGTGGTACCCAGTGCCAGGACTAGAGGCAGTGGACACAAACTGAAACACAGGAGGGTCTCTCTGAACATCAGGGAACATTTCTTTTGCTCTGAGGGTGACCAAACACTGGCACAGGTTGCCCAGAGAGGTGGTGGAGTCTCCATCTTTGAAGATATTCAGAAGGGATCTGGACATGGCCCTGGGCAACCAGCTCTAGGTGGCCCTGTTAGAGCAGGGGGGATTGGACCAGATGACTTCCAGAGGTCCCTGCCAACCTCAACTGTTCTGTGATGCTGTTCCTCCAAATCAGATTAGTAGCATTTACAACAGGACTGCTTAAGCACTGACTTCATATTGAAGTCATATCCCTCCCTTTTGTTTTCGATGCTATCACTGAAAACTTCATACATCAGCCCCCTAAACAAGCTGCATCTTTCCTCTGTTGCTCAGAATCAGTGAAAGTGTATGCAGAATTTTCTACTTGAGACACCTAGTAGGCACAATGACATGGCTCCAGCATTCCCTCTGCAGAACATCTTTAATGTACCCTTCCTTTTCAGGTGGTTGGAGGCAAGGTAAAGAAACCAGGCAAGCGAGGTCGTAAACCAGCCAAAATAGACTTGAAGGCAAAGCTTGAAAGAAGTCGTCAGAGTGCAAGAGAGTGCAGAGCTAGGAAGAAGCTGAGGTACCAGTACCTGGAAGAGCTGGTTTCAAGCAGAGAGCGAGCCATCTGTGCTCTTCGGGAAGAGCTTGAAATGGTAAGAAATGATCATTTAACCTAACCGTCAGTATTATTTAGGACCTGCCCTCGTCGACACTTGCTCTTGAAATCACTGTGACTGAGAGTGGGATTTGGCTAGCCCTAAGGTATCAAAACATCAGTAACAGATGCACTCAGCTGTTTGCCTACTTTGTATGTTGAATATGAAGCCCATGTCAAAAGTTATCTGCTGGTTTTGAACTGGAAGCAAGCAAAGAAAGTGCCATTGCTTATGAGTCTGTTGTATTTGAAATGTTTGTTTTGGAAAAACTCTGACAGAGGTAGAGGGTGGAAAGAGATGTGTTAAAATACCAAGGGGGATGTACGTTCAGTGTGTCACTGCTTCCCACAGACGTTTGTTGGGGAGGTTGATTCTTGCAGGATACTCTGTGTACATGGTTGCACAGCTGTCCTGTGTTCCAGCACGTATAAGATGGGTGTCTTGGCCAAATAAGCTGCCTTAACCAAAGAGAATGTTTCATCTGGAAATACAGACTTAGCTCCTCAGTGCTATTGAGATGCCATTGAAATTTCACTGGAGCTGACGATACTGCCTTGCCCTTGCATTAGGTTTGTTTGAATAGGCAGGGCTAATCACCACAAGTGAATAGGGTTAGGACTGGGTGGAAAGTCAGCCAACTGACCACAGGTTTTTCGGTGTGCTTCAGGGTTTGCCAATGAAGAATTTAAGATGAGGGAACTAGGAATAAGGCACATGTGATGTAACTGTGCCTTGCACAATCAGAAAAGACTTCTTAATAGTCAATCAGCCCCAGAGTCATGTGAACTATTTGTTTTTAATAGGCCATGAACTGGAACGGTATTCTGGCATGCCAGCAGTGAGAAAATGCACAAAGTGTTCCATGTTGTTTAATAATTACAGTATTGTGTCTAGTACTGCCACTGAGTAGCAGTTTATTGACTGAGGCAGGATTTACTGAGGCCAGGTATGCAACCTGGACACGTGCTTAGCTCATTAGTGCTCTGCAGTTTTGTAAGAGGCTTCAGCCCAAGTAAATTCAAACCTTAAATGAATATACCGGAAGGGAAAGATTACAGCTCTGTTTTGTCTGCTAACGTGATCCTGGCAGTTCGCTGGTGCCTAATGTGTTTGCATATTTCAGTACAAGCAGTGGTGCATGGCGATGGACCAAGGGAAAATCCCCTCTGAAATAAAAGCCCTGCTAACTGGAGAGGAGCAGGGCAAAGCACAGCAGAACTCAATCAAACTGGCCAAGGCTGGGAAGACAGAAGCAAACAGCAGCAATCCCTGTGAGTATCCAGCCTATGATTAATTCCTATTTTGTTACATCTTTTGTGGCGTAGGAGGATGGCTGTGGTGTAGGAAGAAACATAAGGATGTGCTTTTGGGCACAGATAGTTGATTGAAGCAAAGAGCTTAGTGGGTGGTACAAAGACTCTGTAATGTTTACATGGACAACACAGAAATTACACTAGCTAGGAAGCTGGGCAGTTATTTTAAAAGAAAACTCAATCTTTGTGTTTCACCAAGGCCTGTGGAGACCTGTAAAGATCTGACACCTTAATCTTTTACAGCATTTTCTGTTTTCCTAATGCAAGGTAAATGGAGCACATAAAACATAATTGAATTTTAAAAACTCCATCAAGAAAACATTATTCTAGCTGCAAGCATTCAGAAGTGAGAAATGCTGGACTTGGGATTTCCTATGGAGTCTTCTTTCTGCCTCATTTGTGCTTGTCCAGGGAATGAAATAAGGTTCTTCTGGGGATTGAAAGTTGAAAAGATCATGTGATATAAAGTCATATTCCTGACACGTACATGCAAAGGAACAGTTAAGGTGTAGCATGGGCAATTCTATATCTCACATCTTCTAATTTTCATTCTACAGGTTAAATTACACTTTACTCTAAATTTTTCAAAAATGTAAATTCCTAGCTTTACGTTTTTAAGAAACAATATGAAAACCACATTTGTAACTGTAACAATCTTCCCCCATGGTGCATCATTCACAGGAGGCAGAATGCAGAACCTTCCTCACTGCAACAGAGATAGCTTGGTAGCTAGCAGAAGAATGCTGTTGTCAGAGAAGTGGATGCATCCTCGGGTGCAGGGGGAAGGATCCAAGTCCGTTGGCTTCTTTTTGCTCCTCCCCACATGAAACTGATTTTTGGTGTTCCTAAGCCTGCATGGAGTGGGGTTTTGGGGGTAATAAGTGTTTGTGTAAGCGGAGCCTTGTTCTTCCTTTCTCTACACCACCTTCCCCAAATACAGCTATGGCAGCTTTTGGGCATTCCCAATAAGAGGCAGGGGCTGTTTTTGTGTCAGAGCCCAGAGTTAGACTGGCTTTGTGGTCAGTAGTTATGTGGTTGGTAACCGTTGTGGGAGTCTGAGAGGTTCTGTTAAAAAAAAAAAAAAAAAAAAAAAAAGGCCAGGGGAGGATCCCATAACAGCTTTGTTAAAGCCAAATGGAGTACTGTAGGTTGAGGAGAAAGAACTGGATCAAAAGCTTTCAGTAAGAAGGTTTATAGTAATGTAACTTGTAACCTAAATAAAAGTGTTGCTTTCAGCATCCTTTTATAATGCAGTCTTTTATGTTACTGGAACTCTTGAAGAGAGGTACTAGATATATTCCCTGCTTCTGCCCATACTTCTTTCTCAGGATGTATTTCCCACCCTCCATGTTCCTAGTAAGATAGTCAGAGCATGTCCTTCCACCTTGCTTCCAGCAGTGGAACAACTGCCGTCTCCTCCCATCCACTGTGCCCTGCTATCTTTCTGTACCTACCTACAATTTGGGCCCCAGTGTCTTTCTAGCCTGCAACTTAATACGAATTCTGCTGTGCTGCCTTCGTTTCCCAGCCAAAGACAATGCCAAGAACTGGTAGCAAGGAAAACAAGTTGCATCAGTTTGGTTTTATAATGAGAGGCGATGGCAAAAGTCTTGTGGGCTGATTTACTCATCCAAGATATTGACAGATAACCTACCACTTTCTTTAGACGGCTCTTTCTCTTGTATATGCATGTATATGATGCAATGTGGAGAGTGGAGCTCTTGGGATTTTCAGTGGGGGTTTTGCTTGCTTATTCTGTTTTGTTTGTGAAAATGTCTTTGTCTGTATTTTATGAAATGCATGGAACGTTTTTTAATCTTATGTTTTCTTCTTTGTTTCATAGAATAAATATTATAATGAACGACTTTGCTAGACTGAATGTTGCCTTCTTTTTATTGAACTAATTGGGTCTGTTTAGCATTATCTCAATTTGGGATTAGTCAAAAGCACTGAAAATAATAAAGTGCCATATTTCAGTGTACAGCACAGTTGTTTTCAGAATTCCATTCTGAGCACTCATATATTAATCCTTAAGGCATGCATGGTTTTAAATTTGTTCTCTAGACCCTACACACATGTACTTAGTTAGCAATTGCTAGAAATGTTGCATAGACATGGAAAACTATTATGAAAGGTTAAGTAACACTGAAGCAGAGATGGGGAGGATATGAGGGTACCCCCCCCCCCCCCCCCCCCCCCGTATTTTAAGCTCTGAACTGCAGTTTGTTCTGAAAGATAGCAACAAAGCCAACCCATGAGTTTTGGGATTTTTGTCTATGTTGAATGCTTGCCTGTCCCTTTTCTGAGTTCTCTGGAGGAAAAAAAAAACTAGGCCAGATGTCCAGAACTATACTCTGTGAACCTTGCAGTTGGATTTTGTAACATGATCATCCCAGAAGTACAATATATTATTTTTGGTTTGAATTAGACTTACACAGTCTAGTTTCAAATGTAAACTATGTATTATAATTAAACATATATTTCAACGGTTATGTGTATACTTAAGTGTGTTTCTGAATCAGGGATGTAGAAAACATGCAGAGGAGTTACAGTATGCTGACCAGAACAGCTCCGTTCTGCGCTAGGCTATGTGAGAAACGCAGTTCTGATCTCACCAGAAGTACCCCACTTGCTCTCTTCCCTCCACACTTCTGTTGTTTCACTTTCTGTGATACCAAACAAGAAACTTCCCAGGAGTTAAGTTTTCTTTTATGGAGGAAATGGGGAGTTGGAATTTCTCACTGTGACGAGCAACAGTTTTCATCTGCTCCTCATCACAGTGGTTCCTGCTTCCTGGCTTAGCCAGCAGCTGGCATTACAGGGTTGTGTTCGGCAAGCCTGGGCCCAGCTCCGTGCCACAAATAGTGGCACAAATGTTCTAACAGGTTTTTTGTGCTTCATGCAGATGGGACAGGAGGCATGTTATAGCCTACGTCATCTTAAACTGTTCCCTTGTTTGTCCTGCAAGCCAAAATATGTGTGATACGGAGTTAGAGGCTCTAACTGCCAGCTTGCAACCTGTTCTAGATGCTGTAGTTCATTATGAAATGTAGGATTCCCAGCAACAACCATGAAGTAGATGAAGTTCTGTGGCTTCTATCATGTGGCAGTTCATATAAATGTTCTAGCTTTAGCTGGATCTCTGGGAGTCCTTTATTGTGGAGTCTGAAGTTTAGCAGTTCCCCTTGAAAACTAACAGAAATGTTTATGGTTCGTGCTCATTTGGTACTCTAATGCTTACAGTCTTTGTCCCTATTGAGGTGGCTCCTGGAAGTGATACAACTAGGTCCTCTGGCTAGGAGTCTCATAGAGTACCCTAAATAACGGAGGATGTCTTATCCTCTCTTTGTGTAAGATGGGTACAGGCTTCCACCCATTTCTCCTGCAGTGAGTGTGTGCAGCTGGTTCTCTCTCACAAACAATGAAGAAAGGAAATAACCCTGGAAATGCTTCATTTTCCCACTTGCCATGGAAATCTAATGGTCAGCTAGAACCATTTGCCCAGCTAAAGGTGGGTATCTCTTAGAAACTATCCACAGTCTTCCAAAAATGCTGTCTGTAGTATTTGGTGTTTATAACAATGCTAGGACTTTATTACGGTAAGGTGTAGTGAGATTGAACTCAATTGGTGTTGATGGAGTAAACACTGTACAGTTGCACTAATCTTTTTGGAGAATTTAACCCAAGGATTTACCAGATAGTGAAAACTTGATAAAAAAAAAAAAAAATGTAATAAGTCTTGTCTTTTTAATCCCAAATATATGCTTGGGGTGTAGAATCCTGAAAAATGAAGTGGATACATTTAATAGACTTGTCACTTAACTGAGTACGTTTTGTAATTATATGTGTTAGAAAAAAAAAAATCATCGTCTGCTTTCATAATCTGAAAATAATAAGTGTTTGCTAAAGAACCTGCATTCTGTTAAGTGGTTTTCAAAAGACTGTTACAACTTATGTCAGAGGTGTTTGGTTGTGGGTTTTTTTAATGTATTAGATACATTTCAAAAAGCCTTTCTCTTTCTTGACAGCTGAAACCATGACTAGCTTTGGAAGAGTGCCTATGACTGACCTGTTTTTCCTTTCTTTCCGCTCTTACATTTTAGGGTGAAAATTAATCTACATCAATAATGATCTAGTTCTTCCTGGCATCCCATGAAGAGATAGAGAAGATTTGGCATTGTAGTTCCATTTGCTACGTTCCAAGAAATTGTGATCTCTGTAATTAGCTATAAAATTACTCTTCATATAAGGACCAAATGTCTGAGACTAGTCTAAAAACGTAGAGAAATTGGAGGAAAAGCTGAAATAAGAACCCTAGTCCTTCTCATTATGCGTAAGAGTTACAGCATGAGTGGCAGAGGATCTGCTGATACAGAAATCCCTGTTGTAGGTAAGGAAGGCAAAACACCACCTTGTGAGTTTCCTGCTGTTAGTGCCACTGAGCATGAATTTCTCTATAAGTTACGTCAATAACTGAATTTCTTGCATGACTCTGTTGTGGATTTGTATAGAAAACAGAAGCTTCTAATCCGCAGTAAAATCTGAGGTATCCCATACCAAATAGCGAGCAGTGGACTAAAATTCAAGTGATGCTATATTTATGGCATGTATAGATTTGTATATGTAGATATATAAGTAGAATTTGTAGTGTCAGTTATAGCCATTGCCTTAAGCAATTTCTGCAAAGGCTGTTGCTTGATATTATTTATACTATTATTTGTATTTTCTTTATCTTATCCACTTTAAATTGTAACTTGAAAATTCTGTCATTGTTCAGCTAATGATTTTCAGCAACACTTCATTTAAAAAAAAATATTTAAAACCCCAAACGACTGGCTTTTGGTTTCTTTTTTTTCCTCCAGAAAAAGCACTTGGGAGGTAGAAGTTTTGCTTCCGTAACTAGTGCAAGATTATCCCTGCTTTTTTGTGTGTCTGCCTGTAACTTTCAACTGGCTTATATCAATACTACTAACATTAACTGCTGCTTCAAGCAATTCTTGTGTATGGTCTCTATGTATTAAGGTGGGTAATGGTGATATTCTTAACTATGCTGCAGCTGATAGGTATTCTGATGATGAAAGAAATTTGTGAGTAAAAGACAAGTGGATTATAAAACGGTGTTTTCATGAGACAGGGTGTTCAATGTGAATAGAAATAGCGTGCTATGAAAGGTGGCTTTTTCCATTCCTTCTTTCTCATGGCAACTTTCAAAATACGTTTTGATCAAGTTATACAGTGCTGGCGACAGCAGTGCTGGATATTCCTGTGGTAGAGCATACCAGCAGTGTCCTCCAACTTCACCATCTCCTTATGTGGCATGCTCCAAATGCCTGCTGATGTAAGAACAATTCTTTCCTACACCCTATCGAACATAGATCCTGCCATGTTGCTAGGTCAGTGTTTTCTGTTTTGCATTTCTGGGCTTTTTCTTTCCTCTCCCCCAAGCGGTACTTTGAAATCTCACACTTTTTGGTATGCATTCCTTTTTCCCTACAGAAAAAGAGTCTTCTGTGAATCTGCTTTCTTTCCTAAGTGGTCTGGCAGCTATTTTGAAAAGCTGTCAAGGGTTCCTTTTCCAGAGGACTACATAAAACCATGAGTTATTCTGCTGTTTCTCTCTGCCTGTGCACAGACGTTGCACCACGCCCACCAACTCACAGTGAATACCCCTTCTGCATTTTAAGCTCTCAGTAACATCAGAGTAAATACCCCTTCTGCATTGCAAGCTCTTAGTAATATCATCACCCTTTTTAGCTCAGGACCCACTTCTTGTTTCTCCGCATAGCCTAATGGAAGCAGTGCTGATATCAGCTCACTCCAGACTGTTTTTTTTGCATGTTCAGACGTTCTTCTGTTTAACTGTATGAGCAGGAGGAAGGCAGCACTGTTAGCAGCCAGCGGCAGCAGCCAGCAATGACGACGTCGTTTGGTTGTGTATGTTGGGCATGTGTTGAAACAGTTCTGCTACTCACAAAGTTGTAAGTCTTCATTCACTTGAAACATTGAGATTTGGATTATTCTGTTCCTTGCATTTCTTTAAAATTCCAGGTTGCCCAGCATTTTCACCAGTGACAGTGTTTTCAAACAAAAGGGTAAGTTCAGCTTGGGTTTATGTAGCTGAAACACTCTATCGAGCTAGGGGGGAATTCATTTGTGAGAGAGGAAATTTTGGCCCAAGGGCCTTTATCTCATGAACATCAGCCAGAAGAGGTTTCATTAAAGTAAATAACAGTGTTAGTTTCCCATTTAAACCTCGAATCCTGTCTGGGATCTCAGACAGAGAAAGGGGGAGGAGGTACCGCCTAGCTTTCCAATCAGCTGATTGCTCTTGTGACAAATATTTGTGGAAACCCTCGGAAGGCGATAGCTTGCTTACACCGTAGGGACCTATTGATGAGAACAGAGTGTTACCGTTCTCACTTCAGCAAGCTCATGACTTTATTCTTAGGGTTTCTTGCCTTCCGAAATAAAATAGCAATTAGCTTTTTAATTGCTAGTATACCAATGGAACCAAAGTGGATTTCTGTGGGTGTTTGAGAAACAGCCAATTAACTACTTCAGCTTTCTGGATTTACGTAATCTTGTGTCTTTTTGCAGTAGCCGCTTAATGTTGTCATTGTTTCAATCCAATGCCGCTAAAGGAGTGGCATTGTTAATGGAACTGATATTGTCTACACATGCTGGCAGATAAAAAAGGCTGACTGACAGCTGTAGCACAATGATAAAGGTTGTCTGTTTTAATCCGTCTGCCGTGAACTTCTCTCTCGTGGAATGAGCACAGTTGCACTTCTGTAGATGCATTAACAACAACAAAAAAAGCGTAGGCAGAATGATGAATGGCCTCTTGTGATTGCTTGCATTCACCCTGCATTTTTTTCTGAATCGTGCTCTTTGCATGAAATAAGTCATATAAACAAAACAAATGTGCCTGTTATTAACACAGCTTTGCCTTCATCTGTCAGAAATACTATCACCAGCTGTAACCTTAAATATCACCTGTTAACATGGATTAAAATTATTTTCTTTGTTACTGTAAAACCTTGTTTTCCCTGTTTTCGTTAGTATATAACTGTTCTCAGACATCAGTGAGAATTTTATAAATTTCAAGTTAATTAGAAAGGATGGGGAGAAGTGCAGGGATTGTCAAGGATGCTTCTAAGCAGGATTTCTTCTATCTTCCATTTTCCAATGGAAGATTGATTTGAAGCTCTACATGGAGATGGTAAGAGTAGAATGGAGGATCAATACTGATGCACTCCAGTTTCTTTTCTGTTGTGGGGAGCTGACCGCCAGCCTTCCAAGGAGCATTGGGAGCTTTTGAGGTCAGAACTTTACTACGGCAAGAAGCAGGGAAAACGCAGCTAGTAGTGTTTCTGCTGCAGTGATCAGGCTACAAGAAAGAATCAAGTGTGGGGCCTATGCTTGGCAGCAATCGTTTGTCCTGTAGGAAGCTGACACTTGGAAGCCTGGACCCCTGCAAACTCCTCTTCTGCCCTCCAAAGAAAAATGGAACTTGAGTTGCTTTTCATTAAACAATTAATCTAGGGTTTCAAGCTCTCATGCTGCCTGTACACCAGTTTTTCTTTTCCATTCAAAGTTTTCTTGTAGAGAATTGTCTCTTTAGCTCCCTCCTTTAAAATATTGTTACCTGAGTCAGAGAGTATTTCTGATATTGCCGGGGCCACTGAAGGACTGTTTTCACAAACTCATTTTCCTTTGCCTTTGATTGGACTGGGCTTATTTAGAGTCAGTTTTTGTTTCTCATCTGAAAGGCAGAAACTTTTTAAACTGCTCCAAGCTGATCACTTGGGACGGCACACTTAGATGATACAGAAGCTCATAGCTAGCATCACTAGCATCCTTTTATTTTCCTCCAACGTTTGGATGAAGAGTGAATGTACAGCACACTTGGTTTTTTGCTTTTATCTTAGCTTTAATAATGCTAATATATTCTGTTATGCTTGTGCTGTTTTCATACACTGAAATTACAGAAATGTTTGGATGGTAAAATCTCATGGGAAGGGATTTTGACTGTTGCTATAAACCAAGTTGTTCTGTTGGTAATTCCCTACAGTCTGATTTCCTTTGAGTTTGTGATCTTTGCCTTGCTTTTCCTTCACTCAGTAACCGCAGCTGCCCCCCTTTCGACTCCCTGAGCCCTGCTGATGCGTAGGAGAGAGCCAGGCTGTGGCTGACCTTCAGGGACGCTTGCAAATTGGCTGGTGAGCAAGGACGTACGCCAGCTGGGTGGTGCGCTGCTCTCAGAGTACAAAAAGGGTGATGGAGGTCTCTTTTGCTTTCCCCTGCAGGTGGATAGGTTAGTCCAATCAGCCCTAGATTTGTTTGTTCTCCAAACTGCATTAGCTTTATGACTGCCCTTTCAAATTGACTTGGAGTTGGCAAAGGGAGTCATTGCTGTTGCGGACTGACGGCAAGCACAATTGCATAAGCCCTGGTTCCCCCGCAAACCAGGCTGGTGATAAATAAGTCCCAAAAGGAGCTTGTGTGTGCCCAAAAGTCTGAGGTATTCTTGGTTCCAGTCCTACGTTTTGGATCCATTTTGACCAGAGTCCATCTAAGAGAGAAGACTTCTGTGTAACCAGAGTGGTTGAAGAGTCTGGAGATTTCTCTGTGAAGCTGAAATCAACAGCTCACTTATGCTGGGATTTCAGAATTTACAGCTATATTATGCTGGTGGATGAAAAACCTTTTCCTTCAAGGAGTTTTATACATGTGTGGCATGTGATAAATTTCTCAACAAATGAAAAATATTCTCGACTAGCACTTCTGAGATATTCTGTAAAATACCTAAGCTGAAAAAGTGGTTTCTGAAAGTACTATTAATTAAAACTGAATATTTGAATGGTAAAGTCTAGCCAGGTGAGCTTGAAACCCTAATATTCAATTTTTGATGTCTTTGGCTTGGAAATAGGAGCGTTGCCACTCGTTTCTTACACAGCCTCTGCCCTTATAAGGTTTAGAAAACTTTCTTGTGTGCTATCAGTTTTAAAGGCCAGCTTTTTACCAGCTGAAGGTTGTATATAAATTAAATGAGGATATAAATCAAATGATGACTGCAGCCTCTTTACATAAGCTCTCCTGCTACCGGCATACAGCAGAAGGTTTGGCAGTGTGGAGGTGTTTTACAGGTGCCTTGTATGAGATATTTGTGAATAGAATGTCCTAATCTAAGTTATGCTCTATGTTTCTTTTAAACCAAAGGGTTTTTATGTTAAATTAAAATGATTTTGTGTGTGTGTTTCTTTTCCTTGCTTGTATCTTCACATACAGTGTGCTGCTGACTTGCTCCTCGTTACATTTAAAAGCCTTAGAGAAATAGTGTGTTTTTAGGGAAATTTAGAAGAAAGTCCTCCTGAGAACTAAGGTGAGAATGCTACTGGTCTTGCAATCATGACGAAATCACAGGGGAAAAATCCTGGATGTAAGGAACGAGTTACAGTGAGTGCTCTGTAAAGGGTGAGGAATGCTCTTATTTATAGATCAGTGTGGCAGGTGGATAGTTGGGCTCTGCGGGGAGTTTTTCTCTGCGGAGATCATTGTATCTCCCTTCACCAAGCAGGAGTTAAGCTCGGAAGACTAAAGAGAGGTACTATCTCCCGGGAAGCTTTCTGCGTGCTAATGATGAGGTTGCGCTGAATTTCCTTCTGCATACGTGCAGTGCGCGGTCGGTGGTATCGTACATCCTGTGCACGCTCTGCTCATGCTACAGAAGTCACTGCAATAAGTACAGCCCTTACACTCGCAACTGCGCTAAATCTGTGGAGAGCTTTGGTAGACAACTGGAAGGGTCATTTTCGATCAGAAACATTCCTCCTGTGTCCTTTCACAAGCCAAACTTCCACGATGACATCAAATGCCTGAAATATAATGCTCAAATATATTTAAAAAGTGTTTACTAGTATGAATAGATATTTTTCACAGAGGAAGGAGGTAATTATTTCCCTTGAAGACAAAACTCCACATGCTTTGTTACCTTGATAGGAATTTCTCGTGACAGTGGACGTGATCAACAAGCAGGAAACGGTCTTTGAAGATGGAACTAGGTAACTTGGCCATCAAAACCAATGTTTGGCTGTCAGAAGCTGGCTAGTAATAGTGTTAGGATTTGTGGGTGGCAGCCCCTGCGCAGGGGTGATGAACAGTGGTGTGGAGTGGTGGTGGAAAGGCGACGTATCTGTCATCGCACCCAGGACTGGAGCTTTCTGATGGGACTTACAGAGGTGCTGTTGTAAGTTCAAGAGCAATTTGTGGAGAGCCACCCTTTGCCATATCTCCACTCCATGGTTTAGCTCGAAAACTCAGTGCTTTCTGCCATAGACTGGTGCTGGCAACGCAACTCCTGGTATGCGGGCCAAGGGCCAGATCCCCAACAGCCCTCCTCTTAAGGGAAAAAATTTACAACCTCAAGCCTTCATTCTGAGAAAGATGCCCTGGATTAATAAGAAAGACCGGTTCAATAATGTGGAAAGAGCTGTTTCAGTCTGCAGAAAGCCTGACAGCAGATCAGCTCCCAGCAGTGCTGTGAGTTAATGAGAAACTCGGGGCTACTCCTGCTGCATTTACAGGTAACTGGTAAATAACCTGAAATCTTGCTAACTCAGGATATCACTTAATCGTTTCCCTTCCTGTATTTGGATCAATAGGGAGAGGGACTCTGCAGAGTACCTATTGCAGTGGAGACGGGAAATCTCCAGGGCTGAAGAGAAGTGCTATAGTGCCTTTGGAAATAAGATGGGTAATTGCACCCATCCGTATGTGGCCTCTGCTGACTAATTCTACAGTGCTTCAAAAGAAATGGAGGTCCTTAATCAGTCCCTCCTCCCGAAACTGTGGAAGGAAAAGCATCTCTTGCTCTTGTTTGTACATGTAGTGAAAAAGCTAGTGTCTGGCCAGGCGTAAGACGAGGACAAATTAAATTATTTGGTGATGTAATATTTTATTTTTTTTGTATTCCTCTGCAAATGTAGGACCAAACCAAGAGCTAATCTAAAATGGTTGAGATGCTGAACACAGAGGAATTACTGCAGTCAACACCACTTTTGAATTTTATCCAGAGGCCGGTTTCATGAGAAAACTGAAAGAAGACTTTGTGTGTGTTAGTGGTAGCGTAGAATAAATCTGTGTTTTAGTTCAGACTGCTCACCAGAAGGTGACATTTATATAACAATCTTCCACTAGGTGTGTTATATTTTACTAGAAGCCAGTTCAAATAAAGCTTATGTAATTTATAGTGGCCTATTCCACAACACTTGCTAGGTTGAAAACAGCCAACTAATAAAGACATATTAACTTACAGAATCACTTAGGGGGCTAATAACCCTTCCTTTGAGTGTATGGGTCTGGCTTTAATAAACTTTAAATCTGCTTTTTGCTCTTTTAAACAGGAAGGATCTGATATTGAGAAAGGCTGAGCACTCAGAATTTCAGCTAAAATCGATGGCGTGCATTCAACACCTTGGAAAACCAACTCCTAAATCAATGTCAATTAATTCTGAAGTCAAACTGGTTGAGTTGAGGAGACTGGAAAAACTCAGGGGATTCTTAACTGGGCATCTGGAAACTCTTAAGTCCAATTATGGGTGATAGCCACCTTGCTATCACCCCAGGAGGCTGGCTGGAAAATAGGTTCAAGCGGTGTGTGTCTCTGCTTCTCGCTAACCCACACCCCTCAACTGCAAATTTTAAAAATATGTTTAACTAAAAATCCAACTTTCTGCTGAAATAAAAAGGAGCAGGCATAATTTGACAATTTGTAATAGCAATTCCCAAGTGCAAGCCACTTAATACCAAAAGTAAACAGCAGTGATGGAATTTCCACTTATCGGGTGTCCACTTAATGGAAAAAAAATGTTTAATGATTGGCACTGTGTCATGTTCTTACACAGAAAACATGTGAGACTAAGGGGCAGATGGGATAGAGATCCAGGAGTCCTCTCTCCCAGAACGGCTCCTTTGCAGATGGGCTTGAGATGTGTTTGTGAACAGGGAGTTTTTGTTTGCTCAGTGCCAAACCTGCCCTAAAAACTTGCCAGCTTCAGCCCACGTCTGCGCGCTGGTTTCCTCCTCGCTGCACATGCGCTGACAGGCACGCACGGTACCCACGCAGGAGCAGTGGTTGGCATCCCGGGCACCCAACCAGCCTTTCTGGGGTCCAGGGGTGTCTGCCTCGAGAGCTGTATGAAACTCCAGGTGCAGTCGCTGGCTATTCCCACATTAACTTGTGTTTCTTTCGCCTTTATTTGAGTAGCGTTGCTTGGTTTAGGCCTAAAATTCCCTCACCCCTCATTCATTTTATTGCTGTGTTAGATATACGACTAAAATGATCTGTTGGCAATGAGGAGTTGTGAGGGAGTGTGGGGAGATTTGTTTATATTGATCAGGCAAATCCCCCAGCGTTTTCCATTTCTTTCTTGGATGATGCATGATCTTCCTCCTGAGTCTCTGGCACCTCTGAGGCCTTGGCAGACCGGCTGGTATCTGGTGGCTGGTGCTCTCAAACCCATCCATCATTTCTGCTAGAGTGATGGAAGGAGTGGGAAAGATTTCTCCTTGCTCTGGCACCAGGTCAGCACTTGTCAGTCTCCATCCATTTCATTACAGGTTTCTGAAGTCAGCTCTAAGCACGGAGTGGCTGCCATTTCAACTGTCAAGCTGCCAAATATTTCCCATCTTCAGCACATAGGTTGTACCCTGGTGTCTTCTTCAGCTCTTACAGCAGCAGCACCCAGCTGCCAGTGGCTGGGGGTGATCTGAAAGGGCTGGAGCTGCCCGGACAGCTGGGGGAGCGTTGGGGCAGCCTTTCCTCAGGTACCTCTCCCAGGAGCACGGTGTTCACCAAGACATGAGCCTGGCCACAGCCGATGGGATAAGGGCTAGAGAGGATTTTCAGGACTTGGGAAAAAGGGGAAGGAAGGAGGTAGGAGTGAGCATGACATACAGGCATATCACTGCTCTTTTTGCTTGTGCAGCATGGTGAAGGCTGGCTGTTCAGACCAAGGGATCTGTCAGCTAGCTAGCAGTTTAAGCAGTGAGGTTTTTTTTATTGTTCTGAAAATTTTTTTTGACCATACTGAAAGCCACGTTGTATGGAAGTAGAAATCAGGAAGGTTTATCAGTATAACTTCATAGATGGACAGCTGCACGGGCAAATTCCTCCAAGTTCAAATGCAGCTTATGTTAGTGAGAATGTGTTTTTACCAGTATAGTTTTGGCTAAAAGAAGCTATACAAGCAGAGTCATACTTACTCTGATACAACTGAGACCGGGCTTTTACTGCTATGGAAAGGTGGTTTAAGAAAACCGACCTCCAAGCTTCGCTCACGATCACGGGGCCAGTTAGGCCCATGATTTCAGGGCAGAACTGCCAACTGTTTCAGCCCAGGGACATTGTGTCCCTAGCTGTAGTGTCATGGAAGTCCTGGGTTTCTGGCTGGCTTGTGTAGTTTTACAGCTTCTGGGAGGTGGGGAAACAGGGTTGAGTTCACAAGAGGGAAAGTTGCACAGGAGTCTGTGGTTTCACACCCGCTGGTGCGTTCTTTGGGTTTTGTACGTGAAATGACGTCTGGCAGACTACGGGTCTGCAATGTGGCACCAGCGCCTTAGGGATGGACTGCCTCTATCCCTCCCTTCCTTTTCAGCTGTGGAGCAAGCCTGAAGGCAGTGGCTCCCACACGTGGTGGCTGCAGCAGTATTTTCCTTCGTGATCTGTAATGGTCTGAGACCTGCTCCTCACCTGCGGGCTGGAAGCTGGCTGTGCACAGGCAACATCCACTGGAACATCTTTGGGATCCATCTGCACAAGGACTCACTGCCGACAGCCTCTCTGGATACACCTCGACAGGACGGTGACTGTTAGGGCCTGTGTGTCCTGTCTGTGATGCCCAGATAACAAGGCTGCCCCATGCACTCCCATTCACGTAGACTTGAAGGAGCAAGTGTCCTGGGTCCCTCTGGACTCAGACCTAGTGGGAGGTGGGTAACCATGACCCTGTGGTCCTCTGCGACCTCAGGACTCATTCTGTTCAGTCCTGTTTCTTTAATAAAACTACTAACCAAAAGAATAACTGTGGGGTTTCAGTCTCACAACCCAACGTTAAAAATAACGTTGCAAAGTTGACCTGGCCTGCTTACCCTACATCTGATTTTACTGTGTCAGAGGTAATTAAGTGGCAAAGAAAAATTATCATATGGTGATGTTTCAGGGAGAAACAACCTGCTCGGAACATGAACCACACAAAAAACATTGGTCTTGTCTCATTTTCAAGGGCCTCTCTCCTCCCAGTTCATGGGAATTTTTGCTAATGGCTTTAATGAGAAATATCAGATCCTTATTTAACGGAGATTTCTGAATTTGTGAAATACATACTGGAAGTGTTCCTGCAGTTAGTAAGGGTTCTTACAACCATACTTCATGTGGTAGAGAAGGAGGAAGGAAGTTTTCTACCATACACGCAGGAATATTTCTCAGCAAAGGAGTTTCCCCACCCCTATTTGGCAGCATGAGAGTCTCTTCAGAGGGTGTCAGCTTGGGGCTCCACCACACGTGTGCTTCTGCTCCCTGCTGACAGGAAAGGGAGATACTTAAGTGTGTTTAATACACCCTGTAGTACTTGCTGCTCTTGTTCTATTAACTTTGATTACTGCAGCGCTTTCAGGCCTCAGGCACGAACAGGAACCCAGCTGTGCCACATTTGCTCTGAAAGCAGAAGAAAAAGATAATCCTTCCCTGAGGAGGTTGTGGCTGAGGATGCCTCTTTCAAACATACAGCAGGAAGCTTGAGATTTTGAAATAGGAGTATGTGGCGGGGTAGCTGACACCTGCACACTGTCTTCTATTGCTAGTTTAACACCTGGGATCAAAGTGTCCACAACGCTTTTAGGATGACTTGAGTGTGAAATACCTGCTGGTAGTCTGGACTTGAGGAGGCTTGGCCATGCCCTGGCTGCTACATTAGGGTGCTCCAAGAAGAGCCTCATCTGGAGCCAGTACTGTGCAAGAAATGACACAGTAGGATGGGACTCTTCAGTATGAAGGCACAGAGAGACTGGCACAGAGAGAGTGGGTGGGGACCAACTATTCACCATCTACTGACTTTGTCAGAGATAGTTGAGAAGAAAATAGAGACTAGGAAGAAAGTGCTTGAGCTACTCAACTGAAAAGAGGACAAATCCTTGTTTCTCAAGCAAAACTCTCCTGAAATCTGCTCAGATGGGGCCTTGAGCAAGCAGGGTGGGGCTGCTTGTCCTGTCTTTGGGACTTTGTGACAAGGCCCATTCTGGACCTGCTCCGGATTTACTGAATGGCACTGGTGTTTGAATGCTGCCCTGTGAAGGGTGCTAATTCTTAGCAGAGACTACTGGAGGCTAGAAGGAGGTGTTAGGAGCCCCCTCTGTAGCTTCCCTGCTTCCTACACTCTGTCCTCAAGCACCCACTGATGGCTATGGTCAGCGATAGGAAACTGGGATGGATGGACCTCTGGACTGAACCCTGTGGGACTCTCCTGTCGATGTTGCAAGAATGCAAAATGGAAACCTTGCTGGGTGAGAGGTGCAGCACTGGGGCTGGACCTTCCACAGCTCCAGTTCACGGGATCCCATTGACTCAGCAGAGTGAGGGGAATTCACCAACTGGACGATAGTGCTGACCTCATTTTGTGGATAAATAGTTATCTCTGTTTTCTGAGGGCATGCTACTGTAGTTCTGGGCAATGCTATGGGAATTAAGAAAATAAATCAATATTCCACACACAGACTCAGTCCAGTTCTTATTAATGAGGTTGACAACTGAAAAAAACCCCACAAAGCTGTCTGTCTCAGGAAGTATAGATGACTTTGGATGGATTAATGCATTTATACACCACGGCCAAAATAAAGGGATTTAAGAAAGCAGTCATTTTCCTTTCCCTTTTCTTTCCCTACAGACAGAGAGTGTAAGAGCTTTCCTGTTTTGTAAAAAAGTGATGCTGGTGATTGAGGGAGAGTAGTTCCAAAAAGCAGAATGTAACTGAAATGAAATAGACAGGACACATCAAAATCAAGGCATTTAATAAAATAAAACCTCTTTTTTTCTTGCCTAAAAGTTGTGTGAAAAATATGTACATATCCATTGGTTCAAAACTGAGAGAAAGCTCCTTGTTCTGGTGGACCATCGTAATTTCTCAAAGTGATGAAGCCAACTAGACAAACGTATTTGGAGGATTGGACTGAATAGGCCAGGCAAGCTTTTTTTCCTTGGCTTCTCTGTTAAAAGCATCATAGATGGAGTCTTTGGTGACAGTTTTGGCCGGAGCTGGGATTTCTGCGATCCCAACATGATTTTTCTTGGCAATCCTGGAACTGGTGGTGATGGTGTATGCGTTGCTTCTGTAGCATTTCATGGCAGACATGCAGAAAGTTTCTTTCATCCCTCTTCTGAAGTTTGCATTATAGACGGAGTAGAGGGTTGGCTTCGAGGCTGAAGAGCTGAAAGCGATCCAGGTGATGGCCAGGAAAACCAAGGAGCTCTTCCTGTAGTCTGTTTCCTGCGGGTGCCACAGCTGTACCACGTAAAAAGGGAGCCAGGAGAGGAGAAAGACCGAGTTCAACATTAAGAACATCTTGATGGTTTTCACTTTTGTTCTTGGGACGATATTCATTGTCCTCCTGACAGTCCTGCCGTCAGTGCCTATTCTCCAAATGTACTTGATGACCTTCTGGTAGAAGAGCATAATGAGGATGGATGGGATCAAAAACACCACCAAGAGGTGGATGATACTGTAGACGGCTCCTTGCCAAGAATCAGGGAGAAAAAAATTGCAGTGGCCGTCGCTGCTGGAGCCGTAGAAGAAGAAAGCGGGCGATGCAAAGGCAGCGTCAAATAGCCAAGAGGCCAGAATCATTTTCTTGGCTTTCTCCCTTGACACTTTGAAGCTCAGCGGGTAGACGATAGTGTAGAATCGATCCACGCATATAGAGAGGAGCACGTATATCTGGACGCCCGGGGTGAGGTACTGTACGTACCTTACCAGCTTGCACATCGCGTTCCCCAGCACCCACCTGCCGTAGGCCAACTGGAGCAGCACAAAGGGCGTGCTGGCGACACTGATGAGAAGGTCTGCACATGCCATGGAGACAACAAAATAGTTGGTGGTGGATTGTGTCCTCCTGCTCCTGTGGATCACTAAGCAAACAAGGGAGTTTCCAAAGACGGAAACCAGCCACAACGCTCCCAAAACCATGCTGGCTGCTGCAATTTCCCCTGGCCTGAGTTCATACTGCAAGATGGTGTGATTCCTGCTTGAGCTGGGTCCTGCGGGTGACTCCGTCATCTCGTAGCCAGCAGGAGGGGTGGAGGTTTCGGGGTAGCTCTTGTTCTGCAGCAGGAGCAATAAGGTAGGGAGAACAAGAGGCCCGCTGCTGTTATCCATGCTGTGGGAAAACATGGCCACGTCTTTTGCTCAGGCTGAGTAAAGAGAGAAGAGAAAAGGTTACGGTTAACAAGTATGTGCGAAAAACGTACCTTAACCACTGAAAGATATGTTTAAGTAGTATACGTACTGCTTAGAGTAGTAGATTTCAGAGGAACGGTCAGAAATACCCAGTAAGACTATCTCACCTTCACCAGGGACCTGCCAAGCAGCAAGTCTGACTCTTCAGAGCTCACCCTGTCGAGCAGAGCCTGTAGGTCGTGCAGGTCTGTGGGTGAGCCAAGGGGCAACTGAAGGGTTGCCCTGAGCAACTGACACCAACACACACCACGGAACCTCTGCCCACAGCTGTGTCATGGGAGGCCCTTGCTCAGCTCTGGGAAGGGACCCGGTCGCCTCGTCTTGTCCTTGGCACGTGCCAAATTTCTGAGCTCAGGAGCCCTCTGTTGCCATGACCTGTGGGTTTGCAGGGGTGTGGGGGTTGCCAGATGAGTCCGAGCCCTGTCCTTTTGAAACATGACTGGCTCAGCTTCCAGTCCTCCCTTTCTCCTTTCTCCATTCAAGTCAGTACCCTTCTTTGCCTACCAGATCCTTGCAGTCCTTCCTCCTTCTTTCCGTCCCCAGAACACACATTGCCTGGCCTGGGCACTGATAACGTAGCCTTCACGGCTCTGAGGCCGGGTAGTGAACGTCACCAAATGAGTGAGCATGAGGCAAAACCAGAGGTTAGAACTGGGTTCAAATGGCTCTGTTAGCTGCCAAACAGCTCACTATTCCTGATGGATAGTAGTTGAACTTGGGAGCCCTCAGTGTTTCCCTCTCTAAAGCAGCCCAGAGCAGTCACCCAGCATGGCCTGTCATTGGTGACTACACCACCACCCCTCGAGCAGTCAATAACCTGCCTGCTTTTTAGATGGTGTTTTTCACCTGCCTGGACGTTCGAGTGAGCTCTGTATTTCTGAGCAAGCCCTGAAATAGAGCTTCTGGGATCAAACTGCATCTGGTCCTTTGTGTTAGGTGTGTTACACACCATGGCATGTCATATCTGTGACCTCCTGCTTTAAGGAGGAGTGAGACAAGAATTGATATATTGCTAGAGAGTTTCTTGTCTTGGATTTAGCCAGATGGTTCCATCGGTCCTAGCCTATCACAGGGATAAAATGGAAAATTACTTAATATTAGTGCCTATGCATTTACAAACTCTGTCCTGGGGGCTGATGCTTTAAGAAGTGTCCTTTGAATCATGGTGTTGACATGCAATGCCTCTTACTCATTAGACATATAAAGTCTGTTTCTGTGTGTATATTGTGTGAATGATTAACTCCAGAGTCTTGATACTGTGTAAGATAAATCAGGATTCAATTAATGACCAGAAGATCAAAAAGTTCATTGCGGAAGCCAAATGGGCAAATTCAAAAAGCCACCACCATCCTCCTCAGTTTTCTAAGTGATCCGAATTCCCAGCTTTGCTTTCTGAGTTTTTTTCAGTGTTTTGCTGATGCTTTTTTGCTCTGCCTACTCTAGCTCTGCATCTATCACCAATTACTTTCTTCTCGTCTGCCTACTCAGAGCGGAGTCTGAATGCGTAAAGCCAGTGCATGTATTTGGGATCTTGCTCCTAGCGCTGTTTTGCCTGTCATCTTCAATAACACAACAGAAAAAAATAGTCAGATGTGGAAGAGGAAAAGATGTATGAATTGCTTGATATGGTTAGACAAGATATTTTTCCTCTAGCTTTTCAGACCCTGTATTCATTAGCTGCACTTAACATAACATTGCATGTTTCACATGAACAGGCTTGATGTACAATCAGCTGCACAGCACAGGCATAAATTTTGCACGCTTGAAAATGCAGTGTGTTCGGGAGCCGTGCGGCACAGCTGCTTGGACACAGCCAGTCTGCATAGCCGCAGCCAGGCTGCTGCAGGACCCTGCTGCGCCTCTCCTCCATGCCTCGCACCGTGCCCGGCCGCTGACTCTGCATCGTCAGAAAGTGGGTCAATGTGTGAGTCACCAACGCTTCTCCCAAAGCAACCGGCCTTATTTAGCTTTCGCATGCAGGGAGCTGAAAACATGACTCAGGTTAAGCTGGACTCGTAGCTGAAGCAGTTTGAGGCTAGTAACAGCTGGGTTTGTTTCAGTGGGGCATGTTAAAGAAGGAATTTTACATGGCACCGTCCTGTCAAAATAACACTTGGAGACATCGGTAGTGAGACCCAGAAGTGGGTGTCGTGGTGGTTGAGTTGCCAGCACCTGGAAGGGGCACCCTCTGCAGATGATACCCTGCCCCTCGTCCCGTCTTCTGCTGGAGGGCTGTGCAGTGCTGCCCAGCCTGGCCTTTGCTTTCCCGTCATCCTTAGCTGCCTTCCCTCATCATTTTCTTAGTAGCTTTGCCTGGCAGATGATTCCTGGTTTCTCAAACAACTCCTGTTTGCCTTTCCCCAACCTCCGTCAGGTGGATCTGCTCCCCCGGAGATATCCTGCCGTCAGCTGTCTGCGGGGTATTTGGGCTTCTGTCTCTGGCAGAGTGGCAGAATGCATTGACAGTACAACCCGCTAAATTACATGTTGGAATTATCTGTAATAGAATAATACATGTGGAGCCTATTAACCAGATAGAAAAGAAGATTATCGGCTAATTTTCTTCCTTAATTTCCCTTCTTGCCATGCAGAAGTATGTGCCATTTAAAAATAGCCAGCTGCACAAATTAAGCTCAGTAGAATAATAACCAGATGAAGTAGAATAATAACCAGATGACATTTCTTGTCCAGTATTGAGGAGTAGTGGAAGTCAGGTACAGAATGAAACGACCTTCCTAAGCCTTTAAAATATGCGGACTTGCTAACACTCTTCTCATGATATTTCTCCTGGTGAGCCAAATCTGCTGTCCGTGTCTTTTCAGACCTGAGACATTTAGTTATGCAGGTGGGTAAATCCAAAAATAGTTACAGGGTTGTAGCACTCAAATAGTACTTTTTTCTGTTGCATTTTGCCTAGAAGTCAGCCCAACCACTGTTTACTGAAGAACGCAGGTAACCTGCAAACATAGAATCATAGAATCATTTTGGTTGGAAAAGACCCTTAAGATCATTGAGTGCAACGGTAAGCCTAACACTGCCAAGTCCACCACTAAACCATGTCCCTAAGCAGCGTGTCTAAATGTCTTTTAAATACCTCCAGGGATGGTAAAACAGAAGAGGCACCAAACACAGGTGCAAGTAATACTATATTTTGTGATTTTTTCTTCACTGGAAAAATCCAAAGTCATTCATCACACTTCCCACAAGATCCAGGTGAAAATATAAGTGCAATAATAGGGACGTTAACTACCCTGAGCATAGGATTGCTCTGGTTGAACAGCAATTACTTGTTTTATTTTTTTAAAAAGTAAATGCTATCTGATTAACCAATGTGCTCTGAGATTCCTGCATTCCTAGTCATAGATAATTTTGCCTTCTAATGGACCAGAAGCTGGTCTCTTTTGATATTAAAGGATTTCTATTCAACCCTATTTTTCCTAGGTGGCACTGAGATCAGAATCGTGCCTTGATTTAGCACTAAGAACCTTAGTGTCTATGGCCCAGCATATCTTTTTCTTCTCTGGGCAAGACTGATTTTTATAGTGGAGACTTAAACTTCTGCATTATGAGTAATGCTCCTAATGGCAACATGAGTGTGAAAAGCTCAGCATTCGCACTGCTCTGTACGGGTCTAGGATGCAAATAAGTAGAGATTCTGTGTCTTGCTACATTTGAATCTCGAATTCCCATGTCCCCATTTGCTGCATCGTTTACTGAAATATGATTTAAGTGTTAGAGAACCGTTCAACTTGCAAATATCAGATCCATAAGAAAACAGTGATGAGCTCTTTAGCCTCCCTCTACCTTGCAGGTCAATAAGCAGGTATTAGAAACATAAGAAGTAAAAATTACGTATAGCAAATATGTGAGGCCTAATGACATTTTTATTTAACAAAACCGCTTTTGTTTGATTTTCCCTTTAAACCTATATAACACTGAGCTGAGTGAAAGGATACTTTCTAGTAACTGTGAGTCTCCATGGATGCAGCAGTGCCAAAACTCTCACTTTTTCTTTTGAACATTTTAGAGGGGGAATCCTTTTAAAACTGCTCTAAGGACTGCCTGTATTTCAGTTTAAAGCCCTAAATTTTGTGCATTTGCTTGGAAACAAAAAGGGCATGTGAAATGACTCATAATCATCAAAGAGGTATTTCCTGGTGCCACAGTTCCTATTTTATGGACCTTAATTTGCAGTTTGAAGGCCCAAACACTCAATTTTCAGGGTCATCTTTTTGGGTTGGTAGCAAAAGAAACATATTCTTGCTAACTCTCCAAAACAGATATGTTACTTAGAGAAGAAGTATTTGAGCCACAAAAACTTCATGAAATCACTGCCATGTCTACTTTGATGTTGCATAAAGCCCATATGGCATAGTTACTGTGTGTTTGCATGCTTACTGTCCTGTCTAGAAACGTAGTGTCCATTGCAATTTGGAAGAGTAAACCCTAATAAGATTCGCAAAGGAATGCAGTAAACGGCTTTTTTTAATGTTTAATCAAAAGAATCAATTTTTTTTCCCCAACCACTGTTTTTCAGGATTAAAAAGGTAGCTAAAGAAACGGATCATTGTTCATTGCTTAACCTAGCACTAGCAGAGGGGCTTTTTTATTCAACACATTTTACCTCTCTGCTTCATAACTGCAAAACAGTAGGCAAACTTTGGCCCAGCAAATTATTTGAAAAGCATTAAGCTGGTCATTTACTCCATAAACTTCCCTCTCTGAAGAATATCTCAGGAACAGCTGCCAGACTGGAAGAGGAATGCTTCGTCTAACTGAGTTTAATCAACATTAGAAGTGGGCGTAAATTGAATCAGAATGGGGGGGGCTTTTGTCTGGGTGTAAGATGCTAGAAGGTGACATTCTGCCTAAATTCAAATTAACTACCCTGTGTGTGCATCGTCCCAATGTAATAATCCTTTTTTTACAAGAGCACAGAGTCTTAATCTCTCTGTGTCTCTTGCTATGTGGAGATATCTGTGTCCATATTGAGGCCATTTAGTACTTCGGCTTCCAGTGGAGGAATGCGGATACACATAGCTTTTGTAAGCACACAGATTCCCTGCCAGTTCTTTTCTCTGGTCTAGTGCTCATAAAAATGCTCAGCTATTCGCCCTGTTCCTTTTATGAAGGCTTTTCTATTGTCTGGGCAGCTCTTCTGAGCAAAGCCTGAAAATCTCTTGAAATGAAGTGTGTTCTTCCTCACTCTCTGCATTCCAGTGCATGGGGATAGAAAACATCTGCCCCTCTTTTATTAGGAGAATAAAATGTTTTGAATGCAATAAAACTTTTGAGATCCATACCCATATCTCATTTGTTGCTGCCTGCTCCCTGGCTTTACCCAGCTGGTGGAGATTCCTGTTCTGCAGCATGGGTAGCTAAAGATGACATGACTAGAAGTGTGGATAGGCTGTTTCATGGATGAAGCTTTCAGTGCCAGCGTGGTCTCAACTCAACTTATGGTAAAAGTTTCTGAACTGAACTGATGATGTAAGTCGATACACATTATTGCATCTTATATCAGCATCTGAGAGCCTAGCCTGTATTGCAAGGTGAGGTCATGGGAGCAGGAAATATGGATGGAATCAAATAAAGGAAGGAAATGTTCTTAATTTCCAGCACATCTAAAGAATATATGTTATACTTAGCTACTGCATGAGCATGAGTCTAAACAAGATTTTTCTGCTGTAGACGTGAGGAAAGTAAGGGCAGCTAGACAGTCTCTTTGCTGTCAACCTTTGTTGACTCTTCGTGTTCTTTCCTGACTATTTTAACAAGGTATTAAGGCTGAGAACAAGGGTATAATACTGCAACACTTGCTGGGATTGGAGCCAATTTATATTTCTTATACTGGTTGCCTGCGGAAGAATCCTTTTCAGCTTTATCCTTTTAACTGAGATTAGTAAGTGGTGAGCCATGCAGTATCTAACTAGACCAAGAACAGGGTCCATCTATTGCTTCTAGGTCTATCAGATCACATCTGGAGTAACTACTCTGACTGCAGACCTGTAGCACTGGGTCTGAGGCCTGGCCCAGGGCAAATCCATGGGGCATGATTTTGATGAACATTCAGGGTTCAAAACCATACATAAGTCACAAGTTACTGCATATTGGCTGAGTCTCCTTAGGAGACAGTGCCATCTCTTGAAGCTCACTGTGGTGTTAAAGGTTCTGGGAGCAGTGGCTTTTTTCTGCATCTGAAGTCAATGAATTTTTCTCATGTATTTGCTGTGGGTTAAGACTGACGTGTAGGCAGTCACTGGGGGTCTATTAACCTGAGGTGAGTTGACAAGACCCAGTAGTTTATTCATGCATTAAGCCCTAAGAGTGCATTTATTCTGTGTTGGCAGTGGGAAGGATCCCTTACAGTAACTGCGGATTCCACTTGTACAAGTGGACATCATGCTCTGGTTCAGGGACAGACAGTGGTAAAATATGAGCCAGATTTGTGCTCACCACTACCCAGATAGACACCCTGATCTCATCAGCATCTGCAGAGCAAGGGAACAGGTGTAACTCTCTTCAACCAGGTCTATGCTGAAGCACACATGGAGTCTGCAACCCTCAGATCTGTAGAGAGGATGACCTTTCTGAAGAGATAGGCAGGGTCACCTACAGCGAGAAATTAATCCTCCAGCGGCTGTAGGGTAGGGTCTTCCGTAAGGCCCAGGGAGGACACAGTCTTTCTTCCGCAGACCTGGGCTGTGCCGAATGAATTGTTGGGCTTGCCATGACCTTTTGACAGCTTGATTCTTCCATCTGTCTCCTCTGCTCTTAACCATGGCCTGGTCTGGCTAATCATAGGAGACACACACAGCGCAGTGCTCTGGCTACTACCTCATGAGCATGAGTGCAACACACTGTTTACAAACAGGTACACAGTGGTTACGAGTCTCCTGTTATAAATGTAACTCTTCTTCCCCAAAGGAAAGACCCACAGAGTTTTAAGTATCTCAGAGCTTTGTTCTGTCCTCCTACTGCTGTGACTAGCAGGCAAAACTCTAGATTAGCGCTGATCTAAAAATGGTGGCAGAACCCAGATCTGTGCCCAGCGTGACTGCGGGGGCATGAAAAAGTGGGAGCAAGGTGAAGAGGAACCGACCTCATTTCCAACTCTGCTGTCAAAAATAGGTTCCACCTACTGGAGTTGTCCAGGAAGAGTGTGGAGAAGCTTGAAATACACCTTTGCAGGCTGCTTGCCTTCTTTAATGGGGATCGAGTCTGTCCTTGGACATGGCTAGGTTGGACCCTTTCCTGATTCAGAGGCAAAAAAATAGATGCTCTCACCCACACACATGAATTTTTGGCAACACCAGGCCCTGCCCACAACACAGCATGCTCTTCTGCTTGATGTGAGGAATGCAGTGCTTACCAGGGCTGGTTTGCCATGGTGGGTGTTGACAGATAAGCTGTGGTGAATCTCACACTTGGCTAATTTCTCTGCCCATCTCTTGGAAATTCTCACCCTCTCCTCGCTGAGTGTCCTCTCCCCCGCACGGAAAACGTGCCAGCAGCTTCAGTGATGACTCTGGCAGCTTAGCTCACCCTCTCACTAGCAGTGAGCACAAGTTCTCCTCCTAGGAGAACCTTAGGGTTTTTTCTTTTTTGTTGATTCTATACGAAAAGGTCATATAGAAATGAATTCTTGATATTAAATCTTGTAAAAGCTGCTTTCTCAGCACACAAGAAGTTAATATGGTAGCAGGATTTTTGCCCTGGGATGTGAGAGTGCCTGTCATATGGCTCTTGACCCTTTTCGGTAATGTGGATCTAGTGCTCGCATGACACAGGTCACCTGTGCCAGACATAGTGACGGAGAGTGGGGTAGCACTGGTGGCTAAAAATCATGCCAGGGATAAAGTTGCCAGAGATCAGAAGATGCTTCCAGGAGGACTTATCTGATAAGAATAAGAGGAGGAGACCTGAATGAGCAGTAGGAGAACATTCCCATGGGCCTCTGTCAGAGGATATGGCCATTAGTGAAAGCATTTTGTAGTCTTCCTATACTAACTTTGCTGGAGAAGCCAGGAGAGCTGAAGGCCGTGCAAAGCCCATAGTTAGGTTGGAAATGCCTGATGCAGAGATGATTGTTGGAAGGGATGTCTCAGCTGAGCTAGGCTCAGGGAGGACAAAAGCAGGCTAGAAGAAGCCACCAAGGCAAGATGCTGGCCTGCTGATAACCCCTGAACTGGAGATGTCTTCTTGGGCAGGGTGCCAGTTGCAAGAACTCTGTTGGCTGCCTGTCAGAGGGAAAGTCTAGGAAATAACGGAAGCTGCTGGAATGGAGGAATCCCAAAGACACAAGCACTGCGTCATGTTTTGGTGCTGGGAGAACTGTGTTTGTGGTGGGGAGGGGGAGCAGACTCTACTTGAGGATGTTAGGGGATTATTCTGCGTTGTGTGATTGAAATTGCTCTCTAAATTGTTAAACACCTGAGGGAGGATGCCTGGTGGGGCTGCAAAGGAAAAAGCAGATGGAGATTATATGGTGTGACCCAGATGGGGGAATTGCACTGCACAGCTTTGCAAACAGAGGCTTCACAGGAGAACTGCGGGGGAGTAAGAGTCTGCAAGCTCTTACTTTAAGCTAAGGAGCAGAGCTCCCTAAACGTGTCTAAGGCATTGAAATTCCTCCCCTTACTGACTCATCCGAGACCAGGATGTTTCAAATAAACTCGTAAATCAAGCTTCCAAAAATATTTAGACACCCAAATAAAGATTAGCTTTTAAGGATGCCTCTGGGTTGGCATCCAGTTTTTCTGCAAACCAAGCCACTTGTTTAAGTGATTAACAGTGGCTTTAACAACAAACCTTCAAGAACCACATTTGAAAATCTTTGCCAGAAAGAATTGGCTATGAATCCTGCCTCATACACACAAATGGTCTTTTGAAAGCAGAAGGCAGTTTTACTTCTCCACTACTCTGTGGAGCCAACATACTGTTTGACATGCTGGAAGCCAGCTGGATAAATGAAAAATATTGCTATGCATTCTTAGAGAGCATGTGCCTGAATTAGCAAAAACAGAATAGCCTTCTTGCCTCTGCTGGCTACAGATAAGCAAAGATTACTATGCCTGTGGTGTTTCCCCAAGTAGCTGCATCCAGGCACCCCCACAGAAAAAGGGAGACAATGCTTTCAGAAAGGATGATTTCAAATTAATGACTGAAAAATACAAAAGCAGCTGTTTTAGTGCAATAACATGAGGAAGGAAGAAGCTGTTTGAATGTATCTAGAGAGAAAAAAAAACCCAGATGGGCAGATTGGTCTGCTCCACCTCAGTAAAAGTAATTTTCTGCTTTCATCGAAATGATCGTGTCAGGGGATTGTTTTAAGACAAGTAAGTGGCATAATTTAAAAATAATGAATATAGATAGACAGAATGTAGAAGATCTGTGCCGAAAATACAGATAGTTGTTCTGCAGTAATTCTACACACCTCTCTGCTTTCAGCAGAATCAGCTTAAAATTCAAGCCCCGCAGAGCATTGGCTCCTGAGGAATGAGTCCTCCTTGCTGAAACCCAAGGATTTTAAATGCACATAAGTAAATACACAGAAGATAATTTACTGGAAAAGATCGTGTTGCTTGTCTCTGCAAAGAGGACTATCCCTTTAGCCACAGCACTGTTCGGCACGGCACCTCCCCGTCCACATACCTGCTCCAAAGCATAATCCCAGAGGCGCCGGTCTCGTCCTTTCTCTGTTTGTAATCCCAAGTGAAGGCACCCCTGGGAAGGCGCCAGTCATACTGGAAACCACGGAGTGCGTTCACATCCGAGGCTGCCTCCGCCCGGCTATTCGTAAATCGGGCTGAGGGGGAGGGATGGGGTCTTCTACCCCTCTTCTCTGACGGAGGAAAAAATGACGTTTCGCAGGGCTGGCTGCTGCCACCGGTTTCCTTCTGTGTCAGGTGGGATGCGGATCATGTGGCTGTCCCTCCCCAGGACCCAGCCGCCCCGGGGCCTCCTTTCCCCCCGCTCCTCTCCCTCCTCCCCGCCGCGCCGGGCGGGACGCCGGTCCCCCGCCCCGTCGGGGCCCGTCAGCACCACGGACAGCGGCGCCGCGCCCGCCCGCGCCCCGGCGCCCCGACGGGGCGGGCACCGGGCCGCCCCCCGCCGCCGCGGGGCTGCCCCCCGCCCCCGCCAGCCCCCGGCCCCCGCAAGGCCCCGGGGCAGGGGAGGGGGCGGCCCCGGGGGCAGCCCCGGGGGCAGAGCCGCCCCTCGGCCTGCCGCGGGGTTCGGCTGCCGGCGCTGACGTCCCGGTTGCTATGGCGAGGTGCGGCGGCTGCAGAGGATGCTTTTCTTCCACGATGGTCGCCAGGGGACCCTGCCAATTGAAAGAAACGGAGCGAATGAAAGAGGAGAAGGAGGTGGAGAGAATATTTAATCAGCTTCCTCTGGGAATTCGTGTTCTTTTATTTTTTTAATTCCCACGTAGATACTGAAACTCCTTAAGAAAAAAAGAGAAATCAGCCTGACTGGTCCTCCCATCCAGCATTGGGCACCTTTTTTTTTATTTTATGGGGAATGGCACTGACACCATTTCCTTATGTTTTCTGCCACATACACTTTATTAAGCAAGGCAGAGTAATAACAACCCTCCCCAAATCTCAGTGAGCAGTCTCTCACAAAGGTTTGTCCCACAGAAGTACAACGGTTCCATAAATTATACTACACTGTAAGTTTAAGGCAGGAATGTATCATTTTAGTCCTGACAAACTTTCTGCCTGTGAACTAACCAAGAAAATTGTTTGGTGCGTGGATTTCTGCTATTTCAGGATTTCTCATTAGGTGCATGGGTAAGTGAACCAACAAAGGCTGACTCAATGGCTGGGTATTTTCCTTTGTTTTCCCTCTTTTTTCAGTGGAGAAACCCATGTATATTTTTATAATTTTTTGCTAGATGTCTTTGGGGCAGGGGAGGAAAAGTTCCATTGCTTATTGAAAGCCACTTTCAAGGAAGAACATGGAAACAAACAGTGGGGTTTTTTTTCTGAGTAAATACTGCAGTATAGTTTCATTTCCTATATGTTATATTTTTAAGCTACATTACATGCAGTGGAGCAGGTATCCAGAATCAAGTCAGAATTATGGAATAGCTTCTATGCAAAGAATGGTTTGAATAGACTAGGACTGATTTGCCCAGTTAGAAATGGGTAAAAGATGTGGGCAGATTTGATAGAGTGAAAGACATGGAGAGCGTGAATAGGGACTGTCTGTTCATCTTCCAGTAGAAGAACTTGGAAAGGGGCATCAGATGAAGGAGCCTGGTTCAGAACATGCAGAAGAGGGGGTTTTCTCCAAGTGTGGGTCTATGGGGCTCCTTGCCAAAGGATGTTGTGGGTGCAGAATTTCATGTGAATTTGAGGGGAGATTGAAGAGATGTTTGGAAAAGTGCTCAGTAGATCTAAGCTGTCCTAAACCAATAAGCCACATCACTTTCAAAAAATCATCTGAGCTCACAACTGTCGGAGATTGGGAGAACCCTTGGAGAAAGTATTGTGCTGGTGTTCAGTGAAAGGTATCTTTATAGCCAAGAAAATAACTTTATAAAGCTTGGGGTGGGAGTGTGATTTTCCAACTACATCTGCAATATATCCTTGCCCAGGTAGAGGATGGCAATGGTAATGGCAGCATGACCGTACACCAGCTTCATTTCCAGGTATTTCGCACTGTGTATTTCAAATTTTGCTGATTTTTCCCAGCAACTTTCCTTTTTTTTCTGTTTTCCTCCCTGTGATTATCTGTGTCAGAAAAAGATAATCTTACTTTTCACCTTCTTCCAAACTTGGTTTCACTGACAGCGAAGGAGGGTGAAGGAAGATTACCTGACACCTGTGTTGATGGAGCATTGCACAGGGACATGGAAACCACTGGACTGACTCACACAATCGTTCCTCTGGTTTAGGGATGCAGCTTTTGGCAGTGGTAAATGCAGTGTTTTGGAAGAAGGCATGAAAACCTGACAGTTGTTTTGGCAGTTCACTTTCTTGCCACATAGACATAAGGATCAAGGCTTGAAATATGTAGTGATATTAGTTTCTCATGAGCTCAGCTCGCATTATCTGCTCTAGTGGCTGCTGAATTAATCAAGCCTTTGTAAAATCCAGGTACATCATTTCAGTGTTGATAAACTGGAAAAGAAGTGAGGATGTACACCTCATTCAGCATTTCCAGAGAGTCTAAAACATCAGTTGTTCTTATTATCTGGAGACTTTTTTCTCTGACAAGACCTAAGTGTTTTCTCCAGTTTGTCCTGAGTGGCCCAGGTTATCCTAAATCTGAAGTCAATGGTTGCCAGAGCCACAGCTGCTGTTGATTATTTTGGAACTGCTTTTGCAGGGCAAAAAAGTTTTTGCTCAACATCGATCTGTTTTGAATTGTGCATTTGTTTGACCAAAGCTGGAAGTAAATCTCAGATTTGTTTTTTGACACCTGTCGCATTCCTGGTGTTAAGGAATCTTTTATTCCTGTCAATGAATCCAGCGGCAAACCCAGACAGAGACATCAGGTCCCCCAGCTGACACCTGGCTGGGGACAAAAAGGCACTCTGTGCACGCGAAAGTTTGCTTTAGTGAGTGTGGGGAGGCAGGAAAATAAACCATACAAAGAGATATGAGGTAATAGGTGCAAATTAAAATACATGGCATGTTGTGCCTTCTGTGTTTTGGGACCATTATGCCTGAGGTACGTGGTGTGTATGGAGTCTGTGTTTGTAGGGTCAGGCAGTGGGAAAGCAGTTGTGATTTATGCATGGGGCCAAACTCTGATCCATCCTGAGCCTTTCTATTTCATTCAGTGGGACCAAGCTCAGGAGCTCAGTAGACAGGGGTCACTAGCCCTGGGGGGCTGAAGGCAGCTGAGGTTGCACAAGAGAAAGTCAGTCCTAAATTCCTGCCTCGGTTGATGCCTCGGACAGGCAGTTCAGGATACATCATTTAACCTCTCTGGGCCAAATTCTGCTCAGCAGCTCTGGAGTAAATTCAGGGTGACTCCACTGAAGCCACGTGGCAAAGCCCAACCTGTTACCAGTTAGGCATGTCTCCACTGGCTGTCCTAGGGCTGAACTTGGCTCAGAGATTTGAGAACTCGGTCCAGTGCATGAATGACTCCATGTTCTCTAACAATGCTGCGTTTCAGCCTGGTTTTGTTTGAGGGATGGATGGGTGACTTGATATACCTCAGACAGGATCCCTCAGGGCTTTTAGGTCTGCTGTGAATCATGACCCTGAAGGATGGCCCATCAAGGGTTGGGGTTTTTTTTTTGTTTGTTTCTTGTTTTCATTTGTTTAAATCCCAACAGTGGTTCAGGGAGTAGTGAGAAATGTCCCACAGCTGAGCTGAAGCCGTAGCTTTGCTTAGATGTGCTCAGGCCCCTGTAAAGCTCCTGAGCACAGACCCATGAAGAGAAAGTGAAACTCTGGGTGTCGTGGCTTAACCCCAACTGGCAACTAAGCACCACACAGCCGCTTGCTCAGTCCCCCCTGGGCGGGAGGGGGGAGAGAATCAGAAGAGTAAAAGTGAGAAAACTCGTGGGTTAAGAACAGTTTAATAATTGAAATAAAATAACGATAATGATGGATAAGGATAAGGATAAGGATAAGGATAAGGATAAGGATAAGGATAAGGATAAGGAAAAGGAAAAGGAAAACAATGAGAGAGAGAGAGAAAAACGAAACCCAGGAAAAACAAGTGATGCAACCACCCACCACCCGCCGACTGACACCCAGCCCATCCCCAAGCAGCGATTGCTGCCCCCTGGACAACTCCCCCCAGTTTCTATACTGAGCATGAGGTCATATGGTATGGAACAGCCCTTTGGCCAGTCTGGGTCAGCTGTCCTGGCTGTGCCCCCTCCCAGCTTCTTGTGCACCTGGCAGAGCATGGGAAGCTGAAAAGTCCTTGACTAGTGTAAACTCTACTCAGCAAGAACCAAAACATCAGTGTCTTATCAACATTATTCTCATCCTAAATCCAAAACACAGCACTGTAACAGCTACTAGGAAGAAAATTAACTCTATCCCAGCCAAAACCAGAACACTGGGATAACGAGCTCTGGGAATATCTTATCTCTGCTTGGTGTGGGAAATAGTAAGTTGCCCGGAGGAAATATGACTCATTCTTATTTCTGTTCAGAAAAGTGGGGAAATGCCTACGTTTCTGTTTAATCAAAGCTTAATATGAACTAGTTTTCTTTGTCTCCTCCCCAAGCATTGCATGCAAAGCAGCATTCACTGGCCCTTGAAGTTAATATACTGTATTACGCATTCTAGAAGTTGACATTTCATGTGACCTACATGCACAGAGTGGAGCAGGGATGACTCAGATTTCTGTGTTTGTGGCTGCCACATCTCCTGCATTCTTAAGTTAATGCGTATATTTGAAACAAGGGGAGGACTGATGCTGAAACATTCATTCAGAAGCAGCGGTAAGATCTGTACCTGCTTTAAAGAGGAACTCGTTTCCCTGGAGACACTGATCCTGTGCCTCTCACTCAGTGACAGTTTCCAGTCACGCGGTGATGTCAAAGTCAGGTCAGCAGGATCAAGACAGAAAGGATTTCTGGCAGTGCCAGTCAGGAAATCCTTAAACAAGAGGGAGCACTGGAAAGGATGCTATGGCAAGCACAGGAAGCGTGGATAATCCAGTGTGAAGGAAAATGGAGTCACAATTTATTATTCTAACCTGATACACACTCCTGAATTTGAACACGATTTTTTTTTTTTCCCTGAGACTGAATGTGAGATCTTTTTTGGATTGTTTGGGTACCTACCTTCTACTTAGCAGAGCAAAAAAAAAGATGTTTTACTTTCCTGCTGCAGAGCAATCTTTTTTTTTCTTTGAATTAGTGAAAAAGAGGTGACAGAAATGATCTATTGTAGATACAGTGAGTGAAAGAACCAGAGTTAGTTTGGGGGCCTTGTGTGGGCCACAACTGGTGATATGAGCTTGCCTTAAGCCGAACCAAATCAAACAAAACAAAACAACCCCACCGAACGCCAAGTCTATGAATTGCTTTGATCTGCCTACCTTCAGGTAAGAAGAATGGGCGACTGCAGGCTTCCAAGGCTCTTCTTAGAAGAACTATCCCCATTATAAGTTTAACATGCTTATCAACAGGCAGGATTGGTTTCCCACAGTGTTAACCTGACTTTATAGCAGCATCACTCTGCTGGGCTGCAGAAATGTGAACTGGCTATATACCAACACTGTAAAATGTAACACTCCTCCTGAGAGCAAGCCTAATTTTATAGGGATATGGGGTGGTCTTTAGCTGCTGTGGTACATGCCCTGGCTGCACACCCTCGTAGTCAGATCAGGCTCATGTCCAACCCTGAATGTGTGCTACAGATTGGCAGAGCAGCACAGGGGTCTGCCCAGTTCAGTGCCATGGGCAGGTGCCGAAGGATGACAGGCATTTAAACAAATAATCTTACTACAGAGCTGTCTCTTACAATGCACAGGCCCACTGTAGCCACAAAAGTATCCTGCCACATCCTGCTAAACAGTAGCCCTTAGTCCTCAGCATCTTTCACCCAGCTAAGACTTTTGCATAAGCTTTTGCCCAGTGAGTCAAAAATGAACTAGGCATTCAGAAGACCAAGCCTTACAGGCAGGCAATGAAGGTAATTAGTCCCTTCAGTGCTGAAGTGTCTCCTGAAAATGGGATGGTAGCTTTGCTTCCAACATAGGCTTGCTATGGTGGAGAGAGTAATGCTTAAATATATTTCCAAAATCTGGGCCAAATTCTGATGAGCTCTGTATTACGCTTGGGGAAAGAGAAGCAAAAGGAAATTAAATACTAGATGTTGGTAGAGCTGTGAATTGAGCCCTTATCAACCTGGTCAACACAGAAAGCATGCTTCTCACTTGGCCTAGGCAAATAAAGAAACAGGACATTTTACTTTTCTGAATAATTACTAACACGGACTTCTTGAGTTTTCCCAGGAAGAAAATCTAAACTAGAAAGATTCCTCGTAAAAACACTCCCATAAGCATCTTTACATGTTCACATTTAATGCATTGGTTATTTTCGGATATATTTTGTAAAATCCTTCCCTTGTTATAGTCAGTGGCTTTTCTCCGCTTCGGTGAAGGGGGGCCAGGGCCTTCCCTACACAGCTTGAACACACATGAGGCCCCAATGACCTTCTCATCTTACATACTTCTTTCTCATGTTTCCTTTTTAAACATGTAGACACTTGCCTGTGCTATGATGGAGTTCGTTCAGCAAATCCAGCATATGGCTTAGGAGTTCTGTGTGCTCTAATTATCCTTGTTCACACTCCTCTGGTCAAGCTTGGCTGATGAAGATGGCTGGAAAATCAGGTCCATCTGTTCCTTCCAAAAGATACAATCAGATGGCTTTAGCAAGGAAAGTATACTCAAGAAGTGCTATAGACATGCTTGCTTTCAGCCTGATGGCAGTCTCATTAAAACCAATAAAAAGACTCCCACTGACTTCAGTAGGGAAATAATTCCCTACTCTGAAATTGTCTGCTTGAGTTAAGCAAAGGAAGAAAGGTCAGGCTTTATCTTAAAGTTACTTATATATATAACTTATTACAGGGTTAATAACTGATGACTCAATTCTTACAGAGCCCAAGAGGTCAAAGGGTTGCTTGCAACAACTGATAAAACACCCTTGACCGATGTTCTCACAGCACCCATGAAAAATGCTGCTGATAGGCATAGCACACTTATCCATCAGTCTTTTATGGACTACTTATAAATGCCATATCATTATAAATCTCGACTAGCAAAACAAATAACTTCTGTGTCAGAAAGCTGTGCACAAAGTTTGGAAACTCAAGTCACTTGACATCTGCAGAACACTCAGTTGGTGGATTGAATGTTACGTCAGTTGTGAAATGTATTTCTGGGAGAATATGAGATAGGAAGCCTTGTGGCTGGAGCATAATGTGTTGTTGGAAAGCCAACTTGTTTTCTGGCTTAGCTTTACCATTGTAAAAAAAAAAGGGGGGGGGGGGAATTGATTTTAAAAAAAAAATTGCTCTTAAAAATGAGTGTAAGGTTGTTACATATGTCTATTACAAAAACAGCCATCATCTGTCACTCACTAGGGACACCAGATTTTCCTACTTGAACAGATATGGTAATTTCTTTCCCCCCACTGTGCAATAAATTCTGAGGTTATTTGTGAAGCACTCCAGCCCTTAGCTTGAATCCTATCTCGCTGGGAAGAGCCTAAATGGCATCACCCCTTTGAAGTGTTGGCAGCGGCGCTGCTGGACTCAGGCCCTTTGTCTTCCCCGGGCAAAGCAGTGGCTGCATACCAAATCCCAGTGTCAAAGGGAGAATGGGAACGCTGCTGATGCGGGATGCTGGGGGTGACCGTGAGGACACCAGCTCTGACTCTACACCAAGCTTGGGGGTAGCGAGGCTTTGGGAAGTGGTGATAACCAGGATGACCCCTTCTGCTTGAGGAGCACAAGATGGATTTGGTGGGGAGGCACTTGTGTCAGGATGTACAGTCCTCTCTGGAACGTCAGCTTGGCCCTCAGTTCATTAATCCTTCCTGGGACAGGTTCAGGTTTTAATCCTTGAGCCACTTTCTGAAGGCTGCTAGAAGCTGGCAGAACTCACAGAAGTCTGCGGCTCTTGGGAGAGGCTCTAGCAGCGCCCTGGTAGCTCTTAGCTTGCCTTGGGGAAGGATGGAGAAGGATGCACGTCACAGAGACTTCCACCTCTCCCCTATCTCCCCAGCAGATTTTCATGGTCATGGCAGAGAAAATTCTTATATGCATAAAACTGTATGAGAGAGAAATGAACTCTAAAGAGACACAGAAAACAGTGGCCGTAGGTGGATATTGTTATTTACTGTCTATAGTCAGCGTGCTTTTGGGACGGTGATGTTCAAAGGAACCTGTGCTTTGTCCCAGCCTTCTGGCTGAGAAGGCTGCACCACGGTGAATTTGACTGGAGTGGTTTATAAAGCAGAAAAGAGATGCTGGCTCCGTGCACCAGAAGTGTGGTGAAAAAAGAAGTGGTGGAAGTGTGAGTGTGTGGTGAAAAAAGCAGCAGCCAAAGGCTGCACTTAACGCTTTCTTAGTGATACCCCATTGTAACTTTTCACGCTTTCACCAAGACAAAAACCCACAACCGTTTTGCATCATTACTCTTTAAAAATGCTCCCTCCCTGAAGAATGAACTTACCTGAGAGCCCATACACGGCGCTTCGGAAAGAAAATCAATGCTGCCCTCCTGCGGCCTCGGGCTCTCCATGCCGGGAGGAAGCCGCAGATGCCCACCAGCCGCTCCGGCTGGTTTTGCTGCACGGGGAGACGAAGGGAGAGCCAGCAGGCAGTGGGATTTCCACACTGGGGTTATTCACACCTCCTCCCATTCTCACACCTACATTAGGTGCCTGAGTTTGAAGCCCCACCTAGTAAATGAAAGAACGACAACAGCTTAACTGAGCTGTTCGTCGCTGCCCTTTGGAGGAACTTGCCTTCTTCCCTTGAGCAGGTGGTGAACTCAAGACTGTCAATGCAGAGGCCGAAGCCTGAATAGCCACCAGTGCCAGCACATCTTCTGGGCAACGACAGTGCCGACCACAACCAGGCTTCCCTGAAACCTGTTTTTTATCCGCACTGCCTATTCAGGACTTCTCAATGACTGGATGTAGAAGGTGGTAGCTCTTCAAGAGGCCTTGCTGCCTCATTTATCTTCCTTGTTGCACACAAATACACCCATTCCTTGTACTAAAAATCTCCAGGACACTGCTGATGACCTGTGTCTGCTGGGCACCGAGGGCCAGAGATGCCTGCACTGCTATAATGAGACCTCGGTTAGGGAGGATTTTTAGTGGAGGAATGTCGAGACAACAGCAGTTGTAGATTAAACAAATGTGCTATGCTGGGTGACAGCTGGCAAGCTGGGGAGGTGGTGATGCATTAAACAGGGCTAAATTCTGTACTAAGTTTAAGTCTGCATTAACTGCCCTGAAATAAGTAAAGTAGCTTTGGACTGACGCCGTTGTATTGGAGAGCAGAAATTGGCCTTGCGATTATGTGAAAAAGTACAGCAAATGAAGAGTTTCAGGAAACGTTCAATCAAGACAGAGCAAAATCCAAACCACTCCAATCAACCCTTTCTCCTCTTTTCTAGTAGCATTTCCAGGGCTGGCTTCTTACACCACATTTCTCTATTTTTAGAGGGGTTTATGGACTTGCTTTTATAAAGGACACCTAGACTCTGCTCTCATTTACACTGTTGTATGCCTGTCTGTTTCAATGGAGTTCAGCTCTACTTGATCTTACATCAGCAAGACAAAAAACCCCACAACTAGGCTTACTGTAGCTGAGCATCTGGTGAACCAGGGGACATGCCTGTTTTAAGAGACACCTTGAACGCCGTGAACAGAAAGACACTGGGCTGAATTCTGTCCTCATAACCATATCCTGCTAACATCAACGGATCATGGGAACACACATCTGAGGGCAGAATTTGGCATCTCTTGCTTCTTCCTCTCCCCCAACTTTGTAGTCGGGAAGGGGAGCCAAGGGTCACGAGGAATCACTACGGAGGGCAAGACTGTTCTTGCAGGAGCAGGTTTTCTATTTTTTAACTGGATTTTAATGCTTATCAGATGTGAAGTTCAGAGGAGGAATAATGAAGCCCAAGCGAGGTATTATTTATGCTGAGAAATGGCTGGGCAGGTAAGTATGTTGGTGCTGAGGGACCATACTTGTTGCAGATTAAAATGTATTATATATAGTTAGGATTATAGTTAAGGCTGGTTTAGGGTTGCCACCTTTGAAATAAAAATGGCATGTTAGCCATATGGCCACGGTGCATGCTCTGTATGTCTGTACTGGCTTTAAGAGCAGTGGACAAATCTGTAGCGCCCCAGATCGCTGCTGGCAACTTTGTGCTGGGGCCATGAAATTAATTGCTTGCCTTACCTCAGCAAGCCAGGTCTCACACTACCCCTTCCTCCAGGGTCTACATATTCCGGTGAAATTCAGCATGTGTTTCATCATGATGATGATGCTCTTTCTCTTCTTCCAAACCAGCATCGTTCAGAAAAACACGTGCTGATATCAGCATTCACAACCTTGGTTTGCAAATGAAGCAAAGTTTTGCTGAAATCGATGGTGCTGTGCTGGTTTATGCTAGCTGGTGCTCCGTAGCAATGAAGTTATGGGAATTTTTAAATTAACAGGAAAGAAAAATTGAGTCAGATGTCTCCCCTGTTGTTGTTGTTAATACTGTCTGACCTTTTTTGCTGTACTTTCTCCTGAGTGTGATTTCACATGTGAGCACTTCAGGGAAGAGGAGAGGAAGGAAGTATCCTTAATGGGCTCTTTTGTGAAATGAGGTAAATTAGGTGACTGGTTTTTTTTGCTGTAGAAGACTGTAGATTTAGCACTGCAGACTTTACTCTTTTAAAGTGTTTTGCCCTCCCTTAAACCGTGAATTTGGCTTAGAAAGGATTAAAAGGTAGGTATCAATTTATACCTTTTTACCTCTCCCCTAGCATAGTCTAAATGCCTGGGTCAGGCTTTTACTGCAACCCTGAAAGTGCTAAAAGCTCTCTTCCTATCTGTTAAAATGAAAGCAGCCACAGGATATCAGTAGCGGGGTGACAGGAAAACTGCCAGGTACTGTGAGACCTGAGTTAACGCAGTAAGAGCTGGCAAAGCTGTCCTCTCGTGTGCGGGGCGCTGGCTTGCTAGCAAAAGCACACCTTGGCCATGGCACATACTGGTGCACAGATGTCTCTTGGGATGAAAGGGGTTACCTTTCATGAGAGTTGCCTCTGGGTTGTAGTGCTTATGCCTGAGTGAGAATTCTGCTTGTTTAAGGTTAAATCCTACCTTTCCACTTACACTGGATGGTATATTTTTCTGTAGGGCGACATAGAATCATAGAATCATTTAGGTGGGAAAAGACCTTTAGGATCATCAAGTCCAACCATTAACCTAGCACTGCCAAGTCCACCACTAAACCATGTCCCAAAACACCACATCTACCCGTCTTTTAAATACCTCCAGGGATGGGGACGCCACCACTTCCCTGGGCAGCCTGTTCCAGTGGCTTAACAACCCTTTCAGTGAAAAGTTTTTCCTAATATCCAACCTAAACCTCCCCTGGTACAACTTGAGGCCATTTCCTCTTATCCTATCACTTGTTACTTGGGGGAAGAGACTTACCCCCCACCTGGCTACAGCCTCTTTTCAGGTAGTTGTAGAGAGTGATAAGGTCTCCCCTCAGCCTCTCTTCTCCAGACTGAACAACCCCATTCCTTCAGCTGATCCTCATAAGACTTGTGCTCTAGACCCTTCACCAACTTCGTTGCCCTCCTCTGGACACGCTCCAGCACCTCGATGTCCTTCTTGTAGTGAGGGGCCCAAAACTGAACACAGTACTCGAGGTGTGGCCTCACCAGTGCCAAGTACAGAGGGACGATCACTTCCCTTGTCCTGCTGGCCACACTATTTCTGCTACAAGCCAGGATGCTGTTGGCCTTCTTGGCCACCTGGGCACACTGCTGGCTCACATGCAGCTGGCTATTGACCAGCACCCCCAGGTCCTTTTCCCCCAGACAGCTCTCCAGCCACTCCTCCCCAAGCCTGTCACGTTGCATGGGGTTGTTGTGACCCAGTTGCAGGACCCGGCACTTGGCCTTGTTGAACCTCATACAGTTGGCCCTGGCCCCTCAATCCAGCCTGTCCAGATCAGTGTAGATGCACGTGGTCTGTTAGGTACAAGTCTCCATAGATGGGAATGACGAATAATTTTATTGGAAGGATTTGACTGAAAATGTTTTGTCTCTGGTGCTTCTGACATGACATAGATTGGGCCCAAGACACCAAACAGTTGGGCTACCAAAATGTTGGGAATCAAGGAGGCATGGACTCCTGGGTGCTAATGTAAAGACATGGTCTTTGTCACACCAGATGCTACTTAAACAATCTGTGTGTCGGTCATTATGCATAACGTATAACAGCACTTTTCCTGTCTTACAGGGATGTTGAATCAGGCCCACGTACGCACCCACTGCCAGTGGCTTGTCTTTGGCCTGCAGTGCCTGAGATCAGGGCATGGGTCTCGTGGGGTAAATAATCGGTGGTGGGACAGTGGTGTGAAGGGGACAGGACTGTAACAGAGGTGCCTACAGAGGACTTCAGGAAGAGGAAAACAGGCGTGGAGGCCCTGTGGCTACAGAAGGGCAAGGCTTTGTGTGTGCATCAGCATGTCAGCCTTTCATGACTGTTTTAATTTGGACCTTGTGAGGCTGAACATGTGGGATGCTCATCAGTTCAGAGGTGGGAAGTGCCTCTGCTACCAGCATTTGGCTCTGCTAGGTCCCTTGGCAGCCAGAAGCCATGTCCTTCCTCTCCTTCCTTTCTTCCCTCCTTTCTTCATACAGTCACAGAATGGTTGAGATTGGAAGGGACCTCTGGAGGTCATCTGGTCCACCCCCCCTCCTCAAGCAGGCTGCTCAGGGCTGTATCCAGTCAGGTTTTCCATATCTCCAAGGTCAGAGACTCCAGAGCCTCCCCGGGCAGCCTGGTCTTGCCTCCTCCCCTGCTTCCCCAGCCCTTGTGCACTGCTTGCTTCAGTCAGTAGGTGTCAGCGAGCTCCAGCCAATGCTCCCAGGGCCACCAGGCTGTCTCCCGGGCATCCTGCGTGGAGAAAACCCTGGTGAAATCCAGAGGAAATATGTGGCAAACAAATGAGTGGAGGATGGAGTGCAAGGACAGTAATGTGAGAGAGAGAGAGGGAGTGTTTGGTGAATTTCTCCTCGGTGAGTCAGGGTAACCTCATCGACATTGGCTGTGCGCAGTGAAAAGCTGCAGGAGGGAGTTTTGTGACTGGTTAAAACATACTGAGCTCCTAACTTTTTTAATACTATAGACAAGCCCCTCCCCCCAGGTCTTTTAGACAAATTCACCCCATCCTGACTTTGCTGATACAGTGATGTCTTGGGCAGATGGCTTCATCTCACAGGCCTTGGTTTGCCTGTCTGTCAAATGAAGCTGATAATAATCACCCACTGGTGTCCCAGGGCTACAGCACAAGCTACTTGTTTGACACCTGGCTCAAACAATTAAAATGCAGTAGGAACAGAGATATTATGCCCTGGGATGGGGACATTTGTCCAGCGTCTGTGTTCTTACCCTCTTTGGATTGACCTGCAAAAATTACAACTTTGCCAGCTTGTAAAGACAGCTGGTAAGTACAGTTAGGGAACAATGCTGCTTTTTATAAATGAGCTGTGAAGTCCATGGCAACTATCTTTTGAGATCTAGCCTAGGTAATTGAATGGGTGTAGGTATAATCACATTGCCTTGCATACCTGCTCTGCTCTGCTCTGTGCTGGAGGTGGCTGCATGCAGCAGGGTGATTGACGTAATTCAGTTGTACAAAACCCAGTTTCTGAGGTGGTGAGTTAATGAAATGTCAGCGGCAGTGACAGATCGAGCTAGAGGTAGATGGGGTTTTATATCTGGCCCTGCCAGTGCTCTCCACGTTACCTATGGGGAATCATTCACAGCTGTGGCCACCGTGAGATGAGTGAACTCTGGGGTGTGGGCTAAAAGGAGCAATGAGATGATGCTCTCCAGGCAGGAGACAACTTTTTTATATGGTGAATGAGGTGTTGTGTTGTGACAACACTGAAGCTAGTTACCCAGAGAAGGGAACTGAATACCACTCTACTTCTTTTTAATGACTTGCAGGGAGCCAAGGTCTGGCAGCCCTGGGAACAGGAGGGCTAAATACTCATTTAGTCTTTAAAATTAGACATCACAGAAATATAAGTCTCTTACAGATGCCATGGTAGGTGGTCTAACTATAGCCTTTAATCCTTCTGTGCCCCAGCTCCCTCTTTTGTAAGATACAGATAGGGATACGTTGCAGCCATGCTGGCAGTATAAATATCTCAGGGACTGTGATATTTTCTGATATCTTGTTACTGTGGTGGCAAAACATATAAGCAGAACATTACTATTTACTGTTAAATTTCCAGAGCTGGCTTTTTAAATAAGGGAGTGTATGTTTTGGAAACAGAGTGAGGGAGGGCTAGAGACAGGGGACTTGCTCAACCTGGCTGTGCGGCAAGGAATGGACAAAGAGGCTGCTCCCAATCTGCCTCTCTGGTTATGGAGCCGCGTTGATGGATTTGGGGGGGAAACTTGTCCGGCTTACAGACAGGCCGCTGCTAGAGCACCGAGATCTGAAGGTCTGGAGCTGAGAAACAGAGGTATCAGGAAGCCTGTCAAAAAATACCAGGAATCCATCATCTGCTGAAATAGCCTTCACAGCATCTTCTGGAGATGTATCTTGACATTTCTGAGCATGAGGGACAAATACGGGTCCCAGAAACTTTGGGGTCCTGCAGCAGTGCTCTTACAGGCAACAGCACTTCAGAGCTTTACTGTACTGTACTGTACTGTACCCTATAGAAGGCATGTGATTAATCCACTTAACTTGTGGGCACCAAATGCTTGACTTAAGGAGAGAAAGGATCTAACCTGGGTCTTAATGCCTCAAGTGTATTTCCTGGCAAACCTAGGCATGAGATTTTTCTTACAGAGATTAGTTAGATTACTTGGTAGAAATGGAAGTCAGAAGACCTGGGCATGGTTAAAGGAGGGAAGAGGGAAGGGATGGTGTAACTGCAAGTTTTTTCATAGGGTGTGGGAAGATAAGAATGTATTTTGGGAGGTGGAAGGCAGACACATTTTTTTTAGTGAGGAAAAAGGACTGTGCTTTGAAAAGCCATGATATGAGAGGAATGGAAATGGAGGATATGTAGAAATATAAGGCTCTGAGACCAAGAGAGTACAGTTACGAAGAAGATGTGTAGCCAAGTGAGGAGTAGTGTAGTGGTGAGAAGAAAGATCTCTGCATATAAAACAGGTGATTCTTACTTTTTATTTAACATTTTCCCGGGATAACATGGAAAAATCACAAAGGTGGTCCAAAATAAAACTGCCAGTTCATACCATGTTTCAGCTTCCAGCTGGGTCACCACTTGTTTTGTTCTGCATCTAATACAGAACCCTCTAAAACCTGCTTTGAAACTGAGGGATTGTTTTATCCTGTCTTGATAATAGCAGCTCTGCAGTTAACTGGAGTGTTTGAGCAGTTGCTGGCAGTTCCTCAGCCCAGACACTGAGGCTGACTGATCTAGCATCCTTCAGTGAAACTGCACCAATGATCTTTAGTAACAGTTTGGAGATGTGTAAGTGTTCATGGTATAGTATATACATACGCACATACACATTTATTTGAGGTAAATTTTCCCCTGGAGTCGATGCTGTCCTGTTCTGCACCTCCATCTCCTTCTTCCCCAGCAGTGGAGCCGGGCAAGAGGTCCTCCTCTGGCTCCTCCATGGCCTGCTGCCTGCCTAGATGGTGAGATGAAGGTGCAGGAGGTGTGACGATTTTGGAAACCACCTCTGTATGCTGGATCCAGCAGACATCAGTTGTGTGGCAGGCTCAGCAGAGGGAGCCTTGGGTTCAGTCCTGGAGCTGAGGAAGGGAGCAGACTTAATGCAGTTCAGAAAGCAAAAGTTGCTTTCCTTTTCCTCCCTCATCTAGGACCCTGGGCTTGCTGCTCAGCGTGGGAATGGCTAGGCAACATTACAAGGTGTGTATATGTCTGAGTATTTTGTGTCGCACATGCAGTTTATGAAGCACTTAGAGCCTGCTTCTGTGATGTTGTGCTCCAAAACTCAGCTCTCCCACCGCACCCCTGGGGTAGCTGTCATTCTTCTGGCAAAAGGAAGTGATGGAGGAGGAGAGCTCCATATGGAGTCGGTCTGCGTTGTCCAAACTTGTTTGCTATTCAGTGTAGTTATAGTACTCTGAAACTGTCCAAACATCCTGCTGCCTGGCATTGGCTTCACCACTGAAGAGCTGGTGCGCGCTGGCTGGAGAGGGAGGTGTTTCTCGTATGTGGCAGCTCCCAAACGGCCTCCCTGGGTTAAATATTAACTTATTGTTGCTGATCTTACAGGTCATTTTACTGTATCTCCAGCTTTCTTGACACACAAGGAGAATATTTGGAGCGTAATGTGAATTTTCTATGCCTGGCTGTAGTGTGTTTCACTGTTAATTTTTTGATTGAAAACTCAAGCTTTTGGCTAAATGAGTGTTTTTAGAAAACACCTGCTTTCCTCATAAAATATTTTTGATCAAAGCCTAACATGTCTTAGCTTTCATCTGAAAGGCTTCCTTTTTTTCTAACAGTCATTGTGTGAAAACATTTGCTCCTCAAGTTAACAGGGTTTTTTTTCAACAACAATTTGGATTTTCTTTTGGAAACTTCCTGTTTTCTGACGAGTTTTGTGTGTGAGCAGCCCATGTGCCCAGCCCTGGTTCAACAAAAGCTGTTCATGTGGCAGGCCAAGAGGCAGAGCAGAAGATGGATAGCAGTGGTGCCTTTGTGGCTGCTCATTGTTCAGCAGAGTAACTGTTAAGCAAAGATGGCTTTAAAACAAAACCAGCAATGAACCTTTTTTTTTTGGTGACATATGTTGTGAAAAACCTTTCCTGCTTCTTTATCCCAGAACTCCAAGGTCTGAAATATTTTCAGGTAGGGTTTGAGTTTTTTTTTTTTTTTTTCCATTTATGTGTCCATGACTTAACTGAGATGAAGCAGTTATTAAAAAGCTGTGTCAGCAGTGGGCAGGAGGTGAAGGCCCAGCCCAAGGCATCAGACATGATGTTCCTATGAGCTCCCTTTCTGTTTTCCTCACTTCTTACCTCTTTTTCTCTTTGCAGTGAATGAGGAGCCTGTCCCCTACAAGGTCCCAAATTGAGTTTTGATGCAGTAACCTTGCAACTTGAGGTAAAACTGGTTTGCCTGTTCCAGCAGGTAAGAACGAAGAAAACAAGCCCTGTTAGAAAACATATTGGCCTGCCTATGATTTTAAACACAATTTGGCATGTAATTTGATTCTCTTTAAAACATGCCAGCTGGTAAAAGACTAGCTCTAACAGGGACTTGAGATGAATCTCAGCAAGTTAACATGTTTTTAACACATCCCGCTCCATCGTTTATAAAGACCTGTTGGAGAACAAGCAATTGTGCTCTCTAATGGTGCTGCCCGGACTGCTGGAGCACATGGGGCGCTCCCCAGTCTCTGTCACCATCCCCTCTTGCAGAAACACAGAGCAGTAAACCCAAGGAACGGCTTGTGAGCCTCTGTCTGATGTACAGTTATGACCTAATGGAACAGGGCAGAGTTTCCACCCTTAAGTAATAGCATCCATACACGTGTGGCTGCTTTAGTGGATAGATCTCCTTGCAGAGGTTTCAGCCTTGATCAAAGCAAGATACAGGCATGACCATCTTGGGCAATTGCTGTCCTGGGAGGACAGTAAGTACTCCAAAATGCAGGTGGGAGGAAAAAGGGACCTTGAAGCCCCTGCCTGGTTCCCTCTAGAATAATCCAATTTGATTTTCCCAGCAGGCAGACCAGAGCTCCTGACCTGACCATGGTAGCTCTCTGAACTTGAGCTGGCCGAGCCTATGGGCTAAAACCTGCACGGACACTCTTACCCGGGCTGGCAGGTGGCTCATCCCCCAGACAGAGACGACTTCATGGTGTTCCTTCCTGAATATGGAGAACTACCTTGGATTTCTCCCATATAACATGTAAAGCTGGCACACTGAGTCGGGCTGTATAAGAAACAGAAGAAATACAGAGGGGTTGTTTAGATAAACAGGAGGGAACAGCATTTTTCCAAAGTGCCTCCCAGGTGCCGTGCTCCTTCAGCAGAGGAGCGGGCTGAGGCAGGGCACATCTCTGTCAGCCCTTCATGCACCTGCGTTTCTCTTGCTCTTCTACCAACCCAGCTGACGTGCGGCGCAGGGATGCCTTTGAATTTCACCCATGCGAGTCCAAAAAATAAATTAAAGTTCTCTATGAGTGACTTGGACAAATGTGCACCCTTGACTTGACCCCTGATGACTTACATATCCCCTCATATGCCTGCACTGATGGGCAGACCCCCCAGGGCACTGTTGGCGTGCTGGTTGGCAGCACAGAGGCATCTGTTTAAGAGCTCAGCGCAGATGCATCATAGTTTATTTCTTGTAGCAAACAACCACAGACCTGTGTAGCATTTAATTAAGGCACACTGGCAAATCCTTCAAGCAAAGAAGGCCCCTACAGGCAATGCCTGTGACAGACAGTGCTCAGCATCTCTGAGCGGGCCAGGCTTTAATCAGAGCTGGCGCAGAAGCCATGTAGCCCTCCTGCTTTGGTGTGAAGAGCACATCAAGTGATGTAAATTTGGCTCCAGGGCTACAGTAGTATGGTCATCCAGCTCTCAAACTGACCCATAAATGACAGTCACGTAGATGAGTTGCTGTTGAAAACCCCTGAGCGGAAGGAGATCAAACCACTCTCTGGTTCGTGGAAAGTGTGCAGATGTGACCAACATTTCTAGGAGAAAGACAGGAGCATTTTGAGGTGAACAGCAGTGCATACTGCCAGCCTAAATTAGTTTCTTTAGCCACACTGACTACCAAGGGTGAAGAGGATGGGCTTGAACCAGGGAAATCAATGCCCTCAGTTGCCTGCAGCAAGAGAAGCCCCACTGGGCACCCCCGAGGGCTGGCAGGGCTTTTTTTCAGCTTCCTACCTCAGGAGAGAGGGCCTAATGTTTTTGCTTGAAGGATGTTCATGGTGTGCATCCCAGCTGGCTGAGTCCCGAGTATGGTGTGGGAGTATTTCATGGCATCAGCAAGGGAAGGAGGAAGAGCTGGGAGGTGGATGCCACCTCTGAGGAGTGGTGGTGGGAAGCTGTGAGCCATCGAGGGTGTTTGGCCAAGGGCCTGGTGGCTACGTTAAGTGTAGCCATTGGCAGGACATTTATCATACACTGTGCAACGAGCCACTGATCAACAGCAATTACTATTTTTTACAGCTTACAAACAACGTCAGTTGCAAGCTGTGTTTGCTGTCATAACGTAAAAAATAGATAGTTATAGGATGAAAAAAAATATGGCTTTGCAGGGATTTTGTGCTTTTCTTTTAAAGTTAACAGGTGTTCCTGGTCACCCTGAAAAACCACAGTGAAAATATCTGCATACCACTGAAATGAAGCAACTCCAAACCAACCCCTGTGAAGAAAGTCCCAGCCTTTGCTTTTGTTTTGTAGAAATGAATGGGCAAAAAAAGCTTCAGCTATGGGTTTTCATAATGATAGAGTGGGAGCTTTCACCACCATCCCAGTTTTGGACCGCATTTGATGCAGGCTCATGGAGACAGGGGACTGTTATTAGAGCTGCCTGAATAATCTACAGCAAGTAACTGAATGGAAGTGTTTGGCCTTTTTTCTGTTTGCAAATTATTTATCCAACCCGCCTGGATGTTCTTGAATGTGTTTGTTGTTTGAAATAATACTGTCCATAATTTCTGTGAATAATCATTTATTTGTAGCTTGCCTACGAGCATTTAGATAGTCAAAATGTCATTTCTGTTCCATGGTTACATGAGTGCAACCCTGAGATTTCCACCAAGAGTACCCACAGTCAGCAGTAGTAAATTCACTTTCTGTAAAAACCTACTGAAATCTTTTTGGGAAATGTATGTTCATCTGCAATATTTGTGGAAAAAAAAGAAAAAGGGCGGAAATGCATTTAAACAACAGTTCTTTGAAAAGCATTAAAATGTATTTCCTATGATTCTTTCTATGGTTAAATGGATGATTTAAATTTTTATGGTTTGCAGTCTGGAATCACTCAATCAGAAGTAAATTTGCTTAGAAGATTTCTACTTGAGCCAGACACAGTCCCCTGGCCCTACGGCTCCAAAAGGCTGTCTGCGTGCCGTAGTCCATATCTGAACCACCTCTGGACTCCAGAAGTTGTATACTGAAATACTCAGGTCTCCGACTGCTGACGGACTGTTCAAAGGTGAAAAGAAGAGCTCACCATTTGGTTTCCAAGCAGGACTATCCCTGACATCAAGGACTACCCCAGCTGTTGGGGTGATGGTGTCCTCAGCAGAGCCTGCTGCCTCGTTTCTTCCCCTAGCCACAGGTTTGGGCACCAGCACCACTGGCATGTCACTCAGCTCAGCTTGGCACAAATGACCACAGCTTCTTGCTAAGCTTTCAAGAGAAGTGAGTGTACCCTTTCCAGGAGGAACCTGGTGTACCAGGGATGTTCGCCGTGTGCTCGCGGAGCCAAGGCAAAGACAAAGCAAGCGTCTCACCCACGGGCCCCGCAAGCCACCAGAGCTTGTGGAGACACACTCAGATCAGCTGGGCAGCCAAGCGGTAATGGGGTTTTGTAACCTCCTTGTCCTCCAAAAAATTGGTACATGCTCAGTGCCTAGAGCGCTCCAAGCTCTGCCCTGTTGCAGCCACTTGGCCAGTAGCATCCAAGCCAGGTCTTAGACAGCCAACAAGCTCTGTTAGCAGCCCTGCGAGGAGTTTCTGTGGCAGCAGTGTTGGACTGCTGCCCCTCTGCCCAGTCAGGACTAAGGGAGCTTACAGAGAAAGGGATGGGCTAGGAACAGCTCTTGTGTTTGTTTTCATCCATACCTCTTCAGTTACCTGGCATGGTTGGATGGTTTTGTGATAAGGACACCTTGAAGGATAAGTTGCAGGCACAGGCTAAGTGCCTCCACCCCAATTTGACATTTATTTTCCAGGGAAGAAGTAATATTTTGCAGACAAAACAGTGCATGAATCCATTTTGTATCTCTGAAAAATTTTCTGCTTCAATTTCTTTAATACAGGCTTGTTGTTTACCCATTGCATTCTGAAAGAAACGTACTACAGAAAATTATTTTCTCCTGCAAATATTTCCCCGCTCCTGAACCCTCTGTTTCCAAACAGCTCTTCTCTGAACTGTTGTATGTGGGAAGGCATTTTCAAAATACTAGACCTCTCTTGGCATGTCAAAGAGCAGTGTGGACTGCCAGCTTTCTGTATCTGTGTCATGAAAATGCAAGGCAGATCAGTTTTCAGAACTGAGGCTGTCCTCTGTCTTGCATGCAAGACGTCCTCAGAGCAATGGATTTTGTAGCATTATAAAGCATTTCTGATATCTTTAACTTTCTCAAATGCTGCAATGTTAAATCAGTTTTGCTTAAAATATTCATTGCCATCTTGTTATCTACGGGCTGCTTAGGAAGCTAATGGACAGCAGATCAGTAAATGACAGCTAGATCTAAAGTAGTGTGGACAAAGGTGTGGGCTTGGATTCAGGAGGTGAAACGTGCTGTGACCTTGTACAACTCACTTTGTTTCCTTTCCCAGCCTTTGTCTTTACCACTTAAAGCATGAACCTGTTGGGTTTCCTACAACAGACGAAGAAAAGAAAATTAAGCTTATTGTAATGGGAGTCGGGAGAGAAAATTACCCTGTTCTTTCTTTCACCCTTCCTGCTCTCTCCCCGGCATTTTGCTGGGCCCTTTCCTCCTCTTTCTTTGTCCAGCATCCCCTTCTGTCCTACCCCTCTTTGGGACTCCTTTACTGCCTCTCTCTTCCTCCCCTTCCTTTGTCTTGTTTTCCCTTCCCTGGGAAGGTTTTAGTGGAGGGGAGTCATCTGAGGGAGAGAGTATCTGCCCTTGGAGCTTGTGACCGGTACAGGCTGAAATGCGAGTTGCACGAGGCTTTTTTGTGGAAAATGAAAACAAAAATATCTTTTTCTCATATTATTGACATTTTTCAGAGGGTATTGTCATTGGTAGAGTGAACTAAAGCCAGAATTTAGGCTTTGGCTATTGAAATGTTTTGACGAAAATTTGCCAACCTCTGATTTATTTTTTCAATTCTCCAATTAAGGGGAAAAAAAAAAAAAAAAAGATTATTTAAAAGAATCTTTCCCACACAGCTCCCTCCTCCCCCTGCTTTTTTTTGTCAAAAAACCAATTTTCCACTTGCACTAACTCAATACAATCTTTTTTTGTTTCAGAAGCTGCATTGCAATAATGTTGAAAAAGGAGTCCAGAACTGGCTGATTTAATGCTTTGCTCGTGGCCGTTTGTACCCTTTTCATTTAACTTTACCTTTTTTGAGCTGCATTTGGTGGGAAGTGTTTTATATGCTAAAGTATCCCAGACACTCCACAATTCTCCTTTAATGCTGTGCTGTTTCACTGAGCTGTAGCTAGCCGGGATACATCGCGTGATCTTCCCATTTCACAGCCAGGTCACAGCTGATGGTGGAGGTTCATGTATACAGCTACTGTGTGATTTGGGCTGGCAGAGGAAAAAAATCCTTTAAAATTGTTCCCAGCCAGTTAGTCTGAATGACCACTTGTCATTTTGGGCTCTATATGGTTTGTGTGGAGGGTAACAGAGGGTTGGGATCGATTTAGGCTTGAAAAAAATTAGCGTGAAAGGGTGGTAGTGACATCCTGGACTACAAAACCAGTGCTTAAGCTGTGGGCAGATTCCCCAGACTTCACCCCTTCCCCTCCTGCAAAGGAATTTAATTAACATCATTTACTTACAAAACCTGGTGTTCTGTCTTTTAAGTTCTAAAAGGGCTTGGGGCCATGTTTAAAAGCAAATGCTGTAAAGGGACGTGGTGGTGGGGTGTCTCTCATGAAGTTGTTGAAAAGGGCTGTAGAGGAGCCTTGGACACAGCGTTTCTCTGAGTGGGGGGAAAGATTTATTTAAAAGCAGCATTGACTCGCACCTTAGACATGCTGCCGGTGTACAGCCCGTCTCTGTTTGCCTTCCTTCATCACATCGCAAGCTGTGCTGGGCAGGCTCCCTTAAGCCATGTGCTCACACCTGATTTGGGTCTCTGGGCTCTGCCTCAGCCTTAAAATACAGAGGTGATGCACGTTCCTCAAGAAAGATAAAGGACATTGATTCTGGGGAAGGTGGGATGCAGCTTTCTTGGTTGAAACCCTAACGGATTTGGGAAGGGAGACCTGAAGTGGTGCACAGCCCGAGTCTGGGAAGCATGAGGGTGCAGCAAGGATGGAGCAGGGTCTCCCTAGAGTCATGTTTTTAACAGGCAGTGATATTTAACAGTTGTTTTGTCGAACTGGACTGAACTGCCTCCAGCACAGTCCTCTTTACCCCAGTGGGTTAGGAAGAGTGCTTGAATGGAACTGGAGAGAAGTGGTTACAGAGCTTTATCCAGTTCTTAAGACGTTAAGTCACCTTCATTTCCAGCGAGGACAATTACACCAGTGTCGTTTTTTACTAAGAAATGAAATGCAAAGGCTGAGCCGGCTTGTTGGCTTTAGTGCCCTACGGCACAAAGTTATAAGACCTCGTTTGTGATGATTCCATGATTAGGTCACCAGGAAGGTTAAATTCCACTTCTTGGGTGTGACAGAGACTTGGCCCGAGATGTCTGCAGGGTCTGGCAGCACCCATGAAAAGGAGTTAATGATGGAGCTGGCAAAGCGGATATCTGCCTGCTTCCTTTTCATTAATTAAGGGCAGCTGGTCACAGGGGGGCAACGCAGACCAGGCTAGGAGAGTTAGCTACAGAATAAGGTTTGACTCTAATCCCTGCTAAGACTGACTGTGTTTCTTTCACAGTGGATATGCAAGACCCAGGGAGATTTTGCATGTATTCTGAAAATGTTCTCCATCCTTATAATCTTAGGGTTTTGTGGCGTTATCTGGAAATATAATAAAAAGAGGCTCTGGGTGGCTTTGCACTCCTGTGACTCTGAAGCAGCATTTAAACCCTACCTGACTCCAGTGTACTATCACTGACTCTTGCAACATCATAAACTTTCCTAATATAAATCTAAAGATCACAAACTTGTGTCTTAAGTTGTCAGTGATTAGTTAGAGACACGGTCCTGGAGCAAAGTTTGAACAGATGGACAGGATGGTCAAGACCAAGATGCTCAATAGTCCTCATGGCTCTGTCTCCAGACTTTCTCTTCACAGCCTGTCCCAGCATGGCTGTTCATCAAGTGGGCACTTAGGAAGTGCCCAGCATGGGAAGAATCTGGCTTAATTGCTCATGTTGCAATCTTCCTACTGGATGTATTTACACCTGGACAACAAGCTTTGTTATCCTTCTGGTCAAGATGAGTATTCGTATTAGTGTCTGACAAGCGAGAGTGAGGGAATTCAGGAGAAAAAACATCTTCGTCCAACCCCAAAAGGCAAGGCTTTTACTAGATGAGTGTGATCGGTTGCTCAGTGTTTGTTATTATTGAACAGATAAATAAAAGGAGGAGTACGTTTTAACTTGTCTCCTCCCTCCTGAGGGCAGATTTGAGGTTAAATCAGTACAGTTGGATGTGATGACAAACTGGAGGGCCAGGAAGGCGTTGATGATATAAGACATGTTTACGCAGCAAAAGAAGAGGTGCGATTTCCACATGTGCCAGCCTGAGCAACGAGAGCAGGGAAGGGATGGGCATTGGGCTTTGGTGTGTGTTTGGCATGGGAGTCAGCAGTCTTTCAAAATATTGTGCTCTGTGTGGTCGTCTGAAGTAAAGGCTGCATGGCTTACCTTCACTCTTAGGTTTAACCATAAACCAGCTAGTTTAGGCTATACAGACAGGATTTTATGTGTCTGCAGTCATATCTCCCATACCATCAGTTTTCAACTGCAGAGACAAGAAATCAAGTGCTGGAATGCTCTTCCTAAAGACCATCTGGATCTTGTATGTTGGCACTTCATGATCCTAGAAACACCGTTGAGCTTGGCAGGACTGGCCTAAAACCAGCAGTGCCTCAGGCCAGGATGAAGGTTCACTGACCAAACAGTGTGGAGGAAATCTTGGCTGTGCTTTAATTTATTGTCTTGCATTGCTAGTAAAGCTGGATGCATAAATCATAATGATTAATAAATCTGTTATGTCCTCCTTTTTTCCTATTTGCAAATTGTCTGAGCAATTTTCTGAACTGTATTTGTTATTCAGAATTTTTCACTGAGTAATTTCTGGAGATAATTCTTGTGTTTTTATCTTGTCTGGGAAGTTATGCTGTATCTGACATCGGAGCTGTTTTCATTAGAGACATAAATCTTTCTTTTGTTGTTTCGGGATCACTTTTCCCATGCTACCATTTGCAATTACGGATATGAAACTTGCTTTCTTTGACTGCTCTTCAACATCCATTTGTCACTGGCTGTTTCAGCTGCTGTTGAAACGCTAGTAAACTGTATCACCCTTACATTTGGGACTAAACACCATACACAGAAGTATGAATGTATTTGCACAGAAATTAAAAGAGTGAATGAGCATCTATGAAGTTTCCTTTTATTGATAGAGTTGCTATCATTTGTGTATATAGTCTGTATTTTTCCTGAGTACCAAACTGATGGACAACTGAAAGGTGAGGCCATCCATGGGCTGTGTATGTTGATGGAATGTGTTGAAGCATGTAGCATTACCATCACCCTTGCTACTTGCTCACCAGACACTAATGTGTGAATCCCTAATCAAAATGGCCTGTACAGGCACAGAGTAGACCTGAGACACTTCTCCACTGACCACAAAATGCAGAAAGAAATAATTCATTATGGCAGTGATCCCTCAAACGGGGCACATGTAATAAAGCCATTTGAGCAATACCAGCCCAGGTTCAGCAGGAGTGGTGAGGAACGAGGCTAGCTGGAAACCTGGTCCCCAGCTGGATGGCAGATGCTCCTTAAGGGCATCCCAGGAGACCGGGTCCCTGCAGACGGAGAGAAGTACCCATCTTTCTAGGCCAGTGCTCTAACCAAGTTAAAAGAAACTAAAGAAAAAGGAAGAGGGCAGGAAGGTGAATGTGGACCACTGCTTCTTTCTGTACTTTAAAAGAAAGTGTTGGCCACCACGGCCTTTTGGAGGGAGGAGAATCCTGAAAACATGCTCTGAGAATGGTTACTAGGTCAAGACCCTCAGGGAAAAGAGGAGAAATATTTTGTTCCTTGATCGTAACTCGGCTTAGACACTAAGCTGCTCAGACATCTTTGGGCATGCAGAAATGGAGATTACTTGCCTCTGGGATCAGGCTCCAGCTGAGAAAACGTTTCTCCAGGACACAGTTTTTGGAATTGGGTACCCAAATTCCACTGAGGTCTCACTGGCTACAGCCTCTTTGACCTCATCTGATATAAGTGTAAGGCTTTGGGGCATGCTGCTCCAATGTGAGCAGAGCATTTTCTATCATGAAAGGAAAGGCTGAGACAGAAAAACTATTTGCAGGAAAACATCTCAGTGGAGGAATTTTACCCTTGTTGCTGGGATAGTATATTTTAGTGGTGTAATAAAGGGGAAATTTTCTGACAAGCTTGAAGTCTAGAGCGTTCATCTTGAATTAAGCAAAGGGTGGCAGTTGGTGGAATAAGAATATTTGAACTCAAAAGCAAGCCAATGCATGCATGCAAAAGCATTTGGCAATTGTTTAGTGGAACGACGACAGCCTTAATAGCACAGCATTAGGCAGAGGGCCAAGAGGCAAAAATATTTGTAAATAGGGTTTGCTAATTTTTTCCACTGGCAAACATAGCAAAAGGAGGAGGAGGGAATTAGTGTTCTGAAGAAACAGGCGTGGAAGCACAGGTCCCTCTAGGTTTATGAACAGAATCCCTCTGTAATCCATGTCCCAAATGCAAATAAGTATGTGTGTGCGTGCGTGTGTGCGTGCATAGCAGAGGGATATAAAGAAGATGTGGTAAGGAGGCGTTGCTCCACGTCAGGAACAGGAGCTGAAGGATAATCGAAAATATAGAAAGAACCTTCCTCCTCCCCAGAAGGATGCCAAGGCCTAATTATGAAACCAATGTTGGCAGGCGATGCTGAATATTTCTGCTTATGGACTTGTCCTTTTGGAGGCTCTTTCATGGTGCTGCTGTTTGGGAGCTGTTGGAGTGGTTGCATCTGTACCCCAGCTCTCCTCCCTCCCCTTCACGGCTTCCTCCTGCTGTGACTGTACGAAGGAGCTGTCATCTTAGGCATGTACTCTGAAGCACACTGAGAGAAAATGATCAGGGAGATCTGCAGCAGAACCAGTCAGCAGCTGGGCCTGGATTTACTGTCTCTCTTTCACACGTTACTCGGAGTTGTCTCTTCTGCAGCCCCTTTTCATTTAGAAAGAAACTATCCTGAGCAGACCCTGTCTGTTCTGCTGCTGTTGCTGCTGCTCATACCTACACGGTGAACATGAGCTATGTGCTGCTGACAGAGAAATAGATGGAAATCATTGGGGATGTCACTTCTGTAGAAATCAAGATATTAACTAGTCTTTCATTACAAAATAGCAGAACTCTTCTCCTGGTTTGTTTCTGGTCACAAACAGAAGTGCTTTTCACAGGAGTGTCAAAGAATTGCCTGAAATTTTGGAAGAGCAGGCATTTGTCTCTTTTCTGACATTTGTGCATCAGATGATAAGACCTACTTTTGAGCCCACCTTTTGCTCCTTGCCACAGTAAGAATAAGCTTGACTGCGATACAAATTTACTGCAGAAAAGAGCAGGCCATAAGGACTTTTTTTGAACTTATGCAATGGATGAATTGAATGACCTCCTCAAATTCAACATCATGCTGTTAATGTTTCTTCTTGACCCTGAAGCACAATAACTCACCTCTCTCATCTGCACACATTTAATTATCCAAGCAGGTGATACTTTTATCTTAACTGGACTTAAACTGAAGCCTTTTGAGGTTGCCTTCTGAGGCAGAGCTTATCTGATTCGGTTTGGCTTTAGCTTAGCCAAAACTCAAGCTCTGAATAATTTGTATCTAAATAGTGAAAAAAGGAGTCTTGCAACACACACAGTTCATGTGAATAATATAAACTCTTAATAAACCCAAAGGTGATTAATGATAAACCTCCTGTTAACATTTACCTGACAAAAAGAAATAAAAAGGCATCATAAAGGTGACAAGAAGGAACTAATGGGTGTTTTACACAAATAATGCCAGTATTTCAGCAGTACTCTCTAAATCATGGTCTGCTGTTCTTCGTCCTTCTGAAATAATCTGATCATATATAAACTAAAAAAAAGAAAAGAAATGTTCAAGGGAGAGCATGCACACCTAGCAGCCCTTTCAGAGGGGACTGGGAGCAGAGTAAACACAAAATGTGTTAAGCTAAAATTATCACGATGGGTAATAACATCCTGCTGGCATATTTAGTTCTTCTACAGAATGTTTTGCACCACAAAGTTCTTACTTCCATGAGACATAAGAAAATACGTGGCTGCGTAGAAAAGCTTTGGGTGTCCATCTTATTTGAAACCAAACAATATGTGCTGCATCCTCGCTGATGTGCCGAAGTGAGAAGTGGGTTCTTGGGAAAATCAGTCCTCTGAAATATTTTTTCACGATCAGTTTGGTGAAGATCCAAGCACAGTTTTTTATGTCTCCTTTTTAACTTCTCTGCTGCATGCCTGAAGACTTCATGTTTTGCCCATCTGGTTGTGGGAGGCTGAGCCAAATTCCCTCTCCAGGTCACTGATGCTGCACTGCAGTTAACTACGTAGGTGAATATGCAGGACCTTTGCACCTTCCTGATTTTGGAGGGGACCTGGGAGCCGTGCAGAAACCATGCAAGATAGCTGAAATACCTTTGGTCTCCACCAGACCTCTCCTGTTCCTCCTTTGGCACCTTAGCACTGGGCCAGTGAGGTGGTGATGTAGAATCAGTAGCGAGCCATCCAGTTTGGTTTGGGGGCCCTGCAGCCCATGTTTGCCTGCAGACTTGGGCTGCAGGAGCCTAGAACTTGCTCCTGGGAGTTCAAGAAGTTGCACTTATTTATTAATGCATTTAATAAATATCGAAAGAGAAAAAGGGCATGGGCTGACCCTCATGCGAAAGTTTTGCTCTTTGCAGAGAGTACAGAAGGTTGCTTACAGTGAGATCGAGAAGCAAGCCCCCCAGCTCACTGCTTTTGTGGCTTGTGACTGAATCCCACTAAAAACAACTTCTGATTTATTTCAGCTGCATAATAATATTACAAAGTAATAAAAATAAAGGCATATTTAATGATGTCCTTCCATTAAATGGTATGCCCTGGCTGTCTACCAATGGCTCTACAGACCTAGTGGCGCCTGTGTCAAGACTCTTTCTTTCAGCATGGGGAGAGACATTAAATACCATGATAGAGTCCTATGTACCACCAGGTTATGCTGCACAATTCATTTCCATTAGGCAAGTCATTTTTTCCTCTCCTTGGCCATTGCAACTTTGTTATGCTAATAAATACACTTGTGTAGTGGGACCCAATTTAAACAAAGACTTGACATAGTAACTTTGCTGGACACATCCAGAATGGGACATCTGGGTCTCATCACAGCCAAAGGTCTCTTCTCTCACCCTCTCATCTTCACAACATATCAGTGCTCTCAAGCACAGCTCTCTTCAAGTCTCCAGTATGCATTTGTTATTTTCATTATTAGCTGAAAAAAATCAGGCAATCCCTGTTTGGAAGAGGAAAGGAAGAAGGGTTTTCAATTGTACAGGGAACTGAAGAAAAAATGAGAAGGAGAGGAATTACAATGGTGGGATAGAAATCATTTATCAACATCCTCCTTTTCAAAGGATTCAGAAGCATTTTACAAACTGGATACAGATCACTCCTCCAAAAAACAAAATGCTGCTATCATCTCTTGGGCAAAAATACAGTGGCCGTGCTTGCTCTCCTAGTGTACAATGCAATGTGTGTGGTGGATGCTACCCCAAACGGCAGTTCAGCAGGGGAGGGCTGAGCAGGCAGGATTACAGTCTACCAACGGTTCAGAGTCTCAAAAGCCTGTTTCTGTGAAAAGTGCAATGGCACGTGCTAGTTAAGATCTCCAAGTTCTGTCATTGCTGCCCTATTTGGGATGGGCTGGAAGCTGCTTTCAAGCAGCCAAAGTGAAATGAGCAGCTTTTCCCCATACGTACTACCATGTACTGATTTGCTGCAGAAAAAAATTGGAATTGCATGTACTTTCACATCACATCACATCACATCACATCACATCACATCACATCACATCACATCACATCACATCACATCATCACAGCTGCTGTGTCCACCTTGGGTAACACCCAGTAACCCGCACTAAAGCTGCCCACACTGTGGGGTCGGTCTGCTTAACCAGCCTGCCACGTTGCTATCTAGGGGCAGTGCAAGCAGATGGGAGATGCTGGAGTGCCTGGAGGTCAGAAACAGAGTGTTTGAGGGTGGCGGTGCTGGACGTCCCCTGCTTGAATAAACACCAAATACGCAGAGCAGGGAGGCAGGCAAGAGGGCAGCCGAGGTGGCTGGCTTCAGACACGAAACCTCAGCAGAGTTTCCAGGGTCTGGAGCTGCCATCAGGGGCTTGCAGTGTAGGTGTTGTGCAGTGTGAGATTAAACCTAATGACCAGGAATGATACCGCCACAAAGGCGCTTAGTGCTATGTAAAGGGCTTGGTTCATCTCTGACTCGGGTATGGTTTCCCACATACCGAGTTACCAACACCACTTTCTGTAGCGGTTGTGTTTTCCTTGACAGTTTCCCATCCAAGGATCCAGTGATGTTGACCTTGGTTAATTATTCCCAGAGGGAACGTATATGCACAGCATCCTCCCACACGAAGCTGCGTTGCCAGATGAATCCCAACCTGTTCCAGAGGTGGAGGAAAAGGAGCCTGGAGGCAGGGAGAGCAGCTCTGCCCACTTGCTGCTCTCTCTGAACGACCTGCTCGTATATCATCTTGGTTTCCCCCTGTTCTGAGATCAGACCTCGAACTACAACGCTGTGTTCACTTACGCTTTTAGGCTGAAGAGCCAAGGGCGTTTGGCATCTGTCACTCTTCCATTTACAAATCAGTGGCCAACACTGGATGTATTTTATTTAATTTTTATCCTCTTCTTATAAGATATTGTTTATTTAGTCATAGGAACAAAGCATAAATGATTACAGCAAGGTTTCTGCCAAGCATTTTTGATGCACTCCAGAGAGTGCCCCTTCTCATGCCATGATCAGATCCAGTCATCAGCAGTGGAGCACCTTTTTGAGAGGGGAAAAAAAAATGTTCTTCAAAGTGCTACAGTCTTCTGGCTCTTCTGCTCCTCAGCGATGGTCCTGAGTGACAAGTTTTGTAACTTGGCTGAGCCTGGAAGCAAAGCCTCATGGCAGGCGGCCTGGACCGCCTCTCCTAACAAACCCAAAGTGTTTACTGAATTTGTGTGCTTAACTGAGACCTCAGGCTCTCTTGTTTGATTTCTCATGACAGCCTGCTACTAAATTCACCCGACATATTAGCACAATGAGAATTTAATAATGTATTATATAATTATTACATATTATATAAAACACAATATAAATGGACATATTATGTTATACAGAATTAACATGTTGTTTCAGAGCAGCTTCCTTTGCAGTCATTCCCGTCACAGTGGTCTCGGTAAAAGGATAAAATGGCAATAATGAACACATGCTGAAGCAAAATGTTTAGTAGTTGATGTTTTCTTTATACCTCATACATAAGTAAGGAGAATGAGGAGAATGAGGAGAATGAGAATGAGAATGAGAATGAGAATGAGAAGGAGAAGGAGAAGGAGGAGAAGGAGAAGGAGAAGGAGAAGGAGAAGGAGAAGGAGAAGGAGAAGGAGAAGGAGAAGGAGAAGGAGAAGGAGAAAGAAGGAGAAGGAGAAAGATAAGGAGAAGGAGAAGGGGAAACAGGGAGAGGGAGAAGGAGAAGGAGAGGAAGAGGAAGGAGGAGAAAGGAAAGGAGAAGGGGAAGGTGAAGGGAAAGGGGAAGAGGAAAACGAGAAGGAAAGGAAAGGGGAAGGAGGAGGAGGAGGAGAAGGAGGAGGAGGAGGAGGAGGAGGAGGAGGAGAAGGAGGAGGAGGAGGAGAAGGAGGAGGAGGAGGAGAAGGAGAAGGAGAAGGAGAAGGAGAAGGAGAAGGAGAAGGAGAAGAGGAAGGAGAAGGAGAAGGAGAAGGAGAAGGAGAAGGAGAAGGAGAAGGAGAAGGAGAAGGAGAAGGAGAAGGAGAAGGAGAGTGAAAGGGGGGAGGGAGAGCCCAGCATTTTTCCCTTCCCACTTTGCATTTTACTGAAATTGCAGGTCTAGCCAGTTCTGTGACAAAAATACAAGCAAATTCCCAAGAGCTGGGGGTGTGTGACTCAAGGAGATGGGCTGGCTACATGCAGGGCCTAACCTTTAATCTGCCTTGATCGCTCCTCCAGGATCTCTTTCAAAAGCTCTTTTTCTACACTCTAATGTTCTGCCAATCATAATTTGTATTTCTGAATGCATGAAAGAACCGTTTCCTGTCTCCAGTGGAAAAAGGGAGGAAAAAAAAAGTATTTAAAGTCAAAATGAAATTTTTCTTTTAAAGTCTACTACGGGAAAACAAAAGCCGTTTCCATTACAGGCACAGTTCAGGCGTCTCTTTAAAAGCGATCACACAGAGGAGGTGTTAACAAGCCATGTGCACAGGGTTACATTCTCTTTTCCATTCAAGTGTCAGCTTTGCTAGCTTGCAATCGGAGGCAAATCAGTGATCCATGGCTGAGCACATCTGAAAGGTATGATGTAATGGGCGCTGCGCTCAATCCATCCTTCACGAGAGCAGTGGAGCCCCATCCCATCGAGTTAATCATTGACATGAAAGAATCGCCTGGGCACTGACGCGGGAGGGGGCTCACAGGGGAGCGTGTAACCCCCCCTGAGCTGAAGCGGTGGAAATTTTTCTCTCTTACCCAGCCACCGAAGTCTTGAGGAGGTGCTTAGCACCGCCAGGAAAAAGGCTCTTTGATGAGAACTGGATGCCAGCTCCCTGTTTGGAGGTGCTGGTTTATGTGTAGCAGCTCCCCACCACCACTCGGCTAATCTCTATTACATATCTACAGACAAAACAGCTACTTGGCATTGTGTTGCGGATGTCTGCAACTTTTGCCAGGACGTTGAACAGAGGCCAGGAACTTGGGTGGAGACAGGAGCCAGAAGGTCATCTGGGGTTGCTGCTCTTTGTTAGAGCTAAATAACGTTGTGAATGTATTAAGCCCCTTTCCACGCACTGATTTTATTTTTTTTTCAATGCCTTCAATAGGTTTTTTTCTTTTTTTTTTTTCCCCTGGGCTGGATTCATGTACAAATATGCAAGGCAGAGCAGTCTGCTCATTTGCACTTAGCATGAAACCCTGAGTTTGAGGTTTTTTTTAGAGAAAAAGGCACCAACACACTCACTGCAAAGGTTTGCTCTGTGAGGACAAGAACTTGGGTGCTTTGTCATTTCCTCTCTTTCAGACACCGATCAGACACTCACCTTCATGAAACTATCAGACGATCTCGTTATTGTTCCCTAAGAGGAGAAGTTTTAAAAAAAAAAAAAAAAAAAAGCTGGAAGTGGGCTGAAGCAAATTGTGGCATCTGGAATTGCAAAGTTGCTGCTGGATCCTACAGCCCTGCTGAGTGCTGGTCACGCTGCTGGAACACCCCGGTGGGGACTGAAAAATGGCACGAGTAAGATTTGCATTTTATACAACTGATGTTATTAAATGAGTTCTGTGGCTGCATGGATGTATCTGCTTGTTCTGACCTGTAAGATGCCAAAATTTACATATATATTATTGAGTTGTTAGTGTGGATGTCCTTCATAAGGACATAAGGCTGCAGATGAAAGGAGGTTAATACCTCAGCAATGCAAATTATGGTTTCTTCCCATGTCAAATTACAGCAAAATAGTTACAGACTGACATGGAGACAGTAAACAATTTATCAGGAAAATCATGTTATATTCTTTTTGACACCATGGGAAGTACATGGCTGGGTGAACATACGGAGTTTGGGGAATCATTGCAGGTGGTTCTCTTCACTGGTGAGACTGATGTTCCTGTGGCTGTAGACAAGTGGCTTCTTCCTTTTTTTATTCAGGTATTCTTTTGCCCATGACCATGTACCGTCTATTGAAATCTACCCATCCCCTGCTCCACTAGGGTACAACAGCCATGGGAGATGAGTTGTTGAGGTTGACATCACCAGGCTTTTTGGTGATGGGGGACAACCCTATTCTTCTCCAGGTAGGACAATTTAGATGTGAACATCCTCATTCTGTTTTTTCTTCAGCCCATGTTTTTTAGCCACTCCTTTCCCTGACAGATAGTGTGCAGTAAGACAGGGAAATCACAGCATGGTCCTAAAACATCACAGGTATTCTCCGTGGTCACCTCTGCTGAGCACGGCCTGATGTGTTTGGGACAGGATGCAAACAAATGCCGCTGGCCACCAGAAAATCCCACATTACCTCAGGTGTTTCCCAAATTGCATTCTGTGATGGGCGCCTCCTGGTCCTTGGAAGTCCCAGTGGAGCTTGTGACGCATCCTTTGCAAGGCCCCTCTCTCAGGAAGAGCTTTGTGTCCCTTCCTTGGCACATAAAAGGCAACGCGAGTGTTATGCGTTACCCATCTGCTACTCCAGTTCATCCCTGGAACAGGACTGCTTTGTATCAGGCAAAAAAGTCCTTCTGTATAAGATGCAAATACATATGTATCCCTATATATTTATATATAGGTATATGGATACATCCACATAATAAATAATAACATGTATAAATATTTTATTAATTATTAAATAATAAATATGTGAGTTTATATACTTTTTTTCCTCTGGACTCTTGCTGGATGAAAGGTGTCATAACATAAAATATTTTATTCATGGTTGTGTTTATCCAGACCGTGGCACTGTTTTCCAGAGACATTATCTAATTCTAACATCTGAGAGACTCTTAGAATAAGATTTTGTGGTAACCACAAATAACAAAGGCAGAAAGATTGTGGAAAGGTAAAAAGGCTGATCTTGATTTGCAGCAGGCAAGCTAAAAATTCCCTGCAGTCTCAGTCCTACAGCCCAGCCTCTTTATGCTGCTTTGCTGTTTCGTAGGGCTTCTTTCTTTTTTAAAGGACAAGACAAATTGTCTAGCCGCAAGAATTTAAACAATGCTTTTAACCTGAGTGAAGAAATGTGCTTGTACTTCTTGGCTGCCTTTAAAGTCTACTATTGCAATATCTCAGCAAAAGGTGCATTCGTAGAAGGGGGAGCTGTAGCTTAATGTAGCTGCGCCATAAAGCTTATTTATCTCCACTGCCCTTGATTTACAGTTCTCAATAAGCCCCTTACCATTTTTTTTGGCTGAGAAACCTTCAGAGGTGGTGCCTGCCATGGAGACAGGGGGAGGTACACCGCTCCCGCCGGCACTGCCCTGGTCCAAGCGGCTCTGCCCCCACCATCCTGCAGCCAGACAAGCCAGTTGATAATTAATGTAGGTTTTTAAATAACCTGTGTTTTAAGAAAAGGGAAATTTCACTGCAGCTTTTTACTCTGAAACCACGGGGAAATGCACTGAACCGCACAAATTTTTCTTGAACAGAAATAAAATTTTACTCCCCAAGGGTTGGTGACACCTTGATGCTCTTTTTACATGGCACAAGTGCCTGACATGAGCATCTCCCCCCTTCGTCTCCACCTCTAGCCTTCCTCTCTCAGCCCAAGATACTGTTTCACGGGGTCCTGATATTGTTAGTGAGGTTCTGTGTGCACGTGTCTGCATGGCCACAATGGCCGTGTACAAGTGGGTTGTATAAAAGGTTGTATAAAACTCTATAAAAGGACAGAGATTCAGATAGTGTCTCTCATTTCCCTTTAGGGGAGACAGCATCAGATGATGCTGCTGGTAACAGCGTCCCTGTGCTGCTCCGGGACCCAGCCCAGTGCCCCAACAGACGGGTGGGAGCGAAGGGGAGTCGTTGGTGTTTCCCATTAATTCCTGGAGTTCCCTGCTTCCCTTGACACGCCAAAACATGCATCTTGTGGTTCTTGGCTGTATGAAGAATTTGATACGTGGCTTGTTAGGTCAGAAAGGTTGGTCGTTCCTGGGTACGCACATTTTCTTAACACACGTTTGCGAGGGTCTGTGCACTGTGTCAGTGAAAACAGCTCCGCACACAGATACACATCCACATATTGGAAAGAAGGGAGACAGATGGTCTCTATTACCCCGTGTAACCAAACGCAGGATGCAGATGATCTGAAACAATTAGAATGGGAGTTTTCCTATCACAGAGTTTTAAAGAGATTTCATTCATCACATACTTAGTGGCAGGGCTCCAGCTCCAAGGACATATCTGAGACAGGGATTTAAAAATATTCATAATAAAGTTTTTCTGCTCAGTATAATGTTATGATTTTAAAGTGTAAAATGGCTTGACTCTTTAAAGCCAGAAGCAAGCACTATGCAGCACCCTGATCGTGTGAGTTTCCCTTTTCCAGTGGGATCATGAGAGTGTTTTTCCACTTTCTTCATGCCAAGGACCACCGAAATTTTTAGGAAAATGAGTCAGCAGACCAATTATATTACCGCTGCCACAACAGCTTCATTTACAGCAGGAAAACAGCAGGCTGATCTTTGCACATCTGTGTATTTTCTCCATTTGCCTCCTTGCTGCTATGCTGTGAGAATGTTCATGGTTTTTTGAAAAGAGTTTTAACTGGCTCCTCTCCTGAAGTTTCAGGGACCACTACAGGTCCCCAGCCAGTGCTGCAAAACACTTGCCCGGGGCACTTCTTTCCAATTGCCAGTTTACCTTGGCCCATCGGCGTTGCAGCGGGACGAACTACTGTCTTTGGCCTCTCGCTGACGTAATTGCACGGGAAGAAATGTCATGTTTGTACCAAGCTGGGGAAAATATTTATTTAGTAGGTGCGTACGCGTTGGTTTTACCCCCCGAACATTGAAGCTGCTCAGTGCTTTGGAATGCTCCTTGCCTTTATGGAGGGGATTAATGGGCAGAGTGAAGGTTATTATCCTATAAACACAGCTGATCACATGAACCCGCCACTTCTCAGCGCCTCCTTATAAGAGAAAGGGATGGGTTTGGAAAAGATCATCTGAAAGAGGGACCTAGAGAATCAGACCTTTAAATCCATATTTAGTTCCTGAGCTGATTTTTTTTTCAGAAGTGCTGTTCCTAAGTAACTCCTCCAGTTCAGCAGAAGTCATTGTAATAAAAAAAATCTGTGTGTATGCATGCCATGTATTATAAATCACTTCATCTCCTATTGAAGCACAGCCACTTCTGGGTAAAAACATGGCAGATGTTTAACATGTCATGTCACAGCAGCTCTCCATAGCAGATTTCAGCAGGACAGGAAGAATGCCATGGAACTGCAAGAAGGATTTAGTTAGGCGAGACGTAATTACCGAAGCTGGACTATGTCCAGGACACTGGGGCAAACCCTCCTGCCTTTGCAAATTTGATTTTAACAACTTTAATTTTAAACACCTGATAGTCATATTTCTTGCCAAGGGAACAGATTGCTGAAAGTAAGAGAGGCAGCATTTCCTAAGCAAAAAAAAAAAATCTCAGAAAATGAAGAAAGGGGGGGGGGGGCAAAAAGTTTCCTCCTATATGGTTTGTGACACCTGAGTGGGAAACCATGAAATACCCACTGCAGAAACACATTTTCTGGGCTGTAGGTCAGCTCAGCTTATACTACCCCACAGCCCGAGCCAATATTTTGTGCGTGGAAGTGATGAATTGTAGAAAGTGGAACAGCACAGGGAGATCAGTGCAGGGAGGCCAGGTCAGAGCAGTGCAGAAACAGAACAAGAAGAACCTGCCTAAAAAGAAGAAATTTCAACATCTTTTGCTATTAAAACATATTTATGCACCAGCATTTATTGATGACATTGCAAATATCCACATCCGACAACCAAATGGTTCAACACACCAGCTTGCTTATGCGGAATTCAACTGTGTCTACGGCATTGCAACAAAGCAAGCAAAGCAAAATGAATACCTGAAAGAAAGCACCTTGTGTAACACAGACCCTCTGAATCCCAGGAGGAACGTTGTTGACCTTGGCCACCCCTGAGATTTGCCACATGAACAGAGCAAATAATTTCTCACAGCAGTTCACAAACTTTGGAATAAGCAAGTGCCGATCCTGCTTTAGTGCAGGGGGATGGAGTAGGGAACTTCCCAGGTTCCCTTCCGCCAAGCATTTCTGTGATATTAAGGCGCACCCCCAAAGCCTATTAACAAGGATCCAAAAGATAATGGTAAAATAAGAAAGCATCTACTGTAGCAAGTTGATAGCTTCTCCAGGAAACCAATACTACCCTACAGAAGGGTACTTCAGAATAGTTTGCAGAGGAGTTGCTTTAAGTAGAAGAAAGCTGTACTTGCATCACCCTGAAAATAACTGGAAGCACACAGAGAATCTCTTTTCCTGGCTTTTTCGCTCAAGTGAAACAACCTTCTCCAGTTGCTGCTGAAAGGAATTTAATGAAATAATCCATACCTGAGAGATTATTTCCATGTTTGTACAAAACATAAAACAAGTGTTCTGGGACTTGCTCTGTCCCATTTTCAGCTCAGGTTGTGTTGCACATGGGACACATATATCTCAGATGGAAAAAAACGGAACTACTGATTTCCCTAATGTATACACTGGTCACACCACGGTATCAGTGGAAGCTAGGTTGTGGCTGTTGAGTAATATATGGCCCTGAGTCACACATGCAGCTTATATTCAAAAAAGGGGAAGGAGGAGGACTCAGGTAGACATAATTGTACCTACTTATCAGCATACCGAGGTTACAATGTGCTGTGGGTTCCTGATGCAGTCTCCCTTCTGCTGTGTACTTACACAGCCGCACAAGACCTTAAACCAGTGCTGCGACCCTGTCTTTAATGCCCAAAGTCTGAACACATCCCCTTGCGTCTCATTATGAGAAGGTGCCGCTTTGGGGTTTGATGGGCAGCCGTAGACCCCTGCAGCCCACCAAACTCACAGGTCAGCAAATAAGCCCTGAACAGCTTTGTTACGGGATTAAATTTGGTACATTCAATACACTGTTTATGCCCAGGGAACGAAGCAGACCAAAGCTTCCGTGTATCGCTTTTTCAACCAAGTCTGCTGCTTCATTTAAAGAATGGGAATGTTTTAGACCCACAGACCATTAAAAAAATATTATTATTACAGCTTTGCTACATACTGACATATCCCCTTGTGCATACTGTGTTAAAAAGAAAGTGCAATTCACAAGTTGAACAAAATAATCAAATATTCCATGTTTCACTGTTTCCTCATCAGCATGGTAACGAAACACAGATATACTTTATCTACCCTGGTGATGATGAAGCTCAGACACTAATCAGAGGTTTGTTGTTATTTTTGGCCGTCACACATAAAAAAATATAGCAGAAACCATTTTTCTTTATCTTTTATAAACCCGTGTATGTAGAAAGGAGGCAATGGCTTTACACAGTTAGCTACTTGTCCATTTATTCTGTAGAGTAAAAGGACTAGTGCAAAACATCTCAGCCCCACTTCTCCTCTGGTGTAAATGAAGGTGGTTCCACCACTGATCAGTGGAGTTGTAATATAGTGTACACCAGGGGAGGACTAGACCCTCTGGTACAAGTATATGAATTTCCCATTGCAAACACTGGTATGAAAACAGTTATTTCCCTCTCCTCCGATGCCTTCTGTGTTACCCTTCATCTCCAATATTCTGTCATTTCAAAAACCATTAACAAATGCATAATAAGCAAGCAGAAAGAAATCACCTTGTCTAATCAGCAGAAAACTCTTTTTTACCCTAGCATTGAGCTCCCAGTCACAATCACAGCTAATTAAGATGCTATAAACACAGACAGGCCAAATGTTCAACCACGGCCTCCAGCTTTCAGTCTAAATATATTGAAATTCCACTCTAAGGCTAATACCTGCATTGGTATCCAAAACCTGTGTTATTGAGAATTTAAACAATTGTTTTATGGATTCCTATGACATTATAGTGTCCTGATTACAAAGCATTTAAGGCAGATATTTCCTTTTAAACATACACTTAAGCACTGAGCTGTTTTGGAATTAATATGAAAAAAAATGACCCTTTCTTGTTTCTTTGGGACAGCAGTACATTAACAGTCGTTATTTCTCCTAATAAAAAGAAGCATCTCTTTTCCCCTTGAAAGAAAAAGACTCAGCTCCTTCACAATAACCTAATGGATAGCAGACTTGAGGGTTTTTATGCACAGCTCATGCCATCCTGGTCAGAAAGGAATTCTGCAAGTAACCTTGCTACAAACCAAAAAGGTGCACAGTGTCATTGGCGTGCTTTAAAATCACAAACACATGGAGAGATAGTTGTGCAATTTTTCTTAATTAGAGAAGATCACCACACTTTAAAAAGAAAAATAGACTAGATATTGTTCTAACCACAAGCAAAGTTTAAAAATAAAACCAAACATACAAAAAGCCCAGTCCCACACCCTTACGCTACATCTCAACAGGCTGAAAAGCGTGTGACAGGCTGGCCTGGCCCACAAACGCACTGAAGGCTCTGCGAGCAGCAGCTGCCAGGCTGGCCCTCATCCTGCTTCATTTGGGTAAAACTCCCTTTGACATCAGCTGGTACAAGGTTTGTTCCTAACTAAATAAAAAATTCAAGGGGGAAAATCGCATCTTGTGACTCTTGTATGTAGCTGGAAACAGGCTCTGACCCTGCAATTTGATGAGCATCTTTATCTCAGCATACAGGAACAGAGTGAAATCACTGCGTTGTGCCATTTGGGGGAAAATCAACTATTACTTATGTCTAAACACTTGTAGCTCTTAATGGGGGAAAAAAGAAACGCGCTAAACCCTCCTGATGCTGCATGTAATGCAGGGTGTGTGACTTGCTTACGCCACCTCTCATGCATACACCTGACACACACCCATGAGCACGCTGATTTTTACTACCCAAAAGAAACATTAGTTTGTTTAAATTTGAGACAAAAAGCAGCAGTCTATCATCTCATGTAATTCTAAAAACCTGACATTTACAGAGCTCTTTCCAAATGAGTTCATTAAACACTGCACGCATCTTAAGGCCATATGCAGCAGTATAATTTAGAGCGTATATTTTATAGGTTTCTTCTTCTGGTTTACCTGCTGATTATTATGTGCTGTAAAACTTCAATTATCCCAAATAGTCAGGGGAATAAGAAAGGGAAATAAAAAGTAGGTGATGGAAAAGCATATGTTAACAAATGCCATAGAAAAGCAGTCCATGCAACACCAAGATCGTTGCATGTGTAACATTTCAGTGTTATTAATGCCCTTTCTCTTCTTATAGAAAGATTAGTAGTATGAATAAAAAGCACAAAATGGCAACTAAACCATCTTCCTCATTCTTACTACGTTCTTACAAGCAGCAGGCATTTTAAAACATTGTGGACAAAAGCACAGCAGATTTTATCTTCCTTTTCAACATGCAAACTCATAGACCTAGATGGAACAGCACAACCCAAAATAAAGGCTGGGTTTGGCTCAGCTGGTAACAGGAATGACTTGAAAGATACAAGAATATATCTGAAAATTTCTCCCCATACATACAAGTTTAACTACCTAATTCTTGTGGGGCAGAGGGGGACAGACATACAGGGCTAAAATGGCTGCTGATATAAATGGAAACTTTCCCAAATAATGTCAGCTTTCTCCATTTACATCCCAGCAATACATACATTTGGCACCTAAGCGCTGTTACTTGTGCCCTGAGTAGTTGCAAGCACAAAATTCTGTACCTGGAAAAAAAAAAAAAATCACAGAAAGGGCTGGGAATTCTTTTTAGCGTGTCAGACCTGTAAAGCTGAGATGGTGAAACTTAGTAAGCTGTCCCTACTAAAGCAGAAAAGAGGGTATGTAAAGACGTGACAATATCAAAGACCCCAACTGTACAGTAAGTTGTCCAAGCACATTATTACACGTATACAGTTGTTTTAACTGTTTACCGCTTTCTCATGTACAGTGTTTTTTAATGCACGTTAAACTGCTAGCCTTAGCCAATTTTTGTAGTGTCCAAACTTGCTTACCAGTGGTTTTTAAGGCCAGTAACTTCTCATCAAAGTGATTCCAGTTGATTTGGCCCAACCCCATCCCAATGAAAGTATTTTCTGTTTTCACTGCTGCTGTCAGGAATACATCTCTGTGAGATGCCCCTAAGTGTCTGCAGCCTGCACACACGGTTTTTGAAGGCTGAGGAAGCTTGGCAGATGTTTCCAACCTCTTCAGTGCAGAGCAATCCTCTCCTTGCTTTCAAGAAGTTGACTTCTTTGTAGCAGCTTGCGTATTCGTTTTGTCTCGCTTCTTTGCCGAGTAGTAATCTGGAGAACACCACACAAACAGAATTAGCGCTACGACATTGGTAACGGCTGGTTTTCAAGAAAATCTCTCAAATCTCGTTTTCATGTTGAAGAAGTCATTTAGACTTCTCTACGGCTCGTGAATGAACAAAGCTAATACCTTTAGCATGTTCGACATAAAGCTATGTAATACCAAGTAAAACAAGGGAAATGTGCTGGCTTTTATCCAGTTGAGATCAAAAGACTTTGGACCCTCTTACGCAAGCTGAGCAACGAGACATTTCACTCCAACTTTTAGATCCACGTCTGCTGTGCTTTCCAGACAGAAGTAGGTTTTTTTTCCTCCTTAAAAATAACAAAACATACTCTGCAAAATAACATCAGAAGAACTACATATATGGGGCACTTTATTTCTGCTTATTAGATCAAACTGCAGATTCAAGGAGGACTGCATAAAACCTTGCACTATCACTGAATTATAATGAATTCTTTGCTCAGAGAGTAAGCACTAACGGGAGAACACCCATTACATTTTCATACATGCATGCAGCTGAATCTTTGTTTCAGGTGCAAATGTAAATCAACCTTAACTACAGAACTGTGATTACAACACAGGAGTTTCCCTATGAGTTCCTTCTCTGCCTCCCAGCCTCACACAAAAAATATATACTCTTTTCAGGTAAATAAGGCAGAATTAGCCAAAATGGAAGCTAGATGCTTATTTATATTTAGAGTTCATGGGATTTATCTGGTGTAAATTGTCTGTATTCATAGTAATGAATTTGCTCCAATTTCTGTTGAGGATGCGTGCTCCATGGTATTTAAACCTGAGCTTTCTACATAGTCAAATTGGCAACACCTATTGAATTCTAGCAGCATAAAGTCTTGCATTAATTTCAATGTAGAACATTATTGGCAGGATGACTGGAATTCTGTAGGCTTTCACAGCCAAGTTTGTACACGGAAATTCCTGCAGCCAACTTCCTTAAGGATACGTCTGCATGGCACAGTGCAAGGAGCACAGCGGTACCTGAGTTACCCCTAACTTAAACTTCTGGAGCACGACATGATCCCAAGGAGAGTATATTCTCCCAGGCAGGAGCATGCACTGCTAACTCAGTAGAAAAGCAAATCCCGCTACTACTATAACCTGCTGTAGTCTCTCAGTGGAGCTGCAGAGGAAAGGAAGAGCTGTAAGAAAAACAAGCTTACGTTACCAAATGTAATTCTTACAACTTATTTCTTCCATTTAAAAGACTTCTATATAGCTATCCTCCATTTTATTTTGGGAAAAGAAACGCATTAGGAATTACACTTAGTATATGAAATTCAGAAAAGACTTAAATAGTCGGTATTCCCATTTCTGCCTGTGAAGAATTTTAGCAAGAGCCCAACTGCTCAGATGCCCACATAATGGAGCTAGTTTCAAAACTGATAGAGGTGCTTAAAAGCCAGGATGCAGATTCCACAGAGCCATATTCAGATGGTCTAGCCTCCAAGATGCTAAGCAGAGTCCATGGAAATTGGCTGGCTTGCCTAAGGGACCCTAAAGAGCACGTGCACTGGCATAAGCAAAGTACGGAGGAGGATGCTGTCTGCAGCCTGCCAGTAGGAAAGCCTGGCCATGGGAACCAGGGGAGAAAGATTTCTGTTGTTTAAACGTACATACCTACACACCTGCTTTCTTTTCCTCCCCACTCTCCCCAGCCATCTTGCATGAACTATCTGCTTCAGAAGCAAGACCAGCTAGTAAAAACCTAGGTTTGTTATCAATTTTCTCTCTTTGACATTTCGCAAAGGAGGCAAGGATGCATGAATGTCTCCCAGGAAAGCCAAGGTCTAAGTGTATCAGACTGAGGCAAGCCAAAAAGTTTGGAAGAGAATAAGAGGAGTGAAGAGCTGGCATGGTTTGCCAACCTTGATTAGTGAAAGAAAAAAAATTAAAAAAAAAAAAGAAAAGAAAAAGTGAAAAAGGCTTATAGCCTGTATCTGAGATGCTTTTGAATTTGAGGCTCTCCCAGAAAACAGAGCAGAACCACACTGGGTCCGCAATGAAAAACAGAGAATGGAGATGGAGTAAGTCTACGTAAAATGGTTGGGAGATAGAATGGAAAATCTACTTTTGTACTGGTTAGCTGTCTGTGTGTCTGAGGAGTCAAATGCAGCAGGAAAACCTCTGCTCCTTCCACTCTGGAGGCGCCAATGCCCACAAAACCCCACGGTTGGTTTTTAATATATAGATATTTATTTAATGGGCCACAGCTGTCTTTGAAAGTCTAAATTAAACGCACATTGTTGGATCTTAACGTAAAGCATTACAGTGTTCTTGTTGACCAAAGCAGAACGCAGATAACTGGGTTCAAATCCAACCTCAGATCCTAATCCTAAACTAACCTTTCATTACAGGATGGCAGAAGATAAGCGAAGGAGTGGAAGCATGGGGTCAGACCGTATCAGTAAGTATCACTTTCCCTGGCTCAGTTTTGCCTGAATTACTTCAGTCGTGCCCAGAGGGATAAGGTTCCTGCAGCTAGAGGGGAACTTCGAACGCGCCCTTCAGCTGGCAATAAGAAGGATGCGTGTGTGTGTCTGTGAGAGAAGGACTGAGAGTGGGACTGATCTCCAACCCTCACCAAAAGAGAAGACTGCAAACCATTTTTCTGGCCCATCTCGCACACCCAGATTCCTTGGGGAGAAGGGTACTGTTGTTAGACTAAAGTGTTTTCTCTTATGAAAACACATGTGGGAAAGTGTTAAAACTGTGCCGCATGGTATTTTGGTTTCCACATCCCCTGATGAAATGTTTCTTGCCTGGGGAAAACAAAACAGAAGAAAAATACTCCCTGGAAATATCTGCATAATTTACTCCCACACACCTAGTGAGAGATTTACAATTGAACAGCAGTTCCCTCAAACCATCACAACATTGTGCTCTGAATTACACTTCTGTACTCCTACCTGTAAATTATACTGTTAATTAGTTAATGGCTGTAAAGTGCTTTGGAGAAGAAAAGAGCACTCATTAAATATCATTGTTCTGTGCTCCAGTGTGCAATGTTCCACTATTCATTAATCTCCAACCTCTTCCTGAACCTCTCGCTAGCAATTAAGTTTCATACCCTCAAATAGCAAATTAGCCTATTGTCTGACTTAACTGAGATCAACATCACTGTTCAGAAAGTGTTTCCTGAAACCTTAGCTTCAATTATCTTCTAGGCAATTTCAAGCTGGTGTCTCACATCAAATTCCCAAAAGAAAATCCTTGGTCTACATCTTGAAATCCTCAGTCTTGGCTAAACCAAAACCCCAATACAGACAAGGGAAATCTAATACCTGGGATTAGATTTTTAAAATAAACTCATATCCCATTGAGAAGAGAAAATGAGGGGCCAGATATTCAGAAGAGCTTAGCATGCAGGATGCTGAGGACTTTCAAAAACCTAAAGCTCTTTTATGGGTGCTGAAACCCACTCCTTTGTACATCTGCCAGCAAGTCCTGGTGAGAGGCACTTGAAAACCTAGCCCCTTCTGCCACCCAGCCAAGTTTAAGATTGATTTGCCCTTAAAATTCCTGGATGCCTTCACTGAGTATAATATCCAAGCTGAAGTTAGCAGGAGACCTGGCTGGTTTCTCTGGTTTCTGGTCTTCCTCCTAGGGCTTAGCCGGCTGAATGGTGTTCCTTATTGCACTCAGGAAAGGGTGTACGCAGCCAAACCTATAAGCAAGCAGAAACACCAAAAACCCCCATCCGATGGGTAACCCTGTTTTCCTGTTGGGTTCCTGCTTGAGAAATGACCTCACTACTTTTCTTAGATGGCCTTTTTAAATGTCTAACCCTCCTAACCATCCCAACTACCCTCCTGCAAGAAGCGGTCATTATCTTATTGCTCTGTGACAAGCCCTAAGCAGAGCCCCAGGGCCAGGAGGGGGGTTGTGGGACAGCATCTCTGAAAAACACAAGCCCCATGCCCATCAATTTAGAGTGTGCCTTCCTCCTCTTGCAGATGCTTCTTTGAAGGTTTGTGCTTTCTTAAAGCAAGACTGGTTTACGGGCCCATCAGAGTATTTCTAAGCAGCTGCTGGGACCAGGTTTGATCATCTGAGCCACACCAGTCTCACACACCTGTCAAAGATGTCTGTCTTCTTTTCTTCCCTTCTGAGATCCTCTTGCCCCCTGTTTTCTTGGAAGTTTTGGGTTTCTCAGTCAGTGCCAGCTGGGCAAAGTGGTGACTCCTGTCCTCCCTGCCCAGCGGCCAGTTCAAGTGCTGCAGTGGTCTCCGAGCATCCCCCACCACGCAGCTGTGGTAGAAGGCGGGTACCTCGTGGCCCTCAAGCTCTTCCCACTGCAGGAGCCCCTTCGCCGGCGTGTCCCGGAGGAAATCGAAGTTCCACTTCTGCTGGGCCCCCTCGACGCTGTTGCGCAGCATGTGCTGGAAGTCCTGCCGCAGCTGCTCGTGGTCTACGGGGCCAAAGAGGTTCCTCTGGGCGCGGGTTGTCTTCCCCGGCCTCCGCTCCATCTTTTCTCCCCGGTGCTGCTCTCCAGCGAGCGTATACAGCAGTGACTCCCTGCCAACGACAGACAGACCATCAGCCACCCTTTGCATGCTCAGTTTAGTGGGCACTGCGTACTCTTTAAGGGGAGTGTGGCAGTAAACCTAGATACTTTTGATCTCACTACAGGGAATCTTGGCTTGTTTTGAAAGAAATTTATCCCAATTTCCAGGCCAGAGTGAGAATTCCCATCTATAGGATGTGTCCATAGAAGGATGGGGAAGGGTGAAAAGCCCTTACCTCTTTTGCACACCCTGATTTCAGTGTACGCTGAGTGAGGGCTTGCCCTAAGGGGACAGAGACGCACAAGGAAATGGACAACATCCCTTGAGGCAGTGCAGCAAAAGACAGAAAGCACAGAAGTGGTACTTGGGAAAAACAGCCATGTGTATCACCTTAAACAAGGGAAAGGGCCCGAGAAGGAGAATTTCAAATACAATGAAGGATGAAGGCAATCAGTAAAGGACAGAAGACCTGTTTAATTTTACAGTGAAGGCCGTATCTCTTTCCTAACTAGTATTACCGTTTGTTTTGCAGTGTCAGCCAAGGAAGCTAAAGATGATCAGAGCAATCACCTGTTTCTTGCCTGACATTTTAATTCCCTTTTCTTGAAGCAATTGCCTGAGAAATGGTCCCAGTCACAGACAAAAACAGTGTCTTTCCTACAACCGCAAATCCCAATCAAGCATCAGTAGGTGGACTTCCCATTTGGTAGGCTGGCATGGGGACAGCAGAGATGGGGTTTGCACCCTCCTCTGGCAGGTAAGGGGGGGACACAGCAAGACGAAGAAAAGCGATGGGGTACTTTGCAGATTTCATAGGCCAGAAGGGCACAAATACACCAAATACATTCACCCACTAATTCCTGCATCAGGTCTTCAATTTCTGGAAGAGCTTGAAAATAGATCTTAAAGGTCATTCAATTCTTTCTCTCTCTGGATCCACAAAACTTAGCCCCTCTCACAAGCTGTGATGCGTAGCAGTGGACAGGCTAAAAAGAAACCTCAGAGAAACATTAGCAAACAGCCAAATTTTGGATTTGTTGCGCTACTGAATTCTGAAGGGTATAAAGAGTTTGGGGACAGAGCTGAGAGAGGTAAACTGGTGATTTGCCTACAGACCCTGCAGATAGCCAGAGCAGCAGAGCTCCTGCAGAACCGTAAGCTTTGGGCTTGGTCTCCAACATCCCAAAGGGTGCTTCAGCCGCAGCAGACGCAAACCCAGACGTGACTGGTATAATCACCCCGCCCCGTATTATCTTTGCAGCGTTGTATCTAATCCACGTGAACTCTGAGCATCCCCTCGCAATCACACCCCAAGTGCCTACTCTGAAAATGTCACTTGGTGGCTCCGGTATCAAGAGCTTGTCACCAACGGGGCAGTGTTGGCACTTAGATGGTTCTGCACATAGTCTGCCACAGAAAACTCAGATACTGAGGGATGTGGCTGCCTCCTCCTAGGTGGAAGCTGAATGTCAGTTCTGCAGCTGATAACACACCTGAGCAGCAGAGGTCCAAAGAGGCGGACCAGCTCCTGCATCTGTTCGTAAATCTTATTCCTTGCCCTCAGCAGCTCTGAACCAGCGTCCCACAAACCCATGGGCCACAGCCACAGTTAATTAAACCAGAGAGTGCCAGGTCTGGGTTGGCCTTCTGGCGCATGGATTGATTTCCAAATGTTGGGTGTGGTTCTCTGGAGGCTGATGTCTCCCATAGAGCTCCAGCACGGGAAACAGGAGTAGCCCTGTTCAGTCTGGGACACCATCTGGGGCTGATCATTAGGTCTGATGGGACTACAGTGCCTCCCGGGTGGCCGCCAGGTCCCTCTGGCGGTATCACACCGTGCCATGTGGTTACACCACCTCGTTTGGCGTGAGCCTTCAGCACAGGGCTGGCAGTTGCCCACCAGATGCATCTCATTCCCCACAGGGCCCAAGAAAGGTAGGAAAGCACTTTTCTTGAGGAAAAGCAGCCGAGAGCACAACAACAAGGATAATCCTCTAGGTGGCATCCAGAATCCCCAAACTTCACGCAAAACTCTTCCCGGGGTTGCACGCAGCCTTGCCCTTAGCTGTCGGGATACTCGGCGGTGCCGGCTGTCACTATAGCTAATAACAATCACGCCTCTGCTGCTTCTTCATCTGGTGCCAAGCCCTCGGCGGCTTAAACTGAGTTCATTCAAAGGCAATCGGGTCTTAGGAAAAGGCAAAAGGTCTTAGGAAAGGACGGCCAGTGCTTTGCAGGAATATTACTCCTTCTTAGAAACCTTCCACATACATATTAGGAACTGACTGCTTGATATCAGTGAACCAGGGTTAGGAAGAAAGAAGGTACTTCTCAAACAACTATGGCCGTTCCTAATAGCATATTTTAATATCACACAGGAATGAACCAGAAAAGACTCTGCCTTGCCCTGTTAGTGATTACGGCTATTCCAGCACAGCCTGCGAATCCAGTGCCTTGTCTTTAAGACTGTCTAATTCCAGGTGTTTCAAAGGAAGATAAAAAGCCAGCAGAGAGGATAATTATAGAATAACCTTTCCCTATGGAAAGTTTCCTCCTAATGCTCTTAATTAAGTAATGAATCACAAATGCTTCTAACTCTTCTAAACTTACATCATGCGTATACACTGCCTGCTGCCGTTTCCATTACTTAGGGTTGCATCCAGGGTGAAATCCTGGCACTACCGAAGTCAGTGCAAGTTTACCACAGCAGAACCAGGATACGGCCCCTTGCTTTTTCCAGGACTCTTTCCAGGTCTTGGCTCCAAAGATGCACTGTCACTATTCCCACAGCTTAGTCTGAGTTGCGTGGGTGTATTAAAACACCCGTAAAACGAGACCGGAATGTTTCTGAAATGCAAAAACATTATTGGTAGGGTCCTTTCTTAACCCACGATTTCTGTGCCACCTAAGAACAAGCCGAGCGCCCCATTCTGCCAAGCTCACACCTATCCATACGTGCACCCTTACTGAGCCGAGATGCAGGACAAACGCTGAAGGCTGGAGCTCTGCACTAGCGGTGGCCAACTTCTGTTTTCTTTCCAGTTCCGTGCTAGCTTGAAGGAGTTGAAAAGAAACACAGACTTCCTAGGCAGTTTAGTGCTGGCTCCTTGCATCAAACTTTCAGAGCATCAGAGGAATGTTATCTCACGTTTCTGAATTTCCAATGTATGCATAAATAAAAAAAAAAAAATCAAAAGACGACAACAAGCAGGGGAATTAATGCTGTGGATATTTCATTTTCATTCTTTCAGTGAAAGTCTGTTTCCTAAATAAATTTGATACTGAAAGTTGCTAGCTATAAATCTTATTTTCAGACACACTGCTTGCCTGTGGCAGGTGCTCAGGTACCTTCAACTCGTTCTTTTCTAAAACTGTAGCTGAAAACAAGGTCGCCCCGTCCGCCCCTTCGGGGCGCAGAGGGAGCCACAGCCCTTGTTCCTGCCTTTAAATCCTTGCACCCCTCCTCTGCCCCCCCTGGTGCCCCCGCCCGTCCCAGCACACATCCCCTTTGTCCGGAGGTGCAAGGGATGGGGTCTGTGTGCAAGAACGGGATTTATTTGCCACAACCTTCACCAACAGACACCGAGTGCCCGGGCGGCGTCCGTCGCCGTGCCGCCCCCGGCGGGGATCGGTCCCGGGCGAGCTCGCCCCGCGCACGGCGGAGGGGGGCCGGGGGGACGCACGGAGGAGTCGTCCCCAGCAGCGGGGTCCGCCCCGGGGAGGGCACTGGCAAGGCCCCCGCCGGGCCGGTGCCGGCCCCGCCGGGCGAGCCCCCCGCCGTGCGCCGGCGGGGGCGGCGCCACGCCCTGCCCCCCGAGGGTGCCCTCCGGCCGCCGTGCAACCGCGCCCCGCCTCCTGCGTACACCCAGGGCGGGCGTGAGCGTGCAACCGGGGCTGCGCACCCAACACCGAGCGGGACCGGCAGCCGCGCCCCCGGGGCTGTCCCGCTCCCTCCCGGCCCCGGGCGCTGCCGGCGCCGGGGGCCCCGGCCGGAGCTCACTTACATGCGGGGCGTCCCGAGTGCCACCTCCCTGCCGCCGGCGGGGACCGGGGCCGGGACCGGGGCCGCCGGGCTCAATGCGCGGCCCCGCCCCCGCCTCACGTGCCGCCGGGGAGGGGCGGGGCGGGCGCCCGTCCAGGCGGCGGCGCACGTGGCGCCTCCACGTGATGGCGCCGCCGCCGCCCCGCCGTCCCCGACGGCGCGGGAGGGGTCTGTCCCGGTGGCGCCCTGGGGGGCCTGGCCCCGGGCGCTTGGAGGCCCTCCTCGCCCTCGGGGTGGGCGCAGAGAGCGGGGCTGGGGGCCCGGAGCCCTTCGCGGGGGTCCCGGGGCTGGCGCGGGGTCGTCTCCCGTGCAGAGCGGCAGCCTGGCAGGTTACGAGGGAGGGCGCTCCGCTGAGCGAGCGCTGGGCTGGCGGAGCAGGGACAGGCGGGCGGGGGTGTAGCGGGGGAGAGGTGTCCAAAGGAGAGCCCCCGGCGGGGTGTTCGTGGTAAGGCACGGGCCGCCTGGCAGGGGATGGGCGTTGAGCAGGTTGACAGCATCCCCCGTGTTGCAGAGGGAAAGGTGCCGAGAGTATTTTCCTGGATTTCGGCGGCAGCTGGGCCGGGGGCTGCTGAGGGTCTGGGCAGGCTGAGGCGCTGCAGGGGGAGCTGAGCCCCCCTCCAGGTGTGGGTGTCTCAGCCGAAGCTTGGGTGCCCGTAGATGTTGGTGATGACTCTTGGGGTGCGTGCATGGGGAGCGCTCATGTTCTACGTCAGTAGAAGGTACTACTACGATGAAGGGATCCGTGACAGTCATGGCCAGATTTGGTCACGTACGTTTATATATCTTCACAATCAACACTATTTTCCTGAGTTTTAGTAATCTGTACCATTCCTACAGAAGTAAAGTGTGTTCACATTTTCATTTCCCAGTTGCTCTCAGAAGCCTTGTAAGGCAGGCTCAGTAATCCCTCTGTGGGAAGGCGGGTCTGTATTATTTACTCCATTTTTCAGGTTATGATACACAGGCGGAAGCAGGCAGGGGTTTTGTTAGCATTGGGAGAACTCCATCCTTGGGGTTTCCATTTCTGAATTTGAAAGGCCTTCTTGTTTCTATTCCTCCGGGTTTCTATACTGATGTTCAAGAACAGGAAGAGGGAAGAACTGGAGAAAAGCTATGGTTTTCTTTAGTTAATTTGCAAACCAGGCAGAAAAATACCATTAACAATCAGAAAGATGAAGATTTGGGCTGAGAAAGGATTAAAAATACTAATTCTATGAGAACATGACTGTTGTTAAATTCAGGCAGCGGGGCTCTTTTTCCCATCTTCCTCCACGCCCAACATACAAGATTTCCATCGTACTTTCATATTTCACCCCTGAGTGTTACCCCTGCAAAGGCAATGCCAAAACTTTGCTGTATATCTCCCCCTTCAAAACCATCTTTAAACTCTTGTGGGGGAAACTGGACGCAGCATTTTGCGTTTCCGTGTGGATCGTGACCGTCCCCAGGGTGGGAGAGCTCTTGCAGCCAAACCCAGCAGCGAGGAGGGGGCCAGAGCAGAGCCTGGTGCTGTTCCTTCACATCTGCCCGCCAAGGGTGAGGTGCAGCCCGCTGGTAGCACTGGCCACGTCATCACCTTCTCTGCCTTCGGTGCAGAAGCTGGCATGCTTAACCATGTGCTATGGGTACGATGTTGAGCCTTTCCCATCAGAGGAGCCCACAGCTTTTTCCAGCCTCCATAAAACCCTCCCTCAAGCCCCTCGTAGCATCCTTACGTGCCCCCACCTGCTGCCCCACATGCCCTTGCCGCACACCCAAACCCACTGATGGCGAACCATTGTACCCCAACGCGGGGAACGACTCCGCTGGGACTGTGCGGTGGGAGATGGAGCATTGGGGGCGGGTGGAGGGCTGAAATCCCGCCCTCAGGCCTCCCACCCCGGGAATGGAGAGACCCTTTTTGCTCCATTTTCACTGCAGGTGCTCTTGCGCTAGTCCCGCATTTCAGTGTCAAGGCTGCAAAAGGAGAGCTTTCTTTTTTAAGGTTTAATGGCAATTTTGGATGTTAAGAAAACCCGACTCTATCTATGTTGTTACATCTTGCAAAGTGGTTTTTGGTTGTTCTTCATCTTTTAAGAAAGCCTTGTGTTTTAGGCAATTTTTTCTTTAGATAGTTCCTTTGTCAAATCACAAACTATGAAACTGTGTGTTTTGCTGGCAACTTTTTTTTTATTGTAGTCTAGGTAAAGTAATTTCCTACGGAAGTAGCAATGCCATCTATGTTAGGGCTTAGTTTGTTTCACAGAAAATTTAACTCTTTGGAAACAGCATTCCGGTTTTTCTTACTGGATTTTTTTTGGAGGGAAGCTCAAATTAATAATACAGTTTCTGGCATAGCTACATGTAATCATGTGCCTTATCTTAGGCACGTGGATATATTTGTGCCAAATGCTGTGAATCATCTTTTTAGCCATTTCCAATCACGATCTGAGGTTTCATAAGATTATAAAGGAAATTCATGTTTAACCATCATCTCATCCTCAAGGCTTTGCTTTTGGTTTGCGATGTGCTTTTTACAGCGGATTACTCCCCGAAGGATTATTCTCCGAGTTAGGTTTGCCATCCATTCTGAATTTCTGATATCACTCGTGCTTTGATGTTTCTTGCTCTCAACTTCATACACAGCTACTGCCTTACGATTCATTGACCGCAGGAGAGGACAGTGGGATGACGCAAGGGCTTGCAGCAGAAAGAAGGCCATAGGAATGTGTCTTTCTTCCAGTCGTACTGGTTGCATCCTCCATATCCTTTGATCCATCGGGATTGGCACTTTTAGATACGAGGCTGCCTCGATAGTTCTAGATAGGAAAAGCAGGTTAAGAAAGGCAGGAGCACCAACACAGTAGATCTTTACAAAGATTTTTTTTTCTCAATTGTGGTTGTGTAGAGTTTTGCAACTTCCTATTTTGGTACATACCAATAAGAATTAAATAATAATAAAAAAATACAGTGTTTGTATTCCTGGACATTGTGTGACAGCTCAAACCAAAAACTGAAGAAAAATGAAGGATGATGGTGGGTTTGGTGGGAAAGGATTGTTAACTTAAGGCAAGTGTGATAAATGTGAAAAGTGACAGCTACGTTATTATTATATCAGTTCTGGTCTCTGTGCAAAGCTAAGGGCTTGTATTTTCTCTAACTTGTAGCCTTTATGAAGTGCCAGTGAACCAAAAGACAAATTGCTGCACGACGCCAGTGCTCTCTAATAGTGTGTGCCTTGAAAAATGTTCCTTAGTGAGTTCCTATTTTCAGTTAACTGTATAAGTGAAAAGATAAATGGAGGCAGAAGAATCACTGCTCCATTATCTATTCACCTGTTCACTGGAGATTAATTTTCAAATAGGCTTAGGAGTATTGACTATAACATAAAACCCAGACATAAACACAGGAAAAATTAAGGGCTAGACAATCTTTCACACTCCATTTATCCTCTTACACTGCATTTAAAAGTCAGTCACAGAAACTAGACCCTGTAAGATTTTGAGGGCATAGGAAAACTCCAGACGTTTTCCTCCCCCTCTGCCCCAGAAAACAGGTTTTCCATTAGTTTTCAGATCTGCAATGTTCCTCACCTACTGAAACAAAGCTACTTTTACTTTCTGAAGTGTGAGAAAGATATTCTGTCTAATTTAGTCAGCGTACAGAAAATACAGCTAAGTATATTTCTTAGCATGTATACCCTGTATTAGAGATGGAGCAGTTACATGGCCTTTTGCCTGTTGACATATCCCTCAGCAGGGAGAGCAAGAACACATATTGAAAAAGAAAGCATATGTATAAAACAGAGAAGAAGGTTACTGCTATAAATATCAAAAATACTTATGCAGATGTGACATAGATGCTGGTGCAGGGGAAGCCGATACTGTATGGAGGAAAGGAAAAATGGTTGGTTACATGACAAGGTGGTAAATGCAAAAGCATAGCTAGGAGCCTCTCTTTTGGGAGGGAGGTGGGGAGAGCCCTCTCTGCAGGGAGGAAAAAGAGGATGGTTACTGTGGGTGCTCTTTGTGAAGAGAAGCGGTGCTGTAGGTGGCTTCAGCTTGGGAGGGAGTGACTGCTCATGAGATGGTCAGGACCCCCAAATTGCAGTTCGTGGTGCCCAGAGCTGCATAGCTGAGACAACCCCATGCTCTAGCTGGATTCAGTATTGCATGATGGAGGATGAGGAGGGCTGGGAGAGCAGGAGAAACAGAGAAAGGATGGGTTTCCTATAGAGAAGTGTGGTATCAGCTGGCTGGTTGCTCTGTCAGCTCAGCACCCCCACCCTGCCAGTGTAGCACAGTCAGCTCAGGGGAGCGGTGATGTCCATGCCCACCCCTCCACACTGGTGGAGAGGAGCTGGAGAAGGACCGGGATGGTCCGTCTGCAAGAAGATAGGGACAATGTGCTACCGTGCCAGAGGTAGGTTTGCTGGGCACTGGCAGGACATGGCAAAGCAGAACCTGGGTGAAAGGTGTCAGCCCAAATCGACATCTTCTTCCCTCCTATGCTTCTCTGCTGGTGCTGTGCTTGGTGCTCCCTGGTGCCCTCCCATAGGGTCTTGCAGGTTGGGAGAGCCAAAGAGCAGATTTCATACACCAACGGGAAAGGCAGGCAGAGCGCTGCCCGTCATGAACCTGCCCTGCTCTCCCCAGCGCTCTCTGGCAGGACAGCTGAGAACCAGGCAAACGAAGGCAAAGGTGTGGGAGAATTGGCTGTTCACTTCTGGCTGTGGGCCCAGGGCTTCCCTGTGACTATGAGTGTTTGAAGTGGATGATTGAAGCTGCCCCGTGCCACCCCCAAATCAAATTTTGGCACTCAGTCTCTGGGCAGCAAAATTCAGTCATGCCTGCCTTTTGGTCAGTTTTTTTCTCAAGTGACAAGCAGCAAGACTACAAAATGAAGCTCTATAAATTAGTAGCATACTTCTGGTGGGGAGTTTTTGAGCTATATGTTGTAATGTCATCTGCCAGCATTCACTTCCATGCAGAGGTGTCAAAGGTGTAAGCAGGAGATGGAAACACATCCCTCCTGAGTCTTTGCTTTTCTTCTCTTTCCCTTTTTGGGCAGCAGGTGCTATAGCTGATCTAAATCTAGGCACTACCTGTTAGGTATACCATGTAAAGGAGTGTGCAACGTCTTAGCCATTGTCAGACCAAAGAGCATGTGCATCAGGAATATATATGGTACCCAGGGAGGCATGGATGCTAATATGACCCATTGCTCCTCAAAGCTGGTGGATACTGATCTGCAGGCTTAAAAGTGATCAGGGGTGAACTGCCAGATAAACGGCCTGATCGCTTAGGCCTTGTTTCCTCAGGAGACTAGGATAAAATGGGAACAGGGGAATGATGTCAGCTGTAGTTTGCATTTTTTCTTCCTTTCTTAAAAATGCTCTACTTTTTACCTGTGTTTTCAATGTTGTAATCCAGAATTTAACCCATTATTTAGGGTGGAAGCTACTGTGTGATGTTCCCAGGGAGTTCTGGAGAATCTCACAGACCCAGCAGATAGAGAGAAAATGAATTTATATAAATTGGTTTTGTAAAGAAAGCTTTTGGGGTGTCTGCAAGTATAATCATTATGGAGATCCAAAAAGTCAGTGTGTTTCTCACTAAGCTGCAAAGATCACTTTGGGACCAATAGCATCAAACGGTAGAAGGAGGGAAATTTTGCCAGGCAGGCTTTTTCCCATGCTTGTTCTGCAGCAAGAGGCAGTCCACAGTCCGTTTCCAGTCCAACAGCCAAATTTTCCCAGAGCAGCTGTGGATGCCCCATCCGTGGAAGTGGTCAAGGTCAGGTTGGCTGAGGCTTTCAGCAACCTGATCTAGTGAAAGATGGCCCTGCCCATGACAGGGCGGTTGAACTAGATGATCTTCAAAGGTCCCTTCCAACCCAAACCTTTCTGTGATTCTAAATTTGACAGTATTTTTTTGCCCTTTTTTTCCACTCTCCCAAAGCTGGTAGGAGCTTTAAGGATGTGGGAAGACCAAAGGGTTTCAGTCATTTTCTCTCAGATGGACACTAGTACAACCAAATGCTCTGTAAGTGTCAGAAGTGACGAACCTACTTCTTAAGGATTTGAGTCCTTTGTCCACACTCTTGCCCAGCGAGCCAAGGCACACGTGCTCTGTGATGAGGCTGAAACTATGCATGCCTTGCCTGACCAGCTGGATGCCACCAGATTAGAGTATGTGACTGAGCTCTGTTTGCCTTCTGCACTGGCACTTTAATTTGGGTGCATTTCCTTTATTCAGCTGCCAGTTTTCACAAGACTTGTGAAAACATCGTTTTCTTTGATATTTCTTCCTTCTACCAAATGCGCCAACAGATTCCGAAGCTGCAAGGGGAGGTTTGACAGCAGGGTGGATGAGGATAAATCTCATTTGCTTTGGAGAGCAAGCAAAAATGGCAGCTGATTAAGAATGTGACAAATGCAGCATGTTACGGCTGTTATCTGCTCCCCATGCCTCCTTTTTCTGATTCATCCTGTGTATATGTATATATGGACATGAAGCCATGAAAAATAGGATGTAAGTTAGAGCGTCTCAGTGTCTCTAATCTTTATCTGGGAGGCCTGTGAGATCTGAGGAGCACAAGGTGGCTGAGGTCTCCCTACTGGGGACACAAGTGGTGATGGTTATCCTAGATCTTCTACTGCTTACTCCCACAAACTGAGGTATGAACTTCTAGTGTGTCACTTGTTCCTGGTCACCTCTAGTCCGTAAGTGTTAGCTTGCTCCCTGGCTTGGCTTTAGTGCGGGCCAGATTGCACTCTCTGAGGTGTGCCCTGCTGTGATTTGGGGGACCATCTGCCAAGGGCCGTTTCTGATCGGCACTGTGGATAGGAGTGCGTGAAGTTTGGTGCCCTCCATGCAACACAGTTCTTCAGCCCTACCTCAGCGGGCTTTGCACCCTCAAGCACCTGGACATGCTCTTGTGCTATGCTCCAGGATGTGCAGCAGTTGCCACTTTGAACTGAAAAATAAATAAATCGGATTTTAAGAGTACCATACTCAGGGCTCAGTGGGTACCTGGGGCCAAATGCTACACTGCGGGGATGCAAGCAGCATGTGACGCTTAGCTTTGCAGTCAGAGAATGGTCCCAGACCCTCTTTCACTTAGCGTTGTAGGTGTTGCCTGTGTCTCCCTACCTCTGTTTTGTTAGCAGTAAAGGAGGGCTGCACATACTCCAAACTTCATTCAAAGCAAAATGAGGCTGTTCAACTATGATCACGGATTTGTAAGACCAAAGCGTGCTTCAGCAAAGAGTTACCTGTAACAGCACAAAAAAGCCTATCTAAACGTTAATCAGAATATTTTTCTTGGCAACCTCAACAGCTAAATAATTTTTCAGTTAAATAATAATTAAGATGCTGCATGGGGCAATTTAGGCCAGCACTAATTCTTTGAATGAGGTTTTAAACCCTCGGCGATAAGGGTGCTTGGTGTGCATGCTGCCAGTGCCCTTTGGGGAGAAGTTGACTCATCGTGAGGAAGGTGTGCTGGGCTGCAAGTTGCCTCTGGAAAGGCATTTGCTCAGGTAAGACTGCATGGGAGGCCTACGTGAGAGAGCCTTGCGTGGGCTCTGAGTCAGACGTGAGCTGCGCATCCGTGTTAGTATGGTGCGGTGCAAACCAGAGGTGGTGGATCCTGTCTTGCAGCAGGGCTTGTACAGGGTGGCCTGGCACCGGAGGTCTTTCACTGCTGTCTGAAACTACAGAGAACAACTTGGGTTTTTAAGTATGGCGCAGCTTCCTGAGGAAGAAATGAGCTTGACATGGAGTGGTCATGAACCTGGCCTCCTTCAACCACTCCTCTGACCTAAAACTCTGGGAAATTTTCTCATTGTAGTTATTATCCAGTAATTATGGGTTTTCCTATTTACTACACATAGTGCCAAAAAGGCAAGAATCAGCATTTGGTACGCTGTAGAAAACATTCGTTAAAAATATGATGTCTTCCCCAGCATGGGGTCTGTGTTCAAAGTTGTTGGTCAGTGTTTATAGCTCTGTTCACACCTCTGTCATTATGTCTGCAGTTAGTAGCTGGTCATATTTTAGCAGAGTAGGCGTGATATCTCTCATGTATTGAGTTTCTGCTAAAAGGGCTGTTTACTATGTGGGATGGAGCAAAATGTGCCATATCAACATCGGAGACAGCCTAAACCCAAGAAAGTCCGTAGTTCAGAGACTTTACTGCACTCTGTCATTCACCATGACTTGGTTTAGGCCTTTGAGTGGCTTGGGAATGAAACCGAGTTCCCCAAAGCCAATGTGGATGGGGTGGGTCAGCATAAAAGGGACTAGAGGGGGAGAAGTATGTGGTGAAGAGGTGACCTGCCATCTCATACAAGCTAGGGACTGCAAGAGACAGAAGAGATCCAACACGACAGACCAGCCTTTCCAATGTGGTGGTCTGCCTGCTGCCTCCAGCTGGGGACCACAGGGGCCAGCTTGGATGGTCACCTGGTGTCACTTGAGACCTTATAGTGATGGAGGGAGCTCACAGTGCAGAGCTTTGTTCTGTTTTGTGATTTTTTTTTTTCCCCCTGGTGGAGGCACTCATTTTTGCTCAGTTGGAAGGGCAAAGGTTTCTGTAACCTCCCTACCATCCATGTTGCCCCAGGTCTGGCAAGTCTTTGACAAAAGACCCGATACTCAGAGATGCATTGGGGCTGATACCGACGTTACTGGGAGAGGCTTTGGGCTAGTTATGCTCAGTTTTGAAAAATCCCACCTTCCATTTTCACCCTTTTCCAAGAATTTTGCTTACGCTCAGGACTAGGGAGGCCTGCTTTCAGCCACCAAGCTGCTTCTGCGGCTACGCTGGCTAGAGGGAAATCACAAGGGCTTGAAGTCTGCGTGCCTCAGCGCAGTGCCTGATGGCCAGCAGGTGAAAGAGTGGAGCTTTCCTCCCTGCGTAATGCTACGCAATTCAGTGCGCGGTGGGTGTTTTATGCCTTCCCCTGGAGCATCTGGCGCTGGTCACTGCCTAAGACAGGACGCTGGGCTGGATGAAGCATCGGTCTGCCACAGTGTTGCAATGCCGGCACTGCCGTCTCCCTGGTGGGCTAGCGTCCTGTGATATCCTTCCAGCTGGTAACGTGCCCAGGACAGAGTTTTAGCACCATCCGCCACTCGAGCTGCTTGCAGCCCTGTTGTAGCATTACCAAAAATAAAGCCGTTTGAATGAAACAAGTGTTTGGAAACGAGCTGTCTCTCTCCTGCTCTCTTTCTCTCTCCTCCCCGAGGGTGGCAGAGCATACAAGAGCAGAGGGAGGAGAGGAGCTTGGCGAAGGCTGACCAGGGCATGAGCTCTCCTTCTTTTCCTTCATTCTCCTCCTTGGGGAAACATAAACGAAGGCTTACGCTGCACAGAACATGCTCACCAAAAAAACACCCTAATGGCTTTGTCTGCAAAAAGAGCTCTCAGGATCAGTTTCCCATCCCTTAACCATCGCCTGACACGTTGAAAGAGAAGAAGAGAGTTAGGAGCCAAACACAACATTAATCAGATTAGGACCTTTCTTGGGACTTCTTTATTTTTACTTCAGTTTCCCCGTTTCAGTTACTTACCTCATTTCTCCTGAATACCAGGGGCGATAGCCCAGACAATGGCCTGTAACATCCTTCACAGGGCAGTTTTTCTAGTCTCCAGCCCAAATGTTTACTCCTAGTTCTGGTTAGTCCCCAGCCGAAGCAGTTAGCCAGTTGGCTGGACATCTCTTCATACAGCTTATGCTTTCATCGGGGGCTGAAGTAAGTCCATACCGTCAAGGGAGACGGCAGGTTTTTTTATCCTGTTTTCACATTATGCACTCTGAAACAGCTCAGCTGGGACAAGTTAAGTCCTGGGGGCATGTGCATTGCTGCAGAAGTGTCAAGGAAGATTAAAAACAGGCACAGAAGTTTGACTCTTAGACTAACCCCTAGAAAATGCGAGGAGGGGAGCTTTTTGTCTCGGTGCTAGATAGAAGGAGGTTAGAAACTGAGCGAAGACACCATCTGCTGCCTTTTCATTCCTACAGTGTGTCTAGAGGTTACAGGCTGGGTATACATGCTCTGTAGTAAAAGAGAGAAGCATAAGCCAGTTTTTCCCCATTACAGAAAAAAAAAAAAAGGCACAAAATTCAGCTAACCGTTCAGGCTAGAAAAGGTGCTGGCAGTGGTGGTGGTATCAGTTTATTAGCAGAGGTATGCAATGGAAATACCATACCAATGCTTCTTTCAGTGTTCTCCCTGAGCTCCCTGTCCGACTGAGCAGAAAAGATGGATGGAAAATAACATCAGCATCATTTGATTAAAAGATGATAGATGGGAGAAGGGAGTAAGGGGACGTTAGACTAGCCTGCTAGCATTTCAAGCGTATTAAGGCAGAGGTGAAGCAGGGAGTGTTTCACATGGCACATCATGAGTAACGAGGAGCCAAAGACTGGGATATAGGATATACAAAAGGAAAATTTAGTCTCAGTTTCAGGAAAGATGTTCTGTCGGTTGTTATATTGTTGACTAGTTTCCCAGGGGAAATCACGAGGACAGGACTTTTTAAAACCAAACAGGGCAAAGAAAACTCACAAACAAAACCAGTGCCAAACTGTCCCCTGCATGAAGAACCAAAGTCCTTTCCCTTCTTTTCTGCCCTCTGTGGTTCTTCCTCCCCAGCTAATTCCTCCCCATTAACCCTTGTTTATATGAACAGCCACAGTGTCTCAGATGCCTGTTAACATGGCTTGTCCTCTCCCGCTTGTCCCGCTTTCCTCCTGCTCTGTACTCTCCGTTCACCCTCCTACACTTGCTCTCTTTTCCTCTCCCAGCCTGCTACCTGCCCCCCGGGACCGAGCTGGATCTCCTGCTTCTGGTTCCGTCTTTCCCCCAAATTTTTGTGAGTTTCTTACTGTGGACGACTGCAGTGTTCTGTGTTCCCACAGTAGTGGGTCACCATCCAGGAGACACGGTTTTTCATCCCTACAGCTCCATGCACCTGGCTAAGAGCAGGGAAGGCTGTTACCCACATTTTGCTTATATGAGGAAGCTGAGAGGCGGCCAAGAGAAGAGGTTTACTTGAAGTGGGATGCTCAGGCCAGGAATGGGCTGACTCAGTTCTCTGGTATCCCATCCCAAATCCTTTCCACCGGCCCGTGGTTCCCGCACTCCTGTCTGACCTATCCGTCAGGAAAGTCTGTAATGAGAGAGCACTCCCAGCATGTTAGGCAGTACAGAGGAAAAAACATGATACAGAGGGAGATTAGACTTAGGTGTGATGCTGGAAACTTCCCACTTCCCTCTGGATTAGGCATTTAAACCATTGTTGCCATTTCTTTCAATGAATAAATGAGGCAGATGTAGCATTATTTACCAAGTAAGGAAGTCTCCATAAAACATTTCCCAGATTTGAAGTAATCATGTTTTTCAATGGAATATAAAAAAAAAAAATTGGCATGCAGCATCTTCTCTTAAGTCTAGGCAAGAGGCACACATTTATTTCCAGTAGCAGCACACAGCGTACTGACTGTAACTAGGTGAGAATGCTAAACAGACCCAGTTTCCCTGCTGGCGTCTGAAAACAGGGATAAATTCCTCTGCAGACAAAAGACAGATGGCGTAGGCATTGCTAAAATTCTGGCTTCCTGGAGTCAGAAAGCTATGCAAATTCAAAGGTTCAGAGTGTGAAAGATTGTTAATTAATTATTATCTTTATTGGGATGTTGTCATGCTTTGCCAGTGGCACTGAGGTCTGGCAGAAAGCTTAGCCCTACGGGCAGGCACAGTATTTCTGTGATGGTCTTAATTTATCCTTCGCTGGATGAATAATGCAGTTTCTCATGCAGAGTAAGGGAAGTCAGGCTGTTGCTGTTATAGAGGTAGGGGATGCAGAAAAAAGACGGGAGAAGGGAATGGGCTTTTTGACAGCTATGGTCCTGATTGATACACTTGATGAATTTGTGGGGAGAGCAAGGGAAGGTCTGAACACAAAATTGTTGTGGGTTTGGTATTTTCAGTGTTGCATGATATGCTGCCTCTGCTGTGTAAGCACTGCATCTCTGCCACCGTACCGCACAGTGAAGCTGCTCCGGTACTGATAATTTGGGTCAGGACAGCCGCACATGCCACGGCATTTCATCGTGGGCTTAGAGCTCTCCATATTCATCCCATGGCTGCTGCTCCACCACCATACAGAGTGCGCTCAGGGTTTCTTCCTCGGCGTGTGGTGGGAATCCCTACCAAGAAACAAAGGCATTCTGGATGCTGAGGGACAGGTGAGGGGACACCCACAGCTTCTCGTGTGGGATCTGGCTTCTGCACATCAGTGCTGCACTGTCAGAACACGGATCAAGCACCATGAAGGGGTCATGGTGGTGAATATGAGCAGGTTGTTAAAAATGAAGCTGAGTCAGTGGGCAGAGTGGAAGGCTGACTGGTGGCCAGGCTGGGGAAGAAGGCAGGCTGGAGGAGGACCAATGAAAGCAGGAGCACAGAGGGAGAGTGGGAGTACAGATAGGAAATCTGTAGGTGGGAAACAGAGAGAGGAGAGGTGTGCCTTAGCTAACTGGGAAAAAAAGGCCTGGAACAGGGAACCAGAAATACGGAAGAGAGAAAACAGGACAGCACAGGAAGGGGCTCATCTGTAATGGTTTGGAAGAAATATCTGTCCAAGGAGCACAGCCCCCTCAAACCTGGAAGGGAACCAGAGTTTCCAGTTCTCCCCTGCTGACACGTCTCTGTGAAACTGAAGGGCAGCGTGTCCCATCTGGCTGTAGTACAGGGACATCTTTTCAGACAGGTGACAGAGGTGTCCTAGGCATCAGTCTTGCTGATGAGCCAGTATGGTTTTGCCCAACCCTACCCCACTTGCCACTTTAGACTGTCACTCACCTCAACTTTTTAAGCTATGGTGTTACATAGCTAGTGCTTAATGTTGCTTTTAACAATATGATGTACGTTGTCCTTGTGCAATGACACTGTGCGTTAGCTTATGTAGCTGATTCTCATCTCACACTTCTTTGCAGCTCAGAGTGCATCTCATAGTTCAGCATTGCAGGTTCTCTCCTGTTGCTCAACTCCCATAGCGTCTGCTGTGACCCCATTTATGTAGCATGCATATGTGAACCCATAAACATGGATTGCTGGGACCAGTGGTCAGCAGTGCGTCCTGTGAAGGGATGTGCCAGACAGTGGCTGCAGCACTGCACCACAACTGAGGTGTTTGTTGCTACCTGCAGGTGTGTTCCTGTCTTTGCGGTGGATATTGTCTACCTTGACTTCAGGAAGGCTTTTGACACTGCCTTCCATAAGATCCTCATAGAGAAGCTGTGGAAATGTGGGCTGGATGAGCAGACAGGGAGGTAGATTGAAAACTGGCTGAATGGCCAGGCCCACAGGGTGATCAGTCACAAGAAGTCTAGGTGGAAGCCCGTAACTAGTGGAGTACCCCAGGGGTCAGTACTGGGCCCAATACTGTTCAACATAGTTAATGATCTGGATGATGGGGCACAGTGTACCCTCAGCAAGTTTGCAGATGACACCAAACTGGGAGGAATGTCTGATACGCCAGAGGGTTGTGCTGCCATCCAGAGGGACCTGGACAGCCTGGAGAAATGGGCTGGCAGGAACCTCGTGAAATTCAGTAAGGGGAAGTGCAAAGTCCTGCACCTGGGGAGGAACAACCTCCTGCACCAGTGTATACTGGGGGCTGCACAGCTGGAAAGCAGCTTTGCAGCAAAAAAACCTGGGGATCCTGGAGGACAACAGGTTGAACACGAGCCCACAACGTGCCTTGGCAGCTAAGAAGGCCAGTGGTATCCTGGGATACATTAGGAGGAGTGTTGCCAGCAGGCTGAGGGAGGTGATCCTTTCCCTTTATTCAGCTCTGGCGAAGTCACACCTGGAGTGCTGTATCCAGTTCTGGGCTCCCCAGTACAAGACATGGACATGCTGGAGAGAGTCCGGCAAAGGGCCACTAAAACGATGAAGGAACTGGAGCATGTCTCCAATGAGGAAAGGCTGAGAGAGCTGGGACTGTTGAGCCTGGAGAAGAGAAGGCCGAGGGGGATCTTATCAATGTATATAAGCACCTGAAGGGATGGCGCAAAGAGGAGCCTGGCTCCATCCAGGACCAGAGGCAATGGGCACAGCCTGCAACACAGGAGGGTCCGTCTGAACATAAGGAAACGGTGTTTTACTGTGAGGGTGACTGAGCATTGGCACAGGTTGCCCAGAGGGGTTGTGGAGTCTCCCTTCTTGGAAATATTCAAAAGCCATCTGGACATGGCCCTGGGCAACGGCCCTAGGTGGCCCTGCTTGAGCAGGGGGTTGGATCAGATGACTTCCACAGGTCCCTTCCAACCTCAACCAGTCTGTGATTCTGTGGTTCCTGGGGCTTCCTCTTCTTTGCACACTTCCCTCCTGCACTTTAGTTTTGTAGCCTCTCTCCATAGCATGACCTGTTATACCAGCTGGTCCTCTCCTCCCTCCTTTCCCACAGCTGGACATGGCAGACTGAAGTACTTGAGAGGCCCTGAGTATTGAGGAAGACTCTTGAGAGGTCTGTAGTGCCAATAGTCGGGCACCAGCAAGTGCAAGTGAATGTTTCCAGTTGTTTCTTTGTGTGGTCAGCAGTGTTTCTGGAAAGGCATATTTTACTTCTGTGTTGACTGATAAGACAGCATCCAATCCTGTTAAGGGGAATATCTGGAAAAACATTAATCAAACCACCCAAGGTTGACTAACAAGGGCTTCCCAAAAGGCTTCTAAGTGCGCATTTTTTATTATCATAAGTGTGACATAAATATTCCTTTGATCCTCTCAGAAATTGTATTGTGATTTCTCCCTTATTTGATTTGAAACAAGCCTTTCTCTCATTTCTCATTAGTTCAGTTTTTTGCTAGTCCTGATGTGTTATTTTACAGCATACCAAAGTACTGAAAATTTATATGTGGCTCCCAAAATTTGTACAGATCACAGGATGGGGAAGGAGGTGGAAGAAGAAAATGCATTTTTTCACCACTTTTGCTTCTAATGCTGGAGCCTTCTTTCCAGTCAAAACAAGGCAATGTCAGGTTTACTTATCTTGGGGATCTTAAACATATTGTTCTTCAATAGCCTGCAGGCAAGAGACCTCACCCTCTTGGTGCTGTGCTGAACAGAGACTTGAGCCTGCTGACATTCTTGCAGCCTGATGACTGTTGCTCCACTCGAAAGCCTTTACAGCATCAAAACATTGGCTCATTTGCCACCTGCTCCCTCCCAAACTATAAAGGAGGATTGTGGGTTAATGCTATGCATCAGTTTTGTGCAACGTGACTGCTGCGTCACATGTCATAGTTGTTTTCTTAGTTCTTTCCTTTGGTGTCCAGAAAGCTTTTCATTAGTCATCTGGCGGGGGGGGGGGGGTGGGGGTGGTGGTGGTGGTGGTGGGAAAAAACCCTCAACTGTCTCTATTCACATTCTCATGGTGAATTTTCCAGCCTGGATTTTTTTTAAGATGCAGGCTCTGGATCCACACTTGAATTTTTTGCAGTCATGAACAACCAGGTCAGGAAACCATGATTTGTGAAAAACGGGTCATTTGGGCTTCCAGGTTTGTGGCTCACTTCATTTCCTGGCAGACTGTGTAGCACTCTGTCTTGGCTCCGCAGTGTGAGCCACGGCTGCTCAGCACTTCTGGAAATTTGGGTCACTTACTGTTAGGGGATCAAGAGACAGATTTAGGTTCCTGATTTCTAACCCTCTAACTTTAAAGAAGCTCTCTTTGTTTCTTGTGTGGGGCACCTGACACCAAAGAGTGTCCCTGCTATTTGTAGCAAAATCATAAGAATAGGGTAAAAACCTGGAGGTCCCCTTGAGGCTTTTTGGAAAATCTAGGGTATCTAAACTGAACTCTTCTTAACTCTCTCAAAGGGATCCTCAGCTGGTCTTCTGCATGAAACCGTGGAAGATTAATTCCATGCTATTCTGCATTTACTCTCATGATCCCCTAATGCTATCTTAAGAGTTGGGGCTTGACACGGCATTGTTAGCCAAAGACTTTGCTCCTCTCTCTCTCTTTCCAGGTTTCCTCCCAGGCCATCAGTGGCCATTTCGCTGGACAAGCAGATGTGCAAGGATGCAGACACCCAGCCCTGGGGTAGGTCCTAAACTCTGCCCAGATCCTTGTTCATCTCTCTGGTGGGCTGATTCCAGACCTTTACAGATGGCTGGTCATTAGAAATATTAAGTGTAGTGCATAAGGGGAGGTTGGGCTGGGCAAATCAGGGCCTTGGTAGTCCCTGTCTCGGTAGCGTATGGGTGTCCAACTCACTTAGGCTCCTTTTGGTAGTCTCAGCCGTGGAGCTCAAACCAGCTGGAGATCCTTAACCATATAAGGTCCTGTTTGCACTTGCTGTGATATTAGGCTATTCTGGTTATTGCTATTATTAGTGCTGTGGCCATCTCACAAGGTGATCAGCTCATGTCTGAGTCCTAGCAGTTGGCTCACGTGGCCCTTGGAGGTGGCTTGGTTTCCCACAGGGCCTTTCAGAAAGGTGCTGGGGAATCGACACCACAGTTTGTGCGGGCACAGGTCTGGGATCAAGCAAAGAAAGCAGATTCACATCACCCTTCCTTCCTCAGTTGACTCTCACTTAGGTGTCACAACACAGAGGTTCAACTCTGTAGCCAGAACTAAGGGAAGTTTCGTTCTTGTTGCTGTTGCGATCCTACTTTTGACCAAAGGTACTCTGTGTCTCTGTTTCCTTGTCATTCCTTATGTGTTACTCTTCAGCCCCTCATACAACTCTCCCGTCTGATTGGGATCTCCCCTGACTTGGTCTTGGCTTCACAAACACCATACTCAAAGCTGCTGAGGTTTCAAAATAAACAGCAAAAGGAGGGAATTAATCTCTGAGTGGCAAAATTCGCCATCGGGTTTTGATTGTCTTGGAACAGGTCATCCATGCTGGTGGTTAGCACCATCACAAATTTCCAGGTTTCGCACCACACGGCTGGTGCTTTTCTCCCCTCTCTGCATCCTCTCTCATTTTCTCCTGCTTTGTGCCCTCCCCGGCCCCCCTTCAGTCTCCAAGGTCTGACCAGGTGGTGCCACCCCGTTGTGGCAGCAGGATGGATCCTGGGCCGGGGTGGGTCAGGGGAAAGGAGGGTGCTGAGACCTGGTGCTGCTTGCTCAGCTGGTCCAAGAGGCAGCAGTAGATTCAGGGAGCCAAGTCCTGTCTGTGGCACCTGTCTTCATGCCTGTGCTCCTCTTGCACTAGCCTGGCTGTGTTTGGGGTATGGAAGCCATATAGCTGTGTTTGTGCTGCACTGTGCCCCTGGGGATGGCTTGCTTGGCCTGGCGTTAGCTCATGAAATCCCTGCAGACCACTGCTGGGGTCTCTGTGTCCTTTTGTTTTTTCATTGCAGAATGAACTGGATGTTTGCAGCTCATGTAGGCTTGGTATAACCATGGCTTTCTTTGTTTCAGGTTTTTATTTAGGGAAAGATTTCATAAAATGGCTCAACCCTTGCCTTTATCCCCTCTTTGGGTGACACATGCTCTTTGTGATAGGAGGGTGGTGAAGGTGTTTCCCTTCAGCCTCACCGCTGCACCACATTAGCCCCACTGTGCCCTTTCACTGCCCATATGATTGAGTGGGCAGTGTCTCAGGGATGAGAGTGCTCATTGTCTCTTAAAACAGGGCACATTGTAGGGGGAAAGGGAAAGAAAACCCTTTTATTTTACTTACCTCCTCACCCTGCTAAGCCGTGGCACCACAAAATACTCATCAGGAAGTTTCCCATTAAACACTTGAGATCATGCAGGGATTTACGTAGTTGGTGCAGGAAATTAATGGCAGGTGAGCGTGTCTTGGCAGGAGACCTGCCCAGTTGGTGTCATGTAAGGACAGAATGCAAAGAGGAGTCCCAGCCCTCACTGATTTCTCCTTAGAAATATATCTGGGAGGGAAAACCAGCCATCCCCACAGCACAGCTTTTTTGCTGTAGGAGAATTCCTTTCTCCTCCTTGGAGGTGACTGCTTAGCAATCACAGTATGTTTGAGAACACTCAGTCAGTATTTCCAAACCAAGTCTCTCATGTTAGGCTCTGAAATCCATCCCTGAACACCCATGCAAAAAATTATCTCCTTTCTGCCTACAGTCTGCAACCAGATAGGGCAGGGGCAGAAGGAGAGGTAATTCAATGCCCCAATTCAAGAAGTTGTTTGGTTTTTTTTTTTTAATTTTAATTTTAAGGCATTTAAAAGGCATTTTTAGAAAGTCAGATTTCTACATCCCTGCACGTATGGCTTTGCCCAGTCCCGTCTCCCCTGTGATCTGCTGGTTGGCTGTGCCTGTGGTGCCTGGAGTCCCTCCCAGCGCCCTGCATGCACTGGGGGTATCTCCGCACGTCCTGGGATAGAGCCCCTTCCACTTGTGGTAACTGCCCAGGGACAACCTCGTCTGCTTGGTCATGCAAAACCTCCCCCTTCCCTGGCCCAGGGGAGGTTGTTTCAGGCTGCTGCAGGTGCTGGAGTGCTTTGGCGGCACGGCCGTCGCCCAGGCAGACAGGGAGCTGTGCCTGGACCCTGTCCACATTATGCTGAGCAGAGCAGGCAAGCGTGTGGCAGCACACAGCTAGCTGGTGTGCCAGCCAGCATGCCCGCTGCCGTGTGCCAGCTCCGGATCCTTCCTGCAGTTAACCAGTTCCTCACCAGCAATGCTGAACCACTGTGTGATACCCTCATCTCCTGTCCTCCTACTCAGAACAAGACTTGGTGCCGGGGTACTCTGTGTGTGCATTAGAAACTGGGATATGAATATGCATATGAATAGAAATTACTTGATTCTCCAGAGGCCCGTATAAGCCATCATTGTAAATGCAAAATTAGTCAAGATAAAAAACAATTAACCTCTGAGAAATAAAGGGGGGCTTCCGAACATCACATTACTTTGGCCATAAGCCTGCAAAAATTTTTCTGCTAGTTTAGGACTTGTTCCTGAAGGAATATGTAATTTCTCTGTAGCCCATGTGGCTTCCCTAGAAAGACAGCCGACTTCTACAGCATACCAGCAATGCAGCAGCAGCTGGCTTTTCTCTCCCTTCTGTGTAGCAAAAAACAATAAAGCAGCCCTCTTCCTCCCCCAGCTCCCAACAGGTGAGCACTAAGAATTGGTACAAAAGCCTCTGGGCTTGTTATTTGGCAAAGCCTTCCCTCTCCCCCTTTAGGTTGTGGGGGAATGGGAAAGAGGAGGGAGACTCTGCTGGTTTTGCTGAGATGGGTCCCTGAGGACAAGTGCCTGCCATGCACCCTGTGGCATTCAGCTCCGAGAGGTCTGGTGCCCCAACCGCCCGACTACGCCATCACATCTAGCAAAGCCCCAACCTTGCAAAGCATTCCTACAAATATATCAATTGGAGTATGTGGGTAGTCCCCCTGACTTTGAGGAGACTGTTGCAAGCTGCTAACGTGCTGGACAGCTTTGGGGCCTGAACAGTAAGCTGTGTCCTGCAGGATGCTCTGCAGCGGTGACTCCCACTGGAGCCAGGGGCATTTGACGGAGCTTGACGCTCTGGAGGACGAGGTCTCTTTTCCTGTGGAAAGCTGATAAAGGTTGCTTCCCCACTGCTGGGTTCACTGGAGAGGCCCTGTTCAGACCCACTTCCACTTCCCTGAAGCCCGCAGGCTCACACCGCAGTGACCATCCAGCCTAGTTGGAGTAATGCAATGGGGACTCATGGCCAGGGTCTACGAAACAGTGGGAAGCCCCTATGTATTCTGGCTCTGAGCACCAATTACTATACCATCCATTAGGGATACATTATGATAAGCTAAAGCCTTTACATGACTCAGTGGTAAAACATTTATGATCTGATGCCTTGGGAAAAGAAGGAAGACAATTTCAAAGTCTGAAAGAAAGCTAACTTTTTATTAACAACCATCTTCAGGCTAGAATTGTATTTATTATTGTATTAAATGATACTACTGTGTACTACTGTAGCACATAGCTGCTTAGAAATGGTTTTAAAGAAAAAAGGAGAATGAGTTACAGAGACCAAGGTACAGATGTTCAGCCAGCAGAAATCATCTTTCCTGAGTGGAAATCCATTGAGTTGAACACTTTTTTATCTGCTGACCTTCTGACCATCTAAATTCGCTAGCACAGAATTAAATAATAACAATACATTAGAATACTTAAGCGGATATTCAATTATACTTTAATTATTGTTAGAAATCTGTGGTTGAAAGTGGCCTAGAACCAGACCCCATTGCCTGAAATTGGTATGGCAGCTGTGATCGCTAACAAGGTTTTTGAGAGTTAGGCACTCAGTTGTAATTCAATGGGGTCTGTGCCCCTGGCTCCCTGGCTTTGTATGCTTTAAATATTTCACGTGTTATGTGGCAAAGCTATAACAGCATTTGAATTAGTGTACTAGCGTGTAGTAGCGACTACACTTTAATGGTCAGCAGCAAGCACCATAATAACAATGGTGAGTAATTTAATAGATCTGCAAAGATAAGTGCATATTGTTCACTAAAGACACATTATACATGGATGTAATATTTTATTGCTGTGGGGATTTTAAAAAAAGAAAGGTATATTGGCATAACTCTTTTCCATGAAGTCCAGAGACTGTTTTCCTGGACATGGAAGAGAGCAGCTTTCGGCCAGTGCCGACTGCTGCTGAAAATCCCACCAAAGGGAAAACACTTGTGTGCACCCACGTCCAGCCACCCATCATTGTATGGGGTACCGAAGGCTTCGTTCCGCATGAGACGGTCACAGCTGAAGCAAGAGCATACCACATGCCACTCTGGAGTTACCCGATGGATGGCAGAAGTTAGTGGGGGTTTTGGCATCGTGTCCGCAATTGTGTCCCTGACTTTAAAATGCACCGAGTAGCTTTGAAGTTGCAGGAATTGACTTTGTGTGTGACACGGCAGGATTTCCTCAGGCTCAGTGGAAAAAGAGAGGAGAGTGCAGTGGACAGATACACAGGCTGCTTTCCTCTTCATTCCTGATTTTGAGAAAATCTAATTTCTTCTGGAAATTAGATCATCTCATTCAGTATATCAGATCATTTCATAGTGCCTGGTAACTTTTCGGTGCTAAGGGCTGACCTATGCTTATCATTTAAAAATTTAGTTCTATCTATAGATACTATACTTTAGGAGTCTGAGTTTGTCTTTTAAGCTCTGCTGCATAAACAGCGAGCTTTGCAGGGAGGGACAGAAGGTTTAAAGTTGCTGCAGTGGTCGGTGGGGAGCCCGTGGAGGAAGCCACTGTGGGTTATATCCTCTCAGATCTAAAGAAAAGGGACCAAATTCATCACTAATATAGTGATGCTGGAGGGAGTGATGTGTAGGTGCCAGATTAACATGCTCCCCATACTGGCACAGAAGATGATGGTTTGGGCATAGCTCTTCTGCTACAAGGAGAGCTTGCAACAAGAGGGACAGGCTGAATTTTGTATGTGCTATGGAAAAAGCATTTCATAAATGGAGGAAAAGCAGGGAGGAGGAATCTGTTAGCTCCTGGATGATGAGTTTGCATGACAGAGAAGGGGTTGGGGTAGTCAGCTACAATGGAGAGAGGAGGGAGAGAGGTGAGTAAAGACAGGAGGGTTTTGGAGGAAGGAAAACACATTTGGTCTTAGCTATATTAAACCTGATTTGTCAAGGAGAAGTGTACGAAGGGCAGGTGAAGGCATGGGGCTGGCACTGAGAGATGGAGATGGGATGGGGAGGCCCGTGCATCTGTGGCCCGTCAGCACCAGGAGGGCAGTTGAAGCTGGGAGAGCGAGGGGGTGACCCCGAGGGATGGTGTGGGGCCGAGGGCAGGGCTGTACTCCTCTGGTTATCCTCCTCCAACCACCCTCTTTCTACCCCTGTGTCCATCCCCTCCAGCCCAGGGGGATCGCTCCTGGTGACCCCTCAGCAGCATTTGGCTGGGTCTCCACCACCTCTGCCTGCTGCCCTCCCCACCACTGATGGGGCTGGAGGCATTTGCCCAGCAGGCAGTGATGTTTTTCTGGGGCTCTGCCACCACATGAGGGTTCAGATCCTGGAAGAGGCCAAGCGTCTAATTCCCTGGAGGTGGCAGGAGCTCAGATCCTGGTGGACCTCCCCTTTTGGATGGGCTATGGATGAAGGGGAACAGTCTAGAGCAGCCTGAGTGATTGTTCAAAATCTCTCCCAATCTGAAATTGAATTAGCAGGAGATCTGCATTTTGTTTTGGTTCTTAAGTAGAAACAGATGGGGTGAAGGGATGGGGGGAATAAAAAGAAGCTGCTTAATCAGCCTTACTTTTGGGCAACTGCTTAGAGAGATCTCTGCAGGGCTGGGTTCCTGCTTCCCATATGCATCTACTAGCATGTCTTCCTGGAGTTTTTATTTTTCAGTTTGAAAATGTAGGTCAGCAATAGAGCGTAAGTCACAGCATGCTGGAATATGTAGGTCAGGCAAACTGTACCAAGGGGAAGAAAAAAAAAAAAGAAAAAAGAAAGAAATTTTACAACTGCTTCCAGCAGGAAAAGGCCATGCTGGGAATTGGGCTTTTGAATGGGATATCCTCTCCCGATCCAAGTGCCCCGGCTGGGACGCCCAGCAGTTTGCAGCCAAGAATAACAGGAGGATCAGAGAAGGGGAAGGGGGAGAAGGGGAGGGCAGGGGGTCTGACCAGCTCATATGACCCCCCGTTAGAGACTTATAAAAAGGACTGGTACGAGCTCATTTTTCATGAGTTTTAATCCCTCCTGCTTATGATGCTGAGCCAAGGTTTTTTCTGGAGAATCTGAGTCACAAGGCTTGCAGCTGGAAAGAGAGGATTGATAGCGGCGGCTCAGCAGGCACAACCACGTCTGGAGAGCTGGGAGGGGAGCAGCAAAGCCACTGGTTTTCAACAACAACACAGTTGTCTTTGAAGGAACCGGGGAAGAGTGGGAGGAACACACCAAAAATATTAGAAAGGGGAAGATGGTGGTTGTACTTATGTCACTGTTTCTGCTGCTGCTCTCAGGAGCTCCTGGGGTAGAGGATTTTTATGAACAGGGTTGTGCTTGTGTGCGTGCATGTAGGGGAAGTCCGCTTTGTGATTTCATGGTAGGCTTAGCCAGCGGCATGTTTAGGAGCAAGGAGATCTCTTATGAAGTTTGGTGTCCCAGCTCGTGCTTGCCTGTCTTTGGTTTTATTTGGAAACTGAGGGAAATGAGAGGGCTTTTTTTAAAAAAATGTGTTTCCCCCTTTATTCCCTTAAAAAAGTATTTATGAAGGGTGGAGTAAAGAAAGAGCTTTGGGGGAGAAGAGGACTTGCTAACCACCGAGGCAGATGAGCTTCTCTCCTCATCTCCAGACCATGCAGTATTTTATAGAGAGAGGGTTTTTTGCTGGAGCTTGACTGGAGTTCTGTCCCTTGTGCTGCCAAGTCTGATATCTGAGCAGGAGAAGGGAGGAGCAGGAGGGATGCTTTCGCTCTGGCTCAGCCTCAATGCATTCCCTCACGGTATGGGCTGGGTTTCCTTTAGGCAGGAGAGCATTAAAGCTGTTTGGTATAAAACACAAGGCTCTTGCCCAATTCCAGTTGGGTTTTTGTGTCTGTCAGTCAATACTTCATTAGCATGTTTTGTAGCAGATGCTGATGAGGGACAAGGGGTGCCTGTGTCCTGTTACGTCCCTCTGCCTGCTCTTTCTGTCCAACAGTCCAGAGCCTTATTTTCTATTATCCTTTTCCCAGGATAGGCAGCAAGCAAAGGCTATTGGCATATTTAAATCATATTAACTCTAACAGGAGTCGCCTGCATGTCTTCACTATGTGAATGGAAAGAACATCTCCTTGGGTGTTATTCAGAACATGTCTCTCCTCAGTCCTCACTGCAGACTGATGGGTACAGCTGGTTCCTTTCTACTTCATTTTTAATTAAGGAATCTGATGAGGGATACCTCACGCTGTGCTGGGAAAGGGCAGTTACACACCGGCACTGGAGCCCTCTCTCTGGTGAGCATTGCTTACAGTAAATGAGTCCCTGACAGGTACAGCACTTGGCTTCCCTGGTCATGGTTGCATTACTGTCACCTGAGCAGAGGAATGTAGCCAATTTAAACAGAAGCAGGAAAGCAGTGGCTGCAGCTCTGTTTGGACATTTTCTGGTTGCTTCATTCTTTTCTGCCACTTCAAGGAATTTGAATTCATACAGAGGAAGGAATTTAATTGTCTGTGCCATTGTAGCTGGTTGAACAAGGTAAAACCCAGGCTGCAGCCTGCCTTCATTTCAGGGCAGGACCTGGGAATGCCTGTCAGTGCTTCATGCACCCTGCTATCCAGGTAAAGGATGCCTGGGCTGGGAGGGTGCTGCCGCCTCCTCCAGCAGGTCCAGGCTATCTGGACACCTGAAGGACCAGGACTGCGAAACAGCAAGCATCTGTGCTGCAGTGTAGACACAGTCATAAAGGCTGGACTACGCATGACAGTCTGTTGGGTCTTCCCACGAGCCTGGCTCCTGCCCCTCAGCTCCTTGCCATCCCACGCCAGCACACCTGACCTCCTTGAAGTACCTGCAGTCCTGCAATTCAACTGTGCTGCTGTTCTTATCCTAGATCTTCCTTCCCGTCCATACCTTACTGTCACCTCTGAGCTTCCCCTGTAACACTCCCAGCTCTGCCCCATAGCCCCTCTGTCCCCCCTGTCCTGGGCTTTGCACATTCTTCTCTCTCCTTCCTACTCTTTTTCCCAGCCATCCTAATCCTGGGCGCTTCACAGAGTTTGGTCCATATCCCCAAGCTGAGACCTGTGCTGCTCTCCTTCCCGCACTTTCCCAGTCCCAAACCCCCAGTGAGCTCCATGTGACCCTGCAGCTCTCTTGCGCTCCCCGTTTTGAGCCCCCTCACACCTCTGCTAGCCCTCCTCAGCCCTCACCTGCATGACTTCTCCCTTGCTGTTCCCATCAGGGCTGCCCCATGACTTGTTCAGCACAATTCATGTCCTGTCTGCTGTTCCTGCCTCTTGGTTAGGTCAACACAGGGACACTATAGTTTGCCTCCCTGGCAGAGTTTTGTGGGGTAAGGAACCAGGTAGTGTTCAGATGAAGAGATTTTTCGCAGGAGGGGAGTAGCGAATGTGCTCCAGCTAGAGCTGCTGGAGCTGTTACTTGGGCTTTCCCACTCTTTGGTTGATCTGTAGTTCCCAGCGCTAGGAAGGATAAAGTAGTATTTTTGCCAATCTTGGAGCTTTTAAAAGGTTCAGTTGTATTCCACTCAGGATCCTGAAACAGCAGCCTGATTCCTTTGCTCCTGGTTCCTCCTGAACCAGGAGCAAAGGCAGCTGTGGCTGTGGAGCTTATTGACGGATGTTTTGGACTGGCTGTCCCAAATATCGTCTCAAGAGCTCAAGCAGAGCTTTTACTCCTAGTTGCATCCTTACATAACTAAATCCCTATAAAATGTGGACCCAAATCGCTTCTGAAAGTAGGACACAGGCACCTAAATAATTGAGAGATTATTTGGAAATGTTTACTTGTGGTCTTTGTTAGAGTCTGTGGCGGAATGAATCTGTCCTAAGATATGCAGACCTGATTCTTCTCTCAAGTCTGTTTTGCAAGTCAGGGGGAAAAGTGACCTGAAGGTGATGGACTGATACTGGCGTAAAGCTGAGGTAAAATGGAGTGAACATCTGAGCCTGTATCAGTTGGCTTTAAGGGCCTGGCTTTGCATTAAAAAGCATAACAAGCAGAAATATAATGGAGAAAAGAAATGCAGATTCTTAAACTCTGAAGAAGCTAAAGGCAATATGGGGGGGGGGGGGGACGGGACACACCAAACAGTATTATCTGAATATCCTAAAATGCATTGAAATTGAAGCCGTGGTCACCAAGTAGTTTGGTGGTATGCATATGCATTTGTATATTCATCTGCAAATACCCGTATCTTCCAATGCTGAGTGTGAAATGGTGGTGTTAAGCATTGAGGCTGGACTGTCGTGATACTCCAACCACTTTATTGGCAGATCATCCTGAAAGGCCTGATTTTGAACTCTTAATTTTACCCAAGTGTCTTATGAATTTCCGTGGAACCAGTCATGCTCTTATAAATTAACCACAAATATATGTAAGTGTTGGCAAGCTTGGAGCCTAGTCATTTACCATAAGGAATGAAATTGGTCAGGGGAATCACATGCAAACCAGAATTAATAACAAGGAACAGCTATTTTACATCTGCTTCATACAAAGGTAGAAGAGTCCTACAATGCAAAGCTGTGGAGAATCAAGTTGACTTGATTTTCTGGTGTTTCACTAAATCAGACTTCTCAGGTATCTTCAAGAGCTGCAAGGAAATACCATAAGATCATGTAGTAGGGGATTTCTGATGCCTCCAGCTGTGTGATACAAGCAGTGATGCTGGTAGCTGGGAGTCCTACCTTCTGGTATGGCTCTTTCCAGCATTATCTAGTACCACCTATACGTAGTGCCATCGTCATCTGCAGTTTATGCACGGTATAATGGTATGGAAAGCCCCGGTTGTGCTACACTGCCTAAATGCACGAGCCATGTCCTTGGCTGTTGGGGAATGTGTGCCAACGGGTGAATGTCATGTCTGGGATCCTGTGCGCCGAACCTAACCTCATATCCTTCAAGTGTAGTAAATACTGATTTATACTGCTGTAAAAGTGTGAAGAATTGGTTCACTCATCTAAGGGCTGAAAATTTCAAGAAAACATGGTAATTGCGGTCAGCCTGGAAACACCATGATACAAACTTTCCTATAGCGTTCTAGTGTTTATAAAGCAAGTTTCCAGTTTATCTGTGCAAATGGCTCTAACCTCTCTAGGTTTAAAAACAGCTTCGTTTAGCAGAGTTTAGATCAGAGGTCAGCTATTTTACACCAAGTGCTGAGGTAACTGTAAAAGTGGTAAATTTTTTTCCAAACGCCAAAGAAATTCAGGTTTGGTTGGAGACCTGAGCAAAGCTTTGGGTTGATTTGACATAAACCAGGTTAACTGAAATGGTCTAAGCAGCGAGTCTTTCCTGGTCCCTCTCCTTTAGGCTGGAAAGTGTTTGGAACCGCTCGTGCCGATGGATAATCAGGCAGACCTGGGGGGCTGGCAGCTTTGGCAGGGGACTGAAGAGCAGCTGTGGACAGGCTGTCGTAATCTCTTTAACAAGCATGGCTGCAGCTACAAGAGAATGTGTGTACGCAGCCTAAAGGCTGCAGTTATTTAAGTATCCAGATATGTAGAAGGCAGCATTGCTGTACGTCTAGTTGGCCTCTTCAGATGACTAAATAATGTCAAAAAAAGTGGTCTGAAATGACTCCTGACATCTGTAGGTAAGGTGCAAGTCATGGTTATTTCTGCAGACACACTCCTTGGGAGGTGTTTGTGAGAGGGCAGAAGATGTCAAGTGAGGAGAAACTTCTGTGGTTTGCAACATGATAGTTTGTAGCCTTCACCAAGAGGTCATGGGGAACCAAAAGGCTCAGCCAGAGAGTGATGCTACAGCCATGAGCTGCTCTCACCAGGGCAAGGGAGAGTCAAGAGGGAGCCCACTTCTCTCTAGTTTTTGCCTCTTAGTACAGAGGAAAATTCAAAATAATACTTCTTCCTCAATGCAGCAGCCCACAGCGTCCCTCTCTGCCCAGCCGGGCATACCCTTTCCCTTAAACCTCTGCTGAAACTGCCTGGTAGACAAATCTCAACTCTTTCCTAACTGATTCACGCATCAATTGTTCCATAGTAGGAATATCCTGATCCTTTTTACAGTTTTCTGGGGCTGCCCGTGCCCTTCCCTTCCTGGCTTCCCCAGGAGCCCTGTCACCACGGGTTGGCTCTGTCCTGCTCCCCCCTCCTTGGGGTAAAGGTTAATGCAAGTGGCTTCATGCCTCTGTGTGAAGACCTTTGCAGAGCTTGGTGGGGTGCACACATGCTGCTTCGGCTAATGTGAGTCCCAAGTCTGCAGAATCAGCAATGCCATGCCATGGGAAAGATACAAAAGTGTCCTGTTATAATGACTTGCGCTCCTCCTTCTCCTGTCTTCGCTCCCCTCCAGAGTGCGCAGTAGTTCGTTGCACAGCTAAAGAGAGCAGATAACGTGAGGTGTGTGACAGCAGCTGCCTCCTGGCATCCATGACTGCTTGAATGTTAGAAACCAGCAGCCACTGTCCAGTGGTGCTATCCTTCTTTATATTTGTCTGCATTTGACCTCAGTTGGATTCTTCTGTTTTGGTCAGTGCTGAGTATTTCCCCACCAGGAGCTCCTGGAGGTCTAACCAGCAGCTGGAAAAGAAACTGAGATTCTGTTAGCACAGGACGCAAAGCAAAGAATTACACCCTCAACGGTGGTGACAGTGATGTAAGAAAAAATACTTATTTTAGGCTTCTCATCCTGCAGTGGGCTCAAGATCGACCTTGTAAAGAGTATGTCTCTAAAAACACTCCTTTTTTTGACAGCAGCAAGACACAAGAACTCAAATTCACTTGTTGTCAGCCCTCAGACAAGGTGTTTCTTTCTTTCCTTCTATTTCCCCAACTCTGGAAGGAGTGAGCTTGCTGAGAAGATACAGACCCAGCTGCCTGCAGTGGAACAGGGCTGCAACGTAGGTGCGAATGGCCTGAAGCAATCTGCATGGCTTCAGCTTACCTTTCTATCCAGGGACGTGGGGTAAAGTCTCCTTTCATGTTACTGCGATGAGATCAGCGGGTATGCAAGGTGTTCATTAACAGCCACCTTAAACAATTTAGACATTTTTCCTTTATAAGGCAATCATATTGAAACCTTCTGGGTCTAATATTTCTCATTAGTATGAAAATTAGCTAAAAATGGTCATCTTTTTTCTCTGCTGGCAGGTGGAATAACAGGTTGAGAGTGTAGCTGAGAGGATGGTGCCTAAATGCCATGCAAACCAAATTTTCCTTGGAAGTGAGTTCAGGCTGTTATGCATAAGATTTTTCAGTACTATCCTATGGGAAACAGGCTAACCCCATTTCAGGGAGCATGAGACAGTAAGGTGATGAAAGGATGTTCCCAGCAAAGATGCTAGTGCCCAGTGTAGCTGGGAGTGGGGTGGGGAACCCAGCTGGGGAATGAGTCTTTGGAGTAGACCTCAACCATCCTGTTTGCCTAAAGGAGCTTGGAGGAAGATCTGGCCCTTCCATGTTATGTGCAAATTCAGTAATTGGGAGCTTGTTTCGGAGTTGAAGGGATTTCTTGGTACCGTGAAGGGAGCGATTACATGGTATTTCATATTTTCAAAACAACTACGCATCCTCTTTGCACTCACAATTTGTAATGCATATTGTGTTGTTTACAGCTCATCACTCAAAGGAGAGCAAGTCCCTGAGGGATGGAAGTAGAGGGGGAAGGAAAGAGGAGAACAATGTAAATAACTAAGTATCTTCTTATTCCCAGTATCTAGAAGGCTAATCCTGAACTACTTGGGGTAGGGATCCCATGAAGCCAGAGGGAGTTTTGCTTCAGCAAAGAAAACGGAGTTTGGATCTTTGATTTTGTGTAAATAAATATATAGGGGAACTTCCAGAACAAGCAGTAGCGGGCATTGTGGAGCTGAGCAATTTTCTCTGTTAGGAAGATAATATCTAAATGGTCTAATTATAGCTACAGTTCAGCATCAAGGGAAATCCCCACCATTACTCTTCAGTAGCTGCTGCTGCAAAGTTTCAGGGTCTGAACCATGAGCTGCTTGTTGATTTATGTTTACTACAAACCTGTCAAACTACAAACTTTTCTGTTGCTGACCCATACCTTCTCTGTCTTGTATTGAGAAAGTCTGCACTAGGAGCAGACTGAAGCTAGCCATTTCCATGAGCACACTGGTGGCCTCGGGAATCATAGAATCATTAAGGTTGGAAAAGACCCTTAAGATCATCGAGTCCAACCGTTAACCTATCACTGCCAAGTCCATCACTATACCATGTCCTCGAGCACCACATCTATCCGTTCTTTAAATACCTTTAGGGATGGAGACTCAACCACTTCCCTGGGCAGCCTGTTCCAATGCCCGAGTACCCTTTTGGTGAAGAAGTTTTTCCTAATACCCAACCTAAACTTCCCCTGGCGCAGCTTGAGGCCATTTCCTCTTGTCCTATCACTCGTTACTAGGGAGAAGAGACCGACCCCCACCTCGCTACAACCTCCTTTCAGGTAGCTGTAGAGAGCAATAAGGTCTCCCCTCAGCCTCCTCTTCTCCAGACTAAACGACGCCAGTTCCCTCAGCCGCTCCTCATAAGACTTGTGCTCTAGACCCTTCACCAACTTCGTTGCCCTCCTCTGGACACGCTCCAGCACCTCGATGTCCTTCTTGTAGTGAGGGGCCCAAAACTGAACACAGTACTCGAGGTGTGGCCTCACCAGTGCCGAGTACAGGGGCACTATCACCTCCCTGGTCCTGCTGGCCACACTATTCCTGATACAAGCCAGGATGCCATTGGCCCTCTTGGCCACCTGGGCACCCTGCTGGCTCATGTTCAGGCGGCTGTCAACCAACACCCCCAGGTCCTTTTCTGCCAGACAGCTCTCCAGCCACTCCTCCCCAGGCCTGTAGCGTTGCATGGGGTTGTTGTGACCCAAGTGCAGGTCCTGGCACTGAGCCTTGTTGAATCTCATGCAGTTGGCCCAGCCCAATGATCCAGCCTGTCCAGGTCCCTCTGCAGGGCCTTCCTACCCTCCAGCAGATCGACACTTCCACCCAACTTGGTGTCATCTGCAAACTTACTGAGGGTGCACTCGATCCCTTCATCCAGATTATCAATGAAGATGTTGAACAGGACCGGCCCCAACACTGAGCCCTGGGGAACACCACTCGTGACTGGCCGCCAACTGGATTTGACTCCATTTACCACCACTCTCTGGGCTCAGCTGTCCAGCCAGTTTTTAACCCAGCGCAGAGTGCACTTATCCAAGCCGTGAGCACCCAGCTTCTCCAGGAGAATGCTGTGGGAGACAGTGTCAAAGGCCTTACTAAAGTCCAAGTAGACAGCCTTCCCCTCATCCACTAAGCAGGTCACCTTGTCATGGAAGGAGACCAGGTTAGTGAAACAGGATCTCCCTTTCATAAATCCATGCTGGCTGGGCCTGATCCCCCGGTTGTCCCGCACTTGCTGCATAATGGCACTCAAGATGATCTACTCCATGACCTTCCCCAGCACCGAGGTCAGGCTGACAGGTCTGTAGTTCCCCGGATCCTCCTTCCGACCCTTCTTGTAGAGGGGCGTCACATTTGCTAGCTGATGAAGCTAAGGATCACAGAAATACTGATGATTTTGTTCATCCACTTGACATATAGAAAGTCTTGAAGAGCTTCCTGGGGCACACAGACCTCTAGGCCATGTGTATGGCAACCCCATTGAGCTTTTGTTGCCTTCCTGAACTCCTCTTCCGTGGGTGGGTCACTTCAATGGTAATGCCTGAGAGTTTCTAAAGTGGGGTGAGCCACCTTACAAAGATGCCCAACTGCATCTTTCCTTCTCATACAAAAGAGCGAGTAGAAGCTGGGACGTGGGGCATGAGGGCAGCCAAGACACTGTGTTAGCCCTGGGAGAGGCTGTGTCTCTGGCTGGACGCATAACTCTGCCAAAAATGTGACCCAAGAGATGCAGCCCAGCACAGCTTCCCCATCTCCCGCATCTGGCCTGCACCAGGTCTTTCTGCTGCTCTTTGGGCTCTGCCATGTACTGCTTTCGGCACCTGTGCTGGAGGTGGCTGACTTGCTGTTGAAAAGGAGCCTTAGTTTCAGATAGTTTGCAAATAGGGCCTCTTCAGCTGAGTTCAGTGAAGTGCTGCTTGTGTCTGGAAGGTTAATTCTCTTCTTTCTGTGGCTGCTCCTGTTTGGTGTGTACTGCAATGCTGGAGTTAGAGCACCGTAGGACCGGGATGTGGCCTTCACATGCAATTTGTGTATGTGGAGCATGGTACATACGGTGAATAATCAAAGCAGATTCTGCTGCTGTCCTGTAATCACCTGGGGTGAGTTCCTAGTTAACAAGGTCCTTCACAATAAGTCTGATGCAACCTAGGACATCCATTGAAAAAGCCATGTTAGTCTTGTAAAGAAGTCTTATTACAAAAGAATTAACCATTTGGCTGGTCTAGCTAAGAAAACAAATGTCATTTTTTGTTGCATGTATAAACCCTTAGCAAGGGCTTTAAATAAAGTGAATTGATTCCTTCCCCTAGCTGAAAAGTTTGCATGGAGAGGATTACAAAACTGGGAAAGGAAAGATGTGCCAGCGCCCCAGATGATTTAGGAGATTGTTCATGAATACAATTCAGTTTCTTAAATCTTAGATTTTGATCTAAACTCCTCCACACTGCAGCCATCTTGTTCTGGATGCAAGCATCTTTATTTGCCCTGCAAATACAGCTATTGCCTGTCCAGTTTTCCCCAGAAATGACCTCTTTTTCCAGCTGAAACACTTACCCAGGTGAAATCTAAGGACTTTGGACTAAGATCTCCAGATGCTTCTGAGCTTGGTTGGAGCAGTTGTTTGCTGCACATATGCTTGTCATTTGTGCGGTCCATATTCAGTAAGTCCTGTGTGTCAGAGATCTTCTTGGTGTGCTGCTCGCAGTACGTGCACACGTATCTCTCAGCACAAATGTCCAAAAGCTCCCTAAGTGCTTGCCTTAATCTGAGCTGCTTAATGGCTAACTCCTGCCTGAACTCCAGCAGATCCAAAAATGAAGCAGAGTGGCATGGATATCTCACAAAATACAGCACACCTTGTTTTCAAACCCATCACCAACAGGAGACTCCTCGGATAGTTCCGTGATTGGCACACTGAACACCAAACTGGTTCAGATTTGTCCTAAGTCCGGAGAAACATTAAGTTTCAGGAGGACATCTCTTGTTAGAGCTATACTGCTGTGCACCAGAGGATGCCAGATTCCTGCAGACAGAAAAAGAGCAGGAAGAGCTGGTTTCTGTAGCCTGATGCTTAGGGTAGTTGCTGGGGAGGGAAAGCCCTTGGTCTGGTCTCTGCTCCTGTGTATTACTTTTACTCTACCCTTTATGTACTTTCCAATATATTTTCGGTGGATAAAAATCAGTGATAATCTTGGGGCTGGGACAAAGAGCATAGGATTCACCAGTCACTACCCCAGAGCACTATTTCAGTTCTCAACAATTTGATGGTTAAATGAATGTTTTGTGTTGACACAGCTGTTTCAGAGAGGAGAAGATGCATGTCCAGAAAAGCCTACAGAGGCTGGTGATTAGAGCATTTCTGAAGGTGCCATAGTTTTAACCCTGCCATGAAGACAACCTAGGCACCATATCTGGGAGGTGCTCCTACCACTCACGTTAGGGTCTACTGTCCTCCTCGTTAGAAAAGGCAGTGGTGGCAGATGCTGCACTGAGTGGAGATCCTGAGCTGGCATATGGGCGTCAAGTCCCTGCTGAGCAGATGCACCGGATCAGCCTCCCAGCCCAGGCTCTGGAGCTTGGCTGGATTTCAGGCAGGCACCTGGGATTGCTCAGCTGCCTGTCAGGGCCTGGGATCTTCGTGTCCTGGCCAGAGCCAGAAAGGTAGGTCACTGAGGAGCTCGGCTGGTAGATAGTGGGGTAGGGGAAAGGGGGGATTCAGTGGTTGAAGATTCCAGTGCCTAAATTTTGTAAGCATTTTGGCCTACCCTGTCTTTTCTGGTATAAAGATTATAGCATAGCTTTCATCTATAGCATAGGCTATATAGAATATTTCCGGTATGAATTATTGTATGTCTTTTCAAAGTACTTGTCCTTCTAATTATTGGTTCTAGGTGATCATGCTATTTATATTTATCAAATGCGTTGCCTAAGCATATATGTACATATGCACGTACAAGGATGCATACACCCATATATATATATATATTTGCACATACATTAGCGCAAACATATGTGTGTATATGTATATTTGCATGTACATTAGCGCCAACACACATGCACGTATACATCTACATGCATGTATATACAGGAATAACTGGGAGTTACAGATTTAGGTTGAATCTTTTATTACTCATCACTGGCTGATCAGCACAGACTGAATGCTGGGGATGTCCTCAGCTGGAGAGTCAGCTTTCTGACAACAGAAATTCCCTGCATGCTGCCAAACACAATTTCCCTGGAAAGTGTCCTGCATTTTTCACCCCCGCAATCAATAACCTGTGGCCTGCTCCCATGCAGCATGTAACCATATTAGGGTTTTGTACTTCAGTTGCATTTGTATCTCTATTGGATTTAAAGTTTTCATGACCATGTGTAATATCCAAGCAAACACAAAAGCCAACGGTATAAGCCCCACCTGGCCAGATTCAATATTCAATGCCTGCGTGAATAATGGCATTATTGTGTCAGGCAGTTTACAATGGAAATTCAGAGCAGCTACAGGTGGTTTGAAATCAAACAAAGAAAAATCCGTTTACTCAGCGAGCTTACTAAAACATGGTTGCAATTCAGTATCAGCTGATGATCATTTCTTTTAGATAAGCAGCCATCTGTCACCCACCATGTGCTTTCAGTAAATAAGAGTCCTCTGTGGGCAGCCCGTGTGCCTTGGGATTCTCCCTGGACGTCTGCTCTGATCTTCCCTTGAGGTACGGGTGGTAGGTAGGCTGCAGTCTCGCCCCTGCTTTCAGGCTTCCCGGAGAAGACCCCACAACACGTGCTATGTGAGGAGTCAGGAGGGTGGGGACTCCCTGACCGAGTTGCGTCGGTAGTGGAAAAGAAATTGTTTGACTCGGTTGATGCAGGACTCCTTGCCCTTCGTTCACTGGTATATGAGTACATAGTCCTGCACATCAAAAGCAAAGCGTGGTTTATCAGGCATGTATACAACAGACCTAAATATCAGAACTAGAGCTCCCTCTTCAAACCATGACCTGGTCCTGACGCGCTGTTGCGACACCATGCAGGTGTGATGGCTCAGGAGCTTCAACCAAGTCTGCACTGCTGTGCCGCTGCTGAGCCGTGCCAACTGCTCTGGGCACGGTGGTGGAGGACCTTTAGCTAGAGGTAGCAGTGCACGTGGGAGTAATTGACTTGAAGAGAAAGTGATAGCAATATGAGCAGCTGCTGATACGGCTGCAGTGTCCCTGATAAGGAACAGGGCTGTGCTCTGCAAGGCGCGCGTCAGGGCAGCGTGCTGCCCAGCGCTTCTGCGCCTTTTCCTCCAGCCCTGCCCCTTCTCTGCAGATCCCAGCTCACTACAGGTCTTCTCTGTGTCAGCGCTGGGGGCTAAGCCTGGAGGCAGGCCACGCTCTCCTTGCTGTCCCCTTGCCTGGCAATAGTCTTCTCTCCTTCTCTCCCCCTAACCAGGTCTCAAAGCGGGGCAGAGCTGTGGGGCCAAAGTGCTGGGGGCTGGGGTAGGGGGATGTTGTGGGGCTGGCAAAGTACCGATTTGTCCGGGAGATAGTTCGAGAGTCCCACTTACACATCAAGGTGCAGCTTCCACCATGACATGAAGTCTCCCAGGGACAGATCCTGGCCTCATGGAGAGCAGAATAAGTGGGGAGCAGAGGCTTAACTGCGGGAGGGAGAAAGACTGACCATCCCTTTCGGAGTCCCCCCCAGATCCCGTTGATGTTTTCTCCAGAAATCCTAACAGTATTCCTGTCCTTGTGGGTCACAGTGCCTTCTGAGTCTTCCCGTCCTGAAGAAGTTGAATGCTACGGACCACTTTCCACTGCTCAGCTTTACCAGGTAATGTGATATTTGTTCCATGTTGAAAGTTGTGTTACTAATTTCACTGCTTAAATAATTCAGGATTGAGCAGAATGCCTCTGCAGTAGCTGATAATATACTCAGGATTGCTTAACTACATCTTGTTTTCAGCTGACGGATTACAGTTGACCTTTTTACATGCTTGTTATGGGGCATTTTAGGAACATGAGGAAGGTGTGGCCCAACCTCTGAGCTGTCTGCAGGTAGCCCCAGCACCTGCAGCCCCTGAGATTTGCCTGCATCGAGCTGCTCTTGGATGGCCAGCGTGGAGCTGTGCACAGCTGTGCTGCCAACGTGCAGCAGTATGGCTTAGGGGATCATGAGCAAAGGGTCTCAAGGCAGGCAGTGCGTTGGACCTGCTTAGTACTGATGGATTAGGAAATGATGGTTGATTTTCTGGTGTGAGATCACAGCTTTAGCAAAATGCCTTCCCCCTGGGCTGCCTGTGGCTAGTAGCTGCTCCAGGCAGAAACAAGAACTCTCCTGTTGCCAAAGACCTATGCTATAACTCCCATTTTGTGGTCCTGTCAGTCCACTGGGGATCCTTTAGGAGTAGCAAATAATAAATGCAAATCCAGAAGAAACTTTTGGCAAGGCACAAGTTCTCAGACAAGTCATATCTGTTCAGGAAGGTTGGCTTTATGCTGGTGAGTGCCTCAGCCTGCACACAGCACTGTACTTTGCCCCTGTTACCACCTACTTGGTGTAAAACAGAAGCCTAAAACCTGAATGAGATGCAGGGAGATAACAGAGCCAGCATACAGTCCTGTGCAAACTGGTTGATATAAAGAGTCGGTGTCTACACTGGGAATTTCCACTGAGGTCCTATTGCTTGTATGGTTATATGAGAGAAGCCTCTCTGCTTGTCTGCATTTGAAATTTGCCCTAATGCAGCTGCATTGGATGGGGGGAGACAAGTCTCTTGTGCAGGCAAGAGGAAGAAAGGATTAGTTGCAAGAGCATTAGATCTGGAGAGTCACTGGGTGACCTTGGACAAGTCACTTAAACATCTGAGTTTCTGTTCCCCACAAGTTAATGGGTAAACAGGACTGCCCTGCCTCACAGGAGTGTTGTCAGGATAAATATGGCAGAGATGTGGGGGTGGCACAGCGTGCCGTAGAAAGGCCTAAAAATCAGTTGCCACACAACCCCTGAGTGCATCACAGTGCTTGGATCTCCTACAGCATCCTTCTTGTGTGAATTCCAAATGACCTACCAGACATCACTTACTTTAACCTTCAAAATATTTCTGTTAGTTATTAGGCCCCTTATGTAGTGAAGATCATAGCGAGGCAATGACTTTCCAAAGAAAGCAGAAGTGGATTCAGTTTTCCTGACTGTCGGTGCTGTCCCTTAAACACAGAAATTGCCTTTCTTAAGCTTCAAACTCTTTGGTGTTTAGTTTCTTTTTGGTTGCTTGAGTTTTTATTTTCTTATACCTTTTGAGGAGAGGGGAAACAGCCTGGGTAGAAGGGTTACGCTCAACGATTTTGTAAAGGACAGTACAGCTTTTCACCTTTAGGACTTTACTGCAGTCCATGCGCTGCCACAGAAACACAGAATCTGAGGACTGATGAGGATGCAAGACACCTCTGGAGATCATCTGGTCAAGCTGACTTGCTCAAAGCAGGGTCAGCTAGAACAGGTTGTTCAGGGCCACGTCTAGTTGGGTTTTGAATATCTCAAAAGGATAAAGACTTTTGACTTTTCCAAGTTTAAACTTTCATGCTTGAGCAAAACTAAATCAGATTACTTGAGCTAATTTTGGAGTGAATCCCTGTCTTAATTTAAATTCAGCACAGGATGATAGTGGGCAAAATAGTTTTGATATCTGACAGGTGTTAGGAGACAACCGAGTGAATGTTGTTTGGCTTAACCTAGTCTCCAGTGGATAACTGACTAGGTAGGGTGATAATCCATGGACTAGATAGGCACGGAAAATAAATTATAACTTCATCCTAGACTCAAGCCCGTCAGAGAGGATGGCAGTGGGATGGTGAGGTGAGCCGCATTGCATTCTCCCTGGCTACCCACCTGGGAAAGGTGGAGCAGACCCTGATGATGCTTCTCACTGGCAGCTCTCTCCAGGGTTGCAGTTACACAACATGTCACAAGGAGAAGAAAAAAATGCTTTTTGTATCTCCTCACCCATCTGCACTTCCTCCTTCTGGACCAGTACTGCAAACAGAATTATCAGAAGCATCGTGTTGGCAGTATTTTTAGTAAACAGCAAGAGACTCGTGTGAACTTGTTCCTCCTTCTCCTTGTCCTTGCCCCCTATACATACAACAGATTAGAGAGTTTTCTGAGCAGAACCTTTTGAGGTTCCCCTATTTCTGCCTTCCAGACAAAACAGCTTGACTATAACACTGTGCGCCTAGAGCTGACTGATGAGACAACTGCTCTTTAGGTCTAGGGAATAATTTCCCCTTTGTGTGCTAAAGTGCTTTGCCAGGTTAGGATTCCTGGAGTTGCAGGGATTGCTTTGCTGTTGGGTCATGAATGGCTCAATACACAATAGCTGGCAAAGGAAGATGAGGGAATTCACAGGGGAATACAGGAAAAAAAAATAGAAAGTGTGTTTATTAATAAACAAAGGTTCCCAAAGGTTTCCAAATTATTCAAAAATAGGCACACGCATTCCTAAGGACAGTGCAAATGCGGGTGGCAAGATCCTCCTGCTACTGCTTGGGGGAAATGGGGAGGGAGGTGGAAAATACATTAGAAAATGTATTTTCATTCAGTTCTCTGGCTTGGCTTAAGCAAGGAAACAATGATTGAATTTTATCCCACACCATCTGAAGAGCATTGCTGCTGATATCAGTGTTATAAGACTCGTTTGCACTTTGCCATCAGCTGAGGTCTTCCCTTCAGCCCCACTGAAAGGAAAAGCTGGCCAGGCCAGTTCCTGCCTGGTGCTTCAGAAATACAGTCTGCGTTGGTCCCTGTAATCTTTCTCTCCTTCTTTGTTTCCTAAAATGACTTTTTTTTTCTGGTTTGAGTTCCCACTTAAACAGCATCTCTGGTTTTATCATCGCATTTGCACACCCAGTCATAAGGTTCCTGATGTGGAGGGTCACTGCTCACCTCTGTCTCATCTTTACGATGGGAAATGTCATCTTCGTGGTCTTCATTTTCCTCCTTACCTTTTCCTTCTCGTTCCCCCACAGTTCAGGGTGACACCTAGTGCCTGGGACAACTCCTGCAGGGCTTTGCTCCTTTTCTCCTCTCTTATGCCACAGGCACATGCTTTATATAAAGAAGTGCCGTGTTTCGACCCAGAAATGTGGTACCTGGACAGGGCACGGCCTTGGGCTGGAGGAATTTATCAAGAGAGGCTGAAGGAGGACCTTAGCTTGCAGCTCATTCTCATCTACTGTCCTACATCCAGCTCCCTTTGAAGTTGATGGAGAGCTTTCCCTGATTTTAATGTGAGTCAGGCTAGTGCTTCAATAAAATATGATTTTCTCTCCCTTTTGGTCATAGTTTTCAAGGTACATCTCCCTGCATGTCACCAGAGAGGTTTTCTGGAGTGAAATCTCTCTGGTTTTGGTTTTTTGTTTTGTGGAGGTGGTGGGCATTCATAAATAACGAACTTAGTCTGGGCTAAGTTCATTATTGCTGTTTGCTGTGTTTTTCATGTTCCCTTGTTTAATTGTTTTGAATAAAGCAAAACAAAACCAAAAAGTAATTACCGACTATTTCCCCACATTTCACAAATTTCCTTTTTGAGTCATTGTTTGTGTGCCCTCCCTGGGCACTTGGTTCTGATCTCTTCTGCTTTCTTGCTGACATGGCCTGAAATATTTTGAAATTTGCAGGGTAATTAAACCAAGGTACATTTCTAGCCTTGCATTTGGTATCATAATAACTTTTAAAACACGCTATCGCTGAATCTCTTGGGTAAATTCTGAAATTAATGTTCAATTACTTTTATCTGTGAATTCCAAAAATTAACACGGATTTTTCAGGAAGGGACTATTTTGCATTCTTTTGAGATATTCTTCAGATACCCTAATTAATTTAAAAAGAAATAAAGAAAAAAGCCATTTTTGTATGGGCAGACTGGGCAGGGAGAATTGTTTAGAGACTGCTGTTCTTTATGACTTTAGTCTCCAAAATTCTCAAAAGTGCTGTGCGCTATGGCCCTATGCCTCATTTGTTCTTCTAATGGCTATCCTTACATCATGGGCTCTTGAAAAGGGGTCTTCAAAGAACAGTCACGAGTTTATAGAATCATAGAATCATTTAGGTTGGAAAACACTCTTAAGATCATCAAGTCCAACTGTTAACCAAGTCCACCACTAAACCATGTCCCTAAGCACCACATCTACACATCTTTTAAATATCTCCAGGGATGGGGACTCAACCACTTCCCTGCGCAGCCTGTTCCAGTACTTGATAACACTTTTGGTGAAGAAATTTTTCCTAATATCCAACCTAAACTGCCCCTGGTGCAACTTGAGGCCATTTCCTCTCGTCCTGTCGCTTGTTACTTGGGAGAAGAGACCAACCCCCACCTCGCTACAACCTCCTTTCAGGTAGTTGTAGAGAGCAATAAGGTCTCCCCTCCTTCTCTCCAAACTAAACAACCCCAGTTTCCTCAGCTGCTTCTCACAGGACTTGTTCATGATGTGAGGCTGTCTCTTTTCATGCCACAAGTACTCCCCAAGTACTGAGTACTGGCCCAAGAAAGAATTAAAGACAGTGGAAAGATCTCAGTTGTACTTCCCGTTCAGGGGCTCTACAGGTTTCTTGTGAGCAGGGTGAATAGTAATAAACACAGGTATACTTGAAAATTATTGGTCAAACCTTGCTGAGTGAGATAGATGCAATGCTGGGAAGGGCCCACAGTTGGAAGACAAGAGGTATCCCTTTGGAAAGATGTTCCTGTGGAAAGCTGGTAAGGACAGCAACAGCCAGTTGCTATCTGCAACGGATCCTGTGACCTGGTCAGCCCCACTAGCACAGTGCTGTGGGAGGACAGGTATACCAGAGGTGTCTTTTTTCTGGCAGTGTTGGGCCATTTGTTCTCCTCACTGCACACTCCTCTCAGTGCCTCATTTCTTTCAGTTTCTTTCCTGGGTCTGTTTATCATTGCAGCAGCAATTATCTTCCATTTTTTCCTCACTTGTAGTATGTGCCATGTGTTGGACCCTGCTCTGCTTCATGCTGTCCTCTGGGCAGGGTCTTCAGTGGCCACCCTGAGCGACCAGTGAGCCTCTGGAGGCCCTCACCTCTTCCTAAGGGCTTCTGACCCAACAGCTCACAGTCATTTACTGATGTGTGTGGTTATGTTTCTGGGCCATGGAGTGTTTCTTGGTTTCTTAGATTAGTTTTCTGTCATTCGAACACATTTAGCACTCTGTTACATGACTGCCTTCAAGGAATATTGTCAGCATCAGGCTAGCAATCAACCACAAGACCACTGCTCATGACTTCTGGTGCTTCACAAAACTTGATGAGCCTAAATTATTGCAAGTCACATTCTGATACCTTTTTTCTTACTGATTTCTCATCCCGTATAAAATTTCTCATAGTAAAGCACATCTGAACTTGTATAAGGAAGGCAATCTAAAAATCTTTATGAAGAGCCAAATTTTATCACCTTACTGTTAAACCCCCTCCTTCAGACTGACAATAAATGTGTGGTGAAGTATAGATTCTAGTAATACAAATAGACAAAAATTAGGTTAGCTTATTTTGCTCCTGATTTTTTTGTACGTATTATAGGCTAGTAGAGAGAAGACTTTAGATGACACAGCCCATGACATGCAGGCATAAAGTGATTTATATTCCTGTCCTAAATTCCTTGGCATTAACCTACAAGTCTTTAAGAAACAAGAGTGATACTTGGTCCCAGTGAAGTCAATGAGAGTTTGCTCCTTGCAACTGCATTTTTTTTATCCTGCAGTTTAGCAATAAACTGATTTTCCAAGCTTACATTTTTTCCCCCAAATCACTTTAACGACTTCATGAGTAGGGGTGGAGGGAGTGGTGGGGTGCTTTAATTTAATACAGATTTGTGCTCTGTTTGGCTTTTATCAGATTCACTTTGAAATGGTACAGATGAAGTATCTTACAATATCTGGGTTTTCTTTCATTAATCATGTTTTACATTCACATAAAAATGGATCTTGTACCAAGTAGTTCATGTTTATGTGCACTGTAAAATTATCTGAGTAGTCACTCTACACATAAATAAAACATGTGCCTATGACACAAATTAAAAACAAATCCCAAATACTTCAGGTCCTATCTTAGTATTTTTTTTTTTTTGTGTGCCTAACCATGAAGGTCTTTTAAGTCTTTTTTAACATGTTAGATTTGCCGTATGTCTGGTTATAATTCTGTTTTCTCTGTAGAAGCCTTGCTATCTAAATGGGTTGGCGGGGGGTGGGGGGGTGGAGATTATGCTTCAGAATTAGCACAAGACCTGTAAATGCAAAATATTAAAATGAACGTAAGGTATACTGCAGTCTGAGAACAAAGCAGTTGGGAAATATACTCAAGGTGGCTGTATCTTACCTTGTTCTGTTGTGAAGAGAGGCAGGTGCAGGTTCAAGAGGAAGGGCAAGAGGCTCAGGGGGTTCATGAGCTCCTTCCTCATCTCCCTGGTCCCTGTGGCAGGAGGAATTCACGCATTCCCGGCAAGGCACTGCAAGGTCTTTTTACCTCCTCAGCCCCTCTGGGCCAGACTTGGAGAGGCAAAGGCTAGACAGTGCCATGCCATGCCCCTCCTGGGTCTTCCCCTCCATCTTCGGAGCTGCGCTGTGCACCTTCCCTCCTCACGGGTGGCCAGAGGTATCCCCCAGCCCTAACGCTCAGGAGCAGGGGAACTGAAAACAGCTCCATCTTTAAACCGGAGTCACTGGTCCTGGGGCTCCCTGTGCGCTTAAAGAGTACAGCAGTAGCTGAGCAGTGCTGAGCAGAGGTTATAGGAGCCCACCCGGGAGCTGGGTGGTCTCTTGTGCGGTCAGTCTGATTTCGATGGATTCACCATTTGATCAAGGGACACAAGAAGGAGTGCAAATGGCAAGAAAAATTATTAGTGTGTAGTAAGAATCATTTAAGTAAATTGGTGACCCAAATAGGCAGAGTAATGGGACAAAGGTTGGAATGTTAGGTTTATAACCACTGCTGTTTGTTTCTTACAGCATGTGTCGGAGAGGAGGGAAGAGTCCATAAGCTATCATCAATTGCTTTTACAATTAAGAGTACAGGCTGTGGTCAGAAGCGGGTCTTTTTGGCTTGGCTGTGAGGAGCAGGGATATGTGTAAAGGGTCAGGTAAGCGGGTGTCTGCCTGTACTTGCCAGGTATTGCCGCTGTTACCCCCCCAGGACTGGACATATTGCCTCCTCGCCTCTGGCTCGATTCCTAGATGAAAGCCAGCCCTTCAGGTTGCAACTCTATTGCATGCTCTGTGGCCAAAGTAAGAATGAGTTGTGCAGGAGCACTGGGCTGACAAGAGGGTATGTAAAAGCTGAAGAGCAGCAAGGAGCAGCTTAGGCTGAATGTGCAGCATGGATATGTTATTAGTGTCACTGTGGATAAACACAGAGTGATACATATGGGAAAAAGCAGTCTTGCCTCACACAGAAAACAACAGGCTAAGCACTCGCCGCTATCATGGAGTAACAGAGTCATGGGCTGTAATACAGGAAACCGCCTCGGGGACCAGCAGAGGTCAAAGACCTCGTCTTGTTTTAGGGAGCAAGTTAGAAATCTTCACTCTGCCCCTGTACAAATCTGTGGTGTGCCCACGTCCATGAGCAGTTCTCCTCTTCCCACGCTGGAAAAGACGTTCAGAACTGGAAGATGTTCAGAAAAGGATAACAAAAGTGATCCAAGACATGGGATGGCTAACTTATAAGCAACAATTAATTAAACCAGCTCTTTTAAGCTTCCCTAATTCTTCAGCCTGGGAGAGAACTGATTGAGGACACCTGTGATAGAAGCCTATAAACTCAAGCATGTCTTGGAGGGGGTGATTGTTCACTGTCTCTTCCAGTACAAAGCAAAGAAGTTATCAAGGAGAAGGTTCAGAATAACCAAGGGTGAGCGGTTCTTCCCATCAGGCATAGTGAAGCTCTGGGACTCCTCGCCAGCAGATGTGGGTGTTAAGAGTTTACATAGGCTCAAGTGGTGATTGAACAAGTTTGCAGAAGGGAAATCCATCCTGGGTTATTAAACACAAAACCACCAGGAAATTCCTGAGTCTCAAACCATTAGACTGTGGGAGAATACTCTTGGGAAATAGCGTTATACGCTTGCTCTGTTCATACATTATTCACTAGGCATTTGCTTTTAGCCAGTGTCAGAGACAGGAAATTGGGCTAGATGGACCTTTTGACTGACTGGTACACTCTTAGCTTCCCTACAGCCATCATCAGCATGCCAGTGTATAAATGTTTGCTAGGAATAGGAACATTCATCATAGAAAACTCCACCAGCCTTTAAAAACCAGAGTGCCCTGTGAAATTGGTGTAGATGGTCTCTGCAGTCTTCACCACCCTGCGTCAGGAGGGTAGAGCACATGCAAGTGTTTAACCTAAGTGGAATTATGGCAGAAGGTGAACGGCAAAGTTGGCAGTTGGGTATTGAAACAAATGGACAATTGTTCCATTTAGGTGTTTGTTTAACTGGTTCCTTTTAGCATACAACGGGGCTTGGTGGTATGATCTCAGTACCCAAACTTATATGTTCCCGGTAGAATTCCTGCTGATAAACACTCCGATTTATCTGTGGGACTGTATTTAAAAAAAACCCCAAACATAAAGAGAATAAAATGTGGCATGGAAGGTGATCTCTCAGGTCCAAGTGAATCATCTTCTCTTAGAAAAGTTTTCTGCTCTTAGACTTACAGTCAACACATTTGGTCAATTTAAATGACTTCAAACCCAAATGAATTCAGACTCATCCTTTCCAAGTGAGGGCTCTTCATCTGCCCTGGCAAATCCTATTGGAAAGCAGGGGAATCTAGTGGCCTTGTAGCAACAGCCTTGTTCCCTCAGTGAATATTTCTGACCACTCCTTAGCTAGATACCTCTAGCTCCTAAAAGTGGCGATGGAAAAGATCTAATAGGTGAGTTAAGTCTTCCTGATGTGGGATATCCAAGAAGATGGCTGCATCAGTTCCACACTGACACCAATGATGGTCCCAATTTCTGCCCAGTGCCACCATTCTTCCTTTACTCTTTTAAGCTTTCTGAAGGCAGTGTTAAGCACGTGCGTCCTTCAAACATAAAATTATAAGTCTACTTGCTGTCAGTGGAAAGTTGAGTATGTGGACAACTGTTTTTCTTGATACAGAATTGAAGGCTTTTATTCTGGGCTCGGATGTGGATCATAGCCCATTATACAGCCTCGTCACAAATCAGGAGCAGAAATTTACTTTCCTTCTTCTACGGGAAATCTAACCTATGTGAAAAAGCGCTGAATACTTATAAAAGGAGAAAGCCTGTGAGCTTGGTCCAACACCCTTAACCCGTGGCAAAACTTTTATTTTGTAATGGGACTCAGAGGAGAAATTACTCTAATAGGAGGTATGAAAGTAAATTAAAATAGGGATGTTAATTTGGAATGGGTGTAGATGGGTGTGACTCTTTTGAAATGGATGAAACTGCCCTCCCCTCGCCTGTGGAAAAGCAGGTGCCCCGCTCAGCTCAGGCTGGGAGCCTGGATGTGTGTCCTCAGCTGTCAGTCCTGCCCTTACCCTTTCTTTTTACCAAAACAAAAACAAGCCCAGAGGAATTTAAACCTGCTGGTTTTGTTCTGTTAACAAATACTGACTGCAAACCTGTTTTTCTTGCTCTCTTGGTGGAGAGAGAAAGACAGTATATGGACAGGGAACCAAAGATGAGAGGCCACATCAAATAGATGTTTCTGCTTGTGGAGGTGGGGAAGAGCAGTCGGAAGGGTTAAACAGACCTGGTTTTCAAAGCAGTGGAGAAAAGGAGCATGACGGCAAAAATATATTAAAAATAAAACCAAAACATAAAAACCTGGCTGCAAAAACGGACTTGGGCAAAAGCATTTCATGTGAAGAGCCATGCACACATATGGGATAAATTACCAAGAAAGGGCATGGAAACAAAACATCTTAAATGTATATTTAAAAGCAAAAGAGCAAGGGGGAGAAGAAGAGACATGGGATGTTGCTAAAGAAACATGATGAGAGAGACGGCATAGGAGCCAGCAGGAAATGGTAGCAAAATAGCTGCCAGCGAAAGGGCTGGTGGGGCCAATGGCGTTCTGCTCCTCTCGTTTGTCGAAGACCTTTGTAGTACCTTTCCTGCTGGATTTAACATGGATGCACAGTGCATACCCACCTGAGGACACAGGGGAGGAGAAGCATGGGGGAAATGAGGTTGGGAAAATGGAAAAGAGAAGCGAAACACCCAGTCCCTCGTTCAGGGAATCCCTGTGGACTGCAGGGCAGGAGGAAGAAGTAAGAGGAAGGGAGCGAGTACTTTTTGCAAAATATTCCCCTTGGCTGCCACCCAAGAACTCCTATGGGAACCTAAGGTACTTTTGGCATGTGTGGTGCTAAAACAAACCTTATCTACACCACAGAAATTAGAGCTGCAGTGGTTATCTGCACGCATTGACAAGGGTAGCTGTACTCGGGACTCTTCTGGTTCATATCTGTTCTGCTCCCCATGTTCCTCCATGCTTCCAGTGAGGTCTTCACCGTGGCTGCAGAAACAGAGCTGAACTTAGTTTGTCCTTGTCTACACTTGCAGCTAATTCACATTCACCCCTGGTTCAGCTGCTTCTGTTGCTGACACCTGTTGTCAGCAGTCGGTAATTTCTTTTTTTAGGACAAGCCTACATTGCCCTGGAGCTCAGAAAGGGCCTTAAATTAGACTTAATTCTATTCAGATGTAGTTAGCAGTATTTAATTAGCACAGTCCTGAAGCAAAAGTCAGTCTATTCCTTGGATCACTGGAGTGCATTCTGGATACTTTCCATATTGCTGCAGGAGGCTGACCTTTATTTTTTTTATCTTTAGCCCAAGAAATGTGCTGGGGTTTTTCAAGCACTTTCAGAGTAGGGGCCACATCTTAATAGACAGATTCCTTTGCAGATGGCTTCCTGCTCGTTTGCAATTGCAAAATTTCACTGAGGCAATTACCATGATTGCAGACATGGGAATGTGACATTAGGAAAGCATTTAATGTATTCTCAGCATCTGTTACAGTACTGCTGCAAATGGAAACCATGGGGAGATGCCAGCACTATGGGTAGGACTCAACTTGCTTAACTTTGACTGACTAGAAGTTCGCATCCAGTCTGAACTAGACATATAGGTACTCTCTGTAGACAGTAAACAGACACAGGCATACCCAGAGGGTGATTCACCTATCTTGAGCTGGTGTCCAAGGGACGAGGGATGACTTGTCCTCTGATGGTGCTCCATTTTCTGGGGAAGTGAGTAGCTTAGACTAGCAATCCCATATTATGCAGCTAAAATTAGGTGACTTGAATCCTGTCCTCTGTGACCATTATGATTTTCACAGACCACTGGAAACTGCCCCAGAAATGATGAGCCAACGCTAATTGTACGTCCATGGACCATTAGCTGACAAACTATGAGATTTTTTTTTGCTTGCCAGAAGAGTTCAGCTTATTCCCAGAAAGGGATGCAGGAGCTGACAAGAAGATACTCTACAGGAGGTGTATCAGCAGTAGAGACAAACCTCAGCCTTCAGATTAGAAGCTTTAGCTGTGTAAACCAAATAGAGAAGGATGCTCTAGGAGCTATTTGTTTTACCTTTTCTGCTTTTTCATTCAGTTTCTTGCCCATTTTCTCCCTTGTTTCTATGGAGATGCCTACACCACATGGCTAAAACATCATCCTCCTTGAATCCATTTTTAAATGGAGGTTCAGACAAGACTATGAACTGCTTCTCTTAGAGTCTGCTAGTTCTCCTCTGGTGAAATATTTTCATTTTGCATGACATCATTAAATATGAGAACAAAGAAATAGACAGAGAGAATTAATAACATTTCTATCCATTTTAAACATACCTAAATTTCAGGGCCTGAACATGAAATAATCCCAAAAGACAATGAGGAAGCCCCAGGCTGGGTGACCCAGGAGAGCTTGTTGGGTGGGGTGCAGGTGGGATCTGAAATGGGGGTGCTGTATGAGCTCCGTGCTGTGGGAGAGGATAGAGCCATGATTTGAAAGGATTGATTCCTCCTCATTTCTGGAAAGGAAGAGCTTGGACACCTTCATGGCTGCAGGTCTTGAGAGGAAATAAGCATCTATCTCCCCTGCAGCCCAGAGCCGGCTGCTGAAATGGCACAGACTCACCCGACCAAGCTGGGTATCCTGAACAGGCTGGCTACTGCCATGTAGTGAGGTTTCACCTCCCTCATCTGCTCCTCCAGTGGGTTTTGAAGCTTGTGCAGAGCTTGATGTTTGTTGCAGTTTCATGGTTTCCAGCAGAGCCTGCACCAGCCACGGGTGGTGACTATCGCAGGCCTTGAGAGCGGTGGGTCTCAGGCCAGAGCTTTTCATCTCAGCCTTTCCTATTAATTGCCTAGCTGGATCCTTGCTCAGAGTGGTGGCTTCAGTGGACCTCCTTCTTACACATCCACCCACGTCGTGGAGGGCGGTGGGATCCAGCAACCTCGCAGCTAGAGAAAACATGTCATTTGTTTTGGGGCGTTGCATGGAAATACCAGCTTGACCTCTGTCTGAAACGCGATCTGCAGGGGAGGGACCCATCGAGGCCAGCCAGGGACTGGGAATCCCCTCCATGGCTGGGCACTTAGGGCCACGTGTGGATGCTACAGTGGCCAAAAGAGTTGGTGCCCTCCCCTGCTCTACCAGCTATTAACCTGTGGGCCTTGCCAACACAGTTGTTGGTGGGGTTGCACTGTGAACTAGACCTGGGAGCTACACTGAGTATTAAACCCCCCCCCTCTATCCCTCCTTTATTGCTAATTTAACCTGGGGCACTTCAGTGACCTAACTCAAACCACAGCTTGCCAAACAGCAGCATCCACTCCACTGAGGGGGAAGGTGAAATCAGGGTGAAAATGCGCAGCTGGAAATGGTGATGGTGGAGAAAATACAACATTGAAGCAGCTCCTAAGAGTTTTGGTTGTTGGGGTTTTTTTGGTGTTTTTTTTTTTTTTAAATAGCTTAGGCCTGGCTTTTAAGAAGTGATCCTGAAGCTTGAACTAATGTGATTTGTTTCAAATCAACTGTTAGGGGAAAACGTCCTGCTTCTTTGAATTTAAAGTATCTTTGAGTACTCTAAGTGCTCAAAGTACTTTAAGTAGTTTTGAGTCTTTGAGTACCTCCATCTGTACATCAGTGGGAATCAGGCCCCTACAAACACTCTGATGGGGCACTGCCACAGAAATCATCCTGCTCTTCTTCCCTCTTCTCCAAACCCTCATTCCCCTTTGCTATCACAGGCATTAGCCTGGCTGTATGCTGAGACAGATTGGGCAAATAGACCTGGGGCTACTCCTGAGTTTAGTATCTTCTTTCCTTCTTTAGGAAAGACCACTTTTGGGCCTTCGTTTCCCTCTTCCTCAGTTGTGAAAGTGCAACTGTTTACAGCAGAGCTGCAAAATCATCTGGATTATTTCTCCCGCACAATCTTTTTTTTTTTCTTTTCTTATTTTTCAGTTTCATTTTAAAGACCTTGCTTAAAGTTGAGGTGGGAACGAGTGGTCCAGGGTGGCAAAGGGCGGAAACCTCTTAAATTGGCTTTGTGACATTGTAGTGAAGTTGTGAAGGGGATCGTGCAGCAAATTGTAATGTTTAACCATGCCCTGCTGGGGCCGGGGCCAGGAGCTCAGCTGTGGGTCGCTGGGCTTTTAGGGCTGGAGATCATCCCTTTGCAGCCCCCCTGAAGCTGAGGAGCAGTGCATGCCCATCTTCAGACCACACCATGCCATCCACTTCTCCTCCAGGTTTTTGGGGAGCTCTGTCAGGCTGTGGGGCACGCTGGCTTGCGACAACTCACTTATGCAATATAGACTGTATCTGCTTGCTGCTGCCAGATTGTGGAAATCTGCAAATAATTGCAAAGTCTGCTGGTTTAATTGGATTGTGGTGTATTTGCACAGATGGGCGAAGTCTTCCAGGCCAATATTTTCCAGAGTGACTTAGCAGTCTCTCAGCTTTAAGGTGCCCAATATGAGACACCTTAAAAGTGATGGGTTTCTGCAGATTTTTTTAAGAGAAGCACCCCCAAACTGAAGTAATCCAAACCACCAATCACCCAGAAACCCCTTGCCCCAGAGACTTTGAGATGGGAGATCTTTCATAGTAGCTTGATGTAAGCCAAACTAAATTCATAAAAATAATACAAGACATCTTAACACATCATTTGTTCAGCAGAAAAATCCAGTGTGAATGTGTATGTGTGCAGGCATTTATACAGAAAGTATAATGAATAAATGAATATTTGTGTGTTAAGGGAAGGAGGAAAAGAAAGACATTTTATTTCATGTGAGAGTCGGCTGTTGTTGTTGTTATTTTTTTTAATAAGGTACAAAATGTTACTGTGGAACAGTGTCCCTGTGTGCTCTGGCCCTTTTCCAGGCCTAGAGCTAAGTACTTACTGGGGAAAAGAAAGCATCATACTTGACTTTCTGAAGTATAGGCTGTTATCGCTTGTTAGAAGCTGAAAAGGAAAAGAATCACATTACTTATTAATTAAATAGAAACTCTATAAAATTGTTAAGAAATAACCAGCCCCTGGGGCCCAAGCTACAGATGCCTGACATTTGAATGTACAAAAGATAAACAGTTTATTAGCATTATCATCAGTTTTTTCTATCAATAATTCGCAGGGAGACAAGAAAGCTGTAGTAGATACTGCTGTCCTCACTGAAAGATTCCACTAAATCACCCTTGCAAAAATAAACAATTTGAAAGAAGAAATAAATAGCTATTGTAAAATGTTCTTAGGAGTATCCACAGAAGGGGTAGTATCAACCTAAAATCAATTCAACTAAATCAAAACAATTTTCACAGGCAGAAAAATGCTGTAGCTACATGATCTTGCTGTAATTATTATTGAGAACATGACCTTGGAAGTCTGCACAGTTTTAATGAAGTCGAGGTGCCCTAGTGCTAAAGTCACTCTCAAAAATAGGACTTCAGCAGCTTTGAACCAAAGCTAGTTGGCTTTGTAAAGTCTTCCCAAATGCTTCTCCAGATCATATGTTCAGAATTGAAGTCAGCCCTTCACTTGTGTAGCCAAAGTAGACCTCGATTCCCAGCGTAAGCACTTCTCACTATTTTGCTGTTTGATTAGTTTTTTGTCTTAAAGCTCGTGGTCCTGAAGCCATGCTACTGTTTTGAATCTTTCCTTTCCAATAGAATGAGTTCCTGGTACCTGTGGATAAGGAGGAAGTCTCAAAAAGCAGAAGACATTAAAAAGAACCCCAACACTTATTCTTTTGGAAACCTCAGCATTATTAAAACCCTGAAGCGACCTCGCACCCTCAGAGCTGTGTACTTATTAGAGCCCAACCTCCATTCTTCCCACCAGGCACCCTGAGAAGGCTTATTGCCAACCATCTTCTAGAGCATTAGAGACAGGTTTTCAAAGGCATTTAGACACCTGAATGCCTTTGAGGAGTTGGCCCTGAGTTCTCAGCAGGCTTAATTTGGCCTGGTGGGTGGCTGACTAGCCTCTTTTGATTGCTGAGTGCTGAGAGTTGGGGTTTTTGTTTCTAACTCTGTGGCTGAGCAAACCAACCACGGCAGAGTGAGGCAACCTGAAGGAAGGGTCTAGCGAGGTCTAATAGTTTGCTCTGAAGACTTGCAAGGAGCATGTTAGAAAGGGCTCCCCACTGGCCTGAGAAGCTCTGGCTGCTCTCAGGTTCTTAAGGCTCTCTTGAAACGATGGGCTGCTGTAGGCTCAAAAAGTGTTCAGACAACCACAAGGCCAGATGAGGGCTTGGATTAATTTTTGGTAGTTTTGGTTGTTTTGGAAGGGCAAAGGAGTTCTGAGAGGTTGCACATGGCTTGGGAGTACTGGAGACCACCAGGAACAGAAGAACTTATTTTAGGACCTCATTATAGGGATCCGAAGAGCAGTTACTGAGTCAGACCATAGTGTTTGCTGCTTCTGTGATTTCCCACCTGTTGCAGACTTGGGGTGGGGGGCAACAGCAGAAAAGGAGAATTGCCTGGCCCTCTATAGTATCAGCTATGTTCTGTCGTGGTCATTCAAGTAAGCTATTAAATATAAACTACAATATTTGCAATGCTAACTTTGTCCTTTGCAAAGGTTTGGAGTGGAAGTTGTTCTCAAAAAGCCTTTCAAACTGGAGATAACAAGGTGACAAATCCTTTAAAGTAATGCTTTCAGGTACTTGTCTTTGAATAGATGTCCCAGTTTAGCTGCTGGCAGCCAGAACAAAGGGAGTAACCAGGCAGCTTGTTAGAGTCAAAAACCACAGCAGATTAGGCCTCTGCTCCGAGAAATGTTTAACTCCTTCTGAGGGAAACCCAGAACACATGCTGGTAAATACAAGGGCTCTCTTTTTCCATCTTTCTCATAGGCAACTGAAATCATGGCTCTGGTGCATTTTGAAATAGACTGGCTTCAGTGAAATAATTTTTGCCTTTTGGCTTGTCAGCTTGCTCTACTACTTTAGTTATGGCTGATTTAGATCAGCCATGAACAGGGTTAGGAGCACTGATGGCAGCCCATTGGTAATGGGGCTCAGCAGGCTCTTGCACTGGCTGGACTACCACTGGTGGGGATGGATGGTGGTGGAGCATTTCTGGGCGGGAGCAAGGAGTTACAAATTTGGCTACTGGCAACTGGGCTGCAAATTCTTAGCAGGCTGAGAAAAGAGGGGGATCCTTTTGAACCTGATATGCAGGTTGCTTATGAGAAGATCAACTTAGAGATGGTCCTTGGGTTGGTTTTTTTTTCCTAAGTGGTATCCCCCAAAAGACCGTGTTTGGTTCCAGTGTGCAGACACTGGGATGACAAGGCTTCTTTTGTCTTGAAGTGCCTGTCACCTACCTCATACGATTTTCTTGTTGCCAGATGCTTGCAGAATCCACTTTCAATTTTTCTCTGTAATAACATCACATTACTGTAGGTTAATGCCCTGGCTTTTGCATCCTGGAGCTGTGCAATTCCCTTGCTGGGTTGATTAACATGAACAAGAAATGGTAAGCATGAAATGTAGTGGGTACTGTTATATTTGTAATTACCCTGGCACCTAGAGACCTTGACTGAGATTGAAGTCCCACTGTACCCCGTACTGTACAAACAGAGCCTTTCCAACAGCTTAAAGTCTAAACAGATAGGAAATTGTGAGGGGAGAAATGTAGGTGCCAAGAGTTGCAGCAATGTGGATAACGTGACCCAGGGAAGCCAGAACCAGAACTCAGATCTCAAGCCCTGATAGTAATCAGTTACTTAATGCCATCATTTTGCTAGGTGGGATGGGTCATCTCCCTTAAAGGGTTTAGAAAGTAGCCAGACCAGTTTCTCTGTTTATATAAGGAAGAAGTTTGTAGACCTCTTGATCCTAAGGCAATTAATATAGCCCACTGGGGGGGAGAGAAAAAAAGAAAAAGCTGGGCTAGATTCTCATGTAAATAGCACCTAGAATGCCTAAAATTGTTACAGATGCAGATGTTTTTGTGTCAGGTTATTTTTTTGGTGAGCGGCCTCTTTGTGGTCCGTTGTAAGCATCACATTTACATAGTTCTGTATTTCTGAAAAAGCCTATTGCATAAAGCTGGGGTCCTACCAAATGAAAACAAAACACAACACTAACGAAAAATAACAAGATCTTCCAACAGTGTTCAGTAACTGAGTTAGAGGTTAGCGCTGCATTCGGGAAAAAAAAAAATAATCCAGGCGCCATATGATTTCATGCACTAAAAACTTTAAACATTTCAGAGGAAAATAACATATGACATAGGGTGTTTTTATTTAATGAATGGCTTTAAGAAACGGGGCCAGTGTCCCTTCTCACAGATGAAGGTCTTGTGCCAAGAGCGTTGCTGTACAATGTGTCATCACTTGGGAACCTAAAGAATTGTACTTGAGAAAACATTGCTACAAAATATCATCCCCTTCCCAGAAAGGTTCACTTCGGGCTTTGCAGAAAAACAGAACAACTCATTTCCACTGGATATAATTCATCTGTTGAGAAACTTTCTTAAAGGCATAGGTTGAGGAGCAAGTGGCTGGAAAACTGTTTAATCTCATAGTAACGGTAATAGTTCATCATTATTATTACTACGTAGCTCTTCCATCGCACTTGCTGTACTCAGCGGACTTTACGACCACGAAGCAGTTAATCCTCACCGTACCCTGGGGAGGGGGTAAAGTGTTGCTGGAGGCTTTACGGGGTCTGTGCAGAGGTGCACGCCTGGAGCTGGAGCTCCCCGAAGTGTTTCACCTGAGCGGGGCTTGCCTTCAGCCTGAGGTACAGCTGCCACCTAGGCGAGGGCCTTTCCTTTTGCCGTAAAGGTCAACCGCTCAGTGGACTGGAGGGCTTTGTCCCATTTATTTGTGCCTGAAAATATTTTGTATGGTTTGGATTGTGATTGGGGGGGGCGGGGGGGAAGGGAAAAAAGGGAAAGGGAAAGGGAAAGGGAAAGGGAAAGGGAAAGGGAAAGGGAAAGGGAAAGGGAAAGGGAAAGGGAAAGGGAGGGGAGGGGAGGGGGGGGGGGGGGGGGGAGGGGAGAGGAGAGGAGAGGAGAGGAGAGGAGAGGAGAGGAGAGGAGAGGAGAGGAGAGGAGAGGAGAGGAGAGGAGAGGAGAGGAGAGGAGAGGAGAGGAGAGGAGAGGAGAGGAGAGGAGAGGAGAGGAGAGGAGAGGAGAGGAGGCTATTTAGCTGCCACAAGAAGCCTCTAGTTAAGATTCTCATGTCAAAAATTTGCTATTCTGACAAAGGGATATGTGATGTATTAAATGGGAAGTCTTACACAGATGGAGTTATACTGGCTTGAAAATGCTTTTGTTCATATGGTGTGTTTTGTTTGGGGAAATTAGGCCAGTTTACAGCAAGTAATCATTTTACTGATTTAAGCCCCATCTCCACAATAGTGTTGTTTGCTGGGATAGCTCAACATAAGTGTGCATGTGCGTGTGTGTGTGTATGTTTTTTGGAACTGCACAGGAACATCCTCTTCCTTGTCCCTGGTGTGAAAATGGAAAAGTTGATTACCCAGAGGGGTGAATCGCTGCTGGCTGTAGGACACTCCCAGCCTCACCTGCTTCAAGAGCAATTTAACCTCGCTCTCATTTTGCACTTCAGGCAAAATGAAAAACAAAGTGGTCTGAACCATCCCAGGAGATTCTTCCCTGAGATAAAATCAGGGTCAGTTTAGAAGGACTGCTCCTTTAGCAAGTCAAGGGAAGGCTGGTGACAAGCAGAGAGCCCCAGAGAGAGAAGAATGAGTAACTTTGAGTGCTAATAATTTAACCTGCATCTTCCTCAGACACAACTGTTTGTATAACCTGCCCTAGGGCATGGTGAGATGGTCCAGCCCCTTGCAGAGAAGGCAGTTCTGACAGATTACCTGCTTTTTAAAACAAACCCCATTAAGGGCACCCCTAAGCTGTTCCCCCAGCCAGCACCCTCTCAAGGGCTCAAAATCTCCTGAACTGGTCCTCACACCTTGATCCCATCCAAGGCTTTTGCAGGTGTATGATGGGGCCCACATCCCTGGGCACAACTGCTCTCCACCTGCAGCAAGGGAAACAGAGAGCAGAGCCCCCCAAAAGTGCAGGGCAGCAGGGATGAGAGCAGGGACCCTGCCGGGGGGGGCACCCCGGGGCAGGGGGGATGCTGCCAGGAGGGAGGCCGGGTCCTGGCGCTGGCCTGATCTCTGTCCTTAGGCTCCCTCTAGAGTTTACATCAAATGAGCAAAAGGTCTTCAACTCTGCTTAGCTGTACCCTCTCTCCGAGGCGCGGGCAGCACACCTGCCTCCTGCCTGCGCTGAGCCCTCCTGCCTGCAGCAAGGGGGTTACAGGCAGGGCAAGCGGCAGGAGCAGCTCCCTGGCAGGGATGCTGCCTGCTGAGCTGCTGCACCCTGCCCCTGCAGCGAGGCAGGCAGAGAGGGGCTGGGGTCTCCTAGCCCACCCCTTGGCACTGCTCCGGTGCTGGGCACTGCTGCGTGATATCCCAGGGCCTTTGTAAGCTAAAATGGCAGAGGCCTCTCTCCTCCCTGACGGCCTCCGCTGCTGAACCTCCCCGGGCCCTAATCCTGCCCAGAAGGGAAGGGCTCCTGTTCAGCACGTTATGAATATCCCCAGTGCACTTAGGTGAATTCTCGGGGCCTGCACCTCAAATCTCATGGCAGCCTCACCCCACATCTCTTGAAAAAAATGAGCGTTTAGCCTGAAAAACGGGAGGTGTGGAGAAAGAGCATCAGCTCAGTAACAGCTGACGTGGGCGAAAAGCAAATTCCTCAAGCCTCCAGCTTTCCAATGGGTCACACCGTGCCCCTGCCTCCTTCATCCTCAACTCTGGAAGACGCATCCTGTGGAGCAGCTTAGGTATTATTCCCAATTTCCCTGCTATTCGCAAGGGAATATTGAAAATCCCAAACAACCCAGCCCCTTTATGTGTACGGTTCAGATGTGCTTTGTAGGTTCACTCGACAACCTTATAAAGTGCTGGGGAAGGAGGGTGGCCAAAATGAGGACGGGAAGCTTGCCTAAGCGGTTCTGGAGGAAAGAAAAACAGCGAGCAGCTCTGCCAGTGGAAAAGCCCAAACAAGAGAGAGGAGCAGGGCACTGGGAAGAGAGGGGACAGGGTGTTCAGAGGCTGTTAGAGGAGCCAGGACATTCCTCGCACAGACCTCCCCATAAACACTCCTCCCTCCTTCCCGGTTCACTCCTCCAAGTTTTGTTTGGGGTTTGGGGTTTTTTTGTTGTTGTTTTTTTTTGTTTTCCCTTCCTTCTCTAATCCTTTCTTCCCATTTTTGACTGGCTGCACCTTCAGCTTAAACGGCAACAGAGCGAGGAAAAAGTGGCTGTCGGAGGATTTGGGGTCACTCTCGGAGTTCGCCCCCCCGCTCCCCATCCCCACCCCGCTCCGCGGCCGCGCAAACCCGCGGAAATCCGCATCCCCGCTGCTGTGCCCCTCTTTTGCAAGACGATGGCGCTCTGATCTTTCCAGATCCTTACTCCAGAGCCTCTCTAGTATTTTTTTTTTCCTGTTTTTTTTTTTTTTTTTTTTTTTTTCACGCTTCGCTGCTACTACGGGCGGGCGCCTGCCTCTCTCAACGATTTGCTGCAGCCATCGGGGGTGCCTGACTGTAAACAAAACACTTTAGATCATGGCAAGGTCGCTGCAGACACAGCTTTTTTTTTTTTTTTTTTTTTTTTTTTTTTTTTTCCTGTGCAGCCCAAGCGATTTAAGGTGGATTGCCGAGTCCGCATCGCAGGGGACAAGGGGTGGGGGGAAACCGAAAAAGCCGCGGGGACCGAGCGGGACCCCCGAGCGCGGCATTGGCCACGGATGCTCCGGGGCTCTGGATGCTCCAGGGATGCAGATGCTTCCCCCCCCCCCCCCCCTTTAATTACTCGTTTTCAGTATACTTGTGCAGCATCCAGGGGGTTAGTCTCAGGCTCTTGTGCTAGGGGTGGTATAAACAACAAAAAAACCCAGAAGGTTCTTGTCCTACAGTAACTTGTTTCTTCTTTTCCAAAGGCCGTGGATAAATCAGTGCTCTTTTCCACTGCAGTCACGTTCCTGGCTGTTTACCTGCGAGGCATGCAGTCTTTTCCAATATTTAGACTCCATTATTATTTTTCTTTCCTGCTATGTGTTTCTACTCTGGTACAATGTCGTAATCCAAGGGGTTTGCTTTTCTTTTGTGGACTCGGGAGACAAGCGGTGACTCCCAGGGAACAGAGACTGGGAACTCCTGATCTAAGGAGTCACCGGTGGGACATGCAGCAGGTTACCAGGAGGCCTGCCCCCATCAGCAGGGTGAGCCCTGGGCATCTTCATGGAGCCCCCGGACATATTTTGCAGATCACTTTCTTAGCCTACAACGACTCTCTTGTGTAGAACAACAAAACGAGCCAAGTGTCCCACACCTGGCAGAGAAAGTGGAGAGAAGTCCGAAATGGCACTTCCTTGCTGGTGGCTATGGAAGTCAAACACAGGAAAGCCTGGAGAAATGAAGATGAAATCCTGCAAATAAAGCAGATGAATAGGCCCTGCTTTGTCAGCTGACGCAGTTTTATCATGGATTTGCAACTTCGAAAAAAAGTCTCAGCTCCTGCAGACATGAGAATGTCAGCTTTAATTTGCTGTAAGTGAATTGCTAGAACTTGTGGTTGCTGAGAGGATTTGGAAAACAACTTCTGAGTGCTGAAAAACCCGGCAAACAAATAAAAATAACATGGCTAATATTTTATTTCAACCTTGTGGTTTTTAAACCAATCTCATCTGTATTATTCTTTTTCTTGCCTGCGCACATCATTTTTTTGAACTCGGGTCTGGTGATACTGAGATTACTCGGGTGAGTGGTGTGAGCGGAGGCCGGGCGCTACTGCCTTGGGGCTGATGAAGGCAAGCAGACTGCTGTGGCCCGGGCTTGAGCGCTGTGTAATAATTTTGTCCCCTCTCCAGTGTGTGCAGGGTTCAGCGTATCAGTTCAGAAGAGCAACTGCAGCGAAGATTTCGGTGGCCCATCAAAACTGTAGACCCCAAGCCTGACGGAGTCTGTGTGTCTAAGTACAGCAAAGGGTAAAAGCTCCATGTCTTCAAGGCCAAACCAGTTGACTCTTCTCTCAGCCAGTTAAACCCAGTTGTATTGACCCCTGCCTTGTTGAGGTAGCTTGTCACTGGTGTGCCCCTCCCCCCCCCCCCCCCCCCCGAAGCAAAATTTGGAGAGGGTTGCTCTGCTTGCAGAGGAGACCTGCCCAGATGGATTGGTGTGAAGAGGCTCCAGCCCCCCAAAGATTCAGGCCCTGGATCTGGGCTCCTGGAAAAGTCAAAACCTTCAGCACCTGAGAGCACCCGCAGCGTCCTGCAAGGCACTGAGGGGGCTGCCCTGCCTGGTGAGGGAAGATGGCTGAGGAAGGGGCTGGGGACAAGGAGGGCAGAGAGGAGGGCACTGTGTTGCTCTTATCTCCACCGTACCTGCTGTGGCTATCCGAGGAAGTTGCTTAGAAAATCCCTGGCTGTCATCTAATCTCCCGAGCACACAAACAGGAGAAAAACGAATGCTTTTGTTTTCTTTCCCCTGCTTGCTGAGATCTGAAATCACTGCAGAGTTGTTGGTTTTTTTTTTTTTTAGAGCCATTTCTTCACCTAGTCCTTTCTCTGCCGAGAAGGCAGCAAGAGGTGATCCCTGGGAGCCACCAGCCCGGCTCTGCAGCCAGCGGGGTCGGGGTGCCATGGGGCCGGGGTGCCTGTCTCTCCGGGGGACAGCCCCGCCGCTAGCCCCGAGCTTGCCCCCAGCACCGGGGGGGCTGCATCGCCAGAGCCCAACCCGGGAAAATCAGAGCGGCGGGAGACTCCTGTCATAGGAACGAGTCAAAATGCGGCCAGCCGCCACCATTACTCAGGCCTCTCGGGCAAGCAACGGGATGGGGTGGGTTTTTTGGGGGGGCGGTGGGCACCAATCCCGCCGGGCCCGGGCTTGGCGGAGGGAAGGCGGCCAGCGCGGTGCCTTCCCGCCCCTCTCGCCTCCATCGCTCCCCGTCGCACGGCTCGGCTCGGCTCGGCTCGGCTCGGCGGGGCTGCAGCCCGGCCCAGCCCGGCCCAGCCCGACCGGGGCCACCTTTAGAGCCGGCGGCGGCGGCGAGGCAGGGCCGGGCCGACGGGGCGGTGCCCGCCGCCGTAACCAATGGCTCGGCCGGGCTGTTTAAATAGACTCGTCCTGTCAATCATTTTCTTCTTCGTCAGCCTCCCTTCAATCGCCATATTGGGCAACCGAGAAAAGGGCTCGTCTCGCCTTGTTTTTTTCCGTCTCGTTTTTACTACGCGGCGGCGGTGCGAGCGGCGGGGGCATCACCATCATCATCACCATCATCACCACCACCACCACCACCACCACCACCGGCGGGGCAGCGCGGAGCCGGGGCCGCGGAGGGCAGCGCCGCTCCCCGCCTGGGCGCTCCCCCCGCGCACCGCTCCTCCACCCGCCCGGGGCTCCCCGGCAGCGGCGGCGGCCTTCGGGGCTCATCCCCGGGCCGGCGCTTATGCAAGGGCTCCTCCTCGCCCCTTCTCCGCGGGCCGAGGGCGAGCGGGGCCGAGGCGGGGCCGGCGAGCGGGGCAGCGCGGAGGGGAGGCGCGGAGCGAAGCCGCCGAGCGCCGAGAAATAAAAGGCGGAGAGGAGGAGGAGGAGGAGGAGGAGGCGGCGGCTGGGGGGGGAGAGCACCGAGCAAAACAACCGCCGCCAGAAGAAAGAGGGTGGGGGGAGATGTCAAACGTCCGTATTTCTAATGGGAGCCCTACCCTGGAGCGCATGGAAGCCAGGCAGTCGGAGTACCCGAAGCCGTCAGCTTGCAGGAACCTCTTCGGGCCGGTGAATCACGAAGAGTTAAACAGGGACTTGAAGAAGCACCGCCAGGAGATGGAGGAGGCATGCCAGAGGAAGTGGAATTTCGATTTCCAGAATCACAAGCCGCTGGAAGGCAGGTACGAGTGGCAAGCCGTGGAGAAGGGGAGCTCGCCCGACTTCTACTTCAGACCCCCCAGGCTACTGAAAGCTGTCTGCAAGTCCGCCGGCCGCCAGAGCTTGGATGTAAACGGGAATTGCCAAACCGTGGTTGTTGTCGGTTCTCAGGGAATCTCAGAGGACACTCACTGTGTAGATCAAAAGACTGATGTTTCTGAAAACCAGACGGACTTTGCAGAGCAGTGCACTGGGCAGAGGAAAAGACCTGCCGCCGATGGTAACGTACCCTTGCGGGAGCGGCACCGCTCTTCTCCGCCTCCCGCCGCTGGTGTCAGCGCCGGGGCGCTCGGCCCCTTCGCCCGGGCCACGCGTGGCCGGACCGCCGTGGGCTGTGCCCCGCTGGGCACCAGCTCCCTGTACCACCCCCCCCCACCCCCACCCCCCGTTAGGCTTTCCCTAAAAGAGCCCAGGTGCTGTTTGCAGACCCGGGGGGGTCCCGCGTTAAATGATGATTCGCGAGGGGAAGCCCTGGGACGCGGATCATCCCCCCCGCGTCCCCTCGCCGCCCCTCTGCGGGGACCCGGCCTCCTGCCCGGGTGGGAGGAGGTTCGTAAGGCTCACGCTAAGGCAAAAGACGGACAGGGATTTTAGCCGAAAACAGGAATCTTGGATCTCTTAGAGAGAAGCGCATCTCCCCTCCCCCTGCTCGCTTTCACGTAGCCGATAGCTGACATGGGGATCCGGGAATATTCTCCCCCCCGGCCCCAGCTACCCCCCCTGGATGCCGAGCAAACATCTGGAAGGACAATTTTTTAATATCACTCTCCCCCCACACACTTGTTTTTAATTTTCCCTTCCTAGATTCCTCTCCTCAAAATAAAAGAGCCAACACAACAGAAGAAGAGGTTTCAGAAGACTCCCCCAGTGCCAGTTCAGTGGAGCAAACACCCAAGAAATCAAGCCCGAGAAGACATCAAACGTAAACCGTTTAGGTAGGTTCCCTTTAGGGTTTGGCATTAGGATGCAAACAAGGGAGAGAAAGGGTGACCGAGGGGGTGCCCTGCTTCTGTAAGAGGAGGAGGAGGGCTTCGTCGTCCCCCCCGGGCTCGCTGCGGGGTCTGTTCTCCGGGGAAGGGTGCCTTTCCCCAGCGCTCGGGGATGGGTCTGCGGTGGAGGGCGGGGGTGGGACGAGCAGGGCTTGAACAAAACGAAACGAGGGCGAAGCGCAGCGCCGGGCTCCGCAGCGTCGCCGGGGCTGGGGCTGGGGCGGGAGCCCCGGCCGCGCTGGGACCGGCCCTGCCGTCGCTCCCGGGACCGGGAAGGGCCCTTTCCCGGGGACCGTGCGGGCGGAGGGACGGCGTTCCCAGCGCGGCTGGTGCATGATGTCAGATGACGAGGGATTTCGGGGGGTCCCCGTGTGTGTGCCTCCCCTCCCCCCCGATGCTTTTTCACCTACAATGTCAGCGTTGCCGTCGCACGTCGCGGCGGCCTCCCACCCCGACAGAAATAAGTGAAGAAGTTGGGTCTAAGGGGATTCCGGGCACTTTCTTTAAAATCTGAGCTAGGCAAGGTTGTTTTTTTCTTTTTTTTTTTTTCTTCCCCCCCCCTCCCCCCCCAGTTGTTTTGGTTTGGTTTTAGATGCTGGCAAAGGGAAGAGAGCGGGTTAATGGGAGCTGGGTTGTGCCTTCCCCCCCCCCCCCCCCCCTTCTTGTTGTTGTTTTGTTTTAAGGCGAGGGCTGGGGCGGAGGGAGTTGGTAAATTGCGCCGGCGGTTTGGGGGCCGAGGTTAGGAACGAGGTTTACAAACACGATTTGCGATTGTGCAGAAAGAGATTAAGCTGTAAAGGAGAAGTTGCAACAAATTAGTCCCGCTGGGGTGAGCCGTGGAGGAGCACGTCAGCCTGCGTGGCCATGCAAATGCCGCTGCTACCGCCCGCTTGTTTGGGGGGGGCGGGGGGTGGGGGGAGGCCGGGCCGAGCCCCGGGGCGGACAGGAGGGGTCCCACCGCCCTCCTTTTCCCCGGCGAGGGGGTAAAAGGGTGCGAGGTCCGGCGGGCAGGGCTGCGGGCAGCGCGGGGGCCCCGCCCGGGCAGGGCCTGCCCGCCCCGGGGATGCGGCGTCGGTTTGAACCGGTTGCGCGGCGGATGGCGTTTCTTCTCGACGTTTTTCTAATCGCCTTCTCCCTCCCTCCCTCCCCCGTCTTCTTTTCTTCCCCCCCCCCCCCCCCGTTGCAGAGCGGAGGATGTGCGTGTCCTCCTTCATCGGGTGCGGCGGGGGGGCGATGAAGCGAGGAAGATGTAAAGTTGTAGTGGAAACGAAAATACATATCGCCGATCTCCGTGGGATGGAGGTCCTGTACAAGCACTGAAAAAACAACAGCAGCAAAACAAAAACAACAACAACAAAAAAAAGGCAAACAATAACACTAAAATTTTAGGCACTCTTAAAAGACCTGCCTCTAAAAGCATTGGATGTAGCATTGTGCAATTAGGTGTTTCCTTATTTGCTTCATTGTACTACCTGTGTATATAGTTTTTACCTTATGTAGCACATAAACTTTGTTGGGAGGGGGGAGGGAGTGGAAGAGGGTGACCGATTAGAACTTGCTTTCACAATCTAGCAAGCAAAGAAATGTATGAAGAGAAGCAGTGTAGGTTTTTTATTACTTAAAGATGTATTGTCCCTTTAAGTGGGTCTGCTGTGGTTTTCTCCCCCCCCCTTTTTTTTTTCTTTTTCTTTTTTTAACGTACCATCGTGGTAACCCTGCTCAGAGCAGATTATTACAGGCCGCTTGTGAAATTTCTTCCTACTGCATTAACCTGAAGAGGTGGGAGCTGTGATGATTCCGTTATGTCGTAGCAAAAGTTCCCCCCCCCCGCCCCGACCTCAAATCCATACAGCAAATTTGAATGCCTGTAAAAGCTGTGTAAAATCATTCTGTTGTTACATCGCCTGATTTCCTGTTTCTTTTTTTTTTTTTTTTAAACCTAATCTAGAGGGCTTTTGCTCTGATTCTCGAATATTGTTGTTTTCTGATCTGACCCACTTCCTGAAGTGTTTGTGTGTGAGGGAAAAGGGATACTACATCTTTAAACAGTATTTCTACATTGCCTGTGTACCTGTATGTAAAAATAAAAAAAAAAAGTTTGAAGTGTACCTGTGTACATAACTCTGTAAAGACACTGAGAAATTATACTAACTTATTTATGTTAAAAGATTTTTTTTAATCTAGAAGACAATATTTTTCCCCATAAAGCCAAAGTGGCATGTTTTTGTGCATTTGTAAATGCTCTATTTGGTAGACTTTTTAGAGGGTTTTTTTTTGTTTGTTTTATTTTTTTTGTTGGGTTTTTTTTTTCCTTTTTCTGATAATTAATATGGCTGTGCTTAAAGGATTGCAGACTGAGCCAATTTAATATTTTTTTTTTTTGTAATGTGTGGGAAAAAAAAATCCAGATTGATATTGTTTCACAACAAGCAATCAATAAAGAAAACTGCCATATATAAGAAATATGTTCTTCATTAGTGTGTGTTTCAACCTCCCTCAGCCTGGCACAGGAGGAAACAAGGCTCCTTCAAGAAAAAACTGCAAGTTTCCTTTGGGTATCTCTGCCCGTGTCTCCGGCGCAGGTGAAAGTGAGGAACGCAGCTTGGGCTCTTCACCCTTAGTGCCCCACTGTCGTTTCTCCTCTGTGCTAATCGCGAATAACGTGCTCCCTTCATGCAGAACAGTGGGATTTCCTCTGTCACGATATTTTTTTTGTTGTTTGCGGGGGGGGGGGGGGGGGGGGATACGTAGCTGGAGGTATTTCTCGCACTTGGTTGTTTGACTCGTAAGGCTTAAAACCCGAGCCCAAATTCGCGCCTTCCCGGGCCGGACCGCTGCCGCTTCTGGGCCGGGGAGACAGGGAACCTCCGGGCTCGCCCCCGGGGGCTGCTCGGTGCCGGTGCCGGTGCCCCGCACCCCCGGCTCTGCCTGGCCGCCCGCTCGATCTTCCCCCGCGACGGCGTCTATCGCTAACAAAGATGGCGCCTCGCACACCCCCGTCCCAGCCGATGCTGCTGCAGGCACCGGCGCGGCAGCGGCCTCCCCACCCCGCCCCGGCCCCGGGTGGGACCGCAGCACCGCCGCCTTGCCTCCCCGCACCCGCCCCGGGGATGCCCGGCGCTCGGGCACCGCCGGAGACAGGGGACGGCACCGGGGGACGGGGGGCGCTGCCCGGCCCCGCAGCCGCCCCGTCGCCGCCGCCCTCGGCCGGCGAGGTGCGGGCGCCCCGTCCCCGTCCCTCCCGGAGCCGTCCCTCCACCCCGGGCGATGCGGAGGAGAGTTCTCATCCCTAGGGCTTACAAGACATAAATACATACATAAATGAATTGAATGGGGGCGGGGGGGGGGGGACACGCACGGCCCTGTGCGAGTCTCACCCCGCGCTCAGCCCGGGTCCTTCCCCCCCTCCCCGGTGCAACGCGATCCTGTTGTTTATCCCGGCCGCGCCTGGGTTCGCCCTCCCTCTGAAACCTCCCCGAAAACTCGGGTTTGTGCGGGCCTTGCGCTGGGGAGGGACGGGGAAAGGGGAGAGACACCCCCCCGGGCCGCCCCCCCCAATCTCAGCCCCCCCGACCCGGGCAGACAGCACCCCGGGGCCGAGGACAGGGAACGGGCACGGCCAGCGTCTGCAATGGACTTCTCCTCCGGCTGCAAAGGATCGCCGAACACCCTGCCCTCCGCCCTCCCCCAGTACGCTCCCGTATCCCGGCCCCCCTCCCCCAGTTTGACTCCAGGCCGCCCCACGGGGGGGGGGGGGGGTGCGGGAGGTGTGTGCAATTCAGGCCGGTAAACGTGGAAAACCCTCATGAAAATTTAAAAAAAAAAAAAAGTAGTGTTTTTTTTTTTTCTTCCAGCACGAACAAAGTGATCGCGATGGAAAATAAGCAGCGGCGCCTCCCCCAGCCGGCCGGTCCCCGCCGCTGCCGCCGCCGGGGGTGGGCAGGGCGCGGGGGGGCCGGGCAGGGTCGGTGCCGGCGCCGGAGCCCCCGGGCCGGGCGGGGGGGGGGGGGTGAGGGCGGCGGCCGGGGTCCAGCCTGTGCTCCATCACGTAGGGATTGGGTTTGCCCCCTCAGCGCCCCGCCCCGGGAGAGCGGCTGCAAAATCAACCACGTTATTATTATTTTTAATTTTTTTTTTTTTTTTTTTTTTTTTGTGGCAGCCGATGGGGCTTTCCACCTCGCTCGGCCGCCCCGGCCGCTTTCACCTGGGGCCGCAGCCGCCGCGATCGCACCACCCCCGGGGAGCGGCGCCGGCCGCCCCCCCCCCGCCGCTCCCCGCCTCCTCCCCGGCGGTGCGCGGAGCCGGCAGCGGGGGGGGGGGTGGGGGGGTGGTGCACGCCCAAACCCGCCCCGCGCCCCCCCTCGCCGGGGCGGCGGGACGGGGGGTGCGTTATCCGCCCCCCCGGGGTCGGGGCTTGTTGTTGCGGCGGAGCCCAGGGAGGCTCCGCGGGAAGAAGCGGCCCGCGGCGCCGGGGCCGTGAGGGAGATTTAAGGTGGCGCTGGGCGCGGGGCTGCGCCGGGCCGGGCCTCCGGCCTGCGCGGCGGGATCAATCTTTTAAATTTTATTCCCCTTCCTCCCCTTCCTCCTCCTCCTCCTCCTCCTCCTCCTCCTCCTCCTCCTCCTCCTCCTCCTCCTCGCCGCAGCGTTTCCTCCGCGGGCGGCGGGAGGCAACCTTGCCTCGCCGCTTCCCTCCGCCCGGCGCCGCTCCCCGGGCCCGGCGGGGACGGGGAAGAAAGAGCGGGGCGGGGGGGAGGAGGCGGGCGCGCTCCGTGCGCGGCGAGCGGCCCGCGTGGGTGGGGCCGGCCCCGCCCCGCCGGGGCCCCGCCCCGACTGATGCAATAGGCGCGGCCGCCCCGGTTGCCCCGCGGGGCGCGCGCGAGTGCGCGCGGAGCCTCCCTCTCTGCTGCCGCCGCCGGTCACACGTACGCGCGCACCGCACCCCTCCCCTCCCCCGGCGGCTGGCGCGCGGACGCCGTGCTCACGCGCGGGGGGGGGGGGGGACGCGCCCTCCCGCCGCGCGGAGGTGCGCAGGCACGCGCTCACCAACGCGCGCCCCCAGGCGTGCGTGCAGGCGCGCGTGCAGGCGCGCACCTGCGGGCGGGCAGCTCGCGCGCACCCGCCGTCGCGGCGGCGCGGTGAGGAGCAGGCAGGGAGCAGGGGAGCGGCGCCCCCCCACTCGCGGGCCGCCGTGGGGCCGGGCCGGGGCGCGTCCCCGCCTCACCCTGGGGCACGGCCCCGAGGGGAGCCGCGGCAACGGGGGCCTTGGCCCCGGTGTCCCCCTGCGCCACGCTGGAAGCGGGACGGGGCGCCGGCTGTCGCCCGTCCCCGGGGGCTCAGGGCCGGTCCCCGCCGGAGGGAGCGGGGCTGGGGCGGTGGGTGCCAGGGCCGGGGGCAGCCGGGCGAACCCGCAGGCGTGGCCTCTGCAGCCCCCGCTTTGCCTGTTTTAAAGTTCCACGCTGGTTTCCTCCTGGTGCATCTCACGGTGGGAGCCCCCGGGGAGGGGGGCAGCCCCCCGGGGCGTGGGAGGGACGGGGGACACGCTGGGCTGCGCGCAGCAAGGCCCGCCGCAGGCGGGGTTCGCCTTCCCTCGCCGAGCGCGGTGCGCTCCCGTGGCAGAGGTGCAGGGTACGGCCGGTTCCCTCGCAGGGGTGTTGCGGCCGTGGAGCTGACCGCTGCTCGCTAGGGACGTTTGGCTGGACGAGGGAGTACCAACACTGTCCTTAGAGTCGATATTAACACCCACCGCTTTTCAGATGTAGAACTGGGCTACTCTTCCTCGAGCGGGGAAATTAACTGGAAAATGACGTTTTCCGACGTCCATACCCGTCCGTGCATCTGAGCAGCTTCAGCTGAAAAAACCTGAAGAAACACTGAATTTCATCATTTGCAAAGGAAAACATTCCACTTCAGAAATGTCAACATGTTTTGTTTCCACATCTTCTTATGGGATTTTGGTATTTTCAACTTTCAGTTTTAAAATGACTTTTTCTCTTTTGCATTTAAACAGTAATCAACTATTTTCTTGTTACTTCTTTTTTTTTGAAATACGAAAAGAAACTGTTCACAGTGTAATGGCTTTAACAAAATGTCTGATCTGCAGTAAAAATAATTAGATTACTTTGTACAAATTGTTTTGCTCTGTCCCCAGATGAGATCTCTTTTGCTTTGATTTTACTGGAAAAACCTTGAAGACTTTCTGTTGTTTTTCAATATTGATCCCCCCCCCCCCCCCCGATGTTTCATTTACTGACCGAGCTGAAAAAAGGCATTTTTCACACTGCCAGGCAGTATCTGCACCTGCGATTTGCCATGTTTCACCCAGGCTCGGCCACCTCCTCCATCCAGGGAGCGTGTGCGCCATTCCTCTCCCTGCCTGCTTTCTGCCTTGCCCACATCAGTCACTGCAAGGCTCAAAATTAGGCAAAAAATAGAGGGAAGCATGTTTTTCTTCTCCACCCTTTTTTTTTTTCTTTTTCATAAAAAAAAGAAATTCTTACTTTACTTAAAAGGCAAGCAAATGTATCTTTTCCTATAATATGAAATTAATAATATAAAAATAATATGATAATATATAATGATAATATAAAAAGTGCAACCGCCTAAAAATAAGCTGGCATCAGACTGTCCACTCTTCATCTGCTTCTGCCTGAAGAAAACAAACCAAAACTGACAGCAGCTACAAAAATCCCCCGAAAGAAGGTTACTAGCGGCGCAAAACAAGCACTAATAAACGGCAGGTGAAGGAGCTCTGCTCGCCACAGAGCTTTGCCCCCACTCCTCTCCCATCGTCTTCTCCCTGCTGCTTGGGTGCGGTGGCACAGGGGCAGCAGCCCAGACGTGGTGAGGTGCCTGGGCGTCCCCCGGGACTCCCGGGGGGATGAAAGCAAGAAGAAAAAGTCTCAGTCTTGCAACGTGGACGAAAAATACTGCTGAGGTGAAAACAAAGTTGGGAGCGGACCTGCCCCCAGGCCTCCCGTTGCAGGGTGCTCTGGGATAGACGGGGACCTTTGTCACTTGTTACAGGGTCAGCTTCCAGCCCCAAGCTGCCGCTGCAGCGTGTGAACAGCATCCCGGCCTCAGAGGGTTTATGGCCTGCAGCTCCCTGCGTGGGAGAAGCAGTATGGAAGCGTGGTAGGTTCAAAGGAATGGACGGGCGGAGAGGACCAGGGCGAAATACAGGGATGTTGTCCTGCAGTCGGCATGCTTCCCAAAGCGGCTTTCCTTTTGCAGGGCACCTTCAGCGTCTCGAGGCCTAATCTGCCGTCAAGATGTGATCTAACTGAACTCGCCTTCTTTCTCAAGGAGCCAGACGTGTTCACGTACGTCTGTCTCCATTTGAGATACACTCGAGTTCAACAGATACAGCAGGTTTGCCTTTTTTTTTGGGGCCCCCTGCCCGCAACCCAGGGCTGCAGCTGTGCGTCAGTGGAGCGCGGTTGCCCTGTGCATTGCCGCTGGTGAGGGGACAGCTCTGCCTCCTGCCCGTTCCCCGCTGCTCCCGCACTCTGCCGTCACTGCGGAGCGGGGTTTGGGGGCTGGGCTGCCCCGTTCCCCAGCTGGGCCTGGCTGCCGGCACCCTCCCTGTCTTAATAAACCTTACTAATCTGCAGGTTCTCCGCACGCAAGGGGCACAAGCGGTTTGTTTGCTCTTGAGGTGCTATAGGATCCCGCATGGGGCGGGGGTCACCTCCCAGGGCTCTGGGGGGCGTTCTCCGGCTGTGGGTTTTAGAGAAGGGAGCGTTGCAGCTGCAGCTAACACACTACGTGGCGGGCTGCTGCAGCCGGTGACACCGGTGCTAGTGCCGCTGCAGCAGAAGACACTAGTTCATGGCCCAGCTAAGCCAAGCTGACCTGAGCGGGTGCTCGTGGCAGGCTGCACGGGCAGGGGGGTGCCCCGCTGCCTCTCGGCATCTTGGCACCTGCCAGCCGGCTCTGGGTGGAAGCACGGAGCAACACACCTTGTGGTTTAGCGTTCCCCATCCACAAGACAGGCTGTGCCAGTTCAGGCTTTTATACCTGGCCATCCTACTGCGCCTGCAGCTGTTTGGAGGAGCCAGCAGGCAGGAACATTAGTTTCATTCCAATTTTATCCTTGGCCTCACATCTGAGACTTAAAGCAAGGATTCCAGTCGTGGGCAGACGCCCCATTTTGTGTGCTCCAGACGCTGCTCCCACAAAGACCAAGCGGTGCTTTACATGGAGGCCAAAAAAACAACCGTTGCCTGATAAAGCCTTTCTGTCATGGCTGGGTCTACCCAGATTGAAACCAGGGAACTACAAGTGCAGAAAGGGCTCCCTATCACCCTCCTACCTGGGCAGGCTGGAAGAGCTCTGCAAGTAGGCGGCTCTGCCCCAGTAAGTACAGTCGCAGCTGTGGTCCTCACTTTCCTTGGGAAGAGAAGCTGGAGGTCTGGGACTGACCATACTGTAAATTTTTCCTGCCAGATGCGAAGCCTGGAGTCGACACTGTAAGCTTGGTAACCTGGTAGACCACAAATTTTCTTTTTTTTTTTTTCCTGGAACGAACTGATAAATTGTTCCCATCCAAGCTGCCGGCTTCCTGCTGTATTTATTTTATTCTAATTGGGGATCAGAAGGGAAGGCACATGTGCACGCAGACAAATATAGATAGATATTTATTTATTTTTATTAGTGGATTAGTGGAAGAGAGACCTCTACTGGCCCAGCTCGAAGAGCCGCTGACATACCTCGGCCGCACGGCCGGCCGCAGGCAAGGTCTGCTGCCGGTGGGATTTCTCTCTTGCCTTCACTTTACCTACCTTGGAAATTTCCTCCTGGGTCACAGGCATTTGCCAAGGAAAGCTAAGAAGCAACCTTTCACGTTTTCCGTTCTTTTTAAAAATTCCAGCATGTAGGGAGTCAGTCAGTTGCAACTGCTAGTAAATGAATTTGTGACAGTGCTCAATGTAGTAAGTAAAGTAGCTTATTTCCTTTAGGAGGGGATGAACCTTGGGCACTGAAGCATGGCAGAGAATTAAAGGCTTCTTGGTACTGGAGGACAAGGCAGCAGGGTGTTTTCATCCACTCCAGTGATTTCAGTTGCCTTTTATTCTCTTTCTGTTCTTCCCCCCAGCTGGTTGTGTAGTACTGCAATGAGGATGGCTTCAGAAACCATCTCTCTTCGGACGCTGCTGGTCAACATCTTGCCTCTGCTGCCAGGCAGTTGGATAGATGTTGACTCCTACCTGGGCCATACCTGGGGTCAGTAATCAGTGGATGCTTATCTTTCTGGGCTGGGGAAAAGTTAATATATAGTTTTGGTTTTTTTTTTTTCGAGCAAAGCTGTCTTTATCTGAGTGGGAGTAATGCAAAAGAGGCCTTGGTGTTTGCAAACAGGTAAGCTGGGTGAGCCATGGTTGGTTGTGAAGTGTAAGGCCTTTAAGCCCTGAGCTGCCAGTCTGGCTGAAAGCAATGGAGGCAGTAGTTTCACAGCTGAGTCTGTGCTGCTCAAATGCTGGCTTAGGCATCCCCTTCCTTCCTCATCCAGCCCACTCATTCCTGCCCCTGGCGTTGCTGGTGAAGTTACATGAGGAACTGCATCAGGGAATGGATCTGGCAGAGATTTCCCACCTTCCCTTCTTTGTTGTTGTTGTTTTTTTTGTTGTTTGTTTTTTTTTTTTTTCCAGCTGGATCCGTTTCTGGTCTAGTTCATCATGCAGCTGCACTAAGAACCTGACCAGCACAGTGGGTGGGAATGAGCAAGCTGGCAGCACTACCATGAAATCGCAGCCTGTGAGCTGGTAGTGTCTTCCTTGTGCTTTGCAGTAAAGCAAAAAGTAAAGCCTTGTGTGGGACAACTGCTGTCCCTCCTACAGTGACGATGGTTGCTAGAAGGTGCTGGCCAATCTCTGGTACTGCAGCCCAGGGCTCTGCCTTCCAGCCTTCATCTCACATCTCCAGCCATTGAAATCTGCTCCACAAATGACCTGAGAGCTGCTTAGCTAGGGAAATAGAGGTTAGTGCCAATGGCCTGAAGTTTCCGGATTGTCTGCCAGGGGATCTCCATCATGGAGGTATTACAGAGAGATCTGCTGAGTCACATTTCTTCATTTTTTTGTAGGACAGTAACCTGGCACACTGGATGCAAAGACAGAGAAAGGTACAACAGCGGCTTGTGGTGCTGCAGGCCCTGCGTTCTTCATTGCCATCCCTGTGAAATACTAACCTGCAGTGAGAAGCTCCTGTGATTGCTCCTGTCCCATGGCCAGGTCCATGCCTTGCTTGCGTACCCCACAGATTGCTGTCAGTCTGTCTCCAGCTGTTGCCCTGGTCTGTGGTCTGTGCGTGGTGGAGGATCGTGGTAAAGGTGAGAGGGCACTGCAACTAGGCAGCCTTTTAGAGGCCCCTGAGCTGATGTACCTGTGAGAAGGTAGAAGCTCTAGCTGTCACCTGGTGGACAGCCTTTCCCCCTGCATGTCTCGGACAGCTCGGTGTAGTAGGTGCTCTCACTGTACCTTTCCCGACAAGTCTCTGTAGCAAAAGCACTTGCTTTCTTTCAAAAGACACTGGAAGAAGAAGTTGCTCCACGGCCACCTTTTATGCCCTTTCCTTCCATCCTCCCTGTCTGTTCCCCTTTTACCAGTCACTGAGTGGTGAGAGCACCCACTATTTTGGCAGACATCAATTACTTCTTCTGCCTGGGGGGACCAATGTTTCTTTTCTTTCTGGAGAGTGTTCTGGATACTGGATTCTTGGTTTGTGTGGGTCCTGCTGTCCTTGTGAGCAGCTTCATCCTCCAAAAAAGAGTGAAAGATTCACTGTGTGTTGTCCAGAAGTCTTTTGGGCAGGAGCTGGAACATGGGGTTCCTTGTTCTGAGATGAGTGTCCCAGATGCTAACCTCAGAAGCCTGTTTTTTTTCTTTCTTTCCTTTTATCCTTCCTCTCTCTTTCCAGATCTTTGAGGTCCCAGTGGAAAGAAAAGCTTGACAGACCGGATCAGTTCAGGTCCTAGGAGGTGCAAGACTCTAAGCCCAGCTAACCTCACAGTAGCAAGTTAAGCCCTCTGCTATGCTCATTTAAAATCTATCCTAAAAGGGTGCCCCTGCTTTCTAGAGCTTGCTGCACATCACTCCCTCCTGATGCCATTTACTTCCCTGTCTAATCTGCGTTTGTACCGCCTCATTTATTTGAAATAGCTCTACGTGCCACCACATCATGTCCTACCTGTCACTCACACCTTGAAGTGTGGCTTTGCTCTGAACACAACGATACCGATGGTATTTTACTTAGCTAAACTGTTCAGCACAAGCAAGAAAGAGGGTCTCTGGGTTCTTTCCTTGGGCAGTAGTGGAGCAGTTTGCATGTCCCTCATTCACACCCAGTGGTTAGCGACGGTGTTGCAGAGGGCTTTGCTGGCTGACCAGGTGGTATGGGTGGTTTAATGGGACATAAGGAATCACTGCTACTTCTGACAGAAACCTGCCCTGTGTTTCCGATCTGAATGGCTTGGAATAGGAGAGTTGCATCAAGCTCATGGCTTTTATCTTTATGTTCCAGGTGCTCGGTGGCTTGAACATTTCCTATAAAAAATCTGAATTCCAGTCAGAGGATCATATTCAACCTCCTTGCTTTTTAGATAGAATCATAGAATCACAGAATCGTTTGGGTTGGAAAGGACCTTTAAAGGTCATCTAGTCCACCCCCCCTGCCATGAGCCGGGACATCTTTCCCTAGATCAGGTAGCTCAGAGCTCCCCTGTCCAACCTGACCTTGAATATTTCCAGGGAAGGGGCATCTACAACCTCTCTGGGCAACCTGTTCCAGTGTTTTACCACCCTCATCATAAAAATTTTCAGATCCAGGGGAACATGTGAGCTTGTCTGTCCAGGAGACAGAGTGTTTCTCAAGGGTCGGTCCAAGACCAAATGGCAGAAATTCCTCCAAGGACAATCACAGACTTCCTTCCTTCCTGCTCTCCATTTAAGGTATGCTTCCTGGCACTGATTTCTCTAGCTAACATCCAGAAGCACCTTAAAAATAAAATGCCAAAGTGAAACAAGCCACTGAACACACAGACGTTTCCTGGGCAAGAGGATGAGAGAGAGCGAGCAAACCACACACGACAGGTGTTAGGCATGTTGCTGAATGCAATTCTGGAAGCTGCTCAGATGCTGTGGTCAGGTGGGTGGTATTGCAAACCTATCTGGACCAGAAAAGAGAAACATTTTTCTAGTAAATGAAACATATCTGGTAGAGAAAGGACTGAGGGGTAATAAACATGCAGCAGAGAACTGCTGTTTGAGGAAATGCTTTTCGAGGTGAAGCTGCATCGTCGTCATGCTTTATAAGTAAGTGCCCCATCACTTCAGAGTTAGGAAGGACAAGATGCGCTTGTGGCAGCTCTACTGAGTCAGGAAGCAGGCACGTGAAAGACAGAACTGCTCTGCTTCAGAGTACAAACAGGGTGCTACTGCCACAACCACCTGCTTTTAAGTGTACGGCCAGATACTTCTGAGTGGGTTTTTTTCGCAGTCCCTGGATGTCCTGCATGGGCTTCGCATGAAGCCCCGAATGAGTGTTGTCACTTCGAGTAAGAGTGCTTTGTGCTTGCCTTCATCTGCTAAACAGTTCAGTGCACTGAATTCCTGTTTCTGTAGACTGTGCCTTTTTTAAAAGAGAAAACAAAAGGTGAACCAACATTTTGTAACTGTGGAGAAATTATGGAGGATAAAACTGGTACACAAATTAGTATTTTGTCCGATGAGATGAAAAACTGTGCTGTTCTGGAAATCCCTTGGCTGTTAGGCCTTCCCTGGTACAATCTCAGTGCAGAGGATGCTGTGATGCTCTCCGGGAAAGCTCCGTAAACCAAAAATGGTCTCTGTTGCCCTTGGCCCATTGAGAGCCTGATCAGAGTACCTCGAACCAAGTCTGTGAGCCTCAGTGGTCATGAGGCTCTTCATTCGGGCATTTATTTGCAGAACACAGGTCCTAAGTAACCATACGGGAATGCAGTCACTGGTTTATGTACACTGTAAGAAAGGGTAGGAGAGTACAGAGAGAGAGATGGTGGGACCGTATGAATTTGAAGTCTTTGATTAAATGCCTTTTTTTTTTTTTTTCGACAGTGAACAAAACCAGGGCAGGGAAGTTACAAAAAAACATATGAAATGTAAATATATTTCTTTTTGTTTTGCATTGTTTTTGAAGCCTGATAAATGTAAATTTTTCTCATATATGACAAACCCTTTTTCAGGCATGTAAGACAGCACATGGGATGATGGAGTTTTTCCAGGCTGCCAGAGTATCTCTCTGTCTGGAGATAGATACTTTATTCTCACATATGACCTTTCAGTAATACATGATGGTAACCCAGGGTGGCAATCTCAAAAGACCAAAAGAAACTGAGGACACCTGAATTATGCTGAAGAATCTGAACATTGTTTTCTGCTTTTTTACACCAGCCACAACGAATTACAGCATTTCTTGGGTCAAATAATGGGCAAAAAAGCAGTTTTTACTTTTTCATTAGTAACCCACCAGAGGCTGGATGCCTGTAATTTTACAGGGATGCTCAAAATTGACAGATGGCCATTGGTATTTTCTGTGGGATCTCAGTGGAGGTAGATAACGCTCCATTTTTAATCTACATTGAAATGGATTAGAAATGACAAATGGGCTTTTCCAAAGAAAGTGTAAAGGTTTTCCTTCTTTAAGAAAATTTACAAACAACCTGCCCCCCCCCCCCCCAATTTGGGTTGCTTATGTCTGCAATCTGGGCCAGGGGCCCTCCAAAGACTTGCAGGAGCTCTGGCCACGGCTGGGGAGGCCACTGATTCTCCACTTCACTGCAATTTGTTGCCTCTTTGAAGAGCAGCTGTTGCCTTTGAAGTGAACTTTTCTGGGCAAATGAGTATCAACGGATAGGGCGAGATTTTGGCTGCAGATGGGCAGCAGCAAATTCCCTTCACAGAGGGGACTCTGCTGGCAGAAGGCTTGCAAGACGGAGGTTCAGCTGCTCCACCAGCCACCTCTCACTGAAAATACGCAACAAGTGGGGATGAAGCAGAGGCATAACAGAGCTGCTCTGTGTTAACCTCCTCCTGGCCTGAAGTCCCTGGGGAGGGTTGACCTTGCTGCCCTGCCTGGCACCAACCCCTCAATCTTTTTGCTACCCCTCTGAGCTGATCTGGAGCTCAGGTAAAGGCAGAGGTTCAAGTCCAGGCTCATCTGCCTCCAGCATAGGATGGGGTGGCGTGTTGTGTAGGTTTTGTCTGTGTTAGAGCGAGCTTATTAGGCAGGGCTGAGTCATTCCAGAGAAGCACTGAGTCCTGCAAATGCTCAGATGTCTTTGTATTGCCCTTCTGCCACCTTTTGTTCCTAGTCTTTTTTTTCCTCATCCAGTAAGTCTTTTTATTCTCTGCAGTGTGTCCTTATTTTCTCTACACTTTTCATTCAACCTGCAACTGACGTCTGAATCCAAAACCACTCTTGCTGGCGGTTTGTGCTAATATTCAGGGCTATTCCCTGTCACTCCTGGGGATCTAGCATGCGTCCCTCCTGCACTTGAGTGGCTGCCTCTGGCTGGGAGAGGGGTGGCACCATCACTGCAGGTAAATCTACGAGAGACTGGGAGCCAGAGCCTGACTTGTCATGTTAGGTGCCTAAATCCCAAATGTCTGTCCTTAAAACTCTGGGTCATCTGTTGCCCATATCTGAAGGTGCCTCAAGTTCATCAGTACCTGCTTTACCTGTGATGGTGCTGAGGTGTCAAGGTCTGCCCAGAAGTACTGAGCGTGGCTGACTCGGTCCCTCTGTGTCACTCCTGGGAGATGCTGGACCAGGTAGGCATGCTATCTGCACTGAGCTATTGGAGACGCATAGGGTGCTGCCGCTGCTGGCCTCCTCCTCAAAGACAGCACGCAGGGCTAGCTGTCTGCCTGCAAGGAGATGTTTTTCTATAGGCCTAAAGGCTGAAGCAGGCAAGGTGACAGGCATACCTTGCTCATGAGGATTTCTCTTTTGCCTGGGCCAGGCCGCTTCATCCTCCCTGTATTTGCCCCTGTAGGCATGTAATTCCCCTTACGAATTAACATGAGAGTCTAGGTACCTGGTTCAGACACTGCAAATACTACTAGGGGGGCAAAGAATGAGAGTTTAGAGACTCGGGCACAGAAAGTCTCACTCTATTATTTAGTTTGATAGGATCTTAAATTACTGAAATCATGACTCTAATAAAAACTTTCAGGCAGGTTTGGATATGGAGGTACATGGCTGTGTATCATACACTTTGCTGTGTACAACAGCCCTTTGCAAAGTGAAACCTGGAACCTGCCGGATGGCTTTACTGATTTTTGGGTTTGCTTTGTACAGGGCAATTGCTAAACCAGACTTGTTCGTGGATGTCAGGCGGTTCACACTGCTGTGTTTTTATGCAGAGTTTCACAAGGACTGGACTAATAGAGAAAGAAAGCAGTCTTCATGACCACTCAAATTTGTCTTGACTAAGCACACCATTGCTGAATAAAGTATATACATATTGTTTTCAGACAGCAGACTTTAGGGTAATTTAATCTCTTGACATGACTGTGCAACTCCTGTTATTTTTAGGCACATACATTAAGAGAAGAAAAGGTCCATTTAATCTGAAAACATATTAACAAGTTTTCCTGCTTTCACAAATCTGAACCAGGTACCGCAGGGAATAAACTGAAAGTCATTAATATATGATTGCTATTTGATGGCCAGAATGAAGCAGTTTCATACCCACTCCTTACTGGCAGATACTGCAAAGCCAGTTGCTACTCTTGAAGATCATATCAGCAAAGATTAAAAACTCATTGCAAATTGTGCAAAATCATACCCAGATTCTTTGCTGATAGAAGCTGTCTGCAATCTGTATGTGCAGTGGACCGCTGGGCATGTGGGTGGTGGGGATGACAGAAGGGCCTGACGTCTGCTCATGTCGATGACGAAGGTGGTGTGTTAGTGCTCTCCCCGATGATGCCTGAGGATGCTGAACTCGGCTGGCTCCCATCCCTGGTGTTGCAGCCCAGAGGACTGTCACTGTCTGCTCTCCTGCTCGCCATCCTCCTCCTCCACCTCCTCCCAGCTTCCCCCGTGACAATGGAGCCTGTCAGGCTACAGGATGAAGCTGGTGGCTGTGAACGTAGCCCAGATGCTGGAGCTCAGGCTCTAAGTCTCCTTTTGGGCACAGCAGGGAGCTCCTGTATCGCTCACCATGGTCCCTGTGCAAAGCTGTTTCCCTCCCCACCTCTAAAGGGGAGATGGCGTTACTAAAATCAAAGCGGTTTCCTGAAGGAGGTGAGGATTTAGTTTCCTTCTCAATATTCGTAGCAGCGTTATCCAACAGGCATTGGGACATGTGATGAAAACCAAGAAGGATGTTGTTCAGGCCTCCACAGACTCTTCCAGGCTTAGCTTGGGTGGGAAGGTGAGGTTATCTGTGGTAGGCTTTGCTCATGACTGTCCTCTTCGAGAATGAATGGGGAAGGAAAAGGTGAGGGGCAAAGTGAGAAAAAAACTTAAACTATTGCATTTCATGGGATGGACTGTGGCAGCTAGCAGGAGATTGTTGATTGTTTGTTGAAAAGCCTCACTAGCTGTGTTTGCTTTGGATACCACAAGTCACTGGGTCATGATGGGAACTGTGAGTCATGCTCTTCCTCACGATGGAAAACACTGATTCATCGCCATGGTGCTGTGCGCCTTGCTCAGGCGCACAGCAGGGCGGGCTGGCTCTTGGGAAAACGGGAAGGTGGCACAAGGCGGGAAGCATGGAGGCCTTCCCCTCCAAAGAGTGTAGGAAAGTGTTTCTGAAGTGCGTTTTGCTCTTCAGGCATCCATCCGTGGTTCTGGGGAGAGCTTTGCTGGAGCCTCGAAGAAGTGGCACACTGGAGTTCTTGACTTCTTGCTGTCTCAACAGCTTGTGTTGCTGTGGATACAGGGCTCTGGTTCTGTGCCTCTTGCCTCAGTTTTTCCTGCATCTTGCAGCACCTTAAATGCATTTTTAGGATTTGGGGTCCTGGGTAGCTCAAAGCATTGAATTTGCATCTTTTGCAGTCTCAGTGGGGGTTTAAAGCAGGCTGGTTGTGACGATGTTCCCTCCGCTGCCTCTTCCTTTGGCAGAATGAAACGAGGTGGTGGTTTCATTCAGTTTATAGAGGCGTAATGCCTTTGTCAGCGAGAGATGTTGCAGTTCCCTTTCTTTGGCTCACAGGGGGAAGCCCTCGGTAGAAGAGAAGAATAATGCCCATAGCCGTCAGAGGCACTGGAGGGCTGGCGCGCAGGTCAGTGTGGACCCACACTGCCAGGATGCTAGTACTGATATTGGCCCTGAATGCACAGAGGACACAAACCACCTTTGTCGCTCGGTTTTCCTCGGACCGCTCCAGATTTAACTCTTCATTTTCTTTCTGCTGGAAGCATAGACCTGCGATGGCTCCAGATGCGAGTGTGGGTAAAGACTGTCACTGGGCATACCTAGCAGGGGAGAAGGACCTCTGCGTTAGGTGGTGGTAAGCCATTAACTCCTTCCTTTACATCAGGGACAAGAAATTCTTTCCTTGCTGAGGGACAAATAAGTCTTTTGAACACCTTTGGTCTGCTGCACATTAACACGTGCCTTAGTGTTACCCAGTAAATGGTGGAATAATAATAATGCGGTTACAGGCCATCTGAAATGAAGTTGTGGGCTGTACCTGTCCCCATGGGCTGCAGGCTCCTGCCTCCTGTGAAAGAGCATGGGGCTAGTAAAGAGGCTGTGTGTGGTAAGAGAATAGGTGTATTTAAGGAAATGGGGTTTAAATGAGAATTTAATTACTCTTTTTTGGCCTCATATCTGAGCAAGAATAACATGAAAACCTGAAATTAAGCACTTGTTGCATTCCAATACAGGGAAGAATGCCTCCAGTATTTGAAAATAATTCGAAGATAAATAGAATTAATACTTAACATATAAAAGAGACAGCTAATGTTTTCACAGACAAGCCTCCTCCTCAGAGCCAAGAACATGCATTACCTAAAGGAGGAAAATCCTCATTTGTACTGAAGGTTGCCAGGAGTCATAATTAAAGAACAAAATTAGTCAAGGCAAGGATGGAATGAAGAGTAAAAAGATTGTTGCTTCTTAGATAACTGTGCAGGCATTGCAGAAGGAGCACACACAGTTTCAATGATTTTTTTTTCTTGATCTGTCCCTATGTCCACCAAAACACTCACTGCAGGTTCCGTTACATTAAAAATAAAAATAGAAATGTCCCACTGAGCAAGTTGTTCTACCATAGGTGGAAACAAGCCTGCTTGCCCTCTGCCGTGTAGAGTCTCTGATGTCTAATTAGGGGTGAGGTGTTTTTTTTCTATTTTAGCAAGTCCATCACTGGGGGCATCATTAAACTTTCTTTTCTCTCCTTTTCTAGCCGCTTGCACAAAGTGCAAGGGTTTGTACTAACTTGCATACAACTGCCCCTCTGTCACATTTGATGGAAATTTCCTAAGCAGCTGAAAAGCTCCTGGGAGGGCGAAGGGGAAGGGCAGATAACCGGAGACATACGGACCCACCCACACGCTGTATGGTTGCATAAGGCTCATTTTTGCAGGAAACTAGCCTGAACTTTTGCAGGGGATTGGATCTGTTTGTAGGAGATTTGTTATTCTGATATTATTAATGCAGCATGCTGACAACGGTTACCCAGATGTTCCCAAAAGACAGGGAAGAGTAGATAACAGCAGTGCCGTGGCCAGAGAAACGGTTAACTGGAAAGGAAAAACTGAGGTATTTTTCTGTCGGAGAAAAACGACGTCTCGCTTGGATATATAAAACACACAGCCTTCTCCACCTTACACGCCTTTCATAGCGGCAAATGTGTAATTCTTTTCTTCCAGAAAGGAATCCAGATGCTCACTTACTTTAATTTGAATGAAGATAAAATGGCCAAATTTTCTCTGCCTGGAACATCTGCAGAAATGCCACTGAAGGATTTTGGCTTGTTGTTTTAGGTAGAAAATTGCAGAAGTCCTCCCATTTTTTCCTCTTTCAAGGTTGGACCAAAAATACATTCAGCAGTCATAAGCTGTGGCATATTAATAGAAAGATTTTCTCTATAAAATGTCCACTACTCCTAGAGGCAGATTTATGCTGTATAATCCACCATTTCAAAGGCTAAGGTCACCACCAAACATGTCAGCCCACCGGGATATCATAACACATAAATTACATAATCAATAGCACATGTTTTCCTCCTTTCTTTACCAATTAATGGATTTTTAAAGTAGAGAGCTTGACTTATATTGTTCCAGTCATGTTGGACAGGGAAACCGCTCAGAAGGAGGATTAAGCAAAAAAACAGTTTTCAAATAATCAGTAGAAGGCTGGTGTTTAAGGCGCTCACATCAATTCTTTCTTGTGCAGTGTTCAGCAAGTGCATAGGAGCATCAGCTGTACTTCCAGTTCTGCTTCATGCCTTCTCACAATTTTATTAATTCTTTAGAAAAATGAATGTACGTACTACCAGAAGATATTTCAGCTTTCTTTTTTTTTACTTCATCTCAGATTTGCAACACGTTTCCGTGCCAACGTACTTCTCCTCATAAAACTATCTCATTATCCTTTACCTCCTCCGTTCTTCTTGCAGATTCCGATTAGAGCATTCTTCTAATTTTGAATGGGATTAGGGCCAGAGGGTGAGATAGCGAGTGATTTATATCAGTTGATGGGATATTTCCTGCTCTTACCATGATGTTTTTGTATAAATTAGGTATTTCTTTGTCAAGGTAATGCGAGCTTGCGCCTGGCTCAGCTCTTTACACTAATTATTCTTCCTATCTATTTACTTACTAAAGTATAGGTATTTTGGGCTGAATTGTGAAACTCAGTGGTCACTTGTAAGGATAGTTCCATTGAATTAGTAGGCATACTTACTTGAATAGGGGGTTATCAGTGCAGCTTGGCTTAATTTCTGTTTGCTTGCAACAAATATCCAGAACAGCGTAAACAATATTTCATCATGTTGATACCTGATCACATCACATGAAAACACATTTTTAGAAGTGCATAGGAAAGAGAGTCAAGCACAAGCTCGTTTTCATTCTGTATTTCTTAACTGTTGCAGGCTTGGCTTTGTCACCTTCCCTTTCCGCTTAGGATTTCTTGGATGTATAGTTATTGTTCTTAAATTAGAAAAAGAGAAACCAAACTCCCCAAAGCAAACCATTTCTGGGTTTGTGTTATGTGAAGGACCTTCCTGAGTCCCAGGCTGGTTCCCAGCAAGTTTCCCAGAACGTGTTTCCCAAAACGTATTTCCTAAGGCAGCCGGAGAGGCATCAGGGGCAGATTTCTCTGGGCTGGCCTCTCTCTGGAGCGATCCCTTGAAGGAAACCTACACCCTGGCAGGTTTTGCTGTCAGCAGAGGTGAGACTCAAGGAACCAGTTCTTGTTCCAAAGGTACGTGTACTCTTAAGGAACAGCTCCATTCCTCCTGTGTTCTTGTAGCAATGGCTGACCACTGTTAACGGAAGATATGCTGTACAGTGCTTGACAAAAGTGGAGGCTAAGCATATAAGTAGGAAGGAGGTTAGTGGGCTTGGAGGCATTGCTTCTCTAGCAATGGCTGGTTGGCAGCAACTGACCTCTTGTGAGCTAGAAGCTTTTGGAGAGCTCAGAGCTTGGGAAGACAATCCCCTCATAGTTTGTCCATCGTTTCCCCCCATCCTCTGATTCAAATGAGACTTCTCCCTTCTTTCCATCATGGTCCGGGCTCATGGATGAACCACATGGGTGGAGTTTTCAAACCCTAAAAAGTCTGCTCTGAGTCTGCACAGACTGTGGTTTCTGGGAAGCTTATAACGCGGCTGATTTGGACAAAATCACACAGAAGCAGCAGTAGGCCTGGTTTTGACTGCACAAATGCCATTATTCCTTTTCCAGTGTGTGGAGCCATTACAGGATCCCCCAAACAGCTCTTTTCATATGTATAGTCTGTAACAGGGGCAAAATGTGTTTTTCCCCTAGCCTTGTGCTGAGAAGCGACTGAACCATTTTGCTGAAGCTTTCCCAAAAACCACTTAGCCTGGGGCAGACAGCATGCATGGAAAAAATCCAGCCCAAACAGCTGAAATTTGGCAAAGTTCAAGGTAAACTGAAACACATTCTTCTCATGGAAAAGTGTTAGGTGACCTCTGATAGGCAGAGTTCCTCACTCCACCTAGCTGAGACACACAGGCAAAATATGCAGCCTACCATCTGTGCTCATCAGCTTGGGTGTATGTACTCCAAACAGCAAATTTTATGTATAAAAATATACCCCCTTCTCTATATACATGCTGCATAGCTCTCCGCTACGCAGGATTCCTGGCCACAGATCAGTTGCATCACTCCCCTGATGTCATCCTGGCATATACCACCTCCAGCATTCTTCTCTGCCTGGACGAACGGTATAGTCCAAGACTGTTTTTTCTTTTTTTTTTTCCCCCTGGTTGGTTGCTGCCACTGCAGAAAATCAAAGGCAGCCTCACACATTTGCCTCTGTTTTTCATTTTGTTTTGCTACAGAAGTTAAAAAGAAAAGCTTTGGAAGGACTTTCTTCAGCACAAGTGAGGAAGCAGCTGTTTACCATGAAAAAAGCCCATAAGTTTGTGCTTTCTGAGCTAGGAAATAGCTGCCATCGCCACCACTACAGTTTCTTTAGACATTTCTTCTGGCCTGGGAGATGACTTGCTCTGACACTGTGGCACACAAGGCTGGAGGAGGACAGCGGCGTGGGGATGGGAGACTAGGCAAAGTCATGTGGCTGTGACTCACTGGAAGTTATTTTTCAAAACCTTTACTGAGACCGTATGTCCAACAGTCCGTGCCAAGCCCTGTAAGAAATCTACCCTGTGCTGCAGTTTCCTTGAAAGAAGAGTGGAAGGAGCAAACGCTGTGGGAATGTCGGTCAGCAAAGCCTGTGAAACTGGTGGCTGTGCCACGAGGATGGGATGTTTTGCTGTTTGTGCAAAAGTCAAGAGAGCAAAACCACGGCGATCCACTATCAGTGTTGGAACACAGTTAAAACTGTGTCATTTTTCTAGATAAATGATACTCAGCAAGGGTGCCACAGGTGACCCTTGCACTGCATGTGCATAGGCAGAAGGTCCCCGCGGGAGGTTTGGCAGGACCTTCTGCAGTCAGGGGCAAGTCATTCTGGGAAATGGGCTTTACAAACATTTCCTCCTCTTTGCACAAGCAGAAACACAACAACACAGGAAGGGTTGCTCTCATTTCCCAATTTATGCCTGCTTGCTTCCCCATCTGGGCATCAGTGCTGATGGGCTCCCACGCCTCTCTGCCAGCGCTCAGTGGGCTGCGGCAGCGTTGCATGGGGCAGTGGTGAGCAGGCATCAACACAGAGGATGTGTAAGAAGGTTAATCATAGCAGTAACTGGATCTCTTGGTGTTAGCCCATGATAGTGAGAGACAGGCACATCAGTAGTGACAGGCAGATCAGACCTTTTTGGTGCCTGAGGCATTCACTTGCTGTGATTTTGCAACAGGCATTGCTTCGCTTCATGTGCTCATCCTCATGACAGTCCTTTGAGGTCTTTATTTATAATTCAGGAGTACCACAAAACATAACCATTTGCCCCAGGAGGCTGGGAACCAGTTGCCTGCAATACTGCATGGTCGGAGAGGAGGATCGTCCCTGTCCCTCACCATGGTCAGAGCGTGCTCTGCAGTGTGGCCTCCCCATGGCTGCCAGGTTGGTCCCATCAGCCCTGCCTAGAACGACATGGCCTCTTTCCTTGTCCTGGTCCAGTGCCACTGCTGAAGTTTGACTGTAGAAGACGACTGGGCAGGGAGGCTGGGGCAGGAGGTGCATACCTGCACTTGGCATGCATGGCCTAATGTCATGTGTCTCCAAGTGTGAGTGGGGCTGTGAAACCCACATCAAGAGCTGTTTAGGCATTTAAGGTATCTCCATATATCATGTTCTGTATGTGACCTCCATTCAGTGATGCTTTGTGACCCTGTATGGCAATGGGGAAGGCAGGCACTTGCCACAGTGGTGTGGGACCTGCCCTGAGGTCCAAAGACCTGTTGCCTGTAGGTTATTTTTGAGGCTGTGGAAGAATTGCATTGCTGGACAAGGATTTAAGGGCCAGTCTCACCTGCCCTAGGCTGGTGTTTTACCTATAGCCTATTATTCCTTCTTTCTTACAAGCAAAAACCGCTGCGTGCAGTAGGGTATGACAGAAAGGGGGATATAAGCACACACGTCAGAGACATGATTTGGTGTAGTCTGATTTAGTAACTCCACCACTGCCACACCTGGAAGCAGGAAAGCAAAGCGAACCAGCTGTTGTTGTATCTCACTTTTCTTCTGCTCTGCCCGTGGGACCTGGCTTTCCTCAGAAGATGCTCCCTGCACACCAGGCTCAGCAGGGGCAGCAGGCGCATTTCACCTTGAGGTCCAATGACCCACCTGGTGGGAAAAACACTTGCCATTTTCCATGGAAAATGAGGTAGCAGTGCTAGACAGGGGTTTGGGATTGCTGTCCTTGCTGCACACAGCAGTGAAGACCACCTGTGCAGTGGTGTAAATCAGCCAAGCCCATGTAACCGACATGAGCCGTGCTGGCTTACACCGGCTCAAAGCCCACTCCTGGAAGCAGCCACCCTGCGGCACACACTTTTAACATCCTTCCAGCCATCGCTTCCACAAGGTACCGAGACAGGCCGTGTGAGGACCGTAGACACTTGCGAGCAGCATGGCTGGCATGACACTGCGTTTCAGCTTCCACTTCATTTCCCTCTTAGCAAGGAAATCTTTCTTTTGAAACTGAAGTTTCACAATGAATGTACATTTGCTGAGATAAGGTTTGCGGGAGAATTTTGTTTCATATACTGCTGAAAACACAGCTTGCTGAGCATATTTCTGAGTATTTCCTGTCTCTCTTCAGTGAGGGCAAGGGGGTCAAGTGTTGTATGTGGAAAACAAACATAATGTAGTTACTTTTTTTTCCCCCAGAAGGTCCTGGTGACAAGTCCTTGAAGGACGCAGAAGTAACTGCATGCCAAGGGAACCCAGGAGACCAGGTTTGGGAAACCTAACCCAGAAGCCTTTTCTGGAGAAAGGGGAGAATACAGGAAGAAAAGGCTTTTACATAGGAAGTAACAAATTAGCAGGACCAGAAGATTGTCTGGAGGGAGGGAGGAAGCTGGGGGGTGGCTGGTGCATTTACAAGCTGTTCTGAACAAGGTGCTGAACTTCCCGGGAAGCCATTTGGGGTTAGCCAGTGATTTGGTTGCAGCCGTGCCTCCGGCTTGGAGACAGCCTGGGTGCACAAGGGATGATGCCTTTTCCCTGTGGGCAGTTCATGCTCTCCCTCACTGGCTTGCCAGTTTACATTGCTGGCTATTTGGGAAGAGAAGTAGTTTCCTCCTTACTTTCCCCTCCCCATGGGCTTGCAACGAGGGTGGAAGTAGGGCGCTGGAGTCCTTCCTTTCTTCTCGGGGCTCGGATCCTGGACCCATGGGCTTGGGCTGAGCCCCTATGGCCCTGGATGGAGAAGTAGCCGGGGACAAATAAGGAAGCGGTGGGTTGAGCAAAAACCTTGCACTATAGAAATCTTTTTTCCAGAAAACTGAGGAAGGGGGTGGGGCGGGGGAGGCAGGACACCAGCCGCCCCATTGCAGAAGCAGCGTGTATTCATTGTGATGCAAATATCTTCATGTAATTTGGGTCAGGTTCAGGTTCACCCAGTTCTTGTGGCTAGAACTGAAACCAGAACGTTTTCACTTTTGCTCACAGCTCTCATTGCTCTCCTCTCTTGCTGCGATCCCAGAGCTTGTTTTGCGATGGGCCTTCTTCCTTGTCTCTAGAGAGGTGCCGTTTGGTGGAACACATCACTGACCTTGGTCAGCTACACGGTCGCCATGCTCCTCTACCCCTCTCGGGTGGCTTTTTTTGCTCTGAAAGGCTTTTTTTTTTCTCCAGAAAGGGCAGGTTGGGATGTGCCCGGGAGCACATTGCTGTGCTATGATGCTGTGAGGTTTTGAAAACTGCTTTCGTTCAATCAGAGTCACTCGCACTAAAGTTAGGCTGACACTGTCTGCGGTGCCTGCAAACGTAGAAACCAGCCCCACAGTGCCAGATTGCAATCGCTGAAACACTGCCCTGTACACCATTCTGGACGACTTTGAAAATAGCAGCTTTACTTCTGGGAAACATGATGTACAGGTTTGAACAGGAAATTTACTGCCTTCTTGCACAAAACTTGACTTCTCCTCACCCCCTGCTTGTAGTGAGCCTGTAAATGTTTAAGTCACCTCACTGTTATCCTGTGTGGGGTCTTTGTTCCTCGCCTCTCCCACTTATGTTGACCTAGTCCCGCTTCTCTCACTGCACAGCCGGCATTAAACTCTGGGGCACAGGGCAAAGGCACGGCTTGGTCACTTCTTGCCTGCCCCCCTTGGAGGGCCTGACTTTTGCTGCTGTCTAGTGTGGATTAGTGGGGCTCCCCTCCAGTTTCAGGCCCTGGGCAGTCACCTTAGTTGCTCTCTCCTAAATCTAATTCTGTTCCGCTTTGTCCAGATTATAATGCTCCCTGGAATTCATTTTAAATGCAGAGCAGGGTCAGGGGAGGCTTCAGGGACAGCTCAGATGCTGTTAGGGCTAAGGCTGTGCTAAAGGCACTTCAAGCCTGTTTTGTAGAATTGGCTGTTAAAATCATAGTGGTTTCCTGAGCTGGCTGTTAAAAAATCACCTTCAGCAAGCTCGGCTCCCTGCAGCTGCTGCTGTCTCTCCTGGTACCCAGGCTCCCAGGCTGCGCTCTCTGCATGACTCCTCCTCCCACCCGTGCCAGCTAAGACCTAAAAATCTCTGTCCCCATCAGTGGAGGGCCCAGCCCTTGCTATTTCTCCATCCTGGCCCTATCCCTCGTGCTTGCTGGCCCTGGCGCTGATCCAGTTGGCAGCTCAACCTGCCTGGGTTCAACGCTCATCGAGCCATTTTGGTACATTGAGTGGGGATGGAGCACAGAGGAAGGGGGCAAATCTCAAAAAGTCTTGCATTTCAAAATCACCTCTTGCTTTGAAGGGTCTGTTCCCGCTTTACGGACTCTTACACTCCTGTAAGGCAATTTGGTTTCTTTGCACTTAAATGCAGCTGCTTCTGGTGCGAAGTATGGCAGCTGCTTTACACTGCACAGGAGAACACTTTGGCAAAGGAGACCTAATGATTGTGCTTGGCTGAATCTGCAGAGGGAATTTAGGTAGAGGGAATGTAATTATTGGAGTTTGGCCAGGACACTGGGAGAAAACACCTGTACTTTTGTGATATGTGCTGTGAGATAATCATTTGCAGTAATGGAAAGTGTACACAGTAAAGCAGTCAGCATTAGGTAGGTCACTATTCTGGATATGCAACGTCATGAGTAATGTTCTGCCCTCTCCAGCTGTAGGGAATGGGGTTTTAATTCTTTGTACATGACAACTGCATAAGCCAACCATTTCCCTTAACAGGCACTCATAGAAAGAGGTAGTGGTCTACTCTAATTTTGTAGGGTCCATGGGGAAGCTGTTGTTAAGTTCTCCTGAAATAACTCTGGTTTCCTGGGCTTTGGTTTCACATATAACTAGAGGAAAAAGCAAAAGTGGAATCTTGGATCTGTACAGCCTGAAACAGTGGAGATGGAGGAATAAGGGTTTCTTCATTAGGACCAACTCTCTTCCACCCTGCCCCAGCTGAGACCTTAGGAGATAAGGGGCTGAGTTTGGGTTTTGAGGTGGCAGTGCTCAAGATCCTGAGGTTCTAGTGGATATGGTGTGAGACAAGCTGGCCCTCTGGCCAACCTGAGGTTAAAGTCATGACAACAGCTTCTTTGGTTTTTCTGTTGTTTTGTATCATCATCCCTAGCCCTTAAGCAGTCCAAAACCCAACTGATGTGAGAATTTTGCCTTGTTGACCACCTTTGGCCCTTCACAGTTATTTTAAGGTCCCTTAGAGATGAACATTATAAGCTCATCAGAGAGGAAAAAAAATCATTTTCGTGTTGTGTTTTCACAGTGGACAGCCTGACAGGTGGTAAGATCTGTAACCTAACTCATATGGATGTGACTCATATCACAGTACAAATGATAAATGAGTGTAGCTGATATTGATCCCGAATTTCACATCATTTTGATCAGCTTCAGGATTAGCTTTGCCTGACAGCATTCATTCTTGGAGCTGGACTCCTTCTCAAGGTGAACAATAGCATTAAATGATCTCTTAATAAGTAAAAAACAAAAAGGAAGAAAAACTCCTCCAGGCTTACTGCCATCACTAAGAAAGCAATTAGCTTTTGGACTGAACCAAAGAATTGCTGTGAGAATGAGCAACTGACTTTTTCTTAGGGAGGAGGAAGGGCTGTGTTACTCAGAGGGCATGAGGATGCTACAGAAAGTGGCACTAGTTCTTGGAAACAGCACCACTGTTTTTTTCCCCCAACAAATTCAGGAAAATTCAGGGGGATTTCCAAAGAGAATTGTGGCTGCAAAGAATGGTGGCTGTTCCAAACAGATAAATCAATCTCCAAACACAGTGATCTTCAAGAGAAAGTGTGCTGTTTTCTCCCAGCTATTAGTGAGATAACTATTAACCCCAACGAGAAGGATAAGAGGAAGTTCTTATGATGAAATGTTTACAAACAGGAAAACCCCATGGGCTGTCTTCTTAGTACCTAAAGAAAAGTCTAATTCTGCTGGTGGGAGGTTAAAGGCATTCCTCAAACCAGGGGATGAGCTGCCAGGTTTTGTCCATTTTCTTTCTTTCAGCTCTGGAGACCTTCAAGGATCAGGTGAGTAGGGGGCATCAGGAAACCCCTCAGCCAGGGAGCTGGGATGCAGGATCCCTGCCGCGTGTGGAGACATGGCCCCATTGCTCTGTGCTGTCAGCTCACAGCTGGTTGATTTTATCTTTGTTCCCTCTTGGGGGAAATGTGTCTGATGCCTGAAACATCCCTGAGAGCCAAGAAAGCAAGTGCAGTTCTTCCATGTTTGCCTAGAAAATGCTGAGCAATAGCAGCTCGGACCTTCAACATTTCTTGGAAGCTGCTTTCAGTTTCCAGGACTGCTTGTTCTTGGTGATCTGTTACATATCTCTGAGGCACACATCTCCTGTGCTGTATGTAAATCTGCAGCAATACATCCTAGATTCCTGTAAGCTCATACCCCCCATTCAATTAATAGAAACCCTGAGTTCCTTTTTTAGCTTCCTCTGCTGACCACAGCTCACGTCATGAGTAAAGTCCCGCCTGCCATGCTGCCTGCCAGTGTGTGTGCATATGGTCTGCAGAACATGAATGCAGCAAACCACTTCACAGCATTGTTGTTTTCTTTTGCCTCTTTTTTTTTCTTCTCTAAGTGGAAACTATTAAAGACCGAAAGCCTTTGCTAATAAAATTCACACAGCTGCTGTTGCTGCAGATGAAATCCTAACACCACAATAGGGATTTCCAGGCATGGATGCCCCCTTGCAAAGTGCACTGAAAAGGGCAATACATTTCCAAAGCGTGGAAAGCCAACGCAAAGACATGTCACTATGTGTTTAGCCACTAAACCTGTAAATGACCTAGGCTGTAAGCCTGTTCTCTGCAATCAGTGCAGGCTTGCAATCTTCTCCCTCACCCCTGTACTGCCACTGAAGCTGCCCTTCCCCCAAGCACAGCTATGGTTTGGAGAAGTTGGATTCAGATGCCAATTCTGTCCTGAAGGTGGGGATAATAGAGTTCACCGGAGGCTCACATTTGGCCTGTCAACAGCTGGCCATTTGTCTTCTAAGCTTCCAGTTGCCTGATAATGAGATATTGTAATGAGAGTGCTGACACTACAGTGTGGTTCTGCTACAGGGCAAAGGCAAGGGGGAAGAAGACCTCGATTCTTGCCTTCCCCATTCTCCTAAACAGAGTTGAAAATACTGTTTAAAAAACCACATATACATAAAAATTAGTTCGCAGATTCGAGAGTGGATCCATCCAGAATAAGTGTTTGGGAGGAGTGGCTGGCCATGCTACAGAAATAACATTTTCTGTTGGATCCAGCCATGCGAGGCTGGATAGTCTTTGTAGGGTGGCAGGCACCTCATCTTGGGCAGGAGTGTTTAAAGGGCAGAAGAAAGGCTGATTTCCATGGAAGTCTCCATTTCTGGATTTCCTTCCCCTTTTCAGTACAAGCCAGCATTTATCTGTAGGTTTCCAGAGGACAAGTCAATTCTGAACTAGTACCTTTTGGTGCAAATATAGCCTGAGTAGCATCAGTAGAAACTTCATGTTATTGTCAGGATACTCAAGCCATGAACACACAGACATACGTGTAAGATTTCCAAGCCACAGGACTTTCAGTTCTTGTGTGTGATAATTTGTGCCAAGTGCAGTAGGAGTTGCTTTAGGTGGCTGCTTGTACTAAAAGAGTTGGGGTGGGAAGATCACTGTGGGAATCATAGAAGCTGTTGTGCTATTTCAGGGCCACCAGAGCTTTTGCAGAGCCTTCCTGAACTTCACCATGGCTGGTGGCCTGCTTGTTGCCCCAGGTGTGAGATGTGGTCTGGCTGAGCCATGAGACAGGTCTGGATTTATGCTAGGTGTCCTCTGCTTCTTGTGGCTTGCAGCTTACTTTATCCTGGTGCCCAAAGCCTTACTTCACCTGCCAGTGATGGAGCAAGAATGAGCAAAGGCCATTTGTATTAATAACCTGATTTTGGCAAATCAAGATAAATGCCTTGGTCTAGCATTTACTTGGGCCTGGTAAGAGGTGTGAAAGTGCAGGGAAGTGTTGTCTTTCCTGATATTTTGCCTGCTTTTAGTGTTCTGGGACTAAGAGCCCTCTCACTCACCCTCCGGAGACAGCACCTGCCAAAGAGACTGTAAGCACTCTCTGCTGAGCCATTCAAAGCCCTTCAGAGTTGTTTCCTGGTTTATTTCTCTCTAGTTTAATGCAGGTGTTTTACACACCTCAGTTTGCCACAGGTGCCTATTTGCAAGAATAATTATTCATTTGGAGTGTATTCGTAATTTTCTGACGTAGTGCCCCTTTTCAGAAGAGAGCAGCTCTCTGGTGCAGCTGGTGGAGTCTGTCATGGCATCACTTAGGGGAAGGAGTAGTCTTTAAAACATGTCCCTAGTCCTGACCATTTGTGTTGTTAAAAAATAAATAACTCTAGGGGAAAAAAGTGAATATCCCCTCCTTCTCCTCAGTAGTGTTTCCTAATTATTTCAAAATCTCATCCTTGAGCATTTTGCTCTGGTTGTTAGAAACCACATGTTCAGCGAGATACTCCTGCAAGGCTTAAGGCTTCTGCTCCTGAAACCCAGAAATGGGGTGTGCCAGCTGGCGTCTGAGAGCGGGATCCTGCAGCTCTTGTTCACACAAAGATTTTAGTCTTGCACCTGCATGGGGTGCAGTGCAAACTCCCATTCCATTCAAGCATGATTTGAACAGGGCCTTATTCAATGCTTGGCCTTTCACTGGGTTTATGGGTGAAGGGGTAAAGGGAAAAGAGGACTAAGTGAAAAGAAGTATTCATTGACTTCAGTGGGAGTAGGCTTTCTCGCTTGGTTGAAGACTACTTGTTCCCCTAATGATCACCTCCCTACTTGTGAAGTTCATTGCATGAGTTCGAGCTGGTCCTGACAGATCCTGTCGCCATCTTCCATCCTTAGCACAAAAAACTCATGTACAACTTCGGAGCAGCTGTTAGTTATTTACTTATTTATTTATGAGCCTGTTGGCCTGGTTCAATAGAATTGGTTATTAAAAATTATAGCTGGCTCCAAGGTTGCCTGTTCAAAGTTGCTGCCTGCAAGCTCTGCTCACTGGCACCACTGCTTTTTAACCAGAGAGATGGACCACATTTTCTTCTCTTGGTGAATGGTCTCTCTCTTCCCCCAGCCTGCTCCAGCCTGGATGGAGAAGTCTCTCCTCCAGCCCCAGCTCCAGCTTTCTGGGCCCACCACAGGTTACTAGCCCAGCCTGTTCATGCCCAAGCCCCTGACAGCCCCGGACATTTTGATTCCCAGGGGCCAGTTTCTGTTTTCCCAAGAACAGAGGGAAAAAACATCTGAGCTGAATGGAGAGATCTGCCACCTCTTTAGGCCTCGCTCTCCTACTGAAGAAGAGGGCAGAGGTTTATTGCATCTTCTTTTCCGCCTTTTAGACACAAGCTTCAGGCTGCTGACAAAGTGCTATTTGGCTTACTGCTAAGCTGGCAGAGAGCAAGCCCTGTATCTCTTATTTACAGCTGCACTCCTAATTAGTTAGCAACAAAAATACATAATAAAATACAGCTTGTACTCAGATGGGTTCTGGCTAAAGCTAAGCTGAGATACAGTAAGGTAAAAAGTGTCAGGACTCTGAGCCATGCTGAAGGTAATCCCACAGAATACAGAAAATTACCTCCACCCTGGGAAAATCAGAAATTTTAAGGTGTTCTCCATGCAGAAATCTGTGAAGGTAACACATCAGAACCAAGACTAGGCAAATACTCATAATGTGCACATAATGAAGCCTCTGGATATTGAACAGGCTGGAGCTTGAATCTTTCCCACTGTGGCAACTCCTGCCTAAAATATATGGTTGTGATCATGAAGTCAGAGGATGCTTTATTTTTAAAATATTACTTTAAGAGGAGATGTGCATCTTTTCCCATGTTTAAAAGTAAATGCATGCGATATACCACCCTTGGCTTTACTGTTCTTCTATCTGTTTTGCTGGGTGTTTTCGAGGAGGACATAGCGAATGCAGAAGGACCCAAACGCTCGTGTGTGTTAACCTCACACTTCTGTTTTGCTTGGAGAACCACAGTAGGTTTGTGCTGGTAACATCCCAGGCATGTTCTAGGGCTAGATATGTGCAATACTCACTGCACAGGGCTATGGGTATTTCTACGCGTTTCTACTAAATCAGCTTTCTCCCATCTTGTTTGCTGTGACTTGGCTTTCAGGACATCTCAGACCTTGTTTTTGCCAACATGACCCTCTTGCATTCTGTCCCATAACCTCACTGGGAGGGTGTTCATGGAGGCTGTCAGACATCCAGTGTCGAGTCCTACTTCTGCCTCAGGGGACTTTGGCCCATCTCTGCCAGGTGAATGTGGTGACACCTGGGCTTTTGGGTGCTCAAACCTGGGTTTTCTTAGCCCCAGAAATCAAAGCACTTGTGCATCAGCCTTAGCTCGTCTTCAGACTGGGAAATGGATGCCAGTGGTCTAGATGAGTGCCTGACATACTAGATTGCTACTGGCATTAGCTTTCTTCTCCTCTCACTTTCTCCTCTCCATCCCTGTGAGTGGCATGGATGTGGTGAAGTCCATAACTCAGTGCTGTGAGTCCCATCAGTAAGGAAACTTGCTGCTAAAAGTTTTGCAGTTTGCTGGAGTGTGCTGGCCTGCCTCGTGAATCTGGCCCACCGTGCTGAGTCCAGCTCACCAGCTTAAGAACAAAGACCTTATTTCTTCTTGAGGCCCTGCAGAATGTTGTCTAGGAGTCAGTGGGATGTGGTGATGTGTTGTGGTCTCTTTTTTTCTTAATTAAAAAAAAATTCTTTTTTTTTTTCCAGCATTTTCCAAAGCATAAGCAAAAGAGCCTTTTTTATTTTTTTCTTAGTTCTCTGGTGTGCATGAGTGAGTCATGCTGATAGAGGAGCTTAAGGCCAGTGCCGTGTCAGATACTTGCTCTCAACATGAGTGCTGCATGTAGGTGCTCCTTGTCGCAGTGAAAAGACATATCCCCCCTTGCAGGTGAGCCAGAAAAAATTGATCATGAATATTCAGAAAAAATTATTTAAAAACCTTCTGCTGGCTAGATTTTTCCTGTAGCTGTTAAATGTAAGGACTCCCTTTTCATTAAAAGTGACTATATTTCCTAAGCAGTGCCTCCAGGCACCCCCCCATACAGATAATCATGCAGAGAGCTGGGATGCTTTGAGGTCTCCAGATGGGAGAGTCTTTTGCTTGGAAGGTGCTGGGGCCAGGGCAGTCCATCTGGACAGCAATCAGAGGTCGTTTCCACCTGATGGCAAGCTTTGCAAGCCTGTGTGAAATAGCTTGGTTCTTCCACAGGTTTTTTTTCTGTAGATTCAGATTTCCACACTGTGAAAGCTACAGTCACGAATAGCAGTGTTTAGCACAGATTGGGTTCTGGCTGGGCCTGAAAGCCAAGCTTTGCTGTCCTGCCTAAACCAGGGTTGGGCTGACACATGGAGGCAGAGCGTCTTCCGGGATGTCCTTTCTGGTGCAGAAGACAGCAGTGGTGTCAGACCAGAATCAGACCATGCACTTGTGTCTGCCATGGTCTGACTCCAGCCTGCTCTGGCAGAGGAATAAACATCAGCCTCGAGGGACTCCAGTGCACCAACTTCCCTTTTTAAGTTTAGAGGAAAACAAGAAAAGGACTCTCTGTGAGAAGTCTGATGAAGTTGGCTATTTTAGGACCAGCAGAAATGCTGCTCCTCCTGTCCCATTTTGAGCTTTAGCAGTTGCTGTGATTAGGGCAGAGATGTCACCCCTAATCTGGAGAGGTGCTGTGTAGGTATGAACACGGCCAGAAACAAAGCAAAGTTGCATGAAATTCGCTTTCCTCCGGGTGAGGCCCAAGGGAGCAGGTGTGCTGTGAGGATGAGGAGGACTGTGAGGGGAAAAAAATCCAAACAATTACAGAGGAAAAATACATGGAGAAATTAGAAAGTGAATAGGAGATTAATTAAATGACCAGAAAGTTAGAAAAACAGAAAAACTAAAAGCAACTGGAGTATTTTTTCCTCCTTCTTTACAAGATCTGTGTCAGTATCTCTTCTTTCCTTCTCCACAGCAGTGTGGCCTCCTCTGTGAGAGCTTCAGTGTCAGGCATCACATTTGAGATGAAAAGACAGCCATCAATGAGGAAACCTAGAAACAGCCTCTGCAGACTATAAGATTTCAAAGGGAACAGAGAAAAGATGGTCTCCAGACGGGGCAATCAGGTATGGCTGGGCTGGGCCACCCAGGGAGGACATCCATCCCCCCTGCAGCTGGTCCAGGGCTGCCTCCAGTGGCTGTCTCCAAAAAGATGGATGAAAGAGCTGCAGACCTGATGTACCCATCCCACAGAGTGACCGCTCGTCCTAACAGGGATGCTCCTTGCAAGGCCTGGTTTTCCCCACTGGCGTGGAGAAGCAGCAGCAGCTGGGCAAAGGCATTTCTGCCTTTTGTCAGCCTCGGGCAGAGGTTGGAACTGAAGGCCTTGTCCTGTGAGCTGGTGCTAATGCAGTGTTGGTTAGAAATGGAAGGCTTTCCGGAAGGAGATGTTAAAAAAAACCCAAACAAAATGGAGACAACAACTAAAAACCATAGTGGGAAAGGCTGCAGGAAGAAGCAGGGGCTTCCCCTGGGGAAACTTGCTTTGGCCTTTATAGTTTATAAGGCATGTGAGTGTGTTTCCTCTGCCATAGCCCATTGACTGACAGAAAATGCCCTCTTCTGCAGTGCAATGTGTCCGTCCTCCTCACAGCCCTGCCCTCCTGCAGGCCCCTCGCTCATGCACAGCGAGTCTTCTGCACGGTTTTGGCCACTCTCCTTTCTGCTGTTTACCTGTGAGCCTCTCCTGCTGATTGCTGCTGCCACCGCCTCCCCTCTCTCTTTGCAGGAGGGCCCATAGCCACAGCCAGGAGCATCTGCAAACCAATGGCCCTTTCTTCCCCTCCTCTGCCTTGGGGTTTGTGGGGTGATAGCATTCCCCATTGCTCTGTGTGCGAGACGTGACCCAGGGTGCCCAAGAGAATGAGGGGACACTGAGCTGGGACATCACTCATCCGGAGGGTTTGCATGGGTCCACAGTGCTGGCACGAGCTCCAGCTGCCAAAGCCTTTCCACAGTGCTGTCTTCCCATCCCCTTCCACATCAGCTAAAGTCCTGAGGCTTTGAAATCTGAGTCCAAACTATTGATTATTGAGTACCATTCCTGCTACAGCTACTACTCCCTCCCCTTCCCCAGTCTTTTATTTCTTCTTCCTGGCATGGGCTTAGGTGGGCATGCATGACTTACGAGTTTTAATTTCCTGTGGGAAACATTTCTTATGGCCTGCAGGTAGGTGCTTTGTTATTTTTCCTCCTCTCTCCTGCCTCCCCCATTAGGTCTTTCCTTAGCTTTAGAGCTTTTCTGTGCCCCTAACTGCCCCTTTTGAGATCCTGAGCCCCTTTGGATCTCGTTTACTCCGGGATGTAACTTGACTGGTTTCAGTGGTGTTAGCACTCATTCACATCTTGGATAAATGAGAGGAAAACCAAGAGTCCGTTTGCTGTGTTTTCCTTGGTAAGTGTAAAACAGCCTGTCCATATTGATATTTACAATTGGGAAACATGCAGTACCGGTGCATCCTTGCATGCAGTAGTGTATTTAATGGTCCATCTGGTATGGGAGACTCTGGATGGAGGGAGGGAGGTGAAATGGTCTGGCCAGTGAAAATGTCTAAATTATTAGGCTACAGCTCATGCTTCCCATGTCACAGATGACACAGGCAGGGACGCACATGCGGTGGTGGTGCCACTGCTGGCCATCAGCAGGGCAAGATGGACATGATGAACACAAGAGGAGTGACAGCACTCTGGGACTGTGGTCTCCCAGCTTTGCACCAAGCCTGGAGGCTTGCAGATCAACAGGAGTGGAAGCTAACTGTAAAAATAACTCTTTGGCGCTTTGCAGCCTCTGCTTTCATTTCATCCCCGTGCTTGTAGTCTTTTAATTGGTTTGGAAAGTTGATTTCCCCAACAGGCCGAGTCTTGACCTTCCAGGGGGGTCAGGGGCAGCAAGCTGTAACATGTGACTGGGCTGCAGTTACCAAAGGGGCAATGGATGGACACGTGGGCATGCGCATGTATGTGTGCGCTGCATGTTTGTGTATCTATCTCAGTGATTAAAAGAGAGGCGTATGTATATACATACATACATAGAGACACATCTATAAATATATATACATAGCTTAAGCTTTGAAATATGTCTCTTCCCCACCCAAATTTTTCCATCTGGGATCCCAAATGATACTCCTTTTTCATTTCACTCCAACCCGCGGATTCCCTTGGCCCTTAGGATGAAGGGTAGGACTTCATTAAATTATCCTTCCCCAGGACTCTCATGGTCCACAGGGCCTTTAAACATCACTTGTAAAGAGAATGTGTAATCATGGCCACCTTCAACATGTGTCCTGCTGCCCGCATGGTCCTTTCCAGCTCTCATAGAGCTGAGCATGTGGGTACTCAGGAGTCTTGATCTGTCCATCAGAGCCCCTGACACTGATGCCCCCCCAGCTATACTGATTGATTTCCCTGGCTCACCTTGGCAGAGCAGTAAGAAACTATGGCAGGTCTGTGCCACAGCCTGCACCGCTGGGGAGTGGCAGAAAAGGAAAACGCAGCCCAGCAAGCAGCTCTGGCAACCTGCAGGGATGGGAGAGTCCAGCAGTGCAGCTACCAAGCAGGTGAGAAGGCCAACATGTGTTGAGCCTGGACTGATGTTAATTCTGTTTTTTTATGCAATCCTCATCCTGACATCCCATGTACTTAGCTGGGTTTTTTTTAAGTTTGGAAACACCTGGCCTAGGTTGAGTAAAAGGCTTAAATGTCTGAGATTTCTAACCATTCACAGAACTCAGTGCTTTGCATTGGGAAAAAATTTGGAGGTTTTGTTGAAAACCAAAGCTTTTCTTTTTCTTTCCAGTTCTTCCTTGCTCATTTATTAGCTGCCTCTGGCTTGGGTACCTGCACAGCCCCACGTTGCGTTGTGCAGATGCTCTCTGTGCTGAGCAGCCCCATAAAAAGCCTGATTTTCAAATGAGCCGAGCGTCTGAGCAGGTTCCACTGGCTTCACCTTATTATCACAGGGCTCCTGCTCCAACCTACCAGTCAGACCCACCAACATCAAAGGCACTGCATAGATTCACACCAGATAAAAGCCTGGCCCACCCCTCTTGGGATACACCCATTCCCTGCCCACGTAATGCCGCTTTCCCACCTGGCCGGCTGTGGCGTAGGGGGTAGGGTGGGATCATTGCTCAGCATGGCAGTTTCTGCCCCCATTCCCTCTCTGCTGGAAGCACTCAGAGACTCAAATGCTGCCTTCGCCCTGGGCTGTGTCTACAAAGGGAATTTCACTTGCCGCCTTCTCCTTTGCAGGCAGCAGCTGCTGATGCTGCCATGCGTGCGGAGGCACAGGCGTGCTTGGCTGCCATCGCTCCTGCCGATGCCCTCTCTCTGCTGGGGGCTGTCCGGGCAATAAATGCCACGTACTGCGGACAGGCACAGCGAGGTCTTTTTCTGCACCCATACAGTGCACTTTTGCGGGGACTTTTTGGACAGTAGCACTTTGCCTACAGATTCGTGGGAATCCAGCATGAACTGTCTGAATTCCTCTTTGTTCAGGCCCATTTTTTAACCTGCAGGTCAGAAAATTCCCGCAGCCCCAGTCCCTGGCCGCCTTGCATCCTCCCCATCTCCCAGAGTAAGACGACTCACTCTGTTGCCGGCTGGGCTGCAGCTGATTTGGGGAAAACTGAAAGCTTTGCTCTCCAGGTCTCCTTTCCCAGGCACAGGGCTTGCCTGGATGCAGCCTCCTAATTTTATTTAAGTGAATTGGTTTTAAAAGCCTGGACTTGTTTCCTGTGAAATGAAATCTCAAAAAAAAGTGGCTGCACCTTTTCCAAAAAGGCCCTGCTGTCAGCAAAATGCAGCTTGGAGTAGTGGGGCAGCATCTCTGTGTGGTATAATAGAGTGCTGGAAAGGTATGAGTTTGCACAGCTTAGCTTATATAAATTGAACAGCAAGTGCCAGAAAACTGCAGCCATACGAGAGAGCCCGAAAGGTTTGAAGTGTTGCAGAACAAAGCTACTTTTATGATTTATACACTTGCCAGACAACCATCAAATTCTTTGCTGAAACTGGAGCTTCCCTGGTAGCACCACGAGGGCTGGCCGGCCTGCGAGGAATTCTTGGCATCGGAGCAGCTGTCTCAGAGTGGTACAAAGGGCTTTGCCAGTGTGAGATGGAGCTATCAATAGGATGTCTATCAGGGCAGGCAACAAATGGGCCCCTGGTCTTGGCTTCCTCCGCCTCACCAGCCCCAGTGCATGTGGTACACAATGGTGACAACCCCCTAGACAACTGTCATAACATTTCTGCGCAAGGTGTGGTAGCCACTGAACAGCCCCTGTGCTTCATAATGAGCTCTTGGTCGTCTGCTGTGCAGAGCCGGGTGGCTGGAGCAAAGGGAGAAGCCTATGGGGTGAGATGCCCCTGTGCAGGCAGGCTCCAGGCTGCCCACGGGGCACGGCATGCACAGGGAGCAGGCAGGTGCTGGCCCCACAGGGCAGGACACTGGTGGCCACTGTTGGTCCTTCCTGGCAGGGCAGAGCCAGCTGATGTGTGAGCGTTGGTAGCGGGAGGGCATTCCTACGGTCTGCCCCCAGGGAGCTGTAAGCCAGGGAGATGGTCTGGGAATCAGGCGCTTATATGGTTTTGCTCATGTTGAGAGTTGTGTCAAGCTCTTAGCTTTGTTATGCTTCTGTTTTCCTGAGTGCCCAGCGAGGAGTCTCTTAGCTGTAACCTTTCTGAGGTGCTGTTTCCTCCTGTGTAAAATTAGGATGATAGTATTTAATTGCTCTATAGCCAGATGAAACATCTTTATAGGTGAGGAAAAGATGCAACAGGAAAGGTGAGGACTCCTGAAATTTTGCCTGTTGAGTGGACTTTGGCCACCGTGCCCACCTGGGTGTATGGCTTAATGGTAGGGACCTATGTGTCAGTGCTTCACTGGAGGGGGGTAAGAAACACTAGTTAGAGCCTTCAGCCCAAGGTCTCTGTGCTAGTGTATGTGCTGGGACATTATTTATTTAGAGAACAGCTCTTATTGCTGCTGTTTTGCCAGAAAACATCCTCTGGTTTCCGCTGGCCTCTGAGCCTGAAGCATTAGAGATTATTTTCCACATTTGTTTGCACATTGCTTTCATTAATGCTTCCAGCAGAAGTCTGTGGGCACTAAAGTGAGGAGACAGGGCACGAAATCAATGGCAGGCAGGCAGAAGGATGTGGCATGTGAAAGTCCTGCAGGAATGTGTTTGAATATCACCATAGAAAAGGTTTTGGAGGTTTTGCAAAGGTTGTAGTGATACACAGCCATCGCGGGGGCTATGCCATTAGCTACTGTGGGTTGACCGTTTAGATGAAGGTATTTCACCTAAAGGAAGGAGGCTGTGTCTCTTGAAAAGTTTTTCAGGGTGGGACTCCAACTCCAGGCTGACAGTATCCAGGGATCTCCTGTACCCGACAAACTGTCACTGGAGAGCACCAGACAAGTGCACAATGATATATAAATAGCTAATTTTACTTTGGGCATGGGCTTTGGTAAGCCTGGCCAGTTCCTTCCTCTAGCTTTTTCTTACAAAGTGTATGTCATCTGGGCTTTCTATATCATTTTGAATTACTTATTTTGCAGGAGTGTGATGGCAATGATGCTCTGTAGCAGATAGGAGAGAGGGGAAAATCCATGCCAGAACAGAAACATGTGAGGTTATTTTGGTATGGGGTGAAGTGAGGGACTGGTCCCATTGAAATAACAGATTTTGGCTCAGACTCCCAGTTCTTCTGTTTTTTCGGGTGAGGCAAAGAGGGAGGCCAGTTAACACATGGTGAAAGAACTGGTTCTTCCCATTGGGAACCCTTAGTTTTGCCCTGCTCACCCAGTTTATTCACAGGCAGCTGAATTGTCGTCGTCTTGGCTTTCTCTCTTCCCCCAGCTAATACGGACTGGCCATCTCTTCCATTTAAACTGAATCCAGCAGTATTTTGATGCCAGGGAAAATACCAAAATGTTGCTCTGAAAGCCACAAAGGGTTCAATTATTTCCTGGAGACGATATGAAGCCTATTGAATTGCAAGAGATGGTTATCGGCTCTTACTTGTGGAGGAAAAGGACTGGGAGTGAGTGGAATAGAAATCATTGTGCAGGCAGCTTTTGCCTATGAAAGTCATCCAGCTCATTTCATAAAATGAGGTTAGGCATGGAGTGCAGGAAGAGAAAAGAGGGACTGAAAATCTTGGCACTTTCTTATCCTTATCTCTTCTTCTGCTCTGCAGCGGGCCTGGGCTCCAGGGACTGATGGCTGTGTGAAACAGGAGCATGCTCAGCTCTGGGGAGTGGGAGAGGCAGGGATGTCTCCTGTAGTCCTCCTCTTCACTGCTGCTCCTGGAAACCAGCAGCCCCTCAGTAGGGCAAAATGTGTTGACTGCAGGGATGAGAGGGAGCTAATTAGCTGTCTGGGTGTTTTATTAGGTGGAGGAGAAATGGCTGTTCTGGGAGAACAAGAGAGGAGGGCACCAAGAAGTCATTTTTATGCCACTTTTTTTAGCCCACTTGCTTATTTTCCATAAGAGCTGTCATTTTCTGATGATACAAAACAGGAGATTTGTCTGGGAGACCATCAGGGAACAAGTTTACGTGGCATGGGTTATACTGGTGTGCCTGGTAGTAAACAGGAGGCGTGTGGAAGCATGTGTGCATAATGCCTGTTGTACCGGACTGTCTTTGTGTGGGATTTCAAAATAGTTCAGAGACTTAATTGTGGTAAAAAAAAAAGTAATCTTTGGTGCGTGGTATGGAGGAGCTGGGAGAAAGTGTGATCTGCTCTTTGAGACAGCCTCCTTAGCAAAGGCTGGGGAAAGAGAATTGTCTTTATTTCACCAGTTAAAGCACCTGCATTTTGGCTATTCAGTCACAAAGTAGCTCCCCTCCTAGAAACTCAGGTTTTATATATGGCATTTGTACAGTCAGCCAAAACCAGCATTTGTTAGGTAGCCCAGTAACAGAGTCTGGTACAAAGAGATCTTAGCTTCTACAAAGAAGCCCAGATAAGAAACAGCTGATTCCAGAGGCATTGCCTGAGGTACAGCTCTTAATCCTATTACAGCAGGCAGTGGCCTCTCCAGGTCTCTTTCAGTTTGCTGTTGGTTTGTATTTTAAATAGGCAAGATTTTCAGCTTGCTGCATGGGAAGGCACCTTTCTTTTTTAAGGAAAGAGGGGGAAAACTGACTTACATGGTACATGTGCATTGGTACTTCTGCGTTGTAGCAGCTGTTGTGGTCACAGCAGGGTTAAGGAGAAAGAGGAAGGTTCCTTTGTGTGCCAATAGGTGGGGATTGGAGCTCATTTTTCAAATTAAGAGTAACTAAGGAGAGAAAGCAATAACCTGATAAAGAGTCCAATATGGTGGGAGAGTCTAAGAACAAGAGATGCTGGCTTGGCTCAGCCTCAAGGACTTGTTCTTGCAGAGGAATACATGCAGGGATGGAAAACAAAGCACGCCTCCTCTCCCAGCGTGGCTCTGAGGTCCAGAGAACTGCCCGGAGCATTCAGTGTCCTGGCCCAGAGGGGATGAAAAGGCCGGCTGCTCACGCTTACCCTCCATCACTTTTAGCATGGCCCCAGTCCTGCAGAGAAGCCCTCAGCTTTACTATTCAGAAATCAGTGACACCAGGTAATCCTGGTGATATCAGCCCAGGGGGGAGCTTTTTACCCAAAACAGACATGTGTGTCCTAGTCTGGCCCTTGGTGAATATTGTAAGAAGGTATTTTTCCTACCATACTCCCAGCACACTGCTGAGCTTGGCCACCAGACTGTAAGTCCATTGAGGCGTCCATGGTCACATGGAATCAGACCGGGTCCTGTCTCTAGGGTGCCAGGCTGAGACCTTCCTGCTAGTCCAGAGTGGTCTGGTAAGATCCCTTTGTGTTATTTTGATCACCCACTGGAGATGGGTCTTCAGGAGCACCCCCAGGCTCTGGAGGTAGCTTTAGGCAGAACCATAGTCCCCCTGAAACCTGTAGACTCTTCTGGCTATGTGGATGCACATGCTTCTCTGTCCTGAAAGTTTATAACATAAAAATATTGATTTGGGTTGATCTGTCACTCTGTTTTAGGTTGGCTAAGAGCTAGCTCTAAGCACAAGCTTTCTTCCCCAGTCAGATCCAGTCCTGTGGATGTTCTTGTGAGAGCCCCCCAAGTGTCTGGAGCTGCACTGTGGATTGTTAATGGCAGTTTTAGGCTTGGGGTGTAACTTTAAGCATTTTGTTGTGCACTGGAGAAAGCAGGGCATTTCTTGATTATGGAGATGTCCATTCTTCATTTATCTTCCTACTTCAAGGCTTAATACAGCAAATGCTGAAAATGTATCAGTTGGTCTTCCCGCTGCCTACCTCCCCACCCTCACTTCCTCCAGCTATTTGCTTTGAGTTATTTGCTCAGGATTTGTTTTCCCTCTGACTTTACAAGTTTGCCTTGCACAGCAAAAAAACCTGCTATTTTGTTCTCTCTGGTATTTGGCAGGAAAACAAAAAGAAGACAATGAAGAAAAGGATAATCATTGTTTTTTTCCTGATGATTTAACACACAAGTGTTCTTTTTAGTGCTACTGTTGCTGCTGTGTTAAAGCATCTTCTTTTCTTAGGCATGCCAAGAGCTACTGCGGAGGGAAGAAAACAGGGTGTCTCTTAACTGTGTTTTCCTGGGGCTGGCAGTGGGCTCTAAGCTGAGACCTGCCCATCTGCCTGGTGCTTGCTAGCAAGGTTCCCTCACATGCTATTTTGAACCAGGTGATGGAACTGGACAGAGCAGCTTTGTACAGGGATTTGCAAAATTTGTCTCTTTGCTGTTCTACTCCAGTGGAAGTTGAAACAGGTGTGCTGGAGCCACTGTACTCATTGCGTTTTTGTCTTTTTTGTGGTTCATGTTCCCATGCATTATTTTGTTTTATGACACTCCTTATTTTAGGTTGGGGGTAACCTTCCTCTCCTCAGGACGTACGAAGTGGTTGGTGAAAGATCCCCAGTGGCTTCTTCCAAATAACTGGGGAAGGACTGGTTTGACAGCAGGGTTGGTAGCTGGTTCAGGAATGTATCTGAGCAGTTTGACCCTCTAATTTGGGATGCATACTTTCTGGTTTCAGCCATGAGACTAGCCTTTCTCATGATATTTTTGTTTTCTTCTTCCACCACCAGCTGAGAACAGGAGATGCACAGGGCACACTGAATGAGAAGGCAATCCGGCAAGGCCAGTGAGACAAACTCTCCTAAGGGACTCTTCTGAGGGCTAGAAGGAAGAAGCCTGGGGGTACAGGCTATTTGCTCTCCTTTTGTTCTCTCCTGATCTCAGTCATTCCCTGCCCCCTCCTGTCTGCATGAGAGAAAACGAAGAGTCCTTCACCTTCCTTTTACTGCACAGGGGGTGGAAGAGACTTGCTCACAGACTGAAGAAGCAGGAAGAGGGAAATAAATAGCTGAGTCATTACTGAAAAAAAACCAACAACACAACTTCAGGAAAGGGGAGGACTGGAAGGGGCTGGCCACGAAAGTTCAAGAGAAACCACAAATGTGGCAGTGGACGTTTACAGAGGCAGTCCCTCTCCATCTACGGAGAGAGGGCTACAATGGCTCCCTCAGAGGACACGGTGGGTACCAGGCAGCTCTTGCCCAGGGACAGTGGCAGCATTCAGCGGGTTCCAGCTGCTGAGAAATATGTGGAAATTACATGCTGTAAGTCAGCTAAATAAACAAGGAGGAAAAATGGCTGAGTCAGAAAAAGTGGAGTATTAAGTTCAAATCCATTATTAATTGGAAAACTGCTTAACAGCTGGAGATCCTATGGGCATGGGTAAACAGAAATATGATGAGGAGAGAACCAATTAAAGGACTAATTAGACCTTTTAGGAAGTTGTCCAGGTCCATTAATGATAACTCTTAATTGTAAGTTATGGAAGAGACAACTTACCTGTATTGTTGCTGCTGCCTTGAACATTAGTCCTATGTGTGTGTGTCTTGCATTTTTGTGTCTGTACACAAATCATCAACTTAAGAAACTGCACACTTACCAGTGGCAAGTGCAGGTTAGTGAAAAATTAGGGCCTTGGTCTTCCAACTACCCCATGGGTACTTCACCAAAGAATGATGTACTGGGATAGAATTTATGCAGGTCTGTTTTCTGAAAGGAAGGACTACCAATTCTTCCCTCTCATTCCTACAGCAGCAGAAATAAAGCAGCAGTGCTGGAGCTGAAACTGTTTGCAAGAGCTAAGCATTAAGTATTAATAACCAAGTAATTATCATACCAATAACTATAATGAAAAACACAAGGTAGTGTTTCCAGAAGATTATGCTTTGCAGAGATGGAAAGAGGTTTCGTTCAGCCCATTGCCCTGCCTGTAAGAATATAGTTTCTGGGCTGAGGAATTCAGCAACTGCTGAACTGAATGTTCACTTGATCTTGGCCTCTGCAGCTCTGCCTTCACCAATAAAAGCAACTGTGGAATGAGTAGGGCAAGGGAAAACGCCCATGTACTTGCAAATAAGAACACCGGCCTCCTGAATTTCTATGTGCAGCTGTTTTTCTGTTCAAGTACATCTAGAAGAAACCTTCACATGTTTATGTCTTGAACTGTAAGTGCCTCCTGAAAATAAGAATTTTTCGAAGTATGGTAAATCTGAATGAGTATGTGCAAAGGGTCACTGCCCTTCTGCTCAGAGGCAATAAAACATCTACAACAAACAGAAACATTATCAGGACACCAGAAGCCCTCTTGTATGTTGGTGAAAATTATCTCAGGCCATCATGTTGGCCTTCTGTGTTTTTCCCGAATCTCAGATTCCTAAGTTTGCTCTGAAACAATACGTTTTATACTCCAGAAACAAATACAGGTTTAACTTCCCATTCAAGCTGCTGGGCAGATTTTCATTAGTGCATGAACTAAACTGCATGTGAACCTTTGTATACTCCCAGTTAGTTTGCAAACTCCAGGGCAGGCAAGCAGCACCTTGCTTTAAATAGCTATACTGTCTGGAGTCCTACTGTGAGGAAATGAAAGAGACGCTTCATTCATCTGATGATCAAGGTTTATTTCCCTCTTTTCATGACAGTACAACTGAGCTTCTAGGTCCTTCTGACATGTGAGACCCAGCTAAACTGCACTGCATGTGCTTCAGTAGCTAAGTTGGCCACCCAAAACCATAAAGTCTAGAGATGTGCTTCAAAATAGTTTTCTTATGCTGTGTGGTGTCTTGAACTTTGTATAAAGTTCTGTGGAGTCCACTAGGACGAGAATTTTAGCCCAGATCTCACAGCTCTTTTGAGAGCTTTTTTTTGAATACATCTTTGAAAAATCCTAAAGACAAAAATTTTGCAAGTTTTGAAGCAGAGCTACAAAGATGCATTTTTCACTACAAATTAGGCAAAAATATTGAATCCTTAGACGTTCCCCATATCTGATTTTTTACCTGCTCCTTGATGTCTCCCTCACCTGGAATGACCATTACTGAGTAGAGCAGTCCTGATGGAGTTGTAATAATGGCTGTACCTGTGAACAACAGCTCCTCTTTTTGCTTTGCTTTGCATCCACATGCAAGAGAGCTAGACTCCCTATTCTAAACTTCCAGTCGAAACCAGGTGGGATAAGTCATCTCTCAAGAAGCATCTGTCTGTCACTGGTGACTGAGTGCTTAATTTAGAGCAGATGCCCAACTTTTAAATAGATGGCTCAAATTAGGTGAGGCAAATCCCACCCAGAAGGAAAGTTTCTGATCAGTTGAAACTCCTGGAGAACTATGGAAATGTGTGTTAAATTTTCCATTATTGAGATTTAAAAAAATGTTGGGAAAATCAAATACCAAATAACTGTATAAATTATAATAGCCTAAAACAACCTTGCAAACCACTGGCTCATTGAACAAAACATCTTACAGCTCTTGTGTGGTGGAGATTCCTCTATTTGCTTTCCTTTCAAGATGCAGCTGCAATAACAAGGCATATGTGATTTTAATGTGACACCATAATCTGTCAGCCCTGAGAACTAGGGAGCAGGCCCATATAAGATAACTAGCTCAACCTCACAATGATAAACATGTCAAGATACAAAAATCAGTTCTTCCCTTACAAATGAGAGAAAGATGTCATGTAATTGGAGATGTCATGCTATGCTGGGATGAGCAACATTCCCACAATTAATCATACCAAATACATTATGTAGTAGTTGTTGCTTGAAGACAAAGGAGGAATAAATACTCATGTAAACATGCCAAATACGAACTCTCCACAGATGTTGATTGCTGTTCCATATTTAGCATGAAGCACATCAGTACGTGGAAAATATAGTCTACATCCAAGCAGCACGATAGCTCAGAAAAGGGCTTATGACTCTGTGGAGGCTGTAGGTAACATGGCTGGTGTCTTTTCTAGGGTCCTTAGGAAACTGGATGTTAGGAGCTCCCCTATTGACAGCAAAAGAAAATTTGCTATTTTCTTGAATTAGGACTGCACTGGGGCTCTGGTGAACAAGAGATGTTTGGCTGATGATATAGTGGCTTAGAAACTGAAGGCGAGTTCAAAAGTTCCTAACAACACTTCCAAACAAGAACTTTGTGAATACAATGCAAAAGCGACCATGCATATTTGCTGGAATAAAAAACCAAATTAGCTTCAAGCTGGGTTTGTGATTCCTCCCTGACTTGTATGTTTACTTTTCATTAATATTGATTCCTTCTGACCTTCAAGTGCCTCTTCTTCATTGTACATGCTCCACAGTGAATAGCTTACTGGCGATAACATTAATAGCAACAGAGAATGTTAAGTTAATAATAGAGACTACTTGCATGGAGAAATGTCACTTTGTGAATATTTTTTTTTTTTTCATCAGAAAACCTCATTTGGGGACCAAAAATGATATATCGTGTGACCTTGTATATAGTGAAGCTGACTGGTATTGCATGAATTTTGATATCATAACAAATGGCTGACAAGCAGTGCAGAGACATATGATCCATTCTGAAAACGGCTCAGACGTGAGATTGATACATAAGATTAGGAAGCCATAACCTCTAGGTGACCCATATGGAAACAAGAGCAAGGCTAAATTCAATGAGTAAAATGCTTGCTTAGGTCTAGCTGAAATGAAGAGGTTTTGTATTGATTTAATTTTCGCCTTTGATTCCTTTACTGCTTCTCTTTGATTTCCTTTTCAGCAGTGAAGCTTCCATTCCCTTCACCAGCGGTGATTTGGGAGTGTGGTTGGAGAGTGATTCTGAAGACACTTCTCCCTTGGCATCTGCCAGGGTTTCTGTAGCTGTGTTGCTCCCTTCCAGCCCTTGGCCTGAGTTTACTTCAGCTGTCTCTAGCACCTGGTAGCTGCCTCCCTCTGTCCTCATGGGAGAGACAGCTAGGCAATGGCAAAGGTTGCTTTATCGTCTGTTTCTGAAGTACCTATTCCACAAAGGGATGAATTGCCTTTGGGAGCCAACATTCTCCCCTAGGTGCAATCAGAACCTAGAGATCCAGCCTGCTGTGCTAGACACACCGCATACCTAGAGTTACATGTAATATATCCAGGCCTTGAAGTTCCCTTGCTAATTGATTTCTGCTCCACGGGCTAGCCTGTTCGGTAAGTGAAATTATCCTAGAAGGAAAAAGTGCCTTTTGCTCTATGTTTTCCATGGGGAGCTCTTGTAGAATAAGGAGCGTGGAACAGCTTACTCCAAAATAGTTATGCTAGGAGTCCTTCTGCCCTTCTTCCCAGGGTGAAATTTGTTTTCGTTTTTGTTTTTGTTTTAGTACTATGGAAAAAATCCTCTTTCCATAAGAAGTAGCTAAACACAGAAATCTTTTACAGTCCCCTCATAAAGCTGTAATAAAATTTGCATGAGAGAAGAATTTGTGCTTGTTTATTTGGTGCCCTTTATACCCCCTATTGCCTAGAGCTAGCACATCTGACAGCCGTGATGGGCTGTGGATATAGGAATAACAGTGCTGTGAAATCTTCCCCAAAACGGCAGTACTTGTGGTCTGATTTGTAAATACAAATGCCACAGTGTCTGATTCATAAATACAAATGCCACGGTGTGGCATCCATGGCATAGAAACTGACTCCGGGATTTTAAAAAATTGAGGCTTAAGGTTAGACTTGTGTTGAACATGGAAATCCATATTAGGTGTGATTTTTTTTTGGAAAGTGTCAGGCCAGGAGACAAAGTGTGATGGATGCCCCACTTCCTTGGGCTCCTCAGAAGAATCCTCGCCCTCGGCTGCAATAGCAGCTACTGTGAGCTCCGAGCATTTAAAAATCATATCACTAAAGATGTGGATGGAGGGCTGAGATTTTCCAGAGGCTTTAAGAAGTGTTCTACTAGGCACTTAGATTCCTATGTTATTAAGATGCTTTTGAAGCTTTTACCCAGGAGAGACTAACTTTAGGCACCCACTTTTGAGAATCTTAGCCAGAGGGAAAACAAACCACTGATAAAAGTTAGACAGAGTCTGTGTTTTGGAAATCTTCCCACAGTTATTTACACATCTGTGTATTATCTTGCATTGGTCACTGGTTTTTGTATGTGTATGTGTGGCTTGTTTGTTTTTTTTTTTTTACAGTGCACCTACCACAAACCTCAATTCAAATACAACCCAAACAACCAGGCAGTCACTAGCATGTTGGGACCCTATCCAGGGTGCAGGTTTTGTAGAGGATGAGCACATACAATTTAAGCAACAGTCCCTTGATGCACAGATGCACAACAGGCTGTCAAATGTTACCTGGCTCAGTTCTCCTCGCATGGCAAGTTCACAGCTGCTCTTTGAATATTGAAGGTGATGTGGTGAGTGCTCAGTAACAGAGACACCGAAGCCAGTGAAGAAATCTGCTATTGCAGAAAAACTTGACTTTGACCTTTCCCCATAACTAAGCTTCTTTTTTTTTCTTCCTTTACATTCTTTCAAGAATTGTGAGGCCCCAGAGACTTGAGGGAAAATTCATACAGCTCAGGTCATTTTACCAGTCTGTGCAGCCGTTCAGTCAGTAATAAACACTCTAGCAGGGCAATGATTATTGGAATAGTAGGGGGCATTCTAGTCAGCAAGCCACATGAAAATGATAGACAGTTGCTGAAATCAAGAGAACTACAAAGCAAAGGAACAAAAGCATAAGTAAGTGAATCATTAGGCTGGGCTCAGAGACGTGACATACCAAGTGCTGTGCCTCCTATAAATTTGGTGAGTTGATGATTTACCATAGCAGGGCTTTTCAGTAAAGAAAATGAAAACTTCAGGAGGGCTCTTCAGTTCCAAGAAACAGCACCAAGAGAAACATACCCTTTGTGTCACAACAGCTGACTTGGTATTAAAAGCATTGATACCAGTGAATGAGGCTGGAAGAGGCTTCAGACTCTCTCATTCCTATTAGGGTTTAAAAACACTAGTGCCAGATCCTGCAGTTCTTGCTCAAGCAAAGCTCCCATTGATGTGTTCTTAATCTGGAAAAAGTCAACATGGTTATTTATGGAGCTGTAGTGCCTAGGGGCTCTAATAAAAACTGTGCTAGACATTGTACCTATATTTAGTAGCAGCCAGTTCATGTCTCATAGAACTTGTGGTCTGCATAGACAAGACTGATAAAGCAGATATGGGGTAGGAATTGCTGTTATTCCTGTTTTACAGATGGGGACTGAGAGTTAGAGATTGCAGGGGGATTTTCAAAGCCACATAGTGATGTTGGATATTTATTTCCCGTGCATTTTAAAGGGAACTGGACATACAGATGCCTTGGTTGTGTTGAAAGGCTCAGCCAAACACAGGCATCCCAGTTTTGGCGGGATGACGGGAAGTCTGTGACGGATGTGTAATTAGTTTAGATCTAGACATTCCAGGCCAGTCTGCTATGCCAAGAACATCCATGTTTGGAGAGAGTTTGCCTCAAGTTAGGGCTGCAGAATTCTGACCTATGGACAATGGCTGCTGTCAATGTATGGATATAAATACAAATAGGTAGAAACCAGAGTGAGAGAGAAATGGAAACCCACAGAACCTTGATTATTCTGAAACCTCCTTTGTCTTTGGTGCATGTGGCTGCCTCTTCTTGCCTTTTGCGGAAGCCACCTGAAACCCACCAAGACTTGACTGCATCACAACTGGATACCTAAGCCCAGGCTGGTTAGCTGTAGAGAACACTTTTAAGTGAAATCTGGCAGCTGTGCCTGGAGCATCTAGGGCCATAGAAACCTAACCTGTCACAGGAATTTCCAGGCCAATAACAACCACCATGCTTTGGAAAGGGACCAGCAAAGCAGAGAAAAGAGTTTGGAAAATTGGAATGGGTTCAGAAAAAGGCTCACCAAGTGATCTGAAGCCTCGGAAATCTGCCTTAAGTTGAGAGTCGCCAGGAGCTCCATGTGTTTTACTCAAGGGAAGAGTGCAAAATGATTTAGTAGAAATGTCTGTATGGGCAGTAACTTTTGAAAAGGAGCAAGGTGATTTTTTCTTAATTTATCTGACATGTCCCTGTAAGATTCTGCATCTGAAAAGCGCCCCTGGAAAAATTTGGGCTAGGAATAAGACACAAGATCTTATTTATTTTGAGAAAGCTTAATTTTGCCACTAGAACAACAAAGGGATCTGCAGTCAATTCTCCATTACTGAAAGATTTGACAGCAAACTTGAAACTTTTCTCAAAGCCGTAGCCTTAGGCAGAAGTGTTCAGCTTGATCCAGGAGTTACTTTGTGCAGAGCAAAGGACAAAGATGTGTAAGCTGTGCAAGATGGTCACCGCACTTTTTAAACTTACAAGCTGGGAAACTCAAATACAAAAGGAATTTTATTGATACTGCCTAAAAAATTCCTGTAGTATTTCTTTTAAGGTTGCATATTTCTCATCCTCATGCAAAAGACTTCTCAGATTGGAGCTCTTGCAGTGTCCTGCAAATTTATCAGCCAACCATTTCAGGCTAATGAAATCAGTCAACGTAATGGATACAACGCATACTCAAATATAATCAAATTAAGAATGCAGGCTCTCTCCTAACTTTGGATGGGATCTGGAGGGGCCCCAAATGGGATTGTCTAATATATTCGAGGTCACTGCTGGGCCCAATTTTCAAAAGCACTCAGTGTGTGGTCATCTCTCTTATGCTATTTGTGTCCCAGCACAGGTCAGCATCCCCTGCACTGTGCTCTTTGGGAAAGGTGGTCTCATTTCTGGTCCTGAGCCCTTAAAAAAATGGTCCCATGATATGCAGGTGCTCTTTCCCAACAAGATTCAGCTCTTAGCAAAAGTGTTGTGACTTAAATCAGACAGTGCTGAGCTTGCTCTTACTTGAATTCCCACATGTGAAGCTCTAGGTCTTTAAAGACTCACTCATTTATAGTTCTAGCTTGAGCAGAAGTTTGTTTATATGTGATTATTATATCTAAAAAAATCATATAAAAATAACAGCAGAATAACAGTAATAATAAAAGTTTGAGTTAGCCAAAAAGGGGATCAGATGCATATGAGTGAAAGTAATGATTACACTGGCTTGTGAATACAGAGCCACTGAATTTCCATTTTACCGTGCATTTCACTGCTCCAAAAATGCACACTGTCTTTAGTGGACGAGCCCTCTATTCTATACAAAATGAAAGACTATAACTTGTTCTTTTAATGCCTTTTTTCCACCTCTCCTAATGGATCATCTGGAACATAGAAGAAGGGCAAAGGTTTACTGCAGGGGGAGAGAGGGGAAAAAAACCAGCATCCCCCAAAATACCCATCCAGCACCCCATGAATATTGAGGGACAAGCAGGGATGCCGTGTGCCGTCAGCTGCTGGGTTCCCCTCTGCTTGCCTCCTCCCCACCTGTTCCCAGGCCCCTTTGCAAGTGTGAGATGGGATTTCAGTGAGCGGTGTCCTGGGGGGGGGCAAGCCGGGGCGGGGGGCTGGAGGCAGAGTGCGGCTGGCTGGGCTGACACATCCAGGATGAAATGTCCAGGTGCAGGGAGCGGGAACAAAAAATTAAAAAAAAAAACAAAAAAAAAAAGAAGAAAAAAAAAAAAAGACTCGCGTGCACACGCACACAAATCAATAAAAAGTGTAATGCATCTTTCTTTAATTAAATCCCACCCTTGAATTCGCTGGGCAGCCCCGTCCGGCGGTGACCTCTGCTCCCCTCTGTTTTGTTGACTGGCACAGCTGTTAGTAAATCACCTGCTGGTGCGGCTCTCCGGGGCTTTAAAGGTCATCTGTCAGCGGCTGCTGGGGAGAGATAAAGAAGAAAAACAGAACCAAAAGTCTAAAAAAAAAATGCACTTTATGAAAGCAAAGCCATTTGAGTGCTCTGTGTCCAGCCTTTCCACTGTTTACCTTGCTGACACCTGGGGGTGGGGAGGGCTTTTTATTCATCCAGTTCCCCCGACTCTTTTGTATATATTTTTCCAAGTTTCCAGCTACTTTTATAATCCTTTTGTTTTAAGCTTTTCTTTTCTGCAGGGGAATCCGTAACTCCACTTCAGCAGCACTGCTGAGTCCCTGAGAGCCGCGCACAACCACCACGGGAAGGGGCGATGCTGCTTGAGTGGGGGGAGCAGGGGATCCCCTGCCCCGGCACCCCCGTCCCCACTCCCCTGCCCCCCGGCACCGTGCCACAACACGGCTGGGTGTGCAGGACGGCGGTGGTGGGAAGGACGCAGAGCACATTTCCCCTCTTGCTGGGGTTTGGCTGGCTGTGCTCAAGGCCATCTCACTGCCTGGAGGATGCCCCCATGTCCCCCCTTTTGCTTGGAAACTGCTTTTAAGCTGAGACACTCTCCCCATTGGTGCCCACCTGAGCTACGCTGCAGATGCATTGCAGCCATGCCCGTGCCATGTACCCCATTGACCTGGATCCTGACCCCATGCCTTGACTTCCCACCTTGACCTCCCTCCTTCTTCACCACCATGGACTTGGCAGGTGATCGGGACTCTTGGTTGAACCTGCTCTGCTGGTCTTGCTTGAGTCCTGTGGGACCAGGCCCTTGTTGGTGAGACCATGGCCTCTGCTGGCCTTGTTATCAACCTGGGCATCTCCCCTCCTCACACAGAGAGGCCAGCCATCATATCCCCTCAATCCCTGCTCCAGGTTACTTCAGGAGAAGCCAGAAGAAGCTATGCAGCCTTAGCCTGCTGTTTCATTCCCAGTGATCCGTGGCTCCAGGGCTGCAGTGCTTCTCCAAACCAGTCATGTAGATAAGGACTGCCTATTGAAGGCCAAACATATGACTTCACCCAAATTGGAGAGTGGGTTGGGTGGAGGGGGGAGTACATGGAGCAGCTCCATCCCAGGACATGAAAGAGCATGATTGTCATAGGTGATTCCTTGCCACAAACCGCTCCCTCAGCTATTTATGCTTGAAGGGATAAGCTGGTCTTATGCTTATTCAACAGTTCCAGTCACCTTAATTTTCAGTTTCATGCAAAATGTTGTCAGTGAAAATGAATGATGTTATTTTTACAAAATGGGTACATGGGCAAGGCCCACATAATTTAGGAACTTTTTTTCCTGATAATTACTGACATATTTTCAATAATTTACCATTTTAATTCAGCACTGAACACACAGCAACCTTCTCAGACTTTGATCCCAAGTCAGGCAGAATGTGCAGGTTCTGGTGCAATTTCAATTTTTTTGTTTTGGGTTCATTCATGTATTAAACTCAAAGGGAAGCTTAGGGATCTGAGAACCCACGTAAAGCAATGCCATTCACAAAACTAATCACAGTCATTGGGCACCTTCATCATGTCTGTCTGTGTTTCCAAACACATCCGTTTCTGTGGAATAAAAGCTACTATCTGCCACTGTAACATATGTGTTTTGCAGGCCACTGGAAAATTTTGACTCTAACTCAGAGCTCCCGTAAGGTCAGTGAAACTAGGTCTTCTTTTAACCTACCAACTGTTTATTCAGACACATCGTAAGAGAGATCAAGCCAAATTAATCTGTGGTGTAAAAGTCCATTGACTCCACTAGATTGATACCTGAATTGAATTTAGCCTGCTTTGACCACAGACCCATTGAGTACATCATAACCTCTCGGTGGTCTGTGTCTCTGCAGCTATGTTCATTCTTGTCCCTAATGCTCTTCCTTGTAAACCCTGTGGAGAGGAATGACTGTAGGCTGTCAGCTGCAGCCCTTTGGACTAGATCTTGATTGATGCTGCAGTTGCTTTCTTAATGCAATAGCCTTCCTAATCTGGACGACTGGCTTAACTGGACTGTTGTGTGGGGAATAACATAGTAACAAAGAGGAGAGGAAGCATCAGGACAGTAAAAGGGACATATGTGGCTCTGAGGATGGAGACTTTGCTGGTCTCTTACTGTACTCTGCTAGTCTCTGACCAAAGCAGTAGCCTCCTGGGAGTTGGCCAGTGGGGTTGGTGGAATCCAAGAGTGATGACACTCATGGTGTAGCCAAACTGAAGAATTTAGCGCAGTAGTGATGTGTCACAGGAGCTGTCCCTAGCTCTTCTTGGCCTCCTGACCTGCTATCAAACAAAGGGAAACTTGTACTTACGGTACCAACCATTAGAAGTAGAAAGGAAAAAAAAAATCAGTAGTTGGCAGAATCATTTGTTTAGCTTGGAAGAAATGAGCTGTTTAGTGTTTCAGAAAGGGGAAAATTCTCAGCAAAGAAAACAAGAAGAGTGAGGACACTGCATCAAGCAATCGCTCTTCCTCTGCAGGAATAGTGCACGGGTCCTTTCCCTTCCCCCACACCCTGATGATACAAAACACAGCCCCTCCACCACAAACACTAAGCTACTTGAAAGGCCCTGCTGACTAGGCGTGGGATGGATCAGTCTCTGCATCTGAAATAGTAATGAGTTTCTCTCCAGAAGGAGGACTGGGGTCATTTGGATCAAAACTCGGAAGCTACTTGCAAAGTCTCCCAAGTCATCAAACTTCAGGAGTGGAGTAGCTTCATGTTACACTGTAGGATGATGACAAAGGGCAAGCTGTAGGCAGAGAGGAACCAACACACTGCCTTTGCCTGCTGTCACATCACCCGTGGTGTCATAGATAAGTGAACTACGAGCTGGGCTAGCCTTAAGCAAATCATTGCTGGGCTAGCCTTAAGCAAATCATTGCTCACTTGACAAAGCAGAGGTCAGGAGATGTGGCAAGAACCCACTCCTGTTCCTTCTGCTGCTCAGCACCTCTGAACATCTTGGCAGCAAGTGGTACTCATGGACATCCAGTGCTGTGCTCATCCTGGTGTAAGCTTTTCCATCTTTCAAGGTGTGCTTTATTGAGCATTTCTTTTGTCTTTTGGCAAAGAAAATGGCCTCTTAGACCTTTTTGGTCAGGGTTGTCTATAACCTGTGGGTCAGCCAGAGGCTGCTTCATTTGAAACACCAGGGACTTTGCTTCTCTGTAGCTTGGTCCTTAGGTAAAATAGGTGTAAAATGCTACTAGGCTATTTGACTATGTTTAGGTTCTCCTAACAACAGATGTGATAACCCAAGGTACATAAAAATAAAGAAGAAAAGCTGCATTTTAGCTATGCATAAGAAATGCTTGACAGGTATTTTTGAAATGTGAATTTCCTTTCACTTTTATGGCTGAGGTAAGTCTCAGGCAAATGCTTAGCAGGCATTGTTCTTGAAAATTATGATTCTTTGGTTAAGCATGGAACACGCTTTGCCAGTCTGATTGGACAGACGAGCTACAGCAGTTACATTAATCACAGAGTTCAAAAATCCCCTTCCCTTTAGCGCTCGTGTCGAGTCTGTCCCTTCCATGCAGCTCCGTCCACCCCAGGGGGAGATCAAATAACATCACAAAGATGAGTTAAAATTCTGTTCACAAACCCACATGTACCAAATCCAAACCCTGAGACGAACGGGTGCTCAGCCAGCAATCTAAGCAGAGACACTGTACTTTTACAGAGTCATTCGGGAGCCACTGTAAACCATAATAAGGGCTAAACACAACATAATATGTATTTTGGCAAAACAGCTCATTGTAGGGAAGATGCTCTTTGCTGTTTTACTCTTTTGTGTCTGACAGACACTGTTTACTGTATGACAGGGAGAGCGCAGGAGAGAGCACAGGCACATCCCCAGCACCAATAACATGAATATAATCCAGAGGCTGGGGTTCTCTGGAGGTTAGGAAAGCTTGCGGTGTGCAGTGGGATAATGACCCACCAATAACAGGATAATGAACATTAACAGGAAATTTAAAAAGTTAGTTAGGTCTTTTTCTCTCTTTCAGTGTTTAATATTTCCAGCTACCTTTGACAGTCCCTTGACTAAGAAAAGAGGTTGCTTTAACTAAGAAAAGAGGCTGCTTTTCAGGCAGGCTGAGAGGAACTCAAACCTTTTCCTACCACTGAGGCAGAACAGTACCATCTTGTTTACTTTTTCTGGCTGGGCTCTGCTCGAGCTAGAAATCATGCCTGAGAGAGGTCTGCATCCTAGCCCTTCACCATGATTTTCCTAGGCCACTACGATGATTTTAGCATGTACTCCTTCAGAATACTAAATAATGCAATTTTGCTGGTTGAGATTCTTCACCCTATGGCATTTTATTCCCTAAAACATGCTTTTGTTTTCAGACACAGTTTTTCAGACTGTTTGGAAGTGTTGAATGAGCCCTGCCATTTAGGGCACATACTAATACACATCCTAAATGTATTTATGAGTGCAGACCCTTCAGGGCTTAGGTTTGAAACATCAAGAAGAAGAGAAAACTGCGCGAGGTACTGAAAAGAGACACAAAAATAATCTTGCTCATTCTCCATAGCTACTGAGCTGGGAGCTAAGTCATGGCCCTACAGAGGTGAAAGGGACTTCCAGCACAGGCTCTGCTGGTGAAGCCAGGGCAAGGCAGGTGGACAGAAACCTCCAGGGCCACTAAATGGACCCACTTCTGAAATGGACAGCTGTGGCTGGAGAGTCTTTTATCACTTTTTACTCTCCAGAGATGGAGAGAGTGTTCCAGATGTGGCAGCAGACTTATGATCTGTGACCCATATCAGCTGTTTTAGGGGCACAGTTACCTTTTTTTCAGGAATGAAAGCCCCCAGTTGATGAAAGCTGAACTTTTCATCTCCCTCACTGCTGCAGCCTTATCATATGCAGGACTTTAATCCCACACATCACTCCAGAAATATTGTCATTAAAGATCTGGGTATACATTTTGAGATAAGATGGGCTCATGATAATATTACTGACTGTGTAATTATGGAAATGAGAAAATAATCCCCTCAGGCTTTGTTGTAATGACTTCTGAGCATCTTGCATCATCATAGGCAGACAGCAGGCTTCAGGATGCCATGCATTATTAAAAGGAATGTGGAAAATCTTGTTTTGGTTGGTGTCGATGTCTCTAGTAAGGGAGGACACCATGTATCTTCACAGCAAAATTGGATCAGGTAGAAAAACATGTGATCTTTTTGAAAATAAATAGCTAATCTTTACTTGATCTCCTGTACTCTTGTCTTTTGATGCATTGGTAAACTGCATTCCTGACTGCCACCCCTGCTGATACTGTGGCCTTGAGAGACCTTGGCCGCCTGGTCTATGCCTCTGGTCTGAATCAAAAGACAATGTGGGACCATTGCAGACCTGGCTGCACAGTGCAAATAACTTCATTGGACCATGTTAATTCATGGTATTATTACTATTTTACTGATGAGAGAAGAGTTGCTGTTGGAATGAACTTGCTGAATGTACTCTTTGGTCAGCAGCTGGGTGTGTGTGCTGGATTCCCATCACAAAGAAATGAATAGGATGAACATCAGATCACTGCTGAAGCATTATAGCCTACTCAATGCCCTAATGTTAGTAGAAATTGGGGGGCCACAGAATTGTTAGGGCCACAAAAATGATCAGAGGGATGGAAAATCTCTGCTATGAGGAAAGACTGAAAGAGCTGGGGTTGTTCAGCCTGGAGAAGAGAAGGCTGTGGGGAGACCTTGTTGCAGCCTTTCAATACTTAAGGGGGGCCTACAAGAAAGCTGGGGAGAGTCTTTTTAGAAAGGCCTGCTGCGACAGGACAAGGGGTAATGATTTTAAACTAAAGGAGGGTAGATCTAGACTAAACACAAGGAAAAAATTTTTCATGATGAGGGTAGTGAAACACTGGAACGGGTTGCCTAGAGAGGTGGTGGATGCCCCATCCTTGGAAACATTCAAGGACAGGCTAGATGGGGCTTGAGTTGAAGGTGTCCCTGTCTATTGCAGGGGGGTTGGACCAGTTGACCTTTAAAGGTCCCTCCCATCCCAAACCATTCTATGATTCTATGAAGTGGAGATGAAAACACACAAATGGACTTCCCTAGGAATACTTTCTGTATTTTTGCCTCGTGTTAGAACCACTGCTGAGAGGGAACACTCAATATCACACCCATTTTTAAAAAGGGTAATGAGGAGGACCCTGGGAACTACTGCCCAGTCAGCTTTCCCTCAGTGCCCAGTAAGATCATGGAACAGATCCTTCTGGAAGTTATGTCAAAGCATATGGAAGACAAAGAGTTGATTAGAGATATGGGTTTGATGGATGGACTATTAGATGGATAAGGACTTGGCTGGATGGTTGCATCCGAATAGTTTCAGTTAACAGCTCAATGTAGAAATGGAAACCAGTGACAAGTGGTGTCCCTCAAGGGTCTGTACTGGGACCAATACTATTTAACATCTTCATTAATGACATAGCCAGTGGGATCGAGTGCACCTTCAGCAAGTTTGTGGATGACAACAAGGCAAGTGGTGCAGTTGATATGCTTGGGGAAAGGGATGCCATCCAGAGGAACCTTGACAGGCTTGAGGAGTGGGCTTGAGGAGTGAACCTCATGAAGTTCAACAAGACCAAGTGCAAGGTTCTGCACCTGGGTCAGGGAAATCCCCAATATCACTACAGACTGGAGGATGAATTGATTGAGAGCAACCCTATAGAGAAGGACTTGGGGATACTGGTGGCTGGAAAATTGGATATGAGTTGGCAATGTGTGCTTGCAGCCCAGAAAGCCAATCACATCCTGGGCTGCATCAAAAGAAGTGTGGCCAGCAGGTCAAGGGAGGCGATTCTCCCCCTCTACTCCACTCTCATGAGATCCCATTTGCAGTACTGCATCCCATTCTGGGGCCCCCAGCACAAGAAAGACGTGGACCTGTTGGAGCAGTTCCAAAGGACAGCTGCAAAAATTATCAGAGGGCTGGAACAACTCTCCTGTGAAGAAAGGCTGAGAGAGTTGGAGTTGTTCAGCCTGGAGAAGAGAAGGCTCTGGAGAGACCTTATTGCGACCTTTCAATACTTAAAGGAGGCTTATAAGACAAATGGAGAAAGACTTTTTGCCAGTGTCTGTAGTGACAGGACAAGGTTTTAAACTGAAAGATGGTAGATTTAGATTGGATATAAGGAAGATTTTTTTTTTATGATAAGGGTGGTGAGACACTGAAGAGGTTGCCCAGAGAAGTTGTGGGTGCCCCATCCCTGGAAGTGTTCAAAGTCAGGTTGGACAGGACTTTGAGCAACCTGGTCTAGTGGGAGGTGTCCCTGCCCATGGCAGGGGGGTTGGACTAGACAATCTTCAAACATCCCTTCCAACCCAAACCATTCTGTGACTCTATGATTCTATTATACTCATGATTTTCAAAAAGATAATGCACAGGCAGAATTCTTGTAAGTCCACCTTTGCTCTCTCCCTTTTAATGAATCTGTAGAGGAGTTAGAGTTTTGGACAAGACCTCTACTAATAATATTCCAACCAAGATTTCACATAACTACTTAAATAATGGCATACGTAGCAGTCAAACTTACCTCTGCAGCTATGCTGCATATTTATTCCCTGGAGGACTCCAGCATGTAACAGTAATCTTAAGCAAGTCAGGCAGCCAGATCAAGGCAGTCAACGGTGGGAGCATATAATCTGCATGAAGAATTTAATTTCATTCCAATCACATGCAAGACAAATTATGACGTTTCCCTTAGAAGGAACTCTTCTAGAAGACACTTTTGGTGGTGTTTCTCCAAGAAATCCATGCTGCAGTTAGCAAAGTTAGCAGTTAGCCAGTTAGCACATCCTGCCATGCTGCACCTGATGGTCTTCTGATACTGTTCCTTGATGGACTAGATCGTCTCATGATGTCATAAGACTTGTGATTGCAAGAGGACTCCTCAAGGTTTTGGAGTTTCCTGAAGCTCATCCTTGTTTCTTCCCTGCTCTTTCCATTTCGTTGTTGCTACCTTCACAGTGACCTAGATCTGATGCTGTTACTACCTGCTTAGTGGATGGTGAGGCCTGACAAAAACACATTGAGTAGAAGTCAGTTCTTGCCTTGGGAACTCATAGCGTGCTGCTGAATGTTTGCTCATAGCACATCTTGGTAGAGGGGCACTCAAATTACTCATGACATGCAAATGTGTTACTATGCAGTCTGTTCACCGTGCAAAACCACCTCTGCTCAGAAGAAGGGTCAGGTAGTATTCCTGGATGGTTGCATCAGTGCTACTCCTGGATACTTTTACCTCTGGGCAATCAGAAAGATTTTGCTAGATGGCAACTCTTATCTTAGCTGTGGGTGTGATTTGCTTAAGTAAGGCTAAGCTGTGTTGCTTTTATATTTTTACCATTAATCTCATCATATGGTGTGAAAATGGGTGTTTCCCACCACGCTTCTTCCTTCCTCACTGCAATTTGTTCAGGCCACACACTTATCTCTCCATCGTGGCAATAGTGATGGTCGCGGTCACACGTTGATGGTGTTGTATGAACATGTTATGCCACACTGCAGTGTTCTCAGTGGCCAGCCATAAAGTGGATGGCTGGCCAGCACTGCTGGATTTTCAAACCCTTAAAGGCTCAGGCTCTGGGGAAACTTTGACTTGTGGTTTAAAAAAAAGACACATGCACACCACACACTTGCACACATTCTTTTTTTTCTGAAGGAACCACTGTGGGCCTCTTTATCCTTTCCTCCCACCCACTCATCCTTTCTGACACTCTCTGTAGCTGAGACCACTTTTATTTTGTTTAACTGAATTTTCCAGGGAAGAGCGTTTAGTGTGTTTTCCAGGCACTTCAGAGTAGTAGGTGTTACTGTATGTGTAGTGCCTTAACACTTCTATTGAGACTCATTAGTAAGTAAAATACTGTTGCATTCCTCAGTCCACAAGCCAGTGACCACGCATACCCCTCACACAAATATCTGCAGTGTACCAGAAGGAAGTTTCACCTTGTGTGGGCCATAGAAGTCCCTGAGCCCTTCTGCTGAAAGCTGCACTGCTTGTCTTCTGAACCTCTGTGGCAAAGGGATCTCCTGGGACATTTTTACCTGTGGCTGATGAAGTGATACCTACCTTTGCTGTCCACCTGACCATTTAGCTCTAAGTGGCCAGAGTCAATGAGGTTATATGAAGGACCATTGCAGAAGCTCATGACCCTGACTGAAAGCCAGGAGCAACTCAATGCTCTGACAATGATTATTTACCATTTTCCCGTGTTACATGCTGTATTTGGTCATGTTCAGTAACTCTGTAGTAATCAGACAAGATGGAATGGTGGCTTGTCAGCTGATTTAATTAAAACCACATTGCTTTTTTTTTTATTGCCTCTCACACATCATTAATATTCTGTCTAAGACGCGCCTGCAATCTAAAGATTGGAATCAGTCTCATTGTGCTCTTTCCAAGCTTGAATTCCCAGACACACAAACCTGGGAAAGAGTTTTAAAGGGACAGGTAATAGTTAGAAGCTAATTTGATTACATTGAAATGGACCAGTCATTGGTCCAAATAAATGCTTATTAAGGGACCAGTCTTTCGGGTTGCTTTTAAATGCAGTGCAGGCTTTGCTTCCATGGATATGAGTGGGAATAGAATATACTTGGGATTTCCCAGGAATCAGGTCTTTGCTCTGCAGACTTCTGCTCATTCAAATGGTTGGTTATGCAAATATATTAAAAAGCCTTGAGTAAATAACACTGCACCCTCTTTAGCTTGGTTTATTATTTACATATTTAGCAACAGTGTTGTATCGTCCCTTTTCTGGAGTGTCAGGTAAGATCCATTTCACAGTGACAGTATAACAGCCAGATATGCACTCAATTTACAACCAGATTACAAGGAAAAAAAAAATCTAGCATTTAAAATTATATACAGCAGTTTATTTAAACAGCGATTAACTTTCATCAACTGTATGCGAATTTTTGTTTTCTTTAAGAAACCCTGCCATTCTCAGTCACAGCTGCAGCCCTCCTGCAGCACCCTGTTACTCAGTGACTTGAACGGAGCTTTACAGATATTTCACAGCCAATTATCATACAGGTTTCTTATGTTAAAATTAAGGCAACCGGAGTCAACAACCACTGCTGAATGAAGGCAAAAGCTTGAGAACATTTTGCATAACAGTCATCAGCGTAGCTGATAGCTATTACAGTGTTCTTGTGCAGTAAGCCTACGCAGATACTATCTCTCTTGCCTGTCTGTTCCAACATGCATCTCATCTCATTTGCAACCCTTTGCTTTAATTAGCTGAAGTCTTTGCTTCAGTCTTTCATATGTCAACCAGCCTGTTGAAGTACACTTCCATATTTTTAATCAGTAGCCTGTTGTCTTTACTTTGTCATTCGCACTAGCATATAAATCTGCCCTTCTTATGATCCTCACTGCTTGGTAGAAGTCAAAACATGCTGTTTAATTTTCCCGTTCACTGATTTCCATTTGTTTCATGTTCAAATGCTGGCTCTTTTCCCCCTTTTGGGCATGCTGTGAGCATTAAACTTAGTGATTAAATGCCAAAAAACGACTCCTTTTCCCCTTCCCCGCCCACGAATGGGTCATCCTAACCCTTGCTCGGATGCTTACCTCAACAGCGCGCCCTGTGCGTGTGCAGTCAGCCTAAACGGGGCTAGCTGCATGGGACCGCCATAGGCTGACAGAGGTTAGCTAACGATGGCTAATAAAACAGGTGCAAAACTTACGTGTTCTCTTAGGCTCGTGACTGGCTTTTTGCTGCTTGTTCTCATTTTTTTATTTAATCTACTACAGCAGAATATTGCATTTCACCCATGACACAGCCGAATCCTGAGCCACCAAGACTTAAAAATAACCGGACATAAAAGAATGAGAGGGTGGCATGTGGCTGTCCTCCGGCTTTCAAATTTTCCGGTTCACTGCGGGGGAATCCGAGGTTGTCTGTAGCTGTCTGACAGGTGGGGTGGCTGGCCCTGACATCTGTGCCTGTGGCTGATCCCCGAACTGAGCCTGGAGCGTGTTCAGGATGTCATCTAGCTTCTGGTCCATCTGCATGACCTGTTAAGGAATCAGAAAGCAGACGAGCTGTCAAATGGTTGCACATGCTTCTGGTGAGAGACACTCACTGGTCAAAAGCTCTGGGAGGATAAAGCCTGGCAGGGAGCGTTGGCATCTGAGAACCATCAGTTCCTCTGAGTTTTGTCTAGCCTGTTGCTCTAGAAAGGTTGAATGATGCTATGAAGTCACAGGGAAGGGTGTAAAGCCATGTGAAGTGGCAGCAGGAGGACAGGACATTGGTGGCCTGAGCACTTGACCTCTTGAGTCAGCCATTTTGTCTCTCAGCCTTTTCCCAGGATTGCCAAGTTCTCTCGGTGATGATGCATCCTGCAAATATCTGCCCTGAAACTCTCTTTCGCTCTTCGGTTTATTGTGAGTGTTTTTTCCCACTACCTCTCCCAGAGCTTCACCACCCTTTGTCGTAGGACATCATGCTTTCCATTACTGTCTTGGGAAATGAAACAGCTCCCCTCCCTTCACACTGTAAATAGATGCCTCTGTGATACATGTTACAGTCAGAGATCCTACCAGATACGGTGTTTATTCCCATGCATTGTTAGGAGGATAGCCTACTAAAAACCACATAATAATAGCAATGACTTCATTTAAAAAAAGAACAACCTTTCTATAGGAAGCATGACATGCTAATCCCTCCTCTCGTTTCTTTGCTTTCCAGCTGAAATTTCTCAGGCATAGTCCCTAAGCAGAGGAGTCGTTTCTAGTTATTATGATTTTTAAGCTGGGAAAGAGAAATATGGATTTTTTTTAAAAGGACGCTGCTCTCATACTTTCTACTGCTTTTTGAAATCCTGGCCTTTATCTAGGAGGCCCAAGCAGGCATTACCCCATTGTGCTGGTAGGGTTTGCCTTCACGGCAAATGGCATCCCACTCACCTTAGCATCAGCCAGTGGGACAGGCTGGGGTCTGTTGACTGCTCTAGTTTGCTCTAAAGGCAAAACTGTGGCCAGCATCCTGTAAGCAACTGGGATTGCTTCTAAGGATGCTTGAATACAGTGCAGCTTTGTGTAATAGATGAGCTCAAGAAAAAGGAGCATTTTGAAGAACATTGGATGGTTCACTTTACAGTTATCTGCTGTGAAACTCTGAGCCTCTGAAAACTGTGATCTGTCCCAGTGGGTCTAATAAACTGATAGCAAACCTTTTAGAGTGATATCAGATCTAAACTGAGCTTTCAATAAAAACGGAGACAGAATAAGAGAGAGAGAGAGAAGGATTCCAGCCTTTTTCTGTGCAAAGATAACTTTGGAAATAGCCATTGGCAGCATGGACTGAAAGTTTAGCAGGTTGAGATTGCTTTAAAAAACAAGGCAAAGAAAATCACCTTATCCGCTTTCCCCTTCTCTGCCTTTTCTCACTCCAAGTGTCTGCTCCCCTGAGGGCCCCTCAAACCTCAAGGTACCAGGAGCTTATTCAAGTTATATCAATTTGGCAACCACTGTTCTCTCCTATATACAGCCTGCTGGGGGAAGGAGGCGTGGAGTATCTTTCCTGCCTCATGAAGGGAGAGATGTGCTCTTCTCTCTTTCATTTCTACTTTCATGACTACTATCTTGTAGTAGAAAAGTCCCTCTCCCTGTCTCTTCTTTGGTTTGGGTGTGGGTTATCTAAGGCAGTATTTTCAAGCAGCAAGGAGGGAGTATTTAGGGTGTGGATTAGACAGTATAGCCCTTCACTACGATTTCTGCCCAAGTGCTTTCAGGTGCATGGCTGGCACTGCCTGAGGAGTGACCAGGGTGGGCAGGGCAAGGTGTGTGGGCATGGGAGGATGGGGGCTGCTCACTGCAGCCCCCCTGGGTGCAGGGTCGTTGGTTGCAAGCCTACCTTGGGATGAGTCACTGTTGAACAGCAACTTGAGTAGATACTGACTGTACTGGGTTGAGGGGAAGGGACCCCAGCAGAGGCTGTGTCCGGCAGAGGAGCAGCCACCTCCCAGCCATCCTGACTTCATGCTGCCAGTAGCATCTCTGCCTTTTCCCGTATTTAATGAGCTGCTAGGAGAGAGTGGTAGATGCTGCTGTGGCAGGTCGCTCTCTCTGGTGTGGACACCAAGAGAAGCACTGATAGTGCTGTCACGTTGGGCACAACTGTTACATATTCTGCTCAGCATTAAATTGGTTGGAAGTCTGGAAGTCACTAGTGGTTTAAGGGTTAAGCAGCACGGAATTAATTTAAAAACCACAGCCTTTATTTTCTCCTCCATTCTTGAAAAGCCTGTTTGGCTGATGCTGGTAATGACTCAACAGAATCTTTCTTAAGCAAAAATGTTGCACAGAGGAGAAACTAAAGCTGAACTAATTCATTACAGTAGGGTAAAAAGAGGTGTAGGCAGGGAAATGGGATCAGACAGATGAAAGATCTTTTGGGGTTTCTTTTGTGAGGCTTTGTTGATTTTGATCTGCACACTTGATCTTAGATAAGCTATGCCTGCATATTCCATATCATTTAAACTTGCTGTATTTCTCCGTATTTTGCCAACTCAATGAAAGAATGTGATGAGGAATAATTTTATGCACTTTTCTTTCCAGGAGAGGAGGAGGGTGGAGAACGTAAATATTCATTTGTAAGGAGGGAAAAAGAGAAACTCATACATAAGGGAGTAGATTACACTAAACTTCTGTCACACCTTCCACACAAGGATCTGCAAATATTTCCTGAACATTCATAAACGAAGCTGCTCAGTTCTCCTGTGTCAACTGAGAACCCTCATGGGAGGGTTTTAATGGTAATTTTTGAGATTGGAAGCAGGAGCCTGCAAAATTAAGTGACCTGTAAGAAGATGTGGTCGGTGGCAGATCTCTTCTAATCCTTAGCTTTGTATTTTATACATGGGATCAAGCCACCACTTTCTGGCTTCAGATGCTCTAAAATATGCCTTACTTTGAACATGCAACTAGGCTGGTAAAACTTTAGTCAGAAAGATAAATTCTTCAGTACCTTGTTCAATCGGAGCCTATTAAAAAGGGGTCAAATTTGGAGGCTGGTTAACTGGGATTAAGGAGTAACAAAAGGAGAGCTTTGGACACTTCAAGGCTTGACTGAAGTCAGTAGGATGACTCACAGGGTTAGCAGACTTTTCATACGGGTGACGATTTTTCACAAGAAAGTCCTGGTTTTAGATTTCTCCAAAACCACCTAGCAGCTATTACTTTCCTTAAGCCCAAATGGAACGAGTTGCCAGTTTTGAGAAACACACCCAGGCAAGCACACAGGCAAAGGGTTAAATTGTGCAACGTGTTTTTCGGCTGAGTAAAGTGAGAAGCCATCCATGGCTGGCTGCAGAGTTTCCAGAGAGATGTGATATGCCCCTCGCAGGCTCGGTGGAGACAGGTGAGTTTGGCAGCTGTCCACGGGCAAATGGCAACAAAACTTCTGTTCTCCCACATCACAAAAGCACTCCGGAGACAATCTATAAAACTGTTAAAATGCTTTTATATCCTTTCAACTGCCCTGTAGAAAGGAGACTTGCAAAAGCAGTTTAAAATATTACACTGTTGTTATTGGGGCTATGAGGTGAGCTGAAGGAGTGTTGAAATATATGTTCATTTTAACATCCCCCCGTGAAACAGCGCTGGACTCCATGGTGACATGCAGGACTGGTAGACAAAGAAAATGTCTTCCAACCAGCTCCAGTGAGTCACAGAAAGCCCTGATGGGGAACTGGGTCTGTCAGCCTGTGGGAGGCAGGGTGTCCCTGCCCTTCACCTTGAGCACCAGGTTGGCTTTCAGTACCTATGTGCTAGTTGAGGTTGTTTTTCAGCCTCTGTTTGTGAAAGCTGGTGTCTCGACCCTTTATCTAAATACCCCGTTTTACCTCGGTGGGCTCCTGCTGCAGAAATGCCTTGTGGAAAAGGGGACCCTTGGAATGGCAGCAGCATGGAGAAGGAGGGCTGGATCATGCTGGGGATTTGCCACATGCTGGACAGATTCCTAACTCCCCTGAGAGCTTTTTTTCTGACATGTTTTGCACAGGCACACCATAAACAAAATACATGTGTGGAAGACTCAGTTGGAGTAGCCACATGATCTCCCCCAAATCCTCTCACTTTAAGCCAGAAAAATCCCTCCCCCCAGGTTGTGCCTGAAAATCATTAATATGATTTCTGGAGGCTGCGAAAGCCAGTATCAATTATGTGCACAACACACTGACTTGAACTATTTCCAGAGGAGTAGCAGAAGGGGAAGATGGTCTGCTGGAGCACTGAAGAAAATCTGTAAGCCCACAAATACACTCATATGTTGCTAAGTAGGCGGAGCTTTGTATCAAAAGCTAAACCCCATAAGTCAAACAAAGTTGCTGTCACCTCCTTAAGGCTCTGCTCTCTCCCTGCCTGTAGCAGTCCTACATGAACTCATCAAAATGGCTGAGCGGTACAGCTTTCGTGCAGTTGTCTGCAACATGTCTGGGCTGCTGGTACTGGGGATGCAGCACGAAATGGAGGAGGGAGAGAAGGCAGCCCAAATTTGTGTTACCAATCAAAATGTCATAGAGCAACAATAAGTTCTGCTTTTGGCTAAGCTGGATTGACTTTGGCTTCCTGTTTACCTCACTCAGGTGGGGAAAACTATGAAGCTGTACCCACAGGACAGCCCAAGGTGTCGTGGCAGGGGTGGAGGACTGTAAGGGCCACTGCATTGTTGAGCCCCATCCCCTGCTATCGGAGCCACTGTACGATGGGTGCTTTGGTTCTGGAAGTCCCACAAGACATCCAGGCTCCCTCTCCCCGACGTGCAGCCCTCATCCCACAACAAACTGCAAGCCTAAGCATGGATAACCAAGAGCCACCAAAGCACAGTGGGCCACAGGAGGCAAGCAAGGGCGTTCCCAGAGTGTCTGCAAGGTGTTATGTGATATTTTCCAGCTGCTACTGCAAAGTCAGCCATATCTGGGGCCAGAGCTGCCATGGCCAGCTGCCCCAGTGCATGCAAACACAACATCCCAGCCCAGGGTTTCCAAAGCACCAGAGTCCTCAGCTCAGCCCACTGAACACCCCTTCTCTAGCAGTGGCCCATCTCTGGGTTCACAGCCTTACCACCACCTAGACATAACCCCCCCAAGAACCTACCATTTCCTCTGTTTCCAGCCTTTGCTGCAGCTCCTGGCTCCCAAGGTAGCTAAAATGAAGCTGGATCCACTTGCTGCAGCTCTGACTTGCAAACACTTGATCTGAGAGCTCTAACACCAACTGCTTGGGAAAGAGTTGTCCAATGGGTAGGATTTATTTTGTATGGAGAGAAGAGTGTATGTGAACCTTTGTCTGCTGTGAGCTATTCTACCTGCATGTACTTATTTCTGAATACTCCCAGCTTGTTATCTGTGATAGGTCACCTAAGGTCTAGCTCGTAGGAGAAAATGGTATTAAGTTAGTAAAATCAGATGTGATTTAGTTGAACTCTTGCAATCCATTTTATGGATGCTTCCATTTCTGACTCGTGTAACATATTGATTTAGCTTAAGCTCGTTATCCAGAAATTTGTGCCATTTTCTCATGTTGACCAGGTCTGTCACATGATTTTTCTTCTCATGCCAGATGGTGGACTGATTTGATTAGATCTTGTAAAGCCTATGTTTAGCTTTATATGCACATCTGGTCTTGTAGCTTCTCTCTGCCTACAGTTACACCCAATTATTCAAACATACTAATTGCCTATCATATGGTTCGAAGTCTGAATTGTTTATTTTAGGAATTGCTTTATTTTTTAGCATGTCCCTGAGTGGATTTATTGCTGTCCAGAGACTGCTGATTCTGGGAAGGGAAATCTTTTCTCTACAGCATTGCATGCAAAACTTCCTCCCTCTCACCTTGCGTGTCCCCTGTTCGAGAAATTTCACTGAGGTGAAATGCTGAAGCCACTGAAGCGTTTTTTTTTTCTTTTTAGCATGGCCAGACAATGTGAATGTTCATGTAGCCTGTTGGTAGCTCTCTGTGAGGAAGCAAATGGACATGCCAGCCATAGACACCACAACTAGATTGGGGAGATTTCTCTTGTGCAAGGTGCGGCTGTAGTGCAGACTCTGTGAGCCTGGTCCAACAAAGTGCTTATGGATGTGTTAGCTTGAAGCATGTGAAGAGTCTTGCTGAGTTCACCAAATATTTAAGTAAGTGCTTTGCTGGACTGGAGCCAGAATGGTCAACAGTTTGCAAGACTATACCTTTAGGATAAGCTTTTGGCATCTAAAGTACTCATACGCACATATGCACAGAAATATATCTATACCACCATTTTTTAAATCTCTGAGGAATGATAATTGGCATCTACCATGGCATCCTTCATGAAATGACTTCGGCATTAATATTAGCAAAGAACTGGCAGCTTGTTTCTCCTCTTAAAACAACAACAACAACAACAAGAGGGCTTTGATGAACAGGCTCCCATTAACTGACTGTTTTTGGGATGAGTTGTAACAGATTTGGAATTGGCCTGATTCCTAAAACGATGCTGTATCCCAAAGCAAGGTTGCCAGGTGGCACATACACAGGGAAACATCTCATTGTGGTATGTCAATGTCTGGTAGCCAACTGCCAGCACTCCCTGCCCTAACACTGAGCTGTGCAGCTCCTTGCTTCATTCTGCTGAGGGTGCAAATAGTGCAGAAAGACCAGCTTCAGTCAATGGGAGCTTTTGCCACTAACCTCAGAGGTCAGGTAAACAAGTATATGAGTAGAAGCTACGCAAAGAGCACTTCCATGACAGCCTGTTGTTCTAGCAGACCCAATTCTCCATGAACACCAAAAAATATATAAACCACCAGACTGTCTTGTTTGACTTATTCCGTGTACCCCTTAGCAGATATCAGTTGTTTATTTTCATTCCATGAAACTTATCTAGATAAGTGCACAATTTTCCAGGCCTCCCTTCCTTTATCTGAAACATCCCCACCCATTCTTAGGTCAGGTGTTATAACCTTTGGTAGCCTAGGATATAGTAATCTTTAAGTATAGCTTCATTTGTTTTGGTTTCCATCTACCTTTCCTGTTTAAATGAAAACACAAAAGTCTATCCCTCTGCACTTTGTTCCTGGGGTATTTCCTGTCGGTACCCTCTTGGTGAGCATTATATTTTTATATTTCCTATGCCACAGTTGCACTGATGAACCTCTGCAGTAAGACCTGTGTTTGTGGTTGCTGCTTCTGGTGTAAGATGCCATTTGCTTAATCGCTAAGCAACTCTCAAGAGTTCAGCCCTGGGTTTCTAAAGCAGTCCTGGTCAGCACGCAGATTATGTTAGCAGTGTTACTGCTTCGGAGAAGGTGTGATTTTTTTTTTTAAATTAATCTTGGCTTCCTAAGTAAATGAGGTTTAGCTGATGATGTATCTGTGTATATGTTGCCACAGCAGCTTTGGAGTAAGCTGGCCAGCTTCAGACACATTTGCCAGAGAGACAGAGTCCTTACAGATAAGAAGTTTGGACAGATTTCTGAAAGTCTGGCACTTGTGAAGAAGACAGACATCCAAATTAGTGCCTCATTGAAGGCAGGGCAGAACAGGAAGGTGAACTGTATTATTAGACCCCAGAGAATCCACACAGGATGCCCTGACCACAGGAAAAGCTTTATTCAGCTCTTGCCCCTTATTAGCCTCGGATAATCAACCACAAAATACAGAGCCACAGGAAACCAGGCAGCAAAATTTCTACTGCTCCCAGAAGTACTTGTTTCTAGCTGAAGAAATTCAAGTGGTGCCAGTCTTTGAGTGGATACAACCATAACTTTCCACAGCCGCCATTATGCAGCAGCACTTGGCTGCTGGGTGTGCTGTAACTACGGAGGGAGTTTGTCTCATTTTAGCTATATGCATATGCACCTGTGTGTCTGTTTGCAGCCAGTGCTTTGAAATGGTTGCTTTTTTCACCTGACTTTACCCCAGTAGGTCAATCAGACTTTGCAGGACTCTCTTTCTCTTGATTTATATACATAAATGGTTATTTTTGTTTTTGCAGGACGTTTCATTCTTCACCCTCCTCCAGATCCTGCTCAGATCCTCCCTGTAATCTTGCCATCTCTCTTTGCGACATCGCTCTTCAGCCACACCCTGGATGACGCACTGCCATTTCTCAGCTCATTATATTGTGTGGCTACAAGTCCTGCTGCAAAACCAGTGTGGAAAGAAACAACACACAAAAATAACAAACCTAGTTCAGCCTCAAAGGTGGATATGCAGCTACTGTGAGTCACACCTTAATTTCACAATAGAGCAACCTTGGAACTTATGCTCCAAGATGCTGATTAATTTAATTTTTAAATCTCTAAACAATACTGGACAGAGAGAAACAAGATAAAGAAAATGCAGCACTGAGTATTTAAATGGTGCCAAAGGAGCACTGAGAAAGAAGTGACCTTAGCCTTCCACTAGATGATGTGATAAGCTCAGCATTTTAGATGGGTGTGATGAACTCAGTATTTGTGCCTCACCTAAACCTTTGAAGAGATGGTATCAAGTCATCTGTGCTCAGATTGTTTTGCCTTTACGTTTGCTTTTTTGAGCTCTATTAAATCTCCTCCAAACAGAATCTAACCCCACCAGCCTCATGGCTAGATAGGCTTGACCAGTTCCTGTAATGGGGAGGACACTTTGGGCTGTGCTGCAGCTGGTTTGTTTCCTTCAGCTTAATTGCAAGGATTGCTTACTGATACTGAAATCAGTGGGCAAATTCACTTAATCCAGGCCTACTGACCTGACATGTAGCTAAGCTAGCACCTAGTTACCACAGCTGATGGACTGTGTATGGCAAGGTAACATTTATATGCCTTATCACAAGTATTGATACACAACTGCCCTCCATTGACACACACACACAAAAAAAGCTTTACTTAAAATTATCAGTCCATCTTTTCTTATAGGTTGGCAAGAAAGGCGAAGAGAGAGGGAGAGAGGGAGTGTTATTATTGGGAGGAGCACAGGCATTATGGTGATGGCGATCTAGATAGTAAGACGTGTACGTACTAGAAAAGTTCCAGGCAGTTCTTGTAGGACTAGACCAGGACTTCATAAACCCAAGCTCCAGTCTACTCCCCAGCACAACCTTCTTGCATTGAGGACAAGTCACTTTCTGGTTGAGTCTCATCAATATTTGTTAACCACATGTATCAAACAATCATCTGCCATTTCTTATCTTTCTGACATGAAATCGCATGAAATTGGGTAGGTTTGAGTCTTTGTACAAAATGGAAGACACAGACCTGTAAAAGATAAGAGTAATCTAAAATGTTGACTGAAATGTTGGGTGTGGAAGGAAGGAAGTTTTAATGGAAAAAAGATCAGTCCCTGTTGGAAAAGGACAGGAGGAGAGAAGATGGTGGTGCTCCTTTGTCTTTCCCACCGTTGGCTCTGTGAGGATTGAAATGAACACGGCAGAGCGAGGCTGGAAGTGTGGCACGGTGGTCATGCCAGGAAAAAAAATTTAATTGGGAAGCAAAAGGATGCTTGTTTAGGGATCAGAGGGTGTCACTGGGAGGCCACCGTCTGGACTTCTATTTCCAGCTCTGCGAAAGAATTGTCATACCATTTTAGCCAAACCCTGTAGCAAAACTAAGGGCTGGTCTGTGTGCAGTTGTGCTGATGTCAGGAAATCAAGCCTACAACAGGCCTTTCGTTGTTCCAGGGGAACCTATGCCTGGACACTCCTTTTGATGTGCCCTATTTCAGTTAAAGTGATGAAATAAGCTTGATAGAAGCTAACTCATAAGGGTCTTGGAAAGTGAAAACTGTACCTTTATACTATGCGCTGTTGAAAAGGGTGAATGAAAACTTCTGCGCTTATTTCTTCTCTACTGTGCATAAGTCTCTAGGGTCACCTTTAAGTAACAAGTTCTCTGAAACTCTCACACCCTTTGAAGGATGCCGCAAGCCTTGCTTAACGCACGCAACGTTATTTGAGGAAGAAGCTACAGAAGCACAATGTGGTGTTATGTATTTAAATCATGAGGATTACAAAACACCGTTGTTTGCTCATTAAAACACAGAAGCCCAAAGCAAGTGAAATATTATCAGACAGTGCTGACTGAGGGTGTAGCAGTTCTTGACTCTTACTGATTCAAACATGCTTTGCTGAACCCTTTGGTTTTAGCCTGTCTGGCTTATCTGTCATTTGATGGATTGTACTAGCTTGCTTGTGTATACCAGGCCTGATTAACAGCACTGCCACACACTGTATTTTTAATGAATTCTTGAAAAAGTCATGGCGAGGGGGTGGACTCAGGACTGCCTGGTCCAGTTTTGCAGCCGCAGTGACCTGACGTTAAGGGCGTCTGTCTGTCTGTTCAGTCATACCAAGCCATAGCATTTGGTCCCGGATCAGCAAAAACTACAGGCATAAACTGTGCAGGAAAAGCAACTACGCAGCAAGAAACGGTTCGTGACCTGAGCTGAGATTGCTTAGCACCTGGAAGGCTCTGAGAAATACGTGGGGTGTGACAGCACAAATCAGAGCATAAACTGGCTATAGCTACAGTAACTGTGGATGCAGACCATCAGAAGAGATTGCAGGGAGAATGAATTTGACTGGATTTGTCTTTTTTCTCCTTCCCAAGCTAGAGAACTAATTGCATAATATGTTCTGTAGCTAAAGAGATGTCCATGGGCATTTAAAACACTGACTGAGAATAGGAGACTGAGCAAAGTAGATTTTCCAAATCCAGAATCTCAATGGTGGACATTTTCCATTTCTTTAGTGCTTGAAAAATAACAGACAAATTTGAAAAATCAGCATGACTACATCCCCAGGGGAGACTCAAATAAAGCATTAATTAAAGTAAAGAAAGGGAGGTGTCTTATTTGAACTCTGCTGAGCTAGATGGATTACCTATGAAAGCTGGCATTGACAGGACAGCTGTATGAAGAAGCCTGTGGCAGAAGTACCGGTGTCTTATACAAACAACAGGAGACAGGGCAGGAGACGCAAAGCCATAATTGCCAGATAGATTTCTTCCTCATGAGGCATATGCTAAGTCAGCAGAAACCTGCTTCAGTTTCTGGCACTGCACTGTTAATTAAGGAAAAAAGAAGTCAGTTATACCTACTATCACTCTTACAGCTCTTTAGCCTTATACTGCAGGGAATACTGCTGGGGAGAAGAATATTATAGATCTTGCTCAGAGAAACAATCACTGTTCTCTCGCATGTCTCTTCTTTTTCATATATCATTGCAGAGAAAAAGCACAGCAATAAAAAGGGACATGTATTAACACGAACATCGAGGTGCAGGAATATGAGAATGGCCTGGTGAGATTTCACTGTCCCAGCATTTAGTAAAATAATTTAAACTGTTGCTGCAGTTTAATTAAGATTTTGGGTTACCAGCTTTTTTGAGGTTCTAGAGGGAACTGGGAAGCCATGGAGGTCTTTACGCAACTTTCTGCCATGGGGGAAAACAGATCGTTTTCAGGTCAATAAGCTAAAATTCATTAATAAAATAGGTACCTGTTGGGACTACCAAGAACCCCACAGATTTAATTGCTTAGCTTGGCATCTATTTGCTCTTATATTACTTTTACTCACCATGAACTATGACTTTGATCTACTAACTCAATATAATCTATAATAAGTCTAAGCCATATTTAAAAATGCCTGGGTTATTTGTTGTTCTGCAGTGTTTCTCATCCCTTTAGAGCAAGCTTGTTTAACTCCATATGGAGCTAGTTATCAGTGAGAAGGAAAATAAGATATCTATCTTTTTGCTAATTAATACTTTAGAAAGCTTTCACTTTCATGTTTTAATGCATATTAAAAATCCCAGCTGTGACTGGATGCTTGTCTTTCTGCACCAGTATGGTGTAAACCAAAAATGGCCATCACCATGAATCCATGACATTGAGGCTCTGATTTTGGCTGCCTGACCACTGTTCTTGGCTTCCTTCACTGCATGCCCAGCCCCAAAACCAGGATGAAAGAGCGTGCTTAAGCCCTGCTGCTGCTGAAAGGCATGGCCCTGCCCGCCCCAGCTGCACCCTCCTGCCCTGCCTGTGCTCTACAGGTCCACGGTCTAGCCTTGGCTGGACTCAGGAGCAAGCCCGGGAGAGCTGTGCAGCACAGCAAAGACTACCCACATAGGAGAGCGGCCTCCAGCCTGGATCCCAGGCCCATGGATGCCTCCTCCACCATGTTTAAATGACTCTTTTACTACTTGCAGGTTACACAGGAACAGAGGGAAAAGCAAAAGCCCTAAGTAAACCAGGGTCATATGCTGTGCTCCAGCTGAGGCACTGTGCAGCCCATCAAAAAAGCTGGGGTTCTTCACCCTGCTTTCCCTTTACTCTAGTATAGTCAGCTAAAATGTCCATGGTAAGGCTCACAACTGCTTTTTTCAAGGAATTTGAGCTATGGTTTTAATTACTGTTAATAAGGAAGTGGATTTTCTGTCCTGTAAAAAGATTCAAAATAAAAAAAAAAATCAACCAGGCCCCCAGACCATGCCAAACCTGGGTAAAAGCAAATAATTTCTTTGCCATGAAATCTACATGTTTCCTTTTATTATTTGCTAATAATTTGCAGAAGACAAAATCACTGTGAAATACATGTCCCCACAACTTTTCATTTTTAAAACCGCTGAAATACCTTCATTCAAATCTTCACTTGTTTTTACTTATTGTTCCTAAAAAGTTCATCAAAATCAATATGATTTTTTGTAATACAGCAGATCCTGCAAATTTTGCCAGGGAAGAAGCATTTCGATATAAAATCTCCTGCCAGCTCCAGTTCAAACACTTGTGACTCAGCATAGCCAAAAGCACACATGGTCTTGCAGACAGACAGCACAGGAGCCCCAGGAGCCAGCCTCACTGCACAGCCTAGGGAGGAGTCTGGTAGACCTGCAAGCCAGGAGCCAGGAGGTCTCTACTGCCCTGAGCTGTTGGATGCTCTGGTAGGGGCATCAGGCTGTAGCTGGCACTGGGCGAGCCCTGTAACGGGCAGGTTCATTTTGGTACTCCCCTCCCTTCCTCTCCTGGTAATGGAGGGAGATGTCTGCACCTCCTCTATCCTCGCCATAGCAGCTTACGTGCGTTGCACTGCCTGCCTACTGCTCTTTATCACAGGCAGGGAGTGGAAGTGGCTTGATTCAAAATAATTTTGTATGATGCATTTAGGGGCAGCTAGCTATTTAAAAAACTCTGCTATATCCTGCTAGCCCCAGGTGGAGCCCTATGTACATCCCCTGGGTGCAGGGCTTCCCCCAGGCTGGGGAGGCTGTTACTCTCCCTGCCTCTCTGATTTCAGCCCTGGTACATAGTGTTGCCCCACTTACCATCCTTAGGCTGTTTGGCCACAAAAGCATCATCCCTATTTTGGGGCTGGTGCCCTTCACCTCTATCCCCAGTGCTTGCAAGAGAGGTGGAGGGGAGCAGGAACCATGCACGCAAGGGGGTACCGGTGAAGGCTGGCACATCCGTGCTGCCAGCCAAAGCGCCATGCCTCCCTGCTGCTCATCGTTTCCCTCCCGATGGCCTCCCCCAGGGACTCAGCTGAGTAAGGCGAAGGATTACTCAGCTGAAGGTGGTTGTGCTGCTATACCCCAGGGCAGAACAAATGCCTCGGTACAGGATTTCGGATGCGGTTCTGTTTATGCGCAGCAGTCAGGCACCACTGGTGTATGCGGCAATCTGAAACACGATTTTAAAGCCAGCCATGGCACTCATAAGTGGATCTGCACAGGCAGCCAGCGAAGATGAAATCCTCTTGTTAGCCACAGGGCAGCATGGTGTGGCAATTAGTATGTTAAGCAGAGCTGAGAGAGACTTTTGTAATGAAACCGAAAACTTGGCTGGCCTCCAAAATCTGCAAAGGTTCAAGAACCTTTCAGTAAACCTGGATTGAGCCCTGGCAGATTTATAATTTCAAGGAGGAACTGTTAAAAACACCCCGGTTTGTGCACGATTTTGAGCCCAGACCCGGCCACACTTGGCACTTTGGGAGTTTTGCTTTGGGTTTTTTGCATACAAATCCAAAACACAATGTAGACTCAGCAGGGAGGAACCGATGCAAACCAAAACTGCTGAGTTTTGCACAGCTCTAATTATAATCTCTTCACAGTCCTGGTTTTATTTATTATTGTTTGTACTGTGGTAGCAGCGCAGGGCTCCAACCAGCTTTGGGGCCACGCTGTGGTAGGTGTTGTAAAGGCAGAAGAAGGCGGCAGGATCCCCAGCCTGAAGAGTTTATAATCTAAATAAACAAAATAGATAAAGAATGAGAGAAAGACATAAAACACGTAAGCAAAGTGATTAGGGGGTGTTGGCAAGACAACCGCTTTTTTCTTAGCGTCTCTCTCACCCACACATAAAATTGTGTCTATTTACCCCTTAAACTCTTTGGGGTCAGGGCCGCATTTTCCAAAATGCCGAGGGAGATAGGATGTGAGAAATGAGTGGAGAAACGGAGGTGCTGGGGGGTGGCAGCAGGACCGGCAGTCCCCTGGGCGGCACCGCTGGATTTCGGCGGTGAGGACGGCAGCGGGAGGCAGGCGATGGGGAGATCAGCGGTGTGGGGGACAGAGGAGACAGACGGCACTCCCTAGCTTGGGTCAGGTCAGAAAACCCATTGCATGCCCCACGATGACCTGGGACAAGTCACCGGACCGCTCTGTGCTGCAGTTTCCTCTAGGGCTGAGAAGGGCTAAAAATATTTCCCTATATGGCATAATTCTTCCTCGATGTAAACTGCTTTGAGATTCTCAGGTGAAAGGTGCTAGAGGAATGCAAAGATTTATTTTTCATAAACCTCCTCACATATTCTTTTCACTGCCAAGTCAAGGCCTGAAGCCAGGAATTTGAGAGATGCATATATCTCTCTCACTATATATATATATATACACACACACATATATATATATGAATATAAAAATACATTTATGAAAGAGGCCAAGGTATATTTTTTAGAAATGAAGCCTTAAGTTAGATTTCCTAAATCTATATATAGGAACTTAAATGAATGGCCAGATTTAAAATCAGGACAGTTACTTCTTTAAAATTGGGTTCAGGAGTCTGGCTGTAAGTTCTTACTTGAAAATGTTTAGATACAAGCTAGCTGGAAATTTCATATCTTAAAAGAAGTTTGTAATGTCTGGTGTTTTCTTTTTTTTTTTCCCTAGGATTTAGGTGAAGGTTTGGGCCAGTTATTTTATCCCAATTATTCACCATTCTGCAACTATTAATTAAAACAAACAGCTCTCTGAAGCTATTTCTCACAACAGGGAAGATTTATATCTTGAAACTGAAGCCTGTTTTCTCACTGCATCTATTTTCTACACTGCATAAACATCCAAGTTTGTTATTGCAGCAATCACCAGCGCGCGCTCTCAGAGTTCCTTGCCAGGCTTGTGATATTTATTGTTTGTTAAGCCCCAGCTCCTGGAGTGAAGTGATTAGATGAGAACCTCAGCTTGCAGTTAAAAAATGATGTAACTTTGTGCTGGACCACAGGGCTGGTGTGAGGAACGGGAAAACATGAGCAGAATGTATGGTCAAGGGTCCAACCATCAGAAAGGCGGACAAAAAAGAAAACCCTACATGTATTATTATTTTTGAAGCCTAAGGACTCTTAAGCCAACCTCCCCCTTATAATTTGGAAGGGGGGGGGGGGGGGCAGCTGACTCATGGTTTCTGACTGCCAAAGCATGGCCATGGTGGGGGTTACTCATCGCCTTAGCTGCCCGGAGGTTTCTCACCGAGGGGCTGCTCACCCCTCTGTTCAGCTGCACGTGTTTGTTATCACCGGGTGTTGGGCTCCTGCCACTTTTTTCCTTTTAAAACAACCTTCCTGAGGCGTTCGTTTATGAAAATACCCTGTGCAAGGAATTACACGGACTTGTCAAATAGAGACAATAGGTCAATTTCTGGCCCTCCCAAATCAGACAGGATCCCTTTAGCTTTCAAAAAAAGAAGAAAAACAGAACTATTAGAAGTCTCAGCTGCCAAATAGTAAGTCTATAACAATGTAAAGCAAATTAAACATGATACGATGAAATGCATTTTTTTAAAAAGCCCTCTTTTCTCAGCAGTTAGATGGGCTTTATATACAATGGGAAGATTCATTCCTGAAGGTAGTTCCAGTGTATGAAACAAACCGCTATGTATCACAGTCTAAAATGTCTATTTTACATGAAACAGCAACTGTGACATCGCTTTTACCTTGGGAAAAGCTCATTCAGCCTCCTGATTTATGAAGGCTGTACTTCTCACTGCTCCGCTCCCTGCCTCGCTGTGCCCACAAACCCTCTGGGGAGAGGAGAAAAATACGTCTGCAGTGAAGGAACCTAGCTATTACCAGTGTAACTAACGGACATTAATAATGGAAAACCAATGTGAAGAGCACAACAAAAACACAAGCAGGAGAAAAATGAGCATGTTTGTGTGTGGAAAAATAACTATACAAGGTTGCAGTTTAAGACATGCGAAGGTCTGGCATGCATTGTTCACCAAGCTATGGATGGGAGCTGGGGACACAAGCGGGGGTCTGCAGCCAGCTCTGGCTGGACCCTGCACCCATCCATGCCCGCAGGCATGGGAGCGAGCATGGAAAGCAACCCCCCTTTGCTTTCTCACCATTACAGCCCTGAGGCAAGGTCCTGTTGACACCCAGGGTAATGACGGGGGTATTTTCTACCCAGGTTCTTCTCCACATGGTGGGATCTGGGCTGGACATACTGGTATTGTTTCTGAATAAAGCGCCTGCTTACTGGGGGCTGGGTGCTTGGGAGGAAGGAAAGGATGGGAAGATAATAGCAAGGCTTTACACAAAACCTCATTACTGTAGTCACAGGTGAGTTGCACTGCTCAAAGCAAGCAGAGGAAAGAACAAATTCCCCTTGACTTCTTCTATCCCCTTGAATGGGTCCCTGCTGGAGACAGTGCACTTGCCAGATGCCTGCAATAGGCCTGCAAACCAGCATAATATTCAGGTCATTGCTGCTGGAAGTTCTCCCTCCCTTGCCACCATAGATTCTATCTGTAGCACATGGAAATAACCTCCATAACACCAAAGGCAGGGTGGATCCCAGAAGAGGGCGTAGGGAGGAACATGGTCTTTTCAGATGGCTGACTGTACGGTCTATAGCCATGTTGCAATTTGTGTAGTCTACATTTATTCATTTACATGGGTAAAATTCACACCTCTCTTCAGGGTGCAGTTAAACCTGAGTTCAAGTTCAAGGTGTGGCTTCAGGAATCAGGACAGTTATAGACCAGCAACAGATGCAGACAGTTACAGCTTAGAGGAGAGAGAAACTTCCTCTTGCATGAGTGAATAAATGCCAGAATACCCTGAAATCCTGCTATTTACCAGAGAACCTTGCATTATGAATGTTTGTGGATCTCTACTGGGGCTAGGGTTAGGCATGCAATAATGAACTGGTATTGTGCTTTCTGTTTCACACATACTTTGTGAGCTGGTGGAAGACAAATGTTGGACACACTAGTGCCGTCAGCTGCCCCAGTACACTTCAGGAACGTCATTCTTTCTATTCCTGCCGTTAATTCAGCAACACACTCTGCCAATAAACCATAGCAATAGCTGCCTCGCGGGTCATCATGACTACGGAAGAGCAGGCTGCTTGCCAACACCAGACAGCTTAGCCACCAACCACGGACACTCTGGGATAGCCAAATTCTCATGGGTAATGGCAGCCCCTCCTGAACTGATGTCTTCTCCCACTGGGCTGACCTGGGGCTGAAGGGTTAAGGCATGCTTCCCATACTTCTGGAGCCACAGCTGATCAACCCAAGGGTGCAGGCTGATACAGTCCTACTGTTTTGTGCTTGCTGTTGTGGTCCAGAATGAATCAGCACTGGGGTGTCCACAGCTGGTAAAACCTACATCAAGTGTCTTTACTCTGCCATGTCTCAGCCTGTGGGATCTGCTAGGCAAGGCCCACCATTGTCTTCTTAAGGTGACAAGGTAGGGCTGAAGTGGCCTCCAGCCAAATCATCACATACCCAGTGCTCATGTCCAGAGAGATGTGTGAAGGTAAACAGCTTGAACAATGGGGTACCCGCTGGAAGGAAGGACATGTCAAACCAGAGCTTTCTGTTTTATTACTCTTCTGCAGATGGATCAAAGTAAAAAGGCAAGTATCCCACAATAACTTGGAAAATACCTCAGTACAATGCTCAAGTCTGTGGGATGTGCCCTCACAGAAAAGCCCATCACCTAATGCAGCCCTGTTGTTGGCACAACCGTGCAATTAAACTTAAGCACCACTTAAGACTTTGGAGGCTTAAACTCAAGAATGCCATGCCCAGACAAATTCTGCTGTAAAGACAAAGCCAAAGTGACTTAGGCAGATTTTTAGATTAAAATGGAAATGCCCTCACTGTACTGATTACTTATGCCATTTTATTTTGTCCTTTACTTTTGAAGAGAATTGTTGTGCGAGCAAACAGAGCTTCAGTTTTCTTGTCAAAACTCCTGACGCCAGTGATCCTCCACTTACATGCAAAGCAAAGCTATGTGTAAGTCATAGGGTCAATTTGTTTACCTTGCCTGTGGCAAGAATTGGGTTCATCAGGTTAATTTCAGTAGTTGCTAAAAGGTCTTGAAATTTTTTCTGGTGTCATATGGCTTTTGCCTTTTTTTCAAAGCAGGGGGTAACCATGGACTGTTCAAAACATAATGAAGTAAACAACATTTTTCTGCATCAAGCTCATCCTGCAAATTAATTTATTTGCATTTCTAGCCCTTTTAAGTGAAGCGAAGTCATACAGATGTGAACAGTCATTTAAGGATTTTAAGGGTTATGGTTCACATCACCAAAAATTGATTCCAGGACTACTCATTCACAGAAAAGGGAAAAATGAAAGTGGACATGCTGATGTGTTGGGAAAAATGGGGGATTTTTAATTAAAAAAAATTATTTTACAGCTGCTGTTATTTACTTAAGTTCAAAGCCTCTGGGCACATCCACAGTCCACACTGATCTGTTGTGAATTGCTTCTTTGTTGCTGGTTCGAGCAAAGCTGATTTCATATTGCTGATTCATCTAATGGGTTTGGACTACTCTTGTTATCCTTTCAGATAATGGACCATTGAGCCTGCAAACAAGTTTGCTGTCTGCTACCATCAGCTGATTTGCTTCGGATTTCTAAAATTGAGTAGTTCTAGATTTTGGGGTTTGTGCGTATAGGAAAAATGAAAACTTCATGAAAATCAGAGTAGCAAAATACTCTTTTGGTCAACAACCAGCACATCTTAAATGTTGCTAATGAGAACCAGCCCTGTATACAGGAATGAGTTAATCCTGAGATAACTCCCTTAATAATTTGCCATTAACCATGGCTATTGATTCTGCTGCCTGGCCTTAGGTGAAATTGCTATGTAAAAAAACCACAGTGGCAATAGCAACAAAGTACAGTGTTTTCTGGCAGACTCTGCAAGCCCCTTCAATGCAGGAAGCAATAGATTATAAACAAGTTTTATTTTAATCCCTGCAGGACATATTGTGAGAGTCCAAGAACAAGACCTATTTTTCTCAAAGCCCTCCAGAGAAAAAAGTGCTTGAGATCCCAATACAATATCAAAGAGATCAGCCAGTAAAGAAAAACTATCTGTTCCTGGCAAGACATCAAAACATTTCCCACAAGTTTATAGTTGTCCAACTGATCATCAAAGAAAAGAGTTTTGGTTGGGTTGGGGACTTTTTAGTGCCAAGAGGTGTTATTGATTCTGAGACGCCTGGTATTTTCAAGTATGCCAGCCAAAGGACTGCTGAGGGAACATAAATGGTCCTTACTATGTGAAATGTGTTATCTCTGGGCTATTTTGTGCATAAACTGGTCTTTCTGTCAGCAAAATGTTTAGTGGTGTGCCCAATGCAGGCAGCTATTGTGCACACAGAAGCTTCTATTTGCACATCCCACCAAGGACACAAAAAGTGAGCATAAATATCTCCTGTGAAAAAAACTAATGTCTAATTCTTAAAAGTACATAAGTGCATTAATTTCTACTGTGCTCACCATGAACACATAACAATGGTTTATTTTCACACTTCTTTAGGTAAGGAAATATCTGCCTCTGAAGCAATGAGAGATTCAGTGGCAGAGATAATTTGTGGCTTAGCTGTGAAGGGATCCAGGAGCCAGTTTTATAATCTCACTTGTAATACTGTAAAGCAGAGGAATTGAAGTCACGGGACATGGCCTTCTTGTGCCATATACAAATGAAGAAAAAAAAAGCCGTACTCTATATATCTGTATGGCTGAAGCTTCCACAACATTAACTGTCCCACTGGATGAATCCAAATTTCTAGCTATCCTAGTAAACACTCTGAGTAGAAATGTATGATTTATCAAAAATGCAGTGCTTTCGCTGATTTAGCTTCTGACAAGTCAACGAGGAAAATAATGGCGAAACCGAGTTTGTGCCCATATCAGCAGAGCTAACCAGAGCTTATGGCAGCAGCAGTTCTGGGAAGCGTGGACCTAAGGAAACCATCTTTCCTGCGGCACCGATGGCTGGATATGTGGATTCTCTCTCTCTCTTTTCTTCTCTCTGTTCCCATCTCCTGCCCTGCTTGCTTCGCTGTCCTCAGGCCAACAACAAAGGGCTGATTGAGCAGCAGTGGCCAAGGGACAGCTGCAGGGGAGCAGCTCTGCTCTGCTGCCCATGCTGAGTCACCAGCAGCGAGGGACAAATGCAAATGCCCCGTGGGCTTGCTCATAGCCATTGTGCATGCTGGGCTGGGAGCTGGGGTTTCAAACTGAGTGGGGATTCAGAGAAAAGAAGCCAAAAGCAGGAAGGAGTCTTCTGGCTCTAAATTAAACCTTCATTTGGAAGGTCAGCTGCAAATGCTTCAGATCTCCTAGACAGTCATGAGGTCAAGCTGTGGCTGGGAAACCATCAGCCACGGCCAGGGCTGTGCAGGAGGGCTCGAGGGGGCTCTCTGCTGAAGAGTGCTCCTGCCTGTGAGAAACACAGTGTCTCTGGGAGGACAAGCACAGGTATTTTGGCAAATCCTCCTTGATGTCAGCTTAAGATTTAACTCAGATGATGCTCTAAGGCCACTTCCCTCTTCACACATAGCCTTGCCCTCCAAGCTGGGACAATTTACGGACCATATTTGCCCTTCACACAGGCTAGCATTGTGTCTACTTTTCTGAGACGACCAAAGCGGTCACTTGAATGCTGATAATCCCCCAGCCAGGAAGGCTGCAGGTCCTTTCCACTACTCTCACACTCCCCTCACTCCCCTCTGACCCTCCCACAAGTCATCATGGGAGCACCTCAGTTCCCAGCAGCATAAAACAAATGCTGTCTTGGCAATACACAGATGTTAATGAAACACCTTATGGAGGCTGATGCTTGCATGTGACTTTGCTGAGCTGCTGGAGTAACCATAACACCTGGGCTAACTCTGCAGCAAACTCATTGCTGCCACAGGGTGCCCATTGCCCTCCTGTCTGTTCCCCACAGACCTTACTCCTGGTCCTCATCCCTCCTGAGCTGGAAGTGCTGATGCTAGGTGTCTGTTTGGACTTCTGCACGGCTGTAGCTGGGTATGAGCAAGCCCCAGCACAGCTGCACGGGGCAAACCCACAGGAAGGCTGCTCCCAGCGCAGCTGGCCTGGCCACCGAGAAGGATCCATCCCCACAACTGCTTTGTGCATGCTGAGCTTATGAGCCACCACCCGGCACAACCCTCCTTAAATATGTCCCAGACAAAATACTGGTGGTCCCAACATTCAAAACCTGTCACTTAAAGGTCATGCTCCTATAAAAGCAATGTCCTTAGCGAGGCAGCAGCCAATCTCATTTCAGAAGAGAGGAGATTTCAGAAAAGCTCAGCTCTGACAATGGGCAATGCTTACTTGAAGCATTGCCAAAAATTTGACGAGTTATTATTTTTGCAAAGCTCCTCTGCCATAGCTGCCCTGTCATCCTCTTAAATGCAAATGTTTCTGTCATCTGTCACAAAGAGTGCTGCCATTTTGCTGCAGTGGTAGGAAGCCCAGGCTGTTGAGATAGGAGCCAGAGTTTGGCAGGAGATCTGTGTGAGTAGGGAGTGAAAAAAAATCCCAGGATGGAAACATGCCAGCAGGAAAATTACAGTGTACTGAGAAAGTGGCAGTGCAAAATTTATGAAAGCAAGGGGGCAAGCCCTTTTCAAATGTCCGCCCTTATGAGAGTAAGGTAAAGGCAGATGATTTGCTGGGAAGTTAGACTGCTTGATGTGAAAGCCAGTTCACAGTGGTCACTGCTGTTAGGCATGGCAGAGAGTTTTGTAAAATGGCATGAAGCAAATCCCAGCTTCCAGAGCAAAGCATGCAGTTTTGTAGATTGCTGTGCATGCTGACTCTCAAAACTGATTTTAACTGTATTTCATCCTTGGTGAGTCAACCTGCATTCCTCGTGACTGAATTTCTGGGAAAACAACACCATGGAGAAATTCAGCCAGTGATTTTTATAAAACCGTTTCCTATGCAAATAATGTCTTTGCAAGAGATTTTTGACTTAATGAGATTTTTTTTTTTCCCTGCACAATTTTTTTCATGTATTTGAAATGGTAAATTACCCAGCTCTGGATATGCAATACTAAAATAATAGAAGGGTTGAAAAATTTTTCTGTAAATGGTTTTGTCTGAATTATACTGCATACTGATTTGTTTTTAGTGATGTAAAAGGTATTCAGAATTTTCTACCTTCCTTTTAAAAACAAAGTGCAGTTAACACCCTAAATTTCCAGCCTTTGATTTTTTTAAAGCCTTTTACTGAGACTGTGTTTATTTTAACCAAAGACTTTTCTAAGGAATTAAAAAGTCAGTTTCAAGTTTTTATTAAAAAGGAAGAAAATTAATAGAAAATCGATAAAAATGAGTGATCCCTCCCCACTCTGCTGTCCCATTCATAATTGTAATTTTTTTTAATCAGCTCAGCAACAACAGCAAATAAAAGCCTGAATCCCAAGTATCTGTGACTTAAACCAACAACATGGCATGACAAAGTGTGCAATTACACTAGATTTGCGCAGTTTTTAAACAGGCAAAAACTCTTGGCCATTTGCCACGTCTTACAAGGTAGGAGAGGGGTCCACCGACACCTCGGGGTGACTGCTGGGGCTCTGCCCAACCTCCTACCCACCTTGATGGGTGCAGGCTCAAGTTACTCACCCTGCCTTTCCGCTCATGCTTTTAACACTTATGGCACCTATATATCTCATTTTCTCATTTGCCTGGTTTAACAATGCAACTGGCTACAGTTTTCACATTTTTATTCATGATTTAAAATGACATTTTCTTTGCCCAATGAAATTTTGAATGCAGGTTAATCTTCCCCACTCCTGACTCGCATTCTCTGTAACACAAATAATGTTTAGGATTCAATCTGTACTCCACCAGGCAAATAATATCAAAGTCACTGCAGGCTCTGATGCCGGGGGGGGGGGAACCCCAAACAAAGGAAAAAAAAAACAAACAAGCCACCCCCCCACCCCCCAGCCCTTTCCTGGGACAGAACAGAGCATTTCATACTCCTTTCAGCCGGTTTGGCTGCAGTACTGGTGGTGGTTTTGTGCGCAGGTACAGCGACCTGCTGCTAAACAATTCAGGGGAGCCCCGGCGATTTTGGGGATGACGCTCCCCTGGGAAGAGCTGATGGATGCCTCTTGCTGGCTCAGCCCAGCAGGACGGCTCCTCTCTGCCCCCGACCTGCAGTTGTGTTGCACGTCAGTGCACGCTGGGGTTTGTGTGTGTGTGTGTGTATTACTAGGGAAGTATTAAAAAAAGAAAAAAAAAAAAAGGAAACATTTTCAGGGACTGCACAGAAAACGGCGCAAGAGTTGCTAGAGCAGTGTGCATACGCTCGAGAGGAATCCCTTTCAGTTCCTCTTTTCTTCAGCTTTATTTAAAAAGGGTTTGAAGGCTGGTTTAATTACGAAAACCAGCTCTCTAGACACCAAACAAAACGGCAGCCTAGCCTAAGTTGGCACCAGGACAGATGCATATTTTGCTCACTTCTCCATGCCAATCGGCTGTAGCTCATCCAGTATGTCAATCCAAGTTGGCTGTCTGAAATCCAAGTTTAGTGGCCTGAAAATATCCTGGTCCGGCTTTGTTTCATGTGGTAAACAGCTTGCTCAGTCTATTTCTTCAATGTTCAAAACAAAAATCAAAACCCCAAAAAAACTCGTTACTACATGTTATTGTAATAGCCTCTTTGCATTTTACCCCACTGCAGGATTTCCCTTTTTTGCTCTGCATACACTGACCATGAAACACTGGCAAAACACATTGCTTTTTTAAAGATAGGCTTGATTCAGCCAGGCACTGAGCTCCGGTGAATGGGTTTGGAGTTAAGACTGAAACAACTGAGTCCTATAACAAAAATGTTGGGGGGCATTTAGCGCTTGCAGCTCTGCCAGCTCCTCCGAGCTGCCTGGCCATCTCCTAGATTCAGCTGAAATTGCTAGCAGCTACCTGCAGGAGCAGGCAGGGTTCAGGGACAGCGGCTTTGCAAAGCCTAGTCTGCTCAGGGCTTTCTAGAGCCCATCAGCTTCTTGGGGTTTGGTTCCCCCCCTCCTCTTATAAAGTTTTGCAGCACAATGCGCGTAAGGGAAGAATAGCAAGCAGTATCAGGGAGGGTTTATCGTGATTTACCATTGATGCAAATTCCCTCCCCTCCCTTTCCTCCCTCTGCCATTTTACTACAAATAAAGGGGCCCAGGCTCCCTAGTCAGCCAGCAGGATCGGGACTGCCAAAAGAAAACAAATCCAATGCGGGAAGGCTGCTCACAAAGCACGGCTTAGTCAGTATTGCGGAGATGAGAAAAAAAACAAACAGCCTCCCGAATGCCAGTGATGGAATATGGTTTCCTCGATAATTAAATTCAAGCAAGAACTCATCTCTCCTGGTTTCCTACTGGCTATTTCCTCCCGAAGGAAATTGAATGTCTCCAAAAACCTGAAATCGGGTCTCCGCTTGCCAGCTTTCTAAGCAGAAGCAACGGCTTTCCACAGGGTACAGCTAAACCCCATGGAGAAAATTAACAAGTCAGTCATCTTGTTTCCAGCTTTCCCGATAGCTTTGCAATTGACCCAGTGTTTAGTGGTATATTTAATGAATGGTGGTGAAGGAAAAAAGGTAGATAGGATGTGAAGGGCTGAACTAAACACATAGCTTGTGAGAAAAAGGTTTAAAATGTCAAGGAGTCTGGAGAAATCCCTAGGAAATCAAGAAATATCCCCAGCTGTCACCTTTCTTCTCCCACCTTCCTAGTGAGAAATTATATGGTGTTCAAACAAGGCAAGAGCATGCTGCCTTTTAATTATCATACTTATGTGCTTTACATGGGCACTTCACATAGTGGAAGAGCTGGGCAAATATTAACTTTGACTCATCTGAACCTTTGGTTTAAAACAAAGAAACCTGGGAGGTGTGGGGAAGCAAACACTGGGAGAAGAGGCTCAGTTCCAGCTATTTACCCCATCAGTGAGCCCAACTGCAGAAAACGATACCATCGACTGTGCAGCTGAATTTGCCTGTGCTAACAACACTGCTAAGTCATACGCACTATACTGCTGTGTGCTTGTTGCCTCAGAGCAATCCCCTGCTTTATATTTGCACTTAGACACCATAAGAACAGAAACCAAAGAGCTGCAGGCAGCCTCTGTCCATCTCAGTCTGCAGTATCTGGGCTTTTCTGAATATGCCTTTCCTCTTCCAAACTGCAAGGCAAGTAAATGGTGTGGGTATTGCATCTACCTCAGGGCAGCGTCTCTGTTAAACTTGGCAGGTTCGGTTAAAAGCGAATCACTATCAACAGGCGAGCAACCGTGCCCTGCCATGCCTGCATACTCTGGCTGGGACGGAGAGGCGCGGACGCAGCATCGCTTGGGAAAACGCCATCCCGTTCCCTGAAAATGGAGCATTTCTGAGGCTCGGATTATCCGTCCTGCTGCCGCACTGCAGCAGGGGGAGAGGGTTGTGGGGAGCAGGAGGGGAGGGCAACCCAAGTGGCTCTGGGAGTCATCGTGCATGCACAGCCCAGGGGACCTGCCAACCCCGCCATCCATCAGAGCCTGGGGCAGAGTGGGCAGGGTTAATCCTGACCACAGCACACGCTTCTCCTTTCCCCTCCTCCCCCTACAAGAAGAAAGCTTATTTCCTGCAAGGGGATGGCTTTGCAGGGGTCTGAGCAACTCTCCCAGTGGCCAGGGGATTTTCTAGGTATCTGGGCTGGGAGACTTCGAAAGCATATGTTTTTCCACTGAAAAGCACTCTCAGTATCTGATGGGCTCCCAGGCAGTTTAAATTGCTCCAGTGAGGAACATGCAGATTCATCAGGCTTCTGTACTATCCAATTAGAATAACGGCACTGAGGGTTAAGCTCCTAAAGGGCATCTGCCTATTTGCAGGCAGTTATCAGGATACGAACATCACCACATATATACACGTGGGTGGACTGAGAAAATGCCTGGTGGCTGGATGAGTCCGGTGGAGTTTTATCTCTTGGGACAGATGATTCGTGATACGCTGCCTGCTGAAACTCACAGGCATTTTATTCCTTCGCTGCTTTCCAGTAAAAAGGGCAGCAGCATCTGATAGTTGAGGAGGAAAGAGGAGAAGGAAGAGGAGAGGAGAAGCAGAAGAGTAAAGACAGGAGAAAAAGGAGGATGGGCGTTATTTGCCGGGTGAAATCTTAGCAGAGGGACTTGGTGTTATTTCACTGGAACTGGAAATTCTCTGCTCCTACCTTCAGGGAGGGGATGGCAAAGACTGAGCGAGCAAAGATCAGCCCCCGGTAAGCAGGGGGGGTGTTGTGTCACTGCCTGGCAGCCCCACTGGCCTTGAAAGGCATAGGCAGCCTGGGTTTGGAGGGCCAGTCCTTGTCAGCAGCAGGGTGGCCATGGGAACATGTCTCCTGGAGAACCGTGAGACCCTCAGTGCTCAGAGATATGGACCCATCTCCGACACAGGAACTGTTTGATACTAATCAGAAACAAAGGCAAAGGTAACTTGCTGCCCTGGGTGCAGAAATACAGCTTTATTTAACAAGAGGCACAGACATCTAGAGGACAGAGAGGCTTGCCAAACTGAGGCTTTTTCTTTCTCAGCAATACCTGGCAATTTTTTTTTGTCCGGATGCTGTCCATACACAAAGGCTGGCCCCTTTCTCTGCTCTCAAGTTTCCCCCTAGGATTCAAATCTTAACACCTCTAAATGTAACTTGGCTTCCTTCCTAGTAGGAGTGGGGCTATGGGAAAGGGGTTGCACAGTGGCAACGTCTTGGTTCAGCATGGAGAACAAACCTGCAAACCTTTTCAAGCCCAAACACCAGGGGGATGGGCATTATACAGGAGGGAAATTGTATGAAGATGGTGGGCAAGCTCAGCCATCACCCATTTGCAGGGGAGACAATGAAAACTCTGTATTGGCAGTGAATAAACAGTTTACTGTCACTGAAACCGTACTAGTCAGCTTGGAACCTAAAGGTTAACAGATTTTCATAAAGGTCTCTGAAACCTAGAGGGGTTTTAATTTTATTTTTTTGCCTGCTTTTCAGGAGCGTAACAAACAAGTCCCTCCTGGTTTTGGAGCACTTGAGCTGTTGAGCTTTTAGACTTTTCTCTGCAATCATGTGGACAAGGAAGGTCCTTCTTATTTCGAAAGAAAGCTGAGATTCTTGCACAACTGCTTCCCCCCAGGAGCTTGTGCCCTAGCCCCCACCCCCAATTCCAACCCCAGTCCACCAAGTACCTTGAGACTTGCAATTAAGTATGTTGGCAATATAATTGTGATGGTTGGCAACCCAGTGTCACTGGAGGAGCTTCCACTCCTGTAGCTGAAGGATTTGGGCTCCCTCTCTATTTCACATCTGCACCGATGCAGAGGGCATAGTGTTCCTTCTTTGTATAATAATGTCTTATTTGCACAGCAATCTCAGCTGTGGAATGGAAATGTCTTCTCTGGCCCAAGTTGTGAGCTGTTAACAATCTGGCAGAACCCATGCTAGAGGTGGCTGCATTTCAGTGGTGGGAAAAGTGATTTTCATATTGTTCTGGCATGGTTTTTATAAACTGAACTTGTGTAACACTTCTCTTTGAGATCCATGGGAGTTTTGCCTTCTCTAGGCCTGCAGTGCAGGGCCATCAGTTTGTAAAACACTAAAAGAAGACTGAGAGGAATGCTATAATGAGGTTTGTTTGTCAGAGAATTATTTTTTGTCCTCATGTTTGGTTTCCCTTGAGATAATCAGAGTTGACTTTTTGCATCTCACACTTGAATCTTTTTCAAAACAAGCTGTGCTCAACGGGACACAACTCACTTGTACAGTTACTGATGTGCATTTTTGATACATTTGCATGTGCAAATGATTATTTCATGATGATTTTCTTGTGTAATTGCTAATGAATTTGACTGCTAATTAGGTGTGCCACTGCATGCAATTTAAAATCACATCCTTTCCAAGGCTGAAGCTAACATTCAGCATGCAAACTTCATAAACCAACTTCAGCAGCTCTTTGCCCCCACTCCTGCACTTGTGGGCACTTATTTCTGCTTGCCACACTGTGGGCCCCCGTAGCTGTCTGTGTGGCTACACAGGAAACTGGTAGAGGAAACTGTTGCAAGTGAAAGAGACTGAAGAAAACAGAATTTTTCAGCAGGATCAGTTCTCCGACCTGGTTCATTGCACAGTCCCATGAACAGCTGTGCTGGCACAGTGCAGAAGATGGTGCAAGGGTGGGACAAGGTGGCCAAGGCTTCCTCCGCTGCTGCCTAGGAAAAGGCAGCCTGAGTTGCTTCTTGGATTTTCCCATGGTTTATTTCTAATGGTCTGTTTGCAAGGTCTTTTCCAAGGAGAGATCTCACCATCAATGACTTAACAGAATATCAGAAGCAAGCATTAACACACCTAGACTGCAGCTCAGGCAGTCCTCAGGATGATGCCCTGTTCTGGGCCCTCAACAGAGTCTGGCAGAACAAGGGAGATGAAGACCCCGTGGCAGCCAATTTCCTCTGGCTCTTGCTTGTACAAGTTAGACCACCAATGCCATTAAGGACAGGTTGTCCTGTATTGTTGGCCGACAGTAATTTCCCAGTTGCTGTGTGAGATCTAATGCACAACCTTGCAAGATCTCATGGGAAAACCTTTTAGTTTCATCGAGCTTTTGTACTCCATCTTGTCCCTCTTATACAATTCCAGTGAGAAGCTGAGTTTTTGCTGGTATAATAATACTAAAAAAAAAATAAACCCAAAGGAAATTAAACCACAAACAACTATATTCAAAAAACAAAGGGTCTGGCTGGTGCCCAAGACAACAAGGAAATTTAAAGATAAAGCAAACTGTCCTTATTTCACCCCGTTGCGCCTGAGGATGGCTGGGGTTTCCAAAGAAGGCAAGCCAGAGCATGCCCCACTCTGCCAGGGACAAGCCAGCAAAGGGCCAAGCCCTCCTAGCTGATGAGCTGGACTTTATCCCCAACTTCTTAATGGGAAAGTCATGCGGCAACATTGGAACCCAGACGTTGAAATCTAAAAGCCCTCCTAGCCATGTGTGCGGCTGGGATGGATTAGGACTAAATGAAGCCCGGACTCACTGACAGGACGTGGAATAGGCGAAGACTCAAATGGGATGAACTTTCCTTGAACTTGATGATGGGTTCCTAGCTTCCCAGGACTTCTGCCCAGCCAAGGAGAAGGAGCAGTGACTAGCCAACCTATGCCAGAGGATGGTTACGGTCTGGGAAGGGTGGACTGCATGTCTAAAAGCTGATGTCTTAAAATCAGGAGGCTCCGGAATAGCTGAGGCTTCAGCTTCAATGCCTTGCCAAGTCAGAGGGAAGAAAATGGAAAGCGGCAATGCCAGAGCTGTCTGGAGGTTTTCTATCCTGTGGTACCGCCATGGCTTGCACCGGTGGATGGCCTGGCCCAGCCTCCCAAACTCAAGTGAGGGCTAACGGCAGGACAACCTACCCAAGCCAACAGAGTCATCTCTGCTCGCGCTCAGCCTGAATTGTCTTGCGGTGCTCAGAGGGCAGGCAGGCCAGTGGGGGGAGAATTAGCAAGGCACAAAATCCCAAATAAAGCAACCCACTTTGCATGTTCATTTGTTAAGCAAATACTCACCTTGATTAGCGTATTTGCTGGTTTCATTATGACGCTTGGCAGCACAATCTGTGCTTGCAGTCCATGTTAATAGCCCCTTTCAACCTTGTAACGTCTTGGAGGAGCAAGGTGGCCCTTTTTAATTCTTATTCTTTTGTGATACCGGTTTTACTACTACCACAGGCCTCCTGAGAAGCTAAGTCTTATAATTTCTACTCATAAGTCATAGTTAATTTAGCAAAATCTATTTTATTTATTCTTGAATACTTTGAATATCAAAGGATTTCCTCTGTCTTCCTTCTGAGCCTACATGGCCCTGGTGAATGCCTCCGCTTTCATTCACAATGAAATTAAAAAGCGTAGGCAGTGGCCTTGAATGTGAAGATGTGCCACACCATTGGGAAACAATATACCATACCCCCCTCTGTGACATCTGCATCCCTGAGAACACTTCTTGCAGGTGCATGTCCTAGTACAGAGTAAAATGCACACATCTGATTTAGATGTTCCCTTTGCTTGCTGAAATCCCATTAAACAAATGAGTTGCATGCTTTTTTTCTTTCCTTTTCTCACTGTCACATAAATTTAGGCACTGCTAATTCCCCTGTACTCACTTGGACCCCATCAATATTTTCTACCATGAAGTGAAAGGCAAGCAATAAAGCCACTTGAATAACCAGTCTATTCAAACCTGCTATGTCTTAAAGATGGAAATTGTTTCCAAGTGATCAGAACATTTTGCTGACTTTTCTTTTTGATACAGTATGCCCTTTTCTACTCCAGGAATCAGAGATGGATTCAGGTCTAAGAGCTGACTTCATTTATAATCACATTTCTTAAAGATAATTGGGTGCAAAGGCTACCATCTCCTTGCAGCTCCACTGGCAGAGCCAGATGCCCTGAAATCCCAAGCTTTTTGGCAGTTTGCAGGGGAGCTGGGAACCTAGAGGCCAGTTCTGAGGGAGCATTCATTGCTTTGAAAAACCAAGCTCCCCCCTAGGTTGCCAGCCAAGAGCTACTGGGGAACCTTGACTCCCAAGTGGGGTGGGAACATGGGGAGCTGAATTGGGCCTCCCACGTCCCAGCTGACAGCCTTAATTTCAGACCTGTTGATTATTCTGGGGTCTGGCTTTCTTTTTTGACATGCAACATTTCAAAAGGTCTCAGTTTCAACTCAACATGAATGAGGGAAATTTGTGGAAGCTTGAAAAAACTTGGCAGGATGGAAAAGCTTTCTCACCCATCTAAAGTCTTCTGTTTTCTCCTGGATGAGAGTAGTGGTTTTCAAGCTTATCTAAATTTTTCCCAGTGGAAGTGGAGACTCCTGCACAGTGAAGTCATGAGAATAGCTTGCTTTTCTCAGTTATCTTTTGTTGAGCCTTCAGAAGTTGTACACAGACCTCCCTGTGCTGGATACTGTTGAATGAGAGGGACAAATGCTAATATCCAGTATGGGAACTCCTATGTTCAATTCCTTCCAGAGGGACTCTTTTACTGTGCTCTTCAAATGCCTAGATAAAGTTATTGCCAGGTATTTAAAACTACACCTTTTCTTATTTTGGTCTTAATGAATAAATGCACCTACCACTACCAGAAGAATATGCAGCACCATTTTAGAGCCTCATTATTTGAGATGCTGGTGTCCAGACTCCTAGTGGTTCTTACCAGCTGCTAAATAAGAACAGCTTTTCCATCGATCCCTAATCACATGATTCACTGAAAGAGTGTAGTGCTGCCCAAGCCATTTGGCAATTGGGTCCTACTACATATTTTTCAGTGGTCAGGTCACAATGCGGGAAGCTATTAGAGAGTTAGTTTGAATTGGATACACACACAGATAACACTGCTAAAAAGTCCTTCCTCTTGAAAGTACTTGTGTGTTGTGCCACTGTTTGCTAGACAGTTTGCAGTGTGAAATTTCGCAAAGGAAGCCTCCTTCCAAGCCCAGTCTATGTATGGAAGCTGGCATGGAGTCCTCGCTGCAGATGACTCAGTAGGCAGTGTGCACAACTGTGTATATCACATCCATACAAACAAACTTCAGCTACTTGCTAGCTAACCACCCTACCAGCAAACATCTCAACTGTATTTCCCTAAAAGAGAAGAACTAACAGGATGGGATCTTCGTATCTGTTTTACCCTGACATTAATACAACTGTCAGAGAGGCACAGCTCCAGTGTATAAACTCTCTGCTTTGAGCCAGGGCTCCAACTCACTTCATTCGTGGCTCTGACTCACCATCACACAGTGCCTGACTGCCTCTACAACTGGGTGATGGCTGTCTGCTTGGCATAGGATTAGGCAACCACAGGTGGCACCACCTGCTGCAAAGCCCTCCCGCCTGGGTTTTCTTTGCTAATGACTCCTAGACACTTAAGAGCCTGCTCAGTTGCTGAAGGGGAAGTGGCCAAGGGGACAATGGGCTCCTTGTAGTTGTTCAACAGTATCACTTGACTTTATCATTGACTGGCATTTGGCATAGCATGTTGGGCTGGATGCAAATGGCGTGAGCAGTTGGCTGTGCCTCTCCAGAAAGGTGGCAGGAAGAGTTGCAGGTTTATGTTGATCTATAGCACAGATTGTAGCTTTCTCTTTGCCACAAAATCCACCCTTCAGACGGTGATGTGAACTTCTGCAGGTTCTGTCACAGCCACTACAGGTCAATGGGGTACGGCTGCTGCTTTTCTTTATTCCTGTGTTTTCCTTATTGTGCTTTCTGCTCATTTGGATGAAGTACCTAATTAAGCATATTTCCTGTAGGAGAGCCTAGAACCTCACTAGAGCCAAGATGCCACACGCTAAAAGTGCTGCCTTGCTACCTTTGTCTGCAGCCTAAGGATTTAAGCCAGTGGAGCCATCTATTGATAAAGCCACCAACAAGTGACACTGTCACTGTCATTGCTTACCATAAGTTGCAGGCCCATTTTGAGCAAGGGAACTGGCTGTGGAGTCCAGCGCTCCCAGGTGACATACCCAGAACCTGCAGCTCTGATGTCATTAGCATCTTCTGTGATGATAGATGGGAAATGCTTACGGCATTTATAAAAAATAAATCCCATGTGGAGGCTAATCTAAAGCCTTAGAGTTTCATTACAAAACTCCCCTATACAGTCCACCCTCTGCACCCTCTCCCCTACAACCCTGAAAGCATACAAGAGACGGGAGCTCCCTAACCAGATCCCCTGAACCCTACACCTTAGCTGCCTGGCTGCTCTGCAGCAGAATCTTGGTGTTCAGAGGATTGCTAGGTGAACCTTTAATTTTTATTCTGATGCAGCTTCTTTGTATTTTTAACTGGGGCCCCACTGTCTCATGCAAATGAATGCTGTATGCTTGCTTCCTGGTATGCTCCGTAGGCATGTGCTGTATGGTTTGGCTTTAACACCAAATAAAGTAAGTAATTACAAAAATCAAAGTGCATGTGCCATTCTCTAGCCCATGCAAAAGAGGTCACTATCACAGCTACCTGTCTTCTCAGGTCAGGCCAAACTATAAGCAATGTCAGAAATGCCAGGTATCTGTAGACAGACCACAAAGCAAAGCACAAAATCTGTTATAGTATATGACTAATCTCATTTCTTGTACTGCGCCAAGTATTCTTGCACAGTGCCAAGATTAAACCTAGTAAACCAAGATTAAACTCTCTGCTGCTGGTGGCAAGGGCCCTTCGGTACCCACATGAAGAGGTGCATAGGCAAGGTATGGACTACAAACACCTGAGAGTCCGATCCAGCTCTAGGGAACTGAGAAGCAGGCATCCCTCAGACTTCACTTGGAACAGGACTGACTGATAAATTTATCCATATTCATAACTTCAAACTTCATCTTCAATTAAAAGAAAGTTCAAGTGACTTTCACCCTACAGCCACAAAATGAGAATACTTTTCTAAAGCACATGTGCACACACACACTAGTGGGAAACATGTAGATATGACTTTTGTATCTAGTCCAAGGTAAGCAAGGGTTTGAAATTTTTAGAGGGCAATGTATGTTCATTTACAAATTCCAGAGGGTCCTTAAATGCTGAATATAAAGAATTCACTGTAATGCCAATGTCCTTGTCAGAATGAGCAATCTGGCACCATTCTTCAGAGTCTGTAAGACAGTTTACTTGGGATCAATTTGATTTCAGGTAAGTCAACTGAGAACAAATGAATTTCATCAAACCCCCACCTCTTGCTTTTAAATGATTACATGTTGTTTGCAATAATGACTGCAACTGCTGTGTTCCCTGTAAGTCCATTTCTAAACACAAGGACATTTTGATTTACTAGCACACTTATTTGTGTGAGTCTAGAGATAACTTCATCTTGTGGGGGTATTTTTCAGTTTTCTTTATTCCCTGAGAGCACCTCCTGCAGCAAATGCCGAAAACCTAAAAACCTGATGACATTAAAATGCCCAGATTCATTTACTTCTCTGAATCTCATGCGGTGGAAAGACGAGACAGATTTTCTTGCCTCTGGCCTAGTCCTCTCTTTCTGATCTGAAGATGTCGGCATCGCTAAAGCATCTTGGCTTGGCATTTGTTTTATCTCTTGTTTGCAAAGATACTGTTCTGAATAGTACTTTCTTTTTTGTGGTACCGAACGGCTGGATATTAAAAGGGAAAAATACTAATGGAAGAGACATTTGTCTTTTCTGAATAACAGCAAACAGAACTAAATGTTGATCTACAGCCTCCAGCTGTCTAGCAGACTAGCTGTCCCGAGCTGCCGAACAGCCATCCTTTCTGTAGCCAACGTCCCAACATTCCCATGCATTCACACACTGACGTATCAAGCAATCTTGTTCACTTCAATGCTCCTTCTTCAGATTACTCAAAAGTACCCAACACAAGTTAATGAAAATAGTGGCAGTATTTGTCATCCTTGATTCAGCTATTCAGTTTCTTCTGCTGGTATGTACAAGTTATCGTACTTGTCTGTACTGTAGGTTTTTTAAGAGTGCCACTAAATTAAAGTTGACAAATAATGTCAATCAGGGAGGCAAGAGGAGGAAGAAAAGGTTTCTGCTATGACATAGGAGATTTAATTGCACAGAAACAATGCATGACTTTTGAGTGCTCATATCCTTAATGCTACATTAACATATTAATATTCTTTCTTTAATAACTAGAGTTAAAACCAAAAACTTCCTTAAAACCCTTGCTAGCTCTCTGCTATCTTGTAGTTCAAACCACAAGAAGTCAGGAAAGGCAAACTTTGAGTTATGCAGCTTAATATGGTTACGGTGCACGTATCTAATAAAAAAAAGTCAGAATAAAAAAGTTAAGCACTAGTCTTTTTTTTTCTTTTCTTTTTTTCTTTTCTTTATTTGTTTAACGACCTGGAAATCTCCTGAAATTAGGTGGCAATCCCTTTTCTTCTGAAGGACCTCACTAGGGCCACCTCTTTAATCAGAAATGGTTGCACAGGAGCTCCTGATTGTGCAAGTACCCTACTGGGGTACCCACTGAGAAGGGGTCAGTTTTCTCCTTTGCCTGAGGGATGGAAACTCGCATCTCTAGTGGTGACTACACTCACAGCTGGGAAGGAAATTGTGCCCTCACTGACTCCAGCTAAATGCATCTTTCATTGCTGGTAGTCATGTGGAATAGGCTGAGCAGAAAGGCTGGGAATGACCTTACCTTCTCAGGATAGCCCAGTGACTGGGACAACTTGGAAGGGAGAAATATATGCCTGACCCCCCACAGGAGCTGAAGTCAGATCCCCTGTACCTGGAGGAATATAGTCATTGTTAAAGCAGGAGTCGTGCCACCACTGTCACCCTCTGGCCTCTGAAGGAAAGCCACACTGACCACAGTATTTCATACAGAGCATCATTCAATGGGTTTGCTCAGAGATTGCTGAATGAATTGTTTGTGTGAAATATGTAGAAAAATGCCACATCTGTGGCCATGATAGACTTAACTATGAGGCAGGCACTGAGCAGCACAGTCCTGTCAAGATGGAGGCACTGCTGGGCACACCCTGAAGCACAGATGTAAGTACATTTATACACTTCTGTGTACAAAGCTGCGGGTCCTGGGTCTAAGTTTTGAGCGGGAGGTGTTGAAGTCTTATTTTGGGTGCCTAAAGCCTTTTATAGTTCTACATATGCCTACAAAAAGCCCATTTAAATCCACAGAAATACCTTTGTTAATGACAAGGTCAGGCTGCTAGTGCTACACTGACCAGGGCTAGCATGGCTAGGGTGCTCTACATCAAGGAAGGAGTACTTAGACAAATGCAGGAGTTCAAACACAGTGTCTACACCACTGCTGGTGATGGCAGCAGCAGCAGCCCCCTTTGATTTCTAGGATGTCCATTCATCTTCCTACTTTCCATATCCCCAGTTCCAGTTAGCCCACGTAACCTTCCTTCTGCACAGCCCCCTGCAAACTAGAGCTCTAAATGCACACCCTTATCTCCCCAACCACGAGCATCTCATTGCTCACTCCAACCATGTTCTCATGCACCTAAAGCACAGAGCATCCGCCAAACCTCTGCTCCAGTCCTGCCTCTTGTACAAGGGTTCATACTATCACTCTTGAAAGAGCAGCACTAGCATTGGCAGCAGCAACCAGATAGGTGCTCAGATGCCAGAAAACATTTTATATTTGTGCATTCCCTTAAAACTTGCAAACCAGCAGAGTTGGAAGCGTTTGCTACCCTTCCCTAACCCAGCCCTAAGAAGTGGTTTATGTACTCATTAGTGAGATGGCAATAATGGGATGGGATTCCCAGTGCTAATGATGAAATCACCACCAGGATCAAATGGTACCAGCTGTCCAACTGTGCCTAGCAACACTCGCCCAGGAGTGCAAGGCAGCAAATGAAGAGCACTGCGTTCAACCAAAATTAAAGAGCTGATGTAGGCACACTGATATATCCAGCCACTAATACTGGATAAATTTAGTGTAATGCCTTGTAAAAATCTGTTTGTCACTTCCAGATGCTCGTGCTTGTAGCTAGTTACCGGGCTTAGGGGGCTCAGATGTAAGTAATTACATCCTAGCCCTGTTAACATTCCACTTTCTTTCATTCTGATGAAGCATCACATTGTAAAGCAGGCAACAATGAAAAGCATGTCCATTTTCAAATTGTTTAAATATATTCATCATACAAGCCAGGATGGATTTTAATTAATCATTTTTTAACTTGTATATGGGGGGGGAGGGATTAGCTGACAGAATTGCGCAATGCCACTGCCAAAAGTCCCAGCTCTTTTAATAACTGTGTATGAAATTAGATTGAAAAAAAACCCTTTAGCTTAGTGACCGGACCAAAATATATTTTTACAGCTGCCAAGGTTCTCATTGAAGATATAAACCAGAATCTAAAGGGATCCTGTGTATGTGTGTGTTGCATTAAGATATCCTACTTACAACAGCACTAACATTAGTTTTGTCAGAGGCTGAATGGTGGAAGGGGAGGGCGAGGGCTTGGCAGTTGTTGCACTCTGGCCAGCACTTTGTTAATACATCCAAACAAAATCGTTTAGGGAGACAAGTTTCATGTCACAAGCTGCTGTTTTATTTAGCATGTGCATAATGGCTATGAAGGGGCTGGATTCCCTCCTGTGTTCCTCAGGTGGTGGATGAGGCTGGGGTTGGCCTGCGAGGAGATGCTTCTCCTGTGAGCAAGCACAGGGACACACTGTGGTCTCACAGCATCTGCCTCCCCCTTCCCACCTTACCCCAGTTAGTGCAGGTCAGATGAAGGGATAGGTGAGCTCTGCTGCAGTGATCCTCTCTCTATGCTATAAAATCTTTTAAGGAGTCTCTTCTCATTCCACAATGTCCCAAGAAGAGTCCTTTAGTTGATTGAAAAATGAGTGGGCAGTCAGGAGCTCAGGCACAGGATAAAATTCAGTCTCACCACTTGGCTGGTGGGCTGGTGCAGGTTCAGTTTCAAAGGCTACAGGGAAACAGTGCAAAAGTGAAATGGCACAGAGAGAGCTCTGCTCATGCTATTGCTAACTGAAAGCCAAATATTTAATGCAGTGACCAAACATATGATTTGGAAGTGACTTTGGACTGGTGAGAGCTGCCAGATTACTAGCACTGGGATCTGAAGTATCTTGTAAAGACTCAGCAACCTCCCTGCACCTGAAGGTGAGGATTCATAGTCAGCTTATGTTGATCTAAAACTATGATTAAAACAGAAGGAGGCTGTCCTGCCTTAGACCTTAGACACAGCACCCTAAATAATGTCATATCCTCTGAGGTCAGTGTGCTTGTAGGATGGGAGCCTTGGTGAACAGGATGGCAGACCCAGTAACACAGTAAATGTCCCCGTGTCTAGCCCAGTTGAACCTGAGGAGTTGTTCTCTGAGTAATGTTCCTCCTAATATTTACCAACTATCTTATTTTTGTGCAGACTGGTGCTCACTGTCCTATCTCCTGCAGTCCCCATTGCAAATCAGAAGATGGCCATCACTCTCTTAGACCACACTGATGCTGTTCAAAATTACTGAAGCCACAATTGCATACACAGGAGAGTTGCCTTCTGTCTGCTGAAACCAATGCAGGCACTAACAGTGGAAATACTTCAGTGTTGAAGCTTTTTGTCTTTTAGTAGCTGCACTTGATGTATTAACCTATTGCTCACAGGTGTCTCATCAAGTGGGAATGATTTTCAGGCAGTAATATTTTGTCCAAATCCAAACTTAATTGAAAGATCTGACTTTCTATGATCCATCCAAACACCTCCAACTATAGAATGTATTTTCTTTTATTGAAGCATTTTCTTTCTTAGGGGCCATATTTTCTTTCATTCTGCCATACAAGTTCCAAGAATGATCAAAGTCTCAAATGGAATCCCAGCTGAAAGTGGTTACAAGAAACTGGAGATAATAAAACAAATATTGTAAGAAAGACCCCTAATATGAACAACTCTCATAAAAAATGAGCAATTGGGAAATATCTTTGCAAGTCCTCTTTTAAGTTCATTTAGTACATCTATTACACGAGTTCTGAAGATCTAATGTCATAATTCTCCAAAAGTACCATAATGCTGTTTCCACTTAACTTAGAGATTTTCAGCAAATTTTGCAAATAAACAAATGGCTTCATGACATGTATTAAATTCAATCTGAGCAAGATGGAGATACCAGAGCAAAACAAAGTACACAATAAAAGAATTGTCACAGATTATAAATCACAGTTTATAAATCACAGATTATAAATCATAATTGTTCTTCAAAATCTCCCACCCAGACTTTTGAATTTCTTTTCTGATCCTGATGGCCTAATCCATGTTCAAATTATCACTTGGCATGTGTAATAAATTCTTAAGATGAATGCAAAAAGAAATATTAGTTTGTTCTCTTAGTGATGTTAGAAAATGCTATGCAGCATACCCTTTCAGATTAATGGAAATCAAATATAGTCCTGTTCCTTTACAGTCTATTTCTCCTACTTTTAACAAAAAAGTTCAAAGAAATAAGAAATGGCTCTGGGAGGGCAACTAGTGTTGTAACATATTTTCCTGGAGAAAGGAATAATTTGGATTTTTTTCTGCAGATTGAATCTGAAGCACATTTGAAAAATGGTTAGGAGCCATATGTCTGAACTCTTCAAGGAATATTAAGGCTAACAGTCTAAATGTCTGCCTCTGAGATGCTCTAGAGGATGCAGATTGGCTAAATGATGTCCAGCCTTTGAAAACCTGGATATACTCCAACTTGGTGCTTGGAGAAAGGGCCTTAATGAGTCTTTGGTATCTGTGTCTATTGTTCAACAGAACATCTTGAGCTGGGTAAAAGATGGATGTAATTTGTGAGGATCTAAACCTAAGGCAGCAGCTCTTGCCCTTATATGCACTTCTTCAAAGGCTTCCCGTGAAGCCTTGAAGATCAAGGAAAAGGGAAAGATCAAGGAGAAGGGAATGAACTATCTCAGTCTGACCTGCCCTTTGGCCAAGCTGTCTGGGGAGGTGGCATGTGGGGGCTTTTAAGCCATTCTGCTATCAAACCCAGCAAGGGAGCATGAGGTCCATGGACCCATGAGTTCGGGTGGCATTGCTTCTGCCTCTGTCTACCTCATCAGCTGCACCATCACAGGGACCGGACGATTTGGGAGGTCACGTGCTGCTGCCGCCGGGGAGTTGCACTCTTTCTCTCCTACCCACTAAAAAGGGAAAGGTGCTTGAAGGTTTACCTCTTTTTTTACCATCTTGGCTGGAAGGGTACGCTCAACTACTAAAAGAAAATATAGGGTAGGACTCAGAACTAAGAAATAACTTGGAGGGACTCAGTTCAGGACAAGTTTCTGGAAGCCCTCAGCTCTATCAATTTGCAACTTGTGAAAGTAAACAGCAAAAAAAATACGTGGATAAATGTAGTCCATGCCCCCCTTGACTCTATGCATTCTGTAAACGGTCTTTTTAATGCTGACAGAAGAGCCTTACCACTGCTGGCGGTCCCAGCTGCGTTCCTGCTGCCAGGGGAAAAGAGGAAGAAGATGTAAAACTATTGAATGGCATAAAGAAATTTTTAGTGCAATCTTCTGAAAGATGATTAGCTGGAAGACATTACACAGACTCAGCAAATACCTAAAATTCCCATCAGGTTGGTTTTGATGATGAGAGGGTCACCTTGAGACTTAACAAGTTTATGAAGTCCTAAGAGATTTTTAGAAACTATTATTAAGCCTTGGTGAAGACAAACATGGAAACAAAAAAAGGCAGCTCTGCTCATGTCTCAGGATAGTCTTGCCTCCAAGAGTACACTGTTCCCAATCAGCTTAAATGTCTTTAGAGTGTGTTGTTCTTTTGTTTCTATTTTGCTTCACAATTGCCCCCAAAGTGAAAAGTATTTCAGATGAAACAGAAAAACTGATTAGCAAGTTCTACCAAGTGTGCAACATCCAGCCTCCTGAATTTGAACCAAGCCAAGAAACGCAATGGAAATTTTTACTGTGTATGAAAAGGGTTATTGTCACAACTTCAAAGCTACTCAACCAGTTTTCTGCATACTTAATCTGCTTTTTACATTTCACTGGTATATTCAAAATATATTTCCAGTATGTCCAACCATTACAATAAACATGCAGTGTTTGTGTTGGCATCTAAGGCACAATTATGCATTTGCTTGTTTGCGTTTTGAAGCATAAGTAAGCTACGCCAGTTTTCCTGATACTCAAAAATGAACAGAATGGACACTTTTGATCCAATAAAATTTGATTGAGAGAGTTAAGAGCAACTAAAAAGCTGTGGTCATAGGTGATAGAATGGAAATTGCATTCAGTTCTCATTGCTGTGATTTGCTGGTGCACAGCCATAATAAAAGATCTTCAGTCAGCTTTGATGGAAGATGCAAGTCTGTTACTCCAATGGAGTCTGTGGGAATAACAAAAAGCCTTTGTCTCAGATATGGAAGGGTCTCCAGCATCCTTTCTGCACAGCACTGGCCCTCTAAACTAAACACACCTCTAGTCTAAAATCTTTTATGCAACTATGGAAAATAATGAAAATGAAAGTGCATGGCCAAAAATCCTATCCTGCCCTGGGAAAGCATTTTGAGAAAGCTCACTATGGACAGCAGTTACAGAAGTCCTGTCATAAAACAAATGACGTCTGGGCTTATGGTAGCCCCAGATGTGCCATGCCTCCTGAAAAGAAAATGCAAGAGAAGGCAGGAAACAACAACAGTGAATTATCCAGTAGAGAGCTGTGCTGCTTCTAGTACCCAAACCAGTTCACTTAAAGCCAGCTTGGGTCTCTCTGCCCTCTTCTGCAACTTATAGTCCCTTTGGGTCTTCCTTAAATGAACGAGAAAATGAGCCTGTACGTTGTCAATCCAGATTTCTCTTCCACGAGGAGAAAGTTAAAAGCCATTCAGGTCATGTAGGCCGTATTTATTTTGCATTGCTGTAACAAGAAGTGCTAGCACAGAATGGAGGCTGTTGGGGTAGGTGCTGTGCAAGCAGAGAAGGCAGTGCACGCCCCTGCAGCTCTTCTGTTGAGGAAAGCCAGCTAGGTCTTGTTAGCATTTGGCCTTAGGAAGAAAGGGTTAATTGCCCCAGTTTTTTCCAGCTGGGGAGCCACTGAGCCAATAGAAAATTGGGAGGGGAAGCAGGACAACCAGCAATTCAGAGTGGGAGGGGAAAAAGGCTGCCAGGCCTTGCTGTTTGTGTTTGTATTTCTTTTTTAAGTTCTGTTTTGAAATAAAACACATTATTACACCTCTGCAAACTACTGAGTTTTGTAAGCCAGCCCTGCAATACAGCCTACGATCTTGCAGAAACAAAGACTACGGGCACATGTAGGAATACAAAGGCAAAAGAAGATAGGCTGTGGTCTCAGCAGCTACTTGTGCTGGCAGGAGCAAGTATCTGCATAAAAGCAAAACTAGGAAAACATCCATTTGATATACTTTCCAAACTGCAGCTTGATTCAGTCAAGGTTCTTTTCATGCTTAGTTCCTTTGTTTCAGTCCTACTACTGCTTGTTTTTCAAATTGACTATTTGCTGCAGGAATTTTGCTTTAATTTAGCAGGCAGCTGGAGCTTATTAAACACAATTTTCCCAGGTAGTATTTTATATCAGTACTTGATAATGACACACCTGTAAACACCCTCTATAACGAGCACCTTTAGGCACCAGTGGAATCCGCCTGCTGCAGTTGGCGTGGTGGGGATGCTGGGTAACAACGGTGTGGCAGCTTAAGACCAAACTTTCTTCAATGCATTTTTCCCCTGCTTCCTAATCTCTCCTGACATAATGTTGAAAGTTATTACTTAGCTACATAAAGAAAACCATCTGTCAATTATTTACCTGCTTACATGTGGGACGAGGTACCCAGAAGCTGTTACTGCAAGCCAAAGCAAATGCCCAGCTTCCAAGAAAGCAGAAATCCAATTGCAGTCATCTGATTTGACTGTCTATCTAGGGTAAGTCAATAAAAATCTGTTCTCTGTCAGAACAACTGAGATTCCTCCAAATACCATTTTTGACATCCAAGTCACGACTGAGTAGTCCTTAAACTTCTTTTGAGAGCTTTTGGAAAATGAGATTTTTAGCAGCTGTAAGTCAGTATTCAAGTTCACATCTTGCTGAATGGAGATTGGAGATTGTTCATGCTCATCTATGAAGTGCATCCTCCTCATTTTGTGTAACAGTAATGCTAACATCTGAGCTCCAGTCAGCATCCAGAGTGCTCGTCATAAGTTACAAAATTCACTGCTTCTCCAGTTTTCCTGGCATGAAGACAGGACTCTTCAGAAGCACTTGGTGTCTGCTGAAGTCTGGTCCTGTCGGAGTCACTATGAGTTTAACAATAATTTCAGTGGAAGTAGCCTCTGAATAGAGGGCTTTGGCTATGTGTGCCTTGACTAAAACGCCCATTTTTTTCCCTTCCATCCTGCAAAACCCAGGAAACTGTACCAAAGGTTTTGTGAGACTGCTCAGAAAGACCATCTGGGAAAAAAGTCACTCTTGAAGAAACTTGTGCTTTCCTCTCTCATGACCTGTAGGCAGATTTTTGCTAATGTTATTTCACACTAGTTATTTTCTGCTATGGTTGGTAGGCTCGAGGTCTGCGGATTTCTTATTGGGCTCCCTGGAGCTTAAAAAGAGAAAACCAGGACTTCTTGTTTTATACTTGTGTGCTTGAATTTGCTGTAGCATAGTCTTCAGTGGATACTGCCCCCCTGGGTTCTCAGAATTAGAAAAGGACTGAAAGCCAGTGTTTCAGACTGCCCTTGCTTAAAATTAAAAGATATCTTTGATAAACAGAGATTCTGCTATTTAAAAATCTGACTCATGTTGTTAACGTTTTCATTTTTGTTGTGATTTCTTTTTTCCTCTGGTAATTTCTCAGGAGTGGCTAGCAGTCCTGAAATAGAGTTGTCTAGATGGCTCTTTACTGACACCCTGGATACAAGCTGGGTAAATCTGGTCAGTTTGGTGGGGGTGCCTCATCCGAGACTCACTAAAAGAAAAAAAGCCTAATTCCCAAGGAATTTTTGCTATATATTAGCAGCAATATTGCCAGAGGTGGAGAGGGTTAAAACACTTGCTAACAGATAATTCCAGGCATATGTTAGTCACTTCCCTGCAGAAGGACTGAAAGCTTGAGGAATATATTTTCTCTGTCCCTCCACCCCCCCAAACTGGATGAATTCATAGAGCTGTTTCCTTGAATTACTCACTTGCAAATCATAGCAGTTATATCTTGAACTTTCAGAAATAATGTGCTAAAGATTTTGTAGAAGATAAACTTGGATTACATTTGCTGTAAATAGCATTCATGCAGCAGTGTGTCAGCTACTGGAATAACTGCATGCTGGCCTTAACTTTGCAGATGATCTTTTATTTATGGATGCTCCATCTTTTCAAGAATAAAAAGAAGAGGAAAAAAACCCCACACTTAGTGTTCGTTACAGTAAGATCAGTTAGGTCAGGGCTGAGCATTTTTGGAAATCCCAGACAATGGAAGCTAAAATGCTTGTTGTGCTGGCTGGATAGGAAAAATGTGGAACCTATAGAAGCCAGAAGCAAACCGGCCAGCTTAAGGCAGCATTATCAGCAGCTGCTTTTCAGTCTTAAATAGAAAGTGCTTTTTAAGGAGGTCTGTTGGGAATACTCCTACAACTAAGTGAACCCATAACAGCGTGCTGATGATGACTAAGTAAATGGAGATGGAGGAGGAGAGTTCAATGGCTCCCAGAGGAGTTGCCATATTTCTTTCCAGGATTTCTTGGACAGAAGTATATGTCTGAGCTGTTTGTGATGCCTTCATAATGAGTATGGTCCTTGTGAGACCTAGTCCGCGTGCATTGCTCCAGTGTTTTGGTGTGTGCAATGGGTCCAACACACTTGGCACACCTCAGGCTCAGTGGCTGCACCAGTACTCATAACACAGGACTAAGCCCTGGCACCTGATCATCCATACTGTTAAATTGCTACCATGGCTCTGTTTGGGCCAACTGTTGCCCTCCCAGACAATATGCGGGTATTGAAACACTTCTCTCCGTTGGAAGGTAAAACAGGATGGGTGGGAACTGTGCTGAGCCATTGGCATATGTGCAGGAGAACGGGCCCTGTGCTGTTTTGTTTCATATTAAAAATATGACCACTGTGTACAGGCTGCAAAGCTGAGCTAGGATGCCTTTTGCTGCTCTACAGGGGGCCTGTCTGAGATGTACAGTGGGGGATGTCCTAGACAGTTGTACAAAATCTTCAGATTTTCCTGGGACAGAAACAGAAAATTAGAAGAATTTGCATAAAGGATATTTCAGGATTTATAACTTCCTTTCAGCAGTTTTTTATGACAGTTTTGCCAGCATCCTGTGTTGCTCTTGCATACAAGATGCTGCACAGTCAAAGTAGCAATGAAGAAATCACTGCTTTGCTACAACTTAAGCATAAACTCTACTTACAGCTTACAGTCCAAGGATGCTCAGACCTAACCATAGATGGTACTGACATCTAGATCATCCTCTTTTTGGCTCTTAAAGCACCTCTCCCATTCAGGATGGGCTTTCTCTAAACCAATTTTGTTGTCACTTTATAATTTCTTATTCAGTATACTTAATTTTTACCTGCAGTGGGAACAGCTTGACAGCACAGAGGACTACTGTCAGGGGCACACATGCTGCACATGCCATTGGAGGCAAGTCAGCCCTTTCAAAGACATTTTTAAAATATCATCTCCACAGCTTGTGTGGCCATTTGTTAAAAACAAATGGCATTTGCGGAGTCTGGAAATCAGGAGCAGCCATTAGGTGGATCTAAAATATGTGTCATCTGTTTAGTGTTGTATCCCCTTACGCACTGTCTCTTCTCAGAAGGCCAGTCCCTCGAGATTTGTGAGATCAGAGGGAAACAGGACACCCATCTGCAACCTGCTGATTAGCCAGTCATCAACAGATTATCTCGTACAAAGGGATGAGGGTAATGGGCTGAGGCCAGCTAAGTGCATATATGGTAGTGAAAGCACCAGTGCCACAAAGATGGGAAAGACCAGATGATGTGACTTCTGGGGAGGGCACCTTTAAACAGACAGAAAAAGAAGGGTGGGATTGTTGGGTGAGTCACTCCAGAATACTTGGCATCAATATCAAATCAATGGGTTCAGCCTGGTCTTGCGGTTTCCTTTCTTTCTGGGCACGGATCTCCACAAGCCGGAGGAGCTGGTGGGTGTATGGTATTTGCAACCGCTTTATTTTCTCTGGGCTAAAAATACTCTGCAAACTTTGGTTTTATTTTCCATTCCTAACAGCTGAGCCCTGGTCTGGAGGGAATGAATGTGTTATCCCACTGTGAAAACATCTAAACAGGTGGAAAGGACAAGGGAGGGTAGAAAGGGAGGGTGGAGAGTCTGGTTTTAAACAGAAATCCTGTTTCCTTTCTAAAAACAGAGTGAAGGTCCTGTAGGTTATTTTAAAACTAAAACTCGTAGTCCCATTCTCATCTATTTGCTTATGTGAAAGAGCCTTGTGTTGGGAGACATCAGGAAGAAAATAGTTATGGAGACGCTGTCAGAGGAAAGAGAAAATTGTGGGCCCTGTGCTGCTGTTTCAGTCAGAACCAAGCATTCTGCCAATAAACTTCATTTTTCACCTGTAGCTTCTGTTATGCCAGCTGGAGTCTCCCATTCAGCTTTACCGAAGTGCTTTCTTTTCTCTTCTTCTGAGAAAGCTCTTTATGAAAACTATCCTAGTTCTGAGACAACTCTGTTGTAGCATCTCAGTGCTGACTGGTGGTGCTGTTTCTGTAGCCATCCCTGTGCCTCAGCACAGAAAAGGCTATCAAATAGGCTGAATTGTGTTAAATGTTATGTTTTCCATTTTTCAGTATGGAAATGTTTTCCATTGAGAAGCATGATCCTGCCTGGTAAGACTCTCTTCATCCAAATCTTGTCTGGATTGCAACTAAGTCCATAAAGGCGAGGGCTAATGCACTAATCCATTCTGGTACTGTATGTCTTTATAGAAACTTTTTTAGAAAAGAAAAATAAGAATAAGGGTCCAGAGACTTGCACTATACAGAATGTAATCAATAAAGTTATTCAAAGTTCTACACAAAAGCACTCACACAGATCATTAGGGCAGAAACTTTAATCCACTGAGGTTTAGAAATGAGGAATTTCTTAAGTAGCACCTGAGATTTTTTTTTTTTTCTCTCCAAGTCTGTAGGGCTTTGTGGATTGTAAATCCTGCCAAGACACTTTTTCAAATAAATATTGGGGAAGAAAAATAAAAAGAGTAGTAAGGGGAAGCCAAGCTGAAATCTGATAAACAGCCCCAAGACTTCAGCTCTTTCAGGGGTCACTGACTATTGCCCCAAATTCTCCCCTAGGTGATAGAAGTTAGTAAATTAGCATAAACAGTGGGGAGAAAAAACGGTGCTGGTGAGAAGAACAAAGCCATGCTGGTTTCACCTTTCCTACACCTGAGCCTTTGGGTAGGCTTTGAATTCCCTTAGACATGCCTCTTACCGTTTGTACTTTTTCTGCTTATCATCTAAACAAGGGCTGGCTACACATCCCACATGCCCTTACTGAACGACAGGTTGGGGCTGTGTGAGCCCTGGATTTGCCTTGCCTGTCCGACAGTGGTTTTCTATCTTTCAGCAAAGGCAGCTAGGCTAGAGGAAGGCCAATGGATCAAGCATGAAAGGACGGGCACTATTCCTCTGGCAGGCAAGCATAGCTTGAAGCGTGCTCTTAAGGGTGCTGAGTTTTTCTCTGCAAGACCATCAGTTGGCATGCACTGGAGGCAGCCCTGTGGGCCTGCTATCAGATCAGTAATGTGGATGAGTTATGTGTTGGTCCATCAGCCCAGCCTCAAGACTGTGCCTGTGCCGCACTGCAGACATAGCCACAGGTTAGGCATGAGCTCCACAAGTCCCTGCAGCTGCTTTCCAGCACTTGGCATGAGGATAGCCTGGAAGAGTATCCTGGTGGGCACCAGGCCGAGGTAGTTCAACGACTATCACTGATGCGCAGCTGTCTGACAGAATGCTCTTGGCTAAGGAGTTTGGTCACAGAAAAGGCTTTCCTATGTGACAATTCACCTGACATGAGATATGAGCTGTCCTGGTGAACTGTGATTCCTCCCACATCTTCTGAAGAATGCATGAGATTCTCAAAGAAGCGGAGGGATTGTGGGACCCTTGCAAAAGACAGCACTGGGACCATACATTGCTCTTGTGGCAACTTCTACCACTGTTATCATTTGCGTATCCTCTTTGGTCCAAAGCAGAAAGAGGACTGAAAGGTGGATTAGCATGTATGAACTATGCGATAAATGAATGAAAAGACTCATCTAGTCTATATACTATACTTGTATAACCCAGACTGTTGCACATATCCCCTATGCATTTATCACACATGTTTTATTTGCAGCAAGGTTGGCATCAGACTGCATGTTCATTTAAGTTGTCTGTATTATGCCTGTACAGTAGGTCTAGTGGAGCTGTGATGTATGGTCCTCCCCCTCCACCAGAAGAAGATCTGTGGCCTCTACAGTAGAAACTTAGGTATCCTGCTGTTGTAGGTCAGTGGTTTTCAAACTTCTTGGTGAGGCTGGGTGCATGATCTACAGCTGTCTTGGACAGCCATATTAACCAAGGACTTGCAGACTCATTAGTTTTATGTGCGGCTAAGTTAATTTCAGGACTGTCAAAGGCCCATTGGTCCATCATGGTTGGGAATGGCTGATTTAGGCTTGCTTGGGGTGCCATATCTGCTTGAGGGTAAGGAATAATGTGTGTGAGAGATCCTCAGAGATTGCTTCTGCTTCATATAAGCCACTGGAGCAAAAGCAAGTTGGCAAGTGAGTGTTCCTGCCTTCAGCAGGTAAATGGAGATTGTTGTGATTCATTCAGACACCACAACAGAGCAGTTTCACTAATGGCCACTAAAATGGATTCAGAATAAGACCAAAAAAAGTACAGGCAGAACAACTGTTTGGTTGTGTCACCACCAACAGAAATATTTTGACTTCTGATTACAAATACTCACACTTAAATATTGAAAATACTGTGATGCAGGGGCTGATGTTCTAGACAGCACCCGTGAATTAGAAGTCAAGGAAATGCAATACGGTCAAAGCTTAGTATACCTAGTCATTCAGGAACAGACCAGAAGCAAGCGGCTGAGGGAGCAGAAGGGAGAAAGATGACGGGAGAAAGAAAACATGAGGAGGGAAAAAATTATTCTGCTGCCTGACTGCTGGTTTCAAGGTTAAAGAGGAATGATGAAATCAAAGCACCCATTAATTCTAACTATTCAGTCAAACTTAGTTTGCTAATGCTGCAAAACCACTGGTTCACTTTTATCTAAAATTGAAAAAGCGTAATTCAAAGCCTGTTCAAAGAGAGTAATGAGATAGTCTGGAAGACCATTACCTAAAAACCAGTTACAATTATACATTATCTGTGTGGACTCAAGTTTTTATTAGCTTGCATTTGCCCAGGGCATCAGACAAAGGCATCTATTTGTTAGGCTTTGGAGGAGAGCTAAAATCAAGCCGTTTTGGACAGGGTTGAGGGCAGGACTCCCATATCTCTCTCTGGGATTTCCTAGAGAGACGTAAGCATGCGTGACTTGTGCAGTGACTTTACCCTGTCCATGTACTAGCACCAGTGATTTGCAAATGCATGGCTAGACTTCTCTGGGGTTTGTAGATGTCCCTGTATGGCCTATAGCAGTAGCCTTGACTTGGCTATAAGACTTACAAATGGTCAAAATTTTTTTTCAGCTGAGCAAAATTTCTGGACAGAAAAACTGGAATCAGACATGGGGGAAGCAGGAGGAGGACTACTGTACCTCCTGTTGGTTAAATACCACTTGCTCTTGCGTGCTGGTGGCTGCCTGTTAATCTTGTCTGAGTTGCATATATAATTGCTGTCAGAGTACTTTACAGCCTGTGTAGAGGCAGCGTAAGTGTGTTAAATCCAAGTAAGTTCATAATACGCTGTACAACTGAAAGTTGCTAATTCTTACTTTGCCCATCATAAGCCCAGTCTCTCCCTCTGCAGCTGTGTTTAGTAACAGGGTACTGTTTTGCAGTCTCGGATTACTAAGTCTTTGAGCACAAAATTAATTCCTTACCTAACACAGTTGAAATTAATGGACTGACTGATACTGATGATTTGATGTTACTCTGTTAAACTGTTTTTGCAAAGACAGAAAAATGTGTCATGGTATGTTTATTTGTATGTTGTGGAGCATAAATGAAAGAGTTGATTGAACTGTTTTATGAAAAAAAAAGGATAATCATATCTTGGCTGTCAGTACTCTTTTGTATCTTTATTGTCTGATTCTTTACAGCCTTTATTGGCTTCAGTGGACTTTGGATCAGACAGTTACTAATTCATCTTCAAATCTTACGCAAATGACAATGGCAAGTTCACTATGCATGTGAATTCCTTAATCTTCTGGGAAAATTCTAAGTTTACATTGTAAACCAAGTACCTAAGGGTAAGTTCTGAGGCTACTTCTGTCACCCCTATAAAATGATCGTTTATCAACCATCTGACGTATTTCCTTGCCAAACTAGTAATATAAGGAAAAGTAGGTTGTGTGTGATGCTGTGTGTAATGTTAGGTAGCCATTGGCAAGCGGTGACTTTTAATAGACACTTTTATAAGAAAAAAACCATGTAAAATGTCTAGCAGAGGATGATGGCTAAAGACTAAAGAAAAAGATACTCAGAGATAGAAAAACTGTTACTTCAACGTCTAGTGCTAACATATCACATGTGAAAAATAAGTTCAAGGCTCCCCTTATTTAAGCTGTTTAGGACAAGTAGTGCTGCAGGGGTGGAGCACAGGAGAAGATATAAATCTCTTTGAATGCTTTCTAAGACTTGAAGAGAGCTCTGGAAGGAGCTCCTTGTAAAAAAAGTTTTAAGAAAAAAGGTGGAGAAGTAACTGCTGTAGTCCGGATTCAGAATCCGACAAAGCTTAAGGTCCACGGTGAATAAAGACAACTCCTCTGGCAGAGCTTTGCAGGTGACATGGCATGGTGTCACTGTCCTGTCACCATGCTGAGCTGAAATCTTACGTGCTCTGACTGATGTGATCAAATAATGTTTCTTCCACTTGATTTCTGCTTCTCTGAAAGTACTGAGCCACATTCTCTGGGGTGAATGAAGAATTTTGCTCATTATTATTACAGATTATTGTATTTCCCCATGCCAGTCACTGGAAACCTGCCTGAAAAGACATAGATCACCATGGAGCAACAGCCAGAACCTGGATCCCAAAATATCCCTCAAAAGGCTGCATGATGGTAAGTGCTGGGTCATTCTGAAGCACTCCCAAGCCATGACTGTCATTTTTCTCTGCTAAAAATCATTAAAACCTCTGAGGAGGAACACAAATAACAGGGATGAAAGCCTAATCTTTGTCAGAGATCCAGACACTGACTGTATTGTAGTTTCAGCACGGGCATGTGTCTGACATAAAATCAAGGAGGCAGATAAAATGGGAGCACTCAATGTGATCGTGCAAAACTGGGATTTAACCCTTTTTCAGCCTAACCAGTTGCAGCCTGGAGTGAATAGTGACCATGTATTTTTGTAAAGAAGGAGTTGTTTTTGTTTTAAAAAGAGCATTCAGATCAGCTGAGATTGAGCCAATACTGAACACAGAGCCACCAAATTTATCATTGACCAGAAGATTTGTATGGGGCCAAAGGAGGTTGGTACAGACAGATTAGAAGCAGATTATCAGCATGCTTTCAGCTTTATCTGTTTCTAGAAGCAAATAATTAGCCTCAGACACAACTTTAAATAAGTTTTAAAATATAAATTATCAGTGTGAAAAGACTGATAAAAGTTATAGGAACTATTATTTCTGCCAGAAGAAGTTCATTCCCAGAGGAATTAATTTCAACCAACGTGGTCTCTGTAGCACTGCTGCATTTTTGCCAGGAAAAGCCAATTTCAAGAAACTCATTTAGTTCCTTATTTCAAATCCTTGGTGTAACCTGCCTGAAGAAAAAGGGGTAAAAAGAGACAGTTCCGATGTCAGAAACTGGCTCATTTACCTTTTGGAGCTTTGTTACGAAACTGAGAAAATTGCTGGTAATGGCTTTTTTTAGGAGATAAAGTGGGTTGATTCATCCTGGTTTCTGAATTGCACGTGACCCAAAATCCCCAACTGGAGCACAGCCGACTGGCTCCCAGCACAACTGCTGTGAAACGTGCGCTGCGTAGTCAGGGCTTATCTTGCCCAGGGAGAGATTGTCACCCAGGGAAATAAGTGTAATGTAATTGAGAAATGGCATTCGTTTGTGCTAGTGTCATGTGTGGTCCTAAATGTGGGTTGCTGATAGCTTTGGAAATGAAGGGAACGCCCATGGTTTGTCAGCAATATCCAGGTTTCCTTATGATCTTCTTGACAGCCTGGATATCTGATGTCACCTCTTTCGGCTTAAACAGCCTTGCGGAAAGCATTACAGTATTCTTCGCAACCATGGGGAAAAAGTGGTCTAATTTTAAACTAGTATGTTTACATGTTTTTTTCAAAGCAATGAAGATTCAAGTGTTTTCCTTATGTCGTGTTCCCTTACGTTGCTTTGAAAGCCTCAATTATAGAAATTAAGGACCTTTCTGGAGAGTAGGGAGAAGCCCTTTTTCATATTTGAAAACTTACAAGCATTTATTGGAAAAAAAAATAGATTAAAAAACAATATTGTCCCATATCTCAACACAGGCAAAGTGATAAAGGCAAATGAGAAATGAAAGAAAACTTTGTGCACTGGGCTGCACACTACAGATGATTTTTATAAGGCAAAACTTTATGCTTGCTGGTACTCTTACACTGAAGAATAAGAAAGCAGGCCTTTTCATCTACATGATGGGCTTTTTTGCCAAACTTGAAAACTGCTGACTGTGTCCAGCCTGCTCCTTTCCTGGGAAAACATCTTCCCATACTATGCCTCCAGCACTGTTAAGTTTTCTTCTGCCTCCACATTTGGGGTGTCCTCACCTGGTGAAATCTACATCGCCAGCTGAACACAAATCCTTAGGAGGCCAGATCAGAAGTTAAGACTGAGGTCTCCAGTACGTGTGTGCCAGGAGATCATCTCTGATCTTCCCTTTTGTCAGGGAGAGCTGAAATCACCTTAAACAACAGACCTTGCTGCAGGGGTAGGACTGGCAGATGTGGATGGAAACAGCTCTGCTGCAGGAGATCCACATCCAGGGCTTTTAATCTCCCATATGAGAGTGTAGCTCCCTGTCCCCCTCTGGAAGCTGGGTCACACTTGGTAACATGATTTATCTAGTGCTTCTTTCCTAGGTGGTTTTAAATCAAGAAGTTACAGGTTCAGTTGTTACCAAGAAATCCAGGAGAACGCTATACCGAAAAAGGGCATTCTTCTCCTAAAATGCAAGCTAAACACCCAGCTTTCTCCAAGGCATTTTATAAATGAGAATCTGCATTTTTTCACAAGGGTGTCTTGATTTCTCTACGCAGTGCCATCATGACTCTGCTTCAGGGAAGATGACAGTTACATGCTTGGTGAGGTGAGGTAAGAGCGACGCATCAGCCCCATCGGCGGCTCCCAATGGAGGGCGGCCGCTGGCCTGGCAGGGCAGCGACTTCTGCAAGCGCCTGCTCGGATGGCAAAAGCTAACCTCACTGCCTCACAGAGTCCTACAGAGAGAGGGCAACTGTGTGAACTGCGTGGATGCTCAGTGCGGATTCCCCAAGGAGTGAAAATAAAACTGCATTTCTTAGTTATGGTAAAAGTGTTTACAAATCTGTGCCCAAGTCGGGGGGGGGGAGAAAAATTGACACAAATGGGGCCTGGCGTATGCCAAATATATGAGCTGTTCTAAAAGTACGATGTGTCATGGACTCATTATTCATCAATGCTTCATCACACTGAGTTTATGGTGGCATTAAAACTGGAGAAAAAAAGACGTCATTTACATGAAACGCTGGAGACACTCCCTCCACCCTTTGATTCCTTCAGTAAGCTGGAAGGAGGTTTGTGTGCGCATGAGAAAGTGTGCTATACAATGCCGGCCTTTATTCTCTTCTTGAATTACTCATACTGTGCAGTATGTAGCAAAAAAAAAAAAAAAATGTTTGGGGCTTATTTTGCTCTTAAGAAATAGCAGTGAAACACTGAAGCAAAGCTACAATGCAAGTGAATGCACTGGTCACTTCTGGAGTTTATTTTTCTGGCATTTTTTTTTTGGATGCTAGTATCTCTTTCTGTGCTTCACGCTGAAGTTGTTACTTTCCTATGTACACAGGGCAAGCCAAATTCCTTCCCCAGCCCCCTAAGTCCTGACCTCGACAAAGGAATGACTGTTGTCCCACTGCACAAGGTTTTGTGGGCTGTTAAGCAACTGAGGTGGAAAGCACCAGCCGGCCGAAGGGAGCTGGTGCTGGGGAAGGAGCTGGAAATTTGGGCCTGCGTCAGTGTAAGGGATTGGGGCAAGGTGGAGAGCTTTGCATGAAAAAACAAATCTCATCATTGTAATGCAATTGTCTAGCAGAGGACTTGCAAGTTCAGTAGCTGACCTCCTTCCCCATTGTTTGTTGTTTTTTTTTTTTTCTTTTTTTAAACCTTCTGGGTTTTCACTCCTGACAAAAAAGGCCATATTTTAAAATCCCAGCCACCACACAGAGCAAGGAGGAATATGGGGGGGCTGAGTTCAGTGGCCTTCAAATGGGGCTATCGCATTGCTGCCTTCCAGCCATGGAACCATGTTCAAAGAGGGGCACGACACCCGCTGGAAGGACACAGAAGACAAAATGGGGGGTGCATGCCTGCACATTTACATCTCGTGCTGACGTCCACCCTAAAGAATTCGGATGGGCGTGTTTTGACTGAGTTGTCTGGCCATCAGCTAAGGTTTTAAGATTATTTGATCGCTCATTTTGGAGGCTGTTATTTTTTCAAAGCTCATTTCCTAATATAGGCAAAACACCAACTTTTTTTTTTTTTTTTGCATTTTTTTTGTGAACAGGGGAGAGTCAACTTTTACTACCTATGGCATTATCCATCTAAGGTTTCTTCAAGCCCATGCTCCAGTCTGACATAACACAATAGACTGGATTGGCTCCAGAGGAGTTTGTTTAGTCCCATATATAATTATTACCTTGTAAACAGGATGCACCTTTAAATTATAATTTAAATATGATAAATGGGCCAAACCCAAGAGTTTTATTATCCCAGGACACGGTTATTACCAACTTAACAGGAAACACCTGCAAGTTATTGTTATAATTAGAGATGGCTGAAAAATGGGGAAATCATTTTGTGGAAAAAAAAATAGAATTATTGACGTTATTTTCATTCTGAAAGGTTAAAATGTATCCATTTGAGCAGAATTTTATGCATCCTTTTTATTGAAATCATGTTTTAATGTTCTCATTTGCAGAGAACTGTTACACTTTTCCCCTGAGAACTAGCTTTTATTTAATGAAAAATGTAACAATGTGGGCAATTCATTGGTCAACAATTTTTGTTCCCTAAAAGAAGACTATTTTCAATTGAAATAAGAAAATTGTCAAGCTTTTCTGATTATTATTTTACTGGAGAGTGTCTTAAGTTCTTCTTTCTGCCCAAACCTTTTCAGCCCATGTGCTCTGATGGTGGCAGCTGAGCTGCCAGGACGATTACTGCCTCCTGCCCCCCAGCACTGCCTCTCGGGTTGGGACTCACGGTCCCCTTCGCTACGCGGGCTGTGCTGCTTTTGTGAGCATGCTCCGATGCACTGTGGCCAAAGTAAACTGCGTTAGGAAAGGTCTATTTCTTCAGTGTCATAGGCACAGGTCCTCAGCCTTCGTCGCCGCAGCCTGACTGTCACGCTAAGTACTTGTAGTGGAGCTGGGTTCAACCCGCAGTCCTTGCTCCAAGCTTCATTCACACTCCCTGGTTTGGAAGCTGCTCCGTGTCCTGTCAGATGGTCTCATCCCTAATCTCGAACACTGTTTGGAGCAGGAACTCTTATGGAAGACAAAGGTGAAGAGAGAGATCGTACGTTTTTTGCAAGGGGCAGGGACAAAAGACCCATGAAATGACTTGGGAGTTGGGACTTAGACAGTGAGGAAAGCGGTCTCAGCAGTGGGAGGCGTGAACTTTACTGCAGAAAGTTTTGGGATAGCCACAGCGCATTGGTGAAAGGTCAAGAAGCGTGTATCATTAGTGTAGTCACTATCTGAGGGGACTTTCCCGGTAATGCAGGGTTGACGTGATTTTTTAAGAAAGTGTTTCATTTCAGAAAGTTCTAGAAAATCATTTGAAGGTTTTTATTTTATGGTTTTGAAACTGTTATTGTTTTACTTGATGTACTACTACTGATGCCACAAGAGCTGAAATAGACTATTTTATTTTAAAATCATGAAGGGCATAGAGATTTATAACTCTCTTTTCCAGATTAAAATGTCTACTGTGTATGCTGTGTGATAGGAGGGCACGATACGCGTTGTCTCAATGTTTGTTTTAAATGTTGCTGCTATGTTAATGTGCCATTGTCAGAAGTTTGTCAGATGTATAACCACAAATATGCATGCATTTCAAATGACACCATTAGTCTAAACCTTGTGGGGATGAAATGAAACATTTAATGGAAATACTTTCCCAATTCTTGAAATAAGGTTGCATTAGATTAAGGGAGCATTACTAAATGCATTAACATTGAAAACGCATAACAATGTTTTAAGGAACGGACCATCAATCAGAATAGATTATTGTAGAGGCAAACAGTTTACTTCTGACTTTTTAGTGATATAGTTTTTAGTGCTGCAAAATTTTGAATGTAATAATACTTTTTTCAGTAGGAAAATAGGACATAGTTGGTGAGCAGTTTCATGAAAGATCTTTTAAAATAATGGAATATGTCTGTGAGGGACAGTTTTGAAAGTCTATGAGTCTCAGTAGACTTCCATAGGCCTGGGTCACTTAAATATGGAACTGGGACTACCAAGTCTACTTCAGTAGAAGACTTTACAAAGGTTAACTGACATATACTGTCTATTCAATCTTCCTAGACTAGATACGCAAGAGTGTATTTTATAAATGCACTTTTAATGTAAAATGTATTACACTAATTTAAAGTAGGATGCTGTTTGGACAAAAACACTTCTCCTTTTTACGACACTAACAGAAAGACAAAGACCAGAAAGCAAAGCTAACTGGAAACTGTGGTAAACAAAAATGAAATTGAGTTATCTACATCCTTTACTTCTTGCCATATTTAACTTGTCATTTCCCTTTAAATTCAGCCTTCTAAATGTGCAAAGGTGAAATGTCTTATTACTCACTCTTGTTATATTATAATTATTGGCTTTTTAGTTTTGCTACAACTAAATTGTGAATAAGAGAAGTGACTCGAACACATGCTGCTTCTCTTTTCTCTGGTACCATCAGACTTTCCCATTGTGCATGCATAAGTAGGAGAGGACATGACTGAGTAATCAAAATGAGTCACTTTCTATCTTTAGTGAAATAACCCTCTGTTCAGCATTCCCCTTTGCCAAGTAGCAGGCAGCAATTGCAAGTAGGTAATTGCACTGCTAACACATGCCAAGGCTCAGATAAGAACCAATCTGGGTACACGCAGCGTATTAACAAATTCTCCAAGCACTGACTCTGCAGAATAAGATTCAGCATTTTCATCCAAGATAATATGCTCTAATTAACCAGTGCACGGTACTTTACACTAAATACAGGGCTTGAATAGAACTTTGGGAATGGGATAATGGAGGCTTATTAGGTTAATAAAGAATCATGTGTTCCAAGGCTGACTTAAAAACACGATTAGACTTCCTTTAAAATGGGCCAAAGTATTTCAGATTTAATCAGTCCCCTGGAGGTTATTGAAATTATGAAATAGGTTTGGCAATCGATAAGTGACATCATTTATGCTGTTCAGAAAATGAAAATGCTCTAAAGAAACACCAGGAGCTTTGGTGGCTAAAAGCCACCTTAAAACAGCTTCAGAGACTGGATGCTTTTTGTCCAGCATTTGGACAGAAAACATTTTATTACAAAAGTGAGAACTAGTCTCTGATGCTGTGCAAAATTTCTATAGCAGAAGGGAAGCTATATGTTATGCCATCTGGCTTCATTAAGATTACTTGTTGCTATTCCCTGGGAAGGCTTCTCCTCTAGGTCTTTGACTTGAATTTAGAAGCCATCCAAAATGACTTTGCTGAGAAACCTTACTCAAGAGATGCAGCATATGTGCTGGGATGAGGTTCACTGGTTCACACTAGTTAAGTCTCGACATTCAGTCAGGGGATGCTTTGCCCAAAACAGGGGACTTCAGCTACTTGGATGAGTTAATGGCATCTTACAAAGTTCTTTCATCATGGTGCTCCTTTCTCATCAAACCTTGCAAATACTACATAGTTGTTTCATATATTTCCATGGTCCAGTTTTGGATCATCTGGTCTACAACTTTGAGTATTATAAGTGGTCCATTATCTGTGAACCAGTGCTACAGTGGTCTCCCTACTGGCCTATCCTTAAACCCATGTGGCATCTACCTGTCATCACTGGGGTGCCTTCAGGTGGCTGCAGATGTTGGGATGCAGATGTCCAGGCACAGGGATCTAATTTCAGATCTCTGTGCTAGATCTGTAGGACTTCCTGCATGGACACAAACTCTTTGAGGATTCAGTCCCATGGAATGCTGGGAATTTACTTTCTCTCATAAACTTTCTCTCAGCAACTTGAAACAGTTGCTGGACTGGTTTGACATTTGACAACGTTGTCTGAATCCCTCCTTGAGTCTTTTATTGTGACTGGATGACACAGTAGCATACACAACATTAATTGCCTTTCTATCTGTTTTTTTTGAGGGAGCAATTTTTCTTACACATACACCCTGAAATATTTGCTATGCCAGCAGTCTGTGCCATTATTCCTGCTTTTTATCAATTCAAATTTTTCTTAGCTGATTATGTTGCAACTGATGAGCCAAACACCCCAGGGCCTGATCATTAGGCAAAAATCTCACCTGAAATCAAAGGGAGTTACAGCCTAGAGGGTGGGACTGTCTGTCATGAATATTGAAAAAACATCATCAAAATGCATCACGCCATCACATATGTGTAATCAGAAAAGCCAAATGTGTTTTAGCCTTTTTAGTGGAAATAATATTTAAAAGGAAAAATACCAGAAGGGTGGGAACACATCTGAGGAAAGAGTCTGCAAGTAAAATTTGGCTCATGTGACTGGTTTGGTACATTTACAGGGGATTATTTCTAGGACTGGAGCTGGCAGAATTTAATCTTTCCTTTGCAGATCTTCTCAGATCAATTTGAATTTTCTCACATTTTAAAAAATCAAATGCTCATCCAGCTTTTTTCAGTTTTTCTCCACTTATCACCCATTTACCTCCATCTTAGCTGAAATTAAGCCTTAGTTGACCCATAACTAACACTTGAAAGACTGTAACTCTCAATACCTGCAAACAAAATATCTTAAAACAGTCCAGCCTGTCAAGGCACAAACTGTTCTTCTCCTAAACCCCACAGTTATTCACTGAGTATCACAGTATTTCATTGCTAGCGTCTCTAAAAAGTGTTAGAGTAAGTACATAGGACAAATCCAGACTTGTAGAAGGACTCCCACATGCTTTGCACTGAACCCTAATTTTGCTGCATATCATAAAATGCAACTATTTATATTGTCAGATCAGTTCCAAAACCCCCAGCTAAGAGATATGCAGAAAATATGTGCAGAACTGACAGGCAGCACCTGAATACCAGGTGAATATTATCTGTGGATCTCTTCTTATCCCATTGTGCGACATACGTTTGAACAAAGCTGTCCTTAGTCAGGACAGGCTGTTAGGAAAAATATTTCCTGAATTATGTGCAATTTCTGGAATTATGTTAATAATTTGCAAGCCAATAGGAGCTATGTTTAATCATGCAGTGCGATCCTGCTCTATATTGGCTGTACAGAATAATTAAGATAACAAAGCCCATAGTTTTTGTATTTTTTTCTTTTGTTTACCTCAAATCACATAATACAATGAGAGAAGCAAGCAAAGCTTGCTTTCATGTTCTGGAAGTCTGTTTCCTGCTTCAATGTGTATGTGCACTAGGAAACAGTAACTTAGGTATGTTTAGAAGGTCATCTGTCAGCCACTTTGTTCATATAACAAACAATTGTATAATATTTGCCTGGGGGGGAGGGGGTGTGTGACTCCACCTGGCTTTTGCTGTTTTTCAAGGCACCAGAAAACATGGAGAAATACCACTGAGAGAAGGCACTGACCTTGCTCTCCTTTTTAGGCAAAAAATTAGGTTTCTGTAGCCAAGTCATGCATATTAATAATGAAGGCAGGAGAAACTTTTTTTTCTTCTCATTAATATGCTCAGTCATGTCAAGAACAAATGCTTCTTTACATATCTCTGTGGGTTGCCTCCTTAGGTCCCTGTGTTTTGCAGAGGACACTCACGAGGGATAAAGACCTTCATGTTCAGGCTGGTGGAGTGAGGCCAGTCCTGCTTAGCCAGGTGTAGAGGGGGCAGGTAGCTACATCTCAGGCCTCACCTCCATAAGCTGATGCTATCCCTGATCTGCTGCTACTCGAATTCTACTGGTAGTTATGTTCAAGGCACCCAAAAGGCCCTGGAAGTCTGTTCTGGCTGCAAATGGTCAATGTGCTACTTATTTGTCACAAAAAGACAAAAGGAAGAATTTATCTTCTTCAGTGAGTTAAACACAATTTCAGCCCAAGTCCTCTCATGATTGGGTGCATGTAACTCAACACACATTTCTCTGGTGGGATACTGGTCCCTTTCCCTTTGAGAAGACCAGGCACATTGTCAAGATAGGAGAAGCCAGGTGACCTGATGAAAACAAAGTTGCGGGTACCTCAGTGATACTGCACTTGTTCACATGCTGTGTCACCAGCACATGGCTGGATACTGTGCAGGATGACTTCCTTGGGTAACATAGCTCTGGCTCCTTTGGTTGCTGTTCTTACAGCCAGCAAACTTTGCAGGACAGTGTTCCCCCCACCAGTGCCAGAAGCTGGACTGCTGAAGGGAGCAGAGCTGTAATGAGCAGGAATGGCTGTAGCCAGGAAAGAAGGCAGGCCCCCAGATGAACAGCAGTAGATAGGGAGAGGAGGGAGGGTGAAGCAGGTTGGGGCATCAGGTGTGGTGGCGAGGCTAGTCACACAAGGCACTTCATGCAGGGACTTGGTGTGCACACACTGGCTGTACCTGCCCAGGGCTGCTGTGGGAAAGGCTGGTGTCAGCACCCCAAGGGCAATGCCAGTTCCCTGTCCTGCCTCTCCCAGGATGCTCGCAGCTCCTTCCCTGCAGCCTGGGTCCCTCCTGCTCAACTCAGCGGGTTGTCCTGATGCTAGGGACCAGGGGCTGGGAGAGGTCCCCGTGCGGACAACACTCGCAGCACACTCCCACCACCCCTCCAAAGGACAGCGACAGGCCTGGGTATGGACTGTGGCAGTTTCAGCTCAGAGAGTCTGATCTTAGGTGTAAGGAGAAATGCACTCAAACTTAATCAAGACTTTTCAAGAGGAAAGATTTTACCCTTTTCCTGTCTGTAATTCTTCATCCTGACTCTTTTCAGCTGCGGCCAAGTCAAACATCCCTGAGACGGCTGCATTCAGCAAAGCCACACGCAGCAACTTCTTAAAGATGCAACAAGCCTTTTGCCCCCTGTCTGTTGTGTGGCTACACTTGGGACCCCCTTTGTTTTTGAAAAGGTTCAGTTCTGCACGTCTGAAGCTGTGTGGTGCCCCACCAGGAAAGGAATATGTTTACAGCAAGTGTAAGAATAAATATTTACCAGAATTCATCTGTAACAACAGAACAGGAAAACTATTTAAAAACAACAACAACAATAAAGAAACCAGCCAAGAAATAATGGAGTGGTTAATCCCATTGGCTGGACTGATCTATTTTTACACTAGGAATAACAAACAGATTTGCAATGAATTGTGCTTATTATTTTCAATACGGTAGCACTGAGGGCCCCTGTTCAAGAATCAGTCTGTCACTGACATTGCTTGGTTTTATATCAAAAACTAAAGCATCATTTTTATAGCATATAATGTCAATGGTCACAAAATAACCAAATGCTGAGGCTTCACTCCCACTGAAGTGAATTTAAAGGCTTCCACTGACTTACGTGGGAGTTGGATCAGGCCCCATAGCAACTGCTTAAGCCCAAATACAACGTATTGCTACTGCAAGTAGGGGCAAGCTTTAGGTTTGTATGATGATGATTATATTTTAAATTTTGCATGGGAAACATATATATTCTTGTTTGTTTTTCAGAACTGCTTTTATCTTTATGTGTTATGATAAACTTTTACTAGGCTCTAAGCTGACAGTCTGTAGGTTAAGGGAGGAGTGAATGCCATTAGTGCTTCTGCCTAGGAATAGACTCAGCATTAATGGGTGACTGTGTTTGGGTTGTACCAGGCTCAGGAAGAACGAAGGAGCAATTGCTCCCTGGTTAGAGCCATTTTTCTGAAACTTCTCTGTGGAGAACAAGGGCTTGAGGAAGCAGATGCCTTCCAGGAGAGAGGAGAAGGAGCCAGGTGTTCAAGTCAGCATGTAAACCTCAGAAGAACCTGCAGAGACCTAAAGTCTTAGGGAGGATGGAAAGGGAAAGGGGCATACACCTTTAGGGGAGGATCATGCTAAAGCTGCAAGAATCTCATTGCAAGACTCAAAGGTAGACAACGTAACTCATGTAAATCTGAGGTGACCTGAAATCTTGAGAAGACACTGGTGTAATACACAAGTAACACTAGACCACAATGAGGCAAGAGCAGCAGAGTGTGACTAAGAAGTGTGTCTTAATTTACCCAGATCTCTACAACCTTTATGTTGCTTTTAAGAAAAGAATAATGCATCACAGGCCTTTTACAAATTTTAAAGATGATCCTTTTAAAGATGGAGAATATGCCACAAGGAAAGGAGGAGGAGGAGGTGAAACGCAGTACAGAAGATCAAATGGCCACCTAGCACGTCTTCTGTTTCCAGCAGTGGCCAGCAGCAGATGTTTATGGCAGAGTATAAAACTGAGGATGTGCAACATTATTCATTTCCTTGTTTAGCCTCCCATTTTGGGTAATCATCTCTTTGGGGACTTCCTGAGCTGGATGTTCAATATGGACAGTCATGTCCTACTGATATAGATTTCCGGCGTGAATTTGTCCAGCATCTCTTTGAACCTATTTGAATATCACTCTCCTCACTGTTCCATGCCAATAAGCTCTGCAAAGTTACTACATGATGTCCAATAAAACCTAGAGCTTTTTTTTCCCCAACCTGCTAATGTCATTTTCTGTGCCCTGTTGCTTGTGTTGTAAAACTTAGTGACTAATGGTTAACTGCTGTTTCTCTTTTCCCATTTATGAATTTAGAGTCTTCCCCCATATCTCCCCTCAATCATGTCTTTTCTGGATGGAGGGCTTCTAGTCTTCTAGTCTTCTGTTTGTGTGGTGGAACCACACACACCTTTGCTCATCCTTTGTGTCCTTTGCTGGGACTTCTCTAGTTCTCCAGCCTCCTGAAATGGGTGGGGATCGGACTTGCATATTGTAGTCATGCTTTTGGAAAGGGTTTTTTAGCTATTGCTGAATCTGGGGATGCTGATGGCTAAGACGGCAGAACCTGGAGGCTTAGTTTACAGTTGTTTGACTAGTACATCTAGAAATTCAGAGGAAGCATTTGGCAGTTTCTCAGGATGGAAATTTTTTTTGGGAAAAAATTTGCTTGGAGACCCTAGACCTCCTTGATCAAGGTCCAAAAATAATACAAAAGGGAGCCCTGTCCAAACAAGACTAAAACACAAGGATTTGCCTCCCTGGAGATCCTGTGTAGAGCAGAGTGAGGATGAAAGCTGTGTCATTCTCACATCCATATGTGTTATCCTGGAATACACACGATATTTCAGGTGGCATTAAAGGCCTCCGCTCCTGTTCTTCATTCCTCAGATTCTGTGCCTAAGAGTAGCTGCTAAAGAAAGAGTTAAGGCATATTCTAAATCTCTTGTGACTTTTCCTTTCTTTTTACTGACTTTTTCCATTTCATCTAGAGTGTGAAGTCTATGTAATTTTGCTCAAAACACCAGTAAGATAAGACATAGGTCATCTTGATATCCCTTATTTATGGTAAATTCTTTCCTTTCTTTGTAAACTCAAATTATGTTCCCAAGGATGAACAGGTACAATTAAGACCCATTGAGCCCAAAGGTATTTCTGGTTTCTTCAAGAAAGTAAGTGTCCATATAAGCTGGAGATAAAAATCACCTACGGAAAATTATAGCACATATATTTGAAAATCCCAAATTCAGTCATTGGGTGATTGTGGAAAGACCTGTAAGACATACATTCTTAAATAAATAAGGAGGTAATAATTTTAAAATTAGGTATTTAAAAATAATCCACTGGCTGCTAAGCACTCATGACTTTTTTACTGTTTGGAGCATAGCTATTAATTTACGTGAAGAAGGCAGACAATTCAAATAATGGGAAAACTGCTCCATCCCCACCCTTTACAGCTGATCCAGCACCCCAGCCCTGTTTTCATTCAACCCTCTAAATTCTAATCTAAACCATTGACCGGATGCAGTGTGGAAAAAATATCTTGAAATAAACAGGCTTCTATATTTATACATATTCTGCTGCGCTTATGATAAAACTGATCAAAAAGATGTGTGTTTCTGGAAATCAAATAATTCTTCACAGAAATAAATATTAAAACAAAATGAAAAGGCAATCCAGTGTTACATCAGTAGTTGAAGGACTGAGGAGGGATGTAATCTGAATTTTGCTGAAAGGTTTGATAGGCTGCGGAAGAGCTCTGCAGGAGTAAGGCACAGAAACCTAGCACTATACATCCAATAGGGGCAGAAGAACACAGGATAGAGAGCAAATAAGCAAAAGCTGACATAGTCTACTGAGACTGGTACCCTTTTTTTGCCACACTGACATATTAATCAGTCCCACTGTCCTTTCCTTCCTACCTCATAATTCTAGCCATGTCTCAATGAGTTTACCTGTCCTCAGGGGCTATGATAGCATATAATACTTTCTCTGTTGTGATCAGCTTTAATTACATGTTTTAATTGAGCAGACGGCTACTCTGATGAAGGACAAAGCCATATTGCGAGTTGGTGAGTAGCAGACCTGGTATTTGTGGCATTTATTTCAATGTAAGTCAGCTACCTCAGTCACATCCGCATGGGGAGACCAGTTCTCAGGTGCTTTTTTGCAACCATTTGTTTTAGTTTTCCATAAAAACAAAGAGAGAAGAGCACTGGAAACAAAGCTTTGTTCATTGTTACCCAGAATTTTGTCAGCATTATACAATTTTTTACTCGCTGTTTATCATTTCAGACCAATAGAAAACACTGAGCAGAAGTCTTGCTACCTACTAAGCCTTTTCTGAAACAGAAAGTCCTGGCAGTATGCAAATCATCCAAGGCAAATTCTACTGGCATGATATTTATAATATCCAGATTAAGTCAGCAGACATACTGACAAAGTATAATAAAGGCACTATAATTTTGAGCCTATTGCTGGTATCCTGACACTGTGATAAATGAGATCCTATCTCATTTTGTGCAGCAATGTAACCTTACTGACTTCAGCAACAGTTGTAAGAAAAATATTGCAGGGCAGAAACTGAACCAATGTTAATGGAAAAGAATAATATCCCCCAAATTTAACGTTATGCAACTGTGTGGCAATACGGATCACCTAGAAATGGAGAGTGCCAGAGAAACATAAAACAGTAGGACACTAAGTACATGCAAATGATTTATAAGGAGACTGTTTTCCTTAATGAAATGATGTACCATTAACTGAATGGCTTCTTGCTGTTCCATTAAGTCCTAACTGTGGCCTGTTGTGTCTTGGTGATAGCCAGAAGTGACTCTGCTGAAGTCAACAGAATAACCTCTGTATATAAGTGCTCCCTTAGAGTGAAGCAAAGACAGTGTGTTTATTTCCGAACAGGGGCAATGGTACTATGACATGGTACCTTTTACATATTGCTATAATGGTTCTTTTATGGTTGCTATAATTTTTTGGCATGCCAAACAGGGGATATAAGTTTTGTGATTTAATTTTCCAACTTCTGGTGTACTGCTTCTTACATAGAAGGCAAACTAGCATGTTTTCAGCATTGAGAACAGAGACTAGATTTGCCATCTGGGATTGCAGAAAGCAAAAGATATTGTGTGTCTGAACATGGGAAAATATAAGAGGCAATACACACACAGAGGCAAGTAAGGCAATATTCTATATACAGCCATATTTAGCACTGAGGATTTGTTAAAAGAAGACAAAAGAAAGATCAGCTGTTTCAGATCCAAGCTCTTGAGACCTCTGAAGAAAAAAAGGAAAACATCTCCAAACAAAGAAAATGCAGTGAAAACCAGTCTTGAACACATGTTAAATAACAGCACTGCCTTGAGATAAAAGGGTATTGAGGAGAAAATAAAAAGGTCATCACTCCTAGGGCTTTATTTCCATGGGGTCCCAAACTTTTAAGTTTACTTTAACTAAAGCTTAAATCACTTGCAGATGATTTCTCTTACAGAAAAGCATGAGTTAAAATAGAATGGGAAAGCATAAACAAGTTGAATGTCACAGCCTGGTAAATAACAACAAGTAGGGGTCCTAAAGGATTGGCTGCGGATTTCAAGGAGACATGGACTCATGCAGGATGTGAGTAACTCACATAGACTTCCCCCTATCTTTAAGTGGGCTCCCACTGACGTTATTGGTATCCTGTGGTGAGAGAATAGGACCAATATTTTTAGATTTGTGTACGCTAGCTATTTTCTGGAGTTGTTACAATACTAGTGTATTTTTAGTGGTTCATTATATAAGTCGAGGAGCCTTTGCGTTGTGTTGTGTCATATGCAGCGTGTGAACTTCCTGGAGCTCATCTGTTCCTTTGATCCTACCAGCCACAATAGCAGCAGAGCTGACTCATTGGCCACGACTATTTCTTCCTTAATAGGAGCTCCCCAGGTAGGCGGAAACATGCCAAAGAGGGGATGGTAATGGCCATATCGACCCTGAGTCCGGCACTGACATGGCGTCCACTGCAGGCGGGAAGAATCTGAGCAATATCAGAGATATTGCAGATATTTCATGTGTTTGCCTTCCGATATTCTGTAGTAATACTATGTCACCATATCCTTGCCATGTACAGCTATCTGTGCTTATTGTGTAGATGACAGGGTTTATTAGATGGACTACAAGGCCTGATGCACATTTAGAACTCATAATTGAATGTATCTTGACTAACAAGTTGATATAGAGAGGTAATTTCTAGGTGTTTTTTTCTGGTGTATGTTTCTAGGAAAGACTGAAGGTCAGTTTTCCTTTGTAAAGTTTCTTTTATTTTCCTGTTATGATTGTTATTCAAAATAATAATTAAAAAAAAAGATTTTCTACGAAATCTATATCTATCTTACTGCCTTCCTTTTAATCAGTGAACATATTTAATTTGTGTTGTCAGTAGCACATGCTAGCTGTTAGAAAATCCAAATAAAATTATACAATGCCTCATGACAGACATGCTGTTTCCCCACTCCTCACTGCTACACACACAATCCTTCGTGACAGCTGCTTAAGATACATGGTACTGGCTTTCTCCATAGTGCCAGTATCTTATGTGAATTTGCTAGAAAAATAACACAGTATTACTTTCAATTTTGAAAACATGGGAGTAACTAAATTCTTATGTACAATATTTTGAGAACAGTTACATAAGTTTGACTTTACACATTTCAACAGAATTTGCAAAAGACTTATATTTGAGTTAGAGAATCACACAATGTATTTTAACATATTTTTGTCACAATTTTCTGTACTGGCTCTTCAGACGAATCCCCTCAACATCGTGTGTCCCAAAGACTTTCAGTAGTTTTTGAAGCAACATGATTATTGTCTGAGAGATATTTTCTTTTTTTCCTTGTCTCTCCATCTCCCATAGGTAGAAGCCTGTGCAGCAATCATTTCTTCCCTTCCCTTTTTTTTTTTCTGTGTGTGTGTGTGTACATTGCACTGCAAATTTCTGTTAGTGAAAGAAGAGCTGAAGAAGAGCACCTCTTTATATTTGGAGCAGAAACTGGTGTCATCTGAAGTAATGCAACACACTGAACTACAGTGCAGAGACAGGAGGGCAGTAAGTTACGCTGGTTCAAAGTATGTTTAAGATAACATTTTGGTTGGCTTGCAACAGCTGTGCTGTGGAAGCTCACAAGCTAAGAAAGGCTGGGCTTCATTAATACTTGGATGGGAGATCTCCAGACAGCATTAAGATTTATTTCAGAAAGTTGCATTAGTGACTTTGTAGCTGGCACTTTGAATTGGTGCTGTCTCAGTGTTTGGCATGTTCATAGGGATAGAATACTGCAAGAGAGAAGTGGCTGTATTTTCAGCTACTTTGCACAGTCTTTACTTCAGGATAAAAGAGAAAAGTCAGATCCAGGAGATAAGACTGAGTGTTTTAGCACTAAAAATGCACTGTTGCTAGTTGTAAGTGTAGAGGAGGTTTAACTGTAGCATTTTTGGCCAAGCCTCTGCTTGGGTTCTTTCTACCCATGAGTAGGGCTTTCACACAGGGCTTGAGTCAATCTAAAACTACATTTCTACTGTGACAGGAGTGGACCTGCTCTCCTCCACCACTTCCAGGCACATGCTCCTTCCTCTGGCCTGCTCTGGCTGAAAGGTGACTCTACAAAACAGAGGTAATGCCGAAATGACGGATCAATGATGTGATGAAGCTGAGTGATTTTATGATGCCAGCACAAGGGATGCAGTGGGGACCCATGGCTGGGAGCAAGGCAGGAGTCTTCTACTGGCCACCCTCAAACAGTCTCAGGTGACTGCTACAGCCATACCCTGCAGGGTTATTTCCATGAGTTGTCACATCCCCTAAAAGGATGGCTGGTGAGAGAATCAGTGACAGGGCTTTGTTTATCTTTCATGCAAAGGGTGCTGGCCTTCCACAAAGTAAAAGACCTAAAGTTTTCAACTGCCTTTGTTTCCACAGAATCCAAATACACTGAGAGTAAAGAACTCTCTTAAAATCTTCTGCAGCCTCTCTAAGGGCACTGCAGAGTGTACGTGAGGCCCTGGTTGCAATGTGAGTATTTAGGGTGCCACCTCATTTTTTCAAAACATGTTGGGCTTCCCAAATGCTGTGTGATGCACATGAACTGTCTGCCAAGAAGCTTTTTCCTCCTTTAGGTTAATTTCTAGGGGAAAGTCTGAAGTGCCCTAACCTAATACTTGTCATCACAGCATGTGTGTATCTGTGCATACATGTATGTACATATATGTATGCATAAACATAAACATGTACACACACAAACTCTTCTGGCAAAAAAGGAGGGACAAGTTGTTAATTACAGAAGCAATTCTATCACTGTAGGAAATTTAAAACTTAGTGGCTTATTCAGAATATTCTATTATTATTTTTGCTCTGCTTTGATAGATGGCAACTTCAACGAAAGGGAGGAAGAAAAACCAGAGCTATGCACCAGCCAGTGATGGGAATGGAAACATCTCTCTCCTCCTTCCAAATGTAATCTCCAGACCAGCCTTCCCTCACGCTGCTCTTTCAGGCAGCGATACATTGGAAAGCATTTCACAGCTTCAACTGTTTTTTGTATGCACAGGAGAGATTCCTGGTCTCAGCTGTGTAAATGTTTTAACTGAGATTCATGCTTGGCTATTCAGGTCATTGCTTTCTCTTCCGGCCCACACAGGCCAAAATGCATCTATATAAGCATAAAGTGTCCAAAATCAACACAGTATTTTTCACTTGAACACACCCATGGCACGTGGCTCACTCAAAGTACAGGGTACAATGCCGAGCAGTAGATTTGTATTTGCCTGATATGAACTTAGCATGATATATAAAAAAAGATGCAATAGCCCTGCTGTGTGCCTTTGCAAATCTGACTTGGCAGAAATGCTTCCCAAAGAAGAAACCCAAGGAAACCAAACTCTCCCTTCTGTCTTAAGAAAGGACTAATCTAATGTAGGAAATGTTCTCAAAATATGTAATTTATATTAAGAATTACAATGTATTTCCTTCTGAATTCAAGTAACCCTCTAGCTCCTTTACTGGAAGAATAAAATAATTTTCCTTCTGTTGTTTTGACTGTGTTGTATAAGGGTTTTAGGGACACCTTGAAACTCAACCGCAGTTAAATGATGCCTTTAATGGCACCTTTAGTTATAGAAAGACCTAGGTAGCTCTAGAGACAGGTTTAATCAATGCACACATTTGCAGGGATTGTGTTCCCACATATTCTCATTCTGCCTGCAACTCTTTGCAATGTCAAATGAAGATATCGAAACCCAAGGCACACCCTCCTGTGGTGCCAAGACTCTCCTTTTTTGACACTTCCGTAGAAGTTTCTTTCTAAAATTCAGTGTAATCATAAAACCAGGAATTTGAGTACTATTTTTACTAAGTTTAATGAGGAGGTCATGAGTTTTTTTGTGACCCAAACTTGAGGACCTTCTGAACTCAGTGCCTAGGTGTTTTGCTGTTTGACATGTCCCCTATGGGGTGAAAGAGGTCCTGTTCTCAGCACCCAGGAACTGGTTTTGGTATTTCAGTAGCTAATTCACTGCCACAAATACTTATTCTTGTTGCTTGAGACTGCAAGGCTAATTGATTGTTGGGCACCCAAAGAAGGGCTCCCAAACAAGTGTTCGTGAGGCCACTGTTTGCAGCTGGTTTGGCTCATGGGTTTCCCACAGATCTGGGCTCACAGACGCTTGCCTGCTGGCATACACAAGGAAGGCAGAAGGCTTTGCTACTGTCTGAGAGTCCTTGAGAAATAAAACTAGATAGCTCTGGTCTTGGTATAGGTGCATTTACCATTTTAAGTCTAAAAGAATATGTACGCAATAAAAATAACATAGTTCCTCTGCAGTTGATCTTGCAAAACAGGAGAAGGAGGGCTTCCATCTTTCCCTAAACTTGGGAAAACAACAAAAAAAATGAAGGGTCTAGAGCTGAGAGATTGATGCAGCTGTCTTAAGCCATCTCTATTTATGTATCATTGTCATTGCCACCATCGTCACAAACTCCCCCTTCTCTTTGCCAGCTGCAGTCTATGGAGGAAGGTGCTGCCTACGAGCCTTACCACACAAGGACCACCAACGTGTCTTGCCTACAGCAAAGGAATGCTCTAACTGCTAAGCTATTTGATAAGCTTCACATTTTCTTTTTCCAGCTTTGTAAATCTATATCCACGTTCTATCTTTGTATTTCTTTCCAACAGCATTTATCTCCACAGATTTGGGTCAAAAAGTTGGCAATAGTTCTGGGACAACAAAGCCACCATTTTTGGAAAATCATTTTTCACAGAGAAAAAAAAATCAAGTATTTCTCTCCTTTTGTTGAGGGCAAGGTTCCTCTGGCCTCTAGATAGCCCAAACTGCATTTGTGTGCATCACTGTAAGTAAAGAAACTTCCCGCAGGAGACAGAATAACATTTATTTGTTCTGAAAGATGCTTAATCAATCTCCTCCTCAAGGACATGGTTGCTTATTGTGTATCTTACCAGCTGCATTCATTACAAGTACATATGCCTGCTTCAGGTGTCACTAAAGGCAGGTGATTCACAGAATGGGCCAATTTAAACGGTGACTCACAGAAGACAAAAATTGTAACAATACGGAAGCTGAAAATATTTTTTCCGTAAGTTTTTTTCTCCCTACAAAATGATTAAAGTTTTTATGCTGACGTTTTAGGGCAACAGTCATATTGCCTCAACCCCTTCAATTAAAAATTACCTCAATGTCTTCAATTCACTATGCATTTGTAACAAGATATATTAATGTGGCCTTAATGCTGGGATGGTTTCAAAGTCATATACCAATGCAGATTACCAGACTGAATGAAAAATACATTCTGTTTCAACTCAAGGTTGAGATATAGAAGGGGAAGCTTGTGTTGGTGAAACACGAATCATTGTAGGGCCAAATATTGTACTGTACTCAAATTCCTCATATTGTGCTTAGTCCCACTTGATTGCTTGTTTTTAACCTCCCATAGGTACCAGTTGCCACCTCTGCTCCAGAAAGATGTCGTACCAGGACAATACGGAGTAGCTACAGGACAGGTTAGAGCTATACAGTTAAGTCCCTTGCACTATTTTGGCTAGCTTAAGGGAAACCAATAAAGCCACCCAATGATGCATAAAGCAGAGCCCAGCTTGAATGAACAGGATCATTTTCATAGGCCAGTTTGCCTCTGTGAAGACCTGAATAGGCATGCTGCCTGTGTATCCACAACTAGTTACAGAAGGGTTAGAAGAAGTGAAAAAAAGTAAGCGGTGGAAGCAGCTGTTTGTTGATGTTCTTGCCTGGCACTAGGATTGGTTGGGGGCTTGCCTAGAAATAGGCCACATGCTTTCCTAGCGTGGGACCTGGAATGAAAGAAACACCTCCAGGTATTGCAGCTGGATCCCAGGACACTGTTTCATCCAGTCAGTCAATATTTTTCTGAACAGGTTTTTTTGCCACTCTGCTTGCTATGCTTTCTCGCCTTTTGGCCTTAACTGGGTTCACCCCATTTTCCTCATGAGGTGCCTTACCTGGAGGGTTAATCTATTTCTGTTTCCCCCAGACACCTCACTTTCCACTAACAAGGTATTTAAATGTCTATCTGAATGTAAAGCTTCATATTGGAGTTTTTGGAGTAGAAAAGAAATGCATTTTTATCTAAGTTTTCAGCCACATCCTATTAGTTTCTAGTCAGTATGTGTAATGCTGTCTTATAACAAGGGGCATAGCAAGTCACGGTATTAGTGTTTTCCTTATGGTAGCAACCAGTGATCCATAAACACTGTGTTGGCTGCTGTGGAAACACTCACTTGTCCTAAACAATTTACAGAGCCAAGATTAGTGAAGTGTAAAAGGAAACACAAACACCCTTATTATCGATAGGAAATAAAAAACGAAGAGTTATTTAGAGCACTTCCCAAGTTCAGACAGGAGACCCGTGTCACAGCTGCAGCTCCCTTAATGCCAGACCCACGCTCTAGTCACCAAAACTATCCTTCTTTTAGTAAATCTTTAAATGTGGTGTCTTCTTCTCCAGCACAAGCCACTACCAGATGCTTCCAGTCTGAATAATATAACTAAATAAATTTTCTTGTTAGATGTGATAGAAAAGGATGCAGATTATGTCTGACATCTTATAATTTTATAAGTATATTTTAGTAACTTTGATCTGATAACCCTTTTAGAAGCATATAGTGAAGTGGTAATCTGAGGAGACATGATTTGGTGGCAGCAGTAATGCAAGATGTTTCAAACCTGCACCCTGCTTGTTCCTACCCCCTGAACTGTGCCAGCAAAACTCTTACTAGAGACCTGGCTGTGAATGAGGTCAGGGAATTTGGTAGATCCTCCCAAAAACTTTTTTTTTTTTTTTTAATTTTAAAATAAGGCAATTTATTCTCCTAGAAGTAGGAATGAGAGGCGTTATACTGGAAAACCTGAAGCCATGTTGCTGCTGAACACTCTCTACTCTGAAACCTTTGGTGCAGAAAGGAAATGATAGGAAATTTCATTTAATATATGTGTTATATGTCCTGACCAACACTATACCCACAAAAGGTAAGTAAATATGTATCTTGAAAATGAGTCACATTTAATGAAACACACAGGCTGAATCCCCCCTACGCCATTCTCCATGTTTTGCTGGGCTTTATCTTGAATTGAGCTGTGAATATTTCCATACAACAAAACATCTAAGAAGGCCCATGTTTCACTTATGATCCCAGGGGAAAATGTACTGTTACCATGCTAATTTGGAGAAGAGGATGCCAGATGGGTAGAACAGACTGCAGAATATACTTGAAGTTAGGAGAGCTGACATCTTGTGTAGGATATACAATACAAAAAATTTAAAACAAAAAGAAAGAGAAGAAAATTCTAAGTCTAGAGTAGCCTAGAGGTACTTTATGAGTCATATAGTGCATGTGAGTAAAATATTGTTAATTAATGAGGGTCAAGATATGCTTAAGGAGGAAAAAAGAAGAATATGTCTGGTATAGAAACTAACACAGCCCACTCAACAAGCATTTATATTGCAAGCCTGAAGCAAATCCTAGAACTGCTGATAAAAAATCCCATGAGAGTTGCCAGAGATTTTAGTGCAGGAGATAAATCTGAGAAAGAAAATACAACAACATATTGTCTGCTATGTATAAGAATATCCCAGGCCCATCTATACATACATGCTGTATCTGAGCATCCAGGAAGAGACAATGAAAGAGTTTGCTCTTTTATTTTCCCAGCAAACTGCAGCCAAATGTTGTAACCATGTTGTCAGAGCACTTGATACACCTTGCTTTTGTTAATTTGTCTACATTACCATTTTGAACCTGTGTATGCATATCTAAACTATTTTGCAATGGTGAGTTCAACATGTTAGTCACAAACATGGTATTTCCTTTGATTAAGTTGATAACTACTGTTTTCATTTACTGTCCTTTATTTCTTGTACAATTGGAAGGAGGGAAAGGCCATTGCTCCTTCTTCTTCCATATGTTATGTTTGATCTGATGGACCCTCTCCAATGCCTCTTTTCCAGGTTGAGGAGTCCTAGTCTACTCAATCTAAAGTTGTACAGAAATCTCCTATGCTTTTGACCATTGCTGCCCTCCAGGTGTACTTTCTTTCTAGTTCTACCATAGTCTTTCTAGAACTGCATGCAAGATCCACAGTGTGGGATCATCAGGGATTTATATTGCAGTATAATGCAATATATCTTCTCTTGGCTTTTCATTTCTCTCCCTGTAATTCCCAAATGCCTTTTTCACTGCTGGCCTCAGATGGCTTTTTTAGAGAACTGTAGAAAAGGACTCCAACGTCTCCTTCGTCAGTGCTGGCTGCTCATGCAGGGACTTCCCAGTACAGAAATTCCTACTCTTCTTTCTGCTCTTATTATGGGTTATTTTGCATTTACTAACTCTGAACTCAGTCTTCTATTTTATTACCCTGTCAGCTGAAGCTCTTCACAGTCATTATAGTTCTGGGTACCTTGAATAATTTTGAAGCAACAGAAGACTGCTACGCATAAAATGGTAAATAATCCTAAATTACTGGCTTTTGTTGCCACTGCTCACAAGAGAGAACAAGTCTCATTAACACTTTGATCTTACATGTCTATCACATTAAGGGTATATTAAATCAATCTATCCTTTATATAAGGCAGAGAAGGAACAGATAAAAAGAAAAACAGACATACTGACAGAAGAACATGTCTGTACTATGGAAGGGATTTGCCTATTGCAGCTCAAGTGTGTGTGAAATGAAATCAAAAGCGTAAAAGAGCCAATGGTGCAAGTCAATTATATCAGCAAGTATTAGTGAACTCCAGGGATCTCTTTCTCCACCTGCCATGGATGTCCAGAGGAGCTTGATGTCTCTACAGCCCCCAGGGCATTGCTTTTGTCCATGCATACAGAACTGCTGTCCCAAACTGAAGTTACTGAGGATTTATCACCACCAATATAATAATTTTCTTTAATTTGTAAGCCTAGTTGCTGGACTCTTCATGTGTATTATCCATTGCGTCAGAAGATAAATCTTTGACTATGTAACTGTGGCAATCCTTCAGTGATTCCACTCAGAAAATATCTAAGAGTAGCTGTGTATGGTGTTTGCCTCTGATTCTTTTATGTAGTTAAAATACACAAGATTTATTCTCAGTTGTTGAACCAGACCGCTTTTCTTATCTTCCTGACAACTACTTGCAACATCTGTCAATGCTTATTTAGGAGTGCACCAAGACACAAAGAGAACTAGGACAATTACTCTGAGCTATGTACTCCATTGTCAGGATGCTCTTGTTTTGGCTTTGAAAAAATATGTTCAATGGGAATAAGATAAAATCATGTGACTTTTTTATGGTTTAGAAAGTATATGTTGGCAAAGGCTTGTCTCTCAAAAACTCTGTTTCTTCTTTAAATAACATCAGGGGAAAACCCCATCATAACTCTTTTTAACTATTGTAAGACAAAAAGCTACTCTATCCAAATAACATATGGCATCTTTCTCGTTTCAACCTGCAGTATATCTCTCTGACAGACTTCAGAAAGTCCTCATAGTCACAGGGGGACAACACTGACAGATACAGAGTTCAGGAAAGTAAAATGAAAATTTTCCAATTGTTTCAATGGGAACAGATCTTGTCAAAAGAAGGAAAAGGATAAGACAACGGAATTTCAGCTGATGGGGATAGATGGTCCTTCTGCTGCCACAGAAAGCCTAATGTATCTGCTGACAACTGCAGAAAGATGTAAAGATGTTCAGGGTTATTTGTTTTTTGGGTTTTTTTGAATACTTGTATGTATGTAGGGACAGTTCTGTTTTAATGCCTACTTAGTGTTGAAAAAACAAGGGAAGGGCAACTTGCTTCACTTTGAAACTGAAAGAAAATTCAATGGACAATTTATTTTTTTTTTTTAATTTTTGAAAGCAGCTCATTAAATACTGTGAAAAATAGCAATTAAAAGCACAAATACAAGCAAGCAATTACTGTTGAGCTTCACAAGAGCCCCAGTCCTGCATGCATTTATATGGCAAGTTCTGGGACCACCTACTGAAATAACTGCAACTGACAGAGGTTGTGTCTGAAGCACATCTTTATATGGAAATATTTGCACAACCTGGGTGTTAATGCACATGTTTTCACAGAAGATGACATTTTTTTTCACCTGTCTAAGGCTTGATTAAAATCCCATGGAAGTTGATGGAAAGGGTCCACATGCCTGTAGAAGTCAAATGAAGTCTGCAAGAAAAACTCACCACCCTCAGGTGTTCAGTGCAGCACCAAGTATCTGTTCTTTGGGTTGTCCTGTTTGGACAAATGTGTGTCTGATGGTGCTCAGGTAGGGCTATCTAGACCTTGTAATCCGGTACAAATATTTTCACACTGGGTCTCAATAACTAATGCTGGGTGCATGAAGCAATGTAGAGAGGTCACCTGCCTACAAATAGACTGGTGGGGTGGTTGTAGTGGGGGCAGAAAGAAGGGGAGAACAAACCACCCATCACTACTGAGTCGCTGTGGGGCCCTTACTTTGAGAGGTGAAAGGGAAGAGGCTGCCCATCATGGCTGCATCCAACTTTGATCCAAGTTTGCATTTGCAAAGCTAACTTGGATGTCTCTCCCATTACAAAGCAATCTGCAATACACATTTGCCTTTACATTGCTCTTTAAAGACCAGGATTTTCCCTTTTTCAGACTGACGCATATGTACAGCTCTAGACAACCTTCCCTTCTTACAGACAAAACCCACATAAGGAAAAACCACTGCAACTCACAACATCATGCTGAGAACTTACACTGAACAGAAGAAACAAAACTGCTCATAATTATGGTTGCTTAGTAGGTATAAAATAATTCCTCCTCCTCCCCTTCCCTCCAACACCCTGAAGAATTAAAAAGAAGCACAAACACTGCAGTCTAGTTTAGATGAAAATATTACTAGTTGAATTAAATATCTCAGATATTAAATTACTTCACTTACCCATTTTGTTAATTGACTGTAAGGGAGGCTTGCTCAGTACTTGGCCAGGGCAGATTTCTGCTCAGACTTGTAATCTGGGTGGCTGTGAAAACCCTGTGTATACTTACATGTATATACACATAAATAAATGTGTAATCATATTATGAAATCAGTGACTAAAAGTTTCGGGCCTTTGTGATTGACTAGCATCATGGGCAATCTGAGGCACCAGAAGTGTCCCCAGTATTACCTGAAATGCTACAAAGCTGAAGTTATCCTAGCCACAACCACATTACATCTGCAAGATTTAGAACATTTATGAAAAGGCTAGTATTACTACTGGGGTCTTCTTGTGACACTTGGCATGACAGCGCAGTACTGCTAGGAGCAGTAAAACCATCTGTGAGAGACCATGTCAAGGAGTTCGTGAGTAGCGTAACAGTCTTCTCTTCTCTGGAGAACACGTTTGGGTCTATGACAACAAGTGGGGGGCACAGGGATCATCCGACCCATTCATGGAGGTCTAAACTTCCCTTTCCAGTGTCCCCAGGGATCCAAGCTCTGCGGCACTGCAAAGCATTTTGATGGGATGCCATATGTGGCAGACTGGTTCAGGAAGCTGCTGTGCACCTAAAACTAAAAAGGAAGTATAGCTTGTGCTTATGGATGAGAATTCAGAGAAAATATTTATTTTCCAGTAACTAGAATACTCTGAAATACGCTGTTGATGTGTACATAATAACTGTGTAATAATCCTCCTAATGGCCATAAAGGTCCCATAATATATTTTGCAGTTATAATGTGAGATCTGTGTCTATTTTGTGAAATGACTGACAATTTAAATAATTTTACAAAATAGTCTCAAGTGTGGAAGTAAGTGACTGTATGATTCTGTAGAAATACACATGTAGAAAAATAATGCCAAATTTTGAGAAATTAATGAAATGGTAATTTTATTAAATGACTGGCTGAAACAATCATTTTGCAAAATGACTGGAAATTTTAGTCATTTTGCAAATGACTCACTTTGCAATGTGAATAGAGCGTACTTATGTGTTTGCAAATGGATTTAATGCCCAAGAAAATGAGGGACTAACAAGCAATCGCTACTCCCTGGATTCACTCCCCAGCACTCTGAACTTCTCAGACCCAGCTCTAGTAATCCATCTGTCTCTTGACCTGAGCTGTCCCTGCTAGGTTAACTGTAGGCTTGCTAGTAACATGATTTTATGCTGAATGTTCACTAAACAGAAGTCTGTAACTCTGTGTCACTTCTGCTCCAAGTAAATGTAAGAACAGATGTCTCAGGGCTGAGAGAGTGATATGGCTCCTTGACTGCTTCTGCTAATCTGACCCAAATGTATCTGCAGTTTAAAAAATTGGCAGAACGTCCAAATGCCAAAAATTCTACAACTAAATATGCAAACAATTACCAGGCTTGTGCGAATGTGTGGGTGTGTGAGCCTGTGGGTGTGCATGTGCATGCCCACAGCAAATCCACACCCCCATGGACTACCGTTAATCACTCTGGGATGTTTATTCCTGGCTCATAAGGATGCATTCAAAGAACAAATATTTGGTTTTGGAGTGCATTAAATGACATTTAAAAAAAATAATAATAGTGTTTCTTGAGGGAGGAGACCCCTGACAACCACACAATGGGTTTTCTCTTCTATGGTGTTAAATAGGCTGATTGGTAGAAACTACTGAAAATGACTGCCAAGCTGTAAACTGTGTGGGATAGAGACCATCTCTTCTTACACATGCACACAACATGCAGAATCCAGTTTATGTCTAATGGCAGAACCTTGGTTAAGGCCTTTTCCAGGAGCAGGGGTCTTTGGTCTCCAGGCCTTTCCACTTGCCCTGTCCTCAGTCATGACACTAGCTTAGATCTCTTATGCCAGCTTGCTTAGTTCATCAATTGATGACATGAAATAAATACAGAACATGTCATGATCACTTGAAAGGGTTCATACTAGAAGTTTTGATTCTTGTTAGCAGGCTAGTGAAAACGAATATATATCTGAAAATGAATATACACATTGTCATCCACTGCACAATTCTTCTGTAGCAGCCCAAAGAAGCTAGACGCTACTTAGTGGAGGAAAAAAGCAAAAGGCTCAGCTATGCTCAGAGATACCCTGAATCTTCCTTTGGATGCAAGGTACTAAATTCTGCACTGCCCTAACTCCTCATCACTGCCCCACCACAGCATATCTCTGCAGCTAGCTGGAAAGTGCTCATCAGAGCAGCACAGCTGCATGTGGGAATGGGCCAAGATTTACAGTAATGGGAGCAATGAAAAGTAGCCAGAGGCAGTAATCTCTTTGGCTTGGAACAGTTGTAGCTGGAAGGAGATGTTTGCCTGCCATCTTAGTTGCTTTTTGTTTTGTTATCACACAAGCCCAAACACCAGGAAAATTCAACTATTACCTGTATAGGAAGAAAGAATAATTGAAGGGAGTTGTTTAAGCAAGGCTGGAAGAAAAGATACTTTCAGATTTCTGAACCTTGTGTAATTTATGGTCCATGATGCTATGGCTACATTTCTCAAATGAAATGATTGGTGATTGTCTCTTCACATGATGGTTCAGCTACCCAGAAGAAGGAGGACTCTTGTTACTACTGTCAGATAGTCTCTCCGAGTTTCAGGTGAGAAATGCTCAAGGGACCAACTGAAAGAGTGACCCTGAATCTCCTCTGACTGACATCATCTTCATATTGTGGACTTCCTCATCTGACTGCACTATCAAAGAGAAAAGAATCAGGCTTCAGGTACAAACTCATAGAAGTTTCCTTTCAACAAAAGATATCCTTGACTCCCAAAATATCATCCCCCTCTTCTTGTTTAGTCCTTTTCTCCTTAGTGTGCACTTATGTTGCACTGAAAAAAAGTCTGTTTTTTGCAAGGCCAAGCTGCCAGGTTCTCAGATCCTACCAGCACTGTACTGAGTTAAAAAAAACCAAAAAAATTTCTGGAGCCTGCCTACAATCAACATCCTTTACAGAAAGTAAAATGATTAGATCAACTCCTTAAGAGATCTGGTGAAACTTTTGTTATCCAAATACAGGTATGACTTGGCAAGTTTTCTGAAGCAAACCTATACTTAAATTGTGTGAGACACTCTGAACTAGAACACCAGTGCTATAAAGTGCCTTCCAAATATTTATTTTTAGGGAGAGGACAACCCAGGGTTAAAGGAGATTGCCTTCATGAAAATGCAGTGGATAACACACCTCAAGCATGAGTTAAACCAAACTTGATCAACTGTGAAACCCACTTCTATTCTTTTCACTCTGAATCATATTTTAAAATTTTATATATCACATCCATACATATCTAATGTACACACACACACACAAACATATATATATATAGATTTGAGCATAACAGTAGATAGCACATACGTGTGTACTTCTGTGTGCATGTGTAATAGCTGCCAAATAAAGAGAACTTTTGTCTGCTGATGTTAGCACATTGACCTGGATATGAAATAATGATGATACAGCTAAGGCAGTAAAGGAACAATTTCTTCAGAGCAAATTTACTCAACAGCTAGAAAAATGAATATACAACATTGAACAGGGACTGAAAACAGTCTCAACCTTTGTTGCTTCCCAACCGCCATGACAATATTTGGAAACCACCTGTGAAACATACACAAGGACTGGCATCATTTCTTGTTTTTGCTGCTTACTTTTTCCAAAAAAGGGACCTTCAGACCTGTGCACCTGGAGGACACCATACGCAGTAAAAAAAAAAAAAAAAAGGAAATTACTCAAAAATACTTCTTTGCCTCCAACCCTAACAAGACTTCTTTGGGATGTAAAAATTCAGTAATACTGAACAGCTGCTAGGGTAACCCAAATACAATACCCAGAATCCTTTTTCTAGCCTGTTATTTTATAATTCATGAAAATGTTTAAATGCTCCTTCACTTGGCTATTAAAAATATTATTAAATGGAAGAAAGACTCTTCAGAAGGCTTTGAGCTTTAATGCATTTCACAGAACAACCAGTCGGAGCAAAATGAAGGTGCAAAAGTCCTGCCAAGGGCTCAGTGAAAGGATAAAGTGTTAGAGGTGATGTGTGTTTTCAGAAGATATTAGAGAGTATAATTTCAAAATTGGGACAGGACACTCCCCCCTTTTCGATCTGAAGGCCAAGTGTTAAAGCATATGGGCACACTGCGCTGGATAGACTGCATCCTTAAAGCCTTATTCAGGTAAAATATTCAAAGGATGAAATGAATGGGAAAGGGCAGATGCTCAGCTTGGGCTCCTTGAGGTCATATATTAAACCTGAAAGTTTCTGTTTAGTACACATGCTTCTCTTCTTTAAATGCTAAATACTAGCCTATGTCTATCACAGTAAATGGGTATATATTCTGACTTGTACACATTTCAGAGTTCTTATGCATCTTGCTTAAAAGCAAGGACACGAGTCCAAAACCAGGAGTCCATTCTCTGATACCAACAATATTAGCTAAAAGTTGATGGAGCTACACTGATTTTAACCCTGATACAGGAGGGAAATCAGAAACTCTAGAAAGGAATGTGCTCAAATCCATATTCTGTGTTTGAAAATTTGGAAGACTGGTGAGGAAGGAGCAAAGCCAAAATCTAGATGAGTTTGGCAAGTGGTACAAATCCTGGCTCAAACCACTCGGGAGCTTTGGACACTCAAGTTCTGCTTCCAAATCTGCTGCTGGGCCTTGAGCACATCTTGAATCTGCGGTGGATAAATAAATCACGACACCAAGAGAATAATGTTTTAACTTCCCTTATATGCAGTGAGATTGTTTTTATATTCAGTCATTCTTGATACCTGCCTTGCAGACAGGATTTATAGCTGTCTGTTTCTTGGAAACTCCTTTGGCTGGCCATTGCACTTGCTGTTTTCTTTCTAGCCAGCAGGGAATGCTGGTGTATGGAAATAACTCTCCCTCTCCCTATCATACGCAGAAATGCCTCTTCCTCAGTTAGGAAAGCATCGAAAACATTCCCTGCACAATCTGGAATTTATTTGTTTCTGGAACAGCAGTGTTCAGACAAAATGCCAAACTGGTTTTCAAGTGCAGAGTACTCTTACCTTAGTCTGCCCTAAGGGGTTTTGCAAGGGTTTCTAGCAGTCTTAAAGCAGGATGTCCTATTTTACAGCACTTGCTACTAGTGCTTCAGCCAAGAAGGATCTTCATTCTGCAGTTGTAGAAAACCTAGCTTGTCTCCAGGCTGGAAGACATACTGGTCTTTAGGTTGCCAGCCTCTATTCTTAAACATGTAAGTGGTCCAGAGATCTCTCAGAGCTTGACATGATATGACAAAGCAAAGGTATTTATATTCCATGATTATTTTCCCTTGTCAGACCCAGTGAGGATAACATACAGATGTACTTTAAGACCTTCAGTATTCTCAAGAGAGAAAGCCCTTTTGGCAGGCATCCTTACTTTTTTGATAAACATAAGGTTTTTCTAGGTTTTAATTTATAGCACTGAAAGTTAGTATATTTTCCATTCTGTTGATGATACTGAAAGCTGGAAGTTAATAGCATCATAAAAAAAACATAAAGCCTTGTTTCCAAAACTTGTACACATTCTTTATACTTTTTGAATCAGAGGGTATTTGGGAGCAGATTCTCCAAAGTGACTGAGCTCCAAGATATATTTCCATTGGGACATTCTCCACTTTGCACTCAAAAACCGCAATGCCCAAGAAAAAAGTTGCTCCACAATTACTGTGCCCCTCAAGAGTACCAAACGGAAACGTCTGCCAAAGGAGAGAGGAAAGAAGGATGATACTGTGTTTGGGCTGCAGTTGCAAACCTGCTGGGAGTTAAAGGAGGCAGTGCAGCTGTGGCAGAGAAATGCACAAGTTTTATGTGACTTGACTTCCCAGATCATAAATCTGCTGATCTTGAGGGGCATCCTCATTCTTTGACAACCATTCACAGGCCTCTGGCAAGCACTAGCATAGGGATCGCTGCCAGTATCTACAAGAGCAAGGCCTGTAGTTTGACAGCTTGGCAAGGAGTCCAGCATGGCAGAATTTCTGCCTCAGCTATGGGTAGTCCAAATTCCCCAGGAGAAGTGAACCAAATGAGTGGTCAGACTCTCAAATCTTGTGCGAGGTGCAATATCATGAGACAGCGATGTGACTGCTACACAGGGCCACGTAATAGGACAGGCGGCAGGTTGTGTGTCATCAGGAAGGAGGTGCTGCAGCTGGAAGGAAAGAGCACATTGTCTCCTGGGACTCCCAAGTCTGGGGTCCCACCACGTGTCAGGCACTCCAGCTGTAATGCCGCAGGGCCATTGTCCCTATCTAATACCTACGTATGTATACACACCCATACAAACCGTATACTAGATCCAGCCAGTGACTGAATTGTTGTAGAGGTCGACCATCAGCGTGGTACAGAAGACACTGACTGGGATGGTGAGCTATTGTACAGAGCTACACATGGATAGAATTACACCTATCCATGCGGGGACATAAGAAAAATGCTAGTTGTGTGAGAATTTTGACTTACATCTAACAGGTTAAACTCAGATAGATGAGCTTCTGCTCTCCTCTTTGAGTCTGTCACCACCTGTGGTAGGAGTGTCTGATTCACATATCAACTACCATGGTTTAAGCAGCTGAAGACCTTCTGAGTTTAACTCACCTACATTTGTGAATCAACAAGCTATGCACGAGCCTACCCAGGTTTGAGCATCTGGTGCTGTGCCCTGACCCTTACATTGCTGGGTGGGAAAGCAGTTGCTTTAAGGGAGCCATTTCAGCTGACTCTCAGCAAGTTTGCAGATGACATCAAACCGGGAGGAATGGCTGATACACCGGAGGGTTGTGCTGCCATCCAGAGGGACCTGGACAGCCTGGAGAAATGGGCTGGAAGGAACCTTGCGCAGTTCAACAAGGGGAAGTGCGAAGTCCTTCACCTAGGGAGGAACAACTCCATGCTGGGGGCTGCACAGCTGGAATGCAGCTTTGCAGAAAATGACCTGGGGGTCCTGGCAGACAACAAGATGAATATGAGCCAACAGTGTGCCTTTAACAGCTAAGAGGGCCAATGGTACCCTGGGCTGCACTAGGAGGATTGTTGCCAGCAGGTTGAAGGAGGTGATCCTTTCCCTTTATTCAGCCCTGGTGAGGCCACACCAGGAGCACTGTGTCCAGCTCTGGGTTCCCCAGTACAAGAAAGACATGAACATGCTAGAAACAGCAAAGGGCCACTGAAATGATTAAGGTACTGGAGCATCTCCCGTATGATGAAAGGCTGAGAGAGCTGGGACTGTTTAGCCTAGAGAAGGGAAGGCTCCAGGGGATCTTATTGATATATATGAATACCTGAAGGAGGGGTGTAAACAGGACGGAGCCAGGCTCTTTTCAGAGGTGCCCAGTGACAGGACCAGAGGCAATGGGCACAACCTGAAACACAGGAGGCTCCATCTAAACATCAGGAAACACTTTTTTACTGTGAGGGTAATCAAGCACGGGCCCAGAGAGGTGGTGGAGTCTCCTTTCTTGGAAATATTCAAAAGCTGTCTGGACATAGTCCTGGGCAATCGTCTCAAGGTGGCCTTGCTTGAGCAGGGAGGGTCCCTGCCAACCTCAGCCATTCTGTGGTTCTGTGATCCTGTATTCTAGTGCTGCATCACATATCTTGCAGACTGCATTCTGGGTATTCTTTTACTGAAGCATTGAACCTTACAACTCAGTATGCTCCAAATATACCACAGCTGAATGAAATGTCATGAAAAATGCTCTCCAGTGCCACTCACAAGCTGAGAACATGTAGGAACATTTTAGGCTGGTGTTGAATGACAGGTGGCAGTTGCTGCTCCAGAGGAGGACCTCTGTCTCTCTCCATAGGCAAGGGAAGCAGACCTATGCTGGACTTCCTACCTTCTCCACTGCTGCTGATCAGATATCAGGCCAAGTATAAAGGCCAGCTGCTGATGACAAAATACGAAGGCCAAGTGCAAGGTCTTGCACCTGGGTTGGGGCAATCCCCAATATCAGCACAAACTGGGTGATAAATTGATTGAGAGCAGCCCTGTAGAGAAGGACTTGAGAATATTGGTGTATGTAAAATTGGATATGAGCCAGCAATGTGTGCTTGCAGCCCAGAAATCCTGGGCTGCATCAAAAGAAGTGTGGCCAACAGGTCGAGGGAGGTGATTCACCCCCTGTACTCCGCTCTTGTGAGACTCCATCTGGAGCACTGCGTTCAGCTCTGGGGCCCCCAGAACAAGACAGACATGGACCTGTTAGAGTCATTCCAGAGAAGGGCCACAAAAACGATCAGAGGGCTGGACCACTTCTGCTACGAGGAAAGGCTGAGAAAGTTGGGCTTGTTCAGCCTGGAGAAGAAAGTCTCCGGGGAGACCTTATTGTGGCCTTTCAATATATAAAGGGGACTTATAAGACAGACGAAGAAAGACCTTTTACTATAGTGACAGGGCAAGGGACAATGGTTTTGAACTGAAAGAGGGTGGATTTAGATTGGACATAAGGGAGATTTTTTTTTTTTTTTACAAAAAAAAAGGGTTTTTTACAAAAACATGGTGAGACACTGGAACAGGTTGCCCAGAGAACCTGCAGATGCTCCATCCTTGGAAATGTTCAAGGTCAGGTCGGACGGGGCTTTGAGCAACCTTATCTAGTGAAAGATGTCCCTGCCCATGGCAGGGGGGTTGGACTAGATGATCTTTAAAGGTCCCTTCCAACCCAAACTATTCTGTGATTCTATGATTCTGTCTCCATGATATCAAAAGTTTTACTTCATGACCAAATAGCTATAACAATGATAGCTCAACTAGTTTCACTATTAGCTAAGTGCCTTGCTCTTAGTTTCAGTGTTGGCTCTGTTTTTTCCTGAAACTCCTCACATTATCTGGGAAGGAAGCCAAACAGTGTTGAAAGAGCAGTTTATAACAAGACAGAGCTATTTATCAGCTTCGTAACACAGGGGACCAGGATACGCACAGTCCTGATGTTTTGTTCCCTGCACTGTTTCCCCTCTGAGCCTCCATCCTATCACTGACAGTCCTCCCCAGGACTTCTGGAGCACCTTCCCTGCCACAGCCACGGGGGACCAACATTCCTACATGAAGGCTACCTTCTTCTCTTTTTGCAGACTGCCCACCAACAATGGCAGATCTGAAAGTGCTAGACATGAAGGTTTCACAGGAGCTAAGGCTGGACTTGCTCCTGCCACAGAGAAGCTCCTGAATCAAAAGCAAAAAAAATGTGGGGGTTTTGTTGTTGTTGTTGGTTTTGGGTTTTTTTTTATTTCTCTCTCTGAATAGCCACATTTACACAGAAAAGCAATGACCCAGAAAGAATATAATGATTGCTACTGCATATTGCTGTTTTTAAACACTAAGCTCTTATCCTGATGAAGGCAGCTAGGCAGAGATAAGGCTAAAGAGCAGTTCCTGTGGAACTGCAGTCTTAATTTTTATAATAGGATACTGTGGAAAGGCATGTTATTTTTAGAGACCTAGTTTATCTGGGCAATTTCAGCTTGCAGCTGAAATATTACTTTCGCGACCCATACACATGGATTTTTATGAATGGTTCTTAAGGGATACGTTTTGCTTCCAAGCCAGTGTTTGGTGACATTTAAAATTATAATAGCAGCATTATGAGAAATAACCTGGTCCAAGAACCCTTTAGAGCCATGAGCACACATAGCAGATGTGTAGCATCTGCATGTGGCAATAGCTCTTCCATTCACCAGGGTGTGCAGGCTCTGCACAAAATCTCATGGACAAAGCTGCACGGGGGCATTGCCACCACATTAGTTGGACTGCTTGGGCTGTTCCTCCACTGTTTCATGTCCTTACTGAGCAGACAGCAGTCATTTTCCACGCCCGTGGAGACAGCTCCCCTCAAAGATTGCAGGCCTCCCTGGTACAGCTAAAACTTTGCAGCAGCTTTGCACCCGGACACTCCCCTGCCCTCAGAAAAATGTACTTTATCCAACAGTTGAGCACTGCTGGCCCCCAGCGTCTGTCTCTCAGTGGGAAACGCCTGAGAAGTTCAGTATCTTTTATGCCAGGTAATCAGCCTACAGTATGATCTGCACACATCCATCAGGACCATGGCCGAGTGCCCCGTGTGTAGCTTCCAGCAGTGAGACTCTCCCTATATCTTTTTTCTCTGTCCTTCTTTTTTCTTTGTTTACTTTCCAGGAATTGTCTGAAGTGTTTCCAGTCTGACTTTACTCAGCTTCAGTTCTGATCTGACTTTCTTTCTTTCAAAAAATTTTTCCATGGGCAGCCTCACTTGAACTTCCCTGCAGCTTAACGGCTAAGTCTGCTGACTTGCAGCATCCCCGGGGAGTTCATTCAGTCAGCCTCTGTCTGTGGGTCTCTTCAAAGGGCTCCAGCTCAGAGCTGCAGCAAACTGACAGCTTGCTCGGCTTTTAAACACATAACCGAACAAACTGAATGTCAGCACAGGAGAGCTGGTAGGGTGGTGAGCAAAGCATGGGATTCGTGAGGGAAGTGGTGCAAGAGAGGGGAGAAGGGGTGTGAAAAATATCCTGGCACAATCCATAGATATATCACAGGGAGTGACCAGAAGTGGGGAGTGCAATCTGCAAGGGACTGGGATTTTATTAATTTTATAATGAAATAGAGGAACTTTACAATTTTCTTTTGGGTTTACTTAAAATGTGTCATTTTGCTTCGGGATGTTTATTGCTTTAAAGCCCTCTTTCCCTTGTTTTTAATGAAATACGGCTTGATTTTTTTTTTAAAGGTCATCTTGGAGTAAAAGAAAGGTTCATTTCAGGATTGATGAAACACAACATTTCAGCTTTCCATAAGCAACATATTTCCATTTTTAAAAATGTTTAATTGCTTTTTCTTGATATTTGCAAAACCCTTCCCTCATTACTTTTGCTGGGACAGATTCCTAAATTTAAGTGGATTCATGAACAGTTTTAGTTTCTCCAAAACTCTGTTTGTGGTTGGATTTACTATCTGTCAAGCACAGGAGTCATGTGGTGCCAACAGACCTTGTGTACAACAGCAGTCTCATGGCTAAGCCATCACCCTGGGACTCAGGAGGCATGGGTACAGCTTCTGATACTGCCAACTGACTTCATGTTGGCCTTTACCCAAGGCCAAATTCTTAAAGGTATTTTGGCAGTTTTTTTTTAAAAAAGGTGCCAAAATAGGCTGGGCATCTAACACACACACTGACATAATTTCCTGACAACTACAGCTAGTGAAAACCCTGGGATGATGTAGGATGACATAGCTTCCCTTGCAGTTCTTCACTGTGTTGTGTTATGCTATATTCAGGGTGCAAAACCATGCAAACACATCACCCAGGGGAGCTGCTGGACTCCAGATCTGGCCCCCAGATCAATGAGAGGCAATTCTAACCGGTCCCTGATCAGCTCATTACAATTAGTTGCTACACAGCAAACTGGCAACCCAGTGTCCTAATTAAGATGATAGCACAGAAAAAACATTGAGCTGCGGAAGGTGTTACATAATTCAGAAATGTTTTGGGGAAACAAATCCAAACCAGAGCTAAGGAAAGGCCAAAATACCAAAGTGAGCTTTCTGTAAGCCTTCCTGGGTTGGGATCTGCTTGGGAGAGCACTGGCAATCTTCATTCCAGACAAATTCTACTCATTGTCCCTGAGATACTGTAATCCTGGGTCATTCTGTGGCACAAATAATTAACCCATCGGAACAATTACTTATATCCAGAGAGTTCTGGGATGGTCTTTATATACCCTAAAAATTAAAAATCATGGTTGCTCTGAGGGAAGGCACATTCACTGTCACCATACAGACGGGGAAGGTGTGGAAAGTATCAGAAGAGACATTCGTCCAGGATCACACTCAGCAGCAGTACAGGGAAGAAACTGTCACATGATACCAAAACTAATTTTTTCTCTTTTCTGACCTTGCATTTTGGGTCTTGGTGATATTCCACACCTTTGTAACAGGCTGTGAGCTCCTCGGAGCAGGAACTGCCCTGTTGGTATGCTCCCATGGTCATCAGAGATATGACCACAGGTACAGACTTACCCAAGCTATCCTAAAGCTGCCCCACTCACCACTGCAAGTGGAGCGGCAGCGGCATGAAGTTCAGGGAGCACTAACTGCAAAGGTGTGCTGGAGGAAGAGGCATTGGGTCTTGGACAAGGTTGCAAATTTAGCTTAAAGTTGTCTCAGATGCTGCAATCACATCTCTAGATTACACCTTAGCCATAACTGCATACACTTTACTGACTCCTGTGTTGTTTAAAGCACTATACACATACATATTACTATACACATACACTACCTTATATACAGATTACATAAATTCATTGTCCAAAGTGATAGCCTGACTTTTGCATTGGTACTGAGCCTCCTTTGCAGTTCCTGGGAATTACAAATTAAAGGATATGAAGAGACCGTTAATATGGCTGAGCTCTGAGCAGCTGGACTTTTCAGAGCTCACAAAATGCATACTCTCTTCATGCAAAACTCCCTTGTTGAATCAGTTACACTCACTTATGAATGATCTTCATTGTTAAGACCTCTTAATAATTTTCTTGTTCAACGATAGTAACCTAGATGCTAGAAGTTCCCATCTTTGTAAATGAAATCACATCTTTCTTAAAGCAAGAACTTCAGTATGAGTCTTCCACACCTCGGGGAGATGCTACACCAGTTTCGCCCTCCCCCACACAAGGCTCATGCCGGGGCAGGGAGTAACCCAGAGATGCCCGTGCCATCTCTGCCAGGCAGATCTTGCTCTCTTGTGCAGAAATCCTTCCCTGGACTTGGCAAAATCTTCGCCATTAAAGTTGCTGCCAGTGATAAATTCCAACAAAAGATCATGTTTGTGGCAAGTCAGTGTTTTGTCGAGCAAAGCATCTTTTGCTGAAAAATTCTTTACCCACTCCCACCTCGTCACTGCCCAGCCCTACAGTCCTCTGGCTCTGCGGAGGCAGGAACGGGTATGCAACGAATTCACTCCTCTGCTCCAGCTGCAACCCCAGCCTGCAGATTACTGTGTAGGCACACATGGCCACATCCTTCTCCAGCACAGAACGGGGGAATAATTCAGCAGAGACGCTTATAGAGGTGCAATTCCCTCCACAGTACCTGTGCTTTCACTGACTTTTTTTCTCTTCATCTTGCTTTACAAGCAGCAAGGTAATGGCACTGCCCATATAAAACACTAAGCTCTCATGCTGCCATAAAAAAAAATTAAGATATGAATTTTTAAGTGGAGTTTCCTATAAAGCATTTTAGAAAGGATCCTTGGAGGATGTATCCCGTGTATACACAGGAGTGCTAGGGTGCTTGAGAAGAGAGTGAGTTCATAAAATAAATACTTTTGTGAACAGTCCCTGAGAAACTGTCATCCACAAGAAACCCTCCTGGGTCAGACACTTGTAGAGAAACTTGTTATCTTTGCTGACACTGCATCTGTTTGACCAGTTCTGTAAATAAGGAGATGAATTCAGTTTTCAGGCTGTTAACCTTTCACAACCAGCCAGTTCTTACTGAAAACGCTCACAAACTCTCCTCTCATAAAAGGAACATAACAAATGAAGTACCTCTACTCCAACAGGGGAGTGGACCACACTGTCTTACAAAGTGTAATTTTTTAAGTCCAAAAAGAATTGAGAGAAAAGAGTAAGTAGAAACAAAGGACTCTGAATGCTAAGGAATCATCTGCACATGAACAACAAACATAAGCAAGTACTGCGTATTTTGGAAATGGGAGGTGCAAGCCTGAGGGTTGTTTGTGCATTAACTTGTCATAGTGGCTTTACAAGTGTGTGCCTGCCTGTTTATTCATGGATGCAGCAAGAATGGTGTGCTTTCCATGGCAGACTCTGTACTACAAGAAGGAAATATAACTCACAGATAAGTAGTATTGCGTGGAGACAAAACACCCATCAAAAAACTGTGGGAACTTTGGTGTTTTTATAAAACAAGTTTTGATGGGGAAAGACATGTATAACAACAAAGCCATCTTACAGTATTTAATATTTCTCCTAATTCCATTAACACTTTAATTCTTCCAGGAAGAAAGGCTGGCAAAGTTCATTTGGTTTTAATTAGACGGGTGAAGTAATAGGTGACTAGGGTTTGCAAATTAGTCAAGTTGTTTTGAGAAACTACTTTAGAAAATTTCATTTTCTTATGATTTGTTCTCTTAAGAAAAAAAAAAAAAAAAAGAAAATGTATTGAAGATATGTTCCCTAGCTTAAATGAGGCTTGTGGTAAGTATTAGGGATGAAAGTGGAAATTCAGGTGTACTAGAAATAATAATTTTTAAATTGTTTTTCCCTGTCTCAAGTTTACTTTCAGACTTCATGAGCTCTTTCCAATGCATGTCTTCAGTGCCTATTACCACAATACGCTCTTCTCAAACACAGGCCTGTTAAACTGACAGGGAAGACAGGTGGTCACCCACTTCATGATTTTCCTTAGTGTGGTTTTTCACACTGTGTGAGCTGAAAGCTGGATTTCAGGAAGAGAGAAAAGTGTTTGTTTTGCTGTTTTGGGATCTATTTGCCTGAGCAAAAAAAAAAAGCTAGCAGAAATTTGGATTCATTGCAATGGTCACAAAGAAGGCCGTAAAGTGATTTTTTACAAGAGTTCAACTCTTGGTCAATGAGATTCATGTTTGCATATATATCACTGAGCCATGGGGGTCCTGCAGCAGGTGTTCTGTGGGGAAATGCTCGGCACCACAATGGCACCTGTGCCCATAAAGTCATCACCTACCACCCGAGACGGGCGCAGAAGCGCCACGGGTTGCAGAGCCTCTCTTGTTCAGGCACCGCTGCACGGTCAGGGGTTGGGCTCCTTCGAAGGGCAAGCTGGTTGGGAAGGATTAATGGCAGAATTACTCTCTCCCCTTCTCGGGGCAACAACTGCCAGCGATACGCTTCTCTCCTCACCCCTGCCAGCCCTGCTCAGAGACAATAGACAGATTTGGCTGCAGCTGGCTGGCGAGCCGACATAAAACTGAACACCTGTGGACCAAATATGCACAGCTGCAGCGTGCCAGGGCTGAACCATCTATTGTGCAAGCTACGCACGTGCTGCCTGTGAGCGCCTGTGAAATGATGCAAGTTCAAAGACGGAGCCGTTGGGGGTGGGGGCAAGAGAGGTTCCACCAGAACCCAGTTATCTGCTTTTACTCAAGTGCCCCCAAAAGCCATTCTGCGGAAGAGGGAGTTTTTTAGAGCTGTGCAATGTATGGATGAAACCGCTTAGAGCACTAATCAGACTATATGCCTGAAGAATTAAATGTCTGCTGAGGATGCATTTGACCATAGTTTGCAGTGTTCTTGCATTCAGTGTTTGTGTTCTCTCTGTGATTCACAGAGAGTGATTCACAAGGACACTTAATTTGTGTAATGGCCTATTCTATTACTGAATAGATACAGAAAATACCTAGGGAATAAGAGTTGCTTCTTTGTGAATTAATTTCTGTACTGTACTCTGAATATGTTAAATAGTATATACTTATTATTAGCCCCAGTAAGTGAGTGTAGTGCAGAATCTTATGAGCAGATATTTCATGGACCAACCATATAGATCTGTTTAGACCATTCTTCCTACCCAAGGTTACACAGGCTTCAGCAAATTAAGAAGTGGCCTTTTCCAAATTTGAAATACTAAAGTGTTATAATTTGTTATCATGGATAGGGGATGACTACTTTACCGAAATTTATTTGAAGGTGCTCTGAGAAAACACCACCATCCAGAAATCCCCCTTGGAGATTTCAGCTCAGGCAGAACGTTGGAGAATGAGCTCTTGAATTAAGAAATGAGGATAGCAGCAATGCCATGCTGAAAATTTAATTCCAGTATATATGTATCCCTAAAAATGACCTGTTCACTAGATGTGTGGTCCAACCCGACTGGCTAAGCACTTTGGCCTTAGAGCTTCTCTTAAGTGTAGATGAAGGCCCCCTCAGAAACTCCTTCACCCATGTTACCAAGTGTACCAAGATATTTGCACATATGTCTGATTGCTTCTAGAGACATGCTTGGTGTTCCCAGTTCTTCCGAAGAGTCCTTAGGAAAGAGGACAGTCAAAACAGGTCATCACCTCCAGAACAGTTTATTCTGTCAGCCTTTGCTCTTACGGATGCTTGGAAATATCCAGGGAATAGGCTGGAGGCCTGCCAGCATTCCCATGGACCCTGTGATGTTTTGCTGGGTATGTGAAAAGTCAGGGTAGGCCCCAGGAAAATGCCAGAGACAAGGCATGGGATGGATGAATTGTCTTGATGACTACACAGGTCCCATGAATGTTGACTGCACAGTGTGGGACTGTCTGTTTTTATGCTGTTACTTCAGACTCTTAAATAAGTTGCATGGACTAGCTGACTGTGCCAGGGCAGAAGCCTGAGCACAGCTATACTTTTTTCCTGGTGGGAAATTGACTGTGGAGCTTCTAAATTTGTAAGTTAATATGAAAATAATTTTTGTGGGTCTGTTCCTTTTTTTTTTTTTTAATTTTGTTTTCAGGAGAAAAGGTCTGTAAAGCTGTTTTTCATGGTGAAAGTTTTATATATTCAAAACAAAAGAAATTTAGAACCTGAACTTAACATGACAAGGTGCTTTGGAGTGCCTGTGTTTATCATGTTCTCCGCATGGCAGTGTGGCATTTCTGGCTTCTGGGAAGCTGGCACTTCTGAAAACCAGAGGCCCTTGTTCATCTCACAAACCAGTCAACAGCATAAGCAAAATCACTATTCAGCCAACGTACCCCTACACTGATATGAATAAAACCTCTAAAATGGAGATCCTACGCCAGTTTATGGGAGCTATTAGAAGGGTGTTGAGTTTTTTACGCTTACTGGGAAATGGACAGAGGCCACCAAACTCATTTCACAAAGGCTGCTACAAATCCTCCAGTCAGTAAAAACTTTCAGTCATCCACGGCTGGATTTGAACTGGCAACCCATATGTAAAAGCTGCTGTATCCCTTCATCACTCAGCCCCTGTCTCCTCAGTTTTTACGGTCAGCAGGTGCGTGTGGAGGAGAGACTGTGGTCTCTCATTTCATTTGCTTCTCCTGATTTATTATATAATATCAGTTAGGCAGGCTTAATAAAGCTGGAGGCCAGGAGGGACAACTAGATCACCTATTCTGACCGCCTGTGTAGCACAGCCCATTAAGTTTCACCCAGACACCAGTATATTAAGCTCAAAGGCGAAAGTGATACTATAGCACTTTAAGTACACAGTGGATTGAACTATGTGCCACAAATGGAAAACAGGAGAGATGAAAAGTCACGGCTGCTCAGGACCTCTGCAGTCTCAAAGAAGAAGAGAGTTGAGAGAAGTTCAACTGATAACAGCAGACAATCCTAACTCTGTCATGCACAAAGAGGGCAGAGTCCCCAAATCAAAAACAACAAAGCAAGAAAATCAAGAGCAAGAGCAAAACAGCAGCCAGAAACTTCTGCCAACCTGATCTGGGAATATCATATCTTAAGTCCAGATATGGTGATCAGCAGAGCCCTGGATATGACAAGAAGGAACAGCAGCAGGAATATAGGAATTAAAACTCTCTGCCATCACAAGATCGCTCTTCTCTTTCCTTCTCCCTTCAAGCTTCTGAGGAAGGCCAAAGGAAAAAAAAAAAAAAGGAAAAAGGCTGCCTTGCATGGCTAATGCTAGAATTGCTTTTTATAAAGGTTTATAGGGGCACCCAGAGACATTGGGCATGTGACGCTGAGAAGTGATGAGCGTAATGTCATTTCAAGATGAGAAGCTAAAGCGTGGGGAAAACCAATCCTCAGAACAAGCCATGACACTAGGGCAGCTCTCTTGAGCCCTGACTTTCCTGACTAGGAAACAACTGACTAACAAGGATCATGCATGGAATTAACTTACTGTCGGGGGGGGGAGGAAATAATAGTTTTGTTTTGTTGGTTTTATTCCACCAGGGCAAAAGCATCACTGGAGAAAAGCCAGTCCAAGCTCCATAGTTTTTAATAAACTATTTTTTTTAACTATTGGTGGATTTTAGCATCTTGTTTCTTTCAACCGCATAAAAGTTTTAGGGAGAAAACAGTGTCTTCCCTGGAATTATTAGGTGAAATATTAGGGTCTTTTAACAGGTCAAAATTCTCAGCGATCACCTTCCTGCCAATTTTATTCTTCCATTTTCACAGTAAAAGGCCAGGTGCCCCAGCAGCACTGTCTGTTGCTGCCAAACAGCATGGTGTGACTTGTGCAACTTGCACTTGTGCAACTAATTTTACTGATTTTAATGGGATTTCTTAAGCAAGTAAAATTGCATGCATAGTTAGGTATTTTTTTATAGATTCAGATTAAGGCTTTGCCTTTGCAGAGAGCAAGAGAGAATCTGTCTGTCTTACCTTTGCATTTGCCTTGTGCTTCTTTCAGTTTATCCACATCATACTATTGAATCTGAATCAAGGGGGACTTCAGGAAGTAAAACCACAGTGTATGGGGTGTATTGGGTAAGTATATTCAAAGGAGTGAAGAGTATAATGTTGGGTGGCTGGTTCATACAGGTGTCTGAACAGAGTCACATGCTAGGGAGGCAAGTCCCACCAATGAATATGTCCATTAGCTCTGAATGATTTTTCACCTGATATTTCCAAGTTTCCCCTTCTGGCCATTTTCTGAATATTGTGGGTATACGGAACAGAACTCCTGAATGGTCTGTCTAACATATTTCTCTTTGGCTGCGTTTGCTTCAGGGAAAATACACTCTTGTGGACACCATCATGTCCACAAGACATGTATACTGAATAACTACAAGGGAAAAGAAAGCCCTTATTATTAAAAAAAGACAGGAAAAAAAAGAAAAGAAACTGTAACACCAGAAAATGCTGGCATAAACTGAAGATTTTACAAGATTCTGGATATAAGTATAAAACCAAGTTTTCTTGTGTACTGATGTCATCTGCACATACAATGTGATTCATACAGCCCCTTTTGCACCAAACTCTCTCTTGATATTTTTCTATGCACCACAGAGACTTTGGGCTCCCTCCACAAGCAATGGGAGGGAGGGAAAAAATGAAGAGAGCTGTGGGGACAGACTGGAAGGGAAAAGAAGAAAATGCTGAAGGTTATTTTAAAAAAACTTAAAGATGCAAAGTGCTGGAAAAAGTGTCTAGAAGGAAAAAGTGTAGAAGTGGAAAGGAAAGAGGAAATTCAGCAAAATATGTACAAGTCAGAGACCAGCAAGCCAGGTTTTCAGCTGGGGTAAGCCAGTCAAGCTCCACTAAAGTAAGTGGAGCTGAAATGATTTCTAGCAATTGAGGATCTATCCCATTTTGTTACATTAAAGAAATAAAGAACAGGAAATTTACTTTATAGAGAAACTAGAACTCATGAATTAAATGTGATTTAGCTGGCTTGCAGAAAAGTTCAGCAAGAACCCTGCTAAGGCCCACTATTCTATAAAAGCTATCCAATTAGACTCGTTATATTTTAGAAAGCTTGGTGTTCATACACTCAGGATGGATCCTGAGGATGCCCAGGAAGATCCAATGTGAAGCCTGGGGTTCTGGACGAGTCCAGGTACAAAAGGGAATATCTGAAGGCAGACTGCGATTTGCCCACTACATCTACACATTCCACACAGGTCACCCAACTTCTCCTAAGCCTTCATGTTTGAATTGCACAGTCCTTGAGTTTATCACAGCAGGCAGAGAAGGCAGCAACACATGCAGTAAATCACAGCCTCTTGTTAACAATTGCCATGCCAGACCATTAGAAAGTTTTACAGAGCTGCTAGCCCAGCTTTGGAGGACAGGTCTGTTTGATTTGACACAGAACAAGTCACAAATCAAAACAAACCCCCATAATGAAGCCTCGTGTAAGGCTGCCTTTCTTGAAAAGCTGGAATAGTCAAAACTAAAGCCAGCCGTGTCTTTTGGGGTGGCAGGGAGGACTCCAGAGTCCCCCTCGCACACACAATCTCTCCTTGCTGCACTGTGGCAGCCCTCCATCCATCTGGAAACGCTCTGAAGTTCGAAGGAAGCTCGAGAGGAGCAATGTGCAGTACTCCTTCTCACAGCCTAGGGAGCTGTGCCAGGGACCAAGTTCAAGACCTGAACAATGCCCTGCTTGGCTAGTTGTTTGGATAGAAAAATTAATTTACAGCCGAATTGTGGAGGAGGGGCCAAATTCCAAAGAGCACTGAAGTCTCTGGAAGCTTGGCTGAAAAATTAGTAGCGCTACCGCAGCAGCTGAGATTTCCACTTGTTGCAAACAGTGGCAAAACTTGATGGCCACGTACATAGGTAGCCCAAACTGACCTGCACATCACACTGTAAGCTGTCACTGCGGGCACCAACCGGGAACAGAGTGTGCAGTGCAGCTTTTCACCATGACTATAGTTAAGGTTATGTCTCCTTGCCGATCTAAATGGTGGGTGTTTAAAATGAAGAAAACACTGAGGTGCTAGGAGCTGTAGTGCACTACGTCTGACTGTAACACGTGGAAACGCTTCTTCGTATTAAACATGAGAATGGTTGCAAGCAGGTCTTTTCCTGGAGGCTAAGTGCAAATTCTCCAGCTCCTGGAGAAGAGCCAGTATTTCTTCCAGGCAAGCAGGAGTGCCTGGTACTACCATGTACCACATCTACATTTCAGTGTCTCACTGATTCCTCCACATCAGTATATTTAGACAGTAGAAGGGTAGCTGATTTGCTACGCTCAGGAAAAAATCTGCACCAGTCTGCCAGTCTGGAGTGAGGGGAACCATCCAGCACTGGTTTTAGTACTTCTGAAGTAGTCTGTAACCCCCAGCCCTCCACACTGAGACTGTAGCTACTGTGATGTGAAGCACTGGGAGCAATGGAAGGGGAAGATGTTGAAGACACTTCCTTGAAGCAAGGGGAGATGTTAATGGTTTCCTGGGGGAAGACAAGAGCTGGTTCAACAAAAAAAAAAAACACTTGGAATTTTAGAAAGGCACAACAGAAATCACAGGCCTATTTATAGTGTCCAGTCAATATTTCTGAAGAACTTTCAAAAGCTTTATTTCACATTTTTGCCTAGATTCTCTATTACCTTAGAGAAGATGCACATTTCAGCAATAAAACACAGCACAATGAATGTTGCAAATTTAATCTGACTTCTCATGTTTTGGGATAAAAGAAGAGGTTTTGAATCTGCCAAAGGTAAAAAAACCCAACACATTCTTGTCTCTGAGTGCATGGCTACTAAAAATAGATCCTGACTACCTAACTCATTCATTGCTCTCAAAAGGTGGGGGGCTTGTGCACGCAGCCATCACTTGCAAAAGGTGTGCCAAGTCCGTTCAAAGGAAGTGGCTCGTGAAATAAAACTTTACAGCTAAAAAGCTAAAAATAAAACTTCAGTTCTTCTCAAGTGTCTAGCTTAATATTCTTTCTGTTATTCTTCTTATTCTGATGATTCTTCCTGTTATTTGTACAGCTGAGCCAATGTTTCCAGGCAATTCACAAAGTTACTTGGAAAGCTCAAGTGGGACATGAGGTATTATAAACTGTAATTTTGATTCTCATTTAAACTACAGCTTCATTTGCACCCAATTTTAAAGTCTCTTTACATTCAAAGAGGTATGAAGGGGCTTTTTTTGTAACAGTAGCAGAGGTTTTCTATATGTATCATTATACTATTATTATTAGTTTAATTATAATCTCTCCTAATCAAGTTTTGGGGTTTTCCAAGAAGAACTCAGTTCTTGGTAAAATTCCACAGAAATCAAGGGAATAATAAAAAGAATGACTACATGAAAGAAAACCTGAAGAGTGATATAGTGCAAATTAGGTTACTTAAAACGGGTTCTTTCTGAAGTGTATATACAGGAATGCTATTGACATTTGCAGCCTTGCAAAAAAAAATGTTCTCAATAATAGTGATTCACTTTATAATTCACTATTTAATCATATTTCTCTCAGGTAAAGATAAGTTTATTATAAGATTTTTTAGCATAAAGGCAAGATATTTCTCCTTCAGAAACTGTCGTTTCTTTAAGGGCAGTTTTTTAGTTAGTAGTGTTGCAAAGTTAATCCAAACACCTTCGCATTACCCATGACACTCCCACAGCTGGTTTCAGTTGACCATAGTATCAGTTATTCTCTTTTCTTTCCTAACAATTGGGAAAAATGCAGGAAAATAATGTTTAATGTAATGAGATATATATATATTCTTGTAAATAAAATAATTTCATGCCATGTGAGGTATATTTCTACTTGAACACTGCACTAGTATTTTATTTTAAAACTTTACTATAGATTAAAAAAGGGAGATCTTTGAGTAATGCTTCTTTTCTGTCCAATTTTCATAAGCATCCTTTTATTTCTCTGCTTTCTGCTCTGTTCCCTGTCTTCCCCCCACCTGCCTCCACCTTTTCTTGGCTGTTGCAAGTGTACATTCCCTTAACAAGAGCATCTCTCTTAATGAAACCTCATGAAGATTTTTCAAACTATTATTTTCATAGGGATAGATCAGGTCCAAGAAGCATGCCTGTACATGTGGAGATTTTTGTTTCACGACATAGTACAAGAGATGCCGTATATTTGAAGATAGTCATAGGCTGAATTGAGCTCACCCTATATAATCCACTAACATTTTCACTGTATGGGTGACATAATTTAAAATGGGCTTTTGATACTGGGAGCAGGGCTGATTCAGAGCATGCTGAAATCAGTAGGAGTCTCTTTACTGACTGCAGTCAACTTATGATCAAGTCCTTTAATACCATCTGTAGAAGACAATTTCAAGGCATTCCTTTCATTCAAAAAACTCACAAACCCTCTGGTGTACAGCAAGGCTTTTAAGAAGCCTGCATATATCCAGTGGGCATGTCAGCCTACCTGCTCACTGCATGTTCCAAAGCCCTGCAAATTGCACTCAGTGTTTGTCTGTCTAAGAAATATCATAATAGTCATTGTACCATTTTGACAGCTGAACGCAGAGACCCCTTGAGTCAATAAAGTATTGCTGATGTGCCAGAGGCTGAAAAGCCTTTGCTTCACTTTGACTTTTTATTCCTACCAAATTGCCATTCACATTTCAGCAAAATTAAATATCCTTCTGTTTAGGTGCCAGCAACTGATGGGAGAAGTAAAAGAAGTTAATTGAAAGCTATTGGCTGCAATACTCAAGCAAGATTTAAAAAAAAAAAAAAAAAAAAAAAAAGAAAAGAAAGAAAAGGCATAGTTTCCTAAAAGTCCTGTAGCTGTGACACAGAGTTACTTAAGACTATAAAATATAAAAACCTCACGTTCTATTCTTGGGATGTTCCGTTGCATTGACTCTTTTTTCCACTTAAACTACTCTTTTGACTTTATAGCAGTCTGTCCAAATCACAGTTTGTCAGGTGGCTTCTGATACTGTTCAGCTCACTGTTCCTTCTTTTCTCTCACATGAACTAGTGCAGGGCCAGGTATTGTCTACCCTTACCCACAGCAAGAAAGCTCTTCCTTCCCAAGTATTCTTGCTTGTAGGGCAGCTCATGGATCCCTTTGGGAGAAAAGGACACAGGGCCAGGCCCAGAGCTGTGCACAATCTCTGTCTAAGCAGCAGGCAGATGAGGAGGGAGATATAGGGTGGCCTGGGGTGGGGGCTGCAGCTGGGGAGAGGTGCACGTGGCTCTCACCAGCACTGATGCTTCTTTCTGGCTCGTTGCATCTCGCATGTAGGATGGAGGCACTGGAAAAAAGCCGTAGTGCTGTGGGGGAAAAATGTGAAGCACATTGGAAGCAGGAGGGAGAAACTAACTGCGGAGAAGGAAGAACAAAGCCCCTTTAGCCCTCTCCCAGTAAACCGAGAGCTGTCAGGCCTTTAAGGTCCTATAATTAGCAGTGTGTAGGCAGGCTGCTGCACCCTTGTGGAGCACCTCTGAAGCTGATTGTGCACAGCCAAGTCCAGGATCCAACCCCCAACTCTGCAGCCCACTAGACTAAACATTTAACCCAGAAGAGCACTATGTCCACCAGCAAAAGTTAACAAGATCAGGTCCAAAGAAAGCAATTTTACCAGAAACAGTTTTAAACTACATGTGAGGAACAGGAGCAGGGAAGACTGCAGAATGGGAAGGAAAAGCAGATGGGACCTAAATCTGTGTCCAAATCTATGAAGTTCTGCAGTATCTGTTAGTCGAGCAGTGAGTGACTGCTTCCAGGACTCTCGCTACCTTTGCTTGCTGCTGGTGTGCCCTTTGGCTAAGGAAGATGCTCATGCTGATGGAGCCGTCTCTTCTCGCTGCTCTGTGCTTTTGCCTCTAAATACAACACCTTTGTCACTACAAGGTATTGAAACAAAAATAATTTCTAAATCAAATTTACAATGTAGTATGCATACTATTTCTTTCTTTCTTTGTTGTACTTCACTAACCACAAACTCAGCTGGACTTGATCCCTCCTTCTTCTCCACATGTATAAGACTGCACATTTAGGTTTTCCCTGTAAGGTCTACCTTGCAGAGCCAGACTGGTCCATACAGGTCCTGCTACTCCTAGTCTGTCTTTGATGCTAGTCAGCATCAAAGTTTTCTCAGGAGAGCTCCAGAAATGCTGCAGAAGGCTGCCACGCTCTGGGTTTTCTGTTCATTTCACTACTTATTTCTGTCTACAGAAATTACGATGAGCCACATACCTACACTAATCCCTTCTTTGAATAGTGCTAAATTCTCACCTCAACAGCTTCCTGCAGCCATGAATCCCGTACTCTAACTACACACCCTGTGAGGAACCATTTCCTTTTATCAGTTTTGAATATGCTGCTTTTCAGTTTCATTGTTTCCTTTTTCTAATATTTTCAGATGGAATCCCATTCTGAGCAAATAACTTAAAATCCCCAAATCAGCTCTTCCCTTACAATATATACACAGACTGAAGAAAGATTTCCCTCTTTCCCCTCTGGGGCTTTCTTGGCATTTTAAGTGGTAAGTTCAAAACTGATTTGGGGTTGTTCTGGCAGTGTCTGCTGGGTGGCTTGTGCTCATACAATCTGGACTATGTAAGAAAGACGTTTGGGTTGTTTTTTTTTTTTTAATTCAGTACTTAGCTAACTGAACAGAGTAGAAACAGGTACCTGACATGGGATGGACTGATCTCACTTCTAGCCACTTACCTGTAAATTCTGGTTTATACAAGTACTGCAAATACTTGAGAGTCTCTTTGGCCTCTGTACAGTAAAGACTCCTAGCTAGATTGGTGGTGAAAAAAGCACATGAATTTGCAAGCTTTGGATCAGAAACAGCCAGAGAAATAAGCTTTTCACATACTGAGAGCTTTGATGCTGTCAAGCCTCAAGTCACTCAGCATACGCAGCTCCAGCTGCACCAGCCCTGTGTTCGCATGGCCAAGTGGCTGCCCAGCTGGGTTATTGCTTACTGGCGGCTCTTCCTGATGCTGAGCAGCCTTGCAGGACAGCTTTGGCCCCACTTTGGGCCTTGTATGGCCATATTTGGCTCCAGATGGTTGTTGCTGGAGCTGAAAGGCAGCAGCCCCTGGTTGCTTATCCCTTCTGTTTGTCCCACCTTTTGCTAGGTTAGAAAATTGTGGGTGGATGGGGGTGACAAAGGACCTCTCTGCTGGCTCTTGGCCATCCTGAGGGGGATGGTTATGCTGTATGTCTGGCTGCATTGAGCTCTCTGGACTAGGCAAAGCAGCAATAGAAACTACCCACTGAACAGATGCATAGAGGTGTTTTGTTAAAATGTAATAGGTTTCATCAACAATAGTTGTCAGAAGGCCTGCAGTTCAAGTAAGAATCATGGATCTTATGTCTCCAAGGAAGGACAGGGCAAAGAGATTTGACACTAAAACTTTCTTAGGTCTCCAGATGAGCTTGTTACCATTTTAGCCATGATATAATCTGTTAAAATCCTGTATTAAAGTATTAAGGACACATCTCAATGAGACACCAATGGAAGTTAGCCAACTTACTACATAATTCTATTTAGAAATTATCATGAATATTTATCTAGCTGTATTCCTATAGCTCCCAAGAGTCCAAGACTATTTGATATCCTTCTGGGATGTGCATTGAAATATGTCCAATATTACACTAAGAGTTAAGATGGATAAGGTTGTTACTGTAAGGTAAATTCAGGTGTGAACTTGTAGCAGTACAGTAACTGTTGTGCACATGTGGCAGCTTGTTTAGCTGTCCACACCTCAAATTACTGAAGATCAGTCTAATTAAGTGAAGGACTTTTCCAAAAAACAAAGATAAACTGCATAAGAATCAGCAGAATCAGCAGCCACAATGGATTTGTAAAACGATCTAAACAGCTCATTTACAAACAAACAAAAAGATCATATCTTGATTCAATATAACTCCTTTCAAAGAAGTTTGTTTTAAATAACAAGTTAAGCTTATCCAAGTACACTGGTACCTACGTCCCCCTTTTGACCCCAGCAAAGACAGGCTCAGGTCTGGATGGACTACTCTTAGGATTACAAGAGACAAAAGATGCCTTTTTTTTAAGATGGGCTTCTTAAGAGACTGTACAGGAAAGGGGGACAGGAAAGAGGAATTGACCATCTGTGACAATGGAAAAGAAAAGCTTTATATTATAAATCAAGGAGCAAGGGCTGGAGGAGATATATGTGGTCTTCATGCCTGGTCCTAGTCCATAGAGCACACATGATAAAGGGTAGCTGAAAGAACAAGGAGAAGAGATGGACAAAGCATATGGATGAGAACAGCAGCCAGGCAGATGATAGTTAGTGATAGGTACAGTCAATGGGAAGTAGAAATGAAATTTTGTACAGAAAAGACAGGACATATCTTGAAATTAATAAATCAGAACATCTGGTGTAGGACATCAAACATATCATTGCAGGAGTAACTCAAACCTGGTCTAACCATGGTTGGAAAGGGGTTATGATCAAAACACAGTTACTGGAAGTACTTGCTGTTCCACAAAAACACATGTAATGACAAAAGCCATATGTAACCCTGTACATTATCATAGAATCATAGAATACCAGGTTGGAAGGGACCTCAAGGATCATCTGGTCCAGCCTTTCTAGCATGATCTAGACGAGATGGCCCAGCACCATGTCCAGCTGAGTCTTAAACGTGTTCAGTGTAGCGGAGTCAACCACTTCCCTGAGGAGATTATTCCAATGGTTGACTGTTCTCATTGTGAAAAATTTACCATTAACAGAGAGATAACATGGATAAACAGAAACAAAACTGTGACTATCTGGTCACCATCATTTGAAATGGGAAAAAATTGGGCTACAGGCTGGAGTCACATTTTGGTATGAATAAAGATCTATGTGATGCTAGTAGAGACAGAAACATTTCTGAGCATTGTATCGTGTTGAGATACTGTAATTTTCCAGAAATATGTTGGAGAACAAATTCTACCAATAATGTCAGAGACCAGAGGTTCCTGGCAGGGGTACCTGACAGGTATTTTTTCACTGCTACTCTCATGGAACCAATACATGGAGATGTTATCTTAGATTCAGTTTTGGTGAGTACTTTAGGAAATGCTAGACAAACTATTCAGAGAAGTAATCTTAGCTTGAATGTTCATGATTCAATCCACCTTAAATTTAGGAGAAGAAAAACAAAAATAAATCTATAAATAATGAAGGAAAAACTTCAGTGAGCTTAGGAAAACAGTGACAGAGACTGGTCTGATTATTTCTAGGATTTGAATGTGGAGGAAACCTAGACTATCTTTGAATTAAGGTACACAAAGTTATCTGGAACTTGTGTCAGACTGATGTTTGGAGAAGGATTTCACAGCTAACCCTATCTCAAAACAGGATAGCAGAAATAATAAGAGATCCTCCTAATATGGAGAAAAGGATCCATCTTCAGAAAAGATCTGTCAAAGAAAAACCACATGTTACAACTGGAGAATTGTAGGGCCATTGTAAAAACTTCCCAGTCCACTTCTTTCAGAAAATTCAACTTTAAAACAAATAGCAAAGGGCTCCTCACCCATATAAACTTATTTTACTTGGAGTGGGACAGACCTTCAGGACTGAATAGCACATTACCCAATAGAAAACACTTTTCTTCAGAGGCAATGGCAGCACCAATTATTTGACATTAACTTTCAACAGTGTATTCCTAGAGTATGGATAAAAGGAGTCACATGAAAGACAAGTTACTTAAGGAGAGAGTGAGAAGAGCTAGACAAGCACACAAGCACGCATGCAGAGGACACTGGCTAGGCTGGAGTCTGCTGGGGACAGATGCCGACACTTGTTTTGTAGGGGTTTTCAAGGCCCATGAATACTTGCTCTCTGACAGACAAAGACCTTGCTAATACAGTTTCTCACTTGAGAACTCTGCATCTTTACCAGATGACCAACGAATGTAAATCTATGGCAGAAAAGTTATCTGGCCTAGCTGCAACGTCATTCTGACTGCTGATCTGTCCTGAGGGGCCTGCATCAATTTGGGTTTCTCTCTGGTGGGGCCATGGAAATAGCATGCTGTGACAAACACAGCAGAAGTTGTCAGCCAGGCTTCATAAGTACTGAAAGCTGCAGCCAACTTAAAGAGTTATGTGAGGAGGTTGCTTCAGGGCTGGGGTCAAGCGAAAGATGTGTCTTTGTCACAAATGCACAATAGGGATTACCACATCGGAGGTGGAAGCAAAAACATTCCTGTGCTCTAGTGAAAGGATTTGGACTGATCTCTTCAACTATTTTCATGAATGGTCTTGGCACAATGATAGGAATGCACAGGAATGCATTCATCAAACTTTTTGATGAGAATTTGGGATATTGCCAGTACAGCAAAGGATCAAACTGTCATACATGAAGAACTGAACTAACTATTAGAATAAAAGAAGTGTAGTAGGTCATGCACTTATGAACTAGGGATAACAGTTTCTGGAAAAAGCTGGGAACTCTCCAGTTGGAAATAGGTCAGGAAAGCTTGAAAATGCTGGTCAATACAGCATGACGGGGAGCCACGGTGTGAAGCAGCTATGAAAAAGATTGCTGTAATCCCACGATAACTATTTCCACTCAAAGCAGGAAAGTGTTAGTATTTCTGTAGAGGGCAGGAGCAGCTTTTTCCGGAAAACCTTGTACTGTTCTATTCACCCATGCTTAAAAGGGAGGAATTCAAAGTGGGACAAACACACAGACTCATTAAAGATGCAGTTTCCACATCGTGGTGAGCTGAGCTGAGCTGAGTCCCACTTGGTCTCACACCCTTTCTTGTGTTCACACAACTGTGTGGCGAACCACACAAGAGAGGAAAAAACTTCTGAGGCAGAGAGTACCCTTATAAGATTTGAGGATGTAGTTCTTGAAGAACATGTAATACTTAAAGTCATGTTATTTAATTTCCTTTTTGAGAATTTAAATATATAAAAAGATTTTTAGGGGTATATTTAGTAAGAACTCATAATGTTCAAAATACTAAAAAAGCACCCTAACTGCCATTTCTCCAAATCTGCTCAGCAGTTAAAACCATGGGCAATCTGTCAACGAGCTGAACTTCCACCAAGGAACTGAAAACAGTTGGGTTTCCAGAAGTGCCCTGTACCTCCCAGGTTTTCTTTTCAGATGGAGAGGGAGTAGTGCAAAGAGCTGAGTAGAGACAACCTCTGACACTCTGGCCACTTTAGACAGTGTTAAGTGTTTAGACAGTGTTAAGTGTGCCTTTATGAAAATCTGGCCCTTCATTACTACAATAGCCTGCATGGGAACTCCTGGATGCTGATTTCTTATGAAAATTTGGTGCTTTAATGAATCATCTGGGTTAATAAAAGCATCAGTAGTCCTTAAGCAGGGCTCACATGATGTCTGTCTTCACATGACATACAGTAACATGTGCACAAATAAATCATATGCATCAGTGAGGCTGAATATTGTAACACTTACCGAAGAGAACAGCTCAGTAAAATCCTGTCCACACAGAAGAATGGCAAGGATTTCTGGCTGGGATACTTACACTTGCATTAACAAAAAGTGTAAAAAGGTTAATGCCCAGATCCACATAGGAACGTAAGCATTACAAGTCCTTTGATTACCAGTATGGGTGGGAACTGGGTGCTCATGCTCCCTACAACATATGCAGAGCATATTGGGTTACAGATCAGTGTCTTGATGAAGAATACCAATCCTACTTCTCTGAGCGTGGTCCCTATCCCCTGGGCACTCCTTGCCTGAATGGAGGCCACGAGGGCCCTGGTGCTAGGATGCCATTCAAAATTGCCCAAACTGTCAAGTCAGGGACAGTCCGGCAGAATTCATACTCCAGATCTGCCTTCTCATGAAGAGCACCTCAAAAACTGAGCAAGAGTCATTGCTATCTTCACAAACACAAATCAGGTTTGGGAGGCTCCTTCTTTTATGAGATGTGATGGTGGTTGAAGAGTTGGGCAAGAACTGGCAGTTTCTGTGATCAGTACCCCTTCAATCTGCTGCCTTTGAAAAGGATTGTCCACTGCCTCACACCATGCAAGAGCAAGGGGGCATGAAATGAAGTAATTGGTTTGCAGCATGGAAAGAGCACTCTAGGTGGCATGCAGTTAGACTGTGGGGTTCATTGCCGCAAGTCACTCTTGATGCCAAAAGTTAGCAGAGGTTCAAAAGGCGATTGGACAAATACATGGAAGAGAGGTCCAGCAAGAGCTTTTCATTTAATACAAAGATGGCATGTCTTTCTTGGGAAGTTCCCTGCGACAGATTGCTGGAGGCTGGGAAAATACTGTGGGGAATAGCGCTATGTGTTTGCCACGCACTGACACTCTTCTCCAGGCATCTGCTACTGGGCCCTGTTGGAGACAGGGTAGTGTCTTAGTTGAACCTTTGGTCTGATCTAGAACTGCCAGTCTCATGTTCCTTTGGAGCATAATTAAGCTAATTTATCACAAAGAAAGCAGTAAAAACTGTGTCTCTCTCTCCTAGCTATTCAGAGATAAACTCCTTTTCCTTCCTAGAAAAAGTTAGGCTGTATGGATAAATATGAACTTCAGAAAACCAATAACATCAACATGTTAATGGGAAAGTTTTAATAACAATTTGTACGAGTAAAATAGTCATTTATAATGACTCCTAACTTCTTCAAGGAGATAAACACCTGCAAAAATTTAGACACATTTTTTCCCCCTAAAAGTAGGTTCCTACAGGTAGGCTCCTAATTCCATATTTAAGCATCTGTCTTTTATTCAGAGGTAGCAAGAACCTGACTATTTCTATTTTCTCCATTTCTTCTGCCCAGTAACTGGTCAGTTGCAATCTGTATTAATAAAGTCTGGTCTGTACTAATAAAGTCTAGACCATTCTTGCCCCCTTAAGCATATCCCATAGTTAAAAAATGGCTTATGTTCCTCAAAATTGGAGAACATAGAGATTTAAAAGTCTGGACAATACCTTCAAACCTGGAGATGGAGGATGAGCAAGGAGAAGAATAAAGATGGATATTAGTTATACTGCAGAAAAAAGTTAGAGGTCTTTTTACCCCTCAGAGCTGATAATGACTCAGTTCTTTTCTTCTCAAGTTGTGGAATAAAGCTGTTGCTTTAACACTGATTAGTTGTGTACAACTTGCTTTCTTTAGCCAGATTGTGTATGTGAATGTATTAATGGAAAATAAACCGCTCCTACAAATGAAATATATGTTTATAAGGTTGATGTTATCTTATGCTTCATAAATAGCATACCATGCGAACAAGCACTGACAAGATAAAACAAGTGTCCATAAAAATGTTTGGCCTGGGAAAGCTCTGCTTCTGAATTTAAAAGCTACCTATTGTCACATCACTGGACACAGACTTTCTGAAGCAGCGCCAGCTGCACTTTCAAGACCACCATTAAGCACCCATGTTAATGACTGAATTTTTCAAGACAGCGCAACTCCAGTGTAAGCACTTGAGTAAATGCTGAGCTCTTTGCAAATGCTGACAACAAGTAGGAGATGCTAGCTGTTGGGTAACTTTTGAACGTCTGACCATGGCTTAAATGATAAGCAGAGATCATATACAAATGCAGTCCAACTTATGGGTTTTAAACACTTGGAATGGTAGTTCTGTATATGAACATTAGTATGTGAGCATCCAGAAGGCCTTTCTCTTCAGAGAGACTTTGTAGGTGCAACGATGGGGGTGTAAAAAATAAATAAAACTCGTCTGGCTTGCTTGCAGATGCTCTGTTGGATTATTTACTGCCTTGTTTGTGTTTTTCCTACTTTCAGACTGTAACTTTTAAACATTAGACAGCTCTGAAATATGTATGTTGAGTCACAGTAAAGTTACCCCACATTCACTGACCCATGCAATTTCTTTACCTTAAGCCATTTATTGTAGTACTTAATGGAGACTTCTATATAGCAACTGCGATCCAAGCTGGCAAAAGTTTCAGGTGCTGGACTGCATCGTGCGTGATACCATAGGCTAAGTGCCTCCCTGCTTATGTAGCTTAAAGTAGGGGTTTCTCTCACACAGAGAGAACTTTGTTTCAGAGCCCTCTCATAGTCACTCCTGCAGATATTAAGCATGGTAGTGTAAGCCTATGGCATGCCTGAGACTCACCCAGAGGACTACTGTATAAACAATGGTAACAGTAATGCTATATGTTAGATAGAACACCTGGTACTGCAACAGGCCTATTCCCATTTTGTACGTGTAGACCAAGCAGGCTGCTGTAATCTGAGAAGAAACATCTGGTTCACAAGCTTTCGCTCGTTCATTTCTAAACTGAAAAAAGCCCCAACCCCAAGTCCCTCTGAAACCCCACCCCTTCAAATGCCCACGGAAACGTCCAATAATTATCTGCCTTTTCCAAATTAGCAAAGTATCACTTGGTTGTGATTAAGCTCACTTCAAACCAGTTCCTCAGGAAATGCCACTATTAAATACCATGCAATTCTTCAGGCGAACCCACTTAGCATACAATAACAGAAAAATACATTTGTTCCAGGTGCTTTCTTGGCAGAACCTGACATTCGAGTCTGTTTATTCTTTCCACTGTCTCCCAAACCCTCTTCAAATTTTGTTATTCTGTAATCCTCCAGATTGCCCTGTTTCTTTCTCATGCAAGACATGGCTAGAGAGGGAAGGAGCTTCAATAAAAGGAGCATGGATCAGAGCCACAGAATGATTCCAAATATGGCCTTTGTGTTCTTATTTTGCAGCTGACCCACATGCATTGTAAAACAGACTCTACCATAACCACTACACCATGAAAAAGATATTTAGAGCCTCAAATATTCTGCATGTTTTAAACGGAGTTTATTCTTTTGTTTGCATGCTTGTTTATTAACTAACATTGTGCAAGGTATTGTATAAAGCACAAAGGAGAACATGCTATTTTCTTCAAAGGTTTTGCAGTCTAAGCAGACAGGCAAAGAACTGAAACAAATACTGCAGACCATAACATGCTGGAAATCATGGCCACAGCTTCCAAAGTAACTTAGACTTCTGTGTATTTGATTTAAAAAAATGTCTGTATTTTGTTTGGTCATTTTCAGGGGATGGGGACGGGATGACTGGCAGGTGCTGAAAATTAGGTGCCTATAGGAAGTCTTGAGCAGAACCACTAAAAACAAATGTGCCACAAATACTTGGTCACTTTTAAAAGCTTGATACTGGAATTTTTTATGTCTTTGTACATATTTTGAGCTTCATTTGCTGTTGCGGTAATAGGTGTTCATAGTATTTTATTATACGGGCTGATATCTGTGGAGCTCTCAGAAGAAATAAGCTTTATCCAGAAGCAGTTTTTATCACAAATTAGCTTCCTCTCAACCCAAAAGTCAATGCTAAAAAGGTTTACAGTTTTTGGGTTTTTTTTACCTCTGAGTTTGAAGATGACGTTGGCAACGGCCAGAGTGTCCAATAAAAAGGGACTTGCTACAGAACACACGAGCACGCCAATAGACAGATCCAGAGAGAAGAATAATATGATCTTATCAGTCATGAGACGAGGATTTTATATTTGGGTAACAGTACAGATTTTACAGTCTGAGCCACTGGGCTTGCCTCTTATCTGCTATATATTTTATTCTACCGCTTACCTCATTTACCACTGAATCACTTCAGTGCAACCTCTCTTTCCAGGTTACAGTTGTATCAGATTAGGACATCTGCTTCATATTCATGGTAGGTTTTTACTAATAATGCACTTCCCTGAATTGAATTCAAGTAATTGCATCTGGAAAGACAATACAGTGTATCTTCCTTCTGTTTTTCATTTAATTAATTTGTACTGTGGACAAAATCTTATGTGTAAAAAACCCCTTCCTTCCATAGTTTTGCATGACTAATGCAGGCATAGCTTTGCCCTACAAAAGCAGCAATAACACAAATCACTTCTCATGCTTTCAATCCTCAGAGCGCTGTACAAACATATCATACCTATTCCTTTACACTGGAGATGTGACTCTCCTGTCCTACATGACAACTGAAAAACCACTGGACTTAAAACAACATAAGGGAGCATTTTAGAACATGGGCCATTTTTAATCACATTTTTTCTTTGCTTGTTTTAAAAATCTTGTAAACTCCAAAACCAAATAGATATTTAAGGAGAGATCTATTTAGAGGAGAACTCTAAATTCCCTCTTGTCTGTAAAAGGGCTTTGTAGTGTCCATTCTGGTCTTCCAGAGGCCGTGACAGGCCTCCAGAGTAAACACATGCTGATCATGCTGGAGATCCCTGGCATTTCTAATGTTGGAAGTACAGGAAAAGATGATACCCCAAAGAAAATCAAAGATACAAATCTTCTTATAGATACCTTTCAGACGTTCACTCTGCACAATAGAACATTTAAGGAAGCATACAACCATTGAAAAAAGAGTATTTTGCAGTTTAAGCAGAAACTGTTCCATACCATGAAAAAAAACTGTGTGATCCTCATGCTCAAAAAGTGATTTGCTGCTTCATAGAACAGTTCTCTCCCCAATCCTTTGCTAGGAAACATGGTTTCAGGGCTAGAACTATACAGAAATGTGTTATGTGCACTAACAGATCGTCCGTCTACAGGCAAGCCAGATATTATTCTTCACAGCAGAAAAAGCACAGAATTTAAAATCTGGGTTCCTAAATTAAATACTCATATAAGTTTGCTTGTTGAAATGGCTTGCTTTCCTGACAGACTGGCCAGGCAGCAGTTCCTACTGAGTTTTTAAAAGCTCAGGCTTCATTTAGCAACCTTGATATAAAATTAGAAAGCTAACTTTAGCTACCCGGGTTGGAAAATGTTGGTGGCCTGTAAATATGATTACATGTCAGACAGTGCAATTAAAGTTCCAAGGGAATAATTGGTATGCTATACATACATCTATCTATCTTGCTATACTTACACACCCATACATCCCTGACTACTGCCCCCAACACATGAAATTAGCACTGGGACCATGAAATACATCTGCCTTCACTTAACTCTGGCCCATTCTTTCTGAATGAAGTTAGCTACCTAAGCATACTTCTTGCCTATCTACTTGGCTTGAAATTGGAAAATAAATGATATGTGATGCTATTTTGCCCGTTCTTGGTTACCTCACTGAGAAGCTCTCCACCCATCTTGGCACAATCTTTTCAAGACAGGAAGCACAAAATTGTGACCACATAGGGTAAAGGTGGTGCCCCAGCAAAGCCACAAGGACTCTAAATTTAAGCCTGCCATAAAAGCTTTGAAAATGATGACACACAAAGAAGGAGAAACTATGGGGAATGAAACACCTTAATTTTGAAAAACCACAATGATCCACCCAGCACTTCTAGAGCTTTGAGCTCTGAGGCATGAATTAACCACAGAGTTTTTAACCTACCAAACACAGGCACTCATTCTTTGTAACTTTGCAGCTGCTTAAAATGGCATGGATGTGTCTTACAAACATAAAGCGGACTGTCACCATGTCTAGGTCTGTTTAAAAAAAACCACAACACTCACAGTCCAGTAGGCTGGGCACCTGCTTCAACATACGCCTGGGATTCCCAAAGGTGAACTGGTGACCCTTCATTCTGGAACGCAAAATTCAGGATACCATAGTGGTACCTGACTTAGAAAGCCCAGAGCACCTTTGTTCTGAAAAAAAGTGTTCTGCACACCTTCACCTTAGACTTGGGTCCCCCCCCCCCAAAAGTCATCTGAAATAAGCAGTGTGAAAATCTTGGCCTGGAGTTTATGATTTCAAAACTCTTGTGGGTTGGTCATGTTCCACAGAAAGGTGCTGATATTGTATTTAACTGTGACTGTAATTAAATCCATTTATTGCATCATACATTATTCATTTGTATTCATTAGTCAATTATTGTTATTAATTAAGTGTTCTTTAGACTTCACTTTCATTTGAATAACACTCTTTAAAGGACAAGCAAATGGTATGAGGTGCCTTCTCAAACATGATGCTACCCAGAACCAGCGGTGAGTGGAAAACTGTTATGTACATTAAGCCAAGCTCTTCCCTGAATTAGGGAAATGCTGACTAGTGTTTCCTCTGAAGGTATGTTTTTGGGGAAACTTTGTGCGCTGGTGAATGTAAATATCAAATTAAACTGAAAATAAACCCCTACTTTCTGGAATCTACTTCCCCTCAAATCAGTCACAGTCTAATCACCACTTTCCTTGGAGCAACACCATGTTTTAGTTCTGGATGTGTTTGTTTTGTTTTTTTTTTTTTACATGTGCTCAAAAGACAGGGTGAAATTATAGGAATACTGGGACAGAGGAAATTCAAATGGAACTAAAACATGTGGCATGGCCAAGACACAGTTTACAGCCATCTGCAGGTTACTGCACTTGCTCTTACAGCCAGGATTTGCCAAGGAACCTGAGGCATGCCTTTGCTGAAAAAAAATGAGTCCACTGCCCAGAGCTGTACAAAGAATTTAAAAATCTCAGCCTGGAATCATTCTGAAATTTGTTACAAATATCAACTCTGTGTTCCTAGCAACTCTGAATCCCAAATTTGAGGTGATTTCGGTAGCATCCAAGAAAAGCATCTTCGGGCTAGGACCCAGAGGCACCCTGAGCCCCACTGGTGGGGAGCAGGCTCTCCTGTAGAGGTGTGCTGCAGTGTAACTGGGAGCCACAGGGCTGGACTCATCTTCCCGCCTGCTGCACCCTCTCCCTCTGGCATGCTTTACCTCCTGTTCGGTGTAGCTCAGCGGAGGTGGGAGAGCCTTTCTTTCCCAGTCCTCTGCTGCTTGGGCAGGCCCCAGCAGGTTTCTAGGTCTCTGCAAGGCAGGACCCCAACCCAACAAGTGAGCGAGACACTTCTGGGTGAGTCAGATGGCGAGGATGACTATAGCACTGGGTGTGCCTGGGGATGACAGCATCCACCAGGGAGGTAGGAGAAGCTGGCCAGCAAAGCAAAGTGGCTACACTCGCTGCGTCAGGCTACTGGGAGGGGAAGATACTGCAGTGCAGGTGCAAGGCATGGCTTTGTGCCCCAATGCGCAGGAAGCAGGAGCCAGATGTGTGAATCTGGCCTGGCTTGCTGTTGAACTTAACTGCCTAGGCAGGAGAGAAACTCCTCTACATACTGAAAAGCACCTTAAAACTAAATTCTAATATTTTTAAAGGGCTTTTTCTTTCCATTAGAAGCAACCAGTTTTATTCTTCCTGATAAGACCAACTTTGGTTTTAACACTATATGCTTTATAGAGACACTGGATCTAAAACAGACTGAAAAATCTAACCTCATGGAAGACAAAACTCTAGTAGATATCACAGAAAAAAGTTTGAAGATTTGATTCCAGCTCTGTCTATCTGCTCAAAACCTTTTCCTCAATGACTGTCCCTTTTTACCGAAATAAACAGGGGAAGCTCTAGTCCAAAAGTTTAAAAGAGATTTTTGTATGTGTACTTGTGTATATGCCTGTTCAAACAAATGTTTTAAAGCAAATGGCATTCAGAAACTACATTTATTATTGGCATGTTATGTTACTCCACCTCTCATTCTGACAATAGAAGCAGGACCTCTAATCATTACAATGTCAAGACATCACCAACTTACTCCAATTATTTTAAAATGCACAGTAAAATACAGTTTCTCATAGAAAGGAGATGTAGGGAATATCATTCAGTAGTCAAGAAGGTTGAATTGTGGTTGCAATCAGCCCACCACACTTATGGGATCTGTCAAACTGTAGAGGAGAAACCAAGCCCAACTCTGCCGGAGCCAGAGATATGTTTTTGAAAAGATGGACAGGAGCATGGACAGGGCTCCTATTACAGGGATGTCATTGCCAAGACACAGTCTCTGCTTGAGGTAATAAAGGGAGAAGATGGTGGCTTATTTTGCTTACTTTCAAATCTGGGACACTGTTGCTTCTTTAAGGCATTTCAGTTCCCCAGGAGAGGCTCATGACAGGAGCAGGTTTGTACTCTGCAGGGGATGCCACAGAGAGGCAACCCACCAGAATCCTTCCAAGGGAGTGTAGTTTGCCACTGCTCCGTGCTCTGCGTCGAAGCCTGACTTCACAGGAGGAGGAAAGAAGAAGCTACAGGAGGGCAGACTGCCTGGCCTTAAAAGGAGATTTCCAGTATGGAAATGTTGTGCATAGCCTGACTTTGCTGGTTGCTAAATGAAGGGGAATATACAAATAGGCAGGCACACTCACACAGATGTTCTTAAGGGAACCTTTACACACCCGTCTTCTTTCTTCTAAAAACACATTTCCACTCTTCACCTTTCAATTATGGAAAAGTTCTCATTTCTGTGACCTCAATAAAGAATTATATTCCGAGACCAAAATGCTGAGTCCTCTCTGGTGAGGGGGGTAGCTGAATCTTACACACCATCCTGGAGATGGACTGTTTTTCCTCTGTGCAGTTTCTGAAGGCAGGGTATACTATTAAGAGGCTTGTCTGCAGACATAAGGGCAATAATCTGACTGGAGCCAGTCGGTCCATGACCTTAAGTGCACCATTTCAAAACCACACCTCAAGCCTTGCCCTCATTCTTACTCCACCCTCTGCAGAGCAAATCACACCACTCCAGTTTCATAACTCTGGGAGGCTGTTTACCCACTTTGGCTATGGTGCCATCAGCAGCTTTTGGAAGAACCGAGTTAGACATTGTGGGATAGCTTTAAGACAAAAATCTGTCTTCTGACTTCTCTTTTAGTATTACCTTGAGTGCCTCTCCTTGCTTTTCATGTTTCCCTTTCCTAGCTTGACAGCATGTCTGAATGAGTTTGCATGGACTTTATCAAGAACAGCATTATGACTAGCATATTTTCACGGGTCATAGAACAACTTATATCAATCCAGCTAATTAGCTCTTTTCTGTGGTACTTTTTTTTACATTAAATATTTATTCAGTTTTCTTATCTACTGGAATTTGTGATGTGCAGACAAAGACATACCACAAAGCAATGCGTTATGAAAACCACAAGCCACTGATCTTTATTTGTTCACAAAAACATTCAAAATTAATTTATCCTAAGGGATAAAAGAAGCAGAGAGAGCAAACTGAAAGAAGATGAAGATAAGGCAGGCTGAAAGAGACAGAGCAAAGCTTTGCCCAACATCTGTATCTGGCATCTCACCCTACAGACAGTCATACGAATTCTACTTTCAGCCTCTTTGTTACGTTACTGGCATTTTAGGCTGACTCCCGTCCATTTCCTGGCGGCTCCGAGAAACCACAACCTGCCTGATGACACACATTCGCCTGCCAAGTAAATCTCTATCAGCCCTTGTAGGGCTGGGCAAGTGCTGGAGCAGGGCTGTGCTCTGTAACAGCCCCTCTAGGGGTTGGCAGTGGGCTGTGAATCACAGAGCTAGCAGGACCGGCTAGCTGGAAGGTCACTCAGCTCATCCCTTGCCCAAGACAGGTTGGCTGCATCCCTGTTCTTCCTGGTACATGTTTATCAAGCTTATTCTTAAAGATTTCTCCAGGTAATCTAGTCCAGGTCCTCATTTTCTCTGTCATTAGAAAGTGAAGAGTATTCTAGCTGCATATTACTCGCCACAATTTATCTTATCTAGCATGCAAATGGAGAACAGAGCACACTTTTCCTCCTTTTAGCTGTCTTTTATGCATCACGCTCCTCCTTCAGCCTTCTCCTTTTCAGACTAAATTACCAGAGATGAGTTACATTTTCTGTAGGTTGTTTCTCTGAAACCTTTCGTCGTACCCTCTGCTCTCCTCTGCTTTCTCTAATACACCAAACTACAGTACCCAGGACAAGACTCAAACCCTGATCTAAGGATTTATGAGTGCTAGGAGAACTAGAGTGGAAGCATTATTTCACATGTCAATCAATCTCTACTCCTGGTTACACATCCCAGGCTGGCCTGTGTTGAAAACCGATATTGCTGGCATTGTGTTCAGCCTGGATCCTGTATACCGCTTGCAAGCTTTTCTCTGCAGAATTGTTGTCTTGCTAATTCATTCCCATTCCTCATGCCTGCAGTTGATTACTGCTAAGTGTAGTTTCTGGCACTTGTTGTTGAAATGCATCCTATTTTTTCAGTTCATTTCTATATTTTATCATGATCAATTTGACTTCTAACCCTGTCCTTCAGCACACTTGCAGTCCCTCCCAAATTGTCATTTGCAAATTCGAGAAGTGTGTTCTCCTCCTCCATCACCAAGATCATTAACATAAACATTGCATGCTGTAGGACCTCTTTGGAGCTCCCCAAATAATTTTCTGCTGAATACAGTTTTTCACCTAGATTTCCAGCCACCCCTTCATAGACATCTCCAGGCCACATTTCCTTTCCCATGTTGATGAGTACAACCTGCAGGACAGAGTCAAAAGACTTGCTTATCGGCTACTTGTCCTCCGGGCATAGAGTGTCGAAGCTGGCATCAGGCCCCATGAGTTAACACATGGGACTGAAAACCACCGCTGCTGCTATCACTCCCTTTGGGTGCTGCCCTTTAAGAAACTCAGCCAAACCAGAAAAGCAGAGCCTTTGTGTTTCAGCACACTGCAAAACAAGCCTCAGAAGGAACATATGAAATCAAAGCAGTTTCTGCCTTTAGGCTGGTTTTGGATTGCAAGCAAGAGGCCAAAATTCAGCCCTCAGCGGACAGTGGTGTGCATTTCCCACTGTCATTGGAGAGGGGAAGTATGCAAATATTTCAGGGCTGAATTTGGGTACGTTGTGTATGCACATGCTTTCTTTCTCTTGATCTCTATGATGCAGAGAACTGATATGATCCTGAAAAACTCATTATCCAGCACCTGGGGCCACTGAGCTCCAATTGTTGTGGAACAAGGATGTTTCTTGTGGTTGGCTTACGTGTTCCTTCACCTATCACACTTGTGATTTGAAATTTTGTTACAAAAATTAAAAAATACTATTCTAAAAGAACTGTCTGCATTTGAAATACTATAAACATTTTACTAGTCCCAGATTTTCTTCAAAATATTTTTTTTACCTTTCACTGCAGACAAGACTTCTACTGATCTTGAAAAAGATTTTGCCAGAAGGACTGATGCTGTATCCAGATCTTGCAACTAAGACTTTATTATTTTGTTCTGCCCCTGGCTTGCCATTTATCTCAGTGGAATTCCCACCTGCTTCTTCCAGGTGCTGCCAACATAGATTCATAGGAGCTCTATTAACTTTTAAAGTGCCAGTTAACATCATTCTAAAAAGCCGCTTGTTTTCATCTTACTGCCATCAGTCGAAAAAAAGCAGCACTCCTCTTTTCAGCAGCTCATTAAATCTTATTAAAATACATGCCTGCAAAATAGGTAAATTAACTCCACAAATCCTCTGTGATAGTGTCCAGCCTGCCAGCCATTCTTTTTTTTGTTGTTTTTTTTTTTTTCTTTTTCTCTCTTCTCTTCTCTTCTCTTCTCTTCTCTTCTCTTCTCTTCTCTTCTCTTCTCTTCTCTTCTCTTCTCTTCTCTTCTCTTCTCTTCTCTTCTCTTCTCTTCTCTTCTCTTCTCTTCTCTTCTCTTCTCTTCTCTTCTCTTCTCTTCTCTTCTCTTCTCTTCTCTTCTCTTCTCTTCTCTTCTCTTCTCTTCTCTTCTCGTGAGCTACCAGACTGGTAAGAATGGATACATAAAGTGCTGCTCTCTCTTTCTCTTCCCCCCCAGCTTCATTTAATTTGAGACTTTACTAATTCACGCAAAAGAGATTTGGTTCTTCACTCCCTACATCAGGGTGACTCCACTGACATTTTCCTTTACAATAGCTCAAATAGAGGAAAATTGAGGCCCCAGGCTTGTCTACCTTTAGGCAAAGTATTTCTGTTAAACGTAGGTAATATATACTAAAAGTTTTTAGGTAATTTCACTTTCTTTCACTTTTCTTACATATAGATAGGTATTGCATATGTGTCAGTCAGCAGAACATTCACAAAAGAGCAGCTTGTCTGTCTCTAGTTTGCAAAGAACAAATAAGAACCACTGATTTCCAAAGCAGCAGTTCTGATAAGAGTAGCTGATTAAGTGAAATACGGATGGAATAAAAGACTGCCATCTGCCTTCCTGTTTTAATTTTTGTGGTAAATTCTGAGAGCCTGTATCTCTCCTTTATGCATATACACACATGTGAATCATAGCCGCAGGGCGAATGGGGAGTACATGAGCATTATTAATTTGATAAAACAAAACAAACCATGAAAAGAAAAATAATTCCTTGTGTTATTTTTAAAGGGACCTTTATCTTTTGTTTGAACTTCAAACAGAGCTAATGCCAAGTAACCCAACCTTAATTTACCATGAAAGGCACTAATATCCAGTCCTTCACAGAAACGATCCACAATCAGTGTTCCTGGTAGGATCTTTGCAACAGTCAGTGAGATTTTTCGTTGCTGTTTCTTACTTGTGAATATGCTTTACAAGCAATTATTCACCCTGTGTCCTCTACCTCCACCGCCTTTCATCATTATCTCTGAAGAGGGAATCAAGATGAGAAACATAATCGCTGCAAATTCATTACTTTATAACTGTCGTTCTCTCCTGTGACTCCCTTGACCAAAAGAGCACTTTGCTCATCGCTGGATTCCTCAGACCATTCGTGTCTTCTAAAATATTATTACTACCTAGCACTTGCACAGTTAAAGTTCAGGCTTATCAGGAGAGGAGAGAAAATAACAGGGGGGCACCTGGGTTTAACACCAGCATGAGCACCAGTGCTGGCAAAAAAGCTCCCAGATAATGAGTGTTGGTCACACTGATGTACAGCATCCCACTTACACTGGCACTGCATCTAGCTCCTCTGCCATCTTCTGTCTGGACTAGGGACCTTCCTCTGGGAACAGCTGTGATTTAGGGGAGCAGGGAATCAGCTCTCCACCACGTGGAAGCTGCTATCCATAACTGACTCATGACAGGTCTGCTTGGTCTAACTTTATTCCTATCACTGCCTACGCTTCGTTTTGCATAACTGCATAGTTACCTGCTAGCTATAAAGAAGAGGCGGCCTTGTCGTGAAACTCATTGTTTGCATGTGAAGGAACACAGTGGTACAGAAAGGAATATTATGGAGAATATCCTCCATAATATTTCACAATTATGGAGACTGGATATTTTTTTTTTAATGCCTTAAAGTTTAGGGCACTGAGATGTTTTGGCCAGAACCTAACATATGGATTTAATTTTATTAAAAAAAAAACAGAAAGAAAAATGTGTATATTTCTGTAGTTTTAAATCTAAGAAGCAATTTGACAGTATGGAATCTTTGTCAGTTACACCAATTCCCCCATTAAAAGGAGAAAAAGATCACATCTGAGGGCAATGTTTTGCAAGCTCCTTATGAAACAGCACCCAGCAAAGTGGTAACAGAATGAGTAAGAGATCTGGAGCTGGATGAAATACCAAGTTCCTCAAGGACAACACCTGAGCTCAGTTGAAGGGAATTAACATCCCTCCCACTACAAGAGTGCAACAGTCCATTGTTGCTTTTCATCTTTAATTCCCAATGTAACTAAAATTATAGACCAAACTGGACAATCTTTCCTTAGATGGCAAATTAAGCAGCTCATGTTTTAAGCTATTCTCTTTGCTGTGTCCAGTGCACAAAGGTCTTTCCTGGTAGCTGCTGCGGGTGGGTGTAACCTAGTAAACAAGATGAGAAAAAGAGGCTCCGGCTTGCCGTGCTGTTTAAACTCCAAGTTTAATTGTATCTGGTTGCCGAGATGCACGTAGCTTTTTGAAACTGTAAATAGAGACTGGCTGCTCAAACAGTAGCTGCAGAAGCCTGCCGACAATTTCATCTGGTGACAGGAGCTAGTTTCAAAGAAGATTAGTCACTGCTATTGAGAATATTCATTGAGAACTCACTCTTTCTGCCTGCAGATTACAAAGGTTTACCGGCAGTCCCGCTAACCTAAACAGACTGGGGTTGTTTTAACCATCCAGTTGCAGCAGTTTCCTAACGTCTTCTGGACCCAATTTACCACTAGCTTCTTTTAGCTGCAACAAGTTGCAGAAAGGAAAACGACTCTTTTAAGACTGATTTTAGCCAAGAAAACTACGCTAAGGAAGAGCTACATCATACATTAACTGGGATTTCCATTCAGTTCTAATTAGGCTGCATAAAAATGTCTCCAAACATATTTAACTTGTATGCAGTGGCATAATGTTCCAGGCTTAAAATTTTAATTTATGGCTTTGGGTGGGTGCCTGATACTTCTAATGTTTAATGAATCTGTCCTCACTTGGCAATTTGCCATTGGTGATCATAGAGTTTGTGCATGCCCCTAGGTATTTATATCTGTAAAATTGATAGTGTGTGAAATGTCTTATATTTGACAAAACATGGCTGTTTTATTTTCTTCTGAAATGACATAATTACTCCTTCAGGATATGTGGTCAGTTGAAGATTTGCAATTTTTCATATTAAAGAGTTCTATATATTATTTCTGACAACCAATGTTTTATTTTTGTGAAAGATTCAGAGTCTGTTTAGTTAGTGGCTGTATTTTGTTTAAGTCTCACACTGGAAGCTCCCTGGGACAGGGGCTATCTTTGTGTTGTAACACAACTGAAACAATAACTTTAAAAAACTCTGTAAAAATGGGATTTTCCATTAATTGTACAGATGGTGATTTGCTAAAAATACACAGAGAAACTAAAGCAAAGTGGCACGAAAGCTAGTAAGAATAAACACAACAAAAAATCTCTTAGTCTAAGTCAAAAAAGAAAGGAATAAGACACAACAAAAAGCTCATGGATGTTAATAAAAAAAAAAGGGTAAATCCTTTTGTTATTCAAGCTGGTCTTTTAAAATATCTTTATTTTTTCCTTTCAAATACCACCAATGACATATTTAAGTAAAATTCCCACTCCCTTGCCAATAATTACTTAAAAACTACAGTGCTAAAAAAAGACAGGAGAAAATCAGGAAGGAATGTATATATGAAAATAACACCAATCTAAAGTCCTCTGGATACAGTCTGAGGGTTCAACATTGGTACAACAGTACCTCTTTTGAAGGTCTTCCAGTTCAGCTACAGTTAAGAAAAATGATGGTGTTGTCAACCTCGCTGTACTGCTCTGGTTTTTGTGAGATGGGCCACCATAAAAATTCAAAGCACCTACACTTTCAGTGTCTGCTCAGGTTCATCCAGCTGTAAAAGTAAACTTGCTCGTGTCCCTTCTAACACGGTTGCACTGACAAATTTAGCAAATACAAGAGTTATTCTCTGTGCACTAAACAGCCTCCCTCCTATCCCCTAAGAAAGGAAAACAATAATGTAAAGATACCTTTTAGAAATGGCATCTAGCAGTCTCTTTTTTTCATGATAGTTGCTAACCCTTACACAGGACTAGTCTGGGCTTGTCTGTGAATAATTAGCAGGTAAAAGGGCTAGTTCGTTCCGATGCTAATGTACAGGCAACAGTGAGTTACATTACAGCAAATGCCAGTTTTTAGTGTTCCGCAGTGCCTGTTGTTTTTGCTATGCTGAATCTCCTGTGTAAAACAGAGCAGAAAATAGTAGGTAGTGTCCCTCACTTGTCTTCTTTAGAGTGTCAGGAAAGGTCTTATAAATCAAAGGTTTAAAGCTGCTTTTTGTAACAACTCTGCCTTCCTCTCTAATGCACTACTTCCTGAGCATGATAGAGCTCTGGATATTTTTAACAACTTCTTTCTCCTACATCTTCCTTCTTCTCTATAGCTCCCATTCTCCAGGGATCGTCCATCCTTCTGGCTGAAGGATACTCAAATTTGCTCAGAGCCTAGCGTCCTTTTTGGAGGTCAGCTTGAGGGAGCACTGCTGCCTGATGGGAAACTCCAGCTACATGAGCTGAGCAAACTAAGCTCACTGGCCTCACACATGTAGGCATAAGAGTTTCTCTAAAGAAACTAGGCAACATTCATCAGTTTAGATCAGTGCTGATAACACATTTTCCCATGGAGTACGTTTTTTATGGAAGGAGTTTGGTTTGTTAAGATGGAGACAGTTTGCAGAGGGATGGTGGCTCCAGATAAACTTTTGAAAAATCCAGGCAGGCTTTTTGACCAACTTGTTTATTTGTTGGCTTGACACCCTGTCAAGGGTGCCTGTCTACTGTTGCCCTCCTCCTGGCCAAATCCTTTGCATCATTTGCTGCCTCTCTTCTTGGAGGTTGTTTTTAAATTTGCATTCAAGAAAAGTTAGCATTTTTTACTTTTTGTTATGACCTGCCGGAATTTTTCCTTCCCAAAAATTGTTTCCTTTCCCCTGACACGAACCTGTCTGCACCACTCTACTTTTGACCTTGTTTGAAAGTTTCTTTGCATCAACTTTAATGTGCTTGTGTTCCCATATCACGGTTTATCCTTGGACCTTTCCAGCTTCAATTTTATTTCAAAGTTCTCTGTCCCCAGAATACCTCGTACTTCACTTAACTTCAGTATTTAGCAAAGGTGTATATTCTTCCTGAACCTTGAGGGTTCAGAATAACTGAAATTAAGATTGTGAACTTAACAACACTGTCATAATATCTGTCCACTGAAGTCAATATTATGAATTAATTTGACCTCTTTACCTATGATTTTTTTCATCTTACACAGGTTCAAGTATTTGAGTTAAGTTTTCGCTTAGACCAACACAAAGGGGATGGGGATTATTTGGCCCAACAGCTATAAATTATTTATTTGGCCCACTGTGCCAGCTTGGTTACCTTGGCAGAACAGAGACCCATTTTGGCACTGCAAATGGACTGTAGAAGTTGTATAACATTTTCAGCCTTGGAGACAGTTTGACAGTTTGAGCAGAGCTCAGAGACACTGATAGCGGACACAGAAGGGGAAAATTACTGGTGTTTCTAGGCTGTTTCTGTTCACTTAATAAATGATTTAAAACTTCAAGGCTTTTTATCAGTTCAAAATTTCACCTAAGCTAAATAATTACATGCAAGAGGAATATAAGAGAAAGCATGTACATAAACAGACATGCTTGGCATCGGAGCTTGAAAGAATCCTTCAGTATGTTCACAAAAGCACATGCAGACAGAAAAACATGCACACATGCAGACATACGTGCATATGCACGCACACATTTCTTCAGGCTCCAACTGTCACGCACATTTGTTTGAGGTTTTATGGGTCTCAGAAAATGAGAATACAGTGAAGAGATCCACATTTTTCACTTTTTTCTTTTCCTAAAGTGATATATTCACTTTCTCAATCAACATGCTTTCCATCCAAAGGGCCTATTGGGGGGGGAGGGAGGGGAAGGAAGGGGAAGAAAAAAAAAGGTAGAGAAATGGCAGTGAAGACTCCAGTACTACTAACTTAATTTGAAACTGAGTGATACTCAAATTGTGATGTTCATATATATTTCTGTGCAAATTAGACCAAAAAAGGAACACTGGAATAAGGATTGTTTATTAAATTCTACTGTAAAGAGTGACTGCACTTTTGTGTCTCTCACAAACTCCTTTGACGTAAAATAACTAGTGTTCCTGGAATATTTCAGTTTAGTAAAGAGGTTTCACTGCTGAGTACAGCTTTTTTTTTCTCCTCTTTTTTCTCTTCCCTCCCCCCCTCTTTCTTTTTGAGTCTGACGATAGGATAAAACCTCAGTGATTAGCTTCGTTGCCGGCAACAAGCCTGATTCTTTAATGTAGCTGCTCTGCTCCTTAGCTTTGTTTTCATTATTATTTGCATTGTGCAGCAGATGACTAAGAGATAGTCAAAAGATCAAAGGTTTCCTTTGATGGTTTATATCATGGATCCCTGCTGTATTAAAAAGGATCTCAGGTCAGGACATTCTTGTTCACATGCAGATTTGAACAAGGGGCTGCACAGGGTGATCAAACTGGATGAAGGCTGAACACATCCATCAAAGGGCTAACCACATTGGCCCAAACAGAAGAGGAGGTTCTACCTCCATAACCATGACATTAACTAGTGACAGATGTCTCCCTGTGGCTGCTGCTTTGATGTGTCAGGACTAAGGAGAACCAGAGAACACGGAGAGGTTACACTTTCCACATTACTCTAGAATTGTTTTATAAAAAAAAAATAAAATAATAATTCATAACAAGCAATTTCTAGTATCAAAGGGTTTTTGTTCTTTAGAGAAGAACACAGATAGGCCCATCTTGCATAACCAAGCCACACGTGTGTCAGGTCTCAATATGTCTCTCTTTCTTACACATTGCATTTAATCTTACAAACATTTAGTAAACAATAACAAACTAGTCATCGCAGCACCTCTGTGAAGTAAAGTACTATCATGCACAGAAGGGAGATGGAGATATTGAGACAAAAAGAAGGCCTCGTCTAGTGGGCTGGTGCAGCTTGTCCACTTCCGTATTTAAAACTCTTGGCTGTAGGCTAAAATGATTTTGTGTGTTCCTTTGTGTTTGTGAGAGAGGGTGATGACATTTCTATGCCATTTAGGATATATATCAGGCGAAGATTGCTTTTGCAGCAGGCCTGTCAAAACCCCTGCACTAAGCACGACACTTGTTTAATGAGTCTCGGCACTCCTCTCTTGCTAGGTGTCTCACCAGTGTGCAGAACAGAGTGACTGCTGCTCTCCTCCATGACCCATATGCCAGGTATAGCAGCCTGCCCTGATTTAGAAACCACTGCCCAAACGCATCCTGGTTGCAATTTCATGGAGCAGGGAACAGACCATGGTCTGAATGGTGTCAAGAGGGTTGAGGCCAAGGAAATCCTATGCAAAAGAGAGCCTACCCCAGTGCTAGGTATGGTCATTTCCCTATCCTGCAGCCCAGAGCAACATTTCCTCCAGGACATGATTTGCATGCTGCTGGGTTTCCCATCACATCAACGAAGGTGCCACTTTCTCCTGCACTGAAGAGACATTTACTTGGAAGGGGTGCCCAAACAACCTACACCTATTTCCTGAGTAAAACAGAAAAAAGCAAAAACAGCCTCCCACTTTTTATGCCAGGCAATTTTTGTTTACATTAGGACTTTTGCCAGGGTAAGTGCTGTCAAAAATAACCTCATGCCTCTAAAGAATATTAATCTATCATTAAAAGTTTTAAGTGTGGACTTGCCCTAAATTTTAGAGACCATCTCCAGCTGTCATTACTTGCAGGAGCAGCACAGCTACACCTCAAGGGGTAGGATTCAGCTCTGAAAACATTATGTGAAGAAAGGTTTCTAACCTGAAGTAAGTGTGGAAGCCACCTGCCTCATGTTAGTAAGGCTTCTCTCTCATAGCAGTGAGCTCATGGCACTTCCATAACTTTCATAGCACTTCCAAAGAGCAGTTCTTTTTGCCTAGTCTACCATCTGTGGTATGATGCTACAGAGGAAGCCCTGTTGACAAATTTTGCTTGGATATTTAGACATCAAAAGTTAAGCAAAATGAATCCCACTGTAATGCACAATAGCTTTCCACTGTGCAGCTGATGTCAGAACTGGGATTTTAGAAGGAATCTTGGCTTGTGGTTTTGCATTCCTTCAACAGTTCTTACTCAGATCATCCTAAATTGGTCTCCTTATTGGAAATCCACTGGCTGATTTTACGTTTCAAGTAGTATGCATCTGACAGTATCTTTCAGATGGCTTGTTCAATTGCATTACATTCTGTACCTCTAAAAAAACAACAATAACCCATCCCCGACCCTCGATGTAGTCAGCAGATGCAAAACCAGAGGAATCTGAAAATCAAAGAGGAAGCTTAAATAGAAAACCCGTTGCTGAGTAGCTATGTAGGAGTATGTATAAGAAGGCATATGTTCTTAAAAATGTGAAAAAGCAACCTTCTCCATCTATCATCAGAGCCAGCTTCTCCTACTGGACAATGGGGGATACCAAGCAGCAGAAGCCTCATGATCTGAGTCTGCTTGTGAAGCAATGGAAAAATTCAACTCTTAATCTACAGACTGCTTAAGGGAGCCTTTGTACTAATATCAGTATTACCTGGATTACCCCCATAGTTACTTGACTTAAATTCCAGAAACTTGACAGGCTTACAGCCCAGGTTTTAGCTGTCCTCCTCCTCTCTACTGAGAAATTACCTGACATCATAACACGCTTTTGCTCTCTTCTCACAACATCAGATATCCAGTTCCAGTAACAGAGAGTTATTTCTCTGTCAGTTCCAGTCTTTGGCTGGTGGAAAAGGAAATGAGATTCTGTTTTGTTACCAGTAGACTGTTGCATATAGTGCCTTGCTTTCCAAAGTGATCATTTTTTTAATGCCAGTTAGGAATCATGTTTCAAAACACTTATTCACAGCAGTGAATGTTCATGTAATAGTTTTAGGGGTAGTAACAGGGATACTTGTAAAGCGGAAAACCTCCCACAATTTAGTCTTGACGACATGTTGTTTTTAAAGGACTGTTTGTTGTAGGTCTCCTATTCAATTTCTCATCTAAAACGGAAGCATTTGCTTGATGACTGAATCTAGTAGAAATTTTTAGATTAATATTCTCTATTTGCTCACGATGTATTATGAAAAGTAATAAGGCTTGCAAGCAGTATTCTGGTACACAGTATTCTTGTGAGCTGCTTTTTTTTTTGAATGTAGGCACCAGAGTTACACTGCTGCTTGCAGAGAGAATGCCTGGCAAAAACGTGAGGGCAAAAGCACATTTGTGTATGCGCAGGCTATATCCCAGCCTGTCAACAACTTGAAATAACATGCAAATAGGTGCCAGTACATCTATCATTCTGTTTATTGTCTTTACTCACTTTCAGTTTGACTTCTCATACAATTCTGGCTCTGAGCAGTTGATAAACACCATTGGACTACTGGATTTTGATTCCCACCAGCATCACATCTTTATCTTTTGGAAAGGTTGATGAAATACAAACAGTATAAGAAAAACTTTACTGGCAAAGACCTCTGTGTCTTGCTACACCAGAGCAATGTACTATGGTTGCTTTGTATCTGTTGCATAAAGTTTGTTTGAGTGACAGTCTGACAAATGGTCTTTTTAGCACTGAAACTTAAACAAGGAGTGGATTGAGTAAAATCACAACCTGGACTGACTCAAAATGACATATCAGGACCATTTTTCAGTGCTCAGTTTCCTGATGGTTGAATTAACTGCAGTTTTATCTTGCTCTGTATTAGCTGTTTTACCTCACTTTCACCAAATTGCTTTCTTATCGTCATAAACACTACTGAATTACTGTAAACTGCCAAAGTGGCAGAACTCTGCTATCCAGCCCATGGGTGCAATCACTGGATTTTCCTCTCTCAGTTGTCCATTGTATTTGAAGTCATCTCAAAAGAAACAAGCCAACAAAACCATATTTCATCTTGAATTGCACAAACTGTTACATACAGTAACAACTCTATTTTCATATGCTTGGATATGAATTGCATGGGCAAATATATGCCAGACAAATACATGACAGAAAAATAGCTTTGCTCAATCTTTTGGCAGATTTGGGTGGGTTATAAAAACAAACACATTTCCATGCAGGCCTCTCCATTTGTTTTGTAGTTGCCAAGATGACATCCAGAGGAGACTGAAGGAAAGGCAGTGAGACTTTAACATGGATGGGTTGGAGGGTCCTGCAATTACTCTCTTCCGAGGGTAAGAAGTCTCACTAATGAGAGGTGTGAGAGGGCAGCATATATGATTCTGCACGTTAGGGATGAACTGTATGTCTTAATAATTTCCTATTATTTCAAAGGAAGTACAAGGCAAGATCCATCAAAAGATTTCACTGGTCAGTAACGTGAGGGAAAAAACCTCTAAAAAACAAAAACAGAATGAGGACCGCAAAGTCAGCCCCAGAGCTTCTGAGCAATGCAACAAAAAGTCTGATTTTTGAAAGGCCTGAAATTGTTAGCCTTTCATCCTTAACTTCTTTGCAGGAGAAAGCAGGGTCCTTCTGCTCAGGAGACGGAAAACCAGCATCTAAAATTTACCTTGCCTTTTTAATAACTAAGAATCACCATTGCACTAACTTTGTGACCAATGCACATGCATTGGTTTTCTGATAATCACAAACCTGTAAGAGCTAAACCCATTTGCCATTGCTGTTACTGGAACACAGAGAAAGACAGGGGTCTAAAGACAGGTTTCATCTGAAAGATGGGTCAAGACAGCCTGAAAAGTATGCTGTGATCTGATTCCACTGCATGCTCCTGAGCCCATCAAAACCCTTCTGAAAGACTCCAGATTTTCCCAAATTCTCCCTTTCAAAGGCAAAACAAGAGTCATAAAAGTAACTAGAAGACAAAACTCTTTGTGTTGATTGGAAGCTGCCAGATTTTAGGAAACAGCAGTTTGTGTCCCTAGCTTCAATTCATTTCACTTGGCTTTAGCTGGAACACTGCTTCTGGCCCTTTCCCTTGTTGCAGAAGCTCAGAGCTAAGAGAAAAATGTGTGTCCACAGGAAAAGATCAATTTTGCTTTGGTCAATAATGTATTGGGACCTGACAGGAATAACTAAGCAGGTGTGTGTGGATATGAATCATAAGCAGCGTACAAGAAGCTATCATTAAATTTGTAATAATAGCACAGTGCGAGCAAAATGAGACAACTAGATCAGTCAAGGATACAGGATTTATAGACTAGTGCTTTATGTAATGTCCTTTAACTATGCTCTCTAGGTTGGCCTTCCAACAACCTCATGTTTGTACTGGCAGTTCTGTCATATGGTGCCCACATTTTCCTGGGATCTGAAAATACAAAGTCGCCATGAAAGCTCCAGTAGCGAATGGGACAGGATGTTCTACACCCACCATTTGATACTTATCAGTGATCGCTGGGACGAGGGAGGAAGTGGTTATTGAGAAATAGGGCTGCCTAGGCTGCTGATCTCCGCTTGGATTACAGCACTGGAGACTGGCAAAGTCTTTTTTTAACAGGTTTGTGAGTCATTAGCAAACAAAAGAATTAGAAAGAGATCTTGTTCTTCTGAGGGGCTTGTCCATAGAGGTAGCAGAGATTGGGACTGTGGATCTTACACAAACTGCCTTCTTCGTAACACTTCACAATGATTCTTCCTGTGCATTTTCTAGCAGTACCTGTTTTTGAGCAACAGAAACTAAAATACAGCTGGTATGGATCAATAGAGTTAGTAAAGCTGTGACCTCAGTAGACATTAATTTACATTCTTAGCAAATTTCCAGGTGTGTCTCTTTATACCAGTAAAAGTTGAAACTGTGCTTAAAAATGAGTCAAGGACTATGTATGAGCACTCACCTGCTCTGGTTCAAGTAGGAAACATTTAATATCATTTGTGTAGACTGTTTTCTTTCTAAATATGAAGCTTTCTGAGCTGTCCCTTAGCAGCTTTTGAAATAGACAGCAAAAAAGTTGCATCTTCTCATTATACTGACTTTAGGATGCAGGCACTTCCTTGAGCCTCCTTGCTTTTAAGAGTGGGGGCCCTGAACACAACCCCCACGGAGGGGCCTGGCCACCTGGGCACAAGGCAGGCATGGCACAGTATGGCTCTGCAGCCTTGGATCAGCCTGTCGGGAGAAAGTGCCTGGCCCCCTTCGCCCACGAGCTGCACTTACCCTCAGGCCCTCGCTCAGGGTCTTTGCCTGAGCTGTGCTGTGGCTTTACTGCAGTGCTGCAGCTATCCCCACTCCTGATGCCTCGTGACACCAGCTTGCTTCTCCTACTTTCTCTTTCTAGTTTCAAGAGTGCAGCTAATTAAACTTCGGTTGTGCTAGAATCAGACTTCAACCACTTTGCAGAGCAATTGAATCACATACTCCATGAACTGACATTTCTATCTGCACTGCCATGTCCATTCAGTGACTTTATCCACATCTCCTGGTCTCTCATGTAGACTGCTGGTTCCAAACCTTTGCTGTCACAACTTTTTCCTCCTGTTTGACTTACATACTTCAGCAACTATCTCCTCGCCTGCCACCCTGAGACATTTGTTTCAGCCTCCTTATCATTACCTGGATTGCTTCTCCTCCTTGCCCTCCTACCCACTGTGCACAACTCATAAGCCGAGAAAATCATCACAGCTTCATATCTATTTCCTTCCATGGAAGCCTCACACCCATTGGAGAAGCCTGGGCATCTCTCTAGTGAGGCCTGCCTTGGCACCTAAAAATCAGTGAGAGTGACCACAATAGTGTTTTCTAAGGTGACTTAAATGAAAAATTGATGTTGACACTTTGAGAGTTAAAAAGAAAAAAAAAGGAAGAAAGCATGACCCAGCTACCCAAGTGGCAATTGTGCCAGCACACTGGGGGCAGTATCTTCAGAAAAATTCTGAGGTACTCAGTGGGGGTCAACCATGTGGTGGGGGTCCCACCTGAATTCATCCCCTTATTTAACATGACAGAAATTGGACTGGATGCAGAACAAGGAAAAGTGCTTGGGCCTTACTGTAGGTCATCTCTGAATTTACGATGTGCCATACAGCTTGCACATAGCAAGATGAAAAAGTGACCGTTGGTAAGTGAGAAGGGTAGGAATAGTGGCACTATACAATTTTTAGACTCCAGTAATGTGAAAGGAAAATTTTAGTTCTTCTGTTTTTCTTTTCCGTTCTGGAAAGCTGCATGCCTGAATGGTTTAGATAGGGATGAACATTAAAAACAATGAGTAATCTATACCAGTTAATCTGCCCGACTGGGAGAGCCTGTGGCTGAGGCCAGGCATCTGGGTCTGTGCTAGACAGTTGGGATTTATGTCAGCTGTCTGGTCTAGAGCTGCATTAGGACTACAAAAGCTTGCCTGATTTGAAGTGTGGGGACTGAGGGCTCCCCACAGCAACACAGATGGGGCTGCAGGGGTTGTGGAGAGTGGTTCCAGGCAGACCCAAACCAGAGACAGCACGTGAAAAACTATGTGGATTATTGCAGAAAATAACATAGCTGGAAGGATCTTAAGGATTTAAATGATTTCTAGATTGCAATGGCTCAACAAGTATTTTGTGACTCAGGAAAGGCCAGGAAAGACAACAAAGTAACATCCAGCGCTGGGATACCCATCTTAGGCTTTGGGTAAAATTCTCCCCAGAATAAGGAGCCACCAGAATACATATTCACTTGAACATGCACGTCTCCCTCTAACAGGCAGACTCTCTAGAGCTTCTTTGAATAAACCCAGGGTTATAAGGTTAATTCCCTTAAAAAAGCTTTTGTTAAAGAAAAAGGAGAAGATCCTGTAGGATCTAAAAGGAAAGCTATGTTTTGGCCAGAAGTTTCAAGTATCAGAGAAGTCTATTTTCTCAATTTTGCACGTGTGGCAGCCTCCAGTTTAACCACATCTTTGGCAGCCTTAGCTAACCTATGAGAGCATACTCATCCCTTGTATGCAATAGCTGTGATTGCTGGACAAGGATATAGTGATAATTCATCTGTTTGACACTAAAAAATGCACTATTAGCCAAATTATTGTCCCATTTAACTGTTTCTTCATGTTTTTTGCATTTTATGCATATTTCTTTGGCTTACGTATATTATATCTGACTAGTTTTCAATGAGTTGGAAGTTACTTTGCTTTTCCTTTAGTACCTGCACATCCAAAACCCAGAGAGTTTACTAACTTTTCTGCATTCTCCCATGCCTCTGTGTAGACTCCTTTCATGCTGCAAATACTGAGGGCAAACCCTCTTCTAATGTAGAAGTAACAGTCCCTGGAAACGCACTGCAGCTGATGAGGTATGGCACATAACACTGGCAACACAGACCAGCTTAGATCTTGAAATGCATCCTGTGGTCTGCTGAACAGAATGTGAATTTGATGTATGCCTGGAAAAAAATTGAATTAACTCCATAGGATCCATCAGACACAGTGAAAGCATCACTATAAGACAACATCAACTTTCCACAGGCTGGTTGTTGTTAAAGCATCTGTTTTAAGGTATCCATGCTTTAGGTCCTCAGCGCAATGTCATGTGATGCTGCACCAATAGTGTTTGATGGTTTCTACATTATCTCAAGAATATCTTTCTTTTTTTCGTATACATCTCAAAATAGTTGTCTCAAAACCTGGAAAATATCAGTAGTGAAAATACAAAGTTTCCCTTCCATTGTGCCTATGTAAATCCATAGAATTCTGTAGTTTCAGATTATACTTTTTTGAAGATGGTTCTTACATTTGTCTTCAGAATGACAGCTAATTATTTTCCCTCATCTCACAAGTACAATAGTCCCTGACTTAGCTACAATTTCAGGATGAGACAGTGAAAAAATCTGCAGAAGTAAATTAAAAAATGATACAGTAAGATCATTACTTCCGCTTATCCATCTAGAACATCCTGAGAGGATGACAAAAGGTCTTGGAAGTTCATTAATTTAAAGTCGGCAGTACTTTCTCAGTGCAAGCATATATTTGAATACAGAAAAAAATAAGATAGAATGATGAATGAGTCACTTCTTCTGACTACCTTAAGACTTGACAAGATTCTGTGCTGGTGCAACATTTCATCTGCTTATGAGAATCCCATGAGAAACAAAAACTGTACCTGAAGGGAGGTGGTGAGCCTAGACACAGCTGCATAGCTTGATGCACCTTGAGCATATATGGTTCAGAAATCAATAATGGATAAGCTCTGTGACTCCTCATTCATCCTTACTGTAGACCACAAGCCAAAGTAAAAAAAAAAAAAAAAAAAGAACTCAATGGACTCAAACTCTGGTTCTACCCAGAGTGTTTTAAAACACTGGGGACAATTTCAGAATTGTAGAGGCTTGTGGGCATCTACCTGGTAACTTTCTGGTTCAATAAATTATGCCCTATAAATAATCCAGTTTAAAACTTAAAATGCCAGCCTAATGCCATATAACCAACCTAATTTAAAAGTCCATTTGCAATAACTTTGTAATCAATCAAGTATTTTTTTAATTAAGAAATTGATTTAAATGTGATTACTGATTTATAAGCATTCTAACTCAGAGTCAACATGCTTTTCTTTTGCTTGCCTAAATTTACGTTAGAGGTCAATTAATTCTGATGAAATTAAAGTAATTGTAATTTTGAGTGACAACATCTGTATGGGATCATGCAGTTTTGCTTTAACACATTTTAATCCACTTTCATACTTCTTGTTAATTTGCATTATTTTTCCTCAGGGTCCATGTAGGTAAATCCTAAATACAATTCTAAAGGTATTTATGCAGGACCTATGGTTTATCTCAGTTTTCCCTAGAGGAGTGACGCAGTATCAGAGCACTTACTCTCAAGTTGGAGAAAGGCAGAGGAGGGAGATCTCTGCGTCTGGGTTTGGCATAGGAGAGGAGCTATGTTTTCACTGTCCTGCCTTTTATTTGCAACTAGCATTTTTTAGACCTTGCAGCTGAAGCCCCTAACAAAAGGGAAAGAATGAAATGAGACAAAAAAGCATCTGCTCTGCATGGAACTGGGCCAGTCCAGTCAAGTTTAAAGACTCTGAATCATTTCAGGGGTATGAGACCGGCAATTTACTAATGACTACAACTTATTAAAAAGGCATGAAAAGCTCCCTAATTACATATTTGGATGCTAAGTAGCCATTCTCAGCTTCAGAGACAGCATGACTTTCTCTTCCAGTCTTGTCCCAGACCACACATTAAAGAAAACAGGCATCATAAAGGGTCAGGTGTTTTAGACGCTAGAAAATAAAATGTTGTAAAAGAAGTAACCAAACTCTTACTTGATGCTTTAGGCTATTCTCTGGTTTAACTCTTACTGAAGGCTAAAAAATTTTTGTCATCTTACAGTATATCCATTTATAAATATGTAGTAAATCTCCCTGAAATTACCATATATCCTAAATCTTTCAAAAGCAACACAGTACATTAATCCCAGCCACCTTTTCTACCCTACCAGGCTAAGATCACTGGATCATGAGTTTTAAACATCTGTTACACAGAAAAACTCAAACAAATCCTGAAAAGCTTAAGGACACAAAGTCAGACATTCAAAAGTTCGGAAGTGCTAGAGTTAATGTTGACCACAGCCTTAATTCAGCTTCCTTGTGGGTATTAATTATGAGAGAGTCTTTAATTACATGATCATACACTCTTTTTTTCCACAGGAACGCTGCCTCATTTAGTGAAAAAGTTCAATGGGGCTCAGTGCAGGCAAACCTATTTACAATTCCTATTATACAAATTACTCAGTGCCTTTATTTACTGCATATCATCCAAAGCCAGCACTAAATAGAAAATTATTCATTTCCCCACAACTGTTTTTTTTTTCCTCAAATAATGTATTGACCTAGTGTTGGACTGCTCCACAAACAGTCTTGAACTTACCTGCAAAAGACACCCTTGAAAGATGAAACTAGTGTTATTGCAGGTCCCAGTTTTCCAGGATTTACCCTTTTTTCCCTCCATCCATGAAGTAAAGCCAATATTTTCTGGAAGTGATGGATTCATTTTGCATGTACTGTACAGCTGAATTGTACGAAATTGCACATTTTACAAAGTCCAGTATAACCTGCATGTGTTGGGTTTGCAGTGTGTGAGCAAACCACCTGCCTAGCACACAGATAGAAACCAGCCCTTTTCAGACATATCTGACCCTAGACAGAAGCACAGAGGCCCTCCTTGCAGCGCACTCATTTTCTCTGTTTTACAGGAAAGGAAATGATGCACGAATAGTTACATCGTTGTCAGAAAAGGAGAGTCTATTCAGTGCATTGCTACTGGTTGCAAAATTTAAAATCCAAAAAATCCCCACCAAGCAAGCACACAATGAAAATCAACAGCTGTCTCTGCAGCAATCATTTAAATATAACATACGTGTAAAACCCAAGCAAAATGAAGCTGCTAATGTATTTTTATATCAACAGCTCTACAGCTGTATAAGTACTTACTATACACCTCTTTCTTTTGCTAAAGCAACAGTCAGGTAACAGCAACTCTTTATGAAAACTACTAATCCTGTGTTTAAAATTCACATAAACCTGGTTCTGTTCTTTGGACAGACATGTACAGACAGGTAGTACACTTTCAAGGAAGACACAGACAAGATTTCTGTGGCCATTCATATGAGTAGCACCCAAAGCACAACCAATATTTCACCACAGTTGAAAACAGTATGCACAGGACCCATCTCATGTAACCTCAGTCATTTGGAAGATAGGTGTCTAGCTGAAGCTATCCTTCCAGATTCTGTCCATCATCAGTGGGCATGGGAGCTTCCCAGGAATGCTTCATCCCACCTGTTCTAGCTTAAATGCAGGCTATACTACAACCAGCCAAACTGTATGAAACACAGTCTGTACAAGTTGACTACAGCCAATTAAACTAGGATCTGAAGAGTGTTTGTTGGCTTTTTTAAAACTACAGGATAGTGAGTGCCTAAACTGCATATAATCCAGAAGAGCTCAGCTCTCTTACCAATGCAATTCCATTCATGAAGAAGATGGTGACACCATGATGGCTATTTGCTGCAGCGTCACTTACCTTTAAATTCTCCCATCAAATGCAGAGCCAGGCACACTTAAATCTGAAGTTGCAAGTGTAATTTGAAGCATGGTGGCTGCACTACTACCTTATTTCATTTATAGCAAAAAAAGGACTAGCAAGGACTTTCTTAGTAACTGAGTCTTTTCTTACCACAGGGGTGGCCACATTATATAAAAACAAAAAAATCTAATACAATATTGAGAAAGGATTACTTTACACAGGAATAAAATCCCTCAATGCCATAACTCCTTCCCTCAACACACACATCTCTAAGGATTCCTACAGCCTCTTCCACAGACACAACTTGTGAGCTGGAAAAGGAAAAGGAGATGGGTAACTGGCAGGCAGTGATTCTAATTTTGTAAGAAAAGCTGTCACTGAAGTTCAGGCATTTTGCACACAGTCTGCAGACATTTTCAGTTTTCCCAGAAAATCTAGACCTTGTCAGTCATAGAAGACGCATGAAACAGAGGTGGAGCAATGAGATGGGGCTGAGTTCCAGCTTAGTGCCTCCGAGTAGAGAGAGGTCAAATAAAAAACCCGAAGTCATTCATGTATGACCAGGCACAATCTGAAGACCACACTCATTTTCTGGAGAATGCTTCAATAAACTTGAACGAAAGCCATATACTATTAAACCAACAGAGGCATAAGCACCAAGTTCTGTTTCAGTTGACAGAAGGACAATGAAGAAATAATAGTACAACTCACAAGCGTTGTAGGGAAAAAGGCTAAAGATTATAAAGGTATTTTTATTCTTGGCTGACACTTCTATCGACCCAAGCCAAAAATCACAAGAAAAAGAATAGCTGCTTTCCTTTATCCACATAAAAGGATTCTGTGCTGTGCAGCACTTAAGAAAAATGATCAGATTGTGATTATATAACCCTAGCATGAACTTGGTGACCAGTATAGTCATGTCAAATTAGGATGCATTATTCAAGCAGCAGGGAACAATGAAAGTGTTTACCATCAGATATAAAACCCCCTGCATTTCCCTTTCTTCTAACCTGTTCTCTTCTTTTTCCTTTGCTGGCTATGTTGGTGGGCTGGCTCACTTACTGTACCAGCTCTCCTTCAAAAACAGAGAAATTATCAGTAACAGATGGTAATGGTAACTGAAAAGAAAAGGAAAGACATCCAGTCATTATTTCTCCCATCTGCCTTTGCCAGAAGCTTCCATCTTCTCCCCCTGTCAGGAAGCTGGTTTATTTCTCACTCCTCTCGTCCCCAGACCTCTGCCTGTTCTTTCCTCTTTTCCTTCATACCAGGGTCCCTATTCTGATTTTTTTGCCAGGGGCTCTTCACCTGACCCCATTCTCACTTTCTTTATCATCTTTTTTTAACTTCTTTTCATTAAAATGCATAACATTGTGCCCATCAATGTCTAGACCATGCCTTGTCACTTTTTTTCTTGTTGATCAGACTTTAAAAAACAAAAGGGCAATGAAATGGAAAGAATAAATGCCATTGAGCTGCACGGATGAAACATAAGATGAGGCTAAAGCAGTCATAAGCAATGTAAGATTTTAGATGCAGTTTAACTATGTCTAATTAGTATAATGCAAAGTAATTGTTATATTATTCAGGTATACTTTGTGCAGAGCCATTCTTATTGTCTGAATATTACCAATCATATCACGAGAGCTAGCAAGTTTAATTTTTTGACCACTTTACAGGTTTGAAAACCAGCAAAAGCAAAATTTAGGCCTCCAAGACCCACAAAACCAGAGTGCAAAAGCCAGCTTTGGTATTACTAAATGGACAACCACAGCACTTGTTTACAACCCATATAAATTTATTTTATACATTTTTTATCCTCCATCTGAAGATCACAGTTAAGAGTCTGGAAAATTCAGTTACATATTTTCACCTATATTTAATTCCTCTGTCAACTCAGTTTAGATTGTTTTGTTCCTTTTCTCAATCAGTCATTAACAATGAAATATAGAAGAGAGAGTTGTCTACCTTGATACCATGGAATTACATGTGGACATTCAAACATATATACAGAGGAAAATTTCCTTTTCACCTACTTTTTTGTAGGAAGAACTTGTCAGTAGAAATATGCTTTTCAGGTCTTGAGTAAATGTTACTCAGATAATGTGATTGCTTGATTCTAGAAGTGAGGTGAAAGACTTTCCATTGCACAGACCAGCTCCCTCTTGGATGCCTTTAAAAGATTCACTGGCTTACTAATAGTATATGACAAAAGTCATATAAAAAATTGTATCCCTTTTGAGGATAAGTCATGTGGTGAACTGGGGCCATCATCATGTTACCAGAGACGTGAAGCCATAGTCTTGTTAAGAATATTGCAATACAAGCTTAGCTTTTCATTGCAAATAATCTTACTTTACCTTTATTTGCTTTTTCGAATAATACATCCAGAAATCAGAACCACCAAAACAAAAGACTATTGCTGGGATGAAACAGGATTCATTCGTGCTCTTATCTGTACTAACTCATCCTAACTGTCCAGCTGCTCCCTATGTAGTCTCAAGGGAAAGAAATGGCTTTCTTTGGGGAATGATTTAGAGCACTCAGCTTAGGTTCCTGCTCAAAATGACTCTCAGAAGGGGCATCCCTCTGTCTTCTTGGACTCTGGCAGGGGTCTTGGTTCATAACTCGTACATACTCTCTGTTGGCACAGTATGCCTTTTTCAAGAAGCAGCAGGATGCACAGGGCCACACTATAAAGAACGTAGAACACACAGACATCTTGCATCATTTTGAAAGACAGCAAATGCTTACAGGCAAATCCAATCCCTCTTAACTCTAAATATGAAATTGTTTCTTTGAAAGGAAACCTAGCTACCCCTGAATTACTCAGAATCCTTTCCTTACTATTGCACACCCACATTTAATGTTTCAGTATATCCTTCTCTTTGTAACAACAACGGTAGAAACTTGCAATTATTCCTCAACCCAGAAACAGTCTGTCATCTGTTTGGAAGATACTTCTCCTTCATGCATGCTTTTGTCTTGTTTCTTATTTGTTCTGTAGAAGCTCTTTGTGCAGTCAATATTACACAGTACACTTGTGCAGTTAGTTGGTTGCTTCAGAGAGAAATCATACCCCACCAGTGAGAGAAGGCAGGGCAGTGCAATTTCAAGAAGTGAGCCTAAGCATTTCTAGCTGGAGAGGTAGCCCCTTATTGGCCAGGTCTAAAGAAAGTCTTACCCACAATATCACCCTTCTCCCTCCCACCTTCCTTTTTTCTTTTTTTTTTTTTTTTTTGTACTTGCAATGCTTTTCTTGGCAACCCCTGACATTCCACCAGACTGACAGCTGAGCAGCACCTCACTAATGTATTACCTGATTACATTAAGTACTTTCACATGTGGAATTTTGCACATCCAGTATTCAACAAATGACAGTAACAAATAGGGTATTAATTAACAACACAGTGATTAAAGACTTAGGATTCTGACATCTGTAATAAATGTTTCAAAGATAGTGTCCTTGCATGGGGGATCTGTAAATCAGGGTGCTTGCAAAATGAGCTCTGCTTTTTCTCAGCTCATTGCCATTTGCTGAGTACTAACGAGGTTAACAAGGCAGAGCTGAAGCATTTGAATCAACCCTTACTTTTTCAGAGGACTTAATGAATCATGAGCAGACCATTTATATCATGTGTTTTGCAGCAACAAGGGGAAGTTGATTAAGCAGTTTACTTATCCTACAGTGTATGAAAGTCACAGTATATCAGAGGGAACCCAATCAGTTACATGAGAAATGTTTTTATTTCCTTCTCAACATCCGATTTGATTATCTCATTATGTTTCACCACACTTTGTCTAACTTAGCAATTTTCTTCTAGACCATTTCTTTCGTCCTTTTTTGCTCACCGTTAAAAGCCAGTGACAGGTCAGATGGAAATTCCTTCTCCAATAGGACTTCAGTTCAAAGATGAAGTTGATTAAAATGTCATATATGTAACAAAAATATTGGCATTCAGTCAAAATCTGACAAATTAGTTATGGCTTGTCTAATCCACATTCAACTATAAAACATGATTTACCAAATACGCTCAACTAACAAAGGGTATTAGATTTCTCACTGAATTCACTCTATTTTGACACTCTTATAATATGCAAACATATATGGATTTAATTTTTTCATTTCCTTCATGATCGAATATTTTAACCTGTTAATGTACACACAAATCCTGGTAATCCTGAAAGCTGGTTGCGCTTTATTTTTCTTTCAAATTATACTTCCTCTAATTTTTTTCCAGCTTTCTTTATGTTGCACACATCTTTGCGCATGGATTTACAAGAGCATGCAAATAATGAAAATGGCACATTGTCTAAAAGAAAACAGTGGAAATAGGCAGAAGATCAAGATTGTAAAAAGATATTTTTAAAATGAAAGTTATTAACAGGCTAGCGGTTCTTAAAGTTCCCTGGAGAAATGCCTAAAATGGACTCCCTATCATGCCAGAAAAGGTAAAACTGGCAATGGATAGGGACACTTACAGAGCGGTATTTCAGGAACCTTTTTTTCTAGTACTTCTACCAGGTGAAGACTGTATGAATCCTGGATTTGTAATCTTGCATCTGTTAGGATCACTATTGGATTTGTGTCCTATGTACAATGGAGATGTGAAACTCAGTCTGTGGCATTAATGGGATCAAATGGTGATGCTTAATCCTATGGAACAGGCAGAGACCGTTTGAACGCTCCCTTGAACCTTCATGGCTCTTGCAAAGGTCTTGACCTTTCTCTTGTTACAATAAAGTTTGCTAACCAAAAGCATCTTGTTTTTCTCTATGTATTATATTAAACCAGATACATATTAGTTTCCCTGTCAGGTGATATCGGAACCAAGAATGTGTGACAAGCAAAAAGTGCCTCTTTTACCCAGAAACTCTGGTCTTTTTTAGTGCTACTAATTTTCAAAGGAAAAAATAACAATCATATATCACCCCATTTTTCAAGATAAACCATGCCTGAAAACAGTTTTTTTCCTCTCAGAACAGACACCATGTGCCTGGTGCTGGGATGAACTATAACCCAGAAGACATGTTCTTTTGTACAAAATGAAAAAGACACAGTAATTTAAGTGGTTATTTGGAGAAACCTGTTTACGGCACTAATACACTTGAACTAATATAAGAAAGCAAGCTATGAAAACGGGCGTAGCAGAGAACGCATCTTGCTGTACCATTTCTGCTGACAGTGCCCCTAGCATGTACACACCAAACCAAAGACAATGGCAGGTAGTAAGAGTTAACAATTGAACTGTGACTAAACAATAGGTTTGCTGAGGAAGTTGACTAAAGTTTAAGATAACTCCTTCTCCAAATGTCTCTTCAGCAGGCAGATGTTTAGTGAATGGAAAATTCCTAGGCACAAAATAACCAGACAGGAAGCTATGGGTGAGGGAAGAAAGGGGGTGAGAAGCAAAGGGGTTTCTGTGAGGAGGGCAGAGAGGCTTGGATTACATGAGGTACCTGCCAAAGTTAAGCTTAGCCAGAACATATCTATAGTTCAGAAGTCAAGAGAGCACTGCAGAATAAAGATTGAGGGCAATTTTTATCCAAATAATGCTGTTGAGCAGTGAGAAAAATGAAGTAAGCATCCTCTATAGTTTGTTATTTCTATGCCACAGAGAAAGAACAATAATATTTCAGAGCCCTGGGCACAGCCTGTCTGCTCATCGTCAGCTATACCCAGTCAGGTGTCCCTAAAGAGGGATATTAGCCAGAGCAGCCATACACCTGCACTTCCGGAACAGGACGTGTTTAAGCTCCTGGTGATACTTGGAGTCCAAATTAGTCTGGGGATCTAAGACAAACTGTCCTTGGCTGCAAGTGGCCATTCCCAGGAAGCGATAACACAGAGGACACTCTGCCAAGGAAATGTGCCTGAAAAGCCAAGTAAAGAATCAGTGCTAACAACCTAATGTGCTGCAGGGGAGCTGATGGCACAGGTCTGTCCTTGGTAGCACTGGGTCCAAGGATTTTGAATTGCAAGCAGCGAGGCCGAGGCAGCTGAGGAGCTATGAGCAGTGATACCTCAAGAGATGTATTTGGGAGAAGCAGAAGTTCTCATTTCTTTGATTTTGATGCCAGTAGACCCAAGGATTTCTTGCTTATCCCAGTGGCAAGAAATAGCTTCACAGGTGGCAGACAGTATGTTGTCTAGTTGAGAGACACTAACTACTGCCAGGTTCTAGCTGAGTTCCCACCCACACCCATAATGTCTAATCTGAGAATGAGAAATATAACCTGGTATACATGTCTTTGACTGGTCAGTCACGCTCAGTTTAGAGTACGGAGGCTTGAGACTCAACAGTGTAGTCAGTGGCCAAGAAAGGAAGCTATGTCAGCTTTGCATCAACATTGTCTCACTTGCTCTTCAGCAAAAATAAATGAACTGTCACTGCCTCCCTCTCTCTTGAGCCACATGTTCCCAATGATTTCCTTCCTATGTCTCTTCTCCCCTTCGATGGCAATGTTAATGTTTTTCAATGCTTCTGCTTCTTTTGGTGCTTCTTTTATATACTCCCCAGTGCTTTCCTTTTCTACCACCATCCACTCTTCATTTTCCCAGTTGCCGACTGCCTTTGTTGCATTCTGTGCTTCCTGACTCAACCTGTCACTGTTACTGCCAGCTCTGCAGATCTTTTTCTCAGAGAACATCCAAAATACAGAGGACTCTTTTAAATGTTATGCTCTCTTTTCATTTGGGTCTTTTTCTGACATCTACTTCTCTTTTTTTCTGGGGTGTTATGTCTAATCAATGCAAAATGACTGTCATGTAAAAAATTATCTCATCTTAGAATTTGAGCCATTTCAGGATAAAAATGAAATAAGGAAGAGCTTGAGGTCCCAGGAGTCATAGCAGGCCAAGAGCTTAAACAGAAGCCTTATGTTTGCACTGTGTGCTCTTTGTTCCTCCTTAAACTCCATGGGGCAAACTCCCTGATGCGGATGAAACACAGCATCTCATGATTGGCAGGTCAGAGCATCCTCTCCAAGAGTGCACCACACCCACAGAAGTGGACAGCTGTCAAGTCACCTCTGAGAAGCAGCCCAACTAACATCTTAGATTTAGACCAGTGTTTTCCAGCTGCGGGTCATGACCCCACATGGGCTGGGGTCAAGATAGGGTTCACATGGGGTCACAAAGTGTTAGAAAAAGCTGAAGAAATATTTAAGCTTAAGGATTTCTGTTTGATTGTCTTTTTTTGGTGGGAGGAAGGGAAAGGAGTGGAGCTGCACACAAACAGATGATCCAAGGAGGCTGATTGTTTCAGAAATTCTGACTTGAAATATTGGGAATTCCACACTTGAGACAAATAAAATGGTTCTGTCGCTCATGTGCAGGGGAACGCTTTGTCTAGGCACAATATTTTTTTTTTAAATTTTCTTTTTTTAACGTGTTAGTTTGAAAGAAGCCAGAAGTCTGGAAAGGTTTCAGTAACCTTAGAAGATTGACTAGCAAACAAATACAAGAGACATCAGCATGAGCATCCTAGTAATAGTACCTGGCTTTCATCAGAAGATTTTGAAAGGGTTCTCAACAGTGAAATCATTTACACTTCCAGTAGAGTAAAAGGAGCTTTTCATTACCCATATTGTACAGAGGAGAACCTGGATAAGTGACTTGCTCTATGTCATGCAAAAGTTCTGTGCCAGAGTTGAAAGCTGAATCCAAAACCAAATCCTTAATGAAGTTAATGCCCTCGCCACAGGACTATTCTGTGCTCTGAGTCCTGAAAAAACACATTTTCAATGATATGGATATCACCAGACCTATGTAATAAGAATTGTGCAATTACAGGAGCATTGCAACAAACCTTGGGGTCATTGAAGGCATGAGAGGGTTTAATCCAATGACTGATTTTTTTTCATCTTACACAAATAATACAGATACAGCCATAGATAGTGATTTGCCAATATGATTTCATCCCTAAAGGGAATACCTGTAAAATCTTGCCCACACTTGATTATAAAGATCAAATGCAGTGGCTGCTTTTTGTCCTTCAGGAGTAGGATGGCAGTCAAACAAGCAATGTCATTATAGACATTATGGTTCCTACTAATAGCAATGGTAGTGAAATTGCCAAAGGTCTTCCTTACATGGGCCACCCTGCAGTCCCTTAGCTGGTTACTATAGCTTTTGCTAACCTGAGATAGATTGAAATGTGGAAACTGACATGGTGTGGGATGACAGGCCACGTTAGGGAGGCATCTTACAGCAGTGAAGCCAAGCAGGGTTTGTGAGCAGCTCCAGCATGGCCTTCCTTGTGTGTGCAACCAGAGCGAGATGTGTAGCATGGACCTTGTCTATGAGAAGACAAAACTTCCTCAATAGCATTTCTGAACTTGAGTAAACTGCAATGGCAGCAAGACTTATCCATACAGCATCAGCTCACCATGACCACAACTCCTTTGAGCAGGTACTAACCAGCGCCAGAATAAGCCTGCATTGATTATGTTTTACAAGTCAAGATATTTTCAGTTAGCTGATATTTGGCACTGGTTCATCAACCCAGCTGCTGGCACAATTCTGTTTTCTTGTGTAGATAAGAACTTGGCCTCACCCATTACAGACTGATTTGTTAGCTGGGAAAAGATCATTTATTGCTTTCACATCATTGCTTTAGGTATCCTTGGATAAACTGGCTATGCAATTTAATAGTTGATAGTTTTCTGCTTTCAGTATTTTCTTGATATCTGCATTCTATATACTTTCCTACTTACTTTAATAGTTCTTTATTTACTTTAAAATATTTTTAAAAGCGAAAACTTGCAGTGATTTTCTTTGTGCCATTTCCTAGTGATGAAATGAAACCTGCAAGCATCTTGTATCTAAGAATAAGCCTTTTACAAACTAACATATTCTCCCACTGTTTTCCCCATTGAGTTTGGTAAGCTTATCTGTTTACAGTCGTCACCTCTGTTTCTGCACGGGAAGGTTGGGCAGCCTGGGACTTTCAAAAAAATATTTATGCATGTGCTGAGTGGGGTGGAGTAGGAATGGATACAGACTGGGAACATTTTGATTCCAGAGCTCTTAGAAAACTGTTAATAGGATGATGAAAGCTTGATCTCATAGATCTGTTACACTCTACTGGGCTATTTTGCAAGGTTTCTTTGTGTATGGCAATTATTAAGTCCTATCAAAATATGTATAAAATTTTCACCTGCTAGAAGCAAAATCACTTTTCTTTGCCTAAACAAATACAGTGATAAAGGTACTTAAAAATACCTGCCTAGAGACACTCTAGACTCCCTGGGTATCTGCCCCGGGAGACATGATACAGGTTGCATCAAAGACCTGTGCCCTTCTGGAAAAGAGGCTAGAGGCCATCTGAGGTGTCCTAGGGCATCTTAAATGGCACTACAAACCATTGCTTCTGTGGTAACAAAATCCCACATGTATTTTTCTTGGGGTTGGGTTTTTTTTTTTCTGTTTTTTTAGTAACAGAATGAAAAATATTATGGCTCTTCATTTCATCATTGTAGGTACTTGTGTGTGTGTACATTTATAAACAACATTAGGGCATTGCACAGCAGCAGCAGCTTGAAGAAAAATGACGGCAAGTAACACAGGCTTGCCTGGCAATAGAGAAACTCACTGGACCTCTTAACTGTTCATTTTCCAAGATCTGGATTTTTTTAAATGTGAAAGTTTGTTTAGAATGTGTAATATCAAGAGCTAGCTGTTTGAAAAGGACTTAATGTTGAGTTGTAGCTAATTGTTTGTTCTGGTAGGTGCTAGTAACATATATATAGGTATATAACTATATAATTTGATGTATTTATATATATACATTACATATATTTAAATGTGGCAGCTCATCATCAGAATCAGCTGAGTTGCACTCCTCTTCTAGAAGGGGGAGTATGGGTAAGCACAAGCTCAAAGTTTCTGTTAAATATCATACCTAGGTAGTCAAGACAGGGAAAAGTATGGTACAGAAATATAGAGATGGCAGGGACTAAAAGAAGTAACGCTTTCAGCTCATGCCACTCTCTCCTCTGCGATTATGTATGAAATCTATGTTGTTACTCAGCTGCACACCACTGGGCTTCAGAAATATGCAGCCAGAGCAAAAGGTGACTCCAGAAGTGCAGATATACATATATACCTTCTGAGATACAGAAGCAACTTGAAGACCACTCCTAATGCTGCATGACATACAACATGGTAACAACCATGTGGTTGTAGGGAGCCATGAACTGGAGAAAATACGTAAGACTTCAGGATTTCTAGATGGAGTAGTGAGTGGAATTACTTCAGGTTTTCCTTAGGTTTCTAAGCAAAATCATATTTGGAGAGAGATCTTGGCTCAGCACTTCTTTTTCCTTCACCTGGAAGGAAAGGGTAGCTCAACTATCTTTGCTGGAGTCTAAACAGGATCTAAAAAGATGAATGAACAATTTTGCAGGTGGGCTAGTGGCTTTCTGTGTTCCCTACTTACTTGATACACTCACAGGAACGGCACCAAGAAGCAGGATCCTGATGAAATCCTGGCCCCAGTGATATCTAGGAAAAGTTTTATAAGGTGGAAATATCAAAGGTAATCTCAAACTGTCTGAACAATGAAAGGATCTCCAAACTCAAGTATGTTGTGAAGTCTAACTTCATGCAACTGTAAATGGAAGAAATAAAGAGTAGATGTACCCACTTGACAGAAGATGGGGTTTTTTTTGAAAGGTCTGACAGCCTCATTTCTGCAAAAAGCAGAGCTAATACAATTACAAACACAGAAAAAAAGGCCTCTCAAACTGTTCTAGCCAAAGCCACATGTTTAAAATGCATTACAATGAGTGTTAGACTCAACCAGTAATTATCTGGATCTAGGCAATAAATAAATAGCAATAACTTTAATTACAAATCTGTTATAGAACTCATGGAAGGAACAGAAAAATGATGTCTGGAGCTAATTAATGCTCAAAAATTAACAAACAAGAGAAAGATAAACAGAATGAGATCATCTTCAAGTACTATGAGGAGCTAAACTGTGGTGTATTCCCTAGGCAGGGTTGAAAACAGTGACAAATCTAAATCAGTTTTCCTGGGAATCGCAAGTTTTTTGAAGGGCATATGAAATGCATATTGCATAAACATTCCTGATACCTAATTCCAAAGAGCTCAGTGCCAGGTATGGTGATTTAAAATCACTCAGTTTCCTTGCGTCAGCAGAATTCTCATAAACATAGGCATGCCCAATATGTTGACTGTGTGATTTCATATAAAACCACGATTATCCTTGTGCTCCAAGTCTGTAAACAAGAGTTATATAAATGGCACAATTTCATGCAATGTTTTATCTGAAACAGCTGGCAGTTGTGCACTTACCCACACCAGCACATCTATGAACTACTCCCAGCCTTTTAAAATGCAGGACTCGCATTACAGAAAATAAAATTATTTTAAACCTAAAATTATCTCTGTCTTCTCAGCTCTGTCCTTGGATTGGCCTGAGCAAGCGCTGGTCCTATGTCTTGTACGGTAAAGCATACTACGAGGCATCATCGTGATAGCACAGCTATTGATCAAGTCAGGTAGTACTTGTCAACAGTGTGTGTCTCTCTCTCAACGATGAATGTGGCTCTGGTGAGAGACATTTGATTGACACCTCACCTCTATTCATCCGCAGAACAGGGAGAGAAGAGATATAGGTAGCATTCGTCCACAGTCTAATCCTCACCATCTCTGGAAATGACAATATCCAGCTCACCAAAGTCTAGGAAAGTCTACCCCTGATTTCAGTGACTCTTGGTTTGGTCTGCAGTCACTCAGTTGTTTAACCCTGCTGCTGGAAATGGCAACAAGGGTACCAGGTGTGAAGGTGGTTTTCACACTGTCCTGCAGACGCGGGTCCAGCAGGAGCTCGAGCGAGGCTGTGACTGCTTAATAATTCATTTCAGATATAGGCTCCTCTAGCCCATAGCATTTCCACAGGCTTAATTTGACAACTAAAAGGCATTGATGCTTGAAGGTTTGTCCATTCGTTCTCAAATACTCCAAACATGCACTATGCTTTCTCTCTCCCCCTTGTTTTTCTTCTTACTGTATGACCCATGGTTACAGTTAATTTCTTAGCTAAGACAAGCCTAAATATTGAGATTGCTGTAATGTTAAAACTGGCTCCATTGTGAATGCTTGAAGTTACTAATAAAAAATTCTAAGCCAAGTAATAAAACGTTTAATTTGAGTAACCTAAAACTAAGCTCAAAACACAGAGAAGGCAGATTCCTCTCTCTCCTCCATAAAACTGTTCCACAGTTGTACTATCAAGTCAGATAAAAGGAACATATTTCACTCCCCATGTCTTTATTCCAGTAGGTCTTTTTTTTTCTTATGGAGAAAACACAAGTGAACCTTTAATACCAGCCAAATCCAGCCATGAGGCAGCACAAGAAACTCTGGTTCACAATGCTGTCTTAGCATAACTTTATCTGTTTAAAAATTTTCAGTGGAGCTTGCAGCAGGGCAAGAAATTATTTTTCTGTGAAAAACTAATGATCAAAATGAAAAAAAAAATCCCAGTTTTTTAAGTCCATTTTCCATCAAATCCATTTTCCAACAGTCAACCTTCCAACCGTCAAATTTCTGGGTGACAAAACCAGAAAAAGGTTTTTCCACAGAATTTTGACAAATATCAACAACAGTTAATACAAAAATATCTATTCTTGTACAGAAAAGGCAATAAAACACAGAGAAGCTGGTTGTTCACTAAAAATTTTTCATAAGCTGTTCTTCAGACCTTGTTTGTCTCATTTCCATGTCTGTTAGAAACTTAAAAAGGAATGAGGAAGAAAATGCTGTAAACTTTCATAGAATTAAAGCAAAGAAGCCCTAATGACAGCTAAGGCTGTGTGATAACTATGCAGGTAGTATATGGTCTGTCATGTTTTTTCCAAGACAGAACTGACACATAACAGAAGAGGAAACTGGGACAGTACTGGGGAAAGCCTAGAAGTAGCTGTTATACAGAACTTAAGAGCTTCCCTGAATTTCGCTATTTTTTCTTGCATGGCTAAACCCATAGCTGGTGTAAATCACCTCCTTAGGGGAAGAGCAAGTATCACAGTGTACTTCAGCGTCATGGCAGAGTCAAGTTCTTGCAGAAAAGCAAAGTGAAATTTGTATAAAGCTGGTTTCACAACCCATTCTGCCACAGTGGATTTCTGGTTTTCTAAGTCAACTAATCTTTCTGTACCTTGGTTTTCCCTTTGAAATAGCCAAAGGATAGCTTTAGCTCCTAGAAGTAAAACCAGGAAAAGCTATCTGTAAGATTTCTGACACTACCTAATTCTAGGCAAGAGAAGCAGATGAGACTTGCATAAATCATTGGTAGGAACACTGACTAGAAATGGGTCTTGGAGGGGGGTTTCTTCCTCAGGCAGAACTGCCATTTGCACAGCACAGTCTTGGCTTGACTACTTTGGGGCTCCACATTGCTGGGCTATTGCATTCCTAGTCCTGGCTCTCTTCCATAATAGAAAGAGTTGATCATGCATAATTTGCAAAAGTGCGTCGTGGTTTAGTCTTCCTGTCTACTAGGAACAGTGTTTGGCAAGCAAAAAGATCTGGAGGTGAGGAACTCTGGATTGTGTGAATATGCACACACGCGCCGAAAGGAGAAGGGGCTTCAGAAAACATCAGCTCTTGGGAGTAACTTCTGGAAAGATTTCCAGGACTTGGAATCTGTCATGATTAAAACCAGTTGTTCTCTTTCTTATCTTCTGTCAAACTGGAGAAGTGTAATGACAGCTCTTAAAGATCGCACTCTCTAAGGATTGGGAATGCTCAGAGCGGCACGTGAGCCAAAGAGAGTGAGGGAGATAAAAAAAATCAGGGGTGAAAGTTCCCTTCTGCATATCACAGAAATGTGGGCATGCTTTGCTTTGCCTCCCAACTAACGATATAAAAATGTATCATCCTTGAACATATCCGGCTTTAGAGTGAAAATCTAAAAAGCATCTGTCAATGTTAGTATCGCAAACATTGCATTGTGCTCCAAAATGAACTTTTTTGGCTCATACTGTGAAATCTCAGCTTAGAAAATAAGACCGCTCTGTTGTGGTAGCCTTTGATTGTCATATGTGTATATGCATCACACACACACACACTCACACACAAACAAATCTGTTTAGCGACAGCCTCCAAAACAAGGTCTTTGGAAAGGTTACCACTCCACCATATGTAGGACTTTGATTTATAGTTATATTTTTCACAGCATGACACACATTGTTGGTGAACTGAGGCTGTGATAAAATCGTAGAGGTGTAAAGTTTCACTGGCTGGATGGTAAAGAGCCGAGTCAGAGAGAGTGTAATGCGAGTCGAGAGCTGCACTCCAAATGAATGAACTTGTATTGCGGATCTGGTTACAGCCGGCACACTGCCCTAATCCATCAACAGCAAGTTCACTTACAAACCAGCCTTTGTTTTTAATCCATGAGCCTTTTGGGATTCACTATAATCAAATGACCAATCAGAGGAACACATAAGAGGAAAAAAAAAATTGCTACAGTGAAGTTTACTCTCAGCCACAAACTCTCCCTCAAACCCCCCCAGGTAATGCAGATAACAGTACAATGCACAGCATTAAGCTTACAGGCATTAAAAACTCCACGAGTTGAAAACTAAGGCATAGCAAACCAGATCTTGTTACTTTCTGAGGGCGCTTCTCTGAGGCTCAAGAAGGCTTTGATTTCAAACCACGTGTGCTCACGGCATGGACACAGATTAGTGATGGAAGACAGCCACGGGGATTGCGATTGCTACATCTCACTTGGAGTTTTCTCTTGTTTTGAATGAATGAAAAGAACATCCTGGATTTTGCAATTAAAATGTGTCAAGTTGAAATAACATAAGTTCCTTGGCAAGGGCGTGATATTAAGCCTTGGGGTGTGTCTATGTATACATAAACAAATACTTTTATTTAAAAATGTGTATGTGTGTGTTTTATTCTTTCTCAGTTTAGCATGAAGTATAAACAAAGAGTAACTTTTAGGCTACTTATCCTTGCAGAAGACTAGGCCAAACATCTACCACTGCCCAACAGCTCACATTAGGATGGCAGACACATCCATAAAGATGGAACTGGGGACAGACCGCAGTTCCCATGTTAGAATGATACGTTTTCTAGTCTTACCCCATAACTCTGGGCTACCTGGGCCACCCTATCTAGCTACTGTCCCCTGCAGTCCCTTGAGATGGACCCAGAAGATGAGGACATGCAGTGTGGCTTACTCAGCACCATATGGCTGAGCTCCTCAACGTGCGTGTGTGTGTGTGTGTGGCGGGGGGCATGGGGGTGGCGGGGGAAGGTGGCAAGACGCGCACACCATGCCATTAAAGGAGTGACAGATGGTGATGAAAGTGCCATAAAACCATAAGCACTGACAGCTCACGGCTGCGACTGAAGCAGCTGCTGAGGTATCACGTTGTAAACAGCCCCCCCGTTGGGGCACCCCCCTTGCAGTGCCTATCACAGAAACTGTCATCTCTCGCAAACGCTGCCCTGTCCTGCTGCAAACGCTGCCCTGTCCTGCCGCAAACCCACCTCACCCGCGTCTCCCTCCGCCAGGGGATGCCACAGGGTGAAAGGCGGGTGAAGGAGAGGGACTGCAAGAGGCTTATGGTGGGACTGGAAGAAACATTTTTGCACACTGGGCAACCTGAGATGAGGACAAAAATGGGGAGACACCCATAAAGTCCCCCATGCCAGAGGATGGGCAGGACGTTGGTGCCACCAAGCAGTCACTACACATTTCTTGGTACTTCTGACTCCATGTGTGGGAAGGTCTCGTATGCAAGAGCACAGCCAGCTCCTTCCTAGTGATGGACCAGCTAAGCAGCATAAGCCCTCTGCCTTCAGGTCTGCTGTCCTGCTACAGTGAGTTTCCAGCCTCCTTTAGCGACTTCCATCGGACCTCGTGCAACCTCTCTTTACATTTCACTCCCATCATGCTAAAGAGAGAAACGTACAGTGTTTCCTCTATATTGAAACTCTGGATGGCCAGAAACTTGGGAACAAGCTCTCTGCTCTTAGGAAGCTCTTCATTTAACCTGTAAGGAAGCTGAGATACCACAGCCTCTTCCCAGGAAAAACAATATTGGAGATCAATGCTCCTGTGAGCTCATCTCAAATGTCCTTTTTTTTTTTTTTTTTTTTTTTTTTTTTTAATATACATACATACACTCGGGCAGGGCAGCTGTGACAGCACATAATTTCTGCTGAAATTCCTGAGTCCCACTCCACTCACCTAGTTAGCTTCAGCAGAAATGGTGAGCTTTGATGCACAGAAGGACATAGAAAGGGTGCAGATCACTTACTCCTCATGTTTGATCCTTTGATACTGTTGGTACAGCTGCCCATGGGGTAGGGAGCCAGCAGAGTCCTCTAGAAGCATTTTGGGTCACTCCTTTCAGAGCGACCTTGGAGACTGTCCAGCACGAGGTGACTCCTCCTGCTTCTGACAGAGCCCCGTGGCACAGTCCCGTCCTGCTGGGACTCCTGTCGGGGGGCATCTCTGGACTGTAGTCCATGTGAGGACACTATCGAACCAGCTTTAAGCGGGCATCAGACCGAGCTGTGTCTGATTTTGTCAGACCAAACACAATCTCTGGGATCCCCAGCTTCTGGCAGAGAAAGGGAAGCATTCAGAGGATCCTGGGTGTCTATATTGGCTTTTTTCTGGCATTATCTGACTGCTTAACACTAGAGCAATGCACAGCACCGGGGTTTTACTTAACTCATCACAGTATCTACATGCTCAATGTAAGACAGCTGGCCAGGGCTCTTCCCTGATATATGGACCCCAGCAGTCTTGCTGTGCTGCTCCTAGGCTAAACCCTGCTCTATGGGATCTACCTGGGAATGCTGCTGTGAAGAAGTGAGGTAGTCGGCTACTGTAGCACTGCTTGCTGGACCAAATGTAGATCCATGGGAGTATTGTAGGACTATTTCATATCACTGTGAGCCTTCCACATATACACGTGTTGAGGGTATTAGTTTAAGGACTATGAGAGCATCCTAACCCCGATTAATCCTGCATAACTTGAAGCACTTAAGTGCCTAATTTGCTTTGTTTTCAGTGAGGAGAGAAGGCAGGAGAGTCTCTCCTGTCATATACAGCCTGAACTGCCTGCAGCAGGTGCCCCTTGCTAACCCAGCTTGAGCTCTGTTGAAGACAGATATACAGAGAGTGCCTGCTTTCCTCTATGCACTGGGACAGGAACTGGGAGCTTCTTCACTGTGGAAATATTGTACAACAAGCAGCACAGTCTGCTGGAAAAATTTAGCTGGACCACTTGTCATATGAAAAGCTCTGTTCTCACCCAAATAAAAACTTAAAAATGTGCTGACTTCAAAAGAAATAGTAAGATATTACATTTTTTTTTTTTTTTTCATTTCAGGAAGTAATTTTTTACCAGCTGGTTTTTTATTTTTCTTATTTTTTATTCTTTCATGACATAGTAGGAATAATGTACTAATAACATTAAAATAGTTCAACAAGTTTATTTTAAGGCTTTTTTTCTGAAGTAATCTTTAGTGGAGGAATGATGAGGAATGCTGAGGAAAACATCTTGCCTGCTTGACCCATTTGATGTAACAAATAGGCTTGAGATGTAGACCAAAGTACAGCTTTGGTGTGAGGGGAATTGTTTGGATGATGTCCACTCATATATTTTAATGCACAATTTTATTTTGGCTCACTCCCTTCTTCCCACTCTGCTTCTCACCTGTGCTGGAACTCTTGAAAAGTCCTTTCACCCTGGTGTGCCCTTCCTTTCCTTACGTTTACCTCATCTGGACTCCATACAGATTAGCAGTTTATTCCAGCTTCCCTTTGGAGGGAACTCTAAATGGCAAGCCTGAAGTCAATTTCCATTCGTACCAGAAGCAGTTCAGCCGTGGCAAAGCCCTGTTGAAGGCGCCGCCTTTTTTAGCAGCACCAATGAGCCCACGCAAACGTCCATGTGGCTGTTCCTTAGAAAGCATCCAGGGTTTGGGCTTGCTCATTTAAAGCTGCTTGCGTTGTATGTCAGTCTGCCAAGTGACATACTTGCAGTCTCTTCACCACTGAGTCTCTTGCAATCTGCTTAAATGTGCCTCCCTTGCCTTCTATGTCCATGTCTTTCTTTTGACAAAGTTTTTCAAGCTTTGCCAATATATGGACCACTATTTTGTTTTTGGTATGGGTGTGGACTTCTGTATAAAGAATTTAAGCCTCCTGACTACATATTTAGTGTTCACCACTACTTTCTGTGGCCACCTTATAAAGTCATCTATGGAACCACAGATCACAAGCTGAAAACCACTGTTCTGTGGTACTTAGATACTTATGTCAATATTTAGTTATGAAAACGGTATTTATCTAGGAAAACATAGATAATCAGGCTGTAATGTTACAAATATTCACAGTTTTCAACATCTCTGCTCCTGAACCATGGTTTCAGTACAAGAACCTGTTTTCCTCAAAATAAACATAGGAGAAAGCTGCTATGAGTGCTGAGGAACCTTTCCAACATGAACTCTGCACACTTCAACACCAGAAGACTTTATAGAAAGCAGAGTAACTCCTCTTCCCTTTCCCTTCATCCAGCCTCCTCTAAGTGTGTTCATTTTTAAATCTCATGCTTTTGGCGTGGGTTAGGCTTCACAGTACTGGAGTAGCAATGGAGAAAGGTGTCACCATCACCATCAGGATATTGCAAATGGTCTGTCATCTACTGGAAAATGAGACTGAAGCTACATGGTGGCAATGAAAAGACACAGCCCTGGTGATAGTGCCGGCAGACATCAATTCCTCAAGTGCTTCCTGTCATAAATCCAGACATCTGGCAGAAACACACTGAAGACTGATTTAGTATCTTAAAGGATACCTGAATATGTTACCAGGGGCTTGGACTTACAAATGGATTTTTAAATTCTCTTTAGAGATTTGGGGTTTTTTGCTGAATTCTTTTCTCATTTTATTGATTTTTTTGGTTATATCATATTGTACTGTATGCTCATGCATCATCTGAACATGGATAAACCAGATTAAGAAAATACACAAATATTTGACTCATGATTAAGTATCATTACTGAGCCTAACAGAAAGCAGGTAATTACACAAGCCTGTGCTTCCTTGTGCATAGGAACAGAGCCTCAGTTTGACAAAGAACTAATATTTTGCTAAGGTAAGAAAGCTGAAATCAGATAGTGTTGTTTTATTACCTTATTATTGATAAACATGGACTGCTAGAATATTTTAACAGTGATCCAGCCCAGCAATCCTTTACTCATACAGGCTCTGTGTAAGCTTAGGCCCTTAAATGGTTGAACTATTCTTAGACTTATGTGGTGAATACCCAGGAATGTTCATGGGCAGAATATTAAGGACAGAAGATGCCCCTAACAGTGCTTGGCAAAGGGAAATGGGATTTACGGAAAATTTGCTTTGATGCTGTTGACTCCTAACTACTGCCTTCTGATGCTGCCCCAACATACAAAATTAGCATTAAACTTGCATTCCAGATGAATGACAGGGAATGAAAGGCAAAAGGGATTTGAGTTAAAGCTTACAGAACTAGATTCAAGCCCAGGATCTGGCCAGATTTAAAACCAGGCTGGATCTATTTAGCTGGGAATTCCCTGGCTCTGAGAAACTCTAGCCACTTCCTAAACAGTATTCTCTTTAATTTCTTTATAGGAAACGCAACATACCTGGTCCAAGTGCTACTTGTGGCTGGCACAATTACCACTGGATGCCACAAAGATGCTTTAGAACTGCAGCCATATTATATAGACATCTGACTTTGAGGATTCTCCTTTTGAACATGCTCAGTGAACACAGGAATTCTCTACAAAACTTGCCCTACAGTTGTGCTTGCTTGTTATCACCAAAGCAAGAGAGAAGCTTAGCAAAGCAAAATAAATACACTATTTAAGGAAAAAAAAAAAGGATAAAAAAGACTTCTACAGCTATCCTGAAAAATTCATCCATTGTTACATTTCAGTGTAAAGTGAAGCCACATGTAAATAACTGCTACAACCATATATTAATTTATATTGCTTAACAGCTATGAGAAGTGACTAACTGCCATTGCATATGAATGTATTTTGGGAATGGATGGCAGGTATTTATGCACTGTTGTAGAGCTTTGTGACTACCAGACTGTATATTTCTGCCAGAATATTATTTGTTTCACCGTAAGAATGAGCCTTTCTTGAACTTGCTTTTAAATCATTGTAATTACCACTGCACTAAGTTAAACAATGCCTTTTGCAAGCTAGAGATGAAGAATTACTCAGTCTTTGTATTAGGGAGATACTTGACCTGTCATTTTGCAGCCTTTCTGGGCTGGAACAGAGCAGCTATTAAAATAGCACCACATAAATACGTGATACTTTCAGGGCAGAATCTCAGGACTCCCCCTCCAAACAAAACCCAACCTACCAAGCAAAAACACCTCATCCGTTTAAAGAGAGAGGGAAGGTAGGCTGCATTTTTGTCTTGTGATCCGAGTGTAAGAACCAGCAACTACCACTGCTGGGAGGGGTAACGAGTGGTCTTCAATAATCACAACCGACAGGGTTCTTCGCTTTACATCTCTTTACCCCCCGAGCACCATGTAAGGGTGTTCACTTCGGAGTGACACAGAGGGAATAGTGCCACCTACTGAAGTAATTATTTTTAGCACTCGAATTTCTTGACCTAGGCTCTTTTCAGCTCAGGTCTAAAGATACTGTAGCATCAATATGGTATTCATTGTATTAAATAGCTCGTCTTCCTCCCTAATTTTTTCAGGAACCGAAAATAGCATTGCAAAAAAACCCACAAACCCAACTCCCTTAAACCCCCCCCCCCCCCCCAAACAAGCAATGGACTACCATCAAACTATATTATTATAAAGCTATTAATTTGAGAAATGAAACCTTGGCATGAGGGTGTCTTTAAGCCTAGGGAGACTTCGAAGCTAGATCAGAATTTTAGATCTGTTGTGATTCTATTTACACGAATGAAGAAATGCAAAATGATTTTAGTGGCAGCAAGTTCACTCTGTGATTTTCTTCCAGACTAACTTATTTAGTTTTGGACCAATAGCCTTGAACTACATATTCGAAATTAGTTGCTATAGAGACTGGAGATGGCTTTCAAAATTCTGACTTAAAAAGCTGAGGTTACCTTTTAATCTCCTTCTCTCTCTCTCTTTTTTTTTTTTTTTTTGGTAGGATAAACACAGCTCTTTCTAAAGCGTGTTGATAAAAAAAAGATCCCCCTTCCCCCATATCCCCATATCAATGAATGTGTATACTAACGCCAGGCTAAAGAACAGCACTTTCTCTTTTCAGCAGGTGGAAGAAATACACCAATGTCCTGTCTTCAGATATTGATTAGTGTTGCTATGCACTGCCAAAAACAGCTATGTAGAGTCACTTCACTGGCAGCTACTTATCAGCAGTGAGTGAAGTGGTCCCTACAGTTTCCCTTAACTACTGCATAGACTTAAATAGTTAATGCCTGCAAAGCGCGATGAGAGGCTTGTTAAGAATGCTCTAGGAACACAGTGAAATAACAGTCATGCCATGTGCTATAAACCAAATTTACCAGTAGAATTATTAATAAACAACCAAACTCATAAATAACAGCAATAAAACGTTGCAATTCAAAAGCCATCTCAAGTGTCTTCCACAGAAGATCTAACCAATGCTGGATGCTGTTTCTGCTGACCCACCAGTAATTTTATTGCTGCAAAGGCAATGCAGTGTGTCATACCATGATAGTTTGGGGCTTTTCTGACATCCAGCTGCTTACTGTTATTGTTGGCTGTTGCTGAAGTACTGGAGATAATACAGGTGTTCCTTGCTGTTGGAGCTGACTGTGCTAGAGAGCAATCTGGGATAAGCATGGGGTGAGGATATGTCTGCTTTGGTGAGTGAGAGCAAGCAGTCGGATGGTACGGAGAAAAATGTCAAATAGGCTGCTTTTTGGTCCACTTCAAAATTAATGGAGGACTATTTTATCAGGCTCCTCCTAGTTAAATAGAGAGGATGATCTATAGAGATCTCTGCTAGCTGGCTCGTTGTTTTTTACCTTATTTCTGCTGATCAGTTGAATGACTCCAACCTATTGAGTCTGATCACACACGCCAAAACTATTAGTATGTATGTAGTCATGTGTTTTGCAAGTTTAAAGTTAGTACCCATGTCTAGCTCATAACTAAGAGTCATCCTTGATCTACAAATGGGCAAACTGGGGTGTTGACCAACTGACCATTGCTTCATCTTTAGATGAAGCAATTTGTCCAAGGCTACCTGTTAAGTCTGGGAAAGAGCCTTAGTCAGGACACAGGTACTTCTCAATCTGAGAAGAATGTTTGAATACCCAGTTGGAGCAGACAGGATAGCTCCTGCTAAACACAACCTCAGGTGAGTGGTATCTCATTCCAGTGTCAAGGAAGCAATACAAAGCTAATTCTATGCTTCTGTTTTTATAAAAATACTTGACAAATATCATGAGTAAATAAACAGCTGCCTCTGAGTTATTTACAGTGCTGTTAACTGGTATTTAGCCTGCAAAATTGATCACCAGAGTCAACAACGGGTTGAACAAACATATCCGTGGTTGAGTATTTGTATTTGAGATTAAGTACACATATACGACTGTGAACGCATGTGTTCAGCCAAACTATTGAGGCTAATTATGAAGAGACATCGGACTGTGCATTAAATGGCATTTTGGTCAAAAAGCAAACAAACTGTTCATGCAACTAACTCACACTTGTCCTCATCTCCCTGAATCTAATCTAAACACTTATTTGGGACTCTTGTCAATACTTTATGTTGAGCTTTGACCTGATCATTTTTTTAATGAGTTGCTTTTGGTTTCTCCATTTTAAGTTCTTTCCCCTCTACCAACTGTATCTTGTCTAAAGCCTTAGTATCCTTTGAAAGGAGTAGTTCAATAGCAAAGGTTCCCTCCCCACACCCCTATGCCCCTGGGAAAACAAGGAAATAGTATACATCCTTGCTGGAGCTCCACTTGACTTCAGGAGAGTAGCATCAGGGAAAAATTCAGTGGGGCCCTTCGCTATTTCGGGCTTAATTTTTCATACTGCAAATAAATTTAACACCAGAAGTGCTTCAGGGGCTGCATTTGCTCCTCTGAAGCAGTGCAGAGTGCAAGTGAGCATGTATTCAGATGGGCGGATACTACAACTTTTCAGTAGGGACTTGAATAAACAACAGAGCCAGAAATAACCCAGTGGTAAACCCAAATAAAGGCAAACAGTTTGGCTTTTGCATTTGTGTTTGCCTTTTTTAATTGGCATTTTCAAAATATTCAGGGAGACATAACAACCTGAGATCTGGTCTTTTCACAGTACATCCACGACCCAGGAACTGAAATACCAGGAGAAGAATAATTCTTGCAGTATTTAGGCTTTACAGATCATTCCTCTTAGACATTTAAAAAAGACACTGAAAATAAACCAAATGTGAGAGAATTTGTGCACCTCTTGACATATGAAGCTTTTTTTACACATAAAGCAGTATCTTGTTTGGGAAAAAAAAAAAAAGTGTATTACAGAGCTAGGGACCTTGGAGCAACATTGCACTAGAAAATGTTTCTATTCCTTTCCATTTGCCCTCAGAGAGATACATGACTCAGGTCAAGTGGGGGTTAGCAGGGCAGATGCTCCACAAGGCTAATCCAGATTCCCAAACTCCAATGACTTTGTGGTAAAGGCAGACGCAGTGTGAAGAGGAAATGCCCACCTGCCTTCTGCCTACATCTGCCAGGCAGTGAGCAAACAGCCCTTGCAGATTTCTGTGCCTGTACCTCCTTCGTAGTCTCCTGACACCACTTGGGGTCCAGTCTACGTTGTTAGCAACTGATATTTACTTCCTTGTGGTAGATTTTTACATAGTCTACTTGGAAAGCTTTTGCCCTCCTGGTTTGACTAGTGTCACTCTGGAGCTGGCACCAAATGTACCTCCTACTGCTTATTATGGCTTTGGACTACAGCAGGAGCTGGTCAGGGGCAGAGGGTGGGTTTCCTGTGCTGCAAAACAACAGCCTGTGTAGAGGGCAGGGGGTCAGTCCTATTGACATTTCCTACCCTGTGGGTATCACTAATACTGTTAGTACCACTGGTACTAACATGGTACCCTTGCTGGCTGTCTCACCACCGAGGCTGGGCGCTGGACACTTACCATGCAGCCTTCCCAGGGAGCAGAGCGGGTGGGGAAGCTCACAGTGCCCAAGCCATTCCTATTTCTGACAAAAAAAAAGCACCGCATTTTCTGCGGCTGCTAGTCTAGTACCTTTTGTCAGCACTAAACTTTCCTGGGATGAAAAAAGAGATTAAAACCAAAATCATTCTTCTGCTCTGTGTAAGAGATTTCAGGTGCAGGGGTTTGTGTCCCGAATAACAAGCTACTTGACTAGAGGCTGATTTTTAACAATGCCACGTTCTTATATTCAAAAAACCCCAAGCTGCATGCACTGTAGCTACACACCCTGTTACACTCTGGGTCTATTTTAACAGGGTTTTAAAGCTATTTCACCTGAGTGCCTGCTGATTAGCATGCTGAGTTTTTTAAACCAATCCATTGAATTCACTTCCTTTCTGCGTCCCCTGTGCCCATTCACCTATAGAAATATATAGACAAACAAGGCCACAGGTGCAGAAAATTGGGCCTTTCCTGCTGTTTATTACAATATTGACCTCAGGGATTTGTTGAGGGGATGGCGGGGAGAAGGAAAGAAAAAGAAGAAATATATGCTTTGCAATAGGATTCGGCTAAAATCCTATCTTCCTTTTCTTGCAAAGTTAAAAAAAAAGCCTCCTAGCTGCCAACAAACACAGACATCAAATTATTAGGAGGTGGAGTGAGGGCAGGGCTGTTTCTTTCGCATCTGTGAAGGGTTTTGGATGAATTGCTGCTGCCAGAAAACCTGCTCTTCCCTCAGCCCCCCTCCCTCTCCGCAGTTTGCCTTCTGGTTATTCTTGGGCACAAGAATTTACTCTGCCCTGTGGTCACCCAGCCTGCTGCTTGGTTTCGGTCACACGAGTACAGGAAGAAACAGCCACCTGCTTGCAGTGTCAGCAAAGTGCCTTGGGCTGAAAAGGCAAGCGTGGAGAAGTCTCCTCTCAAAAACGCATGGCCCCGATCCAAGACCGGACCGCCCCACACTAGTGACTGCACTGCCTGAGGGCAGCCCTGGTTCCCCTCCAGGAGCAGAGCAGGGATCCCCAGACAAAGTGTGCTTGGCCCACAGGAAGAGTTCAAACCGTTCTTGATGTAAACTTGAATAACTACTGAGCGGCTCAGATGTTAAAAATCACTTTGCTGACTGGATAGGGATGGTGAGTGTGTTAATGCCACCCAGTACTTACCTGGGGTCACCCTTTACTTTGCTCAAAGCTAAGGCATAGCAGCACACAGGAGCCGCAGCCAGAGATGGATGTGCTGGAGTGTGAGTATGTGTAAGGGTTCAGCTTCCTTCTCTGTCTATGAAGGTGTTTTGGGACAATTTCTGTGGCCTAGAAATTCTGCTCGATCTCAGTGGATTACATGAATGCATTTAGTAAGGGCTAGACCCTGACTCGAAGAGCTTACAGTCAATTTAAAAATCAGAGACCATGTATGGGAGAAAGGACGTATTATTCCCAAAATTAATAATGTGGATTCGATGTGCAGAGAAAATAAGCAGCTTAGAGGTGCACCAAGAATCCTTCTCATCTGGAAACTGAACTCAGTACCAGTTCAGTGCCTTAATCGGATGACTGCTTTCCCTTAAAGCAAAGTGCTTCTCCTCAGGCTCATGCAGATTTAGACTGACATTGTCAAGGCTGTTTAGGTGCTTAGGCCCTCTGGAAACTAATGTGCATCTGGTCAGACCGACCTGGAGGTAAAGGCTACTGCTTTGGTTAGTGAAGACAGGCACTCTGCATTTTGCTGTACATCTGAGGTACAAAGCTGACCTGCAGTAACCTATTCCCCCAGAGTCTGGTCTGAATTTCATCCATCCTGTTTTCACAGACACTTTAGAACATGCATGAAGGTTTACAACAAGGGAACACTTTTTATGTGCCTATTTAGGAATACCAATGGGGGCTCATTTATTTTGTTGGAAAGTTGGTGCCAAAAAAACCCTCTGAGAAACCTGGACTGTAAATCCTAATCCAAAGCACTTTGAAGCACATTGCAAAATCTGACCAAAGAGGTCCAGATAGCAGCTTGTGTAAGCCTTGCGTAAGGCTGGTCTTTGGCGGGCAGTGATGACTATGTCATGACTGTGATGATCTCAGCTCCTGAGTCACAAATAGAGCATTATTATTGTTTGCGAACTGATATTACACTTTATCGGTAATAATTGGGAAAGGCTCAGAGCATGGCCCTGCATTTTTACAACTTCTGTCCTCTCTCAGCACTGTATTTATGGTGCATGATTAGTCACAGGGCCTTTGGCCTGATGCTTTACTCTCCTGCCCACGGCCTACAGTGCATTCCACAGAAACACTTACCTTTGCCTTATGCCTTTGCCTTTAATAACTGTGACCAAAAGCTCTAGATAACAAACTCAGTTAACACAACCAAGGACAGGTGGCACAACAGAGGATGGGTTTCAAGCAGTTTGAACTCCCTTGGGGTAATGTAGAGGCACCCATCTTAATACTCATGACGGGTGGACCAGAAAACTAATCTACTTTCATTCAAGGTGCAGAGTCTCCTATTACACTGCCCGTGGAAACTGATGTCCATATTCTTTATCAAGGGCAGACCCACATCTGTGTTTTAGTCCAACTTCACCCAAGGACACGAGCTGGTGGTGAAGCACAGCCATAGGGTGAGCTTGATGGCGTACTGAAGACAGAAAGTGAATGAGCTGCTGGGGCCACTGAGGGGCCAGAGCACTGGGTGACCACAGAGGCCCTGCTAGGACCTGTCACAAGGATGGGTGGTCTGTGGGCATTTTGAATTCAGGTTATCCTTCTTTGGCGGGAAGTGCTTGACACCACATCACGGGCATCTATTTCCAAGGCACTGTGCAGCCACAGATAAATGCCTGCAAGATATTTTAATTTCCATTTGTTTCCTTTTTCTGACATATGTCTTAGAATACAGGTCCCAAAATTTTAAGACTAATGTAAATATGCCATAGGTGGTGTCAATTACTACTTTATGCCTTCCCTGGCTTCAACATACTCACATAATAAGAGATATGTTTAAAAACCAGTAAAATACATACGAGTTCTAAGAGTTCCCCTCCATCCCCTCATGTTCACTTTGATGAGCTAACCAAAAGCCACAGTTTGCTTTGTCTGAGTTATGAATTCAGATCATATTAGTTAACAAACCTCAGGTCATGAAAATTAGCAAGTCTTTTCTGTAATATAGACAGGGCTTAATGTTAACTCCCAATATGAAATACAGCTTAGCCCTTTTTAATGTATAACCAACTTTCTGCATTTCTCATTTTCATTTGTTCAATTTTCTGAATTGGAATCATTACTGTAACTGAAAAAGCATGTTAAAAAAACAGTTATTACAAATAAACACCCTGGAACTTTCCTTCTAGAATTCATCACTTCATAAAACCATACATCATAAAACTGGCCATTCTGGGCCAAACACATGCTCCATGTAACCCAGTATCCTGTCTGCTACCATGATTAATAGCGGAAAGTGTAGAAGAAGAGAAAAATGATCTTTTCCTCTGCTGTACCCTCCCACCTTCTAGTAATCAGTGGTTTACAGACCTAAAATGTTGTGTTGTAATAACAGAAATGTAATGCTTCCAATAAATCAAAATTAAATTGCTGTTCGCTTACATTAAGTCACTCAATCTGATTTTATCACGGTATCTGCTTTTCAAAATTTTGTTTAATTTTTAGAAGTGAATGTATATCTTTATGCCCGTTCCAGAGAATTAAGCTGGAAATATTCCATTCAAATTACAGTACCCAGGAAGAAGAAAGATGGTTACAGCTGGGAAAGAATCCTTAAATAAAGACATGACCCAGTCTGTCATGGTGGGGGGAGCTGTGAATTTGCTCCCATCCTGCCCTGTAGAAACTATCTGGAAATTAGAATTTTTCCTCCTCTTCCCCCCCCCCCCCCCCCCCCCCCCGAGAGTCTCTCTGGGTTGTTTCACATTCTTTCCTTATTTTCCTTCCTTCTCGCTCCTTGTTATTAGTTGTATTTTTTATTCCCACTGTCTCTTTTCTCAGCTACTTCTTATGAGAATGGAAATACAAACCCAAATTAAAACTTCAAACCTATAAATACACATTCAATTAGAAAACATGCAGGGATTCCCTTCACCCCAAGCCCTTTTTAAACCCTTCTGCAAACAAACATGTCTATTTAGTCAGTTTGTTTCTCTATCAATCTGTGAAAAGTTAATACAATTTTGTGCCATTTTTGTTATGGAAACAGCCCTGTAAAAATACCATATGGTCCACTGAGGTCTGCCCTTATAACCCCAATAAGTACAAATCACCCTAGAACTTATCGTTGTAACTTCAAATATGTAGCTAATGTTGTAATCTCAAAAATCCTTCACAAAAAGAAAACAAACCAGCTCCTTTTAAACCCCTGACTTGTTGCTCTTGACTTCAGCTATTTGTTCAATATTTCAACAACACTAAATAAATGTGCCGGAAATACTTATCATTTCTGAGTCACCCCCTTGCTATCCTAGATCCCAGACTCTTCAAATTAATGACTATCTTAAAAAGATTGATGTGATTCATTCTCTTTGTTTCTTTCATTTCAGTATTGTCTTCAGCCTATCTCTTGAGAGTCTCCTGTTATCAATGCTGCCTAATTCTGGCTAATCTTTCTTGATAATTCATTTCCTATCTCCCTATCACAGGCTGTTTTGGCCATTCTGTTTTGTACCTTTTCTAGCTCTGAAACATTAGTATTATTAATGGCACACAACACTGTATATTATATCCAGCTTATGCCTTATGTCAGGGTAGATTTTTCTGTTATTTATATTCTGTGTATATACACCTATCAACAAAGTTTAAATGATACATGTTACAGAAGAGCATTACCTTCCCTCACCTCCTCTGTAATATATGGCAATTAATTTGCCCTTCATTGCTTATTTACACATAAGTATTTCAGACAACCAGAATCTTCCATAATTCCTTGTGATTTATAATAAAACACAATAATAAGATTTAAGCAAAAAATCTGTTCTCTGAATGCAAAAAAAGAAGTACACTGGGTATTATGGATATAGCGGGAAATGTGATCAGACAAACTGTATCTTTTTATTATTTATCAACAGTATTTCACAAGTGAGTATCTAGAACTATCTTCATGTCAGGAAACATAGTAGAAAGTAGCCTGATTTCCAATATCACATTAAACTCTGGTTCTGAACTAACTGCTCTTTCAGAGATGCTCAAGAGTTTAGTTTTAAAAGTGAGAAGCAGTTTTGGTGCCTCTCTTTCTGAGATATCTGTATGATCTCTGATTTTTAGAACATATTTTTTCCTGTCAAGGAGTTCTAATATAGAAATGCCAAAATAAAAAGTAGCAAAAATCAAATAGTTGCTTTTGAATAATTTCAGTCTTCATGGCTCCTCTGTCTTCTTAAAGTGTGGGTGAATGGGAAAGAAAACCAGTACTGTACATGATATTTTCAAGGACATGATCTTGGTCATTGACATATCCTTCTTCTGGTTTTAATTCTCCTCTTGGAGTGAATTAGTAACAGTGGAAGTCAAACAACAGTGGCATAACAACAAGCTACCCCTTGCTCTTGCCAAGGACCAACTGACTCCTGCCTCTCTTTTAGGCTTGTCTTTTCCCTTGCACCTCTTCAACTGTTGGATTTGTGTCAGTGAGAAAAAAATAACATAAATGTAACAAAATTTGTATTAAAAAATGCTTATGCTTCTTTTTCCTTCATTTCCAGGAAGTGTTGCACTAGCACCCTGAATGACAGAAAACCAACTTTGAAATGCATTTGAGGATCTGTTCTGTGAGTGCTTCTAGTCTCACCCAACTGAAAAATGGAAACAGTGCCAGATGATTCAGCTAATAAATGCCGATCTAAAAAAGGGCTATTTGTGATCAACCCACACAGTAAACAGTTCTAAAAGCTAACTGTAGGATAAATCAGAAGACTGGAGATATATATAAAGAAATCACTGTTTACTCAGGTAAACTACACAAGCAAAAAAAGATCAGAAAAATTCGTTGCATTGCTACAGGCTGCAAGATTCAGTCTCTGGAGGGTTTTGGGAGAATTCCCAGGTAGCCTGAACGCTACATGCCTGTCTCTGTACCTCCATCATGTTACTTGTGCAAAAAGCACACCCACACTGATGTTCAGAGTGAAAAAAGGCTGTGCCAAAGATTGCATAAGTGCTGAGGGAAGGACTGGTGAGGGTTGCTTAATACTACTTTTGTCTCTGTTCTTGGAGCTGTCCTGAGTAGAGCTCTTAAGGCATGACGCAGCCCAGACTCCTAGCCTTAATGTGTTAAATACATTGTCCACTCTGGATTGTTCACTTAGCTCCAGCAAATGCCGTGTACTTTTTCCTGTCTGAGTACAATTAAAATTGCAGGATATTTGCCAGAGAGGCTAAGACTCTTTCACCACTTTAAGCATCCCTTTGCAGTATTGTGAAGAAAGATCAATCAAATTCACTCTTAGTTTCACCTATAAACAATGTGTTTTAACTGCCTTTACAGGTCCATTTGGAGGCAGCTTAATGCACAGACACATGTAGTGAGCTATACTGATATCTGTGTCAGACCGCACTTTCATTCACAAAGAAATCATAAAGGAAAACCGGAGTAGAGAGAATTAATTTATCAGTAAGCTAAATATAGCATATGATAACAAATAAAACTAACCTATAAAAAGAAGAAATGACTACCCAAGAACAGGAGAAAAACCCGTTCCTCATACCCTTTTGTATGCCTTCACATGCAAGCCTTAATGCTTGTTATAGGTGGCATACCACCAGGTCTGCATAGGAATACATGAGAACAACTAACATGCAGCCTTCTTGCAAACTAACTGCAGACGTCTCTAATTACCAAGATCTGACATACAGCTGATTATATTCCAAGGAGTTTCTTGAGTACTGATTTTAAGAAATGCCTCTTTGCATTCACTTCATTGATGGATCCAAGAATAGCTACCTAGTGTAAAGATGTCCAGGGCACAGAAAATAAATAGATAAATAAATATATAAAGAAGGAAAGAAAAATTAATTTGTTCAGAGGCCAGAATAACAATATGGTTCGTAAAGATACCAGTTCTGAAAGCATTCAAGAAGTTATTTTCCCAGTGAGTTCATACTCTGTACACTTTCTGTACACTTATATTTGTGACCTTGTGCAAAAGAAAAAGACCTTAACTATACTACATACATCTATTCAAATATAGTCCATTGTAAGAAACAGAAGCAAAACATAAACAATTTATATTTTACCAATAGCATCTCTGACACAAAGTGGATAATACTTTTTAAAATACATTACAGGCTGTAGCTTGCATTTTTTCTCACCATATACCTATCTCCTGGTTTTCAGGACAAAAATTTGAAAGATCACTTTTGCCCTACCAGCTTATGACCAAGTGCACTCCTTAGTCAAAAAATACTGCAAAATCTTTTCTGTTGGTACTGAATTGCAACTGTGTCATCTAGTGTAGTTCCTGCCCTGTTCTTTTCTCAACATACATTTCTTTGCTCACAACTTGGCCTGTATTGTTTCTATTAAATTAAAAGCACTTTTGGTTTCTCTGAAACTAAATCCTCTAGTGCTATAAAGCAGTGTGCCTATATATGACAACAAACACAGTAGGGGCCCTACTATTTGAAAGGTTTTTTTAACATAACAACCTCTAAAGTCACTGTTAATGCATTTTATGAAAAGTCCATCTAGAAAACATATGAAATTGGCAATTCAAGAAAAAAAAAGTTGCCTGGACAATTTAGTTGCATCAAGTCCCACTCTAACAGGTGCAAAGCATTAACTCAGTATCTTTTTATAGATTCCCATATGGGTAAGCATGTCTCAGGATATTTTTGTATCTCTGTGCATTTGCACTTTCAACACATTCTTTTTAGTTCTCTGCATACTCCTTTCTGGGTTTGTTTCCTGAAAACTACCTCAGCAAAACAGTCAAGAATTTAAGAGCAGGGTTTTTTTCCCCCTTACATTTTTTGGAAACTGTAATTTTAGGGCTTGTATATATGAACTTATGTGAGCCAGAACTGCACCTGTACACAAGCAAGAAACTAAATCATATAATTTAGTCTGCCTGAGAAAGTACAATTCACTGACACAGCTCAGACAGAAAATCCTTCAGAGTGAATGCACAGATTTTAAGTTATCTGCCAAATAACACATACTTCTTAGGAAACCACAATTAAGAACTATTTTGTGTTCTGGAAACCTGAGGAGATTCTTCTGTTTTTTTAAAAACCATATCTTCCTGTCTATCACTTATTTGTTAAAAGAAAATCCCCCACGATACGGCTGCAAGCCATGTCTACAAAGGGCAGTTCAGGACCCTTTCCCCAGCTTCCTCTTCCTCTATACACTCCTGGTCTCTGATTTCCTATAAGCTGCTCTCTTCTCTCTCGAAAGCTCCTCAGCCTCTGTCTCTGATATCACATGGACTCATTTATTACAGAAGGGCACCTTTGATGACTCTCCTAGCAGATTATTTGTGTGAGTTACTGATTCACCGGTCATAACTGAGAGTACTGTGACAGCGGAGAGTACTTATCTATGACTAAAAGAAGGATTCATTTCTGCGGAAGTTATCCCAATACACACTTTTGGTGGGAATGAAAAATTCTGACCCTGCAAAGCCTTCATGTGACAAGTGCCCCCCAAAGCCTGTGAGAACCGCGTGTGCAAACAGCTCGCAGGGCTGGGCGCGCATGTGGCCGCTACCAGCTTGGGGTTGCTGCAAGTCAAAGTCCATCCTGAAGTACTTAGCTGGGTCGGTGTTAAGCAGCTCTATTTCGAGGTCCTGTCGTGAAAACATCTCAAACATTCATATGTTTGTGACTGTGTTTACAGGCTGGTGGAAACCTATCTGCCGGACATATCAGTGTGCTGCTGAAGAAAAGAGCTTCCTGTGCACTTCTCATGTCTCTCGCCACTCCTGCTGGCTCCTGGGGATCGCCTGGGTACTACTCATGTGCGTGGTTGTGGCTGGGGGGGCACCAGTCCTGCACCCATCGCGATAGGTGCTGTACAGATAAAGAACAAAAAGGCTATTTCTTAATCTCAAGAGTTAATTGTCTGGTATTTTTATACTCCTGGCCAGTCTCCTCTTGAATCTTTATACTATAATGCCACAATAAAGTCAATGCTAAATTTATGACATTACAATCAGCAGTAGGGGAGCAGACAGCAAAAATGTCCAACGGGAGTAAGGAGAAGGTGAATATGGAGAGAGGGAAGAAGAGCTCCACTGTAGTGCTTGCCTCTCATTCCCAAACACAGACCTTATAAGCAGCACTGGTTTTTTTGGCTTGTCAAAAAAAAAAAAAAAAAAAAAAAAGGTTTTGCAAACCTGGACTGCGCTTCAGGTAAAATGCCTTCGTTCCCTGCCAGCTGGAAGGAGAATGTTATTCAGAGGTAAGATAAGGAAGTGATAATCTGCTGCTTGTATACAACCCACGAACGACTACTTTAACAAAGAAAACCCCCACATGTGAATAACATTCCCTCTGCCTAAGAATTCCATATACTGTAACTATTTGTTTGCCTTTTATTATTTTTTTTTTAACAACTCCCTTTTCTGCTCCTTGTGCTGTGCAGTAAATGCCACCACTAATGAGATAATATCAGTGTGTTTGAGAGCAGACTGACCCTGCTGTTTTCAAGCAGTTTCAACTTCTCGACAGTCAGGAGCCTGCCTAATGTTTTGTGGCTGCCTCTGGTCATTGACATGGTACAAACTGCCTTATCTCCCTGTGGGAGGGAGGTCATTGCCAAACCCACGGCTACTTGACTGGGGAAGAAGGCAGTCTACAGTGATTCAAACACATAGCCTGAGCCAAGCAGAGGGCTTATAACAAACAGCCTAAAATAGCTCCAGTCTGAATGTGTTTCAATTTTTCTCTGTATGTCAACAGATGACATGCATTGTCACGGCGCTATGTATGATTCAAGAGGCTCGCTTAAGTATTTTACAGTAAAAAACCCATTGTTCAGGATTTCTGCAACTTGGGCACTTTCTCAAATATCCTCCTTTACTTTTTGCAAAGCCCTTTCAATGACCCTTTTTGTGTCAATGTAGAGCTCAGCTCACAAATCAATTGTTCTATTTTTATTTCCAATATTACACTTCCTTCCACAGCGCTCATAGGACGATGTCGTGCATTTTGCCACCAACTCTTGCCGAGTTCCCTGAGAATTCCCTCACTGGGCGCAGGATTAGCAGGAAAGTGGAGAGAGTAGCAGGAGTTCAAGAAGTGTTAGCCCTCTCCCCTCTCACCATTAGGACTGCTGGTGTAGAGCATTTATTTGTGAGATCGGATATCCACCAAACTGGAGTAATGTCTGTTCAGCTGGCCATCTGGGATGTCACACAAACGAGCCCAGGAGAATTTGTGGCTTATGGATGCACGGAGCACTGAGCCTACCGCACATGTAAACTAGAGCCGGCCTGTGTTTCCCAGGGAGTCCAGTTCATCCAGAGCTCCCCCGACTCTGCCTACACTTGGCACGGTTCATCTGTCTCTTGACTTCCCAGCCCCATGACTCACCCTGTGTGAGCAGCATGACTCAAATGCCAAATTTCCTTCCAGGATCTACCACTAACATGACTTTCTAGAGTACCAGACAAAGTCTCAGATACACATTGCCCACCCCCTCATCCGGCTGCTTCTGGTGCTGCTCAGCTCCTCAATTCTTTATGGGAACAGAGGGTCCCTCTGTGGGACTCCTCAGAAAGCATGGGGATCGTCAGCATGAGCAAGTACAGCACAACAAGACCCTACTTCTTTTTGCATTTTTCCATGTGTTAGTACAGTGCCTTGCTGTGTAAGTGGGGCTCTGATGTACTACTGCTGTACAATGAAGCAATATGCTAAAGTAAATACTAAGTTGCTTCTGACCTATGTATAAGGGAGATATTGACACTACAGACAACAAAAGCAGATCAAAACTTGCTGCAACAGTCAACTTTCGTATATGGTATCAGACCACAGACTCTACTGTATTATTTAAGGCTGAAGTCTGCTCCTGAAGGAGCATCCTGTTTCCATTTAACTCACCTAGAGGTAAATATTATTAGCCAGGGATATACACTGATCATACATACCAGAATTTTTAATCTCTTAGTCTGTCTGGAAAGCTTGAACTACAAAATTGTACCTTAACTGATTTTTTTTCCTCCCTCATTTCAATTTGTTTTCCCAGGAGCTGAATACCAGTGATGTTCACTGCTTCAGCAACTGGAAACCAGTTATGAATGGAAACATTTATTACGAAAAGAAGAAAACAAAAAAAAAAGAGCAAAAGCAACCGTCACACCAAATTACATGGACTTTGTAGTATAGGGTTATCGTCACTGCAAAGCACACGTGTTTCGCCATCACTGAGAATTTCACCTGTGCCATGCCTGCAGCAGTTAAAGGAAGGGACCCTCACTTTATACATATGGCAGTCGGGTACGGAGAAATTAACAGACCTGCTCATGGTATCCTTCTCTCTTTCTAGATCCCTTTCTAGTCATAATCCACCTGCTTTTACAAAAGACGTCAATTTTCTTTTATGATACTTATTCGAAGGAATTACTATGCATCATTCAAAGGAAGAGAAGTAAGCCAGTGCAAGGCCACAGGATGGGGTGTGGATCAGGGCACTGGTGTCAAGGACTAGGAGAGTGCAGGTCCAATCCACTGCTCCAGTGCTGACCCCCTGTTTGACTGTGGGCCAGTCACTTGGGGTTGCTAGAAAATGGGGATTGCAGTAATCCCGTACTTCACCATCTTTTGTGAGGGTGCTTAGAGCTAAAATAAAGGGTGTGGGTACATGTTCACACCACAGCCCTGACTATCTCTGGTGGTGTTTTCTGGCACGCCCATCCCTGGGGCTGAGGCTCCTTGTGGTGGGGCAGGACACCTGCAAGGCGGGACTCCGAGAGGAAGCCCAAAGCTGTGTGTTTCCTGCTGGGGAGGAACAGCAAAACTGTTTTGTGTCAGCTGCAGGCAGGGAGTTGCCTTTCTTCTCTGTTCTTGACACCAGTAGCTGCTGCTCTGCTGCTCACAGTGCTCATGGCCTTGCTGGGGAAACCCTACCGGCAGCTCCAGCCCCACCATGGCAGAGAGGCACTTGCTGCTCTCCAGGGAGGGAGAGCTCCATCTTCTTTGCAGTATTTTTACCTTGCTCTTTGCCAAGCACAACTTGTTGCTTTGGTGAGTGGTGCTTTGGTCCTTCTTTTTCCACTGGCGTTGCGCTTCTTGAATCTCATAATATAGGGCCAGACTCAAGAAAATCTCTGCCTACCTGTAACTCAAGTCCTGAAAAAAAGACTAAATATTGGGCCAGGAGTCCTCTGTGCTGAAATTTACTGAATCTGCCTGATTCTACAGAAGAAAACCAGTCATTAAACTGTCATGAGCAAAAAAGCAGTATTGTCAATTCACATTTCTCGGGAACTCAGCTGAAACCCACATCTCAGCACAGACAGGAGATGTAAGTGAGGCACAGTGTCCCCAAGACAATTGTATTCTTTCATTGGGTAATGTTCAAATGTTTTCTTTTTAGTAGCGTGTCCTATGTAGACAGCTTGCTGAAGGGACACTGAATTTTAAGAAGCCAACAATTTATTTTAAAGGTTTCTTTTTTCCTTCATCTTTGTACCAAAAATAGATTGTTTCCCTACACAAAAGTAAGTAGAAAATACCACAAAGAGTGATAAGGCACAACAACTTTTTCAGTATGACTGGCAAAGAGTAGTCTTTGCTGCTCTTCAAAGGTACAGTAGTACCAGCTGATGAGATGATTGTAACCTACAAGAAAGTAATAGCCTGGTCAGAAATTCATCCTCCTGTTTAAAGAATTCAAGTAAACCACTCTCATAAATAGTTTTTAAATCACATTTATGGTAACAAAATGACAAGTTTACGTCAAATCTCAAGTCAGAGCTCGTCACAAATAAACAGAAGGAATTTAAAGAAATCTATCAGTAGAAACAAAGCTGAATTAACATGATGGCACAGTCCTAAATAAATGTACTTCACAATACAGTTGTCTTTGAAAGAGAGAGAAAGAGAGCAAGAAAGAGTGCAAAATATGCATTTAATGTGTGCTTAAGCAACTGTAACAGCATAGTAAGAGCTTGTATTTTTTCTGGCACAGCCCTCTCATAATCCCATTGCATACTTTCAAATGCATTTTTAAATTGCTCAGCTTCTGTCAACACATTCATTCAGGCCTGTGTTATTTAAAAGTTGAATGCAAAACTCACAGAGCTTGCAGCGTCCACTCTAACTGACACATCTATAATGAAGGATCACTAAATCACCCCTTTCCAAGTGAAAATAAAATTAGAAATAACTGATACCAAAAAAGGAAGACTGTCCCTGTATTTAGCTCCAGCATGCCACGATGATGCCAAATATACTTCAAGACTAATTTCCATTAAAAAGATACTGACCAAAAAAAAAGAAAAAAGTGTTTACCTTGCCTGACTTTGCATGGGTAAACATTCCTGCATCCAATGTAAGGAGCTATATTTGGAAATGTATCCTTACCAGGAAACTAAATAGGCTTCAGTGAAACCAAAACAGTCCTGGGCCTAACTCTGTCACCAGTGAGACAGATGAAGTCAATAGGAGCTCCACCTGCCTCGTGAGCTCAAAGCCAGACCCAGAAACTGCACCCTCTCTCACCCCCACCGTGGGGTAAATCCTCCCTTCCAAGCTGCACGGAGGGCTTTCTAAAGCCATATGAAGCCATACCAATTATTTAGAAAGGAACAGCGTTATTGAAAAAACGTTATACAAGCAGTGGTAAACCTCAATGGTTTGGGTTTCAGACAACAGAAAATCCCTTTGACAAGTAGTAAACACACTAAAAATAGTACTTGGTTCTTTTTAAAGTCAGCTTAAAATAATTCTCTTTGCTTTTTGTACCCTGTTCTGCAGTTTCATATGAAGGTGCCCAGCAATAAAAATGACTAAGGTCTTATTCCACAGCCTGGTGTGGAGCCTAATGCAAAGAGAGATCATCATCAGACTGTCAAGTGAGGACCACACCTCAAGAGCATAATTCCAGCCTGTGACGAGTGCCTACATTTCCCAGTGAGATTGGATGCACCAAATGTATCTGGGAACAGAAAAATACTAGCTTTAATGTCCTGAGCAACCAAGACAGAAAGCATAAGGATTCATTAGTCTGCAATGTTCTTTAATTCATCTCAGCAATAACTTGTCCAGGAGAGGCTGTGAATGTATTCTGAATCATTTCCATCTGGTTAAAGACTGTCATCCCGCAGGCACCCTTCCCCTCCAGGTCTCAGCTATCACTGGGAAGACACCACCCCTCTGCTAATAAAAGAGAGAAAGTGTATCTCTTTCTACACTAGGCATGAGGAATGGGACTGATCTCATCTCCTTTACACTTAAGCTAGACATCTAGACTCCCTTAGCAGTCAATGGAGAGAAAAACAAGTACTTCCAGAGAAAGACTCATCTGACCTGTGTCAGGCACGTGCTTTAGGATGAATTATACCTCAAAAATGGATTTTTTTTCTACACTGACAATACAGGGAGCTAGCTCAGACTTAAATTTACATTTGATAAATTCTGTCCTAGCTAATTCACTGCCTTGCTCCAATAGAGGATGCCCTCTGCAAAATCACTATAATCTGGATTTATTAGGTGCTCAGAGCATGTATGAAATCAACACCTGTCCTGTATTAATTGTGGAAGCCTAGCCCGGTCACTGCACTGGCTCTTCTGGGTGTGGACCTGAAACACACCTCACCTTGCTCCTTCAGCTTTGGTGGTGAGGGAAAAACTGTTCCTCTCTTGAGGTAACTGATCATACGCTTGCAATAGCCCTCGAAATCTAGCTTCTGGTTAGTTTTAATAGAGAACTCAGTTTCTACACCTCCCTTCTGGTGTCAGTGGCTTAAAGGAACATTACTTGTGTGCTCTTTAACGTGCTCCTTTCTTTGCATCCTGCTAGCCCCTGCTTTCAGTCCCAGATGGCAAACCCTAGAAGAATGAATAGTCTTTTTTTCTCACCAGGCTGGGCAATCTCCAGCCATCTTCAAGGCTAGGAGAATTACTATAAAGTGCAGGTTAATGTATGCTTTTGAAAAATTTTGCTACTTCGGAACATAGATTAGTAAGTACATTTAATAAAACATCCTATATGTTTCAAAGGTTTGGCGTAAGTTGTTCTCATTTTCCTTTCACTTTGAAGTTGTTGCTTTTTTTTTTTTTTTATAAATTCTGTAATTTTGACAAGAGTTTCCTTTTCATTTTGACTTAGGAGGCATTCCACCACAACAAGGGATTCTGTGATCCTAATCTTCTATTTAGTTACTGAGTATCTCCAAAGTACACTTGTATTTCATTGCTGTATCTCCAGTACAGCTATAGCTATACTTAGTTACCCCCTATCTAAAATCTGACGTGTTCTTTAGTTTTCAGTTCATTAAGGTTCACTTCAGCTTTTCTACCAAAACAAAAGCAATGTTTCCACGGTCATAAAAGTAGTAGCTGGGGGGAGAAAAAGCCTTTGAACATTTGGCACAGTAGTTTGTTTTTTTAATATTCTCCTTGTGCGTAAATTTAAAAGAAAAATACACTGTTTATAGGAGCCTTCAGCTAAGAAAGTAAACAAAGCTTCTTTTAAATATAGCTCCTCGGGCAACTATAACGCAGATTACGAAACAAGGATGGGAACATACTAACGTTATATTTACTGTGTAGTGGGCAATCATACATTTTGAATAAACAGCAGAATTACCGTAAAAGCCAAGATCAGCGCCTTTATGGGATGCCTGGTGTCATGGTCTGTCACTCAGTCTTTCCCTGAATGCTGGAAATACTTTGGAAATAACACTGCTTTCAGCTGCTGCATGCTGTCACTGTAAAATACAAAACCTCAAGCAGCCATTTTATATGAATTTTCACCCCAAAACAGAAAATCTGAAGAAATCTGTTCAGAAAAAAAACCATTACCCTTCTTAGCCAAGACTGATCAGCTCTATGTGACATGTTTGCCTGCCTGATTTTCATTCAGATTTCCTTTACATTTTGTGTGAATAGAAACAGACTTTTGTTATCCAAGATACTAAATGTGGCATGGAAAGATAAGAACTCAAGTGGAATAAAACATGAAAATAATTGCAATGGATTTTAGATTTCTTGAAGAAAAACTTAGAATGAATACTAGATATGCTCTGTTGAAGGCCTTCCAGTATTTTACTAATTAGTACTTTATTGATACAAAATCTCACAATATATCTGTTGGAAATATGCTTTTTTAGTGCACTTTCATTAGCTTGAAAAGAAGAAATGACACAGAGAGCTGGGCCTACAGCTCAGACCTCCCATCTTTCTGTCTGGGTGTCATAACCAGTGAGCCAGAGAGTCAGAGTCGTGCTCATCTTGTGTCTCTTTGGAGTGCATTACTCCTGCATCCCTCCACGCTGGCTCACTTATTAGGGTATCAATCAGACTCAGGTTTCCTCTCCTTAGACCAGAGTTCAGGCATCTCCCACCTTCTCCCTGAGTACTCTAAGCCCTGAAGTTATCTGCAAAATGTGAGGATTGCCTCCCCCAGTTATGCCTTGAAAGAAAATGGCTCTGGCTGTTATTTTGTACTGAGCTCAGAGTTGTTGCTTTGTGGGAGGTATTCTCTGAGGACACTGCTGGAACAGACCACAGGGGCTTGAGGGATGGGGAAGCCTCTTCCTCCATGAATCCCAGGTGATTTTAGGCACGAGAGAGATACCTAGATGTTCAGCCTGGCCAAGGCAGCACTGTTGTCAACCATATACAGCAGCAGAATTTCAGGCATCTGAGTACATTTTCATAATCAAATCTAGGTGGTCTTGATGCTAAAATATGTTATCTGCCCTACTAGGTTATCTACTTACCTCTGCAAAATGCATGGTCTGGATGATTTGAACTCACTGTTAACCCTTTTTCAGATGGGGATGTTGAATGACTTGTCTGTAGATGAAAAGGTGAGGGACAGAAGCAGTGGAGGAAATCATCATCTCCTGCTGCCAGCTTTCTGAACGAATAGTGGTGTGTAGCTTTTGTCACGTATTCTCCTTCATAAGGAAATAAGGAAGGGCCCATGCTGAGATATCTGAATGTATATCTTCTGGTAGAGCAACATACTAGCCCTAAAGTTGTTTCAACTTTCCTCCTCATCTAGCAGTTACTGAAGCACAAACATGTAATCACGGGAAATGCTATAATTAACCATAAATCTCTGCTTCAAACAAAAAGGGCACAGAGCTTTCATTTCTGTGTGACTGAAAGGCTGGAACAAGAGCACAACTATTAGAGAATCTACCTTTGAATCAATTTCTGTCAGTGTGCTGTGCTTGCTTTTTTGGTCTAACCCACAAATTTGTACCTGTATGGTTAGCCAAAAACTGTACATTATTTACCAACATCAGCATTAAAACTCAAGAATCTGGCAATGCTCCATCTTGGAGCTAAAGAGCTGATGCTGTATGCTTACTTTAAGAAACATCACAACTATGCCTGAGAATACTGCTCCTTGTATAACTCCACACATAAGAAGTTGAGATAGAATAGAGATTTCTTAAAGCTTTTTACTTTTTCATCCGTGAAATTGTTTTGGGCTTATAAGAAATCGAGTATTCTCAAACACAAGGCCTGATTTTGCAAAGCATTTTGCACCTCTGTTCCCACTGAGGTATCTACTGAGGTTACTTTAAAGCCCTCCTTCACCATAGTATATGAACAATTGAATATTTTGAAGAAAATATCACAATAACAGTATCGCTTTCTTGCTTCATGTTTTAACACAGGCAGACTGCTGGAGAAATGCTGATTGCAGCAGAGCTCTGCTTTTGCTATAATTAAAGTGGGAAAGCCCTAAAATTTAGGCTGAAATTGGGCTGATTTTTAAGTGCCTAAAAGAAACCTCGAGAATTATTTAGCTTACACTGCAATTTGCTGGCATCATGGACAAGGCTGACATAATCTAACCAGGGTACTCCCAAAATCCAGTCTTCACTCCAAATTAATTTCCCTCTTGTCCTGTCTTCAAAGGGGCACATTTGATTTGTGTTGGGATTATTCTGAATGTTCCTGGGGTTCAAATCACGGCTCAACTGTTTCTTACCTGACCTCATTGATTCCAGCTGTTGGAAAAGTAATGATAAAGGTATTATGGGAGACACTTAGTGTGTGAATGCTCTTAGTCCAAATCAGATTGCAATGTATATAAACACAACATGGGGGTAAGATTTCCAGCCACCCTTTTGTGACAGATCCTACACAGTTCAAGTGTAGATACCATGGCTTTGGAAGGTGAGCTGCAGCCAGTCCCAGAAAGCTCAATAAAAGACTTAAGTGATGAACCTCATGCAGATAGCTACAACCAACTCCTGCTTAGGAAGCTGGGGTTTTGCTGGGGAGATGTAATACCTTTGGAAGAGGAAAGTAAATTACATATGTGAAGGCTCACTGGAAGACTGTTGCGGTGGGGGACTGAGAGGAGGCAGGGTACAGAGTGGTGTAAAAATACAGAGGAAAGTAGCCCTAGGGAGGGAGGGGAGGGATTGTTGGGGTTGGAAAGCAGGAGTGCAAAAAGAGGTGGTGGGAGAGAAACTGGAAGAAGACAAAGTGGCTGGCAAAGTCAGCAAGTGCAAGAAGCCTGCCAGTGGTGTATTCTTCCATTTTAAGTGTGCTAAGATCTAAGAGAGATGACAGGGGAAAGGGGAACTCTCTGAACTCCCAGAAATGCTGAGGTAAGAGATACATTGCTCCTGCATCAGGCGGAGAGCTAACTGCAATGGAAGGGAAGGGATCGCTGAAACATCTTTTTCTAGATTCTATGAAAATACTCCTCTGACCTTGTTTAAAATACAGGAAATTTACTGTCAAAAATGCAAAGCAAAACAAAAACAAATGCAGATTCAAGCTCGCCTGCTGATAGCACATGCAGTTCTGGAGCATCAGGCTCAGTAAAGCCTACTGCAGCGAACTCATCTGGTGAGCATGCCAGTAATTCCCAGGGACTGTGACTTTCCAGGGGGTCACAGTTAAGGTTTTGTTGGTATATGCCAGGACTCCTCATTTTCTGTTTTTTCAGAGGTTTGAGTTTTGCTGAGCAAGGCATTTTGGAAAGACATGAGAAACCACTGGGCAATTTTAACTCTGTGTTAACAAAGATTTTTTTTTGGTCATTGAATTAGCTTAAAGAGGATTTGCTTTAACTGTGTCAGAGTGTGTTGGAGAGGAGTTGCAGAGGGGAAACTATGCATTTCTGAGGGAAACTTTCTCAGGCTGAAGTACTCTGCAGAATACCAGAGATTGAACTGTGTGATAAAGATAATATACAGAAGAGTTTAAGGTGTGTGAGTGCAGCTGCAGGTTTCTGTACCTGTCCATCTACCCTTCCATTCCTTTTTCTGAAGGAGGAGAAATCCATGGGTAGTGAGGATCTCAGCACTGCCTGGATTGCAGTTTTATATATAGAAATCTTAGATATTCACTGTGAACTCAGGATAGCTGCATATTTTCTGAACAGTATATTTAAAGATACTATATCCCCCAGGTCCCCATAAGCCACACATGAGTATGTCATGATTCTTTAGAGAAGCATGAAGAATCATTGGCTAAACATATCTGCAACCTTGTTAATGATTTTGTTAAAATGGCTTAAAGTCAGTTGTCATCTTGATCAGGGCATCGTCCTCTAATAAAAAAAGTCCAAGCCAGCAATATCTTTTTAAACAGAATTTTTTTGTTTTTAGTTTCAGGCAGTCTTCTGGATTACAAAAGAGACAAAGAGTTGTTTTGATTATGCTGGTCTGGTTCTACTTTAGGGAGTTCCTTTAGCTGCTGAGCTACATACTAGCTCGACTGGAGCTCCTTCACCCTTCGCCACGTTTTTACATTTATTGTTCTGCTTTTTACATTCATTGTTCTGCTGTTCAGAAGAGCTTTCAGTTACAGAGTGTAAAGTTGGGGTACCTTGTCTTTGACGGGCTTATCCTGAACTCAAGAGAAATTTTAGTCTCATAGCATTTAAAGGGCTCTTGTTTGTCTTGTGGGGCATTTTTTTCAAAGGAAAACAGGGTCTAGCATCTGGGTCAGATAGATAAAAAGATGTCTCACATAGAGGTGATGGCATTGTCAGTGGACAGTTATAAGGGATGACCTGGTTATAGCAGAAATTTCTTTCTAAATCCATCATGTAGTGGTTAGGCTGATGCTCTGAGGCATGAAGAGGCATGAGGCATATGTCCGATTTTGAGAAAATGCTAAATAATGTGTTCTAGCTACCCATAAAGTTTCTGATTGTGCAAAACTCTTCCACTTGATAATCTATGTGGCACTGACTTCCACAGATGCGAGTATGTGTATTTGAGGAAATAAAGAATATCCTTAAACTGTCTTTAACTTTATTTCTTATTTCATTTCATTGCATAACCCCTTCAATCTATAAAAGCATACAATTAATTATCTAAACGGGGTATTATTTGTTTGATTTTTTTTAAGATCATTTAATTATGCTTCCAGGCACAAGAGTCTGCTTCTCAAAAACACAAAATTCAGTCTTGCTGCTGTGCCCTAACCAAGACAGAGATCCAAGTTACAGAAATGAACTCTTCAGCTATAGAGGCGTAGGAACTGAAAAAGTACTCATGTGTAAAATCATGTCACAAAATTTCTCACAACTGGACACATGCAAATAAAAATAAAGCAACATTTACAGCAATATACACACCACATAAATCAGAAAATTAACTAGAAATGGAACTTGACTTACTACAGAAAGTATATACTCTATGTCTGTATATATTTATAGCTACACACATAGAATATATATTTAGCAAAATTGTGTCTTACCAGAAGAAAGTGCTGACAGTCATCTCAACTTGAGATGTCTATTAAAAACTCAGAGAGAGAGAAAGAAAGCACTGTTCTGACAAAGTACTGAGCATAAGATTTCTAAACTGCTTTTGCCATGCTGTCCCTGAGGTTAAGATCCTGGGATTATAGGTATTTATAGAGTGTTGGTTTACTATCATGAAAAATGTTACTCTTCTCCGGGTGAATCAGAGTATTTTTCACTTACAGCGGCCACACATACAGACAATTAGCCAAAAAAAAAACCCCCCCAAAAAAAAACCAAAAAAAAGAAGAGTTTTGGAACTTTACCTCCACCCAGTTCTCATCAAATCTTAACATATCGTTTTTGTTTTTTCCTGCAGACTGTTAAGGAGAGACAAGTGTACTTTCTTTGCAGTTCCTGCCCATGACCCTGTACTGCCTCAGTCCTATTTCTTTTCCTCGCTAGGAAAAACTCCTAATACTTTTCAGCACTGGTACAGCTCCACTAGCTCCAGCAGTAATGGAATCTGATACCCAGGAAGGTGAAGAGTTGTGTTACACAACACTGCACACCATGTGTGCTACCAGACTTGCACTGGGGGTGGAAACACGCAGCCATATTTTTCCCTGGACTTGTCTCTGCCAGAAAATGACATCATGCTAGGACACACAAAGAAATAAGGCATCAAACACTGTTTGGAGCTTGGTTACAGACAAAGCGGCTAGGATGCATCCCATTTGATGTCAGCTATGTGAAAGCCGGGTGTCTAATTTAAACCAGTCATCTGGGCTTTTTCTGCAGTTACTAGAAAGTGAGGTACCTCAAAGGGAGAGCCACCTTATGCACTTCTGGATAGGCTGAACAGCATTTCCAAGGAAACCCTCCTGCTCAATCAACCAGTTTAACTGAGACTTCTGACAGTTTGTTGTGAAACCTTTAACAGCTGCTCGCAGGAGCTCAGCTCCGTCAGTCGAGGACAGGAGCCTCCATAGACGAGCCAGGCTTCTCGGCTCTGACCTCACGCAGGTGAGAGCCAGGCTCCAGCCCCCATTTGGGCTCTCAGAGATGTAAACTGCTCTATATTGGTCATTTCCCTGAAGCACATTTCAATATCTGGAAATGGTATTCAGCAGGTTTAAATATCTGTAATTTTTCAGACTGATAACATCTATCATACGCATAAGATATAACACCTACTTATCCCGAAATCTAACTTTTTTCAGTTACACCACTGAAATCTAACGACTTAGCTCTATGCATGGAAAAAGGCTAAACAGTCATTTTGCAAATATACCTGATCTCCGTACACCCTTTGCAAACACAAAAGTTATTTTCCAGGGGTTGTCATATTCACTAATCAGTTAAATTTCAAGCTACTTCTTTCAGCAAAGGTCAGTAACAGTCAAAATGTTTGCATGCAACAGCATAATTTTCCCCAAGCTTTGGAGTCTGCCTTTGGAAAGGGCAACAATTTTTCCCCTATGTATAAGGACACTTCTGAAGATTTGAGGTCAAACAGATCTGTTACTACAACCAAAGCTGAAACTGGCAATTTTGACAGCCTTACTGAGCAGAATGCAGCTTGCTACTAGCAAAGGGTTTTATGAGTGAAATTAGAATCTCACAAAATGTGCCTTTATGCAGCCCATAAAGGAAAGAGTCCAAACTAAGACGCTCCTTTAATATCAAACACACATAAAGCCTTATGCTGCTTGCTGCATGCCCAGAAGACCATAGAGAAGATAAAAATCAACAGCTGGAAAGCATCCTGCCTTCCTGCTAGGCTCTCCATCCTACATAAGCATGGTCAGGAAGGGGACTAAGGTGATGTTTTAATAAAACCCCTAGAAAACATGGAAGATATTGTTGGAAGGTAATTCTGCGGTTTGCAGTAGTCGTTTATGCTCCCTGTTTCCCCCCTCCTTGGAGAATGAAGAATACAGTTGCAACAGAAATGTTGGCTGAACTGTGGCAACTCCAGAAGCTCTGGGGTCATTTAAGAATGAGGAACAAAGATTTAAATTTTCAGAGGTAAATGTTAGGCCAAGAATCAGCACAGAGGCTTCTCAGGTTGGACACTCAGTTACCCTGAGATCTGTCCTTGGAGGCCAGGGATGCAAACTAATCCATGTCTTTGCACAGCAAAACTATCCTAAAGCTTCACCACTGAAGCTATTTCATTGTTGATGCTTTGGAGACATTTCCCCCTCTCCTGTACACCATCCCAGACACAGAAGATCAAAAAGTATAGCCATCTATCTAGTAAGTTTGCAACCAATGTGAGCACAAGTTCTCCTAAAGTGATTCAGACAGGTTATATTGACACAGCCCTACTGACTACTGAACCTCAAGACCATATTTTTCTTACCCATCTGTATAAATCTGGCTGAAAATGAATTTAGTTCCCTTCTTTTATTGTCTTTTAATTCACACACTTACTCTGACAGACTAGTGAAACATCCTATTTTGCCTTTTGATGTCATCCTTGTTGCTCATTGAGGATCAAGATAGATGTTCTAGAGGAGCCATGGGCAGACACCACAGCCTGAACAAACCAGGAACCTCACAACGAATGCCTCCGGGAAGGAAATGAATGAAACCACCACTCAGAGAATCAGCTGATATTTTCCAAGAGACAAAAAAAAACCCCAAAAAACAAAAAACATCTCATACACATGAAACTAAAAAGAGAAGCTTATGGTATTCTGAGGTAAAAACCATAAATGGAGGGGAAGTCCATCTTTTAGCACAAGCATCATAACGAAGAAATCCAAGTCAGAAGAGCTATCCTCTTCTCCCAGTCTCTTTAAAGCACAAAAGCAAGTGCAAGTCAAATTCTGCAGGAGAGTACACCTGTGTTGTCATAAACTTCTAAGTACGTGCATTTCCTGTTTCCTGCTTTGCTCTTGAAAACCCTGTCATTTGTCATCTAAAAAGCACGAGAGGCTTGTTTCCCTTCCCTCTAGTCTTATGTGGGATTTGGTTGAGGTACGTACAAAATTTTCCAGGCCCTTTACAGCAGAAGTCTTTGACCAAGTTCCAGCTGACTACCTGCATTTAAAATGCTTCCCCTCCTGTATCTGTTTGGAGTTTGCTGAGGTTTTTCCCTGCCTGTTCCTGGGGTTTCTGGAGAGTGCTTGGTCATGGCTTGTCATCTGGCAGAGACTGGTACGGAGTCATCTGCCAGAAGAGGTATCAACCATCTTTAGAGTTGCAGAGACTGTCACTTTTAAATGGGATTTTTTTCCAAAATCACTGGAGATTTTCATTGGAACAATATTTTTTTTTCCATACTGGATGACTGCAATAGAAATATAATGTTCCCACACATGCTTACATAAAATCATCTGCCTTATACCTCCTCCTGAGCCTTCAAGAAATGACACATCTTATGGGAAGCACATGAAAGAATATTTTGGCATTTATTCTTGACATGAATTCAGCTGTTGTATGAAAAGAGCTGAGAGTTAACACCTTTGCTGAGCTGTCAAAAAACCGCCCAACAACTCCCATCGCAAAAACTCAACCAAGAAACCGTTGTCTATTGTTCAAAATGCAGCACTGGTAGCCATGTGCCCCCACCAGTCATTGTTAGTGGGATGAATTTTTCCTGAAAGATATGTACAGTGCCTCTATTCTTTAGCATTTGTCACAAAAGTTTAACATGGTTACAAGGATGCTAGAAAATCCTTTCCTCCTTCTGGTCTCTGTCTCCATATCACTATTAAAGAAACACAACCGAACATCTTGCTTTAACTGAAAAGCAAGACAAATAATAACAATAAATCTAAACCAACCCCAAAGCATCAAAAACTGAACAAACAAAACACCACTACCACATCCATAGCTCTTACCCCAAAAGGGAAAAGTGGCAAAAGGGGATTTAATTACCACCATCGATGTTAGATGCAACCTGCTCAAACACTATTTCAGCTGTATGCAGCCATGGAAGAGAAAAAAAGAGGGAATGATATACTAAATGAGATGTTAAATAATACACATTAAACAAACACTGTAACCAGCTTCACACAGAGACATGCAGTCTGACAAGAGGGCCCATTTAAGCAAGCCAAAACATAGGGAAAAAAAATCAAAAGATCTGCTGCATATTTTTTCCAGTTTATTTTTCCCTTTTTTCCTCTCTGCACTAACAGTTTTTAAGAGGCCAAAGATATTCAAAGTGAAATGTCACCATTCTTACAAGTTTAAATAAACTATTTATTAGAGGTAAACTAAGTACTCTGGAGAAATTTATTTGCCCTGGCAATAATATTTATAAATGACCTATGAAATATTATGACATTGTACCAGTAGCATTGCAGTTTGCCTGTGAGGATTTAGTTCCAATCAGCAAGTGCACTTAGAGGGGGGAAATATTTCTGTGCAGGGCCAGCGAAGTGTGCAGGCAACACTGGGAGAAGAAGAAAAGGCCATAAGTACAGTCTTTTCTTGGACACTGACAATAAATAAATATAGAAGCAATAAATAAATAAATCATTCAGCTCAAAAAGAAACGTAGTCATTTTACAGTCCCCATCAACTGAGTCTCTGCTGCTTGTAACAGAGAGGTCTAAAGGCAGCGTGGCTGAAACAGGGAGCTGAGTTCCTCAGCCACAGGATGGTGAAGGCTGTGAGACTACCAGAGAGGGAACACAGGTACCTATTGAACATAGGGAGGCATGGGTTGCTCTTTACATTTCGTTTTTTTTTGACCAATGTACCTAGGCAGGAACGACAACAGAAACCCAGCAATTAGGTATTCCAAACAGAACTGATATTTTAAGAACAACAAACTTAATGGTTTGGGAGTGGATGGTGGGGAGGGTTTAGAAGTAAAACGCATGTGTGCAGACAAACATGTAAAATTCTTATTATTTAAATGCTAATAAAAACTACACTTGAACACTTCTCCCAAATGACATACAAGCCAAAGTCTATTTTGCTGTAAACTGCAAAGCTGTTTTAAAAGATGGCTCATGTTGGGGACGAGATATTTGTCCACCACAGGACAGATAAAAACTTAGGAAAAAAAAAAAAAAGAGGAACAAAAAAATATCGGAAAACCACTTATATCTTCATCTTTATTCCCACTCAAGAAAAAGTTAAAAGTAGCAACTGTGGCACAAACACAAATATCTCCTTGGGATTTAAACACAGAAACCATCATTTGTAAGATCAGCAGATGTCATGTAGAACATATATTTCCAAACATCAACTCACTGAAACTACAAATATAATGTCACTCCGTTTATGCTTCATTTGATTTACATACAATTTATTAGTTCACTTCCTATACTGCACTATTCTGCATTACAGTACCTCCCCATAAAATCTCCATCACTTTGCATAAATGCTATTCCACAGTACTAGCCTAGCAATTACTGTGAGTGCTTATGTGTTCATTCCAAGCTTTCACTGTAGGTATCTCATGCATGTAAGCCATGCAGGTTGAGATTCTTAGTTTTCAGATGAATAGTGACTTTCAAAGATACACTCAGTAAAATTCTACTTAGAATTCTTTATGAGAGCAAAACGGTTGAATACAGAGAAAAGAAACAAAAGAAAATAATTTGAATGGCACTTGCATGACATGTAAGAACTTTCTTTTTTAAATACCAAATTTGGTATGTGCACAGTCCTCAATAATATATACCTAAAAGATTACATCTAAAGAAAGCTAGACAAGAAAGAAAGTACCTGTAAAGTGGATGTTGAATCCTATTCTTTCCCTCTTATATCATGTTTGCGTTATTCCAACTCCATTGCAGTTAACGCTGCAGAGGCATAAGACTGACATGATGATACAAAAAGCCCACAAACTCCAGCCCCTTCGGTACTTCTATCATAGGGTGTTAGACCAGTGCATTAGACTGTAAACAACACGTTTTTAAGTTTCTTTCATGCTTCATGTTTGACCAGGATTTTTGTTTTTTTTTTACTGACCCCTTGTTCTTTGTGCACAAAATTTAAACATACAAAAACTAGAAGGCCTTGCTGAGATGTGGTTAGGGGCAGGTCCCAACAATGTGCAGATCACGGGGTGTGTCATGATTTTCATCTCGACAAGTACATCAAGCCTTCGCTCCTCTAGGGAGTGGCCCTGGGCAGGAACCTCTACAAACTTGGCCCAGGTTTCCTGTTTATAACCGAATAAGGTGTCTTTTGTCTAGTTTGCGAAACAAGCACAGAACTACCCACTGCTGATCTTTAATGTGCACTTCACAGTCACACTTCTCACACTGCACAGCTATCTGCCCTTCTGTGATTATTTGTCAGTGCCATGTCAGTGTAAGGAGATGTGTACAGAAGAATTTTTTTTCTCCACAGAAATAATGACCAATGAAAATGCAGAAAGCAGAGCAAAGTATGAGACCACAGTGGCTAAGGCACCAAAACAGACATTCAGAATCATTGGACTGCCTACGAAATTTCATTGGGATTCTTCTTATTTGACTCCTTGCTTTTAAGCACTTGTGCTAAACCGCTGTGAGCATTCAGGATTTTCTCTGTGTAAGGTCCAGACACTGTCACGTAACTATGGGACTGTCTGTCATCAGACTATGGGACAACTCTCTGAGCTGGGCTTGGAGGAAAGCCCCAGCTGAGGAGGAGATGTGCAATGAACCAGTAAACTATTCTGCGCTGTGTACCTGCAGCCCCAGAGTGGCAGGCTTTGCCAGCAAAGCTGTCATCTGCCCACACCCAGCACTCATGGATGCTGGCCATGGGAAGACACCATCCATGTGCTTTTGAACACCGGCCTCATCCATATTTCAGATCTGCTGCTGGTGCGTTCTGGCTACCTGCAGATGCCTCCTGGCAGGTGAGACCTGTGTGCCAAGCTATGTGCTGGGGACGAAACGGGGAGCAGATATGACATGGGGGGAGAAAGTGCTTCCCAGTATGGCCCCACACAGCAGTATACCCGCACCTGCAGTGCAGGACTATGACCTTTCTCCTGCTGGTTGATGTCAAATACAGTTGTCAGTGGTCAGTGATTTAGAGATCAGACTGGCAGGTCAAATCCAGTACCTGGAGCTCATCAGAAACCTCAACACTGTCCCATAAACGGACAAGATTCAGGCCAGGCTAGGGGGGAACATGAGGTGAGGTTTCAAGAGTCCAGATCAACATGTGTGAGACTTGAGAGGTCTCTCACTTAGCTCAGACCAAGGGACAGTCAACAAAAGAGCAGAGACCTATTTGCTCTGTAAAACAACAGGCTTTTTTTGGCTAAATAAATTTCAACAGATCAATAGGAATCCCCTCTCAACTTTACCTTCAAGAGATAAAATTGTGTCCCTCAGTTTCCTTTCTTTCTTCTTATCCCCCCCTCCTCCCCCCATTAATCTTAACTTTCTGCCTAGCATCTTTCACGGCTTTGTGCTGGGGCTGTGTGCAGCTAGGAGGTGCGTGTATGCCGTTACAATGAAGAAATGAAAAGAATCATAAATGTAGGCTGATATATATAAAAGATGCAATACAAGATATATTTTGTTCATTGCTGAATCCAGCTTGGTCCACTCTGCCTGCTTATTCTAGTTAAATGCACATGTCAACATATAAAAAGTTATTTCAGACTGCAGTATTTCATTACCCAAGCCAAGCCAAATGAACACAGGAATAGCAACAGTACACACGCCAAGGAAAATGAACTTTTTTTTCCTCCTACTGTGACATTTTTGGAGGCAGCCAATTATACATTAGAAAAAATCATGAATGAGCAGTGTAATTTTGGAGCCATAACTTAAAGTGAAGTATTCCTTTAAATACAAAATTAATATAATCATGACATTTTAACAGTTTTTCATGGTTCTGCATTCTTCTACGAGGACTCATTCTAAGTAAACCTATATGCTATATAAAGAGACCACAATAATCTTTTCCCACTAGTAAAATTGCTACTCTTATGAGTGTTACATATATAGGAGTTTTTACATACATAAACAGAATGTGGTCACTTGTGGGATCTATAGATTACATTGGGGGCATATTAAGGGAGTAATGCATGTGCCAAATTTGTTGGCGTGTTTTACAGTGTCTAGATTTTTCTATCCTGTGCTATTTTGTACATTTCCTGCCCTGACATAAATGACCTCATTAACAAGAAATTCTAATAAGTATTCATAGTTTTATTTTATTTCAAAATCTGAACTTTGTTGGCTACAGCTTACTTCTATCTTGTGACCTCCCTCTGTATGTGTAGCCTTGAAGGAGAAGGAGAGAGGAGGAGAAAAAAAAAAAAAAGAAACAAAATTCTGCTCACACAAGGGAGTTTTCTGCTGAATGACATAACCGTTCACTCCCGTCACCCTGAGCTACGGTCAGCCTGCCCAACCATCTAGCAAAATTAAGTAAATGCAGAAAAGATATTTTGGGGATTGAAAATTACCTTCCAAATACAAGCAGTTTATTTTTGCCTTCCAAGCCAAAGAAGGAAATCACACAGCAGCATATGGAGCACTCTATTCCCTACGTATTAAGGTTGTGTTAGCTTTATAGCAGTTCCTGTCACCATTCATTATCTTACCCCCCAAGCAGATATGTTTTACCATAGGATCAGAAGTCTATTTTTGCAATCTCAACTCAGGGTAAAACTTCATTGGGACTCTAGGATCTGACCCACTTGCAGTGTTACCTACAGTAACAGTTACCCTGTAGCTGGGGCTGGAAATAACATTGGAAGCACTGTTTTGTTTTGTTGTTTTTTTTTTTTTTTTTCCTCTGGATAGTGGGTTCAGAATGTGCTACAGAAGGAGAGCTGAGAGTACCTAGCAAAAGCTCCAGTCAAAAATAATGACAATATTCAGTATTCACAGAGTGCTGAAAGTTCTTTTTAGACTCTCAAAAATGGAGGCTGAAATGCATAAAATGTAAAAGCCAGAAAAAAAGATGTAGATGCAAAAATACAAGATATAAATCAGAGCTATATATATGTATACACATACATACAACTGCACATCTGGTTAACATATACAATAACTACACCAAAAAAATGTTGACTAAGGTAGAGTCAATCAAGGCTGCAGGACCAGGCTCAAATGAAATCTGGCCTGAAGCATGATGTGGAGGTCAGGCTCCAAAATAATTCTCTCAGAAAATCTAAGTTGTTTGCAGTTTCTAAAATGAGCAAGAGTGACTCCATGTTTCACCTCCATCTTTCTCTGTCGAACTACCATTTCCGCAACCTCGTGTTCCTGCCCAGACCTCATTTTCCAGCCATCTTCCCAGCCTCAAAGCTGCCTTCCCCCACCCTGCACACATGCTGTTACCCTGGGGCAGTTGCCCACTGTACTAATCTAATGATGAGGGTGAATGGACAGGTCAGAGCTAAGGGGAGCCCAGAAATGCATATCCTCAGGGCATTAGTGTGGTCTTGTCTACCTAGCTGTTCATTTCTGAAGATGGATATCCCATTTATATGGTAATTCTACTTATAAATTCAGCTTTATGGTAAGCATGCTCTTTGGATATAGTCCTTCTGCCCTTCAAAAAATGGTTTCTAAGTGGCTTGCCCAGACTAATTTCAGGTATGTGTGGTGGTGCTGGGAAAAGACTGTTGTGCTTCAGTTTCTGGGTACTCATCAAGGACCATCTATGATACTACAGATTTTTGAAACAAGAGCAGAGAAACCAGCTATTTCTTCTATTTGATTGCAAATACCGAGGCAAACTGAACACTGCACAAAGATGTTAATGCTCTTCGCATGGCACCCACTCAATCTTGTTATAGGTTACGGGTTTAGCCTTTCACAGGCAAGAAGACTTGCTGCCGGCGACTTTAGAAACTCCCCAGACACATACAGCGACAAGTTGTGCAAAGCATGTAAAGGCTGCAGCTGCTAAGCACCTTGAAAGTCAGTAACAAAACTAACATTAATAGGCAGCTCCTGGGAAGGCAGAGTAGGAGATTTAAAGACAGTTGATGTGTTTTGAGTTACTGCGAAAGAACATGGGCTTCTGCTGCCTCCTAGGGTATGTCCTCATGGCAGTGCCTGCTGCTTGGGAGATACCTGAACTGATGTTAAACTTCCTAACTGCAGTGCAGCTGGCAATGTACTTAGGGCAGCAGAGAGGCCAGGGTGCTCTAGTTTTCAGCATTTACTTGGCCTTTCAGCTGGCTTTTCTGCCTCCCCTGGACAGTGTGTAGCAATATATATCAGTGTCTGCTAGAGCTATTTACAATCAGTACAACTAGACTGTCTTAAAAAGCCTGACATTTTAAATACACACTATATATTTTATGTTCATCCTATTTCTCTTTTGAGTTTTGAGGCTTCAGGATTCCTACTTTTTACATGTACCTCCACAGCGAGGGCTAGAAACGAGCAATTTTAAGAATTCTCACATAATTGCATGTCTCCAGATACCGAAGCCTTAAGAAACATGCAGAGTAGTAGGAGACTTGTGATATTATTGCAGAGCTGATGGCCTGCAGTTTCACTCCTGAAGAGGCAGGGAAGCTGTATGAGCCAGATCCTGAATCCAGATGGAGATTTGATCAGACGTTTAACCTGACTGGGCAGCAGGCCGCATGGCCCTGTACTAGCCCACATTTTAAATGGCGCTGTTTTAGCCACTTTCCGTACGTGTTAAACTTGCTTTATGTGCCATTGCTGTATGCTTCACCTTTTGAAAAAAACAGTCCTTTTTATGTCAGTTATATCCTCCTATTTTTGTCAGCATTTTTCACAAGAGAAAATACGACAGAATTTTCAGTGCTTCTAGTCAGGCTTTGAAAACACCAAGGCCCAAAACACTGCCATGTTCCACATGTGGACTTCAACTGTGGGCTGCAGGTCTCAGAAACAAACACAGACCTGCCAATTTGGTACTTAATGATGCCCCTTAAACATGAGCAAAGCCTGCCAGCACATTTTTAGTGATTATTTCTTCATCAACATGCTATACGACACTACTAGAGAAGTGTGCTAGGCCCACAGTAGAGATGTGGTTGGGTGCTGCAGTGCCTAAACAACCTCCTCAGGTCCCCTCCAAGCTGAATGATCCTGTGATCCCAAGATATTTTATGGCACCACAACCACAGAATTGAGAACACTGGCTATGACTTGATGCAATGGGAGATAGTTTACTTCACGGCCAGAGACAGGCATTTTAAGTTCAAGGAAAGATTAAAGGAGAGATGTTTAGGATCCCTTAGTCCACAGAAAGGCATTGGACTCTTAATGCAGTATTTGAGGCTGTGAGGAATACCTCTAGATGCTGAGTGATATACTTCTAGATAAGGTATTTATACATCTCTCTGTAGATAGCATCTGAGTACCTTACAGTAAATGAAGTAGCAAAGTATTGTTTTATAGATGGGGAGACTATGTCTTGTTTGCATTTGCACTGAGGTTCTCTGGCAGAGCACCTCGGGTTTCTGAAGCCGGAGCTCAGTGAGGGAGCCAACAGACCATGCTTCCTTTCTTTCAGTCTATTCACAGTCATAACCATCCCACACAAAGCCATTTTAACCTGCAGAAAAACACTTGCTGATAATGAAGAAAGCACAGTTCTTCAATTACAAGATCATGAATAAATCCCTAGATAAACTGCTTAGTGATTTAGTATTATTTAATTGTATTCTGACGTTGCATAAAAATGCATTCAAGGATCAAGCTTGTAATAAACTAAGAGCTGTACCTGCATGACCAGAAGAGATCCGAGGTACTCTACACCACCTCATCTCCTCAGACTCAGAACCCAGTCCCCTTCTCCTGGTCTCAAAGGACTGCAGGGTGTAACAGACACATTGTTAACGTGTTTTACTAAAACACCCCTGACCACAGCGCTGAAATCATATCCAAACTTCTAAACAAGAAAAATATAAGTATAATTTATCAACTTTATTTACTAGTAGGAAAAGTAATTACATTGTAGAAGTGAGTATGTATTATTCATCTGCTCCCTATTTTCCTGCTACATAAAATTTAAAGCTATGTGTTGCAAATAACAACCTGGTGGTAAATATAGGGAGAAAAGAGTTTCTCAGTTTCTTGACATTTTATCTTTCTCCCTTACCTCATAAGCCTTTATATGAAGTCCTTTACATGAATTTACTGTTGAGTGAAAATTTTCTTCCCTAGATACAGCCAACATGTCAGGGCAAGTCGCCACACTACTCCAGTAGTTTTTTTTTCTTTTACAGAGCTGTGTCATCCTGTAACTTGCCTTGTACAGCAGGATTGTTCATACTGCATATTATATATAATCCACTGCAAACAGCCAGAGACTAGTTATACCAATTTAGACTCAATTTATTCTTCTAGTCCATCCCTTAGCATCTGACACTGGCCAGCAGCAGCAGCAGAATAGCTCCAGGACTAAACAGATGTTTGCTTTGACTCAGCATCGCAATTCTTGCATGAAACATAAATCCAACTGTTAGTCCGGTAACCATTTCAAGCATATAAATCTGGGTTTTTCCAATATACTTGCCCTGATCAAGAGGTATCAGAGGTCAATATTACACGGCATTCAAATAATATTAAAACTGCCCTTTAAATTACTGATCTGAAAAATGTGGTAGTGAAATAACCACAGTAACTCTGAAGTAAGGAGTACTAGAGGAAAATTACTCTTTTTCCTATAGGAAAATTTCTCTGTGTTCTCTGTGAATTCTTCATGAAGCTGGAATGTCTTTCATTCAGAAACAGAAGGAAATAATAACGATTTTAAACAAATGAATTAGAAATAAATCAGTTCAACTGAAATGCTCAGAAAAATCAGAGTATTTCACCCCAATTCTGATTTTCAGAAAGTCGCTCTGAAGTGGAAAATTGGAAATACTTTCTTTCAGTATATGATTTCAAATACAGTTCCATAGAATGTGACACCTTTTCAAAAAATGTTCCATTGGAAACAAATTGTCATTTTCAGATGGAAAAACATGCCAAAGGAAAATTCTCAACTTGTCTGTAGGGAGGGCAGCACTTGCAGCATACAGCCATAACCAAGAACAGCTACAAAATCTGTTTTTGAAAATAGCTTTCTAAATTAAATTTTTTAACATCGGCAACAATTGAAGGTCATAAAAACTGTTCAAATGAAATTTATTTCTATCAGAAAATAACAATTTTTAAGAAGCTGTTCATAAGAAAAAACAGGTTTAATGAATTTATAATTTTAATTTTTTTTTATTTGAACAGGATAGAAGAATTGTTGAAATACTCCATTTTCACATTTTTAAACGAAGGCATTTTTTGGGGGGGACCAGGATGACTGATCATTTAAAACTTTATGTTAATTTAGAATAGCCTATTAAAAATTATAAAAGGTAGAAGCAAAATACTTATAGCCAGTCTGACTTCTGTTATTCTTTGGAAGTTCAGGTCAAAGCTCTATGTGGGAGGAGTTGACTTTTTATTAAAAAAAAATTGTCAAGATCTCCAAAATACTCTTAAGGCAAAACCATATTTTTTACCCAGCAATAGTAAATAAATTGCTTCATTGCTTCATAAGCAACAGAACTAACAGAGCTTTGTTTCCTATACATTTGTGGCCGGACTCTCTGGCACCTGAGAAGAGCCATGCTCACACTGCAGTCTTTTCTTCTGGGAGCAGGGGGATTAACAGAGTGTCTGTCCTCTACCCAGGCACTAATTTTCTCTAAAAGTTACAGGAAATCAACATCTCTAAGCTCATGACCTCTTTCTCAATTTTGGTTAAAACCAGTTGTGATGCTTAGAAGGTTTTGGTGGAGAACAGGAAGAGATGGACAGGCTCCCTCAACCACAACCTTTGTGGTCAATGCTGCTATTTCCAGGACCTTTTCCCTGCAGGAAACAGCCCGGCTGCATCCATATGGATTAGATTTCCAACATCGCAACAGCCTGTGAAAGATTCCCTTCCCCAAAGGCTCTGTTATTTACCACCAGCCCTAAATCACTTTACTGTTTCTGTCTTTGTTGGTATTCACAGTCAATCTGTGTGCTCTCCTCAAGGAGCATTACTGTAGAGTAGTACATCTTCTGCAAGTGACTCTCCTTGTTTCTTATTAAACGTAAGGTAGCTGCAAACTGATTTCAGGCTGCTATGCAGCATATGTCCATGAGTCCCTGCCTCCCCTAGCCCCAGCATGCTCCAAGGTGTCACAGGCAGTGTTTGCTGGGTGGTTTTGGTTCCACCAGAAGAGTTTCAGCCAAGAGCAGAAAAGCAACTAGATTACACCAATTGCCTACTCACAGCAATCCTTGAGTCTGCTATAAATGAGATCAAACTATTCAAGCTGGACCCTAATCAACAGTCAGTGCAATCACTGGGGAGCAGACTGCCATCTGCATGCTCATTTATTGGGCTTTGGAACTATTTAACGTTTGATTTATGGTGGTGAATTGCATCCTGGCAAACGTTCACTATGTAATACTCTTTGCTCCCTCATCCATTAAAAATCAGGGCCTGATCCATGTGAAAGCCTCCTGCTGAGTTCACTATGTTTTGGATCAGGCCTCTGGGTCTCAAGACTGGCAGATAATATTCCATTTCTGTCCAATTTTCTTGCTCAAATTTAGAAGAAGCTCAAGTGTTTTCCATCAACTTTTTTATGTTTACTTTTGGGAGAATCTTCACAGTGGGTCAAGTTACTGTGATATAGAAAGGATGACCCACACTGACATATAAATTTTCCAAAAAATTTCAGCCTGAGGCAGACATCTGCCTTGGAGAATTTCAGACCAGATGGCTAAAGTTTGGCAAAGAAGTAAGCAACTGAAAATAGAGCTCTATAACGGAAAGTGGTGTACAACCTTAATAACAGGAGGGTGCTACCGAGTACCGCATATGATAAGGCTCCATAACAAGAACCATAAGAGAAGAATTCAAGCAGGATTATTTCAGATATGCTTCAGAATATATGATCTATCTCTTCTTCCCCTTGGCTTGAAAGGTATATCAGAGTTAGCTCTTATTTTTGCCTGATCCTTCAGACATTACCATCACAACCAGGCAGCTCAAAACCAGCCTTTCCCTCTCGATCATATTATCATAGAATCATAGAATCATAGAAGTCCTGAGTTGGAAGGGACCCACAAGAATCATTGAGTCCAACTCCTGTCCCTGCATAGGACAACCCCAAAATTCACACCATATGTCTGAGGGAGTTGTCCAAATGCTTCCTGAACGTTGTCAGGCTTGGCACCATGACTGCCTCCCAGGGGAGCCTGTTCCAGTGCTCCACCACCCTTTGGGTGAAGAACCTTTTCCTAATATCCAACCTAAACCTCCCCTGGCATATCTTCCTACTGTTCCCTGGGGTCCTGTCATTGGTCATCAGGGAGAAGAGATCAGCGCCTGCCCCTCCTCTTCTGCTTGTGAGGAAGCTGTAGGCCGCAATGAGGTCTCCCCTCAGTCTCCTCTTCTCCAGGCTGAACAGACCAAGTGACTTCAGCCACTCCTCGTACAGCTTCTCCACTAAACTCTTCATCATCTTCATGGATCTCCTCTGGACACTCTCTAGTAGCTTTGTATCCTTTTTGTACTGTGGCGCCCAAAACTGCACACAGTGCTCAAGATGAGGCCGCACCAGTGCAGAGTAGAGCGGGACAATCCCCTCCCTCGACCGGCTAGCAATACAGTGTTTGATGCACCCCAGGACATGGTTGGTGCTCCTGGCTGCCAGGACACACTGTTGTCTCATGTTCAACTTGCCATCGATGAGAACCCCCAGATCCCTCTCTGTGGGGCTGCTCTCCAGCGTCCCGTTCCCCAGTCTGTATGTATATCCAGGGTTGCCATGTCCCAGGTGCAAAATCCGGCACTTGCCCTTGTTAAACTTCATATGGTTGGGGGTTTCCCAGCTCTTCAATTTGTCTAGATCTCTCTGCAGGGCCTCTCTCCTCCCAGTTCTGTGTCATTGGTAAACTTTGATAACAAACCTTCAAGTCCTGCATCCAAGTCATTTATGAAGATATTAAAGACCGCTGGCCCTAAGATGGATCCCTGCAGAACCCCGCTAGTGACTGGTTACCAGCCCGATGTAGCCCCATTTATTATAACCCTTTGAGCCCGACCTGTCAGCCAATTGCTCACCCATTGCATTATGAACAAGGTTTATATGAGAAGCATAAAACCATCCCAGACAGTCTAAAGAAGTCCAGGCTGTGATAGTTCCTCTCTGCATTGAGGAGTCAGCTAGAGAAGTAGAAAAGCTGTGCAGCTGAGATCTAAGCTGTTAAATCAGCATTACTTGGTTTTCAGATTAAAAACCCGTCCTGATGTTTCAGTACAAGAACACATGCACAACTTCAGTTCTACGGTACCTTAAATCCCCAGCAAACCACAAAGATTTACTTAGACATAATAGATGAAAAACACGATTTCACTCAGATGAATTGTGTCCCCATTTCTGCTTTCGCTTCATCTGTCAATTCACTTCTGTTGAGCACGATGTGAAGACATGAGCTGGAATGTTTTTTAAAGCCATGTAAGGAATTACATAGAATCTTAGAATCATAGAATTGTCAAGGTTGGAAAGGACCCTTAAGATCATCGAGTCCAACCGTTAACCTGTCACTGCCAAGTCCATCTATACCATGTCCTCGAGCACCACATCTATCCGTTCTTTAAATACCTCCACGGAAGGAGACTCAACCACTTCCCTGGGTAGCCTGTTCCAGTGCTTGACCACCCTTTCAGTGAAGAATTTTTTCCTAATATCTAACCTAAACCTCCCCTGGTGCAGCTTGAGGCCATTTCCTCTCATCCTATCACTCGTTACTAGGGAGAAGAGACCAACACCCACCTCGCTACAACCTCCTTTCAGGTACTTATAGAGAGCAATAAGGTCTCCCCTCAGCCTCCTCTTCTCCAGGCTAAACAACGCCAGTTCCCTCAGCCGCTCCTCATAAGACTTGTGCTCTAGACCCTTCACCAACTTCGTTGCCCTCCTCTGGACACGCTCCAGCACCTCAGTGTCCTTCTTGTAGTGAGGGGCCCAAAACTGAACACAGTACTCGAGGTGCGGCCTCACCAGTGCCGAGTACAGGGGCACGATCACCTCCCTGGTCCTGCTGGCCACACTATTCCTGATACAAGCCAGGATGCCATTGGCCCTCTTGGCCACCTGAGCACCCTGCTGGCTCATGTTCAGCCAGCTGTCGACCAACACCCCCAGGTCCTTTTCTGCCAGGCAGCTCTCCAGCCACTCCTCCCCAGGCCTGTAGCGTTGCATGGGGTTGTTGTGACCCAAGTGCAGGACTCGGCACTTAGCCTTGTTGAACCTCATGCAGTTGGCCCCGGCCCAACGATCCAGCCTGTCCAGGTCCCTCTGCAGGGCCTTCCTATCCTCCAGCAGATCGACACTTCCACCCAACTTGGTGTCATCTGCAAACTTACTGAGGGTGCACTCGATCCCCTCATCCAGATCATCAATGAAGATGTTGAACAGGACCAGCCCCAGTACTGAGCCCTGGGGAACACCACTCGTGACTGGCCGCCAACTGGATTTGACTCCATTCACCACCACTCTCTGGGCTCGGCTGTCCAGCCAGTTTTTAACCCAGCATAGAGTTCACCCATCCAAGCCATGTGCAGCCAGCTTCTCCAGGAGAATGCTGTGGGAGACAGTGTCAAAGTCCTTACTAAAGTCCAAATAGATAACATCCACAGCCTTCCCCTCAACCACTAAGCGGGTCACCTTGTCATAGAAGGAGACCAGGTTAGTGAAACAGGATCTCCCTTTCATAAACCCATGCTGGCTGGGCCTGATCCCTCGGTTGTCCCGCACTTGCTGCATAATGGCACTCAAGATGATCTGCTCCATGACCTTCCCCGGCACCGAGGTCAGGCTGACAGGCCTGTAGTTCCCCGAATCCTCCTTCTGACCCTTCTTGTAGAGGGGCGTCACGTTTGCTAGCTTCCAGTCATCTGGTACCTCCCCGGTTGACCAGGACTGCTGATAAATAATGGAGAGTGGCGTGGCCAGCTCCTCTGCCAGCTCCCTCAGTATCCTCGGGTGGATCCCATCTGGCCCCATGGACTTGTGCGCATCCAGGTGGAGGAGCAGGTCAGTGACTGCCACCTCTTCAACAACTGGGACTTCACTCTGCATCCTATTTGCTGCAATTTACACCTGCGTAAATCCTGAGTAACTCCACTGGCATAAATGGACACACAATTTGGCTTGAAGCATCAGGCTTTTTTTTTTTTTTAATTAGGCAACAGCTTAAAAATAGAAATCTGATGACTTCATGGCTGTGGTGCAGAATCAATGGATTTGGGGTGGACTGCTCTGGAGTAAATGAGATCAGGCTTTGACTGTGTTTACTGGCATCCCATTCCAAATACACATTCATAGCATCTGTCCCTGTGAACCTCCTGTCCAGCTCCTTGAACTGAACATGGCATGCTCCAAGAACACATACAACAAGCAATGCACCTTCTTCACAAGACATATAGTAGTAACTGCAAGTCACATTAGCTATGTTAATTATTGACTCACACACATTTGTGTTCAGATGCAAAAATCAGCAGTGTTCATGCATGTTTGCAAAACAGAGAGGGCCAGAATGAAACGTATTTTCTATTTACAAGAAGGAACGGCAATGCAACTTGGGTAGCTACTTTTCAGAGCTATCAGCCTGTTTTAGTAGCTAAGAAAATCCACATAAAGCCCATTTGCAAAAAGCCTTCTGCAAAGCTTTATATTATGGAATGACTCAATTTTTAAGGAACTGGGGGCAAACAACCCACAAACACCTTAGTGCCAAAATATGTTTTTGTTAGCAAATGCATTTGTTGGGTTTATTTCAGACATATTCTTAAAACCTCAAAAATGTAGCATGCTCATTTTGCATCTGACTCATTGTGCATCAATTTTCAGCTTCTTCCTTTTTTTTTTTTTTTTTTTTTTTAATGCAGTTCAGTTATGCCTATCACCCCACCCACAAATTAGGGGTTTATAATGGAAATTCTGACAGGGCCTCCACTATGGTGGTGCTTGCAGGCACTGTCATGATAAATAATTTACTATTTAATGACTTCTGATGTAATCACAGCAGGAGTCAGATTCACTAACATCCATATCTCCATTGTTATCCAGGAGGAATAAGATGGTAGGGAAACACCACTCTTCTCTGAGCCCATCTTTTTAGCTCCCAACTTTAAAACGAGTGTTTAAATTGGTAAAGAGAGTTTACCACCACAGTCCAACCTCTACATTTGTTTATGTTGGACGACACTTTTGTTCTGCCTTGCATTACTCAGATGGATAAAGCTCAGAAGGGTTCTGCTTTACTGCCCTGTTTTCTCTTAGTGTTTCTGCATTTTTTAAATGCTACCAAATGGTTGCTTTTGGCTCCCAGCATTATCACATGTTGTCTATAAGTATGGAAATAGTTATGGTAATATGGACGTAAATCATAACTGTAAATACCACATAAAGAAGACTGCCATATAATTATAAAAATACCTAATAGATTTCTTTTTCAAAGACAACACAGCTGTCCCTTCTAACCTTTCATTTGTAGATTCTTTTCTCTCCTGTTTTTATTTATAGGTTGCCGTGCAGTTTGACATAGCACACCATGATTTTTGTTTCTAATTTTGAAAAGAAAAGAAATAGAAAGAATACTCATTTCATCATAAAGAAGCATTAGTTTACAATTTTGAAAAGAAACTAACGCCAGCTCTAGAGCATCATCTTGGAACCAACCTCCCTCTTAATACATTTCAAAAGAATCTGTCAATGGTTACATACCGCAATTTAAAATTAAACCCTGCCATCGAACTAAAGAAAGGGTCGGCCAAATGGCACATATCACATGTTGGGAAAGAAGCCCCATTCTTTCTCTAAACATCTCAGTGTTTTTTATGAAAAGAACCACACTAGGTTATTATGCTGACCACAACAAAATAAGATTTGTATACCCTACTCAGGGAAAAAACAGGTTGAAAAGTGTTATGGGTAAACTTACACTATGCAACATGCCATGTTAATGACAGAAGTAAAGCCTTACACAGCACTAAAGTTGCCAAAAAGGGTTTTACATATTGTCTGGAAGCTGCCACCATGCATTTTATCCCTTTCTAGTCAGCTTTGCAATGCTTAAAAGTGAAGTTATACAAGTGTATTTCAACTCTGCTTTATGCTGGATTCACATGGTGCTTCATCGTACACAAACTTGTTCTTACCTCTTCCTTGTTACCTTAAACTTACATACAGAGCCTGGGTGGTCACAAAAGAGAGGCTGCAGACAACGCTGCTCATGCCACATGAATGGAAGGCTGTTATCTTTGAATCTTTGAAACATTTTTGCCTCTAAGGTTTTATCTATCACTAAGCAACTACTTCAGAGATCTGTGCCTATGCCCTTCTACACAGCAAATCCCACATTTTAACTCAAATAGTAGCAAACCTCTCAAAGGAATGAAGTTCATCTTAACCATCAGAAATGTATGTTTCTCTCTCCCTCCCTCTCTCTAAATTTATAAAAAGGGTAATTATGGCTTTATGCAGAACAACACACAGCTCTGAATGGGTGAATTACATTCCGATTCCCTTTCGGAGAAACAACTAAAACAAATGAACTGGAAAATGCTGGTGGGAAAGATCAGTCTAGGCTAGAGGTGTACTAATAGCTTATTGATACAGATTTTTAAGCAGATGAAACGTTCAAATCTGTCCTGCACTTTTATCAGTCTACACCAACTGGTCTTTGTCCAAAAATGTGTCATTTTATCAGATGTGTCACTCAGTTGGGAGGCTGCCATGACTATACTGGGTGACTGAATGTCAAAATAATTTCTCCAGGGGGAAGAGTTCCCAAAGGTTTTCTAGTTCCAATGGGGTGATCATTTTTCACCACCAGCTGGAGCCTGATGTCAGACATGCCCTTGCTTCATTTATTCTCCTCAGAGGTTGAAACCCAGCTTGTCCTTCCTGACTCCAATATTGTTTCACATTTGGGCACACAGCAGCTACTACACAGTGAACTATTAAAGCAGGAGAGCCCATGAGACATGGGAAAATAGTTTAGGGGAAGCTGTTTGACAGCAGGATGCGGTTGTTTCTATTGTCCTATTAAAATAGAGATATCTGGGAAGCTTAACTTTGTTTTCACTATGTAAACATATGTATTTTACACTAATGTGCCAAAAAGATGCAAATAAATAAATAAAAAAAAAACAAACCAACAAACCCACACCACCAAAACCCCAAACAAACAAACACAACAAATGTTTGCCCCTTTTTGTACACTGTGTCTACTTTCTTAGGAGGAATATGAGAATGAAGCCCTGTACACCTAAAAGAACGTTAACTTGTACTGAAAGAACAAATGCCCTGGGTTCCATTAGACTCTTGGCATTTTATTTTACATTTGTAGTTTGGTCTGAGAACAAAAAGGAAGCTGCAATGACTGAACGTCTTTTATAGAGTCATCTTATGAAAATATCTCAACATATTTTTATTCCCTTCTATTTGTTTTCTCCAGAACAATAAGTAGAGAGATAGAAATCACCAGTTCCCATACAATACGTGGTCAGTTAAAGCACTACGGTTTAATTCTTCAAACAAAATAGCAGCTAGTTCTTGCCCACACTAATGGTTTGAGCTTGTGCCAACTATATTTAGATCATGCTGAAATGAAGTTAAGATGGCTATACCATTGGGATTTTTTTAACTTGCATGACTGTTGTTCTGAGAACATTGTTGTGAATCCCCGCTACAGACTGGTTACCACATGCTTACAATAGACATTTAACATGAGAAGGCGAAACCATATGGCTTCATCACCTCTAAGCATTTACACTGAGGCAGTATTATTGATGAAAATGATCACCTTTTTGAATCAGCTAGTGTTCAGTTTTCTAGCAGGTTTAAGCTGTAAAGGCAGAGCATAAGCAGATATCTGCAACAGAAATCATTCTCTGCAGCATTTACTGCATACACTGGCATCTCCTGTAATGTTCCTCTCCTTACACCAAGACACCTCTGCAGTACTCTAATTAAGGCTTTGAAAGAAAAAGTTATCAAATCCACAGCATATTGTGCTAAAGCTGGACCAATGCCAGACACATTAATAACTTTCCAACCTCTTTTCTTCATAAATGTGGAGCAGTCAGGAGACCACGAACAACTGCTTCCAGAAGTATTTAAAATACTAGAAATATATGTATTATATATATTTCTTTTATAATATTACATATATATTTCTCTATAGATAATATTGCTAAATTTGCAAATCTGTATCGTGTGTTTCTCTATATATGCATATTCAAGAAATCTGAAAGAACTAGTGGTGTGAATTTACAGAATATATAGAGGCTAGAGAGCAATATATCTCTTTTAAAGTGACTTAAGGTGATCTGAATGAAAGCCGTTTTCACTTTGAATGAGTGTGTCCACACAAGGACATTGCACTTTAAAAGTTAACTCAGATAATTTATCTTTATCTGTGAAGCTGATTCTCTGACACTGTCCAAGAAAGCTAAAAGTCAAAGAAAATCTGTCCTTTGACATCACAGCATCACAAGTTTCCGATGTAGTCCTAGCAATGATCATTAGATATTAGGCAAGAGAGAGAGGAATTACATTTGTTTAATTTCAATTGCTGCTTTTTGGCAAGATGTAGTTCTTCTTAAGAATAATGAAAAGCTTCCTTCCTCTTTCCTTCTCACCTCACTTCCCCAGAAAAAAGTGAAAAGAAAATTTGCATGACAAATTTGAGTAAGACAAGGATACAAATAAGCAATGGATATATTAAATTCAAATAGACTTTTGTCTCAGCTGTCACATCATGCCACATACCAAAGCTACCACACTGCTAAAAGCACACTGTTCTAGGGACATCAGTTTTTAGGGGTAGATAAGAGAGCTGACTAAAAAAAATAGATTCCTAGTTTTAAGCAAACTTGTATTTTGTTATCGCTTGAGTGGGAAAACCTCTTGAGGATGTTTGGAATAGGTCTAAAACAATAGAGACTCACTGAGCTTTGGCCTTTAGGCATACTTCTAAGTAACTCTAATTAATAACAAAGATTAACATATTCTTGGAGAGAAGACAGTGGGGGAGGGGCAGGATTGATGCAAAGATAACTGCACAGGCGAAAAAATGCAGTAAACATTAAAGAGCCTCAAGATTATTAACAAGATATCAAGTGTTGCTATTTACAAAGACTCCTGATACTAACCTTTCTGTTTAACTCACCAATTCTTGTATGACATACACCTTGTCAGTTCACAGTACTTATCTACAAGATATGTGATCTGGCTTCAACATGAAAGTAGTCCCTTTTAAAATCAAGAATAAAATTTGTATGGCAGGTAAATGGTTAATACTGAACAACATGCACATGATACTTCAACAACTCCCTTACAAAAATTAGGATATTATTCTTTATTATGGTGCCCTGTAATTCTAAAGTAAATCATGCCAAGATACTATCTTGCACGTCTGTATATCAGATATCATTACTCAGAAAAAAAAAAGAAAAGCTTTCATGCACTTACCTTCTCCTCTAGCCGGATCAGTCTGGCTCCTACAGTATAGTATCCTTTGTCTACACCTTTTTCTAAATAAAGAAGAATAAAAATGTGACATTCATTAGGTGGAGAACAAATTCAAACTAAGGATGATATCAATGGTATTTAAAGCAAAAAAGAAGCTGGTAATAGTAGGGTAGTATAAATAACATGAACATAACAGGGAAGAATTTCTTCATGGTGTACAGAAGTGAAAAAGGGTAGTTGGAGAGAAGGGAATTAGTTTGTCTAACTGACAAGATTAAATTAGTCAAAAGGGCAACTTGGACCTTGGTAGAGGTAGTCTGTGGACACGAAGGACTACAGACAGTGTCTGAGGTACTTGAGTCCTTGTTTAATTATCTCTATTAATTGCATGTAGTTAGATGGAATAGGCATGCTCCCTTGGCATACCCCCCATTTTGACTATCATTGACATGAGCAATTTGTACATTTCTTTGTATACATAAAGAAATCAGAATAGTTTTCAGCTGAGGTTGTAGATGTAGGAGGCAGCACTATCCAGGAGTTCAAGGGCTGGAGTGGCAGAGATCTATCTTCTCTCTGCAAACGACTGACACTGGGAAAAGCCCTTGCATCTCCATCCTCATTTTCCCTCCTAGCCTTCATGAGACCTGGTTATTAAAGCCTAGTTATGCAATTTGTTTCACACACACACTGCAAATGGTGGGATTGGGAGCCAAGATTGAAAATGGTGTAAAGTGGGGTCTATTCTTTGTGTTTACATGGCCAATCGCAAAGGAATGCCATAGTTTAGGGGTGTTATTTCACAGGGAATGAAGCACAAAACCACATATATTCTGAGCTGGGAGAAAATATTCACAAGAAAAAAACCCAATCCCCAATAATAAAGTAACTTAGAAGCCTATTTCAATGGAAGTTGGACACATTTTTCTCTACTGAACTATATTTCCAGTACTGGGCTGGAGTAATTACTCCTGTTTGTTCCATAAATTATTCCACTTTTATGAGTGGTTGAGCTTTGGTTTTAAAGCTATTTAAGTCCATTTTGTGTAGGGCATGAGCACAATGTGAAGGGCTTATTGGAGGCAGACTGAGATGTGAATTTACAGTGCATCAGTGTCCACCATAACTGCCTGCATGTGTGCTCATTCTGCAGGGAACTCTCATTCTTGCATTTCTCAGTGAATGGTACTTGCTTTACCATTACCATTAGCAGTGTATACGTTTGCTAATGTGATATGTTTACTGATATATTTGCACCAAAGTTCATCTCAAGGTAACTTGTACTGTATGCACCACAACCTTCAGTGAAAAGCAATGCTGGCAAGAGTACTCTTCTTGCTTTCCTTCTGCTCTACAAACCACCTAGAATATTAAAAAGGTCATGGACCCTTGGCAGCTCTGCGCAGGCATTAGAAAGGAGAAGTGTTTCATCAGAGAACCTACAGGGGTAAATACCATAAGGACAGAAAATTCAAAGATTGTTCAAGGACACTGTGTGGGGACAGAAAATAAACTATACAGCTTGGCTCATACATGTGTGCTGTTCATCATTCCTTAGTTCACAGCCACAGAAACCTCTTAAAATATAAGTGGCTGAGGCTCAAGTTTATGTATTCATCTCTGCCTAAAATGAAATAATTGACTCTGCAGTCTACTTTCTAGTTAGTAAATCTGTAGACACTTACCATCTTTCAAAGTATACACCAGAAAAAACATACCTTTAAGGATTTCTAAATTGGGATGTGATTTGAACAACAGTGGGTAGGTAGTGTTTTTGTTTAGGTCTAAAACCAAAAAGCCCCCCAAACCTGGAGAAATATTCCAATAAGCTTATTTTTTTTAAAAGAATAATTTCCTCACCAGCTCTAATTACATCCTTCATATAATCACCAAGACATCCCAGAACAACTAAACCAAGTTAATCATGTTTCCTATTTTAGTTTTTCTCAAATGTGGTGTGGAACAGAAAACAAGAAAATAGGAAGCAGATAAGCAGTAAGAAGCTGTTTTGTGGCATGTGGCACTCCTATCAGATGAAGTGAAAAGAATGATATACATGCATGTAGCTGTGTCATGGCATGTAGGCTGTATAAGTCACAAAAGGGCGTGGTCTTTCCCATTTCTTTTTAGCTTCCATTCATATCAGCATTCAGCTCTAATTTACAAGCATTTTCCTCTAATAAAGGCCATCTTTGAAAGTGAATGGGGTGTGTATACAATGTGCAGAGCATTGTGGTAAGAAGGGTGGACAGAAGTTTAGATAACATTGCTGTAGTACATTTGATTTCTATCTCATGTTTATGCTTTCTCCCTCAAGTCTTTTCAAGATATATGATTTTAGATTTCCTACATTAGATTATTTGCTTTTACATAGTTGAAAAGATTGCATGGCTAACTATAAATCTGAATGTCTTAATTTTTACATTCTTTGCTTTGTAATCCAAAATAACTTTCTTTTAGTATTGAGTTTTGTCTGTTCTTAGTGTTAGTCTGCAATAAAACAGATAGACCAGCTAAGCAATCCAGTAATTGTGTACATATGTGTGAAAGGCACAGACACAAAGGAAACATGCATGATCATGATGAAAGGAAGCACAATTATTTATAACTGGATGAAAATACATATGGACAAATTTTAGCTAAGAAGAAAAAAAATACCTTGAAACAAGCTTGTATCGCATGGTTGGTTTGATACAAAACGATCATTTTATATACTTAAGACTTGAATCGGATAAAACACTAGTATATAAGCAATAGGCATTATACTTCAGGAGACTGAATAGTTTTTGGGTCATCTAGTCCATTTCTCATCTCTATTAATATATAAATTTCTTCCCTGAAAGTCTTTGCCTTCCTGAGTACACATACTATACTACTTTCAAAACAATGTGATCCGGTATTTATTTCCTAGTATTTTCACAAAGATGGCCCATGTCTTTTTCTAGTGTACAACAAGTGATGCCTCTTATAAAAAAAATTACAAATTTTTAGGTGTTCCCCACACCAGTTGAGAAGACAAGAAAGGCCATCCCCAACTCTTTCCCCAAATGGAAGTACATGATATAAATGACATATTACTCATTATTCAAGTTTGTTTTCTTTTACAAAAAACAGCAATTACCATCTGAAATGAGTAAGAGAAAAAGGGCAAATCAAATGAGGGACAGCACCATTATCATAATTTTTTACTCAGTTAGTGTGCTTCATCTCATCAGAATATTCCAAACTTTTAAGAAAATAGATTTTTTACTTTGGTTAGAAAAAATACTTATGGGGAGCATTAGGTCAGTGAATGAATTGCAGACAGACGGTTTGAAAATGATAAAAGCTGGAAGTGATCTACTCTGCTTTTACAGAGTAGGAGTCCTTCCTTGAGTTTGACTTTTATGGTGTATACAGCTAGAAGGGAGCTAACCCAAAAATTTTAAACTATCTGAAAGTCATCAACTTTTTTAAGCAGAAAATGAGGAATTTGAGCATTATGACACCTAGGATACTCCAGATTGCTAAAGACATCTCAAAACTCTGCAAATTATATCGAGTTCAGTACTGGGACTACAGAAAGCAGGATAGCACAAGAGATACCATTACCTTCTTTTGTCTCACTCAATGCAGCTACAGCCTTCTGGATCTGTATTTGTTTCAGTTCTATAAAAGCTCTATGTAGGGAAAACCGTGATGAGCTTATGGTAACATCTAGATTCTTAGTTTTATAAATCAGGTGTCCTTCTGAAAATGGAAGTCAGGATTGCCCAGGAAATAACACAGTTGCCTTTGGCATCATGACTTCTGACTTGATTCTCTTTTCTGGTCAGCCAGAGCTTTTTACAACTGACAGATAGAAGAAATAAAAAAAAGGTGACACATAGTCCTAGATCAGGTACTTGTGATTTCCCTTGGATGCCCTAAAAAAAATCAAAAAAGTAAACTACCAAAATATTTTAGTTTAGAAGGCTGTACTGCAACACAGAAAACTTTGTGATAAAGCTAACTCGTCCATGATGAAGGTTCAACAGCATACAGTGAAAGTAGAAATTTCTAGCTTTTTCAAGTTGCAAAAAATCTAGCTGCAGTGAGTAACTTGCCAAGTTAAAGACGTGCAATCACCTTTCAACAAATAAAACAGCCCTAAACAAAGGGTCCATCTGCCTACCTGCTTCATTTATCCAGCCTCTGAGATGACACAATTTGCTCAAGTTGCTCATGAGGAACAATATAATCAATTCATTAGAGAGAAGCTATGTACACTGAATCTGGTATGAACTACATCACACTTCTGCCCTTCCAGAAGGTGCTGATGGCAGGATTTATCATTATACTACACATAAAACAATTAATATACCAAATTCAAAATGAAATGCAAACTTCTTTATTAGCTTTTTATTAAGAATGCAATTCAATACTGTTCAGAGGACCTGGATGAACAGTAAATTAGCTGCAGTTTCCAAGCCCTCGAAGCAGGATATATGTGATATTTCTGCTGGCTCTTTACGTTGAGGTAGATCAACCTGAGTAATGAAATGAACTTTCAGAGACAAAATTGTGAACACCTGACAGCTACAGAAAATGTCCTAAGTCGTTTTATTTTTGACCAGCTTCCCATGGATTTTGTCTCCAGGAGGGCTGGAATAAATCAGTTCCTGCAGAAGTATGGGTATCTCTCATTTCAAATATTAATTAACTTAAAAAGATAAAAATTAAACTAAGCATATTTAAAAGATATAAGATTTAAGCATATTTAAAAAGATATTGTGACCCAATTTCTTCTTAACAGCTGAGAAGGAAATAGCATCAGAAAGCTTAGGTGGCATTTAATGGGAAAAAAAGCAAACAATGGAATTGTCAAAATTTTACAAGAAAGCCTTTTTCTCCAGGGATTCCCACCTGCGTTATGCAGACCCAAGAGGTTCAGATGAACTGCAGATAAACATCAGCCTTTTGCGTACTTTTCTGAATTCAAACACTGGATCTTTTGTTTTACCTTGGCATTATTCTTCACCTTTGCCCCTGAAAAGCTATAGTAAATCTCAAAAATTGCATTCAAAAGCAATTAACTCCATCATGTGTAGTGAAGGTCAAGTATTACACTCTTATTTGTATCATTACATAAGTGTTTGCTTTGTTAATTCGATACATTTTATTAACGTGCTTTGCCTCTTTATCAACACTTTCAATTATTAAGGGGTTTGTTTACTATTACAGGAATCTTTGTTTCATCTTACAAAATTGCGTTACCCGGAACACTGAGATGAGCTTTTAATGAAACTAAGACACAAACTTCTGGGTATACTCATAAAAATGGGGTTCAAGTCTTTGGAAAATTTATTAATTATCTTAATGTTTTTAAATCCACTCCTGATACTAGGAGTTTCAAACAAAGCTAGTAGATGCCAACACCAAAACAAGCAAAAAGGGAAGATTCCTCATAATAGGAGTATGTGAAACTTAAATCACAAAAATTCTTGTCACAAAATATCGCCGTATTGAAAGTTTACAGGGGAAACTAGGCAAGTTTGTTGAGGACAAACTAGTTAGGACTACTAAATACACAGCAACTATGTCAGGAAGTCTCTGATCTGCAAATGGGTGAAAGCTTACAGGAAGGTTAGAGGCTTATGCATGCCCTTTTTTATACATTTTCCAAAGCACCTTGCTTTTGGCTCCGTCGGAGTCAGGACTGGTCTGACCCAGCACGACTTTTATTCTGTTCTTGTATCCTTATCTTGTTTTAACACAGCTTTTAGTGCTTTTTATCTTTGAGAAACTAACTTGAAAAATAACAATAATTGCTTCCAGTGGATTCAGATTCTGGATCTTTTATGACATCATTCACTTTTGAAAGGGAATAATACTATAGACACACTGCAATTATTTCATATAATATTATCAAAGTTGACAACAGGATTTCAGTAACAGCCTGATCCAAAACCCACTGAGGTTACTGGAAAGACTCCCATTCATTTCAATGGGCTTGGAATCAGACCTTAAGATTCTCTGAATGGGAGTGTAATAAAACAGGAAAAAAAAGGAGCTGGAAAGGAAAATTCTTCTCATGTTTTTCTCCTTGGCAGTTTAATTTTCTTTGCATTGTCATTTCTCTTTTGCTTGCCATCAATACAAAAATAACACAGTCTAGAAGAAACACCCATATTGTTTACAAATGAGGTTTTTAGCAATGCCTTTGAACTGGAAAAATATCATACTGAAAATACATTTTCAATGTAGAATAAGCCATCCATTCTGAGGAAAACTCAGGAAGAACTCTTTTTCCAGAAGAGGAGGACAGTGCAAGCGTCTGTTTCCACCCAAAACAGACCAATACTATAACCACTCATCACTCTTCATCACTTGATAATTGGTGGGTTGGATAATACTGAGACTAATCATAAACTAACCCTAGTTTTATTTCTGCAGACCATTTATCTGGAACCACTTATTCTTGGATTTGTGGAGGGTTTAGATAAAATAACTACTAGATCAAGTAACTTTTGGTTTTGGTCTTGCAAACCCATAACTGAGCTTACCATGTTTTGCATCCCTAATTTATTCAGTATTTATTCAGTCCATCTGAGGGCAGAGTCATATGTCTTTGCAAGAGGTATGACTTTGTAGAGTTGGCATGCTGTGGAGGCAGACATCATTCTTAGCAGGGCCACCATGCTTTTGAATCTAAAGAGAGCTGTCTCAAAACAGCTATTCAGCAGTAATGTTGCAAGAAAAGACTAATAAGGGAAGCCAGTTGCATGGACACAGATGCCATAATCTTCTCCAGAGCACAGATTATGGCTTTCCCAAATATCTCTGAAGTCCTATGATGCCCTCCACAGTAAGACTATCCATCATGAATTCTGAAGATGAGCCTAACCCAACTTATCTTACCTCTGGAAGCCAGTGGGTTTTTTCCACATATTAAGTCAAAGCAAGAATTTTTGATAAAAAAATGATAATGAATGATAAAAAATGTGTGGCAGATTTTGACCCTGACTCCCCCATCCCCCTTAATCATCTGGGGTTGTATTTCCAGACTATCTCTCCAGGACATGGCTGATACAGCAAGTTGCTATGTAATCTCAGGCCTACAGATAGATCATTCACATTGCTTCTGTTGTCCAGTGTTCTAGTGTAGGCTTTGCATATGAGTTGCCCAGGACTGAATCAATCATGGACACAACCCCATGGCTCTTCCTCAGTACTTTAGACTCTTTTCAACACTTGAACACTTCAAACACTTGTTCAAATCCACAGATCCACCTAAGATCCTCCCAGTGGTTGCTAGGACCCTTTTGACCCAAGATTTGGTGAGACTAAAATTCCTGAACATCTTCAGCTTCCCAAGCTTCTCAGAATATTATTTCACAATTAGCTTCTTTGCAGCCAACACTTCTAATTATTTGTCACCTCTGAAACAAGAAGTTGTTTCATAGAAAGTGCCTCTAACAGTAGCCTTTTTGAGCACAAACTACAGTTCTAATTTGGTAATGTTACATTTAAATAAAATAATACATTCTTGGAGGTAAGCAAAGTTTTTCCATAAATTTAGCTTGCACATTCTGGAATGAATTCCTAAGCATAAGTATTACAGATGTATTCAAACTGATAGATTATTTTCCTGTGGTCCAAAACCAGCTCAGCTACAGGGAAAGAGGATTGTACTACCGAGTCTTCTGCAGCAATCAGATGTTAAAAATGTGCTTTGAGAGATGTTCCTTATTCTGATAGTATAAACCATTTTAACCACTGATAATATGTCTTTTTTTAAAGGCTCTGAAATACCTTTGGCACCTTCAGTTGCACTTTTTCCCATGAGTGCTCAAAGTCACTTGGGGATATGGGACTTCAGTTCCTAAGTCACTTTTGAGCTAGTAGGGACAGAGAATGAGACAGGGCCTCTGGAAATTAGAAGTCAATCTCTTACAATAAAAAATAAACACTTCCTTCAGTCTTTCCCATACAAGCACTCAGGTTTCTGATCTCCGTGATTCCCACCACAAGCTTTTCCCAGAATCTCACTGCTGTGCATGGCTTTCAAGGCTACTCCAGTTCTTCCTGAATGATACTCTTGATCTTCCTTTGAGCTTTCCAAAACTGGAATCCATAGGTTGTTCAGAAAGGAAGAAATCTTTTTAAGTGGAACCAACATATATTCTAATCCCAGCACAAAAGATTTAGAAAGAATATTTTGGTGAAAAAATTTCCAGCAATATGTTTCCAACTCATCGTGCACTGATACACAGTTTTAACATTTACTCCACTACCACCTCAATGCAAGGTATTTATCTTTCCAGGGCTTATTAACAGAATTATATACTCATGCATAATTGGCTGAATTAGAAATCCATATCACTGTAGCCATGGGTATTTTCACAAAGTTATGAAGCTAATCATTTTTCATAAAATGCAGTCACTGTACCTGGGAGGAAAAGGCCTGGCTTTCCCAAGGAGTGGTCCAATCTGAAAAGCAAACAGGGAATTACCAGCAGTGCAATTACGAAGCAACTTAAACTCTGTTGCTAGGAAAAGCATAGGAGCATAATTTACATGAGAATTTACTGTAGCTTTAAACCTAAAACAAAGCAAGTAAATATATGAGACTAGCTTGATTTTCTGCACATACAGACAGCAGTTTAGTTCTTTAGGATTTTTTTCCAAAATCAAACCATATTATTATTGTTATTTTTGTGAGTACTAATATTTTATTTCTTAGACTTTCATGTTGTAACTAAAACATAGTTATCCTGTGTCATATGTAATCTAATAACAAAGACTATACAAACAGAATGGCTTCTTAATAACATTTGCAACTGTTCCTTGAATCTCATGCAGGCAGATTTAATATCTATATATGTTGACACAGTAGATTCCATTCAATAGGATTTTTTTCTTTTTCATTTCATTTAAGGGCCAGAGGAGTTCAGTCTGGTGTCCCAGTCTGCAGTGTTAATTTGTAAAGAGAAAAGCACTTTGTGTTGAAACAGAAGAGAATAGTTTTGTGGCAAAATATTTCAGCTGCAATCCCCAAACTCAGAGAAAGCATGTGCATGGAGGAATGTGGGAAAGGAAAAGTTCCAGATAGAGAGGGCAGCGCAAATGAACCAGATTTCTCTTAGTTGTGGAGAAACACAGAGAGGGGACAGAAAGGTAAATCATTATTTGAAAAGTTTTCCTTTTCTAAGAAGAGGGCAGAAAAGCTCACTTCATACTATAAACTTCACAGCATGCACCTTAATTTCTTTTAATTTCACTTGGAGGAGGAGGAGAGGAGAATAAAGGATAATTGTAAACTTGGTCATAAAAAGGGTTAAAAATGACTCCAAGTTAAATCCTCTAGATATTGTGCTCCCTGTTGTGCTTGCAATTTTGGACAATTACTGTTCATTAAGTACACATCTCTCCTAAAGCCAGCTGGCACCAGAGGAATCAAATATTTCATGAAGTAGACAGGGCCTACCTTCTTTGAAGTTCTTTTATCCGAACCATCATATTAAGGTGTCCTTGTGAGTACTGTTCAATCACATCGCGTACATCATAAGGTTTCCGAGCTTGCTGTGAAAGGAGTCATACATGAGATTGAAAGGCAAGTATAATTTAAACTTGATTTTTATTTCAGACAGGCCGTCATTCTATTTTTTATCTTCCAGAGGTTATTTTCTTGCCATTTTGCAATGGTTGTTGCAATGAATAAAAAATATGTAGGCATTGTAGAAGTGCATATTTATTGTGGAGATGGAGCCAAATGATTCCCACTACTGTCAGTTAAGAGTCATGACTTCATGTCACTTCATACTGAGCAAAATATTAGACCTTCACAGTGGATTTAAAAAACACAAAACCAAGATATATAATTTATCTAAGACTATCATGTGTGGTATCTCTTGGCTCATTCCAAAACCATATGTTAATCATAATGTCAGAGGACTGAACCACAGAGGTAGGCCCAATTCATAACACTTAGACCCAGAATCAAATGCCTCTAAAAAGGTTTGGTGACAGAAATATTATTGCTTAAGTAACTAGGAGGACAGATGCTTTGCATAAGTCTGAAGACTGCTGCACGTAGATTTTGTTTGCGCTTCTTTGTCTTTAATGATACCTACAAGGTCAGGAAAAGAGATGCAATTCAAATAAATTAAAAAGGACAGATAAAAAATGCAAGAGAGCTAAAAAACTGCCATCTGCCCAGCTTTATTCCCATTCTAATGAGAATCCAGATGCTTCTGCCAAGCTCTGGTTTCTTGCTATAAATACTAAGGCAGAATTTTGAAACAACTCTAGAGAATTTGCATAAAGTGATGTGATTATAAAAAGTGCAGCATGGTAAAATTTTGTCAAGTAAAATGAATGTGTGTGTTGGAATAAACGCAAATGATGTCCTTTCAAAAACACCAGCATTTTCAGAGCCATACCAACCCCTATGGGAAATGTGGGGCAAGATGTCTCCTTTTTGGCTCTGGCTCAAGAAAAGAAGAAAAAAAAGAAAGGTAAACTGCAAATCTAGTAATTGGAAATTACTGAAAACAGCTCATTAGTCATCTTGTTGTCTGTTTCCACTCTGTCACAGCTTCAGCCAGAGCCATTAGCATGCACCACTGCACACATGCATTGAACACCTACAGTATGTGCTGGAGTCATGCTTGGAAGGCAGCCACAGGATCCTAGAAATTTCAAATGAAAGCATGGAACTGGAATGGAAACAAATCCTGTGAAATGAATGAAGAAGCAAAAGCTCTTCATGATAAAATGCCTTCCTTGCGCTCAGCCGTCAGCACTTACCTGCATTATTACTTTCAGAAGAGTTTGTGGCTTTGGTAGCATGCGTGTACATTTGTGAGAAGAGATACGTTGCGGGGGAGGGAGGTTTCAGCTTTCAGTTTATCGCTTTTTTTTTTTTTTTTTTTGCCTTCCCCAGCTTCACATTTTTGCAGACGCTGACACATCAGTATTTCTGGCCAGAAAAGCAGCCTATTGTCTTCACCCAGAGAAACAGTGCCAGTATCACTCTTTAGATTGACTAGCGGGGGTGCTTTGAGAGCATTTTGGCTAAATCCTCTGTCCTTTCCTTTGGACACTCTCTATTTAAACACGATGCATGGCGCAGAGCCTAGATGTGCTGGGGATTTTTCCCCACCTCCCTCCCCTCTCCCCCATGGGCTACCATGTGCATAATTAATTCTACTCATTCCCAATGAAATGTCTTTTCTCCCTCAAAAGAAGTCCCCTATCTGTTATCCTTTTTATCAAATCATCAGCTTTGAATCCTATAGTCACAAAGTACTGTACACAGCAGTCTGCCTGAGTCCTCTCTAAAGCATAGTAAAAATATCCTTCCAGCTTTCACCATTTTTCTCTCCTCTTTTCTCATCAAGCTTTAGATCTGAGCATCTTATGTCCTGCCAAACTTTGGCACTATCTCTTGTCATGTTTTTATTAGGAAATGCTGGTACAATACAACTGAAGGCGGGAGGTAATGGGCTTCCAGGGAGGTTTGGTAAATGCAGAACTCGAAGAACTTCTTTAACTTTCATTCTGTCCATAATCCCAAATCCTGGCCATTTGTGCTCAGCATTCTACACCCAGCATGCTTACAGCTCCTAATGCAAAACTCAAAATAGTATTACCCAGCTTTGAACATCCAAAATCTAATTAACATAGGGGGTCTTATAAGCTATATTTCAAAGTCCCAAGAAAGAAAAACATGGAAGATAATTCCTTCTTCTTCTTCCCTATCACTAACACCAACTCACAGAATCCTCTCCATAGACTGATCAAGTTCAGTTTTTAAGGTTTGGCATGACAGCTCCAGAACATTAGGTTTCTGGTGGTTTGAAATATCCTGATTTTTATCCTAACTCATTTATATACTGATTTTTTTTTTCCAGGAATGGTGTCTTTAATTTTCTTTCCTTTTTTTCCTTTTTTTTTTTTTTTTTTTTTTTTTAAATTTCCCATAGTGTTTATCTCTCTAGTGCATTTACAATATAATCCTTCTCTCCTGTTGTTTGCTGAATTAAACAAACTGACTTCTCCTAGTCTTCTTTCATAAGGTAAGGTCTGAAGATACATTTCTGCATGAGCTTGGGAAATGTATGTGCTATTTTGTCTGCCTTAATTCACGGTCTTCTGAGTGGTGTGAGCTTATCTCAGACTTCTATCCCTTGCAATTAAGTGCTCAGCTCTAATCAAACTTGCTTGAAATTTAGGTTATTGCTTTATCTTTTTAAAACCTCTTCAAAAGAATTCTGAAAGCTGATTAACTTGCAGTGGACTTTCTTGGACAAAATAGCATGAACCTTCAGGTGCAAATAACAGGGGCTTTGAAAATCAAGCCAGAAGTTAATTATTCATTTCCATGACATCACCAGCACATAGGTGATGAGAATGATGATACCAGAATCACATTCTAAACAAATTTTATTATAATGGGCTTAGTAAATAGGCAAAAGGAGACAGTTTTTCCAATGCAGCACATTTAGCTTGAGCACTTTGTAACCTGATTGAGAAATTTAACTTAAGACTTAATAAAGACAGCAAATTTCCAGAGGGCAGATGCTCCACAATTTTATAAAGTACGGCCTCTCTATGATGTCCCATTCTGGGAACCAAATTTGGAAATGTGGGCCACAAAGGTGAAAGCAACTTTACACAGCATAGTACTCATCAGTAAGGTCTATTTATCTGTCAGCCATACATGGCATGCAATTAGTTTAACATTTTCTAACCAGTCATTAGATGACCATGATAGACAGTAACGGTATTTTAGCAGACACTCCAACAGAGTCTTTTCTTCACTTCTTCTAGTAGAGGGGTAAGTAGTTTATATATTGGTCAGAATAGTAAAACAAACAAACAGAACCCCAACTAAACAAACACAGTAAGAAAGAGAAGTGAAAAATAACTATGCTGATTCCACAAATTCAGAAGGTTTTCGTATTGTACTATACCCATGGATAGTTGATAGTTTTGCCCACACTATGAAAAAGTCCACATAGGGTAAGTATGAGGCTGAAAGCCTAAACAGTACCTTTGACTTATTACAACTGTGCGCACAAAGACAAGTTCAGTCTCAGAGCACTTTCAACGCCATATACTTAAGCTTACAAATTGTACTTATGGTTAATGGTGCTGCTTACCTGAAATTTTCTTCTGGCTACAAAATACTGCATTCTCCTGATGACTTTTACAGCAGTTCGATGTGCTTCAGTTAATCTGCCAAGAAAGATAAATACAGACATACACCAGTGGAGGAAAAAAAAAAAAAAGTAGAAAAAATATCTTAATGGAAGATGTTGACTCTAAGCACCAAAATCTACAAGTGTTTTATGTCTACAATGCAAAATTGCAGCATAACACTGTGTGTGCAAGTGTATTTTGTTCTGTTGCTTTCCCTTCTTGTATATGGTGGTTCTAAGTATGAAAAACTGATAGTGAGACAATGAGAGCAGGTGTACAAAGATAATACATGTGGAGAGGATTAGACAGGATTACTGTCAATGCATACAACTGGCATCAGTTTGAAGAATGTGAAATGTTTTTAGAACCATGACTGCATTCCTTATTTTGCATTTATTGAGTGTTTGCCCATGAGCTCTATTGCAGAGAAATTAAGTCCTTTAAGTAGTACTTTGAATTCTCTAGGAAGGAAAGAGAAATTGAAGTATCACATTTAAAAAAAAATAAAAAAAACACCTCTTGGCACACATGTGTGTGTGCATGTGGCTGTCTGTATTGATAGACAAACACAGAACTGGACATATTATAACTTAGCAATGTCACTTCACCCACAGGATATTGTATTTGCAGAACATTAACTGTACCACTTGGCTGGCAATTAATTACCACACCCTCTTATTTATGGTGAATTTTGGAGGTGTAGAGAGGAAGCAGGAATATGGTTATTATAAGAACAAGTATTTTATTTAAGGACTAACTCCTTCCCCGTGGACTTCTTCATTCATTCAAAATGAGTGAACTAAAGAAAACAAAATTTTCCTTCTAAGGAAGCCGCATTGTTAGGAAATCTGTGTTCTATACAGACATCATCTTTGACATGTGATGATAACCCTAGGAAAGCTTGCCAGCAAGTTTCTCGAGCCTCCTGAAAACACAATCTGCCACCTTTTACCAGCGTATCTGACTGGGGAAAAGGAAATATTGGCTAGGCCACCTACTTGGATGCCACAGTTTAGAGATAAAGTCTCTAAAAAGTGGAAAGATTACAGTGTATTATTTCAAAGTGAAGTAAATAAAAGCTAAACAAACAGGGACTGTATTTGAGAACTAGCAGCAGTTTTCATTTTCACAATTTCTCTTTGATAAAATCAGTGCTTCTGATTGAGTGAGATACCACAGCCACAAGACCATGGTTTTTAAAATAAGCTTTCCGTAGCTTTTTCTTGCTCTTTCTATTTAAGTCCCAATTTAATATTAAACACATGCACAAATATGTATGAAACTCAGGTGTCTATACTACATATATCTTCACACTTCATATACCTATGTATATTCATGCACATATCCATATATATACACTCACACATGCAAACACACAGAAGACAATGCAGGGTGAGCATGATTCAAGAACCATCATTGTTGTATACCATCAACAGCATTGCTAAGTATGAATCTTTGCATTTGTGTAAGCCCATCAAAGGGATTTCAGAAGTGTCACTGATGGACTACCAGTATTTTAGCCTACAGGACCTTTATTATGGTGTCAGAAAAGCTCTCAGCTTGACACTCAGGGCCCCAGCTGAGCTCCTGTGGCTGGTGACTAGAATGGAGACAACATTCTGCTTGTAAATGGCACATACTTGATAGAGAAATCTTTGCCTGTCAGCCCATACAAGTAATATATATATATTTATAACCAGAAAAGAATCACAGTTTAAGGTTTAGGGTTTAGCCTACCTCCTTTGTGTACCAGTTAAGATAAAAGCTTGAAATGATCCCCTAGCTCTAAATGATGTGAGACTTCATATATATATTTAAGAGGGTTTTTTTTTTTGTGTGTAATCCATATGAGACGGTTCATGCATTGTTTAAACAGCTTCAAATAGATAAGCTTAAAGAAGTCAGAAATGGAAACAAACCAAGGCAGTAATTTCCTCCTAATTCCATTCCTTCAGCAGAAATCAGGGCTACAGAACTTTTTCCAATGTGTTATCAAGTTTAAGTGTCCAAAACTATGAGGCTGACTTTTGGAACCTGATGCACGGTTGAACAGGCCTCATTTTTAGAGAGAAAAGTTATTTATTTGTGAAATACAGCAAAGAAAATCACTCAACTATAATTCAAAAGCACTTGATATTGGCCTGTTCCAACTGGCAAAATTCACACCAATTTCACTGGGAGCAAATTTTGAAAAAGAAGTTACTGTTCAGATTTCATGGTCACTAGTATTAAACTGAGGGACAGAAATACATGAAACCTGGCTTTAATGGAAAAAAGACAGCGTCAAAAGGTGCAAATCCATGGACTGAGATATGTGGATGTGTTATCTTAATTGCCTCAATAAATCCATAAGGAGTATAGCAGCTCTAGATGACAGAGAGCAGCTCTAGATGAGTTAAACTCCCTGCTCTATATAGTAAGCAGAGCTGTCCTCCTGACGGGGGGTTGTAGCAATGTGGCTGACTGTGATCCTAAACATTTCTGGAGATTTTAGCTGATTTTCATAGTTTCCTAGCACTGATGTCCAGAATGGATAATTACAGCTATTACTGGCCAGGTTACATTTATCCCTCTATTTAGCCCAATACATTTATCCTGCTAAGCCTTATATTTTAGCCCAAAACCTTGGATTAGGCAAAACGCTTTCGGCCTTGAGGGTGTCAGTCTGTTACATGCCAGAAGCATATGAAAGGAGAGAACAAAAGGCCAGAGATGCTTTAGATCACACTTTAGTAATGCTCAATAGAAACACAACACTGCTTGCAGTGAATCTCCTAGATATTTTGAGATATGCAACTCAGGAAACAACAACCCAGGGGGGCTGTGGTGGACACCATACTTGCACACTCTTTGCATGTGGCATTTTCTACTGACAGAAGACAGAAACAGACAGATCTTCACAGTTATTATGGTGCCTAACTCCCATGGAGGTGAAGATTTAACTACTTCCATAGCTCTAGCTCCCAAATGAAGTCAGTAGGACCTAAGCACTTACTCTAAGTAGGAATATGGGTGGGTGACCACACCTCCACCCCTATGAAAGCAGCCAAGCTCTCCTGCCTCTGTGCAGCAGAGGGCAGTGGCACACACACACTAGGAGACGCTTCCCAGTACATTAAAAAAATTATTTAAATTGTTTAAAAGCCTTACCCATAAAACAAAACATAAACACTAGACCTCATAAGGATGAGGTCTATGCTGAGGTGGGGTGTGGCTATTAGGTGGGTTGTTTTTTTGTGTATGTTTTGCTCAAAGAATATGATTAGAGTTTTATTGACAGACAATGGCATAGTTTCCCATCTTTTAACCTAAACAACAGGTAACGAGGTTTTGTTAAAACCTTCCCCCAAAAGACTGTAAAGGAGAACAAAGTGACATTTGAACAGAAGCAATCAGGGATTTGGAAAGTTATGAGCACATAAAAAAAATTAATAATGGAAGCTTGTAACATCTGTAACTATAATGGATACCATGAAATGTCTACTGAAATAACATATACTTGGATTCATAAATGGTAGTGACATCATCTATAACTATGTCTTCAAGTAGGACCCAAGCCTTGGACCGTTTTGCAAAACAGCATGTGTTCCTTACCTCTCTGTTAACTGATGGCTCAGCAGGATGCTCAATTTTAAAAGCAGTCAAACCTATCTTTAATTGCAATGAGTCTTTCCTAGTTTGGCTTATGGACTCCTGGGCTGTCATATCATTGAGGTAGGGCAGGGAAAAAGAGGAGAGGGCCGAGGGCCTGGAACATATATGTTAACAAGCAGTCCCTACCCTGATCTGATGTTGAGTAACTCTCCAGCAACTATTCTAGAGGGTGAGGGGGAAAAGGGCCCCTCTTTGCTGGCTGACTCGACCTTCCCCTCTGCAGGTTTTGAGTATGCCTATGTGGCTGCAGAGCCTGGCGGGACGGCTGTGTGCCAAGAAGGCACTGCAGCCCCAGGTTTGGTCCTCTGTTCATGGCTCAGAGAGCACGGTGAAAAGTCACTACTTTTAGCTTAAAACACTTGGATGCATTTAAGACTTTTTTTTTTTCTTTTTTAACTGCAGAAAGGCAGTAGCCTAAGCCAAAGAAGCCAAACATTTTCAGTTGAAAATAATTGAACCAGAGGAAGAAAGAGAGATGATCAAATCCAAAGCAACTCTGGAAACTATCCACAGGGATTTTTTTTCTTTTATTTTTATATACCATTCTGCTTGTTAAAAGCTTGTGTTGGCCAGTTCAGACCTACTCTTTTTCTTCTTCTTTTGTATGGAGTCCGGTAACTTTCAGCTTAATGTGCTTTGGAACAGCCAGGGAATATTTTAAGTGAAAAACAGATATGGAAACAGACCCCAAACCCAGGCAAAGTTACAACTATTCCAGGCCATGCTGAGGCACAGCTCGAGTCTCCAAACAAGCCTGTTATCAGTGTGATGCACCTTTCAGTCCAGAAGCATTTTTTAATCATTAGAGTTCACTTCAGTGTAGAGACAAGGGGAAGGACTTTATTCAGGCTGTGCTGCAGGATGGCTGCAGATAGTGAAATGTGCATTCCAGGCTGGTTTTCCTGCTGTTTATTCAGGTGTCGTGAATTAGAAGAGTTATTCAGTGTAACGTAACTACTTTGATCATGAACTGTGGAAAATAAAGGTCACTTCAGCAAGGTCAATTATAGCTCTCTGTCCCAATTTGCAAAACTGGTTTGAGGATACATGCTTACAGTACTTGGATTACTGCTGAGCTTCATTCATTTGTTACGTTTTGATTGCTTATGTCATGGTCTAACCCCAGCTGGCAACTAAGCACCACACAGCCACTCACTCACTTCCCTCTTGTGGGATAGAGGAGAGAATCAGAAGGGTAAAAGTAAGAAAACTCATGGGTTGAGATAAAAACAGTTTAATAGGTAAAGCAAAAGCCGTGCACACAAGCAAAGCAAAACAAGGAATTCATTCACTACTTCCCATCGGCAGGCAGGTGTTCAGCCATCCCCAGGAAAGCAGGGCTCCATCACGCGTAACGGTTACTTGGGAAGACAAACGCCATCACTGCAAACATCCCCCCCTTCCTTCTTCTTCCCCCAGCTTTATATGCTGAGCATGATGTCATATGGTATGGAATAGCCCTTTGGTCAGTTGGGGTCAGCTGTCCCAGCTGTATCCCCTCCCAACTTCTTGTGCACCCCCCAGCCTACTCGCTGGTGGGGTGGGTGAGAAGCAGAAAAGGCCTTGACTCTGTGTAAGCACTGCTCAGCAATAACTAAAACATCCCTGTGTTATCAACACTGTTTCCAGCACAAATCCAAAACATAGCCCCATACCAGCTACTAGGAAGAAAATTAACTCTATCCCAGCCAAAACCAGCACAGCTTAGCAGGAAAACACATACAAAGTTGCACTAACTCTGTTTTAATACTGATCATTGTATAATGTTGCAACTCCTGCCCAGAGTAACATCATCTATTCTGGAGTTGTTCACTTGACATTAGTTTCTAAGCCAGCACAAACAGTGACTAGGTCAGTGATGGCAACTGAAATGTGAAGAAGTTATTTGATAAGCTCAGCCCTTCATCTGCCTTTTTGTTTTCCCATCACATTTGATTAAGAGTATTCACTTTCTGGCTCTGTTTCTGGGAAAGAGCTTTGATTCTCAGTCATAACTTTAATTTTTCTCATGTACAATTATCTCAAATGGACTGATATTTTATTAGGTAAAATATAAAGCAAGCCTTATTTGCACTGAAAGCATTACCAGAATCAATACAAAACATGAAATGTTGGCATCACAGGGTACTTTTTGTCTCGAGATGCACGTAGCACATGCTGCTCACTTTCAGAGGTGAGATTTTTCATTAAAGTGCAGATTCCTACTGTTACTGAAGGGCAATATTTAGCAGACATGAATATCACCTATATTCAAATGTAGCTAAACTGTGTAATTATCCCGTCATATGGATAGCATGCACCAATAAGTAGTTGGGGGAGAAGTGTGGGAAAAAAAAATCATAAAGGACACAAAATTAGGGAGTTTATTACAGACAGGCGCAGCAGTTAGTCCATATGCAGTCACATGCACTATGTGGGCCTTCTATTGATGGAGACAAGTAGTGGAGAGAGATAGTTCTCATCACAAGAACCGTAAAGAAAAGAAGCTTATATAATGTGCTTTAAATACTGAGGGAAGTTACAATGTCCAAATGAAAAAAAAAAATCTTCCTACCAATAAATGAAAATAAAATTAGCATTGCCTTCAGCTAAGCAAAGCCAGACAAAATGCCTCGAGCCTTTTAAACCACTCAAGTTAAGAGAAGGTTGCAGCTTGAATCTGACATGCAAACACCTGGAAATCTCAGGCAATGATTCTGATTCCAGAGCTCACCCCAAGCCAGGAGCAGCAGAGAAGTACAACATAAATATAACAGAAGAGGTTTCCAGTCTTGTAACGTTTCATCAAAGCCTTGTGAAGAACAGATACTTCTGGATAATTTCCACCACTTACATGATGGAAATTTTATAAGATGCCATTTGCACTGAAACCTGAGAGAACATTTCAGAAAATGTTGGCACAACTTTATTTTTCCCTTTATTCCTAATCACAGTCCCACCTTAAACCTACCTCATCTCTATTCTAACCATATCCTTATCTGAACCTTTTATTTCCAAGCCCACGTTTGGCTCAAAACTATAAATAAATTAGGATTGGCTTCTCTCAAAACAGAGCAGCCTGGAGGCCTATTTGGCTTCACCAAGCTCTGCTGACAGCCTCAATTTATGAAGGAATGCTGCAGATTCTGCAAAACCCTCCTCAGCAGGTACAGTCCCAGGCAAAGTAGGAAAGAGTACAGAAGTGACATGTTCATGGGGGGGCTGCATTCTGGCATCTGGTTATTTTGCTGAAGATTTTGTGGCATTTGCTATCTCCATCCATCCATCACCACACACACTGCTGCCTCTCTGAATTCATTCCAGAATGCAATTGCCTCTGCTTCTACTTGCCTGTCTATCCTGGCCTTCCCTGAAGTGAACGAGAAAGAAAGCAGATTTCCTACAGCAGTGCTCTGAGGGATTGGGGCAGGGAAGACAGGTAGTGCAGGGACAGAAGAACAGCTCTGGGGAGAAACTGTTATGAGAGGAAGAAGTAGGCCATCATTTATAGGGAGCAACTGGCAAGACAATATATTGGCAGAGGAAACACCACTGTGAGAAGAAGCAGTGCAGGGTGTTCTCTTGATGTTGTCCATGAACAGAATAAAAAAAGTAGAAAGCTCCTGAAAATAATCAGAGGTAGATGTAACCTGCTCACTGAATGTGATTTAATGAGGAAGAAAATCCCTTGAACTTTGAGTTCTTTTTCTCAACCCTAGACAGTTGGAGTTTTCAGTTACAAGTTTGTTCTGTAATATTACAAAGCGGGTTTATTGAGAAAGTGGGAGAAAAGCTCTGTGTTAGTCCCTTGCTAATTAAAATGCATAATTAAAATGAGTAATTAAGCTTACTACAGAATGCTCTTGTGTCTGGGAACCCAACTGCCCTTGAACAACAATTCATCTGCTGAACTGTCTCTGAGAACTAAAGTAACCATTGGATATTTTGGTTACATCTTTCCTCTGTGTTTTGTTGGCAGCAAAATAAAAGTGCCTGGTCTCTTTTCTGCCATTTTATTTCTTCCATTCTTCCTGCAGTGTCAGAACAAACAAGATGATGTCATAGAGATGTCTTTTCAGTGTGGAAATGCAAACACAGAAAGATTTTCTTTTTTTTTCTGAGCAAACAGCTTCTAGAAATTACCACAATAACTTCCTGTATTAGCACTGTACTGTGACTACTTCTGGTCCCAGGACAGGTGAAGTGCTCTTGTCTCCATGCCAGTTCTCATTTGCTTATAAAACAGACTCTAGCCACAACCACCTTCTTTGAAGGTGGACAAACGCTGACAGACAATGACACGTTTTTACCCCACATATTACAACAGTCACTGATCCTATCAGATAAAGGTATTTTTTTACTTCTCTCTCCTTAAGACATGGTCTTCATCAATTCGCCTTTTAAAAAATGCCAACAGAATTGAATGCCTAGCTAGTAAAAGGCACCACAGAGACAGCCATCACCAAGCCCAAGCAACCTCCCAGCAGAGGAGATGCCTTTCTGGAATCCGAATAGCCTTCACAGCAGTGTGGGGGACAGCCTTATTCGATGGGCTCTGGTTTGGCCACTTTAAAAAAGCACCACAACCCAAATTAATGAACTTTAAGACTTCATTTTCCTCTTCACTGTATTCAGCATTTATGGGAACAACGTGGTGTTGTTAATATACACCAATGACTGAGAGCTGTATTTATGCCTCAATGATTTTCTGTCATGAGAATATAATGCCTGGCAAAGACTGATTCTCTGAAATACCAGTTTGTTTGGGGTCATTAATCTTAATTCCTATCTTGCTTGAATAGGAACTGGATAACAGTCAAGTCAGGGAATAGTTCTGAGAATTAAAACTTCAATGGCTTTTGGGCTGCCCAAGGCTTTACATTTCTTTCAAAAAATAAGCAATTAATTAATCTGCACGAAGTACTAGGGAGAGACCCTGTGGAATTGAGCAAAATGCTTCTTGTGGTTTTAAAAAACAAAAAACAGTGGCTTTTGGCAGGATCTTTCATTAGTAGCTCTTGTGATTTAGTAGTTACAGCAGGGGCTATGGAAACACAACTCCTGGGTTCTTGAATTGATTGATTTAACCGGCCTCTGTCTCTCTGGGTGATCTTGTGCAAGCCCTTTTACCTGGCTATACTCTAGTTTATATGTCTATAAAGTAAGTGTAAAACTTGTCTAAGTCGTGGAGATGTCATGAAGCTTACTTCACTGAGGATTTTAAGGCAATTAGCAGTCCCAAATGAAGACGTATTTTATTTATAGAGTGACTCAGCAGAAAAAAGAGTAGTGACAACATGTTTCTCCCTTAATGACGATAAGGAACAAGGGACACTGATCTGCAGGTTTGGGGTAAACTGCCATATCTCTGCCCCCTAAGCAGAAGCTATTTTCCAAAGCATTCTCCCCTCTCCACCTTTACCACCTCTGCTCTACCTCTCCTGAGCACCTGAGCAATCTGTTTGGGAACTAGTTCCCCGTTCACCAGATACTCAGCAATGCAAGACATCCACAGCATCTGAAGCCAAATAGGATCATTAGATCATGAACGTGACCTGCTCAACAGTGCAGGGGATTGCATTTCACACAGCTGCCCTTGCCCTGAGCCAAAAACCTTGTATAGGACTAAAGTAACTTTCCAGAAAGGCATCTGGCCTTGATATAAAGACCTTTATATACTGTTAAAAAGTGCCTTATTTTTTATTTAAGTTTGTCAGTATTCAGCTTCTAGGCTCCTCTCTCCAACTGGAGCAGCAGCAATTTTAGCCTTTTCCAGCCCTGTTTTTCTCCCAAGGACCTTCAGCGGTGCCAGATGCACTGCCTCTGGCCTGGCAGGGAGACTAGGCTCTGGTGTAGGGAAGAGAGAGTACTGCTCTCTGGGGAATTGCAAGGAGAGACTGAAATCCTAAAACAGTTTTATCATTATATTTCTGCCTGTGGTTTAAGTCATGCTATCAGTAATTATAGATATTCATAATGGAAATGCTTAGACTGGCAGCAATGGAGAATGAATGGGAAGGTCTGTGTGTAGAAGCATCAGAAAGGGAAAAACAGCACAAAAAGCCCTGTGAGGATGGCAGGTGCTTGTGGGACCTAGACCATCAACATCATTTATGAGTAGCTTTTGAAGATACCCAATTCAGGAACACAAAGGAACACCTACAGTCAGGAACTGCCTTCGTCTAGACTGAAAAAGGACTCCAGCCATTAAGAGGTGATGGTGGGAAAATACAGAACAGGTCTGGAGTCTTAAGACACCCTAGTAAGCAGACAGAGTACAGAAAATAAATCCTAATGATTCCCAGAGGTGAGAGCACAGAGAGGTAAAAGATCCCGATCACTGTCAGCTCCCAAAGGCAAAAAAAGTTCAGTGGCACCTGGTTGCCATCCTGAGGAGATCCCAGCAGACACAATGAAGACTCAGTACAACATTACTTGCCTAATACTGAAAATATGCAGTGCTTATCAAGAGTTTACTACAGAAATTAATATCTTGCTAAAAGTTGCAAGCATCACTTGTGCAAAACTATCACTGAAACCAGAAGTTTTGCTGAGCTACTTATTTCAGGAGATTTCACTTGCTCATTGAGAAACTACTTTTTGTTCAAAGACTGTGCATTTTTTCTTTACCTTCAGGAAAAGATGCTATCTCTTGGCATTTTTTTTTTTTTCTGGCAGATCTTTAGTTCAGCCAGTGGATGAACAGAAGGAAAGTGTTCATATACCAATTGCTCGTGACTTACTGTTAATGAACAGGAAAAATTCTTTTTTCAAAGTAAGTGAGGAAATCTGTGTCTTCATGCTCTGGGGAATTCTGATTTTCCTGTCTTTGTTTCCATCCTAACTCAAAGGAAAAATATTTTAAAAGTCATTATGAAACAAAAGATTCTGAAAGCATTTGAGCCTGAAATGATGTTTCATTTTGTCCCATTTTAATATACATTTGTTTCCAAAAGGGAAATATTATATCGTCTTATAAAATTAATGCATTTTATCTGGTTTAGGCCCTTTCTCTTCCCAGTAACTGCAACTCTACCCTGAAGATGTATACTCTACACTGCATCATCTGGTTCAGAATGAAGACCACATGTCTTAGAGAAGATGTAAACTGGTTTACAGGATACTATTAAAGAATAGCACATCCATGCTATGAATCCTATGAAACAGCAGACCATACTGGGCAGATCCATTTCAAATATTGGTACGGACTTAACTTTGACAATTTTCCACTAATCACAGTGTTCTGAACTATGCCTGCATCAAATGAATTTTGTTTTAACTCCTTCTCTTATAAAATCAAGGTAATAAAACTTCCTCTCCTCTTCAAAGTTTTCTCATGGAAAAAATCCATTTTAATGAGTTTTTTTCCAGTCGAAAGATCACCAGCTCTGTATTCACTGAAAGTTATTTGCAAATGAAGATATGATAGAAGCAAAAGATACCTATATAGTATTGAGTACATATGAGGTTATCAAATTAAGAGGATAATAGCTATTAGCATCAGTGCTTCAAAGTCTCAACCTTTTGGGTTTTGATTTTTTTTGTGTGCTTTGTTTGGGTTTTTTTAATTGAGCCTTGCGGATGCCAATACTTCAATCAAAAATGTTTCTAAATAATTATACACTCATTTAGGTGGCTAACCACCTGAATTGCTGTAATTAGAACACTTAATACAAGCAATTAATTATGTCAGCAATGCTGAAGGCTGTTTTTAAGATCTAGATACAGAAATATGTTCAAACAACAACAAAAAAAAAACCGCAAAAAACAAAGGGATCTTTATTTCATTTGACACATTTCCACTGATTGTTCCCTGACAACAATCTGAGACCCCCTCTTGGAAGTTCTGTGTAAGAATGAAATAAAAACTGGGAACGATCCTATCAAGACTCTCACTGAAGTGGATTTTTTTTTTTTTATCCAAAGAACAGACATATAGATGTTGCCTCAAATTAGTTGTATATTGTGCTTGATCAATTGATTTTATTCTGGATCTGCAGGAACTTACTGCAGAGATGAGGCAGCAGCTCAAGTATTCACGTACTCAAGCCCAAAATTTCAGTGTTCAACAATGTGAAATGGACCATCTGTCCATTTGAAGCTGAAATAAGGACGTTTCTTATCTTCCAATATACTTCTGTTATACAGAAGTTTTCCAGTATCCTCTCATCTTCCAACAAGTCCTCAAAATATTGAACTGGTTTGATAATGAATTACAGGCTTAGTTTTTCAAAAGTTCATAAACCTATAAACTTCAACCCCATTCCAAAGCAGCCTGACATAATCTATCTTTTTGCTTGGAAATTATGCAAAAAGAAATTATGCAAAATCTGAGGTTTGGTATGGATTTGAAGCAAAACCACTTGAAACACTGCAATTTAAAGTGAATTTACTTTCAGAATTTCAGTTTGCCCAAACCTGAAACTCAAAGCAAACCTCAGGGCAGAAGTGTAAACCAGAACAGATAGAAATCAACAAACATTTACACAACACTCCATGAATCAAAGATACTTAGCTTCACATGACATGAAGCAGAGGCTGACAAACCAGGAATCAGACAGAAATATTTTTTGAACACAATCTACTTCATTTGTATTTAACAAAACAACAGTTTATCTCTATTACCAGCCTTCTCAACCATGAAGCCCCACTAATCTCAAGTTTTAAGCTCCTCTCCCCATCTTAAAATTCATGTTGTCATCGCTTCAATCTTCCTCAAATTTTCAAGCCTCATGCTGTGAGAACTATAGGGGAAATAAAGCCATTTTATACTACCCAAAATAATCTCTAGATTTGTTCTCAGTAGAATAATCACATGCGTTTAACAACCTGGTGAACCAGTTGAGTCTGAGTGATAGCTGATAATTTCCCTGAATTATATAGTGTCACAAGTGATAATCAACTTAACCTGATACTATCCCTTATCTGAAGCAAAATACCTTTCTTCGAGGGAACAGATCCAGGCAAATAGCTCATAAATACCAGGGTGGGGTTTTTTCTTCTTTTTTTATGCGGCAATTTTTGGTCAAAGAGATGAACAGTTTCAAGCACAGAGTCTTTAAAGCAGCTCTTTCTCTGTTTCGAACAGAAAGAGTGCTTGTCTCCCCAGCACATCGGTGGAAATGTTCAGTTTAATTCATAGCACAATACAGTCCACTCCATTCCTGGCTACCAAAACTGGCCATGTCCACCTCAATACCATATACTCCTCAGGCCTCTTAACTTGTACAGACTATGCAGAGTGCTAAGGACAGAATAAAGAACTAATTTTTAGGATTTTCAAAGATTAATGGAAAATAAGAAAATAGCTCTTCAAAACCAGCATTCATACATACTTGTACATTAGGATTTGTCTGTGCTACCTCTGTTATTAGCTCCTATGTATTCTTACTCTAAAAACTATTCATGACACAATGAGCAATATTCTGCTCAGGACACTTATTAGAATTGAATTACATACTTTCAATGCATCATGAATTTTATAAAATAACACGGGTGAGCACACAATTATTTGCAAATTCAGAATGTAATGAACTGGGATATAGCAGGAAAAAGATTCACAGAACCATGAAAGATGATTTTTATCTAACAAACCAACACATAAAACACCCATCCACCTAGGATTTGTTTAATGTCCTTTAGATTTCTTATTTCTAACACCTTCCTCTTTCTCCTACTTCTTCCTTACTTACAGGGAAGAGAGTCTTGGCACCTGAGGCTCTGCCATTCTCCTCTCAGCTAGGCTTGCCCCACTTGGGGACATGGAATAACTAAATATTCACCAAGCCAAAGAGCATAAGTGACTCCCCAGCCTCATGGTTAAGGCATTCACTGGCCGATGGGAGAAGGCTGTTTAAGTCCCTGTCTCTGTGGGTGTTTCCTTTTGGAGTGGAAGAGCATGAATGGGACACTGTGTCTTGGCCTCCAAACCCAGAATATTCTGTGATCTAGTGGCAGGGCAGGCTTCTAGGGAACAACATGCTCAGATCCCTTCAAACTGAGGAAAGAATTGAACCTAAGCCTCTCACAATGTGGATCCATCATGATATTAAATGACAGGACACCTACTTTTCTAGGAGCTTCATAATCCTAATCCTCTGCTATTTTTGCATGTCCGCAGGTGAAAAAGGTTTCTTTTTGAGTCAAATAAAGAATTTAATCCAACAGGAAACACATTTTGAGTTTTGTGAAAAAATTGAAAAAAATGTTCATTTTCATTCAAACCAAACAGAATACTTTTTTCAAATATTTGGATCATAAGCTGCAATGGAAAAAAAAATCAATTTTCAGCTGAGCTCTGGTGGACATACAAAGTCAACAAGTATCACCAAAATGAGTTTTTACTAAGCAAATGTAAATTAACCATTAATCTAAATTATGTGATAAATTGTCTGCAAGACTCTTTAAATCAAGACTGTAGCATCCTGTTGAAGAGTGTATTCCTGGCTGACCAGAGTGCAACTCCAGTCTATGTTATGTCAAGACCTAAGATGGTCTAAAAAAATAAAATGCATTCAAACATTGAGCTTATGAATACAGTGTGCAGATGCTTCCTTCTGGCTTAGAGACTCTGAAGGAATTCCTGTCTGCCTGACTTGATGGAAGATTTCAGAAATGGAAGTTTTCAGAAAGCTGCAGTGAAGACATTATTTCTGCCCAAAGCAACTCTCATGAACTTGTGTTTCTATATGAGGCATCCTGGGGACACAGCTATTATAGACTACAGAGACTCTTGAAAACTCCTTTTGCATTACCGAGGTATTGAAAATGCCCAGGAAGTTTTAAAAAATATGGTATGTCTGCATATTGTTTTTCAAATATCTCAGGTCACACTGTGGAACTGCAGTTTTCCATTCCTGGCAGCCACAACATTAAACCCCAAAAGTGTTTATGCACCTACAAACCTCTCCTACACCTTAAAAAAATAGCTTTTTAATGCAAGTGCCTAGAGAAGAGGAACTAGCTAACTTTCCAAATGACTGATGAGAAATACCTGCATAGGCTAAGATCTGATCAGAACTAATGAAGGGTGTGATTCTGCAAATCCACATCTAAGTAATTCTGTACATGAGTTATTTCACTGAACAACATGGGCTGCAGACAGGTATCAAGCTATGTTCAAAATTAAGGTTTGTAAAATAGCACCCTAATTATGCAATTAGAAGTGGTGTTGAGGGCATGTTCTTCAATTATTTATCCTCACTATTTTTGCATGTCTGCAAAGTGGGACAAATATTCTCAACAATGCATGCTGTCAGTAACACATGCTGCTCTGTCATTCTTCAGCTGCCGAACATAGATAGAGCTGGTCCTGTATCCGAGAAAGGACTGCAGAATCTCTTAAGCAGTAATAGGCAGCTGGCATCACCCTACAGGATTCATACTGCTCCACCTTATCAGCTATAACTTGCTGATCTATATTACACACATTCATTTTATTCACAAGAATTCTGGACATTTTGGAGACACACATATATGTGTATAAATAAACACACTTAATACACTTCCATGAATTAAGATGAACTGTTTGGTAACTTTCAGAAAATATTAAAATATGCATTAAAGTATAGGTATAGTTCTAGGTTGCAAGCATAAATATGGAAAAATACAAAGCTGATTTATAAGCTCAAAATAATCTCAACAGTGATTTAGCTATAGTTTTAATAGCACGAAAATGACTAATTTAAGGTCAAGAGTAAATTAGTTTTGACTGACTTGGCAATCCTTTGTTCTCTGGGTCATGTAAGTGTTGAGTAAATGATAAACCTGTAATTCTATCCTGAGGTCAAGGGACTTCAGAACTGATTTGATATATTGGTCTCCTGGAAAGTTCTTCCAAGGCCAGTACCCCCTAAACTGTGTTTATGAGTTGACTGCATTAATAACTAATAGAGTCATATAATATTAGCAGAGGTGAAATTAACCCTTTCAAAGAAGAGTATGCTCAAATGTAGGACTTTTAAATGAGGGACAGAAAAATTCAGATATATCTGTGAGAAGCCAAGTTTCTACAGAGTATTGAAAAAAATGAATGTAAAAAGGTGTAGATATCTGACTTCAGGAACAAAATCAGACTGCATCATGAACATTATTTGGGATAATCCTAGGTTTGTGAGGCAAAACCTATTACCTTGATATTTTATATGAGGGTGAAATAAACCAGCAACTACTCTGACAGACTATGTAAGAAGCATAAATACATAAAAAAAAATGAGCAACTGCTCATTTAATGCAGACTTTGCTCTGTCTCCTAACATTTGCCATTGAAAACCTGAGATGAGAAGTAAACTGAGATGTTTTCCATACCAGATTTAAGTGTGCATTATAGCAGCATTTACTAATTTTGAACCTTTTAATGTTTCCAAATGAAAGTCATCACACTACTAAAAAAAATACACTGTAAAGCCCAGACACACGGCCTGGACTGTTCTTTCATCACCAGGCAAACATTAAAATTAATGGTCCTGTAAGTGTTTAGGGTTATTTCTTTTGCCCGACGTCACAGTCCTGAACTCATTAGTAAGAGGTATATTCAGATTAGCCTGTTTGGTTCTGATTTAAAAGAAACTCAACAGTAATCACAATCTGAAATCTTGAAATCATTAGGAATAACCTAGTGTTACCCTCAAGCAGTCCTGTGAAAAATTAGAAGCAGGTTCCCCCCACCTCCAAGGCTGTAGATTTCATGTGAATATGAATATCTCCTGGTATCTATGGAGTACCTGGAGATGTTTGTCCTGGACAGTTCTTGGCTATCTCCTTCCACTGCTTGCAGATTCCTAGCAAGAACACTAACTTCACTGTATGCCTTTACATTTACAGTAATTCCTGTGTAAAAATCCAACAGTTGGTTAGATTAATGATCAATAAACACACACCAAGGTTAAAGAAATATCAGCATCAGAATTAAAACTGCAACAGCTCTTACTGCAATGGATGACAGCAGTTGACCTGGTCACACAGTAGGAACCAATTTGGAAAAGGAATCATAGCTGCTTGGTAAATAACACAACACAGGAGCACACCCAAAGACTATTGAATGTCACAGAATACATTAAAGTACCCTTTCTCTTGCAACTTCAAGGGACCTTTGAGCAGGTTTTTAATAGATATTAAAAATACAAACCAAAATTCAGACAGGTGTTTCATGATCGGCTTAGGTCAAACTTTGACTTAAGGAGGCAGTCTTACTCCCTGTGTGGTCAGCAGATCTCACTGCCTGCTTGCACCCAGGACCTCACAGCTGCACATTGACTCAGGTCAGGCCATCAGTTTACCAGAAAACTAACGCTCAAGGGAAGGAAAAAAGAGCATTTTCTGTTGGATAAGTTCCCTGAGCAAAATTACCTTTGCAGGGCAGGTGACAGCAGTAGATGGTGGGGGACAGAGACGGGAAGGAGGAAGACATGGTTTGCAGTAGCTCAAATGTAGACCCGTTCAAGTTGTCCAGATGTGTACCTACTGTCCTGTTGCTCAGGGTCCACCTACCAAGTTTGGCGACAAAGGTTTTTTGTGTCCAAATGTGCATTTCCAGACGGGGTAGTTAAATAAAAAGAATGCTAGCACATAGCAAAACCCTCCTAACTGACTGACTAGCCCTAATCGGCATCACTTTATGAACGCCATAACTGTTTCAGGGCCTTGAGGACACTAAGAGGCCTTAGTGGCCCTGACCAGCCTCACCTGGGCATCCCCTCATCCATGCCCAAGGGCTCTGGAGCCCCATTTCAGCCCAGACCCTGCCAGAGCTATGCTGTAGGTGCATTTGTCTCTGGTCCTGTCTCCAGGATGGACCTCAGACCCACATTGTAGCCTTGTCCCCAGTCCTGTCTCTGACCCCGTCTCCTTTGGGTCCTGGACCTGGCTCCTTCCTTGCCTATGGCTGTCAATAGACCCATCATTAGCCCCCAGACCTGCCCACTGTTTGGACCCTGAGGGTCTACACCATGTCAGTGAGGGCACTGCTCATGCTGGAGTCACCCATGGATCCCAGCTCACCCTCCCTTAGGAAGCAGCCAGACGTTGCTGTTCTGTGACACACTGTACCAGTAAGATGGAAAACCAGCAAATTTTTATGCTTGGCTTTGTTAACACATTGTTCTTACTCTTTTTGCATACAGCTATGGTCCTGGTCATTCTCAGTCATCTACTAGTTATGTATTAGAGTTATGTTAAAACTCTACCAAAACTTCTTTTTTTCCTTTAAGAAAGGCAGTTGCCTCTTCTCTCCTCAGGCTCATTAAGCCAATTCACTGCACTGACCTGGCAGAAACAGCTCATAAGTTTTGTCAGACTGCTCTTGGGCTGATGTAGCTATCTGGATTGGCTCAGAACAATATCACATGATGATCAGCAGAGGAGGGAGGAAATGGGTGTGCAGCTGGAGCAGGACCTGCCCCTATCAGTAGCGGTGAGCTGTTATGTTGGCTCAGCCTCAGACTGACTTATTACTTCAACTCGGTGACTCTGCATGCTACAACAGGCACTTGACAGCTTGTGAAAAAACAGGTGAAGCTTGGCAGGTTTGAGAACCCAGTGTTGTAACTGCATCTGGCAGGGAAGGAGGGCAAATTAGCAGTGAAAACAGCCTGCTCTGATTTAAGAATGAGGGTACTTGAATTGGCTGTCTGTAAGCTTACTTATGTAAGTATTATTTACATTACATATAAATGTAAGGTAGGACTCATCTTCTTGTGCTGAACTCAGGGCTGCTGGTAAAATTCTAGTTGAGGGTCAGAGGGGCTTTAACTCAGGTTTAGTTTTTAACAACATCAGCAGGAGATGAGCCAAGGCTTGAATCAAGGACCCAGAGCTGGGTTTAACTTGCATTGCAAACCTCCCCTCAAATACCCTGTGAGTAGCAGCCTATGACTGATCACTGTGAAAAGCAATAGGTTTGAATGGATTATGTGTGAGACAGAAGATTTAGTGAGTAAAGGCAAAGGCTATCCCCTGTAACACACAGAGCTCCTACAGTTGCAGTCACTGTGACATTATCTAATCTCCATCAAAAGCATCTCCTTAGTCCTATGTCTGGGTTCCTTGCTTTATCAGTACTACAAAATAAAATTTGTTTGCTAACATTTATCAGCTGCATTTTAAATGAAAGCTATTTTCTTGGAGATACTGAAAGAAACTTCTCTCATTTTTGATACTATATACTGTATACACTGAGAGAGAGTATACACTGTATTGTATATTTTCTATCAAAACATTACATTTTTAACTTCCCTGGGACCATGTATATAAATATTTGTACATGAAATTATACGATAGGCTTTGAAATTTATGCCATTCATTTCTGTTAATGTTCTAAAAATATTTGTTCAGGCAAATGAAATTGCAGTAAAATATTTTACTACAGATCAGTCAAAGGTTCTCACAACTTTATCTTCCTAAAAACCAGTATTTCAAGCTATAAAACAGAGTTCCATTTCAGGTATCTAAAAGGCAAATTTAACCAGCTTGATTTGATTAGTACCAAGTAGTTTAACATTTTTTTAAAACACTGAAGTTTAAGGTGAAATAAAGTCAAGATGTAAGCATTTTCTTTTCTTACATACATGATTTAGTTTTGTTTTCTAGAAACTTATACTGTTAGAGGCAAATTGTCTAGGCGGTACATGGGGGGTTACGTGCATATTTCCTATTGCCATTAACAATAATGAGAGCAGGGTGTGTTGCCTAGCACACAAAGCTTCAAGTATACAAATTGTTAATAAATCTGACTCCTCACAAAACAGAAAATTAATGCCGTATTCAGAATGATGTGTGGTCTGAGATATATTTTCGAACATACTCCTTTGGGTGTCCCAACACCTTAATCACAAGCTCGGCAGCCATCTGGCGACTCCCAACGGCTTACCACCCACCGTGGAAGCCTCCTGGATAGCTGAGTAAGAGCCCTGTTCTGCACCACCATTTCTGCTCGCACAAAAGTCCCTTTAATGTCAGTAATTTTGCCTCAGGAAGGTTCCAAACAGCTCCCAAATCATATGCACAGTATCAACAGTTTTCTTAGGTGGTGCACAGGAGGAGAGCCTGTGTGTCTTCGTGAAAAGCTGTTTCCCCCCCGCCCCTTCCTTCTTTAAATCCCCGCCAAAAGACCTATGGTCAGGTGAGCTTGAATCCCTACCAGATCACACTTCGTTTTACAACATGCTCAGCATACCTGCAGACACCTCTTTAGCAAACCTCACACCTAACTTGCAGCATTTTGTTCTGCTTGGCCGGATCCCAGCTCCCACGAGAGTACACTCCTCACCGTACGTCTGCAGCTCCTGCTCCCTACCTTGTTCATGTTGGCTGGCCTCGACCACCTCCAAATAGCAGTTGCCAAATCTTGTTCCCTAGTCTTCTCTGCAGGTCTGCTCTGCAGAAATCCCTCACATCTGGATGCTAATCTCCCTTCAAAGGTGTCAGTGGTGCAGACGCTAAGTAGGCACCCAGCAGCGAGTGGATGTTTCAGATAATGGGTGCCAGGGGAACAGCACAGAGAAATTCATGGTCTGTGGGCATAGACTCAAGTTTAGGAATTTACACCAGCAATTTACTAATCGCCATGAATCTTTTAGATGTGCCCAAATACCTTTTCCCCTCACAGCATTAGCATGTTGCCCAGCAGACAGAAATAGTATTTCTTCCTCAGGCTATATGAAGCCTACTTATTTCCTGCAAACACCACACACACACACACACACACCCCCCCAGTAGATGTTAGGGGATTTTATTTGTTCATTCATTGGTTTTGTTGTATTTATGCCCCGGGAAATGCAGAGTGGGGATGTGTCTCTGTCAGGAGACTGTGGAGGCATAAAAAGAGAGAGATGTGGGGTTAGGAAGGTGGGGCTAGAGCCATCTGATAAAGTAAACTAGACCAAGTCTGAGGTACAGAGGATAAACTGGGATGAGGAACCAGCAATGGGGAAGATGCTAAAAAAAATCTGGAGACAATCCAGGGACAGAAGGTGGGGAAGGGGAGTGAAAACAGCTGGTAGAAAAGTTTGTTATATAGTGTGTGTCTGCACCTCTTCTGGTGTTGGCCCATGTAACAGTTTTACAACTGAAGTCTTAAATCAAGGATAAGATGCCACTGTGTCCTTACTGTTAAGGTATTTTTTTGTTTATTGAACAACAGCAAACAGGTTTCAGAAATAAAAATTATTGATAAAATTTTTAAAAATAATATTAGGGTGGTAGCATCAATCAAGAAAGATTAGGAAATGCCATATGTTAGGTACCTTCACAAACTCAATTCAAGCCTCTATGCATATGCATTATAATAGGGTTCCTTGAGTTTTCAGAATGAGTGAAAATATTTTCAGATATTACCTACTGCACTATATTCAGCAGAGAATGGAGAAAGTTCACACGTTACAATGTATTCATTAATATAGTCTCCTTTACCTGATTTAGCTTGTCTTTTGCAATAAATTTCAGGTGACTGCAATTTTCATGTTTTTTTATGTAAAGAAAATACAGTGCAGTAAAACAGCATCACAGTAGGGAAGCTTCAGTTATTTTATTCATTTAAAATCTGGGTCACTATGCAGCCATTAAAATAATCCTAAACCAAACAGACTGCCCATTCTTACAGCTGAAGAAAGGTGGTAGGAAAATTAACTGCCTTGGTTGAACTAACAAACGTGGGAGACCAAAGCACTTAAAGATGGGCTAGCCACATAGTTCAACTACTAACCAGCTTCAACTCTCAAGGAAAACCTGAAGCAACCAAGGGTGTGCCTTTCTTTCCACACGGTGGTACATTGCAGAGTCAGCTCCAAGAAAATTGAAAACTCTGTTTTTTAGAAATCTGAACTAATGTGCATATGGGAAATTCAATGTAAGAGTAAACTTTGTACCAAATTGACAGGCTAGCAATTTAGATAAACGTCTGTGCAACCTTCCCAGTGATCTTGGCTACTTTAGGTTTCCTCTGCCCGCAAAGGCCTTACTTTTGTCCAAGAAGCTGAATGCAAACTAAATGAACAATAAAAGAAGTTGCAATGAACTACAGATTATATGCTTTCCCACTATATAAAAAGCCAAAAGCATTGAAGAAGAAACTTAGTACAAAAGCTTTCTATTCATGCAACATAATTGTAGATGGTTTTTAGACCTGCAGAAGTCAAATAACTCAACACAGAGTTCCCAGAGAAACTTAATTTCAGAGTTTTTTTTTTACATACACGTGCTCATAGTTTGCAAAGTTAAGACATGGTGCTAAACAGAGATGGATTTGTGTCAGAATTTTAGAATATAAACTTTTAAATTTCTCAGATGTTAAGGGTCAGATCCACAGTAGCAAATCAGGATAGGAGATAAACACAAAAGCTAGAAGTGTCATGAAAAATGCAACAAGACAGCCAAGGTTAGAGTTGCTGTGGAAACCCTACTGCTGAAATTTCTGACTTTTGTGCCTTTGACTTCTTGATCATAAGGTTTCACTAAAGGAGTGTCTGCATTGAGTATATTTTCTTTTCCTTCTTTTTGGAGATGGATTTGCATGAGAATGGTATCTTTGTTTCCTGGGATTCCATCTGCTCCCACTGCTAGTTGCTCACCTGAAGCCATAATCCTCTGTGTGAGACTTCACAAATGGCTATTGTGGACACAATTAAGGGCTTCAGGTGGGGAAGGTTACCAGAGTAATATGAACTCTTCAGATAGAAAAGGTCTCCTTTTCATGCAAACTTTCTTGATAACAAAGAATGAGAGAGGGAAAAAAAGAGAACAGAAAACATGGCGGAAGTGTTTCTAAAGAAAATGTTCTTCTGAAGTTTTTAATCAGAAAACTTCTTGCTTACATGGGAAGCTGCCATGCCAGCAACACCTCATAAGTGAGTGAATGGGGAAGACTGCAATTGGTAGGAGGCATACCTTTCTCCCTCTATGTCAGGCTTAGAAATCTGCTACATAGGTATGGCATCCCTTATGCAATATGTTTTCAAGTCCCTAAAGACAAGGTGAGGAACATTGGTAAGCCTACCAGAACTCAGAAATGTGAGCAGTGTCAGTGCTTTCTCTAAATTGCCAAAGAAAAAAAGTTGTGGGTCTACCCAGCAAGTGAAGCTAAAGGACTTGCCTTCAGTTTGCAGCTATCTCTCAGGCATTCTTTATAGACAAAAAGGTCAGGGTAAAAACGTGGGTTAAGCTGCTCATAGATGCTGTGTTGAAAGAATTGGTAACATTAAACTCCCTCAGAATTAGACGATGTTCTGCCAAAGCTATAAAAAAAGTGTGAGAATGAAGTGGCTTAGTCACCACTAAAAACAGAATTGTACATTCATCCAGGTTGGAAGTACAGTTCAATCCCTTGTTAATACAGGGCTAATGTCACATTTAGGTCAGGTTGCTCAAGTTTTGAAAAGCTTTGGTACAGAATTTCCAGTTATCAGGTAATAATAATACCAGAGGCCCAGCAGGCTGGAAAGCTGTATTCCAGTATCACATAAACGAACTGAAAATCATCATTAAATAGACAGATGCAAAATTACCTACAGTCTGTGCAATATCATAGCAATACACTACATGACCCCAGTAAAAAAAGTGCTCTCCTTAATTCCCAACTGGAATTCTTTTAGAGAACCAACAAACTAGCTAATGAAATTGTACCTGTGAACAACATAATCTTACTGGGGTTGCTAAGGGATATTGAAGATGGTTCACAATCAGATAATATAAGTGACTTCAGTTAGCACTGCAAGTTAGATACATTCAGGTCTATCACAGTTCTGGACATCCTAAAACAATTAGGTCTTCTACCTGACCAAAACAGTACCACGGGCCACATATGTGTGCAGTGAGTTTAGAGCGAGGATCGAAGGAGGAAGAGCTCAGTCAGCAGCACTATCTGCAACAGGCACCAGCAGTGACAAAACATTATTATGTATAAGAAACACTAATTTACAAAAGAAAGGCTTCCCTTTTGATGCAGCTGGATTTTTATGACAAAACTAATGTCATTTTTACAGTTTGATAACATTAATATACAAGAGCAGGGATCAGCTTTGTGGCAAGCAGATCACCAGCACACTACACAAAAATCCAAGTAAGGGCAACGTTACAACTGTAAATGTTTAAGAAAATTTCAATCACCATATGAGACGCGTACGTAAGAGATTTTGGAAGGGCAGCATACAGACCAGCTTCTTTCCCAAAAAGTACTAATGAACTGTTGTGTGACCTCAGGCGAAATCACTTCAGTGCTCTATGCTTCTGCTTCCTTTCCTACTGAGTCTATTTAGACTAGGAGAGCTTTAGGGATGGGGACTGTCTCTCACTTTCTATTTATACAATGTCTAGCACAGCAAACCCCTGATCTTGCATGAGATCTATAGATGCTATTGCATTACAAAAAATAACAATAGTAACAATGTAGATGTAACCAAATTAGTCAAATATGAGAGGGATTAGATTTACTCGTGAGAAGCTTTACTGGATCTTTTATCAGAGAGTCTATTATGACAGTCAATTTTAACACACAGTTAATACAGCAGGCAAAACCAACAATGACAATGTATGTAGGTGAACAATTATAGAAACTGAAGGCTGATGATCAGCTCTGCATCTGTTAAAGGGACCTATAGCTGATTTTTGTTATATGTGATATAGCAGATTTGTTTTATTGTTTTCAAAATGGGAAGATGTTAAACAGATTTGGGAGGCAGAAAACAATTATCAGTGACTGTTAGTGAAATTTCACCCAGTTGTCCCTCTTAATGACACCAATAACTTGCTTTTTATTAATCCTTATCTTCAAGAGGATCCTCTTTATTTTTCAAGCTGTAGTGAAATATGTGTAATGACTTCTCACCATTATCCTGGATTTCTTTTCAAAAGGGGTTCCCATTTCAATCTTGTATGAACTACTCATCTCCTGAAGTCCATGAGAATTTTATTGTTGACTCCAGCAGAATTTTTAGCTCCTTCCCAGGGATGCTTCTAAGAAGAAGAAGAATCTACTGATGCCTGGAGAACCATTAATTTATTTTTTCATGTCAAGGAAAAAAGCAGTCTCAGAAGGAGGTAGCAGATAGTAAGCAAACAGATTAAGTGGCCTTGCTGGAAATATTTATACTTTCTTCCTAAAATACATTGTAGGATGATATGATTTAGTATACAAACTAATATCACTTGAAACGAGAGGTAAAGAATGATATCTTTGGTATTTCTCTATGTGGACTGTTTTGGAGACACCTTATACCTGGGACTGTCGACTCCATTTCAAAGGCAAGTATTTGCTCTTTAGAAGTAACCTTTGCTAATGGATGCAAACCTAGCAAGGCAGCAAAATCACTTTGATCTCCCTTTCAAAAAGTTTTTGGAATTTATCCATTGCCAGGGAATGAGTTTCTTCTCCTGGAAAGTGTTGAACCCTTGTATTGATTATACCCCTTGATCAACAAAACTAAATCTTAACATTTTAGACTTACAGTATGTATTGATATGCCTTCACCATCTAAATATTCCAAAGATTTCTAGGTCCTTTTCTATTCTATTTTAATTCAGAGTTATCGACAGGAGTACTTCAGTCTCTAACATTAGTCACTTCTATCTCAATGCAAGTTTTATAAACAAGAAACTGCAGAAACTGCACAATTAACAGGGCATAAAATTTTAAAAAATACTGTACCTCATGTCAAAAGTTACCAAAAAATTTTTTTATTTTTGTACAATGGAGTGTATGTGAGTGGATATTTGAAATGCTGGATATCTGTAGCTTTTAATACTATTGGGTGATTTACGCATGGACAAAGTTCTGCATAATTTCAGACAAAAAATAGCTAGAACACAGAGGAATTCAAGTCTGAAATACTTTGGACTTTTAATACAGTTTGATGAGGAAGTTTATACTCCTTGCTATATAGAATTCTAAAATCTTAGGGAAACAAACTCAAAAATACCCCACTATTTGTTATTTGTTTGCTTTGTATTTTTTCATTAGAATGAATTATTTTTCTTGTACTGCTGTTTTGCCTGTATTTACACAAGCCAGAACTGTAGAGCTATATTCCGTGAGCTTTTTATCTTTGTAAGATCTCGTGGTATAAATATTTTTCCCACAGATTTAATCTAGTACACTGAATTTTTAAGGACTTAATAGAAGAACAAAAGCAATAAGGAACAATGCAAATTTCAAAGGCACTTGACAGCACATTAAATACCTTGCACTAAAACAATTGTTTTGTATCCATTGAAGAGCCAGTAAAAATCAGACCATATTTAAAAAAGTACAGCCCACAAAGCACATGCTAGAATATGAACTCTTGAGTCCGGTCTCATACTTTTATATAGTTTACAAAGGTCAAACTGAGCCCAAACAGCAAGTGCACAAAACGAAGCATTGTACTAGCAGTTTAAAAGGTGAGAATTCAGTTATGTTTTATCTTTGTTTTGCTTTCTAGTCTAAAAGCTATTGTTATCAGCTTGTAACCCATGTATAATAACAAATACTCATCCAAGAGAAATATTAATAATAATAAATACAGGACTACACAATAATTTGATTAATCCAATAAATAAACAAACTATAACTATCCAATACATTGTGTATAATGACTTTAAAAGAAAGTAGAGTAATTAAATTATGTATTTTAAACATTACCGGTTATATGACCAAGTCAGACAATATACATCAAGATGAAGATCTGACTTTCCCTGTTCTTGATTCAGATTTTGACAATAGCATTATGCAAACACGAAGTTTGACTTCAGATCTGAATTTTGCTGAAAAGAGTAGATACTGAGTTCTGACTGAAGCTTCTTTTGAACTATCACACAGACTGAGCTTTCTATCCTTGATGAATGATTTGGATGATATTTAAAATACATTTTATTATTTGATCTAGACAGATGAAGTCACATTTATTCAACCTGGACTGAATGTAACTAATAGGTATTCTCAAAGATGTAATGTCACCCAAGCACTGGCCAGAAGACTGGCTGGTAGAAGTAAACCAGCCCATGGTTTAATTCTGAATTGTCACATACCTTTGAGCTAAACACCATATTTACCATGTTTGCTGAACACAAAGGTAAATTCTGAGAAATGCCCACACAAATAATTGGGCACTATCAGACATGAATGTTTAACGAATTTGTGTTTGGGGAAAAAAAAAAGGCAAAGCGAGCTCTCAATGTTAGGAATGTAAAAAAAGAATATGAATAAAATGGAAAGCAATGTTGTATTTCATACTGTTTTGGAAGAAAAGAGGAAGTAGAAAAAACTTAAGGTGCAATATTTGCATTTTTTAAGTGAACAGAGCCAATATTTCTCAGAGAGTGGTTGAGCACCTCCTTCAAAATAACTAACATCAGGAAAAGAAAGAAAGAAAGAAACCTCACAGCTTCTGCTAGCTAATGTTGCACAAAAGGCACTGTTACCAAAACCTTCCCCCATCTCTAATGCGTGGGAAGTGGGACTACTACTGGATTTGCCGTTGCCCACTGTGCACGCCACCATTTCCCGACGTGTGCAAGGGGAAACTTGCTTGTTCTAATCAAAGACAGGAGCACTAGTGCTGCGTGCACATAGTCTCCTAGCACGGACATATGTTGACTTCAACTGCAGAATGCCTTTCTACAACACTGTAGAGACACTTGACTTCCTATTGGGGAAGTGCAGCTTTCTTTCCTAACAATGGGCCAACTGGTTTTCATAACGGAGATAAACGCTCCCTGCTGTGAATTGTAATAGAAAAACATGTCAAACAACCAACAATAAAAAGAAGCACAGCCAAAAGACTGGCTTTTCCTGTTTTTATGTGTAGCGCAGAGGAAACTAAGCACGTGAACTGCATTTGGCTCCTTACAAGTCAAAATATCACTTCTTTTAAAAGAGAAGAGGAAAAATGCAACTCATTTCTGACCCTTTTTTTTCACTCTGAAGTGCAGACATGAAAACTGAACCCATTAGCACTTATTTGCCAGAAGTTATTATGAAACCTCTGAATGTGAAAGTCAGATGCTTTATTAAAAAAGAGGAATGGTTATTCAGTTAGGATTTTTCCACCCTTTTAAAGGCTGTTGTAGTTATGAGTGATAAGGACATCCAGCTGCCATTCTGATGATCCCATGATATTCTCTAGTTTTATGTTCTCTGCTTTTGCTGACAAAAGATTACTCGCTTAAAACCCCCTCCTTTTCCATCCCATCATCTGTTTGCTTTTGCCTGCCCTGCATGATTCTCTTCTTCATTGTCTTACTTTTTCGCCTGACTACCTTTTATATCCCACTACTTTGATTTTGACATTTCTCATTAATTAGTTCTGTGAAATTGCACTGTGAGTCTTCAATGAAAATTACTGTTCCTACACCCTCACCTTGTCTGAGGAAGCTAAGGAGTATCACTGGATGCCTTTTCTCTTATTTTTCTCAAAGTATTCACATCACTGGCAGGTGACTAGGCTGGATGCATTTCTGATCCAGTATGTTCTTAGGGCTTAAGCAGTCCTGTTGGTGTGAATGATGCTGGTGAGAGATGCTGAGAGAAGGGCTAAATCCTCTTCAGTCCCTCTGATGTCCAGCGTTTCCGCCAGTCTGTGTGGTACTTTTTGTTAGCTTTGATTCTACAACGAGCCTATTGCTGTTTGATTTTAAACCAAGCATTTCAAAGGGGAAAAAATAACAGTGACTTCATCTAATGTTGCTGTTTGTGTACTACATCTTAAGTTTAACACTCCCTTGCTCCACATATAAAGCCAGCACCACACACCTGGAAGTTAGTGTTATCTTAATCATGAACCCTAAATCTCCTAGAGTGTAAGAGGATTCCTCATTCACTCGCATGGTGGATGCCTGTGCTTTGGGAACAGAAGGCGCTGGACTCTGTGTTTATAAATGTGACATTCTGGACAAGCACAAATTGTAAGATTAGAAACAATAGATTAGAAAATGCAAGATGTTTGTTACTGTAATAAGGATGATTAGACTGTGGCTGGGTTGTGAGTCTAATGGGAGAGGTCACAGAAAAAGCAAGAGAGAAGAGTCAGAATGAGAGGCCTTGAATGCGTGGTTATCAGGAAGGCTGCTTCCACCCTACTCTGGTTTCTGTTAATAAGACCACAGCTTCAAACCCATCTGAAGACTCTGAAATATAAATGCATTAAGGTACATTAGCTACTATGGCTATAAAGAACCTTAGAGTCATGACATTATCAGATATGCAGGACAAAGAACAGATTCTCAGAGCAGCCAGAGAAAGCAAACAATTTATTATAAGTATAGCCTGCCCACATGTTGTTCTTCCCAGACCTGAGCTCGATAACAAAAATTCAAAAGGCACAAATTAGATTTTAAGATGCTCCTAACCAAGGGAGATGCTGAAACTCACTTCCATTTGATATAGAATGAAGTATTCTACAAAGGACAGTCATAAACCATTTGTGCAGGGTGTGGAAGAAAAAGAATTAATACACTTGGAAGCCTAATGATGATCAGGATCTCTGTGGCATTGGAGAAGACTAGGAAAAGGAAGAGATGCTGGAGGATCTCTTGAGCCAATATACTTGGGCTGGGGTGGGAAGTGGGAGAAAAAGGGGAAAGAATAAAGCACAATTTATAGATGGCTGAAATTCTCTCAAGTAACAACTGTCAAATATTCCATATGGAATCTTAGAATTAATGTGATATTTAGGACAATATTTCTGCATAATTAGATCAAATGTTAAAAGACTATAAGTATTCTGAGTAGGCACACCTGCTCGCACAGTTATATTGGTCAATATTAACTACCTTTTTGTTCACATACCAAATTTCTGACCTTTGGAATGAAGAAGAAACAGACGCTGTCTTTCTAAGGGTTTATATCATATCAGAGAGGCAGTGAGTGATATGTTGTAATGGTTGCATAGTTTCCATCTGCCATTAATAAAGAGAGAGAAGAGTTTTTTTCCAAGTAGAAATGAAGACTTTTTTGTTCCTAGCAATCATCAGTCCTTATTACCACGTTTTACTGAATTGAGGCCAAACGTGAGCTGTAAGAAATGGTATCAGTTGGAAGGATGTCATCATCTATACCATGACATTTAGTTTGCAATTTTTAAATTCAGTGAACAGATGTAAATAAACATTACTCTGCAAAGGCATGGAAATAAGCAGCTAGCTGTGCTACATTATACTTGAGAATAGAAATGGATGGCTAATTTGGGTTCTCAATTCTTGAATGCCAACAAAGCACAAAATTGAGACTTGAGATTTTTTAAATACATCAAACTTTTAACAGTAAAATTTAAGCACCTGCTTAGGACTTTATTATTAAGAAATCTTAAAGCTGAAGGTAGTAGAGTTATTTACTAATTCAGGTTGCTCAGAACTTGCCAGCAATGTACATGTTAGAGTTGAAATTAAGCATGACATTGGTGTGGCCTGCACAGGTGGGTAACTTCCACAGTACATGACCAATGCCACATACACTATTGCTGGACAAAAGAAAGAAGAGCCATTTAACCGGCTGTGAAACTGGGCCTAGGTTTATGCTTTGCAGAGCTGGTCCATGCAAGTCATGACAAGCTCTGGCTACTGAAATATAGCACTGAGGCTTAATATTTTGACAATATTAATCACTTGCATACCTCTTAGTAGCAATTAAATTTCGATTCATGTTTGCAGAGATTTTTCTTTCCCATCCCATGTTTGAACTACTTCACTGAACTTTTACATAGTGTAAAAATGTACCTATAAAGGAAAAAGGGAAAGAGACGGCTCCTAGAGACAAATACATCATGTGGAGTCACTTATTCAGGCCCAGACCTGCTCGATCCCAGTTTCATGCACATGAATAACATTACTGCCTTCAATGCCACTTCTTGCAAACCTAGACTGATGGTTGATGGATAGAGGCCTAAACCTCGTAACTATAAATTCCTTACTCATATGACTAAAAGCCTTCTGAGTTAAAATAAATAAATAAGTAAATAAAATTAATAGGATCCTGTATATTCATAAATTCTCTTTTCTAAGACATACTTTTTTGATATGAATGTCTTAACTGTGGAATAGCTCTAATGATTAATACTGTACTGAGAAGCATCATTCCAATAGGTATAACTAGTTCTGTTACAAAACATACTTGTTAAATGTTGAAAAGGATATAAAATATTTACAAAATATGTCATAATTTTTTACAAAAGCCATGTACAATATGTAGCCTTATTTTACTGCATATATACTCTTTTTTTATTACTACTTATTTAAAATCTCAATCTATCAGAGTTGTGGTTCTATACCAATCTGACAACTGTGCAGTAACACTGTCAGTATTTTGTTTCTATTCACAGTGGAACCACAGAAAAAATGTTTATAATTGACCGTGCAGTGACACACAGTTGCCATGTCTTTGTTTTAGTTTGCATGAGTTATCTACGCTCTATACTATTTCCTGTTACATGTATGTTTGCATTCTACTGTTTTCATCTGAGATCTGCTAAAAGACTGCAGAATCTGTTGATGTCTGTGCTGCAGGGACTACCTATAGCCCAGGGATATAGTCTCTAGTTCAGCAAAGCACTTAAGGACAAGAATAACCTCTTTGTTACTCAGCAAAGCAATTTATTTAAGTATGCAGTTGAGCATTATGCTGAAAACGGATGGAATGATTATTACCTGGTGCTGAAACTGTGTTTAATTGTATTTCTTGCCTAGGCAATCAAGGAATTAAAGGATGACCCTGTAGCTTTAGCTATAGTTAAAGCGGTTGGTGAAAAATTACAAAGAAACAGAGTAGTTTTCTCAGCACTATTTTCTTCTGAATGGTGAGCACAATAAACTGTGCTGTGATGGCAGACACAAACAATTGAAGGAAAATGTGTTTGTAACCCAGTACACCATTTTGTGTGTTCAAATGCAGAGAGACACTTAATGTTTCAGCTCTGTTTATAAACTGGCATTTTACAGCATTTATAGTGAACCTAGTGATTATAAATACAGATTTAGCTTATTTAAACCAGTCCCTCATTAACAACACATATTCAAAAATAGAATCCTTGTAGTTAATTGCACATCCTAGTAAAAATGTGAATGCATTAGAACTATTCCAGCATTCCTCTTTCAGTATTGTTAAAATTTACTTCCATCACAGATTGCCCCTGTCTTTGCTCTTACAGTCTTCTGAACGCAGGTCTGTCTTTGAAAGAAAGGTGAGAAGTCAAGTGACTTTCCATTTTCACTGTTACTTCTGTCAAGTGGTCGGTTTTGCCATCCTACGTGTCATCCCAGGCACTCAGCCTTCTGGGTGTGGGAGAAGTTTCCAATACCACCACTGGCCAACATTTGCACTCTGTGAGAGATTCTGTACCAGTCACTGGGATCCAATCTTACCTCTGTATACAGTCTTAAGCCATGCTTGTTTAAGAGAGATCAGTCAAGCTGTGCCTAAGGATTCCTATTGCAAGTACAGGATTGTGCATGGGCAAAAGAAGCCCATGTAAAGAGAGGGCTCAAATACCAAATACCCTCCAGGGTAAATCTGTATGGCTTATGCCTCTTTAGAGTAGATCCAGTAATGAGCAAAAGGGATATGACATTTCTCTTGCTGCAAGTTATCACCAGAGGGATTCTGAGAAGCAAAGGGATCTGGATGGGTGTAAGTGAGGAGCAGAGGATGGAAGCATGATGAAACAGAGAGGAGGTACCCAGCCTGGAAAGCAGCAGATCATGCAAAAAAGAGCTGGTTTTGTAGAGAGAAATAAGCAAGGATAGGAAAGACAAGAAGAGCCAGAAGAGATGTTATTTAGGTGTTTTCCTCTTGAAGGTGAAGGAATTTACACTGAAGTTTGCAGGAAAACAGAAGCAAGAACTTTATCACATGGTTTATCACATGGTTCAAGCCATGAGAGACGAAGGGACTGTAAGCATTTTGATGAGCAAGGAGCAAAGTGAATTACAAAGAATATGTCACTATATTAGACAACTGCAATGGGAGTACTTCTAAAATAAGTAGTCTACTTTTGAGATATGGCTATGCCTAAAAAAAAGCCTACTCCTAGAGCCCCTCACATTTCTAGATGGAAAGGATTGTTTGGAGTGTGTCAAGGAATATCTACCAGACTACCACATTTCTTCAGTTGCCACCTCAATGAAATGTTTTGGTGGGACCCTGTATATTGTTGTATTGAATATTGTTACAGGACCTGGGGCTGTCAGTCACCAAATGGGGCCCCTGTGCCCCAGCATGGGGCTCCCACAAAATGGGGCCCAGCGATGAAGTTCAGCCAGTGGACTGGAGGAATTTGTGGTCTCTAGCAATGCAATTACATACACGCGCTGACATTTGCAATGCAAGTGTTTATTGTTGATGGCAGTGGGTAGGAGAGGAAGGGAGGGAAACAGTTGCAACCCGTGCACAATGCAAACCCAAAAATTTATGGAATGAAAACTCAGATACATCCCTGAAACAGGACAGAAGATCAGATTAATCTAGTCTTTTCTCTGTAACTTTTTTTTTTTTAATCTAAATTTGGGGAAATAATTTATTCCTTGTGCTAAGGACACCAACTTAGTAACTTGAGATAAAATACTGCCAACAGATAGGCAGAGAATATTTTACATTACCTGTTCCAACAGAGTAGTAATCTCAGATGTATCCTCTCACTGCTCTAATGATGCCATTACTATATTATATTTATGCTATTGTTATTATAGCAGATTTTTCACAAAATATTTAATGTGCTTATTGCTCATGAAACTTGGATTTCAGTATTTTAAGTATGATAGGATACGACAGCAACTTTTAACCCCTTAATGGATAAGTAAATACCTAATATATAGTAAAATACGTAGTTTTCAGTAGACTTATATACCAACTGTGAAGTTGCAGTTCTTTTTCCTTTTTATTCCTTATTACTCACATGAAATTAAATGTTCCTGGAGGTAAATGTTTGCTACTGAACAAAGACAGAATCAATACAATCTAGGAGAGTTTACTATAAAACTTGAATATTTCCCAAACTGTTTTTCTCAGGGGAAGGGGGGGAAAGGAGGAAAGAGAAGAGGGGGGAATTCTTAACTTTATTTCTTTTTAATTACATTCTCCCCAGAAGCAAATTTCTCATTTTATTTTGATGAGCAGCTCAGACAAATATTCACAAACTCTGGTATTGCTGGAAGAAAATCTTCCTACAAGAAGAGGTAAACTTTATGCTCTCTTTAACATATATTACTGAAAAGTACAACGACCTCATTTAAGTACATGTGGGTAACCTCATAAATAGTGCACATGCATTATTGTAAGAGTTAGCAGATTATAGCCTGATACCCAAGCCCTCAGTCTGTTTATTAGCTATTGCTCTGAGCCCCGAGGGAATCTACACAGTGACTTCTCCTGTTGTCTGCAGACTTTGTGGAGTCTCTTTAGCCTGGGAGTCTGGTAAACCCAAACCTCCCAAGATCTTTTGAAAACTCAGTTTTGCTTTGTTTTTAAATCAGTAATTATGTAATAACACAAAATCTGATCACTGTTGTAGTTTGCGATATCACCTCTCTCCCATATGTAAAATGCCATTTTAAGACTATAGAGGAGCAGACTTTAGAAAAAATTATTTCCTGTACTTAGGGGTAAATAGAGCACTCGTTAAAGAGTAGGAGTAATAGCATTTAAGCTAAAGTAAGGCAGGCTCTTCTGCACAACTTTCTCCCACGCATCCCTGCCAATGCCAATGACCTGTTTCACCTCCTGTTATTGCAGTCCTGGGCCTCTGCGTAACTCTGCCAAAACACCTCAGTCCTGACCTGTGACGCCCTTTGCTGTTCCAGTCCTGGGGCTCCCAAAAGGTTCTGCCAAGACCTTCTTTCTGACCTGCAACAGGCTCCCTGAAATTTCTCCCCCCAAGCTGCGACACAGCTTTGTGCGAAGGCCGCCCCAGTGCCCTGCAGTACCTCCTGCTATCTTTGCAGTCCTGAGCCCCTCTGTAGCTCTGTAAATAAGCCTCCATCCTGACCTGCAGCAACCCTTGCTATTAGGATCCAGGGGTGTCTTCTGAGTAGAGCCTGCCAATCATTCCAGACCACTGCTCAGGGGGACTGGGGGGATTTTTCTTCCTTTTTTTTTGGTGGGGGGGTAGGGAGGAGAGAGGGAGGGAGAGGGAAAGGGCTGTTTTTAAAGCTTAATAGAATCAATGAAGAATTTAAAGAATACAGTTTAACATGTTATGAAAACAAAGGCTTTGCTCTGGTTCACTGCAGCAAAAGCACATGAAATGACACTTTTCTACTTGTGGGAACACAACGTCGACTGAAATAGAAGGAAAGAGCCCATAGGAAAGGATTAGTCAGAAGCAATCAAAGATCCTGACAGACAAAAGAAAAACGTAAATTTCTTTGTGTGTAATTGGAGGTGCAGCCCTGCACAACTCAGCTCTGCTTCCTTAGAGCATTCGCTACCGATTTCCCGCATTCAGCATTTTTGCTCTCCCCCATCTTTTCATATCCTTGCTCGCATGGGCCGTAACCCAGCAAAAGCTGATGTGAGCTGAGTCTCACTGAGTTCAAGGGGATTGGTTCACATATCTAACATTACTCATGAGTGAAAGCACTGGCAAATTTTGAGGACTCAGACCATGAAGAGTTTCGGATAGAGATTTGTAAGTTTTGCCTGTAGAACTTTATACAAAAAAAAAAAGACACATCAACAGGAATACTGTCTTGAATCATATTAACGTACAAGATGTCAAACTTTAAATGCGTAAATCTACTTTTAGTAATGAGATAACTCTTGTTACCCCATAGTTTAAGATGCAGACATGGCTTTTTTCTTCCTAAGCCTTTTGTAAATACTTGCCCTACCATCTTAAAATCTTAGCTCTCTCAGTCTGGATTTTTTCCCCTCTGATCAGTATCAGCATGCAGAATACTTATTTTGCGTTCATTTCTTAGAGCTGTAGCATCCTCTTTTCTTGTTTCTGAAACAATGTAGTTTTTGCACACCCTCACTCTTCCCCTGCCTCTTCCCTCCAACATGCTCAATGATTTTGGTTTCTTCACATCACCAGGAAAATTTGTTTGCTGACAGTTTTTTCTTTTTTTTTTTTTTAAATCTTTAACTGTGTACATTTAGGAAGAGAGATGAAAGCTGTAACTTGTTTTGAGTTATTTCAGAATTCATTAAATGTTTGTACTTCCCAGATTTATGTCAAAACTGTCGGTTGAGATTACTATGATACTGATCAATACTATGACATGCTGATTGGTCTATTTGATGACTTGCTGGAAGCATCATCTCATAGTTTAGATAACAGCTACAAATGATTAGAGACAAAGATGTTTATTCAGAAATTTCAAGGATTTTTAGGATAACTCGAGAGTCTAAAACATGATGCATTGGGTGGAAAGTAATTTTAAACATGTATAAATACTGCTGGGCTGAGGAAAAAAAAGTTTCATGTCTCTCTGAAATTACTTTTTAAAATAAAACTTACATATATTTCTAAATAGGAACTTGTTCAAAATTTAAGTCAAAATGTCCATGTTAGTACTTATAAAATTAATTAATAAAGCCCTAAAGAAATAATCTTATTTTGTTTTGATTTGGCCAAAAGAAATAAATTCAACCTGATTTCAGGAACAATTTCAGTCTAACCGAAAAGACATGTCATCTGAAATATTTAATCAGACATAGCTACAGGTGATCTTCCCAGTACTTAGACCGTAATTCTAGCTTTGGCTTAGGTTCACTTTGAGTTCACAGGTCATCCGCATTGAAACTTCAGGGTCTCACATAAAACATCACTGAATAAAATGGCCTCTGCCAGTCATTACTGAACACTAATTTGTTCCACCCTCAAATCCTGCTCTGCAATGGTTGCTTGGGGAAAGCAGGCATTCGTTTTCCCCATCTGCTCCACACCTCAAATTGTCTTTCCTAGTGTGATCAGACCCATGATGATGCAGTGGCACCTGAGAAGCCTCCAGTCTGTCCCAAGAAGAATCAGAGGAGAGATGTTCATACAACACGCAATCTCAACAGGCAGCTATGTAAAGATGTATGCTCAGCCATATTCAGAAGAAGGAACGTAATAACTTCATAGTGCTGCAACTATTTTGAACCCTGGCCATCGGTGGGGAAGCGCAACACCATAAAAATAAAACATGATAGGAAAAGACTATTTTCTAGACGCAAAATTTCTAAGACTTTCTGACTGTAGCTTGATTGATTCTAACCTCCATGTTTCATTTTCAACTACCATATATGACAAAGAGGGGATTTTTTTGAGCAAAATATATCCCTGAGCAGCTTGTATTGGGTTTTATAAGGAAAACAGAACTGACACAGAAAGATTATGTTTTAAATGTATTGTAGGTAGGAGAAAAATTACTCATTAAAAGAAATGGAATTCTTTATTGCATAAAGCCCTAAAAAAAATTAAATGCAGAGACAGGCATGACACAAATGTCGTCATGCATTATAAATTAATTCCATTAAAAAGGCCTAGTTAAATAAAATATACTTACCACATCTTAAATAGTATTTAGAGATGGCAAGATGGCAAGAGAGATGGCAAGAACACAAAACAGATCTCAGACTAGATAGGAGATATTTATGGCATATATTCTGAAACACAATCCTTCAAATTCCCAGGTTTAGATTTTCATTTTACAACCAGAGGCCCAACCAGAACAGGGTAACAAGGATCTAAGTTACAGCAGGATAGCCCAGAAGGAACTCTAGCAAAGCCAGCTAACATATCTCTAGGAGGAATGGATGATTTCTAGCCCCAATGACCTGGCCGCTGCTGTCTTGTATGCTGTCCCTCACCACAACACGCCCATGGGCACATGTAATCAACTTCCTGAGACAGTTTCAGGGAGCTGGACCTGGGGTTGTATCAAATCCTTGCAGTGTGAGGCAAAGAAGTATGGTTTTTCACATTGCCTCCTCCCTTCCTCCTGTATCATCAGGTACTGCCTGGCCCACAGCTTGCAAGCCAAAGGAAACAAATAAAACTTAACCCTGCTCTAACTCAGCTGGTTTTCGTAAGGGTTTTATTTGCTAGAAAACTCTTTCTCTGTGCCCCAACTCTCCTTCAGCACTATAGCGATCTTCTCATGGTGGTCTCATGAGCTTGACACTGACTGTTGATTTGCACAACACCGTCTGAAACAGCTCTATCTCCTTTCCGTTGCAGGAATAGTAACAAATCCACAGATCACAGTAGGGACTGGAGAGAGGCATTGCTCACTGGGAGCTGCGGTTTCTGCAGGCTGCACTACCACACTACAAAGACAAGACCCTAAGTAACTTAATCTGCTTTATGCAGTCTTGATGCATTTCAAAGGTCCCAGAAATTTGGTGAATGTAGGGCTTCAATGGTGAAAAATACGAGCATCTCTTCAGATGTATGTTTCACAACACAAGCAAGGGGAAAACAATAAAGATATACTATTATAGGTGCACCTGAAGAAGAAATGTGACTTGACAGATGTTCATCACAACATTAACTTAACAAGGTCTTAAATCTGTCTTGCATTACCTTCCAAATGTGCACAGTGAGAATGTAGGTACAGAAACATGCAGGCTGGTTTTTAAACAGGCTAATGCTGTCTTTACTTTCCTCGCCAGGGTTTGTAGTGGCCGTAACATAAACCTTATTGAGTACAATCAACATGGGAGCAGAGGATGGGGGAAGGGAGGAGGAAAATCAGTCGTGCTAGGGATTGTGTGACTAAAATAAGGTATTGAATTTCTGGTTTTCACAATGAAACACTCCAGGACAAATGAGGTGCTGAAGCAGGATTTATAATTCATTGAGTAATAGGATTTTGTACTGTTTAGCAGGATTAGGCATGTTAAAGAAAGACCTATTTATTTCACTCTGACAATGGATGAGAAAAGTGTATAGTGCTCTTCGTTGTTATTTTAAGCAAATTACAGGATTACTTAGTAGCGGAGGCCCTGTGCTCCCCCTATCTGTTATGTGTCACAGTAATGGTGATATTTGTATAATTGCAGTTTTCTCCATACAGTTTCAGAATCACAGCAGTTGAGGGATCAAAGGTGTGAAGGTTGCTGGCAGGGAGGAGGGAGGGAAAGGAGGGATGTCAGGGGAGAAAAAGTAGAAACCAATTAAAACACTCCCTTATTAGGACCATGACCTCAGTGACCTCAGCCCTCCAAGTCTTTGGGACAGCATGCTCTGTGACTTAATGGTTTGTTTCAGGGGTTTTGTACTAAAGTGCTGACTGTGCTTTCTCCAATGATGTCTGCCACCGACATGGCAAGGGACTGAAACCTCTCTTGCAAAGTGGTTGGGGGGAGGAAGAAGTTGTTTTTCACTAACACTTAGGATGGGATTTCCTGTTACAGATGTTATTATTTTGTTCCTTCCTGCTCCCCTCTTTAAAAAAAAAAAAAAAAAACGGCAAAACAAAAAAGCTGTACAGCTTTCTTACTTTTTAGTTTCTTAATATTCTGTGGTTTTCATAAAGTTGTTTACTTCTGTTGGCAAATGTGGAAACAAAACTATCAGCATATCCAAGCTAAGGTTTCAGAGCAAAAGGCATGTGCAGGGAAAGTGGGACTTTTCCCAGCAGTGTTCATTCTAAAGCACATGCATGAAATAGCAGTTGGTGTCAGGAAAGTGCTCAGGTCAGAGGAGTGCAGCTGAAAGCCAGATTATTCCATGGGAATCTGAAATACAGCTTAATTAAACCAGTATTACAGTCTTTTTCATAACAAAGTTGTTAATCATGGCCATTTTCTTTCTGAACTTAAAACATCTAAGGCAGTTTAAAAAATGAAATCCTTTCTCTCCAGAAACTCAGATGGCCAAACTATACCACCAATTAATTTAAAGAATTCCTCTGGAAATCTGCAGAGGTTGCATAATGCACAGCTCTAGGTAATTTTAACCCAGAAAATAAGCCCCAGTGGCATGATCACTTTGCTCTCAAAACCCTAGAGCTCTGCTGTGAGCAACAGAATGACCATTTTCCTTCTGGCAACCCCATTATTACTGAAGAATCTGGAAAACTAGGTGCCTAAATTGGGATGACTTTCTGTTGAACACTGAATTATAAATATAATATGTAGAAAATGAAAATCTGCTTTTTATTCTTCCTAGTAGACGAAACATGAGTCTATTTACAGCAGGAGAAAATGGCTAATGGAAAATAACAACAATCTTTAAAATCTTTGTCACAAGCTCATTTACTGGACTGAAGTGTTCTCAACATTTAACTATTGATACAAATTCTGCTTGCAGAACTGAGTGCCAACTGCAACAGATACCTACTTAATCTCCCTTTCTACCTAAACGAACAGGAAAACATATTAAAAAATCCTCCAAAGAACAGATTAAATTTTATGCATGTGCCTATTTTAAGAGGCACCTGCAGAAAGTGATTACATTCTCATGGTCTCCACAGAAAGCACTGCATTACCATCAAGTCAGGAACTCACTGGACTTATGGCAGCAATAACAAAAATCTGCAATTTTAGTTCTTCTCACAATTTGAAAGCAGGTATTAAATATTTGACAATGCTAATCATCGTGGCAGAATTAATTAAAAAACAATCTCTTGAAAATTGGTCATTAGTACAGGCAGAGACAAAACAGAGGGGGGTCAATAATCTAACAAAATGGTCATTAGAAGCAGTTTAATACTTGGATTTGACTGGATTCTTGCTAGGCTCCAAAACAATAGGTTACCCAGCAACGAATAATAAAAATAAGGTCATAAAAATATATTCATGCTATCTGGCAACAAACACTAATACAAAAGTCAGGACAAATTATTTTGGACCACAGCATTGATGGTCAGAAGCACATTTTTTGCTCAGAAAATGTTTTACTGAGATGTGAAACCCCTTTTCAAACAGCAATTATGCCTCAGAGAATTCCTGGGAGGTGAATGAGCAAAATTTTAAATGTAGCCTGCATGCTACCCATGACATAGAGAAGTATATAAAATATTGCAGGTAAAAAGCAAATTTGGGCACTCATTCTAAACATGCTTGTTTACAGGTGTGAGATTAGACCTCTGAAGTGACTAATGAACATTTACTCTTGTGACTTCATGGAGACATGACTTTCTTCTCAAACCCCATGCCACTGGCAGCAAGGGATTATGTAAGAATTAATGTTTTTATTAGGGGAAATGTCCAGTTCCCACAGCTCTAGAAAAACTTGTGGCACGATGTCTGAGATTCAAAACTTGGAATGAAATGTGGAAGAATTTAGAATTAATCATAATAATGTAACTTTTTGTGATTTTTGAGGTTTCTGGCTTGCGGTTTTGGAATGTCTTGGAATGGCAATATTGGTTGAACTTTTGGCTGTGCTGCTCATTAGATACAGTAAGAGGTCTATAAGTAAATTATGAGAGGCAGAAGAGCTGCAATTATTTACTTATCTACTGTTTCTGTGCATCAACTTTAAATTATATTTAGAATCCAAACTGAAAAACAGCCCCACAATGTCATATTTCATTAAAGGGTATAGTTAAAATGTCAATTTAGAAGTCATACTATGAGATTAGATTTTTAGACTTTAGATTTTTGCTCTATTTCAACATGTAGAAAACTATTATTCCTCTCTACTTGATGTTCTGAGAAACGTTCACAACACACTGTTTTATACTGACCCATTTTGACCAGTGAGTAAAAACAGTTAATGAACAGACAACCAAATCCATCAAAATTATGTTTAAAAATAACCCTAAACAATTATTCACTTTAGCTCCATTTGTGCTGTCAGTGGTTTGTGCTCAAAAGAAGACTGAGAGGTCACATCTGAAATGTATTTCAATCCACTTGTTAGGAATAGCAATTATCAATGACACAGACATGTTCCATCACTTAGAAAATAATGTAAGAATGCTGTGAAATGTGCTTTGAGGAGGAGTAAGGTGATTTTACATAGAGGACTTCATCAGAAATGAGCTGATGTATGTATGCTAGGTAATTGCACTGGAAATATATTCAGTCATGGTCTTTCCATTCATTGTCTTCTATATTATTATACCTGGAACTATGTTTTAATGCACAATTCTTTAACTTGCATTATATTACAATACTTTGCATAGCTATTTTATTTAAAAGATAGTTTGGGATACCAGCCCATGAAACTTTGTTCCTCCTAGTGATACACACATCATCAGCAATCCAAAGCCTTACAAACCAACTGTCCTAGGATCAGAAGATAGATACTGTTAGAGGTTTTTAAATTAAGTAGTTTAGAACTCATTTTTATGCCTTCTACTTTCAGGCTTGTTGAGTTGATGTCACATTTTTCAGGAGTTTTTTATCTACAGTCATTTTACCTGAAATATATTTGAAAAGACAACAAAAGCTGAAGCTACAATCTAACCTATTTATCCCCAATATTCCCAATTTCTACCCATGTATTCCCTTAGTAGAACATCAAATATTGCCCAGGTCATAATAAAATTACAAAACAATCATGCACCACAGTGCAACAGAGCCTAACCTCTGGAGCCTTTTAAATCAGTAATTTTCAGCCTGTGATACGCAAATACTTCACTGTCCTTGAACTACTTCTAAAGAATCTGTAAAGGAAAGAAAGCCTATTATCAGTAAATTTGAATTCACTATGCGGAGCTCTGCCTCTCCACTAGAACAAACTACCAAGCAAACAAAACCTCATACTCTCTAGTGTCTGCAAAACCATTAGGCATGAAAACTACTGTGCCAGATTAGATTTGGATCTGAAATGAAAACTAATGCATGGCTTTGCACTCTTCACCTTCCTCTGGAGACTGTAAATCTAATCCATTAAGACAAATATCTTTGAAACAAATTATTTGGAGGTCTTATAAGTAGATTTCCTGTCTTAGAAGAGTAGTACCTTCAGTTGCCCTAAGTCAAACCTCAGTCACAGAAGCAGATTACGTTATTTTACTAGCACACAGGATGTAAGTAATGGTTGCAGGATTTGGCCAGTCCTCCATAAGAAAAGTTTCTGCTATTATTATGGAGTGCTTAGTAAGATTTTTCAGTATATCTTGGAATAAGTAATCCATAAAGTATTGTTGAACTCAGTAAAGCTCAGTATCAAATATTTCTTTTTAATGATAAAACAATAATGAAACAGGGTGTAAACAACTGAAGAATGACTGTAAATGTGTCAATTAGTTCTGCTTAGATAATGTAACATTCATACTCCTCTGAGCCAAGTCCCCAAGGATTAGTTCTGATAGATACAAGTTGCAGTACTCGTTCAAAATATTTGCTGAATAAACCAGTGTTTCAGTTCTGCAAACTCAAAACACCTGTCTATACAGTCAAAGCAAATTCATTACAAACCAAAATTTACTGCAAGGTGACATGAAAAGAACACTGAACACAGCTTAGAACAAAAGCAGAGTATATTGTAAACGTGGATATTAGGAAGGTATTTGTTACTAAATAGCTTCTGTCTTCTTTCAAAAGCTGTAAAATATTAATTTTCCACTGCTGTTACAAGTAATTTAAAGCCTGACAATGATCCAAAGGATGTGTAAATTCTCTATGCCACTACTGAGGAAAAGAAATGAAGATAATGACACAGCCATGGTAAAAGAGCATAATCACACGTGTGCAATTTGCCATGACAACACGGTAACACGTGTCCTGCATGCTCTACAGTGGACCTGAGAGTTCTGCAACAGAGGCGGCGTTATTTTATCTTGTTCAAATACTGCAGTGTTAACAAAATCTCAATATGAAAAGGCTCAGTTCTGTGATGCCTCGAACACCTTAATTCTATCAGAGTCTGGTCTAGGTTGGCGTAAGTTTGATAGGCAATTAACGTCATAAGAGCGGGCAGCTCTGGGATTGCAATAATATACTCATGAGTCAATTCCTTTGCTGTGAAACAGAGTTAATATTTACTCTCTTCTGTCATTTATCAGACTTACACTCTTTGGTTTTCCATTATGCCTATGACAATAGCACCCTGGTGTCCAGTAACTCAAATGATAAACAATCTAATATGATCCCTATTGAAGGGCATGCATTTATTACATTAATCTTTTCGCTGGTTACACAACAGAGTTTATTTAGAAGTAAACATGTGAGTACCTATGCACAGCTGAAACAGTACTTTCTCCCAAAACCCAGTGACACGTGTTTGTTCTTTCCATCCCTTGGAAACTTGAAGAAGAATATTTTTTCTAGTGACAGATGACCCACAGCTTCCAGACATCAAGTTTCGTTAAGTTGTCAGCTTAGGTACCCAACATCATTAGTCATTTTTAAAAATGTTAGTCCTTTTCTCTGTGGCACTGGATGTAGATGAGTTCACCCAGGAAGAAATCTGATTCCCTGTTTAAATTAAATACACTGTGTTTCTGCAGTAATGACATTGAATACTGGACTGACCTTCCTAAATGTAACAAATGCTTATCCATTTAGTAAAATGTAATGCTTTGACCTTCTTTCCCCTCAGGAATCATAATTTCTTATTAGCTGACCAAGAGACATTTCTGTCATCTAGCATTTAAAGGAAAAGATTTGAAGAAAACTGTTGCAGTTTTGATATGACTGTATATTACAGCCTCCAGAAGAGAGAACTCCAGGCATGCTGAAAACCACGCAGTTCCTACTTCACAGAGTTTATAGAGGTAATGCTATGAACTGGATTGTATGACAACCTTGCTTGCAACAACAAAAAGCAGATTTTGTGATCTCAGACAAGCTTTTTGGGTTTGCCAAGGATAGCATTCATGCATTGTAAGGATTGCACTCCTTCCAATGAAATAATCAACGTACCTGATTCAAATGCCGTGATTACAGCATTACAGTGATTACTGCTACTGCTTTCTCTTTTTCATGTTTAAAATCATTGAAACTTTACAGTGTTTTTTTCGTGGAAAGGAGGCAGTTCAATTTCAAGTACTACTTTGAGAAAAAATACTGTACTATTGCATTATAGCAGATGTAACCTACCATTTACAATAATTCAATATAGAAATTCTTACCAAAATAAAGACATTAAAACAGGAAATAGAAAGGGTATGGTTATAAAATATCGCTTTCCTTTTATTGCTTCTGATTTATTCCTAACTCTGTGTTCTTTCTTTGTGAAATGCAAAAAACACTTGTGTAATTCTGGCCTTTGTTTCTGTTGGGGATGAATATCAAGAGAGATTCATTCTTACTGCGTTCACAATGTAACTAATCTGGCTAAGGATCTAATATTTTTACTGAAATACTTATATGCATATAAGCCTTCACATAAGCATAATTGTACCACTGTAAATGTTCCTTGTACTGTTAAAGTGGTAATTCCCTTACACATCTATGAATGTGCACATCTCTAAATCTACATGAGGATTGTTTATACTAAATTACTATATCAGCCAAGTTAAACTACTTGACCGTATGAATTGGGACCATTGTTTCCTCCAATTTCATGGTATCAAACTAAATAGTCATGAGAGTGAGAAAATGAATTCATATGTAACTTCTCAGTGACTGTTCTGAGCACTGCCCCTTCACCCCTCCAGATTATTTTTACATGTGTGGTACTGCACTGAATACACCTTCCTGATACTGGGCTGCTTTTCATTTCAGACTTCAAGCACTGGTGTTATTGTACTAAATTCAATTTATAGAGCTATGGACATGAATACTGCCAGGGCTAACCTGCCAAGCTAACAAACAACACGTGACAGAAGTTAGTCACATTGCATAGTGCAGATCTGGCAGTGAATGTGATACGAGAACCTGCACAGAATGGAAAACTGAATTTTGTATTTTGCAACTGCAGGAAAGTCCAGCTGAGGAAACAGCTATCAGGAACAGAAAGAGGTGGAATATTAGGCTCTTTTTTTTTTTCTTCTTCTTTTTTCCCCAACACTTCTAGACCTTTTTTCTCAGCTAACTGTCCAATAATAATTTTTAGAGCTATATTTATGAGAAATGACAATTATTGCATTCTTTTAATGCTGTCCACACACAGTAGTAGTTAACTACTATTTTAAATGTAGCAAAAAGTTTGAGGGTTTTTTTGGTAATGATTTTCTGTTTTTAAATAAAGCAATTATACATGTGCAGATTGAATCTTTTGCCAGCTCTGTTTTATGTGTGTGCATGGTTCAAAATGCAGCAGGAACTCATGCTGTGTCTCTGAACTGAGGAATAGCAAGAGCTCTTTGGGGGTATTACTTTAGAAGCTTGCAGGAGTCATATAAACTGCCCATGTAGCACTAAGTGTTGTTCCACAACAGCATCTACCAGTCCCCTTTTAGTGTGAAGACAAGCATGGACACAACAGCGAAGCAAGTGATACAGTGGGTGCATAATTCTGCTCTCCAAAACTGACTACAGAATCTTTCTGGCTTTGTTCCTTATCCTAAAGAATGTCTTTTCCCAATGTGCAAAAGAGCAAACTCAAAACCGCGTACCCTCGGGCTATCAGCTCTACACCTGAGTACCACCTTCTTTTGACTTGGTTCAGCAAAACTAGAAACCTTTTGGCAGTCTGCTTTGCACTTTAAATAGCACGGACTCTTTGTCTCCGTAATCTGTTTCACAGTCGGGAGGTTAGGTGCTGACAGACTTAACAAGTTACAGTTTGCCCTGTCTGCTGATGCAGCAGGGAGCTGGTTTCATGCACTTAGCTATGCTATTCTGGAGACATGACCACATTTAATGTTACTCAGAATGAATGCAGGAAGATACTTCTTTGTCACCTAAAGCCATTTAAAGCTTGGTGGATACAAATCTCCTGGCAGTCACTTGGTTCTAAACCTTTCCTTCACTGTTGTTTACATCTCGAAAACAAAGCCAGATGATCCATCCTCCAAACCTGTCTTGTTACATGTGAGCACATTTTTCTGATAAGGTAAATTACAGACAAAGGGAAATGCACTGCTTTAGCCTTCGCTCCCCCCTTTAATTATCAGTGGCTGGAGACACAATTAATTTTGGAATTAAGACTGTCTGCTTTCATAAAAACATATCCTTCCTTGTCTGGCTATGCTTTTTTTTTTGTCCAAGCAATGTTAGTAATTATCTTCTGGGTCGCCTCTCAGTTGTCAATAGGCTGTCTGTGTGCAGCGCTGTTTCTGCAGTGTTTATAACAACAGGCTGTTTGTGGCGCAATGTGGTACAGCCAGGAAGCTGACTGAGCAAGGGAGAAAAAAAAAAATCAAAATACTTCAGCAGGGCTGCAAAGGCTGATATTATGAAGTAATTACAGATGTCATACAACCTGATAACATCTTTGAAGCACAGGGCCTCCTAATGAGCATGATAAAACTTAAAGCAATTGTTTCAAGTCTTGAATGTGGCATCATTATAAAAAACAAAACTCCACCTCTGAGCTATCTAAATCCCTGACTAAAGGGCATGGACTTCACAATCTTCAAACAAGCCTTAGAAAATGTCATCACTACCCACTCTGCCCTATCCTAAGGGAAGACATAGAGAAGATTCGGGAACATATGGTGACACAGACATGGATAAAACTGAGTCTATCAGCAAGAGCAGGGTTTTCCTGTTGCTAAAATGTGCTGTATTGAAAACTTTGGAGATTGGAGTTCTCCCCATAAAATCTCTGCTCAGACTGGAAGGAACCACACCTAAGGCAGGTAGGGATAGGATAATTTTGTCTCCACATGGTTGACTTCAGTCCTTGATCTCCCCTTGAGAGTGCCCCCAAGGCTGACTGTCACAGTAGCCTGGCCCTGAGAATCAGATCCAAAAATGAAGACTGGGACTGGAATCATAATAATCTGTCCAAGTAAACTGAAGGTGTGTTGTAAATCAGTAACATGAGATAGACTTAGGCCAGGATGCTATCAATGAAAATATAATAACCCGCTACCACTGGCCAGCCAATCCCTTTCTTTCATTTTAATCTTAGAAATGCCACTGCTACATCTTAATTGTGCCTCTCTGAATTATACCTTCAGTGGCCGTCTTTTACCTTTGATTCTGGACAGAGGAAGGAACATTTTCAAAAGAGAGACAAATAAAAAGCACATCTTGCTCATGCTGGGAGCTGAAGCAATACAGGTACCAAAATGAAAATTCTTCTTTTCCTAGAAAATGAGCACTTGGCTGGCCTAGGAATACCATACATTTCTGAGTCAGGGTTCCTATTAGCCAGTGCATGCTCTCTTATCAGACTATAACGTCAGAATATCATTCCTCATTTTCAGTTTGTGATACAGTGATTAAGTGTAGTTCGCCTTCCTGTAATACAAAGTTTCTAGAAATACTGGCTCATTCAATGCTGCTCATGATTTTATGATCTTATTTTGCATCCCTTGTGTTTCGTCATACTTGAATTTCTAGCAGGCCGTCTAACAAACCACTCCAGTATTAACAGCTCCATTTTAAAGTGATTAGTTTTTCTCTCTTTCTCTTAGATGCTTATGTGCTGCAGAACAACCCAAGGGTAAGTTAAAAACATAAAGGAATATAGTAATGCAAATGTATCTACTGTCCTCCTTCAGAAAGATCAGATTATTTACCCTCCATAGAATTTGTGTTTACTTTTAGAGATACTCCATGAGACAGACATTCCCCCTGAAAAGTTGGCAGATTGGGCCATCTGACTGTGACACCTGGAGCTTGGCTACTCTAAGTGACAGCCAGCACAGAGGAATTGCTGGAATAAGGTTGGAGTGTTATGGCAATACAAGCAATAAAGCAAACAAGTAATTTGCATTTTAGCTTCCCACACCATCCCTTTAGTTGTGGAATTTCAGTCAGTTCTTGTGTTGTCAGTGATTTATATTACCTATGGTCTGGCTATTGCCAAAGGGGAGCGTGTGTGCATGTGTATTAACTGCAGTGAGAACTTCATTAAAGTTCAGCGACAGAGAGCAGAAGGTGAACTTGTATGGTTGAAAACAAGTTTGGGGTGGATTTGGGTGAGCAGAGAGCACCTCCATCAGCATAACCCAATCTGGCCTGGGTGCTGTCAGTCCCATTAACTGTAAGGTATTATACAACGCACAGTGATTACATATAGCACTGTTCATGAATATGTAAAAATTGCAAATAAAGTTACTGGAATTCATATGGGGTTCAATATACTGATTCTTGACTATACGTTGTGGCTAACATCTTTCAAGATAATTTTCTTTTTATTTATCCTTTCAGTTACAGTTCTTTTCTAATCTGCCAAAATAAAACCACTATCACTCAGTTTCCTTTAAAAAGTACACAACTTTCAGTTCTAGCTCTAGCTAACGATAATCATATTTATCTGCAGACATTAAGGACCTTTACAGAATTGGTAAGTGTTATCTCAATTTTGTAGGTGAAAAAACAGGTTACAAAACCTTTCCCAGAAGATGGATAGAACAAGGTCAAATGCAGAAGTAAGCTGTCTACATGTGATACAACCTCTTAACCACAGTAATGCTATTTTCTAAAGATATAGGGATATCCATACTGTCAAGAATGTATAAAACTCCGAACAGTATTAAGTACAGCAGCCAATTTGCATGTCTGAAAAATATCACCACAGGAGGAGCCATGACTCCCTGATCTATGAGATGTATTTTCTTTTTAAACTTTCCCACCAAGGAATGCCTATGCAGGCAAAGATGACTGATGATGCCATTAGTAGCTTTACTTATAGATCTGCCCTGTGACAAGTCAGATTACGAAGTGGTTAAAAGACTGAAAACCAATTATATTTTACAGGAACTACTTTCTGAGAACCTATCCAAATGAAAAATATTGAGTCTCCATCCCTGGAGGTATTTAAAAGACGGGTAGACGTGGTGCTTGAGGACATGGTTTAGTGGTGGACTTGGCAGTGATAGGTAAACGGTTGGACTCGATGATCTTAAGGGTCTTTTCCAACCTTAATGATTCTATGATTCTATGATTCTATGATTCTATGTTAAACAAACTGCTGAAAAGAATTAATACATTTTAAATATTTGATTTTGTTTTTGTTTTTTTTTTTAATAAAGTGATGATGGAGCTAATTGTAAAAGCCAAAACCAGCAAGCAGGAAGGACTAAATATGTTATACTTAGAAGGCCTAAGGAACACATATGATTAGAAGGACATATGCCATACATAAGCTCTTGCATATAAAGCACATGCAAAAAACAGGAAGAATTATTAAAAAAAATGCAGTTTCATAAGAGTCTGCTGAACACTTGAAGTAACTTGTGCTGGAAGAAATATTGCTACAAATGTGAGATGAAAAGAGAGATTATCCTTTAGTGTAGAGGTCTATGCAGACTCACTGAAGGAACAGATATACCAAAGGACGAAGCATTTGAGCACATGGTAATATGTGTTTGGGGGAAGGGAGGCAGATGGCCAGAAATAAGTTACCAAAGGCTAGCAAGAACAGACAAGTTTCAGTAGAATATCTGGTAGATGCACATCTAATAGACATTTTGGAAGTATTGGTGAAGTTAATCCAGCAGTATCTAAAAGGTAACTGTGCTCTACATTTTAATTTGGGATGGTTTTAGAACCCCATGGGCAGTGAAAACCAGGTACAGAACACATGTTTTGTACTCAAATGCCCATGCTGTAACTGCATTGCAACACTAGTAAAAGAGCATGGGAAAATTTGAAGAGGAATTTGCCTTGAGAAGGAAAGGCTCAGGGGGATCTTATCAATGTGTATACATACCTGAAGGGAGGGTATAAAGAAAAGGGGGCCACACCTTTCTCAGTGGTTTCCGGTGAAGGGATGAGAGGCACTGGGCACAAACTGAAATACAGGATAGTCCATTCCAACACAAGGAAAAGCTTTTTTTACTGTGAGTCTGGTTGAACACTGGCACAGGTTGTCTGGAGAGGTTGTGGAGTCTCCATCCTTGGTGATATTCACAAGCCAACTGGAGAAGGCCCTGACCGGTTTCCCTAGCTGACTCTGTTTTGAATGTGGGTTGGACTAGATTATCTCCTGAGGCTTCTTCCGGCCACAATGATTTTGTGATATCTGAATGAAGTGCAGTTCTGAGGTAACTATTTAAATTGGAGTCTGATGAGACAGCTGAATTTGACATTTCCATCAGGAGCATCACGGAGTTTTTAGGTACCCTACAAAGTCAAGGACTCCATTCAGAAGCTATCCAACAGGAGCATCTGAAGCAGGTTGTTTCATCCAGTACCCTACTGAACGGGAGCTGCCTGACCAAAAGAAAGCATTCCACCTCATTCAAACCCCAGTTTCCACAGCACTGCTCTTCTCTCCAAAGCCTGTGTATCCAGGACCTAGCCTTGTTAACATTATGAGATAGTTACCTTGTAAGTAATGCATAGCCCCTCTGGGGCCCCCAGCATAAGAAAGACATAGACCTGCTCAAGCGGATCCAGAGGAGGGCCACAAAGATGATCAGGGGCGGTAGCATCTCCCCTATGAGGACAGGCTGAGAGAGTTGGGGCTGTTTAGTCTAGAGAAGAGAAGGCTTTGGGGAGACATTATAGTGGGCTTTCCAGTACTTAAAGGAGGCCTACAGAAAAGTTGGGGAAGGACTCTTTATCAGGGATGGTAGTGATAGGACAAGGGGTAACAGTTTTAAACTGAAAGTGGGTAGATTTAGATTAGATATTAGGAAGAAATTCTTTACTGTGAGGGTGGTGAGGCACTGGAACACGTTGCCCAAAGAAGCTGTGGATGCCCCCTCCCTGGAAGTGTTCAAGGCCAGGTTGGATGGGGCTTTGAGCAACCTGGTCTAGTGGAAGGTGTCCCTGCCCATGGCAGGGGGGTTGGACGAGAAGATCTTTGAGGTCCCTTCCAAGCCAAACCATTCTGTGATTCTATGATTCTATTCTTTGGCCTCTGTGGAGTCCATTGCCACTTGACACTTACAAACCATTCGAATGAAAGCAAAGAAGGAATAACTTCTCAATAAAGGAGCATGCACAAATGTAGAAAACAATGACACAATAATAAAGTAAATAATTCAGTCTTCCTGCTCCTCTAAAACCTGAACATTGTCATAAAAAATCTCACTAAGTTTCTTTATAAAAGGCATTATTTTCTAATAGTTTCACATTTCTAATTTAAGCTTACTTTTTGAGGCTACTGAGTCAGTGCTGTCTTTCTGAGTTGCCATTCACCCATCCTCTTCTAACCATTTCCCTGAATCCAGCTGAACTGGGACCATCTTTGTCATGAACTTTGAAATGAAGATTCCATTTGATTTTTATGAAAGCACAATTATTACATTGAACAAATCTTTGCCTTGAATCCTAATTCATACTCTCTGAAGGAAAAAGCAGATAGCAGAAATGACTAGAATACATTGCTGTCAAAGACCTTCTTTACCAGAATCATGACGCTTTATTTCATTTTTGATTATGCACTTGCAATCAATAGTAACCTTGATTCCCAAAAACCTATCTGCAAGAAGGCAGTGGTGATATATCAAAACTTCCTCTCCTTGGACTGTGCCTAACAGACAAACTAAAAATAGCTGGCATGGACTGCAAATGGTTCCAACAATGACACAGAGAAAAAAATACTCTCTCCATATCCCTGAGTAACTGTACACACATGTGTATAATTCCCAAAGTTCTTAACATTGCAATGTAAACACTTTCCAGTTGCTTTCAATTATATAGTCCTCTTACTAATCATTCCAACCTGAAATTTTTACTGCGGTGGATGGTCATTTGGCTGCTGCTACTAAAACCTGCAGTTATATCTGTAAACTACCTTCATTAACTAGAGTAGACCAACTCCCTAATAAAAACTGTGTGGTGTCTCGGTTAATGAAGTCTTACACTTTGTAGTTAAGACATTAAAGTGTAAAAAAAAAATAAAAATGCACAAAATGCATCCCACTAGGTCAGCACTAAAAAAAAAGATGGAAAAAAAAAGATTGATTGACCTAATGAAAACAGTCATGCTTAACCTATAGTATCTTCTATTGTATCATACCTCAAAATAAATGGAGGTTTATAAATGCCAAGCTGAAACGGAATAATGTCTTGCCTTAAAATCAGAGCTTAATTAGCCCAAGGGTGAACAAACATTTGGGCAGATTCCTTCTGCAACTGATGATTAGCTCTCATTATTTCAGGCTGTCTTCTAGGCCATGTAGCAAAGCAATGGAAGACAATCAGGGAAAAGATTTACTTCAATGAGAGTGCCTGCCAATGCAAGTCTTGATTTAATTTCATAGGACAGCACAGGTTATTTAAATTCCAGCACAGTAAGATGTCAAATGTAGACAGTACAGGTCAAAGAAGTCAATCAAATAAAATTTAAGTGGAATCGGGCACTTTCAAAAAAAGGGAGAGGAAGTTTTACTGCAAGCAGCAATCACTGCAGTATTAAATAGTTTTATGTTTGTTCAAAATATTGTATTTGCTAATGTATGGAAACACATTTCACAAAGAAAGTACATTTTTTAGGCATAGATATAGGCAGAGGAGGGAAAAAGTTACTTTCACAAATAATTTCATAAAATTATCTGACCTTCTACCTGTAGTAACAAGGAACCACACGTAGTTGCCTAAGATGTTCCTTCTGATGAATGAAATACAATACAACCACTCCTTTCATATGGGTAAAACTATTTGTTCTCTGTTATTCCAGTTATGTACTGATGTAACTCACTGCTGTGACAGATTCTTGGAAACAGAGCTGAAAAAATGCAGTCAAGTTCAATGACAACATTTTAAGCAAAGGACACTGATTTGCCTAGCTAAGTGGGACTGTAAATTCCCAGCCTACGAGAGTGGAAAATAATTCTTCAGCATCAAGTCCCACACAATAAGGAACTATCCGGGAACAGGAGAGATTCTCTGTGACTGGAGGGTCTGTCCACACATAACTGAAATAGAGTTTCTGACATTTGCAGCACTAGGATATATACGTGATCCAGACTTTGCACATGAAGATCAGCTTAAAGAATGGAAGGCAAGTCCAGTGAAAGAGTCCTGCTTTAGCTCCACTGGTACAGGAAAGTATGGAAGAATGGTTACCACGCCACATCTATAGGTCCAAGCTGGAGTATCTGAGCCTTGAATACATGGAGAACAACGCGCAAAGCAATGCAGTATTTTACAAAACTCAGCAACGTTACACAATTATTAAGGCTAGGAATGAATTTCAGAGCCAAATGCAATTGCACCAGAGGTGAAGGAAAATGTACAATGCAATCATTCAAGCAGTAGTTTGGCCAGGCCACCGGGATTAACACCTTCAGCTTCTGCGAACACATCATGGGAACTTTAAGAAACACAAGCGCTCAGTGCTTTGTTTTCATCTCTTGGGCAAACATCCTACTTTGTGAGTCAACAGCAGAATTTTGAATAAATCAAGCTTACCTATACTGTCTTCTAGAAGACCAATAAACAAGAGTTGCAATAGTTAATCCTAGATGTTATCAAAGGAGTTTCAGTTCAGTTCAATCCTTTTAATTTGCAACTTTGGCACTCAGCCAAAGAGTTGTGACTTAATAGGATCTGCAAGTTAAAATTAAAATCCTGCATGCCTGTCTGTTTCAGTTCTTATCCCACACTTCCTCTTTGGGTAAAACACTCCTTTATTACTGCTGTATCCAGAGCCTGTATTTTGTCTCTGGTCTCCTTTAACTTGTGGCAACCCCTACTTAACAAAGACCCAAACATACTACAGTATAACTATTTCGGAATAGTTATGTATTCTTTTAAGTCTCCAAAGAACTTGGGTTCAGGACCTTCAAAGCAAAAAAGAGACAATGCACCAGCTCAGCAGACATAGAGACAGAGCCTTGGAGATACACAGAAGACATTATATACTGTATGCCTGAATACAGTAAAAAGCACCTTAGAGAAACCATAGGGCTGAAAGGTCCAATTCAGAATTTTTTTTTTTTGTTTAAGATATTTCATTCTCTTACTTCAAATAACAAATATAAGGGATTCTGACACCTGTTCAACCGAGCGATTAGAAATAATGAACAACTGCCATGTTTGTATGTTATTTTTGCTACGTGGAAAAGAAACAATTTATGTTATGTAGTACAGGCCAGCACTTACAAAATATACGTATATGCACTCTAGCTACTGTGGACAACTCTGAAAGACATTAGAGGTAATAATTTCAATCACAGATCAACTGTGAATTTTCCCTTCACTTTTTTATTTACATTCCTTTTCTTCTTTCAGCGTTTTTCTTTTCTTCATCTTCTTTCCCCCTCACATTTCTATTCAAACAAGATGGCCAAATGTTTTAAACAATAAAATGTGTAGCAAAATCAGTATCTGGCAGTTCTTTGTCAGTTTGCACAATGAATATACACTGTGTTTTCTACTGCAGCCTCAAGGCTTTGCAGACTTGGGAATCACTCTGCAGTTGTAAACCAATAAAAATAGATATACATGTATTTAAAAAAGGATCCAGTTGCTCTCAGAAGAGCTTATAACCAAAATACTTTCCTGCTTTATATTCTCCAGTAAACAAAACAAAGATCAAAGTTATAAACTGAGAAATGCTGAGACTGATGTTTCCAAAAATTTGCTATTGAATAGTTCTTAAGTTCATATGTAACATTTATTATTCCCTATGAATGTTGTATAAGGAAAAGTTCAGCAAATGTGTTAGAAATTCTTATTTTGAGATGTACACACTTCATACACCTCTGTTGATAACAAAACAATAGGGGTAAGATAATAAATTTTTATCCTTGATTACTTTTCTGCTTTAGTGGAGTGCTCCTACTGTGATCTGCACAAGACATTTCACAAGACATTTATCTACAAGAGAAAGGAACAGAAAGAAATTCAGGCAGAGTGATTAAACCTGATGTCTCCTTTCTACAGACACGTGCACAGGCTTAATCAATCTGACGCCAGCAGTCTCCACTTTCACATTGCCTGCTGGCTTCATGCCTGACAGATTCCACCTACTGTACATCTTTGTAGGCAGAATAAAGATGTGAGATAAAGAAAGCGAAGTGAGCCAGCAGAGCAGACTGCATAAATTGCATGCCCTTTAGTCTAAGCTTCGTGAGGCTCTGATCCCTGCGACTATTGCTGTCTCAGCCACCCTGCAGTGCAAATAGAGTGTTTATGAAGAGTATATGTTTGCTCTTGAAAGCCAAAGCTTGCAAAAAGTTAGGCTTACTCTGTTTTTTTCCAAACTGTGACTGGTAATGCTTTCAACATTAAAGAGTCTGCCTCCTTTAAGTGTTGAGTTGTCTATCTACACATACTACACTAGTCAAATAGGAAACATATTGCAGTAATGGAGGCTCTTATGAAAATTTACCAATTCATCTCAGACACACTGACATAAGAGGACTTTTTAACGCAACACTTATTAGGCTTGCTATATGAAAGCAATGACTGTTCCAGCCCAGAATTTTCCTAAGGGGCAAAAAACAAACAAAACCCTGTAACTAAATCTCTAGCATTCCGTCTCCCCAATGAAAAACGCCAACAATGTTGCAATTTGAAATTCAGTAAGAAAAACAGTTAACATAATAAATTGCTCTGGGCTTTATGTGTCCTCGCTGAGGGTAATATTGGGTTCTCCCCTAAATAAAAACATCCCTTGAGGATGAAATGCTAGGACAGTAAATATTATGTTTTAAGACGAGAAGAGGCAGACCTGCCAGCTGTCTTAAACTGAAATCCAGGGAAAAAGCCCGTTTCTTCCTCCTATCCATGTATAATTTAATATTTCAAGGCCCAAATGAGGGGCCATATTTGTGCACCAGATGCAAAGGCAGGCACTGAAGAAAATGAATGACTGTGGGAAACTTTAAATAGCTCAGATAATATATTCCAGGATCAAAAAAGCAAAGAGCTTCTAGTTTCAGATTTATAACCTAAAAAGTTTACAATAATAAGAAAATTCCAAAAGTAAGAATAAGAGATGAGTAAGAAAATTACAGCAGTAAGAGAAATTCCAAATGTGTATCTGAAATTAAAAATCATTCCTTTATAATGATATAAATCACAGCAGTACATTTCGTTAACTACAATAAATCTCATTATTATCACTGTATTACAAGTCTATTGGGAAAAAACATATAGACAACAGACCACAGACCAAGCTATTATAGGTCAGCCATACTCCCAATGGTGTGGGCTAGCATCGGGGAATTCTAATTTGCTACAGTTCCACGATAAAAATCATAATAAAACACCAAATGAGAAAAATTCTTTTAAAATAAATATGTAATAAGTTGTAAATAACTTCTGTATGGCTGGAAATTTCCCTTTCATTTCATGAAAGGATATGGTTATGTGAATGGCATCTATTCTTGATGATAAAACACAGGGATTGTCCTTAATTCAGGAAAAGCAGGATAAAGAAAAAGGCTCTTCAGAATTATAGACCTTCACAAACAATCCTGGTAGAAAAGAGATCATTCACTCAAATGCAGGAGAAGAAAGATAAGAACAACAGGGTGTCTTGACCCCAGCATTTTAATAGTGGTTATATGGAAAGAGCCAGATGGACAATCCTGTCCTAACAAAACCTAACAAAAGGTTCATTTGAATTCTTTCTGTTAAGATTTCAAAAAGTTTAAAAGCACAATGTCAAAGCGGGTACTGTAGACCTGAAAAACAGACATCACATCATCCATACCCGAGCAGGCAGTCAAGAGGATTCTTGTAAATGCAAGTATTCTTCCTGTACTGATAGCGGACAGAGGACAGACATCCCAGAAAGATGTAGAGGTCTACGGTTGGGATGTCTATCCACTGTCACAGACAATTCAAGCATCCTCTGAGACAGAATTATCAGTGTCTGTTTAAATGTACCTTTTTGGAGTGCTGGTGTTTCTTCTCATACTAAGAGAAATGTCCTTTCAAAACTACGCCATTTTTAATAAAATATTATGATCACCTAACAGAGTTGAGTGATGTATATTCCAGCAGTCTAAAGAAAGCAGGACAGCATAACATTTCACCTAAAATATTTTGAATGCCAAGTGGTGCTATATATAAATAGGAAATATAGCTAGATATATGCATAGCACATGGTCTGCCAGGATGTTTCCCAGGTCTCTTTTGAACCTTTTGGACACCAGCAAATTAAAACAAAACAAAACAAAAAAAAACCCACATAAAAATATCATGCTTTCCCCTGCGTTTTTTCTTAAGTCTTGTTGACAGCTGAGTCTTACAATTTACAAACCCCTATTTCTGCCTGATACTGCCATTGAGTAACAGTCCTGGATTTGAGACACTGGAATCTGTTATCCACAAAATAACTGTACTAATGATATTGATCCAGTTCAGAATTGCCACAACTGGATCGAGTGCAAAAGCACAAGCACAAAACGCAAGAGAGTTCCAAGTTTCCATTGATGTTTTCAATAATTAGATGAACAAAAAGCTAAATCTTGAAAAACAAACAAAATCATTTCCACTTAAAGAATGGTGCTGTCACCTTGTTAACAGACCTTCAAGAAACTAATCATGTGTAAGGGGGAGGAGAGATTATTTTCTTTCTAGTCAAGAATTGGGGACTAACCATTGCTGGGGCTGCCTGGAAGTAATCACTACATTTATCCTGCTTTCTTTAAGGTTTATTTCCACAGGAACATTCTCTTCACAGACCTACTGCCCTTTGCACCTGAGACACCCTTTTACCCACTATACTTATTGGTGGTCAAGTCTTTTTTTAACAGGCTCAAAAGAAAGGATGGAAAAGGCAGAGCCCCTCCTCTGGATCCCTCCAACCCCTTCTCTGTGGAATCAAGGCAGTTTCACTCAGATCTGCATCACCCCACAGCAGCCAGGATTTACGTCCGGCATGTCTGAAAGCTTTCTTGGGTATGAAAATCCTTCTTTAAGAAGAATGAACAAAAAGGAGGGAGAAAGAAAGCTCACTGAACAGTAGAAACAAACTACCTAAGTAAAACAGGCTCAAGGCTGAGGCATGTGATTTAATTGGGGATGTATTTAGGCTAACAGGAAATGCCACTGATAAGAAGTTAAGGACTAAATGGACAAAGTCTTCCAAGGGATTTCAAATTCTTTGATGGGCCTATAAGGCAGAAGTCCTCTAACAGTCTGTGCTGCAACCAGTGTTAATTATGGATTTATATATGCGGAGAAACGGCTTGATAGTTATCTGTAATAAGCCTAAATTGGAGAGAGACAACCTGAGGTCAGAGGAGTTATTAGTCTGCCACAGAGAACTTGTAGTGAATCCAGGAAAATAGGGGCGGAGGGGAGAAACCCCAAACCCACTCCCCCTTCCTTCCCAAATTGAAATAACACTGCCTCACTGCCTTCATCATCCTCACTTCCTAGCTGACGTGCAAAAATCAAGGCTTTCCACTTTCACGGTATCTGTTAAATTTACTTTACCTTTTCCATGCAAAATACTTTAACAATCACTCTGTTACCATGCTGTCACAAATAAAGTAGTCAGCTGAAAATGTAGCTGGTTTCTGGACCACAGGAATTTTTCAGGATATCACCTTGTTCTGAAGATGGAGATGGTCTTCCTCATATACAGGAAAAGAAGGGTGCTTGGAGGCCAAAAGCAACTCTTCTCACTCATGCAAGCAGCCAGTACGCTACCTGGCTGAGCTTCTGCTGCTCTGCCAGAGGTCGGAGGTTATGGTTTCAAAAAGTTCCAGCTGTGACAGAAAAGTGCTAGAAAAGCTCTGTAGGTAGAGGATTGAATGCCAGTTTTCTATGTTGTCATAAACATGAGGTATCTGCAAATGAACAAATTATTTGCCCTGGGGCTCTCTAACTTAATTTGTTATGTACATGTTAAATCGAATCAAAAATCTTGCCTTTCCAAAACGTTACTGCATTTTCAAAGACACAGTTTGATCAGCTGACTTTGATTTCACCAGAGGCCTACATTATACACATTGTGCCTGCCAAACCTTCACGGAAAAAAATGTATTTAAGTGCCTGTTCTAAAAGGGAAAAAAAACATTCAATCTTCCTGGCTTCAGATGTTTGATACTCTGCACATTCTGAAGTATAATTCACTTGCACACTGAGAGTTTTTAAATCCAACCAGCACTCAGAGATTTCACGCAAAGCGCTGAGAATACACAGATCCTGATCTGGAACCACACAGCCTTTGCTGCATACAAACCCCACCCCACCATACTACAGGAACTGAAGCGTGGGTCTTGGGCTTGCCCAAGAGCACCAAGAGGTTTTCCGAGACATGCTGATGTGCAAGCCACATGCAGCTGCATGGTTGCTTCTTACTGTAGGAGCTGCACTTGATGGAGTCGCTGCATGGATGAAAATTTTTGTCCATGAACTTTGAACACAGAAGTGATGGGTAGTTATCAAGGGAGGAAGTTAAAAAAAAAATAGTCACTTTATGTCTGGGTTATTTGACCTGATACCTTATTTGTGGGTTTGGACAACTGCTTTTAAAAGGTTGCCCAGCACAGAGCAGAGAATATCTTCAATGGTACAGATGTAACAAAACAAATAGTATTAAATTCTTTTTTAACGTACAGTATTATTTCTGTTTCCAGATCTCACTACTTCAGTGCATGTTTGGTTTCTTCTTGAAACTCCAGTTCTTTAGACCATGTAACTGCCTTCATGAAATACTAAAAGAAGCTGAAGATCAAATAATATATGTGCCAGCAAAGTGCGTGCCACAGAGAGGGGATGCACACGGATACTAGTTAATTTTGCCCAGCCTCTCAGCTGTTAAGGTGCAAGTCAGCTCTGATCCGAAAGCTCTTTGACCAATGTAATACTGAACAGGACTGCACAATCCTGGCAACATGGTAGGGCTCACAGGCTGGGCTCAACACTGTTCTTGCAATCCAGTGTATTAAATGTAGAAACTGCCCTACTTTCTACCAGTATTTAGAGTGATGAGGGCTCAGATCACATTGTGATTTTGGTAGAGTAATGATCATGCAAAATTCTAAACGCCAAGGCTTAGGTGACCTCTGAACACTCAGGCAATACTAGGACCAAATTCTTACTCTTGCCTAAATAAAGAGAAACTCGAGGAAGCAGACCTCTGTTCCATGCTGAGCTTAGGGCTGTTTATGTTGAGGATAAATACTGCCCTGCCACAGGAACTGGAGTCTGCCTGCATGTCCACCACTACAGGAAGACAGAAGTGTGATCACTGTGACTCATTCAGTCCTTTTTGTCTGTCCTGCATCTGTCCACAGGGACCTTAATAATTGCTGACTGGAAGGACTGGTTTGGTTAGAAAGCACAGGGGAGCAGAGTATAAAGTTTTCCTTTGCAGATCCCTACTAATTGCTCTTCAGAGTTTTCCTTTCCAAAGGGAAAACCGGTGCTCCTCTCTTTCCCTTTTAGTGAAGGCCACAATTTCAATTTGAGTTATGAGTGGGATAAAATATATCTTTAAATAAGCAGGTGAGTAGAAGTAACTGAAGAGCCTGGTTTTATGGATCAAAAGTTTCAGAGCAGTGAGACAGCAAGAATATGTGCTTCCATTAGAAACATCTGTGCTGAATATTAGGCAAAATACTTTTGTTTCCAATACCGCCAGATACTTGAAATCAACCATTCATATTAAGGTCATTAAGCTAAATGAGGATGCTTACTAAAGACACTATTCCTAACATGAAAGAATATTTTTTGTAACCTATAAGCCCAAGTTTTCATTTTCCCGTGGCTAGCTGTTTATATAATGAGGGAGAACTTATTTTCATTTCAGAAAATATCTAGGCCTATATAAAGTCTTCATCTGAGACTCATATTAAATGTTGATTTCATCTGTCACTAAGAAGTTATACTAAGATTTGTACAAATCTATTTATAAACTTGTAATTCTCATGATTGATAGCATTTAAGATGCAGTGAACTTAAGACCTTTGACATTTCTTGTGAAAGATATGGTAAGAACAAATATCAGAAATCAAGTATCTGCTTCAACCTTTGATTGAGAAAAAACAGTGCCAAACTGTAGGTGTGTGCTGTTGCATTTTGGACTGTGACACTTCTTTTTTGGATGAAAGAGATGCCAGCTGGACTACAAAGACACTTAACACATTTGCAAAGATGTCTGGATTTTTTAGTGCCAGGAATCAACACCAAATTTTTATCATGCTTAACAGAAGTATATAAAATGTTGCTTCTGATCTTTTTACTGGATTTTACTTTTTTCTCTGTTTCAAAACTCATCTGAATACTTCCAGTGCCAGTATGCACTTCTAACACTTAACTGCAGTAAAGGAACAAGCGCAATTCAGAAGCAGGATGTTTCAACCAAAAAAATCTGTGCTACTTCCTGAAGCAATTAGTATTTCCCTCATGATTTCTCAGTCAAGTAATAATCAGGTTTAGCTTTACTTAGCTTATGATATCTGACAAGCCACAGCAAATGGCACAGTAGTGATGTTAGATAAAGAAACTCTCTTCCTCTCTTCATACAGTTTTTGGTGCAATGATTTCCTTTCCTTTAATTTATCAATGGCTACATAAGAACAGAGCAAAGAAAAGCAACAAAAAGTGTTTTAAAGCTGAGTGAGCATGGAAACTCTTAACCTCTAGCATACTGTTCTGGAAGAGTGATATACCAACAGCAACCAGGTTTGTAATAAGTGCACAATAGCACTAATAGTAAGAGGTAGTGAATACTGTTATTGTAAACCAGAAATGCTAAAAAGTAGCGCACACAAAAAATGAGAATGGAATAAAAACTACAGATTAATTTGTAGACCTTATTTGCCTCTGTGATACCATACACAGTTCTCTCATTTAATTCAGAGAAAAGTCAGAGTACAGCTGGTGAGTCAAGTCTCTGACCTCACTTAAATATTCAAGCTAATCTTGTGATTATACTATTTCCTTATGACTGTTCTAATTTGTGAGTTATGATATTATTATTTGGCTATTTTAAGCTGTCCTTTCAAAACATATATTTGGATTAACTATAATATATAAACACTTGTTCAAATCTAGGGAATGTCTTTGCAATTATAACCAAGCAGATGAATTCTTGCAGAAATATATTTTAATTAAAAAGAGAATTATCTATAATCCAGCTCATCATGAGAAAGAACACAAATGATTGGCATAAAAATTGGCATACAGATAGAAAATTTATGATTAAGATTTACCATTATAATATCCTAATTTTATTTCCTTGCAACTTTGCCAACTTTGCAAAAATCATACAATAGTTCCTAAGAATTTCAGGAGAAAACAAGCATTTATGTCCATGTAACAAACAAAAGTGCTTAAAAAAAGATCCCCCTGTCCAGTTAGTAACAGCGTCAGTCAAAAGATCTCATAGTACTCTGCTTTAAAGCAAAAAGCTAATGCTTGACAGAAGCTTCATACTTCTGTCAGCAATGTGCCTTTTTCTGTTCCCAAGAAATCACCCAAATTTGACCCAACTATAAGTCTCTGAAAGACCTGAGTTTACAGATTTTCAGCAGAGATTTCTTACAGCTCGACAGCTCAATGACCTAATGATTCCATTTTTACCAAGCAGATGGTATTTCTACAGAGCCTTTACATGATGTCTGTACAGACACAGGACACGCCCAGGCTGAGGACTGCAAGTGGAAATGGGAGTTTCTTTGCAATTGCTCCTTACAGTTAATTGCAAGGGCTGCAATCCTGGGAATCAGCAATAAGAGCACAGAATGATCTGCAGGTGCTGTTAGAAGATCCAGCCTTTACTGATGGCTAATCATAAAATAACTAACATGGAGGAATGTGGGTGCAATAACACTGTTATAATTACATGGACGTGTTGCAGCATGAGACAGAAATATGAGTTAATTCATATTCCATAGCCAAATGCTTTTACATTAACATGGCAATTTTATACGCTAAATATCTCCATGTTGCCCCCAAAATAAAGATAAATCAGTGGAATATTTTATTGGATTTTTTTTTTTTTGTGTGATTAAAAATACATTAATTGGCTTCTAGATAATGTTCTAGGTATTGGAACATTAAGGAAACTATAGGGCTCTTATGGTAACTACAGGAGAGCCATCCATGACTTTTGTTGCAGGAACTTCTGGTCAAACATGGTACCAGTTCACAGTGGCTACACAATCACTTTCCGAAATATGCACAACCTACTCCACAGCACCTCAGTAAGTTTGAATGGCTCATATTAAGCTAAATGCTGTTCTTCTTTGTTTCATAAAAGATCACTGCTTCAGAAATCCTCCAGTGAATCACAGAATAATTAATATTTGGAAGGGACACACAGAGGTCATCTAATCTAGCCCCCTGTTATAAGCAGGGCTAGCTTAGACCAGGTAGCTCAGGGCTTTGTCTGATCAAGTTTTGCATATCTCTGAGGATGGAGATTCCACACTCTCTATGATCAGCTGTCCCAGTGCATGATCACCCTCATGATGAAAAAACATTTCTCTATATCTATCCAGCATTTCCGATTGTCCATCATGGATCTGTTGCTTCCTGTTCTGTCATTCTATGCCTCTGAGATGAAGTCTTCTCTACACCCTCCCATCAGGTGGTTGCAGACAGCAATAAGGTTTCCCCTGAGCCTTCTCTTCTTAAGGCTGAACAAACCCAGTTCTCCCAGTGTCTTCTTGTACGTCATGTACTCCAGTCCCCTAAACATCTTGGTGGTACTGTGCCAGTTCAACAACTGAAGTCAGAGGGAATAGTTGCAGATTAAAATGCCAAGTGAAAAAAAGGTATCAGAATCTGGTTAAGTATAAAATAAATAAAAGTTTCAAAGTACTAAGAACAGAGAAGACATTTCACAGAGGAAAAGGGTCCATCATACCTCAATGCTCTCATATCTTACAAAATGACCTGTGTATCACAAGTGTTTCTGTGGCATGTCTTAGTGGCATATCTAGATCTGAGAAAACACCTTTCAAAGGACATCATTATTCAGTGTTACACAGTAGAAATTACAAGCTGCAATATTTAGAACAATGAACTCACAAACAACATACACTTCCTACATTTGAGCAGGCAGCTGAGGCACACAGATCATGCAGGTGAATCTTCATCCAGCATGATATCAGAAAAACAACATCAGCTGCAAATGGAGAATCTGTAAGTAACTTAAGGGGAATGTCCTAATCCAGCAGAAACTTCTGCAAGTACACTATGCCGTTTTGGATTTATCAGATACAGAATAGGGACGTATAAAGACACAGCAAGAGATATACAGGTATACAAGAATCATTCTGGAAACATGCAGAGACTCTGTAAAAAAACCAATTATTTGCTATTGCTTTTACTATTTCTTTCACAAACCTAACCTTCACTAATGCAGCTTAATCACACACAATCCCACAGCTCAGTCACATCAAAGCTTCCTAAATACGCAACCATTCTCTGCACCATATCTCAGAAATTAACAGTAATACGAGATACCTACTAATGGCCCATTAGTTCTTAAGAGTTCTACACAATGAGATCTCCATTTGAAAAAAAAAAAAACAAAACCCAAAAAACACAAAAACCCCCAAAAAACCTTACTGGAGAAACCATCCCTGTGGTATTCTAAAATATGAATGCAGTTCTGAAATTTAAACCAGATTTTAGTTTATGTGGAATGGAGACAAAAAGGTGCTTATTAGCAGCTTGGTCACTTGTTTTGATGTTACCAGCGTCTCCCCAGGACATAAATAATTAACAGTGGGACACTCAGAGAGACTTGGATCATTTCCAAGTGTTTCTGTCCTTCAATAAAGCCTGGAGCCCTTTATAGATATCTAAAATCATCATTAGTCTATTCCTCTCTTCCTCCTAGGTAATTGATCTTAAGATTCTAACAAAATTATCACAGTTGATTAATTAGTCTCAGATTTCAGAAAAAGAGCTTGATCAGTATTTATGCATTTTAATAGTATGCTGAACCTTTTAAGATCACATCCAACCTAGTGTAATTTGTCAGCTGCAGCATGACAAATGACACAATCAGGTCAGCATTGTAAGACAGACTCAATAGTATCAATATTCGATGTTAAAATTTTCCTCTAAATAAAAATTTTAATGAAAATGTCAGAGCCATTTATTTATTCATTACCAATGATTCAGAATTACAGCTTTAAAATGTTGAGGTCAAAAGACTGTGTATTGCTTCCTATAGAAATTCAAACAGATTTTTTTTTTCTCTAGTTACACATGACAGGGACACACAATACTTCCAACAGCTACCTTTACACAAATAGTTTTGGCCATACATTTCAATGACTTTAGGCCATTAGGAGCTAAAGCTCATATTACTGTTAATTTCCGAGCTATAAAGTAATGTTATGCATTTAGGAAGCTTAAATGCTTAATATTTCAGTCTTTCACAATTCAGTATTTTGTCAATTACTGCACGCAGTCTTAACGCATTTAGTGATACCATGCTCTTAATGAAAAATCATTTAAGCCTGTTGAACTGCAAATTCAATTTTTCCTGATGGGGGTCACAGTTCAATACCCTGGTATTTTTTTCTTTTTATCAAAGATAGTCCAGCCATACAACTCCTAATGCACCTAGTTTTCATAGATTTCCTAGGGAATGGCATGTGAAGTATTTGGGGGTTTCTTGCCCCTAGAAGTATGCTAAGAATCTCCGGTTTCCCTGCTGGAAAGCAGTGAGTTTTCAAAAAGAAAGTATGATGTAAACAATGTGTTACTTCTAGGGGCCTGTTCCACTGTTATATACAAGGATGCACCTTCTGTCAACAGTGTGTTAAAAGTGTAGTTCCAGCACTGCAATAGAGCAAGTCCTCTAGATGAGGCAACCTATGCCTCCCACACAGCCAAAACGGTGGGCATGCAGCCACACTGAGCTGCAATACACAGAATCACCCTGAAGGCTGGAAGAGAGGAGACCTGTGGAGGTTTCCAGTCCAGCCTCTCATTCAAATTACATCAAGTTGCTCAGAGCCTTGCTCACTTGAGATATGAATATCTCTAGGGACAGAGATTACACATCTTCTTTGGAGGCCTGTCCCAGTGCTTAATCACACTCAGCATGAACAGCTTTTTCCTTCCATGTATTTGGAAATTCCCTTGGCTGCAAGTTGTGTCTGCTGTGTCTTGGTTTTTTGTTGTGCACCTCCAAGAACTGTTTGGTTCTACACACACAGTGATTTCTCTTACTGTCCTGAACACTAAGAACACACCAATGTCCTGCTGGTCAGCAGTAAAAACAGCCATTTCATATCTAATGCTGTTTAAGTTACTACCAAGACAGTCAACACGTGTATGCTATAAAATGTGATATTCAGTGCTATTTCCACTGTAGTCAAGAAACCAAGATGCTGCAACCCATGAGGTTACTCTGATGGTATCACTGGATACAGACACTAATTGGGCTGAAAGCTCATTCCCTTTAAATCAAGTTTCTCATAAGGCTATTTTTTGAATAAAACAACTCTGAAAAATTAGCTCAGTAAAAAAGTAACTCTGCTTAAATATAACTTCCTTTGACACAGGAGTATGTGGAGGTCATATATAGATTTCTCTTTCTAAACATGTGTGTGCTCAAGGGGTGCGAACAGTAAGATATTGGAGTTTCCATAGTAACTGAAGACTGACATAACTATTTATTATGAACATCAGCTGTGTAGACAGATACAGCAACATCGCTTTTGTACGCCTCAGAAAAGGACCTGCCAGTGTACCAGTCTGAATATAAAACTAAAACTTAATTCAGAGTAAGGGATGCCAGACCCACTGTCAGCTTCATTTTAGCTGATCTTCATTTCCTTCCATTAATGTCTGCTTATTTTTAGGATATATAAGTCTTCAGTAAGATGTCCTTTAGCTTTTTCACTTAACAGATGTATTTCTATCATTCCATCCATGTTGTGTTTTGTATATGTAGTAATGAGAGGTCATGAGTGCACTATAAAACAGAACCATCAGGTCAGGAGGCCTTGAACAAAGGCAAATATTGCTAAAGGCAACATACCCTTAACTGCTAAGTGAGGGGAACTAGAAAAACACCATGTTGTCCTAATCAGAATATTTTTGCCTCCAACAGCTGGAACTTTTCAACTGAACTATTACTGGAAGAGACTGGTATAGTGATGTTTTTATCAATTTACATGGAGAGCTACTCTTACAAGCCATGATTAGGCTGTTGCAGTGTAGGTGTGCTGGCAAGCGGATTAGTGGAAGCAGCTGGTATTCGGAAAAGACACATGCCTGTAGACAGCTGTTTGAATCAGATGTTTCTGTCTCTTTAGCTAGTCTATGCCAAATTTGCTTCTTTTTTTTTTTTTTTAAATAAACAATGGTTTCTGTCAATGTTAAAAAAATCAAAATTATAATAAACTGTGATAGTTAATTTGATTAAGCAAGAACTGGCTATAATGAATGGCTAAAGCACAGTTTATCTTCAGGAATGCTTAGTTATCCTAGAAGCAAAAAAGAAAAGAACATTGTATTCTTTCTGATTCTATCCAAATAAGTTTTCTGGGGAATGAAGCTATCTTCCTGTCTCCTACAGCAGATGCAGTTTTCTTAGGAATTTAGATTTATATTTAGTTTTGAACACTAGACATTTTCCAGAGAATTATAAATCAGGCACCCAATCAGTAGTAACAAAGACACCATTTATATATAGTAATTGTCATCTTTGAAACACTGTAGCCACAACATACCTTACCCTCAGAACACACAAAGCAGGCAAGATTGTAGTCTCCTGATTTGCAGTGCTAACAGGGATCATGCGTATACCTTCTTGTTCCTATATAAAGGTCCAAAAGCTGTTTTGCACACTTCTGTCATAACTCTCAGAGTAAGTCTAAGTTTCTATTCCTAAAGCCTACCAAAAGATGTGTTGAAGATCCATTTTGATTACATCATCTCAAAGAGCAAGCAAAGTGTATGCAATTCAAGTATGCAATTATGTGACTCTCTCTGGGATGAACTTGGCAGTGGAAATCAGTGTATTCAACTTCATTACTCTAGTCATGACTGAACATCTTTCTAAAGCTAGCATCAAGGTCTCCTCATATGTCAAGACTACAGTATTTAACTGTGGTTAAGGTACTATACTAAATTACTGCTTTGTGCCATCTGAAATTTGCTTTGACATTTTGAGAGAGAAAGATCACACTCTCATGTAGAAAACCACTTTAGGATCCACTTAAGGACTTAAGATGGTCTAAATTTTTTGTCCTATCATAGTCACAGATCAAATATCAAAAACACATACACAATATGTAGGAAGAAGACTAGCAGTTTAATTAGGTTATATTCTGAGATTGCCATTAGGATGCATGTGCAATGTGATTTCAACATGACCTTTTCCGAAGGAAGTCATGACACTGAACTCACTGAGAATCCACAGTGAGGTCAGAGCAGAAGGAAAACAGTATCAAAGTCCACTTGCTTTATTCAGCAATGCAAAATGTAGTTTACTGGAAGTGTTAGGAATTTCAGCAGGAGAATCCTGACAGCCCTCGTAAAAGACAGGTCTGAACTATTAGCCCTTGAGGAATCTCAGCACCATAACAAGTTAGAAGACCAGCCAAAATACCATGACACGGCAATCATAATTCACAAAAAATAAACTTTAGACTACATTCATATCACCTTGTGTAGGTGATTAATTTAGGTATCACGGCAACCGAGATTTAAGCACTCAACCCCAGCAAGATATTTCAAAGAAATGCTCAAAACAGTCTGGAGACATTTCATCACCTTTGACAGATAGTATCCAGTCATTTGCCACAAGGGCTGAGTCTAGCAGCTCACCTGATACTGAACGGGATATTCTTGAACTGATTACTATGCTTTCCTGTATGACAAGCACCTACTTCAAACACCTGCTGATTCTCATGAGTTCTTAAAATGACATAAAGCCATTTGATTCTGGTAGGAGAGCTGATGCCAGAGTTTCAGCAACTTCTGAAGATGATCCTTATTGGTACTTCCGCCAGCTAGTTCTACCAGTCTGGCTAGGAATACCACATGCAAGCACTGTCCCCCTGCCAGTTCTCCCAATACGCAGGACAGATTAGTGCTTAGATACATGTGAAGTGGACCACAATCTACTCAACGGAACCACTGTAGCTCATTCATTGCAGAGATACGAGCCAGTAGCGACCAAGACCTGAAGGGAAAGACACCTGTTTTTTGTCAAGTACTATCCATCCATCTTAGAAGGGAAGGTTTTACAATGGAAAGACACAAAATCATGTCCAGCACAGATGTAGGAGTAGAATTCTTATGTATTTTTCATGTCTTAAGTAGTGACATATTACCTAAGCACCAAGTGGATAGAAGTTTCCTCCATTGTCTCTTTGGAGCTACTCATATAAGACCTGTGGGAGGTGACATTGATGTAACTGGCCCAGATCCAGCAATGACTTAGCAGCAGCCACGTCCACTGCCATTGAGAGACATCAAGCTCACCTCTTTATTTTACTTCTGGTGTACAAAGATTTGTTTATGCCTACTCACGTTTAGAAAAAAATGAGACCCTTAGCATGAAACTGACAGACAAAAAACATAATCTGCTGTTCTTTTTCCAAACTTTAACTACAAACACCAGCAAGCTTGCTGTGTTTCTGTGATTACCCCGAGAAGCAACGTCTATGTTCCAGTATGTTTTCCCAAGCATCTGTATTGTAAAGATGTTTCCTTTGAATACATATACAGAGAGATCAGAAGGGCTGTTCCAGCATTCCCATGGGAAAGTTTAAACTTGTGAAACAAATGTTTTCATTGGCTCTGCTAAATTGCAGTTTAATTTTTTTTAAACCAAGAACAATTTACAACCCACATTATTACTGCTATTTTGTCAAAAATATATATATTCAAGAGAGTAAAAATGGAATTGGTCCTAAGGGTTTATAGTTAATGGCTGAGGGACATACAGCAGCGTTGTTATTTGTTCACAGATGGATACCTAGAGCACTTACTCTAAATGCTAGCAGTGGTTAAATGTTTAAACAAACAACTTGTAGAAGTAATTGGTTGTTCAATCAGTTTTACTTCTGGATAATATCAGCCCTCTCTTTTCCAGTATTTCTGCCTGTCTTTGCAGACCCTGCTGGTACTGGATTTGTTCTTCTCCTTACAAGTCCTGAGGCACTTGTATCCATTATCATCAGTCAACCTAATCATTTTTATGTCTTTGATGGCAACTTGTATTATCATTTTGTACACCATCACTTAAATACTAGTGCTTATTCATGTTTTACTTACAAAGAAAACACTATGATGCTTGAAAGGCTAACCCAATTTTTAGCCTGGTTTCCTAAGGAAATTAAAGTGATCATACACTCTACATAATTTTATAATTTTACATCTTTGTTGGCTTTCCATCTTAGTATGTCTGAGATGGACTTTTAAAACCAATTTGACAGAGAAGTGATGATCACAATTATGTTTTGTTCTAATAAACTTAATGAAAGTAAGAATCAAAGAAGATAAAAAAAAGAGCCCCCATTAGTGGTGTCCCATGAACAGGAAAGACTGCAATATAAGCTCCCTTTTAATTAGACACTAGAGAATCCTGGCACACAAGAGGCTCTGTAAATATCCCAGCTGTGGGAAAAGCTTCAATAGAAACTTAGATTTTACTGGACATCAGAGAGTCCAACCATAAAACTCAAATCCATACGAAACCAGGCTTCATTAGTTTCATTACTCACAGACAATATGTTAATAAATGGAGATTTATCAGAGATTTAATTCTATTTTATTCCCATTCATGTGTACATGCAAATGTCAATAAATACAATCAGCATGCACACAGCCTGCAGGAGATACTGTCTGTTTGCAAGAACAAAGCACTACAAATTAGGAAACTTTGGCACTCTTCCTGATTATTTCACCAGGCTTCAGTGTGTGATCTCAGGAAAAAATCAAACATTCCCATGGGTCAGGCTTCCTTTATTCATATATGTTTACGTTTATACAGTACTTTCTGATTCCCAGCAAAAAGGTGCTCTATGAAAGAGAGGAAGTTTGAGAGTGCTGCTAACATGACATTTCTCATTTTCCTACCAAACACACCTGACTCTCAGATGTCTGTATGACAACATTCACTATTATTTCTACAGTAACTTCTTCAGCTATAGAAGTCCCCTCTCAAATAAAAAAAAAACCCCAACCAGTAACAAACAAACAAACCCCAAAACAACAACAAATTTTTCCCACTCAAGTCTCTTCCTCTCAGGTTTCCCCCTTAGTTGACCTCTATGCAACACTATTTGAATCCCAAGATCCTTCCTACCCAGCTTTGTCCACCCACTGCTTTATGTCCACCAACTGCAGGTGCACTAACCTCCACTAGTTCACATCCTCCAAGCCCAGACTCCCTCTATTCCACAGCCCTTCTCTGTGCCTCAAGGCCCCCGTCTCCCCAAACCATGCACTTCTTGACTCCCTGTTTGACCTCTCCCAGCCTGGGAAACCCTTGTATTCCCTCATTCCCACCCAGTTCCTTCCTCCCCGCCTTCTTCCTCCTCCTCCTATCTCAGGAGTCCCTGCTATTTGAGAAGCCAGTCCAGCATACCAAAAGAGCCACCATTACTAGATAGGGCTAGGATGCAGCTTCTTCTGCCACCATTTCCATCCTCAACAGCCACAACATCTCTATGGGGGTGTGCAGCAGCCTCACAGTGGCCACTGGCATCCTTTCTGCATCTGGGGAGGCATCTAGTTCCTGACAGTCACCAAGACAGTTGGTCCTGCCTTGTACACAGCCAGGTAATGGAAGCTGAGTATTTGTACATATGGACTGGTGGGCAGCCAGAGGCCCCCCTCCTAGATGAAATGGTAGCTTTTGAACTGGCATATTCTGACAAAACAGCAGTTTAAATGAGTTTAGATACCGGCATCTTGTTTAACTAGGACTGCTGCCTTTACTGCCATGGCCAAAAGCACTGATTAGAAATTTTAAGAGATGTCTAGTGGACCCAAAGCCACACTAAGCCTACAACTTGTACTTCTGGCACACTTCTTTCCAGCAATAGCTGAAATAAATGCAAGGTGCCAACTCTGCCCATCCTGTAATTCTCTTCTATACGAAAGTAAAGAAGGATGCACATTAAATTAGTTCTTACACATCCCCAGAATGCAGAAAAATCTATAGGCTGCAGATGCATGTGTCAGAAGCTCTGGGTCCTTTTTCTCCACCTCTAGGTATATGAAAGAATTGATTTATCAAACTATGGAGCTTCCCATTTTGGTTTCCAGACTGAGAAAGGATGCATTTTATATGACATATTTTCAGTAGACCATGCTATACCCAGCTAGAAAGGTTATCAGAAGCAAATCTATTGTCTATGTTAAAAGGCAAAGGTCATGGTGAACGTACCAGAAGAGTATTATTTTTTGAAGGATACCATGCAACCCCTACATTACCTAGTCAGTCAAGTCATGTTTTAAGTGACAGGGTAGTCAGGTTGCAAAAGAAAGCAAATAGTGCTTTCAGTGTTTTGACTTAAACCATCAATTGCTCTTCAACAATGCCCTCTAAACTACAGCAGCTAAACTGAATCATACTTGGTGCCACTGTATATTTATAATAAAATAGTGGTGTTTAACTTGGAAACAGAGAATAATATGGATGGAATGATGTTTCAAGCCTCTCCTTAGTTCCATCTGAGTCACATATACCTTACAAAAAATCCTTACAAATGAAAGAAAAGATGCAAACGTTGGTGCAGTGAACTAGAAGATTAAAGGAAAATAAGAGAGTTGGAAAGGCAAGTAGATAATTTTATTTTCAAATTGAATCTGTTATGTGGAGTTCATGACTTCCTTACAAAATGCGTCCTGGATCTAAAACAAAAGCTTAACTCCTCTGCCAAAGATTTATAGATTTTTTTTAAAAAGAGATTATCTCTGGATTCTTAACAGTATTGCTATAATTCAAGTCTTCCAAGGCCTACCTTAGTTGGGAGTTTAATGATCAAATGAGTAACTGAAATGCAAGCAAAGTTTAGTTCAAAAATTAAAGTCAATGCAACTGGCAAAAAGAACTTTCAGACTCTCCTTGGTGAGGGCAATTTATCAAAATGTCCTTTTTTCATCCTTCTTTCATCACAGTCAATTATTGGGAAGAGCTCACTGTGAGGAAGAAAGTCTTTAGAGTTTGAAATGCCATATGGACTTGATTTCAGTTATTGGGCCTCGGCACCACTATACAGATGGGTAAAAACAGAAATAAGTGGGTCAAGTTCATTTTTTAATTAGTGATAAAATTAATTCTCCCTTTCATCTTCTCACAAAACACTATCCTGAAAAACTTAGGGAGAATGCAGGCACAACCAAAGTATGTGCACAAACACGGAGACATTAATGTGCCGTGAATGTGGACTCACTCCATGTGGGATTTAGCTGTGCAATACACAACACAGTAGATCTATCACATTCAGTGTCTGCCCACTGTGTTGTAAAGCTGTTACCAATACCCGTTTCAAACAAGGGACTGCACTTCGCTGGCTTATGCCCTAAGACAGCATGGCTCATGTTGCTTCAAATGACAAGAAGGTTCTTCATAAAAATCAAATAACGATGGCCTTTGAAGTGAAATGAATGATTCTGAGTTCACTCTGAGAACATACTGAATTTTAATGTTTACATTATACTTGATAGTAGAAATATGGGTTGGTTTTGTTTTGTTTTGTTTTTTTTCTGTAAGGTACTTGCAACATGAGCATTTAAAATTATGTCTTGAACTTCTTAATAAACGTAATGCTTCACAATTTTTTATGTAATGAAGACTCTTATTATTAAAGAAGGAAATTATTTTAAAATGCCTGCATATTGCAACTTGTATGACCAACACAAGAACAAATAATCCAGGTCAAAGAATAGAAGGAAAACAGAGTTCAATAAATATTGTTCTCAAACTACCAAAGGGTAATTATAAAGCACCATTAAACTAACAATATTACAACAGTGTAATTTTTAAACAGACTGGCAAAAGGATAATTTACAAGATAAAACATTATTTTTGTAACTTCTTTTTTTTATTTTCTTTTGTTAAAGCTGTAGTCAAAATTCTTCTCTGGAGTACCTCCAGGTAAGGCAAGGGAATTACAGCAGGGGGTATATTTAAGTTTTTGGCAAGTAATCCTTTCAAAAGTCATAATGTGACAATAGGAGTTTTACAAACCTAAATCATTTTATGTCTGGAATGCCTTTCTCTACCAATCTTTCCAACTCCAGTAAGAAGACCTACCCAATTAAAATGCAATGCAATTCAACAGTCTATAAAAATGTAACAACATATTAAAAGCCACATAGACAACTTTTACTATAAGAGCAGAAAATTATACAAGAGCCAGATGAAAATAACTCTGTTAAAAAAAAAAAAAAAATTCAAGAATTGTTTTCTTAAAGGATCTGCTGAGGCAGCTGTCCAAGAAGAATAAATTCTACATCTCAAGAATCACTAAAGCAAAGATTTTGCCCTGCCAATCAAAGCTTCAAGACTCAAACCGTTTTAAAATTAATGCCATCTCAAAACTCTAAAAAAGCAGGTCTTGGATATCTTAAAACATCTCTTTGTGCTAAAGACTCTTTTCTTAAAGGCCACTTTTAAAATCAAACCACTAGCTTTTTTCCAGGGAGCCAACATAAAGAAGGCAGAGGGGTAATTTGATCACAGCTATTCAACTCAGTGAGGTAGGCGTGCATTCTCAGCTCTCTCCAGCACAGTGGTGGAGCCGAGCTGCAAGCCCAACTAAGAAAGAATTACAATAAGGGAGTCTTGTGGTCACCAGGGTATATGTACTGCCTTTGAGAGGTCATCCCAGGATACACATGGGTGAAGTCTGTGCAAACTGCACAGCTGAAAGAGGGATTTCTGCAGCACTGACACACGGTTTTCCATGGGAAGGGTGTGGTCAAGGATAACACCATGTTTCTTAAGTTAGCTCACTGCTCCTCAGCATAACCCTTTGAAAAAGTGGGAAGAGGCAGGAAGAGAAAAACAGCTGACTTGCTCCTATTTCCCTTCCTCTGTCCTTTCAATGCCCACCTCTCTCTTGCACAGTTCTGTACTATTCCACTATCATCATAACACCAATTTACAACCTACCCCAAACAAGAAGCCAGGAAACAGGCTTAGTGGCACGTCCACTTTGTCTGCCTGTTCCACAGGCACCGTTGATGGAAGGTCATAATTAACAGGAAGTGTTTCAGTGTTATGACTATGACAGAAAAAGCAAGGGTTTACCTAAAGTAACATTAGCAAAGCCACTATTAATATAGCGCATAGCCATTTAATGAGGTAATCTCTACACCATCACAGCGCTTTTCTGTTTGCCCTGAGACTGACGTCTGACCTCAGCAGCCACCAGAGAGGAAAACAAAACGTCCATGACAACACGGCTAAAAACATACAAAACCCAACTGCTTGTATTGGTCTTTTATTGACAAAGGTTACACTGCAGCTGATTTCCACTACAGAAGTTATAACAACAAATCAAACATAACCTAGACACAGGCTGAATGGATGTTATGACAGAATAATGGAACTGAATAATGATTTTAACAGTTCATCAAAATTATTCCTTCTGGCAGTGGTAATATATCTGCCGAACTCCAGGCTAATGTTATGATTTTGCATTGTTGGCTATTCGTGAATTGCCTATCGTTACCGTGTGAACAAAAGCCACAGTCTTTCCAATGTAATGGGTAAGCACCCTGCCTACTGATAGCTCTTTGTATAAAACTAATAATTGATGTGTTGAAACATTCCTGAAGCCCTTCATTATATTTTACTGCACAGGGCCAACAGATAATCAGAGGAGAATTTTAGCAAAACCCAAGAAGTCTGCTGGGGCAGCAAGTGCTAATGTAATTTTTTACCACAATATATAAATAACCCCCCCAAGTTCCTCTGGTAAGCACATGCAGTAAAAGGAGCATACAAAGTTTTTTCTCCCACAACTCTTCTGTTGCCTTAGAATAATTAATCAAATAAAAGGTTCCAGAGCTCTAGCTAATGAAAATCTGCACCCTACATTTGCTTTGGCAGTTGGACACCAATATTATGTTACTAAAGCAATTGAACTTTAATACAAAATGAGTGAACTGAAGGAATCATGCTAAAAGATGAAAGATGAGAGGAACAAGATGGTGTTAAATTTCCACAACATGACTAGAGAGATATACTGTTTTGCCCTTCTTTTCAAGAAGGTCTGCAGACTTCTGTATCAATGAGACCATCTGTGTGGAAATAAACATAGTGCAGAAGTGCTTACAAACTAACATTTCATCTCCTTCTTATCCAGCTATGTTTTTCTTCACAAAAGTTGCTGCTTTGACTTGACCACATGTAATTAATTTTTCTCTGATATGACTTAATGAGCTAATTCAGGTTACTTCTTCATCTGGATTCACTACATGTGTTCTCCCAGGCATCATCATCTGAACACTGCAGTTTTTGTGGCGGTACCATAACTACTAAGCACATGTACAATACAGGAATAGGAATTGCATTGGAGGAGTACAATAGTAGACTATAAAGTTAGTGGTGGATTGGTGGCTGAAGGAAAAACCTCAGCTGACTCCCTACAACACAGCTATGCTAACCATGCTGTACCAAAATTTTAACATCCGTTGTCATATTCACACTTCCTTTCTGCATTGAGAAGTTTTCATATTTCAAACCTACATCAATACACCGTAAGGAAACTGCTGCTTATGTCAGGTAAAGCTTATCTATTTCTTTTATCTCATGCTTTTAAGGTGATCTTGGATACCAAGAAAACCAGAAAGAATTAAAATTTTGCACAGACAGTTTATGGAAGCCAAAGGCAGTTTTACTTGCATTTCTATCACTATCAATATTCATATATTTCAATAATTTTTAAACAAAAGCATCTCATTTCAATTTATTGAGCTGACACGAAACACTTCAGATGAATTAGACTTAACATTAAAAATGCATTTCCCATTACCATAGAGGAGGTCCAGTTCAGATCGAATTTATGCCAGGCTTTCTACATCTCTCATAATAAATTCTAGTTGTGTAACTCCATGATGCACTACAAAGAAGTCTGGTTAAAGGGGAAACTGCTATTTTATGGCAGAAATAGCCTTCTAGTCAGCTCAGACTTCAGGAGACATAAGGAGCTTGAATTCCAGGCCTCAGAAGGAAATGTGCTGGTTGGAAAATGCAGGTATAGTAAGTTGTTTTAAAAGTAAACATTTGAAATCCATTCAACTAAATTCTGATGTGCACCAAACTGACCTGAAACAATATACTGCAATTTGTGTTTCCTGCTGTGTTTTAGAAATATTTCAGACTTTCACATGGAAAAAGTAGACTTCATAGACATTGGATTTTCCACCAGACAATGATTCTCCAACAGGTCCTGTCAGTAACTGGAATGTATTCAGTATTTCAGTGCATACAATACACTTCCCCCTCTCTCTCCGCCCCTCACCCCCCAAAAAGGCAAAAAAAGCAATACCGACAAATGGTAAGGGTAGGAGGCATATAAATTACACCAGATATCACATGGCTCCCTTGGATTTCTCAGTTCTATTTTCAAGGTCCCCCATAATTTCTTCCTTCAGTTATCTAGCAGACACAGACAATGACTGGTCCTAAACAATCACTCATCACATCAGGCTGTGGCTCCAAGGAAATTTGCCAGACACCCATAGAGAACCTGTTCTTCTGGAAATGCTTTCCTTTTTCTGGACATCTCACAAAGGACAGCCCTACATCACAGGTTAGCCTGAAAACTGGAAACACTGTTAGCCATGAAGAAACATGACTGATGAGCTTATCAGCATCAATTTACTATTAACCTTTGCTTGATGGGAGTTGAGAGGATCTGGCCTTGACCAGCTCATAAAGTGATAACTAAACTGGGTCCAGCTCATTAATATATGTAATACTCCATAGAAAACACAAATATGACAGTACACACATGATTACATACTTTTAGACTATTAATTCTTTTAATTTGCAGCATAATGGGGCATCGGAAGCTCAGCTTCCCAATCAGCAAGACAGCCTTCAAAACATGAAGCAAATGCAAATGTCACTGCAAAGTTTAGTTCTTGCATCCATCGATTACATGAAATCTGTGTAAGCAAAAATCCAAATTCTAGAGCACTGTCTCTAAATCCCCGTGACAATTTGTAGCAGCAAAATTAGCTATTTCACTGCCCACAGATAACTCTGATTGCAGGTGGAAGCATGGGAACAATCTGGCACACAGAGGCTACAGTAAAGAAAAAAGAAATCATACTTCTCTTTCCCTGTGCCTCCACTTTCTCCACTTCCACACAGAGGTTTAAAGTAACTGTTGCCCAAAAACAGCAGAGAAGAAGGAGGTTCACCTCATTCACATTACCAAAAATCTGTCAATAGTAAAAATTAAAAAATAACAAAATCAAAGCAGCCTCACCTATCACACAGGCTGTTCAAAACACCAACTAGCATCTCCTTACCAGTAAAATCCTCCAGTTTTACCCAGATACCTATTACATGGCAGCTGACTTTTTCCAACACAATAACTTGGAAGAGGCTGGAAACCAAAGTTTCGGCTTGGTGGCAAACAGAGACTAACAACAAACACCTGAGATTTAGCTCAAAAGCCAATCTTCCAGGCAGAAGTGATACGTAAAATCCTTTAAGTAATTTTTTACCTCCTCTAAAGTGAGGTTCAGGCTTCATCTCAAATTTAAACATCCTTTTAAACTTTTATTTTCTTCAATACCCTTACTGGACTTTATATCCAGCTTGCCTAACCCAAGGGAGAAATGTCCTAAGCCAATTGATTTATATGAAAATATTATGGTTGAGTAGCCCAGTTTCCCAGTGATATAAATTGGCGTAGCAGTTGTGATTTTTGGGAATTTTAATAAAAAATTAAGTTTTATTGTGCCAAAAAAACCTTATGCCTGGAATTATAAAACGGATTTAGTTGTCTGAAGAAGCACTGGTCATATAAGTGGAAACAGCACACTATACCAGTAGAGCTTGCAAACAAGCCATTTACAGGATAATTTCTGTATGAGCGAGATGTTTCACATTAAAAAGGGAGAATGGAAGATTATCTTCTGTCTCAAGACACTACAGCACAAAGTAAACAGCTTAGGTTATTTCAAAGGCTTTTAGATATTCCTTTGAGTGGAGTACACCTGGCATTGTCCCCCTGATGCCAGTACACATAGAAACAAGCAGTTACTGCATGTTAGTGCCCATGGGCAGGGAAAAGAAGAAAATTATGCCCAAGGGTTCTAAAAATGTCAGTGATGTGAGGTATTTTGGTTACTGAGTGCCCATCCAGATACTCCCAAAACATGGCATGGCATCTGAAATCTGCATATTCCTAAAGGTAGTAAAGCTTCACAACAAGGGCACATTACGACACAGATGTATGCTTCTGAAGTAACTTGCCTTAAAGGACAGTCCTGCCTAGCAATTAATACTCTGTAATGTGGCAGAAAGAAAAAGTTCTTTGTAGTTTGTATCTTTTTTGGGTACAGTGTGGCTATGCTAAAAAAAAACCCACACAAGCGATATACAGCAGAGATGGTTCTGCCAACACTTTCCCCTCATAGTGACTTCCCCATGAAATGTCTGACAAGCTTTAAAATTAAAAAAAAAAAATATTAAAAAAGACTAACAGCCATTGGAACAAAAACTGGATACTTGTGAATTAGAAACACAAAATAGCTAAGCCAGAGAGAGAGAAGCAAAAAAGATTCTCCCACATCTACTGTATTCTTGCTCCATTCCTGATTTTAATGAAATTGGTGACTTTGAGTGGCAGCAAACTCTACCCAGTCCCCTCTGATTACTAGGGTGGTTGGTCACTAGATGAGTATCTGCCCCTTGCTCCTCATCACAATCTGTCTCCAAGCAGAGACCAGTTTCTCTTGCCACAACTCCCCCTTGTCATATCCCATGAGCTCTCAGACTTCAACATACTCCTTAGCTTGAAGAAACACAACACAAACCAAACAGTTCCTGTTTGCCACTAGAGAAGTAAACTACAGTTTGCACCTACCAGTCAGTCTTTATCTTTCTGGAATACAAGAGAGGATTCAAATGACTCTGGACTTCAGCTGTGTGAAACAGGAAGAAACCTCCCCTCTGGCAATTCAAACCACATGTTCCTATTCAACTAGAGTGCTTTACAATAGGGAGGAAAGCTCTCTACCATCTATTCTCTTTCTCTTATTCTTCTTCTTTCCATTTAATGGAAGAAGAGCTTCAACAAGAGTTGAAACATTATATTTCTGTGTCATGTAAATATATCAGTTTTTGAGGCCAAATTGAATGCAAATGTGCCAGGACTGCACTGGCTGGAGTTATGAACATATCCCTTCTTCAGGTGTGCTTCCACACACACACCTGCTTTGCGAGACTGGGGACCTCCCTGCTTGCCACCCGGACAACACCGACAAACAGCTTATCTGAAAACAGAACCAAAAATGGGTTCAGGAAATACTTCTCATACAAACAGGCAGGGAGGTTACACTCTACCCCAAGGCATTCAGGTTGAATGTGTTATGAGTAAACAATTTCTCTGATCGTTTTGTTGTTTGGTTTTTTGTTTTGGTTTGGTTTTTCTGTGTGTGTGTGTTCATTTTGGTTTTGTTGTTTTTTTTTTAAAAAAAACAACTGTCCAGTTACCAACACTTTCTAGGAACCTGAAACTGCAGCATTGAAATAAAAGGGAATTTGATCATAAGCTTCAAAGAAGATTGATTGAGACATGGTAGTTACTGAGAATTACATTTTAAAACACACTCGCATATAAAAGCACCTCTGTCAAGGGAATACTGCGGTGTCAAAGGCAAGACTTTCAGAAATGAGTAAACACCCCTTAAGAATACGTGTTGTAATACAGCCTGAGGCAAACATCCTATTGAAACATATTAAGTAATTCTGCAATTAAAGACCGGGTTACACACACGAGGTCGGACATAATGTGAAACTCCAACTTCTGAATTATTATATTTGAACCACTGATGTCCCATTAATGACAGTTTTGATATTTAATAATTATGCATTTTCGATCTACATCTGTATGAAAACATTTGTAAAACACACACAAATAACATTAGTTTGATGCAGCTGCCCAGATTTACTGCACCAATAAAAAGTTAAAGTCCATACAGTAAAGAGATATATGGAAGAATTTCAAGCTAAAAGAATTTATTCACTTCATGCAAGAGAATGGGTTTCTGCAAAATGAAGTGTATGGAAGAAGGCTCTTTAAGAAAAGTAGCATTTTTATATATTCATACAGTTCTGACTACAATGGATACTGGAGTACAGTGCACCAATGTTAGAGCAAATAGGAATTACAAAAACAATAGAACATAACAGAAACAATAAATTATATCTGACTTGAATATGTTCTGTATTACACAATGTACTCAAGAGATACAATGTTTTCACTTCAAATATAGAATTTCTGAGCAATATGCTGAAAAGACATGCACAGCATTTATAAGCACATAACTGCATTAAAAAAAATGCTATCAGATCCCATGGCAATTGTGAGAACAAGCTGAGAATCCTGGGAGGACACACTCTGCCACTACAAAAAAAAAAATCAAGTACAGACAACTGCTTTGTCTCGTTTGAGTCTCTGCAGAGCTTCTACAATGTGAAAGTTTATGTGACAACAGAACCAAAAATGGGTTCAGGAAATACTTCTCATGCAAGTAACTTGTATGAAAAGGAAATCATAATAAGGACAACATCAAAAATACATAATAAAACTGAGAAAAATTAGTAGGTGGCATAGTGAAGGAATGACTTAGAAGTACTAAAGTGGAATATATAGAAATTCCTTTAGAATTCTTCATTTGTATTTTCTCCCAGTCTGCAAGTGCCATTCTCAGGGACTTGGACAAAAGGCATGACACAGGCTGCAGATGTCAGGTCCTTGTGACAGGACTGTATTGTTTCACTGAGCATCAAAAGAAACTTCTGTTCAGTGACAGCAGCTTTAGCACTGCCATTACTTAATATAGGGAACTGGACACCCTCTCCTTATTATACAAAATGTGTCTAACAACAAAGGGTCTATCATGTTTTCAAAAGAACTATACTGACGTGTTAGATAATGTTACATCTAGATGCCTGTAACCTAGACTATACAACATGAATTTGAAGACTAAAGCATGCGGCAGAGAAATAAGCAGTTTTGACTTAGAAGTACTGTCAGGCTACGAGACTGAGTTTACTACCAGTGAATAATAAAGTACCTGATTCAGCACTCATGGTACTGAAAATGTATCACCAGGTTTCATGTATGTCCCTACCAAGTCAAGAAAATAATACATTACAGAAAGGGGAATTCAATTAGAGAAGGAAGACATCATATAAATTGCTGGGGGGGAAGGGAGGGGGAAAAGCCACTGGTCCTGAGTGACAATAGGCTCTATTAGTGACTTAACATGTGACCTTTCCAAGGCCTTTGCCTCTCTTTATCAGCTTCACCTTGGAAAGGAACAGACAGTCATACAAGGGGGACATGTACATCATTTACTGTGCATTCAAAGGTAAAAGCCCAAGTTATTACAAAAATACAAACATGAAGCTTCGAATAGGACCCACCATTTTCTTTTATTCTCATATTTAGCCAAAACCAAAGAACATTCAAGTGAAAGAACTCCTCTCCCATGACAATTCAACTTTTTCAGTGCCTTTGGAAAGATCATGTTTGAGGGCACCTACTTGGGCCAGGGTGATGCATATTGGGGGCAGTAAGGTGAATTGTCCAAACTCCTTTGCAATATGGCTGACCAATATGGGGAGGTGTGTGAAGTTCTGCAAGTCTTCACTGCTGGACTTGCTTGGGAGAGTTACCAAAAGGGACTGCAGCAGGACAAACTGGAGGCAATGACAGCTTCTTGGTGTCTGACCACCCTCAAGCATCCCAGCACTGTGAGCAGTAGCTGCCCAAGAAACATTGTTTGAAAAACTCTGGCTCGAAGGGGGTTTAGCTGCTGGAGCTGCCATGAACATCACTTTGCAGTAACTACACTGTTGAGCTACCATGACCACTCATTCCTTCTAACATAGTAGCACCTCCTGCTGACCTATGCTCCCTTGACTGAGGTAAGTAGGAAGTATTTGTCTCCTTACTGTTAGGTCAGATGAAATGAACCTGCAGGCTGGAAGTTGCCAGTTGGAATTTGCGTATAGTATAAATGATGAAATTTGCTTTCTATTGCAGCAAATACCTTAGGTGGGGAGGAGAAACATCTGTTTTCAAAGAGTAATACCAGTACTGCAAACGAGACTCCAACATCCTTACACTTTAAAGAAGAAAATGGATTTTGAGACAGTACTGATGAAAGCAATTGCCATGCCCAGTTCCTGGAGACCCTCAACTTGCCATGTCATTTTGGCTTTGCTTGTGTTTCTGCCCTTCTTTGTTTTCACTGAATTGACAATCAATGAGAGCATATGTGGATTAAGCAAATATAAGCAGAAAAAGAGTGTACCTCTTGATTTGTGGAATCTATTTTGCATTCAAATACATGTAATTTTATTTAGATTAAGAATGATCTAAAGTGAAGCAATTTGGTCCTGGTTTTTTCCAAGTTGATTATGGTTGGCCATGGCATGCAAATATACTAGGTTCCTATATAATAACTGGATTGAACTGATCCTTTAGAAAACAGGAAGATTGGACTTTTAAGTTCTATTACATTTCTTATTACGTTTTGAGAGAAGGATGGTTGTTCTCTGAATGAGTAATTTTTTTAAAAAAGCTGTCCACAATTTTCCTGTTGTTTCTTTTAATTAATGAGATCATTACCACTCCCCAAATAATTTAAAAAAAAAACCAAACAAACAACCAAAACCCAGAAGAACATGATCACTTTTCTTCTTCCAAAATAAGGTCTTTTGTTTTGGTGCTTCCAGGCCATCAAAATTCTTTTTGCCACAATTCCTTGGTGAAATACCACAAGCACCACCATGATTCAGATAGCAACTCAAGTGTCCTTCAAGAGAAAAAAAAAAATATGTATCTTCTGTCTCTGAGGTCTGAAACTCCTTAAATCAAGATCTGTAAGGGAAAGTAGTTATCTTCATGCTATGTCGTTAATTTATAATATTGATATTAAAAATTAATTTATAGTATTACTCTTGGGCAGGCATGAATTACAGATATACTCCCGGTGAAGTTCAGAATATTTCAGTGTACAACGACTGAAGTAAATACTAAATAGTTTGTTGCAGAGGATAACATTCAGTACGGTACACTGCTATGGAACAGATTTATCTCAAATGAAAACTCTTATGCTAATCTCAGTTAATTTGTAGATCTGTTAGGCACAGAAGGAGATGTTAGTACAAATATCTAGATCCTGAAATCTTTATTCTTTGGTGGCTGATATTAATTAATTTGTCAGATATATCTGGTAAGTACACACTGAAAAAATTAAATACCAAAATACAGAAAACAGTCGAAAGACACTGTCTGTTTAAAAGTATTTACTAATGCCATTTCAAACATGAGTCATGAAAGAAAAACAAATAAACAAACACACACATTGAATTAATAAAAGTAGTTAAGGCGTTTTCTTATTTTTTTCTAAATCACTGGTGAGAACATCAGAAATCCTCTTCGATTCTTTTGAGACCATCATTCACAGCAGTACCCAAAAAGTAACATGTTATTCCCACAGGGAAGGTCCCCTGCACATCTTTCTACAAGAATTTTGCATTTTGTTTTCTGTCGTCATATAAGACAAAACCAAAGTAAAATATATTGCTAAATATGATGACAGAACTTCTTCCAAGATGTTTTGTCAAAACTGTTACCCTTGAATTAAGTTTCAGCATTTTTGCTGGCACCAGACTCTGGATGTTATACTAACATATAACTGTCATCACTTTATTTCAAGAAGCCCCAGTCAGCAATGCCATGTCTAGTAGCATTGGAGTTGACATGAAATAGGTGTTATACCAAAACTAGATTTTAAATTGTCCTGACTAAAAATACTTTGCCACCAAGGCACTCAGTTTTCAATATCTTTTGATGGTATTTGGCAACAGAGATACTGGATGGGGAAGATCCATATAAATACTGGGCACTTGAACTCTGGATATCAGAAATACTTACATTTTTTAAGAGCCTGGATTGAACCATACTATTTTAAAAGCCGGTGTACTTAGAGGTTTTCCTATCTGTTAGACTGACTAAAAAGAAAAAAAAAAAAAAAATCCTACATTCCCCCTTCAGTCTGTAAGTAGACAGTTTTCTTCATTCATCACTTAAAAAATAATAAAAGCAAATCCAGGAGTTTAATGATTTTCAAAGAACTTTTAAAGACAAATAATATATGCAACTAAACATCCAGACATATAGTAGCACGGGTTAGACACAAACAATGAGCCCGAGTTTCAGAAAGGATATTGATTTTCCAGCTTCAGTCATGAGTCAGACTGCACACTGAGAATGATTTATTCTTGGGGTTTGATTATTGCTCAGACTGCCTTCCTTAGTGTTTCTGCTTTGGAATTCACAGGGTTACTGACAGAAATGGGACACTAGCCCAAAGAGACCACTGTTTCGAACTTGTGTGGCAAAATATCTGTATTCTTATTTGGCTAAGAGAAGAGAAGAAAGGCCAAAGTACACATTTTCAATAGTGTTTGAATGAATATCTACTAGAAAACCCACAGTGGGGTTGCTAGGAGGGGAGGACAAAGCCAGAATTTGAAGGGTATAGGTCAGTAAGCCAATGAAAGGAACTCTTTCCCATTTCCTAAAAATATGTAAAGCTGAGGGAGAGGAAATCAACATAGTAGGAGCACAAATGTGGGCATATGAATTGTTTAATCTATGACTGTTCTCTGCAGTGTACCACTGCTGCTGTCACAGAAAAGGCACCGCATGAGAAGAACACATGGAGAAACAGCCAGCAGGCATCAATGGTAGGCCTCAACTTTTTCATTTAGAACAGCTCAATGGCACAACTTTGAGAAACACTAGTTTAAACAGTAATCTACTCTCTCAAAAAGATAATGTTTCACCAGCCCAGACAAAAAGTACCTATTTCCTTGCTCACCTGTCATTGTGTAGCTTTAAAGTAAAAAACAAAACCCTCCACACACAAAAACCCACAAAGCAGAATTGCATATTGCGTACACATGTCAGGAAGAGGTGGCATGATTACCAGATGTTTAGGTCCATCTTAGTAATCAGACACCATGCAGACTTGAATAATAGGTAAAGAACCATTTTCCCCATAATGACATATGCTTCCTTGAAAGACGACAGATCAGTCCAGCTTTGGTGAAAGTGATTCATCACTTTATAATGACAAAGTAGAAACCTCATAAGGAACACGCTGCTCGTCCTGTTCTTTATTTTTCCATGGGTGAAGAACAAAGTGGCATCAATTAATTATTAATTACAAAGATCTTTTTACATGTAGGATGGTAAATTATTGTGCTTTGTTAACAATAGTTAATTTGTTTCTGAGCAAGACTTCTGAAATATTTGAGTAATTTTCTTCATGTTATATACAAAGATTTGAGAGATTAATTGTCCAGATGTTTCCTTGGGTTTTGTTCTCTCTTTCTCACATAATAAAAATCTTTCAGCACGTTTTTTTCCCAATAAACCCACAGTCCATCTGTTATACTTTGCTGGAGACATAAAACAGCACTACATGTGTGTTACAATCATTCTAAAAAGTAAATCTTCACCATTTTCTTTTACAAATAAGGTGAAAGATTCCATTTTTATTTGTTAGGTAACGTCTTGATATGTTGCCCTTTGCCCTAAAACACTAGCTCTGTTCACTAATACCTTCACCTTTGCTTCTAATGTCATGGACTAAAATATTCCAATCCCAAGTCAAACGATGAAGTATTTCTGTCTCTTTCACAACAGAAACTCTGGAAAAATACAGCAGAGCAAGTCTTTAACAGTTATCTCCTATTTAAATACAGCACAACTCCTTTAGAACAGTTTAGAACTTATCTATCCAGGATGTCATGAGTAAAGAGAATAATGATACTATGCATTTTTATTTCTGTATTACAAGAAGCATTTGTTCCGTAAACTGAGCAAGTGAAAACACTGGTTAAAATGTAAGAAGTGTCAAAACCTACTTCCTAGATCACTGCTACAAAATGACAGCCCTGAAGTAGAACTGATAAGGAATTTTTTCGCTGTAGCCATGGCAAATTGGTAGTTTTAAAGCTTGGTTTCCAAATATACTTTTGGGAAGCAAAATTTGGAAGCTGCTATTGACTTTTATTTCAGTTGATAATTTAAAAAAAAAAAAAATTCCCAGAAATCTCTCTCATCCCTTGTCCTTCAAAGTGCCACACTAAAGGAAAACAGGAGAACATCTAATGAAATAGTAAGGTAAGACCATGTCAAGAAAACCTATGTCAGCAGATGTGTTGTAGTGAGAACTTTCACAGATTTGAAGGAAATCTTTATGTAACAACAGCATTCCGACTAGGCAGATGAGACTTGAAGTGGGGTCTAATGTTTGTTGGATTAACCTTGTAACCAAGTAAACCTTGAAGGTTTACTAAGTCTCAAACAGGATTCACACAGGGCTAAGCCAAAATTGCTAACAGTTTGCAAGAGCATTGATGAATCTTTTTCAGAGGGCATTTCAGGGTTTCCTCAAATGTTGCAAGAATCAAGAATCTTTGTTAAGCCACGTGTAAATGAAGTAACACTGTGAAGATGGCTGGCATGATGTATTGCCAGTGTTCCCCAGCTGAACAGTCCTCACTGAAAGCAAGGCACAAAGTCTGCTAACTTAAAGGCAAGAACTGCTTTGGCCTCAATTGACTTTGCATCCCTCTTAAAGTAACGTGTGAAGATGTGGGGGGAAACTGCACCAGGAGACTCACAGAAGGGGGTAATGCTAGATAGCAATTTGAAGCCAAAGGTATGAATGTGTACTGCATCCATTCTTTGAGCCCCCCCAAAAAGAAAACTTTGCTAAACTTGAATGAGTTCAGCAGAGGGTCACTTAGATGGGGGGGTGGGGGACAAGGTGTCATTTGAGAAGAACCTGAGGGAATAGGCCTCCCACACGAAGTCCTGAAGTTGTTACCAGAAGTGGATGCTTAGAATCTAGTCTCTTTAAGAAAAAGCTGGCTAAAAGGTGTGGGGGAGGCTGACTGTAGTGACCAAAGGGAAGGTGTGAGTATCAGTAGCTGGCAGATGCGTGGTGTCGGGGAAATGTCAGGGCAGGTACTGACCAGTAAGATGCAGAAGTACTTAGCAGCTGCAGTTGATGTGGGAGACTGAACGGAAAACTTCAGTGGGAGCAGACTTCTGGCAAGCTGTGGGACAAGTAACTGGAAGAAAAAGGGCAGCAGATGTATGATGTATAAGGCTCAAGGTGAGAATGAACTGGGACTACTGAGGTCCACCTCTTCAAACTGACACTTTTAACTAGGACCTTGAGTCACAGCTTGGTATAGGCACACATACCCTGTAGGAATACCGAACAGAGAAGACTTCTGGGTACTCGCTTTTTCCTCTTTTCCGCTGTTGAAAATGCATGGACCTGAGCTTCCTCATCAAATAAGAAAAGCCAGCCGTTCCCAAACACAAGAAATATGGTACTCTCCCTAACATAACAAACCATGCCCAAAGTAAAACAAACTATCTGCATTAATTAGTAAAAATTAACAAAAGATAATTTGTTTAAATGTTTACATAAACACTATTTCCTGTGTGCCAGAAAGATCATAAAAATACAATTAACATTAAAAAGCACTTCAAAGGGTAGGCAATGAATAAGCTATTTGGATTTTTATCTTAATTAAAAGTCCAAGAGATTACCTGTATTAGCTTATACCTTACCTTTCAAAACTACATCTCATTCAAAAATGTTCATCCCAGCATCAACGGTATCCTTTGAGAACACAGGTGCTCTTCTCTACCAAGTCATAAAACTGGCTTTTTTCACATTTCAAGGTACACAAATGGTGATATTGTAGTCATTAAGCAGTATCCTGATTTTCTTAAGATGCGTCCCTTGCTAGAGCATTACTTCCACCGTTCTTCCCTAACACCAGCTGGTTTCAGTCTCTATCCTCAAGGCGATGACAAAAATGTGCTTTCAGATATCAAGGAATACCTGAAATTACTTAAATATAGCCAGAATTTCACTCATGATTACCAGTTATAATATGATTTGAACAACCATTTCTAAGAAGCCACTGTTTTAAGAGAAAGGTGATTTAGTTCAATCAAGCAGAACACTCAAATCCATAGTCGTTCTTTTCCAAGATGAAACACAGAGGTTTTATAATGGCTCCTTGATTCTCCAATTGTTGCCTGCAGAAACCTGGAGTCTGTAGACTATTTATAAGAGGCTAGGAAATGTTGTAAAGGAAAGTAAATTCATCTACGCTGTGCGTATTTGTGAAATTTCTAGAGAGGTTTGCCTACCCACTGGAAAATGTTTAGGATCTGTAAACTAAAAGATGTTGAAAAAACACTACTCATGTCATCATTTTCTGGAAATCTAGTGGTAACCAGCTCTTGGAAAGTAAGAATACTGTTTCAGAAGGTCATTTGTTTTCCTGGAAAGGCATGGGAGGAGCATAAGGAACAAGGCAAGAGAAGAGATAAAAAACTTGCTTCCCCCTTGCAAGCACAGAGTTCCTCCTCTTGTTCTTAGGAGTCAGAAATGAAGAAAGGGTGAGAAAATGAGAAAGCAGGATGAGGCTGAGTCAAAGTCCAGAGACCAAAATTCATATGTAGCTCAGAGCTCAGGCTGATTCTCCTTCTCTTGGAGAGCCAGTCCTTTGGACTCATCACGACGTGTTTTAAATGACAATGTCAGCACATTTTATCTACTCAAGACAACACCACAATGCAAACACTGCAACCTGATATCAGGATGCCAGACTGACCATAACCACTTTGTGGCACTCAGCATTTTTATTCAACACAGCCAATTCTCAGTTTTTTCAAGGTCAAGTACTATTGCCCATTTGAACATTAAAAAAAACCCAACAAACCCAACAAAAACCCCCAAAACCAAAAAACAAACTGGCCCAAAAGTTTCAGTGAGCTATGCTATTTTTTAAAGTAACAAAGACTATCATTCACATCCCCCCTCTTATCACTGTAAGCTAGTTATTATCTCAGCCAGCATGTGCTGAAATCAAATAATCTTCATTCACAAAGGAAAGAACAAAGAAATAAAAGTATTTTTCTGATAAAGGCATTCAAAAGTACAAATGCCATCTGTTAATGTCATGTCTACTGCTGCCAGAATTCCTAAGTTGGCACAAAAATCTTCGTTTAGGTATACTGACACAAGTTAAATCTTTTTATGTTATTATAGAAATAACACTATATTTACGCTTATGAAAAGCAGCTGAAAGCTGGATATTGCCATTTCTGTAAACTTACCCTGGCTTTTGGTGTCTCTGAAGGGATGCTGTAATGTTAGCTTTTTAATAATGCTTAATAAACATTTAGCAACATCTATTATAAATGGTGGGTAACATGCAGAGCTGGGTGGGGTCATTCTTTACAGCAACTCACCATATGGTATCCCTATGAAAATGGCCCTGATAAAAGTAATCTATTGAGCCTGAATGACTTACTCTGCTGCTGTAGTATTAAATTACTTTCCTTCCTCTTTCCCCATTCACTTGCACTAGGAGTAAAGTTGATTCACCTGTCTATCTCACGCTGTAGCTACCATGTTCTCCAGCTGCTTGTATCACCAGGATTTAATAGACTCTGTTACATTATTCTACTTGCATTTGGTTTGCAGAGCGCGAGCAGACAAAGGAAAAAAAAAATATGTGGGTTAGTGTTTAAAGGATCAAACTAAAGGACTGAATCCTATGCCCTTCTCTCAGCTGCCACTACTATAAGGAGGCTACAAAACTTTTACCTGACTAAAGATTGGTGGGTCAGACTGAATTATTACAATTCAATCACCACTGCATTTCTCCATTTCCTTTTGTGTGTGTACAGCATCTGATTTCACTGAAGAGGCACAACAAGGTGCTGCATCTGGCCTGAGATCATTGAAAGTGAACAGAGGAACAAAGAAATGTCATCTCCGTATATGATCTATTTGTAAAGCAGGTAACCTACTCCCCTTAAATTGGAGCTTACATACAACTACATGAAAACCACCTGTTTCATGGACAGTGTCTCTAATAAAGGCTCAATTCCTGTCTTCTGTCCCCCACAGTCTCCTTTCCATTGTAACAATTTCTTACCTTTAGGGGCTTTTCGTCAGCCAAGACACACTTCCATTGTGGCTGGTCTGGATCTACATATGTTTCTTGGGGACCATATGCCTGTATTGACTTGACTGGCTGGCTCCTATCAAACAGACTGTTTAATAGCCACATTTTGCTTTTCATTCAGTAGAGGCCTTAACTTCAAGTCCCTTTTCCACCAGTGGCAGATCTGCACAAAACATGCAAGACCATAGTTGTATGTCTGTCAGTTTTGGTTGAAATTTACCATGGGTTCAAAGTTTTGAGGAGAAAATGCTAACAGATAAGAAGACAGTGATCTCACCTAAGACTTATTGCCCTAGGAAGGCACGCTAAAAGATAATTATATTAATAGTGGCCCAGGATATATTACCCAGTTGTTTATTCTTTCCTCTCTAATTTTTTCTGCTAGCTTTCATAAAGTTACAGAAAATGTTTAATTTTAATATATACACAAATAAAATACATCCCTTGATAGTAGGTTTGTTAATAGTTTTATCAAAAAATATTTAGAAGATAAAAGAAAATCTATGAGACTAATGCCTCTTCTAAATTATGAGACAAAGCTTAAACCTTAAAGAGATAAAAATGATCAGGTATCCAGGTATTTCAATTCCATATGTTATTAATAATAAAATTAACAAGGTGATACATAACAGCTATATCATTGCTGTTCCCAGTATTTTTTTCCCTCTACCAATTAAGTCATACCATGTTCAGCCTTAGGTTCTGAACTTTTAAACATCTAAGTAGTGTATAATTTTATCTAGCTGAGAGGTTCCAATGAAATCAGTGAAGCCATTCACAGGAGCAAATCTATGTATGTGGTTGGGTGCCTGCAAGATCGGGGGCTTAGATAATGAGTGTTTCATGGCAGCAACTTTGTGCTATTTATTTGGACTGCTCAGCCACTAGCATACTTCTGGGCACTGCAAGATGTTAATCTGAATATGTATTAAAAGATACTGGGAACCAGTGTCTGGATCACCAGGAAATTTTAGTTAACCAAAGTACAAATATAAGACTTGTAGAACCGTCACACCAGTCACATGGCCTATATGTCAGAACTCTTTCTCTGGTCTCTGCCTTGTTTGCATGGCTAACCATTTCTGGGCTGAGATAGTCTAACTTCTTTGTGCAATATGCAATATCAGTCACTAAACATAACATTAGCAAAAACAATTAGTATGTATTAGTGGAAGGTTATTCTGTACATACAACCTTCTTGTGAACAATGAGTATTCAATATATGTGTCACTGATATATCATCATTCTTGTGGGTTTTAGGTTCAGAGCAAAGGATAATTTTTCACATCTGTGCAGGTTTAATGCAATGATCTCTTGCCTAGTATGCAGACTTCCATATTTTTATAGTGTATTAAGAACAAAGAATAATAAGACCTTTTTTCTCACAGATATAATATTTTTAGAGGAAAACTTCTTGCTGGATTGTATAAAAGTTACAAGGAATTATCAGATCCCATAGAAGGGCTGCCTGCTGAATCCAGTGACTTGATTGCCACTGAATTCCATGGGGCAAGATATCACATAAAGAAGTTAGCAGAAGTAAAGCAGCGTGTTGGACTCGATGATCTCCGCGATCCTTCCCAACCTTAGCGATTCTATGATTCTATGTGTTTGACTATTGCTTTGTATCTTAAAAAGGAAAAGAACAAGAAGAAACACAATCAGGAGGCAAAAAACATGAAATTATTCCTACTGTCTGTGCAACATAACCATGCAGGTACATAGATGAGAGAACAAAATACATAGCATACAGAAGAAGACAGTGAAGCTGACTTGAAGCTGTGATCTCTGCCTGTCCCAGTATAAAAGGACTTTGAAGTGTTTACATTCATGGTGGGCAAAGTGATACAACAAAAAGCAGCAGAAATGCTGGAAACTACCTGACAAAGGATCCCTTTTGCTGAACCAGCAGAAGCAACAGTGGGAAGTTTTGCTACTTAAATTCCGCCATGTGGATGCAGACGAAGTCTCACACTAGGAATAAAGACACGGCATGCATGGGAAACTGAGAGGCCGCTGATGAGGGAAAAAAAGTGCTGAGCCACTGCTGTTTTAGCCGGAGCACTGACAGCAGAATTGTCCCTGGGAAGTCTGGCTGCTGTTTTTGCTATCTTTATTCCGAGAAAACAGGAACTGAGTGTATTGTATATTCAGGGTAATAGGTACATGATCCATGTAGGATGAACGATGCACTACAGACACTACACTGATTCCTCTTTTCACATGAGTAAAAGGGGTAATGAGAGAAGTGCTATGTGAGTGTTCTCAGATACTAATTGCCTTCCCCAGCCTCCGCTGGCAGCACACAACGTAACTGCTCAATTTATGCCAGTGGTGCTGCACTTCATGGCAGGGCTCAATCACAGAATAAAATGATGATGAAAACTGTTAGGGATGCTGCAGACTGCATCCAGGACATGTACTCTGGTCCGTTCAACATTCTGTGCTTTGTTAATACAATTAGACAGTGGAAAAAGAATTGGAAAGAAAGAGAGTTTCATGCACAGTAGAAACTAATGAACAGGTTATTGCACTTACTGTGGGCTTTTTCCATGCTACAGTGGTATGTTCAGAGTATCTCCTCCACATTCCTTAATGCAGAAGGCTTGTTGCGTGACTCAACTCACAGGGGACTTTCTATCTTGCTTTGATCAAGAATTTTAGTTTTCATTTTGTCCAGCTTTAATGTAGATGTTATCGATAAAAGAGAACACAAGAAAAAATGGGCACTGCCTTAAAGAATTCACTAGAAAGCACAAGTATGGATTAATACACACACATAATAATAGTGTAGCTGTTTGCAGTATTCATGTGCACATTGCTGATGTATCATATTAGAGAGGACAGCCAGGAATGCATCAAAATCACTTGATACTGATTTGATGTAGCGCACAGCATGAGCTAGTTTTCCCATTCTCTAGACATTTCTTAGCAAAAGAGGAACTGTACATAGTTTAGCACCTCCTTCCTTCTCCTTTATCCTGCCTAATCTGAAAATGAACAATCTTCTTTCCATTCTCTTTTTCTTCCACTTCTAGAAATGTGGCAAAATTGAGTCATGCAGATGAAACAAAAAGATTACTCCCTGGCACACTGCACCTTAGAAATTTGTCACTAAAATTAAAATAGATCGACAGATTATCTCAGCCAAACTTTGAGGACATGTCTAGTGTTCTCTTTGCCAGACTTAGGAAGCTTAACCAAAGTTGCAAGACAGTGACAGAGTCAGACATTTCTCACTCTAGTGGGAGTAGCAGGTGCACTACTATTTGGTCCCAGACTTCTGCTCTCCCCATAGAAGGTAAGTTAGAATGCACAAGAAGGCATAACTTTTTCACTACCCGAGACTCCAGGTTTGAAAAGTCTTGAGCCCTGACTATGAGACTTGCTCAGTCCCCCAGTTACTTTTCACTGCTCTTTTCTGTGAAATCACGTTGCAAACTCTGCTGTGATTTACCAACCAGCCAACTCTGCCCCAGGGGATTATAAAAAGGGAGAGAAGCTGTGTTACTGCACTGTGGATAGAAAACATGATCCTGAGGTACTCAAATAGGTACCAGGGTCTAGCACAGAAAGTCCTGTCCATTGCCTGCCATGTGTCATTTGCTACACTTGGCCTTTGAGACTTGCACACTAGGTTACAGAGGTCTGAGAGTTTGAGCTGTAAGAGAGATCTTCCTTTGATTTTGTGAGGAGTGAATGTGGCCATGCTCAAAGAGAAACTGGCCCATGCAACTCTGTACCAGAGTCCTAGCATAGGACAGGGGAATTTGAATAAGCCATGAGTTGAATACCAAACTGTTTGTACTGTTATTCAGATCTAACACAGCAGAATGCCTGATATCAAAAGCATATTCACAATAATTCCTGGGGGCAGCAATCAAGTACATTCATTTAAGATCAATGAATCCATAAAATCCATCAGTCTGTGGAATTCTGTCTCCCCCTGAAAGAAGTATTACACTTTGTCCCTCCCATTCAGTACACTTACTGTTTTATTGCAGCCCATTGTGCTTGCTGCACATGATAACAATTTGTTGCTGTCTGAAATGAATTGACTTGCTTCTTTTTAATTTGTGTACTTCACAGAAATGTAATGGTTTGGAAAGAGTAGAGTATCCAAGGATTTTAGGCAAACAAACCAGCACCTAACTAAAGCTAATGAAAGAACCATCGAAAGCCCATCAAGGCCTAAACTTGACTATGAGAATACAAAGGTACATGAAGATGTCCAGCACAAGACTTTCAAGCATTTTGAAACACCTGGAAGAACAATAACTTTAGCATATGTCTCCTACTTCTATCTCCTGCCCAATATTCCCTCCCTTCTAGATGGCTATAAACTGGAAGGAGAGGAAAAGACTAATTTGGACTGGCTTTGGGTAATATCACCCTCAGCTTGATGCCTGTAACTGATTCCTACCTGCTGTTTTTAAAATGGAGCTTGATGACATGCAGTCAGCTAAAGAGCATGCATGACAGCATTTTTGGCTCAATAAGGAAACTAGCTGGACAAAAGAAAAGAGAAAAAAAAAGGCAAGTAGTTTTCAACTGGATCACAGCATAGATTCAACTCACCACATCAGTCTTAGCATAAGACTGAGGGAAGAGGAAGGATGCAGAGTCAAAAAAGGATGAGTCTGCTCCTTACAGCAACCACATGCTCTTAGTTTCACATCAATCACTTTGGATCTGCACTATCAGGATGTTTTCTAAAGCCTTTCCATTGACATAAATACAATAGTACAGCTAGACATGAGATTAAAAACAACCATCAATTGTTTTAAATAGAGAGGAGAATGCTTAATGAGAAGAGAGTTGTTTAAAGCATGGCTTTAAGAGAAAAATAAATAAATAAAAATACTCTGTGATGTAGTTTGCACAGGAGACCCCACTACAAAGGAAGAAATTGAATAGCAAAGAAACACCTACTATAAAAGAATTTTGCCAGTTTTTCCTCTGGTCACATTGTTATGCGCTTTCCTTTTCTTCAACTGTAAGCCATTGGGGATAGATCCTTCTTTTACTGTGTGTTTCAATAATTTCTGACTCTGAAGGGAGTATAACACATGAATCATGTTCTCATTATACAGAAACCTCAGAAACATTTTTCGAAATTATTTTTTGAAAACTAAACAAATTCAAAAACTGAAATGAAATTCTGAGTAAATTTAGTATAAATAAAATATAACAATAAAAGAAGTAAATATTAAATCCTAAAAAAGTCATGGTAGATTGTCTTGAAATAGGTTGAAGAAGCCTGGAAGAGCTATTCAATATCAAAACACAGCAGCTATTGTAGGAATAAATGGATTATTACCAGCACTCATTGATAAGTCAATATTAGTCTATTAGTTGTCGATATCCCTCTTAGGAGGTTCAGAGTGGAAAAGATTGGCTTTATTTTGAAAATTTCCACTAAGTGCATTGCAGAATATGTATTTTTGTTTTTTCTCTTCTTCATCCTTCTCACAGTTTCCCACACCACACTGAATAAAATGAGTGCTACCCAGGCTGGGATCTCCCACACTTTTCCAGCCCCTTATCCCTCTCCCAAATATTCAAAATTTCCACAACTAGTTTTCCTCCACAGTACTTCTGCTACAGGCCTACTCCTCCACATGCCTAGGAAATACTGAACAAAGAGGAATGCAAACCCATTTTTCCAAAACCTGTTGGTAATACAAATAAAACACAGTCAAAGTTTCCAGGCTCAAAAGTAGCAATTTGATTTCATGAAAGAAGAAGTAGGAAGCAGCGTTTGCAATTCACACGCTCTTCTGGAAGTTCTATAAATCAGATTTACTCAATTGTTTTCTCTTTGTAATTATTGCTTAAATGGAATTTACAAAAATAAACACCCAACTTCCAACCTAAGTCACAGGAAATCCATCAGCACATCCTAGTTTTCAGCCTCTCTCTCACTATTCTGCCATTTCAGGGAGAGCACGGATTTCACGGTTAAAGATAGAGGGATGGGAATGAGTAGAGTTCAGTTTTACTCTTCCCTTTACTAAATTCCAACTATCTGTTTATGCTACTTCTTAGCTGCAGAATTTCACAAAACTACAATATTTAAAATGCACATTAATGTTGTAGTGGCATAGATCTACTCTACTTTAAAAGCAAACAGCCCGGTAAGCATGATAGTAAACCACAGTATAACATTTCAAAACAAATGGAGACTTATCCCATAATGTAAATGAAGTATTTACATAACAATACATATTTAAATTAAAAATACACATACATTTAAACTTTATTTACATTATGTAAGTAAAATATTCGACAGAAAGCACAGACGTGATGTAAATGAGCAGGAGTGATTTAGATGTACAGTAATTGCTAGTGGTATGCAGGATGCTGTATTATTTCCTTATGTTTTAAATTAGGTTTATTTAAAACAATCTGTCATTTAATGAATATTTTTCTCTGTAGAGAAGTATCAGCATTCTGATTTGTTGACTTCTCTTTTGAACCAGGTGAAGGAGTTGAGCCAAGAAAAAAAACAGCATTCCCTATTTATGTGTCTATATAAAGGAAATACCCCTTAATGCTGTATCAGCATATTGGGCAACAACACAGGTAATGATCAATAAACAGACCTCAGAGAAACAACATTTAAAGCCAGAGAAGTATACTAATCCAGCCACAAGATCATTCTGAAGTCTTAGTAGTAGTTGGGACCTAGAAAGTTAAGAAAGCTACTGGCACTGGTGTCAGGTTCAGCACTGACAGGGGACTTGGGTTTTCTCAATGGCCATGGCAAGAACATTTTGGAAAGAAATTTCTCAGAAGGCATCAGAAAAGTCCACCACCAGTTACTGACTTAGGTTGCCGAAGTCCATCACTAAGAGAAAGCTCTAAGAGCTTGATTCAGGAATCGATGTTTTAGAGGAACAAGATTTTTGCTTATTGATTGCTTATTGACTCAGGGTTGATCTTTTGAAGACTAGACCTACGCACGTGCAGTCAGTTTGGCTCGCGCTGCTTATTCTCTCCCAAAATTTTGGACTTGAAATGCCTCTGTGCTTTCCCACACCAACCTCTGCACAAACAGTGGAAACATGGACAAAATGCAGGGGAAGCAGAAGCTTGAAAAACACCAGAAAGCACTCATTCTTCACTGGAGCAGTCCTCGCAGACCAACAGAAAAGGACTGTGAAGCTGGTCAGGGATAGTGGATCATGTTATGCAGTCGTATTTCTCCATTCCACTCAGGCGTGCTACAAATTGCTGCCTTCCACTCACCTAAGTAGGTAACCAAGAACATCTGTGAAAAATTCACAACTAAAAGCCTGAAACTAAGCTTTTTTGTCAGTAGCATGTTACAATCAACTTCTTTCTAAATAACATTCAAGGACTGAAATCAAATTAAAGATGCTGTTATGATGTCACTTAAATATACCATAAGCTAAAAGAGGCACATAATTAGATTCAGAACAAACCTGTAATTTTTGATGGTAACATTGCATCTCCCTTAAAGTTTTAAATGTAAAATAACTTTCCAAAATAATTTAATCTATCAAATATTACAGTATTTGGCATGAAAATAGATACTTTCTGTTCTGTTACACACCTCGTGAAGAATGGAAGCTGCATTTCTGCCTTGTTTTGTTTAAAGTGCCAACTATATTCCACTCTGCTCACACCTGACACTCAAAGCACAGTGGTTTCATACTTTTGTATGGTGACATGTAAAAGCATGACACATGGTTTTGCAAATTGCTCTATGTTCAGAAGATCTATGGATAGTGGATACCTTTTTACAAGCTTCCAAAGACCCTGATGACACCATCATACATCATTATAAACCTGACACAGCTCTTATTCCTCAACAAATTTAGTTTTATGTCTTAGGGGAAAGAAAACTACCATCCGGGTCAGACTTGGCTCAAAGTGATTAGTGAACAGACACTAAACTGGCAACATCAGTCTTGAAAAGCTCCAGCAGTGAGAACTCAGAGAATAAAAATGTGTGTCCTGAAATGGTGCCAGGTCAAGCTACGTTTAAGCTGGCATGAAAATATGAGAGAGAAGTTGTACAATGTCTAAAAGTGCTTTCTTCAAGAATAAAAGCTGAAAATGACCAGTTGGACAAAAAACCTAATATATCTATTGACCACAGTGTGAAATTACTGAGTATTAACAAGCAATGAAAAGTATCTTGGATACATAGCATGTGTTTAAAAAAAATAGATCTTCCTCAGTACTGCAAGTGTTAAAGCAAAATTGCATTTCACAGTTTATAAGTTAAGAATACAAACAGCAGACTGCTTCCAGTGTCCTGGCACACACATTAAGTTATAGTATTACAAATTCCTAACTTACCTAATGTCTTCAATATATTTATGTCTTGGTTGTATCAGCAGGGTAATCATCCCTGCCTTACTAATGGCATGGTTTAAGGAATCCTGGTGCACATTTCTTTGGTAATAAGCACTTCATTTTGTCAATTACTTCACTTTAAAAAAACCCAAAAAACAAAAAACAAAAAACAACCCTTGGCTTTCCAAGATCTGCTTATTTTTACAGAGCGTGAAAATTAAATTAACAACTCTATGTTATATAAATTCTTTTATCTGCTTGGAAAAAGTGCTGGTCCAAACTGTTGCACCATTTACTTGTCCCAGGTTTGGCTTCGACTGTCTGTGGTCTGCATATTTGGACTTGTGATATTTTTACTGCACTTTTCTTTGTCAATGCCAACTGTAAGCTATTTTCTTTGGTCAGCTGGATACTCCAACCAACAAATCTCCCTTTTTCTAGTACCAGTGAGATAGCTGTCAGTTAGAGGTTTGGCATGCTTAACACTGCTTCACTACCCAAGATCCCAGAAAAATAAAAGATACAGAGACAGGCCCATAAATCATATGAAGAAAGAAAACATTTGTATTATACTAGGAGCCCAATAACACCACTGAACTTAAGAATCTGGCAGCCTTTAAGTTACAACAGAATTTTCAGAGGCCATAAACATTCACACTGGACTGAAACTTGGCATGAAGTGATGCCATTTGACTGATCCACATTTTACCCTAAACTCTGTTTCTCATTCAAAGGCAGTGATGGTACACAGCACACTCTATTCATAACAGATTTGTGAGGTTTGTGCCACTGCTACAGCAAACTCTAGTGGCTAGTTAAAACAGGGCTCTGGGGAAAGGAGTTGTTGCACTCATGTAAGGAAAATTACTGTGATTTGCTGCAGACTTTGCCATCCTCTTTTTCTTTACAGAAAAAAACAACCCCAAACCAAACAACCCCTATGCAACTCCTCTTCCCTCTAGATGGACTCACATGTAACAGTGTGCACTAAATCAACTTCTGGGCATGTCCAGTTAAGTTTTACAAAGTGCTGTTTTTACCACCCTCTGATTAGCTCTAAGCTACTCCATGAGGGCGGTACTGAATTTCAGGATACAGGTGCCTCTCTAATGTATAGTGTAGCACATGCAAATTAATAGAGCTACATTATACTTTTTGTAAAGTTAAGCAGGGATTGCTTTACAAGATGCTTGGCAGGACCCTGTTTCATTCAGTGCACTTTGAAGGCACAGGAATACAGACTGCTTGGCATTGCAGACTCATCACAAAATACATAACCTGCCTTATTTTTAACAAGTATGATTTTTCCGAAAGTGATCTTGGCTCCATTATTTCTAACTATGAAGATTTCTGAAGCTTGATGAAACTATGTTTTAAAGTAAAAGTGACCTCAGGGACAGCTCTTCCCCAAACATTCTACATAGGATCTATTCCAAAATCAGAACTGGCAGATTATTATTTTTCCTGCCTTTTTCTGCCAACAGACCGATTTGGCCAGTGCAGTCTAAAAAATCTCTAAAAACTGAAGAGTGGGAAGCTTAAGCTTTGCTTTTTTTTTTTTTTTATAGTTTATAATCCACAGACTGAAAATTTTTTCCTTCTTCTCTTCCTTGCTGTTTAATCATCTCTCTACTAGGTACAGTAAAAGCTTCAAGTAAAAGATAACCTTGACCAAAGGCACCAGTTGGCTATATGAAAGCCTAAACCAAGATGTTCGTAAGTCTGCACAAGTTGATATACCAGGGCCATCAGAGTCAACATATTCTCATCAAGACTGACATTCCACCCTGAGAGCTGGGATATGAGGAAAAATACAAATTGCTGATTATGTTCCAAACAATATACTTTCATCCCAAGACATCCCAAACTTCCAGCTACCTTCTACTGAACAGCTCCATTTTGTCAGCTTGACGCTTCTCTATGGTATTATCTTAATGGACTTTAAAACAAAACTAAAGTTTCTGCTGCTCTGTGTGAACGAGACATCCACGTTCAATGTGCCAAATATGTCTTGCTGTTCTCTAGCAAGAAGCCAAAACTAGATCATTAAATAAAGTGTCTACATTTCTGAAGGTTGAGGTTGGAGGTAGATCTTCACAAGATATCTGCATCCAGCATTTACAGTGAAGGTGAGGCCTTTTTGACTTATCAAATGGAATTCAGGTCATTTCACGGTGAATTGTACTTTAGGATTATATTGCACATTGTTGATCATTGAATTGATGCTTTAAAATACCCACTCTTTAATCAAGTGTATGGGGAAAAAAATCCGCAGTTGAAAAAGAAAAATAGTATCCTGCTTTTCCCAGAACATCTTAGTATAGTATTTGGTGGCCTTAGGAGGTGGAAGAAGCAAGAAATTAATACCCAGTTAGATATCACTAGAGGCATCAGCTCAGATGTGGAGGTATTGAAGAAAATGAAGAAAATACCTAAAATGCAGAGATAAATCTAGGGTGTTATTGGAGTGGAAGGACATTGCCTATAAAGCAGAGAGAGACCTAGTCATGCTAAGATAAACTTGGCTTCAGTGATAACTTTAAAGTCTTCCAGGATGTCAGACCAATGTGCTGGAAGCAACTCAGGATTGAGAGAACTAATCCCAACATAAAAAGTCTAGAATGAGAGATAAGGCTTAAGGAACAACCTCAATAAAATGCTTTAGAGAGAAAAATCACCACACTGTAATGTAAATCAGTGGCAAGTGAAAAATTACCCATGGCTGGATGATAAGATCATTTTCTACAAGATTGGTAGTTAGTTCTCGGCGTAAGTAACTGAAGCCTTAATTTCATATCAATGCTAGGAAATTAATGTAGCAATATTAACAAATGTATTAACTAAGCTTGAGTAAGCTTTCATTACACTGAGTAAAAATTGATTTAGTTTGATTCAGTAACTACATATCACACATTTGCAGCCCTTCATGTATTTACCTTGGAACTGTACTTCCAAAGACAAGGTATCAACCCATAGATTCTGTGGCAGTAGCAACTCTGGAGGCTGGTTCAAAAAAAAACCCATATTAAGCTATGAGCTTTCTTCATCTGTCCACACATTCAGAGTTTAAAGATGTCTCAATAAAAGAGTCTCTTATGAAATGCTGGAATACATTTGCTAAATGTCAGAGCAGAAACACCTTGGGGAGGGATGAGATGGGAGATAGCAAAAAGTGCTAATAAATGAAAGGAAGGTGGGTTTTGGTGAGGGTCATTGTTCTTTTTTTCAATCTTAAGAATTTAGGCTCAGATTCTGATTGAGAAAAAGTGATATTTTTAAACACTTTTTTTCTGTCAGTAAAGGGAATGTACAATAGTACAGTTATGTATATATGTATATATGTATAAAGAGAAGAATACCTCTCCCAGTACAACATATGATTATTTGTGTTGCAGTCTTAAGCACTTTTCAATGGACTGAAGCTACAGTTTCAAACTTAACTTTCTGTTCCCTTGCTTTTGGAGGTTTAAACACCTATTCTTTACTTTTGCAATTATTAACATTAACAGTTTGACTAGAGGTCTTATTAACGTTGGGTTTGTCGCCAGAATTTTATAAACAGCTAAGTCCTTTGCTTGCTAACATACAAGTTCAACAACTTTTTGTTGTGGAATATGATTTAATTAGATTAAAAAGAATAAGGCTTTCTTTTAGGAAGCAAGGTTCCCTTTTATAAACCAACTATACATAACAATAACCTTTTCACACATGGAAATCTTAGTGGAGGTTTTGTAACACCACTGCCTACAACGTATGATGATGTTTCACAATGGCCACAGACACTCCTAACAGTCTACCATATCTTTAAGTACAGTTTAAAATAAAATGCATTTCATTTGTGATTGCTATCTCATATTGAGATTCAGAACATAATTCAGACTGTGCGAAATATATCTCCCCCCTATCTATTAGAAGTTACAAAACTAGACAGAAAACAAATAGTAAAATATTGAACAGCTTGCCCAGAATAGTGTATGACTTATAAATAGCCATGATATATGAGAGGAGTAACATGAGTTTAAATACACTACTAAAATCTTTCATCTTAGAACTCAATAAGCAGATTACTAGAAGTTAATTTTTTTTTTCCAAACAAGGAAGCTTGAGGTAATGCCAGAGAAGAACTGAAGCAAGCGGAAGATTAGGAGAATAACAGACCTGTCATGAGACATTATACACAAATACGCAGACCCGGCTAGCCATGTGGCCATACTCTGTGCTGGCAACCCTAAGAATTAGAAGAAAGATTCCAAGGTGTCAAAGACATCTTTTTCATATTGCAAGCTACATGCAAGTCAGCTTGTTTCAGCTTTAAACCCAGTGCATGGCACTGGATTGCAGAAAGCTGGAGCTTCTTTGAGCTGAGAACTCAATAACAGCCCCCACTGCCACTGGAGTGCCAGCTCATCATCTCTCCTCTGCTCCATGACTACACGTGGCATCAGAGTTGATGGCTGATGAAAGGATTCATCAGTCACCTACGTATGAGTATGCATCAACACAGAGCAGGGGAGAGGACATGGTCCTTTTGTGTAAAGGTATGAGATGACTGCTTACTCTATTTTTTCTTATGTGAGAAAAAATAGTTTACTTTTCATCCAAGACAACTGTGATTGGATACTGTATTTAGAGTAACTGATTATCTGGAGCTCTGGAGAATGATTGACTGATTGTCAGAAAGGGAGATTTGAAGCAAGTTAACCATATGTTCAGAAGACAAAAGAGATTTATCATCTGTCTCCCCAAAGGAGGCCAAACTAAGGTTATTGAGTCTGCACAGAAAGTCAAATAATCGCAGTGACATAAAAACTGACTTAATTGTTACAAAAGACACAGAAGACTATGCTGTTTACTGATTAAGGGAAGTAAGCTATTACATATAAAACACTCAAAAGAAACTATATCTAGTTCTGTAAAACAGAAAAGGATCATAAGCTGAAATACAGACAGAAGTGTTCTAATGGCAAATCCAAAAAAGCCCCCAAAATTCTAGACTGAGAGATTTTATTTCTAAAGTCTACTTTGTGTACTGGCAGCTGAAACAATACTTCCTTGCTAAGTCATGATTTTCAGCAAGCAAAAGACAATGAAGAAATATGAAGCTGACTAGGCTAATTCCATCTTCTAAGCTGAAATGATTCAAAAATGACCCACAGAGCATCAATAACATAAAGAATATTGGTCAACTAAACCCATCAGTTTCTTTTAAAAATGTCTTAGCTTTTCTTTTAATCCTGTTCCCCCTCTTTTAAAAAAAAAAAACAAAACCAAACCAAAACTTATTAACATATGGCATGGAAATCATCTTACTATATAAATGGACTTCTACATTAAAACTAGTGAATCTAATGATTTCTCTACCAGGACACATGTTCTTAGCTTACAGCACAGTGGGGAGGGTGGGCACCAGTGAAAAAACATCTGACACCTATCTACTGAAGCGAGTGGGGAAAAGGAGGGTTAAAAGAGCTGACAACAATGTTCTCACCCACAAGAAAATTAGACTGGATAGACTACATGTTTTGGCCTCCAAGAGAGGAAGAAAAAATGACTTCCTAAAACAAAGAAGAAAAATATATATAGGTATGGAAACCATGTAGGTAATGAAATGTGTATTTCCACGTACTTCAAGATACTTATTTGTCTGACCTTGAACTGTTCTAGCTTGCCCCTGCTTAGCCACAAGAGGCAGGAAATCTTCTGGCATTAATATTTTCTTTGTGGATATTTTTGCACACGTTTCAGGAACAAGCAATACTGTACAAACAGATTCATCATGGTAGAAAACTAGTTGAAAGTTTTTCAGCTATTCTGCAGATAGCAAACAATCTGGCATGCAGTATGTATTACATTGAGTGGTGTAATGAAGCCTGATGACACAACAAACCTAAAAGACTAGCAGTTAGCTAGAGATTTAAATCAGTACACACCTATTGGTGAAAAACCAAGCTGCTGTTGGCTTCTACCAAAGTTTTTTCAGCTGCAGTGTGAGCTTGCTTCAGTGTTACTTAAAAATGGTTTCCTTTTGTGTGGTTTTAATTGCTATGAAACCTCCAAAATCTCAACTACCATGTATATACAAATATCAAATATACCAGATACCTCCTCAGGACAGAATGGCTACGTTTGCCTTTGATTTAGCCTGTTAAGTCCTTGTCTAAACCCACAGCACAGCAACTTGATTGCACTGTAGTGGCAGCCAGCCTTGGACTCTTGAGCCACATAGGGCATTGAGCAGTTGAACCATACCTCCTGTACTGGACCTGTGCTGGCTCCTGGGTAAACCACAACCCTTGTGTGTTCAGAGGTGAGCCACCACTGTAAGCTAAGACTGACCTCCTGGGTGCACACCCAGCCAGCTCAGGCCTACAGTGGAGCATTGAAATCCTGGGGTGGCAAATGTCATTTCTCATCCATTAAATGCTTTTCAACACTTCCAGAGTACATGGACTGCATCTCATGGTTCTCAGCTATACAAAGAATATGTGCTTGTAGTCCCATGAAGATTGGCTACCATTGGGATAAAATAATATGTCACACAGGAGACAACAGGTAGCAATGGGATTGCTTCTAATAGAGAAGCACTTCACAACAGAAGAAAGAATGTGGTAGAAAAATAGCAAGTGGCAAATGTTTAGGTGTCTCCTTTACAATGGTCTGAAACCAATATAGCCATCACTGCCATTGTAGAGAATGCAGTGCACACAATGAAAGAGAATAAAATGCAGTCCTGAAAGTATGCCATATCCCATAGGTATTCTATTTATAGTCCTCCATTAGACACCTTTTTTTCTTTTTGGACCAGCTCCCTGGAGTGTAATGCTACAGGTTTCTGGGAAGCTGATACTAACACTTGCTAAGTCTTTGACAGAGAGAACCAGCCAAGAATTTACAAGGTGTCCCAGGATGCAATGAAAAATTGTCAAAATGCAGTCAAAAAACTTAGAAGTATAAAGTCAGCTGACAGCTAAACATAAGAAGGAGGAGCTGTTCAGGAATGGATTAGAGTCCAGAATGGGAGAGTGGAGAAAATACACAGCTAAATTCTTTCCTTTAAAATAGGCAAAACCCTCCAGTTCAGACTGATTTATTTCATCCATTTCTACTAGACAAACTCCCACGTGGCTTCAGAACTGGACTATTTACCTTCTTCTGGGTTGTCATAATGAGATTCTTCCAACACGTTATTTGGTAGCATTTTAAAAATGAGCACCAAAGGGAAAGAATCAGCCTAAGAGTAGCCCCACCCTGAAACCCAGATATTGGTGGGTGGTCTGTGTCTGCCTCTGTTGTGTGACGGTAACACTGATGTGCTCCTGTGGCTGGGTGGGTGTCTTACCACAGGGCTCCCAGCTGCTGGAATAAAACACAATCTAGTCTAGCACTGGAAATAAAGCATTTGTGAACTACTTCCTCACTAAATGTAACAATTATGTCTTCAATAAAGCCATGAGCACCTACAGCTACCTTTGGCTCTGTTCCCCCAGGAAAGAATAAAATTTAGTAATCATAGGAGGAAAATGAACTCTTTCAAATCCTAAAATTCCCCTTCACTCTTTTTGTGCTCAGAGCAGTAAAAATAGAGAGGTCTTAAACACAACTGGCAAGGGCAGTTCAAATGCCACGTTTAACAGACTTCATTTTTTTATAAAATTGCGTTATATATCTAAAGGCATAGAATTAAATTTTAAAACATTCATGGTTAGATGATAGATAATTTCTACGCAGAACATAAGGTATCTGAGAAAGAGAACAGAAAAAAAAAATAATTTACATTTCAAAAATCTATGCAAAAGCCAGCCACAATCCCAATTAACAATATTTTTGCAGTAGTGTCATCCCATCCTGGACCTGGTTAAGGCTTCAGAAACATATCTAACAAATCCCTTTTCCTGAGGCAGAAGGCTTTATACAAATGGCATTTCTGATATATAGCCTCTCTCAGCCTCCTCTCAAAGACCTTCAATACAGTCTGTTTTAGAGCATCTCCTATGATCAGGAAGTTTCTCATGAGATTTCTACTAAATCCATCTTGCTATAGTATAGGCCATATTTTAAATCCTGTCTGTTAAGAAAATGGAGTGTATATCAGTTCCTTTCTCCTTATACAAGTTTTGTACATATTCTAAAAACCTCATAGTCATTGTCAAGCTTCTGTTCTCTATGTAAAACAGGTTTCTCACAGGTCATGTTGTCTAGCTTGCTGATCATTTTCATTGCTCTCCATTAGAGTCTTCCTTAGTCTGTTCATTTTTGTCTTGAAACATGTTGCCCCAAACTGGACACAGTACTCCCACTGAGGCTTTATGAGATTACTTTATGAGTCTTGAAAATTACATTCCTGTTTCTACATCCCAAGATGGTATTTCCTTTCTTGCAATAGCACGACATTGCAGACTAATGCTCTGCTTGTGTGCTGAAATAACATCTGTACCCTTTTCTATAAAGCTGCTCCTGTTCCCCATCCTTTACTTGTGCACTTTATCATTCTTGCATTTGAGCCTAAGTGTATTGCTGTGACCTTGTCCCTAATAATTGTCATCTTGGTTTTTTCTCAATAATTTTCCCCATTTTACAAGATAATTTGATCTTAACTCATAGTCTGCCCTACCCACAGCAACCTACTCTGAGTACAATTTCCCAAGCAGTTTTGCAGATCTACACAACAGTACCCTCCTGTGGATGACATTTCCTGAGCTTATCTGTGTCACAAAAGACGATGTCATGGGAAAGTGTGGCTAAGATCAGCAGAAGTTTGCAGTTTTCCTTCTCTCGAAAGCAAACCACTGGGTCTTTTTCTGAAGAGGTGTGCTCTTCCCTTAATGACTCTGAAATAGCTTGAATCTCAGACAGCTATTTGCCTCACTGATGTAAAAGCCACACACCATTGCTCTTTGCACATTTCCATTGGCCACCAGGAGAAGTGCCATTTTGACAAAGCCCTAACTCACTTTGCTGGATGCTTATTGCTATTTGTCCACTGTTGCTTTTGAAAAATTGCAATTCAGCTTTGAATGAAAGTTTTTTCCACCACTAAAACTAATCAGCACTGACAGTGATGAACAATGGTTTTGTTATCACTGACACACATTTCTAACTGCATTGCCTCAGTTAAACTCTTGATGTCATACACAACACAAAATGAAAGTGGCCTGAATTTCAAAGAACCGATGTAAAGACCTTGTAGGCTTGTTTCAGACCAGATGGAAATGTAACAAAAGAGTATATAATTGTTGGTAGAAAATTGGATGGGATTCACATCACACTGCTTTTACTCAGCAGAGTATGCCTAGGGCATACATAAGAAAATGATGTATTTGTTTTTCAGGAGGTAAAATAAATAGGTAATTTATTATTCCACTGATAACACTAGGATTTTAAAGAGGTCACTCTCCCTTCTTATATATGGTCACACAAATGAATATATACTTATCTGCTGGAAGCCTTTTCTAAACTATTCTCAATAAAAACAAGAACTTTTAAGAAGAATGACAAATGTTTGAGTAGTCACACACTGACATAGCGTAAGTGCTCTGCATTCCTTTGCTCATTTTCAGCAGTCAAAACCTTTTAGAATTAAAAATTTATTAGAGTAACAGTCAGTCAGTTTTTTAAAAGAAGCCAAATGTGCTATTGCAAAGTAACTGCAACTGTGGGAATATATTTCTGCATTCCATACTTAAATAAAACATTCACTACCCAGCAAATATTACCATTTCTCTAATTAAATAAAGAAGTATGGGTATGAAAGGTAAACCCACCATTCACTAGTGCCATGTAATTGTGCTTGGAATAAAAACTATACTGTAGCATGAAAGCTGTAATAAAAACAGTCACCTTTGATGACAAAAGCTGAATTCTAGCAGACAGCTTCATTTCTAAAGATGGAAATCTGTATCTCCATATGTAGCATGAAGAATCCCTAGACAGAGTGTTCCTAACTAGTATTTGACCATAAAGTTTCAGTTTTCAAACATCTTCCCCTTTGCTACCTCTCCAAGGTTATTCCATTTTAATGACAGAGCTGTCACTTGCATGCAATTGGCCACAAAGACCTTTCGTTTTGGTGAAAGTAAAAATGAAATCATAGCATACTTTTTAACCAATATGTACAAAGACACACTTTTGTTTTGTGAGACCTGATATTTTTGCAGAGAAGAAAACCATAGCATACCACAGCCAAACAGAAGACGACGCATTGCTAATGCTTGTCCAGAAGCTAGACAAAAGATACAAGTAAAGTAAAAGACCTGAGCAAGCTAAAGAAAAAGAGGGTTTAACTATTCCCAACATCTCCTAAAATCAGTTGTATTAATCAGCATTTTGTGTGTCATAAATGCAAGGAAAAAATAGAGGTCAAAACGGAAGGCATTGGTATTAAAAATTAGTTTAAAATTCAAATCATGATCACAATTAGGAAACTTTGCATTGCATAGTGCATTGTTTTAAGAAAAGTTAATGAAATGAAATTAAAAAACCCTGAGTACATATTTAAAATGCAAAAGTAAAAATAAAACCACTTAAGTTGTTATTTGCAAGCTCAAATCCAGAGTTACCTATTTTTCAAGTTCATCAACTTAGTGTGCAGTTTAGAAAAAGCTTATATGCCTATTTGATCAGCTTAAAATGAAAAGGAAAATTCAATTTGTCCTTTTCAGAAAAAAAAAATCCTTAAAATTTAAACAGATATAGCAGGGAAAAAAATAAACAATCACTTTTCTCTCTAGAATAGGTCCTTCTTTCATCTAGCTGGCATGCTGACTACATTCATGTATTGATATCTAACTTAACTGTACCACATACTAATTTAACATCAAGCTGCTACAGTTGAGAGCTGGCTGAAATTACAATTAGGTTCCAGACAGATGCAGTTCAAAAAAAAACTCAATTCAACATTTTCTGCACTACCAATGAACTTAAATCTCTGGCCTATTTTGACTTAAACAGAAGATGTTTGAAATTAATAATCTAGTATGAAAATAGCCTTAACTGAAGGAGCAGTCCATGGCCTCAGTCTTTGGTAATTAATTTTGATTTGCATACTCAATTTTCAAGTTTCCAAATTGCAGCAGAACTTTGAAGGCAAAGTTCAGTCTCTTTGTTCAGACTCTTACTCCATTCCCCCTTTTGCAAACATATAATTCTACTAGAGAATTTAACACAAAAAACTCAGGAAACATCACAGTTAAGTTCATCACACCATCCTAAATCTCTCTTTTTGTGCATATGAGTATAAGGCAGTCTTAAATTCACAGTCATGTATCTCAAATGCCATATGTTGGAATTTTTTTTTCCAAAAAAAAGGGATGCTTTTCCTTTCTTGGCCTAGTTGCATGGATATACAGATTGATTTTTGCCTTTTTTGTTTCCCTAAAGGACTTAGGACTGCTAATTATGACAGATGCTAAATTACAAACTTACGCCAAGCAGAAAACGGATGTGGCATGAAATAAAGACCCCAAAAAAGTGTTACATGACTGATGGCATTATATTAATATAGGATGGTGATGAGAGGAAGCAATCTGCTGGTATGTTATTGTGAATGTATAAATTGCTGCATGCATGCACAGCAGCTTTAAGAACATCTTATATCCAAATTCTAGTAATAAGAAAATTTTCTGTAATCAACAGCACGAGTTATAAGAACTAATCCTCATAGATGCAAATATCCAAAGGGAATTTAATGCTAAAAATAAATATATCATCAACCTGGAGCTTATTTACTTTATGAACTGTACAATGCACTACAGACATGCAGTGGTAAAGCTTATTTTTCCATGAATTTTGAGATTCTTTCCAATTTTACCTTTTCAGACCCAGGCATACAGTTCCATAATAAATTAGTCAGGGCTTACATGGAAGGGCCTCTAACAGACAGGCTTCAATTTGTTAATATTTGGCTGGGGCAGGATATACATGTCTTAAATGCCATGTATTTGATTTAGCCCAAAAAAGGCTTACAGAACTCCCAACTTATAACAAAGAATACAGAGTTCATCTGTCTGAATTCCTGCAATGCTAAAACTAGGGGCCAACCACAGAAACAAGCAGAAGACCAGTTTAAAAGAAATTTTTAAAATCTTCGTTACAAGAGGAAGGTGAACTCCTGAAACTTGCTGCTACATGAGGCTGTGGAGGTCCAAAGTATCAGCAGGTTCAAAAACAGATTGCATAAAATAAAGAACTGGTTCATAAACAGATACAAAAGATACTTTTTAAAAAAAAAATTACTAAAAAGACAGGATGTACTTAGTAACAATTTTAATTCAGCAGTTCTGAATGGTGAGGCAGCACAAAGGCAAAGGACCACAGAAAGCGGCCAAGATACTTGTGTGCTGTCTAAACAGCATCTCTTCCTGTTGTTCTTGCCTTTCTCAGGAGATGCAATGCTAGGCTGGATGGTTTGACCTACTAGGGAATTTCTAATGTTATATACTCATTACTGGTATCCTTCGTAGGACAGAAGCAGAATACTGAAAGGGCACCTTGGAAACTTCAGGTTTCTCTTTCTTCTTAGAGGACCAAGGCTGAATTGCCAATGCAACATGGCCTTTACCTTTTACCTGCACTCAACATGAATTGTTACAAAATTATTCATTCTTCCATTGTCTCTTGACATCAGCCTTCAGAAACTTTTGTGTCTTTACTCTAGCTGTGAATCAACAATGGGGTAAATGAAGTTGAGCAACCCTAGTGGCCCCACCAGTAAGTCATCCAGTTTAGCTAGGTGGGAGAAAAGCTGGGCAGCTGCAGATCCTAATGTTGGAAGGGTGGGTCCATACCCTCACTAAAGGATGAAAATTTTTAATGATCTACTGGGGTAGTAGATGATGGAAGAGGTAACAGCAGAAGAGACAAAAGTTTTATTAGGGATTCGGAAAGAGCATCTAAAGAGCATTCTTAACTCCATTCATCTCTCCTTCCCCTCACCAACAGGATGCAGAGTAAGGCTGAGGTGGAGAATGGGAAGGACTTAGTATCAGGAGGTGGTTTTTCCCTACTGTAGAAGATCTTGAGTGGGAGACCACATCTGACAAATCCATGAAATTTCTGACTTCAGCCAATTGCATGTACCTGGACCTTGCCCTGCTCTGCTGGAAGATAAAGCCTCAAGCAACACCATTGCACACACATTTGGAAAAGGCAGTTCTGGAAAACTCTTGTCCTTTGAGCCTTTTCTCAGTGTTCCAAATTTTAACTCCTGAATTTGCTTTGTTCACTGACTCCTAGCTACTGCTCCCCACCATGAATTTCTACACCTATTGATGAGCAAAGCAAAATAATTTTTAAGGATTAAGCACAGTAAATGTCCCGATCAACAATTCAAGAGGACGTATTTGTGCACAGATGATCGCTGATCTGTCATGCGCACATTCACTCACTTTTTTCTGCCTCCTGCAGGTGATCATGGTGGACTTAGCAGTGCTAGGTTAACGGTTGGACTTGATGATCTTAAAGGTCTCTTCCAACCTAAATGATTCTATGGTCATTTACTCCTGCAGTTCAGGAAAATGTTTCTTCTTCTTTATTTGAGCTGGATATGGGAATGGGGTAAGGCTAAACAATAAAAAATGCTTGCAGAGGAAGCCAAGAAAATAGCAACTCTATAACTATTGTAAGAATGTGCAGTCTTATTTGCAAAAAAATGAAGAAAGAATGGGGGCGGAGGGGGGACGACCTTTACCATATGATTACCAGCTGGAAGAGAGAGTCAATCCAGAATGGTCTGATGGAAAACAGCTTCCAATAGCACTGTTACATGAAATTTAAAGTTATGTATTCAAGGCACACATACCCTAGGAAATTATTGCAATAACATCAAGAAAGGTCTCCTTTGGGAAAATCCTTACTGCACCCACAAATACATATTATATTGTATCAGATCACAAACATTTGTAAGGAGTGACACAAATGAGTAATTGCAGAAAGTGTCAAGTGTTGCTTTTGGTATGACCACTATGAACTGAATGTAATCTAATTTCACTCCTACTGTTTTGTAATATGCTCACAACCCTGATTAGTGCTCTCTGAGTGACCTGACATGCTTCAGCATTCATGAAATTTCTAGTATAATGATTCACTTCTGAATGTTTCTGAGTCAGTTTTACTACCCATTTGACTAAAAAATACATGTATCACTCATGTGCAAAGCCTCTAAATAGTTCACCCTCCCCATAAACAGATTTTGAACATTTTCAAAAAGAAAAAACCACTCCCCTCCCAACTCCTCATTATTCTGTTTTCTCATGATTAATTTTAAGTATTTATTAATATTTTTTTTTTAGTGTGCTCTCCCAGTAGGTGGAAGTTCTGGCTTTCAGCCTCTTCTGTCTGATAAAGGGGCTAAAGCCAGGCCTACCACTTCATGAATGTTTTAATCAATATCATATAAAAAGTGGATACCCTTTTTTTCCCTTTCAATAGAAAAAGGAGTAGGCTGTCTATGCTTCTGAAAACTTACCTTTTAGCATTTGATTGTAAAAGATGATTCCAGACTGTGTCTGGCTGAAAAGAAAGAAATGTATTCTTGTACATCAGAGTTAGACCCAACAAGGCCTTAAGATACAAGTTTATGACTTGCCTTGCTCAATCATATCTTCATTCAAAGTAGCTGGATGTTATGAATCTTATTCTGAGCCACTAAACTCCTGTTCTCCTCTGGTGGCTGAGCTGGCCATCAGCCCTAGAGTACCAGCTATTTCCTCTAGGGACCAAAGCTTGAACAATTTGCCAGAAGGGACTTCCACGGCAGAAGTTACTGCCAGTGCTTTCCTCCCCAGCCAGTTCAAAGGGGAATTCAGTCAAAACTCACTCACTTATCCACAGCATGAAATTCCTCTTTTGCATTTTTTGAAACCAAGCACTATTTTTCGAAGCTCTAGTTTTCTCCACAAGGAAAAAGTAGCACTTTTTTCACCTACAATGGAATGACATTGTCTTCCAGGGGAGATACTCTATTTGCAGTATATTCTGTTCTCCAGTGTAATGTATACAACATCTACTTAGTTCACTGGAAACTGATTTTCTGCATTATATCATCTCATTATAAACATATTTTTCATATTCAAAGTAAAACTAACAATAAAATAAAATTGCTTAGATAAATTTTACATTTGATTTTCTTGCATCTAAATGCAGTTAAAAGAGTAAAGACTCATCTCTCAAAATACAAAAAGGAATGTACATAAGTTGATAGAAAATATTCTATCCCATATATGTGGAAATGTCTGAGAGCCCTCATTCATTATTCAGTAGATGAAAGAGAAGGAAGAAGAACCTGGAAAAGGATAGGGAAAAGTATCATTACTGCACTGTTTTGTAAAATTAACTATTTCAAGATGCTTAACCTTAGCTCAGAACACTGTGTTGGACTTGTGCTTTTATGAAGAGGAATCTGCTGCAAATTAACATCTTGTCTGCTGCTTTTGAAAATGAAAAACTTGAGAATACTTATGAAGTGGAGCCACCTTCTCTCCCCTTTTATTGATTTGAAAATGAGTCACATCTCAAATGCTTATTCCCATGTGTCATCCAGAGAAGACCACCCAAAGTTATTACATTTTGAGCAAACTTTCAGTTCTTCAAACCTTCAGTAGTCCTCTGCACTCATCCCCCCCTGACCTAGTCTATTTGGCTCTCAAACACAAGTGTTAAGCAGGACAAAGAGCCACATGCCCAAGCTTCTTTAAAAACACAAAAGGAAAGGGAAAAAAGCCCCTATAATCTCAAGGTGCATTTATTCACAAAGATTGGTAAGAAAGATGAGAATTTCCACCAAAAACAGAACACACACACCCCCCCAAAAGAAAAAAAAAAAGTCCAGCATCATAAGCCATGCTACAATGACAGAGACCACAGGCTTCAGCTTTAACTAATATCAACAGGTGGTATAATTCTGATGCAGTTAACATTTTCAATTCATAGAGATCATCAGGTAACATGGGAATTAAATCTTAATGCTTAAGCACTTGCAAAACTGCAGTTTCATCTTATTCCTGGTTATTTTAGAAATATATACATGACAACCAGGTGGTTAAGAGGAGTTAGGCTTTCAAAAACACAACTAAAACATTACATTCCACTGTATTGTGTTTTTGTTTCCAATAAATGCCTACATTGTATTCCCAAACATGCTCAGACCAAGTAAAAGATTTGTTTATGTTTTCTGCTTTCCCACTAGGACATACACTGAACTGCCCGTAAATGCATCAAAAGCCATTTCCTCTTTTTGTTGAGTTTTCTTCTTGACTCAGGTTTTCCCATTTGCTTGCATTCAGGGATAGCAGTTTGAAATAGATTTGGTACTCGAGAACTGGTGCACAAGGAAAACCTCTTAAAACACAGAAGGAATTACTGATTGGTAATTCCTGAAGTGAAAGTTGATTTGCCTGAGAATACTCCTCTTTCATCTAATACATTTGTCATGTTTATACTGGCCTTTTAGTTATAAATACTGTTTTTAGTAAGCTAAGAAACAAAGCTTTGTTGTTAGGAATGTTTTCTCTCTACTGTGACATGAGTAACTAGTATTTTAGTACTTGCTTCAGGTGACCTAGCAGAAATGAGACAGAATCTCTATATCAGAAAACCACAGATGTTAGAAATCAAAAAGCGCTACTGTGAAATTTAGGCCACAACACCGCAAATGAAGCACTGCTCAATACTGAGAACACACTTCCTTGTTATCCAGCTACCCTTTGAAAGTCAGAGTTTAGAAGGGCTCTCATCTTCTCAGATCTTCTGTTTCAAGTTAAAAGAAACGTTTACGAAATAAAATTCAAATATAAAGCAGTCTTCCGCTTAGTTTCCAGAAAAATATACTATTCTTATGCTAACCTTAAAGTCCAAGTTCACTCCAAGATCATGTATTACTCTTTAAGTCTTCTCACATCAATATATTTTGCGTTTGTTTTTTTTTTTTGTATCATACATGACACAAAACAAAGCAGCATAACCCCCTCTCACTGAATCTACCTGACACACAGAAATCTGATTTGAATTACATCTGCTACAAAGCATAAATAACCATGGCAACAGGCACTATACCTTTTTCATGAGAGAATTTTTTAATTTATGGGAACATGACACAGGGGCGTACACTCACTTGCAACTAAAACTTTCCTTCCTACCCTGACTGTGGATCACACAGAAAGCTACACTTTCAACATACAAGGAAAGGAACATCATTGAATGTTGTAGTGGGAGCAAAATAATCTACCTGGCTTTTTATTTCTTAAATAAAAATACAGGAAATAAAGGTGCTGAAAGAAATAGACTCTGAATATTTTGAGACAGTATTTAAAAATGAGATCTTGTGATCCTGTCACAAGGTCTTTAATAAACTGGTATGTAATTCCAAATAATGTCAAAAAAATGTAGGAGAACTAGAAAAGGAATTGAGTAGCAAGATACGGATGATAACAGGTAATGGAAATTGTGTATAAAAAGTAAAAACAGTAGAAAGCCATGCACTTCCTTACCTGGAAAGAAAGATTATGAGGGGGATATGATATGTGTATATAAAATCATAGGCAGTCTTGAGAAAGCAGAGCAGCAACAATTATTCAGTGTTACACACGACAGGATCAAAGAGCAGTCAGTGAAATTGTCAAGCAATGGTTCAACAGGATTGTGGAAGTCATTGCCATGAATGTTTTGGGGGAGGCCCAAACAGAAATGGAACAAAAAGGGCAAATTTCAGAAAATAGCTCCATTAGTAACATCAAACATTATTAGTCAGATACAAACTCTGGCTCAGGCAGTGAGCCATAAATTGCTGATCCCACAAGCAGTACAGGGGGAAGGATAACTTTTTACTCTCCCTGCTGCTGCTTTGTTTTCCTAGGGGCCATTTCCTGGTCATATTTGGAGACAGCACACTGGGTGAGTGAGGCCTTTGGTCTGATCCGTTAGGACCATACCTAGGTTCTTAAACAACAAGGTTCTTAATAAGTTTGAGCCGACAACAAAAGGCTATTTTGAAACCCAAAGAAGAGGAACATCCTTTTCAGTTCGCATATCATCAGTTGGCAAATCAAGTGCATAGTCTTGATAGGGAGAACACCAAGCTATGGGTGACAGAGGAATGCAATGGTGCAGCATGCTAGGCAGCCAAGCCTTCACTGTGTGGTTTTCTTGAAGAATGGACTCATTCGGACGTGCCAGTAGCAGAAAGAGCATTTAGCTCAAACATTTGTTGATCTTTGCTCCACATGCAACTGTTTCATTGGAACTAAATCTCAATGAACTGACAACCTGCTAAAACATGTTCATATTTCATTAGACATATTTGGAAGGCTTGGCTCTCTAATAGGTTATTTAATCTATCTCTATATAACACATTTAGGCAAGACTGATATGACTGTCCATAAACCATTCTTCCCTAATATGTTTCATGTGTTGGTTCACACACACACCTTCACTGTTGATGGTTCCTGCTGTGAGCATAGCTAGTTTATCTATCTGTTGCCTAACTATTTTTAGTTTTTCTCAATCTAATCTAAAATATGCCAGGTACTGAGTGGGGGGAAGAGAGTCTATATATCTACATTTGTTACAACATTTAATTTATAAATTCTTAAGTCATCACTCAAAAAATTGAATCACCTCTACAATCTATTATCACCAGCAAAAATGATAATATGAAACAAGTGCTTATTACATTCTGCTTAAAATATAAAGAAAATCAGGTACATTTCAATCATTGCCTACAGAGAGTATCACTACTTATTTAGATAGGACCACTGGAATGTGGCTTAGTACAATTATTAATGAAAATTCAATGCAAAAAATCATTAATCTAAATATTATCAAATATCTATCTGCTAGTCCTATTGGCAACTGATTTGTTCTCTGTATTTGAAAATAAAATTGGATTCATGTAACCAAACTTCTGTGCCTGTCTGCACAGGCTAATAGCAGAATCTCAGTCCAATTTGTTAAATTCTTCAAGTCACATCATTTAGCAGGCCAGATAAAACAATCTGAGATACTGCTTTGAAAAATTGTGTCTTAGATGCATATGCTTTCAGAGAGAACACTTATCCACTTCAAGCTTTTCTTCCCTACTCCCTTCTGTAGGCTTGAAGAAAGTTTCACTCATTTGCCGTCCTGCTCTGTATGACAATCTTTCTGTGTCATGGCAACAGTCCTGCATTTATGGGACCGTCTGCAGCTCTGCCTGCAGGAGAAGTGCCCTTTGACCCTATGTGACAGAGGCAGATTTGTAGATCTCAGACTTCACGGACTTTAAACTCGTTTCTACAGCTGGTTTACTGCAGAGCTAGCTTTACTTGCAAAAAAATTTCTCTGAAGTCCAGCGCATGATTAATGGCTCTTCGTTTTAGCTTTTTGCCCCATGATCTCCTCCCTTCCCCTGCGCACCACATCACTTGCTGTAACCTCATTTTAAAATATTCTAGGACATCCATTTTTCCTCTACAACACAACACATTTGATGGCAAACTTTAATGCCCTCTTTTTAAGTTACAGGAGAAGGTACTCACCAAAACACGCGTATCATCTTTATGTCTTACTCGTTCAGTATTCAGCTTCCAAGCAGGAGAAGAATAGCTTGGCATTGCTAGTGATTCACATCCAAATAGAATGACAATGTGCGAGGAACTTTTCACACTTTCCAAAAGCACTTTACAACTCAATCCTTTGAAAAAACTCATCAGAAATGTCAAGTAATCACCAAACAATGTAATGCCAGGACTATCATATCAAATTTGTGGTCTCACAGACTTAATAAAAGTTCTTTTAAATGGACAGCACTATACATTCATAAAGTCATAAAATCTACTGAAAATACGGAGTACTGAAAATCAACTGAACAGCATTTTCCACACTTGTTTATCCTGAAACACTTCCATTGTTGTTTTCCGAGAAGGTCACACACAATCATGATCTCAGAATTCAGTGTAAAACTGACATTTTAATATAGGCTGAAGGGGATAAATTAACTATACATGAAATGTGATGGACTAAAAGTACTCCAAAGAGTACAATGCTTGAATTGTTTAACAACTTATCAGTCAATGTTTTAACCTTTTATATTAAGGCTATTGTAGATAATGCCTTATCAACTAATACCATGTCTTTGTAGCAGGCAGCATTTTCCTATTATTACCACTCTAAAAACAATATTACAACAATACTTATTTGGCAACTAATTTATAGATGCTAAACTTAGGTTAGACAAAAGAGGTAATGAACTACTTTACTGAGAGAAACTGAAACCTGAAATCAAGTTTTTTAAATACTAACATAAAAATAAAAGTGATAGTAATAGAGAAACAAGACATTTCATTTCAAGTTGATGTTAACACATTTTTGCTTTTTTGCAGGTTGTTAGATGAACTTGTGTTTTGGAAAATTTGGTAGTGATGGGAACAGAGAATTTGTTGCTCTACTATAAACTATGATAAGTAACCTACCAAAAAGCAACTCTAAGCAGGGCTTCCATGGAAATGTATTCTTACACACGAAAGTTCAGGACCCTAACATTTCTATTTAAAAGATATCTCTATTATCATAGTGAAATATGTAGCATTTCAAGATAGCACATATTTAATATAAAAGTTCAAGCAAGTACTTGACTTTCACAGAATTGGTTGAAAATGGTGATATTGTTTTGTCTACAAGTTTAGACTTTGAATGTTTTTATTTTTATTTAAATGACTGTACTTATATGAAAAGGTAAAAGTACAAACTCCTTGTGAAGCTAAGAAGTGTAGGTTACACAAATAGTGAACAGAAAAAAAAGTAGAAGAAATTAAGGAAGAGTTGCACATCAAAAGAGAAGATGCATATACATATTTTTTCATCTCTATTTTACTAGCATAAGTCAGTCATAAAAAAAAAACAACCCTATGCAGTTTTCGACTGAGTCACTGAAATAATGTTATTTCGACATCTCTTCAATAGTGTATACAGCAATTGCTCTGTTAGCTGTAATACAAATACTAACAATGAAAAGATCCATGCATGTATCATTCATGTAAGAGTAAAATAATATAAAAACAAGATAAATTTTAAGTTTCTTATTTATTCTTATCGGCCCTAACAGCCAAATGGCTAAATTGCCCTATTAGCCAAATAACTGTAACACCAAAGCGTTAGCTCACTGCAAACTAGAAAGGAAATTAGAGTTTGGATTCCCTTAGTATATTTAATTCCTGTTGTAATGGGAGAAAAATAAAACCTATTTTTACTAGAAAAATGTCCATTTTGTGTGCATTTCTGATGAGCTACGGAAACTGTCTCTGTACCATTTGTACATATTAGTTAATATTACAAAGTTATTATTTCAATAAGACCGAAAACTGATCAGCTTTTTTTTTTGTTGAGTGAGTTTTCAGTTGTATCAGTTCTGTGGTCTGCGTTCACCAGATGGCTGCATGAGTATTACAGTCAACTTAAGGAAAAGAATAGGAACTAATAGGTAGGGCCAGGACAAGATCACTTCTTTCAGTAGCAGCCCAGCATATTTTGGCCTGTAGGAACAGGGAGCCTAAATTAGCTATCAATTATAGTTGTCAATAGGAGACAAAATTTTTTCAAAGGGTGAGGGGCAGAGAAAGGATTCAGAAATAAATTCCTTGGGTCACATAAGAACCTCAGGAGAGGAGAGGGGAAGAAACAACCAGTTTTTGGTGTACCAGTTACTGGTGTGACTGTGGAGCCACTCCAACTGTAAGAATACAAGGTAAGCTGGGAAGATTCAACAATGCAGAAGACAAGCTATAGACTTCAGGACAACAATGCTGGAAAACATCAAAACCCTGAATCCACCTAAAAAAGGCTCTAGACTGGTGAAGAAACTACTAAAGGGAAGAAAACATGAGACTCGTTACTGTTTGTCTAGATTTAGATATTTCCATTGAGTCAAGAACAAGGTTGTTTTTTTCAATCTGTGGAAAGTACACGTATTTGTGGGAGAAAGTATGCAATATGCTGCTTTCCATCACCTGTTTTCTGAGCTAGCAAACTGCAAGCCGGAAGGCTAATATCCCATGCAGAAACTCCTCAGACAAGTTGTGCATTATCTTGAGATTCTGCACTGATCCCAAAGAAACTTTAGGCTGTAGGGCTGCCTTTTGAAAGGTGTAACACATGGAGTGCCTAACTCTAGGAAACTTGCTCAAAGGACTGTGGGCATAATCACTAACATAAGCTATCAAGACTGAGAAATCTTAGCACACACAAGCACCGAAGCGGTGATCTGACACAGTAGTATAGTGGAAGGATAGCTTGAACAGTCTCTAACAGTGTTTTACAACTCAAGCCTTTTGCATGTGTGTGTGTGTGTTCACATGTACTCGTGTACTTGAAAATTACAACTTGTGTAAAAACAAAACTAGCTGTGGCAACGGATTTCACTTTAGCCAAGTAGAACCGAAAAGGAATAAACTCAACTAATCTAGCAGAAGAGCAGGCAAATTTTGAAGACTTATCTAAGTGGAAATCTGAAAATTTCCAAGAAAACTCAAAAATTCTAAAGCAGACTTAGTTTGGCACAGAAAAGAATGAGCCAGACTCTAGCTCCCTGCCAGCCACCAGCAATCTCAACCTAACAAGGAGCCTACTTTAAGCTCGGCAATACAAAGCATGAGGTGCCTTATAAACACAGGTAATGCGTTGAATGGTTTGAAACATATTCTTTGTCAAAACTTCATGCACATCAGAATACTAATGACAACACTCACAATGGCATGGTCATTTTGGACTTGTATGCAATTTTTGGCAAATTAATTTTGAAAAAGCTTATCATTTTCAAAGCATGGACACCCACAACTTTCTGAAAACAAGACTCTTAATATGCACCTCAAATTAAAAATTCTATAATTAAAGCAACCAAAATATTTAAACATTTGCATCTGTCTTGGCTTAAACAGACAACAGTTTTGTTTTACTTACTCTAAATTTTAGTCACTTTATTTGCTTATCATAAAGTAGTGTAAGTTCAACCCTTCAACCACACACAGTGCATCAAAAACAATGTAAGAGAATTAGTCATTACAGGACATTTCTGTTTAGCCACTTATAAATAACTTGCTCACGTTGTAAACTCTCAATAAGCTATTTCAAGCTTGACTTGTTGGTTTCTGAAATATTTTCTGTAACAACCCATCTGTTGTTACTTCAGAAAATCTATTACTCTGAAGTAGACGAGGGCGAGAGGGAGGAAACAGATCATCTCAGAAGGAAAACTTCCTGAGTTTCCTGGTGTTTCTCAACTTCCTTCTCAAGTAGCTGATTCAAAAATTGGAAGAGGTTTTTGCTATGTAAGAGCCTAAGTGTGCAACCTTTAGTCAGAAGAACGTGCTAAATCACATGTACATTAGCAGGCCATTTCTGAAAATAATTTGACCATATGAGAAAGCTCAACTCAGGAAAACATCTTTTCTTACTATAACAACTCAAACAAAGGCTAACATTCAAATGCATAAATCCCATTTCTGAATTGGGACCTAATCAGGATAGAGACCTAAATCATATTCTCAAAACAAGTTCTTAATAATACTCATTTTAAAACTCAAGTAAAAATGAGTTTCTGGTTTAATGGAGAGCAGATTCTATTTAAAAAAAAAAAAAAAAAGAAAAAGAGGTTCTGCATAACCACTTCTTTAGTAAAATACACTGAAGTTATTTGTTTGTGTTTGGTTTAGCTTATTTACTTTTGCTTCAGGAATTAACTTCAACAATCTTATATAACACATTGTTGTACAACTACTATTGAAATGGATTAGAAAAATAAATCCTTTATTATAATACTAATATTTTATTTGCTTCTTTCTGGATTTTTTTCATGTAAGTTAGTGAAAAATGTTCCATTGATATCTAAAAGCTGGTGAGTTACATATGGAAACACTTCCACACTTCATGTTGGAAAGCGACTTCCAAGTTAAACTAGTAAATTAAAAATCTAGCTCAGCCTTTCACATTTAGGAACCGTAGTGTATTGCCTGAGTGAGGAATGAAACATGAAAACGTTACATATGCTTATTAAGGAATGCTAAGTTTAGCACAGAGGAACCTGTTTTGCACTTCAATTTATTTCTATTTTACAGTAAAATGGTCAAGCTTTCCTGAATTCACTCACAGAAGAAAAGTAGTAGTAAATTGAAAATAAGAGTGCCTGCAAAGGGAGACTATTCAGGAGTAGTTTATTGAGAATATTTGCATGCACAGATAGGAATCTCCAAGGCGTCTGTTTACTCACGCAGATTGTCCTGTTGTTATATGAAACCTAAAGAGCTATGGAATATGACTGAAATTTCTTTTGGAAGATATTGAGAATTAAACTCTATCCTGAGGTGGTAATTAGCAGACATTGAAATTTGATGGAAATCATGAGTACAGCTCTGTAGATGTGATTTGTGCCCTGAAGTATGAAAAAATAGGAAAGTTCGGAAATAATTCTCTGTGTTTCAAGGAGAATGTCAATACTATCATCACTTAACATCAGTATAATTAACTCCACATGCAGGCACTATCCAGGAAAGATCCTTGTGGAGTTGGGGGGCAAGAAGTGTTCCAATGCAATTGCACCCAATTTTTGTTTGAGATAGCTGAGCGTTATTGCAAAGTAAACCACATTAATCACTGCTATGCAGAAAATTCTGTGCAATTTACTTCAGAAAATACGAGCAGTGGCTTTAAAGGTTATCTTTTACACTAAACTAAATGTTATAACAGTCTTTCCAGCCTTTAGGACTCAACCTTTGGCAAGCTAATATGCAAGCACAGAACATTTGCAATCCAAAAGAAAAATCCCACTTTAACATGAACACTGATTTCCACAAACCCTTACCTTCTTTTTTTATACAGCTTTCACACACATCAGCCTCTGAACAGAACAACCATGAAAACTTCAATTAACTTTCGGAAGTATACTCAAAGGTTTCACTGTATGTTCTGATACACATCTTAGACTTTCATAATCATAAATATGATCGTCTGATTACCAATACACACTGATAGTACACCAGAGATGCACGCTTTAGGCAAACACTGCACACCAATCCATCCCTGAGAACACACCACTTTCTATCTATTTTCATACAGATTAGACAACTGCACAGTTAACCCATTATCTAATTTCCTTCCAATTCACTATACTCATTCCCAAATCACCAGTCAGCTTCCTTGGATACAATATAAAGCTGTTTTTCTTAAATTGTCTCTCTTTTCCTCATGAAGGACAAATGAATAATCTGGCAGAGGATTACAGTATATCTACTTTAAACCATAGTGACGACCTGTAGTGATCTATTTACGGTTTAAAGATAGTTCTAACTTCCTTTATTCACAACTGCTACACCCTGGGGAGAATAAAATCTAACATTATAAGTATCCCTACTTCTTGGCCAGTACGCATACAGAAGACAGATGACAAAATCTTTATAAAGAATGTATTCAGATCAGAGTAACAAAAATACTAATATTTATTAAAAGATTAAATTATATGTAGATTAAATGTAGATTAAATTATATTATATGTAGATTAAATTATATGTAGAGAAAACGTAGGAGCATAACAGCGGTGACAGTAAAATTTTTTTGGAAAAAAATCTTCAGTAAAGTTATGGCTTTTCTTCCTCCATGTCTTTCTTTCAAACATGGAAGTGATTGCAGCCAGCATATGCATCCAGTCCATGGGTCCTAGGATCATGTAGAATAAAAGTTTTTTGTGGCAACAATACCCCTGCAGGTCCATAATGAAGCTAGGATTTGGGTATAGCATTGACAGGAGGGGCAGCACAGGGAGGGATGAGCTCTCTCCTATCCACTCTGGTTTAAGCATCCCTATGTCAGATCTCATGATGTGGGACTGTTCCCACAGTGGAGCTGCCTGGGTGGGGAAGAGACAGCATTGCTCTTCATCCACATGCAGCCTGATTACATCTCCTCTCTGCAGCCCTTCCTTGGTTTGGGAAGAGCCAGAGAGAAACTGTGGAGCTACGTAGCAGCTGGAAGGCTAAGTTCTGCCAGTGCCCCAGAAAATGAGTGCCCTCTTTTCATCCATCCTGCCTCAGAATAATCTGCACTTAGACACAATGACAAATGAGGGATGTCTGCTTTGATGTATTTCCAGCATTCCAGACCAACAGGAAATAATTTTCCTATTGGTAAACTCTGTTATCGATAGGAAAGTTATCAACTCAATTTTTGAGTTTAGAAACTCAAAATCTGCCTTAGAAAGAAAAAAAAAGGCTTGCAGTGTGATGTAGGAGGACATGTAAGCTTCATTTTGAAATACACACATGCACTTATATGTGTAAGCATCATATATTAAATACCACATAGCAATCACATGTGATAATAACATTCTGTATGTTTCTTCACATAGTTAACATTTTTCTTAGTTACCGAACTAGCACAAGGAGGCAGGACTTTCAGGCAGCTAATTTGTGCTACTTATCAGAACTAGAATTAAACTAAAAGGTCTAGTTGCAGTGGTGATGGAATGTAATATAAACCCTGAGACATCATTAAACTTAGAGAAAATCAGGTGGATGGAAGGAAACCAAAATTTCCATCCATGAGACATCATTGAGCATTAGACTGTCATCAACCATGTAAAAATAGAGTGACCAACACCGTTCAGGGCACAAAGTGTGTGGATTAGCATAGACAGACCTTTCCCAGGCTTAATTAACCACTACTAAAATAATATAGTATGCCTCAAGTAAAATTTTTGAAGGAATATATGTTTTTACACCTATGTTCTGCCTCTGGCACAATGTCCTGTTTTGTGTCCCAAGCAGCACTAATGTCCTGAGAAATGCTGAGGTAAACATTTCTGTAGGCTCTCCTTCAGCATTACAAACATTCAGCTAAACTTTCTGGCCACAAATGGTTTAAACTGAAAATTCAATCACTTCCAGTGATGGATACGTTAGGAAAAGTATTCCACCTTGGTACACTTTGGCTATATTTACATTAGCAAGCAGGGCAGCAAAAAAGGATTAGATCTGTAAAGAGATTTTCTGCTAGGGAACTGACATGTATACTATATGCATGTTGGGTTTTTACCTCTGGATAGATCTAGTCTAGATTTGTGGACTAAAAGTCTGTTCACAGCTAGGTTGCATCTTCGTGTTTAACTTCATCAAAATAAATCCATTTGCATGCTTGGACAGTGCTGTACAATACATACTAAAGTGCAGTAAATGGGGGCAGTTCAAATTGCAGTCCTAAACAGAACTGAAATGCTAATGCAGAAACACCTTTTCTTACAGGCAGAGGATCCCACAAACCTACGAGGCATGGGACTGGTTACATCTGCAATATTATTGATTGTATTCTCTCTGGGTCAGCACGTTTCTTAGGCCTCCAAACAATGATGTCATATTTTTTAAGAATTATCATTCTTAAGCACCTGTTGACTAGTAGCTAATTCATTAATCTGGTTACATAGATCACATCCATGTACACTAATTGGGTTATTGTCATAAGATGTATAGGGAATTGCAGCTAAGGCAGTTGCCAATAAGCTTTAAATTCACTCTGTGTGGCAGGTAAGCAAAGCTGCAAAAGGGGAATGAAATACCAGATGTGAAATATTCTTCTTCCTAGACTTCCACATCTCCCTGAAATGACAGGATAATGCACCACAGACACCCCCAAAAGCACTTATATTTTCTGATGAGGGCTGACAACCCATTGCTCCAAGTTTGTTCAGTAATAGAGGACCAACCCAAGGATCCAGTCCACTTATCAGATAGGAAGGTGGTGGCTACAATAGAAGTCTTTATGCAACGGGAACTAAATGATTAAATTTAACCCATTGGGTTGTAATGTACCTGTGAGCAAGCAGAAGTTCTGAAAGGAAGAATATAAAAGCCTGGAAAACAACTGCATGTAAAGACCAGGAAGTTAGAATCATAGAATCATAGAAACATTAAGATTGGAAAAGACCCTTAAGATCGTCGAGTCCAACCGTTAAATTGTTCCATAATAAGAAATAGTGACCACCGAGTTAGTCTAGGCAAATTTTTGAATTGTTTGATGAACTGAGAACAAAATCTATGATTTTCATAAAATGAGTACTTCCCAGCTAGACATATTGGAGAATAGCTAACTTATGAACAGGAAGTGAGAAAAAGGCCGTATCAACTTGAAATATCAAGATGAACATGCCAACTGACTTTTGTTTATTTATCATACCAATTGACAAGGACACAGAGAGAGAGAGGGGGGAAAAAAAGCCTCATCATCATAATCCTGTCTTTATTAAAATGGCCAGTCACAGCATGCCATTATCCCCAGTCTCATGGTACTCATTTCCAACAAAAGGACCATGAAATTACAGAAACAAGTTTGCAGCTCTTTCGGGGTAGGTAGTAAAAAAGATAAACCTACAAGCCTTTTATCTGTAGAAGCTTCTATTTTAATCTGGTTCAGGTCATGGAAGATATGAGCTTAGCGGTTTCAACCAACCATTCTTATCAATGAGGTTCCATACAGCTCAACCTAAAAGGTACAGACCAAAAACTAAAACATCGAAGTTTTTGACAGAAAAAACAAAATGTGTTTATCAAGTTATCTGGGGAAACTCATATAGTGTTTTTGTATCCTACTCTGTGCTTCTGATAGTAGTTTCAGATCCAGAGATACCTTCAGTGCCTGCTGATTTAATGGTGAAGGTGTGCTCAGCCACATGAGTCACTTAGTGTCTCCATGGGCTGTAATCCATATTTCTAATTCGGAAGTTTATGTCAGAAGAAAGTCATAGAATTCTGATTGTCATTTTCTGATTGTCAGTTGCTCATTGGACTCTACAAATGCCACCCCACAACACCATGTAATCATTCAGACTCTGTAACTTTAATCACAACTTTTGCAGGCACGGGATTTTGCCTATGTGATCACAAGTAAAGGGCACAGGGCATTTTCTAAATTTGGAAGAGACCTTCACAAGGCATTTTTTTAAAAGTCTACATCAATTTTTCTTGCCTGCTGTCATTTAGTGAAAACTGCGGATACAAGTAAGAATTTCTCTGAACAGTTTCTCAGAACTTTATTTAACAGTGGAAAGGGTGATACTAGGAGACACTTCTTTTTAATTCTGAAAAATTCTGCCAAAAGAAAATTAATGTATATTTATCTCAATTAACAGGAGGCAAACAGCAAAAGAAGTTCCTTTTTTCCTGTATTCTAACTCTAAACCAAAATGAATACTAATGTAATAATGCTACATCAAACACTGTGATGAATTTACACTGGCAAAGGCTTGGTTGTACGATGACAGCACTCCCCCAGTGAATAAGTGCACAGTGCATTGTCCCTTCTAGAGCTCAACTTCAAAGCCCTTGAAAATCTCCTTTGAGTTTTGAACCTTCCAGATCAAAGCCTTGGAGTTCATTTATACTTTTAGGATCAGATGAAGGCAGGCAGTAAGACAGCCATGATTTAAAGGATAAATCACTTCAGAACAATGTCTATGAACATTCTCTATGGCATTACACTTGAAACTACGTTTAGAAAGTAATACCACACAGACACATATTCTGTTTCAGAAAAAGTGAGGCAAAATAACATTATTTTATTGTATTTTTATCTTTCCCAGTCGAATTTACCTTTCTATTTTGCAGGTTTGTTTACAAAATAATTCCCCAGATAGGTCTAAGCCCAGTGTCTCAATGGTTCACACCCATGCCGATTTATACACAGGTTGGGATTTAATGTATCTCTGTTTGCTGCCTTAGAGAAAAATAAAGATTCCAGTGTTTCAAAAAAATGTACACAGAAATCTAAAAGAAAAAGCCTCCCCCTGTCAAACAAACAAATAAAAGCCGTCTGGATCAAGCCTGTGGTTTGATGTGCATGCAAGCTAGATCAAAGCATGCCTTGTCCAATCCTGCTACATATGCACAGTTGAAAAGGACAAAAATAAGCCCTAAAGCAACTCCGTTCACACTGAACAATGAAATCATAACATGAGTTCAAATATATTATACATATTAATTCCAATATTTATAGACTCTTTTGGTGTGCTTAAACATAGGAAACCAATAATCAACCCAGCATGCTATCCAGACTCAAAAGCACTTACGTGGCTGATGAAAAGGAGTGGTCTAAGGCCTTGATTACTTCTCTTGATTGACCATACAAAAGATTCAAGCCCATGGCAGCTGCAGGCCATGATCCTGAAGTAAAATACCTTGTAGTCTCAGCACAGTTCTAAGTGACTTGATATTAGGAAGTCTGTAGCAGAGCTGAGAAGTGCAGACACAGCTCCAATCACAACCCCATCCTTTCCTCTTCTCTAATACACATGCTGTGGTCATCTATAGAGCTTGTCCAAAAACAAACCACTGCTGCTTCTCTCTTCTTGCAATGTATAAATTACCTTTATACCTTCAGAAGGCAAACTATGCAGTGATTTGTCTAATTCTTGAAACATCATTTCTCTTTCACAACTAGAAATGTTTTTCCTTTCATAAACACACAAACAGTGTATCCCAGTGGGCACCGATCTGTAGGGAACAGCAAATGTCCAGTATGAACACTGTACGGGGACTTAATTTTGTAGAAGGCATGTTATTGTAATTTTAAAGGCATACTAAATCAAAACTCTGTTTCTAGCTGTATATGCATTTACAAAATCAGTGGAAAAGAATTCTACTTTTGCAGAGTCTCCTCTGGACATTCTGTGAACCATCTGCACATAGCTGAAAATTTTCAAATGGAAATTTTAAGATCTAAACAACCAACATTGACAGCGTTTTCTGAGTTTGGGTAAGAGTTTGGTTTTGAGTCATTTGCAAAAAATTGGTCAGAGTCAGGTTGGGCAAAGACTAAGAGTTTGAGGGACAGTCTGGAGGGAACTCTGAAGAGATATATCTAGAAATAAGATTAAAACCCCAACATTTTACATAGTGGTTTTAACTAATTAAAGTTCTAGATGATACAATTATTTATTCTAGATGATAAAATTATTTAATAATGTCCAAGCATTACATTCAATTAAGACTTTTATTTCTTCTTACTGTCAATGAGGTCAAATACGACCAACTGATATGCACCTCCCTATAATAAGAGTAAAATGCTCTGTTTGTGCCTCAAAAAAGTCAGTGTGTTCAGACAAGTTTTGATTAACTTCTCAATACAGAGAAACACTTCTATACTCACAAAAAATTACGTGTTTCTGATTTGCTTCCTGTCGAATAAAAACAAAACTTGAAAGAAGCCAAGGGACAGCTGAATGGAAAAATTTTATTTTCCTTACTGCTCACCTATTAAGTATTGCAAGCTGTTGGATGAAAATAGTATGCACAATTTGCTTCCATATAAACAAGACAAGGATGTACAGAGATTTCATGTTTTGATTTGACTAACAGAAACATTGGAAACAGATTATGCTGCTGTACTGGAAAGTTTGGGGGACTTTCTGCCCTATGTTTTAATTGTATGAGTCAGCCTAAGCAAAGGAACTACCCTGCCCTTACAAAGCTCGGCTTGGGTAGTTTCTTAGTCACAACTACAATAGTGTGTGCACTCCATATAGATGAACTCTTTCCTTGCCCTCAATTAAGGCTATAGAAATAAGTATGCTGCATTAGGGAGGGACTTTAGAAATGTTGACTGAATATACATAGGTGGAAGCAGAGTTAGGCCAATCCTAAAGTCGCATGTCTGAATCCAACTTCTGCTAACAGCTGATGTTAAATACTAGGACAAGATATTGCTTTCTGGAGGAAAGCAAACAATATGTCAATCTATGGTCACTGGTCACTTGAAGTACCTACTCTCTAAATAAGCATAAACATTGTGAGCAAAGTCCTCTCCTCTTGGCTTATCAACCTTTGTATAGCTCAACTGCTCTGAATTCATCTGGGGTATTTGTTGCTGTTGTTTTTTGAGGTTTTCCTTTCAGATGTAGGAGTTCTGAAAGGATGCAGAAGGATTTATAAAACAAAAGCAGTACAGAAAACAAGGTACCCACAAGCAGTGGATAGCTTGGGTAGCCACTGGAAAATGGCTTTTACTTATTCTTGCTGCACTCTCCAAAGTCTTCCATTTGTAGAACACACCGTAGTCATCTAGCCAGGAGATTACAGACACACAGCTGACAAGCTCTGGTTGTGACAAAACATTTTAACTTTTAGCTAGTCATTAAGATTTGTTGCTTAACTAAATGAAGACTGGGAGTCAGTAATGAAGATATGGAGAGTCCAAGAAGTAGCACAGGCCCAGGAACATCTAAAAATCAAACACTTACAACAAAGCAGACACAAAACTCAACTTTCCTAAAGTCTTCTGCTTCTACTCCTATCATTCCTGCGCAGAGCAACAGAAGCAAAAGCTGAATCATCCAGCCACAACTCTGAATTTGTTCAAACTTCCATAATTACACAGTCTGGAATTTAAAATAGCTTTGAAGAATCCTGCTCTTCAACAACATGGAATGAGGAGAAAGGAAAGGAGAGGAAGAGGAAGAGACATCTCTACAGTTGCCTACTTGGATTTTCCTTGCAGGGAAGCTACACATTCATGCCTGTGGACAACAACTAACGTTAGTTAAAGTATTTTCCTACCAGATGTTTAGATCTTAACCAATGGCTTTCAATTAAAATTATGTTTTAATTATTTAAATATTTTATTTTGAAGTCATCTAAACATGGATAACAAAGTCTGTATAAAATCTATTGGGTCAGAATTCCATTAATTCCAAAAAAGAAGAATTATTAATGACTATTTGATTACTAAATACTGTGGCATGCTCAGGCAAACTTTTCCTAAAATTTAATGGGAAAAGATACACATTGACCTTTTGTCGATAATTTTTTAACAGGGAAATCTAAACTAACCAAATAAATTGTATGTGGGTCTTGGCAACAAACCATAAAAGGAGCACTCTTTTTCTTGTATACTTGCCCCCAAAAACCTTTCTTCTTCTCAGTTGTTAAGTTATGTGCACATCTATACTTTCTGTTGCCCTTCACCCACCCCAAGGGATAGGTCTGAAAGTTAGAAATCCTTTGAGATGAACACCAGTATTTAAAATAATGGAATACTGTGTAACAGGAAAATGCATGCCAATCAGCTGAGAAGAATGCAGAAAGCCTCTACTTATCAAAGGCCTTACGTTTTATTGCAAGAATTAAGGAAAACACTGGAACTTGATTCAGGTGATGGAAAATGTCAATGTAAATCCTGAACACATAGAAACAAATACTGATATGCTGGATTAGAAAAGAGCAAAGTTTCAAAGCACCATATTTTTTATTCTGTCATTTAATGCATACAGTATCTTATTTCAGAAAGGAATGGAAAACATCAACAATTCAAAGCCAGGATCTCTGAAGAAAAAAAAAAAAACAACCACAAACCTAAACAATAAAAACAACCCAAAACCCCCTCTATGGAATCTGGTTTTGGGGTCAAAATGCTACTACCTGACTATGAAATCATGGCATTTACATTAACCTGTAGTTCATTCAGAATAAGTGGGAAAGAAGGTACAGTGCAATTGTACCTATGTGGAGGCCTTTATTGCTCAGAATATCAAGGGAGTGCAAAATAAGGCTAAAACTTCAGTATAAACTACAGTCCAAGAATAATTTTTAACTCTTGATAATGATAAGCAATTACTCAAAAGATCACCAGAAACCTCGGTATGTTTTGCTGTGTAAAATCAGGGGATTTAATCAACTGCTAAAACAGAATTGCATTTGTTGATAGTTTATGTACTAGAAATGGTGAAGGTTAAAGTAATTCAAATTGGATGGAGAGCTCCCCTACCCTCTCCCTTCTCTTATGTCAACAATGATGGGGAAAAAGAGACACATTAGGTGGAAAGTTTTAAAGTCAAAATATCTTAAGTAGGCAAAACTCCATCTGCTGAAAGGCAACATAACAACAGCAGCTAAATTACCAAGCCCTGAATCCCCATCCTACATACTTTCTTCTGTAGAAACATGTACATGGTTCATGTTCCCTGTTTTTATGTTGGCTTTTTTCCCTCTCTGGGTACATATAAAAACTCATTTAAGACCTTCATGGATTATCTATGTCCCTCTTTAGAGGCATTGACTTTTGCAAATTAATTTTTTCTCTCACTCGGTGACCTGAGGTAGGCATGGCTGCAAAATAACAATTTTATTGACTAATAACATGATCTCATACCTAATAAGAATACCTAATACACCCCTCCTGTATATTCTCTTTGCTGTTGAACTTATTTCAAGTATTGGTAACCAATTAGCTGAACTAACCAGTTTAGCAGCGCAGCTTCAGACCAGCACACACAGACATCTGTATCAGAAGGCCAAAGAGATAAGGTCATGTAACTAGCTAGCTCAGAGCAACTTGTCCCTACAGGGAAGACAAAAGTCTGTAGCCAGTAATGAAGAGTTTGCTATGCTTTGACCTCAGTGCTGCATGCTAGTGCTGCTGCATTAACGACTTCAAAGAAGCCTTGAGATTTGAAATCAAATCCAACATAATGATTGTGAGCTGAAGACCTCCTGAAGGTCTGTGGCCTGCTACACTCGTCTTCTACAATCTGCTGATTAGTCAACTCCCAAAGCACAGTGGTTTCAAAAATAAAAAGTTTAGAGATCAAGGAACAACAGACCTCACAGAAACCTTGCCCAGAAGGATGAAAGTGATGAACTGGTATAAAACTCTCATCTCCCAAATACCAGATAAGCAAGTTAGAGATGCTGTAACTCCTTGCCTTCAAATTAGAACGGTAGCTCTGAGAAGAATACTAACATACAAACTCAACTCATCCTTTTTCCAACAGGTTAATAATTATGACTGACAGATTTCAAGAAAACCTCTGTTTGGATATCACTCTGCAATAAATACATCTTATGTAGTAACACTCCAAGGAATGTATTTTGACATATCTAAGACCTACAGATTTTGAGGTAGAATTTTGTGCCGTTGCTTGGGCATAAAATGGTGAATAGATACAGTCAAAAAAAAAAAAAAGGGAGGACTGAAAAGGGAGCTTTGAAATCTTTTCACAGCTTTTTAAAAGACTTCTCCTTTCATCAAAAAAACCTATTGCATTTCTTTTTAGTGTTGAAAAATTAGACTAGCTCCATGTCTGATGGTAAATTGAGAAATACTATACAAAAAGGTTTTGGGCAAATCATTATGAATTCTTTGTAGGTCCAAAACCAAAAGCTGAAACCAGAAATGTGTGAATAATATTCCATTATCCTCCTGAGAAGTTTATTAGTATACCAGGGATGCCTATATATTTGATTGCAAAACTCTTACTTGGGTGAGCAAACAGGACAGTGATTTAAAAAGTGACTGCATGAATTCAAAGTAACTAGACATATTCCTGAAGGATTTAGAACCCTAGTGAGGGCTTTTAAGTATAAAGCACTATACACTTATCCTGTTTTCATAATGATCTTCTCTAAGCATCTGCTGCTGACCACAGATGGGGACAGAAGCTGAATAGGCCTTTCGTTTATATCAGTATTGCCACTGTTCTGTTCACAAGGATGTTGCCCTACATTATTTCACGAAGTATGAGCCCACAAACCTCCCTAGGAGCAGCGTCCAGTTACATACATTTATGTACTGTGTTTTCCTCTTCCTGCTGCACGTCTTGTTCCATTTAACAAAATCTTGCAGTGCTAGACTACTTAAAGATGTTGACATCTGATATACAAGTGATCTGATCTTATTTGGATTAAAATTAATGTGAGAAAATCTGCATATTAGCATTATTATACATACAACTTCAAAAATATTTTTCAGCTTGCAAAGTCAGTTAAGTGTGGTGATAACTGTTTATGTGTAAGCACTAGTGCCATTTGAGACACTATAAGGCATCTGAAATGTTTGCTTACAGGGCTTACAGACAGGAGAAAAGATCAATTAGGGACTTGCACCCCTCAGAAATAGCAGCCAGGAGCCAGGTGGGATACCTTAGTGTCTCAAATGACAACAGATACTTACATGTAGGTAACCAAATCCCACCCTGAATGAGAGAACTACAGAAATTCAACAAGCAAACAGCTTGTGCATCTACTCCATACACATTAATGAAACTGTAGCCAGACAATTAAAGAATGCATTCCTAATTGCTATCAATTTGAAATATGCAGCTTACTGAAACAAATAGTGTTGTTTCAGTCTTGCCAAGATATCACTTTGACAGGAACAGAGATGTCTTTTTTAGTTTTTATTTTTGCTAAGATATTTTATATTTCATTAAATATGTCACTACAGAATTCTAAAATATTTAATGCATTCTGAAGCATAAACAGAACATGCTACTGAATTATCAACCAGCTCTGATCATTACGCTTATGTGTGTAGTGACTGAATTAATATCACAAAGACAACTATAAATCTGGCATGCCTTGGTTTCCAAACACTTGCCTCTTCAACTATGTGACTTTAATGTGGTCTTTGTAATGAATATTACTTATCTTTACAGCATCAATAGTGTTCTATTTACTTCATGGACAAGTAAAGTCATGACCCCTGTCTGCTCCAGACTGTCAGTGGGAATGAGACCTGAAATATTAAATATCAAAAAGTACAGCTCTGTGCATAAAAATCCTCCTTTAACTCTGAGATAAAAACCAGACTGCATAGTTGCTGAGATCAGCTGCTAGTGAGTCATGACCACATAGACAGGCCTTTTTATTACAGTTTGGTGATGTACAGACAACATGAGAAAAGAGAAAACTTTAACACTGGACAGTGACAATTAGAGTATTCTATGTAGCTGTTCATTAAAATAAAAAATATAATATATATCCATATATGTGTGTATGTGTGTGTGTATACATACATACAGTTGTTGTTATTGTTTAACCCTAAATCTGGGCCTTTGAAAACCATGTAAATGTGTCCAATTTTTCCTATTTCAAGTCTATCATTTCTCCTACATTGCTTTACATACTATCACCCTCCCAGTTCTGGATGTCTAGCAGCCCATGTTGCAGGATATTCAAAAACTCTGGGCAGTTGGCTATTGCATATGGCCTGAGCGACTCCACTCTGCAGCGGTGTCTGTGGAGCCACCCTGGATGCATCCACTGATTCCTGGAGCTGATGACGTTGGCAAGTGGGAAAACAGTTCACCCTCAGACAGGACCTGTGCTTGCCATCACAGAATCACCTGGAGTATTTTCAATGGCTTACATAGAAAAGGCAAGTTTTCCTCCCATCTGAGAGAAAAAACGAAAACGCAGGGTACTAGTAATATATTATCTGCAGAAGATGGGTTTGGATTGCAGGAGCATTCGGTACCATAGTTATATTGCAAGGAGTAAGAGGCATTCCTAGTGGAACTGTTTCGCCTTTTCAACACATCCTACTACACAGCTTTGTAAAAAGTGTCTACTTTTCACGTTAATACACCCCACTGTTTCTTTATAAGTAGAAACAGAAGGAAGCAAAGACAGTCGAGAGCTGGCCTCTCAAAGCTCAGCCTGAATGGCTGATGAAGAGTGTACGTGTATGCATCCACCAGTTGGCTGGGTGTCGCATACACAGGAAGTGTGCAAATAAGTAAAGAAAATAAATTAATGTCTGACTGCAAAATGTTCCCATAAATTTCCCATACAATAGCACTTCTGTGATTAATCCTGATGCTAAGTACAATGTTTAGTACTCTAAAACCAACCATATCTGCAAACAATAGAACTCATGAAACAATGTCTTTGTTTAGAGCTGCCCCGTGTGGATTATCTGCACTCTAACAAGGATTACATTTACACTGTAAGCCTTTTCCTCCTTGGAGGGCAACTCCTCTGAGTTTCTCTCCACTACCTGACTGGCAGTATTCACGATACCTCTAGGAATTTAATATATTTCAGACTTCTCCTCTAGCAAACGTGACTGAACTTGGCCAGTAGGTTCAAAAGTTATTGGTGAGGACTGAAGGAGAACGCGGGAGAGGGAGGGAAGAGGAGACTGACAAAAACAGAGACACAGGGAGGAAGATCTCACAAACCTTGTCTCCTTGGGAAACCATGACAGTACGATCGGTAGAGTTCAACTGTGATACATAAGAGCTGGATTAGAGTAACGCCTTTTTCTCATTCTTTCACATACCACAAATATGGAATATTCATTTAAACAAAATCCTTATTATAGCTTCTGGAAAAACTATAAAATAAATGTTAGTAACTAGAATATATACATATGGGCTGCAGAGCACAAAAGTAGTCCACTCTCACCTTGCAGACCATATCTGTCAGTTCAACAAACACAAATGAAAATCAACTCAGCCTACTTATATGCACAGGATCAATGGAATGGTGAGTGATCTTTGCAAAGACAAAGATCAAAGAGGGGAAAAGCATAAGAAAAGCCGGTGTGCACGCACAAACTGTTTTCATCAAACCCCTATAATGTAGTCATATCAAAACAGATTTTCTTAAGATGTATGACTTGGGATTATGACCCTTCCAAAGTACCAAAATCCTGTGGGGTGAAAGAGATTCAAGATAAATTAAAAAAAAAAAAAATAGCTAGCAACTTAAAATATGCTATGTATATGTATTTCTATGTATGTATAATATGGCAAAGTACTTTTCTCAGCCAGAAAAACTAATTTAAACAGGCTTCAGTTTTGGGAAAATGTTTCTTCCACATAGCAAAGAAGTTGGTAGTTTCAGCCTAAATGAAAATATTTTGCAAAGCTATAAACATTTTAAAAAATGAAAATGAGAGTGAGAATTGAATCCCTCTTCACTCTAGGTATTGCTCCATATACCATTTCTAACTATGCAGGCATATTCAAAGACAGATTTTCAAAAAAGCTGACAAACAACAAAAAGAAATTCAGCACAGATAACTGAAGATGGAAAAAGTTAAATCTTATACTTCAATGCCTAGTGAACAGAAAACAACAGATTTCTTAGTGCTGGATGCTGACCACATCTGAAAATCTGGCTTAAATAAATATATGAGAGAAAGAAGTAAGAAAGCCAAGATACCTCTATTTTGATCAAGCCAGGTTTTGAAGCCTCCATTTAAGAAAAGAAAGGAAAAAGACAGTTTTGATTATTACATGGGGATGTTGAAGTACTGCAGACAGTTGTCAGGAAATCTTAGGCCAAGTTTTAATACTAGAGCTGAGTTTTGGCTTTATGTATCCAAATGCACAAACTTATCTACTTTTAAATATTTTATTAAAGGAACAATTTACATTTCCAAGCATAACACTGTCATAGTTTTAGATACAGTATACCTAAGAAAGAATAGAATATTTTGTATACAATGTGTGTTGGCTTTCATCCTTAAAATATCATTCAACGGTTATTGCCATTTCTAAAGTTTGAGAAAGCACATTACCTTACATATTCCTTTGAGTAGCTTTCATTCTTGTGAAAACAACAAAAAACCACACTCCCTTCTCCCCAAATGCAAACAAACCCTAGAAATACCATTTGCATCCTGTCTGGAGGTCATGCAATATAAGAAAAAAGGATTTTCACTTGATTGGATATACACCTTCACTTGAAGGTGTAATTACTTGTTTAGCAATTTTAAATATAAAATACAAGACAAGTTTACAGAAGTTTTACAAGTTTACAGAATGCCATGGACACAAATTAAAAAAGAGTAGTTCAATGCAGCATATATTCTTTTGGTGTCTGAGCGCCCTCTGTATCTTTTGAGGTGCATATTGGTTTAAATTTCTGCTTTAAACATACTCTTTTTTTTCTTCTTGCCAGCCACTCCCAGACAAAATTTTTCTTTCTCTCTTTTGAGAAGTAGCGGGAAGCAGGGAATGCATCTGCTTGCTTTACCTGGGAATGAAAGAGGTCAGTCAGTGCACGGGGCAAGAGAATGGAAAGGCGAGTTTTTCTTCTCTCGTTAGCCCTTCCATACAGAGTGACATCTGTAAAGTGACCTGGTGGGGGTTTGTGACACTATTATATAGCAGTGGCTGAACTTAACCCACAAACTCTCACACTGAACAGTCAAGCATAGAATTAGGCAGGACAGAGGTACAGGACAGCCAGAGCTTTCATCTCAACACATGAACAGAAACTGTCCATGCAGTCAAGTTGCTGGCTGTTTTTATCTCCTGGATCCTGTTTCAAACCTAATTGTGTGAGAGAACAACTACTAGCTAGTATTAGCTGGAAAGTTTGGCAGTTTTATTTTATTTTTTGCAAGAAATTACCTACACTGAGTAATTCGCTATGTTAGAAAAAGTTAGAAGAGCAGAAAAGTATCCTGCAATATACATTGCTTGCAAAATATTTCAGCAGTCAGTGAACTGTTTACACAAGAGGGTTTGGGTTTTTTTTTTTGTGCTATCTCAATAGCTCTACTCCAGGCCTGCTTTTACTAAACAGTATTGCAGCAACTGCAGTTTCAGAAGCACTGACGCAGAGACAAGGATGAAAGATCATTTGCCAGTGAGGACACAGTAAATCCAATAGGAACAGGCTCAGTTGTTCTTAAACAGGTTTTAGCTAGCCTTAAAGGGCCGCTGATAGCGTAAGGATTTGAGCATGCAGGGTTTCACCAAAATTCAAGGAATAAGAAATATGAGGGTGTTGGGATCATAGAGCAACAGGGTTGCCTACTGTCAACAGTAGAATAAAATGGACAGCTGGGGTAATTTTGATCTGTGTCTCAGTGAATTTTACTTTACACCAATTTCTAACTATGTCACTTATTCTAGGACATGCAGCCTCCAATTCTATAGATTGAGGAAAAGAAATAATTACTCTGAGCTGCTTAGGATGATGCACCAGTTCTTTCTATTCTGAGATGCATCCATAGTATATATATACTGACTTATCTTCCACAACCATCACCTCTGGAATAGAGCTTAAAAAAATATGTTTTGCGGTGGTTTTGTGAGAAACCATCATGAGCTGAAAACAAAAATCTCCAAAGGGTATGTTCACAGCAGTTGTGATACGGGAAGTTTCTCAGCCTCGGGAAGAAATCTGATAACAACGAGAACGTGTCCACTCTAATACCTTACCTGCTATGTCATTTACTGAGTATGTAATGGGAGACCCAGGTTCAGCTGCATGCCCTGCTGACTACGGTAGAGGAACTTGGAACTCAGTTTCCCACAGTTGTATAGAATAATATTCCTTATTCAGAAAAAAAAAAAAAATCACACATAGACATTTTTCTAACCAACAGTCCTGCTGCATCTTTGTCAGTCATCCAAAGTTCTCTTTCCCTGTGAGTCAATCTGCTTTCTGTATTTCCTATCAATCTTAAAAGCCAAGATACATTAAAGATTCACTCTTTCCTGCAGCATATCCTGTCAATCATCTGGCCTACCTACTCTGCAGATCATAGCCCATTTATTGCAAGGAGATCCTGGCACCATCATTAACTGAAGAACACAGTGTTACATTTCTTTTCACTAACTACTTGGAAAATGAGAATCCTTCCGGTAAACCTTGCCATACTCCTCACAATATAACATTTATGTAAAGTTAAAAGGCAACTAGAGAACTTTGTGAAAAAATGCACATGGGGGGATATTTATTATTATTATCAACTTATTTACAGCTACAACATGAAATGTAATTGCAGCAGTAGATCAGGTGCACAACAGAAATCTTATCCAGCTGCTTGCACTTCCAGATTGCTTTAGAGCCTTCCTTCACCAGCAGTCTGGTGCTCTGCAGCTGTTCAGCTGCTAATGTATCTGGGTCACGGTTCTGCTAAGGAAAGCAGAGCAGGTTTTGGATTCAGATCAAGTCCTGTGGCGAATTGGGGCACGCACATGGAAAGAGGGACTGGCTGGAGCAACCACAATTAAAACTCTTGAACTGAGCTACTTAAACCAGTTAGGAACTAAAGGCATGACTCTGCTATGTCCTACTGGACAAAAGCACCTCAGTTCCTTCTGTCTTCCTTCCCTCCTATACTATATCTCTCTTTTGATGTGGTGGGCCTCATTTTGAACCTCATTATAAGCTCTTTGAAGCAAGAACCATGTTTTCCTATAAGTTCATAAAGCACATAGTACAGCTGAACTTGCAGGGATGTTTCCAATAACGGTTCAGTCATTTAGATAATATTCTTCCAAAACGACTGAGAGTGATGCCAGCCATGTGTTGAGCAATGCTCTCTCTACCAGTAAATAAGGAACCCAGAGGTTGCATGAAGTCAACTTCCCAGAAAGCCCACAACAATGAAATTTGGTTTGTTGGCTCCAAGGAGGCAAAGATCTGACATCTGCACTATTAATATTGAAAAAAGCCTCCTCCTGTTTTATCTTGGAGTGCCTGTGGTCCACTTATGTTGCCACATATCAAAAAGGCAATAAACAGCAAAGCTTAGTGATTTTACTACTGCAGTATGTTATGGTGGGAGTTAACAAATAGGTAATAAGATAGGTTTCTAGTTGTAGTTTTTAGGGTACTGTTACACACAACTCAGAGCAATGGTGACCCAAGAAACATTACTAAACACATTTGCACTTTTTATTGTTGTGCTTACATGGAGATTTATGTAGGGTTTTTACAAACCTAAAATGGTTGTGATAATTTATGACCACAAGATATTGCTTATAGAACAATTTTTAAACTTCTAGGTACAGACTGCCAAGAACTATAAAATCTACTTCTGAAACCTTGAAGAAAAGAGCAAGAGGCTATTCAGTTTGTGCGTTAAACCACATCTGTGTGCAACATACAGTAGAGTACTTTAATGCTAAATGATTCCAAGACGAACAACCTGTGCAAAAAAAAAAAAAAAGAAAATATCCCTTTCCAAACTTCTGCATCTCATGCTTTATACCACATTGCAAGGAGCCTGCTCCAGATCTATAAAGTTATTGTTTTAATAAATCCAAGAACATTTCTCTTTAGAAAACCTCCTTATTGGACACCCACATCCAACCTCCAAAATCCTCTACTGTCAGTAAGTATTATGGCAAGTCAGTAGCCTTTCCCAATTTTAAGGCAACAACTCTGTTTCTGTCACAAGCCACACTTTCCACCATAGAGTAGCACATGAAAACCAGTATCACAATGGGTAGCTGAGGCCTGGGAAACAAGATACAATACTTTACTGAACCATAAATGAGTTAGACTGACAGGACTTTCCAATGACAACATTCTTAAAAACATTAAAATGGTATGTAAAAACTGCATTTTTTAATTCTGATCCTCCTAAACTACATCAACAAAAGGTCAATAAAGATTTACAGCTTCATAACAAAATAAAGTGGATGTATGTCATCTTGTCCTGCTACTTGCAGAGACAAGGAGGGAGGTCAATGGGAAAATATTTCTTATTCGTAAGTATTAAAAACAAAACAAAAATCACAGTTAATCAGATGAACTATTTATAAATTACAACATGTAATAAGGGATGGCAGACATTACAATAAAAAAAAAAATCCCCTAATTTATTTTTACTCTGGTGGTCAGCAGAGCAGGGACAGTGGAAAACAGAGCGCAGCAAAGTGTGGCATTCCAACCTCATTCCTACCTTAATAGGCTCGTTTGGGGCCCCCTGTTTGCAACTGGCAAAACTCCAGAAATTACCCCACAATATATGTCTTAGCAGGCTCAGCAGGAGATCTTGCAAATAGCCTTCACGCACTCAAAGCCTTAATTTCAGCTATCCCTGCCAGATCAAAGGGGGCTGCTAGAATTATGATATTTTCAGCATATGATCTAGGGACACATCAGCTAAGCAACTAGGAGCTCGGTACAGAAGATACAGTTTTGAATCTCTTCCATTTTACTGACTCGTTATTGCAGAAATGCATCTTTTTCCCTTAGAAGAGGGTAAAAAAAAATTTTTTACAGGGTTGGTGATTGTGTGCGTATATACACAGTGTTTACTCATGTAGAGCCCTCTCTTCTAAAAGCTTTAGAAGTAGTAAATAAATAACTAAAAACCTGCTCAATAAGCTGCTTCTGTTTCTTTATGAACTTACAAAAAGCAGTCTTTACAAGAATTAAGAAAAAAACAAACATAAATAAATGTAGCAATAGTTACTTTTCCCTAGGTTGTCAAATACTATGAATGCTTAGTTTGAGAATAAGGTGGTGTGACATTGTTTATTTGTGAAGGAACAAAATTCTAGGAAGAATAATTTAATTATCAGCTTCTGGATTACAGTTATAACTACACAAGTTAAAGCTTTTTGGATATATAGGGTAGATCACCCACTATAAAATGACCGTGATCATTCTTTTTACACAGCTTTCAGCCATCATAAAATCTATCTTGACCATCATTGCTCACAATTTTCTGTCTGGCAGATTGCTTATTCTAAAAATAGGTAAGAGATTATAAATCAAAATGAAGAATGTGACTTTTCAATGTAGAATAGACATGAAGAATCTTACTGTCTACCAGACTTCACAGTGTTTCAGCAAAACACTGGAACACTGAAGCACTAAAAAAGTTCTAAATCATAACCTGTATGTTCATTCCTGGAAATCAAGATTTCCTCGAGTGGAATACAAAGAAAATAGAAAGAGAAAAGTGATGTGAGCACTCTATACAGACTCTCAATGTCACCAACATATAAGAGAAAAAAACCCACAGATCATCATCTTTACTTGATATTCATTATCACTTAATTCAGCTAAGTTGTTGAAGTGTCTGTATTTTGAAAGGGAGGAAAAAGAAATAAAATCTTCCCAGGAGGGAATAAAGCAGACTGCAGTTACACATGAACAAGAAAAATGTTAAGTATGCTCATGAGATGATGTATGTAATTATTTGGTGGTTAGTTAATTAAATTAGAAAACATTTAATTCTGTATAGAACTAGAGCTTTTATATATTAAACACTTACATAAATTGCAACCAATTTAATTTCAAACTTTCGGGTTTACTGAGCCTATGCTTTGTATCTCTAAGGAAATCAAACGCAGGGAGTACATTTGTACATATGTCCTTGCTGATCAGAAAGGCAGTATTGGAGAACACGGTAGGATCCTTGTTTAACAACTCTCTGAGGAAGAACCTGAAACTTAGATATCGTTTTACCTCCTACACATGAACACTTTGAAACAGGCCAGGCTCCACTTAGTGTAAGCAGTAATGAAAGTGCTGCTTCACTCTGCAAAATTTATATACCAAGATAATCTATTAACATGGTATTATTTTGGCTGTTGAATTAGATTGGCATAAAAATTCCTTCCTCTGTGAAGAAAATGGAAGCAAGTTTGGCATGTGGTAAACTTCACCCAATCCAATAGAAAGAAGTTATCCAGAAGTCAAAACCTTAAGCTACACCAAGCCCCAGCTCCCCAAGAGCAGTGATGGGGGCACTACGTCGAACCTGTTTGCTTAACGCCAGTTCGCACTTAGAACAGGTTAGCTCACCTTTGCTTACATTGACTATGTTTATCAGTGTGTTCCTGAACCCCAAGTAACCAGCAATGATTGTTCTGTAATCACACAAAAGACACCACTTTGCACAGCGAAACCAACAGCATGTGAAACAGCAGAGAAAATACATAATAACACAGAGCCACACTTTTAATACAGGCTTGGGTGTTGGTAACAGACTGCTGCCCACAACAACGATGCAGTTCCAGTTCTCCCTTTTACACTCCACTAGTGCCCTACAAAGTCTCAACTGGCCTCACAAAACGGTAACATCAGCTGGCAGATAGATACTATCATTTATACTGCTGTAACAGATGTGGACACAGTCCAAGTGAAAGAGACGACAGTTCCTGGCCTGCAGATCTTACAACTTGAAGGACAAAAGAGGGAGAACAAAGGGCAAGCCTAAGTGTTACAATGTGGAACGAGCACCGCCAGGGCAATGGTTAGCACATGCTCAGTTACAACTTTTCATTAAGCACAGACAGCACCATTTCTCAGATGTCTTCCTATTTCACAGCACAATGTATCTAGAATGAAAAGCAGTTGGCTCAGGATGCTGGTCAGATGCACTGGCGGAAATTAGAAGATCTAACTTCTCCTGTTACTAGACCACCACTGGGTCCACCCCTTTGCCAGGACGATGCTTGTCTTCTGAAGTCTGCGGGACTCATCACTGACTCCACATGCACAAAGAGCATGGGAAGATGTCTTTTTTTTTTCCTTCTTCCCTCCAGATCTACAGAAAAATATATGTATTTCCTTTCATTTTCATCACTATGGTCTGTGGTTTTATCATCACAGCTCAGACTGTGATAATGTTCTGCCTAAAATAAGACTTTTTACTATTGTCAGCACCAGGCACCCAGCAGTGCAATTCACTCCCCCTTCAGGTGATATTAAACAAACTCAGTTGCTGAATCCAGAAGCCTGAGACAGGCAAGGCTGCTGCAGCTCTATCTCAGCAGGTTCAACTACTAGGAGTGTATTCCCGGTAGGCAGGCACACACATATATACAACAAATATATACATATGCACATGGCCATCCACACAGATCAACACAGACAGAAACACTCAGCACTCACGCAAACAGCACCAATGGCCTTATCTTATTCCTCCCGCTAGCTGATCGGGATGAAGGTCCATTATAGGAAAACATATACATATGCATACAACGTGGATCTCTCCCGTAGCTGGCCGGGACATACAAGCCCTTGAGGCCCACAGCCTGCTCCAGCTGCTGGCAGAGGTCGCCCTTGTACACACCAACAGATGCACAGACAAACACATTATAGATTCCTCCAGTAAATGGTGTTAGATACTCAGTCTACTCAGTAATCGGTCCTTGGACCCTCTCATCTCCAGTTGTCTCACTCAGAGGCACATACGTATACACTCACTTGACCATCAAGCCCTGCGGTTTCTCTCATAAATGGCTTGATCCCTACAGTTGCCTACTCACCAGTTAGTCTGGCTTCGTATTGGCTAGCGATCACACACTGACCTGCAAACCCTCATTCACACCAGCCACGGGCTCCACGGATGCGCAGCCCTAGCAACTCATGATCTGACTCCTGTTGCTGACCTCTATACGCACACTTCCACACAGAATAAAGAGCCCCTCAAAAAAGAGTGGAGTTTAATAAGAAGACAGGACAGACTGTGCTGATCAGGCAGAGGGCATGGATAGACAAGTACTGACAATCAACTGTTTACATGTGACCACCCCCTTTTCTCCCCTTTTCTTTCTATTTTCCACACTTCTTCCCCAAACCACCTTGAGCTCTCCCTTTCTCCACTTTCATTTCCTCCACTAAATATTCCATAGTAAATTTTGTACAAGCCCATGATGCTCTTCCCCTGCACACCATAATGAGTCCCATACCCCCAGGAAGTGACACCCTCAGTCTGGGAGGTGACCTGGAGAGATGTTCCCATTGACTCACTTTGATGGGTCATGCTGGACCATGGGGCTGACACTCCCCTGTGACAGCCCTGGGAGGGGGCTTCTTCCTCTGTCTGTGTTATAGGGGTGCCCCTGCTTGCCATTGTGTCTGTTCATGTGGAGATGAGCCTCTTATCACATAACCTAACCGGTATAAATGTTTACCAGCAATATCAGCTAAACGGCTGTAAATCTCCCTCCAAATTTGTAACAGGCAAATGTCTTAATATTTAAGACAAAATGTCAACTGCAGAGGGAGGGAGAAATGTTGTGGGCAGAAAGTCTGCTTTCCTTAAATTTGACTACAGCTCCAGGAACTACATAATCCCTTCTCTAGCCCCCAAAGTGGCTTCAGCCCCCTTGCCAGCACAGACAAAGCTAATGAGCACATTTAAAGCTTGAGCCTTACCTAGTCCTGGTGCTTGGAAATGTGTAATATGTAAAACTCCCCCAACAAACCCAGGTTCCACTGCTGAGCAGGCTCAGCCTCCTAATCCCACTGCATTCAAAAGAAAGTTGCCTTGTTTACATAAATTTGGCTTTCAGAGTTTTTCACCAACAATCTGGACAAATTTAAATCAATAGAACATTCAGGCAAAGTTACAGCTTTCAGTGCACGGAAAGCCTAAGGAACAGCATCTCCTAACACACAACAGACATTCTTTAAACTGCAAACAAAGGCTAGGGATTGTTTTGTAAAAAGAAAAATCCCTGCAATAGGTCAGGATTTTCTAGGTAATGGGAGTCTCAATAGAATATGCAGCCACAGCTGCCTTGTCTGCCTGTAAGTGATGTTTGACATATCACTAGACACTGTACAAAACCAGGAGGAATGACTGAGAGGGTAGGTTGCTGGGCTGTAGCTGAGCAGCAGAGAGACTAAGTGTAGCCAGGACACTTTAATCCAGGCAAATAATTTCCAAACTCATAAGTCATAGCGTATCACAGTGTTCTAGGCAGCTAAGGCAACGAGAAATGCAAGCAGAATATATAATTTTCTTGCATCCCAACAGTAAATGAAAGCGATAACTGAGAGAACAGCAGCTTTTACTACCACTGACTTCCAAGTAAGCCAGATCCTTATTTCCTGAAGGATCCGTGCCTTTATTTCTCAGCAAGATGCTTGTACAAATGTGCTCTCCTTCCTTCCCTCCTCCCCCATCCCAGCTTCCCCATGTTCCACCAGCCAAAAAATATCCAGGAACAGGATAAGGGCAAAAGAGGGGGGAAAAAAAGGAGTTACAATGAAAAAACCCCTCTGGACTACATTCTGTAATCAAATAGCCTCCAGGTTCTGCTCCAGGCTAGCCCATTTTTTTCTCCGGCTGTTGGCTATTCCGCCCTGCAGAAAAGAGCTGTTATTGTGCTCCGCACAGGTGCATAGAAAGGCTCCTAAAGAGAACTCCCAATGAACACAAGGCATAAACAAACTCAAGTGTGGTCTTCTCTTCAAGAAAATAATTCAGCCAATGTGAAACTCCCTCCTTGTAATAAATTAGCTCCTAAGAGTATTCAAAAGCTAACCTTCGACCTCCTCCCGTATTATTCTCATGACCACCAGTGGGAGCGGAGGTCAAGTTGGTCAGTTCTTCTCACCAGTCACTGATGCCTCTTTAGCAAAGGAGGGGTGGGGGAGGAGGGAGAAGAGAAAGAAAAAGAGAGGGGGGGGGGAAATAAAATTTGCTTCTCCATTGAAACATAGGCTTAGTAAGTAAACCAAGGAGGCCCAAGCCTCCCCCGGCAGGCGTCCAATTTTACAACACATTTGTAAGTGTGCTGCTGTCTAAATATACTCAACACAGTGGAATTCCACACCATGGCTACAGCAAACGGGCCAGCACTCTGCAGCCAGCTGCTGCAGGATTTTTCGGCGTTTGGTCTGCAAACTAAAACCATGGAAAGCTAATGGAAAGGCCACAACTGGCAGCTTGTTTTGGCCGCCTCACACACATAAGGCTCGTCTCCCGATTGAAAGCATATGAAGAAGGTTAGGGTGCTAAAAATAGAATAATTTGTTAAGTGGCACATTCCACCTACCCGTGGCTGGCACATGCTAAGTTCATTCATACTCACAAAACATTCCTTGCCAATCTGTTCTGACATTTTTCACTTAGTGGGTAGTAATTTTTAGAATAACAATAACATGATAATATATACTATCAGACAATCTTTGTTAATAAAACCAGACGTTAATTTGCTTCCTGTGTCACATGCAGTTTCATAGGAAACCCCTCTTTTGATAGTCTGGATAGTTACAGAACTCCCAGTAAATGGAGTTCTCTGGAAAGTATTCCAGCTATCTGTAGCTGGCCAGCCCTTGATTTATTTTGCCAGCATATGCATCAGGCTGGACTGTGAAAAGAACCCACTTTTATTTTTATTTGGAGTACAAAAGCTGTTCTGTAGTTGCAGTACCTCCCATTGCCTGGATACTTCTCTGTCACCTCTGCACTTTGCATTGCTGAGGGGAAAGATTGGGACTTTCAGCAGAGAAACACATTGAATATTTGCCTTGTCAGAACAATATTAATCTGAAAGTCCATTTCATTACCTCTCAGCAAAGATGAGCATTTTTATCTCTGCATTCAACAGTATATAATACGTCTACTTGGCAAATCATCACCGCTGTATCCTAGCTCCTCCTTGTAACTCCGTAATAAAGGGTTCTGAGAAATTGCTTTGCAATTACTGTATAAAACTATAAACAAGCAAACACTTGTCCATAAAATAAATCTAAATTACATAATTTTATTAATTATTTAAAAGGATAGTACAGTTAACTGGAGATGAAAGCTGAACACATAAAAGGTAAGAGAATAAAAAAGGCAAGAAATCTTCATGCATTCAGAATGAATATAAATGTGGTTTTTTTCAATATTGTTAAAGTTGCAATATAATTTATAAGGAAAATTATATTCCGGGGACAGAAGAAACCCCAGCATGCCATCTTTTATTTCAGTTTTTAAGTTGCACAAGTCTTGTAATTAGTTCACATTAAATTTAAACAATTTTTCTACTCTTGTTTTATACTCCACAGTTCTTCCCAGTTCTGTAGAATATCATTGTACAAGGCTAATTTATAATCTTTCATCTATGATAGTTATATAAATTTTGTGATTTAACTACTGAAATGTATGATACATACTATTTTAAAGAAATTTCTCTTTCTATGAAATTAAAGTGATTTTTATCTTATATCTTAATAAATCAAACAATCCAGTATGAAAGATTGCATTCATTGTGACATTAAATAGTACAGCTATTATCTAATAACTTTGAAATATTGATTTCCACTTTTTTCTCTTTGGAAATAATGCAAGACTATAAATAGATACTGTTGAGTCAGTTATGTGACTCATCTCAAACCAAACTCTGATGACTTTTCCAAGACAGCAAAGAAAAACTGATAGTAACATCATACAACCAGCTACCATAAATGACCCGTATGAGTTGCGATGGCAATCAATTAATGTAAAAAACAAAACACAAGTCACAACGCAGAGTCCAAAAGCACAGAACTTCCTACTTCACTGAGGTGGGAAGTGGTAGACCTAAGCTGCCAGCTTAGTTTTCAGAATCTGAATATTTCAGAATAAACATGCAGCTGTGATAATTGAAATAGGAAACTATTCCAGTGCAAGGCTACTTCTGACCTCACAGTTGCTTAATGATCTGTGTAAAACAAGCAGCATGATCATGTATCAGCTCTCAATAGATAATTCACAATAGAACACCATTATAAGGGGCCATGCTCGTATCATGCTGTCAAACAATACAGGTTCTAAAATTTCATGAAGTCTAACATACCTAGGTTAGTCCCTTGCTCAATAATTTTACAGTCAGATTTCCTACAACTTTTCCCCAGGAGCGCAGCTATCTGTTCACACTAGCCCTACATAAACAGGATGACCTCTGGTACAAGATGCGGGACTGAAGAATAAGAGAACTGATGGAGGTTTGAGCAGTACCTTGCCAGGCTGGATGAGAGGAGACAAGCTTTCATGCTTTCCCACTTCCCAAGTATATTTTGGTGTTTGGCTGCACTAAGGTATGTGGCAAAGAACGTGCACAGACATCCCTCGGCAAATACACAATCAGATTTCAAAATGTCATTTTAGAGTGTGGCTACTCACTCAGATAAAGGTCTTCACACAGGGCTTGGCCACACAAGGGAGAGGAACTGGTACGAGATGAGGCAATGCAGAGAGCTCAGAATAGGCTGCGAAGTGTAACACATTTCTCCTACATTTCAACTCCAACCAGCAGATACCCGAGATGCTGAAAGCCTTCAGGACAATGTCTTTTACCAGATGGACAAACAGTTGGTGGCACAGCACGATGATCAAATTGCACCACACAAAGGAGAATTTGAAATCATGCACAGACCTATCTGGGCTGTAGACTGAATGTAAGAGCTTCCCCGTATTCACCCCGATAAACTTACTAAGGAGAGCTACTGAGTTTCATAAAGTTTATGTGGGTAATCCTCTGTGTCTGCTGCTTCATGATAATATTGACCATGAGATCTGTAAGGCCATTAATATCCTTTAACGTCACTGTAACCCAATGAGTGTCCAAACAGGACTCTTCTCTCTCACCCCATTCTATGGCCTTCTGTGGGAACAGTGTAAGCCTAAGAGCCAGGATGGGATTGAGATATTAGCCTAGTAGCTATCCCTTTTCTCTCTCACTCCACCTGAAACCTGCTTATAAAATATTGCTTAATGCATAAGAAAAAGCAATGGTAAAAACTTACATAAAAATATGTACATTTTCACCCATTAAATTACAAGAGAAAACTGTTACCCATTCTCACACATGAAAGAAGATGTAGTCATTCATAAAAAGTCCATGTGTCAGAAAAGAAGACAAATAATAAGAAAATGGAGATGAAGAGCTCTGATAAATAGACAGAAAGCTCAGGGCAGGAAAAGCCGAAGTGCTCTGATATTTATAACATTTTTGGCAATACAAGTGGAACAGAACTTGTCTACGTTGACACAATGAACCTTCTGGATGGCGACAGGCCTGAAGCCGGGGAGTTGCCAGGCAGCTTCTCCTGTAGCCCAGCATTTCGTTTTTGGGTTCAGAACCTTTGTTCTGTGCAGCTCCAGCACGAGCATGCTGCTGCTTTCAGGGAGTTGTTGGTTTTACTAAGTGCCTTAAAAAAAATAATTGAATCTAGTATGAAAAAGCATCAGATACATTCCTGTAATGTTTTGAAAGCATTAAAAAGCAGTCCTGAATTCAGCCTCAAGTTATTCTTGGCTGATAGTACAGTATTTGAGGGAAAAAAAAAACCCAAACCAAAAAGCAACACAATAAAAAGAGGTGTGCAGTTAAGCTAGCTAACATTCAAGCAGAATGAAACTCACCCATGTGGGGTAAGAGGCCCACCAATCTCCTCTAATCCTCACTCAAGCCTTCAACACAAAATTGGAGCAGCACATAGGGATTTCATCCTATCTATTACCAATTTATTTTCCCCACATTCAGAATACAATATATTAAGATTTTGGGGGTTTGGCATGTGCCAAACATACAGGTGCAAGTCTTCAACATCCTGTACTCCCTGTGTTGTGTCACAGAAAGCCAAGTGGATTAAGTCCTAGAAAACTGCTCATATTTTGTCCAGAGATGTGAGGCACAAAATTAGCAGCACAACTTGCACAAATCTGAGGTTCATTTCTAGTTCCGCACTACAAAGATAGACAAATCGTATACTTAAGAGGACACAATTCCGTGTGAATTCTTATATAGATTCTTCTATTTAAAATTAAAATAAACAGCTTTAATGTAATTTAATTTACTTTACATTCAAATATATGGTAAGCTGAATATTCACGTGTTTCAGAGACTGGTTAAAAAAATTTTGAATGGCTTTGCCCTGGAAGTATAAAACTAAAACAGTTCAAAAGTTAAATACCTTTGAAAATTCAGTTTAGATTTGATGACAGATTCATAATTGTTTGTGCTTTGTATTTAAATTAGGATTAAAAGTATTTTATCTTAATCTATTTATAGAAATAAGCTCACACAAGAAACATTCAATCCATTTGTGGATAATCCATAGTAAGTTCATCAAATTGTTACTTTATAAAGTATAGCCATATATGATTAGTGAGTGTATTAAATTGAACCACTGAAAGTTTCTCTATACTGACAAAATTACCCAACATGTTTTAAAATCGTACAAAGATTTTTAAAACTTTAGATCTGCAGTGCAGAACTCATACAGTTTTAGTGAACATGACCTGCTTTTACCTCCATAATGAGACCAATTCAGTAAAAATAAGGAAGTCTACCTGAAAGCTATTCAACACTAGACTGTGTTTTACAGTATAGTATAAAAATAATTTTAATTAGATTGATCCCAATCTAAATTTTGCACCATTTTCAGATTAACTATTTTTGTAGTGACTTCTAAAAAGAAGAAATGAATATTACAAATTTTAAATGATGCCATGGAATGAAGCTGCATCACTGACAAACTACTTGCCAAATTTGGGCATACTTTTGGTTGCACTGAAGGTGTAGGGGCTTTTTCCAGTTTTCTAAGAAAGCAATCCAGATTACTTAGAGGCTAAGGTTGAGCAGCAGATGTTTTTCCAAACTGTGAAATTTGTCAAGATTTTTATTTTGAAATCATCCAAAATTTGAATAAAATCTCCAAAAGCGTTGTAAACCATAACTGGAAAAAAATATGTGTATATATTGACTTTTTTTTTCATTTAAATTTGTTTACAATCTTTTAAAATGTTTTAATCAAAAATCATCAAATAAAAACTGGAATTTAGTTCTTGACCTAAATCAAACCATTTAACAAAAAGACACTTCTTAATTCTTTTAAATATTAACAGATTTAACAACCTGCGAAGAAAAACAAAGTTAATGTATGAATTATGTGGTCTATATTTTAGGGCTTATAACATGGTTTAGAAAAGCAAAATGAACAGTAGATTTGCTTGATTTAAAGCTGCTGTAAGTCACAACTGAACCATGCTATGTTTTCATAAATACCATTACGGATTAAATTCAACCATAAAACCAATATTCTCCCTCCATGCGCTCACTCAGTGCAGATACTCAGATGAAGGACTGATCTTGTGACTCAAACTGTTTTGCCTGAGACCGGTCCAGCTTTGTCACACACGGACAGACGTACTCCTGGTCAACTAAAGGAGTTGCACATACCCACTCCTCTGTCATGTAACACAGGGGCCCATTCTGTGCCAGCTGGTCTAATTCAGAAGCTTAAATCCTTCAGTTCTGGGTAAATTCAGACCTCTTGTAACACAGCTTCTTCATAATCTCAGGCAAGCTCCTTAATATATTTGCATCTCAGACTTTGAACTACATGTCTCTTGCTTTTCAAAGAGATAGTGCTTCCTTTCTCCCGTCTTTTGTAACTACCTAGTCCTTTTGGACAGTCTGAACTTTGAGGAAAGGACTCACTCCTCTCTCCCAGCCACAGCACTAGAACTAATAGCAACGAATGCCATTTAGTGAGTGTGCAAAAATAATAATAATAATAATAATAATAATAATAATAATAATAATAATAATAATAATAATAATAATAATAATAATAATAATAATAATAAAAAAATCAACTTCTCAAAATTGCACATTCATTTTTTTCAGAGAAAAAGAATTAGTTATTTCTGAAATTTCCATCATACTTAGCTTTGCCAGTGTGCAATAATAACAGAGTTTTGCCTGGGTTTATAAGCAGCATGTCCACAGCCTCTGCAACAGGGAACCAGGGCAAATATTTTCTGCATTGAAGTATCAGTGAAGCCGTGCACTGTCCCTGTTTATGAATGAATTTAGAATCCAGTGAACTAGAAAACAACTGTGCCGTAACAATCTGAACTAGAAAGAAGACAAATATGCTCTATTCTGGGTGACCATACCCTCTATATAATGTTATGCAGTGTTTAACTGCAAATATCTCTGTTACAATTAATTATAAAGGCTGTTTTATTTTCGGAACTTCATAGGATTTTTATACATGCTTTTTTTCCACTGCGGAGTTGTTCTTTTTAGAAGTGTTTGTAGGCAATTGGTTTTAAAAGGGCTCCAGGGGGCTTTTCCCTACTGTGTTAAGCTGTTTTGATATTCTTTTACAAGCACAGTCTTAAAGTTGTTCTCCCAGATGCATTGTCTTACTAATCAGCTTTATGAGGTTCAAGGTCGTCATTCAACATTAATTATTCATTGTACAATTCACAGCTGGTGATGACACTTAAAATAATATGCATGTTCAAAAATACACTCATAAAGCATCTTCTCCATAAAGCTTCAGATCAGAAGAAATAAGAAATCAGAAGGAAAAAACAAAAAAGAGGTAAGATTAGTATGGTACTATGGAAAGCATGCATTAAGATCACCTCCAGAAACACCTGTGGCTTTCCTGTCTTTATACAGACATTTTCAGTTATCTCAAAAGTAACTACAATCGAAAAAAGGCAGGTTGTGGCCACTGGTATCAAAACAGTCCAACGTCTAAGCTAAGGCAGCCATAACAAAATCACAAAGAACAAACTGGATGTGTAAAATGCATTGTTCAAAGATTTACAAAGTCAAAATGCTTGAGGAAAAACTATCCTTGAATGAAAACTCATAGTATGGAAAGAGAATATAAATATCTTACATTTATAGTAGTCCTTATACGTGTTTTAAATCTGTGCAGTGTCAATTTTAGAAAGGTTTTTTCTTCTTCTTTAGGCAAGCCAAGACTTGTCACACGTTGACAGTGGCAAGAATGATGTCATCAGCAAAAAATAAGCCTTTTTTAAAGGGCTATTTAGATTTTGGCAAACTGGTGTGGGCAAGCTGCTGCAACAGATTCTGCCTGCTCTCTCCTCTGCTGTACTCATTCCTTAACTTATTAAGGATTCAAGAACAGTTGAGGCTTTGAAACAGAGCGGAACCAGAGCCAAAAACTCCTATTATAAGTCTAATTATACTCAGTTCCTTCCATACACATTCTAACAAACATAGCACTTCTCTGTGTACAATATACTTGCTTAACCGAACCTTTTTTTAATGATAGTACCATATTAAAGACCTTCTGTTTTCTTTTCTGATGTCCTGTTTTACAGTTAAAATACTTGCTGCCTCCACCCAATCACACTTCTGCAATTACTCGGTGTCTCCTGATAGTACTTCAGCAATTATTTTTATCTGCAGCTAGAATGTTTTTCTTTCCTCCGCATGTTAATTTCTTGGTTTGTTTAGACAAAATATGTTAAGCTGATTTCAAAAATATGGTTTACAAAGTGCAGGTCACTGCCAGATGTTATTTAATACTTTCAGGCTGACGCTTTGTGTCCAGGAAAGTGGGTCCTGTAATAATTCTCTTGTCAATAACTGCTGAGCTGACATTTAACAAATGGATCTGATTCAACACAAATATTGAAACTGATACCTTAGTTCTGGCACAAATGTATTGTTTAGGTTCTTTTCAAAAGCAAGAGACAGCTTGGTTAAGTTTTTAAACACTATCAAATTCTGAATGCTTGCACTCACGCATGTGTGCGTCAATAAGTATGTGCATTTACAAAACCTTATTCAGTTATCAAGTACACTCTATTTATGTTCATTAATGATTGTTTATGATAGCTTGGGAAAAACTAAAGCAAGCTTTAATCACACACCTTATACTAGATGCATGCTATGTTTCTTTTTTTAACAACTGAATGCTTAAAGCACAAAATTTCATTGCCAACAAAACAGGCAGTCAAATTAACCTTATAAATACATATCTGAAAAAAAACCAATTTTTATTTCCAGCTCTGCTTTATGCAGGAATGAAGCATATGAAAACATAATTTCTCTGAGTGGACAGACAGTAACTGTTTAAAAAATCATTAAGAATGTGAAATGCTATGTCTTTTTATAACCATTATAAATCATAACATTTCTGCATTTTTAACTTGTTTCATAATTTCATCAACTTGGTTTAATTTACAGGCCAAACTAACTACAGTACTTCCCCCCTCCCTGTCTGAAACATATATGCTTTCAAAATTCTGTCTATCTGGAAGATAAGTAGACAGGCTGCAAGATTGCAAATTTAAAATCTCAACAATTTTCTAGTCTTCTTTTCCTATTTAGAATTCTGTCATTTGTTATATGGCATTGGGTAGCATCACTAACATCCCGTTTTACTCTTGTCAAGAAAATAAAGCTTACATTTTAAGCAACGAATATGGGCGAATAATGTCTGCATCAGCATGTATTTTGAATGCAAACAGTACTGATGACTCTAAAGTCTAGAAGAATGACAATGGCTTCATTTCAAGAGAGCATATCTCTACCTCTGGGTCTTCCACCGCTTTTCACTTAAGAGATTTAAGAAAATCTGTGCCTCCCTTACTCACACAGAATTATATATTAGCCTGTGAATAGCTCCTGACCCTTTAGCACTGGGGATCAGTTTCTCTGACGTTAAATCGGAAATGAAAAAGGAAGCATTAAGTTGTAGCCTGCTCTTGCTAAGAATCTCTGCTCACGCAGCCACTCAGCAAAAGTGTTTCATTAAGAGAAAAAGCTTGAAAACTTTTCTACATTTTTTGTAAATTTGCAATGTATACTGGACTATGCCATGACCAATGTGCAACTTAACCTTTCTAGTTCAGTTCCTCAGTTTTCCCTTTGATTTCTGTTGACATAAAAGGCATTAAGTGTCTGACTTCAAAGAACAGCCAGTGTGGATATTTGTTGTTCAGCATGGTGGTCTTTGCTCAAATGGCTGCTTCTTTTGTGTTTCTTTTTTTCTTTAGTTGACTTACTATATAAACATTATGATCTTAGCCTCCCTGTGTCACTATTCACCCTTAAAAAAATTATACAACCTTGTATAAATTATTCTGGTAGCCAAATGTAATACATTCCCAGAATATTTACCATTTCTGTAAAAATGTAAAATCACAATGTTTCTAAAATTATTTGCACTCATGTCAAACATTATTCTGAAAACTTACAAATAATTAAGACACTATAGTTGTACTACAATTATACACTCAAAATTAGAAGGAAATGGAAAACATACAAGAAGGTTAATTTCCTTTCCAAATTTTACACCAGAGACTATCTCTCTAGAAACGAAAAGAAACTCAGCTGTTCTCTGATCAAATTCAATTAGGTTTTTTACCCATAGTGATTTTCTTCTATATTTATCATCCTCATATTAATTGTATTTAGGACATACGTGCCTAAAATATTGCTCCCTTGAGCAAAGCAAGGAGGAAAAAAAAACAGAAGCAATTTGATTGCAAAGGCTGAGGTACAAAGCAGCAGCAACCACTGCTACTGCTAACAGAATGCTATGGATGTAAGCTGTCACTCATTCACATGCTGGACCAGCTAGTGTAAATTAATGCAGCCCTGCCTCATTTAATAGAGACGTATTACTTTACATCAGTTAAGAATCTGGGACAGATTTTTGGACCACTGAATACACTACAGCAAGCAACTCCTCTGCAATAATTATGGATGAAATGCTCTGGGCTGTGTTCAGGCTGAGTGCATCTCATGTATTATAAATAAGATTCCTCATAGCTCCCTTCCACAAAATCAATATAATGCCCATCCACAGCACAACCACCTGCATCAAGCTACCTAGGTCACAGTTTAAACATGACATTGTAGTGTTGCACTGCAACCAGGGTGTATATTTATCAGAGCTCCATCTCAAAGATCACTTCTTAAGAGACTATCTACAGGCTGTACAAAGACTTTTCTCCTGTTGCCTGACTGTTGATCCAGGACATATTACTGATGCTATTGGTGCCTGTTCTTCCACCATACGTACACAGCACCGTGTGTTGGAAAGCTGGCGGCACTGTGCATTCATCAGCACTGATGGTTTGAGTGGATAATGGTACTTTTATCCTGAATTGCGACTGTAAATTTCTGGAGAAGCTTATGCTGAGGGATATGAAATTTTTCACAGTTCCAACTAAAAAATAGCACAATATCACCAAGTACCATAGACATTCTTGCATTTTTTGAAAGAGAGCACATAGGACTTCCAAAAAGCTGAAGATGGGGCAAACTTTTTTCCAGTTACCCGCTTGTCAGCACACTTTCTATTGCTAAGGAATGAGAACAGGTCCCAGAATGCTTTACTGTTTGCAGATTGCTGTACTGCAAAAAGGTACTCGGCTTGGTACCACCTTCTCTTCCCTATCCTACCCTGGTACCCAGTACAGCCCCTTCCCAGATGTGACAGATTCTTGCTGGCCTTGGATCTGCAGCTGCACTCCTCCCTGCTGCTGCTGACATGGAAAGGCTAGGTAAGCAACAGGAAAAACAGGTAGGGCTACAGTGCCACTGAACTGTGCACAACAGGGACAGATTTTTGGCAGAGGACCAGTACCACGACACCACAGCAGTATTCTCTGTGAAGAATTTGGAAGTACTGTTTGGTGCTGCTTAAGTTTATAGGAGTATTGGCAGATTTCATCAAAGAAAACAAAAGAGAAAAAAAAGTAAATAAATGCTGTGGACAGTGAAGGCAAGCATTCCACTTCACTGCAGCATCTTCAGGGAATCTGGTCCATTGTTTTTACAAATGAATTTTGGATTTCCCACAGGACTACTTAAGGAGTCTGAAGGGCCATGTGAAAAGAAAATAATTGCTCTTCATGAGCTGGTATGACCCCATCTGGTAAGAATGTTACTTGGATGACATAGGACAAATGGGGACCAAGATAGTATGTAGATGACTGGGAATAGACTTTTTAGTAGGGTAGGACCTGTTGCACTAGGACAAGGGGTAATGGTTTTAAACTAAAAGAGGGTACATTCAAACCAGATATAAGGAAGAAATTCTTTACAATGGGGGTCGTGAAACACTGGAACAGGTTACCCAGAGAGGTAGTAGATGCCCCATCCTTGGAAATGTTCAAGGTCAGGTTGGACGGAGCTCTGAGCAACCTGATCTAGTTGAAGATGTCCCTTCTCACTGCAGAGGGGTTGGACTAGATGACTTTTAAAGGTCCCTTCCAACCAAAACCATTCTGAGATTCCATGACTTCGTACAAGTCTACTTTTATTGCCAGCAGTTTTAGGTCAATTTATAAGTAAAAGGAAAAGATACAGGTCTATTTTTGAAAATTAGAAAGGAAGAAAACTCTCTTACAATTTTTTTTCCACTGCTGAATGGCTGTCTCCTCAGAGTGGGGAGAAAAGAGCAGAGAAAAATACAAAGAATGAACACAAGGGAAACTGTGCATGGTGAGTGAATATGGCCCTGTATCACAGCCTCTGTGAGCTGGGAAGGCCAGAAGGATGGCATTGCCTTTCCAGTCCTTCCACTGGGTAAATTATACTGGACACATCCCCTCTTTGTGCACCAATTCCACCTGCAAAATGGAAATATCACCAGCAGTCTCTTCTGTAAAGTGTTCCGAGATCTACTGGTGGGGAAAAAAAAAAAACCAAACCAAAACAAAAAACAACCCCCCCAAAAAAACATAAAAAATTAGTTTCTTCATTTGAGTTTCATGAGAAGAGTGCTTGCAAACTTTGTGTCAGTGTCATCCTGAACACTCTTGTAGTTGGTTACAATATTATTCTACCTGGGCAAGGTGAACTAAAATAACAACTAGGTTTTTTGCACAAATTTTCTGATTTTTTCACCAATAGATCTCAAAACACTGTACGGAAAAGACAGTTAATGTTATTTCCACTACAGACTCTTTTCATGCTGCCCTCACCTTCGAGTAAACAGAAAACTCAGGCTAAGAAACAAATCAGCGTCAAAGACAGGAACAGAACCCAGGAACTGAGCAGCCTTTTTTGTGCTCTAACAAGAAGAGGAAATATTTCTCAAATTGAAAATTAGCATGACTTTTCCCCTACTCTCATTTAGGAATCAAGGCAGTAAAACAGGCTTGTGTTTGGCCATGGGAACTTTTTACTGCTCCAAGTCAGTTTTACAGCAGTATTTGCTGGCTGCAACAGGTCTATAAAAAGATAATATTCAACACTATGTCCTGTATTGCTTTTATTGTTTGTTGAATTTTAAATGCAATAACTGTATCCACAATAGCATAATAGAGAAGAAAGTAGAAAAGCAAATTGAAATTTAGATGGTGAAGAATGTTATTACCTACTACCCACATAAAGTAGGGCACATTAAGAACAAACCCAAGGTGAAAACACAAGTTAACTTTCCAGTGAAGACACTTCCTAAAGATGAAATGTAATGGTCTGTATAGAGCATTTGAGTGATCTATTGCATGAATCAATATACGGATTTCATAAGTGTGTGCAGGTGAACCTATCAGATACAGAAGGCTTACTATATAATTCACTCCAAAGGCATACATTGTGATCTATATGGCCTTTAGAGACAAGAAAGAAAAACTGGGGACTTGTTCTTCTTGCATACTTCTCTGCCACTGTCACTTCACTACAGTGATCAAGAAAAACACAGAAAATGTAAACTCTAGGATAAAAATCTTCCTTTCCTCTACCCATTCTTTTTTTTTTTTGCTAGAGGCTGTTTATCAGTTTGTACAGAACTGTATCCCACAAAATGAGTTGGTTTATTGAGCAATATTATAACTGTTCTAATTACTGAAGGAAGTGAAAATTCACTAAAACACATTCAGTCTGCTAATTTTACTCGCAGTTTCTGAAGTGACATAATACAGCTTCTTTTTAAAGCTTTCTTGAAAAAACAGCAATTTCCTGTGTTTATTTTGTCTTCTCTTCTTATTTCAGAAAAGTCTCTCTGATTTGTGGCAGCAGATGTCATGATCTACACGATAGAAAGATTTTTACCAACACGAGGTTTTAGTTGGTATGATCACTGGAGAAGTAAAACCCTTTGAGTATTACTGCCTTCATAGATTTTTAAAGAAATATTATCATGGGCCTTTCAAATGATTGTCATTTATGGTTTTAAAAAAGAATAATCTCATTGTTTAATTACTAGGACCATTATATAACAATTTGTGGTCTACTTTATTCCTTAAAGTTCTGCCTTAAACTCGATCCATTTTATTCAGCTGAGCAGAATGGAAATTCATATGGTATTTGTTATCTTGCAAGAACTGTGACAATCTGCAGCAGGACTTTTTTATGTTTTTAAATTACAATAGCTGTGAGAGTAGAACTTTTACGTGCTCATCTTATTGAAAAAGGATTTCATGGCCAGCATGGAAGCCAAGTGGACTAGACTGTAAGACAGATTTCAGTGTGCTTTTTTATTGCTTTGACTTTATGTCAGAATATGCATATTTATAAATGAAACAGCTATTTTTTTTTAAAATGGGCTCTTTGCCAGGTGGTACAGCCATTTACTGGTAAAAAGACATTTCAGGGACAAATTTTAAATAAACTTCAACAATCGAGTTACAAGCAATGGGGAGAAAAAGTAAGGGAATGTAGATATAAAAAAATCCTGTCAAGTTGCATGAGTTTGCTAAAGGCACAATTTTGTGATGAAATGTAATGATTTTCCCTATAAGCATTAAATTCTGAAAAACAATTTTATTGCAGAAGAGAGAAGAATAGGAGGGAGGAGGAAAACTTTCTAGAATTCAACTCACAAAACCAAAGCTGAAAGTGTCAAAATTTCATGTAAGGAAAGACTATCACACTATGTTCAGAAATGAGTAAGTATCAATGTAAGAGGAAAAGATAGCTGATACGGACCAAAGACTTAGTCACACATGGATCACAGAAAATCTCAAAATCTTCTGACATAGCCTTCTTGTGGAGTACACATTGTACTCTACTATACTTTTCTCGATCCTCATCAAAGGCTAGAATAGGATTTGCTACAAGTCTTCAACAGAGATTTTCTTTACCTAACAAAGTTGATATGAAGATTATTACATCGGCTGACTACACAGAATGGCATCTGAGTATCACAGAACACCTTTCACAGTCTATTTTTACTAGAGTTCTTTAATATGCTACTATGTGCTTACTAAAAATGCCACATAAATAAAAAGAAATGCTCTGAATAATCTATTCATATGATCCCATTAGCGATACACAGGAGCCATTATTTTAAAGCTTTATAGACCAGACTACCAAGTTCATGCTCAAGAAAGCAAAAAATTCCAAGGGATTTTTAACAGATATTTGCATGGAAGGAGAGAAGAAGAAATGCCCTCAGTATAAAATTGTCCTCCCATACGAATGCTCCCAAGAAGACAATATCGTCCAGCCACAGCACTAAGCATGAACTCAGGTCTCTGTCAAGTATCAGCTGTTAATACTCTACAGCTCCAACTAGCTGAAGAAAGACCCATCAAATCACATTTAAGACATGAAGCCATGAATAAGGAAAAGACAAAACAGTTTATAAGAAATTAAGACTCACATGCAAGAATAACTAATATATTTGAAATCATAATGACAGTCAATTTACTGCATTAACTCAGCTCTGAAGTTTCTTTCATCAATCTGTCTCTAAAAAGATTTATTCCATTTTTCCTACTCTGTGGTATGTTAACCCTACCAATACTGAGAGAGGATAAAAGATCAGTAGATTACTCATATTCAGTATGCCCAGTTTTATGACATACGGAAGACTATGCTTGCACCCTGGCTAAGACAGACACACCATCCTGGTTACGTTTCTTTTCCCTACCTTCACACTCACTGAACACAAAGCTTCACTGTGAAAATTCTCAAGTTTCTGATCTAGTATATTTTTTTTTCCAGAATTCACATGAGCTTGAAAGAGAAAACCCTCACAACCAGATAACTTGAAGAGATAAAATGAATGTATAAAAGAAACTTCCCTATGCTTATTTGCCACTAGCAAGAAACCAGAAATAGAGATTCTACACACAACACTCCTGTAGTATTCTGATTCCCATGAGAAACTCCATATTTTGTTCCCTTTTTTGTTTATAAAGTTACAGTTAACTTGAGTGTCACCTACTTGTGAGAAAACAAGCTGTTCATTTATTAACAAGGACCAAGCAACATAAATCTGCAGATGCTGCACTTATCACGCACAGACTCCTGAAACATGCATACAGGTAAGCTCTCATTAAACCAATGCCTAATGTTTAGGAAGCACAACAGCACTGACAGTTTTACAGTACATAACAAGGCTCACAATCACTACATAAAGTCTGCCAGGAAAACATGTTCAAATTCTAACAATATAGTCTTTAGGGAGGAAGATTCTCCTTTGATATGAACACTCCTTATTCTAAAGCCTTCAAATGCCTATAGTTTCTATGATCGCTAAATACAGAGCATTATTTACTTCACTTATTGTTTGGCTCCCTGTGTTTTGAATAGACCGGTAGCCAGTTACTGACTATTTTTGCTGGGAAGTTCACTCTACTCTTTCTGGAGAAAATGCAAGGAAGTCATGCCTAGAATTATTTGCTACCATTGTGGGTCTACAGAGTCAAATTGCCTTCTCTGCACACAAGCTCAGTACCTCTCTGCATTGTCTGCAGAAATCTCTCCTCTTCCCCCAGCTCATAAAGCATTGCAGCCTCTCCCTCAGAGAAGTACTCAAAATGGCTTTCCTCTGAGACTCCTGCCCACAAAGGGCTAGGCTTTATCAAACCATGCACCAGAACCAATTCCATATTGCTACTTTCAAGTAAGAAAAAGAGAGGAAAATGGGGGAAAATAGAGTGGGGGGGAGGGAAATAGAGAGGAAAAAGGAAAAGGCATTTGTCTCACAGCCACACAAAACTGCAAAATGGACAACTTCTCCAAAATCTGACATGGGAAATTTGCCTGGGAACACCATGGTTTCACACAAAGGCAGCAGATTCAGAATTAACTTAAACACAGTTTTGCCATGAAAGCTTTACAAATCTTCAGATGCCAATATATTCTGCAAAGTTGCATGCAAACACCTTAATGTGCTTGAGTTCACTTAAAATTCATCATGCCCTAACACAAGAAAAATCCTATCCAGAGGAAAAAAAAAATGAATAATAAGAAATATGCACACACTTGAACTTCAAAAGAAAGCAACAATTTGAGCTTACACACAGACACACTGAACTACAGTAAACAGAAACTAGTAGCAATGGTGGATGAATGTCTGGTGAAATATAGGAGCTGGAGGGATTTGTACTTTAAGGAGAAGTTAACACTGCACATTGTTTTCTAATAGCTTCTGGTTCAAGACTCATGCAATATCTCTCTTTTTAATACCAACCATCTGTACTAAACTCAAAATGTATCAGAGCTGCATATCTTTAAGATACAGGAAAAAAATGAATGATGTAACTACCAGTCACCAGCTCAATGTCCTTTCTGCCTTACATGAAACACAAGTTTCTGTTACTGGAAAGATACCCAAACTGTAACATTTTGATTGCTGATGCAAAGAAGGAAAAAATCTTCTGCAGATGCATTAGAAAATACTAAATCATTGACAGATACCTTTGAAAACCTGCTGTGCCTTAATTTATATTTGCAAGGGCTAAGAGAAAGAAATAATAAGGGCTCTGGTACATTTCAGACTTCTACAAGCATAAAAAGAGCTTGCTCCTGCCTACTGCTTATTAGTCTAAAAGTTGTTCAACTTTCAGGGCAGAGGTGGGAGAAAGAATCCTATCTCGGCAAAACCTATGGACTCAAACTAAAAATAAACCCATTTCTTCCTTTTCCCTGAAACCCTTTTCTGCTTTTGTTTGTTTGTTCTGGATTTTATCAGTCTCTTTTTCATGCTGGTGAATCATGTCTGTGTCACAGCTGATTCCATTTATCTATCCTGGGAGAAAACAAAAGCTAAAAATAACTCTTTTGGGGTTTCTGCTGGGTTTTGCACGAGAAGGGACTGAATATGTTCATTCCAAGCTTGTGCGTCAATGTTTTGCTTTATCTTTGCCAGGGTTGATTTAACTAGTACCATGTTAGAAAAAGAAAAAAAGAAAGCTTTTTGCTGTCCATAAAATTCCAAGTTGGCTAAAATTTAACAACATCTGTGGCAAATGAAAAAGAAAACTTTCTTAACATACCAGTCAATATTAGAGTAATTTATGTGCAAGTAGGAGCTTTTTTCCCAAAAGTGCTTTGCCATTTCTTGTAATGAACAACAATGAAATACACGGGTTCTATCAGGCTGCAGTATTTGTGCTTAAAAGTTGTTTGTTTGGGTTTTTTTCCTAAGATTCTAACCATGTAAAAATAGTCCTTAAATTTAAAATATCAGTGCAACCAATAGTCAGTCTCATACAGTAAAAGACACTTTGTCTAGGCTAGGCTGGAAATCTTGCAGAAACATTTATTTCTATGATCTCCAGTGCTTCTTTCTCCCATTTGTGTTAGACATACCTGACTAGCTCACTATGAACACAGCCACAGGAGAAGCATTTTGATGTCTGTGGCTTATTCTATGAAGTGCAGTGGATGTATCTGTTTCTGGGCAGTGGGAAGTTTTTGGGCTAAGTCTAGTATGTGTGCAGAGGGAAAGTTCAGGTCAGTATTGCATTTCATTAATTTCATGCATGTAAGTCTAATCATAAAAATAAGATGTTAATTGGGGCGTTACCTGTTTATGCAGCAACTGGGTTCAAGACAGATTTTCAGAAGAAAATCAAGTTTCACACTAGTTATAACCAAAACACAGATTTTCAGAAATCTCACAGCACCTGGCATGATTATGGAGGAGCACTCCAGGCTATTTTCTCTACATGCAAGTGCCCTGAAAAGTTAGGTTCTTGAAAACCAAGCTCAGTCTTTAGCCTGAAAAATACACATTCAAAATGAAATACGCATTGCATGCACTAGGAAAGGTTGTACTCTTCCACCACATCTTAAAGAATATGTGGTGATTAAAGTAAAAAGAACAAAGAACCATTAACATTATCTTCATATGGTTTATGTATGCTAGTATGAATCATTGGCACGTGATAGAGATGTACAGAGAGACAACATGAGTAATGGTACCAGGAGCTTAGCCGCAGTGTATCAGGCGACTGACCTTTTATCCCAGTTTTGTCTGTTCCATGCTAACTGCTCATCCCAAGCACCCTTTGCATTTACTTAGGGTGGAGGCAGTGGTGCAGACAGAATAAACCTGGTTAGGGCCTGCAAACTCAGCTTAGGAAGATGAGGACACTTGGGCAGGTAGCTACACTGACCTTTATGGTACTACTAAAGCACTGCTGGCAATACACAGACTTCTGGTTTCAAATTACCTCACAACGTGATCCAAATCACAGTTGTTGGCTAGCTTGCTGTAAAAGAGAAATGAAGCATCAGCATGACTGAAAATATAAAAACCCCCAAACTGTAGATTTTTATACATATTTGGGGAATGTAGTAGACAGATGTACCAGGAAAAAAATGGTGCTACGTTTAAAATGAGAGCTTAATTTTCTTTTTCAGAGTTTAACAAGATTAGTGACTGTGACATACACAGTCATTTGCCAAAAGAAAGCAGATAAGCTCTAAGGAAGTCAGCAAAGAACACAGATTACCTAGCATCAAAATGGTCCATAGGTAAGAAGTATGTCTTTAGGGATCATTAAAAGGTGGTATTTAAAAAATAAGAAGGTGGTTTTGGAGATTATTACTTCTGTTATGATACTGCTGGCAGTTGTCAGATTTATTTGTTTTTCCTCTGTTTCCAGATCTTTCAAAAAATTCAGACTGAAAGTCATAGGCAATGGACCACAGCAAATCAAGCATACTAGCTCAGACCTTAGGAAAGAGTACTGGGGTGGCAGCGTTTGCACGTTCTACAAATGAAATCTTGAGAGCTCTCTGTGCTGAACACATCTGAAGGCAATGTCACAAAGTTTGAAAGGATTTCTGAAAACAATATTCATCAAACAACAAAAAGTTACTTCTGTAAGTCACTTGGCAAAATTGCCCATGATATCACCACATTCCAGGCTTCTTACACGGACTGAGCTGGAAGCATTTAAGTTCATGAACTCCAGCCTCTCATAGCCACTCCTAGTACAGTTATTCTAACTGGGGCCACAATGTGCTTTTCAGAATGTTCCACACCTAACCTTCAAGTGAGCGTGTGCTTCTCCTTGAGAAGGAATAGCTTGTTCTTCCTGCCATCTCCCAGTAACACAATTGCTCTGTTCTGTCTTACACATTACAATATATGAAGCAGCAGCTTTTTCAGATGTTTCATTGAATATGAATATAGTGGGGATGCAGTGACTACAGCTTTACTGAGTTGTGGTTGTTGTGGTTGTTCAGCTGCAAGCCATCTTGTATTTCAAGATCAAAATGAACAGCAGAGGAAAAGGAAGAACAAAGTGTTACCTTGTAGAGACAGCAGTAGCAAAATATTGATGAAATCTATAATTTTATGACTATATCTGAGTCAATTGCATTGACAAGGCAAGTACATTGAAAGTGTACTTGTTTAACAACACAAAAAAATTATATGCAATTTCCCATTCCATTTGTTCAGACATACCTACTTTGGGTTCAGAAAGGATTTGCTGTTGCATCACTGAATATAACTAGGCAAAATATGATCTTACTGACTTTTCCCTTATGAGTCATGTACAAGAATAATCTACAAACTTACTTCCTAAAATTTGTATACAGCTACTGAAAGCAGGAATCACTCATTTTTACTTCCAAAAAAAATCCAAAAAAAATTTTACTTCCAAAAAATCACTCATTTTTACTTCCATTTTTACTCTTTGAACTTAACGTGACACTATTTTCCTGTCATTTTTCAGCATGCACCCATATTTTAACGGGAGAACTTTTATAGAAGCTCTATGGAGGGGGTATAGGTACCCACCCACAGTGTAGGATTTGGAACAAACACAGCAAGTTCTACCACAGTCATAACATAGGAAACACAACTCTCCGATATTAGCATTGTATTCAGTTTTCAAAATTAAAAATGTGTCTATGCACATACATGCAAGCAGATTATAATTAGAAGCAAAAATAACAAAGCCTGACACTACTCAGCGACACGCCTCCATGCCAACAACCATCTGCAGATATGGGAAGTGCACAATACAATCAGTAAACATGCATGATTTTCCTCTGTTGCACTGGTCAGCGCCAATGCAACATGATGTCATTAAAAAACCCAAATGTTCTTTTTCATCCCTGTAGAGAGCCATAGGTGGGACTAGAGAATTTACTGTTGCTGAGGTACAGTAGGGAGGTACAGGAGGAAAATAAGAGTTTTTAATTCAACATGACCTTTAAAAAAATACCTGTTTAGTGCAAGACTAATGTCTCCTTCTTCCAGTCCTTAAATCAGCAGCATCCTAAAAATGAATGCTTGTTATACTGCAGCCTTTGTCATAGTGGGAAGCAGTTGGCACAAAGAAAGTACTAGTCATGGAACGGATCCTCCTGGGGGCCATCATAATTCAAATGAAGCACATGATTGGGAAAAGCCAACACGGCTTCACAAACAGCAGATCATGCCTGACAAATCTGGTGGCCTTCTATGATAAAGCGACCTGCTCAGTTGACATGGTGCGAGCGGTCGACGTTGTCTACTTGGACTTCTCCAAGTCCTTCGATACGGTTCCCCACGGCCTCCTCCTGGAGAAACTGATGCGTTATGGCCTGGACAAGTGGTCTGTGCGGTGGGTGAGAAATTGGCTGGTGGGCTGCACCCACAGGGTGGTGGTAAATGGCTCTTTTTCAAACTGGCAAGCTGTCACAAGTGGGGTCCCCCAGGGATCAATATTGGGCCCGATGCTATTCAATATCTTCATAAGTGATCTGTATAATGGGATCAAGCGTAGCCTGATGAAGTTCGCAGATGACACCAAACTGAGTGGGGAAGTAGATGCTCTGGAAGGGAGAGCCACCCTGCAGGAAGATCTGGATAGGCTGGAAGAGTGGGCTAACAAGAACCTTATGAAGTTTAACAAGGACAAGTGTAAGGTCTTGCACCTGGGAAAACATAATCCAGGAGTGCAGTTCAGACTGGGATCCACCTGGCTGGAGAGCAGCTCCGTGGAGAGGGACCTGGGGGTCCTGGTGGACAGGAAGCTCAAAATGAGTGAACAGTGTGCTGCTGCGGCCAAGAAGGCCAATAGGATGCTGGGTTGCATCAAAAGGGCATCACTAGCAGAGATAAAGAAGTCATTATCCCTCTCTACTCGGTGCTTTTCAGGCCACACCTGGAATATTGTGTACAGTTCTGGTCCCTGTTATACAAAAAAGATGTGGACAGGCTGGAGGTGGTCCAGAGAAGGGCCACCAAGATGATCAAGAGTCTGGGAAGCCTGCCATATGAGGATAGGCTGAGAGCTGGGTTTGTTCACCCTTGAGAAAAGGAGGCTTAGAGGTGATCTCATCACCATTTACCAGTAATTAAAGGGGAGCTACAAAGATGGAGACTCCCTTTTTACAAGGAGTCACATGGTGAGGACAAAGGGTAATGGGTACAAGTTACTCCCAGGGAGATTCCGATTGGACACGAGAAGTAAATTTTTCACAATGAGAACAGTTAGTCATTGGAATAATCTCCCCAGGGAAGTAGTTGGCTCTGCTACGCTGAACACATTTAAGACTCAGCTGGACATGGTGCTGGGCCATCTCATCTAGATTGTGCTAGAAAGGTTGGACCAGATGATCCTTGAGGACGCTTCTAACCTTGTATTCTGTGATTCTATGATTCTATGATACTACTAGGGCCAGGTGGCAAGTCCAAGTGGGCTGTGAAGAAGTGTGGAACTGCCCAGGCCTTTTAAGATCCAAAGAAACTGTGGCAGAGCAAAACTCCATCTTAAAGCTGTGTAGAAAATAAACAGGAATTCAAGAAGAAACTTAATACTTTTGGAGGCAGGGCTGAAGTACCTTGAGATTGCCTTAGAAAACAGCTTCACTTCCACTGCTGCTTAAAAAGAAGGGATGTGGGGAAAGAGCGATATTTTAAGTCTAATAAATATGCAGATTGCTCCTTGTCACTCAGTGAATTGTTGAATGGGTCTTCTTCCTAACCCCTGGCCCTCCTCTTGCACACATACTATTCCTTAGTGTAGGCTCCTTGTCCAGTCAATCCTGGGACATCCCTATTTGTTCACTATCTCTTTTGAATGTGTTTCCATTTTGCCAGATGTCTGATTTAAGTCTCTGAAATGGAACTTTTTTATTCTGGATTTTTCTCTTTAAAATACCCTAGTTGGTGAATTTATAAAATGTCCTTATTGTTCTTGAATGCAGATAAATCTGATGTAGGATATTGTAGCTGAATGTATTATTTTGTTGTTTCTTTCTCTCTCACTCCATCAGTAGATATAAAGTTATTTCCCTTAAAACGTGCACTGTACTTAAACATCTGCTGATGTTTAAGTGAAAATACAACAAGACGCTTTGGGGTACACGCTTCAAATGCAACTGCTTATTTTCATGGTACTATCCTTAAACAGAACTTTGTAAATAAGGAATAGGAAAATATATCAGCGTGATTTTCACATACTTTTGCAGGTCACCTCAGTAGCATCCATTAATCAGTGTATTCTGACCTGGTTCAGCTACAAACATAGGCAAATAAAAAGCTGACCATACCATTAATGTGCCCATATGTAAAGTGAAAAAAGAGGGCCAAGAGTTTTAAAAGTTGAAGTTAAGAAGAATAGCTCCATAAACCTTGCAAGCCCACATGGAAAGAAAAAAAATCTGTCTTCACTATATTCTCGAAGTAAGGAATTGTCCCAAGCTAATGAAGGATTTCTTTCCTCCTTTTATATTCCCAGCCTCTTCTACTGGGTCTTTTGCACATATTTAACCAGATAAGCGATCTGTATAATATCTCATGCTGAGAAAAGGGAAAAAGTGGAAGCAGAGAGGCAGGAGCACAGAGGGAAGAGCTGGGCAAACATTTCTGGAGGCAGCACAGTCTTAGATCACTTTAAATTGATTGTGAAACCACAGCCATGAAAGTGAGAAACAGTCAGGATTTCTGTAATGTATCAGTAAGAAGACCTGGAAAGGAGGTAGTGAAAGAAAATGAAGTACTTGGTGAGAAACAGAAGGATGTACTCACAACTTTGAGAAAGAGTCTTGATTGTAGGTTCTTGGTTTAAATATTGCTTCTACTTTTGATGTGATTTTTTTTTTTTTTTTAATAAGTACATCAAAGTTCCCAACAATTTGCTGCCCTAAGTTATTAAAGTATTTTTGGAGACTCCCCAACAAGACAGCTCTTTTACCCGTAGGAACTGGTTTTCCTGAGCCACACCTTCCACAAAACCAGACTTAGAGAAAGCTTCACATATCATTTTTTCTTCTGAAGGATGAAAAGGAAAGAGAAAAACTGCTTCTGATTCATCCTTCTCATGTGAGTTCTGTAAGAAACATGTGTGAGCTCAAAAAAAACTCCAAAACCCAACAAATATAAGCATACCTGTGGCTTTTTATTATTCTTTGTCCAAAGTGTTCTACCTTTCATTTATCTCTACTGTAACTCACCTGTAATTGCACTCCTTACTCCTTTTGTTTATTGAGACAATAGGATTTTCTTAAAAACCTTTTTGTTACCAGTTACTAAACAGCTGATTTTTAGCACATCATTTTACTTCCCTTCTCATTTTAGTCCTCTCGCATCATGTTTCTTAATTCAGTTCTAAAAAGAAAGTAGCAATATTAAAAAGCATTTGGACGCTACACTGGCCTGTGTTTTATTTCAACAGTTATCATTGTTAATTAAAAAATTCCAGAGGGAGAGGAAGCTTCTGCTCCAAAGGATAGAGCAGTTTGCATTATCAATCTTCCTTTGCAATGAAAAGAATCCATCTTCACACAGATAAATGGCCATTTGTATACAGTTGGTAAAAAAGTGCTTGTTTGCATGTTCTCAGGAGCGTTACCTAGTGATTTTTTTAAAGTGTAATTTTTCATCTGAAACCTTAGAGTATGTTGCAGGACTCTGGGAGCTTGCAGCAACCTCATTGCAATTCTGAAGTACATACTCTGTACTTTTATGAATGAAGCAGAGACTGAACTTTCCACCCATGGTATAATCAAGCTCAGTAGTATATTAAATGAAGATCAGAAAATATGCTGCTCTTTTACAAGTGCTACAGCAATTGTTGCACTTCTAAAAGTATCTGACATGATCATATGATAAGGTTTGTCTAAATGAGCATAGTAAGGTTGGACACAAGTTGAGAAGAAACATTAACCACCGTGACAGATTGTAAGAACTGACATTCTTCCTTTAGCATGGCTAAAGTACCTACATAGTATAGCTGGGAACCTCACTAATTAGCTCAATTTTTTTCTTGAAGGAACTTACAGAACTAAGCAAAGATACAGAATGCCTACAGGGCATTTCTTGGTATAGGAAAAGGAGAAAAGCACAAACAAAAACAGACCCAAATTTTCAGTCAGGTGGCCATATGTTCCTTTAGTTCACAAAGTTCAGATCTCCTTTTTGTTGGCAAATCAACAAAATTCTACCCTTGTACCGTCATTCACTTGAATTTTTGCCAAAGCGTTAAAGCATTTTTTCCCCAAAAGAAAACACATCGCCAGCATCATTTACTACTCCCCCTAAAAATACTTTACAGCACAACATTACATGCATCCTTTCGACAATTGTGCTTTTGGAAAACATCATTCTCTGTAGCAGTTAGACAATAAAAGCTTTTTCATGCCAGAGAGATACTGTTTTAAATACGTGCTACTGACTAAGAACAGACAGACATAAACAAGAACCTTCCTTAAGATAATGTTCACTTCTTGTCTTTATAATCATAAAACATTTTACTGTATATAGGTACAAGTCTGGGTAAAACCACAGTCATCTAGCCTTGTAACACCCAGCCCCCAAAAACTTCTTAATAAATCAGTGTTTGAAAGTTCTCTTGACTTTGACCTACTAACAGAAAAGTAGAAAAACTATTTTTATAACAATTTCTTATGCTAGAGTTTTCTTCTTTTCTTGTTGTCTCAAAATAATAATTCCTTTAGCCAAAATTTAACCTTGCTTTATATGTCAAACATTTTTGTAGATGATTGCCATCAAGGAACAAAAGAAAAGTCAGGTGATTAAAGTTAAATAAAATGTTAAGGGACCTATAGCTATGATTAATACCAGAACAATTTTTACCGTCCTTTGCAGTTAAAGACAGAAATTCCCTTTCACATTGCTCCATAGATATTATGCAAAATGGCATGTACAAAAGAGGAAAAAACATGGGAACTGAAGAACATGCAAGCTGACAGAATATTACAACAAACATGATAAGTATTCCTCGGCTAAGTAGTGACGAAGCACTGTGTTTACATGTCCATAATAATTTGAAGGAAATGAAGATAAGGTCTGTTAGTTTGTTATTCAAAACTAACAGATGGATTTTAAGACAGGGAAGATTAAAGCTGACTATCAGAATATCTCCTTGATGGAAAAATATATGTTCACAGGTCTCATACTCGGTATCACTGAGGATTACAACATTTATGTACTCCATTAATATCAAAGGAGAGACTACAAGACCCAAAACCTGTTTCCCATTTGGGATTTGGACTTTGTGCATTTTATTTGTACAAAAGGTGTCTTTCTACAGGTTGCTGTGCAGTAGTCCCAATCCCTTTACACAGCGAGTCCTCTTTGAAGTCATACTTTTGTAGCAGATAGAAGCTAACACATGACCCTCAGAGACTGCCTACACAGGAACTGCAACCCGATAGCTAATGCACTGCAGTTCACTGCCACACAGCACAAGCTCATGTGTAAACACGATGGTTTACAACCCATTTAATAACTTGGGTCCAAAGCCTGCATGGAGAAGTTACTCCAGTGCACTCTGAGAATGAGTTAATCTAATATCCCATGTCAAGGAGTTCCTCAGATTTCTTCCTGACTCCATAGATTTTCGTTGCTGGCTTCAGCAGCGTGACTACAGATGTCACCTGCCAGAGCACAGCTGGTTGCTAGTCCAAGACAGGCCAGCTGTGTTTAAACAAAAGAACTCAAATGAGAACTAACAGTGTAAACCAAAAGACCTTGAACTTAAATTGCTTCCTTCATTTTCCTACCCTCCAATAAACTGAGGCATTTTAAAACAGGTAGATAAGGAGGCTGTGGCTACTGCTGTGAAGGATATTTCTGAAATAAAGGTGAAGTCATCCACCTGAATTATGAGACAATTCTATGCTATTTATTTGCTACCAAACAAGGATACTGAAACCAATGAACAAGCAAGGAGAAGTATAACTGTTGTCAAACTTTGATACTTATATTAACCTTGCTCAGACAGTGCTAGAAGAAGAAAAGCCACCTGAGGCAAGAAGTAGTGAGGGGAAAGGTGATGTCTTGAATAGCAAATTCTATAATGATCTCATGCCTCTTCTGTTTGTAAAGGAGATAAGCACTTACTGAACAAGGAACAGGCAAAGATAAGACTAAATAACCTTGGTCACAGCTCCAGTTCTTCATTAGGCTCATGCATTAAAGCATCACAATTCCTCTGTTGAAATCAGAGATTTTAGAAATGTTCCTCACTCATGTTCAAATGATACAATTTGAAAAGAGGACAACTTTGTGATATTATGAGGATTTTTTTTTCTCAATTGCTATCATTTTTTTTTCTCAATTGCTATCATTTTATTGTGTAATACTTATCTGAGATAGACTGAATGGGTAAGGTAAGGGCCTATATTTTGGTTTTGCTATTTCCAATTTAGTTACAGAGGTCTGAGATACAGATTGTGGCAAAGTCTCTAATCTGAACGTCAAAAATAAGACTCATGTTTTGAGCACCAGGGGACTCAGAAAACTTTACAATATGCCTATGAAAATACCAAAATAATTTGAAAAAGTTTTACATTCATCTGTTGGGATATTTGCTTCTCATGTCAAATAAACCAACTAGTAAAATCTGCTAAACCATGGCTAGGTGTTTATCTATTGAAGGTGAAGAAAGCTGACCTTGCAAACAAGCACTTAAATTTTATTTTACCCTAGGCCACCCACAGTGTGCTTACTCATCACACACACAGACTTGCTGTGAAGTAAGCAGGAGGATAATTCTGACTTAATTTTCACATTTTAATACTATGCATGAGTGATAAAATTAAATTTAGGCTCCAAGTAAATATGCAGGGTTTCAAGCACACAGGTTGGTTAAGAGCTTTTACAACTAGGCAAACAAACAACAAAAGAAATCTAAAAAGTTGTAACACAATATCATAGGAAAAAAGAGACCTCTGTAAGAGAGAGTCATAGACTCTGTTTCACAGAAATTCAATAGCTACATGATTATGCCTCTAAACCTATGTTTAATCAACTACATACAGGGCTGACTGCTCATTGCAGCAAATAAGTAAACTTGAAGGAAATGGGGATATCCCCTGCATCCTACCTTATTGATTACATCTGCACAGCGGGGACCTGCTGGGATGTTGCTGAAGAGGTGAGTTGATAACAAAAGATAAAGACTTTTCTCCCAGTTTTCCAGATGCAAGACATTCTTCCTGGGAAAAGTTTAAGGCCCTCTGAGGATGACTAAACTCAGATTCTTGACCAGCTAGTGGGACCAAACTCAGATGCTTGATCATCTAAACAGAAGTCAGAGCTCAATCAAGACTTCTCAGCAGAGAGAGCAAAATCAAATTTTGTTGTCCAGGGCTTTTCCCAGACATACGCATACACACTACTCCCACCCCACAAAGAAGAAGAGGAGAAGCTGGAGAGATTAATGAGATGTGAGGTGGTTATGGATGACGAAGGGAGCTGAGACGAGCCAGAGCAAGCTCTGAAGCGGTCAGCAAGATGTGCAAGGGAGCTCTGGGTAAGAGTAAGGGGTCCCTTTAATCTTCGTCCAGACTTCTGCTCTTTTCCCTGCATCTATTCTCCTCTCTTCTCAGGCATGATCTCCCTATCTCCTGTCCACCTCTCTACCACAATTAACAGAACCTGCACTCACCACCTAACACTGCACCTAACTGATCCCCCATCCTCAGGAAGACGCATTATTCCTGTGCCTTCAGTGTTGCTAGAGTAAAAGGGGGAAACAGGAGAAGAGGGCACAGGCTCAGCCCATTCCTGCTGCTGAGACATCAAAGTTCATGTCACAAAGCAATTCTTCCTCATTGACAGCAGCAGCACTGCATAGAAGCAGCAGGGATAACTAGCTTAATAAATTGTACCTTATTTTATTTAGAACTGTCCTTGGGTTTCCCTGCAAAAGGGGCCCAAACAAAGGGCTTGCAATCAAAACCCTCAAGGTACCATAGCAGTTCCTTGGCTAGCAAGTTCTCCTTGCCCAGTGCTTGTTTAAACTCAACACTAACAGGCTCCTTTTCTAAGTTAAAATTTAAGCAGATCTTGGCAGGTGGATAACATGAGATTAATAGAAGGTTTTCACTCAAAGTTAGACATAAAAGATTTTGCATACAAATCAAATTGAAACTGTTCCTACATTAAAAAAAAAAAAAACCACTTAATTCTTTGTCAAGATGAGAAAGCATGTGAACTTCCACTAATAATGAAATTCTGATATGAAGATGTCTAAAATTTACTGCAGCCACAGCCTAGAAAGACTAAGAAAAGAACTAAATACAGGAAGAGTATGTGCTTTGTTTATCTGAAATGTCTGGTGAATGCTGCAAGTTCCACACATTTCAGTTTAGAAGTAATTCTTTTAAAATAACAAAATAGCTAAGTAAGCACAGGAACATGTGGAAACCTCTAGCAAAGTTGTGTCCAAGAAAACAAATACCAATTACATTGTATTATTGGATTTGCGTTACTACAGGGACAAGTCATAGAACCCATTGGAGGGGATCCTTCAGTAGCAACTGCTGAAGCCAGAGAAATCAGCATAAGAACACCTTTATTAGCTCTTTGAGCTTTGCTTCCAAACATATTTTAATACTAATGAGCATCACATATATTGTAGACAGCTGACTAAATAAAAAAGGCCATCAAGATTATCTATTCTTTCTAGTCTTTGGGTGTAGGCAATCTAACTAACGTAAACCAGAGGAGATAAGTATCAGTAACTGCCATTACAGCATGCTAGAAGCAAAACAGCCATGTGAAATGAGAGGAACAGAACTCAATATAGCGTGCAATGACTGTAAGCTTCAGTACCCACATACTAAGCTTTCTGTACTGTAATGGTCTGATACATTCGTTTTGACCCAGAGACCAGAGATAAATTGTCTTAGCAATACAAACAAACAGCTAAGCAATTAGGGCAAAGTTTTTGGAGAACATAGCGATAACATCTAAAAGCATTGTTGGGTGATGGGGAAAAACAGCCCTGGAGATAGGGGGTTTAATCTGAAGTAAAGAGAGAGTATAATTGCTTCTCCAAATTACAATGCACTAAAAAAAGGCAGACAAGCAACTGGCACTGGTATTTGTCTGGCATCTATTTCAGTGTATCCAACCTGAAAACTAACTTTCATTGTCCCATTTGGAGTTAATCAAGTTTTGCCTATAAAAAGAAAGATTTTACATGTGCAGCTGTGAAAGTGTCAGAGCTGAGAAATCCATGAGGAATCACCAGGTTTTAAAGAATTTCTAGCACTTAGATTTCCTTGAAGTAACTTATTAACATAAAGTTTCCAAGCACTGAGGTTAACACAGTACCCAAATGACCAAAGCAACAATTTTATCTATCAGTTTTTACGCATCAGCCCTAAACACAGATGTACATTAGTTGCAATGCAGAGCATCGGCTGTAACAATGTCTATTACCCCCAGGCACGGAAATAGAGGTAACTAGTATTTAACCTAACTTGCGTGTTGATATAACAATGAGCGTTTTGTTATTGCTTTAAAACTTAGCACAAAATTGTTATCTACATAAAAACAAAGTACTATATACATTGAGAAATAAGTGAAACATCAGGCCTAGAATACATTCCTTCAATCTGGGTAGGGTTACCCACAAAATAGCCATAGCAGATATAAGATAAACTCTCAACGCTAATTTTTGTTGTTGTGAACACTCTTGTTGTACACAATAAGACAGTTTAATTAGACAGAGATGCCTGCTTATTGCAAAATATCTAGATTTGATTTTAGTGAAAAATTTGCAATAAGGAGGAGATAAATGTGCATTGTCTTTTACTGGAGCTGAATGACTAGCAGTCTCGTAGTGTTTAGCTAAGGAATGAAATTAGTATTGTTTCTAAATGCATAATGAAAGGAAGATGGATACAGCAACTTTTTTTACTAAAGAACTTCTTTTTCTTTGTAAGATTTTTTTTGAAATATATTTAAAAAAAAATAAATCAGTAAGACATTTTGAAAGATACATAATTCAAACATTTATGAGAGAGGTGGTTTTGGAGCTTTTATAAATGATCCATAGTCTTAACTCCATCCCATATAACAGAAGCAGCTTCAATAACTCAGCCACATCATCTGAACTCCAATGTAATTTAATGCATTGAAAGTAAGCGTATGATTTGCTCCATTGTGTACTACGTTGTAGTATACAGAAGTCTATAAAAGCCACCTGAATGAAATGAAAATTATTTGTATTGCAATAAGGAAAAGCACTTTACTAGTAATTCCAGAATAAGGCTGTACAGAGATTAGCAAATAAGGCAAGACTGCAACGCCCCTTGGTGAACATCAAATTAACACTTAAAAACACAGAAAAAATTCTTCATTCTTTTACCTTAGGGTAAGCGGACAGTCTAATTGCTTTCTGGGTACAAATAAATTAGAAATTCCAATTATTTTTTTTCATTTAAATTCCACTATGAAACATCATAAGCAAATTATGCCATTTTAATTTATGATTAATAGATTATTTTACAGGTTATTTTGAAAGTTTTCAAATAGATTGTCATAATATTGTTAATTATGAAACACCAAAGAAATCACCAATAAATAGCATTCCCTAATTACACAACTGTTTTCTTCATCTGTAATAAAATTTTCTTTCCTATCTCTTTTCTTCCTCTAATCCATTCATCACAACCTATCAATTAACAACACTGAGATCCCTTAACTTTCACTTCCAGTTTCTGCATTTTTCTTCGCCTGATACTGCCCCAGAAATAATGTCTGTAGGAGGAACATGTTAGCCAACATCACTTCTTAAGAAAGTAGGCTATGGAGATGAAAAGTCACTCTTTCAACTAGAAGGCAGGATTCTGGTTGCAACGATATGCTGTCAACACTATGCTCAGAAGTATAGCAGTATAACGCTCAGATATTAGTAAGATAAAATTTATACTCCCCATCTTAGTTTTTTTTTTATCATCACAACCCTCCTCTCCACTGCCACAACTTGAACTTCTAGGAAAACAAATGCTGTGTTCGTGAATTCAAGCTTTCCTTTGCTCTTCCCCCCCCCCCCCCCCCCCCCGATGCTTATACACTCCCCACCAGCAGGGATGGGCTTTTGATTTGATTTGGTAGGTGGGCTGCCTTACTTTCTGTCACAGGAGAAGCCCAGGGAAGCAACTGCAGAAGGCAAAAAGGAAGGACAACAATATATGCGATTTCTAAAGTATTTTTTCTGTTGAAAGCTGCCAATACAAACACACTCTGTGATGTGGCTTGTGGATGGAGCTAAACCAGATCAGGAATGACCTATGTATTTTAGTTGCAGACACCATGAATTCCTATCACTGTGCTTTTCCTTCCCCTCAATATACTTTACACAAACGGACACGATGAATGCAATGAAGTGCCTGTGCTGGAATAGGTATATGCATATGATTCATATACATTAAATTTAGTCTCACATAAAAAACATTAAAGTTGAAAATATTGCAAAACCACAAAATCAAGGTCAAAAGAAAATGTATGCTCATTTATTTCTACCTATGCCATGGGAAAAGACATACACTTCTCTGCAGGTTGCAATCATCATGTTTTTCCACCATCTTTTTTTTTTTCCCTCACAGAAATGAGTACCATGCTTGGCACTTTATTTTATTTTGTGTAACAATGAGAGACTGAAGTGATCCGATGAGAAGGGTTGTACTGTCATCTGCAGCAAAGAACATACTTTAATGTTACATCTTTCAAACTTTCATCACAGATGCATATAAATGCAGTTATCAATATTGTCAAGTGTCACGGAGCTTGATGGGCACTATTATGTGAGGTGCAATATGAATCTTTAACTGGAAACCTCAACACATTATGAAGCCCAGACAAAGCCTTTATAAAATCATTCGTCCCTTTACTAGTTTCATCCCCACACATACAGACAAAACTGCCAATATTGAAGACTATGAATTCAGCCTACCTCTTTGCACCCTTTTCAATAATAAATAAAAGAGCTGCCTTATTTCCATTCTCTAACTTGCTACTGAGATAAATAACAATTTCTGAGTAAAACAAAGCCACAAGTGTGAGTCTTTTACTTTGACTTTAAAACAGAGACATTCTTTGTAAACTATTTCTTATACAAGACATATTTGCAGCCATACATCCCAGAGTCATCTCACTCCCTTCATGAAAAAGTCTATCCCTACCCTGAAATTCTGTGAAATTATTAGAAAACTCATTAAGAAAAAATTTACTTATATGAAATGTCATGTTTTTGTAGAAGCTTCTGTTTCCAAAACAACTTTTTATTTCAGACATCAGATCTGAACCATTTGTTGCACAGAGGCTTACATGATATATGCACTTAGTTATATTTTGACAGCCTTCAGTGGGCTGTTACAATAGCCTGTTTTCCAGAAAAGAAAGCATAACCACAATACCAAGTTAAGCCTTTGGGGGTTGGTTAAGTATCTCATTAAACTGATGTTCAAATACATGTAGCATTTTTCCTTAGTGTGGCAACTTGCCAATTCAACATTGGGGAAATTCAGATGCTTATAAATTAAGTTTATAAGTAAGTTTGTTGAAATGACAAATCAGATTTTGAAAACTGAAATGGGAGTTTCTGTCTCTCATTGCGTTATAGCGCAGTGCCCTCCACTGGCCAAATGTCCTCACTCAAAAATAAAAGAGTAAAAATTCTCTGAAAAATTACTCTTCAGACTAAAAAACAAAAATACTCCAAAAAAACCCTCAGAAGCCGTGTCAAATTCTTAGAAAAGGTTACTACATAATGGTACCAATTTATACTAATGCCAGCATTGCTCTCATATTGCATGGTAATAAAAATACTTCAGGTGCTGAAATAAATCCTGAAACAGCCTTTTTAAAAAGTTCAAAATTAAAGGTGACAATACAAAAACAGTTGGTACTAAAAAGCGTAACTTAACAGGAGGCCTTATAATGGTAAAAAGCATACAACCAGATCAGCAATTACTACTGTCTGTTGAATTTTCACTATTTTTTTTTATTCAGAAATGACAGACCCTCATCTAAATTTCTCTTTGAAGCAATTAATAATGCTTTTGAGTGCAGTGGACAGAAGTAGTTGTGCCAGTACTACCTATATTAGATGTACCTGAGAGTGAGGATTAATAAGCATCAAGAGCCCACAGTACAATGAGAAAGCTGGAAGGAATATATATATAAATGCCCTCCCTTCATGTTACTGTGGGTTGCCTGCTTATTAGTTTTCATCTCTCCCTCTCACTTCATTTTATGTTTGTTTCAAAAATATAGATGAAATGTAAATGTGGTGATGGTAGGCAAACTGTAACATCATCAGGAATATTCTGTACTCCAGCCAACCTTGCTGCTGTCATTTGGCCAACCCACTCCTCTTGGGTGATGTTACCTCTTATAATACCATTTCCTTCACCAGCTGGTGATGGCCAGTATTGCTTCACAGCTTTCTCCAATACCTATATTAGCTCAGTGACAATATGGGCAATATTAACATGACACATCAAGTGCCTGATCATTCTTTCAAAACTTAAGAAAAACAGTATTTTAAAATATTCCATGAACATGTGCAAAAGGACAACAGGTGGTACAATAGATCTAGCTGATGATTAAGGATCCTAGTTGTCCCTATCTTAGTAATAAAAGTGTTATTAATGAGCTTTCAGTAGATTCAATTATCCTACACAAGATCACTATCTAATTACTAGATCTAATGATATTCAGTGTGATAGATTTGCTGGTGATAAGGTGAACTGTTTCTTTAATAAGACTAAAAGCAATAAGCTATAGGAGGAAGTTATGATAAAAATACAAAGATAAATGGTGTTTGCACAGATAGACCAAAACCATACAAAGACTGAAAATATGCTTTGTGTCAAGAGCTGCACACTGTTGGATTTTCAACCAGAGCCAAAGAAGAAGGACACAAAAATATTCTTAAGTCCCTGATAAAACCTTCACTGCCATCTACAGATGGCAGGAACAACAGGAAAGCTGAAATAAAGCTGAAAGATAGATTTAACATCCCTTTTTTCAAGTGCTGACCAATAACTTAAAAAGGGGCATACAGCACCATTTTATTTGAGCACATCTAATGTAAGCTTTAAGACCTAGCGTAAGGTTTACAGTTTGTTTCATTCACTTTGTATAAAATTTCTATGTCAGTGGGCAATGGAAGAAATTAGTCATATTTCTTATCCGCCAATCCTATGATAAACTACTTCCACTAGAAAAAAGAAAACCCAACACTGTCCCTAAACTTGTTTTTAAGGAGAAAAGCTAGATACCAAGACTAATCGTGAAGAATCTTCCTTTGACTATAGTTGCATGGATTATTAAAAATGGTGGGATTTTCCACTCCAGTCAACAGCAGTGCTAAGTGTCATGTGTCCCCCCCAATCTCTGTAAACCCCAGTTCTGGTGAAGTGGGTAACAGCTTTGGTGGTCTGTTCTTCCAGGCAGCCTGGAGCAAGCACAAACACCAACAAACAAGAATAACATCCTTGCCTCATTAAGCCTCAATCCTCACAGAAGGTTCTGTTCCTCACTGAAGATTAATTTGTGATACTCCCTTCGTATCAGGATTCACCAATGATGACACAGAACAAAGCATTCAGTCATTCTTGCCCTCAGAGTCTCAGTTTCCCCTGTTAGAAGGAAGTGCTACATTGTAGGCCTTGAGGTTTTGTAGCCATTGCCTTACCTCAGATCTATCTTTTCACCCCTCCTCAGGGTTCTTATACACCTTATGGCAATCATGCATTTCCTTTTTTTTTCTTATTTTTAAAGCAGATATTCCCACTTCCTTTCATTGTGCAATAACCACATACTAATGCTGGGTTGTTCTGCTAATAATTTTGCAGACAAGATCTCCCTTATACAATCTAAGAGCTGGTTTTCATACTATGAGCTTGAAAGAAAAAAATTGGAGGTGGAGGCAGTGCATATCTGGTTGCTTCCTGCCCTGGTTTTGGCTGGGATAGAGTTAATTTTCTTCCTAGTAGCTGGTATAGTGCTGTGTTTTGGATTTAGGATGAGAATAATGTTGATAATACACTGATGTTTTAGTCGTTGCTCAAGCAGTGCTTACACTAAGTCAAGGACTTTTCAGCTTCTCATGCCCTACCGACTGAGAAGGCTGGAGACGCACAAGAAGCTGGGAGGGGGCACAGCCAGGACAGCTGACCCAAACTGGCCAAAGGGCTATTCCATACCATATGATGTCATGCTCACTATATAAACTAGGGGAAACCTATCTGGGGGGCCACTGCTTGGGGACTGGCTCAGCAGGTGGTGAGCAACTGCATCATGCATCACTTGCTTTGTATATTCTTTTATTATTATTATTATTACTATTTTATTTTATTTCAATTATTAAACTGTTCTTAACCCACGAGTTTTCTCACTTTTACTCTTCTGATTCTCTCACCCATCCCACTGGGTAGGGAGTGAGAAAGTGGTTGTGTGGTGCTTAGTTGCTGGCTGGTGTTAGACCACAACTCTTCTACACTCAGATCTCTACGCTTCTGTTTTACACCATTTTAAGGCCTCAAACTGAAATAGCCATTTTCACAGCCACATTACACATAGATTAATATATAGGAATGTAGCAGAAGTACATAAATGCTTCCTAAACTTTTGCATAGAATTGTTTTAGCCAGAATTGTATTAAACCCACAGTTCCTTAACATGATTTGACTCTGTTGTGGACAGGGCCTCAGAAAGAAGAGCAACTGTTGGTCTCACTCTCAACCCATGAAAAGTAATTAAGACCCCACTTTCCTGTGGGGAACAGGTGTAGCTATCACTTCCCTGGCAGCCTGTTCCAGCTGAAGAGTTATTACTACAGCTGTTCAGCTGACGGCAATTACCACTGACGATGGTCATTGTATGTGGATCTCACCTTCTAAAGGTTTCCTCCCAAGAGAGCTGACGTGATGACTGCTGAACTGCAGCATTACACTGCTTTCTGCTAAGAGACCAACTGACATTTACCTTTATGTGACCTTAGTGAGCTACAAAATGCATTCTCAACCACAGTTGCTTAACCATGCTGACATATAGAATTTCTAACTTTTGCTTTTCCTTACAGTGTAAAGAGCTTTAAACACCACAGCTTTAAACCACAGAACTCTGAAAAACAAAAACAGGATATCTGCTTCTAAAGCTGGTGCTGTGTATATTTTTCCTGAGACTGTGCTATCTGGGACCAGGTTCGTGTAATCTTTCAATACAGTCTATTGGCCAAATTCTCTCTTTCCTGCTGGAAGGTTAACTCTGGTGTGTATGACAGAAAATATTTTCATGGCCAATGGCTGCTGTCATCACAATCCGCGTAACAATAGGACCAGCTGGAGATAAAAAAAAAAATTAAGGCTTAAAGTTATGTTCAGCAGTATCCTTTACTCTTGCAAAGCTCCAGTGCAGCCAGGAAGAATCCAGAGCAAACAAAGGAACAAGTAGAGGACTCAAGGCCATCTGAAATAGCAACTCAGCAACTTTCACACCAACTCCAAAACCTCACAAGTCTCCCTACATGCTGGGGAAGGTTCCTTCCCAGCCAAATGAACTCTCAGTTTTCACAGGCTGCAGCCTTACAGCTGCATGTCCCTTAATCAGAGGTAACTTACAGAGCTTCCCTAGGCCTGTAACCATTCTCTGTAGGCAGCTCTTTCCCTTCCAAGATCCTCCATGCTACACTGCATTTGGTTCATACAAATGTTTATTTCAATTTACATGGGACCTCAGCAAGCTACTCACCTGTGCCATCATTTTAACTGCTATTGTTTCTTCTTCTTCTGCAAGAGTATGTTAGTGCAGGTCTACAGGACTTGTAGCTGACCTTCTTGCTTGTCAATCATGCCACATACCCATCCCCAAAGGCTGTGTCACTTAACACAGGTAAAGCACACCTCAACTATAATTTCTGGTTTCAACCAGATGTTGGGAGTGGCTGGCCTTAAATGTTCAGATTAGGAAGAAGGATCAAAAATCCACTAAGGTTTGTCCCTGCTCTCATTCTGATGTGTATTTCTTCTCCTTTCTTCCTTTTATCACTTACCAGATTCATACACACTTAAAGAGATTTTATTTGCATTTTTATTGCTTATGGGCACAGATCAAGAATTAGCAAGCTTACAGCTTAATCATTTTACAGACCTCAATAGCATCAGCTCTTTCCTCAAAGACCTTGTGATACACGTGATAGGCTGTATCAGACAGATAAAACAGTCCTGCCAATAATGGATAGGAGACAAGACTTATCAAAAAAAAGCCGAAATCACAGCCTGCCACTTGCTTAATCAGTGCCATTTGGAGTAATCTCTTGTCTCTTTCATTAGTAAACAATCTGTTACAAAGATATGTATTACTGTTACAAGCAGGCCTAACTCTATACCAGGTCCTCTATCCTTCTGTCACAACATCTGTGTGCATACAGCAGGAAACTAGGAAGAAAGAGGAGCTTCAAGACATAACATCACAAAGAAAGAAGTTCCACTATGCACTGTGTTGAATCAAGTTCGATGAAGGATCCATCTTCAAATTGTTTGATTTTACATCTTCCACTAAAAAAATCAAGTGATATAAAGAAAGGGCTGAGTGGTTAGCAAGAAAGAGCAAAATGATAAAAATGAACTTTCTAGCTCTAGAAGTACCATTCTCAAGATCTAGACCTTCCCTAATGTATAACTTAATTTAGATACTGTTACCAATATATGTAGAAGACTAACCCTAAGGACCAAGCAAATACGCTGTAATGAGTCAAATAGAATCTCTGTTTTTTCAAAGGTTTCAAAGTACCGACAAAACATCATTTTGCAGACTCTCCATGCACTGATGGAGTCATCTTCTCACTGCTCAGCAGGCAATCTGAAAAATTGGGTGGGTAAGTACATCAGACAATACTGCAGTCTAAGCATTTATTGTTAAAAACAGAACTACTCATCAAATCATTGACATTAACATATTTATTTCATCTGTCAGATTTGATTAATCTTGAACATCATCATTCTTATTCAACTTTGGACACCTCAGAAGCAGCCAGCATAAAACAACACAGCTCCACTCAGGTCAGCAACCACATGAGATCATGGGCCAGAGACATTCAGCAAGAACTTCAGACAACCACAGAATTATAGCTTGAATAATTTTTGCTTGAAAGCTTGAATGGCTTTTGTTCCCTAGCTCAGGAGGCTGCATTTTTCCACATTTTTGCCCAGATCACTGGAAACAAACATCATTCCAGCTATCTAAAGGATACAAAGAAACTATATTTCTACAGAAAGGTATCTTAAGCTCAATTTGCAAACTTGCTGTTTGGTTTTGTTTTTATTGACACCTTCCACCTTCTACCAGGACAGCTTACCTCCTCTAAGCTTACATGGATCACTAACATCAGAAATCCAATACTGGATGTATTAACCACTGAAACCCAGGCAGTGCTGCAACCCAGTGAACTGGTTTGCTTTCAGTCAAGACACATTCTTAAATAGTAGTATCACCAGTTTCCAACCAGCCTCATAGGTTTTGCCAAGCAACCACTTTAGTTACTGTGAGACTAATGCACATATGCAGATTGTGCAACAGAGATTTGTCCAATGTAGCATGGCTCAAGGGTAGGAACTCTTTTTCTCCTGGGACAATATCTGCCTTCCCACACAATGAATGGAGTCTTGAAGACAGTATGGCCAAAAGTAAAGGTTACTGTCATCAGAGAACATCCCTCCTATCACCTGCCTAGCAGAGAGGATTTCAGAAGAATCTACTGTTCACATTACAGAAAAAAACCCTCAAAACATTACAGTTGTAGACGTAACATCTCATGTTTAATAATCAACATAGCAGCTTACAAAGTTTAAAAAATGACCAGTTACTGGCTTTGGAATAAAGGTATACTGCGAGATTGATTTAGTAACTCATAACACTTCTGGACAGCAAGGAAAACTTTGCCTTTTGGCAGCTTGACAAAGTCAAGCTTGATTTCACAAAAAAGTGCTCCATGTGAAACTGTCATCGTAGCATACTATCATTAACTGTTATGTGAAGCCATGTTTTCACTTACTTTGCAAACTGAGAAGGGTCATTGCACACATACACACCTTTGGCTGAATTCTACTCATGGAAGAATTTTTGTCTAATTCATTGACTGCATTGTGACTCTAGGGTGAAGATTTGTTGCACTGGTTATCAAATGCATGTTATTCCCAAATGAGATAAACCAACTTTCCATTACGTAGTTCACTCCAAAACAGGGGAGGGGAGTGGACACCGCATGGTATCTAACTGGTACATAACTCCACAGCATGAAACAACATCTACGTGAACAAACAGAATAACTCTTTATTCTAACCAGGTAAACAAGCAGAATAAAAGTGGAGCTTGTAACAGAAAAAAAAAAAAAAAAAAAAAAAAGATTTCCTCATCACGAATTCCAAGGCACACTAGTGTAGGGGATACATTACTAAGTGCAAAGCAAAAGCCATGCTGTTTTGGAAAGTTCACACACCAAAGCAAGTATAGCACACATGAAGACTTACCTGCTTATACTTCTGCTACAAGACAAGACAAATAATCATGCTAAGTATATCTAATATTCATGTAGAAGGCATATGCATATCAGGCAAATACAGTGTTAATACCTTAATGTTTGCATGAGAAATAGCAGTTTAAAACCAAGATACATAAATACATCATGTTCTGTGCTTGTCCAATGAAGTTCATAACTTGAATAATGAGATACTACATTTCTACTCAGGAATCAGGACAACTCTTAAATGAATGCATCCTACTATGTAGAATTACACACATATAAAATGAGATTATCAGTGATAAAGGTGAAAACCAGCATGCTTGACTTTAGAAGCATAAAACTACATGAAATGGTGTTTTGGCTTTGTTTTTACGTAGTACATTTATAACCTTATATTACAGCTGTAACTTTTGACCTTATGTTTTCTGTACATTTGAAGTTCATTAGACATATTCAGAAATATATAGCAGGTCTTAGAATTTAATAATCATTAATTTAGCAATATGTAGTTGCAAGATCATTCTGTTTATGTGCACCTGATATCCACATCAAGAGGACTTAATAGTATATTACTTTAAACCCTGTAGCATATTACTTCAAATACTCTCCATATTTTAATTTTTTTTCATTTGTATAATTGGTTAGCTTTCAACTATTCCTTTTCTTACTTTCCACACAAGAGAGGAATGCATTTAAACTCTAATATGAGCTAGAAATTCAGGTACAGTTTGCAAGGTGCACTATACAGAATAACATAAAATACCATTTTTCATGCACTAAATAGTACAAATAAGATGAAAACTGTTTCTTTCTACATGCAAAATCCTGTGCTTGCACTGTGCTGATTAAAAAAACAAACAAACAAAAAACCAAAACAAAAAACCTTCAAAAAAACCCAAACGATTTGAATGGAACAAGTTATAATTCTCTCATTTGAAAGAAGGTCAAAATTATAGCATGTTGGGAAAATACAAGCACCAGGATATCCTGTATAAAAGCATAGTATAGTTACTATAGATTCAGTAGACATATCATCTGCATGAGTTACCTGGACAGAAAGTAACCATATGACGTGAAATAAAACTTCTAAAAGCAATCACACTATAGATTGGAATCACATTGCTTTCAAATTCATCCTGAACACCATTGTCCATATTTTTCCCTACTTGAAGGCAAGCAACAATTTTTGTTGTTCTTTTCAATCTCAGACATTTACCAAAGAGTTTTCCAATGACAATTCCATATTTTCTCTTGCAAGAGAAACTCAAGCGAACTCTCAAGCGAGTTTTTCACCAACATTACCATAACATCCAGATGACTAGTTAGACCTTCATGAGCTGTACCGTACCTTTAGGACATATACCACTGCTAACTCAAGAGTTCTATTCACCAGCATTGTTTATATCAGTTTCTGCATGTAATATAAAGCCTTAGTATAATACCTGAATGCTCTGGTCCATCCAGGCCTTGCTGTATGCTTTAATGCTCTGCTTCACATTTGAAATTTACTCCAGATTCCCCATCCCCAACATTATCTATAAATGACTATTTCATTTATGTTTCCAACCAATTCATACAGTATTCATATTAGGAGTGCTTTAGAGCTCAAACTGATTCAGAATTCTACAAAGTATAAACCTACCTGTAAAACTAAATCTCAGGAGCTGTGTCAGCTGCCTTAAACAGTAAAACAACAAAGACATTGAGACTGCAAGCCACCTGTCGCAGAGCAATGCTTCTCCTTCCAAGTGTCTGACTACTTCCATTAAACTTAAAACTCAACTTGCATTTTGTAGAAACATTCACATATGGTTAAATAAGATCAAACTCATAATCACTTCAAGTGCAGCCAGCCAAAGAATAATACTTTTATTCAGTGACAAGTCTCCCTCACCATTAATGAGCATTTATATTATCCATTAAAAAGCTGTTGTTCTACTTACTGTGCCACGTCGGATACAGCTGGCTGTGGCAACTCTTCTGATATAAGGTCAATGTCAGTGAAGCTGTTGGCCCGTGCCATTTCTTCGGTATTCCCTTCTAAACATCTTTTCACTGCACAAATAATTCAAAGAAATCATAATACATTAGGTAGACAACATATACAAGCTCTTTCCCTTGCATGAGACATTGTGCAGTAGATTAAAGAAATGGTTCTAATATGAGACATGGCTTTCTTTTTTGTCAGAATCAGTGAAGTTGATGCTTATAACATATGCCATACAAAAATATATATGTGCATATACATAGTTCAAATACACAGGAACCTCTTAGAAGAAAGGCTTGTCTTCTTGAGGACTGTCTCCCCATAAGCAGAAATTCACCATATCCACAATTTCAATGTGGGCCTGACAATACACAGAAACAATCTGACTTTCATTTCCTCGGTTAATACTATTTGATATGTATACTTTAATTTCTATAAACCCCTTCTTTAACATTTTTTTTGCTATTATCATATAAACAGCACTTTTGTTTCAAGTATTCTATTTGGTCGTTATATTCACTAGTGTTCAAAAATTCTCCCATGGACCAGGGAAGAGCCTCAGGTGTTTGAAAGCAGCCAGCTCAGCAGGGTAACCATGATGGATACAAAGCTGTACTGTAGCTCAGCTTATGTTCCAAGCATAAGAAAGCTGCAAATTTCATTACAGATTGGGAAGATGTATGATGGCCAATGAATAAAGGAGTTCACTCACAGACTGCAAAAAACAGAGCAGTGTAGCTAGCCCTGTAACTGATGAAAACAGACTGATTATGCTTCAAAAATCTCTATCCCCAATACGCATTTCCATCAAGTACAGGACTGGCTTCTTGCACTATAAATGTGAAGTATACATGTACCTGCCTTTCTGAGTTCAGTTGCATCAATATTCATAAAAAATTTCTGCTTTAAGGTCTTTTCAATATCTTTTCCTCTATTATTTGTTTTGTTCAAAAGCTATGAAGTACATCTAGCTTAAATTGCTGTGACCTGAAACAGCGATTTTTTTTTCATGACTACTGGTGATCCTAACAGTTTCTAAGGAAGCTCCATATCTATTTTAGTTCTGTTCATTCTTGAAAGCTTGGCACATACAGTTATGAGCTGGCAGAGTCTAACTTGGAAAACGGATAGGATGACGCGTATAAATTCAAGGGAGAAAAAAAGATAAATGTTTGCGGGGGGGGGGAGAGGCGGGAATCACTAAAATCAAGGGTCAAACAAAACAAGTAAAAGACTAAGTAGTGTCACTTGCATATGCTGTCATGGGTAAGAAGAAAAAAACAACCCACGTGGCAAAGAGAAAGCTTGCCTCCTAGAAAACCAAATTGTTGAAGTCTCCAGCTAATTTTACAGCACCACTTTGACTGGACTATATTCAAGCTAAATACTAAAAAGCACACAACATCAGAGCTTACTACTGGAAGAGCCATAGCATAAATGGCAAGGAGTGAAAATGAGTCTATGGAATATAATTATAAAATGGCATAACTGAACATAGAGTTGGCCAAAGGCAGTTAAGTCATTTGCCCATGTAAGGCATAATCAAATTAAAAGGAAAACATTTTATTGCTAGCAATTCCTAATACACAAGGGACTGCTGAAATGGTAAGGGAAGGACCTAGTTAATTCATGGGGGTTTGCCTCCTTTATAGTACAAGACATACTAAAATTACTGCAATGCATTTTTCATGATAAGAAGTAGGGTTACATTTTATTTCTGTCATTTTCAAGGTTTGGTCCATATTGCCTTATCAAACTTATCTCTGTCTCATCACACTGCTGTTTCCAATCTGCATCCACAGGTTCTTAAAAAGAACCCTAATTGTTTACATTTGCCTGTCAATTCCTTTTCTGAGAAGTGATTACTACTACAATGGCTCTTTGCTCCGTTATAACATGCTAGTTATGAGAAAAGAGAGACAACAGTAAAATACCAGTTGTGAAACCTTCACTTTCTCATTATTCCCATTTGTGGGTGCTGTGCTGGGTGCTTCAGAGCAGCGCTGCTGTTACTCCAGGGTGTGCCTAAAACCCTTGCTTCTTTGACCATGGGCCTTCTGCAGAGACACACAGAATATAATCCTAGGCTTAATGGCCTCAACTGGTGCTTGGTTACCTACATAAGCATGACAAGCTTCTGTTCCTTCTTTACGTAGGGTAAAAACATGCGTAATGCATAAAAGAATTTCTGTCTGGTGAAGACTTTGCTATGATTATCCGTGACAGTCTCATCCCACAAGTAGTACACATACCTTTCATTCCTACAAGCATTTTGAAAAAGACAATGATGTCATTATGTACTTTATACAAACAGAAGTTCTACAGCATATACTCCATAGTTCATTTTATCAGTTGAATTGAAGATGTGCACTTTGCTCCATAAAACTATTTGGGTCATGTCTCAAAGATTGCCTCCCTGCTTCCCCTCTCCCCTCCCGCTTCCCACATGGTCAGATCTGTGGACAGAACAATTTTTGCCAGTTTGGTTATATACTAGATTTATCTCAAATACCTGCTTCTAGCATACACAAGCATTAAGAGAAAGAAGAGCTTCTCCTAGAAGTGCTGCTCTTAAGCATCAATTTAAAGCAGAAATCACAGCTCTGAGGCTCATAACATTTGGGTAGTGATATTATAAGATTCCCTACTACTCTAAGAGCCACTTGACTCAATTTAGTATCAGTTCAGGTTCGCGTTTTGTGAAGTATTAAACCACCACAAGAGAATACCTCTTTTATCCTTGTAACCCTCATAATAAAAGCTATTTAATACTAAATCCCTTTATGCTTTTATCACCCATTAATTCTGTGTGTTCCTAGTCTAAAACATTAATCCGTTGGTAATGTTTTCTGGTCCACACATCCAAACATTAATGTCAATGGTAAATGCAAGTAACGTCCTCTGTTCTAAATATTTTCTGTCCCTAAGGTGACTGTCAGAGTCGTGAGCAGTTATCTTCTTACTTTAAACACTCTTTCTGGAACCAACTCAGTTTCTGAAGTTAACTGTCACTTTCCCTGACTGAACTTCCAAAACTCATTTAGACAGCAATATTCAGTCATAAATCAAATTCAATAAATCAAAAAAAGAACAAAAATATTTTTTAATGTCAAGAAGCCATAAGCTTCTGAGCAATTAAGTAATTCATAATAATCATTCATGATAATGCTTTCATTTTGAGGAAATGTGAAGCATTAAAATACATTTAACGTATGGCAGTGATGCTTTCCAGAAGTAAAACTCAAAGTTGTAAGGTCCAGCTACTACATATGGTAAGTTTGTAACAGCTGCAGCTCAAGCCAGAACAACTATATTTTCACTCTCTATATTTATTTTAATAAGCTTTCCTTTTCCAAACTGACTTTATGGGAATGAATGTCTAATTTTTGTTCTTGCAGAGTAGCAAGGAGGGGAGGCAAAGAAATATGAAGGGGAAAGACAAGAGAAGCCATCCTTCCTTTCCACTACTACTGTGCTACTACTCACAACAAGAAGAAGCTGTACCTGTTTGGTTATAAAATATATAATATTTTCTGAGCATAAACAGTTGGAAGCAGCAAGTCAAAAATACAGAATAGTATCTACCACAGTACAACAAATACAAGTGAATGCCATAGACCTAGGAATCCATGAAACAGATCAACTCATTAAATGAAACAGCAAAAGGAAAGCTAAGTTTCATATACCTCTATTTTTTCCTTCAGTGTCAGTTTCTAAAATGGTGGGAACATATAATAAACACATCCAAATGTAACACAGAGATATTTTTGTAATGCTGCTTAGCTTTATCTAAACTTAGATTCCTTATCTGTATTACAGTTACTTGTCTTTGTAGTATGGGGAAAAAGTGAACTCCCAATTTACAACTGCGGTAGAAAATATGATTGCACATGATTTCCATTACCATGGTCATCCTCAAATAGGCAATGCCTACCAATACCACGACAAAATAACCAGGAAGATTTTGCACTATTCTCTTCTCAGATGAAGAAGGTGAAAAAAAGAAAAAGCGGGTCTCTTCTATTGCAGATATTTCCAACTGACTGTTTTTATTAGGAGGGGTTTTTTTATTCACCAAAAAAACCTCAAACACAAATTTAAAGATAATTCATACCATTCCCACACAGTCTACTTTACAAGAGTCTGCAGAGAATTGCAGTGGCTGCTTACATTATATAGAAGGGTACCTGCAGTTGCTACTCCTAGGAATACAAACACCAAAGAACTTGAATGAAAGGAGATATTTGACAAGTTAAGCTGGGAAAACACAGGCACATGGATAGAAATAGACAGCAAATTCGAGACAGTTCAACACAAAACAGTTCCTGTCACATGAATATTTATTCCTCAAATTGTTAAGTAATAGATTGTGTGAAGACCATGCCAAGTACCTGATGACAAGGGAGAGCTCACAGAGCAGATGGATAAAGATGACCAGGAAAGCTGTAGAGCTGCATGTAAAAACGCAGGCCGGACAAGGGCCAGATGGGACATAGAGGTTTAAGCGAAACCAGTCTTCGACCAAAGCAGTAAAAAGATTAATGTGTAGAGAACACTGATGAGGATAAGGTCTCATCTACCAGATGAAAGTAAGGGTCGGGGCTTGTCTGTTTGTCTGGGGGTTTTGCTTGTTTAGTTGGTTGTTTTTAAAACAGAACATTATAAAAAACAGGCTTAAGAGACCAAAAGTAAATTCCAGTCTGTTCCTTCAGTGTCACTGCCTTTTAATCACTTTCACCCATTTCAATTATTCTTTTTCTTTCTTAGGACAAGGACTTCTTATTAGTGCTAGAAAAGTTACCCTATATAGAATAACTCTTAAATGAAATAATCTGTGAGAGAAAAGTAACAAGATAGCATTTTGTAAGATGTAAGATTTGTAAGATTTCATCACTATTATAATGCTTAGCAAGAACTTAGTATGAACAGTAATCTGACAAGAGAAACAGTAAATTCATAACTGGCTTCTTGATAATATACACAGTTAAAATAGGAATATACTCCCTTTTTTTTTTAACTGAACTAATTTGGAATGGGTACATCATCAAAATTATTATGACACCTCGCCCACTTTAAGTTACAATAAAACTTTTCTTTGTTAACAAAATCAAACAAAATATTAAAATAAAGAATGAATTTCATCTAATTTTAACTACATGTTTAACAATGGGAAACAAAGCCAGTTTATCAGCTTATTTACAGTGAGACCAATTGACTAGATTTTTTTAAAGGTGCCTAAACCCAGTTTTCCAGTACAAGAGACATTCAGTAAAACTTCCTAAATTCCATATGCACTTGAAAAAAAAAAAAATCTGCTCTGCACATTTCATTGACAGATCATTTCATTGTTTGGTTAAACTATTTCCACAGCAATTATCACTTTAAAAGACTGTATGTGAACAATATGCACTATGGGTGACATAGCACTAGGAAAAAAGGAAAACCTCTTAATTTTTGTTCATTCCCACTCTGTGACACATCTAAGCCAAACCCCTTTGTTTTCTTTACAGTCAATGGAGAAAGGGAAAAGGAGGCATCTCTGAAGAATGACTGTCAGTCCAATCTCAGACAGCAGCATTATAATGCACGTATCTTGATTCCATGTGCAAGGTAGGTGGGATCAATCCAGCCTAAAAGTTGACACTATCAGTTGACTGCTTACTGACTTTCAGATCAAAAGTTGTTAAAACACACTCTCTCGTAACACCAGGCTCCACTACTCAACGTAACAAATGTCTATGAAGTAAACATATGATTTGTTTGACTTTATACATAATGCTGCACCTTGAAAGAAAATCCATGGGATGACTATGCTTCCTTTATCCACAGGGAGGAAGTACCTGTGAGATCACAGCATTATTTCTTGTCTTCTTTCTTGTGGCAGGAACTCATATCACCCCACTGCCCAAAACGCAGTATTTTTAAAGCTGTATAGAGAGACAAACTGGTTTGGGGCCTACACTGAGACATTTCCAAATCCTTCCTTAGAAAAAAAGGAAACTTAATGGCTTATGAAAGCCAATGTTCCTATAAGTGTCTGACACCTGACCACCAGCTTGTCTTTAAAAACATCTTCAACTTTGCTATTATTATTCATCTCAGCAGCCAAATGGTATTCAAGCTCATCTGAGCCGTCATGTTGGAAGAATATGTCAAAACATATCACTAGCATAGACTGAATAACTTCTTTATTATATTATGGGAGATTTTCTTCATTACTGTTGTGGAACTAAAGTGTCAGGAGTGTACTCAGTACTAGTCTAAATAAGAAAGAGCTATTTTTATTTTAGTTTTCTGTAAAAATGTTAAAAATCTGAGCATCTGAAGCTGGGATTTTAAATCCCTACTAGGTAGTCAAATGTAAGCCATCTGCAAATGCCAAATACTCATTGTCCCATACACAACTCTAAGAGCTACAAGTGCCCAGTGCAGTTAAAAAAGCCAAGCCACTTTATGTACCTAATTTTAGGCATCTAAATTTATTGTCATTAGAGACATGGCTGATACTGCAGTTCTTGTATGTTCTCCCCAAATTTGATTTTGCTCCTAGAATACCTCCAGAATCAGAGCACAATAAATTAAACAGTAGTTTGCTAGCAGAACAGAAATAAAAGAGCATCTGAAAAAGTGAATTGAGGAACAAGAATAAATTTGTATTCGCTGCAAGCATATTGCTAAGTATACACAAAAAGTGTCATGCACTATTGCTGCTGTACTTAGTTACATGTTTGGCTGCAAGTGTTTTAGATAAACTTCAACATCTGGTTTCCTGTCTATCTGATTTGAAACAATCAGCACTCAAAATGCACTAATGCTGACTTTATTTGTTGTACATTCTTTCGTTTAGATAAGCTTGCAGACCAAATTACATACTGACTTACACCCCATGGAACCATAATCACTCATTACATGTCTAATGGGACAGCACGATGTACCTGAATACCAACACATAATTCAAAACCAGAAAGGCATATAGTACTGGAAAACATGCAGAGAGAAAACAATGAAACATACTTTTGAATGCATATGAAGATGTTGTTACCTACTCGACTGCCTGAACATCCTTGTAAGACCTAGCAAACAAGAAGGATGCAACATATTCACAAAAAATCACCCCACCAAATATTTTCTACAGCATTATAAATATAGGTCTACTTAATTACATTCAGCACAAAACCAACTTCTTTTCTTTAAATGAAACATATTGACTTTGAATATTTAGCTGAATATTTTGTGTGAAATAACGTGCAGAGTGAGCAAACGTCCATACCACTGAACCTGTGTAATGTTTGGCATTAACTAACAAGCCAGTTTGTTGATAGACTCAGAAAAGTGGTCAGGGACCAACTGCACGAAGAGTTGTAACTACCTCCTCATACATAGATATGACCTGTCAGAAGAGAATTGGAGATTAATGGAGCATAGTAGAGAAGCATGCAGTGTTGGTGCCACTTGCTATCTGCTCAGACAGCAAGCTATGATTTCCACTGCACTCAGTTCAGTCCCTTTCAAAAGCATTAAGTTAAGAAAGGATTTTTCTTGACGAATTTAATCTGAGCAAATTAATTATTTTTAAAATGTCTATTGATTGTGCTGTGATAAAAGCATTAATGATCAACTAAAAACATGAGAACATGTAGCTAAGTGACAAAGAAGAGCTACTAATCTAGCTATTTTAACTTTTACATTTCTGGTTGTATTATGCCCAGGAATGTTTTTCAGTCTTCCTCATGGGAATGACCCACAACAGAAAGCTAGAGGAAGGTGTTTTCAGTTCCTTGTCAGAATAGCAAGTTAAAATTTGTTCCAAAAAAATGACAGATGTGATTTTTTTTTTTTAAACAGTGCTAAATGCAGATAGCTGTGAGCTGCAGTCATATTGCATGTTGGACAATAATATGAATATTTACCACATGGCTAGGTATGTGGTTCAACTGCCTGGATGCTTCATTCTGGCCTCCTGCCTTTCACAGGAGAAAGGAAACAGCATTTCAGGAGTACATACAACTTTGTCAGCCAGATAACTTTTTCGATGCATATGCATAACATGCCCTTAGAGCCTCTACTAGTTACAACAAAATTTACCTCTATGAACTTTTGTTCTCCATCTTACTGAGCCAAAGAGACTAGAAGGCCCCAGAGACAAGGAATCCAGAGAAACAGAAAGCCTATAACTGAACCCTAGAGGGGTTTCTCATTCTCAACCTGAATCATCCATAGAAATCTCCCATCTCTTCAGATACAGGGTCTATACGTGTGTATCTCAAGTAGCTAGCCCTTCCCAGGTTTCTATGTGGATATAGAAGTGAACATCTTCGTTTTAACATTTCTTCTCTCTTGGGCTCTGTTCTAGAAAAAAATAATGCCCTTTTTCTTATGAAAGCTATTTCTCCTAAACACAAAAAAAAGCAGGCTTCCAAACTCAGTCAAATGTATGTGGTTGACATGGATTGTCATAAGGGGTCAGGTCTGGCAAGGAAGCTGGAAAACAGATTTTTGTGGTTGATTGCGGAAGAGAAGCATCCAGAGAAACCCACAGAGTGAGTTGCACAGAAGATACAGTTCAGCTATTAAGCTGCGCCACATGGCAGCAGCAGGAGGATTGTGACAGCAGGAAAAATACAGTAAGTGACATCAATAGGAAAAAGAACATTTGTCCAAAGCAAAGCACCTACCTACCTATCTTACCCTAAAGACTTCTCAGCCCTTGAGGTTATCCTTCTTCAAGTGAAGACAGCAGGTACCTCATCTCCTCAAACATCTCCTAGCAAAAATCTGTCTTGGGACATATTTTAACATGTTTATGTTGCCAGCTCAACTTCAAGATCAACAAGAAATCTCTCTATATATCCTTCCTCTCCTGATTCTCTTTCATTGCAAGTTTACTAGCTTAATACTGCATAGTCTTGCATTAAACATTCCAATAACTGGGCAAATCTGCAGTCACAGCTTTCTGCAGAGTAGCTCCAATTCTGCCGCAGTAGTTTACACTTGCCATTAACACTCGGTGGTTGAAACAGCACAGAATAAGCTGCTGACGTATATTGTCAGCAGTGAGCTACTTTTCCTGCATACGTTAGGCCCAAATGCTGCCACAACTAGTCCAGGAGGAACATGAACTGGACACCTTTGGGAAAGCATCTAACAAGACAAGTTGTATTCAAGCGATGTGAAGAAACAGTGTTTCTCAACATTCTACAGCAAAGTATTTTGACTCATTTCAACTTTGAAAAGTATCTCTTTTTCTCTTAACTGAAGCCTCATTCTGTTTCTTTTGCTTATCTGAGACAATCCTTGTGCCCACAGACATCTGAACATGTTTTCAGAGTTGGAGATACCATCTACAGCTTATGGATATGTTCAGAGATCAGCTCTCCATGACTAAATTCAAGTCACCAATACTAATGCATTTGACTTTTTAAGTCTAGCAATACTTGACTGTTAGTTCAGTTATTCTGAAGAACAAAACATACAGTAAGACCAGTCAAGAAAAATAAGACAAAAATAGCTTTGAAAGTGATCCTTCTCCACTGCTTGTTATTTTGGGGTTTTTTTAAAGACAAGAAGAACTTGACCTTAAAATGAAACAATTAATAGTCAGTGAAATGTAATTTGGCAGCTTGTTAGCTCTGCAGGGAAAGCTCTTAACACATACAAACTCTTAGAATTACACATAGGGAATGTATCGTGTAATATAAATATATAGAGTTACTTTCCATTATGGGATTCAGAACTGCCGTTATAGTAAAAATGTTTATTTTAAAAAGGAAGTACAGTTTTAGTGTGGCTATTAAAGAAAATAAACCAGTCTGAAAATGTTTTTATTTTTCATGACTGTTAACGGTCAAAGCATACAAATTGCAGTGACAGTAAAATTAGAAACATCTTCCGAATTGTTGTCAATGTTTTGACTCACAAGGACACAAAACCCAGTTATTGTAATTACGATGAAATATGCCACATTTATTTGCTGGTCTAATGCAGTTCTTTGCATCACACAATTGAATCCTTGTAGAACAATTTCCCATTGACTAGCAGTTAATCATGAATTCACAATACATACAACATTGTTACCAATCCACTTATTCTGTACTGACTGCAAAAATGCTGTAAATTAAAGTAAATCTTAATACTAGAGGAAATAATTGCCATATTTGTCCTAAAACTCAAAGCAAGTTCAGCAAAATAATCTGTAGCTATCTACTGCACTAAATCAAAACTATTCTCACCTAAAGCTCCAGCTGTTATTATCTTGTACATTCCAGGTGAAAAGAAACAACATTTTATGGGAGTGTTCCCTTCCTATTTCAAATACATTTGCCCTGAATACTTATTTGCTAAATGTTGAATGTGAAGATTTTTAGTTAGGGTAGTAATTTGAGTAAAAGTCTAAATTAAAACTATTAAAATAGGAATTCAAAATAGCTATTGTTATGTGTACCCAATACTATACAAATTTTGAATGACAGATCATAGAATATGAACTGTAACATCTTACAAGCACAAAATCCCCTCAGAAGTTATGTTCCTAACAATGCTGCAAACCAACCAATCACGTTTTATTTAAAATTTAATTCATGGGGTCTTCAACCATGTGCTTCAGAGCTCAATCAGTATGTGTATTCACTATTAATGCTACATTCCCACTTTCGTTGCTTATTCAGAATTTCCATTAGGAAATATTTGGAATATTTTTAAGTTCCTCTTAAATTTATTTTAATTACAAAGAAGCTGCTGAGCTTTTGCTGCTACAACTAAGACATTACTTTAATCCAATTTTTTGAGACTCGAATTATTAGCTTTAGAAGACCCAGCATAGCTAGTATTCTACACTCCCAACAGCAACCAAAGATTGTACATGACAAGGGAACAACGATGTTTATAAGTGAGATACAACTCTAAATTGACACATGCCCTCAGTCAGAGGCCAAAGTCTTTCTTTACTGATGACATTGTGGAAACATGTTTGAATGCGTCCTGTAGCTCCTGAGGCTTAGGGTGACCTTGATTCTCCTCTGGCAGCAAGCCATAATTTTACTTGAAAAAAATCACAGTGACAGTGAGAACCACTGACAGATGTAATGAGACATACAGCTCTACCGTATGTCTCACTCTTCCCTCCACCAAAGGACCTGTGTGTAAGAGGGTGAAAAAGCTCACTCTTAAGCCCACCTTGTGCTTCACAGCTTGACTGACCCACTCTCTCCATAAAACGCATCTCCATGGAGCAAACAGCATTCCTCTTTAACAGATGTGCAATGAAGCCCTGAAAAGCAGAGAACTTAGAGATTGCTGCTAGTGCCAAGACTGCTGAATACAATGGTCAGTACATTAACAACCGGCTGTAGATTCTTCCTGTCCCAAAGAGAAATCTGGATGAATGCTGAATTTGAGGAGTGACTTTACTGGGATCAGCATCTTCAGAGAAAGCAGATAATATACAAATCACAACAGATATGTATTTTCTTACCCTATCAGTCCCATCACAAGGCTTTGGGTCCATCTGTGCTTCTTTAAGTTATTGATCTTCACCACATTATTGAGGACTGAGACACAAATTCATCTTTGTCATGTGTGAAAGTGACATTATCAGTCTTACTTATCAATTATCAGTCTTACTGCCATTAATCTCATGATGTATCAGAATCAACATTTTTATATATACACACAGTTACAGATGTAGCCCTGGCAAACATTTTAATTTGAAACACTGTTTTGTAAGACATTTTAGGCAGCTAAGGAATACTGTTTCCTTTTGAAAGAATGTCAAATACTTGACAGTTTCATCACTGCCTCAAAGGGTTCTCCCTGAATCACTTCAGCTTGATTTTCCTCCCAGTAGATTTCACAAGCCTTTGCCATTGCCTAAGTGCTAAGAGGGACCTTTGAGGAAAGCACTGTATTACTGTGCCTGCCTCTGTCCAGTGGATAGAGCCAAGAGCACACCTGACTTGAGTCTGTATTCTAAGCTACTAGCTCATTGCCATAGGGAGGCTGCATTTTGAAGACAAGTAAATTGTTTTGTTCCAAAACAATTTCTATTGCATTCAAAGACTAGGTTAGAATAGAACAGGTAATCCTGCCTCTACCTTTGCCTTGGGCAAACACCAGATATACAGGCTACATTAAGAATATTTAAGACTTCTCAAGTGTTTATTCAGCAATGGTTTGAAATGATAACCACTTGCTTCATCCATTAAATATGGATAAAATGAATGCTATATATATTTTCGGTAAGTGTAAGTGGAGCGGTAGCAGGATTCCATGGTCATTCAAATGCAAACATATACATACCATCCTGGAATGGTTTGCACTTTTGAATAACTGCTGAGACAGACAAAACAGCTGGTTTTTTTCCTAATATCAGATAACAACACATCGGGACAAAGAACTGTATTATGCACTGCCTTGTCGCCAACAGAGGTGAAGAGCAGGTGCAGAAGGACAGGACAAATATACAGTGCTAGCTTCACAGAGAACTTCCTGTGGTCTGCAGCTGTGGGACTTTCCAAGTCTGAGGTGGTATCCAAGAATTCTTAATGTGTTTTCTTATTCAGTAAATTCATTCACGTGGAGTTGAGAATATATCAAAATTTGTTTGCACTGATTTTAGTAGAGATCTGAATGTGCACTTGTCCAGTGAATGGAAAATTCATGCATTGGCCTCAAACACTGTTAAGATTGCTATAGGGAAAAAAATGCAACACTAGTGAAGCACTATGTCAAAACCCTAGAAAGGTAGGATATAAGTAAAATGAATTTTATTCCAATAAATCTTTAGCAGAAAGTATTACAGACTCTGGAAATAACAAAGGCATAGCCCAAGAGGCAAATTACTTCTTTCGAGAGGATAATGTGAAAACTCTTATTATAATTCTAAAGCATTAAGACCCAATATTTTCACTGCCATTTGGACTCTTGGTATCATAAAGGCTACTGATTGTTGTACACAAGGCTTTTGGAGATTTGCTTTCAAGACCAGCAGGGAGAAATTAACACCTTGTTCCTTCTCTCCCTCCCACTTCCTTTTCATTGATGCTCTTGTGCAGTTACTTCCTTGTTCTGAGCATTGACTACGTTTTTCTACTGGGTACCCCTCACCCCAAACCCCTGCCTTAAGAGTTGGCTTTCAAGCTATAAATGCTTCAGTATTCTCTTATCCAGATTTGGATATGGTCTTTTTTCTATCTGAGAACAGATTTAAATTAGGTTGACGTCACAAGTGAAGGGAAGATCTTGCTGCTTGGTTCAAAGTACTGACCATTTCCAGCTCTGCAAAGGTTATTATAACGATGATGTTTGCTAGCATGGCACAGAAGCACCTCCTTGGCAAGGACCTGCTTTGTCTTATGCCCGGATCTAACCATCGCTCTCATGTGATATTACAAGTGATTCACAACTGAAACCTTAGTGCTCTCCTGTTCCACTCCAGGATCCTTACAGATTAGCAGCCAGCACAACATACTCAGTTACTTGCAGTTCAACAGGTTAAATGAAAGCTGGCAGCATGGAGACAACTCAGCAGCGTTATTTACCCTGAAGTAGCTGCTCAGTTGCAAAAGCAACTGCTTAGATGAGATCAGTGAAATCGAAGAGAGCCTTTCCGCAACAATTCCTTCATTTTTTCATGGCTAAGACCTCGATTCCTTTGGAGATAGTCTCATAGAAAAAAGTCACATTTCAGCATTTGAGATGGGACACATCTGTACTACACAAGGGAGGATGAGCAAAGCTAAGTCTTATCTCCCTGCAGCATAGTTTTTTTGGATGGTTGGCAGAGAAGCTAACATTGGAAAAATCTCTCAGACAATTCTATCTCATGTAGAGAAGAACTGCATGACCCAGATGCAGCAGCATCTAAATGAAGGGAAGGAGACAGAAGACTGCGATGTGTGATTGTATCCTATGAAGTGGGAACACACTAAGACCCATTCAGTGCTGGGGAAGGGAGATATAAAGATGAAGGAGGCAGAAGAGGAGAGCATCAGAGGTCTCCTTAATAAGCCCTACTCTGAACTAAATGCTTTAAATAGTAAACAGCAAATTTGTTCAAATTAACCTGTTTTTAGAAATTGCTACTGATGTAGACTTTATGGACCCCAACCTAAACTGCCTTGCTCTCAATTTGTAAGAGAGGTTCAAGAAGAATTTTCACCTCAGACTGTTTCCACTCCAGCCAGTCCATGTCTGAGTTTGGCATATACTAATGCATTTATTTATCTAGCAAAGAATATCTTTATCCCTTTAAGGAGACTAAGCAGTCTGTAAATGTAAATTGAGGAACTTTACCATGCAAAGTAATTCCCCATAAAAACCACCACTATCTTAACCAAGTAGATCTCTATCAGCTAAAATTGATGTCATTCATGTGACTTATAAATAGGCCTACTGTTTTATGAATGTGATTTTACCTTATTAGAAACAGCGCAACTGCAGAACTTCCAGAGATACCATTTCTCCAGCAAGAAAAGGAAAAATCCTATTTAACACTGATATTTTATTTTGCTAAGGTAAGTTTGCATGTACTTTTGTATACACTTTCTGCTCATCAGGCTAAGCTCATCCCTGTAAACCTTAAGCTGCTGGGCCCCTGTGTACACCAAAATCTAGTGCATGCTTGCACTGTCTTTTACAAGGTTACAGAAACAGCAGCCAATCTGAGCTCTTCAAACAAACAGCAAGAGAAACTTGTAGACTTCTTCTATCTAGGGCTGCTGGCACACACTTCCTTCATGATGGCTCACTCAGCACAAACTAATCTAGGATAGATTCAGGTCAACCTGACCTGAAATGGATCTTAATTGAGTTAGTACAACCAGGTCTAGAGTATCACATTGCCATCGTCTGATTCACCCCATTAAAAACAGAATGAAAAAGCCACTAGCAACAAATACTGGCATTATGCTGCTTAAGATTTTTTTTGAAAACTGGAATCAAGTTCTGAGAACGCAGCATAACATAATACTTAAAGGAACACAAACGGATCCAAAGGGTCAGAACATGGTCGCAGTTTATGTACCCATGAGGCATATTCAGAACCAGGTTGTGTGCAAGCCACAATTCCTGGATTTAGTTATCAGAATTGTATTATAGGTGCTCTCTCCATAATTCACCTTATTCAAAGATAAAAAAAAAAAATATATTCTTCTCGTTTTACAGAGGAGTTTCTAAGTCCATGCCAACTACACACAATTCTCTTGTTGGTGAAACCACATGCTACAGACCATATCAAGAATGAAAAAGAGGAAACCCAGGAGGTTTTTTCCTTGATGGTGGATTGCCACTGCTTCAAGATCCTCAATATAAAAATAATACATTATTAAAACACTACATAATTTAAAAAGCCATCAGTGTTGCTTTATAGTTCCAAGCTGGGTACTTTTCTGCTGTGCTGGGTAGCACTGATCACATCTTTATTTTTTCATAATACAAGACAGAAGGGTGCCATGTAGGAGCCTTACCCACATTAGCATGGAAGGAAAATCAAGAGAACACCCTGATAGAGGGCACAAAGCAGAAGGAAGGGATATCCAAAATAATTCATCATCCTTCCCCCTCACTTCTATGGGCCTTACCCCAGAGGAATTCCCACAGAAATTCTTGCCAAGTCAGCTGGGATATTCACTGCAAATTTCTCTGCAGGAGAACACCAAGAAGGAAGAGGTTTTCCCAGAGATACATATACTCACTTATGGTTTCAAAGAAAGAGGTTCATTTAAATATAAATGTTCTCCTGCAAGTGAACAGGATTTATATTGAAAAAGACTATATATTCCAGTTTTGCCAACTTCCCTTGTAAAGAAGGAATGTATTGTCTACAAAAAACACTGCTTAAATGCATCAGTTATTTTTCCATATATCTCCCACTAAGTGGCTTTTTAACAACGGTTAGCATTTTATCCAGTATTACTATCCCAATCAGTGATTCCTTTAGTTTTATTTAACAGAAAAGTCAGCTGAAAAGCAGATATCAATAGCTCACTATAATAGTCCAACACCCTAATTCTGCAAGAAAGACTAAGAATTTTAAGTAAAACCACTCATGGATCATAGGCAGAAGCTTTCTACATCCTCAAAGTTTGCTCATAATTCAGCATCGCATTCTATCAAAAAAAAAAGTAACAAGGTCAAATTGTTTCACCAGTTGTAGTCAAGCAATGCTAAAGAGTTCAGAATTTGGCCCAATTTTGATCAATACAAATAAGCAGTCTTACTCACTTAGAAATTTATTAACTCTGATCGATAGATTTCATACAACAGCTGCACAAAATCAATGAACAACGCAACCTATACAGAACATTGTAAATGTTTGCTCATTAGGAAATTACTGCTTCTTCCTCTTTACTTTCCAAAAGATAACAACATTGCAAAAGATTGTTTAGCCAAGTATTCTAATGCTAAAGGTGCACCAGTTGTATGTACACAGCAGATTACTGGACACTCCAAATTGAAGGGGAATCAGTTCCAGATGTGTTCCACTGATTAAATTCAGCCCAAGCAAGGTTAAGTAAATGACAAGCAGCTGCTTTTCTTCCTTGCAATAGCCATGAAAAATACTTTTAGAGTTCTGACTACCTCTAACTGGCAGACACATGGTGCAGCACCTATTTTCCTAGGTTTTCATGATTAACATAGACTGTGGACAGTCTTCAGAACAACTAATTCTTTTCACCTCCAGTCTCAGATCTTATGCAGATCAGAATTAACAGGAAAAAGCTCAACAATAAAAAAATCACCTCTCTTTGGCATTCCTCAATTATGTACATCCCTAAGACACAACCACTCTCATTGCATATACTACTTTCTACTGGAGTAAGTAGAAATAAAACAGGAAAATGTTAAAGTGTCACTAGACCAGATCATGGCTCAGTGCAATACTGGCATCACCCTAATGAACCATCACTCCATTTCAAACAGGACAGCAAAGTGCACTGATTTCAGGTTCTCAGACATAACACTCATGACAATAGCAGAAAGAAAATCTTAGCCAGCAATAGATGCAGCAGGTATAAACTCAAAATTATTCAATTGTGAAGATTCACAACATAATAGCAAACAAGACCACTTTAAATGTGGGGATTGCCTAGCTATGTCTAGCTAGCCCTCTAAAGAGTTCTTGAACATTTACTTGCAAAAAAACAAAGATCATTGACTAGAATGTATCAGGTTTTACCATGTACAGAGGTTGAAACAAAGCTTTATTTCTTAAACTTCTCTCCTATTTATACTCAGACACACAAAGGTTTTTTAACACCTGATAGGTTTAAACTGACAGAAAGATGTAAAAGTCCCTTGTGCATGTATCTTTAGGCAAGTTGACAGGCCAGATTTTCCATCACAGCACTTATTCTGGGTGGTGCATGGAAGCATTTCCAAACCACGGAAGTAAAAGCAAAGATTCCCATGGATTTATGATTGGGAAAAATCTGGAAATAACACCATGCATCCCTGTATATCAAAATTATTTTCCAAGCATTATCTATGAGACTGAAAACAGCATGCTATGTAAAGAGACATATCAAGCAAACTAAAATTGTTTAGAAAGTGGCTAACACCTGGGTATCTAAACAGGGAGCAAAACCAAAAAGAGAGCACAAAATTTTTTCTTCTCCATTTTTTAAGTAATGGTCTGTGTTGCATACATATATATACATACAAAGACACACACACACACACACACCCCAAAGAACCAGAGTTTATTTTACTTCTACTCTGGAATTTTTTCAGCTTTCTCAGCTGACATACACTGTAAAATATGTAAAATACATGCTTTTCAAGCCATATTAACTCACATATTCAAAATGAAGAGTACATTTAAAGGAGTAGTAAAAGTATATTTACTACTCAGCCATTTAAGAAGAACCAGTTAAAAAAGCCATGATTTTTTTTAACATGATGCCCTGATCTCCCACAATAATGTTTTGTCATTCCCATCAGAAAGAACAAATTTTTGTGGCTAAAAAGTAGCTTTACATTCTGTATTAAATCACATCTAATTTTCCCCACAGAGCATTCACTACATTTTCTGCAAAAATCAGCTTCTCTTCTTGCAAAAGCTGACATTCCTGATTACCACTCCTCCTTGTTTATGCTAACAGTAAATAAACGCGTAGGCCTATGTTTAATCCTGCATTGACTAATAGCATTCTTCACTTCTGTAATGCTGTGTCAGTCTAAAAACACTTCATAAACAATTAAGACTCACAATATCTCTGTGACAGAGACAAGACTTATATTCATTTAACAGATGACGCAACTGAAGCACAGTGAGTTAATTGTCTGCCCAAGGTCACATAGCAAATCAGTAACAGAGCTAGGAACAGAATCCAGGAACACTGACTCATGCAGTGCTCCCACCTCAACAGGAGACGAGCCTTTTACATACAGCCTCAACACCAAAACAGGGTTTCCACTGCAGTCTAACAGCCCACTAGTACATACTGGAGCTTTGTCATTATCTTCCATTCTCATTTTAACAGTCTCTAGCTGCCTCTGCTTCTGTTGTGAAAAAAAGTTTGAGGCAAAAGCTTACAGTCCTTGGCTTTTTACGAAACAAGTACACACACACACACAAAAAATGGAGGAAATGCAAAAAGTTGCCCTTATTCCCACTTATAAGATGAAATACCTGCTTTTCACCTTCAGTGAAAAGGCACTGAGGTGGCTCAAAAAGGCCTTCACTTCCATACAGTCACTAGTGAACTGCAATGGAAAACCTCACAGTCTGCAGGGCTACAATTGCTGGCCCAAGTGCTGATTGGGTTCCCCCCACCCCGTTTCCCTTTTCTCATCCACTAGATCATATGGAGATGTACCTTGCATTTTGAAATTAAATTATTGTTGTTTGAAGTTTGGTCTTTGGCATGTTAGACTATGTATTCTGTATCCCGGGCTGCACTGGAGTGAGACTGTTGCTACCTCACTGAAACATTTAACAAAAAGATAAGATTCTAAAGTAGCAGTGGTGATAAAAATCCAAATTGTGTAGCACATAGTTACCTGTGCTTTTAAAGGTAGGTTTCATAGACTGTTTCCCCAAGCAGCCTCCACTTATATACTAGTTTCCCATTCCCTGATGCACAATCTGCATTATAATTTTTAATGTTAAGTTACTTGACTAATTAGAACGGAATTAGAAAATCATGGTCTTAACCAGAGTTCAAGCCCTCCATAAAAAGGGAAACCTTAAATCCCAAACAGGTTCCCCCCCTCCCCTTCCCCAAAATAATATGGATCATACAACCTCAAGGAGGGCAGGTGCTGCAGTGATGTACTGGAAAAGGCTCTGCCTACAAGAGCTCATTTGAGTCCCATGCATCCCCCAGTGCTATGCAGTGAGCGGGTTATCTGTTCCACACTGTGACATCATGTACCACAAAGAGCTGGTTAATAGACCAGAGATCAGGTCAAGCGGCTGCCTTTGTGCTTGATATCAAAAGTGTGGAGACAGATCACTGCAGTGAATTAGTGAGATACAGAATTAGCAGGGGAACATGAGACAGGAGCCAACTGCATGAGCATTGCTGCCTCTGTGGGAGCCTCTGTGGGAGGCTCGCAGGCTGTCTTCCAAAGCGCTCTCAGCCACTTCTAAGTTGATACCAACTGTGTATTGAATAATTGATCTGACCCACTGATGGGTTTATTTGATAGCACCAGGCTCAGAAACCTCTCTACATGCATTTCTCAGTTAAACAGTGAACCAGTGGTAAATATTTTGTTAAGTATCAGATTCCAACGAGATTTCATCCCTCTTACAGTAGCCTAAGCTGATTTTCTAGGCCATAATCCAGATCCTGTGTTTATGCACATATAAGGATGAGACAGGAAACAGTGACTAAAATCAGTATGCAGACTGTCTTCTGCTTCTCTCCTATCTACAATGCACATTGACACATCACAGAAAAATACCCCACATGATCCAACCTGATTGTTCTTGACCAATTCATGTTCACTGTTACTTATTTCCTTCCCACTGGCTGTTTTTTTTTACAAATAGTTTGACCACTCCAGCATTACTCTAGGAAATGGACTTTCCTAGAAATGGAAATTCCTCCTTCCCTCCCTTTCAAAGCATGTATTGTGTGCCCTTTTATAGACCCATGCATCTCACCAGCCTCCTATGAGTCCTGTTAGTGGCTCTCACGTTGTTTCTGATCACTCCCTTACTCCTCAGCTATTACTCTGCAAGCCCAGATAACTAAAAGCGACCTCACTTCAGTGTATCTTTCCCAATCCTTCCTCTTCTGTTCTGACTTGATTTGCTCCTCACTGAATCATTAGCTAAATAATAGCGTGACACAATTTGTAGTGTCAATTTTAGCAAATTCAGTCTTAACTTTCAGTGAAAAAAGCATTAACTATTTCCTGACATCATTACTGTCTTTACACTTTATGTTTAATAATTGAGCCAAACTTCCATTCTGCATAGATTTTCATCTCAAGTTTAGGTCATTAAAAAAGCTCACAATTTACCCAGAGTGTTCCTATCTTTCCTATATTTTGGAAAAGTGATAGCTTGAGATATTCATGTGAATTCACTAAGAAGCTCCTATGTCTCCTGAATTATTCTGTGTTGTCCTGTATTAGCACTGTTAGTTACAAGGCCTAAGCTTTGTACTGAGTTTGCAAGACCTAAGGAATGAGGCTGCTCAGGCCTGTCTTGTCCAAACTTTTCTTGGCCTGACTTTAAGTGATTTAGCTGTGACAGCAATTTCTCTTAATTGACCAGGTGTCTATATCTAACTTGTTTTACTTTTGTTTATCTTTGTGTTGTACAATCATACTTTCATATCTACAGTAGTAAAAGCAGTTATTCTAGTAGAATGAGATATTTACAACTAAATAATGACATAGTTTACAGAAATACAGACTGGGTAGAATATCAGAGGCCTTGAGAATTGGAAACACAGGATGCAGTGTATAGGAGTACAGGCATGAGATAAGAGATGGGGCACAGGCTTGGCACTGTAGACCCCACAGCTATAAACAATTCACCAATGTCAGTTAAAGAAAAATACAGTCCAGGAGCTGGACAAAACAGAGAACAAAGAAATACTATCTCATATATATAAAGGGGAACACATACGGTAAATTCAGATGAAACCTGGAGCTGCACACCAATGAAGAAACATGTAAAAGTGTGTTGGGAAACATTTATAAGTGACCCCAAGTGGATCCTGGGAGAGGAAGAAGAAACTATGACCACAAACATCATATTCCCTCCTGTGAATGACACCAGATTTCAACAACTCATTGTACCACTTCCTCTTCTCCCCCTGCAGCAAATGAAACCTTAGTACCCAGAGGAGCATAAATGCCAGGAAAATAGGTAGAAATTAAGAAGTACGTGTTACAGTTCTAATTGTATTTTTACTATTATTGCAACTTTTTAAATATGAAAAAAACATATTGCATTCGATTCTTTTTTATAACAATGAGATCTGGACTAATAGTGATTAGATCTCAAGATTTCAGTTATACTAGCACTAAATTCTAGTTTTACTTTTATAGTGTGTGCTTCCTCTTGCTTATAAAGAAGACTTTGAGCATAACACTTCTTAGTCTTGCTTCCTACCATACCTTATCTATTAACTCTGAAGTCCCATTCTTGAAGTCCAATAACTCTGTTTCACTTCCCTCTTCTTCCCAAGGCTGGCTAAGTCTATCATTTTATGGTTACTCTCCAACACACCTTTCATATTTTTAATCAAATCTCTAGTAGTACAACTCAAAGATAGAACAGTCTCTACTTCTACTCTCCATCTTCTGTACCAAGGCTACTGAAGACCTACCTGAGTAACAGGTTTTTCTAATGCATTCCTTCAGACACAGATGTCAGGAAAACCCCACAAGGTCCCATACTGTGAGAAGATTCTGCTGGTTGCTCAAACATAACAAAAGAAAAACTGATTTCCTGTTTTTATGTTCAACAGTTGAGTTCTCCCTTGACACCCCTATGACAGGGTCTTGGATTTTCTTCCTTCCTTCTCTTGCCCAGAGACTTACACAGCAAGACTATCACAATGTATATTCTGGATCCAAGAGCAAAAATTACCAGGGCCACCTCAGTACTGTGAAACAGCTTACCAAAAACTATACAATTTATTAGGTCAATTTAATCTCACTTTAAAAAGCTGCCTTTGTTTTATTATTAAGCAACACGTTGATTCAAATACAATGTATTTGCTTCTCTAACTTTCTACATTTTTAAGGTTTTAACAGTTATCTGAAATACTAATTTTTGGCAACAAAACATCCTATTCTGGGGTAAGCCCTCCTTTGCAACTCATAATTACTATTTTTTTCCCCGCTGCTGTGCTGAGAGTGTCTTTTTTTTCCAGTTCTAATAATCAAATTTACCAGAAACACCACCGCCACTCATCCATGGTGGACAGGACTTCTGTTGTTCATTTGTTTTTTTAACTCTATAGCACAAACTTGTTATTCACCATGTGCTTATCCTAAGCCAATGTAATCATAAAGTCTCCCTACTATGCACAGAAATTTTCTTTTGCTACTGAACAGCTAAATTCAGTCTTACATCACAAGTGAAGTTAGTTGGAACATTTTCAACTAAATGAAATTTCATCTAAATGTACTGTCTTTGATGAAGCAAAAATGTTTTCTGGATAAAAAAGTCTAAACACAGTTTTACTGATATTACTAATCAGAAAAAGTTTGAGGAAGCTGCAAATACCTTCTCTCACTATGCACTCCCATGGTCTCTGGGACCATCTGGTGCAAAGTTCCTGCTCAAGTCCGGTGTGATCGGTGATCTAAACTCTGGTCCTAAATCAGGCAGAACAGGGAGTTGAATAAATGCAGAACAAAAATAAATTTTTAAACCTCAAAAGCTGCCAGATTTAATCAGAAGTAAGAGTGAGTTTGGCAGAGGCAGCTGTTCTCTTCCTCTCAGCCTCCATCTCCCCTTACACCACCTCCCACCCCCAGCTCTACCATCCACTGCGGTCATGCAAGATAAACCCCAGAATTCACTGAAAGTTCTCACTCAGGACAGCCAGGGCTGAAACAGCAAAGAATGAAAACTTTCTGGTAGAGGCATACAGGTATGTTTCCACAATTCTTACTCGCAGGCAAGTACCATTGGTACCTACAAGTCCAGAACTGACTGACAAATTTAGAAGTTAAACAGCCCTATGCCGAATATAGATTCTCACTGCAAAACCACCAGCATCTGCTAAACTCACCTTCTTAAGAGCATGACGTTTTTCAGAAGCATGGTATCTGGATACTTTTTCTTGCTAATTTGGAGCATATCTTTATATTTATGCTTTTCTGACTTACTGACAGTTATGCAGACCCTCAAAAGCTTTGGTGTGTGCTTTATTCTGTTAATTTTAGCCACATGTTTTTTATCACCTTTCACTCAGCTTGTCAGCACTGGAATCTATGAATCCACTTCATTTAAAATGTTTGCTTCTTTATATGTACTGCAGATTGTAATCCATCTACACCACTGAGGGAAAGCAGCCCCTTTTCCCCAATGGTAATGCAACCAGTTTCCAGGAACAACCAAGCCATTACTAGATAGATGAATTCTGGAATGTCATCATCCAAACTAGCATTACAGACAGAATAAATCAACATTAACACTATTATACACTTTATATAAGAGGGCTCACAAAAGTATTCTGGGGGTCATCGAAAATTACAGTTCTCTTCCCCGATCTGGTAAAAAGTTACCCTTGTGCAGTTTTGCTTTAAATATGGGAGGGGGAGGTGGGAGGGAACGTGTCAGCAAGCAAGAAACTCCAAAAAGCAAACAGAAAAGCACAGTGATAAATAGGGAATTTTGTTTTTACCCCAGCAGAGATTTATCACTGTGAGAGTCTTGTGACTTTGACAAATTTTACAACAATGAGTTGTGTATACAACCTACAATAAGTTGTGTATACAACCTACAATAATTGACAGAGAATAATATATTCCATCTGCTGGAGATGTCCCAGGAGGCTGACCTTCAAGGTCCAAAAACTTTCACATTTTTATAATTTTTTCTCGCTAATAAAAAGCATTATGAAACAGCTATTCAGTTCATTTTGAGAAGCATACATTTCAGTGAATAGCTGTTATTTGAAGATGAAACTCAAGTGCATGTAAAAGATTTCAGTTACACTCAAATGTTATTTGTTTTTCCTCTATTTGGATCAGTCTTTATGACCTGCCACTCACTCTTGCTATCCTAAGTAACTACCATCTTGATACTTAAGTGTCATCTTTAAATTTTACAGGAACATTAAAGATGCCAGAGAGTTCATACATGTCTCGTCATCCTGATAACAGACCTTGCTGCAGGGAATTATGTACATGATGGTTGACAGGTAAAGATCATTTTCAAGACTAAAGAGAACAATTATGGCTATAATCTCATGTGAGGATGAAGCCACTGAGTGTTTTGTATCACTGCACGAAAAAATTAAACCATACACCCTGGTATGAAAGAGTTCCTCAGTAGAAGCGTTAGATACCCATGAAAAGAATATATTGCACTAGGCTATCTTCAGCATTACAGTTATTTTCCAGAATCGTTTTTCTTAAATCCATGTTTGCTTTAGCTGTTCCTTTTTAATTTCTTTCTAAATAGCTTCCTCATTTTGAGAGGTTTGACTGCAAACAAGGAAACTATTATTGTGGAAGACTTTCGGCCTTTCCATTCCTGCAAGGATGGTCAAGTTCTTAGGCTTACAGAGCACTCTACGTTAGTCACACCCAAAACGCCATGCATGGTGCAGAACTAAGTCAGGAATTGTTTTCCTTTTAGGTTATCAAGTGTTTGTTTCAAGATTCTGTCATTTATGGTATGTAAATACTTAGTTTCTACATTATGCACTATCCATGTTTTTTATTGCACATACACAAGTATCTCAGAAACCTTAATGCTGATCATATCTATAGGCTTTATAAGGCTTCCCTTTTCTCAAACCTTCTTCATATAGAAGAGGAAAGCATTTTTGCCTAGCTTTGAAAGATATGCCTCCTAAGCAAGTTTTGAGCAAGCCAAGAGGATGCTGGGTGGACATGGATACAGGAACAGGATATCCTAAGAGAAAACTTATTTTCATGAAAAAAGCTGTGCTCACACAATGCAGTTCCTGAATTAAGGTAAATCTTCCCTTTGTCAAGGAAATTTTAACTTAATTTCAGCCTGTTTCTGCCCAGAACAAGGCATTTTCTTAGTGGGACTGTTATTCTGTTGCCTGCACTTGCCAGGCATTTGTTTCAGGTCTTCCTACAGTCTCTTTCACATCTGACTGGCGCAGCAGACTAGAAGAGCTGTTTTAAAGCAACAGCTCTGCTCCTCCTAGGTCAGGCCTATAAAAGTGATCTAATTCAACCTCGAAGTTTGCCATCATCTGTAAAACATCCAGCCCCCACAGCCAATGAATAAAATATTCCACTACAGCAACACTGAAATAGAAGCTGCCATGGCCCTTTTCAATTGCCTTTTTTTATTATTTTTTTCTCTGCCTTTTCAGCTTTTAGTAGAGGAAAAAAATACCCCCATTTACAGGCTTGAAGCCTAGTACTTCCACTTCCCAAGAATAGAAGCCTATTCATTCTGGCAAGGAGAAATTCACTGAGAGAAATCAGGTTTAAACTTTTGAGAGGTGTCAAGAATGTTCAGTCAATTGAGCAATCAAGTTAGCCAACTACATTCCTGGAAGCTTTGCAACAGAAGGAATGAATCAGAAAAATCAAATGAAGTGTGACTTGCCCCTGACACTGGCTAAGGCAAAATGTGAAAGAAAATGAAAAATGGATAAAACTTAATTGGTAAGGGAATAATACGCATGGCTGTCTCTCAGAACAAGAATAAATTAGACCAGCTATAATGAAAGTACAACAAGAAAACATTTTCAGAAAAAGTGGAAAAAATTCTTTCATTTTCCTCTGTTACCAAGCTGTCAGGCAGAAAAAGATACAGGCTTGTCTTTTCAATCTCTTTCCTCTGATGCACAGAGCTTTGCTCAGACTAACTATGAACATTTAAGGAACATAGCTTAAGTGAATAAACATGCACTGGCAGAGTCATGAATACAGGCGACATAGTCCTCAACATCTTAACTGTCTTCAGTACTGTTACAAGTTGCACAACACTTTGCTGCTTCTGTCCGTCACTGACTGCTACCACAATATCAAAATACAATCAGCAAAATCTGCTATTACATGGTCAGCAAGGGAAGCTGCACAGCTCTAATAAACCTGCTGAGAATGAACATAGTATTCTGTTAAGAGACATGTAGCTAAAGCAGCAAGTTTATTTATAAATCACACCCATCATCTCCTTTCCGAGAACCCTATAAAAGCACTGGAAATCCCAAACAACAATTAAAATACCACCACTGCTGAAAAGCATTCTGGCCTCAAAGCGACAGATAAAAGATGTATATAAGATTATAAAACATGAAATGTTTTAATGAAAATTATGTAACGAAAACCTCCATCAATGGAAGAAAGAAACTCTTCCACCCACAATGGCAGCTTATGGCTATCAGTTGCATGAAGCAGAGCCTTGAAGGTCTTTCTAAATCCCTGTGGGAGCCAGATGCTCCTACACCTTACAGATGTGCCTCAATATGCCACAGCTCTCAGATCCCTGCTTTTCCACATCTGACTGACTGCTCTAGCATGGATGACATTGTATTGTCAATGCAACCTATCTAGCAACTCTGTAAAGTCAGAGCAACCCAGTGAAACTCCTGCCTTTGGTTGTGTTCAATACAGAAGACACTACATATTCCCTCTGGGGGCAAAAATAATTGAAGTACTTTTTATTAAAGAAACCATCATGTCAAGACTACAGTCATACTCTCTCCAGGCTGAAATTGTGTGGCAGCTTCAATGTCACATAAGAGTAGCAATTTTATACACAGTTGATGTTCAGGTTTATCAAAGACAGATGAAAACCTAAGTCAAAGCACTACATAACATACCTTTGACTAGGGCCAGCATCTTTGGATACCTCAGTTAACTTGGCAAGGCTTTGCATGCCTCTAGGTATGGAACATAACTCCTCAGACAATGAGGAAATAATCTCCCCTAGAGCTAAAGATTTAGCAGATCCAGAACTAGCACAAGTTTCCCCAACCCCATCAGACAAAGGAAATCAACACAAAGGTGGAAAAACTAGCTTTCCAAAAAAACCTCACTTCACAGTAAACAATACTATTTCATACCCACATTTCCACTACAAACTTAATTTAAAAAAAAATTTTACAAACAAAGCAGTATCTTAGCTCAGCAGTGAAATTCAGCCAGTTTCCAGGTTGAATTACTACAGCCACTTACAGCAACACACAACATTTTAAATGAAGCAACAAAAAAACCCACTTATCAAAACCTCTTGGTTGATGTAGGCATAAAAATTTAGCTGTTACTATCACAATTTGTTTGCACAACATTTAAGAGGGTGCTATAAAAAAGCAAAGACTTTTTTCCTGTTTTATTTTCCTTCCTTCAGGCTCTATGTGAGGTAAAGTTTAAAGGTAGGGTAGATCTGAGGAAGCTTTCCATCCATGTCTGAGATAATTCAAAAAAGAAGAATTAACAATATATCCAACATCTTAATTGAGTTAACTTTGGTAAATAAAGAAAGCTCTTTTGATATTCACACCACATGAATCTAAAGATTTCCTTTAATTTGTGTCCCCCTGTTTTTGTTATATAATTGTCCTTAGTTTGAGGCATCTTGCTTTATGGATTAGTTTAAAATTATCTTTTCATGGAAATTTTCCCTTCATCAGTTCAATGCACTTTAACATTGTCTCTTAAAAAAATGCTAACCTGAACACAAGTGAAAGTAAATTACCTCCTGGTTCATCAATGTAGAAAGACACTTTTTTTTTTTCTTCTTGTTCATCAGTGTGATCATAAGTGATCTGTGGAATAGACAAGGTATTCTCTCCTGGGTTTATTACAGGTGCAGAACCGTTACCACAGCCTAGTTTCCCTTTTCTTTTGTATCTTCTAGCCTGTGGTAGTAGAAATGGGATGATATCAGAAGATGCTATCAAAACCAGAAAAGTACACATGTGAACTTCACTATACAGTAAATTCATTTGAAGTTGTATTATTATTTTTTTTAAAGAATGCAGTTGAAATTCAGTGAAAGTGTTACAACATTGGTTAATGTTTTCAAAGTGGCTGATTCTGAATTATCAACTTAAATCTGGCAAGATTTTAATTGTCAGGAGATGCCTAGCACATTCTGAAAATCAGGTCTCAAGTAAAATTTCTCAAACTGGATCCAAAGCTCAAGGCACCTAAAATACTAATCACTTGAGTATACAACAGCTTGGCTGTAACATGTTTCTAAAGCTTTAATTAAACATAACCATAGACTTTGAATTATAAGCTAGGCACTGTACGGCATTTTCCACTAAAGAAAATTTCACCTTTTACCAAAAAGGCTGAATTAGGCACATCAGGAGAAGATAAATCCTTCCTCCTGTCTCCAAAGATGAATTTCTCCTGATTTTAGAAGCCTAAGAGGCAACCTAATAAACACCCTACAATTGGTACATAAGAACAAAAAATGAAGGTTTGGATTCAACTGGTTCCAAGCCAGGCTGGTCTCCATCTGCCTTTGTGACTAGAAGTGATGAATATAACAGTCACTCATATACTGACCACATGGCTTGTGCTGTCTGCCTCCTGGATGCTCCTACCACCTAGCTATATAAATACTACTTCTCACAACACGGCATTTATTTCCAGTCTTCATGACCACCTACCCTTTGGCTGTAGTCCCACCCAGTTCTACTACTCACACACCTCAAAACAGAGGTAAGAGGCATAGTTTAATTTGCCTGATGCTCCCATAACCTTCTGACAAGGAGCTGAGATCTAGGGCTACTGCACTCAATTCTGTAAAATACTCTGGCCTCTGATGTGACCACTAAGCTGTTAGCAGAGATAAACATCATCAGAAAGAAGAAGTATTCACACATATCAACACAAACAGCTGCAGGCTCAATATATTCACAAATGGGACAAAGTTACTTGGTCTAAGTAAAAAAATTCTTATTTTATTATGGTCTGTATTCAGTCTTTCGGAATTCATTCTTCCGTTCAGCTCTGCAGCAATTAAACAAAAGCATGCTCAAAATTAATCAAACAGGGCATGAAAAATGGTAGAAACACACATTTATTGTAGACAGGGGATGCACTACCGTGATCAGAATGCTTCTAAAGGCAAAGATTACAGGCTCCCATAGCAGGAAAAGAAACTAGGAATTCTCTGGAGAACAAATGCTACAACATGCACAAGATGATCAATATATATTTAAGTCTTTAAAATAAGAGGGTAGGTAGAGAAAGAACTAGTCTCCTTTGACAAGAGAAGACGATCCATTGGTAAGAGATGAAAGAACCATTACTATGTTCTTGAATTAGGGTTAGCAGTTCACAGGTAAGTTCAGGTTTAATAATATACTAGGGAAAGCCCTCTCACTAGAGAAAACAGAGGGAAAATATTAAGGGCACTAAAAACTGTATATTTTTTCCAGCTCTCCCACCATGGATTGCTTGCTGTTCAGCAATACATACTACCCAGCCTAACTTCAGCTTTACCCCTTTCCTCCTGTTTTGTTTGGTTTTTTTTTTTTTTCTCTAGTTATAAAGAAGTAACTCATGGCAAAGTTACACTCTGCTCAACACTGAGTAGACCACTCTGCTGTTACACCAAAACATACACATGCACACAGATCATGCTGATACAGCTTTCAACACGTGCTGTGGGGAAATCATACTGCAGTTCTCCGCTGGGCAACAGGCATCAGTGGAATTTCACTGCCTAAAACCAGGCCCCTAACATCACTTTAGAAACCCTGGTTATCTGAGCTAGACCTGCTGCAGAGCTGGGCCTCTCCAGAAGGGGTGCTGAAGTCTAAGCAAGCTTGCCAATGAAACTACATAACTACGTTCAGGCAATCCCACCTGTGTAGACAAACACTATTCCACATAACTGCAGCCACAGCTCGGGAATTTGCCCAAATTTCTACACACAGCCCCAAATAAAAGTACCATGGAGAGAAGTAATTGAGCAAGAAAAGCGTAGAAACTGTCAGCCACATGTTGAATGTGAACATACATTTTTAAACTAGCTTTCTCCTTCCTTCTTGTATGAATGACTATGCAAAATTAATGCAAAATGCAAAAGCGTCATCATTGACTTACACTACCCTTTAAGAAGGTAGAGGAGACTTCAAAGGGGATAAAACAATGGAGAACTGGCACCTGTTTGACCACCAGGACAAATTCAAAATTAGACGACATTTGTCCGTCAGGAATATTTTAAGGAAAACTAAATTAATCATGCTGTGGCAGAAGGAAAACAATCAAATGTCTCATTACAAATGTCTTTCAGCTCTCCAGATTCTTTGGAGACTTGATGAGGATTTTGGCAAGTTATCCCAATTGAATTAAAAGCAAGAACAGAATAGAGCTCTGCCAACTCTCCATTACCTGTTTTCTCAGATTAGGGCTAGATGGCGCTGGTGGTTTTTGGGGATTTTGTGCCGGTGGTGTAATATAGATCTTCCATGTTGCTGTAGAACTGCAGGATTTCTCTGCTGCATAGCACCTCCACAGAGTCTATAATAAAACCCAAAACGAATAATCTCAGTGAATAAGCAGTCACTGTTGTCCTGCAGGTCAGGTAAATCAGATTTTGCTGCAAATCAAACTGACAGCAAAATCTTCAATCAATGTAAAATTGCTGCAAAGAGTTCTGACTGCAATCACTGTGCTATATCATGCAATACTATGCCTAATAAAATACAGTCTTCCCTGTATATAACTGTGGTGAGTGTAATTTGCACCAGGAAACATACACTCAGCACAGTGATCTTAAGTACACTCTTTGTAGCGTTCTCCCTAGGAGCTGGGATCTAACCCTGCCCACAGTAAAAAAAAAAAAACAAAACAAAACCAAACAACCCTCATAAAAGTGAATCCCCACAAGCATCACAGAATATTGCTGTTTCCCTTTTTCTGCAGTGTGTTACATTTTAGCATTTGTGCACCATGCTATTGCATTCTTTCTGTTATCATATAGAATGTTACACTGGGACATTTTTCTAAACTGAGGTGTGTGTATACATGTATATGTATATACATTCATCACCTCAGGATTTGGCAGATGCACAGGACCTAAGGGAATATAAAAAGGAAGTTAGGAATTAAAGATTATAACAAAGATTTTTTTAATTTTTCACCAAGTAGACTCGTTGTATCCAGTTAGTGTCATCATGCCTGTGAATATCAGGTTAGTAAAGCCTCCTATGCTCACTCGTAAGCAAGAGGACAGGCAATTACCTAATTCTCTCTAGTGACTGAAAGCAGTTAAACACAAGTTATAGATTTATAATGAAGTCTAGTAACTGTGATTCTCAGTACTTTAACTACTAGGCCACACTCCCTCTCCAACACTCTAAGCGTTTTACAGTTAGGGGCCTTACCTGAATTAGGGAAGCTGCAGCTGGGATTTGTCTGTTGAAATGCTTCTGACGTTGCTTCTGCTGTACTTTCAGTGCAAAACCAGACCCCAGAATACCCTAAATATAACCAAAATTTCTAGTCAGACTCCAATATGGCTTCACATGCCTAAACCAAATACCTAGCATATGAAATAAACAGACGTTTTATAAAAGACTTTCCCAGAAAAATAAAAGTTCTGAATTTTCAAGTGTCCACAGTGACAGAACTCTATTTATCCCAACAATAGAGCACATTGATATTGGCATCCTGTAACTTCAATAAAGAGCATGTGTTTATTGCTGTGATCTCCAGGTAACATTAGTCAGAGGCATTCAACAGAGGCAGTCACGTTCCAAAGACAACCCTACACAATGGTGGGAGAAGCCAATGCCAATTGTCACATGACTGATCTACAGCTATTCTTTGCGCTTGTTTTTAATGCCTTGCCAGAACCCACCCCCCACCCCGCCCTGAAGCCAGAACCGAGTTTGCTTTTCCAGGCAAATTGAGCAAAGAAGCCAAAGATATGCTTTATAATTTCAGCATATCTGTTAAAAATGATATTTACTGAAGAAATACATTGTCTTTTCTAATTGTTTTGATGTTGTTGTCTCTATTTTCCCCCCATTCATTTATTTGAAGATCCAAAAAGCCCAAAGGTGCTTTATAGTACCATGTAGGAAAGCAGACGCAGTTTCCTAGACCTCTGCTTCATGGCAGTGCTCCTCCCCTCACAGGACCCCAAACTGTTCTTATATAATCACAGATTAGCAGAAACGAAGGAAGTTTCACCTCTGGCACCTACATGCTGATAAAAGACCTCTCCTTACCTCACAGATTAGCTTCAGTTCTCTTAGTAGTGAAAATTACTCTTGCCTCCTTTCTAGGCCACATCGCTCTAAAATGACTGCAGTAAAGATATACAGCAGTTTCATTCGTGTGTGTCTGCACAGACACAGAAACATACACTTGAGGATATGTGTGTGCACATTCTGTAGCAATACCCAACCCTATTATTTCCTATCAAAGGCATCAATTTAAAATTGCCTAATTGTGAGCCCAAATCAGACAGATAATTTAATAAAGTGAACCAAGTTCCACTTACCGCTGGCAGAGCAAAGAAAGATATAGCAAACACTGAAAAACAGGAAGCTACTGTCTTCCCAATCCATGTCTGGGGAACTTTGTCTCCATAACCAATTGTTGTGACCGTTACCTAGGCCAGAAACAAACATGTGATTCACTGCAACGCAGTACCTTTTTTCCCCAAAAGCAGGAAAAAAGAAAGAAAGAAATAAAAAGTAGAGAAGTATCAGGAAGTACATATGGATCAACAGTGTTTGTATTTGTGTATAAGGAAACCACAGGAGTACACTAAACATCACTGCAGATTTATCCTGTTTTTGCATTCTTCAGCAGACGTTCACAACTGGCCACTGTTTTGGATGCAACAGTACTTTGGACGCGGGATGACTGTTCTCACAGTTTGTAGCTGGCTGCTTCCTCCCTCCCAAAACTGCAAGGATTGGCTCTGTGGGCTTGAAACCATAGGCTTGCAGTTCTTCTGCTTTTGCTTTTAAAATGCAGTGCCACAGGGTTGAGAAGAAAGCCTTGAAAGCACTGATTTGCACACAACCAATGCACAGGCATCTGCCAAACTCTGCAGTCAGGTGGAGACACTAGCTGTGGCAGGGTAAGCTACGCCCTGTACTGGAAGGAAGGAACAGGGATAGAACTAACACCATCCCAGCTGAATCTTCATAGCAAGAGGAGGAACACACCACCATTCCAGGACACGTTATCTCCCAAAGTAAATATGCCAGTAGACCAAGAGCTAAGTACAGCTGAGCCCCATGCTCAGCTTTCCGCCCCCCTCCCCCCCCCCCTCCCCCCCCAATACAGTTCTCTGCCACTCAAAATTGTGTTTAAGCCACAGGATGCATCATATTGCTGTACCTGGATCTGCTCATTGCTTATCAGGGTACAGCAAGGGCCAGGTACTCCCTAAGAAATGGGAAGCCCAGAGTCAAGAGAGACAATATAGCCAGCAGGGCAGTGACTCCCCAGTCAGGACCCAGTCCCACAGCACCCAAGCAAAACAGATGCAGAAAGAGCAGCCAGGTCCAACCAAGAGTCCAGATTATAATGCAATATCACAGCAATGAGGCAGGTCCAACATCAAGCCAGGAAGTCCACCCACAGGTCAGGGTTAGGATCAAGTCCAGTGGTCAGCATGTGGGTCCACAGGGATGAGGCAAAGCCAAGATATCAGCCCACGGGCTGAAGTCAGGATCGAGGGACTCCATAGCAAGACATAGCTGCAGTTGAGCTGAGACCACCTCTCCTCCAGCAGAGTGCTGAGCCCCTGTGGCTGCAGGCCAGAGATGATGCTGATCAGGGTCATTAGGCCAATTAGTGTCCTCAGGGCCATGACAACAGCCTCCCCTCTCAGCAAGGCACGGCCCCACACAGGCCTGTGATCAGTAAGGACTTACTGTACAGGGACTAAAACACTGTGGGGGTGTCAGGCCACCCCTGAAAAGCCACGGAGGCAAGGAGGGCCTGAGTGGGACAGAGGGTTTGGGCTGTTCCTGATGAGCCCCAGTAGACTGGAAGAGAACTCATTACGAGCCCAGTGGTCAGTAAAGGGTTGGTGCTGTGGGGGGATCAGAGTCCAGGTGAAGGCTGGTCCATCCGAAGGATTTGTAATGTAACAAGGGTGAGCTGCTCCCCAACAGAAGGTGATCCCAAGGAGGGATCCCAAGGCAAGCCCACAGCTTGCCAGACAGGGGCCCCACCACCCTGGGCCCAGCCCCACAGCAGGACAGACTCACAGACAGTGGCCATGTCCAACAAAGAGTCTAAATCATACAGCAATATCAAGGTGATGAGGTAAGTCTGGGGTTGAGTGTGGAAGTCAGCCCATAGGATGAGATCCACATCACCAGACCATGGCTGAGTTGGAGACCAAATCTCCTCCAGCACAGCTCAGGCAGGGAGTAAGTGTCCAGGGCTGAGCCTAAATAGAGGCTCTGGGCTGTGGGTCTTGGGGTGGCCCCAGGTGTGGCTGGTCAGGGACATTAAGGCTTTTTAGCTTACTCAGAGCCCTGACACTGCCGTAAATGGTATGAGAAAGATGACTTGTACCCCTGAGAAGTGGAAAGCTTCCAGTGAGGAAATGAAGGATTCTGTCACTAATATCAACCACTGGGGAGAGCTTTAAGTAGAAAAAATGTACTTCTATTTGGGAGCACCAGCCCTAAACCTAGTCCCACTCCCGTCGCTTTGCCTTGAATGGTAGCAGAAATACAGCCAAAACAGACTTAAAAGAATATATAAATTTACACTGACTACAAAAGAGGATGTGGAAATACTGCCTTTTATGGGAAAAGTTGCTGACAAATACTTAGATATTATGCAAAAATAGGCTTCTCAGAAGAAACTATCAGTAATAAAGGCATGGGAAGAATATATTTCTTCCTCCTCTCAGAGCAGTTCTACAGAGCGCTGGAAGATTTGCAGGGAAAAAATGACCAACTACTATCGAACTGAGTTTTTCAAGTTCAAAAAAATTTAGGCTTGTGTTTATTCATCATGAATTTCTCACTTGATGAAGTCAACTTTGTAGTATCTATATCCTCTAATGAATATTGTTATTTTGAACTGCAAACCGCTCTCAGCAGGAACTCTGTCTTGCCAGGTGTTTGTCCAGATTTAATGTGGCTTGCCTGTGAAGTGACTCAGGTGCTGTGTACTACCAGCAGTACAAACAGATGAGTTTGCCAGCCCCCAAAATTAAACCAGACCCCCCAAAATTCAACTTTGAAATGCAGTATGTGTTAGTGGGGAGTGGAGGAAGTTAAAGCAGTGTTTCTTTAACGGCACTTCAGCTCCTCAGTGCACCCAGATGACCCCTTAAAGTCTGGGATTTTTCCTTCCTTTTCCTCTCTTTTTTCTTATGAAAGGCTTCTTGTTTTTTTGTGGGTTGGTTTTTTTTTTTTTGAGTTCTCCAGCACTCAGGACTTAAAAACAAACTGCAGTAATGCTGAGCTGCCTTAGCATTACTATGGAAGACAGCATGAAAGCTGTAACCACAGAAAAGATGATTTTCCATCTCTATAGCAGGCATTTGGCTGGCAGATTCCTGCAGGTGCCTGAACATGTCTTAGAAAGTTTCTCTCTCTGGCTACTTTAAGAGGGTTGCTTCTTGGTAATCTAATCAGTGCACTGAAGTATGTGGAAAGGATTGTAAATAATGTAATTCTCTGGCTTTCTTAATCACAACCAGAATCTTTTTCTACTTGTATATCCAAAAGTTATTAGTTACCTGCTCAGAGAATGTTTAATAACTAGGCTTTGGAAAACAACACCTCCTTCATAACACAGATTCACTATGGCACATTCCAGCTGGTATGCACATGCTCTAACACGGGCTCTGAAAACATATATGTAGACTTCAAAAAAGGAAGAACTCTAATTTAGTAGAAGTCAACAGAGCTTCCCACATGCTTTAAGATAGGGAGGTGTCCTGAAGTTTGAAGAGTCAGAACTGCACACCTCAAAAAACATATTAAATATAAAGGGGTTCAAACTGGCATGGAAATTTGCTACTGGAAATTCTGAGCAATTGATCCCAAGTACCTCTGCCAGTTACCACCAATTTACTGGAGCAACTATTTAACTCAAGTTCAATGGTATAGAATAGTCCAGTTTGCAGCAAAACCAACAAGCACTACCAACACCAGGAGAAGAGCATGGAAGAGCCAACAGAAGAGAAGCCTCCTACATGCCCTTCTTCTTTCCCCAAGAAAAAATACCCAGAAAGGACAGAAAAACTACTGTGACATGGGTTGCAATTCTGGCAGACTGATGGTGCTGTTGGAAATGCTTTTGCATGTGTTCTAACATGCTATAACTTCTGAAAGTGGCTTCATATAAAATACCACAAGCCTTTGATATGTTTTTGCAGTTTAATCTGTATGCCTGCCAAATCTAGGTGAAACAACCTTGCGTTTAACTGGAGCGGGTGAATGTAGTTAGCATTTAATTCCAACTCTCATTCATTCTTTATTTTCCCTTTTCTTCATATTTAAGCCTTTCAGGTCATTTGTATCAAGTTCAGCAAGCTTGCACTTTCTACTCAAAGCAAAATGTTACCCATAATACACTCTGTGGTTTTTGTCAGACACATAAGACTTTCAAATACTTGCTACCAAGATTTTTTTCCTATGGTTCAGTTTTGAAAGGCAAAAGTGAAATCAAATTTCACTCCCTAGTTACTCCACATCTGTGTTTCTATGTTACAGAAGATTTGAAAAGAAAAAGAAACTGATTCACTTTGTCCTTTGTCACTGTTCCCAGCTGTGAACTGCACCTGCACCGTGACTCACTAATGCTGAGGAGGCCTAGACGTCTGAAAAGCTTAAACAACAATTTAAACAGTGTTCTTCATGTGCCTCACACAGCTAGAGAAAGACAAAGCTGATTTTATCTTGCTATTACACAAAACAAGTCAAGTTTTGGAAAACAACAACAAAACCCATTGAACACATCGCAAGGCATATGCATACACTTTGAAATACAGATTCCAATTCATCTATCTCAACAAGGTAAAGTAATGCACATTTTAAACTTATCTGTTGGTCTTCATAACAACTCCTTTTAAATTCCTTAAGTCCAAAATATTAACAAAATATGCTTGTATAAACACATCCTGACTTTTTTGACCTTAATTTTTTGCTCTTTACTCAAATCAAGGCTGTAGCTTCTAGCATTTGAAAATATTTTGTAATCCATATCTAAACACTCAATGCCACTCATAAAGCAAGCTCTGGATAACTAGAGCTAAAAAAATTAAAAGGAAGGAAAGGTAGAAAAAGTACCCTGGCTTCACATGGAAGCTTTATTACATGCAGGAATAACCCAAGCATGAATATACATGGGCAGAATTGGATGCAAAAAAACATAGCTAGTTCCCAAACTAATTGCTGAAAATCCTTTTTTGTTTTCCACTGTACCATGCCACCCTCAGTTTGATAAGGGGTTCTTCTTCCTTCCCATTCACGTCTGAATTTGGAAATTTCTGGCCTTTAGCAGCTACAGGCCTAGGAATCACTTTATGAAACAACAAAGACATTGTGCAGAGCAAACATCAATCACCATCCTTTAATGATTACATATTAAATTAAGACCTCCTTATCAATAAACTATATGCATTCCATTTCTTTCACTGGTATCATTCTAATTCACACGGTGCTACCAACATCTTTGGAACTTCATTATGCTAGAAAAATTTATGAGATATTTCTCATAGATTTAGCTGAACTCGTGCAAACTTTTATGGGAGCCCCTAACGCTGCTGAACTTCCCACAAGCAGCCCACTTTTAATTAGATGTACTTCACAGGCTATTCAGCTAGACCATTAGTAAAAACACAAATAGTAGCTGCGTTCCACTGCATTCAGTCATTTGAACACTGGTATTTGAGCTGAACTGCTCAAATAATAGCAGAATAAGTGAACCTGTGTACTGGTTTGTTTTCTTAAAGTAGACATGGGGTAACTTTCATAACGTGAATTACACCCTAATTGTTTTACTTTTGCTTTTAAAATATAGCACAGTCTGTGCCTCTGGGACTTTCATTCTTTTCCTCCACTATCTAGAGGTTATCTCATGTCTGTAACTGTGAGGTTTTATGTTCTGAAAATTTTATCACATGTCTACTGAGGACTTTAACAAGTGATTGTTGTATGGGCTAGTTCATGGTTTCGTTTCTTCCCAGCATATTAGATAATCAGGTCCATCTGACCATTTAGTGGATTTTTCTTTTTTACTAGATTCTTCTTGGTTTGTACTGTTTTGCATAGCCATAGGTGATACTCTGCAAATGAAATGAATACCTGACAACCTAATGAAAGGAATTTAATGTTTAAAAGACTTTTATACTGAACCACTTAAAAAGTGGTAACTCAGGCTACATGTGATATAATCTATATTTCTGTATACTTCATTGAAGTAGAGGCTTACGCAGCATCTAAGTTAAGCATTAGAAACATATATCTATTAGGAATTTTTTGTCTGCCTTCCCAGGCTTACTCACCAGTTTATTTGGATGCAGATAAAAAATTGGTTTATGGCCGAATAACTATATTGGCATTTTTCAAGTCTATCATCTAAGAACAAATCCAGTTTATTGTGTTCCAAATCAGTCTTGAAATATATCCTTCTCTCTCTGGAAGCTGGTGGCTCTGCATCTGTTCTAGTCCTCTCATTTTTCTCGGTCACTAACACTGATGTGATGGATCTCCTTGGGTATGTTATAATGAGACAGACAACTCATAAAATATATGAGGTTCTCTAGTGGGGAAAAGGGACCACAAGAGAAGAGGTGGTTCGTGCAACAGCTAATAAGGAAGGAAAGCATGAGTCACAGTGAGAAACATGATGGGAAGGGCCATATAAAGGGAGTGTAGAAACTATTTGGTCTCTTATTCTGTTCATAGCTATCTATTCCTTTTTCAACTGATTCTGGGCATGCACACAATAATTACCACAATGCTCTCAAAATCTCAGTTCTCTCTTAATGATATTTTTTAATTTATTTCACCAAAGATTTGCACTGACTCTGACTGATGATTGATATCCAAAGTAGTTGGTGAATCTGTGAAGCTTTGCCAGCTGCTTTTGATGGAGCTACTTTCCTTTACAGTGAATCATGGAATTATTAAAAAAAAACAGGAACCTGCATCAAGGTCTGCTTTATTACTGAGTGAGCTTTACACAAACAGATCCAAAAATATAGAGTCATTAACCCAGCTTCCACAAATAGAATATACTTGTAAAGTTATCCACCTTTTGCAGATAGCTAATTAGAGTTTAAAAGAAGTGGGATAGGGTTTTGGAGGGTATTTATATTCTTTTTGAAATGTCAATTTCAATGTGGACTTTCTGTATCTGTAAACATTCAATGTCCTTTGCTAAGGGCTTGCTATCATGCTTTCACGATAAATTTTAATACAAAAACAATTTAATTGTATTTATTATATTTTTTCTTGTTTTCTTTTTAAAATGTTGTCAAGCTTCCCTACAGAAATACATTCTGCAAAGAAAGAAATGCCATATTTTTTAAAAAGATTACAACTTCAACAGAAAATCTTGTGCGCTAAGTTGACACACACATTTTGTTGATAAAGACTTACCACACCCCACCAAAGGGCATCAGCGTAGCTGGAGAAACCTGTCTTTCCATCCTCATCAACTGCATCCTTCTCAGCAAGATAAACAAAATAGGATGAAAAAATTAATCCCAAAAATCCAATGTACAACGTGGTTATGAGTTCCTATTAAAAGAGAAAGCAAACAAGCACATAAGATTTACATCATATATAACTTATCATTGTAAAACATTGTAAATATCTGGAGTTTTTTTGCATCACAGTAGAAAAATTAATAAATTATATTTCAGGTATGAAATTTGCTTCCAGTAAAACAGGTAGTTCAGTGACTTGTTTTCTATTAATATCAGACTAAAGAATTCAAGAAGCCATCATTTATACAAGATCATTTGGACAGCTAAATGTAGGGTGGGACATCTCTCCTGTTTTATGTCTTGTGAATGGCAATCATTCCATTTAACTGTCCACTCAAAATACCAAATGTTAATATCTTTTAAAAATAGTAAAACAGCTTTAGAAATGGACTTTATGAACAGTATGCTAAAATAACAGTTAAGAAATAACAACCATGTCTTGTGATTATTACCATACCTAAGCACTGATCTTGTGTATCTGATATTTAGATTGCCTAAGCCTGAATAATGATGTCTTAACAGTTTCATGTTAAGATAAAATAAAATCTCAAGATAAAATATGTTAGGTAGGTACAACCTCTACTTCAGCCCTGAAAAACAAAGACTGTTTGAGGCTAGGCCAGTTTATTAGAAGGGACTTTTGTTAGGACATGATACGGTGCTTATGAATGTACCAGCTTCTTTATAGATTTTTGGATAGGAAAGTTGTATCAGAACTGATGTGACTTAGATACAGGATTGTTACAGCCTTCAGGAAAAATGCGCTTGCGTATTTAAACAAGCCAAAATGTGTGGTGTCACAGATGCAAAAATGTGTAAAGCTTATACAGGCAGCACTACATTGTAATCATCGAGATATTCACCTACCCCTTAGGAAAATCCAATACCTAGTTACAAGGGAAAATAGCTTATTTTAATTACTTAAAGTTTACAATGCTTCAATTGTTAACATATTCCTTTATTTTCTTTGCACATAGTTAGCCATCTTTATTATGAAACACTGTAGTACTATATCTTCATTGCCATCTTCCTTAAATTCTTGACAGAGTTATTTTTCTTTCCTTGGATCCAAACCAATATGTGAATGAAAATAGTCTGATAAGATAAATTTAAAATTAAAACCTGTCTAAGAAGGATTGCCTCTTCTTATAAAGTATGTCAGGTTTTCACAGATTTTCTGTAACACCCTACCCCCGTTTCTTAAACTGTTTGTGTGGGAAGGTTCAGGTTTTATCATTAAACTTTCTTCAGATTTTTTTTTCTTTCTTTCTTTTCATTTCCATATAAGAGCTTTCTGGGAAAATGTAGGTCTGGTAGCAAGTAATTGCATTGTGCAGCAGGAACTACATATGCTCTTCCTTCTGACACAAAACTGGGAGGAGCTGTTGACACTCTCAAGGGCAGAGAGGCCCTGCAGAGAGGTCTAGACAAATTAAAGAGCTGGGCAACCTCCAACCTAACAAGGGCAAGTGCCAGATTTTGCACCTAGGACATGGCAACCCTGGATGTACATACAGACTGGGGAACAAGAGGCTGGAGAGCAGCCCCATGGAGAGGGATCTGGGGGTTCTGGTTGATGGCAAGTTGAACATGAGACAACAGTGTGTCCTGGCAGCCAGGAGCACCAACCGTGTCCTGGGGTGCATCAAGCACTGTATTGCCAGCCGGTCGAGGGAGGTGATTGTCCCGCTCTACTCTGCACTGGTGCGGCCTCATCTTGAGCACTGTGTGCGGTTTTGGGCGCCACAGTACAAAAAGGATACAAAGCTACTAGAGAGTGTCCAGAGGAGATCCATGAAGATGGTGAAGGGTTTACAGGGGAAGCCATACAAGGAGCAGCTGAAGTCACTTGGTCTGTTCAGCCTGGAGAAGAGGAGACTGAGGGGAGACCTCATCGCGGTCCACAGCTTCCTCGTGTGGGAAGGAGGAGGGGCAGGTACTGATCTCTTCTCCCTGATGACCAATGACAGGACCCAAGGGAACGGCGGGAAGATATGCCAGGGGAGGTTTAGGTTGGACATTAGGAAAAGGTTCTTCACCCAAAGGGTAGTGGAGCACTGGAACAGGCTCCCCCAGGAGGCAGTCATGGTGCCAAGCCTGACAACATTCAAGAAGCATTTGGACAACTCCCTCAGACATACGGTGTGAATTTTGGGATTGTCCTATGCAGGGACAGGAGTTGGACTCGATGATCCTTGTGGGTCCCTTCCAACTCAGGACATTCTATGATTCTATGATTCTGCTATAGCACTAATTGAAATCTATGTTCAGCAAGTTTTGAAGCAATCCTGGCACAAAGCAAAGCAGGTTTTTTTCCTCTAATCATTTAATAATGACCTAAATAATGAATTTTGATATTATACAGTTTTGCCCATGGGCAAGTCTTTTAATCTAAGCCTTAACTTTTTGCAGGCCTGTTTGCTAAACAAGGCAGCTGAAAGAGGAAATAAAACTTGGGTTTTCAGTAGTTCAGATTTCTATGCTGGTCACGATTCTTTTCTCATCTTTTTCTCTAATGATAATGGTACACTGTAGATGTGACTTATTGCTCTGAAAAGTTCCTTGTGTTTACATTTATAGTTGACTATTTGCATTTCTCCAATTTTTCACAACTTTTTATTTTGCCTACACAATATTTTTCCAATGCAAGATGAAACTGTTTAACACCTGAGACTGTAAGTTCAGTGATCCATAGAAAACTACAACAGAAATGGAGATTAATTCTTCTTGTCTGCTTACAAAGAAAACTCTGCTTTCATCTCTAGTAGATTTGTGGCTTCCTTCCACATCAACAGAAATCTTCTAGTTACACTTGGCATGTTGCTTACATCTCAGATATTAATAGATTTCACATGTTATTGAGGAATGGCCATCACTGCTTTCTTTTAATTTTTTCTCAGAGGACAGAATTACAGAGTGGATGATAATTCGAATACTTCTATGTTAAGTGCTGGCTTTTTGAGAAGCAAGCAGAAAAATATGCTTTTCCAAAGTAATATGCCTAGTCTTATGAGATCCTTTCAAAGTGGTTGAAATATCAACAGAACTACTCTGCTTATTTCACCATTGGCACCTCACAGCTCCAGCCCTATTCATCTAAAGACTGAACTCTTTTTAAGTAAAGCCCAGATGAAAATGCAGTTGCCTTAGACTTATTCTAAATGTCACTCCATGTTACATATGTATAGAGAGACAGAATACTACATGCCTATATTTAATTAAGAACAATGGCAGCAATCTAATATATACTGCATTTAAGAGAGAGCACAGAAGGTTTTAAAATAACACGTGCTTCAAGAAATATGGATAGATTTGTGTCTATCAATGTCAAATAGTATTAATTGATACATGATCTCAAAGCAAAGAACATTTTGCAGAAATCAGGCCTTGAAACTTCACATTTATGTGATTTTCAATAGATAAGAGCTTAAGAATAAAGAGTGCTGCCTAATACAAATGACTGTTTTCAGCAAGGACTTTCAGATACATATATGCAAAGGAAACAGCAAGAAGAAAAAACAAATATGCACAAAGGTAAATTTGAATATTGAGAGACTTGAGTCAACACATTTTTTTAACTTAGAAAGATTTATATTTTCAGTTACAATAAGGACCGCACAGTATAAAATTTAACACTTAGGAAACATACAAGAAAACCCCAAATCCCCAACTCATCAGTAACTCCGTCCGCAAAGCAGTAGAAGACCTCACAGAGCAAGGTGAGGAATAAGTAAAACTAATTGAGAGGCTTACAAGCTGGAGCTGGATTGGCTAACTCAGGTTTTCAGTAAGCGGCATGATTTTTCCATGTCTTTCCATCACCACATGTGATATTGACTCATGTTTTGTTGCTTTTGGCGAGAAACGCTTGTATAAGCTCAACCTGCTGAAAATAGAAGAGCGTCCTAGCCAAATTAGGCCTGAGTGAGCTAATACAGCTATATGTAAAATTCCAAAACACATGGAAATCATTGGTGACAACTTTAGTAAGCTCTTCTAGGCCCACAAAGGTCCAAGTGCTTGTTTTTTTCACAGGTCACAAAGATATGAATTTATTTTCTCACATTGTTTAAGGGTTTAGAGTCCCATTTTTTCTGAAAGAGTACCAAGCTCGACAAATAAATGAGGACCTTGTACTCTGCCTGTAAAGAAAAAGCAGCTGAGGTGTTTTTGTTTTGTTTTATTTTTAAACAAAAACTTCTTTAAGAGACTGGACAGGAATAAAGGTTCCATTTTCCCTTCCATTTGGTACCATGGTAGGGTTTCAGCTACACTTGTCCAATGTCAATATAGAACTGTGTGTTTGATTTTTTTATTATTAATGTGTTAGTGGGTGATCTGCTTTGACAAGTACTACAGATCTGTAGAGTTTTATATATCATCATAATCACTTCTTTGGATTAGCAGAACTTCAGGTGCGTTTATTCATAAATTCACTTCTCCAAGGGTATTTTTTTTCCTTTTAAATCATTGAACTTATTTATGTTTGTGACATTTAAGACTTAAGTGTTATATTTTGGAGATAGTATTTCCAGATTCTTGACTAAAACTCTGAACACCCACAGGAAAAAATTCTCTCAAACACCTCTGTCAGGAAGGTTAGCAAATGTTGAGAAAGTGTATTTGGCTATCAGCTCTGCCCTAGCTAGATATCCAGGCAATGCGACCATAATAAATGAAGACCACACAGACTTGGAGCATTAAAAGTCATCCTGTTGGGCAGGATGAAAGTAGGCTTTATACTAGAGCACTTCAGTGTGCATCAATGCTGCACAGCCATCGTGACATAAAATTTCCTACAGTACTGGGGAAAAAAAATAAAGGGAAGAAAAGTAACTTTTAGTATTAAATTAATCTTTTGGATTAAGTACCTCTCATTCTCTGCCCCAGAACAAGAGTTTTCTAAATAACAAACGAAACAATGTCTGTGTAGAAATCTATAACTATTTGTCAATATCTGGAGAACAAACCTACACTCATAAAGAGTAGGTTAAAGAACCACCCTTACAAGTTTGATGTAAAGATTCACAGCACAGTATTAGCCCTCCACAGTATGGTATGATACACAAGATTTAAAGGCTAATGATAAAAGATTATTATTATGTTCATAAAGCTAAGTCAGCTTTTCATCAAGAGATTCCATGAAGCCCCAAAAAGAAGCCTTCAGCTAGAAATTTTTAGAAGTCAGCGCTAAAACATTTAAGCTTTTCCTGCTTAATGAACTTTTATACAGAATAACTGTTTCAAAGCTTTAACGGACATATAACTATTTACAGCCAAGTTTACCTCTTTGACTACACCCTTGAAAAACTAACTTTTCTGGCATATTATCATAACATAGTTAGTATTTTTATTTATAGAATGAATTAGAAAACTCCTTATTCAGGCAGAGAAAACAGAATGATTTAAATAATTGACTTGTTCTATCAAGGCTTTTCCACTAGTATTTTTTTTCCACAGAACAACCAAGCTAGGAACACATCTTCTGTGAAGACAGTGGACAGTATTTGCAATATGAAAGGCAGCCCACATAACTGCATTTAATAAATTATATTGAAATATGACATCAGAGTGTACAACAGTTAATTTCCAAAACAATACCGATGCTGATACCCTGTTAGCCATTGACCTGAAGTAAAGAATCATGTTTCCATTTTAAAAGCAGAAAGGAACACGATGGACTTTAAAAGTATTTTTCGTCTTCCAACAGTAACTGTTCTTTTAAAGCAGACTACGATTTGAAGTCCATGAAAAGAATATATGAAAGTAAATAAAATGCTGGGGATCTTTAAATATCTAGTACCTGACGATGCAGGAAAACAACTGATCCTAATAGTCGCCAGGTGCCACCCTGTCGATCTACATGAAGCATGCGAAGTATCTGGAGAAACCGGATCCCCCTGTAAGAAAAACAGGACATTAAATAAAACGAATGATTGAGAACAATACTGCTCTATCTATATACATAGTTGGCTATGTTCACTAACATACTGCCATATTACAGAACTGTGATAACATTGCCCCTGGCTAGAGCTGCATCTTAGATTTGAGGCATCTCAGTAGACAGTATGTTTAGATCACATTTCATTATATTCAAATATATTCAGAAATATTAACTAGGACAACAATTGGTTAAAAGAAAAAAACCCTTCTAAAATATATGCTTTCAAACTCAGAGGAAACTTGCATATTTTACCTGATTATAATTCTCAAATGCTTCCTTTCCAAGCAAAACCAGTGCTTCAAGCTTTGCTAACATAAATATGAGCAAACTTTTTTCTGTATTTGCCAAAAGCAGAAGTGAATCAAACATTACTGAAGTCCTTTTTGTGTAAGTTACAGAAATCATCTAACTGGAAATAGATACAGTCCTATGTGATTTTAGGACAATAACTGAATCATAAACTCCAAATATTTTCAACTAAAGAAAAATAATTATCCATATGGTTCTTCAGCAGAATTTTATTCAATGGAAATATTTCATTCTAATCACCCTTTTGACAATGAACTTTGTTTGCCTACACTCATCTTACTATCTTATCACTGAAACAAAACACTGAAGAGCAGGAAAGGATGAATGTTGAATTCATCCATCTGACAATTTTTCACTAGAAGTATTTTTAGCTATTTTTAGATATACTTAAAATTTTGTCATTGTTGTTGGGTTTGTTTTTTAATCAAAAAACTGGCTGATAGCCAAAACCACCTGGGTTCACATATAAACACACAGCGGGTCTTTTCATTGAAGTCCTTCCTACACTTCTAGTTAAATTAAACAAAATCTCTGGAATTTTCACATTCATCCTCCTCTTCTCCTATACGAGCTGATAAATCACATTCACACTACCTGCATGAGTCTTTATCATCATGTAAGGATTAATGTTCTATGGTAATAGTTACCTTAAAAATATTTTATACATGTAGTTCCCTCCAGTGTTTGTCTACACAGCTAGACAGTTTAGACAGTACGGTACATTCTCACTTCCCAGTGATTAGACTGCATTGGAAACCAGAGGCTTGTAGCAGAACATGCAGCACATCTTGCAAGTTAATTTAGAAGGAGTGGGAAGTACACCTACTCCGCTTATCATTCCTTTCTGTTATTTATCCACTTTATTTCCCAAAACAAGATTGCAGTACTTGATGCAAGCTGAACAAACACTGTGGACATCAAATGTTTCTGGTTTATGTATGGTATGAGTTACTTGTGCCAAACAAATCCACCAAAGCATAATTACTCTTTAAACAAAGTAATTACTCGTACTGAAAAAGTACCGAGTTAGGAGCTGTCTGGATTACTTCTTAAATAAACTGATGTTCTGTCATACTCTTTTGTCTCAGAAAGAGAGCCGTTTGATGTTTTATATAGAACATAATGTTTCTTCAGTTTTTTTCCTTTTGGCTTCAGCATTCCAACCATTCTTCATTTGCCTTGTTTCTGCACTCTTGTTTCCCAACCAGTGACCAAGCACAATAACACGCAGTCTTCCACTGTCCAGTGTTTCAATATAAGAACTTTTCCTATATTAGGAAAATACCATATACAGCTAATTTGGAAATTGGAACATTAGATATACATCTAATATAGCTCTGTGGTTGTGAAGAGCTACAGTCACTAGAAGAACATACCTTATTGCAGAGGTGGCAAACACCTGTCCATTAGATCCTATGCTCAGAACAATAATTGAGGCTACTACCACAATTAGATCTGTTGTTAAAAAAAAAAAGAAAGAATGTATTAAATGTTAGCTCTCAGCACTGAAACACACGAGAAATACAGACTGAGGAAAGCACTTTAGAAAAAGAAATAAAGTTAGCTGAAATTTGGTGGGCAGTAAGTTAATGTAATAGTTTCACATCAAAAAACCAATTACTACAGTTTCTTCCATGATGAATTTAATAATGGAAATTTTAAAGATCCTGACAGATCAGACAACAAAGGCACAGGCCTATGTACACCCTAGAAATGAATCCACATTTTGGCTCAAGGCTCTTGATTTAAGAGGTAAAGTAAGGGTTTGATTTGATCAATAATGAAATGCATAAACTCAAGTATCAGATGCATATACACACACACATACACTCAGTTTAAAAACTGTATAAAAGCTGTAAAGCCAAGCTTTCAAAGTTTAGGGTACTGTCACAACAAGGATTGCCTACAAAGAATCAGAGCTGTTGGTTTACTTTGCGATACAGCCTTTAATTGTATGAAAAAATAGTTGTTTCCAGAGTTACATTTTTTTTCCACAACTCCGCAGTTTACACAGTTCCAGCATTATACAACACAAATGATTGGTTCTGTCGACAGTGCCAGCATCCCTTATCTTCTTTTATCCTAGTTCAGTGAACAGGTCTATTGCTTTTAATTATTGAACCCTACTCTAACATTATTCTGAGAAGACATTTTTCTAATTTCCTCATGGGCATTTCTGTGGTAATCCTCTTCGCAGCATCTAAAGGCTTCACTTTCAAATTCTAACCAGAAAATAAAGGATAGTATTATAAATGGGTAGCAAATATAGACAGAATGAGGAAAAGTTTTGGTAATTTTTCCTTGCCAGTTTTAAACAGGCAGTACTTTATTCTTCAGAGCACTTAACGTTATATAGCACTTCAAAAAAAACAGTGCCTGCTGACTTCACTTGCAGCTGTGAGAGCTCAGAACCTCTGTAACCTGACTTCAAAGTCTTCATTTGGACATCCAGAAAATGAGGCACACTTGTGAAAACTGATTTAAATGACTGCCACAGAGTTTCCATGTGATGCCTAGGCAAGATGCAGGATAGAATCCAACTTCAGAGGCAACAATAGTTGCCTTGAACAAGGGTAACTTTTTTCCTCTCTTTTAAACATTCTTCTGCCTCATTCACAACTGCGTAGTTGCTGCAACAAATATTGCAGCAGTTCTACAACCAACAGTATCCTTCACTCTCTGACTTGGATTAATTTCCAGTATCAGTCTGATTTTTGCTATAAAAGCAGGATTCCTCCCCAAGGGATAGCACTCAATCAGTTTAAAGACTGTACTACAGTAATTGTACATTTATGAAAATGAAAATAAATACAGGGAGGGATAAGTTAAGGCTACAGACAGTCCATTGTGGGATAATCTTAACTTTTGAGTACCTGACCTTCCAAATTTTTTATGCTGTTCCTTTATCATGTATGTGTGCAAACATATATTTGTAAACACTCAGAATTTAGGGAGGGTTTTCTTCCCATCACATCGTAATACAGATCTTTGCCCTTAAGCAAATGATGAACCCAATGTCTTTACCTAATTATCAGGCATATACATATCCATCTGATGACCACCACTGAAGGAGGAAAAGATTGATACTTAGGAAATGAGTTTCAATCAGGTAGTGACAGTAACATAGATTTTTTGATTTGTACTTTCCACTTTTCTGACAGTGTGTTCTACATGGTAGAAATCATTCCCCCCCTCACCCCAAACCTGTTCTTCTATCTCTGCTTCTTTGTTCCTAGTTTTCATGCCAGTTTCCAATCTGTAGGCTTCTCATACTAATCCCAGTTTACTGGTTCAAACAGTCCTATTTTACACTCTAGGTCTTCAGCATATCCTTCTGCCCTTACACTGCCACCTTTCAATCCCACGTATTTTCAGTCCCTCCTTTTTTTCCTTCAAGCTCCTCTTGCTTATCAGTCTCTTTATACATCCTTCTCCCAGATCCTTACATCAGCATCCGTCCTTCTGTCATTTCACTGATCCTGTATGTCCCAGTCCATTCCTTCTACCTCGCCACTTCACCTCAGCATTCAAGCCTGGTATTTTTCCCTTTCCATGTGCTCTGGGCAGTTTCAGGAAGAGCACTATAAAAACAAATTCAACAGATTTTCCACTTCCAGCTCCCACACTGCTGCTCAGAGAAACCTGAAATTGGAATTGTGCAGGCTTACTGCAGATTGAATCTTTGAAGAATATAAGAACATTCTCTAGCAGGGCCTTTTAAGCATAAAAAAGCTACCAATTTTTCAGAGGCTTGATAGTCAGCTTGGAGTTGATCTTCAGTGACAACCTATAAGCTATTTTCTCATTAAGTTTCAAGTATCTGCTTCAAAGTGTGGAAGTGCTAGTGCTTCTCCACAAGAAATCGCCAGAATTGCCTTTTTCAGGAACAGCTTAAATATTTTTCATGAAATGTCTCCACAAGACTCAGACTGAAGCAGACACTCGGCATGGAAAATATCAGGATAAAGAGCCAACATTTGTTTAAATAACTTTTTCAACTCTAACAAGCATTAGTATTTAGATTAGCATTACATTAGTATTTATGTTAGTTTTTAAAAAAGAAAGTGTGCAGAAGCCTTGGTAATTTTAAAAATTGAATTCTAGTAATTTATAAACAGTGATATGTGGATATCCGTCTCAAACATTCTACCTACTTACATGTTTGCAAACATGTCTCTACATAGGCATGAGGTGTAGAGAGACAAAAATGACATAGCTTCTTCTATATAATATGTACACTATGTATGTAGATGACAGACCTACATAAATCACATTCCCTGCAATTTAGCATGTGTAGTACACAGCTTTGAAACCTCGTCCACTGCTAGTCCACTGTCCCCGTGGCTTACTCTTATGTTCCGAATCCTTGAGAAATTCCAAACAGCTGCCATTTTTATCTAAAAAATCAGCTTGCCAGTGAAATATTACTTAGTTATGCATAAACTTCAGCCCAGCACATAGCAACACCTATAATGCAGCTTACCCAAGTACTGTTTTGAGCAAATTGCTGACTTGTTTTTAATGTTCTCACAAGTTTACTGTCTAGTATGCAATTCTTGGCTTTTTGATTAAAAGCAATTCATCCTTTTTAAATTTAAAACAGTAAAATTATTTGAATTTGTATTTTAATTTTTAGTTGCCATAGTATTTTACAGAATGTAAATAGCCCTCAGCTTGCAGGTGTGTTCTTAGTAGTCTGGAGATAACATGATGTCCATAAGGACTTAAATTAATCAGATTATATGCACATATTTGAATTTGATTTACATCACATTCTTTTTTGTTGAACTTTCATGTTCTATCAGCATGTCATAAATAAGGTTTATACAAGGTAACTGGACCTTTACATACCAGGTGCTGATGCTTTTTCAGAGCTGTATACATAACCAATTAAAGATGCTCATAAATAAAGTTCTATTGTCCTTTACTTAAGGATAATATGAGATGGACACATATATGTGGAGTCAGGTCTTTACACCAGTTATTTATATCTCCCTTATGTCTTTCAAACTGCATGCTGTCAAAACCCGGAGAAACAAAAGTTAATTCATAAATTGGTTCTTTGCGACATTTTCTGCAATAACAACAAAAGGATAAAAGAGGTTGTGAAAGGATGTTCTCTTGATTTTGCCTGTGCTTGGTACCTGCCTTTCATAAAACCCTAATTAGGTTGGGATTTTCAAAAGCATTTAGCTCCTAACCTAACCCTATTGAAACAGTAAGTAATGGAAGTGTTAAATCAATATTTAGGAAAGGTATCACTATTACTGCTGCCATAGTACATGAGCAGTACGCACTCTTTAAACATGCTCTTGCTATGAACTAGAGGATGAAGAAGCATGGAGAGACAAAGTGATTTTTCTAGGGATTCTTGGTATGCTGGGAATGATTTCAATCTATGTCTCCTGACAGGTTCTATAATTAAAGAGTTGTCTTTTCTCGCTTACATGTAATCACCTATGATCTGTCTGCAAAGAGGAGAAAAATTAAGCTAACTTTAGAAAATCTACCTAAGAAATAAAAGATTTTGATTTACAAGGTAGAGAAGTTGCATCATTTTCCATTTTAGATAAAATTTTAAAGACCAGTCAAGAAACAGTGTGTCCTATCTTAACATTTTCCTTCCCCAGTTATAGAAGTTGCGTATTAACATACTATTTTATGCAGCATGGAATGCAATAGTATTAAACAAGTTTATAAAAGAAAGTAAAAATTAGGCTTGACTACTAAACCTCTTTCTTGTAATAAGCACCAAAAAAATTTCTATTAACAACTAGAGAGGTGAAAAAAGGAAAGAGAATGGGAGAAATCAAAGAAGTTCAAAATTGCTACGCAAGTTGAACTTTCTAAGAATTAATCCAAATTTTAGTGTCGACAAAAACCCATAAAAGAAATCTCTCTGATCAAAGACATTTCAATGATATTTTCTGACTTTGAAATAAAGACTTTTTTATTAATGCAAATGTAAAATGAATACCTTATTTTTTACATTCTGGTCTAATCCTTTAACTTCTTTTTCTAGTGTTTGTATTTTATTCTTGTTGATGTGAAAATGATGAGTCAGTATGATTCTATCATTCACAGCAAATGTATTTTCCAGGTTCAGCTATTTGGACTAGTGTAGACACAGTTCCATCTGCATTTCATATGTAAAACAGATCTTGACTTTAAATGTATTGTATTCTTAAGGGAATTTTAAATGTAAAAACAGTACTGATACCTTTGAATACACAATCAGCTGCAGTCATTCTTAGCTTTTCTTAACAAAAACCACTGTATCTTCTCCAAGGGCTATGCAAACATCAATGTTTACTGTGGTAGACGCACAATACCAGTATACAGAACTGATTGAATGATTTCAACCAAGTTGAAATCACAGTTTAATGGGACTGCCACATTTTCTCCTACACCTGTGTACTCTAATATACCTACCTAAGAAGCATTTCTTAATTGAAAGAGAAGTCAAGAACATGACTAGGAGAAAAAAAATTACCTATAGGCTTCATGGTTAAATCATGAAACTATATCAGCTCTAGAAGCAGCTGAAGAATTTGTTTTTATGTAATGAAACACTTCTTTTTCAATAACCTAAAACTGAGTACAGTCTCGTCACGTTATTCACTACCCACATCTAGATGTATAATAGAATATGTATAATAGAATATGTTGTTTCCTGAGGTTTTGCATCAAGTTTCATACAGTCACAGATGCTTAAGGAAACAGCAGCTCATTCTCTTCCCTTTTCACCTCTGCCACCTTGCTTTATTAAAATTTAATGAGTTTATGTTTGAGTAATGCAAAATTCACAGCTCTACTGGAGTCTATATAAAATCACAGGCTTAAAACAGAAACACTGATTTTATAGTCTACTACAATTTTGTCCGAACATCACCTTTTATCAATCCCTCACTGTTCCACAGGTTCTATTTGTCATCTCTCCCCCTAAACTCTCTCCTGCTCCAGAGATACTACTGACAATAGTCCCTCAAACCATCTAAAACTGCTTTAGTACTACCAGGAGAATTTTTCCTGAGTTATACTTTGCATATTTCCATGGTTTTCCCAATTTATACTCACCTTTGTGTTTGCTTTCTATAGCAGACCTAAGGAAGGATTTTGTGTTCAAAATCTTGTCAATTTTCTCCAATTACACAAGTAGATTTAGTAAAGATTTCTTCACTTTACAATTTGCCTTTCTTAAGCTGATCCAAAAGAAGAAATAATTGCATAGGTTCACAAAGCAGATAAATGCTTGAGTGATAGACATAGCTCAGAATTGCAACATAGCCTCTGCAGTAGTTGACATCTTTACTTTAAAATGGATGATAATAAAAAAAGTTTAAATCTTACCGATAATTGATATTGGCTTTCTGGCAAACCGTATTCTTCCCTGGAAGCCAACATACTTACTCCTGCAGCCTGCAGACCACAATCGTACCACATATTCAGCACCAAAAAACACAACCAGAACTATTTCCTATCAGAATTAAAAAGGACAGAATATCAGTTTTTTTCATTAAAAGACAGACTACAGTTTGCACATCTAATTTATTCCTATGACTAATACAAATTAGCTTGTTGAGGTGAAAGATGCAATAAAAAGGATTGTGCCTAATATGTTCACTTTTTATATGCATATGCCAGCCAGTACATAAAAGGGATATATAATCTGTTCCTGAATGTGCCTTGCATGAATAAAAGGATGGTTTAAGCTCCATTCCATCAGTATATCATAGGGAAAAATGCAGTATTCTTCTTCTTTTGTTTCTTTCCAAAACTTAAAATTTTTAAAGATAAGGAATGGAGGGAGGCTACATATCATTCCTAAAACTAACAAGTATATGAAACATTTCTAGATCATGAAACAGAATTTATAAACATAGAACTAGAAAGTGTAATATCAACTTTTGTATATTCGAAATAGAATCGTAGAATCACAGAATATCTCAGGTTGAAAGGGACCCATAGGGATCATCAAGTCCAACTCGCTACTCCTCGCAGGACTACCTAAAACTAAATGATATGACTAAGAGCATTGTCCAGACGTTCCTTGAACTCTGCCAGGCTTGGTGCTCCCTGAGGAGCCTGTTCCACTGACCAACCACCCTCTCTGTGAAGAACCTTTTCCTAATGTCCAATCTGAACTTCCCCTGACAGAGCTTCATTCCATTTCCTTGTGTCCTATCACTGCTCACCAGAGAGAGGAGATCAGCACCTCCCCCTCCGTTGGCCCTCTTGAGGAAGTTGTGGACTGCGATGAGGTCACCCCTCAACCTTCTCTTCTCCAAGCTGAACAAACCAAATGACCTCAGCTGCTCCTCGTAAATCTTGCCCTCAAGGCCTTTCACCATCTTGGTCACCCTCCTCTGGACACACTCCAATACTATGACGTCCTTCTTATACAGAGGCATCCTAAATTGCTCGAGGTGGGGCCACACCAGTGCAGTGTAGAGTGGGACAATCACCTCCCTTGATTGGCTAGCTATGCTGTGCTTGATGCACCCCAGGACATGGTTGGCCCTTTTGGCTACCAGGGCACACTGTTGACTCACATTCAACTTGTCATCAACCCAAGCCCCCAGATCTCTTTCCATGGGGCTGCTTTCCAGCCTCTTGTCCCCCAGTTTGTATGTATAACCAGGATTGCCTTGTCCCAGGTGGAGCATCCAGCACTTGCTCTTGTTAAATTTTATATGGTTGGTGATTGCCCAGCTCTAGAGTCTATCCAGATCTCTCTGTAATGCCTCTCTACCCTTGAGGGAGTCCATGGTTCCTTCTAGTTTAGTATCGTTGGCAAACTTATTTAATGTACATTCGATTCCTGCGTCCATATCATCTATAAAAATATTAAAGAGCACTGGCCCTAAAATTGAGCCCCGGGGAACCCCACTGGTGACGGACACCCAGCCCAATGTAACCTCATTTACTATAACTCTTTGAGCCTGTCCCATCAGCCAATTGCTCACCCAATGTATTATGGACTTGTCTAGCTGTGTGCTGGACAGTTTATCCAGAAGGATACTGTGAGAGATGATAGTATCAAAAGCTTTGCTAAAATCCAAAACCAACACATCTACTGACTTCCCTTAGTCAACTATAGGTGACCTTGTCAGAAACAGAAATTAGGTTGGTTAAGCAGGACTTTCACCTCATGAACCCATGCTGGCTATGACCAATGACTGCATTGTCTCTCAAGTGTTTTTTGGTAACTCCCAGAATAACCTTCTCCATAATTTTACCAGGCACTGAAGTGAGACTGACAGGCTGACAGGCCTGTAATTAAGAGCATCTTCCTTCTTACCCTTCTTGAAAACTGGGACATTTGCCATCTTCCAGTTGACTGGGACCTCTCCAGACTCCCAAGACCGTTGAAAAATAATGGAGAGAGGTCCCACAATGACATCGGCCAGCTCTTTCAGTACCCTGGGATGAATCCCATTGGGCCCCATAGATTTATGCACATCCAGCTGGAGCAGGAAGTCTCGAACAAGTTCAGGGTTGGCTGGGAGTTTATCATCCCCCCAGTCACGATCTTCCAACACCGGGCTCCGGGGTTCCCAGGACCCATCATCGGTGTTGAAGACAGAGGCAAAGAAGGCATTAAATGTCTCTGCTTTGTCTACATCCCTACTTGTGGGGTGACCAACCTTGTCAAGCAACGGCCCAATGCTACCTCTGATTCTCCTTTTGCTATTAACATATTTTAAAAAGCCCTTTTTGTTGTCCTTCACAGTGCTGGCCAGCTTGAACCCTAATTGAGCTTTGGACGCACAAATTTTCTCCCTACCATGGAGAACAGATTCTCTATAGTCCTCTTGAGTCACCTGTCCTTGCTTCCAATGTCCCTACATTTTCCTTTTCTGCCTAAGTTCTAGAAGAAGATCCCTGCTCAGCCAAGCCGGCCTTCTGCCCTGCTTGCTTAACTTCCGACACTTAGGAATTGCCTGCTCCTGTGCTCTTAAGAGATGGCTCTTAAAAAGTGACCAGCATTCGTGGACCCCAATACTTTCAAAAGCAGATTCCCAGGGGACCTTACTAACAGGACTCATCCCACAAGGTTTCGTTTATGTCGTAGCTCTGGGACTGGGCCAAAGCTTCTAGTTCCTCTTGTTTATTCCTCATGCTACACACATTAGTATAGAGACATTTCAATTATGCTCCAGTGTACTCAGCACATCGTGGAGCAGACTGAAGGACCTCACTAGCACACCGTCCCTCGAACACTGGCGTGCCACCCCCAGGCTTATCTCCAGCAAGTCTGGGTTTATCCCTTTCCCCCTTCAAATCTAGTTTAAAGCTCTTTTGATGAACCCTGCTAACTCTTGTGCAAAGATCCTTTTCCCCAATTGAGACAGGTGTACCCCATCTGTCACCAGCAGGCCTGGTGTCATGCAGACAGGCCCATGATCAAAAAAAACAAAATTCTGCCGGTGACACCAGGTTCTAAGCCAGGTATTGATGTGCTGGCTCTTCCTGTTTCTTCCCTCATCATTCCCTGCAACTGGAAGGATAGAAGAGAACACTACTTCTGCTCCTGATCTCTCAAACAGTCATCCCAAGGCCCTGAAGTCTCTCTTGATTGCCCTTGGACTTTAATTGAAAATTCATTGCTGCCTACATGAAAAATCAATAATGGAAAATAATCTGAGGACCATACCAGGGTAGGAAGTTTTCTCTTCACATCTTTAAGCCAGGCCTCAAGGAGGCAGCAGACTTCCCTAAAAAGTGGGTCCGGTCTGCATATTGGGCACACCCTGCAGCCTGACACTTGGGTGGCAGCATGTTCCCATTGGAGCTCTGTCTAGGAAGCTGCGTCAGTTGGGGAGCATGCAGTTTAGAGAGGCCAGGTGGACACCATTGCTCCCCAGTTGAGCTGGCAGAGCTACAGCGCCCTTCTGGCAGGAAAACTGCCATGCCACGCCCTGTTTGCCCGGCCTGGTCGCTAGCGCTCCCCAGGGGTTTCTTTTATAGGTGGGGAGGGGAGGGCTCGGCACCACCCAGGTCTCATCAGCCACTGTCGCGCGAGCTGCGGTCTCCTGGAGGGTCTCTCAGCTCCCCCTGAGGTTCCCCCGGTTCAGGACCCCCACTGTGCACCGCACTAGAGCTCTCTGCTGCAGACTGTGCCGGCACTGGAGGTGCTCGCCTCCGCAACTGAGGTGAGCAGTATATATACAGCGTATAAAATAAATGAATGATCTATATTTTAATGTTGCTTCCCTCTATAGCACTATATTGTAAAGCACTCGTGCATAACCAAGGATCAGTATACTTTGAGATACTTCTAAAGAAAGTAGATTAGTAAAGATCACAACATGGACAGATTTGTTGAGATCTTTGTTCCTTCCTTCCTTGTTTTCCTCTGCCATTGCAATATGCTAGCACAACCAAAATACAGCTTCTAGGCTTTGTTCCAACCCAAACTGTATTCAGTAACTCAGAGTCACCAAACACCTACTACATAAATTACAGCTTTGGAAAATATTTGTATTTTAACTTAAACATGCTTGCAATCTGCACCTGGGGAATTCTAAAGCACCCAAAGAGTGAACACACTTAAATCACAATTTTCACTGAATAACAATACCAACATGTCTTTAAAACTGAGATTCTGAATGGCTTAAAAGAGACCAAAATATTTCAAAGCTGAAAAATAGATAAGAAAAACTCTACAATAATATGCAAGACTGCTCGTCAATTTTGATTTTTAACAAAGTTAGGTTAACATTTCTGTATTCACTTCTACCTCCTTGTATTGCCTGGAATGAGAATCAAGAAAATATACACAGTCTTCCTCTGTTTTCATGGCACTTTCAGCCTGACTAAAACCAACAATTAGTAGAAAACTAAGAAAGTTTACAGCACAGTTTCAAGGCAGAAGCACAAGAAAATACACAGCAAATTAGCTCCACAAGTTTGATTTTTTTAATGAACGTATCATCTACAGCTTCTACAAGTAACACTTCTAAGTTTGTGCTCTGTCTGAAATCTAAATGCAAACATTTATTCAAGCATAATAGGCAAAGCCCAATTCAAGTACAATCTTCAAAGGAAAACAATGCTTGCATTTCAGAAATCTTTCAAAATGCTCTCTCACTTATTGTGTACATTTTTAGCAGGTTCCTGGTATCATCACTCAGTAGCATTTGTTTTCAAGTCTCTTATTAAGGATCTCTTATTTCCACCAAAGGAAGCAGAACACTGTCTATACGGACCTAATAGACCTGCTGGAGGAATAGCACTGAAGCTTTGCAGTAGACAGTGAAGTCATAAGCATTTCTTTCTGTAATTAGGCAGAAAGCTAGTACCAAAGCTTGAACTGAAAGAGCATTTCTGAAGCAAACAATTCCACATCCTTATCTGCAGACTAAAATGGCTGAGCTCCACTGAGCTCCACCTCAGACAACACTGATGGCACTGGAAGAATCATTTTTACAGAAACTGTATATTAGAATCACTGGGTCAGTTAGGTAAAAAATTGTGTAGAAAGGAGACAAGAAGATAAGTGCTGAGGAAGGAAAAATTTCTTAGACTTAGGTTATTCCTTGATGGTCCTCTGAAGGTACTTCTAAAAGCTGAAATTAAAACTATATCTGGCCTGAGGGTATTTTATTCTCAAGGCAAATTCCAGAATGTATGATTTTATTTCAGCTACCAATAAGAACCCATCTTGGTTACATCCGGGAAACCCTGCTAAAGTCAATATGGTTGCACAGTCTTCGAAAAGGAAAAATAAATTGTTGACAGGAAGGAGGAAGAAGGAGGAACCTATATTTTTAATAAATTTGAAATTAATTACTGATCTCAGTTCATTTTGTCCTGGACAGGTGTCCACATTACCAAAACCACAGCAATTAATGCATTTGTTGGCAGCCTCAGACAGGCCAAAGACCAAAAGACCATGGAAACTGGACAAACATCACAGCTCTATAGGTGGTCCCTCCAAAAAAAAAATAAAAAAGAAGGAGGAAGATTATGAAATTTACACTGTTGTTGTGTATACTTCTAATGAAAGATAGAAGACATCCATTTCCAGGGCTGTCAAGCCTCACCTCACTAAATTCACTTTTAAAAAAGCCCTTTTCTTCCTATACACATAAACACTTTTCAGAACATTAAATTTATTGCCTCATATTTACCTTCTGGTAAAGAAAAAAAACTCCAGCAATTTTCTGGCAAGTCAGAAAAAACGCTTGTTCTCACCAAAATGGCAACAAACAATGGTGAAGAGTTGTTGTGGACAAAAAATGAACCAGAAAAAATCTACAAAAAAAATCTGCAAATTAAATAGTATGCCAAATATGCTCCTGTTGATTGACATCCATCTATATGTTAGTCTGAGATCTTTCTCCAGTTTTCTGAAATTTTCCAGAACCCTTGCTTTCAAAATGGGATTATACTCACAAGGATCCCACACAACTTTTTTGTTTAGGCTCCCAGCAGTATTTTTCCCCTTCTCCTGCAAGTGGTGAAGAAATAAATACATGATGGAGGATTCTCAGCAGATTTTATAAACCTGGAAAACCATTTGGCATCAACAGAAAGCCAGAGATGAACTCCTCTAACGAAATCAAAACCAACAATAACAAGTAGGAACAAACCATTACCTCAAAAAAATAAGTCACATCAGGCGTGATGAAAATAGAGCTAATAAATACCCTTGGCTACTCTATCTAGCAATCAGCTTTGAGTGTCAGCCTTCCATTTTTCTCAGCAACCCTTCTCTGAACTCCTATGAGGATAGAATGGGAAAGCAAAGCTGCACATCCTTTGAACAGAACAGCTGCCATTAACTGTCAGGACATTTGCCATGACCCATTGAAGGATCAGGAGACAGGTGCGGAAAAACACAGAGCATCATCCTTTGTCTGGGGCACTGAACCTGCTGCAGAGGCACGGCCAGAGGCACACTCTATTGACAAATGTACCAGTGGAGAGGGTCTTTCGGCAGCGCTGCAACTTCAATTATCTTCCAGGAAGCAGAGCACAGAGTAAGGAAACAACAGTATGGACCAGATTCTTCACACTCACATGTTAGTCTCTTCCTGTTTTGTTAGTGGTAAAGGATACTTTTGGCAATTCAAATAGCCACAGTAATACTAGGGAAAGCATTTAACATGCAGTAACTGCCTATCCACTGTAAGAACTGACATATAATATAATTACAGATTTTAAACCAGGCTTGCACTACCTAATATCTCTGCTAAAGTCAGTAGCAGCGTTCCGTTATTCTGTGCTTGTCCCTGTTGTCTGGGAAAAATAAACCAAAACACACACCTATAATATCCTTTGCCCAGCCAGGTGGAAGACCTTGAACTCATTTCATCTTTGTATTTTTTTTTCTTTTTCTTAAGTCTAGCCACTGCATAAGTCTTTCTTTTCCCCCCACAAAATAAGCCATAAAATAATACACAATCATGTTTATGCTATTTTTAGTATAACTCCATTTTATTAATTTTATTAAAAATATGAAAAAAATAAGCTTAAAGGGAAATATGTATGCAAATAACTTCCATCCGTATCTAATTCAATCAGTCAAATAAGAAACGCTTGTGGAAAAGCCATCAACTTTTACCCAAGAATGTAATTGATGACTAAATAAAAAAATGCTCACATTAACACAGAAAATCAACATTTTATACAGGAGCATGTGTAAATGAAATATATAGCCTGGAATTTACAATATGTTCCAGTATGGTTATGGATAACTGCACGGGGGAAGCAGGAGAAGGGAAGGAGTTCGGCTGGAGTGATTAAAGTGCACACATGAAAAAGACGAGTATTTTCTCAGCTGCAGCTGTGTTTTAGGTGGAGAGCACACACAAGGCTCTCTTCACTTTTTTTATTGGAATATTTAGGTGCTCGGGTAAAAGGAGGAAGTGGGATGGCTAAATGAATAGTGTGTGCTCACGAAGATTCAATCAAGGAATGGCAGCTCAAAACAATGAAGCCTCAGAAGCAGGCATAAAGATTTAATAGTCCAAATGTTTGCACACGTGTACTTATGTCCAAAACTTAATCTGATAACCTGTCTTCAAGGTTTTCCAGTCCTTAGGGTTGAAAATGTCAATTTAGTGACCTGTTTAGCTTAATAGTTACTCAAATGCTATGAAAACCTACTGATACTGAAAATACTTATTTCCTACCATCATGTTTGCTCTTATAAAGATGACAGACATCATATGTGAAAATATAATATCTAATATATGGAAGAAAAGATGCCAAATGCTACTAAATGTCCTATAGTATCATTAGCTTATTCAGACTCACATCTCTGATGAAACCAATGCACTCAATGTTTAAAAGCCTGTTGTTTGGATACAAATGGATTTGTTTAACATTTCTTAAAAAAAAGTTTCCATGCACCCCTGATTGATAAATATGCTGAATTTGCTGACTTCATACCAGGAGTATCTTTATCTTTCAGTTTATCGACATTTGCTATTTCCTGTACAGAATGAAGTTGTACGCTAATGAGGGAAGGACATGGTGCTCTAGTCACATTACCTGTGACTACTACCATTCAAGTGAGTTGGGTGAGTTGGGGAGGAAGATTTACTTTTTACTTCTATTTAGGCAGGCAACAATTTTTCTACAAAGAAAATTAACTACAGTCTCAATTTTTTTTGAACAGGACTTTTTTCTAGAATTGCTTAATTCAGAAAGAAACCACTAAGGCAAACACAATCAAATGGTAAATCAAGAAGATTCAAGAAGTTAGTGCCTGAAATTCTTCATTTCTCTATAGATCCACCAGTACCCCATGGGAGCCTTCCAGTGCCCCAACAGCATGTCTTGAAGCCTGAGCTGAAGGAATCACCTCTGGTAGGAGAGGAAGGGTTTAGCTTTGCTCCTGTAGTGGAATCTATCCAATGTGAATATCCACTTCGGAATTGTAAATAATCATATCCATGTTTCTTAACCTTTTGATTTGGGAGGGTCTCAAAATTTCGAGGAGAGGAATTGGAAAAATCCTGCACGTACCTCTCCACCTTCCTCTCACTCCCAAGTAAGAAATGTTTCTCTAGTCTCTTGGGCCACATTCTGAAACAACTTTGCACAGAAAACTCTATAGAGCTAGAGTAAGAAGTGAGTAAAATTTGACTAAGGGTATTATGAGTTGGCCCTTTGTTAATTTGTCTCAGCCATACTTACTGCACAATGATTTCTGTTTTAGATAGTTAAAAAGTACACAGCAATCATCCAACACAACCTGTTCTGTACTGCATTAGGGCAACCCACAAGGTAATATAACCCACAAGAATAACTGTATTATAATTCACATCGAGAAGCTTGATAGTTACATTTGATTCCAGAAAGACTATGGCAACTCAGCAAGATCACTTAGCAGACAACTTAAGCTTATGGAATGAGTTGAAAGATTTGTGGACTCAATTTTTTTCCTAATATGTTTAATGTATGAAACAATATTCCATATCTATTTTAATAATGCTTTGTATTGTAATAATATAATATTCCTGATCTATTTTTTCATCTTCCCACAGACCAACAAGAAGCCCAGAAAGAAATAGGGATTCTCCCTCTTGTTTTCTCTCTCACAGGTTTACAAGGAATAAAAGAATAGAGCAAAAGCTTTTGAGTGACGTGCTTATTTTTATTCAGATGTATTCTACACTAACATAGTCTGACTCTTCCATAGTAGAAAAGAAATAGTGTATTTTTCTACTGAAGCAGTTTACCTGTGCCTTTAAGGGACTGGACACCTCATTAACATCTACTGTTACACAGGCAACATACTCTACACAAATATCACAAAATGCCACTAAATATTATGGGACCTGCTCTACACGCCATAATCTGTAAGAAATCCATTCTCATCTGTAAAAAATGATCTGGTGAGGCCAGCAGGAGGAGTACCTGTGAACTTCATGTATTAGACTATCAACATATCACTTTATTAAACAGACCTGGAGAAGGCCCTAAGTGCTAATGCCATGTGGCAAAGCACAGATTTAGAGTTATAAATGGGCACAACAGCAGCAAATGGATAAAAATTCCACCATTTTTAATTTCCAACACTGATTGCTTTGATGGGATGGAGAAAATGCCCTCAAACCTAGTGGAATACATGCACTTCACCATAAATCATAGAGAAGACTAAATTAAGCTTATATACTATGCAGCCTTGTTTCTATTCTGCTAACAGATTACAGATCACACAGCATTTTATGACATGACCACATAGCTTAAATGGGAGAAGGGACAAAAGCAGAGACAAAAATAAAGGAACGCGAGAGCTCCTCCACTGTAGACAGGAAGAGTGTGTCCTCTTTTAAAAACACACACCTTGAAAATGGTGTCATCAACTCACTACTTTCAAAAAAGAAAAGCCATCCTCAGGTCCAATTCAGAAACAGAGCAGTTAAATACACACACGCCTTAGCTGGCTTAAGTAATCCAACTATCACTTGGTACTCTGAAGTTTGGGTACTCTGAGAAGCCTAGCTTATATATACAGCAGGAGGATGTATTCATGGCATATGATACAGAAGAAATCATTCAATAAAGCCAAAACCAAGCAGTGACTTCAGGAAAGACACAGAACAATGTGACCCATCTGCAGCCTAGAACTTTCATGAGATCCTCCCCTTAAGCCCTGACCCCTAAATGCAGCCACAGCATGAGCCTGTCTCCTGAAAAGCTTAAGCAGCAGCTGATGGGGAAGCTCCTGATCTTACATCTCAGCCTTTTCTCCAACAGGATTTGCAAACAGAGGGATGTTAATAAAAGCTACTTGCTAAATGTAGTCACTACATGCTAGCAACCAAGCAATGTGAGAGGGTAGTGAGGGCCTACAATAGAGACAACAAGCGAGGATCGCAAGAACAGAGTCTTTAAAGGTATTGTGTACCCTCTAGAACTGTACTGCTATGAACTACAGGTGTTAATGTGTTTGGAAGATATTTTGTTGCTTTTTCCAGCAAAGAAACACGTCAGAGGAAAGCGGATGCATAAAGTCTGTCTCCCAAAGGAAGAGGTACCACAGGAGCCGAGCTCATCCAGAAAAACCACTGGAATCCAAGATCCAGCCCTGCTGAAACAGGGAAGGTGATCCCAGCTGAAACACTAAGACTATCCACCTTGTTTGTGTCTCTGCAGTAGAAAGCTTCTAGGACAGCACACGCCCTTTAAAGTCTTATCCCATAAGCCTGAGAAAACTACAGAAGGAAACCACCCATCAGGAGAATATGACTAGAATCTAGTGAAGCCTGGTGAAAGCAAAAGAAAAGACTCAGAAGTGCTTTACCTATTTTAATGTATAATAGTTTTGTAAGAAAGTCTTCCTTTTTTTGCACTTAAAACAGACCACTATCAGAGATACAACACTGAAACAACCAAGCTTTTGGTCCAATCCAGTATATCAATTCCTACAGTTTCACCATTACCACTTAGCCTGAAAATGTTGCAGTGATTTCACATTTGGATTATGTGCTCTGAATTGGAAAGCGCATTAAGATAAACAATATTTCCTATCCCTCCTTCATTCCAATTGCAATGACCACAACATTAAATACATCATGGCATACAAGCAGAAATTAAATCAACAAAGTTGAATCACTATGCTTGATAGCAAAAACATTATATTTTCTCAAAGTCAAGAACACTCTTGGTATTCTTAAATTAAGAAAGTAATTAACATCAAGATATTAAGAGTGAAAAATTTTCCCTTCACCTACAACACTTTCATTGTACAAACTGATGATTTATTGTATTCTCTTACTCATAGTGTGCAAAAACATCATATGCATGATAAAAATAATATTTTGTTTTGGTTTTAGAACAACACAATTAGCGAAATTACTCCCACAAGCTAAGATACTCTCTTTCTGCAAGGTCTTTTACAATAAAAATAAAAATCTGTCTTTTGTAAACTACCATGGTGACCTCTCCTGGTAGAAAAATATATGACCTCTAACCATGAAAACACTCAATCAGATTAATCCTCAAAGGAGGAATTACACCTGGCCCATTTTATAGTTTATTTTTTAATGCCATATACTTAAAGATCTAGATGCCATTTACAAATCAAAACTGACACACAAACTACTAGATCATTAAGAAAACATTACAGCCTCCTGCTGTATAGGCAAAAGCTTATACAAGAGGCTTTGGCAACTTTTTAAAAATAATATTTCAATAGAATCATCTTAGAGTAAGACAAATTTATAACTGTATATATTAGGGAATTAAAATTTGGAGCAAAGTGGAAGGATAAAATGTTGCCTAAAAGTGACACACTGAAGGAAGCCTGAAAAAATAGATGGACATCAGCATACACAGGGTTTTCTGAAAACATAGTATTTTTTCCTTTTCTGCCATAATTTTTAAAAATAAAACCAATAATTTTCATGGGGAATTTAAGTAAAAATACTCCTAAACACTTTTTTATTTTTAATCTCAGTCACTTAGCTACTGTGATCTTGGACTCAGACAACTTCAAGATTTGTCTATGGTCACGCAAAAAGTCTGTGCTAATACATCAGCAACTCTTTGAGAATAGCTCAAGACATTCTTTGCTTTGAACCACCACCCAACAATACTAACTAGTGAAAATATATAAATTTGTGTTGTAGACTATGCACACACACCTGAATGAAAGCTTTATACATCAGGAAGCAGACATGTCCATGTAAGTTTGATGACCTCCCAGAGCAGAAAGTGGCCAAAGAAGAAGCACAACTTTAAACACTACAGTAAATAAGATTTTAGAGGATCATTCTTAGAACAAGGAGTATAAAAGGAAGACTTACATACAAGTTACAAATCTTAAAAGTCAAAAAGAACAGTTAAGCAAGTAGAAGTTTTGTAGTGAAAGACATCATAAGCAATCAGCACTGATTTGATTGATCTGTTGAACTCACAGGGAAAATTTCAACAAGTGAAAGCAAAAAGAAGTAAAATGGTTAGAACTCTGGGAAATATGGAAACAGAGCTGTCCCGTGACAGGAATCCAAGGTAATGATAAAAGTGCATATATATATTTTAAGAACAAGTAGATTAAAGCCAACTCTAGTATTTAAAGACTAACTTTTTCTTCTTTCAATTATCTATTACCAAACCATCTGTAAATATATTAGTGAAGAACTGAAGTGTGAAATGACTTCAAGCAGGTAGGGTTTCCAATTAAAAAGAAATAATACTATGCCCATTCTTTTAATTTCTCAGACTATGCATTTTGAAATAATTTTACATTAAAAAAAGAATAACAAGCAAACAGGGAAGGATGATGGAACAGAAAGACAGCTGTCAGGTTTTGCCTTCTTCAAGATGAACACTCTTAAAGAGCCAGGTTCCTGTCAGAAAAGTGCATGCAGATGCAGCTCTGCAGATCAGGCAGGAATCACAAACTCATTCTGCACTCAGTCACATGGTATTTAAGGAGCACTTATGAAAACCTTTGGGAAGGTAGCAGATAAACACAAGTAATAATTAGGAGTCAATTCTATCAAAGACAGAAAGAGAAAAGTGTTGACTCAAGGTTAAGTATTGACTGGAGGAAATCCCATAATCACTGTTCTTGACTTGTATTTGGAAGAAGCTATTAAAAAGGCAAGTGAACCCTGACAAATATCTCCAGGAGTGCCAAAAGTGTCTAGAGAGTAATTAAGTGGGGGGGGGGGGGGGGGGGGGGAAGGACAGCTATTTAACAGTTTTTTTCCTTCCCTGTTTTTACCAAAAGTATCAATCTATTTTTTAAAAGGAATTTTAAACCAGTTCCAAAATACTGATGCTCACATGCGTGTTGGGAACAGACTTTACCATGTGGTCCACAATAAAAGGCAAGAAAGCCACATTCCATCCCCTCCCCTCAAATTGTTACTCTTAGAATATACCATACACCCTGGTTATCCACCTTCTTGTATTCAGGCATGGCATGATAATTTGTAAGGCTGTATCACAAGTTCATGAACATCATCCTGGGCAGGATTATTTCAGAAACTTGTTTTTAGTATACAATAGAATAAGTTCTCTCTTTTCGGCAGTTCTAGTTACAGAACTGCCCATAGTCATCTCTCACACCACATTTTTGGCTCAGTATGCTGCTCAGTTTTGCCAATCTGTTCTGGGGATTAAAATGCAGGATTTCTTAAGAGAGTACCTGTTCCAATATTTAGGGCATGAGATACTTGTCATGGTTTAACCCCAGCCGGCAACTAGGCACCACACAGTCTCTCACTCACTCCTCCCACAGCAGAATGGGAGAGAGAATTGGAAGAGTAAAAATGAGAAAACTCGTGAGTTGAGATAAAGACAGTTTAATAAGTAAAGCAAAAGCCATGCACACAAGCAAAGCAAAACAAGGAATTCATTCACTGCTTCCCATGGGCAGGCAGGTGTTCAGCCATCTCCAGGAAAGCAGGGCTCCATCACACGTAACGGTTACTTGGGAAGACAAACGCCATCACTCCAAACATCCCCCCCCCCCTTCCTTCTTCTTCCCCCAGCTTTATATGCTGAGCATGACATCATATGGTATGGAATAGCCCTTTGGTCAGTTGGGGTCAGCTGTCCCAGCTGTGTCCCCTCCCAACTTCTTGTGCACCCCCAGCCTACTCACTGGTGGGGTGGGTGAGAAGCAGAAAAGGCCTTGACTCTGTGTAAGCACTGCTCAGCAATAACTAAAACATCCCTGTGTTACCAACACTGTTTCCAGCACAAATCCAAAACATAGCCCCATACTAGCTCCTATGAAGAAAATTAACTCTATCCCAGCCAAAAGCAGCATATACTGGAAAAAATGCACAGGGACATCAGACAGGGGACTTAAAAGAGGCATGACAGACTTCTTCCAGAAGTCAGGTATTAAGCACTTAGTACACCAAATCATGATCTGACAACAGGCCACTAAAGGTGACATCATGGTAGAAGTTTGTCACAGACCATGTGATCAGGACAAGTTTCTAGATCATGCTCTGGTTCTTATAGAGGACTTCAATTCAGCTAGTACCTATTTGAAGAGCAACACAGTGAGATACAAGCAACCTGAGAGGTTTCTGGAGTGTTTCAGGAGTAACTTTTAGACACAGTTATTGAGTGGGCAACTGGGAATGAAACACAGCTGGATCTGCTGTTCAGATATACAAGTAAAAATTAGTTGAGGATATAATAATCACTGACAATGTCTTGGATGTAGCATCAATGAAATAATGTAATTGAAGATCCTGAAGGGAGTACAGACCCTACACTTCAGGAGAGCAAACTTCCAATTATCCAGGGAACTGATAAGTGGGATCCCATAGCAGACAGCTCTGAAGGGCCAACGAGCTCAAGATAGCTAGCAGGTCTTTAAAGACAACCTCCTCCAAATGCAAGGAAGTGATTAAAGATAACAGGAGAACAAGGGAAGTCATTATCCCCCTTAGCACTCATTAGATTGCACCTAGCATACTGCACCTGTTTTTTTTCCACTACTACAAGAAAGACACTGATAAACTGGAGCAAGTTCCGCATAGGGCCATCAAGGTGGTCAGGGTGTTGGACCACGTGCCCTATGAGGAGAGGCTCAGGGAACTGGATTTGTTCAGCCTGGAGAAATGAATGCATGGGGGACCTCTGAGCTGCCTCTCAATACATACAAGGAGGTTATTGAGAAGATGGAGCCAGGTTGTTAACAGCAGTGCATGGCAGGAAGATGAAAGAAAACAGACAAAAATTGAAACAAGGGAGGTTCATACTGGATGTAAGGAAAACCTTCTTCACCATGAGGGATGGTCAGGCATTGGAACAGGCTGCACTGAAAGGCTGTGCAGTGTCCATCCTGGAAGGTTTTCAAGACCTGATGGGATAATGCCCTGAGCAACCTGGTCTGATCTCATCACTGACCCTGTTTTGAGCAGGAGGTTGGACTAGAAACCTCCTGAGATCCCTTCCAACCTGAATTATTCTATGACTGTATGTAAAGAAGAAACCACCAAGGCACATGGTTCCAGAGTTCTTGAGATCCAGCATTTGCATACTATGACAAATGGAGATGCTATTCCCTCCCATTACACAATCTGCAACTAGAGTGGCCACAATTATCTTGGAAAACCCTATTTGCCCTTCCTGCCTGGAAAATTCCAGCATCTGCAGGAGCTGAAGAGAGGGGCAGGCAGTGCAAGTTTAGAAGGCAGATGGTAATGTAGTATTGCCTTAAGTGTTGAAAACACTTTATTCACAACTGTGGCCTGTTCCATTGTGCTTGTTTTCCCAGACATTGTACAAGAACTTTCTCATGCAGCAGATCCTAAAAAATGATGGATAGACAAGTTAAAAAACTCCCAACTGTACAGATCCAGAACCAAGGAAAGCAGGGGAAACTAGAGATTCCTTTTCATACCACACCACATGTAGTAATCTGAATAAAAAAAACCCTGCAAGTGCATTTAAGCTTTGTGGATTGTGAAATAACAAGTACATTGTTGTTCTACCTAGAAGTCTTGTGATCCATTTTAAACACGATTTGAAACTCTAAGCTTCTCTCTGTAAGTATAAAAAATTCAGAAGGAATTATGTTCTTCACTACCTATTCTGTTGGTGTTTATCAGCATGATTCATTGTGCCAATGCCACTGTCACTTCCCTCATTTGCTGGCTTGCTAAATAGTCAGAGGACAAAAAAAACCAACCGGGAATTAACAAAGATCATACAATGTATGCATATGGAAAAATTAAATTAGATTATCTATCATTTCAGACAGAGCTGGCAAAAACCCTCCCAAGAGTGGCAGTGAATACACAAAATATTTGGTAGCATGAGAATAAAAACCTCCTTCAAATGACAGCATTTGCAAGTTCAAGACATGCAATTTCACCAGTGCTACTAGCATGGAAGTAAACTGATTTTACCACTATGATGATCAGATGGAGATTTACATGTTGTCTTTTCTTCACAAATGCAAAGAACAGAAGTTTCCTTTAAGCCCAAGCAAGGACATAGAGCAATTTACAGCATTTGGGGAGGCACAGCATCAGCCTATATCAGAAGCTGTGGCTATGCAATGCCTTCAGTAGTGTCAAAGATGATAGATTTGCCTTAACATTCAAACACAGGGTCAAAGAGTCATATTTTTTTTTCCTCCAGAATCCACCTGAATTTTCAGAGACCTGAAAACATACGCTTGGGGGGCAGGGGGAGGAGAGTAAGGGTTTGAGGCTTTTTTTACTTTAAGTTCCAGCACCTGCTTCTTCAGCCCCCTTTTTCCATTCAAACAACAAACACTGCTTTGGAGGGCCTTCTTGATATGATATTCTCTCTTTGGTATATTCACATAGCTTGTTTGAATGATGATAGGTTTCACACTTGACAAAAAATATCTTACACCACCCAGATGTGTTATGAACATTAAAAAATAAAGTTTTTAAAGCACAAGACTTTAGTGGCTTAGGACACATCTGCAGTTACATCTGTTACTAGTGTGTCATATCCACCCCAGTGACACATATTATCCAAAATTGTATTTGGCACTTCATCTCACCCTCTCTAAGAAAATATAAAAACATCTAAGCGTCTACAAGTATCAAATGCTATCCTTCTTGTTAGGCCTTACCAACTTTCAACATCAGAATTTTGAAGTTGATCCTTCCCAACTGTTAATCTGCCTCAATATAATGAAAAGCAGTTTTTCCACAAGTGAGAAAATACCACAAGCATCACATACTAGTATTTATTTGCTACTGACACACTAACAGGGCTATACAAACAATTACAGGTTCCTTCGATCAGGAGAGAAACAAATCAATTTAATTTTGAACTTGAGCCAATAGATGCTTTCTTCCAATTTTGTTTCTGACCATACAGGCAGTCTCCACTGTTCTCAAACACTTTCAAGAGAGCAGAAGGCACAGAAGGCAGAATACATAGGCATATGTTTTCATATTTTGGTGAGAGAAACTGTCTCTGGTTACATGAACAGTCAACTACAGTATGAAGTAGATCAGAGTAATGACCTACTACAGAGTAGAGAGCAATGATCTCCAGGCTTCTGTGGGGCTAGCACTCTTCTGGGTAAAATGGGAGATGCAGTTTGAAATTCCTTCAGGTAAAGGTGGGGAGAAGTGCTCAAAGCAGGATTCTAACCATTTAGCTACTAGAAACAAGAAACCCCATAACTCTATGAAAAAGAAATAATTTACTTAGCTCTAAAAGCAATCTTTCAAGTGTTGTAATTGAAATTAATTTCTTTCAGAGCAAACTCACAGTTCTAAGACAAATGTTTTTTAGGCGAGTGAATCTACAGTAGCCAGCAGAACAGCTCACCTTTGTGCTGGCTGTTTCTGGGAAGGAAGCTAAGGAAAAATCAGGGAGGAAAATAAACTCAAGAGAGGTATCCTCCAGGATAAGATTGTAACACGAGGTGGCCAAGAAATTGTTCCAGCACTGCCACTGACTATGGATGATTCATTTGTTAGATGATAACATCACTTAAAAATAGCTAGCAATGCTATGTGGGCACCATGTGAACCACACATCTGTCTTCATCCAGTTAAAAAAGGAGGTTGTAGCAAGGTGGGGGTCAGTCTCTTCTCCCAAGTAACAAGCGACAGGACAAGAGGAAATGGCCTCAAGCTGTGCCAGGGGAGGTTTAGGTTGGATATTAGGAAAAATTTCTTCACTGAAAGGGTAGTCAGGCACTGGAACAGGCTGCCCAGGGAAGTGGTTGAGTCCCCACCCCTGGAGGTATTTAAAAGATGGGTAGATGTAATGCTTAGGGACATGGTTTAGTGGTTGACTTGGCAGTGGTAGGTTAACAGTTGGACTTGATGATCTTAAAGGTCTTTTCCAACCTAAGTGATTCTATGATTTTTTATCCAACAATATGTGTCTGCACATGCACTTACCATCTACGCAAAAACAATCAGCTAAGCATTGAATCCTTGCCAGTATTACTGTTTTGGGTGGTGGTTATACTGACCTATAATCACTTTACATCTTTCAATGAGTATGAGAAGACTACATATGATTGGCAGAATACTGCACTTTGTTTGACACTGAATATGGCTTAAAGGCCAAGCAACATTTGTTACAGGATTAACATTAATCAAAATCTCAAAATAACTCAGGAGTCCTCATGATGGCTTAGTCAATTGCACACAAAAGCTGCATATACTAATGTAGTCTAAGTCATAGGAAAACAAGTAACTGATTTTTATTTTCAAACCAGATGGAAAACCAAAATCCATCACATTAGAAGTCACCACTTAGCAAAAAGAAATTAGAATAAAAATACTGAGATTATCACACTGAGATCAGAGGATTTGAGTGGCTAAAATACAGATATTGTGAGTACCTGTTTAAAAGTGATCTCCATTTTTATCAAGGATGTTTCATCTCCATTCTTAACTTTCTACAGATGAAGAGGGGCAGGGGGGAACAGAAGAGGAACATTGTCTAGAGTCCTCATGGAAATTATTTCTACTTTTATTTCCCACCTACTTCAAAATAACACTTAAAAATATTGTATGTATGTTGCAACAGTTCATAGATGGTTGCGGGATGTGATTTTCCCTTTTTAAGAGAGTTAATAGTTCAGGCCTGGTAACACAGTTCAGGTACACTTCATCAGTAAATTAGCCACTCAGTCCAGTGATAAAAAAATTGTTCCCTGGGTACTGTGAAAACAATAAGCAACCTCTGTATACCTCCAAGTAAGCAGATTTTTCTATCACAACACCTGCTTTTTAAATTACTACTTAAGATCCTAATAGCAAGCAAAGGATAAGCAACACAATGTCTTTATGCTTTTGCAAAATACCAAGTACAAAACTTAATGTATGGTCAAGAACCTGACACCCTAGTGGATTGCTAACAGCCACAACAGTTAACAAACACCAACTTCAAGGCCAAATCACTGATGCATAGAAGTGTGATAGAAGCTCTTCCTTCCTGTTCTATATACTGGCAAACTAGACTGACAGAAATCACTTACCCCCAAGATTCAAATACTTCTGAAGAGCATGGTTCTTGGCCGATTTTTTACCATAAGACTTAGAAGAGATACGTTTTAAAAATACATTCCTGCCTATAGAATATCCTGTTCCATGCTGCATAAGACTATGAACACCAGCTGTCCACTATAAGAGCTACAGGGTACAGTTTCATACCTTATGAAAAGCAAGTATATAAAAACTGTTACTCTATCAAGCACCCTCATAGTTTACAGATCTAGAAAATAATCATCCCCATTAAACTATGACCTGCCTTTAATGAAAGCAGGTACTATTTTAAATGAATGAAAGCAGGTACTATTTTAAATGAATGAAACAGGTCCTATTTTAAATGTCCTGGTAGCATGTTTTGCATAAGGATTATTAACAGTTATCTCCCTTGTTCACCTAAAGCAATTTAGATTTAGTCAAACTGATTAGAGCCTTTCCCAAAAAAGTCCACTTACCATCCAGAAAAGGGTTCCAGTGGCAAATTCAGAGTAATGCTCTATAGTAGATAGTACACTGAATATTAAACAAATCAGCACCAAGAGAAATCTGTAAAAAGAAAACAGTGTTTAGTGACTCATCAAGTTGAACTGCAAATCTAGCTCTAGTTTTAGCGCTCTCATTCACTTTTTTCATCACAAGTACTTTGTGTTTAATCAGGTAAGTTTTCCTAGTCAAGTGAATATCACCATTTTGCATTCAATAACTTTTAAGAAACATGGAATTAAAATGACAGGAAGGCTGAACACAGTTAGATCAATAGGTAAAACTCACATTATCAAGTATAATTTCCCATAGAAGCTTGTCATAATGAATGCTTCATGTTTCACTGATTGTTAACATGTGCTGCAGTAGACAGGTATCATAATTGATAATGCATTAATTAAAGTAGAATTAGACATATGACTGGAATGAGAAACAGTAGCTTCAATGAAAAATGTTCCATTAAACGCATTCCATAAATTAAAAACATACACAAATACAGAATAAACAGCTACTAGCACAGTATTTCTAGTATCACCATTCAGATCAAGAAAAAAAATCAGAAGTCTCAAAATACATACTCCAACCCCCAAAAATAGTTTAAAAAAGCAAAACTGAAAAGTCATGAGAACTGGAAAACAAAATGTGCAATTGAATACTAGTTGATTAAATGCTTAAATGCTAGCAGAATACCCGTTACTTTGATGCGTACAATGTCTCAGCCACCTTTCCACCATCAGTAACATGTTAAACGTTTAAACAACTGGTGAAAATAAATGATGTATGAAGAACTCTGATGGACACACCAGGAAGACAGATTTCTGATATGTTTGCACTACAGTTTTCACCAACTTTTAAGGTCATGGAGGAAACAAGAGGAAAGTAAGAAAACTGAAATTTCTTCCACTAACAGCCAGAAACATTCCCTCTTGTGTACCAGCTCTTACAGTTGTCATTTCCTCTGATTCCATGGCAAGAGGCTGTATCCAACCTCCTAAACTCCCAAACCAGCAATTAAAACCTTAACAGTCCTGCATGTGATGAGACATTTTTCCAGTGAGAAACCCTTCTGAAGAAGATAAACACTACTGACAAGGCTAGCTGAAGAACTTCAAAGCAAATGACAAACAGCCCTGGTGGCTGTACTATTAAAATTGTGATATTTCAGCAAACAGAAATAAGCACGCCAACTACACTTAGTGTGCTTTTGGTAGCTTTTACATGAAAAATACAGGAGGAAGAGCTTATCGGGAAAAAATCATCTTCAACCTAGACACCTCTGCATGCAAAGCAGAGACCTGTCCTGTGAGCTGCACCAAAAGACCCCCATGTCCAGCCCCAGACAGCTGGGATGGCCGTGGTCACCCCATGTAATTGGGGCAGTTGCTGGGGTCAGCACGGTGCTGCATGGCTTGGGCAATGCTGACTGTGAAAATGGGAACCCCCCAACCATCTGGGGCCGGGTCTCTGCTTTCCACGCAGATGGGGCTACACAGGGGGCAGTCCTCAGGCATGTTCCGACCTGTTCCTGTCCCCTCAGTGTCCTGGTGCCCCCCGCCCATGTGGAATTCCCCCAGTCCCTACATGTTAGTGCTTGTTCAGCTGCCTTGTAAAGCCGGGGGCCCCGAACCTGCCTTTTACGAGTGTTAATTAACTTTCTATTCACATTTAAACATTAATTATTCATTTAATTGGCTCTTATAAAGGGATGTGCTATACAATATGTGATATGTATAACATTTTTATGGATACATTTATCTTACTTTACATTTTCTATATATGCTCCATATAAACATATAAACAGTACATCTACGTATTAATGAAATATATTTATGCATATTTGTACTCCTTTATATGCATATATACAGAGAGAGAAATATACGTTTGCGTACATACACACATGCACACAAACACATGTATATATAGCAGACAGCCAGTTTGCAAGGGGCAGACAGAGGTGGAGCAAGCTAACCATGTCACCAGAAGGGCGGGGCTTCCATGGCCAGTGGGCGGTGCGCTGGCCAGGGGCGGGGCTTCCTGGGGAGGTGTGGGTGTGGCACCTGTCACTGCCCACCTGGGCCCAGCCACGCCCCTGTCCTGCCCTGCCCTGCCCGGAGGGCAAGAAGCACATGAGCTATGAGGCGAGGCTGTAGGAACTGGGCTCAGTCAGGCTGGAGAAGAGAGGACTTCTAGTTTTTCTTCTGTATGGTGGGCCAGGCTGCCTCGCAGTCGGAAAGGGGATCCAGACTTCATGTATTCAGGAAGGGAGTGAGAGCACGGCTCCAGCCAGTATCCGTACTGTGAGAACTACCATGTAAGAGAAAGGCAAGAGCCTACCACTTCTAAACTCGATGCAACAGGCCCAGATCCCAGCACCCCATATGGTCTTCCTAATCACTAGTGTAATTAATCACAGTACTTCATGACTGTATGCCACAATGTTCTTCAAAATCTGTTACAAATGAAACCCAATCGCAATGATGCAATGCAAATCTTGCAAAGAACTTGCAGTGTTGATGGTATAGGAAGGATGAACTTTGACTTTGCCCATCCTAGAATATTACTTTGGGTTTTCCAAAAGGCAAGAAAGTGTGTTTTTCTCCTCCAGCAAAGCTGAATAATGCTCCAGTACGTCTGATTCTCTTGATTATGGGATTCAGTTTAATTACCACTGGATCAACTCCTCTGTGAACATTTTTTGCTCCAATAAGTAGAAAGAGAGAGAAAGACAGATTTATCCCCAGAGTTCCTGATAACATAGTGACTCACGTTGAGGAGCTTTGCTGCATTCATTCTACAAACCATCACAACCATAAACACTAGTGACTAAAACTTCTGTCAGTAGAAATAAGAGATGAATTACTTCTTCACATCCAAGCCCCAAAGACAAGAACAATAAGTCTAGAACAGGTACAGCAGATATAAGAAATGAAGCATGGTTTTAAGGCCAAATTCACTACTTCTGACAAGTCAGTATAATCATATTGAGTAATTATTTACATACGATATCCATTAACACTAAATTTTTAGTAGCCTAAATAAAATGGTGCTAGTTTTGAATTCCAAGTGGGATTCACCTTTTACTAATTAAAAGCTAAAAGTTACCAGAGTCATTAAGGTAACCAATATTTTATGCTTCCTAATAAAGTAATTGGCTGTCTCTGAGCAGTGAGAGTGAGGCTGCCCCATTAAGGTCAGACAACACAACAGCACAGGCAAGGCGATCCCCTAACTCACCAGGATACAGATTTGCAATACCTAAGGAGGGCTGAGGTGGTGAGAGCAACCAGCTCCATCAGCCCTTCAGTGATTTGTCACACAAGGTGAGGTAGAGAGGCAGGTCCAACATCCATTCAAGAAACCCAGGCAAGAACAGCAAGGCACATGACTATAAAACATAGGTCCAAGGTCTTTCCAAGAGACAGGGACTGGTGCAAGACTGGAGACAAATCTACCTACAACATAGATTCAGGTTTAGCACTTGCAAAGAACTACTTGTGTATGGAAACACCCAGAATACATGTTTGTCTCAGATGGAGGGTAGACTGAGCCAATATTCTTTATGCAGCATATTCAAACCATGACTAGAATGAGGGAAAACTGGAGAATGCAAATATCAATGGGCACACAAGGGCTCTCCTTTTCCTCTTGTAGGAATGCTTCATATTTTTAGACTGCCTCAGAATCCCCAGGAACACTGAACACAGGATAATGAACACTGAAAACAATTCTCATTCACATAACTGGTATGCTTGGTCCAGTCGTTCACACACGGCAAGTCAACTGCATGTGACTGCTAACACAGGCAGAGAGACGGTTGTTTCTCAGCTGCCACACAGACAACAGCTGACTTTGTTCAAGCCTAAAATTGGATTTGAGGATCTAAAAAAAATGCTGCTTAATATCTGAAGTCAGAGGGAAAGCATAATGCAAGAGAAACTGAAGAAAACAAACTTCTTACCAGAAAGGTAAGGTTTAAAAAAAAAAAAAAAAAAAAGGATAAAATCCCCATCTTTTTTATGTGTTTGTTTCTTGAAACCAACATAGAGTCTAAATTCAGCATATGACCCTTGTTAATAAAACTGGATAATCAAATATTACTGAAGCAAATCTATACACTTTTGCAGACAGAATATGAACGAGTTTTTAGTTCAACAATATCAAGCAGCTAAGTTAGCACATTTATAGTTAATATTTCAACGTTTCCCAAGGCATTTGAGCATGGCCAGCAGGTTGAGGGAAGTAAGCCCTCTCCTCTGCTCAGCACTAGTAAGACTGTGCTGGGAGGGCTGGGCCCCAGTTTGAGCTCCCCAGTGCCTACAGGCAGGAACAGCAGGGAGCAACTCTGTTAGAGGGTCCCCAGGATGGGACCAGGCCTGGAGCACCTGACCTGCATGGGAAGGCCAACAGCACTTCCCATGACACTGGAGAAGCCTTTCTCTCTGGCAAGGAATACGGCCCACAGGAACAGTCCCAAGGAAAGGAGCCCTCAGCCCATCAGCCCCCGCACCCTTCCATAGTGAGGCAACCTCCACTCCACAACCTGGCTTGGGGTAGAACCAGGTATGTCCCTCCCCTCAGGGTGAGGACCAAGCCATACACCAAATCGTTAATAGCCTCCTGATGTCACCAGTGATCTCACTGAAGCCATTTCCAGACTGTTACAAGAAGGGCCTCCAGTGGCGGTGGGAGACTGCCACAGGAATCTTGGTGTCATTTCCGGCTCAGCAAGGGTTTCTGGCAGCTATGAGTCAGATGGAGTGACTGTGGGAGAGGAGAAAGGACACACAGAGGAGGAGGAGCAAGGTGGGGGAAAACCACAAGGGACATACGAGCTTCCCTCTTCCAAGCAGCTGAGGGGGTAGCTGGAGGGGTAGCCACTGCCACGGCTGAGGTCCTCCCAAGAAGAGGAAGCAACAGATGACCCTGCAAGATGGCCATCACCTCTCCTCCCCACCAGCCTGGGCCCAGCTCCCTCAGGAAGCCCACCATGGCTCAGACAAGATCATAGAATCATAGAATGCTTTGGGATGGAAGAGACCTTTAAAGGTCATCTAGTCCATCCCCCTGCAATTGGCAGGGACATCTACAACTAGATCGGGTTGCTCAGAGCCCCATCCAGCCTGGCCTTGAATGTTGCCAAGGATGGGGCATCTACCACCTCCCTGGGCAACCTGTTCCAGTGTTTCACCACCCTCATTGTAAAAACTTTCTTCCTTATATCTAGTCTGAATCTACCCTCTTTTAGTTTAAAACCATTACCCCTTGTCCTATCGCTATTGGCCCTGCTAAAAAGTCTGCCCCCATCTTTCTTATAAGCCCCCTTTAAGTATTGAAAGGCTGCAATAGGGTCTCCCCGCAGCCTTCTCTTCTCCAGGTTAAACAACCTCAGCTCTTTCAGCCTTTCCTCATAGCAGAGGTGTTCCATCCCTCTGATCATTTTTGTGGCCCTCCTCTGGACCCACTCCAACAGGTCCATGTCCTTCCTGTACTGAGGACCTCAGAGCTGGATGCAGTACTCCAGGTGGGGTCTCACCAGAGCAGAGTAGAGGGGCAGAATCACCTTCCTCAACCTGCCGGCCATGGTTTTTTTGATGCAGCCCAGGATACGGTTGGATTTCTGGGCTGTGAGAGCACATTGCTGGCTCATGTCCAGCTTTTTGTCTATCAGCAGCAGGGCTGCTCTCAATCCCTTCATCCCCCAGCCTGTATTGATATCAGGGATTGCCCTGACCCAGGTGCAGGACCTTGCATTTGTCCTTGTTGAACCTCCTAAGGTTCACACAGGCCCATTTCTTCACCTTGTCCAGGTCCCTCTGGATGGCATCCCCTCCCTCAGGCATGTCAACTGCACCACTCAGCTTGGTGTCATCTGCAAACTTGCTGAGGGCGCACTCAATCCCGCTGTCTATGTCATTGATGAAGATATTGAACAGCACTGGCCCCAGAACGAACCCCTGAGGGACACCACTCGTCATTGATCTCCATCTAGACATTGAGCCGTTGACCACTACCCTCTGGATGCAACCATCCAGCCAATTCCTTATCCACCGAACAATCCACCCATCAAATCCATATCCTTCCAATTTAGAGAGAAGGATATTGTGGGGAGAATCGAATTGCAAGGCTAAGCATACTGTGCAGGAGCGGCACAGGCCCTCTGATCATTCTGTCCACTGCCAGAACTGAGACAGGGATGTCACCTGGATGACAGCTATTGCTCCTACTCTTCTTGCATCCGTTTAGGGGTCATTCAGGAAGGACAACACACCTAGCACAGGCCTTGCACATTCACTGGAAACCATGATCATCTCACCTGACTTTCCTTCCCCACCACCTCTAGCTAATTTCTCCATTTCTCTCCATCACTTAATGACAACTCCATTTCTTTAGTGTCCTCCCCCTGCATAGATTTCTGACACCTATTTGCACTTTAAAAAGTTCTCTACCAATTATTTACTGTTACAGTATAATTACTGCATAGTTACTGAAGAGTTAGTCAAGGTGCACATACTTTATGTATGTACTTACAATATGCACATGCTGTTTTCTATAAAGCAGAAAACCATATCTGCACAGGACAATTCTGTGTGACACTCATCTCAGGAATTTGTGTGATTAGATTCTGGTCTTAAGTTATTTTTAACTATTTCTGTCAGCTACAGGTGTGAAAGTTATTTGTTTGAACTCTCAAGTCTCCCTTCAGCCCTTTTTTAAGTAAGTGATGGGTAGCAAATGGTACATCTCTAATACGCTGAAACAGTAGCTACCTTGGTGAGAGTCTACATTGGCAGCCCAGGCACTTCATGTGTAAGTTTAGTTAATACAGAAACAATTACGGCTGTGGGCTTTTTGTAAACCAGTACTGTGAAACAGAAGGGAAAAAGTTCATCTAGATAGGTCAATTTTTAAAATTCTTTTGGTGATGAGCTTGCAAAGATAATGGCCCCTCTCTGTGTACTCTGAACTGCGAGCTCTGCTGGGATAAGAATGGCTAGCCACCGTGATGTATTTTGTTTCAGGTATTACTGTAAAGTAGATTTTCAGATACTTGCAGGTAAGTGTGGTACCATAATATTTTAAGATGATAAGTAAAAAGAAAATACCACTAATGCTTATCATGTAAGTTTGGGGTTTCTATAGAAGTAAAGGACTAACCAGTCTAAATTACTTGATTGGTAAAACTTAGGGATTCAGAAACCGAATCCTTGAAAATCAGACATGTAATTCCACTATGCATGCTACAAGAAACAGGAAGCAATAATAAATGCCATTCTTTCCAGCTTTGTAAATCATAACTCACAAGGAATTAGACAGAACGCTGATGTTTATTACAATGCTTAATGGTAATTCTCTATGGTACTTTTTTGTTTTCATCACCTTAATAAACATTTTAAATTGTTTTCAAATCTTTACCTAGCTGATTTATTTCAGTACAAATCAAAATTTAGGATTTAAAACATTACTCCTATCTAACATAAAACAGAAAATGGTCTTCCTTTTTTTCTTTTAAGAAATATAATGGGAATATAATAGAAAAGGAACTGTATAAATTGAGTAAAGTCCATGTGAAGGATGACTTTACCATGCCATATAATAGAAGAATGATTAAGAAAACCAGTCTCATGAACTGTAATGTTTGTGAGCTCTTCTTGCAGGTAGCTTCTATTTCCAGTGCTCAGTTGCTACTACAAATTACAGTAAATATGTGGTCAATTCCCGGTCCAACTTGTCCTATACTGCCAATGGACCCTGTTATCAGCACCCTACTCTGCTCACTCTGCTTGGGTGCTGTGGATTAAAACAGGCGCCCTGTTTGTGAGGACACTGTGCTTGCTTATGGTGGGGTCAGCCCATGCTCCTGGTTTGCTCCCTCTCATGGAGAAGCCCTGACCTTGCTGCACCCTGACAAACCCATAGGAAAGAGGAGCAGAAAGAGATTGTTATGCAGAGTCACAGGAACAAATGGTCACATACCACCTCAACCTCCCACAATGCCCATCATCTTTATGGAAGAGTTTTGATGGACTGAGTGTAACCTGTGCTGAATATACAGAAAGTTGATACTAGAGATGGGGGAGGATAAGGGTTTAATGCGTTTGTTTGTGGTGGTCTCTTTTTTTCCAATAACTGAATCAGTGATCAGAAGTTTGTGGTTTTTGGCAACAAATCCCTCAGAATTCTCTGGCTCAAGACTGTTCTGCCTGTGACTCCAGGCTCCTAGCCAGATTGTTTGGATGCTGTCCTGGGAGGTGGAAGATGTGGGTATGAATCTCCTCAGTCTCAGAAGGGTGTCAAGCCCAAGCACATGCTTTAGCTCCTAAGCAGAAGCCGCAGGAGCTAGTCATTAGCACCAAGTAGAAAGACTGGGCCAAACATAGGGGAATGATTTTAGGCACCTAGTTGTAAGGAGGTGGCTTCAGGTTGTAAAACCTGTTTACCTAGGCATACAGTTCAGGGCTGTTGGTTCTATCCCAAGGGTCTGACATCTTGATCTATTAGTAGAATTAATAAATAAATAAAAATCATACTGCATTGATTTCCAAAGGGGAATTTGAAACAGTTCAGTATTTTTTCTGAAGACTGCTCAAAGGACACGAAGACTCCTAAAGACGTAAGCTTTTTGAGGTTCCTATCTAACCCCTCAAAGGGCAACAGTCTTCTGGATGCCTTCAGTAAACCTCTCCTGATGCCTAGCTGCTATCTGGTTCTCTGGAACTCTGTTTCCGAGTATGCCCTGCATTGGCCTTGTCTTAGCTGAGAGCCAGCTGGTAAAGGCCTAAGATTCAGCAGCACTGTGTAAAAGAACAAGCCAAACCTGCGCTTACAGGAGTAAAAGAAAGAAGAAGCCAATGGGGAAACATGTTTATCATGCTTACTGAAAATCAAAATCTGATTTCTCTGAGTCTCTCATATTCAGGAAGCTGTTTCACCACTTTTGATGGTGTTAACAAAGAAAAACGTGTTCGTGGTGGGCATCTTAATGATTTCTATTTCTTCATTAATGGAAAATACCTGGGGCTGAAACGTCTTTAGAAAAAATAAGGCTGAAAGGGAAAAGAGATCCAGAAAACACATCTTAGTCAAGGCTAACAGTGCTTTTAGCACAGGACAGATCTTAGCCACGTTCTCATGATTTACTACTTACGCAGCTCATCGCCCAATCCTGCTATTCCTTTCACTTCAACATACACAAGTTTCCGAGCATATTATTCAGCAGTTTTACTTCAAGCCCCAAACGTTTATCTCTTTGAAAATGGTGGTATATCACAGGGGGTACAGAGATCTGTCCAAGTCATAATAAAACTGATGTACTGCTTTTATGAGCCGCTACACTGACCAAAGATAAGCCAGCCAGCAGAGGGGGCAAAAGTCCCACTTTCTTCCCGTAGGCAATATTACTGGAGTGACACTCCAAAAAAAGAGCAAAGCATTAAGAAGAGACACTGAAACACAAGCCAGCCTTTGTCAAATGGAAAAGAGCAAGTTGCTAGGGAGTTTACAGTGTATTGCTAGCGTCCAGCACTGGAAGAGTCTAGGCATGGGAATATGCAAATCTTTAGCCTTTCCTTAACACAGTAGCACTGCTTTCCGTGTAAAGAAAATGTAGATATAAAAGGTAACCATGGTTACAAGATTCTCCTTTTCTGCTTACATTTAATATGAGAGGAGTACATTAGTACACAGAAGCCCTCACAAGCACTGAGTACCTCACTCGGTTGGATGCTGTGCTCCATCAGGCAGTTTCTTTACCCAGAGAGCTTTTATTTCCAGTTAGCAATCCCAGTGATGGGTAAATGGAGAAAGACACAAAGAGGTGAACAGACTTGTCCATACATCAGGAGAGTGTCAAAAGCATGCAGAACTTGGATCTCTTGAAGCTCAGACCATCCTCCAATTAATAGTCATGGGAACACAGGAACTTTGCTGGTCCCTGAAATAACCACATCAAACAACTCAAGCATAAATTTATGAAGCACTTCTTGAAATTAGTCAGTCTGTTGGTTCTCATCTTTTTTATGAGACTGATGTCCCACTCCTACCATTGTAACAGATCTTATTTCTAGGTAAAATGCATGTATACAGGTATGGAAAGCTTCCTCTGAGTACAGCCCCTTAATTTCTTCCAGATCCCTGCCATTTCAGTTACCTCCTTTCAAAATCCCTTTGTCTTCTTTTACTGCCTTCACTAGTAATAAATGAAAAGCCAGGGGTAATTCACATTCTAAATATTGTCTAACAAGATACTGAGGACGACAGTGCACTTTACACCTTTTCTCCTTTTCCACTCTAAGTTATGCAAAGAGAAAAACTGGATATTCCTACATACCCTGCAGATATTATCACTACATCTTCAACCACATCTCCTATTAGGCCTCAGAAAAAGTAACCAAATTTGTAAACCTCAAAAAAAGAGGTTTACAAAAAAATCGAGAAAAAGTTCATGCAAAGTCCCAAGATGTATGTGCGTAAGGATGTATAAGGGAGGACACTTGGTGCCATTTATTTACTAAGGGACCCAGAACTGTCCAAAGACTGCTAATACAGCCTGCAAGTTTTGTAACTTCCAGCCAGTTGCTTGCCTCCTGTATTTATGTGTTGAGACTCTCTCTCTTTTTCCATTTCCAAAACACACATTAAAACCATTCAAATTTTTTTTTTTTAATTTCACTTTAAATTCACTTAATCTATGGCACTATATATTCTGGCCAGTGAGTGTCACTCCTTCCCAGGGAATAAAAAAGGCATCATTTTGCTAGCACAGGATAGGCTGGACATTCTACAGATAAAGTGTCATGTCCTCATACAAAATGCTTTTACTTGAAACGTAAAATCACTGCAGATCACTTTTGGTCATAAAAGATCAAGACTTGCTTTTTGCAAGAGGGGAAAGGTAAGTTTCAGAGCACCTGGACATACTCCAGTTTCAATAATCTCCTTTCCCAAATCCAAATCGTAATGTAAAACCCTCTTGATAACATCAAGCAGAAAGTTTTTGTCTTTGTACACTACACTGTTAACAACTTCAAGCACTGAAGTGCCCACATCTAGTGACCATGTTTGTCACTTCTGTCAACCGCATGACACAACAAAATGATACCTACAAAGCATATGAAAGTTAAAGTTATTGGTGAAGACACACTTGAGACTGCCATTCCCAGCAAGGCAGGCAAGGATGGTATCAGCTCTAAGCAGCACTAGACTACCATACTGTGTTATTCCAAGACAGCTCAAAGTAGGGATGGACGGGCTTGAGACTCTTCACCTTGATTCCAAAAAATGAGAAATTATTACAGCCTGTTTACTGGAACCTGGAAGAATAACAAGCCTCACATAGAAACGTTAAGTAATGTCAGAAAGCCTGATAGTCAGCCTGAATGCCAGAAAGCACAAGGAGACTTCAGCAACTAACATCATTATGGGGAAATGAGTAGTTTCTTTGTCCAAGTGATAAAAAACCATGCTACGCAGGGCCAAAAGCAACTGAACCATAAGTATGAGGGCAGCTCACACAAGGTAAGTACAGATTAAGTTGCAGTGAGGGCAAATTCAAAGATAACCGCAGACTAACGAGTGAGTAAGGGCATCAAGTTCCTCACAATTACCAACAGCAAGAATAGCAACAAAAAAAAAAATAACAAAAAGAAAGCAAGCTCAATTCAAAGGCAGTCCACCTAGGCAACCAGTAAGACGTGAACTGATAGTAGATGATGTTCCAGTAATCTCTAATCACAGTAAGGCTCTGGCACAGAAACAATAGGTTTAGAAAAGAAGACTGTACAATAATTTGTATGGAATTAGAGACACGTGCTGCAGGTACCGGTCTGTTGCACAGCTCAGCAGCAAACTGCAGTGGCAGGATTCTTGCAAGTAGTTTGTCACTGGAGAAAGCTGTATTTTATTTTAAAAAAAGTTCTCTTCTTACAGAGCTCACCTTGGCTGAAAGATACAGCCATCAATTGTCCTCAGTTGTAAATCCTACACCAATCTCAGTGATTTTTCCCTTTTACGTGATGAGAAGATGATATTTGTTTTCCAGCTAGGCAATTTATGTGGGGAGAAAAAAAATGTTAATAGACATTAAAACTGCTAGTAATTACCCAGACAATTGTCAAGGCCCTGTGCGCACTGATCTCAGCCTGTCCCAGTTCTGCCCTGATCCCTGGCTGGTGTTGTGTGATGGGTTCTGGCTGCAAGGGCCTGACCTGCTGGCCCTGGGGAGCCGTGGACCCCCGCAGAGCCCTGACAGCATCCAACCATTCCTCACCAGGCAGGGGAGGACTCACTGCTTCTACTGATCCCCTTTCTGCACTGTAACACTGCGTTGCTGCCTCCATGTAAAGCTTTCAAATTGCACTGAAACAGGTGCTTTTGTAAAATTGTTTTTAAATCCACTGTCCTATACTGAAGCCTTTCAGTGAGATATGAAACTGTGCTTACTGAATGCTCACCTGCTGTTTTAGGCTGCAGCCGTGATTTATTATACCGAAGGTGAATTGAGTTTTCCTAAATGAGTAACAACAAAATGCAACAAAAGTGAAGGCATGATCTGAGGATGATCATGTCCTTTGAGTTCCAAAATATCTCATGGATTAACGAGGAACCTCTTCCTAGATTGCCTGGTAGAATCTGTACTATTAGATACCAGAACCTAGAAATCACTTGTCACAGCTGTGATTTTACCATAGTGTAGGTTAATCTAAGGTTTTTCTTGCTGAACATCTGTTTTAATTGTTTACTATACCAACTGTACTGGTACCTAAGGATTTAGTGGTTTAAAAAAACATCTGAAGAGTATATGCAACACTTTCTAATAAAAAAAAATTAGAAACTACCATGCACACAGAGGAGAGAAAAGCCTTACATAGCAATCTTATGGAAGCCTTTAAAAAAATACTGCTTCTGTAGCTACCACTGGATTAAGGCATTTCTAAAATAAGTTGTAGCCCACAGCAGGAATGTGTTTTCCTTCATACACAAAACCTGAGTGACTGCAGCACATTTACCTCTTCAGCTGAATTAGGGAACATATTACCAGCAGATCACCCAGACTGCTAAAGATCATTTTGCTTCCTGATGAATTAGGGAGAGAAAGCACAAATCCCATGATCTGACCTAGTTTTGCCAATACTGCATGACTACTAACATGTCATTATTCATCCAAAATGAGAATATTTTGTGGAGTGTGAGACAGACAAGTATGTTATAAATCAAGCCTGACTTAAGAAGATTCTTAAGAAATGAAGAGTGGGGCTCAGATTGAAGAAAGCAGCTGAGGACTGTTCAGATTTCAGTTAGTTCATTATGATGGGAAAAAAGGCAAAAAGGAAAAGAAGAGATATACCAACCTGTTTAAGATGGTCTGCTTATATACAAGAAAAAGGTTCTCACCATGATAATTTACATTCAAAACTATTATTTGATGCTTTTTACAGCTTTCTAAGCATGTAATACACACTTGGTCAAAGGATTGGAGTGCTATATTTTCCTCTATATGAAGGGAGAGTAATTCCTGGCAAAGTGCTATGATGGACGGTGTCCTGGTTTCAGGTGGGATAGAGTTAATTTTCTTCCTAGTAGCTGGTATAGTGCTGTGTTTTGGGTTTAGGATGAGAATAATGTTGGTAGCACACCGATGTTTTAGTTGTTAATTAAGTAGTGCTTATACTAAGTCAAGGACTTTTCAGCTTCTCATGATCTGCCAGCTGAGAAGGCTGGAGATGCACAAGAAGCTGGAAGGGGGCACAGCCAGGACAGCTGACCCAGACTGGCCAAAGGGCTATTCCATACCATATGACATCATGCTCAGTATATAAATTAGGAGAAAGCTGGCCGGGGGGCCGCTGCTTGGGGACTGCCTGGGCATCAGTTGGTTGGTGGTTTTTCATTTGCATCACTTGTCTTTCTTAGGTTTTATTTCTCTCTCTTTTTGTTATTTTCCTTTTCATTACACTTATTATTGTTATTGTTGTTATTATAATTATATAATATATTATAATTATATATATTATAATTATTATTATTACTATTTTATTTCAATTGTTAAACCGTTCTTATCTCAACCCATAAGTGTTCTCACTTTTACTCTTCCGATTCTCTCCCCCGTCCCACTGTGGGGGGCAGTGAGCAAGCAGCTGTGTAGTGCTTAGCTGCCGGCTGGGGTTAAACCACAACAGAGGATTACAGGGCGAACCTAATGTGTAAAATGGCCATGGCAAAATAAAAATCGCTGACTGAAGTGCCTCAAGCTGTCGCTTGGGGTTTTGCTCACTTGGTAATTTCTTGTGCTTCTGTTGTCTTGTTTTGGTGATAAAGATTCTTTTCTGTTCATGGTGTGTTTTCTTATCTCATTTCCTTCCACAGTTTTTGCAGCTAAAATGGCTATTCTCTACAGAGCCAGCAAATTCTGGACAGCATTTTAGATGCCAAACAGGAGATAACAGGAACCTGTTTTGCAGGTAATACCTGCAGCTCGCTTTAATTTCTGTTACAACCATAAATTGTCATCACTCCTAAAAATTAAGATTACAGGATAAATTATTAAATTTAATATTGCCAATAATAACATATTTTGATATCTTGATTTTTTTATTGAGACTAAAAAATCATAAACATTTAACAACAACTTGGAGGGTTCCTTATCTTCTTATTTTTGAGTTTTTAGAGTTAAAACAGTGAAAGTTAAAAATATATATAATTGAATCTAAATAGCTGTACTGTTAATATAATACTGATTCTAGGAATCAGTACACTAAGAAAGATGAAAAACAGAGTCAGATTTTTATCTGGAATAGCGAGATAAAATAAAGGTAAGAATCCCAAAATAGAACCATTGAAAGTGTTATTAGTTGTAAACAGTTTGGATGACGGACACAAACACACTCAAATATACTAAAATAAAATTAAGCTTCTTACTAGCAAAGGCTTCTTGAGAAGCAGATGGCGTTTATTGCTTTCTGTATCCAAAGGTCAATTTTCTTGCTCATAAGAGCTCATACTCAAATTAAATGCTGTGTATTTTTACATACCATAAAAGAGAAAAGTGAGAATTACCTGTTGACTTCCTGATGTGTTAAAAAAACCCCTAAAACCTAAAATGTCTTTTGCCTGTATGTTGCAATGACTATTTGGTCATTGACGGTTACTAGACGGTGAAGGGTTTAGAGGGGAAGCCGTACGAGGAGCAGCTGAAGTCACTTGGTCTGTTCAGCCTGGAGAAGAGGAGACTGAGGGGAGACCTCATCGCGGTCTACAGCTTCCTCACAAGGGAAGGAGGAGGGGCAGGTACTGATCTCTTCTCCCTGATGACCAATGACAGGACCCAAGGGAACGGCAGGAAGATATGCCAGGGGAGGTTTAGGTTGGACATTAGGAAAAGGTTCTTCACCCAAAGGGTGGTGGAGCACTGGAATAGGCTGCCCTGGGAGGTAGTCATGGCACCAAGCCTGATAACATTCAAGAAGCAATTGGATAACGCCCTCAGACATATGGTATGATTTTTGGGATTGTCCTGTGCAGGGACAGGAGTTGGATTGGATGATCCTTGTGGGTCCCTTCCAACTCAGGAGATTCTATGGTTCTATGATTCTATTTCAGAAGCTGTAAAACATGCTGATTCCATGACAGCAGAATTTGCTCCTGACTTCAGCTCAGCTCCATAACCTCCCGCTTGAGAACATAACCTTAAGAATAATACTCTACATGTTACCATTGTTCATCTGAATCTACAGAGGACCCAGAAAAATGGAAAGGCCAACAGGCTCTAATTGCCCTGAGATCCATGATCCATGAAGATCAACCCAGTACATTAGGTCTTCCCGCTAATGGCTCATCACCCACTTTCCACCAGCAATCCACTCCTGGCCTGCAGTCATGGTACAAGGGCAGCCAGACTGTCATGGGAAGCAGATTTTGATTACTAGATTACTCCATGGAAAGCTTCAGTACCTCATCAACTGGCAGGGCTATGGACCAGATTAACATTCTTGGCAACTGGTGGACACCATGCATGAAGCTAAAACAAGAGCTTTTTACACGTCCCCCTCCAAAACCAGACCTTTGCAAAGTGCAGGGACATACCTTGACAAGAAGAGAGTTGCTCTTAGGGCTCTGAGTGCATCAACAGGCTGTATTTGCTCTGGTCAGCCTTTTGGTACACTCAGTGCCCTGGCAACATGTGTGATTACTTCCCAAATTCACCTCAGGGCATGTCTACACAAATGTCACTGGAGCTGAAACAGGTACACCTGAGCTAGCTTTGAACTGGCTAGCCTGGGACCTGCTGATGGCAGCGTATCTCAGCACAGATTAGCTGCCTAAAATGCTAGGTGTGCTTTCTGGTCTGCTGTGGTAGCAGTATCTGATCTAGCTAGTTTAAAGTGAGTGCATGTATGCTGCCATGTCCTGGAGCAACATGGCTTCAGGGAGCAGCTCAGGAAACCTGCAGTCCAATAGCTGTGCAATCTTGTTAGATGTTAAACAAAGCAGCATTTCTGCTCTCAAGTTTCTCTTTACACCTAGCATCTCCCTCCACATCTGCTGCTACCTGCCTGCAGCTGCATCCTGCTCGGTACCTTCCCTACCACTACCTGACCAGCACATTTCTTGTACTCTGTATTCCCTGTGCTGTCCCACAGAACCATAGAGAGGAGCCAGAGCTACATGCCAGGTTGCAGAGAAAGCTGGCAGAACAGGGCAACGGTGAAGGCTAAGGGAGCCCACAAGACCATGTATTGATGTGGAGTACAAGCTTCCTCCTTGCTCTGTGCAGAGCAAAGTGAGATTCCAAGCCAGCACTCAGGCAACAGAAGGATGACTTACATGAGCTCAGTGGTCCTTCATGTTTTGGTTTGAGAAACAAGCTGTTCCTCAAAATGCAATGGCAAAGTCTGCCAGTGTTAACTTGTCAACAAGTGAAAACCAGATCCTGGGTCTCCTTAAATATTTCTGATTACATTTCTGGGATACTTACAGGTAGAATAAGTGGATGGAGGCGAGTTTAATATTGTTGGCTTAACGTGAAAGTATTTAAAACTTGTCGTGCCAATTCCCTTTCCCCACTAGCTGCCAGTTTGGCCTTCTCATGTTCCCTGTTATCCATACTCTTTCCTGCAAAGGGCAGATCTCTGTGCTGCCAGGGGATGAAAACAGGTTGTGATTGTTTACTTGCTTGCAAGTAGTTATTTACATCAACACAGAACAGTCTCACTTGTTGGCGGCTGTTCAGTTCCTAAAGTGAAAGAGCTGATAAGGAGGAGATATAAATAATTACCAACTAGTAGAGTTGGTCTACTCTTTCCTATCCTAAAAGAACTGAGGTGCTGCTTTCAGGTATTTTGTAGTCCTCTCTGAGTCCTTCTGTGATTCCCAAGGATGTCAAGCCATAGTTTGAGCTATTACTTCAGCAAATATTGTTTTCCTTTTCATCAATGTTTTTAAACCATCATCTGTTTCATGCATTAACAAATTTAAATAGGCAGTACTGGTGCACTGGACAGTTGATCAACCGGGGTTAAAGGTTACAAATGAGTGTCTCTCTATGTCCTGATCTTCCTAAACATTGCTTCATTTTGGAGAGTAGCTAGTGCAACTGTAAACATGTTTCTGTTGTTATTGTAGCTGGAGACAAATTCTGTTAAATAGATTATTGGCCATGAGCATGCTGTACTGAAGCCTACAAACACTTGGAACTAGTAGGTTAACTACAACACTGACAGCAAAATGATGACAAGTACTTTATCAAGGGTGAACTCTTTCAAGGTCATGCTATCACAATCTCATTTTCCACGGAAGACAAGCCTGATGAAAGCTCTTAAAGGACAAGTATTAATCATTTCTCCTTTTAAGTTTTGCATCAAATAATGCCATTTCTAGCAAAGACTATCTGTGCATGTGGTTTGTTGCGTTTATCTACTGCAGATAAGTGTACTTAAAGTGTTCATATATGAGATGCTTGTAGGAACGTTATCTCTTGAACAACAAAAAAGGGATGGGTGAGGAGGGGACAAACTTATAAGCTGGTAGACAGAGATATAGTGCTTGGCAACCAAATACAAAGTAATAGCTTTGTGGCCTTTTGGGCCTGCCAAACTTAATTGACTCTGCAAAGTTGTGTTTAGAGAAGAAAACATTTTTAGAAAAATGTTGAGCTCTGTAGTGAAAGATCAAAAAAATTATAGAAAAGCTATTGAAATCTGTGCTCTGTAGTATTTAGATGCCTTGATCACAGGTCACTGATGTTTTTAGCACAACCAGACATGATTTTCACCTGCTGTGCACCTTCCTCAAAACTGTGCTGCTGTGACTGACTTCACTATATGAAAGCCCTTCAGCTAGATAAGCACAAATGGCTTATATATGTCTCCAGTTTAAATTATATCCAAAACCTATTTGTTTTAGGTTTTTTATAATTTTTTTATCCTATCTACTGTTTGCTTCAGCAAGATGTGAAGCCAAAATGTTCTCTTGTAGTAACACACTAGGACAGAAGAAATACAGTGGCTTCAGGCAGAGTTAAATGACAAGAAAAAGAGGTTGGATTGAGGGCAATATGTCCACGTAAATCTGTGTGCAACTACACCCACTGGAGCTTCAGCTTTTTTCTTGGTGATAGACTACAAAGTTTTCCAGTGGAGACCAACAGCTTTAAGACAGCCTGTTGTTAGGGAGAACAAATTAGTTTAGCCAACAGAAAGGTCTTTGAGTGGCTCCAGAGGCATGGGCAGCTTTTTATTTTAAGTGGTTATTTTGTGGCAGAAAAATTAAGGAGAGCATTTCCATTTTTTCATGCTACAAAAGTGCAAGATATTCTCATTCCTGAGTGCATGAAGCATTTCACTTTCTTCTAAATGAGATTATACTGTCTGATGTTGAATAGCCATGTGATGCGATAAAACATTTCTGCTAGTCTAAATAAAACCTTATTCCTGGTGCTTACAAATTTTTGTTATCCAAAGGAGTTTCTGACTAAGTCATAACGAGAAGGTTGCCCATGTCCCTTTATAGGCAAGTTTTGATGTCCCTCAGTTCTCTCATAGATCTATTTCCAGGCTCCTGAGGCTTGATGTTTGTTTTGTCAAAAGGTCTTGCGCTTATACATATGTGATCATACACAAATTAGAGTTGGTTGGAAATTTTGGTAAAGGAACAATTTTTCTGTTGAAAATAACAGTATGTTAAAATTAGAAAGTAGTCTGGGAATGTGTTGGTTTCAGCAGAACTGGAGAAGGAGATCAGACAGGTTTTAATAGAAGCTTGCCTAGCTTTGGACTCTACTAACAGGCAGTCTGCCTGGCAGGGAGTTTGGGCATATCTGACTTTCTGTTTTGCCTCAAAATAAAATATTTTCAGGGATTTGAAGCCTTCAACCAAAGGAAAATTCCAGCTATAACATGGGTATACTGAAGATATCTGGTTTTAGTTTTTTTCTTCAGCTCATTCTAGGTTGATCCAGAAATGCCTGATAGCCCAACTGCATGTAACATGAAGTTGTCCAGCTAGCTCCAATCAGAAGTGACTAGCTAATATTTCTACATCACCTAAAAAATTTTAAAAGTAACTTACACACACTACTACTCTGTATTTTTCTTGAAACCTTTCACCTGTATATGTATAAATTATCACAAACCAGTTTGAATCAATAGCTAATATCAATGCTGTTCAAATCACAGCATGAGCCACACATCAAACAAAATGATTTCCCACTCCAAACCAGCTTTCTGAATCAACTGCCCAAAGATATGTTATTTTTAAAACATCCCCAGCTCCCATTAGTAATGAGCACTTCACATTATCAAAGCATTTAACAGCCTAACATATTTGCTGCTCCTTAAAGAGCGCTAAGATTTGGATTTTGTGTTTTCGCTGAGTTTAGGTGGCAATAGCACAGAACTGACAAATTACATTCATGCTTCCATTACAATCGCCAGAAGCATCTTACAGAAACCTTTTTTCAGTGTCCTGCCACTCCTAGGATTTAAGCTCCCTGATTCAATTGAGTGCCTGTATCTTCCACTAACGTCTATGCTGCTATGTTTGCCTTTTTTGCTACCAGAATGTATGGATGTCCTCTCCTTCCCTGGGCACAGGAATCAAGCTTCCATTTTGACTCTGTATCACTAAGACTTTCTAGAAGAGACCTAACCAGTTCTTTAAACATTGACAGAAACAGTTAATCATCATGACTTCATGGTCAGTGTTCAAGATTCTGATACATTTATCATCGACCTTGACTGTGAAACAAAAAAATCAGTAGGTTTTGCCATGTGGTCTATGACACGTTTCCACAGGGACAGGAAATTACTACCACCATTTACAAAGTAACACCAACCTCTTTGTAGTACTCACATTAATTAATGTTTCTTAAGTTCAGTATCAAAAAAAGGAAAGAATAAATGCATATAATCATGCTATGCAAATACATCCAGTAATAAGTTAATGCCAGCTTGATTATCATAAAGACATCTGAAACACTTTTCTTCTTGAATTTGATACCATGTGGAGTCCACAAGCTAACGAGCAATTGTAATGTTAACATCAAGGAATATCTTTTTATTTTGCTGGTTTCTGTAAGAACAGAGCGTTTTTCCGCAAAAGTGTAACCAAATTCCACCAATAGCACCATATCAACACCACACTACAGTATTTGTTTTCACTGCAGAAACAAACGGTTTCACTATAGAAACAACATTAGCCTGTGGGGACATTAATGCATATTCATTGCACAGTCCATTACAAAATTGAGCTTCTAGAATAAGATGGATTGAATTTCTTACATAAATGATGGAAAAAGTCATCAATAATTTCAAAAAATTAAAATAAAACTTACGTAGCCTGTGGCTTCATGCCCTGTGGTTAGGTTATTCTGTGCCTAAAGTGAAGTATGGTCAGATCAAAGATCCTCCTTAGGAACTTTTGTAACATCTCTCTCCTGAAAAGACTCTTTGGTGCCAAACAATCTAATTGAGCTCAAAGTGAAGTGTTTTCATCTTTGGGGTTATTCATTTATCTCTCCTCTACCCGAATGCTTATTTTAACAAGACGTGAAAAAACTTAATCTCTCTGACATGTCTTATCCTCTGTCAATATTAGTTGGAACTTGCCAACTGGCTCCAAAGTTCTTGGTAAGGCACTTTCAGACAGACACACTCAGACAGTGCGGTTGCATAAACCTCATTTCCTTAGGAAGAGAGGCTAAAAATTTATAACTGTCCACATGTATTTTTAGAACAGCCCAATCTTGGGACTTTATTGAATCCTAAAGAGAACTCCGTTTAATATTAGTGCACCTCCTTTAGCAACTTAAGCCGTTCCACCATATCATCCAGTTGAAGATGCAACCCTAAGCAGTAAGAAAAACATTCCACTTTAATAAAATTAATGGTTCTTGAGTTTCTTCCCTTTTATATTGCTCATCTTTTGGTACCTGAAGTTTATCATCATAGACAAGACACCAGCTCAGTACCTCTCTGTACCTAGTATATAGACGAAAAGTAGCTACTGCAGTTCTAAATTGGAAAATTTGTCAGTTCAATTTCTGCATAAAATGTCCAAATAAGTAACTGTTACACTGGCAAGAAACACCCTGAACCCAATAATAATAATAAAAAGCCCTAACTTAACCTTATGAAAGCACATCATGTCCAGACCTAGGCTTTGACATCAAGGTCAAAACCAGAATCTCGAAAGCAGTCATATGCTTATAATTACTCTGAACTTTAGTTGTTGCTCATGTTAGTCATATTACAATCACATCATTGGAAAAAGCAAAGTATCTGCTGCATTCTAGAGATAATTGTGGGAAGGACAGAAATGGGAATTTGACAGTCCCTTTGAGATAAACAGTTATAAATGATGGACTATAGGCTCCATTTACAGATAAAAACACAAGCAAGAGAACACTATGCTAACTTACTTGCTATATATATTTAGTTTCATTAACTAAGAGCTGCTACACTCTACAACCAAAAGATATGCAGGCAAGTGCCCCACAGTCACTAAAAGGAATCGCTAGACCCTTAAATTTTTGCCTTTTAATGTTCTTTACATCAGCAGCAGTTGTATGCCAAACAAAAATGGAATATCAGCCAGAATGGTGGCTCTTAACTTCTTCAATTGCATTAACATAACACAACTACAGCATTTCTTATATGAAGTCGAGGGAAGTAAAAAAAGAATTGAGAAAGCAAAGTTTGAAGAGAAACAATAATAAGAGAAAATTGCAATTTTTAATTTGTCCTAATAACCTGAACTCTCTTTTTGTATTAGTCATGGTGACACAGCCTTCGGTACACAGAATCTTTTCTAAAGGAAAAAACTCTTAGCTGGCCAGCCACCATTTTACAAACATGTTCTTGATCTTCTGCACTTTCCTCCCAAAGTTATAAGTTAGCAACATTATTGATATTGTTCATATTTTTGTAAGGATCATGCACTTTTAAATTACTCAACAGTAATTCCTTAGATGAATTCTTTTCAACAAGCTGCCAGGAACAAGTATGTGTGTGTGCATGTGTGCCTCTCTATGAAGAAGCTGTGGGAGTCAGTGTGAAGGAGAAGAGGTATAACAAAGCAAACTTAGGGCATGTTTTTATATGCAACTGAGCCAACACCACAGTTCTCTGGTAGCAAAAAGGAGAGCTCTCCCTCATCCCATTCCAGTTGTGGCCAGCTGGTTAGTGCTGGTTCCAGCACCATCAGACCCTTTGCTGACATGCTGTAACTCCTTCAGTTATCAAAAGATACTCACTTTCTTGCTGGGCTAGACTTCTGCCATTACAGTGAGTTGACTTAGCTTAGGAGGGCTACAGTGAGTGTCAGAAGCAGCACACATTATGCAGGAGAAACGTGTGGCCAGGAGAGAAGGGAAGGTGAGAGAGGGAACCTTACCCTTTTGGTACTGGAAAACTATTATGTCAGCTCTTGTGAAACCATAGTCTAGAGAGGACATTCTCCTTATCTTTCCCATGCAGTCAGAGAGACAGAGAGCATCCCCTAGGAATGATTCAGAGCAATAGCCATTATTCTCTCTGAGTCACCATTTGGAGGAGTTGTTCCCTCATAAATCATAAGCGAGCCTGGTGAGCAGACTTTGTTGCTAGGCAAACTCTGCATTTGTGAAATGTTTTGCAGTCAAACCAGGTGGTCTGCAGTACTTGCCAGATGATTTGCAATGTTACTTTGCAATTATTCCATACAATTTTATATTAAATTTAACAGGTGATTATGATCCACTAGGAGCACTAAGAGAACAATAGTGGACAGTACTTCAAGATGCTGAATGTGTATTACTAATCTGACAGAAGACCATCCCCTTTTTCCTGCTGGGCTATGTTTCTGCTGGCTTGATAAATTGAACTGGCTCAGTGATCCAAGGATATCCAAGGACAACTAGAGCTGGCAGGAGCAAACTGAATAGATAAGGCGGATAAGGGGAGCAGAACTGGAGGTAGTCTGTTAGCTGTTAGATCGTCTCACCCCATCCCATGGGAAGTTATGGGATATAAAGATTGGTGTAACTTTTAAATGAGAACAAGGTCTAACGCTCATTTAACAAGTGGCCAGACCAGCACAAAGCAACCTGGAACAGCTGCAAGTTCTCACTTAAACTTTCACAGTGTTACACGACAAGAAAGTGGCAGGCCTGAGAACACAATCTAAGAGTCCCTCTCATGGGCCTCCCTCTTGCCTTAGACTTGCCTCCCTTTTCAACCAGCCTGTGGTTTCTCTACTGCCTGCCAGCAAGCCTTCCAGCTGTGCTAACTCCAGTGGTGATGCTGACATCCGTTTGCTAAGAACTGGACTGAGACCAACAGCTCCTTTTGTATCTCCCCACAGTCATTACTTCTTCACTATTGACTTGGACAAGATTCAAACCAGTTGCCTATGGGTGAAAGGTTCCTTCTCCTGTCATGAATTCCACGCTCCCTCTTTCCCCTAGCTTCCAGCTGTCATCTCGTACCCCTTCTTCCTCCCAGTGGCTCTCTCTCAGCCTCTTGACCATTTTCAGCTGTCCCGCAGTTCCAGCTCCTCATGTCTATCCAGCCTTCTGATCTCCAAAGGCTGCTAGTCCTTGTTTCTTTGTCCTTCCTACTTAAGTCTGCTTCTCTTTGTTCTCGGGCTAGCCTGCTCTTGTATTGCTTTTCCTCCGTTTTCAGCATCGCTGGCACCATTCTCAGTTTCTATGACAATCCAATCTAGCCTTCTGTCTCTTGGTCCCAGGTTCTCCTCTGTCCCTGTTTCACCAGCCCTGATCAGTGTAGCCATTTGTTCTGCTTCCTCATTTCTTAGTCCAAGAGCTACCCACCCAGGTTCCCTCTAAGCTTCCAGCTTTTAACTAAAAAATTCAACTACCCAGCCAGCAGCCAAAAAGGCAAAAAAGGCCAAAATTAGAAGTCACTGGATATTCCAGAAAAATGGAAAAGATAGGACAAGGAGGCTGGACTGTAGTAAGTAAAAACAACAGCGTATATCTGAGGGGAAAAGGTACTATGGATCCACCTTGCTTGCTGAGATATACAGCCAGTTAGCCTCAGTGAAAACTCAATTGTTTTTTTGCTGGGGCCTGAGCCGGTGCAGCTGCGCAGCACAGGGCTCCACTCCAGCCTTAGGCTGACACAAGGTGGCCTCTATCACTCACACTCAGAACAAATTAACATATGACAGCAACCAGTTACCTCTTCTCCCTGAACACAAGTGAAATCATACAGCCGCTCTCCTATTATCAGTCACCAACGTGTGAGCCCACATGGGTGCACATTCAGTGATCCTTTTCTTTCAATAGGCTTGAGTTGCACCTTCCTACTTCTGGTTCTGTGCCTCTACAAATGTGGCAGAAAAGCCAGACTATCTCCACCCTTTGCCTATGGTGAAGGTGGCCTGCAAAGACTTGGCAGCGTAACACTCCTCACCAAAATTACATTCTAGCACTTTGAGCACAGATACTAGATTCTGGTTTTGGTTTATTTCATTGCTACCTAGTGTCTAAACGGGGGTTAATAATCTTATTATTAGGAAAACTGTCTGGCTTCACCCCTCCCCACTCAGTTCACATGTACATGAACACAATATTTTAGCCAAATGAACACAATATTCTAGACTATAATTGAGCCATTCCAGTTGTAATTAAATATATATATGTTTCAGAAATGCAAACTCATCACATGAATAAGGCTCCACTTACAACTAAATGATTTAAATGTGTGGATTTGCCAAGTAATTTCATTACCATACATAACCATCACCAATACATACTGCACCACTCATTCAAAAGATAAAATATGAGGATAATACCCTAATATCTTGACATGTGGGTGCGATTTAAACAAGTGCATAGTTGAGTTCAGAAGTCAAATTCAAGTCAGGCACACACTTCTTTTTCTGGACCGAGGACCATATGGCAAACAGCTGGACTCTAACATATATCGACATCCAATACCTCGAGGCTCTCACATAGCTGCAAGAACTGGTTGATTAAGATCAATGTATTGCTATTGCATGTCACTGATATTTCTCAATCTCTTTCTAATTTGTCCTCTACCCTGTTCTTGGGGATTTCTGGAGTTAAGTATTTCACAGTACTTCCAGTGAAGCTGAAAATTACCTAAGTGAGAAGGTTTTCAGGACTGAGTGGGGGAATTGTCAATCAAACCCACTCACACCTTCAAACGTTTTGTTTTGAAACCATGATTTTAGCCTGGAATAACTCCACTAAAATAATACTAATTCCAGATCTAATTAGGCAAAAATAATTCCCTTTTTTAACAGAGATTATAAAGTTCCTTAAGTTTATTCCTTTAAAAGAAACTTGAAGTACCAGGCACACTACAGATGTTACATGAGATGAGATTATCTTGCTAATTTCAGAATGAAAGAGGAAGGTTACCACCTGGAGCACTCGCTGTTCCCTTGCCTTGCCTGGAAAGTTAGGTTCTTTCTAGCAGAACTGGCTCCAGATCAGAACAGACTCCAGTCCCTCTTGGATAGAAACTTCCCACAAGTTTGTGCATGTGTTGTGGTCTTAGTGGCATATGAAGGACGAAAGAACAATGAAGGGATGCTGCACATCCAGCTCCCCTAGGCTACACAAATATCAGCTACATACTTGGAAGACTGCATTTGTTATGAAAATAATCATCCTTATCAGGTCAACTCCACATAAATTACCCCAAAAACACAGATATAATGTGAAACTTTTTCAAAATAAATTTTATAATGAAAACAAGCTGTAATTAATTATATTTTAGATTAGCACTTCATTGCTTTAACAATGTTTAACTTTAATGATACTTAATGTTGTATAGTATGTTCTTTCCAAAACAGAAACTTGTTATATAAATGAATGCACCATGTAGTTATTGGGATAATTATTAGGGCGAATATACTTAGGACAAAATGCTGGCCAAAAGCTATGTTTAAAAATTTTGCTTTCAAGCAATCTCAAAGGAAAAGCTTTTAAAAAGAGGTCAATTTACATATTCTTTAAGTTAGGAACTCTTGTACTGTTAAAAAAAGAAGAGTTTTCTGTTAGTAACACCAATATTTTCTCCAATTTTCTAGTACGGCAGGTGTGTGCATGTGTGTGTATATGTATTTTTTTTTTCTTTTTTTTTTTTTTAATTTAAATGCCCATTGCAGAATATAAGTACATATTAAAGGTCAACCTTAGTCTGAGATTAAAGCAACACAGATGAAGAAACAAATGCATTTTAGCAAGATTAATAAGTCCTAACCTCAAATAGGCTTAAATCATGACTACTCACATATTTAAATCTATACAAATTACATCTGTTTAACCCTTAGGAATTATTATATGCTATAAGCATAGTCCTTGAAGGAGGCCCTATTCTTTTACTTGGCAAACTTTCATGAATCAAAAAATCCTTTTAAAAATACCCATATATGATTTTGAGGGTTGAAAGGAAGAAAATATTAATAAGACCGTCTATTTTATGCCAGATAGAAGCATTATGATTAATTCTTATAATTACCATACCTTTCTCTGGGCAGTTCCTGACTGCAGTCACTGATAATAGTTTTTCCAAAATGCAGTCAGCCCATAGAAAAGCTCATCTGAGACAAAAAGAATATTTCAAAACACTGCATTTCTTCAGGACATATGCTAATTTTATAATAAAAGCAAAGACTTCTGGCTCAGTTTGAATTCACTATAGCCAGTAAAACTTCCTCTTGCCTCAGTGAGAGCACAATTGGACCCTTTCTACAGCTAAGATGACAAATTATCATTCTTTTAAGCAGCATTCAAAATAGCAATTGAGGTCCTGCTAAACTTGACAGATACCATAAGCAGCTTAAAGAAAACAGTAGCAGCTGTATTAATACATTAACCACTGTTTTACAAGGCTAAATGGAAGCCTTAATGTCCTCCTTGCATGTAATACATACAAGGCATAATGAAAAACTTTTTGCTAAATTTGTACTCATGTGTTCATGACTGTAAATTAATTCAAATTAGTAATGTTATATGTTTGTCCAACAAATTACTTGTTTTGGCACTTCAGCATGAGCAAAACAGACTTATAAAAGTGTGATGTATCTGATCACAGCTGAACCATCCACGTCTCCTTCTAAAAACTGCAGTGTCTGAAGCTGGAACAATGTAAAGCAGCTAAAGGAGCAATAAAAACTGCCATAAGAATATAGAACTTTCCCTCAGAAATATCAAATATACAGTGTACAGCTCTGAAGACAAGTATCAAGTGGAGAATAAAAAGCCCTCTTCTGGAATTGTTAATGGATATAGCAGCTGATCCTTTGAGAAACTGCCTTCTCCATTGCTTTCAATGGGATTACTCATGCAACAGGTTTTCAGCCCAGGAGCTCAAGTACAATGATTTCTGGCTGATTAAGTGGACAGTTTCAGATTTTTCTTACACCAAAGATTATGTGAAAACATAGGTACTTACACAGTAAAATGATAGATGAAACACTTCCATCCACTGGGCCTCTCCAGGAAGTTGTAGACATCTCTCTGCGTACTAGTTTTAGTTAAATAATGGCTATGGAAACACTTTGTTGCACAGGCCCCATGGACTTCACTTTCTGTCAAGGCTGCAGCCTTTGTGCCTTCCTCAGGGTTACGGAGAATCCCAGATCCATTATTCACCAGGGTTTCTGGATCCAGCACCACGGAATAATACTGCATATTGCGTAGGTTCCCTCCTACTTCCAGCAATGCTGCAGATTTCCTATTTCCATTCAGACTGCTAAGCTGGGAAGTGGAGCCTTGAACCCGTCCACAGCGGTTATACATCAGGTGCCCAACAGTTTCTCCACTACCACAGGACATTCTGTAACAATGCACAGGTATTACTAACCCTGATAAATATTTAAAATCATAAAGAAGGTATTGTATGCCCTCCCTGCCCAGGGTGTTCTCCAGCAGCTGGTAAGATGACTTTCTGCTGTTATCACAGAGCTTCTCTGGGACACAAGTGTGAGCTGTCAGCCTGTCACCTGCTGTCACTCACAGCCTCTGAAATTAAATAAAAAAAAAAAAGTATTAGTGACATATGCTAGACACCAGAAGTAACAGGAGGCTGGGAAAGGAAAGAGGTTAAGACTTCTGGAAGAAGAAAGAAAATTGTGATTCAAAGTTAACATTTGTTAAGAAGGAAACCTAAAACTATTTAAATAGCATAACACTAGTAAAGCAGCAGAGTTGTCTCGAGAGCTGATACTATGATATTATTTTAAGCTAAGCAGTTCTTGAAGTGTCCTGATTAGAGGTGGAACTGTGAAAATTTCCTGGAAGTAATAAACTTGCTGTTGCCTGAAACACTAGATTGGGGTTTTGAACTTCAACACCTACACCTCAAGAGACCTTATCTAGAGTGCCAATGTTACAGAAAGATTTTAAGACTTGAATAAATTATTTCAGTCACCTCATGGGATCTGATCTTTGCAGTCCACAGTACTCATGAACAATTTTTCTCAAGTGTAAAAAGGAGGATGCCATTAATGATAACTGTCACTGGAAGGTTAATATTGTTACAAGGGAGAATATCAAAAACTCCTGGCCTGATTCTTGATTTTCTTCAAGCCATTTAATGTTGGCTGCTAACTTTGCTACTCTCAAGCAAGTACCTAGAGAAAACAGAAAACAAGGCTCTTCTAGATCAATATATATTTCACGGGGCAGACTTAAATTACTGCAAATACACAGATACTTAGCAGCAATATTAATCATTTTGTGAGACTGAGAGCAGCTGTCTTTCTGAAGTGTCATTTTTTGTACTGCCTCACTTCTTACACACTACCATGAAAAGCTTCCTTATTTAAAATGCTTAGCTAAAATGAAAATATTAGGAAAATATGAGAATACTAAAAGCATCATGAGAGATGACTTTAACTTCAAAGCACTGCTGATGTTAATCATATTGTAATGTACTGTGTTATCCACAATATAAATCCCACAGGCCTAGGAGTTGCAGCTGGGTGCTCCTCTGTCAGAAGAGACTCACACCCACATTTTTAGTTACTTTAGTCTCAGCAGCATCGAGTAATTTAGAGAGAGAGAGAATTTCAGCCTTTACCCCATCTTTCTAAATAAAGCTTATTTTTTGGTGTTGCTTAGAGATCCCCATGTGTAGCAGATGAACTACCATTGTAGTACCTCTGAACAGAGCCCTCTAAGTTACTCCACAAGATAGTTACATGAAGTAGTGGACTTGTAAACAATGCGCTCATTTCTTAACACTGATCATGGTAAGGCAGACTGATGCATTTCTACATTAGTCCTATAGCAGATAGAGAAATACTTCCTTTCCCTCATCAGTTCTCTTAACACTGAAAAGCTGTAGGGACCAAACAATAAAGTTAAAACACAAAGCCCTTCATCCAAGCCAATCTACAAGAAGAACATAAGAAACACCTATCAGAAGTACACTCCCTCTGTACCACTCATTTCAGGGTGCTGAGGCTACCTAGACAAGTGCTTGTAGCAAAGGCTGGCTACCCAGCAGCTGCAAACAAAGCTACCTGAAACACATTTGCTAGCCTGCTTAAGCAAAACAGGGGATCCCACACAGTCAAATATATGGCACAGAAAAACCTGAAACCAGCTGGCAAACAGTACCCGCTTTCTTTTGTCGCATGTCCTGCTCCTTCTCTTTGCTGCTCCCTCAGCTCCATACAGCAGACTCCCTGGATAGGTGCAGGGAAAGGAGCTGCTGCCTGGCTCTGCCCCCAGCTTATCAAGTCCCACCCTGAGCAAGGCAGGGTCCCTCCCTTTTATCTGCCTTATATGGCTGCCCTTGAAAAAGGCAGAGAAAGAAGTGGGCAACAGTTTTGACAATTTCAGAGAGGAGTTACTTGTGCTTCCTCCTGTTGTCAAAACCAGCAATCACAAGCAACAGCTTAATTTTGCTGAGGATCGGCCTCCTTTCCCTCCCAGTCCTTTTCTTATCTGCATACACTTAATTGCAATGGGTTAAGAGTGGCACTTCCTTACTTCACATCTTTTAAAAATTTGAATTAGGTGTTGCTTGTAGCTAGCTGGAGGCTCTGCAGCAGCCTTTCGTATTGAGTAAGTCTAAACGGGCAGCTTCAGTTGTTTGTTTTTTTCCATCGAAGTTTTGGCAAAACCAAAAGCATCACTTTATTATGTTACATCACGTAATGGAAAATCAGAGTTCTCTATTGTTGTTGCCTTTCTGAACTACTGCTCTTTTCTTTTTTTACTGATTTGGGGAAGAAGAGAATCCCAAACATAACCACTCCAGCATCAAATTCCTCATATTATTGTTGAACTTTCTAATTGGGAAGGAGAAAATGAATCCTACTATTTCTCTCTTTTTCTCCCTTTTGTAACAGAAAATAGACTGTTGTCTGAAAGGCCAGCATTCTGAACATGAGTTGTTTCCCACTTTTCCACAATCATGTGGCTGAGCATGAAACAGAGGTAATCATTTCATCTTTTGTTCTGGCAGTGGGGGAATATTGCCATTTTACATAGTCTTCAACTTTTATCATAATTGTTCATGGGGCTGAGACCTCTTATTTCTTGCAAAGATTATCACAGAAAGTTACTTTCTTAGTTTCCCAGTTATATTTCCACACTGAAAAAAAATGTTCTTAGTTCCTTTATTTTTCTGATAAATATAGTCTGATCAGTGTTACATTTTTAATTTGCTAAAAATCAGCCCCTCTGTTTACACTGTACACGGAATTGAACACAATATTCCAGATAGTGCTGTAGATGAACCACTGAGAAGGAATAATACCTGGTTGGAGCCATAGAACTCCTTTTCCATGATTCTGCTCATGCTTCTTCCTTGAAATGCCTTCTGCATCAATTAATACCTTCTCTGCTTTATTAACTTTTCCAGACAGTAATTTCCCAAATGCAAAAATTGTTGTCTGTTCTAACCTCTGACCTCTCCTGAATATAACTGTCCAAGCTCTAAATAACCAGCTGAAATATGTAGGAAAAAAGCATTTCCAAAAAAATTTAACAATAATGATCTTGGATATTTTAAGGTTTAAAATCAGTTTACTTTGAGGGAAAAGTAGTACCCAGCTTTACTGCAAACATAGAAATGCAACATAATAGCAGCAGGTCTGAAACCACTGCAGAAACAGAACCCATAGCATCTGCCTCCTATTTCTCGATCAAGGACAAGATAATGATTTAATGTTAAGACTTTATTAGACTGAACTGTGGAAGACATAAACTCATTCCTTCACACCCTCCCTAAAAGTAGTATATCATATCTTTGGGTCTAACCCTCAAAAGGCAGTTAGTCACCTAACTAATTTATGACTTACGCGAAATGGCAATGCATGATTTCAGGAATGCCTAACTGCTGAAATTTTCACTGGTAAAATTATACATGCATATATAACACCCTGCAACTGCATATATACAAAAGTGCGGCTTTTATGACTGGGCTCACTTCTCATCTTATGTTTAATCTTGATGTGCCTGATGCAGCCCACGTGCTCAGAGCATATCTACCCCACACTGACAGCACTGTATTTAGCACTAGGCACAGCAAGCATGATAATGTATAACTGAAAGGCCAGGATGGGAAGGCACAGGGAAATGTCTGGTTTTGAGATGCAGATTTGAACCCTTTTTGACAAGGATACACTTCTCAGGAGACTACCCTAAAACCAGGACCAAACCCATTTTCCATTGATAGCACCATCACTGTCTCCTCCAGGGGCTGTATTTCAGAAGAAAAGCATTAATCAGTCATGCAAGAAACATAAAGGAATAATACAGAATCCACGTTAGAAAAGATTTTGGATGGTAAATAACAGATGAGACTTGAGAAACATGCCTGCGTTCCTCTGTTCATTCCAAATTCCATTCTCAGGATCTAAGCTTTCTGCATGCAGTGCTCTTAAGTATCCGCTTTGGGTTTGTGAATTCCACTTCCAGAACTGGGTGCCTAAAAGTTAGACTATGCTGAGTGCCGCATACCGTTCTGGCTTAGCTACAGAATCTTTTTTTACCAGTAATCATGCTGGGACACAAATTCACCATGCTGGGACACAAATTCACCATGCTGTGTGGCTTGAACTGGTTGTGCCCAGGCTGCCTGTAACGGGCAAAATGCCAGTCCCTGCTTTCTGCTTGAGCTTCCCAGCCCGGTGAGCCAACGGTCTTACAAGGGACTGTAAACCAAAGCTTACTGTGGGTAATGAGGGATCTTGGAACAGGGTACAGGCCTTGAGCCCCAAGCTCACACTAACAGTACTCGCTGCACTTTTTATTTTTGAGCTGCAGACTGAAGATGTGGTAATACCTTTTTTGCAAATATGTTATAGTTCAGTTTTCTGTTGATCGTTTTGCAATCCATGTAATGTGCACCATGAATACCATTATTCTTCTTTGCAAGGACTTGCTGAAGATAAATACAGATTATCAGGACTTCTGTACTATGATATTGGATAGCAGATTGTGACATTGGGCTTCCACTCACTCCCAAAAGCTTGACATGTAAAATATATTGTAGCATTTTATTACATGGGGAATGAGCTGAAGTGCTAATTGCCTTTTATGCATATAGGCACTGATCCATTATTTCAGTATTAATATAGATAGTCTACAAGGTTGACTGCTTGACCCAGAGTAGCATCTAACAACTCTGTATATCTCTCAGTTCCATGATGGAACTGCTGTAGGAAATAAAGATTGATTCCTTCAGTTATGCAGATTTTTCCTCTCTGTTCAAACTGAAAAGAAAATGTGCTACTGGACAGAAAATGCAATTTCTTCAAGAAATGCCTGAAATTAGTTAACAGCTGTGACGTGAAGAAAATGTCAGTCTCCCATAAACTAAGCTAGATCTTACACTTTAAAACATGTTTCTTATGCTGACTCTAATTAAACAAAGTCTATCCACCTGGTGGAAATACTCATTAATTAATTCACATGTTCATTATAGGGGGAACTAGTAGCAACTTCCAGATCAGTTTGCCTGTCCCCACCAAACCCATCCTTTTAATTTTTTGAAATTTCATCAAAATTGTAAGCATATGGACTGAAATTTTCTTTTAGTCTCTGTCTAATTCTAGTTTTGACTGTTCGGTTAAAAAGCAGTTCAGCAACCTTCGACCATAAAGACAGGAAAAAACAGCCAGCTCTTTTAAAATAAAAAACACTGGCAACAGAATATCGCAATCCCAAACTGAAACCAACTTTATGATATTTTCTCTTTTGCTTACTCTGTTTCATTCATCTTCTCTGTTACCCCAACCATCCACTGTATTCAGGCAAACTCTGCTGTTTTGTGCAATGAAAAGGGAAGAAGAGCTGGTTGCAGTGGCAGGTACAATACTGCTATTAAGTGTTGCATGCTTAAAGCACTGGGCAACGTGGTGAAGATGCAACCCAAAGAGAAGGGTAAGAAGGATATCAATATAAACTATCTGTTGGCAAAAAGAGTGCCTTCATTTGAAGGATGCAGTTTTCGGTCTGGAAATAATAAGACCACTGTATGCACCCAATGGCATTGCCCACAACTGCAGTTCCTGTGGCTGTCCTCAGATTATAGGAATGGCAAGAGGGGGAAAGTGCAACGGCTTGTACATTGAAAGCACCCTTGGGTTTATTCCCTTCCAGAGCACGCTCACTGGAGTCAGCACCCTGGAGAGTGCAAGGAGAGCCCGCCCAGCGACCCCCACCTCCCCTCCCCGGCCCCTGCGCGCTCCGAAAATCCCATACAACCACCAGCAGTCAACTAAAAGGGAACCTTAACCGTCTTAAACTCCCACAGAAACGTACAAAGCATTTGACGTGCAGAAGAGCTCCCGGATCACGCCCCCCGCAAGTGAGCAAGGTGCATGTGTGAGGTTTTCTTCAGCTAGCCCTGGTAAAAGAAGGAAATTCCTGTTTTCAAAATGGTTCTTCAGATTAGGTTGCTTGAGAAACTGGGCCAGCATCTGGACTAACACTTGTGAGCTCCCGTCCTTATTTCTATTTTCTCTCAAATCAGTGATTTACATCATTAAAGCGCTATGGGCTAGTGTGTTCTTATATGAGGTGAGTGCATCTGTGGGATGTTGAATGTAACTATGGGAAGCAACTCTGATGCAAAGAAATGTGCATGTGAACGAGGTACCAAGACAGCGTGAAACAGCACAAGTAGCCGCGCTGTGAGTAAAGGAGAACAGTGGTCCCAAATGCTGACCCTGTGAAATGCTTAAATGTTTTGTGTGATTCATTATTTCAAAATACAGCACCATTTATGAATAGTAAAAATTGAAATGGAAATTCTGAAAACTTGTTCTTTAAATTGGTGCTATCTGGTGGTCACTCAGGGCCAGGAGTGAAATCAACACTTTGTCAGAGAGGTCAGGCAGAAGATGGGCATGAGCCATCCTGATCCGGGGAGACCCCCCCATCTCTTCAGGCAGTATCAGACAGTCTGCTCCCTGCACCCCACAATCGGCCGCAACAGGCAACTGCCTGTTCCACTTAGCTTTCAGCCAAATTTGGTAACAATAAATCCATTCAAAGGCCAGCTGGGGCACCTATGATAGCAGTGCATGAAGCCTTCCAAGGTCTCTGTCCAGGAAGAACAGATACAAACAGTTAAGCTTTTCACTCACCAAGACAAAACCCAGGAACAAAATGTCACCTGTCTCCCTTTGGACTACTATTATGAACAACTTGTCTTTTAAGGGAACATTTCCAAAGCAGACTTAAAAATTTTAGAGGTCATTGGTTATAAAGAGCAGACAAATCCTTATATTATGAAGATAGGAGAAGAGTGAATGCCTCCTAAGATTATATATTTTACCTCTTTATCTTGCCAAATTTGTAATTACTATATGGTTCAGGATGAGGAGAGACGAGCAACAAAAGAATTATTTTTATTCATTGTTAACCCTTTGCTTTTGTGCAATTTCTCTTGTATGTCACCAGCTAAGTAAAACATCTATTTCCAAAGCAAGTCTGTCCTTATTTCACAAAGACTTCAGTTATTAATTACCTTAAAGACCATAGATATTAATTACCCTTAGACCAGCATATTATTTCTTGGCAAGATTTCATATTCCTTATACTTGAAAGAAGGAATGTGGTGGTAGGAACGAATCTGTCCATCCATTTGTTCTCACACAAAACATGAGAAGTTTCAGAATCTTTATTTCTGAGTTTTTCTCTCATTTTTATGAGTTATATCTATTAATAAGTGCACACATTTTCATTTTTTTCTACTTCACTTTCAGCAAGGATGTCATGTGCCAGCTTATCCTTTTTTAATTTTTGTGTGAAAAGTCTCAGATAAGCAGGTTACTTATGTGGCTTAACTATTGTTCCACAGTCTTTCAGGATAAATTTCACTTTTCCATGAAGAATATATATTTGGTGCCTCAGTCTCTTAGCTTGGTATCCTGTTGCTACTTTATGTTGTCTCCTACTACAAGGAAGGGGGAGATAAAAGCTGGAGAATCAGGGGAAAGAGTTGACAAAGGAGTGCTTTCCTCTGTAGGAAGGAACTGTGAGAAGTATTCAATTCCGTGACTTCTGCACCATAGTTCAGCCAAGTTTCAGTGCACTAATTTCTATTAGACACATGCTGTGCCAATGCCATTTTGAGCTGTATGTGCTATGGAAGCGTAAGTCACTCTTCATTTGCACAGAGCAGTGATCTGTTTGGTTAATAGTTGTATGGTAAAAGCAACGTTGGGCCCAGCAAAACGAGATCCGATATTCAAGTTTGAGGGATCCATAGCAGAAAGGAGGTAACTCTGGGATGTCATGGCTACAGGCATCATTGTTCTTGACCTCATTGGGCACAGCAATAATCATGCACTGTGATGAAACAAATGTGACAAAGTATGCAACATTGGTAATTATACTGTCATTTCAGTAGGCTTTTAGAAAGAAGGGAATTGTTAAATTGGAATACTGAGAATAAAGAGAAGCTTATATCATAAGAGTGCATTTTCTAGCGTGGCATTATATGCTGATTAAGAAAATTTTTTTTATTGAAAGCCAGCATCATAGGGTCCTGATCCTGCTTGCCATTTTAGGCACTATGGTAAATCAAGCAATAATTATAATGCATTCCATGAGAGTTATTTTTTACAATGCTGAAGCCAAATTCTGCTGATCTCCTGTTATTCAACCTGGACAATAGAAAACAGCTTGGTGTGCAGTTTAAGGTGTGCTTGGTCTTTTAGTGCTCTTTACTAGGTCAGCAGAATTCTTAAACTAATTATAATCATAGTATACCTTCACAGAACCCCACAGTATTTTTAATACCTGGGTAAATAAGAACACTAAATAAATCGCACAAACTAAAATAAACTGCTATCACATAGGGCAAAGTATCTGTTGATATGCTTATGTTGCATAAAAGGAAGGCAAAATCACTGCTTGAAATATCGTACCTATTCTAATTGATGAAGAGGTATCAGATAGCAGTCATGGAGAGCCTTCAAATAATACGAGACAATATAAATTCTTGACAGTGAACCTCAACTGTTACTTGATTCCTATCTTCAATTATATTAAGTGTCCTAGCATTATTTTATTGGGTTTGTTTAAATCACTAGTGATGCACTGAAGGAGAAGGATACTATTATTGGTACTGAGGTTGTAACAGAATACCATTTAAAAGTGGATGCTTATTACAAGTATATTTGAAAAGATTGATCAAAATATAACTATTGCTTCAGGAGAGACTTTTTACATAGGAACTGTGTGTTATAACTGAAGAAAGATTTTGGAAAGATGGGAATGATCATTTAAGGATAAGTGCAATTGTACATTTCTACATGTATGAGTTTAAAAAGTCAATTAAGACATTCTGTTAATTTTAGTTAAAGATTACCATAAAGCTTTTTTCTGTAGGCTGTAGGCTCTTTTATACCACTTTTAATTGACTATCAAGCTGATATTAAAAAGAAGTAAACTAAAATTGAAATTCATAATGTAGCAGGTCTGCGTTACCTTCTGTACTAATGTGGAGTCTGAGGCAGCAATTCTTCTGAAATGACACACCTCATTCCCAAAACGGAGAATATTCTCAGCAAGAAATCCCGTTTCTTACTTCCATCTCCTGTAATTTTTTAAGGCAACTGTCTATTACTCTCTCTGGTAGTTCTAAATTCTTTACTGCTTCTAGAGTATGTAACATGCAGTGCACATGTGCAACACGACCAGAATATCAGGCTTCAGGATTCATAATCTATTCTCCATAGATTTAAAGAGCACAACCACCGAGAGACTGGCCAAGTGCCTTCCCACTGTGTTCCAAGCAATCAAATTCAGCCAGGTTGACTTAGCTTTAGTACAGACAGAAAGCTATATAGCTACGTGGTAATTACCCTGCCACTGCTCTGTGCACTCAGAATGTTAACCAGGGGTGGGATTCCATCATAGAAGCAAATTCCCTCTTTAAGCAAGAAATTTTTGCTTATTGGAAGATCAATGTGAAATTGAATCTGACTGGGAAAATTAAAGAGGAATGATGATCTTTTAGCTACAATTGACAAAGATGACAGAGCCCTTGTAAATGCTAGCTTTTTCACTAAAAAGATGGGAAATCACAGAAGTGGAAAGAGGAAGGAAAACAGTAGTAACAAAATCTATGATTTAACTATATACAGTGAACACGCATTTATCTAACATCTTGAATACCTTTCTGCTTAACTGCGTTTCTAAATAATGTGTCTGGTCTTCTTCCCCATATACCATTTTTAAGAAAAATCGTAGTTTTGAATAAAAATGAAGTGGCTTCAGTTGTACTGTAACTGGAAATGGTTTTCAAAACGTGTGTGCATCTCAAAATAACAAAAAAACACTTGTATGCTGAAGAAGTATACAAAGAATGTATCCTGAGGTAAATTTGTAAGGCCAGTCTATAGGTCTGTCGATTTAAAGTTAATATACTTGTAAGTGGGTCGCTATAGCAATAACGTTATGGATATCTGTTTAATCTTAACTAGTTTCTCTGTGACAGAATTAAGCTATTGCTCATGAAAAAGCCATTCAGATGAAGTGTTTAATTATAAAAATAAAGATTACACTTTTTTTTTTTTCTTCCCCTGATTTCTGGAAAAGCTTGCTAGGCTGAAAAATGATTAAATAAAAAAATGACCGCAGAGATGTATTAATTGAACAGTAACATCTGCCAAAAACATAGTTGTAAGTAACATCAATGATAAATAGAGACAAAATATTCTATCTGTGTAGCAATTTTTAATAACTAGTGATGGTGCATAAAAACCTGAAAAATACTGTATTTGTATTGCATTCCTGATTTTGTCTCATGGTCACTTGTAAGAAAAACAGATCTTTATTATCTGAATCTATTTCTCCTTTTTTTCTTTCATTCTTCAATTTTAAAAATATAATTATTTTCTTAACTATTATGGGGCTAATAATGATGAGGAAAATGGGCTTACGTCCTCACAGAGAAATAGGCAAAAAGAACAGAAGAAACACTGAATAACTAAAAAATCTTGTCATGCAAGCACCATATAATTCAAATCCAGGAAAGAATAAGAAATATGTTATTTCAAACAGTTTCCTTTGCACCTACTACCTGCTGGCAGGTTTTTCTTTGCTTGTATTTTCTAAGAAATCTTTTATATCTTTATATAATCAGCTTTGACTCTGTGGACTGGATTTTTCTAGGTATACATCTGTTAGAGAAGCCAGACAGGATGAAATGGAGAAAGAGTCCTGATGGAAGATTTTGAGCAAACCCTGGTGGCTGCAGAGATCCTTCTCATTCTAGTCCATTTCCTTGCCTATTCATATAATTCTCTATTACTGTAGCATCAGCAGTTTACAAGCAAGTGATAACACATGGTGATGAATCAGCTGAATATGATGAGTTCAGCAAAGACACTCTGGATCTGAGGCACTTCAGTCCAGTTTTGTCCACCTTTTGGAAAATTGGGACTGAGTCAAAGAGATCTAAACAAAGAAATCTGTGAGAAGACACAATCTGATCTGTTTAAAAGTAGCTGTAGAAAAGAGGCTGCCTTGACAGTAAGTGTTTTGAAGGAGGCTGGGATTCCTGAGAGCTGTTTATTCTAGCAACTAGAACATCCCATACATGTTTCTTTAAAAAAACCCTTCTGAAGTAGACAACTAGATGTTCACTTTCTTGAGTAAAATCTAACACAAGCAGCGGTGTGTTGAACATGGACCATCCTACTGAAAGGTGACATTTAAACAATAATTGTGACTAACTGGATTCTTTTTAGGAAAAGTATGAAAAATTTGAAGAGGATTTTAAAATAAATTAATAACTTTTGATACTGCAACCCAACACGCGCAAGTGACCCATGCTGAAGTCATGAAACAGGAACTCCCAGCTAACACTTAATCCCTGCAGCTGGATCTTGTTCTGTTACCGGCACCACATGCTTTCAACAACAAAAGATCTCTTCTTATGTTACCCTAATGTGGAAAATAAGATAAAATCCAGAGTGTCTTCTAAGTAAGAACATTCTAGTGAGAATATACATCAGGACTTCAGAAAGTCAGTAAGGCTGCCTAAGTCATCTCTTAATATTTGTAAAATTCACTAAATATATTAAGCATTAAGATTTATCAAACTTTACATATTAACACCATTTATTCTCCATTTTGTGTTCATGTGCATAAACTGACTTGCAAGGTTTCCATCGTGAGGATATAGACAGGAGCGTAGGTGTGCATAAACACAGTGTTTCTCTCAACCTTGACAATGCTACATCGCTGTGAAGGCAACAGGGTGTGCCTGACAAATATTCTGAAACTGAAGATGCAATAACATATTTTTTTAAATTCAAAAAGCAGTTGTTATTTATAAGCGATATTTCTGAACATGATATTCAGTGCAATTTTATATATCCCATGTATAGAGCATGAAAAATATCAACTCTGTCTTCAGAGGTGTGTCTGGGCATCTTACTACTAGTAACATTCCATTCTGTATTTCAGGACAGATTCAACCTCTTTGGGCACTCAAGCCCAAATCCTCACTTGGATGTCTAGCTCTCTTCGATCTCTAGACATTTTAGCTCCAGAATTAACTTCCTGAGAATTTAAAGATTTATAGAATTCAATTAATTAATCTTAGTTTGGAGCAATTATCAGACACTGCTATTAAGAATTTCAGCACATCTTGTTTTGCCCTTTTTTCCACCCGCTGTTAACAATGGGATGGATATTCCATAATTCAAAACTTGTAAAAGTAACAAAAATCTTATGGAAAGTCTATAACTTAAAGGTATATATTGTAATTAGCATTAGCAATTAATCATAGAATCATAGAATCGTTTAGGCTGGAAAAGACTCCTGAGATCATCAAGTCCAACCGTTAACCCAGCACTACCAAGTCCACCACTAAACCATGTCCCTAAGCACCATGCCTACACGTCTTTTAAATACCTCCAGGGATGGGGACTCAAACACTTCCCTGGGCAGCCTGTTCCAGGGCCTGACTACTCTTTCAGTGAAGAAATTTTTCCTAATATCAAATCTAAACCTCCCCTGGTGCAACTTGAGGCTGTTTCCTCTCGTCCTGTCATTTGTTACTTGGGAACAGAGATGGACACCCACTCCGTTACCTCCTTTCACGTAGCTGCAGAGAGTGATAAGGTCTCCCCTCAGCCTCCTCTTCTCCAGACTAAACAAGCCCAGCTCCCCAGCTGCTCCTCCTAAGACTTGTGCTCTAGATCTTTCACCAGCCTCCTTGCCCTTCTCTGGACACGCTCCAGCACCTCAATGTCTTTGAGGGGCCCAAAACTGAACACGGTATTCAAAGTGCAGCCTCACCAGTACTGAGTACAGGGGGATGATCACTTCCTTAGCCCTGCTGGCCACACTATTCCTGATACAGGTCAGGATGCCATTGGCCCTCTTGGCCACCTGGGCACACTGCTGGCTCATATTCAGCCAGCTGTTAACCAACACTCCCAGGTCCTTTTCCCCCAGGCAGCTCTCCAGCCACTCCTCCCCCAGCCTGTAGCATTGCATGGGGTTGTTGTGACCCAAGTGCAGGACCCGGCACTGAGCCTTGTTGAACCTCATACAATTGGCCTCAGCCCACTGATCCAGCCTGTACAGGTCCCTCTGCAGAGCCTATTGTAAGCACTGCCTCTGAAAGCACTATCCATCATTCGTTAAGAGTGCATTCTGACAAACAATTGTGTTAAACTGGATTAAGTCATTGTGAGATGCTATATTAATAATGAAAAGGTAAACTACATTATGAGCACATTGTAATTTGAGACAAATAGATTAAAGCCTGTGACTACGGCCAGGGATGCAACTATCTTGCTGCAAAAAAACCTAACAGATCTGCACCTAACAGGTTCCGAGAAGCAGTAAAAATCCAAAATTTAGGAAAAACAGCACTATCTAATCCAGATCTACACACTCAACAGCATGATAATTTTGTTTCCATATGACAGGAACCCATTACAACTTTGCTGAAGAAATCCATGCAGCTTCACTTGCATGGGTCGCTGAAAGAGCCTGTCCCTGTTTTGGGGCTACGAAGAGCACACAGGGAATGAGAAGTTGTATTTTTACTTGCGAGATGAAGAAAGCGACTTCGGCAAAAAGCCACCGGCAGAATTCCCCATCCCACCCCTCCGGCCACGGCCACGGCCACGGCCACGGCCACGGCCAGGCCCGCAGGCCGGCTGCGCTCCCACGGCCGGCGTCGGTGCCACAGAGGCTAAGATGGCGGAAGCACCACGCAGGAGCCAGGTACTTTCTCAGCAGGACCCGACGCCACTCTCCCCTCCTCCCTCGCCCTGCGGGCCGCTCCCAGGGGCGGTAAGATCACTGCCGGGTTTTGTCCCGCCCCGGCCGCCTCTGTGCCTCCCCTCGCCGGCCTCGGCCCTCCCCGCTTGTGGGCGGGGAACGGTGGCTCTTCGCCTTTCCAACCGGCTTGGCCCCAGCCGGCTTCCGTCCTGCCGGGAGGGTCGTTGAGGCAGGTCTCGAAGATGGCGCCTGTCGGTGGGGCGGTGCTCGCCGGTGGGGGTTACTGGGCCGTGCTCTCCCGGTGCTGCGGGAGGGTCGTGGTGGAGCGTCTCGCCGGGGGCGCCGCTTACTCCTCCGTGCCGGCAGTGAGCAGCAGGGAAGGCCAGCAGAGGGAAGGTGAGGGCGGCCCGGCCCGCTCTGCGGTGGTGGCGGGGGCAGGCGTGCAGCCGTCCGGGGGCTGGCGTGGCCTGGGAGCGGGCGGGGAGGTCAGGCCCCTGCTCTCCTCCCTTCAGGCCGCTCTGAAAAAGATGTTTTGTTTTGCAACTGTTTGCTGGAGAGCTTTTGGTAAAAATAATAATTAAAAAAAAAAAAAACCAAAAAAATCTTTACGGCGTAGGATACAGACTTTATCAGTAAATACTGTGAATAGTCTGAAGAAAGAAGTGAGCAAATTGGCATTTGCTAGACATTTCAGCTCAGGATTGCAGTGGATTTGCAGTGCATTGACTGGTTTTAGGTATTCCAAATGAGAATTTCATTGTTTCCCAAGGGGTGCGTACTCATGTTAAACATTTGATGTCATGCCTGGCGTCAAGCTGAGCTGTTCAGGCTGCAAATGGAAGCTGTTGGTTAGGGTTGTACCAATGTTTTTCCCAAGGCTGGGTGGGCATTTGTCACCAACAGATTCAGGAGCAGGCTAGGTTGCTGAAAGGGCCTTTAAGTGATGTCTGATATTACAGCGCATGGCAGGACTAAAAGGTGTCCTGACCTGAAATCGTAGATGTTTCTAACAGAAATAATAAGATTGGTATGAATGAAGTGTGTCTGTGAAAGCGGCACAAAAAATGGCAAATCAAGGGACAAAAGAACGCTGTGTATTAGCTGTTGCAGAGCCCCATACGTATTCTTCAGTTTAAATTTTTATATAACAAGAAGAGGAAGCACGGAATTGGATCCATAAAATACTTAGATAAGGAAAACAAAAGAACTGTGACATTCACAGGTTTTTCCAAGGCTTATGTGGGATAGGGCTGTAAGACAAATGAATGAGGCAAATAGAACCCAAACACCCACTCCTAAAACCCATTCAAAGTTTTTTGCTAAATATATACTGTATTGTAATGTGGCAACAATTAAAAAACAAACAAACAAACAAATCTTCAGCTCAAACAGGACAATTGAAAAGAAATGTCATCAGATTCACCTTCATGTGTCTGAATATTATAAAGGCCACATTGTTTTGGTGTTGCTTTTTTGGGGGGGGGATATCGAAAGTGGTTAAATGACAGTTTGACGAGGGGGAGGAAATGAAGACAAGAAAGTGAAGATCTTTGGTTAGATTGAAAATCTAGTGGTATTTGGTATTTTCACGCATCCCTATGAGCCCCTTACCACAGCTCCAGCTGAAGTCAGTTGGCTAAAAGGTTGAGCCAAATGATGGCTCAGGCCTGCTAAAAGGGAGCAAACCCTTTCACTTTCTGTTGCATCTTCTCTTAGGCTGCTCAATAAGCCAGATCAACATGGTAAAATAGCAGAAAACAAACCCATCAGTTTGTTCCTCATCCCCAGCTCAAGAAGAAAAACAGTTCGATGTGCGAACTGTTTATACAGTGGTTAGATGAGCTTGAGAGTGGCACAGAACAGGGTGTGAAGATGTGCTGTCAGAAGGAAGGCATGCAGCCATGTGATTCTCCTTTTGGTAACCGTGAACTGTTAGGTTTAGCTGTTTTGTACTGCTGGTGGCGAGTGATTTGTGACTTAACAGCTGTGTGGGAAAGAGGAAGCACAGTTATGAAGGCAAAAGTGTACTTTCAACTCATCTAATTTTTCTTTCCTCTTGCATCAAGCTGGAATAAATGATGCTAGCAAAATGCATTTAGGCATGTAACCACTAAATTATTGTTAATGTGTTTCTAGGATAGACCCAGACGAAATGGCTTCCAAACTTTTTTTTAATCTTAAGTTTCAAAAAACAAGTGAGCAATCTGCAGTATGAGTATCTGATCTTCCCCTTCTTCTATGTAAGGACTAGGAAGTATTAGTGTATTGTCTTTCTAAAAGAAAAAAAAGCATAGAAGATTACACTGTATTTTTTTTTCCACAAAACCATGTAATAGTTTGTATTGAAAAATGTTTCTTTTTCTTTCAGCTTCAATGAGGAGAAGAGGCAGGACACCACAATTCACAAGATCAGTAAGTACTGAAACTATTTGCAGTTAACTCAGAGGTGTTTGAGAAACTTTTCTAGGTTATATGTCTTAACAGTTTGTAAAGGAATGCCTTCTGCAGTCAAAACCTGGTGAAACAATCCACTGTGACTATTCCAGAACCAGCACCTGGCTTCTTTAATCTCCCAGCTGTTTTCAGTCTGTGTTCTCGTAAAGGCAAAAACATTAACAATAACAAGCTAACAGTTAGCTTGTATTGATAACATGTACTGCAGGTCTTAAAAGTAACTTAAAGTTGCATTTAAAATAAAACCAGACATTTTAATGTTGTTTTCAGTATGAGTTTACAGGATTCATGGTCATTGCTTTCTGGCATAATTAAAAAAATCTGATATTGTACATAAGTGAAATTGTTCTTGCACAGTAGAATTAAAACTGATATCTGAAAATTTAATCACTGAGAATTTTCTTATTTATTCCACATATAAATTTCAAAAGTAGGATGTTATGTGTTATGATTTTGCAAGGCAAATTGTAAAAGTGGACCTGGTATGTATTAAATTTTTGTTTAACTTCCAAGAGCAGATTTAATGATACACCAAAGCAGTCAGACCAGTTGACTGCATATATCCATTTGTCTTTTGCCCGTCTGAATTAAAAATTAAGGTTTTGGGGAAAGAAACAGTGACTTGATTTTTTTTTTTTAAGAGCATTTGACTGAAACCTTGGTCAGTTATTGGAGGATATAAGCTATTTCTGCAATATAGTAATACGTTGTTCCTATACTGGAATTTCTTTAGCGAGTAATTTCAGAGTTATTAATACCTATTTCTTTTAATAAGAACTTGTTCAGACTTTCAGAATTCCAGAATTTTAAAACTCATTTTTTTTGTCCCTCACCAAATGCTTAGGCACTTTAGGAAATAGAGTTTGCAATTAAATACAGGTTTGATTTCACCTTCCTCTTCCTGCTGATTTATCACACCACAAGAAGATGGTAAGTTCTGAAATAAAATGCAATTGAAGATTGGGAAAGGCCTGCTACCCAAGCTTTGAGAGGCTATCTTTTAAAAACTCCTTTACAAATGAACACTAACTTTTGATGTTAATGTGTCTTGAAATTTCTAGCTGTGGGAGTTTATTCCTGAAATAACTGGTTGTGTGTGTTGCTCCTGTTTTGTCTCACAAAACAGCATATCTCCCATCAAACTTTTATAATTTTCAATTTATTAGCATGCCCCTCCCAGAACTGAGAAGATGACTGTTGATCAGGACTGGAGCAGTGTTTATCCAACAGCAGCTGCGTTTAAACCTGCCTCTGTGCCTCTCCCAATTCGAATGGGTTACCCAGTGAAGAGAGGAGTGCCTCCACCAAAAGAAGGCAACTTAGAACTTATAAAGGTAAGACGCATTCCGTTGGTGTGTGGTAACTTTCAAAATTATTATTCACTAAGACTGCACTGCTTTGATTGAAATATTTGTGTTGGATACTGTTTAATATGATTAAATAGGATAATATGCTATTGAATTTCTAAATTAAATGGTCACAAACACAAATGTAAGTAACAAACCAAATCAGGACACTTTTTTAGGATTATCATGCGTATGACTTTTGTAATGGGGCTTAACTTAAGTCTGCAAAATCAGACTTCAGAAGAGTTGTCTTGTCTGAATATTTTATTAAGCCTATTGTACTACCTTAACAAATGTTAAAAGTGTAAACAGATTTATGAACAGACAAAAAGCTATTATTTTGGTAACTCTTAATATGTCTGTTTCAGATTCCTAATTTTTTGCATCTTACTCCTCCTGCAATTAAGAAACACTGTGCAGCTCTTAAAGGTGAGGGTTTTTGTGGTTTTGTTGCGTTTTTGCTTTTTTCTGTTTTTAAAAAACATCTCTTGGAGTTTTAACACAATGCAAAATGTAATTGTGTGTGATGAAGTAGAAGGTGAGACATGGTCCACCTCTGAAGCTGGTTATTTGTCAGGCTTTGTCTAGTGTTGTATGCTTTCTTGTTGCTGCAATAAGTCATACAGGTAGTAGGCAGATACTGGTGTGCTGAAAACCTCCCAAGATGTAAGACTTTAATTTTACCTTTCTATTAGGCCTTGCTTGTACTGGAGAATTTATAGTTTAGTGTTTTAAGGAATATGAGTGATGAATGTGACTCAGTTCGCAGAAGATTATCTGTGATTAAACCAGGGTTTATTTCTGGCAGGATTATTTCTGGTGATAAAACGAGGTTTAATTCTGGCATGCATTTAAAAAAAAATGCTATTAATAAATGAAACCCTCTGTGAGAGCAAAGTCATCTGGGGAGATACAGGATCTAATGAAGACCAAGAGCATCTCTGCCAGCCAGCAAGCCAACAAGGAGAACCTAATGAGGAGGTTAGCCCAAAGAGAAGTAAGGCATGAGGGGACAGAGAGGACATAGAATCATAGGGGTCTTTTCCAACCTAAATGATTCTAAGATCATCAAGTCCAACCGTTAACACTACCAAGTCCACCACTAAACCATGTCCCGAAGCGCCAGGTCTACACATCTTTTAAATATCTCCAGGGATGGGGACTCAACCACTTCCCTGGGCAGCCTGTTCCAGTGCTTGACAACCCTTTCAGTGAAGAAATTTTTCCTAATACTGATCTAAACCTCCCCTGGCACAACTTGAGGCTCTTTCCTCTTGTCCTATCACTTGTTACTTGAGAACAGAGATGGACACCCACTTTGTTATAATCTCCTTTCAGGTAGTTGTAGAGAGCAATAAGGTCTCCCCTCAGCTTATATGATAAGAGATGAGGCCTGTCTTGTGTTATACAAATGCACGTGCACAGGAAACAGGAGGAATTAGAAGTCTGAGGAGTCACAGAAATGCAGAGAGAAGGCTTACATGACTGAGATGTAGGCAGGGTTGGTGCAGAGGAGCTCTCCTGTACCCAAAAGAACAGCTGAGATGCAGAGCTTTGCTATTAGATGTGTAGCAAGCTGGTTGAGAGTTTAAGAGCAGGGATCAGAGGAGAAGCTGAAAAAAGTTGTGTTGGTGGATATCAGCCACAGACTGCCTGGTTAAGAAGAGGAAGTGGATGAACATCGGAAAAAAGCCTCACAACTGCAAGCTTTGGTTTTCATGGGGAACTGCAGCCACCTCAACATCTCCTGGAAGGGTAACAGGATGCGATAGAAGCAATCTAGGAGATTTTTGGAGCGCATTGCAGATAATTTCTTGATGCAGTTGCTGGACAAGCTGCCTATGGGAAGGTGCTGTGTTGCACGTGCTACTCGCAAGTATGGAAGAACTGGTTGGAGATGTCAAAGTTGCTGGCATCCTTGGTTGTGAAAAGAAGATTGTGGAGTTTAAGATCTTGAGAGAAGTGAGGAATGCAAGTAGTGTATTAAAGGCAATTTCTTGAGTCAGACGATTGATGAGTTGACAAGGAGGCGTGCTCTGTTGGATTTGTTGTTCAGAAACAAGGAAGAACTGGTCAAGTAGGTGAAGGTTAGGGGCATCCTTGGTAACAGTGGTCATGAAACTGTGGTGTTTAAAATCCTGAGAGAAGTGAGCAAGACAGACAGTAGAACTAGAGCCTGGACTTCAGGAGAGTGATTTTGGTTTATTCAGCAATCTGCTTGGCAGATCTTACAGGGTACTCTCCTGGGGAGCAAAGTGGCCCAGGAGAGCCGGTGGATGTTTAAGTTTAGCCTCCTTAAAAGAGCAAGAATGGTCCAGTGTGCAGAAAGTTGAGCAAGTATGGCAGAAGAACAGCATGGGTCTGCAGGAAACTCCTGAGTGACCTGAGATGCAAAAACAAAGTACACAGAAAGTGGAAGCAGGTAAAGACTACCCAGGAGGAACAGGAGATTTTTTGCGTGACCATCTTCAAGAAGGGCAAGAAAGACGATGCAGGGAACTGCATCAGTCGGCCTCGCCACATTCCCTGGAAGATTATGAAGCAAACTTTCATGGAAGCTGTTTCCAAGCATGTGAAAGCATGCTTTATAACAACCTGGATAATGGTAGAGAGCACAACCTCAGCAGGTCTTCAGATAATAACAAATTGGGGGGGAACAAGTGATAGGCTGGAGAGCAGAGCTGCCATTCAGAGGGGCGTCAACAGGCAGGAAAAAATCCGCTGCAAGGACCCTCATGAAGTTAAACAAAGGCAACTGCAAAGTCCTGCATCTGGGATGGAATAACCTGTGCAGCAGTACAGGTGGGGGGCATGGGGAGGGGGGCAAAGAGCTAGAAAGAAGCTTTGCAGAAAAGGCCATATGGAGCCTGGTAGGTATTTGAAAGTTGAACATGAGGCAGCAGTGTGCCCCTGTGGCAAGGAAGGCTAACGGCATACTGGGTTGTATTAACAAGAGTGTAGCCCCCACATCCAGGAAATTCATTCTTTCCCCTCTGTGGAGTATTGCATCTAGTTCGGGCGTCCCCAGTACAAGAGAGATGTGGACCTGTTAGAGAAGGGCCGCACAAGTGACCAGAGGGCTGGAACACCTCTCCTGTGAAGAAAGGCTGAGAGGCTTGGGGTTGTTCAGCCTAGAGAAGAGAAGGCTCTTAGGGGACCTTATTGTCACTTCTCAATATATAAAGGGGACTTATAAGAAAGATGGGGAGAGACTTTTTACCAGGTGTCACAGAGGTGCACAAAGTCAAATTAGGTAGGTGATGTAACCCAAAATAATATTTATTCTGATCAGAAGTGTTTGGTACTCTGAGGAATGTTAGTAACCACAGGTTCAGGATGCCAGTGGGAATTAATACTACACAGCTGACCTAAGAATTCTTAAGCTTTAGAATGATGGCCCAAAATGCGCAATCGCTCACCTAGTAAGGCAAGGACTCTCAACCTGGAGGAGTTGCCTTGGGCGGCATCCCCACCCAAGGGGAGAGCCCCCAGCTGCAGACCCACTGCTCCAAGGAGGACTGACTCAACTTGCCCTCGGGCGGGACTCCCTTTGTACCCTAGTCAAGGCTGACCTGTGGTCAGGTATGGTCATGCCCGTTCCTGTTGGCTGAGGGCTCCATCTGCCGGCGACTGTGTACGTGACAACAGTCACAGTAAGGGCGCGAAAGGAATCGGCGGCCGCTATGTGTCAAGGGTCAGAAAGCCCCGGTCTTCATCAGGGCGGGTGCACCAGCCACACCAGGGCCTGTAGTGACAGTACAAGGGGCAACGGTTTTAAACTGGAAGAGGGTAGACATTTAGATTGGACAAAAGGAGGACATTATTTTACTATGAGGGTGGTGAGACACTGGAAGAGCTTGCTCAGAGAAGCTGTGGATGCCCCATAATTGGAAGTATTCAAGGCCAAGTTGGATGGGGCTTTGAACAGCCTGATCTAGTGAAAGATGTCCCTGCCCATGGCAGGTTGCTTGGACTAGGAGATCTTTGAAGGTCCCTTCCACCCCAACGCATTCTGTGATTGTATTTGGCAATTGTGAGACTGCATGTGGAGTACTGTATCCTGTTTTGGGGAACCCAGTGCAAAGAAAGATATTGAACTACTGGAGCAAGTCTAGCAGAGACCCTGCCATTATCTAAATGAGTATGGTTTCTACAAATAGTACTTTTAAAAAGATATATTGCAATAAATTTGAAAAAAGAAAAAACCAACAGCTATTACTTGGAGTGTTTTCTCTTTATTAAACAGATTTCTGCACTGAATGGCCAAGTGCTTTGGACAGTGATGAGAAATGTGAACAGCATTTTCCTATTGAAATTGAAACAGTAGATTATGTTTCTGCAGGGACATCTATTCGTAATCCCAAAGCAAGAGTGGTGACTTTAAGAGTAAGTAGTATTTTTTGTAAACAGCCTCTGTTTCAAAAACCCAAATGCTTGGCTTTCTTTTAAAAACATGTGCAAGTATGATATGTTGTAAGGTTATGAGGGAAATGGTTTACTGAATGTCTGAATAAAAAGCAGTGGATTTCCTTAAGTATATTGCAGCATGTTAGAACTGAGATTGTGAGGTTATGGATATGTAGTTATAAATGAAGACTAAGCTCCGATACAAACAAAATGGTGTACCTTCTGAACAATCTTGTAGAAAAGTCTGTAAGTGCCTTTGTACTCAGCATCTTGCTTAGGCTCTCTCATTGCTAATTTATAGACCCTAGAAGTGCACAAGTATTGAAAGCTAGGTCATATGAATGTGACACAATTAGTAAGTATTGAGTTGGCAGGTCTCCAGGCATCAGTGTGTTATGTGGCAGGGGCAGCAGCCTTCTGATCATAGGGTCATGGGATACTTGAGGTTGAAAGGGAGCTCAGGAGTTTTCCAGTCTGACCTGTTTTCACAAATTTGTATGCATTAGAAATAAAAGGAAATGGAGTGTATATGTGAAAATAGAAACCCCTGACTTCATGCTGGGTTGTGAATGTGTGCAGGAGGAGGCACACACTGGAACCCCCTTGCTCCCATATTCAGTTGTCTCGGATGGAGTAATACTGATGTTTGCAGGTCAGTGCTGGGCATGGTGTCACAGGTAGGGGGAAGAGCTTAGCTGCTCAAACAGCCTTGAATCTCCTGCCACTAAAAACAGCAGGTGGTAAGTGTATGTAAATTTCTTGCTTTCTAAATCATGTAAAACATTGAGATATAAATGTCTTCTGTTAGATGTGGCTGTTGAGACACAAGCTGTTGGACTAGGGGTCAGCTATGCTGCAGGGGAGAGGATAATTCAAAATGATACACAAATAAGCCTGTCTGTATTATCCTACCTAAATCTGTTCACTAATGTTAACTGGCCTTGGTACTTGTAAGGCATTATGTGGACATGTATTATGCATGTATATTAAAAAAAGGAGGGGTTGGAGGGGGAGACAAAAGTGGAACAATTATCCATATGCTTTTTCAGTTACTGGTGTTTTGATCCTAGACTTCATTAATAAATTCTTTCTCCGATTAATCCTCTGACAACAAAATCTGCCTAGGGAGGGGGAAGAGAAGATTTAAAGGTGAAAGCACATGGCACTGGGTCAGATAGCGGTTGAGTTTGTATCAATGAGAGAGCATTTACTGTGCACTGTATTACAGACTATGATAAGCTCTCTAGTGGATCGTCATGATAAGATTTCCTTTTTTAAATATTGTTTAAAAGTTAAACCTTTTTAATATTAATTATTATTAATAAATAATAATGAATTAATAATTCATCTCTTGTAGCCTAGTGACAGTATTTCTTGTCATTAAATTTATCCTAGTCTATTCCCAAGTGGAATTGTCCACATTGTGCCAGACAACATAGTACTACAGGATGTAAAATGAGACTTTTTTTTAAAATCAACTGTCATTCTTCATGGAGCTCTAACTTTTCCAAAATTCAACATAAAATAGTCTGCAGCATTCCAGCTAACAATTACAAGCTGTCCAATTGCTATCCTATTTTGCAGCAAGTACCCATATAAATATTTGTCACCTTAAAGTGACTTTGGATTAGTAAGAACAACATATTTTTGTGATCCTGTAAGACAGGAAACAGACCAGATAGCTTTTTATTTTTTATAGGAAAAGCAAGTCATGTGGAATAAAATCATAGCTCTCTAACAGTAAATTTCAGATGATCACACTGTATGAAGGCAGAATGATACAACTGTGATAATGCCATCCTTTTAAGACAGTGCAAAAAGTACTACTCAGTGAAATCGTTTTGTGTTGTTGGTTAAAGCAATCTAATGCCGAACATCTGGGCTGGAGTATCCCATTAAGTTTAGTCATGGTCATAAAGTGCTTACATGCACTAGCAGTTGTATGCTTGCCAGAGAGATGTGTCTGAAACCCTTTAGAGTTTGGAGCATTCTTTCTTTCTCTGAGCGTTAGAGAAAGACAGCATTAAGAAAATGTGTTTTACAAGAAGGTGTTTCTCATCAATTTGGGTGAGCATTGCCAGGCAGCAGTGAGGGTAGGCTGTTCTGTAAGGGAAGGTGATCCAGGGGCAGTAAAGCAGGCAGGGACAGTGACCTCCCGAAAAAGGGTACAGCTGCTACCTGAGCAAGGTGAGCAAGACAGGTCTGGTAATAGTGACCTCGTCCATCCAACAGCCCAGTAATCACCTGACAAGTTCATAAGGATAAGGCAAGTTTGAGGTCAAAGGGGAAGACAAGTCAGTGGATCAGGATTAGGTCTGGTGACAGTAACTAGGATCAGGCAACAGTCTGGTGATTGTCAAGCCAATCCATAGTGATGCAGTAGGTGAGGTCAAGCCAGGAATTCAAGGCTGTGTGTCAGGATTGGGTCAGTGTGGGCCATGGCTAGGCACACACATAGCTGCGTTGTGGCTCAGAGACTGAGGCTGAGTGCCTCAGCTTAGGTGCAGCTTCTCAGCAAAGCTGGGGCAGGCCCACCTTCTCATAGCTCCTTTTTTTTTGTCACCACTGATTGAAGACTACGTAGCTGCACTGTATGAAGGACACTGTACGCTAAGGTTGCTGTGTGCGTAGGGACCTTGGAAGTATCGTGACTTCAAAAGTTATTGTTCATGGTCATTTTAGGCTGCACTAAGAATAGAGGGGTTTTTTGCAGCTTGACCATTGCCTTAAAGACTGGAGGCACCTGATAGGTCTGTTAGAATTAGACTTGACAAAATGTGAGCTAGGGAACAAAGCAAAGTGAGCTCCTGCTTACCAGTATTGCAGGCATGCATACTAAATGAGCATATAATTCCTTAAAAAGGAGACATTTTTCATGTAATCTGTGGAGTAGTGACTGGTTAGGGTTTTTTTCAAGATTAGAAGTTTCAGTATTGAAACCCTGTTGTCTCCTCCCTTGTCATATTTAGATTTAATATGTCAGTTTTCTGTTTTTAGTAGTAGGGTTTTTCTTTTCAGGTAGTACTTTTTTTTTTTTTTCCCTGATATTTATTAGAGCTTCTAATTTCTTTTAGTCCTTCAACTTTTTTTAGTTTTTCTGATGCAGGTTTCTTGATTTTTGAACAGTTCCTTAGTACAGCAATGACACAGTAGAAAGAATATAGAGGAAAAACAAACAGTGGACAAATCAGTAAGAGGCTACTATTATGTCCTCGTGTGTTTAATATTCCTCAGCAACACTCACTTAATAGAAACTTAGGTTTCCAACACCATATATCTTTAGACTGTTAAGGTTCACAGCCTTCTTACTTGCTATTGTGTAAACAGGTAGCTAAAACCAGCTTGCTTTACTTTTCGTACTTGTTATTGCACATAGATACTAGCTTCAGACTAACTCGTAGAGTTTGGTTTTTGAATGAATACTGGTTATTTATTGTATATCTTATGTTCGTGCGTTTTCTGGTATTGAAACAGAAGACAAGCTATTCACACTCTTGTTTGATTAATTATGTGAGATCGGACAGTTCTGGTCCATTATATTGTTATCTGTGTGCATCTTTGCATACTTCTATTAATCTCCCAGTAAAGACTTTGAGAATTCTGATTTGATGTCTCTTGAATTGATGTCTTTCCTCCTCTTTTAGATGCTTGTCTTAAATATCTTTGATGTATCTTAGTATTAACCTTACTGATCTGTATTTGAAAACAAAGATCTAAAAAAAGATTTATTTTTCCATATGAAGTACACATGAATATGAAATGCAGCTACAAACTAAACTGACAGCTCTTTTTTCCTCTGAAAAAAAGTTTTGAGTAGAAAACTCTCCCCCAGTCCCTCTGGTATTTGGATGAAAAGAAATTTATTGTTTGAATATTCAGATTATACTTGCCTTGTGTTAAGACTCCTGACATGATAAAATCAGAAGAAATTCTGCAAATGCATACTTAATAGCTATACTTTTAATTATTGATAAAAGATGTGCCTAACTATCTCAAAATGTTTTCAGGGTGCAGAGATTGGATTTATCCAAGTAATTAAAAGTATTTTCTCTTGTACTTGAAGGTTAAACTTTCTAACCTGAATTTGGATGACCATGCAAAGAAGAAGCTCATTAAACTTGTAGGAGAACGGTACTGTAAGGATACAGATACGCTCACAATTACAACGGACAGGTACGATTACAAAAAGGAAAAAAAAAAAATGCCTGTAGCAATGGTCACAGTATAGAAAGGGTTGGGTGTCTTCCAGTAATATCAATTGTTGTCTTAGTAAATTATTATATTTTTAAGGCTAAAATCTGACTTAAGATAAACATACTAGTACTCCTGTTATGAACTGTTAAAATCGTAATAGACAAATCACCTAAGGTCATCAGACAAATCATCTGGACATCAGTGACCAGACATTTCTCAGTGTTTTGATGTTCTAGATGTAAAAAAAATCACTGTAGTTATTTACAGTTATGTTCAGAAGGCTGCATGGGAGAAACGTGTTTTCTGTGTTGAATTCTGAAGAGTTTAAGAGAATACATGTGTATTCCTAAATTCACAATACACTTTAATTCACAGCTGCTTTCAGTGGTAGGAAAAACGTTATTGGTAGTCTTCTCTGTTTGCATGTTTTTATTAGAATTCATTTTCCCCTCTTAAATTTCCTGTGCTTCAGTAGGAAATACTGTTCTATTTCTACATAAAATATGCACAATTTTGTTCATTTTGTATTTATCTTTTTTGACTAGATTTGGAAATCTGGGTAGTTTACTGGGACCACTTGTGCTACCAACAGTTTTCATTTCCCTAGTCAGACTTACTTTGTGGCTAAAACATTAGGATAGCTGAAAGGACCTTACCCTGTAGAGCATCTGTGAATGGCCTCATGCTGTGTTCCAAAAGAAACTCCTAATGTGCCTGTTGATATTTCACTTTATTTTTAGTAAATTCTAAGGCCTAAACTCTGAGTGGTATCCATTTCTTTAATACAGGATTTTCCAGGCTGGTATTTAGATTACTTTTAAATTGAGGCTCTTTCAGTGTGGAAGAAATATGAGTCAAAAGCTTGAGTCCTTTTTAAAGTTTATTTACTACAATAGTCATAGTCCATAGTCATTCAGATAAGTGTTTTTAGAGTGTCTCAGATGTAGTCACACATGATTCAATTTGTTCTACATCAAAAAGGGGCATGAAGGAGCCTACAGGAAGAGGTAAGTGTGAGAAAGAGACAGGAGGTTATGGGTGATCCGCATGAGGAAGAGATTAATGTCATTAAATTCTCAGCAGAAGGTTTTGATGACTAGTTTTAAGAAATACGCTCTCTGCAGGACTGTGTCTTATCACAACAAATTTTACTGGTGATCCTCTTTTGACTTACAGCTACATTGACTTAGACTTTTCTTGTTAAGTTGTTGGCTCAGTCTTTTTTTCTGAACTGTATTTCATGGCTGTTTTTACCAGTCATTCTCTTCCCTTCAGGTCTGGGGAAAAAAAAAATAAGGTTTTAAGGGAGTTCAGACTAAAGTATGTTGCATTCCACTTTGGCACAGAGGGCAAAGAATTTTTTAATGTTTCCTGAAGATGTGTAAATTCTTGCATTATGTACATTTTCCTGCTGACCTGCAGATGCCCATTCTTCCATGTTCTTAATACTTATGCTTTCATGATGTTATTCTTGATTGCGTGTAATTCAGAAACACATGTGAATCAAACACACATTTCCCTAAGATTCCCTACATTACAAATTAGGAATTTTGATGGTAAGTTTAACATTTTATTCAAAAGGGTATTACAGTGGCTTGATTTCAAAAAGACCAGCTTTGTTTGTGAATTTTCAGGTGTCCACTCAGAAGACAGAACTATGATTATGGCATACACCTCCTCACAGTTTTGTACCATGAATCTTGGGTAAGCAATTGTGTGTGAATAACTCGTGCTCTCTAATGAACGCACACTAACGCGCTCTCTCGTACCTTACAAAAAGTTCCATGGCTGTGCGCATCCTAAAGTAAATTATCTTAGATTCTTTTCCTCTTCCACCTCACTTTTCTTCAAATTCAACCAAGATAAGTTGCTTGCGTTTGAATCTTATTCCCCAGTCAACTTAGAGTGCAATTCTTTAACTTCACAAGTGCTATTTTGTTGTTTGGATACATAGTTTGCCTCTTTTCAGAAGTTCTCTAGTTTTTCACCTTAATAAGAGATTCTTTCCCAATACTTTGTTTCTTACAACAGTGAGCCTAAAACTGACCCTGAGCCTAGCAGAAAACACCTTAGTTCTCAAGGATTCCTAAACATACCTTTAGTTTGGCAGCGGACTGGCATGCTGGGCTGCCTATGCACAGTATTCAAATATGAATTGAGTGCATCCAGAAAAATGGTGTACTCTGTGGTGATCACCTGTTATCTATGCATTTTTAACAGTGACCATGTTTAAAAATGAAGTCTATTCCAAAAAAGCAGAAGGGAGTGTTACTGGCTTTAAAGCTATGAAGACTAACACAGTGCAGTATCTACATTTTGCCTGATTCCAGACTCCTTTCTGTTACTTAGAAATTGTCTTTTCTTGGGTTCTTCCTGGGCTGCGGTAAACCATGGCTGTAATTTGGAAGTATTCTGCTTCTTAAATGCTCTCTCACAAATCTTGTCTCAGGCTGGAAGGAGTGAGGACTTAGGCTGCTTTTCTGAGCTCCCTTTTGCTCAGAAAAGGGACATCCTCCTCACCTTCTGTTAGTTTTAGGATTTCATTGCATCAGCGTTAGTGTCCTGAAAAATATATAAAGATATTGTAACTCTTTAGATAAATAATTCTACCAAAGCAAGTATAACGTAAACTTTTCTAAAATCATTCAGGATGTGATGTATTTGGAATTTTTCCCAATAGTTTGTTTTGTTAAAGGGTTATACATGTGAAATATCCAATGTAAATGTATTAAAGATACTATTCCAATTTATTGATAATTTACTACAGTTCTTAAGTAGTCCTCTAAATACAATAAGATATCTCTAGACCACAGATCTATCTTTTTACAGTGAATTCCTCAGGCTTGTCTCCTGTATTTTTGTGGTTAATCATGTCAGTTATAAGTATTGCCTTCAACAATTTTACAGTTATTTTTTACAGAAAACAAGTTAGCACTCTGAAATGAAATTATTGTTGAAAACCCATAATTATGTTTTGGATAACTTTGTTTAAATGTAATATGTTATTAGTCACATTGAGACGGACAGTGAAAGGCTTCATCATCAGTATATTTCCATAGAAATATTTAAATATTTAATAAACTTTTAAATAAGTTGTAGCTGATTAGCTACCAAAATTCATATTTACTGTTTTCAATTGTTCTATAGTATTTAAATTAAATCTCCATTTTTAGCATTTTTATGAATTTCAGTGTTCTTGATTTTGATCATTGCAGTGATAACATAAAAAACATAATGAGGAGGGTGACTTATATTTCCCTTTCACTGGAAGTTGCCTTGAAGGATAGATTTTGTAATTGTAGAGTGCATCAAATTAAATTCAGCTTATACTAACGTCTTAAAAGACATGCTTACTTTAGATTTCAAGTGTTTTGTCCACATGGCTATTTTTCTCCCCAACAGCATTACATTGCATTACAAATCTTAAATTAATGACAGATCAGTTTCCAGTATTAAGCAATGACAAGAGAGCTAGACGCTGCTCACTTTATTAATTCCAGATGAACACCACATCCGTCCTTTGCTCTAGCATTACTTAGTGATGGAAGACAGGGCTATACGATATTGCTACGTGAGCGCTCAGCGTGTATTGAATATGCACAAGTCTCTTGCCCTTTTATTACCTTTCAACTTCCATGTTAATATTTGATGAGTTCATCAATCAGTTGTAATTGTCCTTGATTTCCATGAAAAATTAATGGTCTCCTGAGACATGTTTTTTAATTTTGTGTGACATGTTTTGTTTTGTGGTTTGTTTCCTCCCCCCCCCCATGATCAGTGGTAATGCCTTTTAATAACATGCTGAAAGATAGTTTGGATACATTTTGTAAACCATAAGCAAACAGTGTATGGTTTATTTTAATTTGTACGAACTTTAATATTGTAGGGGGATGGACGGGGACTGACCTTCCCTATAGTTCTATAAACAGGATTGATATTACTGTCTAATTGCAAGATTTGATGACTTTCCCGGCAGAGTAGTGCCACACTGTGTTTTCATGCATGTGTGTGATGGAATTCAATAAAAAGATGAGGGCAGTGTTCCGTTCTTCCTAAGTGAAGGGAAGGCTGGCTGCATGTAAATTTAGCCCTCAATCCTGAAAACTTTGCCTACTATCTCTCTAAACATGGCATAATTCTCTGTTATGTTAATAACTGGATTACTGAACTATGTGAACCAGAAAGCATGTGAATATATAAAAGGAAAAATTGTATGCAGATATACATCAGGAAATGTAATTTCAAGTGTAATTATATTTTAATTGCCAGGGATGCATAATTCCTTTATTACAGTTATGAACTAGAGCATCCAAGTAGTTTAGGAATCTGAAACCTTTTTAAAAGAATGACTGTTCTTTGTGGTTTTGTTGGGTATGTAGTGAACTATGTGCTATGAAGCTCCATTGTGTAGAGATGCACTTCCAGCAGAAGGTTATTCTTAAAGCAGTGAGTATGAAGAGTTTAATTCTGGCTCGTCTGTCTCTTTGTATGTGTGCTTAGAATACAAAATTTATCACTGTGTCAACAGTAGCCTCTGTATTACAAATCTTCTTGTATGCTTTTCTAGTCTTGGCCTCAATAAAAACCCAGGGCATCCACAGCTCACTAATTCTATTGCTATTGCAATTGGAGGGCTCAGGTGGAATTAGTTTGCAAGAATCTTTATTGTAATGGAGTTACAGTTGAAATATGCAACAAGGGTGTGCAGACAAAATAGAAAGGAGGGGGGGGGATTACCAACAATTGGTACAGGTATTGTTCTGAGTCAAGGCGCTGAATATATTGTTAAGAATGGATTTCTTTCTTGGATTGCGATGTGGGGAGGAGAGTTTGTTTGCATTTAAATAAATTAATAAAAAGTTATCCAAGTCAAATTTGGCAAACTGATTTCTGAGAGGTACCACAGCCAAAGCGAGGGAAGCACGTTGATAGGGTAAGGCACCGACTAGCATTTTTGTCTCTTCTAACCTGCTGTCAATCAATGAATGATGCAAGAAAACAGACTAGCCAAATTATGAAAGGCGTTGGAGAATTGAAACTGGAGTAGAGAAGCTCAGATGTTTTTTACAATCGTGTGTATGAGCTCCCTTTTTTGAATGCATGGGGAAATAAGAAAAAGGGAAGGAATTGAAAGGAAGGAGCAACTTTACTTGATTTTTTTTTTTTTTTTTTTTTTTTTTTTTTAATGGAAGGAGTAAATGAATGTCTGTCTGTTTTGTTCTGGTTTTGTGAGTGTTAGAGGAAGGAGCAGAGTTTCCACACTGTGGGAGGGAGGGGCAGGGGAAAAGAATCGTCAGACTGTTGATAGATGGTCAGAATAAAAGTTAAGATGAAGCTGACAAAGGTGGCAGGAGTGCAAAAAGGTACATTCATGACTTGGGAATGGAGAGAGCAGCTGAAGTCATTTGATTACTTGTAGAAGTGGGATACTACTGGGCTGCCTTTTGGGCTACATAACTGCTACTGATTGGTGGTTAAAAGTAGTATTGCATTTAAAACTGTACTGTCTTTCCTGTCTTCTCATGTTCACACAGAAATGCCATCAATGGATTTGACCATGCAAAATCCTGCAAAAGCTGAGGGCACTCAAGACCTTTCAGGATTGTGTTAGAATTTACCAAAACGCAGTGCAGTGTTACCAGTTGGTATTTGATCTGTATTTAAACAAATAAACCCCCTTTATTTTGAAGAAAGAAATCTTACAATTTTCTTTCGTCTTCTAGAATGCATTCCCGTAGCGGATAATGCTACCCTTACGTTTGGCAAAGCGAATCTACAGTGCTTGTTATTTTTTAGCAGAAAATATTTGTTTTAATAGAGGAGGTGAAGGAAGAGAGGAGGAAAAACATGAATTCATCCTCTGGTTCTTGATCCATCCTCTGTTATCACAGGTTCAAATGAGATATGCTGTAAAGCAGAACAACTGGGGGAAGCTGTTCAGAATATTGGCAGCATGCTGGTGGGTTGATAGTAGTTGCTTGGTAAGACAGCGTGCTGTTTCTTAAGATGGATCTGAACAGCGGGAGCAGTATAAATTAGGGGTCTACATATTGTGTATTTGGTTCAACCTATTTGAATTACAGGTTGGCTAATGAGGCTGCCTAAATCTAATGGAGAGCTCAATTTAGTTGTAATCTTTGTTACTTACAGAGATGCGTAAGAAGCAAGAAGTGTATCTTAAGATCCCAGACTGATGCATTTGGCACCTTAGTTTTGATAAATGCAGGTAGATATAAGGCCCATGAGTTCAGTTGTCTAAAATGTTCAGATTTAAAACTTAAGAATGTTCATTTATTTTCTTATTTTAAAATACTTGGAGATCCTTTGCTTCCTGTTTAATAGCTTTCAGATTATTAATCAAATATTTGTGTTTTATTAGCTTTTAGAACGTATTCAGTAGATATCTGACTTGCACCATCTGGTAAGAATTGAACTTACCTTCTGTGGACTTTTTCTGTGATTCCTCTCAAATTATCCCCCAGGATTGTGCCTGGATTGAATTAATCAATTAAAGGGTGAGATATATTAGGTAGGTTGTTAAATAGCAGCTCAATCAGTTGTATTTCTGCTACCTTTAAATGACGGTACTTCTTGAATGCCGTAACATCTCTCTAAACCTGAATGTATTTTTGTGGTATTAAGTGGTTTTTGAAAGAGTAAGAGTTTGCTGCCCTCAAGTGGTTAAAAAGATCATAAACCGATTTCTTTACACTCAGCTCGGAGTAATAGTTTATCACTAAAAAGTAGAGTTCTGTTATGAGTTGAAAGCAGGAAGCAGAAACAAGTGGAGTAGGAAGTTAATTTTCCAGTAAGGAAAAACATTCGTAGTCATTATAAAGGGGAGGAGTCCGAAAAAGATAAAATGAGAAGGAAATAACTTACAGTTGTTTTAAACCAGTGAAGACTACAGAAAGGTGTACCAATTTTCCTTGCTCCAATTCCACACGATTTTCAACATACACAAATGCAAGATGATGGAGAGTGGAGGATATCATTCTGCATTACACAGCTGAGATCTTGAAAGATTAGTGAAAAGTTGCCCTTGCATTTTCTGTTTGCCAGTGTATTTCTTAAAGTAAAAGGTCTAATCTGACGTAGTAAGAATAACGGTAGAGTAATGCTATACACGCTTTTGAACTCTCTCTTGCTTTTTCTAGTTGTGTAGCTATGGGAGTCTGATAAAAAAAAATTCAACTTAAAAGGAACAGTAAGGAAGAAGGAATACAGAAATAAGGATAAGTGGAAAGTGGCTACTGAATATGTACAGTAATAGTCAAAGGGTCTTCTGGGTGCATCTCTTTGCATTGTGCTTGCATTGTAGATGTTAATAGTACTTGAAAGGGCAGGGAAGTTCAAGCAGAAAGGTGAGGGAAGTTAAAAAACTGAAGAATGGACAGACGGTGACGCTAGAGACTTAATTAAAATTTATCTATGAACTCCAAAGCTGTGTAGTTTGAATTAATTTGAGGAAAGTGTCCCACATTGCTTTTGCATTCCTTTTTAAGTAGAACACTCAACTGCGAGGCAGTGGTAGGGTGGGGAGTCTGTGTATGCATGCAGCTGAATGAATATTTTTACATAACCATTCATGATAATCCTAAAATCCATTGTATAGCTTTTTTCTAGACTTCAGTTAGCACTTAAATGGTATTGTCTTTTTTTCATCTACAGTCATTTTAAGCTATTACAAGTAAGCATAATTTTTATCACTTCAGATTGTGCCAGTAGAACTTCGTAACAGTAGAATTTTGCAGTTTTCATACTAGGAGTTTGCCTTGTAAGTCAGCCTAAAATATGTGAAAGGATACGAGTCCACTTTTGAAACTTAAGCAGGTCTCTGGCTACTTAGGTTTCAAAAATATGCTTTAACTTCATGTTCTGAACACACAGAACGTTACGACACATGGGTTGTAAGATTAAAATGGGAGGTGAAGGGAAACACTCTTAAGTCTTGCTGAAACTCTCTGCGTGGGCAGAAGAAAATTCAAGATTGAATGAACTGAAAAGGAGGGCCATAGCCTGGGGATTAGAGCATATACCTGGGAGAGACAGATTTAGAACTCTGGGCACTATTTAGTATAACTGAAGACTGCATAGTGTAAATCTGCTGACTTTGAGATCTTAGAATAATGAAGTGTGATATAATTTTGCCCTTCCTACAATAGTGTTCTTTCTCAGTATGTCATTATATATGGTTTAGGTAACGCAAACTGAGGCTGAAGTAAGGGTGGTCTCTAAACGTTGTAATATACACTTTATTTTGAAGTATGTATTACATTTCACTGTGCACTCATCAGTGCTCAAAATCTAACAACTTGAAAGGGTCTTCATCGTTAATGTGAGTCAGAAAAGATAAAGCTACTTGGCATAGTAGATGTTAAATTTCATAAACTTTCTCTGAAGATCTGAATTCAAACATTTAAAAACAAAGGAAAGAGGTTTGCTGACAGGAAATGTGTATTGCAGTGAAAGAAGGTTAAACTTTTTTTGTACCTCTTGCTTGGAACCACAAAGGATGAACATTCAGGCAAAAGGTTGAATTAAAAATTGTCTTTGTACTATTTCAGACTGTAGTAGGCTTTTTGCAATACCTTGTGTTTAAGCCCTATGTTTCTAGTTGCTGGAAAAACAAAGCTGCTTTTTAATGCGTAAATATAATTTTTACAGCTATTTAATTTTCAGTCTAAATGTTGGAGACAAATGAAGTCTTATGAGGCATAGATATTAATACAATGAACAGAAAATCATCAAAGATTTGGACCTTTAATATCACTGTTCTTTCTTGATGAGGTCAGAATCTTATCTGATCAGCATTTGGAAAACAAAGTGAGTTGGATAAATACCTTTCAAATGACCCTTTCAGAAGCCTGGATTTTCCAGAAAATACATGCAGCCACTTCAGCCCAGAGAAATTAGGTGTTTGAAAGAGGTGATCTAGATGATGGTGACTGCTGAGGACTCTTAAGTTAGTGACAGAACCAGAGATTAAGCCTGTGAGTATCATTAAGTAGGAGAGCATCTCTTACAGCTAATATTATTTTTTTAAGGCAAAGTTCTGTTCTTTCTTCTCTGCTCGTTCTTCTTTTCTGTTTTATATTCGTGCCTTGCTGGAATGTTTAGTCCTCACAGTCTTTCTCCTGATTTTCCTTGACGCTCTAGAGGTCTTATCTGCCTTGTGCCATTGCTGTGTCCTAGAAAATAACGCTCTGCTCATTCAGGAGGACGTATTTTAACCTATTCTGCATCACCAAGCAATTAATTTTTTTTGTATCAAATCTCAGATACAAATTTGTTTTGCCTGTGTACAAGTTTATGTTGATATTTCTTTTCAAGTTGCTAACTAAATAGTACAGTTCAAAGGTGTAATATGTCCAAAGAGATAAGTATGTAATTGTTTTGACAACTCCCCTTTGGCTTGAAGGTACCCAGTAATTTGGAAAATGCTAGCATAGCTGTCATTTATTACCTGAAAATCTGTGATTACTGTACCACACAGAGTATCTTTTATTTCAATGCAGTACTAAGAAGAAGGTCTATTTATTCCAGGCTATACAGAGTTTGAAATTTGACTTGCAACTTAAAGAACTTTCCTTGCCCTCAAAAAAAAAAATCCCACTAAAGTACTTGGTCTTTGCTAAACAACATTAAATTTTTAACTGTTCAAACTATTGATGAGAAAATTGACTAACACGAGTCATGTTTTTAATTGCCTTGAAGATTTCTGTGTGCCATTTACAAATTTAATTAAAATGTCTTCCCCAAAAGAAACACCAGAGAACTGACAATGCTAATCCTGGCTGTGACAGCAAAATTACAAAAGTTAAACTGGAAAAAATAAAAAAACAAGAAAAAAGATGGTGAAATGCTTTTGTTTTTTCTCTACTTAAGGGTACAATACATATTGAAGCTTTTTGTTAATTACTTCTATGTAAGAAGCAATTTCACTGGCCAGAGTACTATTTTAGTATGTATACTGTGTCAGCACTTCAGAGTAAGCACTGTAAAGGCTTGTAAACCTCCCAAAATACTGGCTTAAATTGTCAGATAAAAGATTTTCTTAGAAACAAATCCCTATTCTGTTTATAGCATATAAAAAATAATTCTGTATATTTGCATTAGGAGGTGTAAAAAAACAATCACTCTTTTGTGCGTTTTCTGTAGTAATAGGTTTATGTCCTTTGACTTGATATGAAAAGTTGTTTTCTGGTGATTTTTATTTTTTGGCGGTTCTTATTGGAAGTTTTGGTAAGAGAAACAGTTGAAATTATCCGCTGAGTACATCTTCAGCTAGGCTGGTTAATACTTACTGAGATTCTGTCTTACATGTGATAGAATGAAGCAATCATTTTTAGTGAATTAATTGAAGAAACATACGTTCTTGATTTTTAACCTTGTTCACTAAGTGGGGATTCTAGAAAAATGCTGCACAATGCCACACTTATATTCCAGTTTTCACAGTTTTATTCTCGTTTTTAAGACTTACTGCAGTGTTTACTAACATTTTAAATTTGCAGGGGACAAAAATAATCAACTAACAAAACTCTGAGTGATGAAGACCTCATTTTTGAAGTTTCTTTCATTGTGTCGTTAGTTTTCTTTATAACACTTTAAACTGAGACTACAATGCTTGTAACATTTCCACCATTCAGAGTTCATGGGTGCTTGTCTACATAGGGTGCTTTTTCAAATGAGAATATAATTCCAGATACACTTTTTCTCTTGCGATAAATCTGGTTGGAAAGGTATTTAAGTTTCACTCAATACAGTCAGTTTGCAGAAACCTGGTTTCTGTTCAGTTTCCTGTTTGTGATGTATGTCTGGACCTGTGTACAGTAGGATAACTTTTCATTTTGAGGCACGGCCACCAACGTTGCAGCAACGGATACTGGCTTCTTGAAGCAAGGCTGAGGAATGGGTTTTGAAATTTCCCCCTACTGTCAAATCCCTTCCTGCCTCCCTCCTCCCCAGAAGTCAGATTTTATTTTAAAATCCATTTTGATACACCATTCTGCTGGGAAAGATTCCAAGAAAGAAATACTTAACAGTTTCTTTGGCCTCCTTTAAAATCTTCTTGCTCTGTATAGCTCAAAAGAGACAGGGAAATTTTAATCTGTTTATCAGCGTGCATCTCCAAAATCCTATAAGTTAATGTGTGCAGAGAAGGATTTTCCTGAAGAGATAAATGTAGTAACTGTAATCAGTTCTTGTTGTCTCTGCTATAACTTAAAGGTGTTTAAAAGCTTCACAGAGATCTTTTGTTTGAACTTCAAACATGAGTTTGGTCCAGGGAGTAACCAGGGGCAGTACCCATATTCCCTTACTCTTGAGAAACCCTATCCCTGTGAGAGAAGCTTTTGCTTTAAAATTCTTTTGGAGTTTAGGAAAAAAATGTCTTGGATAGCCATTATGCAGATAAACAAGGGATATTTAAAACAGGATGATGTCGTTAATTTAAAACTATTTAAATCTCCACATTGAATTGCAGTATTTTTCAAACATACAAGGAGTACTTTACTATACCCACTTGTTTTGCTACTGTTTTAGCAATACAGGCTACAGTACATCCTTTTTTATTTACCCCTCTAGAAATTGAATGAGGTTCTTTTACTTCTGTGTTGTATTGTGTCCAGGTTTTAATGTCAGTCATATGAGCCTTTTAGCAGTGTTAATCACTGTTTCTGACTAAACATTTGGACTCAGAGATTTAAAAGACAAGAGATTCCATTTACCAGGTGCAGGATGCAGCATTTGTTAAAGTATTTTTAAATTCAGGTAGACAGACCCAAGCATGCAGGGTTGTAGGGGAAAATAAAATAATTTTGGGTCTTGGTTAAAGGTTATTAAATATTATGGTTTGGCTGCAGCAACCTTGTTGACTAGTGGACACAATACTGGAAAATAAACGAAAAACAAACATCATCCCCAAAAACAAACAAAAAATAAAGAAACAAACAAAAAAAACCCAACCCTCCTGTGATTGCAAGGTTTATTTGGATTCTGCATAGCATAGCTAAAAATTTACTGAAGAGCCCTGTCTGTCAAGGGATTTAAAAGAAAAAAGAAAAAAATCTATATGATGTAAATGCTTTACTATAATGTTTCTTTGAACTTACTCCCAGAGAAATATGTTTTATTTAGACATGATTTCTACAATAATTGTAAGAAAAACATGACCACCAAAAATAAACGAGAAATACTTCAAATTGTGATTCTTATATAGTTGAAATAATATAAGGATGCTAGGTATTGTTTACATTAGTAAAATACTAAATAATTATACAAATAGATATACAATCTACAATATATAAAAATACAAATATATCTATGAAACATATATATTTACAAAAGTACAATAAAATTAAATATACAAAAATAGCAGGTTATAACATTTGAAATATCCCTTAAACAGTCTGTGAAGCTAGAGGAAGGCCTGCTGAATCAGAGAAGTATTCAAATACAAAATTTATAAAGAACAATTGCACAAGCCAAGTATTTACAGGCACTGGGATGATGTCTACTGTCTGTGTTCAACTTTTGATCCTGTCTAATCTTGCAACACCAATTAGGTAAAAATTAGCACCTTGTGGACAGAGATTCTCCTGAGGAGCGATTTGTTTTGCAGGAAGAAGAAATGGATTAATTTGTGGTGCTTTTCCTTATGAGTCACAATTAAAACATTTCCCAAATGGTGAAGGATTGCTGTCTGTCATCATAGGTTACTTGGTATGAGCTGTCTCACTTCGCGTCTTATAGCCAATGTAAACATACCAAAATCATATGCTAGGGACATAATAGCTAGGTGACTATTTCCAAAGCTTGAGCATTTAGGGTTATTTAAAATTATTACTTTTACAAGGTTTTTTGTTATTCATTATGTATAGTCCATAAGCTTTTCTTCCCATTCTGACTTGTCTAGCTATATCTGCGAGATACATAAAGAACTTGATAAGTGGGAGGAAAGAAACTTATTGTGCACAGAAAATGTACGGCATGCAGGCGCCTTTTGAATTCTGTTTTGAGGCTTGAGTTACAAGCCTTGAACTTCAGAGGAGTGGAGATATCTTCCACAACAAAAGTAATTTTTAAAGCAAATTGGTATGAGAGATAAGTTTCTTCAAATTATTGTAGCTTTGTTTCAGTCTTCAGTAGTTTTTAAGGTGATGTATATTTTCTTCCAGAAAACTGAGATGTGGGAGAGTGAGAAGACTGAGGAAGACATGGAAGAGTATATCTGGGAAAACAGCTGCTCTCAGAAAAATGCCTTGGATACATTACTTCGAATAAAAGCCTCAGAGAATGTCAGTACTGTAACTAAGGAAGAGCTTCTTGCATCTGAAGTGGTTAAGAATTACAGAAACTCTGTAATTGCACTTAAAAATGAAGGTGAAACAGAAAATAACATGTCTCAGTATAAGGAATCCGTAAAGAAACTATTGAATATACAAGCATTACCATGAGAGCAGACTCTGCAGGTACATCTGATTATTATGGAAATATTAAACCACTATGTTAATATTTCTATATGATACAGATATATAATTATTCAGAACCTTAACCAAATATATGAGCCTTGATGATGAGTTAATTTCAGTAGTAATCAGATTTTTCTTTACTGCTGGATTTTCTTGTAAACATAATTTTCCTGTCCGTGAATTTTGTTCTTTGAATAAAGTATGTTTTGAGTCATATTGGTGACTTGAACATTTTATTCTGTGCTTTCATATCTTGGGAGATCCTGGTTCAGTTCTCTGCTTAATCACATTCTGACTTCTCACACAACTTCTTTTGGCATATAACTTAGAGCAACAATGTCAAAAACAATGAAATGACTTAGGGTCCAAGTTTCATTAATTAAGAGTCTGAAAGTTAAGAGCTCTAAACTTTCTAAATGCTTTTCAAATGTCACTCAGGTTTTTCTCTGTCTGTACTCCTTATCTGTAAAATAAAAATAATGTTGCCTAAGTAGTTAGCTTTTGGAGAGGTGTTGAAGCACACTGAGCAGCATGAGGTTCTCAGTTGTCATCATGAGGGCTAACACCCTGAGTAAAAATACCTGTCTCTAAAATGATGGAATAAAGTAAGGTAGAAAATGGGATGGTAGTGGGAAGGTGAACTAGCAGTTATTTACAGGATACCAAAGTACATGGGAAAGGAAGAATGATGAGAGTTGCTGGAAGCGAGAGCCGCTGAGTAGCGAGGCGAGTATATAGCTTAAATAGGAATAGACCGAGTCTTGGTATCCTGAGGCCTGTGGAGTTGTCTCTTGAATGTATCCAGGCTCTTCAAGGAAAAAAAACATTTATAGCATCCAGCTTACTGCTGTGAAACACAGTGAAGGAAATTATATGGATGTTTATCTTATATTTGGTAATTTGTATTTGAAAGGAATTGATTTGAAACGCTGGAATCACAGGCAACTTTTATTGCCTTCTCACGGTTAAGAAAAAAAAACCAAAACCCTTAAAAATATCAGCTGGAAAGGACATAAATAACTCTGTTCTTGCTTTTATTGTACCTTCCTGGCTTACTAAGATTTCAGCTTAGAGAGAAAGTCTTCATTTTCTGGAAGGGGCGGAGGGAGTTTTTATTCATCAAACTTCAGGATTCTGCATACCTATAAAAGAACCTAGCATGTGGCCCTGCCAGCAACTTGTTGAGAGGAAACAGCGTAAGAATAAGGACATTGAAAACTGAAGAAGAATTGATTTCTGTAGAGTGTTCCATGTGGCTCAACTCGCTCACTGCTAGGATTTCTCATTGTTTGTTTTGTGTTTACATACAGCCAAAGAGTGTGTGTATTCCTATTTCCAAAATGTTGTCAGTTTTGGAGGGATTCTTCTTAGGTGGAGATTGCTTTCATATGGCAGGAGACTGAATTTAATGCAGCTTTTTACTCCCTATGAGAATTTGCCAGAGCTGCAGTTAAGATTGAAAACGCTTGTCCTGTAATCCCAATTTTGCACTTAACAACTTGGTCATTTAGTGGTTCTTCCTCTTAGATGTGTATTGTGAAATTTTAGGAGAAGCTTAATACGGGGAAAGTTTTGGCTGTTACCAAGTTGTTCCTTTATTCAGGGATAATGTTTAAAATTCTCATTTGAAAGAGCACATCTGTGTAATTCCTAGTCTTTTGTGAACAGCCATGAAACCAAAATTACTGAGGAAGTAACTGCAGTTTGACTCAGAGAATGGTATGGATGGTGGAGTCGTGCCTGGCTTTATTCCAAAGGCGGTTTGGTTCTAGTACATACACAAGAGAAGTTTGTTTCCTTAATTAGCTTTGTCAGTGCTTGCATAAGGACTGGCATACTAGGAAGCATATGTAACTAACTTCTGTTTTGTAGTGGCATGTCTTGTACCAGACTGTCATGAGTAATGCCCTTAAATGTTTTAAGAAACCTAAAACCCCATAAGCTTGCTTTTCCCCATAAAGTTGGCCTTATGTACTCAGGACATGTTATCATTTTACTGATCAAATCCTCTCTGCAACAGAGGACAATTTAATTTTCCTTTGCTCTTCATAGACTTTCAATGGACCTAAGCAGAACTCCGTATGAAAGCTATAGTTAAACAGTTTGACTTCACTAATAATAATGGCTGGTAGAAAGAACAGCACAGCAAGGGAAATTGATGTTTTCATTTTATTACATTAGCATTTCATTAGCTTCACAGCTAATTCATGGAAAACCTAAAATGCACAGGTTTCTAGAGTTCCCTCTGAAGTGTTCAAGCCTAGCTTATATACATTCTGTAAATGTTGCAAGAAACACAGGCAGGATAGAAGGTGGCTATCTCCTGAGTATCAGGACACTCAAAAGTCTCTGCCAACAATAGATGATACCTACTGGCCAAGAACAATGCTGGGACTAATTCACTGTGGTCCCTAACCACATCCGACACTTGGCATCAGAAATTAATTGTCTAAGATAACAGTTTTCCAGTAGTATCTGGCTTAAGGACCCTACGGCGATACAACACTTGGCTAGCTGGTTTTAGAAATCTGCAACATTGACCTCCAACCTTGGTTTTCAATGTCATCTTCACTTCCTTTTGTTGCTAAGAAACATAGAAGCAAAATTAAAAACCTTTATAATCCTGTAAGTGCCCAATCAAGCTGCTAGAATCAAAGGCAATATAAAATTCTGAGTTACACTTGTGATTTTTACTAATTGTTTATCTGTTAGAGTACAGAACTTGTGTAATGCAGCGGACTGGATCAAAGGAAGCCTGGACTATATTTTGAGCTCTTTGTCATCTCGGATGTTTCTATTATTCTGCTTCTCCCTCCAAACTGTTTGTGTTTGAGGGTGGCAGTATTTCTTTGTGATTATGTAGAAAACCTAGAACACTGGGATCTTAACTCCAGTGGGAGTCTTCCCAACCTTGATGATGTGTAATGTAGCACATGTTTTTATGAACTAAACTACACATCTGCACTTTCCTATATAATACTCTTGCAGACCATCTCTTTGGAAACCTGCACTGAAGTTTAAAAACTGTGAAGAGTTAAAAAGTAATAGACTTACAGGTTAAGCAAGTCTACAGCACAGTAATAAGTACATCCTCAGCAACGCTCACTTACTAATGTATCACATACATTATAAAGTAAATGCATGACTCTAAGGTGTGTGTCCCTCTGTACATACCTGTGTGTATGTACATTCTTCTGTTACATGGAAATGCTCATGTTACTTTTAAATAGAAATATAGATAGCTAACACTTAAATCAAGAAGCAGGCTAGGCCCCCCAGTGCATAAATTCAGAAGGAAGGAGAAGCAAAAAACCATGCATAATATAGGCACATAACACATTGGGTGTTTCCATAGGTAGTTCTTTTACTGGTATTTACTGGCCAAGAGGAACATGGAGCTAGTTCATGACAGCACTGACCTCAGGCAACCCTCTCCATCATAGATTGAAACTTGAGCAGGAAGGCTACTATATGTGCTTCTTTACGGTCATTGTTCTAACCTCCAAGTAGCAGATGTCTTGTTTCAAATCCAAACACTTGCCCCCGCAAACTGGAAAAGTAAGTTCCTTACGGCAAGGAAAAATATGCTGTCTCCAATGGAAAAAAACTCACAGGAGTTAAGTTCTTGGCCATCTGGAATAGTTGTGATGCATAGTTTCGCTGGTGCTGTTGAGGAGACTAACCTTTCTTTTATCTCCCATATAAACATTCCAAAGAAAGGTTGAGATCTAGCGCTTGGTCAAACTGGAAAAAAACTTGCTTTGTCAGTATTCTGACTAATTTTTTGCACCTAGAAACTACTGTAATCACTGGCATAAGATGTCTTTAGTAAACAGTGTATTAAGAGTTGTGAAGTGAAATGTTCAAAGTGTCGCTAAATAGTTTCTTGAGGTTGCTTGTCTATGTTCTATCACACTTTTGCCCTTTAAAGAAGGGCTGTCGGACACTAAGCATAATCTCTTGCTCACATTAGACAAGAAGGCCCGTACAGAGACATAATTCAGTCTTTGGCAAGGAGAGTAGATGTTACAACTACTTGTAACTTCACCAAGCCCTAAGACCTGAATGTGACTGGCTGTGTGTGAAGAGCTGGTAAACCCCTACAAATAATCTCATGGTCTTCAGGGAACTAATTTATACTCCTGACTGGAGTTGACATTTTTTACCCTGTTTTCATGCATAGCATTGCTACAAGCACAAGTAAGGGATAAAGAGACGGGTGCCTGAAAAGGGATATGCCATCTGGACAAACAGTCTTTCTACCCATTTCTTGTTTTCCCTCATACCTAAAATGTATGTGTTTATTTTCTTGTGACTCTCCTAGTCTGTAATAAAATAGTTCTGCTACTGTGCTTTATATAACCCTTTTCCTGTCTATTTTTTTCTCTATATGCCAATAAATCAAGAATACTCTGCAGAACATGATCTTATATGTTTTAGTCATTCTGTCCTGCCCAAGAAGTGTTTGTGCATGGGACATACAAATTTTCACTTCTGTCTCATTTGCTTTTTCTGGTGAGTATTGAGGTGCTAGCTCCAGTGTATAACTCTACAAAACATAATGTTAAGGGTGAGTGTCAAAGCAGCATCCATGTGCTGTTAAGTGCACCGTACAGTCACTAATCTGAGCGTGAGGAAACCATGGACACCAAGGATGACTGTGACTTGCTGCAGATCACACAAATGATAGAAGTTACTTTTCTGAGAGGAAAAGGAGGTGAAAAATCATGTGTTTTAAAATAAATAGTATATTACCTATGACTTATTTCTATTAAAACTAATGCCTTCTCGTGGATATTAGTGTTCCTGGCATGTTGGAGTGTATCATGTCCAATGAAAGGATTTCTTTGCTACTCTTTTCATTTGTAGGTATACAACATCCCTGATATAAGAACAGCATGTTCTCACTTTTTCAGTAGTTTATTTCCTTTTTAAAAAAATCTATTCTGATAGTAGTATCCATCCCTTATGACTAGCTTTTCTCCTTTTTTCTTGATTCAAGCTGCTGTAGAGGATCATTTCTAGCAAAGGAAGAGTTAAACAGGCTGGAAGAAGCCTAGCACTATTGACTTTGCAGCACTCCAGACTGTCAGCAGATGTTTCATGGGGCATTTAGGTAGCAGCCCAACCTGAGTAGGAAAAATCAGGATAAGAATAGGATTTGGGGAATGAAAATAGTGCAAATCTCATAAAATAAAGGTATTGCAATATGTTAGAACCTGTCTCCATTTTCAATTAAATTGCATAATATTTATCTGAAAACAGCAGTATCTTAATTGTACAGGAGGAAGAGAGAGGGGATGTCCCATGTTCACTTTTGCTTCTGATGTTTCCTGTCTTGAATGTTACCCATTATCATATGGGTACTGCAAGATACCAATACTGCAAGAACTATGTTGCCTTAGACATGCAATGATCCTGCTTATGTGGCTTCAAGTTCAGCAATATATTACAAGTATATATTATGGATTTAAGCATCTTCCCCTATTTTATATGCATGATTAAATAATGAGTTGAATCAGAAATGCGTTCTTCTCAGTACGATAAATCAATGGGTAAAGGGCATTGTGTTACAATACTGCAACGGCTCAAACTGTTAAACAGTTCTGCAAATCTTATTATGTGGAGCAGGGATAAAGAGGTGCTGTGCATTCTCTTTTCTTTAAAACCTGGAAAATGGAAAAAATAAAATATTTACATCGAAATTTAAAAAAATCCAAAGTATGAAATAACTAAATATAGCACAAAATGCATATGCCTCTGTAACTGAAAATAACTAATATTCAACAATGCTTGGCAAAACTCTAGGCTAAGAAAAATGAAACACGTTATCCAACTGAAACATTGGGGGATTTTAAGGTAAACAGAACGTAATTTTTCTACCTGAATTGGACTAAGCTGCCTGCATGTAAATCCTGTATCCTAAAAATTACATGCAATTATATAGCAATAATAATTTTAGTGTGTTCCCCAATTTTCAGGATAAATTATATTTGGAATTCAGTGCTGCAAGATCTTGAAAATAAAGTTTGTGCAGTTTGAAATGCCTTGATTTCTCAAGTAACATCTTCTCTTTGTCTGGGAGCTATTGAGACTATAATGTGAACACAAGCAGAATTTTAATGGCTCCATTCAGCCTGAAGAAAGGCATCACAGAGTGCAGATCTAGTTCTCTAACAAAGTGTTTTTCTGAGTCTAGGTTTAGGTTTTTTAACTCTTCTTCATATAAAAATGCAAAGTTCTTCAAAGTGCGGGTTTTGCTGAGCCCTTCTTTGGCAGCGAACATATGCTTCACCGTTTTGATTGTTTTGACCATTTCAAACAAAGAGACAATTTCATAAGACATTTATGTTTTACTGCATTATGTTGGATGTTTATTCATGTGATAGCGAATAGACAAGCAGAAAGGTAACTAGCTGGATTTTAGATCTGCTTTTGATATATCTTTACATTTTAGATTTAAGTTGGTTTTAAAATGTGTTTTCCTTGGTTACATGATTTTAAAAATTATGAGGAGAAAAAATAATTTAAAAAGCACTTTCATTGCAAATTGATGTGACAATGCTGGCTGAAGTGTTTGTGGGAGAATCCTATGACAAAATGTGCTTGTCATCAGTACTGAGTGAGAAGAAAAGTACCACAACTTGACTTGGAGCATGTGGTTAATCAGTTTGTTTATTTAATATATTTGATCAGGTTGTCATGATGTGTGAAGCATCTAAATGTTATCTGTGGTAGAGATCAAAACATGAACTTGGCAAACTTTTCATTTTCTGATTAAGGCTTTGTAAATGGAAATCAGTTATGCCTGCTTGTGTCTTTAACAGAAAGGTGCTTCGCTGAGCCATGAGCATTTCTTTCAGAATGTAATTGGTAGAGCACTGTACAAAGAGAATCCTGAACCACTTGGTCTGTAGCTCCTAGTCTAAAAAAGATCAAACTGACGATCTCAGTGCACATCACACCGTTTCCAGTGCAAGCTGTGGCGAAAGGATATAAAGCACATCGCAGTAATCTACAAGTTGAGAAACCGAGTTCTTCCTCTGACATACATGTGCCTTTGTTTCCTAATAAAATGAATCAGACCTGAGACTTCCATTTTGGGGTCAGATGCACAAAGATTACCCAAAGGTGATGAGCACATGAGAAATATGTTCTTTATTTACAGTATCAGCCCATTCATCCTTTGATACAATATAGAGTATCTTGGTTCCTTTCTCCTAGTTCTTTTCCTTTTGGTGTTAAAAACCTGGAAAAGAATATATGTCAACTTCCTCGAACTCAGAAGAGCCCTTGGGGTCTCATCATTCTTAGCTGAAATTTTTAGTGATAGTTAAACTATGTGCTAGATTCAGCCATGTGATGAATTAGAAAAATGCAATTTGATGATAAAAGTCAGCTTGTTGAAGTTTGAAGTATATCATGCAGTGGGTACATCTCTAGAGTTTGTATCACTTTACATATAAGCATAGAACTGCCCTTAAAAACAAATCATACCTAATTCTAATTTTTCTAGCTAAAATAGAAGGAATTTCTTTTGTGTTATTTCAACTGATTAAATAACCCCACTCCTTTAGAATGTTCTTATCCTGTGTCAGTCTCTCTTCTATTACATATAAATTAGCATACAAGGTCAATCAAGTATATAAACAAGGGGTTTTTTAAATTTCAGTTTTCTAAGCTACAGTGCTGATCAATGTGGGTTAAAATATAATTTTAGAGAGGTCTTTTCCTCTGAAACCAACCTGCTCAACTGTAATTCGGTATTCGTGTGGCCTTACAACCTCATCACTGGAGTCTTTGAACACTGCATGAATCTTACTAGTTTTAAAATAATTTTCTGCCACATGGGCATGTGACAATCAGTTTTATTTTTTATTGTTTCCTTTTATAACATTTACACTTGTCTGGGAAATAGAAACTTCTTACAGCAAGTGAAGAAAGTGAGAAACTCTGAGACGTCAACAAGTTTAAAAGAAGAAGAACAATCCTGGTTACTGTTGAAAATGTTTGCTTTGCTAAGCAAACTTCCTGAGTAAGGTAAGGCAAGGAAATACCTTGCTACCTTGTTGATCTAGTCGCTTGATTTATGTTCAGGAGAAGCACTTTCATGAATAGAGTATAGAGGATGAGGAAATAAAAAAAGGATTTTTTATTATAAAGATAACTTCTAGAACTTCCAAAACATTTTGTCTATTCCTGTGCAACATACATCAAATGACTATTCTTATTTTAAAAAGCTAATGACATAAAGGATAAATATGAGTAGGCATGAAAAAGCAAGTCAAGGTGGACAACACAGACTGATGCTAATTACAAGGCATGAACAAATGTTAGCCACGTTTGTGTTTTCCTTAGCCAGAAATGGATTGCAGAGCAAGTAAATTTACAAAAGTAGTTGAAATCTGAAGGTGCTTCTGGAGGGGCTTGAAAAACATTTGAAGTGATTGTTATCGGAAGAATGAAGTGAGACGTGGGGGGAAAGTACAGCATAAAGATTGAATGATCAGATGTTTGGGTATGAGTTAATAGAATTCAGTAGTTTTGGGGACTTGGGTTGTTTTTGGTGTTTTTCTTTGAAGAAGTAGTGCTGGCTAAATTGTTTTGTCTCAATATAAACAGGGGAAATACGTCAATCTAGAACTTAGTTGGAGAAGAATGGACAGTTTTTATAGAAACAGCTAGATCTGAGGCAATTAAAGGATGATTAGAGTTAAATGATTTTATGATACTATAAAGCTTTAGTCAGTTTTACTGATTGCGCTTAATTTTCTCAGGTTAGTTCAAAGTCAGGGGAAAGAATACATACACCTGCAGTGAATCTGCTCTCTTAAGTTAGGGAAAGCGTATACTGTTTGTTAGGCATGAGTCTGGGTCAGATTTTACAAATTACCTTTGACAGTAGTATATTTTATGAATTGTCTCGACATTGTTCTTCTCCTCCTTACGGGCTTATACTGACCTCTTCTATTTCTGCAACGCCCTGCTGTGAAAACAACAGTACAACAGCAAAGGAAGATGAGCGAAGAGCAAAGAACAACAGGAATCAACCAGATACCCAAAGCTGCAGCTTCCCAAGCAGGTGCCTCATTATCCGAAGTATAATTCCTACCACTGTAGCCTTTGGTTTCATTTAAGTGTTGTTTACTGCTGTTCAGACGAGGAGGAGTGGGCATGTGGGATAATACCTCGGCAGACTTGGATATCAAAGTTGAGGGTACAGTCTTTTTGTCCGAGCTGGTGATTGACCTAGTGCTTACTGAAGTTATGCTTATCCTCTTACCAAAGTGGTCATCCAGCGGAAAAGTTTCTGCCCTGGAATAAGTGGTAGTTTCAGGGGTTTTAGCCATCAGGCTTGTACTGGAGGTGTAAGTGTTTGCTGTTAAGCCGTGGCTAGTGGTAGAAGATGGAGCTTGGAGCAGAAGAGAATTTGACGTGGCATTATGATGCTGGCATCTTTCCCACTCGGTGGCCTTTGTGCTGTTTTGTCTTTCGTATTTATTCAGTGGGGAGTGAGTATTTGGCTCTTCGGATGTCAGTTTTTCAAAAATAAGAAGATCTGGATCAATCCCTATTAAATCATAAACAATGTTAGTTTATATGATAAAAGCTCATCTGCACACCCACAAAAGGAACACACGGAGATAATGGTAGGTCAGGGAGCCCAAATAATACCCATCAACACCTTCTGGACTGGGAGTGTCACTGCCTAGGGTTATGGGACACCTTATGGGATGTAAGGGAAGTGCATTTTGGGATTGCACAGGACTTACTGTGGGGTGCTTAGGGAAGGAACCAAAGGTGAGGCAAGGGAGGGATCTAGGCTCCTGGGGAGTAGGGGAGTCCTGGACGGCTCTGCGTGTGTGTGACAGTCTGCACCAGCAACTGGAGGAGAGCTGCACCCTCAGGGGCTCATACGTCTGGGTGCCAGCAACAGGGGAGACTGGGGGTCCAGGAGCAGCTACTGGGCAGACTGAGCATCTGAGCCCCGCTGCTGGGGGGATTCGCACTGCACCTATGTGTATATGTATATCTTCACTAGCAGATCTCCATCCTGTGCAGCCAGAGAAAGCAGGATGCGGCTCTTGGTGCTGCCTGTGTTCATGTGTCTCCTTTATGCATACGTCTGTGTAACCTGTGTGGCTGGCTGTGTATGTATGTATACTTGTGGTATGTATATGTGCTCTTTGTGCATGTGCCTAATGGGAATACATTTTCAGCCTTGCTACTGGTTGGATCTGGGGACATGGAGCAGTGGGCAGCCTCGCCTCTCAGTCTCTCAGATCTGGTATGGTATTTTCCCCAAGCGTAGTATTGATTAGGTACTCAGAGAAAGAATCTTGAAAGGTCCTTTCTCAAATACTGAATGGAAGAAAAGGGGAAAGTATTCTTAGAAGCAGGTACATTGATGAAAAAGGAAAAAAGCTGTATGCGTTTTTAGCATTGCATGTTACTTCAGAAGATCTTTTAGCACGGCAGCTGACCTAGTATAATTTTAACATTTCCTATAGTTGCTATGTTTTCATCCTTTATAAACGAAATGCTTAGTTACCTGTTGTGATGTTGTACAAAATGACATTGATTCTAGCCTTTAGTATGCAACTTTCCAATGCTGGGCAAGACATGTGCAGGCAATTCATGTTCTCATGAATAGCTCCATGGTAGAACACTGCCAGATTGCAGGAAACTGTAATACAAAAAGAATAAAGTTGAGCTTATCAGCATAATGAACATTGTATCTTGCATGTTATTACGTTATTTAACATCAGAAGATCATTAGTGCTGGGCAGCTCCATAGAACTTTAAATCTGTGGTTCTCTCATTATTGTGCAAACTAATTAAGCACCTAGTCAATAAAGTAGAACTACTTATAACTATATTCTTATTTTAAGAAGAAGGAATAGAATAGCTGTCTGAATTCTAAATGTGCCTCTGATAAAATAAAATCATATGCTTTAACTTGTAGTCCTCCTACCAGTTGCCTTCCTTCATTTCTCAGCTGCAGTGAGTGGACCCTTTCTAAAAGTAAAGTTATCAAGGAAGACAACTTTGAGATGTCTGCTTTTGTGTAATATGCCTGTCTACATGAAACTGGACTGCAACCATTCATTTCACCCAGACTATTAAAAAAACATCCTGAACTACAATAAGTAAGTGACATATCTACAAATGAGAAAAGGAAGAAAATACACTAAACCCATGCTTACTGTCTTTTCTTTTACTTGTATTTTTTCAGTCAGCAGCCTCAGTACTGCATCATAGATTAACATAGTAAACATACACCTTGAAAATAATTTTTTCCGTCATAATGTATTGATCTGCCCTAAGAGAGAAACATTATTTTCAAAAAAATTATAAATTTATACAATTAGTTAAATAAAAATTTAAAATGGAAATGCACTCTGTCTGAACAATACAAATTCAGCAGCTCTATGGAAGGAAAAATCACAGCAGAAGTGCTGTTACAGAATTGTCTTGTGTTTTTTACCTATTTACATATAAAGATCAAGGTTGTCTGCCTAGCTGAAACAGAAACGGTAATATTTACAAGTAAAACTGAGATCCTAAACTGGAATGATAGCAAGATAAAGCTAATTTAAATATGATAATCACCAATTTTTCTTTCACTGATACAATTTTCATATCGTATATCTACCTCTAGTTAGGCTTTATCGATTTCCAGTTATTTGTCACAGGAACTTGAGTTTACAGTAGATACTTATGAAAGTGAGACTGGTACAAACATTCTTATGATTATCAAAACAATAGAAGAACATAACTTGAGGGAGACAGAATTATAATCTTACAGGGATTATACAAAGCTCTGTCTTTATTATATACCAATTGGTTTACATTTTTCTTTAAAAGATTAGAAACATTTTGTAGTGTTGGAGAAGGATATTTCATAGAATCATAGAATCATAGAATGGTTTGGGTTGGAAGAGACCTTAAAGATCATCTAGTTCCAACCCCCCTGCCATGGGCAGGGACACCTTCTACTAGACCAGGTTGCTCAAAGCCCCATCCAACCTGGCCTTGAACACTTCCAGGGATGGGGCATCCACAGCTTCTCTGGGCAACCTGCTCCAGTGCCTCACCACCCTCATAGTGAAGAATTTCTTCCTTATATCTAATCTAAATCTGCCCTCTTTCAGTTTAAAGCTGTTACCCCTTGTCCTATCACTACATTTAGCCAGTACATAACTATTTTGATATATTTCCTGAGGAGTATGATTCTGATTCTATGAGTACAGGCATTTCTACAGGTGATTAGCTTGTACAGATAAAGGAATTTAAAATCCAGTGACTATTTTTAAGAAAATAATTCTGAATATAGAAATAATTCTAGGCATCATTAAATATTTTGCATCATTTTTAGCATAAGTTAACAGTTTAAAGTACAAAGCCCTTCAAATATTTCTATGAAATACTTATGTAGGACTTGCTTTTCTGTGGTATCTTTTGTTCAAGGATTCTTAAACACTCTGTGAACACTAACAGTGTGATATTTTTTAAGTCATTGTTTGAAAAATCACAATTTTCAGATGTTTGTTCACATTGATGATTTTTCTTCCAACAGAAAACTGTTCTTCACTTGCATCCCATATAGCAGTATGTACCCTTGCCTTCAGACCAGGTATACAATGTTCTGGATTTTGTCAAAGAATGGATGTTTTGTGCTATAGTATACTTTATGTTGGTTTTTCAGGGTGATACATGAATACTATGCAAGTTTCTGATACAGAGACTATCTTGTTAAGATTATATAAGACACCTGAAAATACATATATTTGTTTGAAGGAAGGAGTGAAATCTTCAAAACCTTTCCAGTCTTCCAAGTTTGTGCAGAGTTCTGTTGTCATTAGAAACTCGGGGGTTTAGCACAACATAATTATAAATGCTTTTCATTTTAATGATTACTTTGCAAGCTTTATGAAAATATTGTTAAATAGTAGAGAAAAGTATCTCATCTGAAGAACTTGGCTTCTGTGGATATGCTCTCTTTGGGATCTGTGATGGATTTTATTTCATAAAATCAGGTAAGAAAAATAAGTCACAAACCTATTTTTTTGTAAGGAAGGATAGTTCTTTGGTCAGGAAAAATACTTTAAAAGCATGCTGTAAGATATTTTGCATTGGTTTGAGGAGATATAAACAACATATTTTATCACTTGTTTTTAAATTCTTTCAAAATTTCTTTTTGTCTTGTAAGATTAGCTTTCAGTAACTGTGCTATTACTGAAAATCCAGCAAAGAAATTTCTCTTGCCAAACTTCTTATCAACATTTCATGAAATCTTAATTAGGACGTTTATTGGCAATAGTATTTGTGGTAGTGACCAAATCTGTCTCTTTGGTATTATAAGGAAACCACAAGCTCATTTAAAGCCCATCTTCAAAATGCCATCTAATGTCTCTATTTTAGTTAAGATTGTAACAAATTTGTGCTTGACAATGTAACATTATAAAAACAAGATTCCAAGTTACCATTACTTATCTCTGTAAGGTATCCTATCCCATGTTCTGTAAGAAAAAGTTTGTTGTCCAAATAGGAAAAACATTGCTGAAATGTGTATAATTGTACTTTCCTCACAATATTTAAGACAGACGTTGACTCTTCCCAGGAATGCTGCTGGCAGTTACACAGTTATGTGAGTGTCAGGTTGTCAAGGTCATATTTTTGCTCATAATTCAAAATTTCATCAAAATTTATATTGACTGTTTTTAGTAACAGGTACCTCATTTTCATCCTCTGTATCCAAACACCTTTCCAGTCTTGTGCGTTTTGCAGTCAAATTTAGGCACCACAGACACACTCTTCTCATACACTCCTAAAATGTAGTCCTATAGTGTACCGGTGCAGTGTGATACAGAGAAAATATAGTCTTGGGCTTAAGACAAGCAATGATTTTTCTTATTTTTATTCTGAGTTTACAAGGCTAGGCAGAAGGGGTTGCCAGCTGCATAACTGCTGTTACTTATTGCTGTAACTTTATTGTTCATGTTACATTATACCTGGGTTGCACCAGAAACATGGTGTAAACACAGAACAAGAGAGTACCCTCTCCAAGAAAATAAATATTCTTGTATTTCAGAGAAGGACAAATTGTGTGTTCACTCCCCTTTCCCCCTCACCATGTCCTAGTCTAGTACTACACTCCATGAAGAAGAGTCCTGTTGAAATCAGTGTCACTGATTTTTCTCTGCAGGAGTAGATGGTGACAGATGCTGAAGAGTTTCAGTGTTAACATTGTCCACAAGCTTTGTAACAGAGATCTAAAATTTCAAAACAGACCCTAAGATTTTCATGTGTTTCTAGTGTGGTCTTCTAAAAAATTCAGATTCTTAAGTTCCTTTCTATAGGACTGAAGATGGAGGAACAGTTACAATGTGCCTCTGCTTTCCTGCCTCAAAAAATGCATATATCCCAATTTTTTGCATGATTGCTTCTTCAAATAAAGGAATGTTTACATAAAAATTACCCAAAATGTTTTTCCTCATACGTCATGATGCAAATTTTAATGTATGCCACAATCTTGATAACAAATACTCACCGTTCCTCAGAAGGCAGCAGGCTCTGCTGCACTGTTGGGGTGAGACTTCTGCGTAAAACTTCAGCACCTGGGCTCCCCTCTTCTGTGATTCCTGCAGGTCAATCAGAAGACCTGGGAAGCGTCGGATCCAGCAGTTTTTGTAAAAAGTAGTGGGTGAGCAGAGAGAGTCTGACTCCACAGCCAAACCCAGGACCAACAGCACTTCTGCTATTGCCACCAGCAGAACCATCTCTTCAATGTAATGGGCTTAGTCAGCGCGCTTTCTCCTCCACGAGTGCACTAAAATTTGGACCAGCATTTTAAGAGACAATCTCTTGGGTGGTGAGGATACTGCCAATTCTGCCAGGGACATGAGCCAGGGGATGTTTTTTCCAAACTATTCCCATGATGCTGTTTGGGCAGCTGCTGGAAGGAAGCAGCCATTTTATGAGCTACATGCGATTATAATAGTTATTATTGTTCTCTAACAACTTCGTTATTTGGAGACAGTTTTTGAGAGACAACAGGTGCAAGTTGCTTTTAGTCATTCAGATAACTTGTTTCTGTGGTCCCAAGGTTGTGTTTCTTCTCCTAAGACTAAACTAGGCAGACAGCCTTAATATGTGATGAATTATGGTAAGCTCAGCATATTGTTTCACCTCAGCTCTGGAAGCATGCAGTACAGTCACTTGAGAGCAGGTAGGTCTACCACTTTGTTCAGGCACACTATTACACTCAACACAGAAGAAACAGCTCGGTTTAGTTTCGTAACACTTTTTGAATTATCTGGTGGCTGCAAATATAGTTTCCTTCTTTACTAGCAAACTGAACTATCTAATTCTGTGTGCCAGCTAGAGGTGGAAATTTGTTCTTCTTCCCTACTCTGTTTTGGTTGCAGGAATAATATGATTTTATTTGCCAATATCTAGGAATAGAGGAATATGACTGGAGAAGTCTGTGACCTACATTAATCTGCGGACTAGGTAGGTAATCAAAGTCCTGCCCCTAATCTTCCATAAGTTTAAGAATATTGAACAGTCCGTATGGGTGCTTCTGCTTATGTTTGAGCTTGGAAAAGGCCTGCGAGAGTGCAAGAAAGAAAATATAGTTGGCGTATAGGGAGGTAATTTTTCAAGCACCTGGTCTGAAACCTGAAACTCCCAAGTGTTTTGTTTCTTAAAAGGACTCAGTCTGATCCCTGATTCCCTGTTCTGTATGTCTTTCATACAGAAAGGCTTTAAACTATTACAATACATGAGTTCATTTAAACTCAATGGACTATACAGTGAGCTTGAGAGAATTAGGTAGAAATATGGTTGGCTGCAATAAAAATTGTGTCTTGAATATATAAAAATATTTTAGGTGGCATTTTTTTCCCTCAAGATTAGAATCAAGGAATTCCCCCAGTCCTACATGAAGTGTAGATCAGTGCCATGGTGCGGGGGGGAAGCCTTAAATTCATTTTAATTCTTTAGTCATTATAGCTGGTGTTTTGCAAAACAAGGCCCCCAGTTTGGAAATGAGCTGACACGTATACAATTTTGTTCTTTACAGAGCTCCTTAGAAGGTAATAAAGCTCGGAGCAGGTTAACTCCTGTTGATCCAATAGCAAGACCAAGGCATTTATTTATTCAGTGGAACTACTGGCTATAATTAGGAGGATTCCAAATAAATGTCTGGTTTTATGCAGATTGCATGTCTGTTGTGGGGAATACATGAATTAAATTGTAAGAAAGAGCATAAGTGGGTAATTCTTTAAGCCTCTCTCCTGAAAACCAGTTCTTGGTACTTGTGTTGTTTTATTTAGTTTTGGTAGTTTGATGTGCTTTACTTTTATTTTCATCTCTGTGTGAAAATCACTACCTAAAACCTTAAATATGTTTCAATACACCTGTTAGTTTGCATTCAGTGGACTGCACAGGGATGTTTTTAGGCATTTATCTACCATTGCCACAAGCACTATTGACAGTGTATTTTTCTAAAATTTTTGTTTCAGCTTTCCAAATATTCCAAGGCATCACTTGATATGGGACACACTCAGAATTTTGAAAGATATGCCTGTATTTTGGCATTAGCTCCAGTATTTAGTATGAATTTTGGATCTGTTTTGTTCTGTAAGACTTGAATGCAAAAATGTCGATTCCTGATTGCTTTCCTCACTGGTACTCTTCCCATATCTCCAAGAAGAGAAATGTAGAAGATTCTGAATAACTCGGGGGAGCATGGAACAAGAAGATTAAACTGATACAAAACAAGTATTTATATTGGATAAAGCTGAATGTGTCTTTAGTTCATTGAAATAAACAGGATTATTGCATGAACAAAAAATTAGATATAATAGGTAGCTTCAATAGTATATGTATTTGTAGTTACATAAAGATTACACTGTCTCAGCTCCTCTGTTTTTATACATTTGATACCTTGCAAAATGTATGTGTAAATAACAAATATGTTTACTTCTTCCTTTCCAGGAAAAAAAAAATAAATAAAGGACTAGCCCTGTTAGACTTCAGTTAGACGGACCTGAAACACCAAGCAAATTTTTCAGTTTCAGTAGGGCTCTGTCCAGACATTAAGATAAAGTGCGAGACTGGATGTGAACACACCTGAGCACCTAAGCATCATTCAGACCATTCAATAAGTCTTTCTCTGTTTTGAATAAGGTAACAAATTCTTAAGTACCTGCTACTTCCATTGAGGTGGTCACCAAACGCAGTAAGTGTGAGTACTCACTGTGCATAATTTTTAATTATGTAGTTGCAAAATTGGGCTTGGGTAACCAGTCACATTTTGTACAGATCTGTATGTTTTCAATGTATATTTTAAATCTCTTTTTTGTTTGCCACTGTTTGTCAATAGACATATTGCTAGTCTTTCTCAGCACCTTCATGTTTTTTATTTTGTTCTTCTGCTATGTGCTTCAACCAAGCAGCCTTTTTTCCTTTTCATTACTTGTCATTCTTTCTCACTTCTCTGTTTCTGAATAAATTATAAGAGCAGGAATAGCTGCAGTGGAATAGCTGCAGTGGAACTTTCTTTAACGAAATATAAAGAGATTGAAATAAATAAATAAATGGCTGCTTTAGGCAATTTCCTTTAAAAACTGAAAAGTTCTCTCTGTTAAATTTTGGAGTCTTCTGCCACCTTGCCCGTAATTTCACTTTGATTTTTCTATGGGAAATGCATACACATAATTTAATGCTGAAGTTTTAAATCACAAACATTTTGCAAGAAGGAAATACCTGAGTCTTACCTGCAAAGCAGTGACCGACTGTTCCATGTGCTCTGTAAGGAGGGATCAGGAGACTTTTACTGTTAGTAAGGAGTCTTTGGCCAGTATCAGACCAGCACTTCATGTTATTTAGTAATTCTTTTCGTCAGTCTTCTCAAATTTCTTCCTGGAAAACAAAAAGACAGTTGCCTGCTTTCTGTGAGAACATGGATGTCTTTGCAGACCTTTCAGTAAAAGAAACATACCTGCCACAAAGGACGAGAATGATCTTTTTAATGATTCTTGTTATAAACAGAAACAGTACCTGAAGTTTTCCACCTGGGCTGGCAGTGATAATGGCACAATCCAAGAGCTTCCTAGCACAAAGGATTCATCATTGGGCATTAACTCTTTTTTTGCCAAATATAAACAAAAGCAGACACCTTTTTCAAGTAACAGGTACATATTGATATTTGGAACTATATTTAGCTTATATGGAATATATGATTCTAGTACTCAGAATATGGAAAGACCAGAAAGATCTATAAAGTACAGGAAAGTGTTCCCGAAAAGGACTGAAAATGCCAAGGCTTTGATTCTGTAGTCAGATCAGCCTGTCTAAAACTACACTGCACTTTGGCTTTGTTCATGGGCCACCTATTGTCCACAGTGTTATTGTCCTGTGTTTGCTGAATGTCTTGAAGTCCCCTGTCAGCCCTGAGGGGGGAGGACAGTCAGTGTCCTGGGTTAAGCTGAAGTTTAGGCATTTATGCTCTTTGAAGAGCTATGGGAGACAGTGGTGTTAGCTGCTATGTCCCAGCCAAGGCTAGTGCCTATCTTTGATAGTTTCTCCTTTCTTCTGTTCTGTCACTGGTGGTTAAGCCAGTATGATCAGAGAGGGACACATCCCTCATGTAAATGCAGACTAGACAAGAGGGGACAGTTGGGCCTCCGGTCTGCATCTTCCCTTTCCCAAGCTGATTACAGGAGAGAAGGGAGAGGTACTCCGTGAGGCCCAGGTGTGACCAAGCAATGCTCCTTGATGGTGCCATGATGATGCAGAAGTACGCAGTGAATGATTGCTGCTAGCACTGACCCAGCCTGTCTCGGGTGTGGGAAGAGACCAGTGCTAACTGTGTAAAGCACTTCTCTGCTACACTTAAGTCAAACATGTTAGCTTAAATCATCTGTGTTTTAGATTGTCTCTGACAGAGCAGTCGAAAGATGACAACTGCCAGCTGAGAAGAAGCCTGCAGTTTCCCATGTGAGTTATGAACCTGTCTATGTCCTCATTTGAAGATCAGTAAGCTTATTTAATCAAATGTGCAGCATAATCCCATGCAACGTCAGTCCTAATAATCTCTGCTGAAGTCAGTGGAGTTCTGTGCCTGTGTTGCACTCCATGTGAATAAATTGAGTTTCAGGCCTGTGTTGAAATCGTCCTTATCTTGTTTTTCTTAGATATGTACATGTGTTTTCCATTACAGCAGTGTTAAGGTCAAAATTTTACCTAAGCTAAGTATTTTGATAATGCCAGAATATGTCACTGTAACTCTATTATAGTATAAAAATTATACAATACTAATGTAATGAATGATGAAATAATGAAATGTAAGTACTTTGAAAAAACGTCAAAGTAAATCTTTTTGAGATTACTGAAATACTGCGCTCACTTTCTCCTTTAAAATTTCCTTGAAATCAAAACATTCTTGCAAAATGTCTTAAGTCCAACAAAACAGCATTTTTTGAGAGAACTGTTTTGTCAAAAACAGCTATTAGTGGTCAGATTTTGGTTTGGAGCAATATATCAAGTTTTTAATGAATCTGACCTTCTCCAAGGTTTGGGACAGTTGGGTCCAAGATTCTGGTTTCAGCCCCATCCCAGCAACATGGTAAAAAGAGGTGAAATATTACAGTTTCTGTTCCTGTGACTTTGTGCAAACCATTTTTTAAACCGTTATTTCAAAGGGGCTGCCAGACCCTGAGATTCTCTCGGAGCTTGGCTTCAAACTAATTCTGGTAAAACCTCTGCACGAAAGCTGGAATCTGTGTGTTCAAACAAAGAGCAACAGAAGTCTTAGTCAGATTAGGTTTATACAAATATAAATCTACGGGCATACATGTAAACTTGAGCCAAGGTTTATGACAAAAGGCACAATGTTTAGCAAACACTGTAATGAATGAATACTGACTTATGACAGAACTTGAAACTAGGCAAAGGGGATGGAGTTTCAATATTGTGATGAATTTTATACAGCTGGATACTTAGTGAAAGTCTTCCATGTGGGTTACCATTCATCTTACCTCATTATTATGTACTAAAATTCAGCTCTGCCTGTCTGCACCAGGATTTAAAAATATATGCTCTTTTAAAAGCACCCAGTTTACTCTCATCTAGATAGAGCTACACAAGAAAATTCTGGCTGGGGATGCACGATGCATTTGTGCAGAACAAACATCACTTACAGGAGATTCAGCAGCAGGCAGAGCACTCCAGCAGCCTGACCCCCATTCAGGTTTTGTCAGGGAACACTTATTTCACCTGAGAGAGTTTCAAGGAAATTCTTTTCTGGGTCTTTGGCGTAAAAAACGGAACAGATTGAACGCCATTGTAATGATTTACATGCTCAGGCCTCCGTTCTGCTGTCTGGTGACTGAACTTTCTCATGATCCACAGAGAATGCCCACTAGCACACAGACTATTGGAACAGCCCTTTTGCTGCCCAGAGAGAGCTCAGTAGCACACACTTTAGTATTAATCACTCATTAAATTTGACTAAAGCAGGGATAAGTTAAGTACTTGATAATAAATAATCAGTATTCCAAAAAAATACCACTCCAAGTATTTTTCCAGTAGTGTTAAAACACACATTTGTTGCAAGGAATAAATATTAAAAAGTACATCAAAAGCAGAAAAAATAAATAGAAAATAATAGGAAATAAAGTCTAAACAAGTGCTAATAGAAATAGGAGTGCTTTTTTTTGGAATAGCATCGCTAATGGCATTGGGTAAGAAGTGCTTTTCTTGGCTGCGAATCTGAAAAAAGAAATTACCTCTATTTAGCAGCTCATCCTTCACAAATGATAGAGATTTCAGTTGCAATAAAATTATGCTCCAGTCAGTTCCTCTCAGAAATGCCAAGATCCTTTAGAACACTGATATTTTTAATGCTGAAATACTGCAGGATATTTCCTATGTTCCACAGATGCTTACTTTGTATCCTGTGACAAGGAAAATACTAAACAATGGCAGCAGCTGGTGAATCATTTCCAAAAGACTGATTCCTCTCTTGAGTAATTCCACTATTACTCAATACACAGTTCCCTGGCAGTACAGTACAATTCCCTGGCGTCTCAGAGGGAAGAATGTGGCACTTTATATTTTATATTAGATAGCATGTATATTTTAAATATCCCCTGATTTAGTTCCAGTTCACATTTTAGACTAATAAGGCTGAAAGGAATTCAATTTTTCCTTTGTTTTTTGCCCTCTATGTCGTCCTTTCCTTAGAGCAATCAGGTTGGTGTTACTTTCTGGTTCTCATGTATTATCCAGTGTCTCTGTGTTGAATCAAGGGAAGGTTTGCCTAAAACAAACACAAAACCACTGCAGTCTTCCTTTAGGCACTGTACTGGTGCTTAAGGATTTGGTTCTCCACTGCTGCGGATTTTTCGTGTGATCTTGGGTTAGACCCACAAAGAAATTCAGGCTGTATTTCATGTATATGTAAACCAGATTTTCTGCCAAGAAAAGCATTTGTCATTCTGATTCCTAGTCACTGGTACTTCTGTTACCCGCCCTTTGCTGTGTCTTGTGACTTTACCAGACTGGAGACCCATCCAGCTTACCACACAAAGCCATTGAGTGGTTCACAGAGGAAAAACAAGCGGCCATGGTTTTCTAAGTAAATCTAAGCAGTGTTAAATACTCGAAGTGAATCTAAAGTGTAAGCAGGCTTCAGTCTTAGCGCACAGAGCAGGCTTGCACCAGCCCCGTGCGCATGCCTTGCCAGTCAGGAAGCGTGCGCTGAGCTCCGTGCAAAACAGAAAGAGTGCTACTTCTGTCTAGTTATCTCTGGCTTTGGTTTTCCTGCCTTTATAGCAGTAGCCCATCCTGACTCTCTGTGTTTCCTTGCTTTTGCTAAAGTAGAAAAGTCAGAGGGCTATAGAAATTTATGCCCAGGCAGAGAAAGGGTCAGAAGCTTAGGTTTTCCATATCATGGTTGAATGGTCTATTACAATGTAGCTGCTGTGTAAAAGAGCTTCTTCCATTTCCAAGTCTTTCTAAAAGAAAAGACTGATCTCTCTTCAGCCTTGGAAATAATTCAGGTGTTAACTACAAGAAAATAGTTCAGGCACCAAGCACAGGAAAAAGTGTCTAGACTGTGAATCCCAAGCAGAAATGGCCATCTCAACTGTAGAGAGCCCTTATTGACACTCTCTGGTGCGTTCCTGCTCCATTTGTTGGCACTTGAGAATCCTTCTCCTTGAAACAAATTTGTCTCTCAGACACTATAGAGAGAGACCTGAAGTATCTAAAACAGCCTTGAAGATTTCACTCCAGAAGCCAAACTGTGAAAGCTAGGTATTGAAAAACTGAGCATAGTTGCCCTTGTCTTCCTCTCTGTGTAAATGTCTTGTTCTTCAGGGTATGTTTTTTTTCATCACGCACTCATGTAATATCTACCATGATGCAAACTTGTTTTCATGTTGTTTCATGCTTCAGCCTGTTCTTGAAGAGTGACAGATGGTCTTTCATATTTGTTTCAAAGATCATGCAAGTCTTTTATGGCTCTTAACTACAGATTTTGACTTTGTAGGTCTAGCACTAGAGTTCCATTTTTAACTAACTCTGGAAAATACATTTCTTACTCTCTTAAGATCAACCAAGATGATTGCTGGTGAAACAACAAGACCTTTTCTTTGATTCCAGTATAATAATATGTATTATTGATCTTAGCATAAAACAATATAGCTGTAGGCAGGGAGACATTATCTGTACAAATATGGAACAAAAAGGTAGTCCTTGCCTTGGTGCGTTTGCAGTGTAAGTACTATATAAGCACACCATACAGACTGATTAGCGTAGTAAAAAAACCAAGGGAACTGCCCTGTCAGCATGCTCTGACTTAACACAACTGCCCAGTCCTAAGCCTGGATAAGGCACAGATAGCTGACAATCAGTATAATTGGTTAAGGAAACAGATTTAGGCTTTTTACAAAAGTGGCCATTCAACAGAGAGTACTGCTGACCCCTCGTGCGTGTGACAGCTCCTGATGAAAGCTATAGAAGTCAGTGCTCTCAATAGTTTGCTGGCAGGAAGAAAATACTTAGTAGTACATGATACAACCGATCCAGTTTATTAAAAACCTCAAGGACTGTGAGGAAGCTGAACTTGAAATCCTTGGCAGAGTGGCAGGTGCAGGCACAACAGAAGAAATATTCCATCTATCCAGGCTGCGGTGTCAACACTTTGAGGGAACAGAACTTATCATAACTGACTACATGGAAAAAATCCCTCACCAGTTAGGAGCTAACTTACCAATACATCAAATGTACGAGACTCCAAAACAGATGTCTAAAGATGGCAATCATACCACCGTGTTGGCAATCATACTGTATTCCAACAGGGGAGCTTAATGGCCATGACAAACACAAGGTCTCTGTTTACCTCTGAAGTACGAATGATTACAATTGCTTGAAATGTCTGCCTATGGGAATTAAAGTACAAGAAGGAAATTTGGGTTGGACTCCTACTGAAGTTCTAAGACACTTGTTGTGTGTGATGATCTTTTCAAGGCTGAACCTGAAGCAGAGAAAAAACCAGCCAGTGCTCAGACTCCAGCTTCAGCTAGTTGTAAGAAAGTTGAAAAGCCAAATGATGCAATGCTTTATCAAGAACAGAAGACAGGAAAGTGGAATTTGAAAATTGCTTAAATATTGAGGCAGAATGAAAGAGGAAAACAAAACAAGCAAACAGTGAAACTCATTAGTAGGAAAGAGAGAAAGAGAGGTGATAGTGGCCTAGCTAGGGCCTGAGGCTGCTGAGGCTGCTGAGGCTCTTTGGAACTGGTTGGAATCCTGTATAAAAGGATTTCAGAACATGAAATGGGCTTCTCAAAAACAAGATGATGAAAATGTTTTGAGGTGAGGTGGAAAACAAAAATGCAGAGAAATCTACCCCGCCTTAACAAATGCTTCTATAGAAGTCAGCAGCAAAGAACACCTCTAGCTCTGAGATTGACATTTTGACATTCATGTCATCTGTATGGGCTGGAGTTAAGCTGAGGATCAACAAAACAGTGAGAGAGGATCATTTCACAAAGGAAATGCTAAAAAGCAAACAACCCTGTCTTCCTTAAAAAAAAAAAAAAAACCAAGAAAAAAAAAGAAAGAAAGAAAAGAAACAGCCTAATACCACTCTGAAGAGTTTTAATAGTTGGGGGAAATTATCCCTTCTGAGTAGAGGAAATAGGGAGCTGTCTGAAAACTAAGCAATCTGCAATAACTGGAGATGAGTCACATTACTGCTAAAGGGAAAGATTTTCTATGGTCTGCAATACACGTGGTGAAAGAAATGGCTTTATAAAGACAAAAATATAAAATATATTTTTAAAGTCTTTATATTAGGCATCATCACGTAAGAATACACAGGGTGGCAGACTTTCTCATCTGTTTCAGCAGTTTAAAAAAAAAAAGACTGTCATTATGTTTCAAGAATGTAACAAGGCAAACAGCAAACCAGCCACTTTATCCATGCCCAAGATGGTCAGTTATTAATTTGCTGTATCTCACGCTCATGTCAAACAAACTCAGGGCCCTGGTATGTAGATCACTCTCATGAATAACACAGATGTCCTGTTCCAGGAACTCGGTTTAAATAGAAAAGATAGAGTAGCAGTACAGGTTGTAAAGTATCTTTATACGCCAAACCAGGAGCTGAGCCACTGAGGGATTTGTGCAGGAGGAATCAGGAAGGTCACAGCAGAATCATGGATGGTACTTGCCGTTCTTAAACCCTGCCACTGCACCAGACGTGCAAGGTGATCCTTTTTGTTGATGCCACGCTGCCAAGACGCCGTGACATCACGCTGACTGTAGAGCTCTCATCCTCTCTGGCTGCGCACGAATACATGTACACAGACCATGGTTGGTTTTTTTTTTCCTGCGTGCGTGGTTCGAGAACATTCCCCCCCCTCCAGGGATGCAGCAGTACATTTATGGCAAGAGGTTAGAGCTGCCGGCCGGAGCTGCGATCCCGGCCCAATTCTGGCAGCCCCAGTGCGGGAGGCAGGGGACGGCCGCCGGTTTCGGCTGTCACCGCACCCCGGCGCCCAGCCCTCGGCCTTGCTGCCCGCCTCCCCGGCGCGCAGGGCGGCCTGAACCCCCTCCTCGGCGGGGGCCGGGGCGGGCGGGAGCGGATGGCCCCGGCGGGCAGCGCGGGAGGCCCGGCGGTCGCCTGAGCGCTCAACATTGCCTTTTTAGGGCTTTTTTTTCTTTCCTCTCTGGTGTTGTTTTTTTTTTTTTCTCTTCTTCTCTCCTTGCAGGGACGGAGCGGCGGCGGGGGCTGGCGGGGCTGCGGCAGAGCCTCCCCCATCCCTCCCTCCCGCCTCCCCCGGCGGGGCCCGGCCCGGCCCGGCGCCGCTCCGCTCCGCTGCGCTCCGCTCCTCCCACCCCGGCAGCGCCGGCGGGCCGGAGGAGGAGCCTGCCGGCAGCCGGCAGCGGCCGGGCTGAAGTGCAGCCAGGGGAGGGGGTGAGCGATGTCCCTGGCGGAGGGGCGGCGGCAGGAGGAAGAAGAGGGGGAAGGGGAAGAAGGGGATGGGGCCGGAGCGGGGGAGGAGGTGGTGCAGATCCGGCTGGGGGACAAGTGCTACCCGGTGTGCAAGAGGAAGCTGATCGAGCAGAGTGACTATTTCCGAGCCCTCTACCGCTCGGGCATGCGGGAGGCAGGGCAGGGCCAGGAGGAGCAGCTGCTGCGCGGGGGGCTGAGCGCTCTGGGGCTGGAGCTGGTGCTGGACTTCATCAACACCTCCTGCCTGGCCAGGCTGGAGCAGGAGGAGGGGGGAGATGAGGAGCCCCCTTTGCTGGAGGAGCTGGTGGAGGCCGCTTCCTACCTGCAGGTCACCCCCTTGCTCCGCCTGCTCCTCTCCCAGGTGAGGCTGGGCAACTGCTTTGAGCTGCACCGCCTGGCTCAGGTCTACGGTCTCCAGGACTTGCACGATGCCTGTCTAGACTTCATGGCCGCCCATTACCATCAAGTGCTGCGGAGGCCCGATGCTCGGCCACATCTCCTCCTGCCCTGTGCTCTCCAGCAGCACTTGAAGGAGAGGCGGATGAGGGGCACCGCCACCCTCGTGGCCATTGGGGACTTCATGGGTGCCTCCTCCCTGGGCCTGCCTCCGGGCTGTCATCCTCAGGTGGAAGCCCCCTGGTCTATGCTGAGGTATGATGAGGAAGCGCAGAGGTGGCTGCCCCTGGCCAACAACCTGCCCCCTGATCTGGTGAACGTCCGAGGCTACGGGTCAGCGATGCTGGACAACTACCTGTTCATCGTTGGGGGCTACAGGATCACCAGCCAGGAGATTTCGGCTGCCCATTGTTACAACCCTTGCCTAAACGAATGGAGTCAGCTGGCTTCAATGAACCAGAAGAGGTAACCCCTGCTCCCTGAAATACATGTGTGTCCGGGTATATTGTCAAAATAGACCCTGTTGAGTCACATGGTGTTGACTGGACTCAGCAGTACGTGAAGTGATTCAGACCTGTCTCTGTGTCGTGAATCACCCGTATCTCTTGCATCATGTGGTGGGAAGGACCGCAGCGCTCAGCAATGGCTTGGCAGCGTGCCACTGGGTAGGCCCGGCAAACCTTGTCTTTGCCGGCAACAGCCATCCCACCGCAGCACAACGCTGCTGCCTCTCTCCTGCTTAAGGGCCCCCTCTGCATGGTGCGAGGAGCTGCTGTGGCAAGGGAAGGGAGAGGAGGACGGAACTTTGTTGCGTAAATGCTGGTGATTAAGGCCTCAGCTGTGGGAGAGCATGAGCTAGGCGTCAGCAGAAGAGGACTGTGCTACAGCTCTCCACCATGTGTGATCATTCACCTCGGTGTGAAATGGTGTTGGGCTCCCACTTTTCATTTAAATTGTAGTGTACAAGGAGCCAGTCTCTTGAAACACCAGTAGAAATTCTCCCTAAAATAACAAAGATTAAAAAAAACCCAAAAGATAAAATTGGAATTCCCTTACTTTCTTTGTGGTATATTTTAACTCCAGTACTGTATGTGACAGGAATTTTTACTGCTCTTAGTGGGGATGTACAGTCTATCAGAGCTAGACGTGGCTGAAAAATTTTAGTTGAAGCTGTTTTTCATTGCTTTGTACTTTCATAAAAATCTGAATGTTTTGTAGGCCTGCATTTTAGTGAAATATTCACCAGAAAAGTGTCAGGAAGATTGTGAGAAATTTCTCACTTTATGAGAATATTTTGATCTGGGAAACATTCATCATTTTGACAAATTAGCTTTTCCCTGTATCCTTTTGAATTGTTTGTTTGCCATTTATGCTTAAATTAGTATTCAGAAACACTTGTATAATTTATGTTTGAAAGAATAATATGGAGCTAGCCTTGAGGGAGACCCAAGAAGAGAGGCCATCTCCCTGGCCAAGGTTGTGGCTACTCTACTTTAATCACGCTGCAGAGGTATCAAAACAAAGACTTTTATTTCATTGAAACAAAATGTTACCCAGTGTGAACTTCCTCATTGATTCCATTTTAAAAATAGTATTTAAATTTTTACCTTCTCTGTAACAAGTAAGGAGGCCAAAATTCACTGTAGAATGGAAATTCTCTTCTCCATCCAGTAAACTCAAGGAGCACCCAGAGACCCCAACCATTGCCATAGATGCTTTGTATCTGGGTAGTAAAACTGCAGTCTCCATTCCAGTCTCTGTTTAGCTCTTGCGAGTTAAAACCCTTCAAAACAGTTTAACCTAAAATTAGTTCTTTCCCATTTCACTCTCTTTTTTTTTTTTTTTTTCAGTTCCCGTGGTGTTACAAGAATTTCACTGAAACAATTGCCTCCATAATCAGTCATTGGAACTGATGGGAAACCTTTTTTTTTTTTTTCCAGTATTTCTGGCTCATTGAAACAGTGTTGTGAAAAATTTCATCTGTGAAATGAATGTTGAGCTTTTAAACACTGAAAACACCTTTTCTTGCAGACATATTTCTCAGAGCCTGAGCCTACAAGCAGTCTTCACTGAGGTGCCTGTGGGAACTGAGATGTTTTAGCCGGCCTCACTTCAGCAGTCTTGCCTATGTGAGCATGATTGAGAGCACATTGCCCTTGGTAGGAAAGGATGATGGGGTCAGCCCACACAGCGTCTCCTATGGAAATTAACTTAAACATAGAAGTCCCACGTTGATCAAGTTACGAGGTTTTGGCATTGGTTTGTGTGATGTTGTCGTGGTTTAACCCCAGCCAGCAACTAAGCACCACACAGCCGCTCGCTCACTCCCCCCGCCCCAGTGGGATGGGGGAGAGAATTGGAAGAGTGAAAGTCAGAAAACTCGTGGGTTGAGATAAGAACAGTTTAATAATTGAAGTAAAATGAAATAAAATAGTAGTAATGGTAATAATAATAATAATAATAATAATAATATAATATAATAATAATATACAAAGCAAGTGATACTCTATACAATTGCTCACCACCTGCCGATCAATGCCCAGCACATCCCCAAGCAGTGATTGCTGCCCCCTGGCTAACTCGCCCCAGTTTATATACTGAGCATGATGTCATATGGTATGGAATAGCCCTTTGGCCAGTCTGGGTCAGCTATCCTGGCTGTGCCCCCTCCCAGCTTCTTGTACACTGGGCTGAGCTTGGGAAGCTGAAAAGTCCTTGACTGGTGTGAGCACTACTTAGCAACAACTAAAACATCAGTGTACCAACATTATTCTCATCCTAAATCCAAACCACAGCACTACACCAGCTACTAGGAAGAAAAATCAACGCTATCCCAGCTGAAACCAGGACAGATGTGTATAGCAAGAGAGATGTTATTATGTGTGATAATTCTGTGGCATGGCGAATGAGGGCTTTCTAAAAAAGGCTTTTTCAAGGCCCTTTTTTCACCTTAGGGCCTGACTGTTGAAACTCTAGATCAGCCTTTTACCATCCACACTTTCCCTTTTCTCTAGGTTATATAATCATTATATCTGAAATAAACGCATGGGTATTTTCTCCTTATATTACTATTTTCAACTGCACTGCCATACTAACTTAATCTTGAAGCCCATCACAGGTGACAGCAAGGTATTCCTTAGCATAGAATTTCACATTGGCCATTTATGGCAGAAAAGTAGTATGTGAATGGATATTTTTGGAATAGTCTCTATTCTTACATTTCATGGTAGTTATTTCAGGTCAAGAAGAACCCAGAATTACATCTGCCTCTAGACTGTAAGGTTGCAAGTAAGTATGTTGCTCTCTGAGTGATAAGCAGGGGAAGTTTTTTTCATGGAAACTCTGCTGACCCCTTCACAAAACATGCTTTTGACTAACATCTTCATGGAGTCAAGAGCAGGGAGATTTTTAGGATCAGGGAGTTTGTATTCAACAGGAACAGCACTGATGCCTGTCTGCCGCACAGATGTGCTGCAATTAGATCTGTACTTTGCTCGGCATTGTATTTTTAGTTTGTTATGCTGTAGTAAAATAAGCAGGGCAGTTGCCCAGCATGCTGCTTAGGAATTACAGTCATGTGACTGTCTGCCAAATGAATTTGTGTCAGCTGATATAATTACATCCCATGGGTGAATTTTTTACATACCTTGAGGGAGGGTTCTAGTTCCCATTGAAGTTGGTTTGACTTCAGACATCTTTTTAAGAGTATCTGGATCTGGCCTATACAAATGGATGCGTATGTTGGCCTCAAGAGAAGGCTGAGGAGTTATGGAAATAATTGTGCTGATTTGCTGTTAATATAAGAAGTTCTCTGCCCTGAACAAACCTTGTAAATTCTATGATTTTTTTATTTTTAATTAATTTCCATTATTATAATATAGAATGCCAGGATGCTGAGATTCTCTACACATGCATAGATGAAGTAGTCCCAACTTACTTCTAAGTAGAAGACAAAAGCCGTCAGATGTATACTGAATACTTAGCAGTCATTCTGGTTTAGGTTATAGCTGTTAGCTTTTTTTCTAGATGTAGAGGTCTTATTACTGTAGTTTCAACTTTGTCCACAATAGGTAACTCCTGTATATTATTCCTGTGATGCCCACATAAGCTTGAGAAAGTGTTATTCCCTATTCATGCATACACAAGGCAGATAAAATAATTTGCTCAGGCTCATATAGGAAGCCTGTGACTGAGCCTGGAATTTCCCATCATCTGAGGGCTAAATCTGGTGCCGGTCACAAATAGTCCATAACTGATCACAGTTTCTAGATCTTTTAATTCTAGAGATATTGCTGTACCTGGAATAGTGTCTTCAGAGAACTACCTGGGCTTTTTCGTGGAAGAAACTTCATGTAAATGTTGCCCAAGACCACTTCTGGTCTTTAGGGACAGGAAGGTAACAAGGTACTTTGTGCACTGTTCAAGTAATGCCCTTCAATACCTTTCCATACTTTTGTTTAAATTGATGCTGTCAGTTGAAATTTGCTATTTAAAAATAATATACTCATAGGATTTCTACTGCATGTGCCAGTTACAGCTGTATATTCCACTTTTATTTTCCTTCAGAACACTCATGGCAGGTAAATCTTCCAGGCTTGGAAGACCCTTGTAAGCCCCTGGCTGGGATTACACACATGCATGTGGAACATCGGTTTTGTGAGCAATCTGTGCCTGAACCGTTGCCACTCTGAGGGCTCTTACAGGAATATAGGAGGGGATGCTGCTGGGGAATGGTAGTGGTTTATGAGACCTTCTCTTTCTGCATTTTTTAATATTTATTTTCACTCAAAATTCCTCTGTGTTCGGGGAAAATAGGGTTTTCAAAAATTTTTAAGTTGGAAATATTCATGTCACATTTATCACAAATGTATCACACACTTCCAAACCTAAAGGTTGGATGCAGCGTGCTCTGCGGACTCATATAAGGAATGTAAAAAAAAAAAAAAAGTGGTTCATGCAAAAAGTGTAAACTGCTTTGGAATTGCCTTCATAACTGTGCTTTCATGATTCGTCGTCTCTGTCGTAAATGCTTTAACTCTAGAATAAAGAAGTCATCTGGTTTGTGAGAAATTTTACGGTTAAAGTTGATCATTTGGCAGGAAGGAACCACAGGTTAGTTAGTCCAACCCTCCCGCTCTACAGCAGGACCAACATTACCTTGCAAATACATGTCTAACTTGTTCTTGAAACCCTCCAGCAATGTAGGTTCCAACCTCCTTCCTCCCAGGTAACTTGTTCACATGTTTAACTACCCCTCTGATCAAGAAGTCCTCTCTAATATCTATGCTAACTTTTTCTTGTTGTCTACTAAATGAATTATATCTGTCAGTGAACAAAAAGAACGCTTGCTGTCCTCTTTATAGCCACTTTCGTAGTGGTCTCCTACAGATACATCTATGGCTGTTAATGCAATCCAGAACAATGTGGGGTTTTTTGCAAGTTGTTGAATGTTGTCGTGTATTCAGAAGGGTATGCACTCTGAGCCCCAGATCCTATGCATTTGTGCATTAATTTTCCTTCCTTCCTGCATATAGTGCTTTGCACTTGTCTTTATTGAATGAAAAATGTATTTTAAACTATGGTAAAACCCCATGGCTCACTCTTGCTTGTGTTCCTGGGGTTCCTTTCAGAGGAAATGAGGGACATCAGAAGACAGCTCATACCTGGTCTTGTCCCAACAAAAAGGGTATGCACTAGGAAATTTGGAAACTGTTTTTGATCCCTCAAGTTTAGATAACTCACTGATGTGAGTGGAGTTATATCACAGTTGAATCTGATAGACTGTACAGCTCTGTTGTTTCCAAGCTGTAGTCCATGGAACAGTTGTTAGTTGTGGAGAGCTGGCTGGTTGCTCAGTGTTTGCTTTCCTTGTTTCCAGCTGCTCCAACACATTAAAAGAGTATAAAAATACACTAAATATTTCCTAATGTTCACTCTCCATAAAAACACCTGCTGTTATTGGCATGGAAAGGTGAATGGCAGAAGTTTTTTCATAACATATTGAGCCATTGTCCAAACTTTCATATGAAGTGATACTGATGGATACTTATGGCTACTTTTGAGTAAAAAGAACCATATAGTTGACATGTTCCATAAATCTGAGATACTTCCACTGCATGTCATCCATTTTAGCAAGTGTTGGAAGTGGTTAAATGACTGACACAAATGTACGTGGCCTCCTTCTAGAATAATTGAAGTTGAAAATTGTGCCATACATCTTTCACCGGGTAGTTTTCCCTGTGCTGCAAGAAGCAATTCAGTGATATGAAGGCCATCAAGAAAAACTGTATAAATTACCTCCATTCAAATAAAATAGTAAGAGGCTACAATTAGAGGGTAACTAGAGAAGCATGTGTGAATTAGGAAACCTGAATTCTTTAATGTTCTGACACTACACACTCGTTTAGTTAATTAATGCCCTCTGTAGCAGAACTTTTAGCATGTTTATAAAGTGTCTAGAAGATCTTAGAATAGGGAAACGTTATCTGTGTACGTATGCACTCATTTTCTAAGCAAAAAATCCTACACCATCTCCATCATAGGCACAGAGTTACAGACTTTCTAACATACTTTATATTTTAAAGAATTGCTTGGAAAATGCATTTACATTTTGTGGTTTTGTCCCTCTGTTAATTTGTGGATTTTTTTTTTCCACCATAACTTTTAGAACAGGTACATTGCTTTGAAAATCATAATGTTTTGCAAATAATTATCCTCATTTCATACCCGCTATTGGTTGCCATGTTATTCTGGATTCTCTACGATGGAAAACATAATTGCTGTAGAGAGGAGATGAACAGAGTGACCTAATCGTAAATGTCAGCAAAAAAAAAAGAATAAAAAGCAATTAATTCCTTCAAAGGAGCATTTTAGTTTCCAAAGCTATATCAGGATGACAAGAACAAAATGATTCCATCTGGAAACAAATTCTTTTTCCAAATATACTTAATAAAAAGAAATTGCAGGGCAGTCTGCTGCTAGGCAGGGTTCATTTTATCCAGACAAAATCCTGCAAAACTACTTAGCGGTAAGTTTTGAATCTTGGATTCATGCAGAGTGAAACTCACTTTACTTGCTCAGCAGGCCAATGCAAGTCTAAAGCACCACTTCAGTTTTACAGACATAACGCAGTTCCCCATTTGGCTTTATGCTGAGCTGGTGCACTCCAGTGACTTTCACACATTTAGTTAGTTGGGATACTGGATGGCAAAATCCCGATTTGGCTCAGCAGTAGAGAAGGAACAATCTTTCTAGGCAATGAGACTGTTTCTGAAGACAAGAAGAGCTCATCTTTTATTAGACCAGCTTCCATAGCTGGAAGGCATAACTGAGCATGCAAGCCCTCCAACTTCGAGCCCTCCAATTTCTTGCTACAGACTTGTGCCATTAACCTCCATAGACCAGTTTCTGCCTATGTTATCTTAAAAGTTGTAAGGCTTCTTGTGCTTCAGTAATTAGAAAGTTGCCCTTTGCCATGTGTGAAATATACAGCACAATGGAACAGAATATGAAATAAAAGAACAGGGCATTGCCTGTGGACTGCAATGTATTTTGTTCAGCTATGGGTGGAACGTTAATTTACAGAGATATCTTGCTTCAGTGGGATGGAGGATGTATTTAGTAGTTTAATGCTGAATAAGGTACAGGAGATTCTCTCTTCCTTCTTTTGCAGAACATGAGTCAATGTCTACTGCTTTAAATTTCTGTTTATTAGGGTTATTAAAGAGATTCTATATTATAGACTAAGATGAGTACACATTCTTAGGCATTCATCAAGTCTTGTTTGAAATTTTGTCAATTTTAACTAAAAAAATATCCTTCACTGTGTGTATATATAATATGCTTTTCTCTACTAAAAGTACTTACTAAAAGCCTAGTAAAAACGAGACAGCTACTGAACACATTAGTTAACTAAACATTTAGATCTCAAACTGTGGCAGATTGAAATCCAAAATAAAATATTCATCAGTCTCAGCATCAACACCGTTAACGTCCAGAATGTCACTGGTTACTGTCCTAAGTAATTACAGTGTAATTATAGAATTTTGGCCTGGCACAGAAGGATTTAGATGCTGTAATATATGAAGTGATGGTACAAGTTGTAAGTGATGATGAGTATGCTGGAGCCTGGATAGGAAGAACTTTCTCTCCTATATTTTTCTGTACATCTATTTAACCTATTTCAATGCTGCAATCTTTTCTTTCAGGTCCAATTTTAAGCTTTTGGCTGTAAATGGAAAGCTCTATGCCGTCGGTGGTCAATCCCTTTCCAATGTGGAGTGCTATAACCCAGAAAACGACTGGTGGAATTTTGTAGCATCCATGCCAAACCCTCTTGCAGAATTCTCAGCTTGTGAGTGTAAAGGCAAGATCTATGTTATTGGAGGATACACTACACGAGGTAAAAAGCTTGCTTTTGTTTTTTTGTTTTTTCATTTCACCTGATTGCTTCTAAGGCCCAGATGATTTTCTGCTCTTTTTCAGGAAATCTTTTGAACTGATTTAGAAAGCTGCATGATACACATTAAAACATGTAGAAATAAATCGCTGGTAGAAAATAATTGACAAATGAAAACAAAAAATTAGCTCTGTCATACAAGAATCAGATTTTTTTTTTTTTCAGGGCCTACATGGACCCAGGGCTCTGTTATTCTGAGGGAACAGACTGATGGGTACTTCAGCACCCAGCTTAGCCCTCCTTTTTTTAGATTTTGATCATACAGTAGAAAGAGAGGTCTCAACAGATACACTTTGTTTAATTTTTAAATACATGTTTTAGACTGTCAGAATGAAAAATATGAAGAAAATATCTGCCTGCATTAGTATTTCTCATGTGTTAATAGATGTCATGATACTTTTACTATAGCATTTCAGTGTTTCACAGGTAAATTCAAGCTATAGGTAAGATTTTCAGCGCTGAAAATCCTTAACTGAATAATTAATCAAAAGCTTAAGCAAGAACCAAGATTTTTTACTTATGTCCTTTCTATACCCTGTTTTCTGAGGATACTGTACAGAGGGAAGGATTTGAAGTTGCATTCTCTCCTGACAATTTCTTTTTCTTTATCCAGTGCGAAAGCAAGCCACTTAAAAAGAGCTCTTATTTGTTTATTCCTTAAGCACATAGTGCCATTCTTTGGGAGGAATACCATTTTCTCAGAATTCTAGAAGTTAACCTTTTTTTCATGTCAAATGTTTAGTATTTACCAGGATTTCCTAAATTTAAATTCCTACCTCTAGGCCTTTGCCCACTTCATTTGACCACAGTAGTTTTAAACTTTTTTCCAAATGGAGAATAAAATTAGAAGAGATATCAGCTTTTGCAGAGAGTACTGCAATCAAAGCTAAACTGACATTAGAACAAGCTGTCCCTTCTAGTGTCTGAGCAGATTTTAGCTCTGAACCATTATAAGGTTTATAAAAGACACACTTCCACCCCTCATGGTCCTTGTGGTAATGATAACCTTCAAAAGTGTTTTCTCCAGTCCATTCTGCCCCAGAACCTGGTGGCTTCACCGAGGAAAACAAAAGATATTAGAGTGCTTGTGCCCATATGGAGGGCCATGCTGTGTTGTGCTCTGCAGTCCCAATCCTCTGGTCATCTCCACTAAAGGATGGGATGCATTGTGCTTCCTGATGTCTGGCACTAGGATGGAAGGATGTCTGGCACACAACACTTGCTGTGCTGAAAAGTCAGACCCAAGGGAAAACATCTTTGAGATGAGAGCAGAGAACAAGGAGGAGGGGCTGAAACAGAGAGTAATGGGAAGACTTGTCTCTAGAGACCTGAGTTTGGATTTTTGTCATTTTTATCTAGAGAAAGAGAAAGAAGTGGTAAGAAGAAAAAGCTCTGATTTGGTTAATAGTGCTACTAGATTACAGGAGTGCCAGCTTTTCTCCTATATCTCCTGCACTTAGCAAGTTCCTTTTCTGGTGCTTGTGCTGTTCTTTCTTCAGGCTGCCTACTCCTGGTGTCATGGATAGGAAGATCGGTGTGTTGCTGATGCAGATCCTATTCCCTTAAGATTCATTAACAGAGCATATCTAGTCAGGATTGCTGCCCTGTGTTGAACTCCTTATTCAGTACTTCAGTAGTTTCAATTGAAGAAGGATAGTCAGTGATTAACCTCTTGCTTCTTCCACACCTCAGGGGATTGCCACTGACCCTCTGGCCTCTGTCTTTTCCCAGATCTTTTCTTAGGTCTTTTCCTAAAGGCCATTTTTAATGGAAACAGGATAGTAAAACAGTATAAAGTTGTGAGCAGTGGATAACTACCATATTTAAGCTTATGTTTAAATCCAAGACCATTCAGGACAACAAATGCCTGTGCTTGTTATAAATAAAGATCCTTTCCTCAATGAGGGTCTAGAATCAGTTTTTCTGTGACACCTTGACTTAGGACAGCTATTGGACTTAGTAACCACAATTGCTGCAATTACACTGGTGATTTACCTTCCAAGTTATGCAGATGTTAAACGGTGTTAAGGCATAACTATCTGAGAGGTGCTGAGGTTCATTTGCTGTTTCACTACATTCACTAAACAAAACACATGCAGGAATTAATATGTAATTTTTTATAGTATTTCTGCATATATCTCCTTAAGAGTGTAATTTTGGTAGGTTTTGTGCATTGTTTTTTTGATCCGTGTAGAGCCTTCTTCTGAGACTACACTTTCCAAAAGATAGTAGGATATGGAATTTCCCTCTGTAAATTATAATGACACTTCTTGAATAAAGAGCCTCCTTCCAGTTCTCAGCTCTCACTTGTGAACTTGATCTAAACTCTCACTTGATCCTAATAGAACCTTCGTGTTAGGAACTGTAATGTTTGTGTTTTGGTTTTGGGTTTTTTTTGCTTCAGTGGATATAAAAGACCCAGGCTCTGGACTGAGTGAATGAGGGCCATATCGCAATAGACTTCCATTTCATATGCCCCCTCTCAAACCATGGCACTTTTTACCTGGAAAGATCACTGCTATAGATAAACATAGAAACTTAATTACTGGAAATGTTGGGATTTTTTCCCCCCCTAATGAGTCAGAGAAAGATACATTGTTTGTACACAAAGATCATCTATATGTAGAGCTTTGATCAGCAATTTCATAAAGCATTGCCATGATATTTTTCCTCTTTTTTCCTTTATTTCATGTGGATTACGTGATCAGGAAGGCAATGTACAGTAATAAGCAATGACTGAAAGTCATCAGAGTGCAAGGAAATGCTATAGCAGCACCTCCCTAATCATGCTGCTAATGCACTTCATTCATGACAATCCAGTTATATTTATGGCTATTTATACCTGTGCCCTTACATAACTTGTCAGTATGTCACCGCCTGCTGTTCCACTTGGGAGCTCATCTGGAGATCGTCATGCAGGATAGACTTGTAATATGAAGCAGATTTTATTAAAAGACCAGGCTGGAGTTTGCAAACCTGTTGCCGCTTGTCACTTGAGTTTGGATTTAAGCTCTGGTCTCCAGAGATTGAAACTGAATTTACTAGCTCTCATGGTTTAACCCCAGCCAGCAGCTAAGCACCACGCAGCCGCTCACTCACTCCCCTCTAGTGGGATGGGGGAGAGAATTGGAAGAGTAAAAGTGAGAAAACTCATGGGTTGAGGTAAAGACAGTTTAATAGGTAAAGCAAAAGCTGCGCGCACAAGCGAAGTGAAACAAGGAACTCATTCACTGCTTCCCATCAGCAGGCAGGTGTTCAGCCATCTCCAGGAAAGCAGGGCTCCGTCACACGTAACGGTTACTTGGGAAGACAAATGCCACCACACCACATGTCCCCCCCTTCCTTCTTCTTCCCCCAGCTTTATAAGCTAAGCATGATGTCATATGGTATGGAATAGCCCTTTGGTCAGTTGGGGTCAGCTGTCCTGGCTGTGCCCCCTCCCAGCTTCTTGTGCACCTGGCAGAGCATGGGAAGCTGAAAAGTCCTTGACTAGTGTAAACTCTACTCAGCAAGAACCAAAACATCAGTGTCTTATCAACATTATTCTCATCCTAAATCCAAAACACAGCACTATACCAGCTAAGAAGAAAATTAACTCTATCCCAGCCAAAACCAGGACACTAGCTAACGAGTCCTGTCCATTCTGTGTTAATTTAGTGAAGCCTTGGACACAGCTAGGTTCTCCACTGCACCATAAATCAGGGTGGTATTGTAACAATTTTGTAGCACAACAGTATTGCAAACACATGCATCCACTGGATTGTAAATGAAGTATAGATACAGCTTCAGCTTTTTTCTGTGCCTCTGTCTGATGATGGAGGATGGAGTTCCTGGTTCTTAAATGATTTTGACAATGTGTATTTCTCTCTTTATGAGATACTGAACATGTGCTGTTAGGTCATCCATGCCACTTGCTGAAACATAACTAGCTTTATGAATTTTACTCCATAAAACTTTGATTTATGGAATGAAATGCAAAGTATCGAAGTTAAGCTTGAATGATAAATCATCACTTGACAGCCATTAATGAAGCATACTGTGTTCATGATAATGTGATTCATCTGTGATCACTGTTGGAGGGCAGAATATTGTTCCACTTCCCTTTTCATAAAAATTTCTTACGTATCAATCAGAGACAAAATTAAAAGCATAAGTTAAAAGGTAGGGGCTATTCTGCTAAAATCTGCATCCCCAGACCATTTGCGTCATGTAATGTGCCAGAAGCGGCTTAATTTTTCCCTCTGCAAAAGAAGAGAACGTTCCAACTTTTGTTGTCAAGGGCAAAGACTCACAGTTCTCAATAACCAATGTTTCTTCCCTGGTGTGCTATGCTTTTGCACTGTAATACATTAGCAATCTGTAATAATGGCTGATAGAGTTTGTAGGGAGGAGAATCCTCTTCCACGGGTACCTTCTAATATATTTATTTATTTGTAAATATCTCTCCTCTGTTTCAGATAGGAATATGAACATTTTGCAGTACTGTCCCACTTCTGATTCCTGGACCAACTTTGAACTTTGTGATGTCCATGTTCGCAAACAACAGATGCTCTCTGTTGAAGAAACTATATATCTGGTAGGGGGTTGTATTCATGAACTTGGACCAAACCAAAAATCCAACCAAAGTGAGGACGTGTTAACTGTGCAGTCTTACAACATTGCTACCAAAGAGTGGCTCTACCTCAAAGAGAACACTTCAAAATCGGGTCTTAACTTGACTTGCACTCTCCACAATGATGGAGTCTATATATTGAGTAGGGATATTACTTTATCTACAAGCTTGGAGCACCGTGTTTTTCTTAAGTATAATATATTTACGGACAGTTGGGAGTCACTAAGACGCTTTCCAGCCTTTGGACAAAACATGCTGATTTGTTCTATGTATTTGCCTGATGTGCGAGAATTGTAACAGCATCGGATTTTTCTTTTCAGCTCATTAATCATTCTTGGAAGAAATATTGCTCCCTCTAAATAATTCCAGTTTCAGAATGTAATGTGGTTGCATAACGTAGGCCTAAATACTGATTCTGTTCTTTAAAAAAGTTGCAAAATCCAATATTAAGAGAAATGCTTCTAGAAGCACTTTTAGGATTTCATTTTAAAAATTCTATTGTTCTGGATTTAAATTTCACCAGGTATTGTATACCAGGAGTATACATGATAAAAGTGGAAATAATTCAATAAAGTAAATAATAAGTCTAAGGAAAATCACAAAGAGAATTATTTCTTTTAAAATGCAGTTTTTACTCAAACTATGTCCTGTCAAATGCACAATGTTTAAAATTGCTTATACTATCATATTTTTATCTCTTTTACGGTAACAAGTGAGATTCTCAAAGGTGCCAGCAATTGGGGTACCATCAAGAAATAAGAACTTCCCCTGAATTATTTGTAACAAAATACTTTGCCAGGGACTGGGAGGAATTGCGTAGAGTCTTATGGTTGCAGTTGGATACTAGATGCTCCTTTAATGGAAGTTGACAGCATTTATTGCTACCATTAAGATAGAGGAAAAAAGACTGTAAATTCAAATAGGGAAGATTGCTCATCTTCAGAAAGGTTTTAAGTTTTAGTTACCTTGTTGTATTCTATAGTACTGAGTGTTAAAGATATGTTAAAGTGTTATAGTTGGCAACAAGCTGCGTGTTAGGATGGAGATCCTGCACCAGGCGCATCCTGCTTGATAATGGTCATCCAGGACATCCACCACTCAGTATGGAAGCGTTGATTTGTGTAAATGACTTCCTGCCATCACCACCCAAAGCAGAGGTACATGAATGTTGGCTCTTTCTTATGTTACCAGGAGCTTGATAGAGATTCCCTCAAGTTTGCCACCCAAAGTCATTAGTTTCTACAAAGAGCACGGTAAGATGGTCACCGTGAATACTCCTTTGTGGGGATTCAAGCATAGATACTCTAGGAGCTTCCAGTTCCTGCCTATTCCCTGAGAGAATTATAATCATGATTGGCCCCTTTTCTCTTTGTAGCTGACAAGTTCAAAAGCGTCTTCTGAAGGCATCTACCCAGGCATGGAATGTGTGTCCTTGTGACAGGAAAAGAAGGTCTTGGTCATCATGGGAAGGTTTCACTGCGGCTGCCTTTAAGGAAGAGATAACCAGATTAGACATGTGCTGAACATATTGCAGGGATGCTGGTTCTCCACCAGCTGTTTCTCCACATGAGAAGACAAGAGATTTAATTCACCTGAACAGGTTCCTAGTATGTGGAGTTGTCTTCTTTTTTTTAAGTTGGAATTCATGAATCTGAATCTTCTTTTGAAGACAGGTGCCTGTTGTACAGAGGAGGAGGAAGCAGCAATGTTTCCCTCAAGGTTCTTTTAAACTCCCTGCTTCTCCATGGATTTGCATGAAATCAGTGCTGACTGAAAGAGCTATCAGACTTGAAGTGCCTTGCCCATTACCTCTCACACATTCAGTGCTTAGGTGCATAATTTTGGTGCTTCTGATCATACATAGCAACCCAAACAGAAAATCCCAGGAAACTCTGGTCCAGAATGAGGATATTTGGGTTTGAACATTTTTAGGATACAGGTATTTTGGATATCCAAGATTCACCTTTTGGGCAGAATTTTTGCAGCCTGGCAGAGTATGTTACGTTTAGGCCCAGACTAGTGTCTACCATTCAGATGTATGCATGAATTTAATGAGTTAAGCCTGTGATTATACCTTTGAAAACACAATGCACTGAGCAGCTGTTCTCTTCTGACAGCAGTATCAGACCAAACAATGGCTCTTCTGTAATGAAGAAATAAGGTGACTTTCATAAGATTCTTCTTTCAGAAGTGTTTTAGAATAAATATAAGCAGTGTGACAGTGTCTGGTGATAAATTATCTCAGTTGCATTATTTTACCTGCTTTCCTTCATTTCTCTTCAGTTCCAGATTCACTACCCTACAGTCATCCAGAAGTCAACTCAGGTCGATACTGGTGGAGGGAGTTGCATCTGAGTTGCAGCATTCTCTTGCCTAGCAAATCAACTACGAAAACCCACCACTCCCAGATTTGCAAGTATGGTATATCTAATAAAGTCCTTCCAAACCCATTCATTTCTTAGTGCAGTCATCATTCCAAAAGCTATGACATCGTCTTTTAGGTGTGATCACTCTTTTTCACACAAGGCCTTTCCACACTGGATTTATCTACGAGTTGGTTTCAGCTTCCAGCGATCAAGCGGAAAATCTGGAGAACCTGCTCAAATGTAGAAGAGAGAGACTGCTCAGACTGTAAATAATCAGACTCTTTTGTCAATCCATAGTGCAAATTCCTCATATACTGACATCTAACAGTACTACAATCACAAATCAAAACTGGTGTTGAATTTAGTGGGAGCACCAGACTGTAATAATCTAAAGGGACTGTATTACTACAGGCTGAAATAAATATAATTTTCTTGGACAAAATTCATTACAGAAAAGCATGCAATGTGGGTGGCCCCCATATCGCAGGAAAAAACCCAAACACCGTAATGACTGTCCCATGCCCTTTTCATTTTCTGTCACATTAATATTTCACATAACACACTGTTGGGCAGCTTCTGCCCTTTCGGGCAAGGAAAACTGGTTGAGAGTCACTAACACAGAATAATTAAAAAGCTGCTTTTTAGCCAATGGAAGTGTTGTTCAGTGATTCAGTGTGCTCTCTTTTCTTCAGTGGTGGGAGGAAAAAGGTCCTTAACTTAGGGACAAATAAGCTTCTTTTCAATGATGATGATACAAGCGTAGACCAAGGGGCCTTGCAGTCTGATCAACTGGAAATTTCTGTGTTATCCTGATATTGCTTCTTATTTACTGTGTGGGCTTGGAAAGGTCACTCCACCTTCTTGCATTTTCATCCCCAAATGTAACACGTAAGTAGGAATGTTCACTGTGTGGGAACACAAATGGTTTTTCTGGTGTAGTAGTGTAGTGTTTATAAGGCATCTTAAGCATGTGAAGAAGTACGTATATTCTCATTGTTGTAACTGTTTACTTCGTTATTAAAACTGCTTCATGGCAAGTGGCAGGATAGAAGGCAGCCAGTAATCTCATCTTGGCCTCTGATAATTGCCTTTATTTTGAACTGATGGCTATTTCCAATCTGTTTCTTTCTTTTTTTTTCCAGTACTTAATAGCCTGTAGTTGATCTAAGTTTCTTAGTCTTGATGTTCTCAAGCCTGTATCCAAAGTCAAAACTGCTGCTTTCCTGCTGTGTCTGGGTTATCCAGTGCTTACACATCCACTATTCATCTTCTCTGTCTCATGGACCGATTCCACTTGATACTGACCAGCAAAAGCTGGCCACGGTAGAGCATGATCCCAAGTTGAAAGAAAGAACAACAGAGAGAACAACAGCCTTCAAAGTCCTGAGGGAGGAGTAAATGGAAAACTCTGCGAACTTTAGTCTCTTCTCATAACATAGAAAAGCGTTTAAGAAGGTTGCTCACATCAAGGCAAAGAGAGAGCATAATAGTTTCTTCCTTTCCGGGAATGGTTTGTGGTTTTCAACGTGAAATAAGAGTTGTGTGGGGCTTAAGTTTAATCTCCCTGGCCGGTTTCCATAGGTTTCCCTTTCTGCCCTGTCGGCTGACCTTTCTTGGACTTAATGTCTGTATTTTCCATTCTTTGAGGATTTTGCCTTTCTACAGCAGTGTCCAGCCTGTTTTGCTGAAATTATATGGTAACGATCTGTGGGTCTTTTCTATTTGTTAGTCTGCTTTTCACACTGATCTGTCTGTCAGTCATTGTGATGAAAAAGTAAAGTAATTCGTAATTCAGGTTGAACCTTTTCATTTATTCAATTTTGGGCTCTTGGAAGAGAAGTCTATGAAGCTACAAATGTTTTGTCTCATTTAATCCTCATTTTAGTGAGAAATGATGCTACAGACATTCAGTTTGCGGAAAATGATCTGCGTCAGTAATGTGATAGAGAACGAAAGGCACAGAGTGTAATGACATTTAACACGTAACATGCTCAAAGCCCTACACAAGCAGAGATTACTCATCCCTATCATCCCTGAAAGGTAAGATATATACTGTAAATGGTATTAAAGCAGAGATGATCCTTGGAGTATCTGTCAGTATTACCAATGAATTTATAAGCGGTTACCTAGAGTCCTCCTCAGAGGGCAGGAACCATCAGCATGCATGGTACGTTATATTGATTTTGCATTTACAGTAATGACCAAAGGGTGGCTCCCCATCCCCACAGTAAGTCTTAGGAACCAGAACAAATGCTGTAAGATACAGAAAGTTTAACCTACTTTCTCTACAGTATTAACACTGCCATTCTCGGAGTATGTTTTCTATCTAATCAACTTAGACCCTATTTCATTCTAATCTCTGTCTATTTTTCCCAGAAAGGAGAGTGGTGTTTGGAAAAGGAGTCTGGATTTTGTGAACTGGTAGAGGTCATGCATTCACAGCTTTAAAATTGCTTTCCCAATTGCATATGGTATGTGGATTTTTTCCTAAAAGCATTGACATTGCCAGTAAACATATGTGGTTATGTCCTATGAATATCAGTATTTTCTAAAGTAAGTTTCAGTTTCTTTGTTGTAATTAGAAGAGTGAAACATGTTTGCTTTCTGAAATACAAACTCTCTCTTATAAAAGAAAAGGAATCACTGCAATTACTGTATTTTTCTAGTGGAAGGCAGATTAGATAGTGTCCAGTTTTAGAGTATCCAGTTATATGATGTGCTGCACACCTTCAACTCATATATGCTTCAATAGGAGAGAAACATGTTCAGCACCTGAGCAAAGATATTTCCTGTTTGTTGGTACTTGTACCATTAAGATTCAGCAGTGAATGCAGACTCTCTGAATCCTCCTTCCCTCACTCCATTTTTCAGTTGAAATTTATGATTATTTGACCTGTTGTTGATTTTCCACTCTCTGTTGTTTTCCAGATGTTTTTAAGGGTGTGCCTTGTGATAAGACACCTTTAATAAATAATTTTCAGAAACTAGTTTACTCTGACTTACCGTCTTTTGCCTATGAAGATTTTACCCAGTCACAGCTCTATTTTTCTGCCAGCATGCTGCTCTAATGCTACCCCACATTTGCCCTGATCACCATATTATCCTCTATGAGCACCCCAGACTGGTAGCACTCGTGGGTGAGGCTAAGCTGATCATATAATAGCTTATGTTGTACTGCAAACCCCACATTCCTTTCCCAGAACAAACCTTTAACGCACTGCTTCTGCTGTACAGTAACTCAACTTTGACTTATGAGACACTGTCCGTCCACAAATCACTGCAGAAATCAGATTTTTGATGCAACTGTTAACCTCCTCTATGCTGGAAGCTGCCTGTCTCTTTTGGAGTTATACCCAACCCTTCTTGTTCAAGATTCCTGTAAACAAGTGCAAGTCAAGTGATAAAGACCCCTACTGTAGGGAGTTCCTGGCAATATTACACTTCAAAATGAAAATTAACTGCTATGTAGGTTTTGATCTTCCCATTCCTCCCCTTTGTGATACCCCATCAACTTATCCAAGGATACATAGGTCCATCCATGTCTTGTGTGTGCTGTTTTTTCCTCAGATAACGTTTTCCAAGGAAAGATATCTTTTTTCTCCATTCACCTTCTATAATTAGAAAGTCCTCTTTCCAAGAATCTTCTGAATATTAAGTTCTTGCATCTTCAAAATGACTTAACCTGTAAACTTTCTGGTTTGCTTTTATTGATTATGCTTTGAAAAATTATTCTGTAGAATTTTGAGTACTTTCTTGTACTTAGTGAGTATTCACAATATAAGGGATTTATGCAGTCTAAGGGTAGGGAAATCTTATCTATAGCTCTTCAAGGATGCGACTTTAGCTATGCAAGGTTTGAAATGTAAAAAGTGGCATTGGTTAGTCTCCTTTGGAACTTAGACTAATTTTAAGATTTACACTATTCACTGAGGTTAAAAAACTTGTAACTGAACAGTATTTTGAGAAGTGATGTTCAGGGGGCTCTGTTTTCATCTTTGGATATTGTTATTGCAATTTTCTTTTTTTACTAGGGATATTATATATGTCTGGTATCACATTGTATTCCCTTTTTAGTTTGTTGTAAGAAAAAGTTTTCCCTTTTACAGGTAGGGCCTTGATTTACTGTGAAGACCAGAGCTGTGTCATTTGAGAATGTGTATTTTGCAGTTGTAAATTATTGATTAATGGTAACTGCTCTGAAGCCCATAAAAACATGATTTTGGGTGGTAGAGGTGGAGATAAAGTCAGAAAACAGATGCTTAGGATCAGCCATTCTCTAACCTCCAGGCATAAGCAATTTTTAAATGCAGAAGCAGGCAGAAGAAGTTTTAAATTGTTTTAAAATAACAACTCCTTTTTCCCTCTTCCTATGTCTCCCCCTGCAACTCAAACCCTTTCAACCACAATAATTTGTGGCAAGGCATCTCTGCATTTGGAAGAAAATGTTATTGGTGAGGTAGGAATGCACTGCTTGGGCAGGTGATCCCTTATCAGAACTGCTACTTGGCAGACCAAGAAACCTTCCTTCAGCTTTTCTGGATGACTCTCTGATTGACATTTATGACTCTTTAATGACATGTTATCTGCTAACGTATGTATAATGATAGGTGAGGCAGGAAGAGGAATCACAGAAGCCCTATTGTGTACCTAATAGCAAATACACAATAGGCTTGTAGAGAGAGTTTTTTTTAATAGGGCCTGATCCAAAGCCTTTTGATGTTAATAAAAAGAACTAGCTTTGAATTAGGCACATATTTCAGTGAATTAGTTAATTCTGAAAGAATCTGAAGAGATGTTAACTGTACAATTGGCTGATGAAAGAAGAGGCATAGACTGAAGGCTTGGAGAATCTTGTTACAGTGTGATCTCTGATATGCCCCACCTGTGTTTTTTGTGTTGAATTAATGTGAAATTGTCCATCTCTGTTAACACAAGTCTTTCAAATATAGTGGCTCTAAAGTAGTCAGAAGAATTATGTTTTCCCAAGAATATCTGGGGAAAGGTGAACATCTCTGCAATTATGCTGTTGGGGAGTCACTGAGGAAACATTGCTGATACTTCATGACTCTGAACAGCAAAGCACTGTTGTGCGTCCTGGTCTATGATTTTTTTTGTACCAAGAAACGTGGTATGGGAGATTGAAATGTTTTATTTTAGATCATGGTGCTATGAGGTTTTGTGTGTTTCTTTCTTTCTTTCCACAATATCCCCTCAAAAAAAAAAAAAAAAATTGTATATAGGCATTTGGATTCTTCTCTCACATACTGTAATAATGCCATACCCAAAAAAATGCAGAGTATGATCATGTGGAACAGGCATGCATCATTCCTGTTTTACATTGTCAATATATACAAATACGAAAGATTTATTTGCACAGGGATTGGAACTTTGGCTGATATTCCATGCAAGGTGAAACAGCTTCAGGAACTGTTTGAGAGCAAAGCACCTCAAGGCTACACCTTTATAGGAAAGATAAGGGTGTGTCCCAAGTAATGAGTTGAAATCCTTGAAGAAGAGGATGGACTTGAACCCAAATGTCTTGTGTCTTGGCAGATTTCCAGGTAAACATAGTCCCTTCTCTCTTCAGTTTGTGTGTGTAACTGGTTTTTGTTATTTGCCTAAGCCAAAACTTTTTCCAGGCTTTATTTGGGATAATCAAACTGTGTTTTTTCAGAAAATGAAATATTTATCCAAAGCTATGCACATGTAACACCCCCAAATTAGGATGTTCAAGCTTCCATTTCCTATGTATTAATTCCCTTGTTATTTTTTCTAAATCTGTTTCAGATACTAAAGTATTCAATGAATCTTGTTAATGCTGTGTCCTCTGAGTATTTGCAAAGCAGCTCATGAAACAAGAGTGTCTCTCTGTCCATCAACCTGGTATAATTGTACCTATCTATGGGCAACAGGGCATGGGCTTTACTGGCTCTCTGATTTCATTAGGGCAGTTGGTCAGAGTGTCTTCAACCTGCTGTTCCAGATTAGTTGTAAAGACTGTCTGCGATTTCGAGGAGTGACTGTTGTTGACCAGTGTGGACATAATGCCCCGAGAAAATCCCCTTTCCAAGTAGCACAATGTAATAATAACTCTGACATTGTATCTTTCTGGATTTTTTGTTGATCCACCTACCCTCCAACACCTTCAAATCAGAGTGATCTTCTTCTGCCAGATGTGTTGCTGTGCTGGTTTTAGCTGGGATAGAGTTAATTTTCTTCATAGGAGCTAGTATGGGGCTATGCTTTGGATTTGTGCTGGAAACAGTGTTGGTAACACAGGGATGTTTTAGTTATTGCTGAGCAGTGCTTACACAGAGTCAAGGCCTTTTCTGCTTCTCACCCACCCCACCAGTGAGTAGGCTGGGGGTGCACAAGAAGTTGGGAGGGGACACAGCTGGGACAGCTGACCCCAACTGACCAAAGGGCTATTCCATACCATATGACATCATGCTTAGCTTATAAAGCTGGGGGAAGAAGGAAAGGGGGGGATGTTTGCAGTGATGGCGTTTGTCTTCCCAAGTAACCGTTACGTGTGATGGAGCCCTGCTTTCCTGGAGATGGCTGAACACCTGCCTGCCGATGGGAAGTAGTGAATGAATTCCTTGTTTTGCTTTGCTTGTGTGCACAGCTTTTGCTTTACTTATTAAACTGTCTTTATCTCAACCCATGAGTTTTCTCACTTTTACCCTTCTGATTCTCTCTCCCATCCCGCTGTGGGAGGAGTGAGCGAGAGACTGTGTGGTGCTTAGTTGCTGGTTGGGGTTAAACCATGACAGTTGCATAAAAAGTTCTGCTTTCTATATGGCCCCTGAAGTCCAAAATAAACATACAAGAACATAAACTCTTTCACCCCTTCTGGGCCCAGCACTCAGCAGATTCCTCACCCCTCCAATGGTCAATAGAAGTAAAAAAAAAAAAAAAAGCAAATACTTCCATTCCACCTGAGATCAGGGACCCCTAAGTCACTGGCAGCCAGAAAAATCACTAATTTTCTGCCAGGCCTTCTTCACCAAAGGGAGGCTTTAATTGGGAACAGTCTCCCTTGGCTTCAGGCCTCTCAGTTAGTCACCATTAATTGCTGGATACTCACCCTGTCAAGCGCTTCCCTGCCAGTCTAACACCTACTTCCTTCAGGTGCTGTAGGGTGGGACATATTAGGAACTCAGCAGCCCATTAATTCTTTCCTGATTTCTGTGGGAGGTCTTAACAGAAGTTCAAGATTTTCTTCAGAGGCAGTAAGTTTGGGATTTGAGTTCCACCCTCTGTAGCAAGCATGGGCCATGCACAGTAATACTAAAATCTACCTGCCTTTTTATCAGAATTAAAATGCACTTGTGCTTTAAAAGTAAATGAAGGCAAAGGTCAAGAAAATGTTCTGGTGCAATGAAAATGTGAACTGGGGTACAGAGTACACTGGTAATTGCCGTGTTCAGAGGTACATGTACAGCAATGGCAACTCAGTAGATAGAGACATAGACTTAGAAAAAAGGGGCAAAGTTTTTTCAACATGGTCTACAATGCCTTAAGCATTGGGACATTAAATTTCAAGCACCTCAGAACGGACTGTGACGTTTCCTAAGTTCAGTGCTTTCTGAAAGTTTCTAAATAGGCATCTAGAAGATAGAGTCAATCGCTGTGAGCTGTTTCTGTAGATTTTACTAAGCAGCTCTCTGTATCTTCCTGTTCTGAATGCTTTGTAACTTTGAAAGCACTGTTTGCTCAATGGAACAAATGAAATTGGGTAGGCTTCCCTGAAGCCGTGTTATCTGGACAATAGTGAGGCACTTGCCTCACTTCCAGTGTGGAAGTGCAGTTCTTCCAGTTCACATCTCCACAGCTTTTGTACAATGTACTCTAGATAAGAGGTTGCAAAACATATTGTATTTGTACTGTCCATTAAGAGCTATTGAACAGTGATCAGTAAACAAGAATAGCATGACGCAGAAAAACTACTCAGCGTTAATTTAGTTAAGTATTAAGCTAAGCATAAAGAGGGAGTGCATACTCAAAGGAAGAGAGAGACAGGGAAACAAAAGTACCTGGAAATAAAGGGTCTATATCTGTACAACAAAGTGATAAACAGACTTTTGGTTTTGGATGCACACTTCTTTTGTGCAGGTGTCTGTCTATCTGTCCACCCATTTATGAACTTCCTTTAAGCCAGAGTTTCTTGTATCAAATTCTGAGAGATGTCTTTTCTTTTCACCCTTCATTTTCCTCTCCCATCTCCTGTGTTTTCTGTGGCTGGGAAATTGCTTGCATGTTATAGATGATTTTGGGAAGAGGGGGCAGCCTTGCACTTCTCTCTCTCCATTCTTTTCTGACAGCAGTAGCTGTTAGGGAATATTTAAAACCCAAAGTTCTTTACTGTACTTTTTAGCACTATTCACTTGAAACTGCCATTCAGTTGGAAGGAATAATCTATTAATATCAATTAACAAATATCAGTTTTGATGTCATGTGTTATGACGCTGATAGAATTTCAGAATTGCCAACAGCTGTGAAAATTATTTAGCTGATAGTTTGCTACCAAGACCTGCCAGGCTTGTAGAATATTGAAGAGTATTTTTTTTTGTGACCTCAGAAAAGCCATTTCTCAGGCTTTGCCATCACAGGTCTCCATGGTTTGCAGATGAGCTATATGAATAAGGAACCAGTACAGAGTACCCACAGCAGAAGTCTCAGGCTGAACCATATTGATTTGCACCACAGAGTGTTTTTTAAAGCAGTAAGAGGTGGCTGGATGGGGAGGCAAAGATGTATTTCCTTTCCTATAACTCTGTAAGTGTTTCACAGTGGACTTGTTCCAGGTAGTTGACAGTTTAATCTGTGCTGGGTCAAATGGATTGCATAGCGTTTAGGGTTTTTTGGTATGAAGAAATGTTACTCAGTAGGCTCAAATAGGAATTAATCTACCTCGGTGGAAGCAGCCCAGTGAAGTTAGGAGTGAAAACTCCCTTTTCTGCATGCATTTCAATCAGCTCTGCTTGGCCATGGCACCAGGGTACCTTTTGTATCAGAGTCTGTTGTATCTTCAGCTGTCCAGCTGGTGAGGGACTGTAGGAAGGTTGTGGTTTCATTGCATTTGGTGTCTGTATATGGGTATAAAAGAGTCTGTGTACACATTCATCCAGGCCCTTGCTCCAGAAATCTTTCTTATGCTGTTATCTCTGCAAAGCTTTTCCTTCAACTTTATGGGAAGTTTAATCTAAGAGAGATCTGTTTCCAAATAGTCGCTCTCACTTGAGCTGATTTTGAATGCCTAATTACAAACTTAACACTTCCAGCACATAAAAATACAGAGAAGCTAAAATAATCTTATCATTTGAAATATTAAAAATTATGAATTCTCAGACTTTATATGGATCTACACCCTAGGTAGGATGGATTTAATGACTTCTTAATGATGCATGTACTCTGCCCCACACAAACTTACAATTCCAAATGTGGTTTTGAAAAAAAAACTCCCATTAGTCAAATGTTATAAAAATGTCATACTTTGCATTGTTTAAGAGCATTTCAAAAAGTAAAACTTATACATCTAGGATAAACTCGACGCACTTATTCCGCAGTTTTAATGTACTGCTTTTGAGAAGCATAGCATGCATTCTATAAACATTTATCATACAATACATTTCCTTTAGTAAATATTTAAGTAGCTATGTAACCTAGTCCAACACAGATGTAGACTTCCCCATGGCTGGGTGGAGAAGACGGTGCTAGGTGTTGCTATACTAATGCTATACCAAGTGCACAACCTGCTTTTGCAATAGCGGTGCATCTGTTATCTAGAATAAATACATGGTTTTGAATCCGTTAAAAGATTACTTGTATGAAATAAAAAGCTTCAATGAGTGGAGGCTTATTTTAATTGTATGTTTATGCAGCTCTTGATCATGATGGAAATCTCTTTTCTTACGCTTTTCAGTAACAGTAACAATTCCCTGTTTAAGGAGAGCAGATTTGCTGAACAGGGTATGACCTGGCCTCTCAAATCCTATGTTCCCAGGGCAATATGTTATTGGCACTTTTGGCACTTGTGTTAGCAATTCTGTGACTGTACGCTGGCTTTAACTGTATGTCTGTTCTCCCTGTCCTACACTTCCATTTCACCTCTTATATTTAAAGGTAGGACTCTAATTTTCCTCAACTAAAGATACACATGTTGCATGAAACATGTTTATTGCTAGACTGTACAGTCTTCAAAGGAAATTCAGAGAAGGTCAGTTCCTGTTAGCTGTGGAAGATGGGAGATTCACTTTGCTTTCCCCTCTAGTCAAAATATTTCAGAGACTAGAGATCACTTACAACAATATGATGCATTTGCCTGTGGCTTTATCATGATGTCATTATAGGCTTGCGATAACAGCGCTCCAGTAAGACACAATAATAACACACATACACATGGTCACACTCTGTTTAACTTTTAAGTTTATTCTGCTTTTGCCTCCAGCACTTCTTCTGTCTGATGCTGTATGATTTGAAAGCATTCCCAACCAGCCAAGAGCAAAGCCCCAGGCTCTGGCATCCCTGGCGCTCTGTGTTCCCTTACTGGCTCGCTGGTGGAGTCCCTTTAATGTGAAGTTAATCACGTTCTTTTGAACTGTTTATGTCAACAAATAGGATGTGAAATAATAAACATTGGCAGCTCTTTTCAATAATATAGGTATTCCAGAACTGACACGAGGTCCTATCAGTTTCTTGAAGAAAGGACTTTCGTGTATAACTTTTTAAAGCAATTTGTCTGTGAGTGAGCACGTTGAGAAATTCTCCTTGCATCTTCCGGGGCTCTCGGGTTCTTTTATGCATTAAAGGGCTTGAGAAGCTTTGCTTTATTTTTTTTCAAATGTAGAAAAACTTTCAAGAAAGATAAAAATGCCACCAGTTTGACTAATTATTTGATGTCTGGTAACAGTGTGTGGTTAACTGGGGCAGCACAGGAAAAATATCTTCACTTTCTTGCTTCAATTTTGAAAGAGATTATTTCTTTCCTTCTCTTTCCCCGATGGTTACAGAAATTTACCTCTTAACAGACCCACTAATAAAAATACTCAGATACAGTGTGAAAAGCACTATCAATGCCTAATGAATATAAATGAAACAAGACTGATGTTATTTTTTAAAGTAGAAATTTGGGCTCTTAAACAACTCAAAGGGCTTGCCTACCCTAGAAAATTCTGTGGTGCTTAAACAGCTGGAGAATGTGGTTAATTCCAGGCTATTTCTTCCTTTTGTCTCCTAACCCGTGTTTTCACAATTTTCTTATGAAGATGATAACTAAAATAAGTTGCTGCAAACATCTCCTGCCACCACTACATTGTAGTGAAGCAGTGATGTTCTTTGGCAGAATTTAACTTTCGGTGCATAAGCAAACATTTTAAAGCAGGCAAATATTGTCTCACAGGGGGATGTGAGTTGGCTGAAGATTACACTAAATATCAATTTGGAAACATGCCCCAAATTCTGATCTCCTTACTGCTTAGGGGATTTTTCTTCCTCATTGGTATTTCAAATTATTCCCAAATCCAGATAATATGAGAGCATTTATGGTAACTGTACAAACAGTACATCCTGCAATAACCTATTTAAGATTTTAACCTTGAGATATAAAATGTTTTAGAGAGATTCTGTTAAGATATGGATGTAAGGATGGACTTTATTTTAATGGAAGCATAGGCTTCTCTTTGTTTTACTGTTTCTGTATCATTGGGACAGTGACACATACAAAAAAAGATTGATGAATGGATGAAAGTATTGAAGGCTGCAGACAAAATGAAAGGTATCCCAAGTGTCACCATGATAGTAGATTCTCAAGTAGATACATAGCTATATACAGTGGAAGCCAGCACACTGAGAAGGTAGCAGCAGCTTCATTAGAAAGGCTCTTTGGGTGATTCTGTAACTCAGCAAGGACATGACAGGACTTTTGTGCAGGAAAAGAATTAGCCAGATGTAGCTGACAATAATCACCATGATTGGGATCAAATAGAGAATAAGCTGCATAAGAAGAATCGGATGGTGTTGCTGATACAGCGCTAACGGGCAGGATGTTCTGTTTCGATTGTGGCATGGGTTCACAATGATAAGCTGATGACCAAGCTATGCCCAGACCACAGTCAGCATCAAGACAGTGGTGCTGTCATAAGTGGCACTTTTGGGAGCCCTGTAAGGTTTCAGAATGATTCTGGCTGTCCCATATAGCAAGAGGAGTCACATATAGCAAGAGGAGTAACATGAAGAGGCAGAATTATCAATTCCTGGATCTCTAGAAATCTGCAATGATAACAGGGTTTGTGAGAAGAGAGGTGACTTGTGATATATGATCCTGCTATAGGGCAGGAGGACTGGTGAAGGAGAACAGAAGGATGTAAAGGAAGCTCATGGAGATATATGCTGAGCTTACTCCTTTGTTGTGGAAAGTGATAGCTGTAAACATGCTTCTGCGGTAAGGATTGCATGGTTGCTTCGAAGTCATCCCTGACTGCCACTGTTCTCACATCGTCATGAGTCAGTTCAGATTTGGAAAGTGCCAGGCTGCCAGCACAAGAAAGAGCGTGATGCTAGGGCATGACTAGGTGCTTGAGAGTGTGGTCTGCAGAAGCCACAGTTGCTGCCAAAATCGTGTGTGTGTAACCACAGCCTGCGGTTTGACAGTATCAAGATTTTGGTGGCAGTCTTGGCTTATAGCCCTCATTGCACGTTCCTGCCTCTGTGCCACAGCACACTACCCACTTGGTTGTGCCAATAAATCACTTGCATAGCTGTGCTATAAACCCAGTCAGAGAATCTTAAAAAGAAACAGAGAAGAAAAAGGGGCGTGTGAAGGAGTTGATGATTTGAAAGATAGCTAGCTAGTTTTGTCTGAGGTTGTAGCTCTCTGAGATAAAGTCTGGCAGCAAAACTAGCTTGAAGTTTTTCACCTCTCCACTTTTCCCACCTTACAACTCTTCTGTACTTGTTCTGTGGTGCCCTGTCCCCTTGGTTGTGACAGCACAGCCATTTATGCAGCCAAGCCTGCCAGCTGGAATGAGGGCTTTCTTAATGCTCTGGATATACAAAAAATAATAACAAAATGAGAGAGTTGACATTTATTAATGGCTCCCTATTGGAACAAAAGACGTTGGTCTCTCCTGTCAAACCACACGACAGTTTGAGATCTTTGTCCTATCGATTCAGACTGTGCAGAGAGGCCCTACCTTGCGTCTGCTCCTGACTTGAGTCTCAGGATCCTGCCAGTCTGCTGGCAAACCTTCCCCTCCTGTGTCTCACCCCTGCACAGCAGAAGCAGGGTGGCTCACTGCTGTCGTGGTACTGAGGGCTGGTATCCAGATTCCTAAACTGCAGCTGGGGCTTCAGTCACAACAGAGCCAGTGTGATAGGTGAAGAGTGTGCTTCGTTTGTGTTTGTGAGTCAGGCATTGAGTATACCATGGACTTACCCAGTTAAAGCTTGGGTGTTTAGTTGGCAAGTGTCCTGCTTTGCTTCCATTGACTTGAGTGGGGCAGCTACCACAGGCAGCGCTGGTACAGGTGAGGGTCCTACCCCTTGTGCCACCCACTGCCCGATTCAATTGCCCGGTTCAGTGTCTTGTTTTTCTCGCTCCAGCTTTCCGCCTCCAGTTTTATGCTTTCTCTGAAGGCAGTGCCGCAGTCTGCCCCACACATTTCCAGGTTTATTCCTGGTTGCAGTTGGTCTCACCAAGTAGGAAAGTATGAATTTGCAACCTTGTGGTTATTTTTATATAAGAATGTCTTAATACATGGTGGATGTTTGAGTCTAGCTTTCGATGTTTTTCAAACGGTGTCTGTATTTTGATTTTTAATTTGCCTCTGAGCAAGACTGTCTACAAACACTGGCCAAATCTGCCTATCTGGGACCTGGAAGGGGTCCCTGGAGAAAGCACTTCAAGTCATTTATTCAGCACTGGCTGCTTTTACATTTGGCTTGAAGTCTGACAACTTTCCACCAGACCTGCAGCATAGTAAAGCACATCCTCTCTATGACAGCAGTAGAGCCAAGGAACTAGCAGGTTGCAGGAGTGAATGCTATAAAACAGATGTTATTAGTGGGCTTCACCAAGGGTGGGAGACTGAGTACAGTAGCCCTATTACAGCCTCCAAGGTGGGCCACAAGATTGCTGTCTTATGAGCAAGCTGTGCCTGCAGTATTTGGCTCAGCATCGCATCCTGAAAATTCCAGTGCCGAGAAGCACTTTTGCACTATGAGTAAACTGTAAGCTAGATTTGAAAGGAAAGATTTTGATTAAAATCAGCATTTCAGAGCCTTCAGCTGGCAGCTGGTGTGGTGTTAAGGATGGACATGGTTGGAGACTCCTGCGGTAAAGAGGCCCCACGTCTGAGTGTTTAAAACCAGGTTCCATCCAGTTGTGATGGTGGTTTTTAACAGTCAGAGGAAAAAAAATATTGCTGCATATTTACACATAGGGACAGATTCTGCTCCCATTAAAACCAATGGCAGAGTTCCCGTTGATTTCCATGGGTGCCTGCCTCAAAATGTTTGAACAGTAAATATATTCTTCTGGGTGGGAAACCAGGATAGAAATCCCTCTCACAGCCTGCTCCCAGCACTGCAAATGTCAGGGTTTTTCAGCGCTAGGCTCAGAAACGCTACTTCTAATTTTAAAATCCTTTTAAACTTCAACCACCATATGTGGCCTTACTTCACAGCTGTCAATCAGAATCAACAGCCAGTATTATATTAGCCTATATTTACCGCCATTCTCCCCGTATGTGGAATTATTTCATTTTTATAAATATCAAATATATCAGAGTAATTGAGAGATGTAATATTAGATACAAGCATTTTCTCCCCGAGTGCTTTTAATCAAATAATAAATCTTGATGTGCTTTAGTTTCATTGACACTAGATGAGCTGATCTGGTATGGATTTTTTAGTGCTATGGCTTATGCTCTATATGCATTTCCCAAAGTGTGTGCGTGGCTGTGGGCATGTATTTTTTGTCTCTCTCCCCACCTCTGTCTTGATTGAAAGCTTTAGTTGTTCATGGTCATTTGGCATTTTTAGGGATATAGCACATAAAATTTATAGAAAACAACTTATAAAAAAAAATCCCCAGCTTCTCCCTAGAAATTTGAGACAAAAGCCTTTCTTTAACGTCTCTGAAAGCTCCTTAATGCAGAGCATTCCCTCATAAACTGTTGGCTTTGTTTTAAACCTGTAATGTATATATAGATTTCTGTTTCCAATAGTTTTCAGAGTTGTGTACAGTCAACTCAAATTATACAGAGCCAAAACTTCTGGCAAATTACTGTCAACCTGTATCAACATTTGCATCAATAACATTTGGTATCATTTGATGGATGGTCTACATCCAAGCTTTGGAAATGGGTACGGCGTCTGTGTGTTCAATGTGCTGTTAACTGTGCTGTCTACTGAAGGCTGCTCCTCTTTGGCAGTCAGTGCTTCCTAAGGATACAATTACATGATGGACAACCTGCGTATCCCAAACTTCTTGGTCCGAGTAAACTATAGATTTCTTCTGTGTTCTGAAATGTGCAGAAAGGGGGCACAATGACTGTCCAGAAAGGAGGGAGAAACAAATGAGCAATGGTCTTTGATTACCAAGAATCAGAGGAAAAAAAAGGGAAGTACAAAAAGCAAGCAATCAGTTCAGTTGATGTACTTATGCTTCTAGTACCACTCACGTATCAACCCGTTCTCAAGCCACACACAGCTGACTGATAGTAAATTGCATCACCTTGGAAATGTTAACCTTGGAAATAGTTTTGAAAATGCTGCTCACTCTTTTTTTTTTTTTTTTTGTGCTAATGGAATATTAAACAAAATTTTGAGCCTGTAGAGGCATTCTTAATTAGTCTATGCCTATTACTTGTAGACAAAATCAGTCAAACACCTACGTAAAGTCAAGAGTTTGCAAGCCTTCCCTGGTTCACTGCAATGAATTTGGCTACTAGATCTTACATCTGATGGAGCCACTCTGATAAAATAACAGGATTGTTGGGGGTGTACCTACATTTACATGTTGTTTGTCTCTTGTGAGAGAGGAGTGTCACTTACACTGAAAGATAATAGATCTTATGGAAACCTCACAAAAGGAAGGAGTGAAGAATAGCAGAAATCGTAGCAGAGGGGCAGAGGCTTTCATTGCCCTCTGTGTCTTCTAGGTCAGCTTTTACCCATGTTGGGATAGCTGGATTGTGTGCGAGGATGATAGCAGCCAAAGTGGAGATAGAGAAACCCCTGTTTCTCTGAGCTTTTGGTGTCCCAAAGGGGAAAGGGTTCCCCCGTGCGTGCTCATGCACTCCTGCCCTACTCATTCACAAGAGAGAGTCCAGTGAGCATAGCCCCCGCTTGCTTTCTCAACACAGACATGAAAGCAAGCTTGTCATGAGTTTCTCTGTGACTCCAGTGCTTTTACAATGAAACGGTGAAGTAAAGAAAGAACTCACTTAATTTACAATGCATAAGCAATGATCTACTAAATATACACTTTGTGTTAGAGATGGCCCTTTTTACAATTCAGCTTGTGAGAGCAGTGTCTTCAAATGTTTTTGAATATTTTGCAGAATCACATTCAAATTTTCTTCTGTCAGTTACTGTGCATGCTGTCAGTAAAAATAACAAGATAAACTAGAAGGAAGAAAAGCTCACATTTATTTCCTTACTTTGGCACAAATTACTCACTAGTCAGAATTTTTGAATCTCTTCACCTTTCTGAGGTAAATAAATTGAGTGCCATGCGTCTTAATATGTATGGGTCTTTCATATAAGATGTTAAAAACTGCATTGTGTAGATAATAAGTCCTTTGATGAGGGACCAGACTTGGAATTGGCTGAGCTGGGTTCTCTTGTAGGTTCTCTCTCTGAGTGGCTGCATGGGGTTAAGAAAGTTGCTGAGCCTTGGAGCCCCCATTCGTGACAGCCCCTCTCCCAGTAAAGTGCTTGAGGGTGTAGAGGTAAAAGTCACCACATACAGAGGGTGTCAATGACTGAGTGACCTATCTTCCTATATCACTGTACAAGAAAATGTGGGGGTTTTTTTATTGCTACTTTTCTTGGTTTTTTCTTTTTTTCCCCTGACTCTCCTTTCCTCTGCTGTGCAGTTTCTGCTGATGTTGAACGCAGAATGTTTTTCAATGGTGTCTCATCAGTGTATTGGTTTATAAGTGTAATGTACTAATTTCCTAGTGTCCTTGTTACTGTGGGTGGTGGTTACTTGGTGTTAGATCCACTGAAATGACAATCAATCAGTAATCAATCAGTATACCAGTGTGAAGCAGTCTGTTGCTGTTTTATTATGGTTGACATTTTGATAGCTAAAAAAAAAAAAAAAAAAAGAGAGATGTGTGTCTTAAGCTATACAAATAATGGGTTTTCCTGGTTTCCTGTGATACTGAAAATATGATCCAGTTTTAGGACTGCCTGAAATGTTTTACTTTTAACTTCATTTTATCGAATTCTGCCTATTTTAAAAGTGAAAAAAATATTGTTTTGAAATAAAACTTTGAAACGTTTCAATTAGTGTCAGTGCAAAACATTTTAGCTTTCCTACATTTTAATCTTTTTTAGTCAAAAGTATTTGTGAAACTCAGCACAACTTCATGAATGGTTTCAGCCTTCCCAGAACTACATAGTTCTGTGAATAAGGTGTTTGCCAAAAAGCAAAAAAATCAATCTACTCAGTTGTATTTATAAACAAAAACTTTAAGAATTCATCATTGTTTTACAAAGCTTATTTTGAAGACCTGTCTCTTACTGAATAAATTGGATTAATTTTCAGTCTTGTAGTGTGTCTGTTCAAAATAATGAAAACAAAAATCCTGAATGTTTCTAATAGTTTTGAATTTGTTTTCAGCTGTGGTAATGACACGTCATGCTATTTGTTGTCTGTGCTGATGTGGACATTTTCTACACTTCTGTACGGTCCTTTGTAAGTGAGAGGGCTTTAGACTTATATAACATAGATTCAGGTTTTGCTTCCCTGTTTTCTCTTTCTCAAGCATTTCATTGTCCTGACTGTGCCCACAAAATGGCGACAATGCTGCAAGGTCACCAGGGAACACTAAAAAATCTCCTAGGGAAAGGCAATTGGATTAATACTATGGATTAGAATATATTTGTGCTTGACTCCAATATCTTCATTAACACTGGTGTTGATAACATGGCTTTTAATAGCTTTTATAACCACAAATGCAGCATGGAATGAAGCAAATAGGTCATTAATCCCTTAAAAGTACAATTTAATGCAATGCTTCATGACAGGAAGTGAACAGGATAATAAAACCTTTACTGTTTTAAGCCACACTTAATATTTTTACGGCACAGTTGGCTTGACAAAATACTCTTTGTGAGTCATCACTTCAAAGCAAGGTCCTGGGGACCAATTAAAGTTGTGTCTGCAGCCCTCATGCATAACTGCATGTAAGCGTGAGGTATTTCAAAATATCTCTTTCAAGTAATGAGTTGTACCAAGATGAAGTAAAGGGACCTTTTGCTGCAAGCCTTTTAATTTAATATGCCCATGTGTGGAGACACCCTTGGGGAATGAGAAATTGATTTTCATTCTTTACATGGATCCTACAGTAATTCTCACTGTCAAAATGGCCCATGGAATTTGTCTTCCAAAAATTATATCCTTGACAGACAAACAGTAGCAAGACAGATTGTCCTTGATTTCAAGCTTTATCTTGAAAGAGACCAAAATGTCCCTATTATGTCTGATTAAAAAGCGAGAAGCATAAAAGTAATTGCTTTGTATCCAGTTTGCAGTTTCTGGGCCAACAGAACTGAGTGGATTAAGGACAAATATGAGGATTGGAGAATTTTCTATTCTAATTTAACCTATGCCAATAACCTGCTGTTCAACCAGGCAAGGTGTTTAACCTCCCTTTGGTTGATTTCCACTTTGAATGAATTGGAAGTATGTCTGTGTTGTTCTGGGGTTGCTGATATTACTACATACCTAATGTGGATGTTCTCATCTGAATGGCATAGTGAGCATTTTTGAGTTAATTTTGTAGGTTTTTGGAGAATCAGCTTGGGTAGAAACTCCTTATGGAGTGGAGCCACCACGTGATGGCTTTCATACTGGAACAAGTTACCTCCACATTTTTTGTTGCTAGAATATCATCTGGATAGAATCCTATTCATCACTCTGCAAACAGTGGGCATATAATGATAATTTTTCATTGGAGGAATGAGAAAGCAAATCTATTATTTTCATGTAAGTAGAGAATAAACATTAGATGAGCTGTGTTTTCTGACAGAGACCATGTGGTTGTGGAAAAATCACTCTCTGATATACTAAGATTTAATGTTTTCATTGTGCTTATTCTGCAAATAAAATAGTAAGAGATAATGTGTTCTTGAACAAGCTTATAATAAAATATTGATTGTTATTGTAACAAATATTGCTGACAGACAAAAAATGGGGGTCAACAGGCAGGAAGTGACATAAAGCATCAGAGGAGACAACAAAATCTGTATTTCCTGGGTCCTAGTCTAGAGCTGTGTTTGCAGGACTGTAATATCACAGGTACTATTTTTTCTTTTTATAAAAATCTACAGTACCAGGAAAAAAAAAAATCAAAACCCAAATATTGAATTGTTTCAAGATCCAGCCACTTCTCCCCACCAGATAACAGTTTCTCAGCCATCCACATCTCTTCCTTTTTCTTTCAGAATTTTCTTGAGTTTTGATTGTGCAGTTTGTGAGTTGGGTTGGTGAACCAGGACTGAAGAACTGACTTACTACTGTAACAGATCATAGGATTGTTATATGTTAGTATCCTGACAAGTTTGTAAGAAATGTGCTGTGGAGAAGGAATAGAGGTGCAAGGAAAAGGTACTTGCATGAGCGGTAGAAATTTGAGGTGGAGATGCAAATGACAGAGTTCACGTGAGAATCATTAGATTTCTGTTTTCTACCTGGGACACATTTTTGCAAGAGTGTTTCTATGAACAGCTAACTTTATTTTTCTCACCTCTCTCCTCCTCACACTTCCTGATTATCTGTCTCTTCCATCTCTTTATCCTGTGTCTCCATATGATGCCCTAGAATCTTCTTGGGAGCTTGAAAGTAGACAGCTTTGATTTAGCAATGGCTCATGTGCAGATTTCTGAATCCAGGGAGGTTCAACCCGTGGGAAAATTTCAAGTCCCATCTTAGGACTAAGCTCCAAGTATTGTTAAATGGCTGAGGTTAGAAATAGTGGGAAAAGAGTAAATAGATGCAGAGCTGCAAGTTGAATCTTTACACCCTTTCTTTTCCCTCTCCCCACAACTTTGCCTCATGCACTGTTGTTATATGAGTCAGTCTGTTTCTCCCTCTGCAACCCCCCTCTAAGTGGGAAAGTGGATCTATAAAAACTAATAGAAACGAGAGGAAAAAAAAAAAAACCAACCAACTCTTGATCTTCAGACTCAGAGACTTTGACTGAGAGCCAAATATTTCAAACAGCAGCCCTTTCATAAATGGGAGAGCTAGTGCTAGATCTGTTGGGTATGCAGTGTGACCACATAACGCTCAGCACATGTCAACATAACTGATAACCAAATTGTACCTCTCAACCTCCCATACAGCATAACTTTGGCAGGCTGCCAGTCTCTCAGTCCTAATTAACACGTTGCCATGCTATGACTGGAAGGTTAAAGCCACAGCTTTATTTACTGCACAATTAACGGGTAAACATGACTTAATCATAACTTAAACATTCAGCATTTATGAGAAAATTTCAAAATCCTTTTAGGAGCCCTTTTGACCTCAAATCTCCAAGCAGTCCTCTTGTAATGTGGAATTAACCGCCTGTTCCACCAAGGGACATCGGGGCTCTCTGTGACACTATAGATTTCCATCCCTGAGCAAATTAAAAACAACATCAACTTAATAGACATTCTTTTGTGTGGGTCTGAGTAGTCATAGTCTCATTCCAGTGGCAGGGTTCTTCTGGGCTAGATCTGAATCTGATGCCATCGGATCACTGACCTCAGGGAGGATCCCCAAGTAACAGGAGATCTCTTATTGTTCTTGGATCTCAGTAACTCTACTGTGGCCCATGCTGACCCCTCAGCTTTGATGGAAATGCACCAGCTTAGTCCTGGTCCTGCAGAGACCTAGGTAAGTGCTTAACTTTACATCTTGTGAACAAGCATGTTAACTTTAATAAACTAACCACTCATAAAGTTTGGCATCCACATACTGTTTGTTTATCATGTTTGGAGCTTTAGATGATGTCTGGCTTACTCAGTTTTAGTTTTTAAGTACTGTAGAAACCCACCAATATAAAGTGACTTCAGCAGCGAATTTCTTTTTGCTTCAGAGAACTGGTGCCTCAGTACTCAATTTATGGTTTGTCTCACACCCAAACAGACATGTAATCCTTTCAAGTAGACTAGATATTATACCGGGGTGGGGAGCAATCTCTGTAGAACCACCACACTACAAAGGGAACTGAGTTGTAGCATGGTGTCCCACCAGCAGCACCTGCTCCATGCTGGGCCATTCACATGCTGAGAGTTAGGCAGCCATTTGTCATCTCCAGAATGAAGTCATTTACATATCACTAGGTGTGTAGGCACCACATTTTTACAACACCCATCACTGCCACCACTAGATAGATGTACAGCCACCTTGCTGGTACATGTGTAGAAATATATCCATAAAAAGGATGGGAGAGGGAAAAAAGTTCTCCTCTTCTGAAAGCAGAATGACTTGTAAGTAAGTACCATCTACTGAAATTTATTACTTTTCAATGTGGCAATATTTTTCAATATTGTGCAGAGAAACACAAGGCAATTATCCACCATGAAGAATACTAACCCTCTTCCACTTGAACTCCTGATCTTCTAGTATCACCTTTGTTACCAGGACACTGTTTCTGCCATTGCCGTAAATGCTGAGCTGGCAGTTTTACCTCTCCTGCCCCTGATTCAGGCTGCAATGCAGAGAATCTTTGGCAGGAAAGGAGGTGAAGGAAAGAAGGAAGTTGCTGCTGTCAACTGGAGTGGGTCAATAAAGAATGTTAAACACCCATTCAGATATAATACTGTATTTTACAACCCCTAAATTGTGATACAGAATAAAATTAATCAAGGGAGAAAGAAAATTGTTCCTATTTTGTTGTTGGAAAATGCTATTTATTAAAAGTCTTGGTGCTGTTGCTAATATCCGATTTTTTTCATAGTCATATGTACCTAGGTACCAAAAATGTCACATCTTCTGCCATGTAAGACTTTCGTAAGGACATGTGAGAAGAAAAGGGGATGAACAGAAGCTGGTGCTTCCCGTGCAGTGTGAGGGGAGAGAGCAGAGTACAATTGATTGTGAACTGTCAGGAAGGTCCCCAGCTGTGCAGTTTAGATGGGCAGAGTTGAGAGAAGTGTTCCCTGCATGTAGGGTTCATTCCTTCCCTGTGATCCTCCCTGATCCTATGAGCTTCTCCCAACCCTTTAAGAGGTGTTTCCTCTTCTAAGTCAGACCACGGTAGAGGCTGATATAGAGTGGGAGGAACTGCAGAATAAAGGAAGCTTTGTGGATCCAGGACTGGCCAATTCATTGGCAAAATTCCTATGCTCTCCTACTCACTACTCCTGCTGCTGCCCGTGGTGTGTTTACCACCTGTTTGGGTATGCCCTGTGACTGCAAGAATGTAACCATTGTGCATCACACTGCTTCAGATCTGCATTCAACTAGTGATGTGAGACTGTCTTGTAGGGATGAGATTCAATGAAGAATTAGGAGTCTAATCTTCTGTTTCCAGCCCTGCAGTTGACTTGCTTGCACTGTGAGGGAAACCACTTACTCTGACTTCCATGCTCCTCAGCTTTCCTATCTCTACAATGGAGCTAGTGGTGCTTATCAAGGAAACTTGAGTGACTTGTAGTCTTCGTTGTGTTTGGAGAAAGTTTTGGTTTCTTGGATTCGAGGTCCCATTGGAAGTGTCAAGTAGTATTAATGTAAAGAGATTGGTGATTTTTTGCTTCCTGTTAATGTGTTATTCACTTCTTGGCTTCAGGAATAATGTGCACATCCTCATGTGTGTCTGTGCCAACACTCAATATTGTGTGTGCCAAGATACGTTATAGTGTCTGTATTTACTACGTACAGCCTACATACCGCCTTTGTGAGTAAGTATGGCAGCAATGTAGTAGGGGAAGGGGGGAGTATCTATGTGTCTGTATATAAGATCATATATTTGTACAAAGTGTGTGTCTGTGGGCTTCAGAGACTGAGGGGAGTCTGTGGTTCAGACAGTCTGCCTGTTTTTTTCTTTTTTTCTCTGAAGGCAGCAAAATATGTTGATATGGATTTTTTTACAGGAGCTTTTTGTGTTTTGAGTTAATACATTTCCCTCACAACAAATCTTGCCAAACATCAGTTACTTACTAATACTGTGAAAGCAGGTTACCCAAAGGCAGCACTATTCCCTGATGTTTTCTCTTCTTCCAAACTGCTCAGAGACATACTGTAATAAGACTCCTAGTTAAAAACAACAGAATATCAGCATGAGTAGAAAAGTTGAGCAAAAATGCCTGTGCTTATGCTGCATGTGTGCTTTAAGTATTTAGCTGAACTAGTGCCAAGGTTGTGAGTTTATACAGCAGAAATAACTGCCACTGATATGCTCTGTGACCCAGTAACTTTATTTGTGAATTGTGTCCAGTGTGATATTTCTGTTCAGTATTCCCACTGGTAAAATGAGGCTTTAATTACGGTGCATATGAGAGAAAGAGAGAAGCTTCATACAGACCAGTCTACAATGAATTACGGAATTTTCATTCATGAGAATAATGTTTGTCATTTTTTTCTCCCAGAAACAAAATGCCTGCAGTAAGAAAGTACAATACAAAGGAAGTGAACTCTTCCTGACTGCTGGAGGTTGCAAGTAATGACCTCTTCTTTTTTTTTCCCCCTCTTCTTTTTCTCTTTTTTTGATGTTACCAACTAGCAAGATTTCTCAGTGGAAATAAGCTATTTAGTCTATGTATAGATCGTTCATCAGAGGGATTGAAATACATTCTTCACACGCATGCTGAACATACCCAGCCATTAATAACAAAATTTTTAGTGGTGAATAAAACAAAGCATATTACACATTGCCAGTAGGGGAATTGATTTATCTTGCTTCGGTTGGTTGTCTGCATTAAGAAATGTCACACATATTCGAAGTGTTTTGCATAGCTAGTGTCTTGTGTTTTGCCATACCAAAATCTCTGCCAGACTATATTTTGGCATCTTTTTCTTGACCTCATGTCAGCAAGGAAACAATTACTTTCAATGGAGTGTGTTTAGCCAATTAACATATGTGCTTTATACATATATATATATATGTATACATACATACGGATATATATATATATATAGTTATGCATGTGTTTAGATATTTTGATGAATTAGACCAAAAAACTTATTTGCTTCTCCAAAAAGGACCACACTGAAGTGGCTTTAAGATAATTAAAACTGGATTTATGGATTTACAAGACAGCTCGCGGACTGGTGCAGCCAAAGCACAGCCCCTACAAGTGGAATTCAGTTTGTCTAGGTCCACAAGACTGGCTGGCACAATCTCAGATAAGTTTCAGTCAATTGGTTAAAAAAAAATGCAGTCCATGATATAGCCATAGAGGCAGTATATAAGGCATGTTATGCTAATAGACACTTTTAAAACTGAGTTTCAGAGCTGTATGAACATATCCAATGAGCATCGTCAGGCTAATGGTGATGATTCCACTCTAAGTGGTTATAAATTTTCAAAATACATCTTGAAAGACAGCAAGTACTTAAGTTACATCCTGAAAATTAAATTTATAAGACTTATAACACTAAATTTGTTGATGTCCAGATTTGGCTTGAGGTTTTTGTGTTTGTTTGTTGTTGTTTTTTTCCCTGAACTATTGAGATCAATGATACATACAAGCAAAATTTGGAAATTCCATACTGTGGCTGATTTTGAGTTCTTTGAGCAGAAAATGTCTGATCAGAACATACATGGAAAATTTTTTTGTGTGGCTTTTTTTGTTTTCAGTGCTAACATAAATAAACTGTTTAACTGATTTTGTATAAACTTTCCAAAAAAAATCTCAAGCATGGAAAATTTCAGCCCAAAATGGAGTTTATTTGAGAAAATTACAAGCAACAGAAAAAGAGGGTTAGAATGGAAATCTGAACTCCTCATTAACTAGACTTAAGTGCCAACTTAAATGCCAGGGTTTTTTTCTGTTAATATTTGGTTTAAAGTTACATACAGGTTTGGAAGAGCTTAGCTCTTTTTAACCCCTTTTTTATTGCTGTCACGGACTTAGTTTTGTTTCAAAGTGATGGCATGGGTTCAGGACTCAATAGCTATCTTCACCACAGCAGGAGACATACTTTTTAACTTTTTCTTTCAGATTATCACTTGAGACCGTGTTCACATAGCCTTAAATTCCACCTAAATCCCTTTCCCTACTATTTACTATTGGCTGTCTCTAAATATTTAGTGGCACAAGCCAATGGGGATCATTAGGCTAAGGTGGGCCTTAGGCTGTCAGATTATGGCTTCTGGTTTCCATTACAGATCTGTAGCAGTGCGAGGAGAAGACAGGAGGTCTGCCTAACGCAGCGAAAAGGTATGCATAAAACTCAGTAAAATACAATGCAGCCGAAACAACAGCGTACTGTGTTTTCAATCCTTAGCTGGGGCAGAAACCTGCACAGTTTCATCTCTGAAAATTACGGCAAGTAATGTTTTGAGCACATGTCATACTTTTCATCTGGAAATCTCAGTGCCTTGAGGAAAGTGAGGAGATGGATGTTATTTGACTGCTTTTACTCTTGGTCTAACTAAATATGGAGATTACTGTGGTCTAATGGATAGGACCTGAATCTAACTCCTTAGCAAGCAGCTAACTCTGTTCCTGGCTCTGCTGCAAATTCCCTATGTAACCCCTGGCAAACTTTCTCTTCCTCTGCTCCTTCCTTTGGAAAATTCCTCTGAATTCAGGGGGGCATTTTGTTGGGGGAATGCAGGATGAGGAGTCGTTTTACCAGGTTTGGAGTCTCTTTTGCTTCTTGAAGGTTAGCCAATTCAATTCTGAGACCAACAATGAATGTCTCCATTGCAGTTCTTAAGAGAATTGTCTCTTTTTCCAGTGATGTAAATTTTGTTTACATTTTATGCTTTCTACTTTTAAAAACGTCCCTGGTCTGTCTTTGTTCCCAATTTTTTAGTCCAAAAGATCTTTATTAGATATACGGAAGAAGGAATCCAAGTTTGTATTAAAAGCAATTATAAGAACTCTTAATTTAAAAAATGTCTATTGCAAATATTCAGAAAACATTCAAGTGGTCAGTGATATTGCACTGAGTGTGGGAGTGCACACTTCTCTTATTTTTAAGTTATGAAAATGATTAACTTTTCTATAACTGTGAGGAAGCAACTGACAACCCAGGCACTGGGAAGAGCAGGTCTACAGCTCTGGTACTGCAGCTCTGAAACAGAGGTCCCTGACACTTAAAAGGCAATTAAAAGAAGACTTCTGTCAAGCACTGACAGTCTGCAGAAACATGCATGCAAACTAAATGGCAAGGTGCCTAGTTTTTCCTATCAGCTGTTTTTCAATGTCTCCATCCTTAGCTTACTTCTGTCCTCTGAACCATACTTCAGAGGCCTTCAGAGGTGCTTGGCTTTCTCCACTAGATAAGCATAGGGACTTAAGTAGGTTATAGACTATCTGAATGTGGTCATCAGGGCCTAGTCATGTTCTCACTAAATGATATCAAATCCTTCGCTGTCATTGCTGAAAGCTGAAGTGGACTCTGGTCTGTCCCTAGCAACAGTTATTATTAGTTAAAATTTACAAAAACATAAGCTAATGATTGACATTTCTGATAAATTCAGATTCTTTAGACAGACAACTCCACCACTGGTTAAACATATTTCTAGATTTCTGAAAAAGCTCTGAAAATTTCAGCCATTTCTTCACTAGCATACCTCTCTTCAAGGAGATCTAATTATGCAGAAAGCTTGAAAGTGCTGTAACAAGCTGCATTTTGCTGTTTCCATTTTTCAGTAACATGGACAAAAATACAATCTAATGAGCAAAACATTTATTTTGGTACAGGATTCTTCCTGCTGCTTAATGCTCTTTCCTTCTGCTTTTTTCTAGAGTACACGGTTTTTCACATTGGCAGACGTGTGTGGACATGAGCTGAATATATATTTAATCTTAAATTCGGTAGCAAGCACTAAGTTATTGTACAACAATGCCTGCATGAAGACAAAATTATGTCAGCCCATTAGGGACTTATGATAAGGTAGTTACTTACTTTCTTGAGTAGACTGGGGCCTGCTTTCAAACAAATAGGGTCCAGCATTTTCTAAAGTGGCAATATTTCTGATATGAACACTTAGTTTGTACAGAATCCACAACTCAGACTACAGCCTTTCTTGTAAAGCAGATGCAAAAACCTCATAATTAAAATATATTTTTGATGTATTTTTTTCCAAGTAATAGTAAATGCTTGAGCATGCTCAGTTCTGTCACAGCATGTCATGATAGTTAAAGTAACCTGTATTAGGAAATGAAGTGGCAATTCAGTGCTGTGAGACTTGTGCTGATTATGGTGGACCAGGAATAAAAATAAAGATACAAGCTCAGTCTAACCATTTAATGCTTAGACACTTATATGGACAACAGCAGCTCCCTTCTTGATGCCGATACAAACCTTATGTTTCTTTTTTCCCTGCAGGAAGCCCTCAGGCTAACGTTTGTTAGCAGGGAGCTGTTTGCAACTGGGAGAAATGCTGTGTGTGTGGCTACTCTCAGAAATGCTCACAAATTCTGGCTAGCACAATATCGTTCTGTGACTGGCACTATGTAACATCTTCATTTTAAATATTTCCGTGCTCTGACTGGGAAAATCCCAACTGAATCCAACTCTTGATCTTCATGGAAGGGCCCTTCACAAAGGTACTCCATCCACTTCTAGGTCCACCTGGACACACAGCTTCCTTGGTGCTGATTTATGGAACCTGATATGTTTATTTTGCTGTAGATATTTCCTTTTGGTGATGAAAATATCCCAGAGTGGCAGAGAGCTTCTTTTTCTTCTCACAATTTCTTCCTTTTTGTCCTCAAGGAGATGCTGATGTTGCCTGTCAGCTTGGAGCTTCATCCTGCCATCAGCTAGTTACCAGTCCTGCTGCTACTTCGGCCTTATGCAGATGGTGAGCCTTTGTGTCACAGTGACTGAAAGGCAGAAAGGAAAGAGGTGACCTTGCAGGAGCTCAAGAATGAGGTGGGATCTGACAATGAAACTCTATGGATGGTTTCAAGTTTGTAAGCTGGGGCTGGGCTCTGTGCTGTAGGTCAAGGAGCAGGGGATGGTTCAATGTCTCTTCTTTTTCTCCCTGTCATTCCTAGGCCTCTACTCCAAAGTTATGCAGCTCTGACAGGCCGAGAAGTTGAATCTACTGCTTTTGCAAATAGTGGTGTCGTCCCGCACGAATACTCTTAAGTTTTGGCTTGCGAGGGTGGGAAGTTGTGGTGAAAGTGCTTTGATCTTCACAAGCTTTTAGCAACACAGTTTTTGCTCATTTCTTCATTGCACTCAGTCTTTCCCAGATGATCTTTGTTTCCATACAGATTTTGGGGCAATTTTTCTTGTGTTGGAACAGTCACCAGCCATTGTTTTGCTGTCACCTGTAAGAGAAGGATATGTCCACTGCTCATAACTGCCAGATAACCTTTCAGAAAGCATAAGTAAAGATGTAATGATATATGGTTAAAGCATAGCTACAATATTGTTGTTAATGTGGGTGACCAAATGCCTGAAGCCAAAATGTAAGATGCCTGTTTTTCCTAGTGAGGCTCTGAAGCTGATACTCTATCAGTGTAGGAAAGAAGCCAAGCAATATGACAAGTGAAATGTTCTTCTGGGAATTTCTAGTAGGCTTATGGCTCGCATGTGTATTTCATGTGAAAGCATGTCATGTGCCTGTCCTCGCTGATCTTGTATACAGCTGTTGAACAAAAGTATGTGGAAAAAAGCTTGCATGCAAATCTCTCTTCTATGTGTGCCAAATAGAGGTGTTTTCAGTCCAGGAGATGTTAATTATTGGGGCTGGGCAGGAAGTACTTTCAGCAAAGGACTTTTACTCTGAGGAATGGCAGGTTTTCCCACTTAAAAAAATTAATTTTTAATATGTCTTTTGGTTCTAGAGTTTATAGGGCAATTTGTAGTATATGTTATTGCTAACTAGTATAGAGTTGCGATCAGAAAGCTAGGTGCCAACGAAGAAAACAGCATCCTTTTCTAAGAGAAAGAGAGGCTCAAAGTTTTGTAAGTTGTATTGGAGTTTTGCTTGTATAGATCAGTTTGGTAGGGTAGAAAGAAGTAATAACAGAATTGTCACCAGAAGAAAAACAATTCAGCCTTTAATTGATGTATACTCTTTTTAATTGTTACAATGCACTTTCACTACCTGAAATTTAGCATGTCAGTCATGATAACTAATATTCTGCTCTCTACCTGTAAACTTGTTCTTTTCTCTATCATCAACATTTCTCAGAATTGAGTCACTGAAAACTGCAAAGACACATTCAGACCCTGCAATTTATTGCTTACTTTGCTTATAAGGAATCTCTGGTCCTTTATGTGATATAGATGATATATAGAATTGCAAATGTAGTATTCAAGAGACTGCCAGAGTTTCTGTGCCTGCGCAGCTTCAGACCATCAGTGTGGTCTGAACCCTTGAACTCTTAATAGTGAAAGCATGAATAAAGATGGAAATAAAGAGCTAGACTTGTAATGAGGTAGTTTATAGTTCAAGCTTTTTTGCTGATCATGCAATAATGGTCAAAAAAAAGATGGGAATAAGACCCTCTCAAAATGGGGATCATGCTTTTTCTTTGAGCTTCTGCAGAAGTGAGCAAGTTCATGGAGACTGGAACTGTTGCTGTTCCATGGCTGGTTGATTTTAGGGAGAGCAGGTGATGTTTTGAAACCCCTTCAAATACATCTGTATTTGAAGCCAGCTTACACTGGCTTCAAATGGTGACAAAAGTGTTGAGAAGCTGTTTTTATGGGAAGTTTGAGGAGGGAAGTCAGAAATAATGGATAGGGAAGAACATACCAGTGGATTTGATGGTTTGGTGACCTTCCTTAAACAATAAATAATCCATCCTAATAATTTTGAGCTATTATTCTAGTTAAGAACCAGAAGGATTTTTCCTTGATCAGTTGAACATTGAGAAGCCTTGGTCTCTTACGTTAAATTCTTCCATGACTTCTCACCTGCAAGGTTTTCCTGTTTTTTGAAGTCAAGAGATAAACATCATTCAAGAGTGGCTCATCTGTGCTGATCAGGGAGACCGATTAAGATGATGTTTCTCTCAGCCAACAAATGTGACAGTCTGTTTTTATATGGAGTCAATTTTAAGAAGTCTTACTTAAGAAAACAGAAAGAAGAACTGAACAGAAGTTTAGTCCATGACACTTCCTTCCTTCTCCCCCTAAATTTGTACTATATAAACACTCCCTGAAATCATTGCTTGGAGTGACCTTGAATGGGTTCTCAACCTTTGATGAATTACTTTCAGGTTTTACTTCTGAGGAGTTTGCACAATTAAAGAAAAAAGATATTCCTAGGGGATTCCCTAGGAAGATCTGTCTGTCTTACTATGAGATATGTTTCTTGTATTGTCACAAGATGAAATGAGGGGCTCCCCTGACAAATACAAAAGTTATGCGACAACCCATCTATTTTTAGATTATTTGAATCAGTGAAGAGGGAAAAACATTTGTTTCCAAGACTGTAATTTTCCAGATGACACCATTTTATTGCACGGTGCCATACCATGAGAAAGAGCATTCTTGTGGCTTTTGAACTGGAAATCCTGTAGGAATGCTATTTCTGGCATTTATTTGCTGTGAAGCCAGGCACACATGGAGAGCAGACAGACTGACCAGATACAGTTTGTGGTATTAAGGCATTCAGAAAAGTCCCTGGTGCACAGCCCTTTTCCAGTATACGAAGTGTTGAGTGAAGTTGAAAAATTATCAATGAAGATCAAATCTGAAAGCCATGATCTGATCAGACAGCCAGACTTTCACACTATTAATGTATTCCTTCCTCTTGCAAAAATGTTATTTTGAAAATTCAGCTTTTCTGTCTTCATACATTGATGCTTATAAAATAATTCTTGGTGATGAACAAGATTTTGATACAAAGTAGGAGTGAAGGTTGAATGCACACTTTAATGAAATGCGGTCACTCCAGTTTAACTGGGAAGATTTTTTTTTTTATTTACCTGAGTACCACATGTGAGCATGCAAAAAACATGTTGACTGAAGAATGAACACAAGAGTAGACAGCTTAGGCCCATTCTTTGGTAACCTTCCAAAGTGGGCAGTCATAGTGAATTCAGTATGGCTACCCATTGCAGAAGAAGTTTTGTATGGGTAAGTGCTTATGGGAGGTAGCCCTCTATAGCTTAAGAATTTGTATCTTCAGATACTTTCTGTATTCAGTTAAACAGAGTAGGCTGGATTTTCCCTTTTAAGAAAAAAAAAAAGAAGTGTGCTCTGAAATTTTTCTTGAATATAGTTGTGTCTCTCCACAGCCTCTCTCATAGGAACAGCTCTAAAATGATAGTCTACTTGAACGGAGCAAAAACCCTAATAAATATGGTGCATTCCTCTTTAAAAAGTATATTTATTTAGTAAGTTTAGAAACCACTCTGAGGTTAGGTTACAGCTATTGGGATTAGAGGGCGTCTCGTGGGCAGTTCAGACATCAAGCTATAGGTCCGTGGAGTGAAGCTAAGCTGTTTCTAGCCTGATGTCTGAATTATGAATTAGGTTCATTCTAATTCCAATGGGGTAAACCTCAGAGCAGTTTATATACTTATGGCTAAGTGCTCCTAAAATACAGGCTATTTATTTAAAACATACATGTAAAATGTAATATCTAAAAAAGATGTCCGGCCTAGTGATGCTGGAGCACAGCAACCCCGCCAAATAAAATCTGAATTCCAACTTAGGAGCCATACGGAAGGGGATGGCACAGCTGGCTTTATGCCACATGCTGATACTCCCAGCTAGGCCAGATACCTGCTTGGCTCAGGGTGAACTAGAACAGCCACAAGACTAAATTAATTTGCCTCAGCCGAAGGCACTTGCCTCTTCCTCAGCCATGCCTGTCATGCCAAGGCTGGGAGAGCCTTGGGTCATGATGCCCTCCCTTGGCCATTCAGGAAAGTTCCTTAGTCCCGGAATACTCTGCAGGGTTGTCTCCTCTCACTTTCTGTTGCTGGAGTTGTGCAAAGAAGCCTGAATCTACTTTTTAGTCTAGTTGGATAATTGGGGAGTAGAATAGAGCTGTAGGGTTGGACAGAAAGCACAGGATTTATTAATAACATCAGCAACTGCTTCCATCTGGAGCCACCTTGGTCTCTGAGCTCATTCTAGAAGCAGTGCCAGCTGGTGAACCTCTCACCTTAATCATATGTCTTTGACCCGGCTGCTAGCAGTCAGGTAGCTGTGCCAAGCTGCAGTCTACAGCTGGCTTTTTCACAGGACATTTCTGACTGGCTGCCTTGTGGGGAAGAGCAGTCAGTGGGGGTTTCTGCAGGAGGCTAAGCCATCCCTTCCTCTATTCATTTTGCTCAGGCTACCAGAGAATGTAAAGGAAAGACAGCATCTGATGTTATTTTCCTGGGATGGGAGTGGAACAGAAACTACCCGTTATTTTAGGACAGCTGAGATGGCTCCATCACTATACAAAAAAATGAGTCAGTTTACATTCTGGTTCTCTCTTCCCTCCTCACCATCCTCCTTTAATTTCCATTCCAGGAAATAAATGGGGCAAAATACCTCTCAAGTAATTACTTCTGCCTTGTCATTGAGTGAGGTGTAGAGAAATCTTCTGGAAAATACCATTCCCAGGTTTGGTCAGAAGGTGAAGATCTGTTGCAGATGCAGAAGCAGCAGATGTGTAGTGGACACAAAGGGCAGATTTCTTAGGGCACTGAAGAATTGTCATAGGGCTGAAGGAGTGCGTAATTAATTCATGTGGGGATCCTGGGCCAAAGATCACTTTATACAAATTCGCAGGAGTTGGCGAAACTAAATGTCACAAGTGAGCTAGTGGGAGTTAAAAACTGAACATGGACAAAACCTGCTGTTATTGTTTTCTGTTTTCAAAGAAACAAAATCTCACCATTTTGTGTGGCAGCAGAGTGCTTACTCATAGTTCTTGGATGCCTGAGGCTGACCATGTGGCATTAAATATGTGTGAGTCTAACGAGAGTATTGGAATAATCCCTCTCCCTCAGCTGCCTAAATCTATTCACAGACACTTGGGAAACAATACTTCATCTGGCATAAATGAATTTTGGGCTGGGCTCCACTTGGTACAGGAACAAGAGGATTGCTTTCGGTGGACTGTTGGCAGCAAACTTCCCACGTCATTGATAAGCACGAAGGTAACTCTAATGAAGGGTTTTGGAGAGTAAGATAAAAGCAATGGAAGATATGAATAGTGGACCTCCATCTAGCCCTGCTGCTGTCCTTTGTAGTGGATCTCCATCTAGCCCTGCTGCTGTCCTTTGGTCCGCAATTCTAACTATCATCATCCCCCTCGGGGTATTGTCAAATGTGACTATATTAACAACAACCTTTCCCTGTGCTGTAGCATTCAACTAGGTGGATAGTAATAGCAAGGTCATACTAAAGACTTTGATTCAGATGCTCTTCAAGTGCAGGAGAAAGATCACATCTAGAAATGCTTGACGTTTTGCATGCTCTCTACCAAGAATATTTGGACAATAAGATTTGGTCAGATTAACGTGTCTTTTTGTTTCACTTTGTTTTGATAGTCTACTCATCTGTCCTCGGAACTATCTGGATTAGCACTTGGGTTACTTCAGAGGAGGCAGAGCAGGTCCTTGAGGTATGATGGCACTACAGAACAGACATGATGGCTTGGTAAGGGTTCAGATGTTGTGCCTGCAATGTGTTAGAACCAGCTTCATGCCTGGAATGTTATTTTCTTTGGTGATGACCAATACACATGGCCAGAGGAACAATTCTCCAGGAAAGTGTCATAGGAGAATATGCATCAATCAGTAAAAACAGAATTACAGAAAAAAAAAGATCCTGTTGTAACAGATTAAGTACCTATCAAGTGACAACAGCAGTTTATTTTCCTCGAGCAAAAGTAATGGATATACTTAGACATAATCCTGCCCTCAAGTGTTTTAATTCTGATGGCACTTCTATTAAGGAGAGTTGCCAAAATGAAAAAGTGCGCATTCTAATGGAAACAATGTCATAAAGTTGACAGCAATTCTACAAGGTAGGTTGACACCTAAATTAGCTAAGAAGGGTTGAAACAAGATGGAAAAAAAATAAAATGAAAAGGAAAGAAAAAGATTGGCTATGAGTCAGTGTTTTTATTATTTGGCAAATGTTTTGCAGTCTGTGTTTTCACAGCCAATTAAGATACAAAGGGTAAGAGGATGAGGTCTTGTTTGTTTTATTCTACCTTCCCAGTCTGTTGACTGGCTAATCAAGAAAGCTCCAGGCACACGTGGGAGTTCATACCCACTTGCGATTTCTCTTTGGCTCCACGTTTTACTTGAAAATATACTTTGTTAAACTTGTAACTCATCCTATACCCTTGAAACAAAAATGGCAAATACAATGGAGTCAGGCTTCCATGTCTCTTGGCCTCTTGGTGTTGATATTGTAGATGTTGCTTATCTGTACAAGGTAGTGAATATGCCAATACACTTATTTATTCCATGCAGATGACCAAAATCACATCTTTATGCCGATATACGGAATGCCAATATGACCAGACTTGCTTGTGTACCTCCTTAATTTCATTTGTAAGGAGATAATTTTTTCCCAATCAAATATTTGCAGGTTATTAAAATTACCCAGCAGGCTAATGAGGCCTACAGTGTGTTTCTATGTGATTCCTAGTATATTTTCTCAACCTAAGCAAAACCAAAATTGTGTAACTCCAGGAGCACTTGAGGGAAGAAAATGCATGCTTTAAAGAGGCACAGTTCTTTTGTGCTTGCTCCTGCTGGAGAAAATATTAGTTTTGTACTAGCCCACACTATCAGCAGATTACTTTGCAACCCTCAGTGCAGAATATGGCATGCCATAAAGAAAGCTGCTTATGTGCAAATTGAATTTTTGGTTCTTCATAAGTCAGTTAGGTTATGTTATATTTCAAGTCTATGGATTTAATAAAACAAGAGACTTTGAGGTTTGAGATCATTCTAGAGAGCTCAGCTCAAGTTCCTGGAATGTACTTCTCCTTCTCTACTCATATGAGAATTTCTTTGCCTGTATTGCATAGTGCAAGCAGTAGGATTTGATTCTCTGTCTTCAAGGAAGGGGGAGGAAATCATGTGGAAGAACTAGAGAAGGACATTGACACACACACAAAAAAAGACCAAAAAAAGGCATAACCATGAGCACGTTGGTTGGAATGAAGTTCTTTCAGGTTCTCTCATGATATTCAGACTTTCAGTCTCCTCCATTCAAAAACTTAACATGACAGGTAGACCAAGATGATATAGTTTTGGGGTGATGAATCTAAAATTGAAACCACCTCTGTAAGAAATAACAGAAAAACTCTGATATCTCTGTCAGCATGTCTAATGTTTTGAGACAGTCCGGAAGACATTTCATAAAACAAGCTTCCATGGCTCATTGCTTTATGTTGATTACTCATATTTTCCCTTTGTAGTAATGTTTTTCTAAATGCATTTCATTCAACACATTGTTTCTCTGGCAACAAATGGCAGCTCATTGTTGAATAGCTAGCATTGCTTTGAAGATTTTATTACTTCAGTGCCCATTTGCATAGCAGAATCCTCTACAGAACTAAAACAGCCAGCTCCTTGTGTCAAAATTTTCAGGAAGTTGAGCTTTAAAACTGCACAGCTTTCAACAGCAGAAAGATGAGTGCTTCATGCCATGAAAGTGTTTGGTGTTCAAGAAAGGTTCTTTACTTGTATAGTGGCAAGGCCAAGGAAAACTAAAAGACCTTGTAAAATATTTTCACACACATGTGCAAAGACACCTTGGGACAACTAAGAGCTATCTACTTAGGGCACTTGTGTGGGTTGGCAGAGAATGACTTAGTAGAGGTTTAAATTAGATTTTTTATATCCCAGCTGACAGCCCCAATCAGTAGGCTATCATCTACACTGAAGTTATTTGATCGGCTTCTTGTGTGTCTCTCTCTTTTCTCATATCAATGTGGTCCTTGGTTTTCCTTCTTCCCAGGCAGTCTAATCTCTGACACGTGGTAAGATGATTTCCATGTTAAATTTTTTGCACAAAGAAAAAAGAAGTTCTACCAAGCTTTAAAATGGAGTAATTTTAATCTGTTTCAGGCTCCCCCCAGGTCCTGACTCTACAGTGGCCGGTTAGGCCTAAAACTCCACTGGCGTTCTTTGCTCTGCTTTATTGAGACTTAGATACTTACACTTTATTTCGGATGATTGCTGTCTATAACTCTATTGGAAGATCTGCAGCTTAGTCTTTCTGTCATCTCAGAGCAGTCCCACTTGTTTAAATAAATAAGTATTTTTTCAGTGAAACAAGACTTTGACCTATATTCCAGCTGAGTGTCAAATTACTGAAACTAAACTTTACAGAAAACTCCATTCAAAATTTAGAAACGATTTCGTGATACAAGGTTATTCTAAATTAACCATTGAAAGTTATGGTTTTATGGAACTGGTATTTTTGACATTAAAATGTATGGTAAAAAAGAGTACTAATGGATGTTTATGTTTTTCTGCAGACTCACACAAGGTGAACATCCTGACCTGAGCAAAGAAGGAGCAGGAGTTGTACTGAAGAACTTGACATACTGATGCTAAGTTTTTAAACAGTTATTGCAATGCTCCTTCTTAGCCGAATTGGTCCAACTATATTGATTATTGTGGGAGCTGATTTGCCACTGAAAGAAAAATACATTTATGATAGTATCCGTTTTTGATAGAGGGAATAAACTTCTGGATTTCAAATGTTAATTAAAGTGAGGATTCTTCCAAAATATCACTGTGCTCCCACTAAACTAAGTTATAAAATTTCTCTGGGAACAAGGGCAGGCCACTTCAGAAAACCTGGCCTCACACTCCTTGTCATTTTTCACATCTATCCAAGATGGCTGGAACCCTTACTTCCCTAATTTAAGAACACCCTTGCCATTAGGAGCTCTTGGTTACCTGGCCAGCTCTCATTCTACTAGGATGAGAGCTGACTGGGTTGTAATTAACTGAACAATTCCATTTATCTCTTCATGCTGGGTCAACAAGATAACATGAAGACTACTACGTGTTTAAAGCATTTGAAAGGCAGTAAACTTTAAAGTGGCATCTAATCAACCTGTGGAATTTGTTGCTGTGGGACATGAAGGCAAACAGTTTGAGAGTCAGGGTAGGATTAAGCACTTGAATAGGAATAACACCTGCAGTTAACTTGTGAGGTTAAAGTATTATGAGGTTTATCAGTTCTTTTGCTTCTGGGCATAAACTGCCATCTCAGCTTGTGAAAGAACTAGTTCCTGCTCTCACTTAGTGCTCCTTTGTAGGATGCTTTCACAGGGTGTGGGGCACCTGAGTAAGTTGGTGCCAGAGCGGAGGACAGCAAACCAGAATGGTCAATAACCCTGCTGTGGAGCAGGGGCTGCCGCAATGGTTTTGATCCCCTTGCTTCTGAGGGATTCCACAGCCCATGTGGGAGGCAAGCAGTGCAGCCAGTGGGCTGCCTTATATTAAATCTTGTTTGCAGAAAATTGTCAAGGCTGGGAAGTGATTTATCTTCCAGTCACTGCATGGCCACTTTTCCATTCAAAATAGCTTTCCATTATGTATATGTGTCTTCTGACACATGAATGTATTAAAAGGAATTAAATCCTCTCGCCATTTGGTCTGAGATCATGCTTATCTGCGCATTCTCTTTCTGTCTTTTTGGTAAAGAAAAGGTAGAAGAAGGTGGCTTGAACATTCCTGCCTTTTTAAATTTTTTCTGTAATGTCTCTTCACAGACAGAGATTATACATATGCATGTTATGGCTAGAAGTAAATGCACAGGCATTAACTACAGCAGCAGGTGTTTGGGGGATTGTTCACCTCTAGAATATTTGCACAATACCATTTAAACAATTAGCTATTTGCCCTTAAGGACTGGGGTTTATAAAATGGAACGCTTTACAGCAAGGGTGGTTCTGACTGGAAATGGCACCAGTTAGATGAGGGGTTTTGTTCTCAGACTTGAAGATTAAGATTAAAACTTTAAATGCCTGGTTGTACCAAAGTGGAAATTTGGATTTAGACTGCAAAACTATGTTTAGGCTGCAGGAGAGCAGAGACCGTACTGTTGGTAAAGATGTTACATTAGAAAACAGGGCTAAGAGTGTCTCTCTTCAGGCAGAGATATATTGTCTTCAGATAGGCTTTCAGGAGCAGCCGATGGTCTTATCTCACAGAGTTTTAAAAAAAGAACATTCTGACTGCTTTGAATGATTAATGTAACCATGAGTGTTACTAAGAGGTCTAGCTGAACCCAAACAAAAGCAAGTGATGCTTTTCCTCCTCTTGGCTTCAAAGAGCCAGTCAAGGTATTGGATATGCTGATCTTGAAGATCGGGGCAAAGGGTTGGGGAACCAAATTTAAATGCTTCTTTTATTTCCAGACTTCTGCAAATTTCTGTACTCCATTCACAGCTTTATTCTTGAAGAGGGCAAAGTGTTGAAGATGCCATGAAATATGCCGTATCTCTCTTATTGATCTGGGTTTCTACGTAGGGAGAACAAGTTCTTTGATGTGCGCTACTGGCTCCTTGGGTGGAGGTAGCTGGACAAGCACTAGCTATCTGCATGACAACTGCTATCTGGAAATTTAATATATAGATCTACTGACCTTACCAATCCCTTGAGGGACCATCACTTTAAGACTATGTGTGCTGAGGTGAGTTGAGCAATGGGACAGAGCACTACTAGATTACTAAAGGACAGTAATTCCCTCATGTTACAAGCTCTGTCGCCAAGTTACAGTGATCAGGGCCATGAGTGCACCAAAAGCCCTTAGTTGCCCTGACCAGCTTCACCCAGGGCCTCCACCCATGCAGGCCCTGCCCATTGATCCACGAGCTCCATTAAGCTCAGTCCTGGGCTGCCAGAGTGCCTGAGTGATGTTGCGGATGTGCCTGTCTCTTACCATCCTGAGTTGCTGACTGGATTTCCAGGATGGACACCAGGCCAGTGTTGTAGCCCTGTTTCTGATCCTGTCTCTGGTCTGAGCTACAGCCTTAGCAGTCTTGTCTCTGTTTCTGTCTCCTCCTGTCTTGACTAGATGACTTGACTTCCTGGATGGACTCCAGACTGTGTAGGTAGCCTTGTCTCCAGCTCCGTCTCCAGAGACTGTTGTGTTATGCAGTAAACATGGAATAATCCAAAGTACATTTGGCATTGTGCTGTAGCTATGAGGATGTTACCTGACACAGTCAAAGTCAGAGAGGACGGGAGAGAGAATTGCAGCTGTGGTGATGTGCTGGTTAATGTACTGTAGACTAATTTACTCGTGAACCACCCAATGGCATCCAGCTTCATTGTGCCTATTCCTCTAGTTCAGACACGTAGTGAAACAATGTCCTGATTCTAGTTCTGTGCCAGAAGGGCAGCTTATAAACCCTTCTCAGACAACGTGCAACCTCCTTCTTCCTTCCTGTGAAACCTCCTGAGGCTTAGCATGTGCGGGGGTAGTGGAAAAAGGGAGGGACAAGAGAAGGAAGGGTGAGAGGAGCAATATCCATTGCCAGCCACTCCCAATGGAGAAAAAGGCTGTGATAGTAAATGATGGATTTTATGGCAGAGAGGAAATGCCTTTATCCCATGAGCTGTGGCCGCTTACAAGCTGCCTGGCCAGGGTTCTGGCTACCTGAGGAAGAGGGGGTAGGTACCTCTCTGTATTTGGCCAGATGAGAAGTCTGCAAGTTGGGAGGTGGTGTCCCTGGTGGATGTGAAATACTTACAGGTGCTTCCTGCTGCCTGGCTCCAGCTCCAGTTCTTATGTTGGGAGGCGGGAGAGCTGTGAGCAGATGATGTAGTTGTGTCTGGAAGTTCTCAGGTGGCAGATCACCCCTTAGAGACTGTCACAGCAAGTGTGGATCAGCAAAGTGAGCTGAGTCCGGAGCTGTGGAAGATTGGGAACTATAACAGCCTGTACTTTTCCTATTTGGAAAAAAAGGACACAGGCAAGGAATGCCTGCAGGTTTTTGTGTGTGGAATTCCTTGCTGTTGTCCTTTCATGTTATCTGAAATGCACTTTGAGCTTTGCCTTGAAATGAGACTTTTTGACACTCTTTTGGAGGCATGCCCGAGGGATGGTCTAAGAGCTCTACAGGAAAGATCTGTGTCATGATAGCTCTTATTAAGTCCAAAGAAAAAGAGGCTTATACCAGGTCTAGCAAAGTTTGTAAGCAGAACTCTAACCCTTTTGCAAGGAAGAACTTTTTCTCTCAGCCATCAGGGCTTTTTTTTCCTCAGTTTTCTTCTTCATTCTATTTATAGCCTACTCTAGTTTAATTTTTCTTGGCGATTAGACAAGTAAGCAAGTCTTTTCTCTGCTGATCTTAAGGTGGAGTTTGTTTATACGTATACAAGATCTGTAATTACATAGCAGTGTGATTCCCCACAAAACACCTCCTAGCCTCCACTCCCCAAATTCATATAAGACTTCTTTTCTGCAAGGCCAAATACACTTTCAGAGTTTCTAGACAAAGCTATTTTGTGTATATATGATTTTCCCTCCCATCTCAACTCTTCCCTCACAAAAAAGAAAAAGTAGTGGAAAAAAAAAGAAGACAGGGCAGCTGGGAAATCTTAGACTAGAGGGTAGATCACATTTCAAAACATTGTGATCTAAAAATAACAGTTCTGATCTCCACTTCACTCTCTTTCTCTCCCCCTTCCTCTTCTTCTCAATGTAATTCATTTTCTCTAAAGAAATTTCCCGTCCTGGGAATATATGAACCATGTAACACTTCAGCAAGATTGATTTTATCTGCAAAACGCAGTTATGATTTAAAAAATTGGGAACTGGGATAAGAGCAAACCTGAGACTACTGTGGCTTGTGCAACTTGATGTAATACTGTACGTACAGGCATACACATGCATGTGTGGTAACAGGAGTAATAAGGCTAGAATTCATGTCCATTTCAGTTTATGTCAGGAATCAGATATTTTTATGGGTTTCACCTTAATTATTAAATATTTTAGCTTTGTGGACTTCTGTCTCTCAAAGGACAGTTCCTACTGAAGTTTGTGGATCTACCCTTCTTGTATGTAGATCAGAGGTTTTCAGTTGTATGAATTAGATCGGAGGGTTTGGGTTGTTGGTTTGTTTGGGTTTTGGTTTTGTTGTGTTTTTTTGTTTTTTTTTAGTGTTCATTGGTGTTTTCAAAAGCAAAGAAGAATTTTGCACCTTTTTGAGTGCCACTCTGCTGCAGGTAAAGAATGTAACAGCTTGTGAGAGTGCAGCTAGAGCCAATAATAATTTGACTGACATATCTTGGCACTGAAATGCCTATTAAAACTCACTCTGTCCTTTCAAGATGGAGATTTTAATGCTGGGCACTTGTTTCAGCTGAAAATTCACTCTCTTTATAGATCCAAAGAGCCTACATCCATGAAAGATTCTCAGAAGGATCTAGTATTTCTATTGATGATAGAATAAATCCTTCAGTGTCACGAAGTTTCCAAGCCATGGAAGTTTCCAAGCCCAGTACGTATTGCAAACATGTTTCCATATGTAACACACCGTACTTTTCCATACAGGATCCCAAAGATTCCTTGGAAAACCACAGAGGACAGTCAACTATGATAACCTGGTAACAGTTTTAGGAAAAAATTTATTTACTTTTGAGAATTTATACGAAATATAACAATTCTCGGTAGGGGTTAACTGTGGATTCTAGTGATAACAAAGTTCATCACGGGAACAAATGTCGTCAGATATTCAGTGGGCACGATTTCAATGACAAATAAGACAGCTCTATTTGGAAAAGTTTGACAATCTATATACACTTGTTTCACAGAAAGGCAACTTCCTTGATTTTATGTAACATATGCACACTTTTAAAGCCAGTTCCAAAGTAAAATCACTGATATTCTTTCCATGGATTTGAGAGAGTTCCAGTAGGTGGGAGGTTAGCTCTCCTACCTACACTGCCAGTAACCAGAAGAGGTTTTTTTAAAGAGCTGTTTATTACATGGTATGGTAGAACAAAATTTTTCAATATAACCCCCTGTCTCCTGCAGCTTGCAGTGCTAACACAGGTTTGTAGTGCCTGCTGGAATCTGCCTGGATTTTAAGGCAGGATTTTAAATACATTATCTGTTTGTTTCCCTCTTTACACACAATGCAATATAAGCTTATATTAGAATTTAGAAAATTCTGCATGTGTGAGAGACCATGACGTTTGTTCAACACAGACTCCCGTGTTGACTTCCTACAGAATTAAAGATACTTTGCCACAGAAGGTACTGTACATGTGTAGGCGAATGTCTATGTGTAGGCGTGGGTATTATAAAGAGATTGATATCCCTAGTACTCTTACTGCTTTCATTATCTGCTCTGTGGCTACAGCTTTTTACCCGTAATAGAACACCATCATAATCTTAATGGTGAATCTCAAAGTTTCACATGTAGAAATTCGGAGTGAGATCTTGCCTTCCTGGATCACTCTCTGCTACAAACCTCTTGAAACAGAGATGAAGTGGCACCATGGTGAACAGTCAGATCCATGTAGATCGCCAGAAAATTGATGCCTCACAGCTGCACATCAGCTTTTATTCCTCTCCTTGCTGAGAAGTCAAATTAAATTATTTAGCAGAGTCCAGTTTTAGGAACTGAGCCAAGCTAGCTCAGTTAGCTGTGTCCCTGGACTCCTTGTACAGACAAAGGTGACAGGATTCTCCTGAGGCTGATGCAAGGGAGACATAACTGTCTTCAGCAGCACCTGTAGAAGGACCACAGGGGAACTGGGTGCCTGGCATCAGGTAGTACAATGACTGTTACTGGTATCAAAATCCCACGTACGTGAGGGCTTCTCATCAATCCTCTGTGGAGCCTACTGAGAACTTTGCTTCTCACAATGGGAGATGCTGTTGGGGTGGCTGTAAGTCTGAATCATAAATAGTCGGGCATGAAAGACAGCACAGACAAATCTCTTTGAATAGGGAAACTTGATTTTCTGCAGTCGCCCAATTTGTCAAAACCCACGTTTATGGAGCAGAGAAGAGCAATTGTTCTCCCATGGCAGCCCACGGGAGCAGCAGTAGCCAAATACAAGCTACCTCACTGCTCTGCAATTTGCAGTGCTGTAAAATATCTGCATAAAGAACAGTGAAACAGTCTTTGTGATTTCCATGAATTTGATTAATCTTTCGCGTCGTTTTAGTTCTAGTTGCACTCTGGCATTTCTGCATGTTTGTGCCACAAGCAAAAATCATTTTTTCCTAAAGCAATAATAACTTTTGAAATTTATTGAGCCTAAACAAGCCTCCCTTGAGGAAAATATTGTCTAACTTTTCCTTTTCACCACACAATTTAACAAAGATTTACAAACAAGTATGTATACTGTATACTGTACAGATTTATTTGGATTAGAAACCTTGCTTTTTAGGCATGTAGTTTTTAAAATACTTCTTTGAATGAGCAAAAAGTGCATTTCTATAAGGAAAGGAGGAAAATATAATATAGTGAAAGTTAGGCTGAATTAGGAAAAAAAAGTTTTAAGATGCCACAGATAATATGAAGCTTATGATTTCTTTCAAAGAAGTCAGGCCATATTCCTCCTAAAACAACCCGAGCTTCAGACTGTTTTGTCCCTGTGGAGGTCTGTGAGGTCTCAGATGTTCCAGCTCAGTCACCCCACACTGTGGTTATAACTGTCCTACTGTTAGCCCTTTGACAGTTTCACAGGGTAGGTGAGAATATATCCTGAGGTATGTTTTCAGGAAAGGTGCTAGAAACCTATTAGCATACTATTGTCCCCCTGTATTTCCACTGCATGACAACTTTTTTTCCATTGGTGGTTTTTCCATGGATGTGTTGAGAACCATCTCTGCGGTTTGATTGGTGTGAATGAGAGCAAAACTCGGGCTTCATCATGCATGAAACTCCAGTTATCTCTCATTTAACCTTACAATAAAGTCAGTAGAAGTTCTGTGAGTCCACAGCCAGCAGCACTGTGAGAACTACATCTCCCTTGCTTCAAGTATGAAAGGTGTACCTGGCTGCAGTATCGAAGACCATATCTGAACTGGGCTCCATTTACAGTCAGGATCAAATCAATACAATTAATGATGCCCAGAGCATAATCTATCCCATCTGAAGCTAGACAACTAAACTGTGTCTCTAAAAGTGCCACTTTCTCTTTGCTATTTATCAAGGATGCTCGGAGTGACTCATGTGGCTATAGGATGAAATCTACGGTGTACAGGTTGAAAGTGAGGGGTGACGAGCCCCACCTAAACTCTGCTGCCATTGATAGGCACACTGAATGTGAATTGCAAAATTCAGCATCTATGTCTCTCCCTAATATAGAGCATATGCTACCAAAAATAGAGCTGATGATAGCATTTATTGTGACAGCTGATGATGATTTGACTTCTTCCATTAAACAGATGACTCATCTACAATTTGTTTTTAGATTGTCTAGATTATGTGTACTTAAAGTCCTTTGGGGATTTTAATTCTGCATTTCATCTGTGACAAGGAAAAGGGCAGGTATGCAGAGCATATGAAGATTGAAAAAGGAAACCTGAAGGTTTCCTAGGCTCTGTGAAACAGAGAGTCAGATGCCCTAAGAAACCAGGCGACACAGATATATAAACTCTTCTTTGGTGTCAGGGATATGTTTTCTAAAGCAGCAGTAGGAATATGCAGGTGGCATTTCTATCACTGCTACTGAGAGAAAAGCAGATACAGAGTGAGTCTGTCGGGATTACTCTGCCTTCCTGAAAAGAGAGAGGGAAAGAACATGTATGCTTTCTGATAGGATCAGGTGGTGTAAGAAGACTTCCTCAAGGCACCCCAATTTTAGGATCAGAAATCCATAATGAAACTCACCAAATGACAGCCAGCATGCAAACTTTTATCTTTGCTTAAACACCTGTTGGTTATTCAGACATGAATTATATCCTGGGTGCTGAGGTCTCCTCAGTATTATTTCTGTGGTTTCAAAGATTTCACCTTTCCTGCAGCAGTGTGTGCTAGAAACTGGAGCACATCTCCACTGTCTCTCCAGAGACGTACCTCTCTTCAGGGGGAAAAAAAAAAAAAAAGAAGAAAAACACTGAACCTTCTTTCTTCCACACTAAAAGACCTTTGTCCCAAACCACACATGTAGATTTTAAACAGAAAATAATATGAAAGCACAGTGCTTCCTTTATAGCAGACCTTATGTGCCTTATGCAGCTTTCTGAGTTCCTGTGTCCATGGATTTATGATGTGCTCTACACTTTCCACATTCTCAGTGTTGTTTTCCCACATTTGAAGGAGAAATGATCAAGAGATTTGTGCTGGAGTGAAATTTATTCTGTCTTAAGCTGTGTAAGGGTTCCAAATTCACCACAGCATGGAAAATAGAAATGCTGTAAGCATCTTGGGCCCTTCCCAGGCATGCAGACACCGTGCCTTCTGTAGAAATGAACATTACATTCTTGTAATTACTGTTCTTGTCAGAACTGCTTTTGCCTTTAATAGATCAGGTAAATATGAACTGAGCATATGTTATAATGCCCAAGGGGTCATTTCTGCATGGGAAAATAGCCCCCAACCCAATGAAAAGTTGCACTCCTCTGCAGAGGGGGGAGGTTGAGTGGCATTTCTGGTCAATTAGAGTGAATTGCAGGGGTGGATCACCAGCACACCAAGGGGATCCTTTGTTTTGGGGTAGGAGAGCTGTAATTTAATATTTAAAAAAAAACATTTTAGGACTGTTGTAAACAGGGTCATACCATCCAGTTTCCTCTGTGTGTGCTAGAAAACTGTGAGTGACCATCAAGTCTCAGGTGCTGAAGCCACTGTCCCACTGTGCAGATACCCTGGTAAGGCCCACCACTTCCACAGCAATTCCCAATAGCAGTACTGCCAGACTTGCCTCCATACTGCTTAGCATGGAACAACCTCACTACCTCCTCAGTAACCTCGAGTATTCCTTGGAAATGTTGTTCATTACAGCCATGGTCTGTCCCCCCTGTTGAGGAATACTCTAATTCTGCTGAAACTCCTCAGTGGTTTGCAAACTGCCCTTTCCATGGAACAAACAAAAAAAAACCAAGCAAAAGTAAAGAATGAATTTCTTCTTACTCCAAGATTAACAAAACAGACAGACAGAAATAAAATAAAACCACACTTACAATTACCCTTTCCTTAGATCAACTATTAACCAGCTAACCAGCTCTCAAGACACTTACATAGCTGGGATCAATCCTTACTCAAGATTCCTGGGCATTACTTATATAGAAAGGAATTGAGACTTGACAAGGAGCTTCTCCTTATATATCTATTTGGTCCTTGAGCAAGTAGCTCCAGCTTGAAAAGCCTTTTGTAATTCATAACTTAATTAGGATGCCAATTTTTAACAGTGCTGTTAAAAGATTACTGACCTCCCCTGCCTAATTTTAGAAATATTGATGTCTCTTTGGCATGGGTAGGTAGATCTATTTTCTGATCAGAGAATAAACATAACTTGTTAATGACTGTGCTAGTGCTTAACAGGCTACAGATCTATTTATAGCAATGAAGGAAATCTTCCTGCCTGCAATTGTCAAACATACACTAATGTTCAAACATTTGTATGTGACCAGTGTACATAAAAGCCTGTAATTTAAAGAAACATATAAATTGACAACCATACCTCATTCTCTCTTCTGTTTTTGCATAATATGCGTAATTCATTGTTATGTCTCAAATCCGGTCAGAATGTGACAATAATCAATCAAATTCGAGGTGAGAACTGGTCTGGGGAATAAACATGCCTTATTTTGGCTTGGAGGGATATTGTGATTTGCAGCCTAATATTTTCCCCATTCTATTCTATTCTTTTTCCTTTTTGTTATTGTACAGCGATTTTTAGACTACAGTCACTGGCTACTGCAGTGAAAAGCATTCAGTTTAATACAATCTAGCCAGATTGTAGATAAGTGCCTCTCTGGCTACATACTCCATGGTGAAAGATTAAGCTTCCTTGATCTAGCCATCAGCAGAACCACACAGGGTAGAATAATTGCCTGAGTGTAGTGAAGTCTGATGATATCAAATATTCATTTTTTAATATTGTTTTTATTCTAACACATATTAAAGCTAATAAACTGTTGAGATAACGAATAAACTTTTATTCCAAACATGGGTTTACTTTTCAGCTGGTGATCGTGTTAACTGATAAACACTTCTTACTGTGTCTCACTGTGCCCTAAAGTTTCCCTAAAACAAAAACAAAGCCTGAAAGTCAGACCATCACAGAGTTTTAACCCAAGGCCTCTACAGCCCACTTACCTCCCACTTAAGCGTTGGGCTTCCAAATGTAACTTTAATGGAACAACTCACAGTGTCGAAGGAAAAAGCATCACTCTTGTGAACCTTGGTTGCTTTGATCCTTGCTAAGCAAAGTACTGTGCCAGGCCATGCTCGAATTGTCAGTCAGCACAGGCTCTGCTCTATTGCTCTCAAACTGAGCGGCGGTGTATTTCTCTCTCCTGATCTCCTGCTTCCAAGGCCAGCAGAAGCTGCAGAGACAGCACATTTGGCTCCCTCCGGAAGGATGTTAGTGCTTTGTTTGGTTTGAATTGCTCACCTCACCCTCTAGCCAATGAACAATCATCATGGGCAGACTCTGAAGGGAATTTTCTCGAGGTCTTCTTGAAGGAAAGATGATGCCAGTGATCTGGCAAGGGGGGGTAGTCGTGCCTCAGAAACCAACATGGCTCTACCACACCTACCCACAAAAAAAAAAAAAAAAAAAAAAAAAACAACAAAACATGAATGGTAAAATTAGGGTTGGAAATAAGTAGTGCAATGCTGTGACCACAAAAGAGAGCCAGAGAAACTGGCGTGGTAACAAAATGTGCTGGGATCTGAGCAGAAGGAAAAGAGACCTTGGAACAAGTCGGTAAGGTAAGATCAACTGGAAAAAAAAGTGCCAAATTATCAGTTATTCTAGTCCCTTGCAGTAGATGGCACTGTGGAATGCCCATGGGCCCCTACGGTTTATGAGACTGAAGCAGGAGTAATTGAAAAATCATTCTTTTCCTCTTCAAGGGATGTGATCAAGGACATCAGAAATAAAAATTAACCTAATAAGAATTGATAGAAAATAAGATAGAAAATGTGTACTTTTTTAAAAAAACCACACACACACAAACCCAGAAAACATTAAAAAGAAGTAGCCTTAAAAGCAGAAACTGAATGGGAAGTAGGTTTTTTTTGTCTATCATATAGGCACTAAAGACACTATATGGGTCTCAGCATTTTGTATATGGAACAGAAAACTAACGTATTGTATCAAAACATAAATAATAGATTCAGAAAGCAGCATAAAAAAAGAAGATGCTTTCTTTATTTTGACTAATGATTTTTGAATGGCAGAGGCAGGCAAAGCTGGGCAAAACTACTTCATAATAGATTTCCAACTGGACTACAATGCTGCAGTCTTGGGCCCATGGGGTTCTGGAGCCCACGGAAACATCTGCAAGACACCAGGGCTTTCCAAAGCCTAGTATGAAAAGTACCATTTAGATAGCTAAGACAGAGCTGGTAGCACTACCTGTTGGTGTAAGACTCCACTTTTAGTAGACTTCAAATTTATTGAATTGCAATAATTTCAATTGACATCTTCCACACCACAGCTCGGGCTCAATGCACATGATTATTTCTGAGTTTTGTTGTATCCACAGTGACTAGTAGATACAAGGAATAATGAAGCTGTGTGAGGTTGGCTTTTTCATAATACCCAATGCCCTCCCGAGTGCCTTATTTTGGTATGTCATTGCAATAATTCCCCTTACAAATACTCCTTTGTTTGCATGAATGCTATAATTGTGCATGCAAATCAAGGACACATAATTGCCCTGGCATTTTCAGAAACTAATTTCAATGCAGAATTTTCATTTGCTCGGTGTAATCAATCTGGTTTTAAAGGCCTATACAATAGATTTTCTGCAATGTCCATAAGAATCTTTTCTGCAGCTTGATTTTTTGATTGCCTGATTTTTTTGCTTACCTGTGTTTATGAAAATAAAATGTCACCTTAAAAAAAAACGTAATCTTATTTTGTTTCTAACTGGTTTGACATCAGAGTTGTTATGTTTGCTAGTGGAGAACATAATCTCTACCGCAAGGAACTTGGCATGTCAAAGCAGACAAGATGACAGTTTTATGTACAGATGCATACACACAGAATTCCACTTCTGATAAAATGGGAGAGCTTTATGAGGAAGATACAGGGCCTTTTTTATCAATCTTAAGATAAATTAATAAACTATTGTGGTAAGGCCTTTCAGAGTTGGAGTTTTCAAAAGTGTACAATTGATCTAGCATACTACAGCTCCTGCTATTTTGTTTATAACAGAGAAGGTATAGGAGGAACAACAAGTCCTAAGACTTTTGGCTGGATCAATTAAGCTTTAGGTGCCCTGGCTAAATGAAAAAAAAAAAAAAAAAAAGCAGGGAAGAAAACTCAGTGTCCCTTTGCAAAACCCATCTTCTACTTGAACAAGTGCAGTTGGGAAAGGATGAATAGACTGATCATTGCTTTTTAAGGAAACCATCATCTGTCTGTCTGAAATCTCTCTCCATGCTGTAATAGCTATTAACAGCATCTCTTACTGTAAACACTATTTTCCATCTTTATTTCTCGTTTGTATATTTTGTATATATAGAAGTTCTGGTGTATAATTAGCTCTCGTGTATTCTGAGATACTCGACCACTTTTTTGAACTGGTTGTGTGACCAGGCAATTGATGGAGCAATAAAAAGATTTCTTTCTCCCCATTCCTTTTTTTTAAGGAATGTTCACCACAGGACCAAGGGCAACTCCTTTGGCAAGTTTGCCTGTGCTTTCTGAATATTTATTTAGTATCATTGTTTAGTACTGAATTCTCTGATTAATCTTCAGTGACAGTAGCTTCAAGAAAAAATTACACAGCTTCAAAAAGTTTGTGGGCAAATTCATGGCAGAAAAATCTACTAAGACTATTGAATACAAAACCAGAAAGTCCCTAAACTGCAAATTGCTGGAAGTTGGAAGAGTGTTCCAAGGAAGTATCACTGTATCTTTTGCTTATAATTTTCCCTGGGCATCTGCTCTTGGCCAGCGTTGGAGACAGGGTACTGAGCCAGATGAATCTTTGGTCTGACTCAGTACTGTTACAATTTTACGGAAGTGTCATGAGAGAGATGTGAGAGATGCAGGGATGCAGGTGAAGATGTGCTTTATTTGTTATAGGTAACTCATCTTTTTTTCCTTTTCTTTCTTTTCTTTTTTCTTTCTTTTGTTTTTGGTTTGGTTTTTTTTTTCCCCAAGTAGTTAATATGCTATGTTTTGCTGTGAAAAGCCATTTAGCTTCAGTCATTGTTTTGCCAGAGCTGGCCTTTGCAAATTCAGCCTAACTGCAAATGTTGTGGGTATAGAGAAATCTCTCTATCCCTGGAGGAATTAAAGCTCTCAGTGAGAATTCACTGGTTTGATCCTTTGTGTAACCACAGTGTTGTTGCTGAGCTCCTGCTCTCTATTAGCCTCCCGTGCAGTCTAGGGTTTAACTTGGCAGAACTCAAGCTTTTCAGAGAAATTGGTTCAGCTCTTTAACCATCACGTTTACCAGCCCACATGCAAAATCCCTAAATATCAAAAGTCACGGATACTTTGAAAGCACATGAAAATCTATGACTCACATGACAGCTGTGACAAAAATGCAGTCTTTCTTATTGCCCTTTTGTTTATGGTCTTTCAGCCAATTTGCAGTCTGACAGTATAGAAGTTCAGGTCAATTTTCAAATAAATGAGTAAAGTTCAATAGCAATACTTGGAAATCTTTGCTAAAACTCAGATAAAGTTTTCACTGTGTTCGCTTCATCTGTAGCTCTTTTAAACTACAGAATAATAATAATAAAAAAAACATTGTTTGCCTGAAAAGACTTTATTTTTATATTTATTGTATTTATTTGTGTTTTTTAAGAGCTCTTTTTGCATGTCTGGTACTCAGGCATTTACACATATATTTTTTAACACTCTTTCTTTTAAATACATTAATATGAATGTCAGCCATTGCTAGAAGTGAAAAGTCTTCAATCAATTGTGTGATGGTGGATTAAAAGAAAATTGCAAGGGCTGTCAACATTTGTAAAAAGCTTGAGAATATGTCAGTTCATGAACAAATTCAACAATCACACGTTTTGAGATCTCACCCAGTTATTGAATGGTCACTTTAATTTGGCATCAATTTATGCAGCCAAAAGGGATATCTCTGCTGTCCTCCCCTCCATCGCACTCTTGGCTACCGCGTTTTTCTGCCTCTCCTGTGCTGGCACTAGCACTACTCTTCAGCCTGATCTTTCTGCCACATGCATAAACTCTAGCAGTGGGACAAGGATGAGCGTGGGCAGGACTGTTCCTCTGATGCAGCACAAACCGGTGTCTAATTAAAGTGGGCATGTAACCATGGCCTCGGTCCTTGGCTCTTCCATCAAGTGTTGTGTGCTGAATAGTTTATCTGCATTGTTTCTGTGTCAGCTGGGGAAGTTTATACAGGGGAGGAGGCAGACTTTAAAATATGAATGGGAACCAGCCTCATAGTACCTGCCCTAAGCCAAGGTTAAGCTGAAGTCTCCAGTTGCCCCCACAGGCAGAAAGTAGCTGTGGAGTACATGCAGCATAAGCATGCCATGCTTCTATACTAATGCCATCACCAAAACAAGCAATTTGCTGATATCTGCAGTCAATTAAGCACTTAAATGGCTGCCAAGGAGCATTATTTGGACAATAATCTGAGCCTGACAAGGCCAGTTGCAGCTGTTATCTGGAAAGGGGATGAGGGCAGAAAGTGAAGGCCTCCTAGCACATGCTGTACTGGGACGTTATAGCTGTGGGCCATCGCCTTCTCTCTTCTCTTCCCTTAACTTCTGCTAACTGTTAATAATGCTCACCAGGGAAGAGAAAGGAGTGGCGACCTCTAGGCAGGTTTATCAGCCACAGGAAAGCAAGGACTGTGAGGAAGAGGAGGCCTGTCCAGACACCGATGCTAATTCAGGACCCAGCAGGAGAAGAGCAAGACTGCTGCCGCTGTCGGCTTCTCGAACAGAACAGAAGTGCAGTCTCTTGCAAAGAAAGGGTGAAACATGGCTCCTGGTGGTAACTCCAAATCTTTCAACCTGTGCCATCTCCAGCTTGGTCTAACATCTTTTGTTTTGAACTCCTCATCTGGAAGCAGTGACACAACTAAATCTTATCCAGAAATGACGGTTAGATGTACTGGGGATTTAAATGCAGCCCAAAGCATCGTAGAAGCCTCCCTAATGTCACACAAATGCATACATTAAAAAAAATTACATGGTGGGTGGTCAAACAAAAGCCTACATGCTCCTGTGAAATAGATCTGTGAGGGGAGGGGGGGCAGGAGGAATCATCCAAGCTCACAGAGGATTAAATTACTCTGTTGAGCTCAGTTTTGACAATAATAGCAATAGTCATGATCATCCTCTGCCTCTGAACACAGGCCAGTTAATAGTGTCTCACGAGTCGGGGCATAAAAGGCAGTTATGACCATGGAGGCATGAACATGGTCTACAACAAGCTTTCAGCAAGGCAAGTGACAGAACACTTCTGGATGAAGGGATTGATTAAAATGTGATGGTCTTAGAAAGTACAAAAACTGCTTTCCAAGGGAAAGACTTGACCTCAGAAGATACAAACTAGGAGCCATATTTCTTACTCCTGACTCACCTACCAGCCTCTAAATGCTGAGGATGCTTTTCTGAGGATTTGCAGTTTTATTCTAATTACAGGCTGAAATTGTATTTCCTGACTGTTAGTTGGCCACGTTCTTTCTTCCTTCCTTCCTCTCTGTTTAAATAGCACTATTGATTTTATACTGTTTTCCATTACCTCTCCTAATTACTTCAAAGTACAGATATTAGCAATTCAGTTTTGTTCGCTAGCTAAGTTTCTTTACAACCAATAATGGCTGCTCTGTGATGCCTTCGAGGAACAGATGATGGGTATATTTTCTTGTCATTTTTATATTTACACTTGCTTTTTCCCATGGTTTCCAACTTTACCATTTCCTTGTCATATTCTTATGAAAGAGGGGTTTGAATTGGCATTTTGGACATTTCACCTCCAATAGTAATGCTTAATTTCTGCTTTTAAATTTATTTACTTCCTTTTTTGGATTGCTGTAGTTTTCTTCCTCTCATGACTTTTTCTTCCCCTCATTTTTTGTCTTGGTGAAATGTTCTTACCTGCAAGAAAAATGAAGGCAGAAAGCAATTTTCCTGTTTCCATTACAATGTATTTTAGAATCACATCTTTGAGCAATCCCTCCTGAAGACCTGTTAGCTGGTTTCTGGTTTTGACTTCTTTTTTGGAGAAATTGTAACCTGTTGGGCCTTAATTATAATGATTCCAAGATTCTCCAGCTGCCTTGGATTTTACTATTTCCTCTTGCTATATTTCTTCCACTACTCCACCTCTTCTTTGCCTCCAACTCTTCTGCTCTTCTGATGAACTGAATTAAAACTTTCACTAGCAGAAATTATGGTGTGCAGCTGTGCACACCATTTGCTGATTCCAGATTCTTTCCCTCTGTTTATGCTTTCCGCACAGATTGTTACTGCCACTGGAAAAACAAATTAAATAAAACTGGCACCCAGCTTACTGGTGAGACTAGCTGTAAACAAGCTGGGGAATGTTGGAGCTGTGTGATAGCCTTAAGAAAATGAAATTAAATAAAAAGTCCAGCTGCAATGAACCGTTTAGCACAAATGCCTAGAAAGTATCATGAAGGTGAGGCGTCCCAAAGGGGGATGACTGCGGGTTGATTTTTATTGAGCCTAATAAGCTTTGGTGTCTTTCTCCAGGTTAGGGAGCTAACAGGTTGACTTGAAGGCCCTGGGAAGGATAACTTGCTCTTTCTAAAAGGCTAGGATTTCTAGTAAAGGATTTATTTCCATTCTCCTACTCTCAGCAAACCATTTTGCTTGCTTATTAGTTAATGAGTATGGAGAATAAGGGGAAACATTCCCTATTTGGTGTTAAGATACACATATGGGTCTGCTGAGATATTTCAAGCCTGGAACCTAACTGGCAAAATGTTGGGTATGTTCCAATGTGTGTCGCCAGCTGCATGTGAATATGCATCCCTGAAATGCTAGCATTTGGCAGCCATCAAGATCTGCAAATATTAAAGTATTCATTCTTGGATCTACCTATATGTTTATAACTTGCCTCCCCCAACTGTGTGTGAGAGTCCAAAACCAAAGAATCCCCAAATACCCTTTATATGCTCTCTGGCTCTCACTTCCACACACACTCGTACGTGCATGTGCATGTATGCGTAGTTATTAGTCGAAAATACTGCAGACATACACAAAAAACAAGGCAGAAAGGAAAGCTGCTCTTGAAGGGACATCATTCGCAACATGTAGCATTTACAGCTTCATTTTCGTTCTTTTATTTGATAGCAGATATTTCACTTTTTCCTGCTTTTATAAGGTATTCTGTGCTGAATATGAAGTTATCAGAAACTTGTGGAGGGCAACAGGGTGGATTAAGGGCACAGCAGAAACTGGTCTGAGAGAGAGAGATTATGGGGTGGAAAGGAAGCTGCAAGCTAAAGAGGGGGCCTCTGAAGGGCAAAAAAGAATCCCTTGTATAGCTTTTTGGATTATTATTCCGAATGAACTTGCAAACCTCTTCTCCTGTGGGTCCAGCCAAGTGATTTCAGCCATTGCAAGTGATGATTGCTGTGCATACCTCTGTCGCAGAGGCAGCAGGCATCACTGGAGAAATGTGGGATTTAACAGCTGGTGGGGGGGAAGGGTGGAAAAAGCAGAAAATGACCCCCTACATTTAAAAGGCGTGATGTTTCTTGCCTTGTCCCCCTCGCCCCCACCACACTTCCTTCCCTCCCTCCTACACACGCATTAATAAAGCGAATAAGGATTTCAAGCTATGCATTTCTTGGAAATAGGTTTGAAAGCCAGCGGCCCTGTAACTGATGTGTGATTCTCCTTTTAGGAACGAGTCCCATGTGCTGTGTACAGGGTTGGGGCGCGAAAGCCTCACTGCCAGCCGGAGCAGAGGTGAAGCATCTGCAGCCTTTGGTTAAAGTTCCCTCGGTGCTGGGAAAAACAGTATTTTTGAAAGCAAAATGGTATTATATATGTAAGATATAACGTAACTTTGTATTTTACAAAAGCTCCTATTCAGCACGGCACAGAGCTGGGAGGCTCTAAGCAGGGCAGGACACTTCACAGTCAGATTGAGGACAGTAAACACATAGAGGAGATAAAAGTTTGAGATTCTTTGGAGGGAAACCTGGTCAGAAGTCAAGCTTTTGATGTGGACACGAGCCTCGTCTCCTGCCTTGCTTCTGCAGCCAGTGCCTCCAAGTTCCAGTAAAGTCACACTGGAGATGCAGTCTCTTCTCTCGCCCTTCCAGCCCCTGCCGCCACCACCACCACCTCAAACGGGTGGCTGGTGCATTGGAGGTCCTGCTTTCATCTGACTCATTCTCCTTTTCTGTCACAGTGACCTCCAGTGGTTCTCTTCATTTATGTCCTGCAAGCTGTGTCCTAAAGAAATTGGGCTAATTCTTTCCTTTTTTTCCTTTTATTTTAAACATCCACAGAGCAAAACTTGTTGAAGGGAAGAAGTGAGAACCCATCAGTTTTTTAATCAGATTATTGTTGTTCATGTGGGCACTGGATTCCTCCTTGCCGAACGTGCGGGAAAGGCATGCATCTGCGAGACTGGTGAAATAATTAGTTGGTGAAACAGAACCATTATTTGTGACTATTAAATGAATGAGTAAAACTGTTCTGAGATCTGCCAGAATGTTCACATAGAAAAATCAAACTGCTCAAGGGGAGGGAGGGGGTGAGAGGCTTGGAAAAACTGATTTGTTCAAGTTTGAAGCAGGTCAGGGAAGACTGGGGGAGGGGAAGGGACTAACTTCATCTCTGAGGTGGTCCCACTTTCAAGAACTTTGTGAGCCCTCTTTCTGGAAGTGGTTCTCTTTATACATTCAGACTTGGCTGGCAGCAGTCACCTTGCTTGGCCTTCCCTTATTTAAAGAAACAGCTGCATATGTCAGTGTTTTTGTTGCTATTACTTTGTACCTTGTGCCAGAGGCTCTGAAGCTATAAGCCTGCTCACCTTATATGTACAGCATATAAATCTGTATTCTAAAGAGGGCCAATGGGACAGTCCTGGAGGACAGGAATGAAAGGGGAAGGCATCAGAAGCTAGGACTGAGACACCTCTGTATGCAAAGAGACAGATCATTACAGACTAGAAGAGGAATTGTGTTGAAAATGAGTCAAATACTATCAAACTCTGAGGGGCCTTTGGGAATAGTTTTTATGCAAGCAAAGCTACCAGTGAAGTCAACGGAAGGTTTGCCTGGTTAAGGGCAGCTGAATATAGCCCTAAAGCATCCCTCCCCCGCCTCCCCAAGCCCAACAAAAAACCCCAGAAGTCTAGGTGTTAAAGAAAATGACCGTGAATGAATTCCTAGTCTGTTGTTGAAGACAGTATCAGGAAAAATTTAGGCATAAATTTCATTGCTTGGAAATGCCTGCAGTGTTCACTTTTGTTCTGAGATAGCTATGCATCTCATCTGCTGTGAGATCTTCCTCCTTCTTGCTAGCCCTGTCTAGTGGCAGAAGGGAAAATGTTGGTGAAGTTCAGAATGACTCCCAAGAATCCGGTGTGAGATCAACCTCTGGATTATGTGTTAGCTACTGATATTTTTTTTCCAGTTGGATGAAGAGCCTGCACTCGGACAAGCTGAGTCCGCCTGTGCACGAGGCAGATGATGAGCGGGTGAGCACAGCTTGCGATGAGTGGGTGAGCGCAGCCTGCAGCACAACGTCTGATGCCTGAGTGCTTGTCCTGGGGATAGCTCCTGCTAACATCAACAAAAGCTCTGCAGGGTGTTTATAGTGCACCCAGACAAGCATTCCTTTCACAATACCTAACAGACATTGTATATACCACTGTAGATTGTTCCATATAATCCTACCTAGGCTCTGACAAATAAGACTACTTCGCGGACTGCTCTTTCCCAGCTTCAGGTGACTTGCCGGTGTGTTCTCTTTCCTTGTAGTTTCTTAAAATCACCTAGGATGAGCTGCACATTTTCCAGAGTTCTTTTTTTCAGAGAATTTTGATTAGATCCTTGTAGTTGTTTTTCATTATGCATGCATATGTTCTTACTACAATGCTGTTTAAATAATAACATGCACAGCAAATTGTTCACGTAAGCGTGTTCTAAATTTACTGGTGATTTTGGACTGTAAGACTAACTCTTGTTATGTCTGCCTCTGTTGGTCTCTGGCTGCTGGCTTTTTTTATAAGTGTAACTATTAATGGTCCCAGTGGGTTGATCTTTGTCTGATAAAAACGTCTCTTAAATGGATTAAATATAAATGACGGATCATCTGTCGTTAGAGCGGCTCTTAACTCGAAGTATTTACCCCATGTCATCTTATCATTATCTGAATAACTCAAATACAGTCATAGTGATTGTGATATATTTATTTAAAGTTTTCATTCTCCTGCCAATAGTGAGTCTCTGAAACGAAGCAAAGCTGAGAGCTCTGGATCTGCTTAGCCCTACAGAGTCCTGATGTGAGAGTAAGTACAATGTAAAAAAAAAAAAAATCAATCACTGTATGTCAGCTGCATTTCATTAATGTAGATAGCATTTTCTGTATCTTATTTCATGATCTGGTGTTTCAAACATAAACAAATCTACTCTGTCCTGTAAGGAACTTCCTGTAGCCGTTGCACAACAGCTAGGCTACTTGAGAAGAGGTCTGTTAAAGAACAGCTTCTCTGTATCTTTCACACTTACAAACACCCAAAGTCTTGTCAAGTTTTTATACTGGTGCCAATTTCTCATTGACTGTCACTCAAGTGATTGTCAGTAATGCTGTCCTGTGCTGCCCAGCTGTACTGAGAGGTGAGCCTTCAGATCTTCCCAGACGCAGCTGCTGGCTCTGCCCCTGTTCTTCCCAGGAGTACATCAGCTTTGCGGAATCTGTGCATTGTCACACTCCTGCTGTGTTTAAGTCATAGGTTCCATATCCAGCAAACATGTAGGACCTCTCTGTGATCCATGCTTGCAATACCAAGCACTCATGTATGTGATCAACCCCTCTGTTGTCAAGGAGACCATGCAATCCTTGCTTACTGATTGATTGTGAGCAATCATGTGGGATGCATATTGGTGTGTGAGACTCAAACTGCTTGAGGCTGTAAAGCAAGCCTGTCAAACCAAGGTACCTTTAAGCTAACTTCTCAGTATAGTTAGTGAGTTACTTACACAGAGACTTGTCCTTCATCTCTTGTGATTTCATATGTGTGAGTGGTATGTCATCACTACACAATGAGAAGACTCATCATTATCCCCAAAAGCACGATAAGCCCAATTTGTCTTAAAAAAAAGTTTATTAAGTCTATGTGCTTTCCTGGTAAATCTCTCTTGGTTATTATTGGAATAGGAACTGGAGCGATGCAAAAGGTAGAAAGGAAAAGAATCTATTTACAGACACTTCTTGCCTGCTGGCATTGAAAACTGTAGACATTTTAAGTGGGTACAGCAAAGCACTAAATCTTCTCTGTTTTGTCTCAGAATTGCAAAAACAGTCTGGCCTAAAAGCCTGACTGAGGAATTGGTTGCTAATACCCCCAGTTCTCATGTTGATGGGTCACCACTCCTGTGAGCCCCAGCCTGGAAGAGAGGAACCTTGGGGCTGTTCGCATTTCACACTGAGGGTTGATCTGGTTGCAGGACTGAACCGTTGACAAAGTGGTATACAGCCACTTCTTCTTCTTCTTGGGAAAAGAATGGGTCTTATTTGGGCCAGATTTTAGCTGCACTCAGTGATTTACTCCAATGTGCTTGTGTGTTTCCATGTCCTTTCCCTACTAGAGGGTGAAAGAGGGCAAGAGTAAGTTTCTGAACACACGTGAAGTGACTAACCATGTGAAAACTTAAAATGTATGAGTAGGTCTTCTTCACTCCTCCAGTGTAGCAAGAAAATGGAAAATTTGGATACATACTGGAAAACTCAGGTTACAAGGTGGGATACTTTTTCCTTTTGTCATGCCCTAATTTTGTGTTTGAGTGATCCAGATCTTATAAAATGTAGTTCTAATGGCATTAATCCACACAAATCCCTCCCGCCTCTAACATGCTTGTACATGTACAGTCATGGCAAGAAAGGCCATTCCAATATCTTGCTGCTAATGAAGGATTTTCATTAGTGCATACGTAGAGCTTAATTTGTGGTTCCACCAGGAAAAAAAAATCTCTTCAAATTTTCTGAAGTTTTCCTTAAGGGAAGCTTGTCCACAATACATAGAGTGGTCTTAAACATGCTCTCTAAAGTCCAAACATGTACTCTAGTGCACCCAGTAAGGTGCAGAGGATGCTCACCTGCATTGTCAGAGAACAGGATCCAGCCGTTGGAAAAGGACAGTCCATTGCATATGCATTGCAAACCGCTCTGTTGGATCACTAACTCATTCAGAAGGAGAGGCATGGAGAAGGTTAGATCATAGATATTTTCCACAGTAAATGACTTAACGTTAACTATAGGAAAAAATTATTTGTGAGGAGAAGAGTCCAGAAAGCCAATTAAAAGAGAGGACTGTAGGGGGTATATATTCAAAGAATTATACGGGAAGTTGTGTGCATAACTTCCACTGAAGTCAATGTCTAGAGGGACATCATGATGGACAGATGATGAGAAATTGTCTTTAAGAGTGGTCACCTTTATCTGGGTGAATACTGAAACCTATGACTGTATTCATAGCCTGTGTGAGAGAACTGGGATAACCAACCATGGGGAAAACAAACAAACAAACAAACAAACAAAAACCAGTGGTGGGACGGGAGAAGGCGAGCCTATACGATAATGTTTTGCCTTTCTGCACCAAGCTTTCAGTAGAGCTCAGAACATTTTAGAAAAGTGGGAAAATCTGACCCCATTTTGAATAATAACTGGGATAAATATGTAAAATGACTTCTCCAAGGAGCCTCAATGCTCCTGTTGTTAAAATTGGGTGCCTCTTTCCCTGCTTTGTTTTTGAAGCCATTAGAGAAACTGGGGGTGGTCTCAGTGGAGCACAAAATGTATACTTTTTAATGAGTTTGTTGCTTACATGACCTGACTCCTCATGCTGATGGTTTCCATTTTATTATGGGAGGTATTGTGGTGTGGTGCTTAAAAGGTAGTTTGTGCTTCATCTACTTGTATCTATTTTGTAATGAAATAAAGACCTTCAGACTCCAGAGAAACTACTCCAGCACCTTTTCTCTGCAGTAAATTATGACCAAATAACAAAATGTTTTAAACTCTCAAAGACTGTAACTAAATACAGCCAGCATTCCCCTACTTTCTGAATTACTGCAAGAAAGCCAAATTCTCTGTGGTGGCTCAGGAGATCAAGGGCACTTACTCATAAGTGAACGCGCATTCTTACTACACTGTAGGTGCATTGTATTGGGAATAGTGCTGTCCACATGTTGAGATGGTGAATGCCTAAAACTAAGCCAAATAGTTCCTGTGCCTGAAATCCCTTCCTTGAGAGCATAGACTCATTTCATAGTATAGGCGTAAACTACACTGGCTTTTTTTTTTATGTGTCTTGAAAGCCAAATGAAGCTCTGTATTTACCAAGGACCACGAAACAAACTCTGTGAGTGGAACTCCACTGTTAGTGAGCTGCCACTGCCAAGCACACAGAGCCTAAAAAGGTCTGGTTTTGAGGTCCAGCACAGGGTAGCTGCTGTGAAGAACTGTCATGATTTGATGTCTCTTAATAGCTTTTAAGTTCTGTAGTAAACACAGTGACTACTTTAAAATCAGAGCAGCAGTGGGTTGCCAAATGTAGGTTCCCCTTGGAGGTCTTGGGCAGTAACAACATTTCTGAATGTGTTAGCTGGATCTGACGGGCAGGACAGCTGTTCAGTGCACTTCTGAGGTAGCCCACCATCTCCTAGTACGACACCCTGGCTTCATTTCTTTGTAATTCTGACTCATTTTTGACCTCCCAAGCTGAAAACCTGTAAATGGTCTTTTAGAAAATTTCAGCCAAGATAGTCATATCATTTTTAAAAGCAAAACAAGGAAAACACATTGTATTATCCATGTCAAAAATATTCTGGAATTTCTTCTGAGAAGCCCTAGCAACTTTGTGGCTCAGGGGAAAAAAATGGAAATTTGGAAGCGCATCCTCTGCATTAGGAATGCTCTTTTATCACCTTAAAGACCACCTGGCCATGCTGTAACCCTCTGAAAAATCAAACTCATTGAATGAAAGCTCCTTTATCAGCAAAAGCCTTCATCACTGAGCATGGTCCAACTCCTGCGCATGACTGGACTTCGAGTGCACAACCCTTACTGGACAACAAAAGGTACACCACCATCCTCCAGCTCCCATGTTCCACCAGGAGCACAGACCTGCCATCTGAGCAGGCTCATGCTCAGAGGCTAGGAGGACAAAGGCAAACTACCACACAACACCTGCTTAGCCAGGAGATTGGGAAAAGGCACTGGGATAGGGCGATGTAAAGCAACAGCGAGGAGGAAGCCTCCCTGCTCTGCTCTGGTTGATTTTCCTGCTGGCAGGTGAGTAGAGAGCAGGAGGAATCTGGTGTGGCTGCTGAGGGGAGAGCATAACCCGCCAGGAGAAAAGCTGGGACGAACAGCTTGGAGAAACACAAGATCAGTGACTGTGAGCCAGGATGCAGAAGAGGGACTTGCTGATCCAGGAGACTGGTGAAGGAAGCTGATGTGGGTGAGGTGAGGTCTAGGATTAGCTGTCCAAGGAGGAGGGAAGATGGAGTGTGGCTGGGGATGGTGAGGACCAGGAGAAACAGAGCTGAAAGGACTTGGGGTGTGGAGAGGGAAGGAGGAGTGACGAGAGGGATGGTGACAGAAATGGTGGGAGCAGAAACAGTGAGCCAAGGAGAGCACAGGGCAGCTGACATCAGATGAAAACACAAGAGCTGGATTTTGGCTTTAGCAGAGGAAAAGGAATGAGGCACGGATGGGGAAGCAGAAGTAGGGGGAGAGAGAGGAAAATGAAAATAGGTGGCAGAAGTAAGAACTGTAACATCTGATCACATAATCCTAGCCCTGACTGTAATGTGGGAGCAAAAAGGCCAAATGAAAGCTGTGTGAGCAACCTTCCTTCTGGTACTTCCAAACTCTTGGAGTGCCTCTGCACCCATAATGCTGTCCATTTTAAGTGTATTTAGATGTGCACATGTGCCATGTAGAGTATCAGGTGGGCAGACATACATGAATGTAAAAGTGCAATCTTTCAAGAGGTCATACAATGCAACGGATGAAGCTCTACCAGAATTTTTTTCCTCCTCTGAAATAATCATACCTTACATTTGTAGATTAGAAAATATCAGGATAAGTCCTGATTGATTACTTACTGCAGGAACTCTGAGACCAGTTGAATTATTGGGGTTTAACTGTCTGGGAAACCGAAATCTCTGGAAGATTTTAGCTCCCCACAGCTAGGAAGGCAAAGCTGCTGTAGCTTGTCGCAGAAATAGGGGTCTTCAAGATTTATATTCCTGCAAAACCAAGCGCTCAAAAAAACTTGCATTCAGCTTTGCAGAGTTAAATCCAATAGTCTTCAGCAGTGACATTCAAACCGTAGTCTGTGAACCATAGGATCTATAGACAGCTTTTATAAGGCCTCTGTAAAGGTCTTTAAGAAAACCGAACTTTTGCTTAAATTCACTACAATCACAAATATTACATACAGAAACTAGGAAAAAATTGCAAGTCCTTAATGGACAGTGTAAAGATATGGGGGAGACCAGAGGCACTTCAAAATCAGGCCTCCTCTTATGAAGCGGCCAGTTCTACAGAGCCAAGGTTTAGTATTTGGATGTATGGGGGTTTTTTATGCTCTTTGGGCCCCCTGTCTGCCAAGGATCCTCCTTTCTGACGCAGATAAATTGCCTCTGCCCACTGTAGCTTTAGGTTTTAGTTCCAGCTGGGATATGCTGGTAATCCTGAGACACAAAATTATCTTGTGAATATATTGCAGTTAACTTCAGTTGTATAAATCCAAGCATTAGCTGGATACTATAAATAGGCAGGGTGTGCAAGGAGGCCAAGTTGAAAATGTGCAGGAATCATGCCTTTTTTCTTTAATGCAACCCCAAAGTTGTGCTATGTTTCATCATGTATAATATTTTTCATCTGAAAAGGAAATAATATGCACGTGCTTTGTGGCTGTAGTAATTAACTGGACATAATGAAGCGCTGAATTTCACACTTCAGAGAAGTGGATGGGGGAGGATGGGTAAGTTTTTCTCAAGTTTTCTTGCTTATAGTGCTTTCTTGGAGGTAGTTTTTTGCAAGATTGGGTAGAGAGCAGAAATACATCTGTTTTATATTATATGATGGCTGTACTTTGGCAATGGAAAAAGATGGCACTTAAAAAAAGGAAAGAAGAATAAAAAAGAAAAGCTTGGCAACTACAGAATGGAGCAACAATTACAAGAACTATCTTAAAATTCCCAGGATTTGTAATTTATTTTTCCACGCTTGCATTTTTCTGATGTTGCTGATGTTAAAGGAGTGAGACAGAGGAAATTCAGTAAGATTTTACAAAGTACAGATATCTCCGTGAAACAATCTCTTTTATTCAGGTTGCCCCCATAACAGCTGCTGTGATTAATGTGTGGGTGGTAGCAAAAGGGATAGGAAGCAGGACTCATATGTTCACTTTAAAAAAAATGATAGACCATGATTTTTTTCTGTTGTTTTCTTCAGCCAGTGCCCATGAAGTAATGAAGGTGATCTCCCCCTTAACTGCAATTATCTATGGGTATAGGGCAGAAGTAAAATTAAGGCAGATGTTTTTTGGAAGCAGAGCCATGTGAGGCATCTTTGTGGTGGGAGAGGGGAAAAGTTATTCAAGCAATGCAGCAGTACTTAGTGATGTGTCACCTACTGCAGTTTCCATTTTTTCTTTCCTTTATATATTCACCCAGTAAACACTCTTTTTTTTTTTCCCCACCTCACATTGACATAAGGTAGTCCCAAACTACAAAGAGCTGAGACTCTTCTCATGGTAGATATTTTCATCTTTGAGTAAAGTTGGTGGGAGCAGAGGACACTGAGCATCTGTCTATGTTTGAACAAGACTGTGGGGTGTGACATGTGAGCACCTTCCAAGAGTGTAGAAAGTGATGCATCCCATGGGGCTGCTTTTCACATCCTCTCATTTGGAGGACGTAACGCTTCAGCCTTTGCAAGGCTGGGGGCTGGAATGCTGGGAATTGTGCTTTCCCTGCAGCGGGGTCTGAGCTATATGACAGTACCCCCAGGTTGTTCAGCAACTTAGCTGACTTGAAATAGAGCACTGGAACAAAATATGTTCTGAGTGATTTTTAAGTAAAAGCTAATGTGAAAATGTGGGAGTTTGAACCAATGTAAACACATTAAATTTAAAATGATTTTCAAATGTAGTAAAGAAAAAAATAGTGTTCCTGCTCTTGAAATTCCTAAAGGACACATTTTTCCTTCTGAGTCATGATTTAATTAGATTATATTTTATTAGACATTCTTTACAAATTTTAAAATACTGCTATTATACATGCACAAAGGAAAATCAGTTTGAACAACTGTATGTAGGCATTCATTGAAGTCAACCACAAACCAGGGACATTTTATGTCAGTTATCAATGTACTCGATATGTATATCTAAAGTGCATTATGTTACAAAAAATATAGAAAGTCAGCAGCACCAAGATACGTTCACAAAATAAATACACTAGTCAACAAAATAAATTACGGTAAATGTGACAATAATAATTGTCTTAGCCTTAGCAAAAAAAAAAAAAAAAGAAAAAAAAAAAGAAAATTCACAATAACCAAATGTGCAGTTTCAGAGAGCAATGGGGGAAAAAAGGTTTTATTCTGAGCATTTACAATATTTACAGGTAATAAATATTTTAATACTTCCCATATGTTCACTATTACAGAATACTGCAATATGTCTTCCAAAAATCTCTTGCTGAAAATGTCAGCGCCTCCTGCAAAGAAAAAAAGGATAGAAAAAATAATTTTCACTTCAAATACATAGACACAAAATTAATAGCAAGATTGCCACAAACTATAATGTGCCTTGCTAGTAAACATTTGCAATAACAGGGCTGGTTTAACAATGCTACAGTTTTAGACATCTTTTTGAGACCTTTATTTTATTTCCTTCAATGCAACTCAGCTAGCAGTATGAAGACCTGCAGTTTTTCATGGCACTGAGGCCATCTATTCCACTATATTGTACACTCAGAGAAATAGGAAGGGGCTTTAGTTTTCTTTAGAGCCTTATGCAAGAAGATTCCTGAGTGCTACAGGTAGAGAAATTGTATCAACCTATAATAAATATGCCAAATGATAAAAAGAAAAAAATACAGTTGGAGAAATGAGAAATTTGTTCTGAAGATAAGAAAAAGAAAGTTCTTATTGAACACTGTGGCAAGCATGCCCCTGCTGTTGGGTGTGATGCCAGGCTTCTGATTAAAACAGTCCCACGGGGCTTATTTGGTCTGTCTTTCCCACTGATAGACCACCTGTTAGACAAGGGTCTGTTTATCTTAGAGGTATATATTTCTGTGCTGTCGTGCACACAAGTGTATGCAGTACTTATGCAGTAAGGGTTGCTCAGGTCTTGAAGTGAACAGATCCTTGATAGCGTGTCTCTTTAAGCGCTTGAATGAATGAAAAGACTATAATCCTGAAATTTTCCCTCTGTGAGCCACAGAGATTGGTCCTGAAAGAAAAAGAGCATCTCCTCATGTTAAGCTCTGACTCCTGTTGCATTCAGTCAAAGCTGAAACAGTCAGCTGTATACAGTCCTAAGATTTGGGAGTTTCCTAAGGGATGCTGGCAGCCTCCTGTGAGTTCTGTACTCCTCCCTTCCTTGTGAAGGCATGAGAATAAAAGCAGACCCTGCTCCTTTCCTGTCAGTATATTACTTATACTACAATATTATTTTAAGTTACTTCTTAGTGGTGCTGCAGAAAATGCTGAAGGGTTGGGCTTTTTTCCCTTCTGTCCCTGTGAACAGCACGTTTCTGTAATGCACATTGGTTCCCTGGGAAACAGCTATAGGATGGAATGTGAAGCTATAGGATGGAGCATGATTCGCTCTGTTGCTGGACTGATCACCGAAGCTGTGGGTAGCGTTCCACATGGCAGACGTGTGGGTGTGAGATACGAAAAGAAGCAAATCCTTGAGAGTTTAAGAGGAGGGGGGGGTTATGTGCTCATTGAAAGTGAGACTTCATTTAACATTAGGGAGTCTACTCATTTGAAAGGTTTCTTAGGAAATTAGGTAATAACAGCTTAATTGAGTTGGAACGGGAATATAGCTGGAATGCCCATGAGAAAGAGTTTTTTAAGTTCCTGGAATGGAAATGCTAGTATGAAGCTCCTTAATAATTAACAAGTAATATTAGGGTGTATTCAGGCTGTATTACAATATGTATAATAATGTCACACAATTCGTACAGCATGACTGTATATGTGTCTGCACTACACAGGCCTATTTTTAAGAGCATGATATTGTCAATTTGGCTTGGATTTTAGGCTTTGTTTTAGTGTTTAAGCTAAGCCACAACTTGACAACGGGCTCTTTTCTAATGACTACTTGCAAGCTGCTTTCTGTTATTTAGTCCCAGATTTTGCAAGATTGGCTTCTTTTATGAGATACTTCCTGTAGTAAGTCAAAAGATCTAGAGAGCACATTATTTTTGGTCTTTTTTCTGACCCAAGCCCAAAATTTCGGGATCGAGATTGGGCAGAGGGAATTGGCATGAGGATTTTAGTTCAGTGTATTGAGAAGAAAAGAAGCAGAGATACAGTGAAAAGCACACTTAAAGTTTATCTTTGCACTTCCTTGACATTTGCCCTGCTGCATTATTCTTATCCACTTCTTCACTGTAAAGTAATGATGCTCCTCCTAAGCTGCAGCTAGCCTTAGGGGTGCTGCAAAAAGAGCTTCTACTTGTGTAGCACATGGATATCCTGTCTGAACACACCTTCCTTGTCCCCCACCAGCAGATAGAGTAGAAGTTCCTGATTCAGCTCTCAACCTCACTCAGATGTGGTCATCCCTCCATCTAAAATGTGCTTGGCTACCTTCTGCCAATAACCACATAGACAACTGCATTGAATCTGATTCCCCCTATCTAAAGTACATGTCAGGGAGTTGGGACCTGCCTTCATTTAAAGTTTAGAAATTATATCTTTTACCAGCCTACTGGGATAACTACAAGCTCATATACTAGCAGTTTCTTAAGATCTGAACCAGCATATTATGCTCTGTACTTGTGAAGGAGGAATTTCATTTTCCTGCTTTATGTCTTCTCTTTGTTTAATCATCTTCAATTAAGTATCTAAAATACAGATCCTCTTTAGCAATCTGCCCTGGAGAAATACTGCGTCTTGGGCAATAATATCAGGAAGGTAAAGCTGGACTGCCTTCAGCAGTCTGGGCTCCACAGTAAAGCTGGCTGCCTTCAGCCATCCAACCATACTTCAAACAGAAAGGCTGAACTAGGAAAATCAATAGGGTTGTACCTGTCATTCTTTTACATATCCCATTGGATATACAACCAAAGGCAGAGTAGTAAGAAAAAGAAATAACACTCAAAATGCCCTAGGATGTTTTTTCCCTACGCTCAAGATTTCTATGTGCTGAAGACAGGTGCTATTTTTTGGCCACCACGGTTCCTTAACACCTCTTGAGATGTCAGGCGACTCCTGACTGGAGTCCCAGAGTGTGCCTTTCCTAAGGGGCTGAGACAAACCAGCCTCTCATACTTTGCTACTAACTGCTACAGCCATGCTAACTGGTTTATGGTCAGGGACACTGAATGTCTAGCCCCGAATGCTGGTAACTCCTGTAGATGCCAGCAGAAGTTGAGGCGACGGAGCACGTTGCAAACTGTGGCCTGTAAAGCTTAACCCAAGACTGGATTTTAGTAAATCTGACAATGGCGTCTCTTTCTAACGGATTTACTGTGAGCAAGTGGCACTTCTCCTATGTCTCTATTCTGCCAAAGTGAAGGGGAGAAGGAGCGAAAAGGGTGGGGTTTTTGCTGTTGAAAATGCACATATTTGAGGAGAACTGAGGGGTGGACTCCTTGGTTTTGTCTGCATGTGTGCAGACTTCCACTCAAGCTGAGATGACTGCAAGTGGATGAGTTGCTTGGGGCACTCAGGCTGAAGTCTCCAGCTCGCTACTGTCCTGAAAACCCTTCATTGTCATACATGGCAGAAGCACGTCTCTCTCCAAAAGCAATGCTCAACGTTTTTCAGCAGCAATGTAATTGTTTCACGAGCTGGCAAAAAGATGAAGCTGAATTAAAAAGTCCTAATGGCAGGGAAAATTTTATGGTGAAAGGCTTGTCTGCATTGTTTGCAGATATTACTAAGAGAGAAATATTCCATGTTCTCCCCTAAGGTTAAACAGTAAAATGAAAAACTGTAAAGTAAGGGTAGGAAAGTTGCCAAAAAGGGGAGGCGTTGAGAGGGAGGAAAGAAAACTTCACTATTTTATAGATGCAGAGCCTTAAATAAAACTCAAAGCTTTCAATCTGCTGAGGCCCAAGTGTGGGACCAAGATCTGATGTGAGAGACACTATGGTTAAAACAGGAAAGGAAATTTTAGTGGATATGATGTGCTTTCTTTTTGCAGAAATAACTTTACTTACTACTCACTCAGCTTCAGGAAGCTTATTTTGGCAATAAGTGGTTTACTTGAATTGTTTGTCACAGGGAAGAAAGACTTTGTCACCAGTGCTAAGTGGAAAGGGTACTTACTTACCTCCAGAAAGCACCTTGAGACAGTGCACTGCTTGAAAAGCCACTGCCTAGTTATGAGCATGAAGGTGTGCTATTACTCCAGGTTTGAGTGAGGCCTTAGCCTCTCACACCAAAGGATAACAATTTCAGTAAATGTATGGTATACCCCCCAAAAGGATATATCAGAATTACCTTAAAGTGTGATTATGTGTAGTAACAGAGTTGTCCAAGAATGGGCTCTCGGTCACACCGCTTCCATACACGCCAGAATTTGGCCAAGCTGAGCGGGCTCGCCTCTTTTTCTTCTCTTGTTCCTTACGTTTTCCAGGCTTTGCTTTCTTTTTTTTCCCCGACACCTTCAGGGGCTGCTCCTTGTAGTTCTGTGATTTGTTTGTCTCCTGAGTTAGGTATCTGCCCTCATCTTCACTACCAAATCGGACAGGGTAGTTCTTCGTGTTGGTAGCAGGTTTAGGATTAGGTGAAACCTCTGAAGTTGCACGGATTTCTGCAGTGTTGACACCTTCAATTAAATTTTGAAGGAATATTCTTCTTCGTAAGTCTTGGATTGACTTGCCTTTGTCATGCAGTAGTTGGTGCTCTGATACAGCCCGTTTGCTAAAGAAAGAGAAGAGAGGAGAGGGAAAAAAACATTTAGGATTTGGTGATTGCCCAGTACTTGGCACAGCTCCTCTCGCCTTGGGCAGTGGTGGCCACAGTGACTGTGTACCAGCTCTCAGGCTTGGAGACATCCAGTTAAGTCAGACTGCTGGAGTAAGTCCTGCTTCTCAGAGTAGCTGCTCCCTACAGAGAAGGGAAAGACCTAAGCGGGTAATAATTCTCAGCTGACCGATCACACACCACTGGACCTGGAGTTGGATTAGTCACTGCTCTGTTCTAGGAAAGCACTACAACTCTTAATATATCACACTTCAGGCAGTAAAAGCAGGAAGGCAGTTGTCAGAGACAGGAAAACTAAAAGGTCAGATAATAGAGCACTGCAGTCAAGCAAGAGAGGGGGAATAACAAGTACTTGCACTGAAGCCGGAAGCTGTGTTTATACAGCATCATTCTAATAATTTTCTTCTGCTCAGTCACGTACTTCAAAACCATAAACAAATACATAAAAGTGCATTTCATTTCTAAATTTAAATAAGTGCAGTTGCAGGAACGTAATGGAAAATTGTTCGAATTTGGGTGCCTAAAATGTAGGCACTTCAGTCCATAATGAGCTATCCATAGAGGCAGCAGCCTGAGCATCAGCAGAGATGAGCCTCAGCCACTCCTGTTGACTTCGCTGCTTGGTCACTTGTGTCTAATTATGGGTTTAGATGCCCTTCTAGTATTCCTTTCAGCATGAACTTTTGGGGCCAAATTTCTTGTCTGCTATGCTCTCTGAGTTTTATGCTAGTCTTCTTCACTGGATCTTCTTCAAGAGCATCCTGGTTGGTTTGAGTGGGTCTCTGGTACTATTCCAGAGTTCATGACCTTTTGGTTCACTAACCTCTGTCTTGTTTTCGAGGAACTGGGAGATGGTTAGCTATCTGTCTTTTAGAGATGTTGTACTGGCAAAGAAGGTATGAAACGTCTGAGGAAAGAAGATACAAGTGGCACCTGGATAATAAATAACCATGAGAAAATACATGCTTTTTCCTTGGTGTGGGATAGATGCACAGCTGCACTGTGAACCACAGAAAGAGCGCAAGCTGGGATTGTAGCTATGTTCCCATGAATGCTATAATACAGTTTATCCTTCCAATTGCCCTACTTCAGTATGCTGAGATTGGCTACGTATCCTCTCATCTTGCATCAGGGTACTGCATGTGACTGGATTCTTACTGGCCAAAGAAAATGAATTCACTGCCTTGCCTGTCATATAATCATTTGGTCAGTTAGCTGGATAAGAAGTTGTTTCTGCATGTGGGTGAAACGGGAGAAGATACATAACTGTGAATGAATATTCCTTCCTCCATCCCATCCCTAATTATCCTGCTTCGTTACCAGGTTTCAAAATGTGGCAGACAAAGATAGTATGCTAAACGGTTGGGAGTGTTCTGCAATTTATCTTTCTCAGTCTCTTCAGCCAAACTCTTTAGATTTGTGATTTGATCAACCGTAGAGCTATTTGAAATTGGCAACTTCAAGTAACATTGGTTTAAGAGCATCCCCTTCACTTTTTGTCTTTGTAGAGCTGCACTTTTTGACTATTGGGTTCAAGTGATGGGTTTAAGTGATATTACATCTCTGTTCAAACAGCAGCTTTCCCCCATTGCACAATGAGACTGAAAGATGACTCTTGTTTTTGCATGAAGTCATACAGTAGGGATACTTGCTCAAAATCAGGCCTAGATATACTCGGGTTTGTGAGCACACATGTGACCAAACATTGTCTATGTTTTAAGCATCCCAAAATCAGTTTTGGATGACTTCAGGCTCTAGAGCAAGTATTTTATGCCCTTCAACTCAATGTCCCTAAGCAAAAATGCAATGTGATAATACTGAGTTGAACCCATATTGTTTCATTCTCTTCAGCACAGCTGTGACCATTAATGCAAGCTCAAGATCTCCCCCAGGAGAAATTTTTTGACCAGTGCACTCCCTGAAGCTCTCCAATAGCCATCTCTAACAACCTGCTTGTTAAGGTCAGTCTGATTTGCAAGTATGCTAATAAAACTAACACCTTGGACTCCTCTGAGTGGCATACTTCTGTGCTGCTTGTCAAGCTGTCCATTGTGGCTCACGTTGCATTCCTAGCTTCAGTAACCTATTTTCCCAGGATATTTGCATGGGAAATGCAGTTCTCCTTTCACTCTTCTAGTTTATAGAAAGCATACAAAATCTCAGTGCTTTACTGAGTCTAAAACAGTATGTCTCATAGCATAGCTTTCCTACTGCCTCTTGTAAACTACCAAGGATAATTCTTTTTATCACAGACAACCTAAAGCTGCCTTAATCCTGTAATGTGTATTTGGTCAATTTACCCACTGTGACAAAATCTTGAATCTCTAAAGCCTGTTATTAAAGTCCTCTTGATTGAAAAGCTATTCCATTTTACAGAGCTGAAACCTAAAGATTTGGTTCCAGTACACACAAGGCAGTCAAAGAGCATTACAAGATCTACATCTTGTGCGAGTATGCATTTCCAAAATAATGCAGGGATTGACGTGTGAGGGGTTAGTGTGCCAAAGAGGGTGAATTTCTGTTTAAATGTCTGTATGATATTTAGCATCAAGTCTGGCCCCAAATAACATTCTGCTATTCCAGATGATTGTATAACATTACGTAGTGTTACATTTCACATGACTTTTATTACTCAGCCAGACTTAAGGATTACATTTTGCCTACCAATTTCCTTTGTATGCTCTAGATCAAACATCTTCTTAAAACAAAGAAGATGTGGTAGATACATATCTCTTTGACCTTCTGCCTCCTTCTGCCTCAGTTATTCAAACAACTCCTGTGTTTGTAAATCAGGGAAAAATACTTGCCCAAGAAGGCTGATGTAAGAGGTGCTTCATAATGGAGATATCAACAATATCTCACCCACACACACAGAGTAGGAAGGTAATGGAAACTGGAATGATTGCATTCATATATTGGGTACAGTAGGTAAAAAAATATTAGGCTGTTAGGGTTGAGATGACCCACTAGAGGTCCCTTCCATCCTTCTATAAAATGCACCTCTCATTCAAGGAAAAAGAGTCTGACCCCAAACCAAGTGCCGTAAATGCTAAGCTTACATGTGGTGGGCACTTTTGAGAGAAGGATATTGATGGTTTGTATTTGACCAGTGTGTCCAAACAAATTACTGTATCCAACTACACTATGCACATATGAGACTTAATGTCTCATTATGGGGAAAAGAGTAGAAATCCATGACTTGTGACTATTCTGACTTCATGTACTTCTAGATAAGCTGTTCTTTTCAGGCACATTCTTTCTTTGTTTTTTTCACTGGCTATCTAGCCTCACTGAGAGGCAACATTCTTCAAGTGACAACTTTCTGCCTCAGAGTTGCTCTTATTTAACCATTATTATCCTTGACCACTCATGTTGGATTACTGGATAGTAATAATAATAACTGGAAAGGAGTCAGTCAGCTCTCTGCCTGGATTTTGCAAGACTGAGTGCCCTTGCCCCTGGCTCCCAAAGGAGTGAAAGCTGCTCAACCTATCTCAGGGTTAGGAAAAATATTTTGAACAGATCTGGGGACATGGTGCTGCAGTGTCTGGGCATGCTGATAAAAATATCTAATTTCACTTTGAGGCATTACTGGGTTTCTCAGAAGTTCTTTAGCAGCTAAAGCATTTCTATAACAAAAAATATGTCTGGCAATCTTTTCTTGGGACAATTTGCTATTGCTTTCCATGGGAGATTTGCCTCAGTAAAGTCTGTAGAACCAGGCCTATGTCATTTTGATTATTTTTGCATGGCTATAATAATGTGCTTCAGTATTTTCATCCATTATTGGTTTAAGCCTTTGACTGAAAAAAAATATCTCTAGGCTTAAGTGAGTTATTAACCATTAACTCTAGGAATGGTTTGTGGTGATATTAAAACAGGACACATGTTTGAGTGTGGTGTCTGTGTTTGTGCTGTACCCACAAACAAAACTACGTGAATGCCACTAACTGACAGCTAACTGGTTTCTTGTGTGTGTTTTACATGCCATAGCAAAGAGGGAGCTGAGAAATGCATTTTGACTGTTTAGCTTCCACTTTTTTTCCCCCTGTCAGGACGGAACAGGGATGTTGGGAAGACCTCTCATCCTGACCTTTAAAAACAAGTGTTGGAGCAATACTAGCTTCAAAAAGAGAAATAGTATTTCTTAGCAAATCTAACTTTTTAAAAAATAAATTTGGCTTAGATCCAGGCCAGAATTTCTTAGCCAAGGAAATGCAGCATTTGACTGTACTTCAATTATTGTCATTTTTTTATTTCTGAAACTGAAGTTTGGTTCCTCTATATCCCAAGAGAAGAAAATGGTCTCAAATGAAAGAAATAGCTCAACAACAGTTTGCAGGAGTACAAAACAACTAAGCATTAATGGACTGGGAAGAACACACTGTAGCATTATCAGCAATAAAATGTGCTACACAATTTGCTGTAGGAGATTTGTAATAGCTGTCTGCCTGGTGCCAAAATTTAGGTGTGTCTGAAGTCACTTCAGCTGGGGGATTTTTTTTGTTGCATAAATGGCAGAGGAAGTGCTATTTGGAGATCTTGTCCTTATGTATGTAATAAAACAGTTACAAGGAAACCCATCTGAAATTGTTTGCTGTGTCATGTTTCTCTATAAGTTGTGACTGGATTTTCCAACCCTCTTTCTCCAACCTGACTTCCTTTTGATCTTAGTAACAATACAGCCCTCCACAGTATCACTGAAGTGTTTCTTCCTTAGAAAATCTGATGCAAGTCCAGTGAAAGCCAGTGAGTTAGATGTGTGAGGCAGCTGCTCCTACATCAGCCCAATGGCTTCTCTTCTGCACTTTGCGTAGGGGATATTAGTATAAACCACGCTGATTATTTTGGAAGAAGCAAAAAGGTCATTTCCTGAACAGACTCTCTTAAGTTACATTATCATTTATCAAAAAATATCCATCTGCCTCCAAGTCAGATACTGGACTGACTCCCTTTGGAAATTTTTTTTTTTTTTTGCTGAAGTGGCAGAAAGCCAAAGAAATTGTTCAGTACTTGAGTTTCGTGAGCCCTCGCTACTGCGTGTTTCCCTTACCCTTATCAATATTGGCTCCATGCCAGTGCCGGAGAAGTATATGGTACTTAGTGTAACATACAGCAGTTTGATAAAACGGGGTGCTGCCTACGAGGACCCTCCCAGGGCGCCGAAAGGTGCACGGGCAGTAGCGCAAGCTGGACGAGCACACAGCTGTGTTTCTGCTCCCCTCGGAAGAAGGGACCCTCAGCTTTAACATCTCCTTCCCAAAAACTTTGTAAGTTCAGACAGCTGAAAAGCGCCCTTTCCCTGCCCCAGACGCCCTCTTGCCTGCTGCTTAGACACCACCGGTGGGCACCTGGGGCAGGTAACCCCAAGCCGCTCCGCGGCAGAGCCGCGCCGGGAGCGCTGCTGGAGGCTGCAGCCCCCCCGGGGCTGCTCCCGCCGCCGGCACCGGCGCTGCTGGCCCGGGGGGGGCCGGCCGCCTCCCTCCCCACCCGCACCCTGACCGAAGCGAGAAAAAAAAAAAAAAAAAAAAAAAAAAAGAAGAGAAACTCACAGTCTGCGGCTGATCCCCTCTACTGATCTCCCGTAAGAGGGCACAGAATAACTCAGGAGAAACACTGCGAAACTCCACTGCTGGAAGAGTTTAGTGAACATTGTATCCTCCGGGTCTTAAAACCTGCAAGGAAAGGGAGATCAGTCCCGAGGGACACATGCGCCAGCGCCGTCCTCAAGCAGTCCCTGCTTTCGGCTCTACCAGCTCCGAGGTTGTGAAGGAAAAACAAACTTTCTGAGCTCTCGGAGGCGGCTCACTTCTTCCAAACTTCGCTCCCTCTCTCTCCCTTCTTTGCTGACTGCCTCTCCCTCCCTCTCTCCTTCCCTCCCTCCCTCTCTCTCTGTCTCTCGCTGCCCGGAGGCAAGATCTTTCTCAATATCAGTTAAAAAAATCATCTAGCTCATATTTGAATAGGGTTAGGGAGCGCGTCCATTTGTCTCCCTGAGCCCTGTTCAATTCTAGTCCGCTAAGTCGCTGTCTCAGGGCTTTAGGTTACAGGAGAAGCCCTCTTTGCAGATAAGGAAAGATTCCCAAAAGTCAGCTCAGCTACCCTTTTCTCTGTAAACACACACACACGCGCGCGCAGATTCAGGCGCGGGGGGAATGCATCTATACATCTGTCTTTAAGTATACCTCTGAAAAAAAAAAAAAAAAAAAGGCAGGTTCACGTCCTCTGCTTCCTGCAAGTTGGGTCCACGACTGTGGCAAGGAAAGGGAACCGAAGCAAAGAGCGCTGCCTAGCCGGAGAGCCCGAGAGGTCTAAGAGAAGCGGTGGCCCGGGGAGGCTGAGGGGCTAGGAAGCATGCTTGGCTCCGCAGGTTGGATTGGGCTGGAGCCTGCGATGTTCACACGCTCCGAAGCAGCCTCTGGGAGACCTGCGGGAGGACGGAGGGTTTTGCAAAGAGATGGCGCCCTAGGAACATGTGAGGAGAGAGCGGGAGCCCGGGCGGGATACCCACAGCCAAAGAGGAGACTAGAAATCAGCGCTTCCCGGGACCGGGATCAAAAAGGAGCGAAGAAAGGGAAACACCCGACAGCACATGCACTCAGCAGACCCTAAGGGCTCCGGCCAAGCTCTTCGCATCTTCTGCAGCCGGGCTCCTCTCCCTCTCTCTGCCCCCACCTCTCCCTTTTTGTGTTTACCCCTAGGGCAGCGCCTCCCCTGCCGTAGCACAGTGGAAAGGGCGATTCCCCCCATCCGTGGGGGCACTTCTTAGATCGAGCCCGAAAACCCAGCCTGGGATCGTTGCCGCCTTTCCTTTCACACACCTACCGTTGCTGGTCGCAGTTCCCCTATTAGCTGGAGGGCTGATGCCTAATGATGTTAATTGTACGCTAGCAGAGGGGAGGGGGGGGCTGAGGGGGAGGGCTGGGGGAAGGACTCGCAGTCTATGAACACAGGCGCTCCTGGCCAAAAAAGTAAACTAGTGGAAAGTTTTCTCCTCCTCTCCCTCTTTCGCCTTCCACTTCGCCCTCTGTCAGTCTGGCCAGGGCGTCGCAAATATCTGTGTCAGGTTGCGCTGCCGTGCGAGGCGGGCAGCGGCAGCGCCCGGGGCGGCGGGAGGGCGGCGGGACCCCCCCGCGCCCCGCCGGCAGCCCCGCACCCCCCCGACGGAGGGACCAAATTTTTCCATCACGGGAAAAGACTTATGTAAAAACCAAAGGTAACACAATCCGCCCCTTTATACAGCCTGCTTGCGCAAGAAACTGCTCCGAGCTGTTACGAAGTAAGGTACAGGGGGAAAGCCTGGGGGGGTTTGGGGTGCCCCTTGTCGTCGTCCGTCCCCGTCCCCGTCCCCCCCCCCCCGCCCCCGGCGGCTCTTCGGAGGGGCAATACTCCGCAAGCCAATCTCCTGTTTGACGGCAGAGGCTGGGCTCTCCCGCACGCCGTGGCCCTGCCCAGGCGGGCAGCAGCGAACACCTGGGGACGCCGGCTCCCTCCCGGCAGCATCCCGGGACGCCTCGCCCCTCCGCGGCCGCGCACCCTCCGCGGGGCTCCGCTCCGCGCCCCGCCGAAACCTCCCCGGAGCCACCTGCCCGCAGGTACCCAGGGGGTCGCTGGTTTCTGCCGCCGACAACCTGATTTACAGCAAACGCTTTCCCAACACCCTCGCAAGCCGCTACAGAACACGGAGGTGTGCCGGCTGGTTGCTCCTTCTCATCCTCTCCCCACACTAAGGAACGCTTTCTGCAGAAAGTTTAGGTGCAAAGCAAAGCATTTTTCTACCTGCAGGTTATTTTGCGTTAAACGACACTTGTTGCCACAATTTAAAAGCCCGGCTCCTTAGCCAAATTTCATACCGCATAGGCAAATTAAACCGAAAACATAAGAGCTGAAATAGAAATCACGCTGAAAACATTAAATCGTTTATGTTGTAAATAAATTCCCTGAACACCTGGTAGGCTATAAAGTAAAAGGTATAGCTAATATGCTGCTTTGATTTACCCTGCCTTTTCGACTAATTAAAAATAATCGTGACATCCCCTGAAAACAGCACCCACATACTCATAGGTCTATTGCTGATGTTAAAGGTAAAACTTCCATCAAATATTTTTAGAATTTCCTTTCCCCCAGAAATAAAAAAAAAACAAAACAACAACCCAAACCCAACCCTTACAGACTCAGGAAAAATAAATAGCCTTTATAAACTTGGAATACTGAAGTTTCTTCACAATTTATTACTTCACCTTTTCCTTGAGTTACAGCCCTCTGTGCCTCTCAGAGATCACTCTGGCCAACAGTGGTTGATCTTCTCAGCAATCGCTTCCAAAACTATGTTCTATACTTGAGAAAAAGAAAAAAAAAAAAAAAGAAGTGAAATAAATCAAAAAAGTAATACTTTTCAAAAGAAATCCAGTCCTACAGAGTTTTTATTCTGCCTGCAACAGATTAGTGCTAAATAAAGGGTGTTAAAAGCAGGTGCTCTTCTCCCTTGCTGCTCTTTTTATTACGAAGAACAGAAGCTTCACCTAATATATATAGTGAGGGAGACCCTTCTCTATTGCTTTTATTGAAAAGACCAAACTTGTGACATCACTAACCACCTTCCTATGGCTGAGTTTGCCTCATCTCTGCCTCAGTGGGCTTGGGGAAAAAAAAAAAAAAAAAAAGAGAGAGAGGAGAAAAAAAAAAAATACAACCCAACTATGGCCTTGTAAATATGGCAGGAACTGAGCAGTGCCAAACCCGTTTAGGAGACTTACTATCATACCATGATACCATGCCCCCCCCCCCCCCCCCCCCCCGAAGCCTGTTTGTCATCTGCAGCAACGGGCGCAGCGCCTTTTCTCCTGCCACCTACACAAATGCTTAACCCGTGAGCAAACTCCTCCTGGTACCTAGCTTCACGGCAAGCCTGAGCCCTCCTCCATGGCAGGACGGGGCGAAAAATCCCCTCTTACCAGGGTTTAACACCCCTCCCTCTCTTTTCCCCGTCGGATGGGTGCGCACCCGGGGAAGCGGCTCCCGGGAGGGACCAGCCGCCACCTGCAGCATCTCACCTCACCGGCCCCGGCCGCTTCACCCTGCCAGCTCCGGTGTCCCTTGGCCTCGGGGGAGTGAGAGGATGAGGCTGGACGAGAGGAAGGACCGGCGGAGCGATGCTTTGGCACAGGTCGGACGCTTTGGCCGGACGGAGCGTTTCCCGTCCCCACACCTATGCCAAAGCATCGCTCCGCGCATGGGGCACCCCCGGGCACGGCCGATCCCGTGTCTAGCAGCGGGGAAAAGGCACAATTTTGTTCAGGTTTCACCTGCCGGGGCCTCGGTTACGGCAGGGCTCCCCGCCAAGGCAAGGCGCTTGCGGTGGCTGGTTGCTTTCCCAGCCGGGGCTCACGGAGGGACCGGTCGTTTTGTCCGACCTAGAAAAGGCTTCGGCTGCGGGAAGGTGAGGCAAAACCCTGTGTTTGCCTTTCTGGTCAAGTCCTCCCTGCCGCGACAAGGCAAACCTTATCATTTTAGGTTTTCTGCCTCCCCTTTCTTCCCCCTTCCCGCCTCAAAGACAATGAGATTTTGGAGGGGTGCCGCGCTTGGCTTCTGCCTCCTTTTTCCATACGTATAAACAGGCATAAATCAGCTTTCCTACGAGGAAGTTGACCTGGGAGCTTGGCTAGGAAGATAAGTCCCTGTTCCAGGTTTGGCACGTAATTCCCGAGTGGGGAATAGGGCCAGGGGCTGCGGGCGGGTGGCTGACAGGGCTCCCCCCAAAAGCCGCTCAGGAGCGAAAGCTTCCCCTGAAACAAAAGCTGACAAGTGGGACAGGTTCAGCTAGTTGGGGAGGAGGTGCCATTGCAGCCTCCGAGAGACAGAGGGAAATAATGACTAACCCCCCGCCCGGTGCTCAGAGACAGGCTAAATCCCTAGCTCTGCAAACTTCCCATCCTTCACCTTTGTGAAGTTCCGCCTCTCCCTCCTCCCTCTTGTTTTAATCACAATAAAGCATTTTCGTCATTTCCCCTCCCGGATTTCTATAACCTCAGTTGCACTCGTCCAGGGCTTCGGTTCAGACGAGGAGTTTAACCTCCCCAGTCTTCCCAGGGTGGAAAAATGGTGTTCAGCAAAAAAACACAGGCGTGCTGACTGCTTGCGAGTCTGGCGGGGAAGGGAAGGGAGCGGCAGAACAGCCATTGCTGGACTCGTCCTGCGAGGACCAGAAATCCCCGGAGACTCGACCAACCCCTGTGATGCAGCGAGGTTCAAAGCCAGCGAGCCCAGCTCTCTGCAGGCGGGGTGCGAAGTCCCAGTGTTTTTTTCAAAGCTCCCAGGGTGGTCTCGAGGGCAAGGTTGTTATGCAGCTGGTAGCAAACGCAATTGCTTGCAGATTTAGGCAGACTTTCTAGCACATACTCATTCCTGCCCGCAACCTAGCCCTGTTGCGCTCTGCTGTCCCCAGCTCCCACAAAGGTTGCCTTCCTCCCCTCTGACTCTCCCGTGGCTGTCAGGGATGAGAAGCTCCTTAGTCCACGTCTGAGGTGGTGTAATCTTCTAACTGGGTGAAAAGATTGCTTGGGGAGAAAGAGAAGACCGTTTTTTTCCTCCCCATCAGCAAGACCCAGACGTTTCGTGGCACTCCATCCGCGCACACTAATCTCCTTTATTAAACAATGATAGAGTAGCTGAGCAGAGCTGCCTCTCCCACCCGAGAGGCGGCCGGAGCTCCCCAAGTTCAGCTATTGAAACAATGCGCGGTTTATTTAGACAAGATGCATTTAATTTAATACGCTCGAGAAAGGGGAAAAAAAAAAAAAAGCTGAAGAGGGTTTTGCCAAATCTTCTGTCTGGTTCCTAGAATCCAGTAGACACCGAAAGGAATAATTTTCAAATTTGAGGGCAAAGAGTCAGTCATTAATTCATAAAGCCTGTCGCTACTATCTATAGCCCGGCGGGGCGGGCGGCTGGCACCCCCGCGGCGGGGCGGGCTGCGGCGGGCGGCGGCGGCGGCGGGGCCGGTGAGCCCGAGTGAGCTGTCCATGGTGGTGCGGCCCGGCTCCCCGCTCCGCCCGCTCCGCCCGCTCCGCCCGCTCCGCCCGCCCGCCGCCGGCCACCCGCCCCCGGGCGCCCCCCGCCGCCCGCCCCGGCCCCGGCCCCGGCCCCGACCCCGGCCCCGGCCCCGGCCCCGGCTGGGTCAGGGCTGCCAGGGGCGCAGGTCGACGGGTCCTGTGTTACCGGCTGCCTGACCCGGCCTTCTCCTAAGGGGGTGGTGGGTACAGTGATCTAGCCGGTATGTGCCCTTTCTACTCATAAAGCCTCCACTTGAATCCTAATCCGTAAGTAGGTAACCTGAAAGAAACAGGCAGCTATTTTAGACGCCTGTTGAAGGGAGACTTACAAACGTACCCCCTCCAAATGTTCGTGGCACTTGAAATGCTGATAGTAACCGTGCTTCCAATGATGCGTGTATCTTCATTTAGTGCTCTGAAACCTCAAGCTGTTAAGCTGCCCCTTTCTAGGTCTGGTCTTGACTTCAGCTTTAAATATCTCTTAACATAGATTGGGATGTTTTATTTGTTCCAATTTTGTGACTGAATATCTATTAAATACCAACAGGAACAAACGTGTCTGGTCTATTTAACTTACACAAAACTATTACCAAGCCGGGCTGGCTGGAGAACAAGAATTCAGTTTTAAGGGGGGGGGGAAGCTTTGCAATTTGTTTTTGCGCTGTGTTGGAACAAAATCCAGCTCTTTAGACATTTTTGTGAGAGGAGACAGACTCACCTCCTGCCTTGGAAGAGCTTAGTGGTTAGTGTACTCATCTGGGATGTGGGACACCAGAGTTCAAGTCCTTCCCTTCTCTGATTCAGAGCCCTAATCCCTGGATTGTTAGCTTCTCTCAATTCCATCCCAGACCTAAAAACCTTTCCAATGACATTTATGATGAATTGATATTTTCCGATGGGTGAAAAATGAATGTTTAGTTAAGGACAAATTCCCATCTAACAGTTATGCTGAGCAGCCTAGGATTTTTGGTTAAACAAGAAGTCCAGACTGCCATCATATAATAATGGAAGGGAATTGCAAGTTGTGAAAAGAAGTGGTGTGCTAGGAAAAAGTAAAGGAGTCGTCTTCTCCAGTGGCTCACAGGGCTAGTGTGGTTATAGGCATACTTTCTTTAGCTTTAGGTTTGCAGATTATTTCAGAAAAAGGAGGACTCTGTCCTTCCCCATTGGCACATGGGGCTAATACGGTTAAGGTATGCTTTCCTTAGATATAGTTTTGTTTGATTTTTTTTTCTGTTTCTTTAGAAAATGGAACACAAGAGAAAGTTGCACCTAGGATCATATCTAGACTCATTTGACTTCCCAGCTCAGAAGACAGGCTGCCTTTCCACACCTGGGCTGATGAAAATAACCTTTTGTGTGAAGCTTGAAGTCATGCCTGTGAATCTGGACAGCAAGGTACTGTAACATGCTCTACCATGAGCATAGCATTTATTTGTTACCATTTCTTAAATACATATCTTTGTTTTATGCATTTTGGTTTTTATTAATCAGATTATTTTTGGTAGTCTCCAGTCTGCCTTCCAGAGACTTTGCTTCTTCTTGCTGTTTGTTTTAAAACACAGGGACGACTGGAACTGTTACATGCATCCTTTGCTTTGGCTTAGATGTGCTTTGCTCCTTCCTTTGCTCCTATACAATTAAAATGATCCTGCTTTCTCTCCTTTCATACCACATTAAATATCTGTTTTCATATCCCCAGTTCCCAGGGGAACAAACTGTATCTTTAAACTTTTCCCAGAAGTCATGGGATCTGGTCCAGCTCTCACTGTAGCCAAACTGATGCTCTTCATTCACTTTATTTGGATGGTGGTCAGCATCTTACATGGCCATCCCTTCTCCAAATTTTGAACGTTCTTTGATCTCTCAGTGTGATTACTTTTTCAGACATGATGTCCCATAGGGTGTGAAGCCTAAGCTGTAATAAGCAAAGTGGAATGACCACCTGACTTGCTTTAAACAGGCCATGCATAGTGAAATGTAGCCCATAGAGCTGCCCATGACACAGTGCATAATCAGCTTGGACCGCAGGAGATGTGAGCAAGCACAGTTTTAGAGAAACTTCAATTAACCCTTGCAGGTTAGGATGCTAAATTTACTAGCTTATGAAATGTGAAATTCAATTAACCTGAAGAAATAAATAAGGATCAACTATAAAAGTTATATATTAGCTGTTATTTGTTTATCCCGAGACGATTAAACTGTTTCTTGTATCATTCTAACACCTTGTCTTACACTGAGATTAAGTTAATTGCTCCTTCATCTTCAGATTTCATCTCTCTTAAAAACAGAAACAATACTCTGTGTGTTTGGTCTGACCTATCAATGGTGCTTTCTTAAGTGGTCTGGTCTAAAAGGTGGTTTTTGTTTCTTAGGAACGTTGACTACTTTATTTCTGCCAAATGCTTGAAGCAATTTCAGTGGCTGTGGGAGATGAAAGTGTAAAGGTGCCAAAAAGTTGGTAAAGAAATATTTGGCTTTAGCAAGCCAAGGTGACAAGGTCTAATTTTCTGCTAAAAATCAAAAAGTAGTTAGAGTTTTGGCTCTGAGCAGGGCTGGACATTGACAGTCAGAGTTCCTGGGTTCTGCTGCCCTTACTGACATTACTCCTTCTTCCGAGCCCTTGAGATAACTTGAGTCTTATACAGGTTCTTGAGCTGGCAAATGAGGAATGACACATAGGAGGGTTTTCTGAGAGCAGCCTGTATGACTCAGGGGTGGCCTCTGTAGTCATACTGCATGTAAAAACGAAGCAAGCTATACTCAGTGCAGGCTGAGAACAGCTCTAGGAAGGATCTGTAAGTTGCTATACTGGTAGGACTGAGATCCAAGGTTGTAATACACAGCCCTGACAAAAGGAGGCTGTAGTCATCATTTCAACCTGTAGCTCAGAATAGCAGCAAGGGACTGGCTTCTATTTTATTGAAAGTGTTTCACTTTCTCAATTGCTTTGCAGACTACCAGGTTAGAAATAAAATCTTTAAGTGGTTTTCCCATCTTTGTCCTGTCAGAGTATTGCACTTGCTGTCTGGCTAACTGTACCCTCTTGAATAAGCCTTGCCCCTGCAGTACGACAAGCATGCCTAAAGTAACCAAAAGGTGCCTGCTTGATGTTGTTTTCTGGAAAGGGCCAGTAGCTGAGCATGGGAATGTGACAAGCTTCTTGCTTCCAGCCCTGAGTGATGTATCGGTTTTGAAATTATGCATACACACTGACAGAAAAGGTTCCTGGGCTTGCCACAAAGAGTTAAGTCATTCAGGGCACGTGGCTATTCCAGTCCTTTTCAGAGACCCTCTCAGACCTTAGTCATTGCAGAAATTCCTCACATGTGCCCAGACCTGACCGAGCTCTTCCTCACTTTATTATTTTCCATCTCTGACAGCACAGCACTGAAACTCCTACAAGAACCTTGCACCATAACCAGTAGAACAGAAAATCTAATATTAAAATTGAGGAATCCCATTTGTCTGGAGAGAAAGAGCTTGCAGGACTCAGGGGGGAATGTCAGACCTGATTAAATCTGTATGGTTTTTTGTTAACAATCCATAGAGTCACAGGCATGAATAGGGAAAAATTGTGCAACAGGGGGTGAGGCTAATCAGATGGTTGCTTATCACTAATTACCCCTGAGATGCCTTTATCCTCTTTTCACCAAATATCACTATTTTTGCAATATCAGGCCAAAACGTGATCAGTGATAACAACAGCCTGTCTTGTCTCAAAGGCAGGGTTTGTTAGACTCATAATTTCTATGGTTGCGGTCACTGTCAGACCGTGGCAGACTCCCTCAACCACCTCTTTGAGGGTACACTCATAAACTCCTTTCATGAAACCACTGCACAGCCAGTATAAAGGGTTGGGTCGGTGTGGGGGAGGAAGGGAAACAAGCTTTATTTCAGTGACTACAGATATCAGAAATTTCAGCAACCCATGCTGTGAAGGCCATCTGCACACTGTGCAATCTGTCCTCCCAACAGATTCAGAGCAGGTGTTTTTAATCAAGGTCTCCAGGTGCACGTTTGTGAAATACTTTGTTTCGAGGGACACATGCGCAGTCTGAGGAGGAGTTTGATATCTGTGCAGTCCTCTGGAATCCTGTACTCATTAGTAAGTAGCGATGATGTGCTTGTCAACACCTATAGGAAAGCCAATTTGTACTAAATTATTTAAACCCTACTCAAACAATGATGATCTTATTTAAGTTGCAGGTGCTCAGCTTCAGGCCCAGACCTGTGTAAGATGTTTACTTGTTATGTCTCAAAATGCATTTACTGAAAAAAAGAAAAAACGTGCATGTAAGAATGCACAAAACAGTGCCTTTATTAAAATTTTAGGGCCTTTTTCCACAAACGCACAAAAGCTGAACTAAGACAGTCTTGTTAAGTTTTGCCCAGCACTGGGGCCTCCGAGATCCAATATATGTTCTACAGAGCTTTTGCACAACAGATAGTATCTACAGGCTGCAAATGAGCATAAGGGCTCTCTGCTGCATTTGGTGATGTACTGTCCCGTGGTAAAAAAATAGCTTCTGCGTAACAATCCAGTTTAAGCACAAGTTGCAACAGGGAAACAAAACTGGCAAGTAATGAGGGGACAAACAGGGTAACAATAAACCCAAATCCATTTTAGTTAGCTTTGTATCAATCCAACCCATTGTCTATAAAGCAGTAACTGCTAAACATCAAGGCAGAAATAAAGCTTCAGGTGGAATTTAACAGTGTGTAAGGAAGTGGCTTAATGGCGTAAGGGACACAAGGAGAAAAAGCAGAGGGTTGCGAGGCAGATCTGGGTGAACAGGCAGGGAGGCTGGTAGTGCTAGTAGAGTGAAGATGACAATGTGGCAGGAACTGAACAGCCAGGTAAGGTGCAGTTCAGTTGCGAAAGAATTTAAAGGGAGGGATAAAAGGTGAAGGGTTTTTTTGTTATTTTAGAAGGGGGTAGGTAGCAGAAGGCCATGAATGGTATAAATTGTAGAATTGAAATAACTAGCAAAGAGGATGATTTCGGCAATTCTTTGAGCAGACCAGGTGGTGAACAGCTTGCAATGGCTGAGGGTTAAGATGCAGGGCGTGAAGCACCCAGATGAAATCTTTTGTATTCAGGATGCAGTCTGGAGATGTTGAAAGAGGAAAATATTTGAGTATAAGCCAAGTGTTGGAAGCATCAAAATACCTCAAACAAAACCCCCCAAATCAAAATCTGTAACCATGGACCCAAGGGACTGCGTGTTTGATAAGGCTTTTATCAACAGGGCGAAATAGTAAAAATGAGTGTGGGTTTGGAGAAGAGCTTAGCTGAGATCTTAACCGTGTTTAGCTTAAGCTCAAGCCTACAGAAGTGAGAGATGGAATAAAGGATAGAATTGAATGGAAGCAATTTCATGTGTCATCATTCTAAAGATAGGTTGAGAGTGAATAAAGGTCTGTGTTTAGGGAAGCCTCATACTGTGGATCTTGGTCCATAGTTCAGCTCTTAGCTTTTATGGTAAAGCAAACACATAATAATCATAAAGGAAGGGTGCAACAACAGCACAGTGTAAAGCCCAAAGAAAGAGAAGGGGGGAAAAGAGAAAAGATCATCTGGATAAGGTTCTAAATGCTCAAGTAAAGAAACGTAACGAAACACAATGCCCAGCACAACATGGAATTCAAACAGGGTGTTACTGAACAGAAGAACTGAACAGTTTATGAGGATGTGGATAGAGGAGGAGATTTGGGACTTAGCCAAGTGAAAGAAGTTGGAAACTTATCTGAGAGTTGCATTAGTCAAAAGAAGAGGCTAGAAGTCAAACTAGAGACAGCTGTGAATAGTATTAGTGAGAAGGGGGTTTTTTTTTGGTGTTGCAAAAGGCATGTTTCCTCATTTTAGCAGAGAAAGAAAATGGGAATGTTGTCAAGTATGGGTTGTTTAAAGACAGGAAGAACTTCAGCATGTTTAAAACAATGCTGTGGCTTTCTCTGTCTTCTTTTGTCCCATTAGTGTAAGACAGGAATATTTTGCCAAGTGCAAAGTTCACAGGTATGTAATTTTGCTGGTATACTGTAATTCTTACAAGGAACTTCAATCAGCTTCACTTGTGTTACAACATAACATATTTCAGTCTTCCTGTTCCTGAACTTTTACCTTAGCATGAAAAGTATGCCTTTATTCTCTTTTTTTTAATCCCTCAGGTCCATCATTGTCCTTTGTAGATGTCTCACTTTTGTAATAAGTTTGCCTCTTACAGTTGGTTTATACCCTGATCCCCAAGCTTTTCTATCCTGGTTTATTTATTTTTGTGTACAGTTTGATTATACCCCTCTGCTATCATAGCTATTTTAGAAACATCTTAAGTTTTACGTTGCCTCCTTAAGTAAATCATATGGAAGATACTGAGTCTTTCAAGTTGCTCCAAAGAATCAAATGAATCCAGCCAGTTCACTGACCTGAAACTGTTCTCTCAAATCCCAGTTCTAGCTGATTGCTTAAACTATCCTCTGCACTGGAAGGTTCCCTAGGAATATTGGCCAGGGGACATATCTGAAGTTTTCCTGCATTTTTTCATTATTTCCAGGGTCTTGCTGGAAGCACTTTATAAATTATGTAATCACACCTTTAAGTCCAAAAATTCCACACACAGAGTTCCATGAAAACACTGCTGTGTGAAGAAATACTGGGGTTTTTTTTCCAGTCTCTTTTGCAGAAGTTTCATCATAAGTTTCATTATGTTGTGACAAGGCATGTGAATACAGTGCTCAGCCATAAACATATTGATAGACTTTGTAACAAAACATATTCATCTTGATTTATTTGTATCATCTTGTTTATTTTGCTTTATTTGTGGTGCTACTATGTTTTTTATTCTTTTTATGCCATCACAGAACAGTTTATACTCCATCTTTCAGTGATGTGGGAAAGGCAACAACTGAAAGTTTACTGAAACAAGCATTAACAGTAGAGTTGGCCTTCCTGGAGTAAAGAATTAGATCATATATTTTATGTGAAAGATTAACATAAACAATCTGATTATTGGTCCTTGCTTTACTTCACAAGTTCTCTGTCTCCCTTAGTACAGCATAAAGCACAGACAGCATTATTCTGGCTCTGTGATTAGAAACAATTTTCCCCGAGACTACTTTTGATTTTAACAGTTGAAATCTGTTTTTATTTATCATATATAAAAGCTCATTTGTGTAATGGAGGCTGTTTTAAAAGATGAAGCTATGCATACTTAAATCAAGAAAGAGAAATAATTTAATTATTATTTATAGTATTATCAACAGGTTGATTATTTAATCAAAACAAGCTATTTAGTAATTATAGGAAATATAGCAAGGGTCACATGTACAGTAAATTCTTAGCTAAAAAGAAAGAAGTCTGTTGAAATGGTTTCCTTGCTAATCAGAAGCATGGCAAATCTTCAAGCTCAGGAAGTTCATTTAGGTTGCAACAAGGCAACAATATAGAAATATATTGTTCAGTTTACTTTTTTTCAACAAGCAATGACAGAATCTTCAGTCACAGTATGGCAGAATAAGAGGATGAGAGAAAATGCCTGTACAAATCCCTGCAACCAGAAATCTATTTATGATTTGAATTTATGAATTTAGAATTTAAGAATATTTTTTCTAAGACTGCTATGTGACTACCCATTTGCAAAGTAATGTAAAGTGTTTGGAGATGTATCGTTTGAGCTGCTGACATAATTAATGATTTCATTAAGAGCATGAAAGGAGGCTCTTGTATTTCTCTGGTGTTAGCAAGCCAAGTTTGTGTCCGAACTCTAATAACCAAAGTCACTTTTGCTGATCTAGACTGTTGGTCCTCTTGTTGCAAAACAAAAATTTGAAAGCCAAATATTATACTGGGCTGTGATACTTCCCAACATGTCAGGAGTGGGACATGTTCTAAAATATGAGCAGCTACTATGGATTACAGGCTGGCAGAAAACTTACTAACATTTCACATAACAATGCAAATGGGAAGAATGTAAACAGAATAATGTGCTTCCAGAAGTTCAAAGGAAACCAACTTAAAAATTACCACTTATCCCTCCTGGTTTTCATATAAGATCCTTGCTTAGGTAGTCTACACTCCAGAAGTAATGTTGATCCTTGAAAATTTATGGCAATCCTAAGAAAACTGCAGTAGGATTTGTTAGGAATAAATTATGAATTTGGGACAGTGCCCTTTTAGTTATGCCCTGACTGACTTTTCATCTCATGAGAGTTGGGCTAACATCCTGAATAAGTTGACATGAGTTTGGTTTCTTCATCTTGATACCTAATGAATAATAAAGATACAGCTGCTACAAAATCCATACTTTGAAGTAGTCCAGAGAAGTGGAACAGAAAGTGTGCTGAAAGCCAGATTTGTGCACTAGACCTATGAGAAAACAAAACACGTAGGAAGTACAAATGGCCAAACTGACTTCACGGAGACTACTCAAGTACTTAAGTTAAGGAAAAGCTGCTGAGCTTTTCTGGTTCAGAACCAAGCACAACAGGGGCTAAAGTACTAAGAGGGCTGGAACCTATGTCAGGATTGAGAGGCATTGTGGGACTACATGAAAAACTTCTAGTTCTCGCGTGGCCTCAGACAGTATTAGCCTCTTCAAAAAACATTAACGTCACACAATGCCCTGCATCAGTCTGTACCATGTATTTGTTAATTTTATAAAAAAACCAACTCTTTGATGGTGTTATAGTTACAAAATCAATGATACAAACTGGCCTAAGTATATGCCTAGCATTAAGCCTGCAAGTAGTCCTTTTTAAGTCAGCATTCACATGTTAAAACATGCACACGTATGCACACATATGAAACTATGTGGAGATTAAGGGGAAAAATGACCCCATTCATATCGCAGAATCATAGAATGTTCTGAGTTGGAAGGGACCTACAAGGATCATCGAGTCCAACTCCTGTCCCCGCATAGGACTGTTAAGGGAGCAGCAGCTGCCCGAGCATTCACACACCATCCAGGCAGTCGCACAGGCACCACCCGCGACTTTAACTGCTAGGACCGGAGTCCCTTCGCAGCGGGCAGCTCCATTGAGCTGACGGGCACCCCTTTTCGACTCCTTGCTCACACACACACTCACCCTTGGGCACTTCCTCTCCTTTCAGGCTTGGCCCTAGGTTTCCCTGAAGCAGAGTCTTCGATATGACGTATGCCAGGTGAATTTATTGAGTGGTACTGCAGTGAAGAGCAGCTTGAGCTGGGTGCCTCTGGAGAGGGACCCCGAACAAAGAGATCCCTGGGCAATTATACCTTTACAGTCTAAGTTCCCCTCCTCTCATGTGACGGTTTGGTCCAATAGTAATATTTGGGTCTGGGGTCTTCTTCATCCTCATTGGATCCTTTCCCAGTCTCTGGGCAGGACATTCTTTTTCTTATCTTGAATAGTTGCAGCTTCTGCTGATGGTTTTGGCTACCTTATCTTCCTGGTTTGCACTGGTTTCAGGGCCTTCCTTCATGTAGCTAGGTAGGAGTTCAGCATACGGTCAGTGTATCTAGGTGAAAGTTCACGACTTGCAGTCTAAGGCTTCAACAGGCCTTTGGATCCTTATTTGAGCTAAAAATGACTTCTACAACAGGACAACCCCAAAATTCACATCATATGTCTGAAGGTGTTGTCCAAATGCTTCTTGAATGTTGTCAGGCTTGGCACCATGACTGCCTGCCAGGGGAGCCTGTTCCAGTGCTCCACCACCCTCTGGGTGAAGAACCTTTTCCTAATGTCCAACCTAAACCTCCCCTGGCATATCTTCTTACCGTTCCCTCAGGTTCTATCATTGGTCGCCACGGAGAAGAGATCAGTGCCTGCCCCTCTTCTTCCCCTGGTGAGCAAGCTGTAGACCGTGATGGGGTCTCCCCTCAGTCTCCTCTTCTCCAGGCTGAACAGACCAAGTGACTTTAGCCGCTCCTCGTACAGCTTCCCCTCTAAACCCTTCACCATCTTCATGGATCTCCTCTGGACACTCTCTAGTACCTTTGTATCCTTTTTGTACTGTGGGGCTCAAAACCACACACAGTACCCAAGATGAGGCCGCACCAGTGCAGAGTAGAGTGGGACAATCCCCTCCCTCAACCGGCTGGCAATACAGTGCTTGATGCACCCCAGGACACGGTTGGCCCTCTTGGTCGCCAAGGCACACTGTTGTCTCATGTTCAACTTGCCGCCAACCAGAACCCCCAGATCCCTCTCTGTGGGGCTGCTCTCCAGCGTCCCGTTCCCCAGTCTGTATGTACATCCAGGGTTGCCATGTCCCAGGTGTAAAATCCGGCACTTGCCCTTGTTAAACTTCATATGGTTGGTGGTTTCCCAGCTCTCTAATTTGTCTAGATCTCTCTGCAGGGCCTCTCTGCCCTTGAGAGTGTCAACAGCTCCTCCCAGTTTTGTGTCATCGGCAAACTTTGATAACAAACCTTCAAGTCCTGCATCCAAGTAATTTATGAAGATATTAAAGAGCATTGGCCCTAAGATGGATCCCTGTGGAACCCCACTGGTGACAGGTCACCAGCCTGATGTAACCCCATTTACTATAACCCTTTGAGCCTGACCCGTTAGCCAATTGCACACCCATTGCATTATGTTTATCCACCTGTATGCTGGATGTTTTGTCCAGAAGGATACTGTGAGAGACAATATTGAAAGCTTTACTGAAATCCAAAAAGATTACATTGCGTGGTTTCCCTTGGTCAACTAGGTGGGTAACTTTGTCATAGAAAGAAATTAAGTTTGTTAAGCAGGACTTTCCCCTTGTGAACCCATGCTGGCTGAGACCAATGACTGTGTTGTCTTTCAGGTGTTTTTCAATAACTCCCAGAATAATCATCTCCATAATTTTACCAGGCACAGAGGTGAGACTGACAGGCCTGTAGTTACCAGGGTCATCCCTGTTGCCCTTGAAGATTGGGGCAATGTTTGCCAGCTTCCAGTCAACTGGGACCTCTCCAGATTCCCAAGAGCACTGAAAAATCATTCAGAGCGGTCTCGCTATGACATTAGCCACCTCTTTAAGTACCCTCGGATGAATCCCATTGGACCCCATTGACTTATAGGGATCCACCTGGAGCAGCAAATCCCGCACAAGTTTGGGGTTGGTTGGGAGGTTATCAATCTCCCAGTCATAGTTCTCTAGCCCAGGGCTCTGGGGGTCCCAGAGCCCATCATTGGTGTTGAAGACTGAGACAAAGAAAGCATTAAACATCTCTGCTTTGTCTATGTACCTGTTTGTGAGGTGACCATGTCATCAAGTAATGGGCCAATGTTATTTCTGGCCTGCCTTTTGCTATTAACATATTTAAAAAAGCCCTTTTTATTGTCCTTCACAGTACCGGCCAGCTTCAGCTCTAATTGAGCTTTGGCCACGCGTATTTCCTCTCTACAGTGGCAAACAGCATCTCTGTGGTTCTCCCATGTCGCCTGACCTCGCTTCCACTGGCTGTACATTTTCTTTTTTTGCCTTAGTTCTAGAAGACGTTCCCTACTCAGCCAAGCTGGCCTTCCACCTCGCCTGCTTGATGAGCGGTAGTCTTTTGCTGATTCATGTTAACATTTATGGTAGCTTCATCTCTTCAACAACTTGAGGATATTACATTGCAATGAAAATGAAAATAAAATGTCATAGTTCCCTGTTTACATGTATTATTTCATAGGACCTACATTTATACAGACCTTGATATCTAAAGGTTTCAGAAAGGATAAGAATAACCATATTAGGTCAGAATCAAGGTACAGCTAGCCCATTGGGTTGCCTGTGGCAGAGGCCAACAGCAGACGCACAGGCTAACATCAAGTGAATCATCTCCAGTTAAATTCTCCTGTCTGTCAGTAATCACTGATTTAGAGGGTGACTGGAGGATGCATTTGTACCATCACTTTGAATAGCCACCAATAGACTTATTCTTCCCAAGTTTTACTAAAACCTTTTCTGACTTTGGTTACAGTGTTGGCCTCCACAACATCCTGTGGCGGACTTCCACAGTTTAATTATTATGTTACACGAAAAAATACTTCCGTTTGTTTGTTTTTAATGTGGAGAGAACTGAATTCTCCCTAATTTTTTATGTTATGAGAAATAGTGAATAGTCATTTTCTGCTCATCTTCTCTTTGCCATTCATAATTTTGTAGACCCTATTATATTTCTCCTCTGTCATCCCTTTTTCCAACAGTGAAGTTGTAGTCCGTTTCATTTCTCTTCCTGTGCAAGCCTTTCCTTAATTCAAAGTGTTTTTCTCAGAATAGTTATGCTCTGTATCTTTTCCACTTCTACTGTATCATTATAACAAAGGACAATATGAGGATTATGAAATTATTCAAAAGTGTGCAAACACACCATCTAAGGATATGCAAAACTCAGGTTGCTTTTCCCTCACACATTTATAGTGTTTCATTTCCACAGTAATAGCCAGTTACATATACAGCTCTAGTGTTTCTTGTCCTGAAAGGTTTCTGCGTATTCTGTCCTGCGGGAGTATTTATAAAGAAAATATCAAATTACTTTTCCCCTCTAAGCAACCCAAAGAGATGAAAAATATGGATTTTTTATTTATATGCCTGTTAGATTCAAATAAGAGAAGGAAAAAAAAAGAGAAAGTATAAAATAAGTCTGCAAATTCTTTATGTAATTTTCAAAGCTCTTGAAGAACCATCATCAGGAATTACCTTTAGAAAAGAACTTAGATTCCAAAATCTGTATTTAGTTACCTTTCCTTGGAAGTCCTCTTCCTAAAAGTCTGTCTCTTAGCTTTTGCTTGGCTGTTTGGTTGCATGTGTATATGTGTGTGTGTGTGCGTGCGCATGCGCGCATGTGTATGCTGGTGTGTGTGTGAGCTCATTCACTTTGTGCTCGGGTTAATAAGATATGAGGTCATTCTTTCTTGAGAAAGGGTTTTGTGGTCTGGCTGGAGAAAAAAAGCCATGTTCAGCATTTTAAGCTGTCTCTTGCTGGGGAAAATCTCAACTTTCTTGAGGACCCCACTTATCACAGAGAGATTTGGGCATGGAATGAAGTCCTATACTTCAGGTTGCTCAGTTCTAATCCTCTGAATTTATGGGACCAATATATAAAAAAAGAAAATGTGATTATTGATATAGACCTATACATGTGTCCAGATAGGTTGTGCTTTATATGTAATAGAAAAAATATGTTTAATATGTATTTTAGATGTATATGGTATACATACGTGTACATATGGCTATACTTGATATATACATTATATACGTATGTATATGTAGACATATCTATCTGCAAACAGCAGTAAGTCTGGGGAGTAACAGGAAGCTCTTCTGTCTAGGGAGACATCTTTGAGGTAAACAGCTGAGGTATAGTGTTTATGTTAATGCAAAACTCCACTTTTGAGAACCTGAGATAAATTCACATATTGCTCAACAGAGTTGTGGTTTGGTGCTGAGTGCCTAACAGTCCTGGACTACATTCATTCTCTCTCCTGCCTCTTTTTAGTTTTTCTTTATAGGGTATTCTTTTATTCCTAGCTTCTGGCTCATTAGGGTGGATATCAGTTACAACATTTACTTGAGTTATCCCATGAAATTTGTAGCATTGTTTGGTAGCATTATTCATGTCAGTAGGAGATGCAGGAACCTTTATGTGTATCCACATGAAAAAGTTACAGTTTTGGTTGTGATTTTTAGCTATGTGAGTGCAAGACTTTACTTCAAACATATGGGAGTTGTGAGTGCAGATATACATAAATGAGATTTGCTCAGACTAAAACTGAGACAAAGAAGAAATGGCCTTCTGGTAGAAAGTGGGCAGGGGGTGTTTCATCCCAAAGTGAATTAGTTTGGGAAAGTTTTAAGCAACTGAAAATCCAAGATTAAAAATGTGTATAGAAGGAAAGGACTCAGGACTGGTCTGGTTAGTGAGAAAGGGTTGGCAAGGGGTTATGAAACCTCATGTCTGGGATTGCATCTTGTGGTAGGGAAACGTTTACCACACCAACCAATGTGTACTGGAGGGAGCTGAAAGTCCTTTTCCCTTCCATCCTTTCTCTCAGTAAATCCACTTTAAATGAACTGTAGCTTTTACTATCCAAAATGCTAAACTGTATTTCTATAAACTGCACATCTGCACCTAGAAAGCATTCGTTGTGAGGTTTTTCTGGTTTCTCCCGGTATACCCCACACCTAGCAGTATTGGTGAGCGAGAAGATTAACAGGTGTGACTATAATGTCCAATTAAGTAATAAAATCTTAAAACAAAACTGCCATTTAATGGGTAGGTAGACTGACAAGAAAAAAATAATATTTTTACCATCATCATCAGGTTCTGACTACGTGCCTCTTTCCATTTGCTCTGACTTCAGAGTTGCGTTGCAATTGTGGTAGGCTCCTTTTTCAGTTGACACATCCAAAGAGGAACACCTCCTATAACCGCACGCTGAGTCAGTACTAATGTTTAATGGGAAAATAGTAGTTGTTGCCCTTTAGGTATTAAAACAATAGCTAAAGTATTAATCATTCTACATTTAATGCAGAGATGAACAAGCCTTTTCCCTACAGTTAAATATATTTGTTTGAGCATTATTTCCATGTCATAACTGATTCAGTTCTCTCGCTACGCTTGACTGCCAAATGGAAAGAATAATTTAAAATTATAAAAATGACTGGTTTGTTATGTTGTGAAACTCTGATTAGTGTGTGTTTTAACAAATTGTTTCTTTTGGTTTTGGATTTGGTGAGTTTGGGGGTTCTTTTATTTTGTTGTACACAATTCTATAGGAATTACATTATATATTCTATTCTTGAAGAATAATTTATCCTGTAGGAACAGCTGTAGCTTACAATGATTTTTCCTCTTTCCAGAACACCTTTCTTCCAGAAACTTGCAAAATACTGTGCAGACTTAAAATATAACTTGCAAGTCTTAACATGAGCTTGATTTAAAGCCCAAGGAATTACTTCCATTAGCTTTGATGGCTCTGTCTCAGATACTATAACTTTACTCATTGCTAAATAGGATGGAGTAGAAAAGCATTTCAACACTGCACAGCAGTATTTGGCAATATTTCAAGAAAATACATACAGAAAAAGAATATATATGTTTTATATGTATTTTAATATATATATTTATTTTTATATATATATATATATATATATATATATTAAAAACACCCAGCAAAATCTGCAGTGCAATTAAAACGCAACATCTTAAGAGAAGTGTGAGTGGGACATTGACATTATCTTCTCCCAGTCTACTTACAAATGCTGTGGAATTTTATATAGCAAAAAAGCTTACCTCTAAATTGTCAAATCTTTGTGCAGCCTTTGTTTGGCGTATACTGACTTAAAGAGTAGTTCAGGAAGGTTATATTAACACAGACCCTTGGGAAAAAAATGTTTGAAACATTTCCTTGAAATAATTAATATGTAAGCATTACTGGGAAATGAGTAAACAGTAATCCCAGGGGTAATTCTAATAGTCTCAGCTGTAATAGGAATTGTTAGTTTCCACACTATTATTTGCAGAATTCTTCCCTTTTGTTAGATGGAGGAAGTTCAGAAGGCCTCCCAAGATTTGTTTGAATCTGTGCTTATACAGCATGCTGAGTTTGAGATTTTTATAAAAATGGGTCTAGAGATAACATGGAAACCATAGGAATAGAGTTTTACCCTCCCCTGCCAAAGCAGGCCACTGTTACCTCTGCCTTGTTGGAATGCTTTGTGTTCAACCCCTGCTGAACAACTGCAAAATCTTACTGCAGGCTATCATCATATCTAGAAATCTTAGCTGAGCCAGATGTAGCACTCAATTACTATAACTTCTGTTGTAACGACTCCATAACTGACTCCACAGTTGGAAACATACAGTTGAAGTCCTGGAGCTCCTGGATTCTGAAGACAGTAGCAGACAAGCAGTGTGTGCCAGAGTGCTGGGTCTGGGAGCGCTTTAAGCACAACTGCAGTGCTTGTTTGGATGCTGGGAAGACAAAGGCTAGAAAACTGCATGTAGGCTGAAGGTGGATGTGAGTCCCCAGGGCTGTGCTAGGATGCTGAGCTACATGGCTAATTGAGCTAAAAGCAGCAGTTCTGCCTAATTCAGACCAGACCACATTTCAGTCCTACTTCCCATTTTCTTAAGTGTAGGCTTTGTGCCGAGTTCACGATGCCTTGAGGGTTTGCCATTGCCTCCACCTTTCATCAGTGATATGACCGCCTCACAGTTCACTGCTTTCTAGTAACCTTGTGCTCCCCTATTCCTCCCCATCACTCTCTGTTGCTGCTCTGGGGTCTACCTTTAAGCATAAAAATGTAAACCAATGAAGGGAACTATGACCACATATGTGACCTAAGGAGATATGCTGTATTTGCTGTATTTCCTTAATCCCTTCCCTTCTTTTTTTTTTTTTTTTTTTTTTTTTGGTTGGCCTTTAGTGTATTAGGTCCAAGTTCACTTCGTATATTAGGTTCAACTTGCCACCTCCTCAGGGTGACTATGAGCTAGCTTGTTTTACAGACTGAGAAAATATAATTGTTTTCCTGTCATTAAGTTCTGCAATACATAGGTCTACACAAGGCAATTGTGAATTTGTCATTTCTCTAATTTGGAAGCCTTCAGATGGCAACTAAAATAAGGGCCCTGTATCATTGTGTATGTAATTTCACATTAGTTGTGGGCTTTTAACTAATAAACACGACAGAAAAACCTCTACTCTAACACTAATTTATCATTCCCCATTGATAAAATTTGACCTCCATGCATGACCACACAAGCAATTTCCAATTGAGCATCATCAAACAGAAGCAGGTTACTCAGTTCATTAAAAAAAGGTTATTTCCTGTGTGAACTGGAGATTTGAGGGAGATCTACAGTGAGTTCTATTTCTTTGAATTAATTTTCCTTGAAGTGATGTCTTCATCACATCTTTGTACATGAGCCTCCCTCTTCCTTTCATCTCGGTAGCTCTTTTCTTTGTCAACCTCTCCCACACACCAGATCTCTCATCCCAGTGACTGGTTCTTCTTTCCTTGTTTCCTGATGCAGTTGACACCGTACCATGTCCCCACACAGGCCTTTGTAACCTCTGCCTATTACACTGCGTCCCCTTCGTTGACTGGCAGAGCTGTTCATTGGAGACGTTGTAGGTATAGCATGGAGGCAGAAGCATCGAATCTCTGGGGGTTTTAGGTAGTTGCCAAAATAACTCTGGGCTCTGGAAAATACAGGAAAAAAAAGGTGATTTTTCAACACTTCTATTACTTGTCCAAATCTGAATTTATTAACAGTACCAGCGAAAGGCATGACACAGGCCCCAAGGCAATCCCCACTTCTGCCAGATTTTAAAGACAAACAATGGAGTTGTTAATTTTATTAAAAAATTGATTGCAATAATCTTATAACGTAAAGCACTAGGCAACTTACATACAGGGGCTGGTGCCAGCTCCCACTACTAATAACAGTCTCCTCTGTCTCACCATGCTCAGACACTGTAGGATCAGATTCAGGGCGAAGTGTCAATTGCAGTCTGATTTTTATTTCTCTTTCAGCTTTTCTCATGCACTCACTTTGCTTAACCAAGGGGTCTAATCTTGGGGACGAAAATGGGGAGAAAGGGATGCGGGGGACAGTTCCAGGTCAGCACCTCAGAAGAACGAGCACTAGTGGGGCACGTGGAATAGGATACCCTTGCAGAGAAAACAGCTTCGAAGACTGTGTAGGCTGCTTGGTGACAAACATTCTCTCTGTGAATGTTTTCTCTTCTCTGGCATCATTAGGACAGGGTGACTATCATGTTTCATAGAAATGTCATTTATTTGTCTTGTTTTTGCTAGGTGGCTGGATTCTCTTCTCATTTATTTCAAAACCTACTGGTGTCTCGATGTAATTCCTATCAGGTATAAGACTGGGATGCCTGTCTGGGACGAATGGGGTTAAGAGATTAGGAAAAGCAATTCCACTATACTTGAGCATCTTCACAATGAACAAAAAGGACCCCATAGTACATATAGTGAATGACTAGATTCTCTTCACAGTTTCATTTGGGGACGAGTTTCACTGGAGAGCCGAATTTGGCCAACTGTCTTTCAGTTTCTATTTGTTAATCTCATCTAATTTAATGACAGGAAATGAGTAATGAAATTCAGCAGTGACAGGCTGCTTATTTAGGTCAAGTAATTTGCATCTGAACAGAAAGGGGCCCAAACCTTTTCTTTACCAAGAGATTTGTTCTGCTGATTGCTAATACACATTAAAACAGATAAAATATAAAAGCATTTATGACAACTTTAAAGCATTCCTGGGAGGCAATACTAGAAAGTATTATCTCTTTAGAGTCTACTGTAGTGGGTTCTGATAGCCACGTCCACTGCCACCAGGGGCAATGGGATGCTGCATATAAGTTGGCCAGAAAGAGTTTGCAGCAAGATGGGCAGATCTGAGTTAGCAATATTTACTGCTTCTCATAAATTCCAAGTAAAACATGCACACCTGCTGGGATAATGTCTAAAATGGTGATTTTAAGTTTGTTTCCATACTCCTTCATCTGTTGTATGTCATTTCTGAGCTACAGTGAGGGGGAAGGAGGAACAGAAGAAGCCAGATGAAGTGAGATTTTTTTTTAATTTCAGTGTGAAGGTATTGCCTGGAGGTATTTTCAGCTACAACCCGAGATTTCGGAATAGAAGTTTAATTGATGTGATGTCATAAAATAAATAGAATAAATTTATGAATTGATGGTCTCTCAGTCTGGCTCTCAGTGGGTGGCAGGTATCTACATTACAAAGACCATCAAGACTGGCACCTCTCTTGGCAGTGTCAGCTAGGAACCTAAGCATTAATTTAGCATGGGGATTACAGTGTTCTTCAAGGTGGTCTCTCCAGGTGATGGCATCAGCACCATGTTTTATTCATGAGGGGAGGTCTGGGGGGTGGCATAGGAGGCAATAAGCACTATCAGTGCCTAACCAGAATCTGTGCATGCATCACTGAAAACTATCTTCTCCAGTGGTGTCAGTCTGACATCTATCACCACCACTAAGTGAGCTATTAAAATTTCAAGGAAGATATTTTTTTGTTTGCTTTTAATGTTAGGGTGTTTTTCAAGTGCTAAAGGGCCCCTTGTTAAGAAAGTGATGGTGAGATCAGAAGGGTTCGCTCTGCCATATTAAACATGATCCCCATGCTGGAGGACAGTGCTGCCTGCTGTTACTGTGGAATGAGTTAGCACTGGAGGGATGGAGGCCATCGGGGAGGGTAGCAAAGCAAAATATTGAAAGGGGCTTGGGGCCACAGAGAAAGAGTGATACCAAGGAAATGAACTGGTCTGAGAAGAAGGTGGACTGTCTAAGAAGAGGGCTGACAAGCAAGTTGGTGAAGTTACAGTTAAGCCTTGAAGGGGACAGGGCTTCATCTAGAAGGACTGTTGCCAGAACACAATCTGGAAATATAAGCCATGCAGATGTCTAAAGACACAATTATACAGGTAATAGGGCTTATCCTCATTTTTGTAACATGAAACTGTCCCTGTGTGGGTGGGGTCAGATGTTGTGAAAGCTGAAGTGCTGTAACCAAACCCAAATAAGCATTTGCCTTTATGGTATTACATTATTACTCCAAATTAGGGTCTGCAATTCCAGCTGTTGTGAATGTAATAGCAAGCTACTAGTGCTCTGCATCCCTATGAAGTATTTGCCAATATCCTTAATCCAGATGTACAGGGTGAGGTCCGAAGCTGATTTTTTTTTTTTAGTTTTATTTGGCAAGGAGTGAAATCTACACCTTCAAGGGGAGGGGAATTTTCCAGCAGTACTCCTCAGTCTGCTGGGTTTTAGGTTATGGAAATGCTGTGATAACAGATGGTGAGTAAGGGGAGGGAAACCATTTCCAACTAACACTTGGTGTCTTAATGAGGGTATGTTTGAAAATATGTATCTACCCATGCCATCTTCTCTATGCTGAAAAAAAATTACTTTCAAGCAACACGTAGCACAAGAATTTTATGTAGCTCTATTACATTCAGGTTCTTTGCCCAGGCAAGCATGATTGTAGGGGAAAACTTTGCCTGCCTATGTTCATTCATGGATACCTGTGACTATATATACCGTTATTGCTAAATATAAACTGTGTCCTAACAGAAATCTTGATCTAAAGAGGTGATGGAGACAGAGGATTTGTATAGTCTGGGACATTACTCACTGCTCAAAAAAAAAAAAAAAATCCTTATGGAAAGCCTCAGAATTAATACTTGACTGAAGAAACACAAATGTCATAATTATGCTAGGTTTGCACTATTATTTTATGCCTTCTGAATACAACGGGAAATTATAGGATTCCAGTGAACGCTGCCACAGTAATTTCAGCACAGAAACACATGCCAGTTGCTAACTTCATTTATTTCTGGTATGATCACTCTTCCCCACACTTTGAACAAAAGAAAATTAGTAGGAACCGGAGATAGTAAATCCTAGGTCTTAGTTGCACAGTTCTCCCTACCCTGCCTCCTTCCCATTTTCTCTTTTCTTTATATGGTCAATGTGTGAAGAATCCTCTTGAAATGTCAATTATAACGTCTTTTAACATTTGCACAATTTAAATGAAGTCCATCAAACTTTATTAACAGGGAAAGAAAACCAGTATGTGATAGACTTGTTAAACCATGCTATTGCTAAAATTTTTGTGGCTAGGTCAATGGATACATGCCGAGTCTTGATTTCTGTTAAGGTATTTATTTGCTTTCAGAAGAGATTTTTTTTTTTTTTTGAGGAGGAGGTGGAAATGGGGTGCCTCTGGCCATGGTGCACCCACATGAAAGTCTGGGAGAATTATTTTATTTATTTCTTTTCACCACACCTCCTCTGAATTCTGTTTTTGTCTTCTCAAGTCTTAATCTTTGCATCAACCAATTGCTCTTGAAACTTTGTTTTGTGGCCACACTTAAGAGTTAATCAATGCATATTTCATTTAGTGTTTGGCATTTGCTAAAGTTATAAATGTGTATGCAATTGCATGTGTATATGAAGATAAATACATGAAGGAAACCATTTTATAAATTATATATTTAAAATGCACTAAATTGAACTCCTAGCACTGAGAAAGAAATTAATACCTGTGCTGAAAGTCAGAATGAGGCTCATGCAACACCTGAGTCTCAAAAATAGGCTTAAGTTAGAATTTAAGTGAGATTATACAATAGAAATATATAATAAAAATACAGAGGTATTTCCTTGCTTGCAATTACTTGTACTGGGCTAATTAGAACGCATTTGAAACTTTCTGGCAAGTTATATTCTAAGCTAACATTTTGTAGAAAGATGTGATGAAAGAAATGATTTCTTCTACAACACCACGGAAGGCTAAATGAGGACTCCTCCCCATGACCAGCCTTCACCAATAAAACCATATGTGATACTTAATTGACTGAGGAAAAATAAAGAAGGTGCCTGCATGTTATTTGTACTCTAGGCAGAAGCTCTGCTATCAAAATGACATCTTGTTTTTGCAGCAGGAAGAACCCCCTTTCCTTGGTGACTGATAAGGGCTTTATGTTTCATTTTGACTCCCAGACGGTGCAATGCCTTAGTATCTGTACTGATTTTAAAAGGATAAGATACTGGTGTGCTAGAGAAAAGAGCAATCAGGATCTACAAATAGGTGTATATAAATAGATATATATAAACATAAAACCAGGTGAGATCTGAAGTTGCACAGATTTACATCTCGTCTTGACTGGAACTCTAGTCATGCATTCACTTCCCCAGTCTTTCTCCCTGCTTCCCTTTTCCCTCCTCTCCCTTTCTTTTCCCCTCCCACTTTTCTTCCTTTTCCCTCTTTCTTGCTTGCCCTCTCTCCTTTTCCTTCCTTCATTTTTGCCCCTTTGCTCATTTTTTCTCACTCTTCATCCCTTTCCCCACCTTATTCTCCCTTTCTCCCACTTTCTTCTCTTTTTATCATTTATTATTTTCCATTTTTCATCCCCTTTTTTCTTTCCCTTTTCACATTTTTTTGAAGTTCAGCATGACTTCAACCAGTTCAGTACTCTCAAACCCTCAGGAAAATGTGCCCAGTTCCCCCTTCTGCTAATAATGCTTTATTGCATTTACTGCAGAGTGCAAAAGGTCAGAATTCAAAGGAAATGGACAGTGAAAACTTCTCTCAAGGTGATGGCACCCACTCTGATTTATATGGACATATAAGCAAACTTGACAAAAGAAAGCATTTAACTCCCTGTTTCAGGGGAAGGGTGGAGCAGTCATGCTTCACTTAGAGCATGATCAAATGCAAAATTTAGGATGATGGAACAGTGTCCTGCTCAGTTTTCTTGGTTCCTACAAAAGGTCTGCCACTGCTGAGCTTCAGCCCTTTCAGTGAGTATGGAGCAGTACTGAGAAGCATAAAAAAGAACTACTAGTAGGTATCTTCTGTGGAAAGGTGTTGCCTATTTTGAGCCTAGAAGATACAGCAGAGAAAAATTTCTAAGCAAAGACTTTCACTGCTGTTTATCTGTAATGCTAAAAAGTATCTAGTACATGTGACCCAACTTATGATGAGAGAGTCCAAAATACTACATTATGGAGAAGATCATCTTGAGTGCCATCACACAGCACGTACAGGACAACTGGGTGATCAGGCCCAGTCAGCATGGGTTTATGAAAGGTGCTTGACTAACCTGGTCTCCTTCTATGACAAGGTGATCCACTTAGTGGACGAGGAAAAGGCTGTGGATGTTGTCTACCTGGACTTTGGTAAAGCCTTTGACACTGTTACCCACAGTATTCTCCTGGAGAAACTGGCTGCTCATGGCTTGGACAGGCATACTCTTCACTGGGTGAAAAACTGCTGGATAGCTGGGCCCAAAGAGTTGTGGTGAATGGAGTTTAAATCCAGTTGGTGGCTGGTCACAAATGGTGTTCCCCAGGGCTCAGTATTGGGGCCAGTTTTATTTAATATTTTATCAATGATCTGGATGAGGGGAATGAGTGCACCCTCAGTAAGTTTGCAGACAACACCAACTTGGGCAGGAGTGTTGATCTGCTGGAGGGTAGGAAGGCCCTACAGAGAGACCTGGACAGGCTGGACCGATGGGCTGAGGCCAACTGTATGACATTCAACAAGGCTATGTGCTGGGTCCTGCACTTGGGTCACAACAACCCCAGGCAACGCTACAGGCTTGGGGAAGAGTGGCTGGAGAGCTGCCTGGTGGAAAAGGACCTGGGGGCGTTGATTGACAGCCGGCTGAATATGAGCCAGCAGTGTGCCCAGGTGGCCAAGAAGGCCAATGGCATCCTGGCCTGTATCAAGAGTAGTGTGGCCAGCAGGACTAGGGAAGTGATCGTCCCCCTGTACTCGGCACTGGTGAGGCCACACCTCAAATACGGTGTTCAGTTTTGGGCCCCTCACTACAAGAAGGACATCGAGGTGCTGGAGCGTGTCCAGAGAAGGGCAACGAAGCTGGTGAAGGGTCTAGAGCACAAGTCTTATGAAGAGTGGCTGAGGGTACTGGGGTTGTTTAGCCTGGAGAAGAGGAGGCTGAGGGGAGACCTTACTGCTCTCTACAACTACCTGAAAGGAGGTTGTAGCGAGGTGGTGGTCGGTCTCTTTCCCCAAGTAACAAGTGATAGGAAGAAAGGAAATGGCCTCAAGTTGCACCAGGGGACGTTTAGGTTGGATATTATGAAAAATTTCTTCACTGAAAGGGTAGTCAGGCCCTGGAACAGGCTGCCCAGGAAAGTGGTTGCGTCCCCATCCCTGGAGGTATTTAAAAGACGTGTAGACATGGTGCTTAGGGACATGGTTTAGTGGTGGCCTTGGCAGTGTTAGGTTAAATGGTTGGACTTGATGATCTTAAGGGTCTTTTCCAACCTAAATGATTCTATTCTATTAGAAAGTAAAGGCATTAGAAAGGATGCATATTTGATAGCCCCATGCACTGTTGGATAACCAGGAGCAGATTTATTGTGGGTGCTAAGGAGAGTGTCCACTACCCTTTAATGTCCTTCTGCATAAGATGCCCATCGTAAACTATACAATGCAGAAATTAGTAATGACATTTTGCTGTCCACCAGATAAGGTTTGCATTCATTTTGAAAACTGTTTACTTTTAATAATAGTCAAGGGCCATTAGTAAAATATGTGTATGTCCGCATGTGAGGGAAAGTGCTGAAAGTCATCTACAACTGCCTTTCATTGTTTGCATTTCAGAAGGCCCTAGAAATTTCAATGTGGTTGTTACTATTAGTTATAATTAACTCTTAATGGATTTTTTTCCATTCTTAAAGATCTTTATTCGTTGTCAGCTGATCAGTTTTATTAGTTTAACTCTGAAATATTTTATATTAATATTTTTTCTTCATACACCATGTATTTCTTCCTAAGATGCCATAGACACATGTGACTCCACTGATTTAACTTAAAGAAGTGATGGAAAAATAACTCTTTGTCTTATAACCTGCTATGACAATGGGAACAACCGTTGTTCACTCATCTGTGTTCACTTGTGTGTGCATAGACAAGTCTACTTGCACCTGTACAAGTTCAAGGCACTTTCAGCCTCTTCTTTGAAGGCTTTCTGCAAGGGTGTAGACAGGCATAGTGTTACATTTGTGACTCTAGGGGTGTACAGAGCACCTTGTGAAATATTTACATTCTACAGTTGAAAGAATCAGTAGGACCAACAAAATTAGAGATAGCAGTAACAAAGATAATGAAATCTGCTCCTTGATAATCACACTAAAAATGTTTTGGAAAAAGAAGGGAAAGGGAACACCTAAGCAAAAACTGTGGCTGATTGTCCAGGTCAAGTTTATGTCCTCTAGTGGTTTGCCTTAGCAATTCTTGTTTAAATCCCTACATAGAGGGCACATTAAGTAAAGGTGTCATTTCTGTTCATGCTGGATTTGAATATTTAATGGAACTTAAATGGATTATGTTGGCCCATTGCACAGGCATGCATTTCACTCAAGTTTTGTTGGATGATTTTTGCTAAATTGGAATATAATTTGAAGGACATTTACCAGATTTCTAGAACTAGTGGGTATTATTTTAGCTCTGTGACATAAAAAATTATCATTACTGTGTTACAGATATACAGTCATATTTGGCTTTCAGATACATAAGAGCTAATCCAGAATAACTTTTAAAAGTATGGATATTGCTTTATGTAACTGAGAAGAGACTTTGGGCCTGTCAAGTGTTACAATGGCGGTGTGCAGTGGTCATGGCGGAGACATGAGTGTAGTCACTTTAAACTCCAGAAGCTGGGGTCAAAGCAAGTCTTATTTTGCAAAGAGGGATGTGGGTCAGTATTGCCACCATGCGAAAGCTCTGGTCATGTTTCCATTGCAGTTTTACCAGCTTAGATGTACCATCTACTATGATAGACACTTTCCCAGGGATTAAATGTGTTTACATTTGTGGTTACTTTGAAAGCATTATGAAGCTTTTTTATTTAATTAAGTCAACATTTATTCTCTTTAGTGAAACATAATGTGCATTCTCCATTTATATTCATTCTTCACCTTAGGCAATTTGGATAACATTGTTGAGTTGTTACAAAAGATTAGCTTCACATAGGACTGTGCTAGATTTGCAAAATATATTCTTTCATATCTTTTCAACTCTTGAGTTTGTTTGGTAGAGAATGAATAAAACATATCATCCTGTAGGCTAGAATACATCTAATTGCCATCTATCATATTTCAAGGGAGCTCAATCAAATAAGTTATTTCCTTATGCACTAAATATGTTGCTTAACCTTTTAATTCCTTAAAACAAAAGAAGTATCCTAACTGTACAGTGTGGTATAAATAAACAAAGTAGAAAACTTTTTTTTGGTTCATGCCCCCTATCTTTTTATTTTTCCCCTATGAGAATGTGTTGATGAAGTAATAATAAGTGCTCAGACTTCATCAATCTGGTACATGGTGAACTCAAAAGACTGGAAAGAAAAAAAGAAAGGCTTAATGGATACTTTTATTAGGCAGAGTTCTGAACTGTCCTGATTTATTGCAGGTTTGTTATCCTTTTTTGTGTTTTATGTTTTCAGTTTCCCACCATATGAAAAATAGGCTAGCAATATGGGTTTGCTGTCACTGTTTCACTTAATCTCAGTCAGGGCAGATGGAGTTGCTCATTTCCTTGAATGAATAAAACGATATTAATCCATGCTTCACCCTATGCTTCAGTAAGCATACCTCTGCGCAGTATAAAGGAAGAAACCAACTGTAGGAACTGAAACTTAGAGCACCTTTTTTTTCTGTAGTAAATGGTTTAGCAAGCTAAGTAACTGAGATACAGAGCTGAGTAATAATGTGTACAGGTATTTTCTAGGGGTTGATAATTGGGAGAACACAACTAACACTGTGGCCAGGCATTAGAGCACCCTTTAAAATAAAGGTTTGAAAACTGTTTTTATTCTCCAGCTTTCTCAGCGCTCAGATGGCTGTAGTGTAATACAGATTGAAAGGTTAGCATGTTTTGAAGTAATCCAGTTCCCCTTTAAATTTGCCACTGTGAAAGCAGGCTTCAAAAATCTCTTGCCAGTTTTTAAACATCGTGATGGCTATTTCTTAAGACATGACTGAAGTCATCAATATTCTGAATGAGCACAGGATAGTGGTATGGGAAATTTCATAACTGACGAAACTTTGTTTTGGTATGTGTAATAAATGGGATTTCCAGATAATACATTTCCTGTACTATTAGGTAAGTCCTGCTTGGAATTGGATGAATATACTCCCAAGGATTTGGTGTCCTTCCCAGATTTCTTTCTCTTCTTTCTCCTCAGACACTGCCACTGCTTCTTGTCAGCCTGTCCATCAAAAAAAAAAATAAATCTCTCCACCTCTCTTCACCTGTATGTTCACCATTTTTTGCTACCTCACCTTTCTGCATGGCATTTGCAGGCAGAACAAAAGAAGGGATGTTTCCTAATGGTAGTGTTTAAGTCTGAGGAGAAAGAACAAATTTTAGGGCTTGGCCTGTTGGTTAATGAAGATGCTGTTAATTCTGAGCTGTAGCCATATTATTCAAGACAAACTAGTACTTTGGTGCAGACTTCCTTTCCACTGAGCTGGTAGGGCCAAATGCTGCTCCCATACTCCAACTAACTGTACGAAGTAAACACAAAGCTTCTCTCCAAGGAGTCACAGGGACAATATCTTTTATCCAAGAAGAGATTTCAGGAGAAACACATACAGAACTAGCGGAGAACTATCTGACACTAATTTTTTATTGTTTATGGAAAATGTTGACCTGCTGAAGTTAATCTTTCCATGAAACTACATCAGTTATGAGGAACTCTGAGCCAGGAAAAAATTCTCAGAAATGGAAAGAGGAAAAGAAAAAGGGATTGGAAGGATGAGACTCCTTGGACCACTTAGGTCCTACCAGAGGCAGATAATCCAGGCTCAAGAGCTTGATCTGAAGCAGGCAAAGCAGGGATCTGCTCCTGGACCTCAGAGTCTTCATGTGAAATTCATGATCACTGTGCAAAGGAGTTTGTTTTCAAAACATATTGGAGAAGGTCCCAGCTTTATCCTATTGAAACCTGGAATAAGAACGGAAACAAAGGAGAGAGGAAGGGAGGGAAGGAAGAGGGAAGATGATTGATTGATATGCAGGACAGATTAGATGTTTCCTACCCTACTTGCTTTCTGTTCAAGTATCTCTCAGTAAGGGTTTAAGCTTGGAGACATAACGTGTGACAGGTCTCTGTCCAAGTAAACTTTCTTGAATCCCACTTCTCTCACCTTCCAAACCATCTTCCGAGATCGTGTCTCTTTTCAAGGAGTGAATGAAGCTACACCTCAAATGCAATGTATGCCAGGATAGACAAAAGTAAGGTAGCACATTTCTATTGTGCCCTTCCTTTCCATCAGAAAGGTTTCTGGAGATGGCTTTGAGCAACTGTTTGCTAAACTTGGTCTACTATAATTAACTCTTTCTCTTATTGACCCTAAATGTCCTTTCTACTGAAAAGAGCAAACCATTATGGAACTCACTCAGCAGCCCTGTACTAAAACACTTTTAAAGACAAAACAGCTGATTTGCATCACTGGTAGTTGCCAAGGTTGTCCTCAAGCTTGTATATATTTTTTTTTCTCTTTTCACCTTTCTCTGAAAGTAATCTTAAAACAAAAGAGCCAGGCTAACAGTTTTTCCAGTCTCTGAAAGGACGTACTGAACAGGAAGACTTTAATAACTTCAGAAGTGCTCCTCAGAGAAAGTGGAGACATCAGGATTTAGAGAATATTTGCTGAACTCCTGCTCTTTGTTTTATTTTTTTTTATCTTTGTTCTGTTAACAAAAGTTACAAGCAATTCAGTACATTCTTCTCATGCTGAAGGTGTGATTTTACTCTCAACTCTTCTGCTTTCCGCTCACATCCTTTACAACTCATGCGTAAAAAGAAAAAGAAGGAAGAGACTAACTAGTTGCCTAAGATGAGTTATAGTCCATGAATATTTCTTACAGGACTGTGAAATATGCTCACTTGCATATTGAAATCTGTAGGCACTAACTAGTTGCAAAGTGAAATTACAGTACACGGGTATTTTGATACAGTCTGAGCTCCCAAAAGCTGGAGATGCACTGTTCTAAAAAAACTTTTGTTGTTTAAAGAACTCCATTCTTTAGTGTAATTTAATAACTGATACTAATACAATGCAGCTGGAAATACTTAGTTCTGCTGTATAAATTGCTAAAATTACCATGGAAGGAAAGAGAGGTAGAAAGTAAACACCTAAAATGTCACTGAGGAAAAGATCAGACCAGTACTAAGTTGGAATGCAATTGTTAATTATTTTTGGATCTGGATGAATAAGAAGTGCTCATGCAAAAGTGACACAGACCATACTAAACTGCAGGCTTGCAAATGGCACTCGTGAAGGTGGCATACCAGAGAAATAGGAAATATTTTATACCTAGTCCAGCAAGAGGCAGATTAAAATGTATATGCACTTGGCTGTAGTGTTTCCAGAAGATTCAGTCCCAAGAGAGATGCTACTCGAGTTCACACATGTTGAAACTTATTGGATTATATTTTCAAAATACTCGAAGTTCCATGTTACAGCACTTCAGAAAATTTCACCCATAGCACATCTGTTTCCTGTAAATCACCCTTTTGTATGAATATCTATGTAAAGTATTTGCATATATGCTATGATCAAGTACACGGGTAAATCTAAGGTTGGATCAGTGGAATAAGCAATAGTAAGTTAGTAGATAATCGCAGCTGAGTAATTGCAAAAATTTGTAAATTCGTGCAGAAATTACAAAAATGAATTTTTAAAAACCTTTGAAATATATTTTTTTTTGTTCTATTTTGAGCATATAATACCCTAGCTATTGTAAATACATGTGAAACTCAACAGCAGAATAAAATAACACAGTTCCTTCAGGCTCAGCTATTTTTGGTTATTTTTAGAAGAATTTTACTTACATTGTTTTTAGTCTTTAATTAGTTTTATTTTGGGCCCTTACATAGCTAGAAGCAACAGTTGTGTTTCATTGGGATGCTGGGAAATTCCCTCTTACAAAAGATATAAAGTTCCCTTATCTAACCCTGGAGGGCTTTAATTTATCAAACTTTAAGATAATTAAATGTTTATATATATGTGTGTGTGTGTGTGTGTGTATATATATGTATACATAGGTACAAAAGCCTGTGACAGAACCTTGCCCAAGCTGAGCCTCCTGCAAGAATATCAGAATTTTTTGTGGTTTCCATCTCCTATGTTAAGGGAGATGGATTAGTGTGTTGGGAGCAAATTATGTGGCTGAAATTAAATTAGTATATCTATTGCAACACCTTTCAAAATAGAGAAAATTTTTCAGAATGTTTTCTGAAGAATGAAATAACTTTGGCATTTGAAAGGATCATAGAGGAGCTATAGATAATAGTTTACAGATTGAAAATAAGACAATAATAATCTAATTGCAAAAAAGACAAAAGTCCTACTAGGTTGTGTGAACCAGTGTGTTGCATCTCCTTCTCTCTTTGGCTCTACATAGGCAGAGAAAGTCAACAGGACAGCAGCAAAAATGATTGGAGGTTTAGAAAAAATGTCATGTAAAGAAAAATTGAATGAATTGTAGATGAATAGTTTACAGAAAAAAAAAATTAGGCAGCTCATCTAGATATATAAAAAGGCTGCTGCTGCAAAAAAAGGAAGTAATTTATTTTCTTATGTCTATGATGTATAGAACTAAAAGTAATAGGCCAAACTGAAGGGAGGAGTGTTTAATCTGGATACTGGGAAAAATCTTTCTAATATTGCTTGTAGAGTTCATAGTCTATGAGAAGAGATTAGAGACACCTTAGTCAAGGATAAGTTGGTTGGTCTTGTCTTGAGCAGCAGGATAGACTATATAGCCCCCTGACGCTTCTTCCAGGGTTATTTTTGTATGATTTTACTAACGTTCTCATGTACAATCCCCTGACAATTTTTCTATAAAGTGCTCTATAGTGAGTTGGTCCCAGGTAGTGAAAGGGGCCTATGGGAAGGGAGTCACTCATTTATGACCTATTTTTAATATGGCAGAGCTACGCAAATTTCCATGCACAGACCTGTACAGAAGATTCAGTGTAGTTGAAGACAGTATAGAGCAGGTTTAATAAATGTGTTTATTCAGAGCACAGAACCAGGAGGGGAGGTCAGCTAAGATGCTGTCTTAATAATAAAACTTTGGCTAAAGTGTAGTCAGATAGTTTATAGCTATAATACAGTGTTCCTGTGCATCTAACCATACTTATGTTCTTCCATTGACTTCACTGATGCTCCCCTAAGCTTCAGCTGAGTTAAGCTTTATGATATGACTGTCTGTAAATATGTCTCCATGCATGCATGGTTTTGTTAACACTCAGTAATTTGATAGCAACATGCTCTTGTTTCTTGCCTATGGGGCACGAGTATTGTCCCTACAGCTCGAGACATTGTCATACCTGCTTTTTGGCCCCAGTGAGACTCATGATTATGAGTTTCTTTGATCTGGAATGACATAAAAACATAAAGCAGAAATATTACCTTTTCGTTTTATTTAATGGAAAACGTCCAAAAGTGTTCTTTTGGGTGACAGCATTGAAATGGCTAGTTTTGGCTAATAGGTTTCTAGGATTGCAAAATAAGGGTGTATAGCTTCAACTCCTGTACTATGGGAGTAAGGAGACACACTAAAACCTCTTTCTTTCCTCATTTTTTTAATGTGAGAATGGCCTTCTGGTATCATGTCTCAACAGTCTCATATTATTTTCAGATCAGAAATTACAAGCGTATATAGCCTGCATAACTGAGATCCAAACCGCAAAAAAGTTACTGATTCACCGAGTCACTGATTCACTGAGAGTGCCCAGATCTGCATGCTAGAGTGTTTTAAACACAGTCAATAATAGGAAATGCATGACTGCTGGAGTGAGACACTGTTCAGAGAGCCAGAGCGACTTGGTTTGCATCACACTTGCTAAATTCTTTGGAGATACAGGTGGCATGTAAAGGCCCTGTTCTTCTGCCTATAAGCACATACATTTCTTGCCTTCTTTGAAAGCTATACTGGGTTTATCTATGTGGTATTTTCCAGGCTGATGAGAGTCTGCTTGGGCTGCTCTGTGAGCCACCATGAAGCTTCCATTAGCTCAGCTGGGAGACAAGCATTATTAACTTTGGCACAGCAACATTAGCTCCAGCTCAGCACTGACCACATTCTGGTCACTGACTGCTTCTGGTCTGGGCAGCTCAGAGAGCAAGCAGGCTGGGCTGGCAGTTGGTCAAGGCACATGCAATCCTGGCTCTTGTCTGCATACTAAATGTCATGTCGGCATTCCCACCATGTTAGGCTGGGGCACTGGAAAAAAAAAAAAAGATTGCTCAAAGGCTTAAAGAAGTGGTTGACTATATCTAACGCTTGCTGTGAAAAGGCACAGAAGGTGAACGCATGGTTTCACAGTCTGAGTAATAGTTTACTGAGGTATACCTAAAAGATAGGGTGGATTTGTGTAACTACAAGCTTACCCTTTAGATCTTGTCCTCCTTCACTTGAGAAGATTTCCTCAGAGGGGAGAAAATCTGAGTTCAATATGAAAGCAATTGTTCATTGTGTGGTTTCTTTATTGTCTGTTGGCATGAATCAGAGCCAAGCTTCCTCAGGTTTGCTGGGCAACCAACGACTATATGCTATTGTGCTTTCACCAGTCAAGGAGGATTTTCATAACCCTTGGTGTGCTAGATATCTATGTGTGAAATCCGATTTTAATCTGTCTCTATAAACATACTAACATATCTCTAGCTAGCCCTTAGGGCATTAATGCCTGAGGTAATGTCTGGATTTGATGCCCCTCCCCTCCATTGCTCCCTGCTTCCTCTTTCACACAAAAGCTTCTTGGCTCAGCAACGACTCTAGTCCCTCGTCCTCATGAGATTTTTTTTATTCTTGAGAGACCTTCCATTTCTTTTTGCTTGTACGTAAAGACCACCACCAATGCACCTGCAGAAGAAGCAGATGTAAAATTTTCTGAGGTGACCTTGTGGCCCCACAGCAGCACCTCTACCAGAGACGAAAGAGCCTTTGGGGTACCTCATAAGATTCCAGCGTGCTAAGTACTAGTGCTACTAGACTACCCGATGACTAAAGCTGCTTTTGAAGTATGTTTCATGTCCATAAAAGGGTTAATCAGCTCTCTGAAAACAGTAAAAATATGCTGATTGGCATTAAGGAGTCAGATCTTTGTCAAAACTAATCATAATGAGAAAACAGAGCAAACTATCATTATAGGTCTAATATGCCTCCAAAGTAGCACCTGTTGGTAAATACTGGTTTTTGAAAAGCTGGCTCCAAGGACAGCAGTACAGTTGGTCTGATGCTACCAACCCTCTATTGAATCTTGTGAAGAGTAAGAAACAACAAAGTTCCCTAGCCCGTCCACATATCTTATTCCAGCTGAAATACATTCCTGTTCATTTTTTGTCTCTGGTTGACAACAGGCAAGCATATGGACTGACAAACTCCACTTTCAGTTGATGAAAAAAGTGGATCTCTAAATAATTCTGGTCATTTTGTACTACACATTTCCTTTTTTGGCCAATACACAGGTGGTATCGCTTTGTTACATCACCCAAGTTGCAAGCCTGGCTTTTTAATTACCGCTGTACCTGCACAAGCATCAGGCTCTGTAAATCTACAAGGTGGTGACTCATACTTGAGCACATTGTGCTAATTAAGCGCTTGCTCTTCTTGTAGGGAGAGGTTAGATTGTCTCTAATGAATCTAATAGTGCCCAGTCTTGCACACGTATGTTGTAATACCTTATCATCACCCTTTCATTAATGTATGAAAATCATAGAATGTAGAAAGGTTTATCGGGCTTCTGTTGTGTAACTCAACACTGATGAGAAGAAGTGCGTTTCATCACTGTTCCTTAGCGAGGGCAGCAGAGAGGATCTGCTATTGAGATAGTTGAATTTGGGCCATCTCTCCAGACATAAAGTCTCCTCTGTTTTACATCAGGTAGACTATAAAAGTTTAACTCTTTCAATGAATAACTGAATGTTAGAAATGTAATCAGCAAAGTTTAGCACATAAGAACAAAAAGTTAGATGTTGCTGCTTTTCTCTGACCCACAATAAAAGGCCTCAAAACTGTATTATGAGCCATGGAGGGGTTCAAATTTGCTTCAGAGGTAAAAATACAGTGAAGATAATTACTGGACATCTTTAAGTTCTCTGAAGTAGTGTTTCCTGCTTGACTAACGTTGGAAAAGCTACAAGTTTGCATACGTGTATAATTGAAAAGGATGGCACTTGAAGAGTTACCATACACAAAGAAATAGCTTCTGCAGCTGATGAAGGATCTAGTCTCTTTCTCATTGAAGTCTGCAGAATTCCCCATTGATTTGAGTGGAAGCAGAATTTGGCCCTAACTACTAAAGCAAGACTGAGACATCTAAGAACCACAAGATCACTTGGTTCAAGACACTTTTTATTATGATAATTATTGTGTTGCTTAATGGCAACTGAATAGTATTGACTCTTACAAAATGTGTTTTTCTTTGGAAATGTTTATATTGTCATCCAGAAAGGGGTTTGCAACAAAGTTCTGTCCCACAACTGTTAGAATTTCTTAGACTTAATGGTACTTTATTGTGCAGCATCAGTGTACAAAACTGAACATAATTGTATGCATTATAAAACAACATACATATTGATTGTAAATTTAATTGTACAATAGCAAAAGACATTTAATGTAGCCACTTTCATTACACCTTGTTTCAAATAAGAAATAAAAAGTAAAATAATATAAATTTCATCTATAAGCACACAGGATGTTTCACATAACTGAAACAGATCTTAAGAGTTGAAATTCCTGAACCTGAAATCCTTAGCTACAGTCTGCAATGGCTGTGTAAATAAAAAGACCCCTTGACACCCCAATATAAGCTGATGACCTGTAATATGAAGAGAGCAAGACTTCATATATATGAAACACAGTATGAGGCTGGCCTAGGAGCAAATTAATCTGTTCTAGTTTTCAAGCCATTAGTAGCAACTAGAAAAGTAGTTTTCATAGAAGGGACTTTTATGGAGCACAAGGCAACCTTGCCTTGCTGGTGATTTCATCAGACCATATATAGAAGTTCCACTGATTTGTGGAATTACTTACTGTAACTTGTTAAAGAATTTAACAACTGCTGAGTGAGATAAACTTGTGAATCCCTGAGGCTGCAGGTGTTATGTAAGGAAAGCTGTTAAAATGTATCTTAACTAAATTTACAGAGATATCATGGGCTTTCTTATGAACTCCAGTGAGATGTCCTTACTAAGCAATGGTAACGTGAATTGCTGAGTTCACAGCAGTCCTTTTCACTAAATCCTATACACTAGCTCTACTGAGAACTAAAATATTCTAGAAGTCTTAGGAAACTGTCTTCACCCATATCATTTAAGCTGTGGGCATCCACATTGGTAAGTATGAAGTCTGATGCAGTCTCCCCCCAGCAACCCATGATATTAGAGCTGAGAAAAGGGGGAGCACCTTTGCTGTTTGAATTTGAGAGGCACATGAAAACTGGGATCTCAGAGGTGCAGGAGATGCCTCCAGCTCTTTTGAAACTCACGTGAGGACTGGCAGAGGTAGCCTGCCACTAATGGGCTCCCTGTGAAATCAAGGACCTGCCAGGCAGGGAATTCTGCTAGAGACTGTCCACTCTCTCTCAGGGGAAATAACTTGATTTTGTGGAAACCCAGTTTTCATTAAAAAAAACAATAAACGCAAATGTAGGTCTAACTGCACAATAGAAAACACATTAAAAATATTAATGTTTACCACTTTGCTTTCAAATAAGAAGTAAAGTTAATTAATATTCAAGTTCTATGTGACTGAGAAGCAAGAAGACATCCTCTGGGATGATTTTATTATCTGGCAGATACGTAAGATGCTACCTACCTTGTGGTATGTTGAACACAATGCAGAACCATAGCTCTTCCTTCCCTTATCCATAGTTAGGACTTGCAAGAAGGCACATCTAAAAGAATTACACTGACAGTATAGGCAAATGCCGTGTGTATCAATGTGATGTGTGGTCAAGCATGTTCTCTAATCTGAGGATGACACTGAGAAGCAAATCTTTTTCTCCAGTTTTATTCAAGTAATAAAGAGTCCAGGAGGTAGCAAATATTTTTCAAACTAGGAAGCATTTTGATGGAGGAAGCATGAAACTCTGACATGAGCAGTGCAACTAACTTGCTTCCCAACATCATGGCAATGGAGGAGGGAGTATGGGGAGGCTTAGGGAAATTTGCTGGAGGGAGGGAGGGAGAAGAAGGAGAGAAAAGACTCTAGAGGTGAGGCAGAGCCAAGTTACAGGGCCATGACAGAAAGGCAGAGGCAAGCCCACCAGCACATACAGGACATGTTGCAAAACCCTTTCTTGAGCAGAGCTATATCTACTGAGGACAACATACTCAGGGGCTCTGCCAGTAGGATAGAGGATCTCCAAAGCGCTCAGACTTCCAGTATTTGCTCAGGTTGGACAGGTTTGCTGCTACCCTCATGTGGATTCTAGAGAGAAGATAAAGAGGCCACTGTGATCCTACCACTGCTCTCCATGCTAATGTCTAGCTGATTAAGTAGGAAGCAACAGCTATCCTTGAAGACTCCACAAGTGTACTCAGAGGCCAATAGACAGAAGTTGATGACCAAGCTGCACTACATATTGGTGTCAGGGTTGTCACAGTAAGCCCACAAACAAAAAGCAGCAGGGGATTGGCAGACATACAGGTACCTCTAACTAGAGGGTTTAAAACATGATACCAGCAGTGGGGGCTGGATTTTCTTGTAAAATAGATACTGGATTTTGGAAGAAAAAAATGCTATATAAAAGGTGAGCCAACTTGCTGCGGCTGAGAAGCATGGATTGTTGAGATGCATAGACTCTGACTCTGGTAAGATGGCATCATTATAATAGTTAGAATAATTTGGGGACCCCTCTGACATACACCAAATAGGAATTGTTTAAGGCTGCTGCAGAGCTGTGTGTGCTGAATGGCAAGATGCTTTCTTGATGAGCAGCCACTCACAGGCAGATCTGTCAGCATGTGACCATCAAGACCTCCATAATGATTACAGCAAAATAGATTGGCAATGTCCAGCTGCTATACCTCTGATTTGTATGAGCATGCCTGTATGTTTATGTCCATGTTCTAGATATTTAACCACAACCGGTGGGACACAGTGAGCGTCAGCTTGGTGGTAGCACTTTGAAGAACCTAGTTGTGCTTTTGACATATGAGAGAGTGGCCTTCTTGGAAAAGGCCAGGGCAGCACAGTATTTGAGATGCTTGTACCCCTGTTTGACCTTCTGGAAACCTCTAATTTCTTTGGTGTGCTTTCTCAGTGCCAGCGTCCTGTTGCAGTATACTGAGGTAACAAGAGCACTGTGAATGCTGAAGGAGAGAACAGGGCGGGGGACTTCTTATAAAGGGCTATGCAGTAGATCTAGCAGCTGAAGGCAAAGTAGACTACTAGGTATGAGTGCCAGAAGGTCTGTGTTCCATGTGCTGCAAGGACTTACAGGGCCGTAGGTACTCCAAAGGACAACTCAGCTTTGATGCAGTGTTGTCGCACCTGAGGCTATTCTAGCAGAGAAGGCGAGACACAGCCACTATGTCTGGGTCAGAAATCAAAAACTATGCTGACAAATCAGATGGTTCAGAGAGGAGCCAGGAGAATGATGAACAGTAAATAGAAAGGATCTCATATTGCTCCGTTTACAAAAAGAATGATATGGAAAGACTTGTTAACTTGTTAACAGGTTATACGCACCTACATGGAGAGAAGACATTTATAAATAGAGAGAACATGCTCCCAAAGATAGCATTTTAATGTGATGAAGCTGAATATGAATGCAGTCTGGAAACTGAGTGTGAATTTTGGAAAGAGTTTATCAAAGATGTCCGTGGATGGAATTGTGTAAGTCACCAGATAACAATCAGTCAAAAGTCCTTACAAAGAGAGAGAGCTGGATATTGCACTTACTCCTCATTTCACATGGCTATTTGAAATACCAATATCATAGCATCTTTCTTTTTATCAGCCTCTGAATTCAATACAAAGAAGTGGAATCTGCTTGCTAAACTTGTCTAAAGATTTGCGTTCTTATTAACCTCACATAAGCAGTGCCACTAATGGGAAGAGAATGCTTTTTCCAGATATGTTTCCTTCAGTACACCCCCTGTAGGAAATTTAAGTCTACTCCAAAAAAATTTATAATTTATAGAAGAAGCTGATTGCTTTACAGTATGAAACTGAAAGCTACATTTCATTAAAACAAGTTGGCTGTTCTGGGAAAGGGACTGTTACAGTTATAAATCATAAAAAGCCCTAGTAGCATTGGTCTGCTCTAACAGCTGTTAGGTTTTACAGTGTTTACAGGTAACATTTGCCAGTGATTAAAACAGAGAGACTTTTATGGTGCCACCATTTTCACTAATCTGATTGTTAACTTGAAAATTTTGATTTGTCAGAACTATTTCAAAAGGCTTGCATTCTGTAACAGTGAAGGATTATGCCCCTAGATGACACGATAGGCTTTTCCATCGGAGTAACATTTATTAATTTTAAGAATGGTCCAAGCAGAATCAAGATATATTCTGATGTTCCATATCCTATCCACAGACTAGTGAGAGATGACATGAAACACATCATTGAAAAATTATCTTGCTTCTTAGAAGAAGATCTGATGATATAATTGTATTGTTCATCAAGTATTTTCTTTGTCTGGAGAGCCCTGTTAACTTGAATAGCAAAGTCACTTTTTTTTTTCCCCATGGAGGCATATCAAGAGCACTTGACCACCTGCATAGATCTGATTTCAGAACTGTGTTCTTGGTTCAGCTACTTGTATTTACATTTTTACTGAAATGAAGGTTCACTATTTCACGTTTCAGAATTTTCAAATTCCTGTCAAGTATATAACCAGTTAATAGGTATATCAGCTTGTAATCACTTCAGACCAGTTACAAGACTTCCTCAGTTAAAGAAAAAAGGCTTTGTAAGCAGGGAGGAAAGGAATATTTTACCATTCCTTTAAAACTTCTGAGGAATTATCATCTGGGACATAATCACAAACAAATACTAGTTTTCCTCTTGAGAATCTAAATTGGTTGTGCTGACACATAAAATCAAGTGTTGTGACTGTTACCGTTTGTGTTGTACCATATGGAAAGGATTCTATATTGTATATTATATAGGTTTCTACTATATATTTCTATTGTCCCATATGGGCTTAAAGCAGAAGAAAAAAACACAGCCTTTTTGGGTAGTTAATCTGTGCCAGTCAATCTGTTGATCTTTCAACCCATATATTTTTTGTTCCATAACAATAAGCATAATTACTGGACTGAATTGTGGCTGGTATACATGGCAGTTCTTACAGACTAAGTTTAATATAAAGAAAAAAACATACAGATGAAAAATAATGCCCAAATAATTCAACCTAAGAAATACACCAATAAATGCTACACAATCTTTTCCCTTTGACCCAATTCTGATTCAGATTGCCTCCCTATGCGAGACTGTACTTGTCCCAAATAAACAAAATCCATGCCATATGCAATAAACATGTGGAAAAAAACCCTACTTCAACTGAAGGAAACTGAGAGTATGCTGAAAGCTATTTCACTAAATAAATAATGCCCCAATTATGCCTATTAGCATCAAAGGAGAAAGCAAATTACTAAACCATTTTAAAAACATCTTACATTATTTTGTTGTCATTTAAGCAAGGAAAGCAAGCAGCACCTTTACAAAAGAGGTTTAGTGTGCAACTAAATACAAAGAAACAATTTAGAGTGACTTTTTAAGGTATCTGATAGTGTATCAGAAAATTTTTGTTTGCAACGCAGTTTGGGTCTATTTCTATTTTTTTATAAATAGAAATCAAGCATAGTGGCTTTTCATCCATTGAGGGTCCTCTTTGGTTTTATCATGGTAAGAATGATAAGACTTTTATAGGTGTAGACACATTCCCTGAAGACCAGTGGCTTTATTATATATCTCCACTAGTGTTAAGCAGTCTGTATTCTGTCCATCTTCCTACTACTTGTCTATCTCCCTGTCTTCTCTTTAACTTTTATTTTACCTCTGTGCTATACTCAAGATCCACTAGAAATTAAATAGGGAAAAAATGGTACCTTTTCACAACAGCTGAGTGCATTCAAGCAAGCTGAATGAGCCTCCCTTACCCCAAAGATACGGAACAAAGAAAATTGAAAATGGCTATGTGGTCAGGATTTCTAGCCAGGAGCTTTTGAAATGCTAGGCAAACAAATGCAATATCTAATGTCAGAGCTGGTGTTGCATCACAAGGCATTGGGGAGCTATTTAGGGCTTTTTTTCACTGTATTTGTTGTTAGAAGAGTGGTATCTACTGTTGCATCTTCATGCATGCAAGCACACATAAGCTCATCCTTTTTTTATTATCCTAATATTTCTATCATTCACAGTATGATTGAAAATTTCCTGGAAGGATAAATCTGGACTTAGGGAGGTGCCTTTTGTCGGTTCCAAAAATGTCAGTTTACATTTGGTTGATTTATAATTGTGGAACAGGCATTTTTCAACCCACAGTTTGAGTAGTATAGGAGGTTTGGGGTTCTTTTTAGGGGGGGATTGGAAACATGTCAAAACCCTTCTGTGCTACATTCAGTAGCACTAAGCATGCCCTATTGTGGTGTTTCACATCCCCATCTTAGCAGAGTCCAGACTCTGTGGCTACATGAAAAATGGCCCCTCCATTTCCTTCTGTGTGTATGCACTGCTGAGTGCTGACAAGTATTCGGCAGTAGAGATGATACTGAGTTTCCATTTTGGTGTATGAGTGGAAGAGCGATGAGAAAAGTAGGCTATGCTGGCACTTGGGCTCAGAAACCTCTTAAGAGGTTAGTGGTGCTGCCTGCCTATCTCACCTCAACGAGCTGAGAGGCAAGAATGAGAATTTTACAGATGTATCTTCCAAGGAAAAACCTTTTTGCTGGGGTACATTGCCCAGAGTGAAAAGAACAGCTGTTTGAAGGTGCTGAGAAGTATGGAATGGTAGGAACAGTCCCAGAAGAGACAGGTTAGTAGGGAAAAGCCAGATGAGGTGTTCAGAAGCACATAATAAATTGCGAAGCCATGTAATAAATATTGTTTAGTGCATGGTTCTGCAGTTTATCTTATGATTCTAAGCTTACCGTGAGGATAACACCATCCATATATTTATGCATATGCTGTATATAATATTTACATAGACACATAAAATACTTCTGTAAATAGGACCCTGTTTATATATAAATATCCTGCTGTGTTTTGAAATACTACTGAGTTTTTTGGTATTCTTAGTATAAAGATAACAGTGGAATGAATAAATGTTCCTCAGCATGGAATAGCTTCATCTTTGGCTGTTTACAACTTTTGCACACTTGTATAAACCAGCTGGTATCAAGTTTAAAAGGAAATCGTATCAATGACTGAGAAAAATCAAAACAGATGCTCATTACATTTGTCTAAGATAAAATTAACTGAACCTGTCATATTTTGTGGGCAATTCTTGTAACATCTGCAGAACAAAGCAAATACACTTAATTCACTACAGCCTTCAGTTTATAGGTCAGATATGGCCTCTCAGGGCTATTGCATTTTTGTTTAAAAAGTTTAGAGTAAGTTTGAAAACAAAAAAGCTGGAAATGTTTATTTTTGTGGCCTGAGATAATAATCCTTCCTGAGTTTCAGTTATTCTAATTTAAGGTTTACACTTGGATGGAATAACCAGACTCGGCACAAATAATTCATATGCAGCTGGATGGGGGAAAGGGAACTCATGCAGGGAATTAATGAATTTAACTGTTACCTCCTGAGACTGGAGAGGAACCTCAGCCTTAAATAGATCTGTCTCAGAAGAAAGACATGCCTATGTGTCTCCAGTTCAGAGAAGGCATCTGTCTTCATTGCTGTGCAGTTTGGCTTGATTGGAGAAATTGATATTTCTGCCGTACAAGTGAAAGGTATGCTGGCAGGTCCATAAGAACGCCCGTTTTTAGTCTTCATGTCTCAAATTTTCTAAGCAATAGAATAGCTCAAATGTTTATCTCTTATTAGGTGTTTAACCACTTTCTCCAACCCCCGTACCAAATTTGGGGTGGTATCACTGTGGCTGAGTTCACACAGGGAACGCAAAAACACTGAGATGAAACAACAAAAGATGAAACCTTGAATTCAGCAAGGTTTTCCATACAGCCTTCCACAGCAGGCTTGTTAGTAAACTGCAGCAGTAGGGACTGGATATATAGGCTACAAGGTGGGTGAAAATCTGCCTGGACTGTTATGCTCAAAGGGCAGTGATGAGAGGTTTGAAGATCAACTGGTGGCTGGTTACTGGGGCTGATATTGTTTCACATCATCAACAACCAGGCTGACAGGACGGAGTGTGCCCACAGAAAGGCCATAGATGGTACCAAACTGGAGGAGTAGGTAACATGCTGGAGGAGAGGGCTGCCACTCAGCACCATGTCAACAGGCTGGAGAAAATGGCAGACAGAAACCCAGTGAAGCCCAACAAAGGCAAATGCAGAGACTTGCACGTGGGACAGGATAACTCTATGCCTCAGTACAGGCTGGGACTCAGCGGCTGGAAAGCTGTTCTGCAGAAAAGGTCTGGGATGTCCTGGTGGTAAGTTGAACCTGAGTCAGCAATGTGTTCTTGTGATAATGAAGGCCAAACACATCTAGGGCTGTACTAGCAAAAGTGTTGCCAGTGGTCCAACAGAAGCAATTTCTCCCTTCTGCTTAGCCCTTGTGAGGCTGCTCCTGCAGTAGTGTATCCTGTTATGGGCTCCACATGCAAGAAAGATATTGGTATACTGCAGTGAGTCCATGGAGCACATGATGTATGAGACAGGCTCTGAGAGCTGGATTTGTTCACCTTGGAGAAGAAAAGGCTAGGTGGAGGATGGGAGGGAATCTTCTTCTTGTCTTCAATTACCCAAAGGAGGATTATAGAGAGAATGGAACTAGACTCTTCTCAAATTCGCAAAGTGAAATGCGAAAGATTGCAGCAAAGGACGTTCTGGCTAGACATAAGGAAAATGTATTCACCTGAGAGAAGCACATCACTGGAAAACGTACCCAGGGAGGCTGTTGGATCTCCCTAGATTTTCAAAACTTAGTTGGACAAGGCCCTGAGCAACTGGATCTAGCTTCAAAAGAGGCCCTGCTTTGAGCAAGAGGTTAGTCTAGAGACTTCCAGAGTTTCCTTCCAATCTCAGCTGTCCTATGACTCTATGGAACTGGCCCTGGCTTACTGCTGCATAGTTCTTTGGGAATTTCCCTACCTCCTCTTCTTTATCTTCACAGTTCCCGGATTTGGAATCTTCCTCTCTCCCCTCTGTCGCAATTAAAACAACATCACATTTGGAGAGGGCAAATACGACTCAAGAGATTAGAAGTCAGATATTTCATGCAGCATTCAGATCCTAGAAATGGGAGCTGTATCTGTGACTTCTTCATTCACAGATTTCTAACTATTCATAGTCTGTTACTACATCAACACTTTATCCAGTCCTACACTCTATATAGTTTTTTTAATCTTTCATAAGATAATTCCTTCAAATCTGTAGTCACATGGACCAGCCTGTGCTTTGTTGTTTTGGGGGAAGGAAGGAGGTTGCTGTAAAGGATATAATCAATGCAAGACTGCTTTGTGAGGTGTTAATATCCTTGGGGGAAAGTCAGAGAGGTGGCTCTGATTGGGCTTATCTTTTGAGTCAGTTTGCAGAACTAATCCCATTATAGTTTGACAAACAAGCTGCACATGAAGAACAGTCAGAGCAGTGAATTTGTAATTCCCATTTGTGCCTGGAAACTTGGGAAGGAATCCCCCTCCCAGGCTGGTAAGGCAGCACCTAATGGAGTCCTCTAAACACCTTTTGCTGTTATTGTCCACACTTCCTTTCACCGTGTCATCCTTTGCGGGAATTTCAAGGAACTATGTATGGGTTTATAACGTGGAAGTTGATGATTTAACTTGCTGTTGGTTCTGCTTGGATAAAGTCTTCTACCTTCCTGAAGCTCTGTGGTTGAGTAGCACCACCCATGAGCAGAGATTTTCAGGAGCAGGACCTATCCATAAACACTTTGATATATGTGAAGGTGAATAGACCTTTAAGGACTTTTATTTTCAAAGAAACATCAGTGATTTTTTTAAAAAATTATTTTGCAAGAAGTAGATTCTTAATATGAAATGTGTAAATAAAATCCTTCTTTAAGTACAATCTATGCTAGGTATGGGATATTGTTCCATTTTTATGGTACTCTTAGTTTTGAAACAGAATGATTGAGGTATATTAAACACACAGGCCTTCAGGGCTCTTTTCTGGTAACTAGACACATAACTTAAATCCATAAAAGTGCTTTCTTGGAACCATTGTTGCTAAAGGGGTGACAGAATTTACTTTTGTGCTTGTCATGAGTCCTTGAAGCAATATATACCATTTTATTTCAGGATGTATAAACTACACATTATTGTCAACAGTAGAAACAATTATAACTAGACTTGCTTATTCATGTTAACCCATAACATCGTTATAGAATGATTTGAGGTTAAAACTAAGAATACTAAAAAAATACATTTTATTTTTATATAGAATCCATAATAAATACTGCCACAAAAATCTCTGCAGAGTCGATAGAAAGATTTATTAGGGAAGGGCAAATTTATGTGTGCAACCAGAAATATCAGATTTGCTATATACCACTGTTTGAGAGGGAATGGAAGAATATCAGTTATTTATGAGAGAGGAAAGAGCACCTCCTGTTTACAAAGTTGTAGTTAGTCCTACCAGTTGAAAGCTTTTACCACTGCTTCTGGAGATATATGTCAGCCCTGACTTCCCCCTGTTGGAATGAACATAAGCAACGATTCTTCAGGAATGAGTGTGCCTCACTTCTCTCTGAGTCCATGTGACTAGAAGATCACATTTCAAGATAAAGCAAGGAGGATTTTCCAATGTTACCCTTTTGAACCAGCATTTTTATAAACTCTGAACTATACCCTGTAAATAGCAATGCTCAAGTTCATGTCACATTCAAGTGCAGACAGATCTTGACTTCTAACTAGTTGCAGATCAGTTACACTAGTGCTTAGCCATTACTTACTTATTGTAAACAACTTGACTTCTCTTTCCTAAGGCACGTAAATAAAGGCAGGCAAATAAAGGCAGGCACCTGATTCAAATCAGTTTTCTAGAAGCTCATTGCAAAGATGCTGAGTACTGCACACTTAAAGAAGAGATCTGAAGTATTTCAGATTTGGCCAATCCAATTTAGAATGTGAATCTAATTTAGAAACCAGCAGCGGGATTGGAAATTCAAGGAGGAAAGGAATCTAAAACAGCCTTTAAAGGCACCTATTAGAAAATGATGGATTATTATGTCAGTCAAAAGACCAGAGAGCTTTCACCTCTGTTTTGATACTTCCTTTCTCATATCAAGCACTGCTTCACAACTATTTAGGAGCCTGCAAGAAGTTATTCAAGTTCTAATACAAGGTTGTCTGCACCATAAATAAAATGACCCATGCTGAAATCGGCTAGATTCTCCACAGGCAGCCTCAGAGAAAAGAACAATTTAATGAACAAGGAGAATAAATTCCTCTTTTACTCTTTGGCTCTGGTCTGTCATGGCAAATTTCAGGTGCATTGTCAAAATAATGGTGAGGGAGTGTATGCTTCTGCTCCCCGTGTCACACAGCTCCTGTGAACAAATGGATATGTTCACTATCAGGACTTCTCAGATTGTCTTCTTTCACTGGGAATCAGCTTAATTTTCTTTAGAGAACACCATGGAAATAACAGTGCTTAAATTGCCAATCTCTGTTCCCTAAAGTGGATAGTATTGCTGAAAGATTCTCCCTAAGGCACTCTAAGTCACAGTCCCACTGTTTCTCTGCTCAAGGGATATCTGTCACTCAATAAAAACATAGTCTGAGCCTGTTGCCACTGCTCTGCCAGAGTGCTTCAGCCCATTGTTATTGAAAAGTCTTCTACCGCTGCAAATGGAATGCTTTTCTAAGGCTCCTGGCAAACACTGAAGAACTGATTTGAAATATTAAAACCCTTGCACGCACGTGTCACCTGAAAGGAACACAGCAGAAATAAGTCACGAAAGGAAGAGGAACCCTTTAATTCACAATACATAGGGTCAGAGTCAAGGCAGAAATAGGAAATGGAACAAATGAAGCAGGAATCAGAAAGCACGTAAGTCTGGTGTCAAAAGGTGAAGTCTGAAAGTGCAGGAGGAGCCAAAAGCTACAGATGAAGGCTTGAAGCACCAGCTATCTAGGGAACAATGTGCACTGCTCCAAAGGTTACCTGTGGTTAGGCTGTGGTTACCAAAGCTCAAGCTGAAAAGAACAGTTCTTTGATCCTGGTTAATGAGCCCCAGCTAGTGAGAAATGAGGCCAAACACAGATACCTGAAAGCAAGCCACAGTAGAGCAGGCTCCTAGCTTAAGGGCATAGCTTAATCCAGCATTTGAGGTAAACTGCAGAATTTGAAAGGCTGGGTCAATGGCTAGACAGTTGCACTGTTCTTTGGTGCAGTATTCTGTTCAAGTGTTTTGCTATGCTGTTTCTCCAGTAAGAATCAGATATTGAAGAGAATGTGAATACCAGTTCAGTACTCCCCATCCAACAAGTCATGGAAAGGATTTTGTTCCTTTCCATGGACTTTGGATCAGTTCATGAGGCCTTTAGGAGCTCAGTCTGTTGGGTGATTGTGAATTTTAGGTCATGATGTATGATAGCTTTTGTAAAAAGAAAAGCAGAATTGTAAGATATCTCACTGATCTAGGAGGAATCATTTTCAATCTTATCCTATAGGTACATCCTCTGCTTTGGCAGACTGACTGCTGCTGTTTTCCAAAGATCTTGAGAAAATGAATGAAAGGAAGTAAGCATTAGACAGGGTAATTTTCCTGTGATGAATTAGGGCTGGGCATTCATTTGTTCATTTGAGAAATCTTTGATTTGGTTTTATAACTTAGTTGTCCTTGACAGGAAACAAACGGAGCCTTTGTCAGGTAGTCAACAGAGTGATAATACCTGTACCTTAAGTTGCTTAGCTACTTCCAGTAGACTTAATGATCGTCTGTCTTCCTCAGACTCCTGAGAACTTCTATAACATGCTGTAAGGGAGAAAAGAAGGGAGCAATAATAGTATAGATCAGCACTTTAGGCCATGTTATAAACTCTGTGGTAATTTGGACTGCTGTATTTACAGCTAAGTTCTACCAGATGACACATACAGAATGAATCATAACATGCCTGAGTCTGCACACCCTTCTGACTGCAGTGAGCTCAGGGCAAGAAGGGGCAAAGGGATTAAGTACTCTGTTGTCTCCTTCCTCAAGAGGCCAAATCAAAGACCTGCCTCCTGCTTTTTGGATCTCTGTTTTTTGCCACAGCTCACTCTAGTCCAAAAGTTCAGTGTCAGTAGTTTTATATGTATTGACTAATATAGGTATTATATATACTTACATATTTATACATACATACTCTCTTATATAAACAATATATACATACTAACTTCCATGGTTTGCCTATGTCAGTGTTATAAGGAACATCACCGTATGACTGCAAGGGAATGAGTTGCCATTGCTGCTAGTAAGCTGCTGGTGAAAACTGCCTCTTCCCTTCCCAAAAGCCTATGTCACAAAATGATAGCAAGGAAGACGAAGCTCAGTAGACTTTTCTGAAATTACATTGTTGCCCTTTCGCTGACCTCTTCATTGTACTTGAGTGACTGGCAGCATTAAGCTATTAAGAAACAGGGCGTGCATGTTGCACCCAAAAATCTTTCATAAATACCCATCTATCATGGCTTCTTAGGAGGAAAATGTACTTTTGCCACTGCTCCTGGCATCTTGGAACAACACTACACACCATTTGGTTCTCTGACCTTATCAGCTGGGTCTAGCTGCATGTCGAGCTTAGCAAAACCAAAACATGGTTCAGTCTAGAGCATTTCCCAGGGGTTCTTTTCTCTTTTTTTTCTCTTTGTGAATTGTTACCAACAATGTTCTTCCATGAGTAAATGCTTTCATCATTCCTATGGTCTCATTCAGCTTTTTCCTGTAGGTCTTGTTGAGGAGGGTGAAAATAAACACACTTCTGGTGGGTGAATGGATGTCTCAGAAATTTGTAGTAGGATGTAAGAGACTTCTTTTTCTTCTTCCATTTTCAGTCCTGGCTAGACTTCTGTTGCATATGTAGCAGTTGTCTTCTGCATAAGCAGAGGACATTTATGTTCAAGAGTCATATTTTATTTCACAGCCTACAGAACACACTTCAAATATTCTTTTGAAAGCACAAACTTCAGTCTTTGAGTTACACCAAAGCTAAATGAGAGCCTGGGAACAATGAGGCTTATTCGCTTCAGCTGGAAAAAAAGCACTGGGGTGAAAAGCTGAAGTCTTGATCTTAGCAAAAGTACATCATGTACCCTCTGAAGGAGCTCCTTCCCCATTCTGCCTCTTCCCCCTTCTACCACCAGCTGCCATTGGATGATAATTGCAATGGGCAGTTACAGATTCTCATGGAGAAGGAAAGGGTATTTAAGAGAATTCAGTGAGCTCAGTTTATACCCTCATATACTCCCAGTAAGGCCTGCCTGGGGCCATTTTGCAAGGGCTTAGTTAGTCTAGCCCAGTGACAGCTGTTTCTTTCATCATCTGTTTTTTATATGTTACATTTCTATTTAACATTGCTTTCTGTTGGGTCTAATCACTCTTTTCTTTTGAGGGGCTGCTTTCTGAAAGGGGATAAAGAATTTATTCTCCAGGCTAAAAAAAACCCTGCATTGAAAAAGAGCTAGAGAGAAGTATATTACCCTGAAGGCAAATTTTCTTTTGGCTTTAATGCCTGGAAATGGGGTAGCAGAAATGGAGGTAAATACTTTACTGGAATCAGTCATTAGCCTCTCCACTTCCCCTCTTGCAAGAAGACAGAAAGCTTGAGGCAAGTCCCTGGCAGCAGTTGCAAAGTTGGGTGGGGATTCCCTTCCACAGCAGAAAGAGCAATTACTCACTGTCATTACTTGATCCTTTTTAATTAGCCTTTGGACATCTATTTTACAACTCAGTTTCTCTCCAATGCCATGAAGTAGTGTTGGGGTCATTTGAGTGCCACCGTTCTCTTTTCTGTTCCTCTGAAAGCCCACCGACTCCCACACAGAGGATCATCAACCAGTAAGGATGGAATAATTCCCCCCCTGCAGAAAAAAGTTAACCCTAATGACGTGTACTAAATTCTACGATAAAAATTTTATGCTGAAATTGCAAGTCAGTACTTGAACAGATTAGGTTCATATGCGAGACTTTCTAGCTGTTCAATACCATTTAATCCTGTACTAACAGAAATGATATTCGATTTCTGTACCAACAGAAAAACAGGAAAGTTGAGGAGAAAAACAAGAGGCCAGGAAACCTTCTGAGGAGAGAAGTCAGTAGGGGTGGAGGTAGAAGAAGATAAGAATCTAGGGCAAGGTTTTGCTAAGGTTTGATATATTGGTTTTATTTGTAAAGGCAGGCTAATTTTGTGTCAGAATGACCCAGAATTACAGATAGTTTTCCATCTATGTACTAAGAGGCAATATTTCATGCAATTTTTATGTATTAGAGTTGTTGTATCTCATTTCACTACCTTCTCCCACATAAAATAAGCTTTATGCAAATAATGCTTGAGATTTCTATGTTGGTCTGTGTTTTCAAAGGTCTGACAATGCACTAATCATTAAAAGAAGGTAATAATCTTTCATAACAGTTTTTCTACATCATCATTCAGAAAAAGTCCCAGTAGACTTCACAGATCTGACCTAATCAAAACCACCATCAAACACATGCCTCTTCAGTTTTGATTAAAAAATCAAATTGTATTCTGATTTCCGAATATAAATAAGAATCTGATTCCATAATCATGAAGCATAAATACGAAAGGCTCCAGCTGCCAAACGTTTTCAATTTATATTTAGGACAAGCTAATAAATCAGACTCTGACCTCAAAGTTTAACTGGAAACATAAAATGAAAGTCAATTGTAAGGATAATCTGGAGTAATGTGAAGAACCGGACAGGTAAACAAAAATACTTTAAAAATATCAATATAAAATATTACTGCCAACCGATGAAAAGGTTTCAGCTCCAGGGTGTTTTATTCCAAGACTTTTCCAGACATTTTTTTGCTTTACAGTAAAACAGCTGTACTTACTTATGCAATCTAGCAGGCTACAGTATTGTATCAGTAAATGAACTGAAACTGTTTGCAGGGTACCAGTTGTGAGAGTTTTCTTAAACCAGCACACAAAGATTTGAGATCTAAATGCTACTGATAGTGTCTGTGCTGAGTGGTTACAAACTGCATCTAGAGACCTGTCCTAACAGTGTCATTATAAAAATTGCAGGGTGATCCTTTATGGATGGCATCTTCTGTGATCTCTCTACACCCTATGCCAGAAATAAGTTTTTAGTCTATTATTTAAGAATTCATTTCCAATCTTAGCTGAGGCAAGCAGAGTATCTTCATCTAGAGCTCCCTTGTGGTCATTCTTGTATCTCAGACATAGAATTCACTCTTGTTTTTCCATTGTTCACTGACAACAAAAAAAACCTTGCTCTTTAACTTACTTCATTTTTCCTTTACAGTTCTCCAAAGAGAAAGAAGAGTGGCTTGCCAAATATCACTGTCAGTCTGACATAACTGTGGGCTTGATCACATGAAAATTGAAAGTGTTTCTCTTTTCAATGGATTAAATGATTGAGTACAGACTTCTTTAATAGAGCAGTCAGCATAACCCATCCATAAACTCAGCATGGAGCACTGTGTTCACCATGCTCTAGATTGCTGACAAACAGTTTATGGTTTGTCACATTTGGCAATCTCTGTACAGAAAAAGGCCAGTCTTAAGCTGAAATAAAAATAGGTGCTTTAACCAGAACTTGGAAACAACTGGTAGGAAGAGAGGTTGTGAAAATATGTATCAAAACCATTCAGCGTTTCATTTCTCACTTTACTAGCTTTAGTTTTATACATCATCATAACTATCTTTTCCAGGCAAGTTACCATCTGTAAACAATGCAATGTAAACAACGTTAAGATTTTGTATCATGTAATTAGATAACATTTTTAACATATTCAGTTAATGCTGGCATTCATGAAATAGAATGTTGGCTAAAGAAGTGAGGAAGGTGAATTTGGAATATCTTGACTCTATTGTCTTACTCTTATAAATCTCCCTGTCTCAAGTGACACAGACCTTAGAGGTTTTTTTCCACCTCTCCACCTTTTGGCAACTTTTTGAAAGTTGACAGTTGTGAATTTTTTTAGAAAAGTGTTTTGTTTTGACTTTCTGCAAACATCTAGTATTAAAAAAAAAAATAATATCATTGCCAATAATTTTAACTGTTTGGACAGATATATGGTTCCATTTCCATAAGTCTTGGGTTTTGCAGCTTCCAGAGAACGAGGATGTCAATTTGCTATGTGTTTTACAAACTTCTAGGAAAAGATACATCTTCATGCAAAGTGATAACATACTTCTCAGCCCCATCTCCTCTAAGATGATCTAGATGAACAGGTCTTCATGGCAACACAAAGCTCTGCTGAGATTAGTCGAGCCACAGCTGGGCACATGGAACCATCCAGCAAAAACAAAGTACAGAAAAAAGCAGCAGTAACATGAGTGGCATATGTATGTGGTTTGTGCATGGTTTTGCTTTATAATGTAAGAGCGAGCCACCTGAGAATCCATGGGTGGTATCTGACTTTTCAATGGCAGCTAATGTATCTGTTGGTTAAAATTACAATGCTCTAGCAAAGCCATGTGAGGATTAAAGATTAGAACAGCAGAAGTGTCACAGATCAGAATTCAGCAGCTTCTTTATATACTAGACATACCTTAAAAAGCCAAAATATTCTTGACCTGATTAAATCTGATCTCTAAAAAGCACTGAAAATCTGCATGGCATAAAACTGCCCCAAGAATAATGTTTCTGGAAAGTCTTGTCTCTACTTAAGTAGAATATAGATCCAGGGCAGGATTACTGTTTTTATTTTTCTTAGTTTATTTAAAGCAATTACTGTAGAGGTTATTATCAACACCGCCTTTCAGTTTCTGTGACCATATGACCAGGATTAAGAAGTATTATCCACCCTAGAACATGGGTTGGCATTGTAGTGTATCTAGCCATTAGCTGATATACGGAGCTCACAGACTGGATGAAGTACTTCACTGGCTGACAGACATTTATAGCTGTATTGAGGATGAAAGCTGACAGATGAGGAAATCAGGAGCCAAGATAGGACAAGGAAAGGACTTCAGTATTTCTGCTAGCCTCTTTGCTGCCTTTAAATCTAGAGAAACTCTTTTGCAGGTACAACTGCCCTTTCAGCATTTAAATGCATACCAGAAAGCTGTGGATTTCTGATGATAAGGTGTCTACAAAAGCCATCTTTTTCTACCTTATGGTTTACCTTTGTCTTACCAATAGCTGTAGATTAGAAGTTCTCTTCCTGCATTGGGAATATACAGCCTAACAGGTAAAAGGCTGTAATATTTCAAGAATCTGAATAGTACAGCAACATTTGCAAAATGCTTCCTCTTTCCGAAGCTCCTATAATCCTGAAATGTGCCATAGTGCCAAATCACAAATGGTAATTAACTAATTTTGCTATTGTTCTTCACAGTGAACTTGAACTGGACCTTATTTATACTATTTAGTACAACTTGTCCATCCAGTCACAAAGAAACCACTTTCTGTGCTATGATCCCTGGTTCCAGAATAATACAATGTCTTTGCTTTTTGAAATCTTTCCTTCCATCTAACTCTCACACAAGTTAATAAAACACTTTTTGACATAGAAATACATTCTTTGCTTCTGACACAAAGAATGAGAAGAAAAGCTCCATAACTGATGATTTTGCTTACATCATCTATTTTTAAAGCATTTTATAGATGCTAATAGAGTGTTATGGGTGTCATCCAAACTTTAGTGACATAAGTGAAAAAACTCCCACCATTTCAGTGACTTCACCGAGTTTCGGATGTTACATGAGTAACGTTCATTGCATAAATCTAGACAGCTTTCATTCAGACAGCATTTTTAGATTTCAAACTTTACTTTTTTTCCAGTAATTGTTTTTTTTAGTTGTTTCTGTTCCATGTGGAATTTTCATGTTTAGTTTCTGATCCAAATCAGACCAAAGTCAAACAGCTTTGATAATTTTATGACACTGATAATATTTGTCAATGTCTGATGTGTAGAACTACTACACATCAAGAAACCAATGGAGTCCAAGATTCAGACACTGGAGAGATTTAAATTATGACTCCATTGTTTTCCTATTTTGTGTAAGACATTGCATTTCACTCACAGATTAAAGTCAGATTTTTTAATACTATGTATATATAATTCTTCTATAGAAATGTGTGTGTATATATATATAAATTACTACATCAGAAACATAAAGAATACAAGCACATCACCACTCAACTTATTCACGTTAATTTAAATTTGCTTATTTTGATGATCTGTTATAGTAGAGTTAATAGAGATTCAAAAAAGGGTAGAAGCACAAATGAGTAAAAAACTCCAGATTAATTTTGGAGTTAACAGATTTTATTTAAATAGAATAGCTGCTTGCTAAACAGTTTTCAATTTGTTTTAATTGTAAAAGGTATTCTAACAAACATTGTGTCTCTTTTGCAGATGCAGATTCTTCTAGTTTTTTAAACATTTCTAAGTGAACTCTCTAATAACACAGACTGGCATGAAAAAAGTTATTTCAGAATGTGCCTGCATAAGAACAGCTTCTGGACAGTGAATTTAAAGCTTTCAGAAAATGTTTACTATGTTTGAGGAGAACCTTCTAGGAATAAGGAACCATAGGTGTATTCTGGTAATCAGTTTTTCAGCCGCAATTCTTTGTGCAATTTAAGCAAGTTAGTAGATAATGATATCACTGAGAAACAGGAATGATCTTCATAAATGGAGGTCTGAATGGTTTTAATTCTCTCAATTTATGATTCAGTATTCTGTAGTCATTGCCTAAAATATTAGCAGAGATCCTACACTAGCAAAATATTTACAACAGCATTGTCATCCAACGAAGAATAATTGGAAGAATAAAAATACACTTCTGATATCCTTTTATGGCAGCTGACGGAAAATGTTGGGTTTTTTTAAAGGTAACCTTTCAGTCATTAGTTAACTCGATAGAAATACCTGCTTCAGGTTAGTCCAGGTAGAAGAAACCTAACATGGCTGTAGGCATATCATGCTCTGAACTGAAACCTTGAAAGAGTCATGGATCAGAATCAGAATATGTAGGACAAATGAAGCTGCCACAGGGTGGATACTAGAGTCAACCTCTAAATGCCTTCACTGGACTGGGCCTCTGACAACAGCTTCAGTGTCATGGAGAAATCCAGCAACCAAACAGTTTAAAAGGAGTGAATTTTGTTATTCCTGTGGGTACTTTCTCATCACTACCAATGTTTTCAAGAGAAGACTGGTCATAGAAAGACTTCAGCGTTGCTAGCTAAGGTAGAGCTTCAAAACCATCCAAATTCATGCTGTTGAATTCCATATAAAGCTTTCTTTTTTCTTTTTTTTTTTTTTTTTTTTTTTAAATTCTGAGACAAAGCTCTATTCAAGTTTGGCATTGCTTCTTCTATGTATAATGCAGATGGCAGAATAGCACAGGGAAGTTGAGAGCATTGCTACATCTGCTTAATTTGCTACACAAATGAGCATACAGAAGTAATAAGCACTTAGGTCTTTGCTGGTAAGTGTTTAGTTATGGCTCATTTACAAACAAGGCTTTCCCTTTTATCCAACAACTGAAGCACACAAATCACAAAGGGGGAAAAGTTTTATTTGGTATTTGTCATTTTTCTGCTTTATGTTTTATTTCTGATAGTGTTCCTCTTCTTCAAAATCTCTGTTAGCTTTTACATACTGGGCTACTTGGTTCAACTAACCTGCTGCTTAGAGCAGTCATCATGGTTGACATCATGAGGTACCTTTATTTATTTATTAGGCTTTAGTATTGCTAGAGAGGGAGGAAGTTAAAGGAAATGAGATGAAGAAGGGAGTGGCAAAATAAAAATGCATTTCTCTGTGGTGAGTTGACCTTGGCTGGCTGCCAGATGCCCACCCAGCCGCTCTCTCACTACCCATCCTCAACAGACAGGAGGAGTAAATAAGATGAAAAAGCTTGTGGGTCAAGACAAATGCAGGGAGAGCACTTCCCAGTTATTGTCAATAGGCAAAACAGACTTGACTTGGAGAAAATAATTTAATTTATTGCGAATAAAAATCGAGTTGGACGGCAAGAAACAAAGACAAAAATTAAAACATTTTCCCCCCTCCTTTTTTTTCCCAGGCTCAACTTCACTCCTTCAATCCCAACACCTCTATGTCCTCCCTCTCACCCCCCAGGGTGGTGCAAGGGGATGGGAAGTGGGGGGTTATGGGCCCAATCCATAATAGTTCCTTTCTGCTGCTCCTTCCTCCTCACACTTTTCCCCTATGGGTCCTCTCCACAGGCTGTAGTCCTTCAGGATAAACCTGCACCAGTATGGTGTCCTCCATGGGATGCAGTGTGGATATTTGCTCTGACATGGTCCTCTCCATTGGCTGCAGGGAAAATCTGCTCCACTGTGGTCTTTTCCACATGCTGCAGGGGAATCTCTGATCCGGTGCCTAAAGCAATTCCTCCTTCTCCTTCTTCTCTGACCTTGATATTCACAGGGTTGTTTCTCACACTAATTTTCTTCACTCCTCACGCTGCTGTGAGTGAAGTTTGGCCTTTGTAAAATATGTTTTCCCAGAGGTGCCACCAGCTTGGCTGATGGGCTCAGCTGTGTACTGTGGTGGGCAGCTTCTGGTCTGTTCTTACAGAGACCACCGCTGCAGCTCCCCTGCTGCCAGAACATTGCCATGTAAACCCAATGCAATTAGAAAGACAAGAAAAGCTCACTGTAGCTTAACAAAGGTGGAGCTCCGCACTCAGCCCCAGTTTTTCCTACTTGCAAGTTACACATGAGAAGCTTCCTTCCAAGCCAGAGGTTACAAGTTGCCCTCACAATGCACTTGCCATTCCTCTGGATCACTCATGTATTGCTCTACAAGTGAAGTACCAGAAGGAGAGAGGTAGGAAGGCATAAACCACCAGAGACCTTTGGAAGGGTGGTCATTAGACATTGCCACAGCCCAAGAAACTTCCAGCCAGAACTGTTACATGAAACTTCTGTTTGCTTTTCATTAATATTCAGGAAAGTGAGAAAATCTAGTTACAAATCCCATGAGAATCAAACATTCTGGGGAGAGGAATAGCATGAACAGACTCACTGCTCACCTGACTTTCCTCATATACCTCCAAAGAAAAAATGGAGCCACATGAGACTGCAGTGGATGTCTCTGATAACTCCTCAGACTCTCTTTAAGCAGAAAGAACAATCCTGCTATGTCTAAAAAGGGTGTAACAGGCAGAACTGCTTTCTAAAGACTGACCTTAATCTTCTGTAGCCATTTAAAGCATCCAGGTAAGAATAGTGCAGGTACCTATGTTTGTTATGACTACTCTCATCTTGCTTCTCTGAATGGAGTTAAATATATTGTGCAACAGCTGTGACAAGAGGTTGTTGTGCATTCACTTACATAATTTCAGATTCTTGTTCAGGTACTTTTTTTCTGCTTTCATACCTCCTCCTGCTTCATCTCTTCTCAGCTCTGACTTCTTCTGGAAGCTTTCCTCATCTCATTACAGCTTGGTCTAGCTATTTCCTGGGTTCTTTTACCTGGTATGGTCCTTGTTTTGTGCTCTGGATCCTTCACAGACATTATTCTTCTCTTGCTCTTATTTGATTACTTTCTGGCAAATCTTTTCTCTTTTCCAGCCCTTATCACTGTGCCTTCCAGCCTCCACTACCTGCTCAGCTTGGCAGTGGCAGCAGTAGATGAAAAACAGGCATTGGACATACTTACCCCTATATGGTATGCCTTGCGTGATGGTCATGATGTTTACCCCACCTTTGCTGTGGACTGGTCAGCATATGTGTTTACCCTGGCCAGTTGGTCTAAAAAGAAAAAAAACTAAACCTCAGGCTCTGTAAATCAGATTAATACAATAGGAGTGTTTCTGACCTTGTTTATGTCAGTTGTACAAAATTGACATAAGTGTGGTCACTCCTGGTTTACCTGGTTGTTTGTGCAATTTGAGTAAATAGCTGTGAAAATGAACTGTCATGGAAGAATAAGGTGAGTTTGGGCTTAATTCCCGACTCCAGTATTACAACAGTATAATGCCTCTGAAATCAGTGGCACTGTTCTAGCGTAAAAAAAGTGTAGTAAGCTGTGGGGAATTAAATCCTGTTTTGTTGCCTCTGAGAATTTTCGGAGTCTGCCTGATATGGCATGAGTCAAAAATATTTTGTTATTCACTGCTTTTTCTAATTATCAGATTTGTCTCCAGTCCATTTTGTGGTGTTGGCCAGGCACTTGATCTGAGTCAAATTTTCCATACAATCCACACTGCTTTATGTTTCAGTGTTTTTTTTCTTCTGCCTTAAAACCAGAACAGAAGAGCTGGCTAAGCATGTACAAACCTGCCTGATGAAAAGACTTGTTTTTCCTTTTCCCTCACCCCTTCTTTTCCATTTAATGTTAGTACAAAGATGAAACACAGTTTAAGTAGCATAGTGCTTAGAATTATGAATTGGGGAAAGTGATTAGTAGATCATCAATCTGTTCACTTGCCAGTGTACCACTTCATCCACACAAATCACCTTAATTAAAGAAGCCGATCTCTTGGAAATAGCATTATTTTTTATATTAAGGAACTGTGGTATACGTCTGATATTGCTTTGAGAACACTTGTTTCAGCATCCCTTTACTGCTGGGGTTAGTCTGTGGAGAGTTATTTAGGGTTGAAAAACATCTCTAATTGCATGAAAGCATATGAGAAACACAAACAACTGGAATGAATAAGTAACAAATCCTCCTATTCCTCGTCACTGAGGCCCAAGATCCTAATTATTTTCTTCCCATTATGCACTTGATGCTGGCATTGTTTTCCCTACCCATTTCTGCATTTGGAGGAAGGATGTTCACTTTTGAAGTTTAGGTGAAATTTCATCTGCAAGTTGCTTGCTGTCAGTTTTATGCACTACAGTCTAGATCCATGACAGACAATTTGGTGGAAGAAAGGGATTACTTGGTCTGGGTAACATGATAGTTTCACTGAATTTTCTGAGCACGGAGTAGACCTAAGATGCATCATTGCAAGTATTGATTGAGACAAATCTGTTTCCTACTGAAGAGCACAGCCATAGTTATGTGGCTCCCAGGCTTGCTATGTTGTCTTACTTGGTGAAAATACGCATAAAAACCTACTTTGGTTTACAAGCCATGGCTGAAGGATGTCCATTGATGAAACTGTAGCTTTTGGACAAAAAGGGAATGGTCTCTTTCCTGTACATTATACTAAAAAATTTCAGTGTTGGCTTTGCTAGAAAATTCCCAGTGGCGTTGGCTTTGGACGTCAGAGATTATTGGACGTCTGGCTTAAAAACCCACTGTTCTAAACTGGCTTTTCCTGAAATTTCCAACTCACCAGGGATAAAAGAACCCAGTAGCTGCTGTTGCACTTCAGTTCCTTTTATTTTTCTGAGTGTGTCTTGAGTTGTGTGCTGCCTTTGTCTTACCCAGGGTCAAAGATATCAAAACAAATGAAATGTTTCTGAAGTTGAAAAAAACATTAAACTTCTGGTCCAGGTGGAACCTAATTTTTTTTTCAAGACACCAAATAGATCTGAGTGTTACATCTGGCCTTAAACGCTCTGTTTTAGCTTTACACTTTTGAACTAAAATCTTTTTCTTACCCTGGCTGATGTCAGCTGAAAGAAAGTTCCAAGTAAAACGCCCTTTACAGTGCTATTTTAGGGCTGAGGCCATTCTTTCTCTCTTCTCTTTGTCTTTCCACTTTCCTGATGCAATCCTCAGTCTGGCCTTGGGCTCACCTCACAGACATTAAAAAACAAAACCAAAAAAAAGTAAAACCAGAGGGACCCTTCAAACCTCAAAATTTTGCTTTCAGAATAGGCTCAGAACCTAGTGATTAGCTTCCTCTGAAATACCTTTTCTGATTCCCAAGCTTAGATAAATTGGAATCATGGAAAGGCCTGGTGGCAGATATATATCTTTTTTTTTTCATTGAGCCTATAACTCTGTCTGGCAATGGAGAAGTCTACAAAAGAAACACTGCAGAGAAAGGAAGTAGCTCAGTAAGGCTTGGCAAATACCTTCAAAGAATAACTATTCTTCCAAGTTTGATCACTACAGACACAAGCAAACACATATTAACAGGTTGCCTTATCTAGGATTTTTCTGATGAGCAGAGGGGGTGCTTAGGGGGTACTATCCTACCAAAACGACTCAGTTCTTTTTGCAGCAATTAATCTTCCACATTTGGTTTTACACTGCTTTACAGTTGGCCTCACCAAAGTGCCAGGTCAGATTGCTTGCCCAAGGTCACTAAATGACTCAGTAGATTAAGTGCAAACTGAACTCAGAGGACCACCCTGCTTTCTAGCTTTTGTTTTAGGGATTCAGCCTACACAGTTTCTGTGGTATTTCACACATTCCATTAATCTCACTGGCTATCAGCCATAAAGATATTGCAGAAAGATTCAATACATGTAAATGTGCACAGTAATATATAACTTCAAGCTGATGGAAAATATATTGGACAAGCATGATTTATTTCCTCTGAATGAAAAATACCGTTTAGGCCCATGGCTCAAAAATAAAAGAATATGAGAATATTATTTGTGGCTTTCCCTGCATTTAAGATGAATAAGATGAATCTTTCACCTTATTTCACTCTTGCACTAACCACACATATTCAAAATCCCATGCTTTTGTATCCAACTTCTCAACTTACTCCTATCTGAAAGCTAAATTAGTAGCTTGACTGTTAGGACTAATCTCCTGTTGATGTCCTCTGGATGCAGAATAGATAAATTCCAAATTTCAGGATAAGGTACTTATTTACAGTTTTCCCATTTGTAAAAACTGAGAGCTAGAGATGTGTAGTTCTCAGTCCATCAATAGAGCAAGCAAGGCAAACTTTCATCTAAGAATTTGTTCTCTAGCCAGTTGTGAAGGTCTTGTAAAAGTGAGAAATTGCATCACTCTAAAGCACATCGTATTCTAAAGAAATTGGATTTGGAAATGGAAGCATTAAGAAGCAGCTACTTTTTACTACACTTCATCAAGGAGCAACAGTAGTAATTGACCCTTGTGAAACTGTGTAACAGGATAAAGCCCTATCTATGCTGCTGTAGCAAGGTCTGCAAGGATGTCCCAGAACATTGCGAGGTGGTTAACTTGCAAGAAAAGGACCTTGCTATCATTTCCTTCTTTATCACACCATCCTTTGACTTGTTAACATAAGCACTGTCTCCCTGACCTGCCAGTTTGCATCAACTCTCAAAATAGTCATTGTATCATTTGGATTAAAGAAATCTGTCTCCTGTCTGAGGTTCTGTATGTTTCACTTCACACATCCCTCTGCAAAACCAAGTCCAACCTCATTGGTAAGCCTCTTCCCTTCAGAAACTTCAGTGAGAGTCTCCCAAGACTGGGCTTTCTACTGCCATTTCCAATATTTTAAGCCTTTTTGCTTTGGGTTCTGTGTGAGTTCCTGGAAGATACTGGTCAGTTCAGATGTTTTCTGAGCCTGTTTGCTGCTTCATTTCCTTCCATAAGAAATACGCCCATCAGCCAACGGTGGTAGTCAGCTTCTGGAGACCTGTTCACTGAGGTTTTCTTACCTCAGGGTGTCCTTGTTGCATGGTGAGAGGGCAAGGAAAACAGTACAAAAATCATTTCAAACATCTTGAAGGGAATGAAGGTGGTTACTTGTTAGCCAGAAAAGGGAGTCTCTGTGTGTTGCATGAGTACCCTATGCCTATACAAATGGAATAGATAAGTTGCCAGTAGATGGTGGTCAGGATTGGTAGCAGAGTTCCCAAGTTTTATAGTATCATTAAAATGTGTGTAAATGGCTTCCTTCGATTTATGTCAGCTGTTAGAATATAGCATGCCCTCTTGGAAACCCCACTGCTTCCCACATCTCCATGAAGAAAAACTGCCATTTCATCTTCACTGAAAATCTCTGCATATACCCTCCAGCTTCACCTGTAAGTCAGATGTGCCTAGAGGGCCATAGGCAAAGATCCAGGAAGGAAGAGACTTGCAGAAAATTCTGCTGTAAGTTATGTGATCCTCCTTACTTATGGATCAAAATGTACGTGCAGAAGTGCTGCACAAATGTGGTGTGCAGTGAAAGTCCACTCTCAAAAGTGCACAGGAACTTGTGTGGATCTACCACACTGCACTCTTCATAGCTCTTTGTAGGAGTCATAGAGTACAGCCTACCATGTGATGTCAGTCAATTAAAGAGAGAAAACTTGAGCACAGTTGCTGTCATGGAGCCCTGGCTAGGAATTCATTAAGTGGGGGCAGAACCTCAATCTTCAGTACTGTGGATCCCAATTCTCTGCCCCTTTCTATCCCTTCCATCCTTTTTAGCAGCTGAGATGGCTTGGGAGGCACTTGCGTGATCGTCTGCTTGTTACAAACATTTCTTTTTAAATGGAGCCAGTTACAAGATCAAAAGGTGAATTACAGTGATTTTCTTCAGCACATGAAAGTGAAAACAACACTTGTTTAGAGATAGTCTTTCCAGAACAGCTAAGTAACAGCTTGTTAGAAATAGCATGGCTGAAAAATAGCCATGTTAGAAGAGCTGGGCTTACCTGCATGTGGAGGTTTCCAGGTTTACTGTGAAAGAGTACCACAGTGTTTATCCATTCATGGCTTTATTTGACTTATTTAGGTTTATTTATGTTTTAGTAGCCAAAAAATCTGTACTTAATTAGACACACAAAAACCAGCAGACAGGAAGTCTATTTCCTCACAGATATACTGTAGTTTGTATATTCTGCCCTAATATGAACAAGTCTACTATTATTTTCTGATGTCCCTCTTTTTAAGATGCTCTGAGTAACATGAAAGGTCTTTTTTGGTACACCAATCAAGACAAAAGACTTGCCAAGATACAGGCATGCTAGATGTTTCAGTATTGGATGGTTCCTAATTCGATTTGAGAAAAGCTTCTCTCTGATTTTATTTTATAGAGGTTTATCTCATTTAAAAGTATTCAAATGTAACTGTGGATATGTGTGCAGGCTTAGGGGCAAAATCTGATAACGACTCTACACCAGTGCTCCCACCCTGAATTTCATCAGTGTTCTAAGTGGTGGTTTTATTTCCTTGTTACTAGGGGTTAGTCCAAATATCCAATGATTGGAAGCTGTTTAGGACAAGGGCTCTGTGTTCATGAAGTATCTCATGGAAAGGGACATCAGAGAGCTGCTGTAATAGAATAACTAATGAATAATAATAACTGCAGCCAAAAAAGGAGGTAAGGTCTTATAAGGGATTGATTGTCCTCACTTAAACTTAGAAGTTGTGGGGGAAAAGTAAAATTTGTACCCAAAAAAGTGTTTTAGGTTACCTTAGGATTCTAAGCAAACATGAGAAAATCTCTGAATTTCACTATTGCTTCTGATTCTGTTGAGAAAGTATTCAGATCTTAGGCGATACAACATCCACCCCCTCCAAGCAAAGGAGGAAATTGTTGTGAGTTAGAAACTAGAACTATTTCTTAAATGTTATATGCAAATTAAAGTACGCAGCATGACTTACATGGCATGACAGCTATAAATAACCTACCTTCACTGTGTTATTGGTCCTTGCTTTTTTCTTTTTTTTTTGCGGGGGGGAGGGTTTGGTTTTGGCGTTGTTTTTTTTTTTCCCCATTTGGAGTTGTTTTCCTTAGGCTAATTATTAGATTATAATTTGTTATGTCTTTGAATATTCCAAGCTTGTTTATTTTTGAAGTTCTTTCTTGTGATTCCATAGACCTTCCCACCCTACTGTGAAGGTTTCTTGCATCCACCATTTGCTCTACTTTTTCTCCTCACTCTGTCCTAGCACTATGTCTCTGTTACTATACCCTTTCAGTCTTTATTGTTTTGATTTCATTCTTCATCCTACAGAGCTGAGACAGAGCGAGTAGTATATTCCATGATCATCATGAAGGGAAAACAAGGACTGAAAAAAAACTTGAAGGCGAGACCAGCGTTGACAGTGCTGGAACAGGAACTCTTGAAAACCTGATCCATGCCAGGAGATGCGGAAACACCGATGAGTCTCTTACCCAGATATCATTCTACTCCATCACTATTATAAACATATCTGAACTAGACCTGGAGTTAAAATAAAACCCCCTGAAATCCCTGCACCGCATTGGTTGCATTGCTTATTAAGAACAATCTCCTTCCTCAAACTAAAATCACCTATTTGGTATTTCCCACCTGAAATCACAACCTTGGGTATGTCCAAAGCAAGTCCTCGAGAGCATGTGGGACCCCTCTCTATATCCCATGTCCAAATGCACAAATACATTAATTTGCCAGCTGAAGTCGGCTGTCTGTGACGTAGCCATGTGGCTGGAAAACAGCCAGGATCTGGAGAAGACCTATATTCATGGCTCCTCTGCAAGTCATCCTTTCATTGGGGTAGCCAGTTAGACTAGAACACAAATAATTAGTGAAGGAGATACAGTCTTGTGTCTTCTTTCATCTCACATCTGCCTGATCTGGCCAAGGGGAGATCTCTACCAGATATGGAATAGAAAGGATGTGCATGTGGAAGAGTTCTGGTCTCTCAATGGCTCTTGTCAGATGCATTTGGGGTGGGTGCCATAACTTCTCAGAGAGACTTACTCTTCTTAATATATATTTCTTCAGGTAGGAAAAAAAATAGTTGAGCCCATTTACTAAGTCACATTCATGTCTGTGTGTAATGGCAATTGATGATTTCAGAAAAAAGCTAAGCCCTCACTTACTGATGGTGAGGTAGCCCTCTGCAAGGCAGCAGGTAGTCTGGCAATGTTTGGGCTGACTAATGGCCTCTCTCCATGTGTTTTTTAGATCCAATGTGGGGCATGTCTGAGGAGACTTTCAGTACTACAAAAATATTTAAGTTTTCTTAACATCTCCAATTTTCATCATCTTTTTCCAGAAAAAGAGCTCATGCTTATTGGTAGCATATGAAAATATAATCATTACCCTACCTGACCACCCTAGATCCCCCAGTGCTCTTTTATCACCAGTGAAGAAAAGATGGGAGAAAGGTGGAACTTTTAACCACATTGTTTTGGACAAAGAAGGAAAAAATATGGCTATCAAAATACCAGTGGGCTCTATAGTCCTTAACTTGATAATGACAGCACAGACGAATGATGTTTTTCTCCAAAAAGAAGCGTGCTCTAAAGTAATCACTCAAGATTATTTTGTGACTTAGTGTATTGCAAGCTGCTCTGAGAGACCTACCTCTGTGGTATGTCTAAATTCTAGTATATTCTTTGCTACAGGCGAGATAAGTGACATGAAAAAAACAGACCCAGTGGTAACATTATTGGAAAGCAGATTCCTGTTCAAACAAGCTAGAGATTAATAAGATAGATTTCTAGTGACTAGACTCATCCCTGGCTTTTGTCTTCCTTCAGTGTAAAATAGAAGACAGATAGTTTGATAGAGGAAAGTCTGGCAAAGGTAAACGGTAACAATGGAGCAAAGGAATCATAACATTCTCCTGACGAAGCCCGGATGCCTGCATAGTGAAATACAGACAAACATTGATTAAGGTGACTGTTAAACTTCCTATAGGCTGCCAGCAGTAGCTATAGTATCCTCCCAAAAGCATACAATGAAGTCGGTTCAGATTTTTCTTTTCTCTGCACAAACTTCTCTAAAATGCAACTATCCTCTCTCACAGAGGGCTGTTCCATTTTAATTCCTCTGCTAGGTTGTGTGAACGTCACCTGCTTCCCCATGTTTTGCAAAAATAAAGGCATAAGTTATTTGTTGTGACTGTTTCTTAAGGCTAAAGTTTTTGCTAGCAATTTCCACATTTCACAGTCCTCCTGGGAAATCTAAACCTTTCTTTTAATGAAAATGCCATTCTCTGTCTTTACAATTTACCAAAAAAATTATAACCTCTCTGTGACTTTGCTTCAAAATAATCTGACAAAGTGTGTTATGTCTATTTTAAATAAGCAGTAGGTTTCTTCTTTCCAGTTAAATATATTATACAGTAACTGCAGGAATGTAGACTGCACAACTGTTTTTCTTAAGGATATCTTCAGGTACAGAGGTAAAGCACTAAAAGATGCAAAGCACCAGTTCATTGTTTTGCAAAGCCAAGTTGTTTTGCAGTTTTTACAGCTATAAAGACAAGAGATTTAAAATTTATTAATGTATTTTCTGGAGAAAACAAAATGTATATTTAATATTGGATAGAGTGCCAAAACAACGTAGGAAGAGATAATGATCTAGTAACTCAGAATCCATTTTCAGTGGAAAAAAACCAATATACTTGGAACATCTTGACTTGATCTTCGAATGACATATTAGGTAACCTTTTTTTTTCTTGTTGATAGACATTTGTAATGTGAGGGGGAAGATATTTCCTTAGCCAAGTCATTTATATGAGCATAAGAGCCATCTTGTGCCATAGATTAGACTGACTCAGCACTAATATGGATTAAAAAAGACATTTATTCCTTGGCCTGTAGTAGACATTTTCATTCTAAAACTGGCAACCTAGTTATCGTGTGGTAACTATTTTAATACATTCAATTATCAAAAGAGACAAATATGGAGAATACTCCTTTTAAGCTGACTATCAAGCAGGGTATTCCTCATCAAGTGGCCTGTTAAGATATAAACCAATACAACTAATTGCTTAACATTAAGCAGAAGCACAGAATAGCAGGAGTATGTATTTGTATTTGTATTTGTAGCCTTTGTATGTAGAACCTTTGAATTAAAATTTGAACCCTGTTTGTAAGAGCTACACGAATGATATTGCCTCTGTGTTTGAGGATCACATCACACTTTAAGAAGGCTGCAAATGAATCCATAACCTCCCACCCCCCACCCCCCAATCCCTTAAATATTATTTGATGTTGGGAAAATAAGACTCCTGACCTGCAAATATTTATATCTTTTCATAAACGTCTGAGTTGCTAGATCGGGGATCAGGTAACATAAAAGAATCAATTCATGTGCTTAAAGCTGAGTACATGCAGAAATATTTACAACCCCAAAGTCTAAGATAATCAGTGTTTTCTTTTAAGTGGTGTAATTACCCCAAAATTAGGAGAGACACCTTGGGGAGTACAAAAGGGACCAAGGTACCTAACTTCCACTGAATCAAAGAGCTGGAATGCCTTTAAAAATGTAGTGCTAAAGAGAAACTTCCTGATGCCCTTTTATTCACACTGAGGCATACCTTATTTTGCAATAGTTCCCCTGACTTCTCAACATCAGGTTTATAGAACGTAGCCTAGAGAGGTCACATGGCTTTCTCTTCAGCACATCAGAAGAGGAAGAAACAGGAATGAGATCTTCCTGCCTCTTGACCTAAGTATTAACCTCTGCAAGAACATCTCTACTGGACAAATTCTCTTACATTATTCCACTTGGTCAGCATCAGAGAGTTTGGTAGTTTAGGCTCAGGAAAGTACTTAAGCAAGTACACATTTCCCAAAGTTCTGGGGCATGCAGTTTTGAAATTTTAGTAAAAAAAATTATAGCAGTATTTCCAGACAAATCTGTATGATTTCCTCTGAAATGATTCAGTATTTCTGCTTCTAATATTAGATGAAACCAGGAGGCACGGATGCTTGCAAAAATAGGGATCAATAAGAGAGATATGGAAATGAATTGCTCAGAGCTCATAGGAGAACTGAAGCTATGCTCAGACCTCATGACAATTGGTTGATACTCATATTACAAGTGTAACAAACATGTGGCTCTTGGGATTTTTTCCACTGGAGTAAAAATATTAGTGCATTCAAAGGACAGTTATAAATTTTTATGCCATATTAAAAGAAAGCTTTTGACTTCAATAAAAATTGAGTAACTTTGTATAAGGTATACCTTAAAATTTCACCAGTTTTACAAGAGGTTTATCATTTGGCCTCAGCTTGCAGTCACCAGCATGGCTTCCTTTTCAGACATGCATCTGGTAGCTTATAAACATGTTCGATAAGGCAAGGGGCAAGCTAATCTGTGAAGAGAAATAGAAAACACTGTTCATAAAATAAAATGAGAACATCATCTGAAACAGATTTAAGTATATGCAAGTTACAACAGACTCCCTTAGGCATATATAACTTATATGCTTACAACAAAAGATAACTTAAACTGATGTTCAATTTGCCAGTTTATTGCAAGGGTGCTATTTTGACTAGTATTAAACAGTCTTGACTGATGACCTCTCTAATTTGTTTGGTGCAAACACTTTCTTTCATCATCAGACACTTATTTTTTTTAACCATCTACTTATTTGAGAGAAAAATCTATTGTGGCCTGTGCAGACAATTCTGCTTTTTAATTGTGTTAAGGTTTTTCTGCATCTGCTAGACAATGCATGAGAGCATTTGATGATGAGAGCATTGATTAACCTTCAAACATATAATCTGGTTCCCAGGCTTGGTTATAAAGGGTTTTTGGCTCTCCTTTCAAACATAATTTGCCAAAAAGCAATTACTTGGGAGTTGCAAAAAATCTTGCCTTCTGGATTTTAAATTCACTTTCTTCTTTAATGTATTAGGAATCTGAGCATGCTGCCTCCTGCTTCTTATCAGTTAAATATATGCAGTGATACCAGAAAAAGAAACCATGAATGCTGCAATTCTAGTTCATAGTCGTCATACAGTGAACATCCATAAAAGCAAACGGTGCCAAGCAAAAAGCCAAAGCTGTTCATCAACTCTGGATTTAATAACTACCTTATTTATATCCCACATGCTAGGAAAAATACTGTAATTGGGATGGAACATGAGGAATGGAATAATTAATGGAATAATTAAAAAAAAGAGTCTGCTTTGCTTCTAAGTTATTTGTTTGAGACTGTTGACTCAGTGGTAACAATGGAATACCATTAGTGTCCAATTCCTTTTACTTTTCTATGTGACATTAGTGTACAGGTCTTTGTAGAGAGAACTTTTTAATGGATGACAACACTAGAATATATTTTCTTCAGGACAACACTAGAAGATATTTTCTTCTGTCCTGCTTGTAGTCAACAAGGGGCCTGCCCAGTTTGCTCAAGATTTTTGTCAGTGCCTCTCTCAGCGGCTGGCTTGCAGCAGGGCAACCCAGAACACGTGCACTATCGCTCATGCTCTGCCCAAACGCCTTAAAACTCTCTGAGAGCATCTGTGCAGCAAAGCAGGACAGGACGGTGATGTCCTGACTTTCACATTTCATCCTGTCTGGGTTTTGCAGGTTAAGGAAATTCTTGTGTCCCTGACTGTCAAGTGAGCCATCTTTTGTCAGCACTAATCAGCCCTGGAAACAATGGAAAGTATACAATGTGTTAAGACTTGCACAGGTATCTGATGCAATCTAAATGAGAGACAGTCCTGTTGCATTACCTAATATGTCTACATGAATGTCCCATAACCCATATTTTTATGCTGGAGAATTGCTGATTGCAGTAGCTGTTCATTACATACATGTGTCTCCAGGTGATAATCCAGCAAATGAAGGACTTTTTAAACTGACATATTTAATATACGTCCTTCTTATTTAAGGACAGCAAGAATATTGAGTGGTGTTCCAGCAAAAGAGGATTTGCCCTGAAGTGCAAAGGGTGAACTTCAGCAGACTGGAGATGAACCTTGCACTGTTGGAATCCTTTGCCCTGCAAAAGTGCTCACACAGGTTTTAGCATAAATAAGAGCCAAATCTTTGAGTATCAGCTGAGAAGGGCACAATATTTTTTGATAACCTAAAATAAAACTACTCAAAATATATTACACGTTTTGAATGGTTTTCTTTTTTTTTTTTAAATTATTTTAAAGAGGAGAATACATACAGCAGATTGAAAAAAAAAAACACATGGAGATAAATGGCTGTGCAATGAATGAAATACTTAAAACATTCACTGACCATTTATTAATATGTTTATTAAAGATCTACATTTTGTAATGTTCATATCTGGAATCAGCACTATACTTTTTGTTGTAGACAGAGTATTAAAAAAACCCCCAACAAATTAGGTATTTGATTATGGAAACAAAGAAGCAGAGAAAGTAGTGTGTGTGCACGTTACAATTATATTATCAAGGCTTTCTGTAATGTTATTATAGGCTGTTCCAAGTTACCATGTATGAAAACAAACCACACTGATTCCAAGCCCCAAAATGAGAGAAGTTAGGGAAACATAATCAGTGCAGCTGTGGCAACAATACTATTGTTAAAGTACAGGGAAATTTCATAAACAGTGAGTAAGAAGTCAAGAAGGAAATAGTTGTAGACAAAATCATTGCTAGAAAACATGAAAGCAACTCTTTTTTTCCCATCCCATCCCCTCTCCACCCTGTGAAAAGATTATCCATGAAAGGGGAAAAAAGGGTGAGGTTGTGGGTGGTGTCCTACATAAGGCCATAACACACAAAAAGTATGTGTGCTTTTCTCTTGGAAGAAGATGAGGAAAAAAACCCATGAGTCTGGAATTTCTTTTGGAACACATACTGTACTTTCAGGTGCCATCTGTGGGCCATGCGTTGTATGAAATAAGTCTGTGTTAAAATAAGCATAAAAGAGATAAAGGACATTCGACAATCCATTGTAGCCATTGCTTGCAGTGTGCCATAGATATTCCCAAGCTGGTTTTAAACTGTCTAGCTGTGAGAACTAGTGGCGCTTCAGTTTCTGTGCCAGCAGTGTGTAACATAGGGCAACAAATATTTCAACGAATGCTAATTTATCCTGCTTCTTATTGACAAAGCTACAGATGCCTTAGTCAAAAAAAAGAAATGCCACTGAGTCAACAGCTGTGCTTTGCAATGGTTTTCATTCACTTTGCTTTGGTGTTATGTTAAGAACTTCAGTGTCATTGCTCCTGCTTGACATCACTGCAAAAGAATCACTCAAAGTCTGATCCCCTGATAAACACCATTTCAAAAGAAATTGATAGTGTAACTCCCCTTAACATAAGAGAGGCCAGGCTTTAACACACACATTTTAAACTGCTTCCATGAGCCATTCAGTAATGTGATAGAGGAAACCAAAAGGGATGAAACTTGACTAGTGTATCATCCAAATTTACATTAAATAAAAGATAATTTTCCATCTGCAGGGAAATTTACTACAAACATATGAAATGTGAAAGCAGGTGTTTCCTGATATCACCAAAACTACAGGTATATGAAGAGAGGTTCCTAGTCTAGGCAATTTTCACCTTACAGTTTTTAACAGTGTTTGGATCATACACTTCAGTTTAAAGCATTTCTAGATTGTAGCTTGGGAGTATGGCGGTGCTGCCAAGATAAGACAGATTTTCACCATTTCTTTTGAAGTTTAAACTCTATTAAGCAGCCACATAACATTCACATTTCGGAAGAAAGAGTTCTTGCGAACTGGCAGGAAGCATAACATGACTTGCTAGTAATTATTTCCATGATATTAAGTTATTCCCTTTTGAGGTTTGCTTAGAATATATGTATTTGGTGCAGCTAGGAAAGTTTATTGAGCAAATGTGCATACTGATGAGTGACAATGAAATTTTAAAAGAAAGAAGTGTGCCTGTTTCTTCGGATCACTTTGATACGATGCTGGTATTCCAGACCAGATTCTTGAGGTGAGATGTGCAATGTCAATTCAATACTGGAAGCTGAAAGGCTGAATGGAACTTAATCCTGTAGACAGTAAGAGGCATTCTCCATAAAGATTCCTATATCTCTTAGCAATAAAGATCATACCATCATCCTTATCTAGCATCTTATCTTTTGCAGAATCAGGTTACTTCCTCTCCCCTCCAGTCAATTTACAAACTCCAATAAAAAAATTTTAGCCTTTTGCGATTGTGCTTTCTCTCTACTACCTTCAGCATGTTCTCTGTCTTCTCCCTGCCAAAAATATTTCCTGTCCCGCAGACATATAAAACTGGCAGCAAAGAGATTAGGTCAGCTGTGAGAGGACTTCCATGGAATCAATTAAAACTTTCTGGCAGCAGGAAGGCAGACACTGTGGGATGTGATGGGACTCACTTCACAAAGAGTTTTGACCTCATCCAGTTTCTAAAAGTGCTCTTTGACCTCCAGCCCAGCACCTCCATCGCTACTACTGCCCAGAACTTTTGAACACAGAGTTCCCAGACAGACCAGGTGCGCAATAAGAGCTTTTTGCCTCCCTTTGGTACCAGAAACTGTTTGGGGTTCAGTGGAATCCCAGAGCAACAATTAATGCTACTAATTTTTCTAACATGAATATAAATGGCTTAGAGCCATCAATATAGTTATTGCCAGCTACCAAAAGCAAATCAATCAACCACAATTTACTAGCATTCCTGGCTCTTTTTCTGAATTAGATTAGTACATTTGAGAGTTTTCAGAAAACATTTGAGAGAATTCAGCTGGACGAGGAACAAGAATTTTTTCGCTGACATAATTTTTTTGGATTTTTAAAGCGCTTTTGACAGTATACCTCACAAGAGGCTAGTAAGGAAACTAAGAAGTTGTAAGGTGGGATGTGTAGTTGTGTTTTGATCACAAAATAGAATAGAATAGAATAGAATAGAATAGAATAGAATAGAATAGAATAGAATAATGGTCAGTTTTCAATATGGCAGTTGCTAGCAGCAGAACACCGTAAGTATGAGAACTTCACTACATTCAACTGTTTTTTTAAGAAGTAACAGTTATTTAACTGAGCAGTTACTTAAGTTAGTAAAGACAAACCTAGGCAATTAGGCAGCACAATGGCAGAGGAAGTTCATGATGGAAAATTCAAAATAAGGTGTGTTGGAAGGATATTACTAATACACATTGTTGGATTTTGAATTAACAGTAACCACCCAAGAAAATGACCCATGTGTCACCTTGGAGAGCTTAATAAAAACATCTGCTTAATGTGGAAACGCAATCAAAAGCGAATGAAATGTTACTATGAATAAAGAAAGGGGTGGGGTCCCACAGAACCTGCTCTGGCCTAGACTGCCCAGGATGTACAGTGAATCAGTACACTTTCTCACTCTGCTGCGCAATTTCTAGGATGAGTTGGCTGGTTCCCTGGAGGAGAGGAAAGCGTGGAGTACCTTTGACATTGCTTTCCATTCTCTGCCTCCAGCTTTCTCCAAAAGGCCTTCCTGTTTCTGAGAAGTTCATAGACTTCTGCTGTTGGAAAGAAACTGAGTTCATAAAGCAAACCCACTGAAATGTAGCCATTTAACAACATACAGCAGTTCAAAACAGATGAATAACACTACATTCACTTAAAAATAAATTAAAAAAATCAAGTAAGGATAGTTATTCAGTTCAATTGTGTTGAAAATTAGCCTAAATGCAATGGCTAATGCTCCCAATTAGAGAGTCCAACATTTCTTTTAATTCTCAACTGAAACCATAACTAAGCAGTATATAGGCTTAAAAGCTAGAAATGCTTCCTATTTTGTGATGAAGAAAGATTATTTACCACAGGGCGGCAGGGCTTACTAATCTCTAAAAGCATAAATTAAAAACATCAAGCACCCACAGTACCCAATTAATCACCAGGTTTTGTGTGTGGGAGCTCTTTACACCTCTGTATAAACATAATCCCGTAACAGCAAAACATTCCATTGCCTCTAACTTAACACACTATTATTCAGCATGTAAAATCTTATTCCCTTTGCAGTGAAGTGATACAGGGTGGAGACTAGAAGGACTGATAGAACCAGCCTTGGTCAAACTTACAGGATGAGGCAGAAATCAAACTTTGATTATATCTAATTAGGAATGTATTTTTATTCCTTATATAATCCACTTCACAGCATAGTAAGTGTTCTGTACATACCTGAAAACACAGAAACCAAAATAGTGCTGAACTGTAGTAAAACCTTCCAACCCAAATCATTCTATGATTCTATGATTCTGTGAAAACAAGAAAGCAGTTGATCAAAATGTGTAGGAAAAAACCCCCTAAGATTATCTATTTACAGATCTCCTGGGAAACAGAGATCCACTAGAAAGAAAACCAGTGGCCAGATTCTTTCATTTGCCAGGATTGCTTTGTGCTAGTCATACAGGTCAGGTTCAGGTATCTGAAGAGAAACGCTCTGAAATATTTTGCCCCTTTAGCAAGGAAAGGCAGGGAGAGGGAAGGAGGATCTTTGAATACATGTGGAGAAGAAGAATAGGGGTTAAGTTGTGAGAGCTTGGAGAAGGCAGTAGAATTAAACTGGCTTTTGACAGAAAGAAAAGAGACACTGTGAGATATTGGTGAGGTCTGGGCATAGGAGAAGAAGATATTGATAAGCAGTCATTCTCATCAACTTGGAGCTGGAATTGCCTGAAGCTACCACTAAGTGCTTAGCAGGAAGGCTGGGCTTAGACATTACCAGTCTGCTGCATGTAGACAAGCAAGAGTGAGGGAAGAAAGAAAAGCTGGACAACTGTCCAGTGAACATCAGCTTGGTCTTTCAGTAGCTGTACAAGAAAACTAAGTCTGGGATAAAAAAGTCCCAGGGGAAGGCAAAGAGACTGGGACTGGAAAAAGGAAACTGCAGAATGCAGTCCTAAGTGGAACCAGGAATTACCAGGCATCATGTTGTTGCTTTGCTAGAAAAATGTATTATTTCTGGTTGTCCCGGTTCACCTAGACAATGGTGAGTCATCCTGCAATCAATTACTCTGTCAGTTTATGTAGGGCAAAGCAGTACAGTGGATCTAGATTCCAATCCTACTGACATTTCACATGCTGCCAGAATACAGTACTTTTTTTCCAGTTCATTTCTTAAAACGTTAAGAAGAAATAAAACATTACATGAGAATTATGCATTATGGTCATAAAGTCAAATGTTAACGTTTATGAAAAGCCCAAACTAAAATTATTTATGCAACCTTAATTTGGTCACCACATACATAGTCATAATATCATCTTTAATTACATAGTCAAAGAGTTATTTATACACAAGATCCCAGTTTTTTTCAGTATAATGAAGGAAACTTTAGCTATAGCAGATGTCCAAGGCAAAGGGAGTCATAAGGCAGAGAACACAGTGTAAGAGAAAGAATGTCTTCACCGCTATGAGATACGGACCTGAAGCATTCTCTGCTAGACTCTACTACTTCCCATGTAATAACAGAGACCTGACTTAAATCTGTCTTTTCCCAGATGATCAGTAAGCATATTCTCCATTTTCTAGGTGTCTGCCTTAGGCCTGCTTTACAGAAATGCCTAAATCTCAGGACCATATTTGACATGTATGGAACCTGTGCTTTGAGCGCATTAAGTGGCAGATATTCCTTTATGTTCTGAAAAGATCTACTCCTAGGCGTGCAAGATCTGACCCACACAATCAGTGAAAACTTTAGACCTTGATAGCTTTGTGCTTCTGTTCTCTACGTATAATACTGTGTTCCCTGAGATTGCCTTGTGAAAATACTATCACTAATATTTGTGAAGCATTCATAAACTGTAGACATGAATATTAAACAAAAAGCCAGATAGAAATGCGCAATTCTGTTTTTACATCATGGATCCAACTGTTTGCAATAAACAGGGCACAAAATCACATATTGAAAAAAAACCCTATCATAGATGCTCCATGTCTGTTCATTAACTAAAGACTGTCCACCTTGTGTACTCAATGCAACAGAGATTCCCCTAGAGAAAATAAAAACCAATATGGTCTTTAATCTCATGATCTCAATGGATATACAAAAGGTGACTCAAAATTCTGACAGTCCCTTAGTTTGCGTACTTTATGATTTCACAATCCTGCATGATGTTTTAAGCCTTTAAACTCAATTTTATGTGTGTGAGATATATGTAAAAACTGGTTTTGTAGCAAAGAACAATGGACACTTGATGCTGAGTGATTCGATTAACTATCAACCTATTATTTGCATTCTATTTTTCATTACAATCACAGCAGAGCCTGTGGTAAAGAAAATTCTGAAATATCTACTTATCTCAGAGCTCCTCGATCCTTCTCAGTCACTTTATTTGCATGGGTATGGGACGGAAATTGCACTGGTTCCATCGATCTGAGAATGAATCATGACTGTGTATCTATGGTAATACTGCTAGACTTGCCTTCCAAGTTTCACTTACTTCCGTATCACACAACAGTCATGAACACTGCTTTTGAATTGCTGTTCACTCTCCTAATTTGCTTTTCCCAGAATGTCTTGTGTGAAATTCACTTCCTTCCCCTTAAGGCACTGTGATGGGGGACTACATTGGAGATCTGCCTTGTCATCTTTCCTGTTCAATGTGTATTTGAGACTGCTGTGTGAGTGGGAGTAATAAGATCCAGGTATTGTTTCTGGGATGTTATCACAATTTTATCACTCCTCTAACAATCAGTGCAGTAGTGTCTTGCCAAAAGTCTGGGGTAACTGCAGAAGGATGAAATCTTGCTGATTCATCCAGTGCAACAGGGATGAAACTGATGGCATGGTTGGGCATAGTAACTGAATTGTAAAACCAGTAAATCCTTCACTGTTTCACTATTTCTTACTCATGTTTGCAAATCTCTGATTATTTTGTATACCAGCTACTCTCTGATCATGTAGCAGAAGCTATGAAAAATGCTGTATTGTCTGTGCTTGAAACATTACCTTTGACTGTGAAATTTTCTATTAGGATCCTTGTTTTCATACTTCAGGACTGGATTGCTTCAAAGTGAACCATATGGGGTGCAATCCAAAATCCTACAACACACAGAATACCAAAAGAAGAGCTGCTGTTGTTAGCAGCAATATATGCCCCTGGTGTTCCTTGCTGTGGAATGGTTCCTAATTGGAATATAAGAAATTGGTTTTGGCTCTAAGGTATTAATAGTGAGTCCTGAGTGCCTGGGTTCTTGTGGCCTGACTAAACACATTGTCTCTTTGTGCCAAGTCACCAAAGTTTGTTTCAGTGGAAATGCTCTAACTAAATCCTTCTTGACTTGAAAAACAGAAGGTTAGCCACAGAGTATCTGTTAGCATGCTTCAGCTTTGGAATGATCTGTGTTCCACTTCTACTGACCTCCATTGTATGCTAGAAGTAGTATGCAGCTGGCTGCCACAGCAGTGGAATTTCGAGGAAGATTTGGGACTTCACTTTTATTTGTATAATATATGGCAGGGATAGCCAGAGACTTCAGAGTTTTCCTCTTCTGCTTTTCCATAATTCTTATTAAACACAAATGTTAAAGATACCTGTGAAAGGGAAGACTTCTTGCCTGTGCCACTACATGAGCATCCTCGGGCAATGGAGGATGCAAAACCAGTTTCATATTGCAACCCCATGGATAAAAAAAAAAAAAGGTGGACGAAATCCTTCTATAGGGAGAGAACACCACTGTAGAGATTTTTTTTCTTCTGTCATTTCTTCCTTTGGATCAATAAAACCCTGCGTAGCTATGAGAACCTGCACTTGTTATTTCATCACTTATGAGCAATGTAGTAATTCCAAACTCATGTTTATAAAACTGTTACATCCCTTCAACATCTGTTTCCAATATCTATGAGAATTAGGTTTATCTTTGTTGTCTAGTGCAGTCTGGCAGTTTTACTTAGGATTAAAATCTCTATTGAATATACCATTTTGCTGATCTGCTCTGAAATTTTGGACCAATACAATGAGGCTCACCTGGAAATGATACACCCTTGTTTTATAGCTGAGGAAGCTACACATCTTTTTGAGCTTAGTAAAGTTCATTACACTGATTGACCAGGATATTTAATTGTTGTCCTTTCTATCCCTTTTTCTTCTGCTATTTTCCTCTCTTATGATTATAGGGTCAGAATCCATTTTATGGTGCCTGAGTAAGCTGTCTTAGCTGTATTTTCTAGAACACTATGAATCAGCTATTTTAACCCTAAGTTAACCTTGCACAAATATGTAACTACAGATTTGCCACTTCCTGTAGAATTATTTCAAAGTAAGTAATATGTTGTAGAAATGCAGGCTGGATGATCTGAGCTAAATTGAACAGGTCTGATCATGTGAGATTTTATGCTACCGCAAATTAAAAGAAAAAAAGCAATTTTGTCTTCACATACTGACAGTTTTCATCATACTAATGGTTACTATTTCCAAAAATGTTCAAAAATTGCATTAATTTTCTAGTTTTCTCTACCCAAGTAAAGTTTTTAAATAATATATTCATATGGGTATATTCTTCCTTTCCTATCCATTTTTTTTATTTTACTAGCCACATTGTTACTGTGTGTTTGTCAGATTGGCTAGGTTTATGATCTCTATGGGACAAATATGCAGAAAGGAAAGAGCATTTGCTTCAACATGACTTGTGCCTGCCAGAACAAATACAGGCCTGAAACTGAAAAGGCAACTTATGCCATTTTTAAAAATCAGTCAAGGACAGCCAAGATATTAATTGATGAAGCTCTAAAAAGTAGATGACAAAAGGAGTAAGACTGAATTTGATTTAACATACTGTAACACTCTGACATGACTACTTTTGTAACCACTTGGGATATGTTCTGACAGCTTTTCCTAGTATTTATTCACTCCTTACTCAGGCAAAACTCCCACTAGCTTCTCTCCCACGGTATTTTTTCTGACTAATATTTAAGTACATTATCTTTATGTTGTCTTGTATGGATCACACAGAACATCATCTTACTCATTTAGCTTCAGGAGACAGTGTATTTCATATTCAGAGACAGGCAAAGCTGTTATAGCCTAAACATGAAAAAGGATTAGAAACTTTATTACACTCATTACTACTTCACTGTGCAACTTTATACTACCTTACATAACAATGTTTCTTTTAAAATGGAGAACTGCTTTCACTATACCATTCTGACAAATAAATATATAACCATATGATGGCAGCAATATGCTTAAATATGTGGATTCCAATATGCAATATGTTTTAACTTGTCTAAAAAAAGAAAGATACAACTCAAACCAGCATTCTGAAGAGTAAGACTTGCAGCAGTTGAATATCACAGTCAAACTGAAGCTTTCACAATTTTTGACTACAAAATAAAGGTTGGCTACAATTTTAGTTGCTGAGTATAATTCTAATGACTCCAGTCATTCATTCCAAGGCCATTTTTACCTCTTTAAATGTGGAGATAAGCATTTAATGTCAAAATTTGCCTCACATATACGCAGTTCCCAGAGATTTTCAGGGGAGTCATGCATATGCAGGAAAGGACTAATCATTTTATTTCTTCAATATTAGATGCACATTGTTACCACAGTACATGTACTAGATGCCATGGATTTACCTATGCACTTCCCCTTCCACAGTAACTGAAGGAAGATTATAATGTGCAACAGTATTAAACTGAAATAATCTAGAGTGAGAAGATGCTGGAAATTTTAATAGAATTTACGCAGTTGACCTAGATCTCTCCAAAAGTTATTTTTTAACAGGTGATGAAAGTGAATGAATACTAAATATGAGGCAGAATGGAAGGAGATTTTATAAATATGCCACGCTTGATAAATTGTTTACAATTAGTTAGCAGAGAATTCTTAAATTACAGATCGTAATAGTGGTATGTAAAATCTCTGTGGACATACAATCGTGGCTGGATAAATAATTACAGCATTGGCACAGAACAACTTTCTTTGTCATTACCTGAAACTATAGGGTTTTGTCAGCTTGTGAAGTATTTAATTGGCTTCTTCAGTGGTTGCATCATGGCTATCTAGCCTGTTAAGACTGCAAATATAAAAATAATGGAGATGATACTACCTGGCAGGATAAGGGGACACTGGAAACCTGTTCTTTTATCCCTCTCATAGTATTTTACACTAAGATTGTTTCCAGTGACAGTTTTGCTGAAAATTTAGTGAGCATACATTTCTATCCAGTGAATTTGAGCTCCTCGATTTTTATGGGGGAAAAAAGTTGCAGGGGAAGGAAGTGGCATGCCTATAACTTGGACAATGAGATATTCTTTAGATAAATACAGATAAGGTCAATCAAGGGAATGTCTAAGCAAAATTTGGCCTCCCTCTAGACTTTAGTTTAGACTAAAGGTTAGCGTATGTCAGAAGTTGAGGGCTCAATCCTCTCTAGTATCTGCTGTGTAACTCCGAATAGGCCTAAAGGGGCACAACAGTGTTTAAACAACTTGAAGGAAATTGGATTATACAACTTTACACCTCTTTCTTCTTTGTTTATTTCAACTTGCTCTCCCAATCTTTTTTGACTAATCCTTTACCAGTTTGTGGTATTATTAAACAAGGAATAATATTATTTAAAAAACAAACCAAACCAAAATAAAACATACTTTCACTGATTTGATTTCTATATAGAGGAAAGAAGCAATTTTTAATCAACAGATTAAACAGATTACAATAGATTTTAATAGCTTAAGAATGTTAGAAGACAATTTCTCATCCAGGGATCCTAATCATTTCTGGAAACAGCTCTGTATCTAAGTTTCCTCTATCTGTGGTAGGAGATGCTATATGGAGAAGATCAAAGGTGTTTTAAAAAAGGACAAATATCCATTTGGTCTTTATGGGTCTGTGAATTAAGAAAACCAAACACAATTTTTTTTTTAGCAGATGGTTTCTTACAGATCATTTTGAGGATGCATCTGTATTGTCTACTTTCATGGCCATGAAAAAATGTAATTCATAAAGAAAAGGAGAAGAGGAAACCTTTGCTTACTAGATACAATTTAAATCCAAAAAGGTCCTGAAGACCATGCTGTGTCTTACTCTTGATAAACATGCTTTTCTGTATTTATCAGCAACTGAACACTGAGTGTATATTGAATGCTAGAGATGTCTAGCCATTGACCAATAAGTTCCACCAAATGGAAAATATTAAAACAATATGATTTTCTTAAAAAGAAATGAGTAGTGACTTTCAGAGAACCTAAATGATTTGCAGTTAACCTTTCAAAATTTAAGCATTTGTATAGATTTTACAAATTAATGTTTAGTATCAAGGTGAGTTTACAAGCAAACAGAAAATCAGTTAAGTCAATCAAATTTCTCATTTCATTAACCTCTTCTGCATTAATATTCTTTTACATAAGAAAGGGAGATATGTCATATTTTTCACCTCCCATACTTCTTGCAGTACTTACTGATTTGATTCTGCAAGTTGCAGCTCAAAAGATCAGAGCTCAAAGTCTTTCTAAATGAGTTGTACTTGCATAGAATAAATATCTTGAAGGAAATGTGGACTTATAGATTCATTCCCCAGTTATGCCTAAACCTCACCCATCAGCATCCTCACCTTTTTTTCATGAGCTTTATCCCTTCATTTGAAAAATACAGGCAGCATTTTCTTAACTTACAGAATGTTCTGAGAATAGATCTTGAACATGATCAGATCCCATGGTGATGAGCTTTCTAAAAAAAAGTAATCTGTAATCTGCACCTAAGCAATTTCCTCTTATTATCACAGTCCCATTTTATTCATATCTCAAAGCTACCAGCATGAGCAGGCTCTGAGCAGCAAGCACTTTATCAGAGAATACCATGTATCAAATAAAACTGTAAAAGGCAGGACTGGAGAATCTGCAGAGAACCCAGGTGACTAGACTGCAGCAATGCTTGGCTTGCTTTCTTCCATGAGCTCTTCAGCCAGTCATTCTTGATCACTAGCTAATACTCCCAGCTTCTCCAAATCTTCATCTTTGTCCATTTAGAAATCACAGAATTGATAACTAGCCCATTGACATTGTTGGCCTTTGGATCAGGTCTCACATGTAAAGGAAAATTGCTTAAACAGATGCCAGTAGTACTATCAGAACTGAATAATACCTATATAATAAGGTATAGCAATTTTGCTGTCATGTTACCAAACGTTCACTTCCACACTTAACTAATGGGTGCTTCCACTATATTCAAATTTTTCCTTTGTGTCTTGACCTTTTCTCCTTAGAATATCACTTCTAATTTTCAGTCATTTACCATATGAGATAAAATCCACACAGAGTTCATACAAGACTCAAACAGAGTTTCTGCTGCTTCTGTTTTCATTTTATTTAGGTTTATTTTTCTAAACCACATGTTACCTTATACCTTGCCAATGTAACTCATTTGGAAATAACATATTAATTCAAACAATGTTTGTTTGGAGGAACTCTGATAGCTTTCAGCTGGCTAAACACACTTAGATAGAATCCTGTTGGTTTCTAAGACAGAAGTGAAAGGCTGATATGCTTACCAAGTGACAGCTTTGATGCAATATCCTTACAATATATCAGAACTTACAGTCCTGTATTACTAGTGATAGCTTTTTCTCAGGAGTCCTTCAAGTACCAAAGTTCATGCAGTTCATGTTTATATTCAATTAAAACCTCAACTAAAATATTTGCAGACAAATGCTGCATTCTCAAGCTCTACGGAAGCCATTCAGACACATCTTCTACACAGATAACAGGGTGGGTTAAGTAGATAATTCTATGACAAATTAGCTCTACTGCTGTTTATTTTGGTAGAAAGTAGTTGCTAAAATTGTTTTCATGCATCCAACATGAAATGTAACTTGATAACATGCCCACTGAAAATGTAAAGCAGGTTCAGAAAAGTAAACTGCAACTCAGATTTGTTTTAAAGCATTTCATAAACTACCTGATTATTTTGTTTTCCAGGGAAAACAAAAAGCTAAATGTGCCATATGCAAAACCCAATGAATATCAGTGTGCTTCTAAAATGAACTTGAAATCCTAGTAGTTAAATATAATGATTCATAATCATGTTTTGATAGTGTTTTTCTCTTCTGCTGGTCTCTGAAAGACTTGTAGAAGCAATCAAGGAAAGTAATTACATACAAATAAATACTAAATGCATTACGAATAACAGGATACCTCTTTGTATAATAGCCTTTCCCCTCCCTTTGAAAAAAATTAAGTTATTTTTATAGTGTTGCAGCGGCATATTTTATTATCTATTTCAATTAAGCTCAAAACCCCTAGAGTTTAGCTGGAGAATGGTCTGATAATATAAAATATCTTTATTATGGCACACCCACGCATCAAATGTTTGCTTTTCTAGCTGTCTACGAGAACAGCACTCCTTTAAAGTAATTTGTAAGGGAAACATATCTAACAGTAAATAAACATTTTAAAGTGTAGGTAGATATAATAATTATTACAGCACTATGTTATTTGCTGCTAAACCACTGATAGTTCAGGTTTATCAGGGCAGCACAATCAGCTGGTCACTAATTAATCATAATTAATGTTATCTGGGTTCCATGCTGTTAAGACAAACTAATTATAGAAAACCAGCAGTTGTAGTATCATTAGCCACCACTTGTCTGTCTTACAAATGTCTTATCCTATTTACAAGTCTTACGTAGAACAAAAGCATCTTTTGAAGGACTGTGGGCAGGATATTTGCTTTCCTGTAGAGGGAAAGGCCTCTTTCAACTACCCAGCTCTGTAATCTTTTAAAAAAAAAAAAAAAGTTACATTGTAGATAAGTACTGCAAAAAATACAGAAGATGAGTGATTTGAAGACTCTTCAGTTTCAGTAGAGTAAGATTATTACCCATTTCTGCAAATTGTATGCAATTTCTCACAAAAATACTTGCTTTATGCCTTTGACAGCTATCTGGGAATGTCCACAGTATGACTATCATAACTTGATAATTCCCCTCCTTTCAAAGCCCTGATAAGAAGCCATGATTGCCACTGACAATCCTTCACAACCAGACGCTGCCTACACTTACACATGATTCATGAGAGTTTTCTTCTCTCATTTCATCTTTTGGTTTACCAGAGAATCATAACTGGCAGCGTTGATGTAGTCTCATAATTTGTTTCAAAAGAATGTGCTTAATGAATGCCTTTTTTTTTTGTTTTTAAATGAAAATTTTGACTGAAGAGAAACTTCAGTCAAACCTCAGGATATTTATTGGAGAAAAGCCAAAACCAACCCACCCTAAACAAAATGGAATCCTTGAGAACAAATCCCTTCCCAAAACTAAGAACAGGTTTGGTCCTGTGTTCCCGAAGCTGGATAGATTCTATCAGTACCACATAATTACTCTCATGGCTTCTTACAATACCTGCTATAACAAAGCAATAGACCTGAAATGTGTCAGTGGTCTTCAGAATGACAGTCATCTCCTAAATAAAAGATGTTTTCTCTCAGTAGCCTCTGTTCTGGAGCATAAACTTTCCTGGTTCCTCGGGATACATCTGCACTGTCAGGTTTGCACAATCCCAAGCTTAAAATTTAGTTCCTGTAACATCTTTGTTATCTACATGTTAATGCATGTTCAGACTCAACTTTAGCATATACCAGCTTGCTCACTGGCAGAGAAACTCTATGCTGGAGAAGGAACAAGAACAAAGGATTGAGATCTGATTTATGCGTCAGCTCTATTGTTACAGAAGATAATGGACATGGCTGAATTAAGTTGTCCTGGCTCCAGTCCTCCAAAAGTGTATCAGCTTGCCATGTCCTTCCACCATGACTGAATATCAACATAATCTCAGGGTTCTACTAAAAATCTGTTAGGCATGAAACAGACTTTTGTTTCCTGGGGGAGTCTTTATATAATTACATAGCTATTACATGAAATGGGTTAGTAAATAACAATATAGAAGGGAATTATATGGGCCTAGGAGAAAAATAACATTTCTGGAAATAGTTAAAGGAAGAAAAAGTTTTCTTCTAACAAATCTCTAACCAGCATACAAAGAAGGCCATAGAGGGAATATGACTCTGATCTGGATGCAACAGGAGAATACAACTACAAGATTAAAAACCAAAGAATTTATACTTGTACATACTGAACCTCAACTAGCCCTGCAGGGACACACTTGCCTGTTCCATGACAAGCAGGCTGGATGTAATCTACATGATGTAATTCTTGAGCACCTGTGATTCACTTACATGACTGCAAGTGAAATAGGCAAATTAGGCCACAGTCTCCATGATGCATTCAAGGTGTGAGGCCATAGGGTATCAGCCCCTAACCTGCCAGCCAGAAGGTTGATTTTGGAAATTCCCTTGCCACAGATGTGTATCTTATACATGCTTCAGTTGCAAACCATTACTGAAGGTCTTGTAGATCAAATCTGGCTGACTACATGGGCAGAATGTAGATGTTTGCAGTGGTGAGCACAGATGGAGGATCTGTCATGAAAGGTACAGCACATATGGAATAACTGGCAAGTCCAAGCTCCTACTGTGAAAATTCTCTAACTGAGCCTAGGATGAGTCTAAACATAAGCTATTGGGGCAGTCTGTGCACAACTCCAGAGGCTGTACCTCTGCATATCTTTCATATCTCTGAGAAACACATAAAAATATAGACATATTAGAAGGGTAAAGTACAAGAGAATAGGTATCATACTATAGAAAACAGGTATTCAAACAACTATCTGATGAAAATTCCTATCTTACATACTTTTGTTAATTTCCTTGACATGTGCCTGAAAATGAATTTTTTATAATTCTAGTTAGAATACCATTATTAAATAAAAACCCTCATAAAGTAAACCTGAGGGAACAGAAAATGTACATAGAAATGGAAGTTACATTTTGCTTTATAAATAGGTGTTTAAACTATGTAGAAGAACATTTATAATAATGTTATCAGAATTTTAAAACGTACAGGCACACTTATTAGTGTGAATTAGGTTTATCCACACCATGTCTATGGAATGTGAAAAGTTAGGTGGTGGCAGGTCTTAGAGCCTGTGGGGTCAGTCTTGCCCCTAGACACATGTGTATGTGTCATTTATCTGCTACAATGCTAGCCAACACTTGCTCATTTTAGAAAGTATGTGCACACAACTGTGGGCAAGACTGAACAGTGACTTTTCAATTCGAAGTTTCTTCATGCAAATGCAAACACTTTTTGCAATCTGATTCTAATTAACAATAGAATCATTCATTCATTCTCTAACAAATGAGCAGAAATCCCCTTCCTTTAGCAATACACAGACATTTGATAGTAACTAAATATTCAAGGTGATTATGTGTTACAAGATCTGATTCTGTTGTACTTAAGACTCAAGTCCTGTTTTCATCTCAGCTATAGGCCACAAAACCACTATGCTGCATTACTTGCTCGGGGCATTGGAAGAAGAAATCTTCCATCCACAGCTGCAAACAAAGCAGTAAAGCCATTTTGTCACTATGAAGAAAACTTCAGGATTGGCCTCATACTTAGCTCATAATACACATAACAGAAAAGTACCTACTGAATGTCAGCAGTGGCAGCTAGTATAGTCTGTTCATAGTCTGAGCTCACTAATACATGAAACTTCTCAGTGATTCCATTAATCTCAATTAATAAAATCAGATTTGTGTAAAAGTGCCCCTCAGTCTACTGGCAACACTCTTGCTAATACAGCCTAGTACACAGTTGGCCTTTTTCCCCACAAGAGCCTACTGTTGGCTTATGTTCAATTTGTTGTCCACCAGGACTCCCAGATCCTTTTCAGCACAACTGCTTCTATGAGGCTCTTGGTTAAGAGTAGAGGCAAGAGGTGCAAAACCATGATTTTTTTTTCAGATTACTACTACCGGGGTGTTTAGTTTGTGTTGAGAGCATCCAAAGAAGAGCAAAGAAGCTGGTGAAGGGTCTAGAGCACAAGTCTTATGAGGAGCGGCTGAGGGAACTGGGGTTGTTTAGTCTGGAGAAAAGGAGGCTGAGGGGAGACCTTACTGCTCTCTACAACTACCTCAAAGGATGGTGTAGTGAGGTGGGGGTCAGTCTCTTCTCCCAGGTAACAAGTGATAGGATGAGAGGAAATGGCCTCAAGTTGTGCCAGGGGAGGTTTAGATTGGATATTAGGAAAAAATTTCTTCACTGAAAGGGTTGACAAGCACTGGAACAGGCTGCCCAGGGAAGAAGTTGAGTCCCCATCCCTGGAGGTATTTAAAAGATGTGTAGACATGGTGCTTAGGGACATGGTTTAGTGGTGGACTTCATAGTGTTAGGTTAACGGTTGGACTTGATGATCTTAAGGGTCTTTTCCAACCTAAATAATTCTATGATTCTATGATTCTATGACTAGCTCTATCTGGTCCTATACACCAAACAATTATTAACAGCTGGTGATACTAGGTGCACTACCTGGCAGGTATCTTCCAGTTTAGTTTCATTCAAAAGGAATTCAGCTTATTTGTTCCAAGACTATTCCACAATGTGACTTGAAGTGCTGTAAGTGGGGACAATGGAGAGATTCACTTCAAAAGCACACTCTTGATCTAAACTAAAATGCTAATATGGACAGACCTATAGGATCCTTCTCAGAACCTTGAGGCAATGGAAATCCTATTATCTTGACCAGGTGCTGGAGCAAATCCTGTAGCTTGAAATACATTCCATGAGACTCATTAAGGCCTGAAAAATATGAATAGAATCTCAGAGGTTGGTATAGAAGACCCCAATGATTTTTGTCCCTAGAAGAGGACCTATCTCTGTAAAAATACAACTCTAAAATTCCATTCAAGTCAGAGAAGTGGATCTTGGTGATCTAAATAAGAATCTGGTGACTCTAAAGCTGTTTTAAAGTACCATGACTGATGGTCTTTTGCACAAGATATCAACAGCATCAATACTTAGAAGCATAGAATCACAGAATGGTTTGGGTTGGAAGGGGCCTTTAAAGGTCATCTAGTCCAACCTTCCTGCAATGAGCAGGGACATCTACAACTAGATCAGGTTGCTCAGAGCCCCATCCAGCCTGACCTTGAATGTTTCCAAGGATGGGGCATCTACCACCTCCCTGGGCAACCCGTTACAGTGTTTCACTACCCTCATTGTAAAAAATTTCTTCCTTATATCTAGTCTGAATCTACCTTCTTTTAGTTTAAAACCATTGCCCCTTGTCCTATCGCTATTGGCCCTGCTAAAAAGTCTGCCCCCATCTTTCTTATAAGTCCCCTTTAAGTATTGAAAGGCTGCAACAGGGTCTCCCCGCAGCCTTCTCTTCTCCAGGCTGAACAACCCCAGCTCTTTCAGCATTTCCTCACAGCAGAGGTGTTCCATCCCTCTGATCATTTTTGTGGCCCTCCTCTGGACCCGCTCCAACAGGTCCATGTCCTTCCTGTACTGAGGACCCCAGAGCTGGTTGCAGTACTCCAGGTGGGGTCTCACCAGAGCAAAGTAGAGGGGGAGAATTTCTTCCCTTGACCTGCTGGCCACGCTTGTTTTGATGCAGCTCAGGATATGGTTAGCTTTCTGGGCTGCGAGAGCACGTTGCTGGCTCATGTCCAGCTTTTTGTCTATCAATACCCCCAAGTCCTTCTCGGCAGGGCTGCTCTCAATCTCTTCATCCCACAGTCCTTATTGATAGTGGGGATTGCCCCGACCCAGGTGCAGGACCTTGCACTTGTCCTTGTTGAACCTCATGAGATTCACACAGGCCCACCTCTCCAGCCTGTTCAGGTCCCTCTGGATGGCATCCTGTCCCTCAGCTTGGTGTCATCTGCAAATTTGCTGAGGGTGCACTCAATCCCGCTGTCTATGTCATTGATGAAGATATTAAACAGTACTGGTCCCAATACGGACTCTTGAGGGACACCACTCGTCACTGATCTCCACCTGGACATCGAGCCATTGACCACTACCCTCTGGATGTGACCATCCAGCCAATTCCTTATCCACCGAACAGTCCACCCATCACATCCATATCTCTCCAATTTAGAGAGAAGGATGTTGTGGGGGACCATGTCAAAGGCCTTACAGAATTTCAGATAGATGACATCCATAGCTCTTCCCTTGTCCACTGAAACAGTCACTCCATCATAGAAGGCCACTAGGTTGGTCAGGCAAGACTTGCCCTTGGTGAAGCCATGCTGGCTGTCTCAAATCACCTCCCTGTCCTCCATGTGCCTTAGCATAGCTTCTAGGAGGATCTGTTCCATGATCTTCCCAGGCACAGATGTGAAGCTGACAGGTCGCTAGTTCTCAGGGTCCTCCTTTCTACCCTTTTTAAAAACGGGGGCAATGTTTCCCTTTTTCCAGTTGACAGAACCATTGTCAACAGAAGGGTCATTAGTGTTCTGGAAGTCCGTATTGCACAAACTAGCACTACAGTAAGCAGCACTGATTCCGTTGAAGCAATCTGACTAATATTGAGCAGTCTTAGACATGGTTTTGTACGAGATACGGAAGCTGTTTAACCAATACATAGGTGATACTTGGAGAGTCCTTCTGAGGTTCTTAGCCTGCCCTTCCACCTCAAAATTCTAGAAGTCTTGAGGATGTCACTGTGTCACCATTACCTGTGCCTCATGCACTTACATTTTTTATATGTATACGTAATCTGCCAATACTGAAGCACACTCCTATGGAAATACCTGGTTATGGAGATAAAAAAATTTAAATAACAGTAATATCAAACAACAGAAAAGAGCAAGGATCATGAGAGAACAATAAAAGAATCTAAGAGAAATATAAAACCCAAAGGAAATTGAAATTTGAAGAGTGGCTATTGCATCTATGTATGAGAGGTAGCAGGGAAAATGCACAGCAAGCAAATTTGTCCTCAGATTAATGCTGTTGTGTAGTATGAAGACTGCTTGAATTTTGTGGTCAATCAAATTTGCTGTTTCAGAAAATGAGTGACATCCCTGCATAATGTTCTGTTTGCCTTCCTCCCTGTTTCTTGTGCAGCAGACTCCTGGCTCGCCTCCTGCTACTTCCCCCTACTCTTGCCTGTCTGTTCTTGGGTAGGAAGGACATGCTACAGTACTCATAGGAAGAAAAAAAATCTTTGGTGATGTGGCATTATTGTAAGAGGGCTGTGATTTGGCATAGGATAGATCAGATTAGACTCTCTCTGTTCTCCTTGGTAATGAGTGGCTTGTACTGATCTTAGACTGCACTAGCAGGAGAAAACTGAGAATGCAGATCAGTTCATTATGTTCTAAAGTCTGCAGCAATGCTCCATCTCAGTTGCTTTATAAATTTTACCTTCTCTGGTGCGTCTTTTTTAAAAGCCTATCTATCTGCTCCAGTAGGATTTCTGCTTTTCAAGACTGTCATGCTGACAGATGAGGATAAAAGAGAACAGACTTTTCCAGAGCTTTATAGCAGAACAGGAGAAAATGAAAGGACAGATAAGCATTGGAACATGTTGTGGAATTTGGAAGTTTTCAAGGTCAGATTTGATAAAGCTCTGAGCTACCTGCTCTGAAATCAATGTTAATCCTGACCTGAGAGGAGGTTTCACTAGGTGATCTCCTAAGGTCCTTTCCAACCTCAATTATTCTGATAATAACTAAGGAATAACTCCTAAAGTTTCTGTAAGTTAGCTTTCCCTACATAGTACCACAGAGGCCAGATTTGTAGACAATTTAGAATGATGTAATTGACAGTAGTGGGACTATGATATTGATGACAAAAAGCCGCTATAAACAAAGTTGTGCAGTGACAAGAATGACTCTTGACTGGACCACAGATGCATAAAATGAACGTTTTTTTTCCTGAGGCTATGCAATGATACAATAATGGGTCCACAGTACAGAATAATAGTCAAGTCAAATTGATTGAAAATTGAGAGGGATTTAAACCCTACGGTAGCCACTGAAAGGTGTTTTGCTCATGCTCTATTGCACTCTTTGTGGGTAAGGAATCAAAATTCAGATGGGAAAGCATTTGAAAGACGGTATTTTCAGATATCAAAAAAGTTGCTCAGCAGATAATTTGTACATATGATTTCCACTTTACTGTGTACTTCATCTAATAATTAGTCACATAAATAAATTACAGAAAGTGCAATATTTTTAAAGTATAAGCATTATGATGGTCACATCCAGAGGGTAGTGCTCAATGGCCTGATGTCCAGATGGAGATCAGTGACGAGTGGTGTCCCTCAGGGGTCTGTACTGGGGCCAGTGCTGTTCAGTATCTTCATCAATGACATAGACAGCGGGATCAAGTGCACCCTCAGCAATTTGCAGGTGACACCAAGCTGAGTGGTGCAGTTGACACACCTGAGGGACGGGATGCCATCCAGAGGGACCTGAACAGGCTGGAGAGGTGGGCCTGTGTGAATCTCATGAGGTTCAACAAGGACAAGTACAAGGTCCTGCACTTGGGTCGGGGCAATCCCCACTATCAATAAGGACTGTGGGATGAAGAGATTGAGAGCAGCCCTGCCGAGAAGGACTTGGGGGTATTGATAGACAAAAAGCTGGACATGAGCCAGCAACGTGCTCTCGCAGCCCAGAAAGCTAACCATATCCTGAGCTGCATCAAAACAAGCGTGGCCAGCAGGTCAAGGGAAGAAATTCTCCCCCTCTACTTTGCTCTGGTGAGACCCCACCTGGAGTACTGCAACCAGCTCTGGGGTCCTCAGTACAGGAAGGACATGGACCTGTTGGAGCGGGTCCAGAGGAGGGCCACAAAAATGATCAGAGGGATGGAACACCTCTGCTGTGAGGAAATGCTGAAAGAGCTGGGGTTGTTCAGCCTGGAGAAGAGAAGGCTGCGGGGAGACCCTGTTGCAGCCTTTCAATACTTAAAGGGGACTTATAAGAAAGATGGGGGCAGACTTTTTAGCAGGGCCAATAGCGATAGGACAAGGGGCAATGGTTTTAAACTAAAAGAAGGTAGATTCAGACTAGATATAAGGAAGAAATTTTTTACAATGAGGGTAGTGAAACACTGTAACGGGTTGCCCAGGGAGGTGGTAGATGCCCCATCCTTGGAAACATTCAAGGTCAGGCTGGATGGGGCTCTGAGCAACCTGATCTAGTTGTAGATGTCCCTGCCAATTGCAGGGGGGATGGACTAGATGACCTTTAAAGGTCCCTTCCATCCCAAAGCATTCTGTGATTCTATGATTAAATACAAATACAAAAGACCTTTAGCAACATGGTCTGGCTGAAATCCACATGGTGTCAGCACTGCCACAACTTGTTTAGTGGCATTTTGATAAAGGTATTTGAAAGATGATGTCTGTATATAACCTACACTTGTCAGAATATTCCTATATTATCGATTGTATAGTGGGTCTGGTTTTCCAGTTATGGAAACTGTCGGTCTGTCTTTGCTTATTAAATGAAGATGACATTATCAAGATATGTCTCAAAACAATGTCTCAAACAAACCTTCCTTATCTGTACTACAGGGACTTTGAATTGATCAAAACTGAAAGTGTTTTAGAACTAAATTACTTGCCACTACTTAGATTGTTTAGGATTTACTACTTATTCAGTTAAACTGGAATTAGAGTAATCTTTTATTTTTGTCTTGACAAGCATTTTTGTCTTACACATGTTATTTTGGTTTCCATACCAAGATAAATACAAAATGTGATAACTGCTTAAAATATTTTATATTGTTAAATTTATAAAATACTTCCAGTAATTAGGTTTTGGCAACATGTAAGACTCATCCTCCTAAAATATTAACATATTCATTGTATTACTCAAGCATTTAAAAAAATTTTGCTCTGCTAGCTTGAGTGTGTACCTACCACATTATAGGAAGCTGTCTTGGCCAAAAAATTTCCTCAACACAGCAAGAGAGAGATTACATAGAATTTTACTAGATACTTCGTCCTTGTTCCAACTGTTCATAAAAGGCATCAATCCAATAGTAATCTGCTACTTTTGGCCCAAGAAGTAGTAGAAAACTCTTTGGCCCAAGAAGTAGTAGAAAACTCTTTTCACCTCAATTTATTATTTCATCTTTGAAAACCATGTCATAGAATAGAATCATTTAGGTTGGAAAAGACCCTTAAGATCATCAGGTCCAACCGTTAACCTAACACTATGAAGTCCACCACTAAACCATGTCCTCAAGCACCACGTCTACCCATCTTTTAAATACCTCCAGGGATGGGGACTCAACCACTTCCCTGGGCAGCCTGTTCCAGTGCCTGACTACCCTTTCAGTGAAGAATTTTTTCCTAATACCCAACCTAAACCTGCCCTGGGCAACTTGAGGCCATTTCCTCTCATCCTACCACTTGTTACCTGGGAGAAGAGACTGACACCCACCTCACTACAATATCCTTTCAGGTAGTTGTAGAGAGCTTGTCAGAAACAAGCAAACGGATAATTTTTGTACCTAACGTACCTTTAATATATCTATGATGCAGGCTATCATATAATTTAAAAATGCTTTCCAAGATCTTCCTTCTAAATTATTCCAGTTTAAGGTTAATTCCATGTGTACTAAAGTACATGGAAAGGATCTAATTGATTTTAAAACAATTGGATTCATTGGATTTAGCGTTAGATGATGCCAGTTGTCACCAGACTAGAACTTTCTATTCTAGCTAGCTGCGTGAAGGCCATGAAAAGAACATATGGCAATACAGTGTTTTTATCTATCAAAAAGAGAAAAATATCATTCAGGAGCAGGCATCATAAATCCTGATGTCTGGCCAATGAAATGGATTAAAAATAAGTTACAAATGTAATTTAGCGTGTTTACCAATTCTTCCAGATTATTAGTTTCTTTGTCTAAATATTTCTTTGCTGGCCATTGTGTATAAGAGCCATGCAAACAGCAAGATGAATGACTGAGGATAATAAAACTGATTAAGTATGGAATTTTATCAAGTCCACAAAATACACAAAATTAGAAAACTGAAAACTAGTTTCCTTTTAATCTCTGCCATAATAATCTGTCATGTTGTATTGAGACTATGTGAATTTACTTTTACAAGTACAGTCCTCTAAGTACTTTTTTTTTGTTATTTGTGTTTTTCCAAATTGAGTATCTTTAAAAGATACTTGTAGTATATAAATGAACTTTTCAAAATCTTTACATTATTTACATCGAGCATTAATGTCAGTTTACTGTTCTACCACTTAGAAGTTCTGTTTCTTAACAATTCAGGCCTAATATCTCCATGTTTAAGAAATGTACATAATTGTCTAAACTATTCAAATGTAAAACTAATTACTCTCCCTCATATGTAGTAACTCACAATAAATCAGAAAATCTTCAGTTTTGGAATTATGTTTTTGCTTTCTTCACTCATGCAAATAATATACTGTTGTGAAATTCCATTATAATATGCTAATAAATAATGTTATTTTAATGTATATAGTATACTAAAATGTGGATCAATGGATTAAGGTCAAAATTCTCCTGAGTAATTTTGCAAATATTCATCTAATTTTTTCAACATATGGACAATTTTCTTAATACATATTTTCAAAAGACAGATGTTTCCACTACTTTAAAGGTTTAATAATAGTTCATGCAACTGAGAAATGCAAATTTTGTATATATATGCATAAGTTGTTTCACAAACATCTTGCGAGTAAACTCTCAGAGTCTGTAACATTTTGGGCCATACTAGGTGTTCAGTACTTTCTCATAAGTTCCTTGATTGCCCAAAGTAATTTTATGCAACTAATATTGGCATTTTAATGGGTATGATAATACAAAATATTGGGACATAACTTTCTGGTGCTGTGAATGTATTTGCAGTGTGAATGTTTCTTTGACTATTAATGAAATGAAAATGTTGGTTAATGAAAACCACCAACAGTAGTGGCCATCAAATTTTGCCAACTGAAACATCTCACCAGAAAGCCAACAGTCCATTTTTTTAATTGCTTGTTTTGGTAAAAATAACTGCCAAGCATTTAAAGTACCATTGGCAGATTATAAGTAGAGGTTTATTTCTAATGTTGTATTGGCATTTTTGAGGATAAGATGCAAGCAGTCTTAGTTTATAGTGCGACAAACATTTTGTCTTGTCTTTGTAATTAAAATACTCTCTAAATGGTCAACAGGGTTTTTTTTTGGAGTGGCAATAGCTTTATAGCTGCATCAAAACAAGCGTGGCCAGGAGGTCAAGGGTGGTGATTCTTGCCCTCTACTCCGCTCTGTTGAGACCCCACCTGGAGTACTGTGTTCAGCTCTGGGGCCCCCAGCATAAGAAAGACATGGACCTGCTCGAGCGGGTCCAGAGGAGGGCCACAAAGATGATCAGGGGGCTGGAGCACCTCCTCTGTGAGGACAGGCTGAGAGAGTTGGGGCTGTTTAGCCTAGAGGAGAGAAGGCTCTGGGGATATGTTATAGCAGCCTTCCAGTACTTAAAGGGGGCCTACAGGAAAGATGGGGAAAGACTCTTTATCAGGGATTGTAGCGATAGGACGAGGGGTAATGGTTTTCAACTGAAAGAAGGTAGATTTAGATTAGATATAAGGAAGAAATTCTTTACTGTAAAGGTGGTGAGGCACTGGAGCAGGTTGCCCAGAGAAGCTGTGGATGCCCCCTCCCTGGAAGTGTTCAAGGCCAGACTGGATAGGGTTTTGAGCAACCTGATCTAGTGGAAGGTGTCCCCGCCGATAGCAGGAGGGTTGGAACTAGATGATCTTTAAGGTGCCTTCCAACCCGAATCATTCTATGATTCTATTCTATGATTTGAGGAAAAAAGGGCAAATCAGTCTAAGAAAACTAAACACAGAATAATACCAGATCTTAATGTGTTTAACAACCAGTTGTTCCACTGAAAGCAGTAGTTGGGAGTTGGGAGCACTTACAAGTAAGAGTTGGGAGCTCATCAACTTCCCAGGTCTGCCCAATGAACTTTTTTTTTTAAGAAAAACAAGGGGTGTCTTCTTGTAATAATTTCCCCAAGGTGATAATGTATTTTATGAATGTCAAAAGTCTTCAATGCTACTTGTATTCCTTTGCTTGTCAGGCAGTTTCTTTGCTACACTTTCACATTAGGAAACATTCAATGCCTTACCTATTTTCAATAAAAATATCTAGTCCAACCATCATTTTACGTTTTTAATTAAATTTTTGCATAGCAGCTGGATTACTTGGGAGTGCTTCTAATAGAAAAACAAGCTCCAGTTGATTGATAAATAATCGGGATTTGGATAGTAATTGCCTATTTGCTTGATGATTATTACTACAGTGCTATCCCAAAGAAGGGCTTATCAGGTGGTTGCACAATGAGAAGATGCAATTTATACAGAACATTTGCTATGTGCATGTCATGTTTTTTCTGTATCAGACAGCAATATAAGAAATAGTTATTATTTCAGGTGTTCATTCCACAATTTTTTTCCTTCCATAATGAAACGCAGCTACATGGGTTACATAAATTCTTGGCTAAACCACTTCAATTAGAAGCATTAAAGCTGCTTTAAATAATAAAATAGAGATTAATTTATCTAGGACTGAAAGACAAATGTAATTGTCCATTGCTACATTTCAGCTATCTGCATTTTTAAATAAATTATTCTGAACTCTAATATGAATGAATTCCTACTGTAGCTATTTTGCAAGTGGTCAACCAGCAAAAATGATTGATTGCTTCTAATTCCAGAGGCAGATCATTCTCCCTCAACTTTAGTGTGAAGAGATGGAAAAAATATGTCTTCATTCAGTAAACAGGAGTGGACCAGAAATCTGCGTTCCTTTTAATACTGTAATTTCAAACTCAGTCTTTGACTAAATCTAGACATGGATAGATAAAAACAGACTGAAATTCCTTCAGGTCTCCCATTTGGTGCAATTGTCTGACACTGTTGGATTACTGCTGAAGAAAGGAATGGTCAGTCCCCTCTGACTGCTGGTGGAAGGAATGCCATTCCCTATGTAATAGCTGTCCAACAATAATGGCTGCAGCCACCATTGCTGACAAAGTCCAGGACTCAGAAAAGGGATGCACACTTTTTACAAAGAGAACTAATTGAGGAATTTTCATTCCAGAACATTTCTGGCTGTTTGCCTGCATCTGTCTCAAACATAACAAAGTCATAGTCGATTAAAAATAACCCCAGGATTGTGAAGAGGCTAGTCTGAACATTTTAATGTGAGATAGTAAGGAACTTTCTTGGAATAATTTTTGGAGTTCATCTGCAATACAATTAGGTTTTACTGCAAGCTATTTTTAAGAGTGGATATTAAATTACTCATAAGGAATAATATGCTAATATGCTCACCAATCTGATGCAGTACCTGGTTCCAGCAGAACTGGTGAGAGAGGATTCCAGGACTGTGAAATGTGGTACTGCATCTGGTTCAACTACGGTACTCAAGTCATGCTTTACACTATAGGACACGGAATTCCAAGTAGCTGTTTGAAAACAACAGTATTTGTCCTTCTTTGGTGCTCAGATGATGACCTTGTTTACAGAATCCTGTCTTTGCTCATCTGTAGCCTTGCAGCTCAGCCCTTGACTCAGTAATTGGGACAGTTGCTCACTCAAATTCTCTGAAAAATTCTGCACCTAGCTTTCAGTTGTTTGAACATCCACCTGAGATTTCTGAGATTCTATCGACTAAAGTTTGCAAACCGTTTCTATGGTTTGGGGTAGCGTGCAGTGAGATATCAAATCTTGCCAAAGATTCTAAGGTCAATAATGATTATAGGCTAGATAGATACACACGTTACTGCACATCATTTAAGAAAGTGCTTGATATTGTAAAGCAATACTTGCACCATGTTATGTGAAAGATTCTGAAGGCTGTATTTTTTCATATTCTTCAGTCCTAAGGCCAGAATTAAACCTATGGTAAAAATGCAAGTGAAACTAAGTTTCCCAGATGCCTCATAGGACACATTTCTTTACACCGTCAGCTCTGGATTTCCGCAGCATAGAGAGAACTGTGTCAGTTCCTGCTTAAGGGAAGTTCAGGACTGACTGCATGCCTTCCTAGATTACTTAATGTCTGATCAAGTCATTGCTATTAATACAGTAAACTTATTATTATAAATTTTGTCAGCAATTTTAGAAAAATACAAATAAATGAACAAAATCCTTATGATAAAGCTCTACCTTTCAAATATTGGTGCTCTGAGTAGAGGTACTAAAAGTAAGTGAAGTGGCATGATTTAACTGCAGTCTCATTCCTTGAGGTAGTCTCCACAAAACCATGTTGATGGGATATACCCAGTAGTGTTGCAAAGCCTGTCCTTTTCTTTTTATGTATTTATTAAAAATCAAAATAAATACAGAAAAACTACAACACAGCAAAAACTTAGGAAGAGGACCAAAAGCTTTAGAAAAACTTTTGCCCCATTGAATTTATCTCCTACTGGGGCTAACCCACAACATATGCTTAACTTTATGTACTTTGGCAATATTGCAGAGAAGGTACTGATTACATTAGAAATAAAATTATGTTTCAGAATGACCCATAGAAGTCTTCAATACTGAAGTTCTAAGAAAGCCAAGTGGAAAAATAGAATTATTTTCAAATGGCAATACTTTTGTCCTCAGAAACTATTAGTTTTGGGTAAAGTTCAGAGTTTTTGAACTTGGTGTTGAGAGAATTTATGGACCTTGTTTGTCCACTCTTTCAAATCCCCACAAAATGTGTGTATATTAGCTACCAGCTGAAGAATACAGCCCTAGTTCTTGTTGATGAGGTTTGACTGATTCAAACTGCTGCAAGTATGCTTGTAATGGCTTTAAAAAGGACTACCTGGACATTTCCCTCACAACTTAACCAAACTCCCAGAACTTGTGCAGTTTTCCATGATTAACTAGGTGATTTCTTTGTGCAATACTGTTTTCTCTAGAATTTCTATGAACTCAAGTATTTATTTATTTTAACATTAAATAAGGGAAACTAAAATACTGTAGGAAAATACCACTTGAAGTAAGAGCACTGTTCATAAAATGCTCTTGCAGATGTATGCAAAAACTGATTTAAAAAGAGTTGCTCTTGTGAATCAAAAATCTGTCTTAAACCTTTTAACATGATTTCACAAAGAAGTCTCCAGTGTAGCATTGCTGCTTATACAAATGCACTTAACATACAAATCAATTAAACCTGGGTAAAAGGTAGCTGAAAAACAGATCACTGATAGCAAATTCAAAAGTACTTCCATAGGATTTAAAAAACAGCAGGACCAAATATTTAAAATAAAAATACCCAACGCAGAAAAACACCAAGTCACCTAGTACAGTGTCTATTTAGATGCATAAGAGCTGTAACAATTAGAGAAGGTTAGTAAAGTGGATACTACTAATTCATTGCACGCACAGGATTGCACTACTTGAGATGGCAGGTACAGTACAATACAATACTTTATCATAATGCCTAGTTGATGAACGTGGAGAAAACTTTACATTTCTGCCTATAACTGCCTAAAGAGTCTGTCAACAGACATATTCTATAAATGGGAAAAAATACCTTAGAACTTGGCCTCTGGGTTCTGCTACTGTCATCTAAAGGGAGAAATATATTACAACAGGTTGGGAAAAAAAGGTGCTCTATAGCAGGCTTTTTGTTTAAGAGCAGGAGTTTTAAATGTCTATTTTTTAGTAAATTTTCTTGAAAGGAAATGGCAATGATTTCTATACCATGATTTTTCCTGTAAAACCTTAAAAGGCAAGCAAGTATAGTATGCTTTGACTGTGGGTTTTTTTAGTGGGTAGAAAAGGGTGGCAGAATTTTTCTAAGCAGGCGGATTGTGGTCTAGCAACAAATACGCTTTTTGCTTTATTGCCAATTGTGGTAATACCAATGAGGACTGAACTAGGTGGTGATGGGAGTAGTGACCTCAACATGGGAGAAATCAGAGATTTAAGTTGATGAAACAGACTGAAGTATTCTAGACATGATGGCCAGTTTCAGGGTTGACACAGTATTTTCTTCTCCTGCCCATGCAAACTGTTTTAACTGTTTGGACCTTGCTCCTAATATTGACCACAAGAATGAGACAGTATGTTTGTTCTTATCATGGAAACAATAGTTCGCTAAAAGGCTGAACTTGGTCCATTCTTTCCTGCTGATCACCAAACAACAGATAAAGACTTTAGATACTATAAGCCCTGACTGTATTTGAAAATGTTGAATGGCACAGTATTAAAATAGTGATAATCTTTCATAAAAAGATTACTGTCCTACATCCCATTGTCTCAATCTGCTTCAGAATAAGAAAAGTGAATAGTTCATTTTGTTGTCAGTTATATCACCAATTTCCCTCAGTAAGGAAGCCAGCTCTTTACGTTAATGATGGCATTTAACAGTGGTAAATCAATCCCTATCTACTTTATAAATCATGCTTGTTCAACAGAGTTTTTCTTATTTCTCTACAAAGATTTAAAAAAGCATCCAGTCCAATAACATTACAAATGTTGTTTGATTTGGAAGACCCACAAATATGACTGGCTTCATACCACACAAACTGCTATACTGAAGGGTGGTATTACCCACTTATTTATAACCACCTAATGTTACCATGTAAGGCTGAATCAATTAAAAAAAAAAGTTCCAAAACTGACAGGAATCTCTATAAACTTTGCTCTCTAGGAGACATAACAATAACATTCAACCCAAATTAAGAAGTTTTTGGTCTTAGATTGGTTCAAACTATTTTGGGTGCAATTATACTGGACTTTCTCTTTTTCAGTAATCTAAGTATTATGAAAGGTCTTTTTTCATACTTCATAAAATTCTAGAGAGAAACATACTTTAAAGTTGAGTACAGCTACCAAACATAAACAATCAACCTTTTGCTAATTACTACATTCAGTCTTAAGCCAAATATAAGCCTCCTATACAGCTTCTACTTCCTGATTCCTTTTAAAAACTGTAACCAGTGTATATCTTGCAATGTGTTTCCTCCTCTTGCTTTTTCTTTACTTGTTGAATTTACATATATTAAATTGTCCATTTCGGGGATCAGGAAATGAGTTTGTGAGTGAGACAAATGGATTTTCTTGTTTCCTTTTGTTTCTTCGTCCTTTAGTTTCCCAAAATATGGTGGCTGTCAAGAATCAGTACTACTTTGGAAGAATGCCAACAATTTCTACTGATGGTCTGTCCAAATCAGGGTATTCAAGGAACTGCAGTGTTAGACAGTATGAAAATTTTTGTTCTGTTTCCTTGGGGTGCATTACAATAGGAAATACTCCTAAAATATAAGGGGCATTATCCAGGGAGATATTAAAAATTAACTGACGAGTACCTTGAGAAAGGTCAGCTGAAGTAAAAGTTGAAGTAGATTCACCAATACCAGCATATTTCAAGGGCTACAGTGTGGCAACTCAGCAGGGAAGATGGTTATCAAAACAAAACCACATCAGACCCCAAGGAAACCATAAAATACAGATATTTAGAAAATTATAGACTTAAAGGACTTTTCCCACTTGAGTTAATTTGGAAAAAAAAAAATAAACAACCAGAGACAGAGGCTTGTGTTACAAAAATCTAAATTGTGCAGAATTGATGTTGAAATTGATTTGTGGACAAGCTAAACATTATCGTACATGAAAAACCTTAATATTTGATTTATTTTTTGAAGTGTTTTAGTATACCAGGGACACTTTCCTCTCTTGTGATGCATGAATTAAGGATAGAAGATACTTTTGCATACTGTTTCAAGAAATTTTTGAGCACTTTAAAATAAGGAAATATACATTTAAGAGTTTATGAATTTGTTTTCTGGACCAGTATTAGTTTACTACACATGCAGATAGAAGTTGCATACCCAATTTTTAGAGACACTAAGAAAGTCTTAGAATATTAGTGACTATTTAGATTGTAGGCTTCAAGGAACTCTGTAAGATACTGCAATCTTACTGCATATCTACTTAACAAAATCACAGCATAATTTTTATCAGTCTTCTTCAGTTACTGAGAGAATGCCATTAGTGGTGTCATTTTTTTAGCACAGAGAAAATTGAGTAGCTATACGTCATCTTTCGTATAGCTATATTGAGTAGCAATACGTCATACATATTACCTGTCATTAAAACAGTATTGAAAAGTATTGAGAAACAATATTTATGTAATAATTTCAGTGGAAAATCAAAACAGAAGTGATTTAACTTTTTTTCTTATCTACCAAATTCTGACATAGAAAAAAAGTAAGAGACATCTGATAATGGTCACTATAAAACATTAAACTCAGGAAAAATAAAAAAAAAAAAAAAGAAATTATAATAAGCAATGCATTTACTTTTACTGATTTTCAAAATGGAGAAAACGAGCTAATTAGACAAGTCTGCATTTTGAAGGGACATTTTCCCTTACATAAGAAGAAAAGTATAAAGTTAAGTGTATTTTATACTAATTCTCATAACCCAAAAGATACATCTGTGCTTTAAAAACACAGTGAAAATGTAATTACCTAATTTAGCTTGGTAAGAGCTACTTTTTCTTGGCTTTTTGCCCAGAATATGCTTATTCCTTCTGCAAAAACAGTATGGCAAACTCTAATAAAGAAAAGGAACATGTTGCAGAGAAGCAAAACAGAATATGTTCATTATAAACATAACATTCTTAAGGATTACTGCCTTCAGTAATCAGTAATAGAAATCTACATTAATCTGTACAAAGAAAATAATACCTTTATAAGAAGAAAAGTGAAATCTTCAACTTATTGACAAAACAGGAGCAGGCAGTCCTGGCCTCAGAGCGTGTTTGAACTCCATTCTGGAAAGAATCTCCTGAGGTCCTGAGAATCTGAATTTTCACTTCTAGTATTATAGAAACGAATGAGATAACTATTGACTAAAACTTTACAGAACTTCTTGAATGTCCACATATTAATATAGAATATTCAAAAGGTTCTCTTAAGGAGATTTTTTCCCCTTGTATATGCAAGAAGAAACTGCTGACTGACCTATATAATGGTCCTTAGGTGGGATAGTATGCAGTGGAAGATTAACTGATGCAGAAAACAAGAGCCCTTAGAATTGCTGTTTTTGTGTGCTGAGGATGAATGTTTCAGAAATGTCCATCAAACTTTCAACTTTTATAGTGATTCAGGCACAAGCCTTTTTTTTTTTTTTTTTAATTCTTAATGCGTGGCATAATTTGTAAAAAGACTGATAAAGGTGCATATGTTATTCACAAAAAAATCCTGTTCTGTCGCCACCTTTGGGAACACTGAAGTCAGGTGTAATGGGACATACAGCCTAAACCACCGTATTTTCTGTTTCTTCATGTAGTATGGAATATGAAAATTACTGCAATGTACTGTTCCAGCGCCATAATGCTAAACCTTTTTCATTCTATGTCTTTTAAGGCACTGTTCATTAAATAAGTATCTGTTCTGTTAGATACTGAAACTGTTTTGTCCACAGAATAGGTTCAGTAGTGAGAATAACCAGTTAAGTTTCCCCAGTTCATCATCCTATGGTATGTCATTCACGACTTGGATGCTCCACCTTAGTTTTTGCCACTTGGTACGTCATGTCCTCTCAGCACCTTGCAGCAACCGCAGAGAGGACTGCCCAAAAGCTTATCTTCTTCTGTTCAGACTGGGGGGTGGTTTGATCTTCACTGTCCGGTCAGTTTTTGATTCATTTTCCGTGAAGACGCAGAAGGGTGGCAGCTGGGGCTAACTAAACATGCTGCTGCTGTTTGAGGACAAAGCTTGAGACAAGGAGCCTAAGGTCACCATGCAGGCAGGGCGAGCAACCACGTTTTGACTACAGAACCAAAGGCCAAGAGGCAAAGGCTCCATCCCGGGGCCGGGGCTGCTCCGAAACCAGTGATCCCAGTGGCGTCGGCTTTCCGTAACTGGCCCGGTAAGGAAGAATAAGGCGGCGCGGAGGCCGGAGAGCCGGCCGAGGATGACCAGCCACTCCCCGAGGCACCCATCGCCCCGGCGCTGGGCCCCGAGCGGCGGTTGCGGCGGCTGCGGCGGCTGCGGCGGTTACCGCAGCCCGGCACCACGACTGCGCCCGCTCCCGCCTCCGGCGGCGGCGCCCGCCTGCCCGCTCCCGCGCGGGCCCTCGCCGGCACCCAATCAGCGACCGCCGGCTCCCCACGCGCGCGTGCGGGGCTGGCACCACGTGACTCGCGGGGTGCCGCGGAGGGGGAGCTTGTGGGGGGGCAGGGAGCGGCGCGAAATCCACATCCGGGTGAGGCCGCGCCGGCAGGGGCCTGCGTGCGTGTCCGGCTCGCGCGCGTGGGGGCGGTTTTCCCGTGGCGGGGCGCGGGGGGGGCGGCCCTGAACGGCAGGCGCGCGCGCGCTGCCTGCGCGGGAGCGAGGCGCGGCGGTTGGTGGTGGCGGTGGGCTCGGAACGCACAACGGTCCCACCGGCCGCGGGGCTCTGACAGGGGCGGCCGCGGAGCGGGTTGAAGTGAAGGGAGGGAAACCGCCTCCGCCCTCCTCTGTAGAGGCTGCCCACCCGCGCCGAATGAGCCTGGCAGAGGGAGGCAGGCGCTGGTTCCAGCTGGTTCACCGCCCTCCGTTCACCGGGGTTGCGGGGTGTGGAGCTGGCCTGGTACCGGTGGTGGCAGAGCCTGGCTGCAGCGGTTGCTGCGGGTGATTGTCTCTGCGAGGCCTCCCTTCATCTGCCTGACTCCAGTGCTGTCCCCAGGTCCAGGCCCTACGTATGCCACAGCTACGGCCCACCAGTATTGATATCCATGTGTTGTGGTGGCTGTTCTTAGTGATGTGTCTTAAGGGTTGCTACAAAAGCGGATTTTAAAAGTAGTCTAGAGGAACAACAGGAGCCATCCTTCCCTGCACCAGAAAATTGATATCCCTGTCAACAGGAAGGAGAACCTTGTGAGTAGTTCTCTAGCCCAGAGGTTTGGAAATCTTGGCTATGACTTCTCTGCTCCTCTGCTTCTGAGGCCAAACTGCATGGCCAAATTTTCAAACATTGTCCAGAATCTTAAGTTGTGCTGAAATATCTGGTCTGATTTTTCAGAGGTTCCTGTGTGCCTAATATCTGTTACTATAAATAGAGCTAAGTGTTGTTGAAGTATTTCTGAAAATCTTTCTGAATCCTCAGGCCTCTGAAATATTTTCTATAAATCTGGTCTGTAAACATTTTAGGTTTTGAGGCTTCTCATATGTATAATAGAGTTGACTATATCCTCTTGATATCTCAGCACCTGAGCTTAACCTTTTGCTCTGGGATACTCCCTTGATGAACTCTCTCTGCAGCTTCTCAGGATACTATAGTTTATCTTCTAAGCAATTTTCCTTTCCTTTCTTAGCAATGCTTTTTGCCTATCAGCTCCACATTGTGAATGCATTTCTTGCCATCTTACTGCAGCATTTTGGGGGAGCTTTGGGTAGTTTTTGTCACAGTGCTTGCACACCTGTTTCTGTAGACTTGCTTAATTGTTTTTGTTCTCAGCGCTTTCTGGCTGCTTTGCTTTCTCCTGCTCTTCAGATTTTGCTCTTCTGCATACATTTCTAACTTATGACTTTGTTCTGAGTACCTCCATATCCATTGCTTGAATGTCTTAAGTAACTCTTGGTGCCAGTGTTCTTGTAATTCATTGTTTTTTCTTCAGGGATTTCAGTTTCTCAGTCACTAATACAGTAAGCAGACTGCTGAGCATTTTCAAACAGAGTTTGCAGGGTAGACAATGTCTGTTAATGAGCTCAGTAGTGAACTCCATGCTGGTAGGATTTGAAAGAAAAAAATCACAGCAGTGTTCAAACAGGTGATGCCTGGATGCTCAATGAATCCCAGAGCCTTTTTCAGAACCTCTTAAAGAGATTCTTGAGAATCTAGTGCAAATTTATTTTGTGCTCTTTTCAAAGGAAGATGATTAAATACAGGAGACTAAGAGAGTAACTTATGTGCTGTGTGCCTCAACATGCCTTTGTGAATAGCTTCACCAATAATGCTTTCTGCTATTAGTCTGGGACATCACAGCCTCCCCATGCTGCTTCCTACCTTAAAGCTGAGATGGTGTTTTACTGTAGCTCATCTGAGGAGGTAGGTGGATTTTGTACGCAGTGGATTGAGACAGTGGACATTAGAGTCTGTCACCTTTGGGCATATTTTTCTCCAAATCTTTATTCTGACCATTGCTATAATTAAGTTTAAGGCTTCCTTCCAGTTTAATTCTACCTAGAGATAGAAATGATTGAAAACTGAGTATATCTGGTGACACATTTACATCTGTGATGTTCATACATAAACCTCCCCAAGGATTTTCAGACATATTGATCAGTCAGTGCCTCACTAGAACTCTCAATCCAGTTTAAGTACTTTTGCATTTAATTACGTGCTCCTTGATTGTTTTCTGCATGTCTTTGAACACCATGGGCTGTTAGACCAGCTCCTTCACGTTTCTTTCTAAGTAACACAACTACTGCCAGAGCTTGGTAAATAATATATGTTGTCTAGACAATGTTCGCTGTTTATGTGGTGTCAGGCTGATGTTCAGGATGATGATAGCTACATAGATTTGTAGGTGCCAAAATACAATTATGCTATAATGCATATTTCTGGTCCAGAGGAACAATTGGATCGCAATCTTAAGGGCAATAACTGGCATTCTCCAAATGTTTACGGAACTGCTAAGACATCTAAGTATGGTGTGTATCTGAGCAGCTGGCTTGATTCCTCCTGGCTTACTGAAAACCAACTTCCAGGAAAGCTTGCAACACCAAATGGAAAAAAGTTTGTGGTATGATGGAAACAAGCTTTTTGTGAATCTTTAAATGTAAAGTTTACAATACCTTCTTGCCCATGTTCATTTGAGTCTGTTCAGGTTCACAAGGTGGTTGTTTCAGTCTGCAATGGTCTGATATGCTTGTGTGTTTTGTAATCTGCTATTGACCATTTGTGCAGTTTTTGATACTTAAATGCCCTTACAAGAAAGTTCTTTCTGCTTATGTAAAACTAATTTGATCATAATAATGAAGGAAAAAACTCTAGTTAAACTAATCTTGATATGTTTTCAGCTATGTTTTTTCTTCTGTATAGGGCTTTTTCCCTAGCACACTAGAGGTTTCAGGCTGCAGACAGTGTAAATTTTAAGTCATGCAGACTAAATCTACCTTTAAGTGCATTGTAAGTGGTAGATTATCAAAAAAGTGTTGTGAGGTGACTTTCAGACATTGTATTTTAACATCTGTTACATTTCACTACTTTGTTACTTTGACATTTATAATCATAAGCATGCATCAGAAGTTCAAGGCGAGGGTTGTTTTTCCATTTTGGTTATCTCAGGCTTCTAAAGACTTAAGAGTATGTGGAAATAACCCTTGCTTGTGTTAGTAAAAATAAATACCATCAATTTTAAAGTTGGATTTAGCTTTTCTGATAAGACCTATTGCAATGTTAATCTTCCTTTATCCCTTTGTGTCCCTTAAGCAATGGCACCTGCTCTCCAGACCTGAGTCTCCAGAAGTGGTGCTATTTTTACAGAAAGCAATTAAGTGATTTGTAATTTTCTTAATGTAGAAAAACATAGTATCTAGATTTCCTTAACATACAGTAGGATTCATAGTCTTTCTTCTGGAAGAGTTTGGGATTGACCAATGTGAAGAGTTTTGCTTTTCTGACATAGCAGGCTTTTTTCCTTTACATTGTTCAGTTAACAGATTTATTTTTGGAGAGACTGAAGTGAATACTGGGGGTTCTGTCCACTCTTTTGATGAAACCAAGGCTTAAAAATGTAAATTCCCTTATAGAGTATGGTTGGAGAAGCAGAATTATGTACCCGTAAATTTCTTCTTAAACAGTCACAGAGGACTTTTTGAATTAAAAGGAAGTGAATTAAATGTATTACTTTACATGTACTTGTTTGTTAAAGTAGTGATGGATATTCCTAAAGAGATTTTTAGGGATGGCATTTTTATAGAACTCTTCTGCAGTTTTTCAGCAACTGGATGTGGCATCTGTCTGCTTTTGTTTGCATACATGAGGCTAATATTTCCTGTTAATCACAGTTACAGATACTGTCTAGTAAACTTTTCAAGCTTTTGAAACAGAGCTAGAGGAATTGACATAATGATTACAAAGGTGTTTTGGATCCTCAGAAAGAAAAATGTTTCTCATGCCTGTATAATGCCTATACAAGAAAAGCAGTTTTTGCTGTTTGTCATTAAAGTGATCGCAATTCAGTTTTTTATGTCTTTCAGAGAAGAATGTGGAAATGGCTTTTGTTTAAGTAGCTAATTTCAGTCGATATATATAGTCTTCGGTTATTTTTGCACAAAGTTCTAAGTTCTAGTTTTAAGAAAATCAAGCATGTCCAAACTATAGTGCTAACTTAGTAAAAAAAGATCTAAAATCTCAGGCAGTTTATGGAACACTGGCTTTAAAAACCTCCACTTACTGAAAATGTTACAGGATTAAATTCCGATTTTTAAGGTAACTAGCAACTTTGGTAATAGTTTTAGAATGTAAAGTTTTTACCTCTTCAGCACTTTTCTTGATCAAAGAACCAAATTTGACTGTTTTAGCTGATTTTTGTGAATCTCCTTATCTGATAACACATGGTATCATAACAGTCCACTATTAACTAGTCAGGCAAGTTTTCATGTGCAGTGAAACCTGACAGGTTTTTTTAAGTCAGGTCTTGTCCAGTTCTTCCACCTTTAGACTCCAGGAATATTGCTTCTTTTATTTTAGTGCAGTCCTTCTGGAAAAGCTGGCAGGTTTTTGTGCACATATGTAAACTAATTTTAGGTGACTATGCAACAATAATGGTTGGGGCTTTTTGTTTTGGTTTGGTTTTTTTAAGGAAAAAATAGTTTAAATAATTATGCTGGTAGCTGGAGTGGTTCCAAATGGTGACTCTTGCCTCTGTTCATCTTCCCTTTGGACTATAAGGCTGTAGCAGATACTGTACAGGGCAAAGCAATCTGTACTGGGGAGTAGATTGCTTGTAGTACATAGAATAGAGTTGGAAACTGGCACTAATGGCTGACAATATTAAAAACTATTTCTCTGGAAACAAAGGATATAGGATGTGCAAGCACATGTTAAGGTACAAAACATCCAAACCCAAATTCTTCTAATTGGAAAACTACTACTTTCAAGGCTGTAGCCCTGAATCTATTACTAGAACTGTTGCTTTTGCTTCAACAAAGGACTTAAAAAGGGATTTAATGATGTGATGTGTTATTTCTATAAAATCAGTTCACAGTGGCATAATCACAGAGAATATCAATATTTGAGTATGCTTATTGGTTGTGTTTCAGTTTTTGTATGTATTGAAGAATTGTACTCTTGATTATGAAGTATTGCATTCTTAAGAGCTGTTGTGTGACAACACAGCCATGCCAAGGCACTATAGTCTTTTGTTCTGAATAGAAGCAGAAAAATATACAATTTGCAATTATGTTTCAAGTGACAATAAGCATGTATGAAAATGTAATGAAAATTTCATACTTACTTCAATATGAATATTATGAGCTGGAAGGCATGTCTTATGAGGAGCGGCCAAGGACTCTGGGCTTGTCTAGTTTGGAGAAAAGGAGGCTGCGGGGTGACCTCATTGCTCTCTACAGCTTCCTGAGGAGGGGAAGTGGAGAGGGAGGTGCTGATCTCTTCTCCGTGGGATCCAGTGCCAGGACACATGGGAATGATTCAAAGCTGCGTCAGAGGAGGTTCAGACTTGACATTAGGAAACATTTCTTTATTGAGAGGGTGGTCAGACACTGGAACAGGCTTCCTAGAGAGGTGGTCGAAGCCCCAAGCCTATCAGCATTTAAGAGGCATTTGGACAATGCCCTTAATAATTTGCTTTAACTTTTGGTCAGCCTTGTCGTGCTCAGGCAGTTGGACCAGATGATTTTTGTAGGTCCCTTCCAACTGAAATATTATTTTGTTCTATTCAATGAACACTCTGCAGAAGAGATGCAGCTCTGAGTGAGGGTACTGGGTGAATTTGAGCTGAAAGGGGTGACAAATATTTGCCCTAAGCTATAGACTTTTCAAGAAAATAACTGCTGTAGACATACTTGCACATGTTCTTTTGGGCACTCTGAAGGGAGGAGAAATCGGTAAGCAGGTGAGCAGGTTTAGAGACAATTAATCTGTTGTTACATACCCAGAATACATACCTGCTCTCTGGGAAAATCTCATCATTAATCTTTGCTGAGGTTGGGGTCCATGTTTCCCTGGTACTATTTGGGGCTTTTCATAATGTCCAGAGGTGTCTCTGTCAGGAACTACCTCCTGAGCCTGGCTGGAGAGAATTACTGTTACAGTCTGTAAAGGCTATTTTTAAAGTACTGGAAATTGCTCATGGATTGCCCTGTGTCTTCACTGGGGAAAGTATATTCGTAAAGATTATGGTGTGTAGGTTCCTCCTACAGATGAAAAATTGGGGTCCTGAATTCTCTGTCCACATATCGATGAGACATATCTTCTGTAATGCTGAAGAAAGCTTAAAGCTTTGGAAATTTCGATGGAGAAATGATTTTTTTCTGGCTTTAGGTCAGCATCTAAAGGGAACAGTAACATCAAGGCAATGTGATTCTGCAGCATATGATTATATAAACTGATCCCAGTTTGATTCAGGCTATATGGTAAAGCATTAGGAAACATGTAAAGGAGGCGATATGTGTTTAAATTTTTTTCTTTTTCCGCACAAATTCATTCTGAGCTGAGCTGACTCCATTTTAGAAGTGGGTTGTGGAGTTCCACAGAATTAGTAGTTGTTCCCTGAGAGCCTGGTGGATTTCAGTTTTCAGTTTGTTAGTGTAGAATTTGTACTCACTGTCACTGTTTCCACTATGGTTTGTTAATGCTTTTATGTATCATTAATGTTACTCATTATGAATTAATGAAATGTAAAAACAAAAAAATTTTAAACATTTTATTAATTTTTATTAAAATGTTCATTTAATTTATTTTTTTAACTAAAAGTAAAAAAAAAATTAAAAGATATTTTGCCAATTGGCAAACTCATTAAAACTTAGAGGACCACTCATGTTAGAAAGGCACAGGATATGGCCTGTAATTTGCATTTAATAGTTTGTGGAGATATGAGAAAGCATTAGTAGGGTTATATTGTCATTGTGCTTGTGCAGGTCCTGTTCTGAAAAATAATTAAGGGACTCAAATCTTTCTAAGAGTCTTCATTTTCGAAGTTGATTTTTTTTGTATTTCTGATGCTCATTGAGTTTTTATAATATGGTTGTGATGAAAATGTTCTCAATATTTAAAACCAGATAAATGTTACTGCAGAAAGTACAAATATTTCTCTGTCAAATAGCCATTCTTTTTTGTGGAATAGAATGAATAATTTTATATTGCAATTTTGTACATGTACTTTATTCAAAGGTGAGAACAGATTATAAGATGATTTTATAATTAGATTTCTAGATTGGGTTGTATCTGCTGTTGAGACAGGTCTTTATCTTCTTGTAGGTATGCCTTGTCGTGGTTTAGCCCCAGCTGGCAACTAAGCACCACACAGTCTCTCACTCACTCACGCCCGGTGGGATGAGGGAGAGAATCTGAAGAGTAAAAGTGAGAAAACTCGTGGGTTGAGATAAAGACAGTTTAACAGGTAAAGCGAAAGCCGCGCACACAAGCAAAGCAAAACAAGGAATTCATTCACTACTTCCCATGGGCAGGCAGGTGTTCAGCCATCCCCAGGAAAGCAGGACTCCATCACGTGTAACGGTTACTTGGGAAGACGAATGCCATCACTCCGAATGTCCCCCCCTTCCTTCTTCTTCCCCCAGCTTTATATACTGAGCATGATGTCATATGGTGCGGAATAGCCTTTTGGCCAGTCTGGGTCAGCTGTCCCAGCTGTGTCCCCTCCCAACTTCTTGTGCACCCCCAGCCTACTCGCTGGTGGGGTGGGGTGAGAAGCAGAGGCGGCCTTGACTCTGTGTAAGCACTGCTCAGCAATAACTAAAACATCCCTTTTTTAGCACAAATGCAGCATAAATCCAAAACATAGCCCCATACTAGCTCCTATGAAGAAAATTAACTCTATCCCAGCCAAAATCAGCACAACCTTTTGCCTTGTTTGGTACAGCAGCCCTTGTTTGGAATGCCTGGATTTCAGAAAGGCAGTGTTTTTACCTGAGGTCTTTGAAAGTCAGTTTTCATTTCTTTTCCACATTAGATTTGTGATTACTGCATGAGTAGTAGTAAGAAAATGGAAAAGGGTTTGATCTGTGATGTGGTAGGAGCTTGTAGCCAATGAGAGTCCTGTTTAAAAAAAAAAAAAAAATTTCTGTGTGGTAGGGAAAACTTTCTGTGCTTCACTTCTAGAGGAGTTAGACTGACTTGAGAGAGAAGTGTTTTCTAAGTAATGACTTTAGAAAATATTTTCATTGCAACAGTTTCTTATTTTTTTTAAGGCAAAATCTGTAGATAATATTAAAATGATGATATTTTTATTATGTGGATGATATTTTTATTAAAAAAAAAGGCAAAACAGACTACATGCATCCTGATGTGTTAGCACAAACCACTGATACTTATTTGGTGTCCATCCGAAGTTTTCTAGAAGTGTTGCAGCTTGTATGTTTTTTTACTAAAAATGTTTATAATGACATTCTTAAAGAATGTGGGTAGGGCAGATCAGAATGCCTTGGTGACATAGTGATAGGGGTCCAGGATCTATCGTTTCAAAATCAGTTGTCTTAATTTGTCTGCTAACAAGCTGGACTGAATTATTTTGCGTAAAATGAGCTGGAGAGTTGACCAGGTCATACACACCTATGATTTTCATTTGTGTTAATATCAAACTGCTGCTTGGTCAGTAGCTGTAAGATAAATTTGAGGACTGGCTGTTCAGTGTTCTTTATCTTTGGGCTGGGGTGGGTTTTTTTTTTTTTTTTTTTTTTTTTTTTGGTGGGGGTGGGGCGCATTATTTGAAGTAGTCACTTCGTTATCGCCAAGATGTCGGAGCTGGGTACACGTTTAGTTGGGCGGATGTGATATAGCAGCTAGGACTAAGACTGTATTTTTACTGGCTTTTTGAGTATATTTTTGGTGAAGAACTCCAGGCATACCTGATGTAGGACTTAGCAGTTTCAGTTGCTTTTATATTCTAACAAATAAAAGGAAGATGGTGGGAGTTTGAATGATTTTTTTCAGTAAGATAAAGATCCTATGTTCTCAAACATCTTAAGAGGTAAGGGAAGAAATACATTGCATAGTCTTCTCTGATGGGAGAAAACTGTGAGGACAACTGGTGCCCCTTTGCAATGTGTTTTATGCCTTTTACTCTCTAAGCAGCAGCAGACTTCAGTTTCAGTTCATGGTGGCTACTCTCTTAACCCAGTTATGAAAAGGGAATATAATCCCCTACTCCACTTAAATGCAGAGTGAAACAGGTTGCTTAACCTAGCCCTAGAAGTAACTTAACATTTAAAAAACAAACTAATAAAATCCCTTCATCTGAGAAGCAGAAACTAACAACCCATTGCAGCAACTTAATAAACAATTTGAACTCAATATACAAGGTTATGAAGGGATTCTCTCTAACAGTGTGTTCCAAGCCTTAAAATTAGAATTTCATAAGCAATGTTTTGTCTCCTTCCCTGGGGATTATATTCAGTTGAAATAATTAAAGATAAACCAGTCTTTGTTCCACTGATACATTGTTTAGATTTCTGTTTTCTACTGGGATGTAAAGTTAAGGGAAAAGGAGATGTCAGAAAACTAGCCTTATCTTCTGCATGTGGTTTTGGCTATAATGGGTGAAATACGGGAATCTAAATACATGAGTGATAATAGACCTGTTAGGAAAATAAAATTAAACAAAACTGCATATGATAGAAATAGGTAACTATTGACCTAAGCTGGATGGGGGGGTGGGGGTGACATAAAAAAAAAAAATCAAATCTGAGTGGTTCATCGAACACATTTGTTTACATATTATATTTCTCTACAGCAATTTCCTGATGGTTTGTGCAAGGGACTGTCAATGTCTTTTGTTAATGTGTGTCTGTGCTAAGTCAGGCAGCAGATTCTTGTGTCATTAGGCTGCTGTTAAGCCTGGACAGAGGACATTGGTCAACAAGTAGAATCACTGCTGCAGTTACAACTTTTTTTCTCATGCTCTTCTCCTCTGAGAAGTTTGTTGAAGGAGCACTCTTCTTTTCCTTTTTTAGTTCTGTGTATTCAGTATGAATATGTGGGTATTATTTTTCTGACTGCTGGTCCCTGCAGTAGAGGAAGAGACTAAAAGGTTGCTGATTTAATATGTTTCTGGTTGTGATGGTATCAGCAAAGTATGAGCTGTGAAGAACAGCATAACTAATTTAAGTTACTGCGTATCATGCTTTGCCATCTACTTCCTCCAGGTGTTTGTGTCTGATCAGTCCATTGAAAGGCACCTAAAAGACACTGTTACTGAGTTATAGATAAACTTTTTAGGTGTTGAAGAGATGAACAGTTCTCATTATCATAGAATCATAGAATCGTCAAGGTTGGAAAAGACCCTTAAGATCATCGAGTCCAACCATCAACCTATCACTGCCAAGTCCATCTATACCATGTCTTCAAGCACCGTATCTATCTGTTCTTTAAATACCTCCAGGGATGGAGACTCAACCACTTCCCTGGGCAGCCTGTTCCAATGCTTGACCACCCTCTCGGTGCAGAATTTTTTCCTAATGTCTAACCTAAACCTCCTCTGGCGCAGCTTGAGGCCGTTTCCTCTCGTCCTCTCTCTTGTTACTAGGGAGAAGAGACTGACCCCCACCTTGCTACAACCTCCTTTCAGGTAGTTGTAGAGAGCAATAAGGTCTCCCCTCAGCCTCCTCTTCTCCAGGCTAAACAACCCCAGCTCCCTCAGCCGCTCCTCATACGACTTGTGCTCTAGACCCTTCACCAACTTCGTTGCCCTTCTCTGGACACGCTCCAGCACCTCGATGTCCTTCTTGTAGTGAGGGGCCCAAAACTGAACACAGTACTCAAGGTGTGGCCTCACCAGTGCCAAGTACGGGGGCACGATCACCTCCCTGGTCCTGCTGGCTACACGATTCTTGATACAGGCCAGGATGCCATTGGCCCTCTTGGCCACCTGGGCACACTGCTGGCTCATGTTCAGCCGGCTGTCAACCAACACCCCCAGGTCCTTTTCTGCCAGACAGCTCTCCAGCCACTCCTCCCCCAGCCTGTAGCGTTGCATGGGGTTGTTGTGACCCAAGTGCAGGACTTGGCACTTAGCCTTGTTGAACCTCATGCAGTTGGCCCCAGCCCACTGATCCAGCCTGTCCAGGTCCCTCTGTAGGGCCTTCCTATCCTCCAGCAGATCGACACTTCCACCCAACTTAGTGCCATCTGCAAACTTGCTGAGGGTGCACTCGATTATGTTTGCTAGAAGACATTCCTTGGTATAATAGTTGGTGAAATTTATATTCTGAGTACCATCTAGATCAGAGAAGTAAGTGAATTTGGATGTTAAGTAAGTGTTACCTGTGAGAATTAATGTGTGTGAGAAAGTAGGGAATAACAGTAATAGATGACACTGATTAATTGAGCTAGGCTGGGGGTAAGATTTGAAGATTCAAAATACAAAACTTCCAAAGGTTTGGAAATGCTTTTGTGATGCTAGGTTGTTGTAGAGAGTTGAGGCACCAAACTGATTTGAACTTCACATAGGGGACATGTAAATAGTACTTATTGATTGCTAGTCAATTATTTTCTCTTTCAGGCCAGCAAAAAGGTAGCTTTTTATACAAAGGAAAATAGTACTGACTGTGCTTTTTCTGATAATATTTCTGAAAAACCTTTGAGGCAGTTTGCACCTAGAGGTTATTTAGTGGATGTGACAATGAGTCCTTAGCTCAGTTTGCAGTGGTAATGGCAAACTTAGTCAGATTGAGGTACAGAACTACTAAACCAAAACTGAAGTGCTTTGAATATTGATTTAAAAGTCCATACTAACAATATACTTTTGAAATAGTCTT